>NC_134137.1:380705620-383128740 GCF_033958435.1 Carettochelys insculpta | reverse complement strand
CCCTAACCCTAACCCTAACCCTAACCCTAACCCTAACCCTAACCCTAACCCTAACCCTAACCCTAACCCTAACCCTAACCCTAACCCTAACCCTAACCCTAACCCTAACCCTAACCCTAACCCTAACCCTAACCCTAACCCTAACCCTAACCCTAACCCTAACCCTAACCCTAACCCTAACCCTAACCCTAACCCTAACCCTAACCCTAACCCTAACCCTAACCCTAACCCTAACCCTAACCCTAACCCTAACCCTAACCCTAACCCTAACCCTAACCCTAACCCTAACCCTAACCCTAACCCTAACCCTAACCCTAACCCTAACCCTAACCCTAACCCTAACCCTAACCCTAACCCTAACCCTAACCCTAACCCTAACCCTAACCCTAACCCTAACCCTAACCCTAACCCTAACCCTAACCCTAACCCTAACCCTAACCCTAACCCTAACCCTAACCCTAACCCTAACCCTAACCCTAACCCTAACCCTAACCCTAACCCTAACCCTAACCCTAACCCTAACCCTAACCCTAACCCTAACCCTAACCCTAACCCTAACCCTAACCCTAACCCTAACCCTAACCCTAACCCTAACCCTAACCCTAACCCTAACCCTAACCCTAACCCTAACCCTAACCCTAACCCTAACCCTAACCCTAACCCTAACCCTAACCCTAACCCTAACCCTAACCCTAACCCTAACCCTAACCCTAACCCTAACCCTAACCCTAACCCTAACCCTAACCCTAACCCTAACCCTAACCCTAACCCTAACCCTAACCCTAACCCTAACCCTAACCCTAACCCTAACCCTAACCCTAACCCTAACCCTAACCCTAACCCTAACCCTAACCCTAACCCTAACCCTAACCCTAACCCTAACCCTAACCCTAACCCTAACCCTAACCCTAACCCTAACCCTAACCCTAACCCTAACCCTAACCCTAACCCTAACCCTAACCCTAACCCTAACCCTAACCCTAACCCTAACCCTAACCCTAACCCTAACCCTAACCCTAACCCTAACCCTAACCCTAACCCTAACCCTAACCCTAACCCTAACCCTAACCCTAACCCTAACCCTAACCCTAACCCTAACCCTAACCCTAACCCTAACCCTAACCCTAACCCTAACCCTAACCCTAACCCTAACCCTAACCCTAACCCTAACCCTAACCCTAACCCTAACCCTAACCCTAACCCTAACCCTAACCCTAACCCTAACCCTAACCCTAACCCTAACCCTAACCCTAACCCTAACCCTAACCCTAACCCTAACCCTAACCCTAACCCTAACCCTAACCCTAACCCTAACCCTAACCCTAACCCTAACCCTAACCCTAACCCTAACCCTAACCCTAACCCTAACCCTAACCCTAACCCTAACCCTAACCCTAACCCTAACCCTAACCCTAACCCTAACCCTAACCCTAACCCTAACCCTAACCCTAACCCTAACCCTAACCCTAACCCTAACCCTAACCCTAACCCTAACCCTAACCCTAACCCTAACCCTAACCCTAACCCTAACCCTAACCCTAACCCTAACCCTAACCCTAACCCTAACCCTAACCCTAACCCTAACCCTAACCCTAACCCTAACCCTAACCCTAACCCTAACCCTAACCCTAACCCTAACCCTAACCCTAACCCTAACCCTAACCCTAACCCTAACCCTAACCCTAACCCTAACCCTAACCCTAACCCTAACCCTAACCCTAACCCTAACCCTAACCCTAACCCTAACCCTAACCCTAACCCTAACCCTAACCCTAACCCTAACCCTAACCCTAACCCTAACCCTAACCCTAACCCTAACCCTAACCCTAACCCTAACCCTAACCCTAACCCTAACCCTAACCCTAACCCTAACCCTAACCCTAACCCTAACCCTAACCCTAACCCTAACCCTAACCCTAACCCTAACCCTAACCCTAACCCTAACCCTAACCCTAACCCTAACCCTAACCCTAACCCTAACCCTAACCCTAACCCTAACCCTAACCCTAACCCTAACCCTAACCCTAACCCTAACCCTAACCCTAACCCTAACCCTAACCCTAACCCTAACCCTAACCCTAACCCTAACCCTAACCCTAACCCTAACCCTAACCCTAACCCTAACCCTAACCCTAACCCTAACCCTAACCCTAACCCTAACCCTAACCCTAACCCTAACCCTAACCCTAACCCTAACCCTAACCCTAACCCTAACCCTAACCCTAACCATAACCCTAACCCTAACCCTAACCCTAACCCTAACCCTAACCCTAACCCTAACCCTAACCCTAACCCTAACCCTAACCCTAACCCTAACCCTAACCCTAACCCTAACCCTAACCCTAACCCTAACCCTAACCCTAACCCTAACCCTAACCCTAACCCTAACCCTAACCCTAACCCTAACCCTAACCCTAACCCTAACCCTAACCCTAACCCTAACCCTAACCCTAACCCTAACCCTAACCCTAACCCTAACCCTAACCCTAACCCTAACCCTAACCCTAACCCTAACCCTAACCCTAACCCTAACCCTAACCCTAACCCTAACCCTAACCCTAACCCTAACCCTAACCCTAACCCTAACCCTAACCCTAACCCTAACCCTAACCCTAACCCTAACCCTAACCCTAACCCTAACCCTAACCCTAACCCTAACCCTAACCCTAACCCTAACCCTAACCCTAACCCTAACCCTAACCCTAACCCTAACCCTAACCCTAACCCTAACCCTAACCCTAACCCTAACCCTAACCCTAACCCTAACCCTAACCCTAACCCTAACCCTAACCCTAACCCTAACCCTAACCCTAACCCTAACCCTAACCCTAACCCTAACCCTAACCCTAACCCTAACCCTAACCCTAACCCTAACCCTAACCCTAACCCTAACCCTAACCCTAACCCTAACCCTAACCCTAACCCTAACCCTAACCCTAACCCTAACCCTAACCCTAACCCTAACCCTAACCCTAACCCTAACCCTAACCCTAACCCTAACCCTAACCCTAACCCTAACCCTAACCCTAACCCTAACCCTAACCCTAACCCTAACCCTAACCCTAACCCTAACCCTAACCCTAACCCTAACCCTAACCCTAACCCTAACCCTAACCCTAACCCTAACCCTAACCCTAACCCTAACCCTAACCCTAACCCTAACCCTAACCCTAACCCTAACCCTAACCCTAACCCTAACCCTAACCCTAACCCTAACCCTAACCCTAACCCTAACCCTAACCCTAACCCTAACCCTAACCCTAACCCTAACCCTAACCCTAACCCTAACCCTAACCCTAACCCTAACCCTAACCCTAACCCTAACCCTAACCCTAACCCTAACCCTAACCCTAACCCTAACCCTAACCCTAACCCTAACCCTAACCCTAACCCTAACCCTAACCCTAACCCTAACCCTAACCCTAACCCTAACCCTAACCCTAACCCTAACCCTAACCCTAACCCTAACCCTAACCCTAACCCTAACCCTAACCCTAACCCTAACCCTAACCCTAACCCTAACCCTAACCCTAACCCTAACCCTAACCCTAACCCTAACCCTAACCCTAACCCTAACCCTAACCCTAACCCTAACCCTAACCCTAACCCTAACCCTAACCCTAACCCTAACCCTAACCCTAACCCTAACCCTAACCCTAACCCTAACCCTAACCCTAACCCTAACCCTAACCCTAACCCTAACCCTAACCCTAACCCTAACCCTAACCCTAACCCTAACCCTAACCCTAACCCTAACCCTAACCCTAACCCTAACCCTAACCCTAACCCTAACCCTAACCCTAACCCTAACCCTAACCCTAACCCTAACCCTAACCCTAACCCTAACCCTAACCCTAACCCTAACCCTAACCCTAACCCTAACCCTAACCCTAACCCTAACCCTAACCCTAACCCTAACCCTAACCCTAACCCTAACCCTAACCCTAACCCTAACCCTAACCCTAACCCTAACCCTAACCCTAACCCTAACCCTAACCCTAACCCTAACCCTAACCCTAACCCTAACCCTAACCCTAACCCTAACCCTAACCCTAACCCTAACCCTAACCCTAACCCTAACCCTAACCCTAACCCTAACCCTAACCCTAACCCTAACCCTAACCCTAACCCTAACCCTAACCCTAACCCTAACCCTAACCCTAACCCTAACCCTAACCCTAACCCTAACCCTAACCCTAACCCTAACCCTAACCCTAACCCTAACCCTAACCCTAACCCTAACCCTAACCCTAACCCTAACCCTAACCCTAACCCTAACCCTAACCCTAACCCTAACCCTAACCCTAACCCTAACCCTAACCCTAACCCTAACCCTAACCCTAACCCTAACCCTAACCCTAACCCTAACCCTAACCCTAACCCTAACCCTAACCCTAACCCTAACCCTAACCCTAACCCTAACCCTAACCCTAACCCTAACCCTAACCCTAACCCTAACCCTAACCCTAACCCTAACCCTAACCCTAACCCTAACCCTAACCCTAACCCTAACCCTAACCCTAACCCTAACCCTAACCCTAACCCTAACCCTAACCCTAACCCTAACCCTAACCCTAACCCTAACCCTAACCCTAACCCTAACCCTAACCCTAACCCTAACCCTAACCCTAACCCTAACCCTAACCCTAACCCTAACCCTAACCCTAACCCTAACCCTAACCCTAACCCTAACCCTAACCCTAACCCTAACCCTAACCCTAACCCTAACCCTAACCCTAACCCTAACCCTAACCCTAACCCTAACCCTAACCCTAACCCTAACCCTAACCCTAACCCTAACCCTAACCCTAACCCTAACCCTAACCCTAACCCTAACCCTAACCCTAACCCTAACCCTAACCCTAACCCTAACCCTAACCCTAACCCTAACCCTAACCCTAACCCTAACCCTAACCCTAACCCTAACCCTAACCCTAACCCTAACCCTAACCCTAACCCTAACCCTAACCCTAACCCTAACCCTAACCCTAACCCTAACCCTAACCCTAACCCTAACCCTAACCCTAACCCTAACCCTAACCCTAACCCTAACCCTAACCCTAACCCTAACCCTAACCCTAACCCTAACCCTAACCCTAACCCTAACCCTAACCCTAACCCTAACCCTAACCCTAACCCTAACCCTAACCCTAACCCTAACCCTAACCCTAACCCTAACCCTAACCCTAACCCTAACCCTAACCCTAACCCTAACCCTAACCCTAACCCTAACCCTAACCCTAACCCTAACCCTAACCCTAACCCTAACCCTAACCCTAACCCTAACCCTAACCCTAACCCTAACCCTAACCCTAACCCTAACCCTAACCCTAACCCTAACCCTAACCCTAACCCTAACCCTAACCCTAACCCTAACCCTAACCCTAACCCTAACCCTAACCCTAACCCTAACCCTAACCCTAACCCTAACCCTAACCCTAACCCTAACCCTAACCCTAACCCTAACCCTAACCCTAACCCTAACCCTAACCCTAACCCTAACCCTAACCCTAACCCTAACCCTAACCCTAACCCTAACCCTAACCCTAACCCTAACCCTAACCCTAACCCTAACCCTAACCCTAACCCTAACCCTAACCCTAACCCTAACCCTAACCCTAACCCTAACCCTAACCCTAACCCTAACCCTAACCCTAACCCTAACCCTAACCCTAACCCTAACCCTAACCCTAACCCTAACCCTAACCCTAACCCTAACCCTAACCCTAACCCTAACCCTAACCCTAACCCTAACCCTAACCCTAACCCTAACCCTAACCCTAACCCTAACCCTAACCCTAACCCTAACCCTAACCCTAACCCTAACCCTAACCCTAACCCTAACCCTAACCCTAACCCTAACCCTAACCCTAACCCTAACCCTAACCCTAACCCTAACCCTAACCCTAACCCTAACCCTAACCCTAACCCTAACCCTAACCCTAACCCTAACCCTAACCCTAACCCTAACCCTAACCCTAACCCTAACCCTAACCCTAACCCTAACCCTAACCCTAACCCTAACCCTAACCCTAACCCTAACCCTAACCCTAACCCTAACCCTAACCCTAACCCTAACCCTAACCCTAACCCTAACCCTAACCCTAACCCTAACCCTAACCCTAACCCTAACCCTAACCCTAACCCTAACCCTAACCCTAACCCTAACCCTAACCCTAACCCTAACCCTAACCCTAACCCTAACCCTAACCCTAACCCTAACCCTAACCCTAACCCTAACCCTAACCCTAACCCTAACCCTAACCCTAACCCTAACCCTAACCCTAACCCTAACCCTAACCCTAACCCTAACCCTAACCCTAACCCTAACCCTAACCCTAACCCTAACCCTAACCCTAACCCTAACCCTAACCCTAACCCTAACCCTAACCCTAACCCTAACCCTAACCCTAACCCTAACCCTAACCCTAACCCTAACCCTAACCCTAACCCTAACCCTAACCCTAACCCTAACCCTAACCCTAACCCTAACCCTAACCCTAACCCTAACCCTAACCCTAACCCTAACCCTAACCCTAACCCTAACCCTAACCCTAACCCTAACCCTAACCCTAACCCTAACCCTAACCCTAACCCTAACCCTAACCCTAACCCTAACCCTAACCCTAACCCTAACCCTAACCCTAACCCTAACCCTAACCCTAACCCTAACCCTAACCCTAACCCTAACCCTAACCCTAACCCTAACCCTAACCCTAACCCTAACCCTAACCCTAACCCTAACCCTAACCCTAACCCTAACCCTAACCCTAACCCTAACCCTAACCCTAACCCTAACCCTAACCCTAACCCTAACCCTAACCCTAACCCTAACCCTAACCCTAACCCTAACCCTAACCCTAACCCTAACCCTAACCCTAACCCTAACCCTAACCCTAACCCTAACCCTAACCCTAACCCTAACCCTAACCCTAACCCTAACCCTAACCCTAACCCTAACCCTAACCCTAACCCTAACCCTAACCCTAACCCTAACCCTAACCCTAACCCTAACCCTAACCCTAACCCTAACCCTAACCCTAACCCTAACCCTAACCCTAACCCTAACCCTAACCCTAACCCTAACCCTAACCCTAACCCTAACCCTAACCCTAACCCTAACCCTAACCCTAACCCTAACCCTAACCCTAACCCTAACCCTAACCCTAACCCTAACCCTAACCCTAACCCTAACCCTAACCCTAACCCTAACCCTAACCCTAACCCTAACCCTAACCCTAACCCTAACCCTAACCCTAACCCTAACCCTAACCCTAACCCTAACCCTAACCCTAACCCTAACCCTAACCCTAACCCTAACCCTAACCCTAACCCTAACCCTAACCCTAACCCTAACCCTAACCCTAACCCTAACCCTAACCCTAACCCTAACCCTAACCCTAACCCTAACCCTAACCCTAACCCTAACCCTAACCCTAACCCTAACCCTAACCCTAACCCTAACCCTAACCCTAACCCTAACCCTAACCCTAACCCTAACCCTAACCCTAACCCTAACCCTAACCCTAACCCTAACCCTAACCCTAACCCTAACCCTAACCCTAACCCTAACCCTAACCCTAACCCTAACCCTAACCCTAACCCTAACCCTAACCCTAACCCTAACCCTAACCCTAACCCTAACCCTAACCCTAACCCTAACCCTAACCCTAACCCTAACCCTAACCCTAACCCTAACCCTAACCCTAACCCTAACCCTAACCCTAACCCTAACCCTAACCCTAACCCTAACCCTAACCCTAACCCTAACCCTAACCCTAACCCTAACCCTAACCCTAACCCTAACCCTAACCCTAACCCTAACCCTAACCCTAACCCTAACCCTAACCCTAACCCTAACCCTAACCCTAACCCTAACCCTAACCCTAACCCTAACCCTAACCCTAACCCTAACCCTAACCCTAACCCTAACCCTAACCCTAACCCTAACCCTAACCCTAACCCTAACCCTAACCCTAACCCTAACCCTAACCCTAACCCTAACCCTAACCCTAACCCTAACCCTAACCCTAACCCTAACCCTAACCCTAACCCTAACCCTAACCCTAACCCTAACCCTAACCCTAACCCTAACCCTAACCCTAACCCTAACCCTAACCCTAACCCTAACCCTAACCCTAACCCTAACCCTAACCCTAACCCTAACCCTAACCCTAACCCTAACCCTAACCCTAACCCTAACCCTAACCCTAACCCTAACCCTAACCCTAACCCTAACCCTAACCCTAACCCTAACCCTAACCCTAACCCTAACCCTAACCCTAACCCTAACCCTAACCCTAACCCTAACCCTAACCCTAACCCTAACCCTAACCCTAACCCTAACCCTAACCCTAACCCTAACCCTAACCCTAACCCTAACCCTAACCCTAACCCTAACCCTAACCCTAACCCTAACCCTAACCCTAACCCTAACCCTAACCCTAACCCTAACCCTAACCCTAACCCTAACCCTAACCCTAACCCTAACCCTAACCCTAACCCTAACCCTAACCCTAACCCTAACCCTAACCCTAACCCTAACCCTAACCCTAACCCTAACCCTAACCCTAACCCTAACCCTAACCCTAACCCTAACCCTAACCCTAACCCTAACCCTAACCCTAACCCTAACCCTAACCCTAACCCTAACCCTAACCCTAACCCTAACCCTAACCCTAACCCTAACCCTAACCCTAACCCTAACCCTAACCCTAACCCTAACCCTAACCCTAACCCTAACCCTAACCCTAACCCTAACCCTAACCCTAACCCTAACCCTAACCCTAACCCTAACCCTAACCCTAACCCTAACCCTAACCCTAACCCTAACCCTAACCCTAACCCTAACCCTAACCCTAACCCTAACCCTAACCCTAACCCTAACCCTAACCCTAACCCTAACCCTAACCCTAACCCTAACCCTAACCCTAACCCTAACCCTAACCCTAACCCTAACCCTAACCCTAACCCTAACCCTAACCCTAACCCTAACCCTAACCCTAACCCTAACCCTAACCCTAACCCTAACCCTAACCCTAACCCTAACCCTAACCCTAACCCTAACCCTAACCCTAACCCTAACCCTAACCCTAACCCTAACCCTAACCCTAACCCTAACCCTAACCCTAACCCTAACCCTAACCCTAACCCTAACCCTAACCCTAACCCTAACCCTAACCCTAACCCTAACCCTAACCCTAACCCTAACCCTAACCCTAACCCTAACCCTAACCCTAACCCTAACCCTAACCCTAACCCTAACCCTAACCCTAACCCTAACCCTAACCCTAACCCTAACCCTAACCCTAACCCTAACCCTAACCCTAACCCTAACCCTAACCCTAACCCTAACCCTAACCCTAACCCTAACCCTAACCCTAACCCTAACCCTAACCCTAACCCTAACCCTAACCCTAACCCTAACCCTAACCCTAACCCTAACCCTAACCCTAACCCTAACCCTAACCCTAACCCTAACCCTAACCCTAACCCTAACCCTAACCCTAACCCTAACCCTAACCCTAACCCTAACCCTAACCCTAACCCTAACCCTAACCCTAACCCTAACCCTAACCCTAACCCTAACCCTAACCCTAACCCTAACCCTAACCCTAACCCTAACCCTAACCCTAACCCTAACCCTAACCCTAACCCTAACCCTAACCCTAACCCTAACCCTAACCCTAACCCTAACCCTAACCCTAACCCTAACCCTAACCCTAACCCTAACCCTAACCCTAACCCTAACCCTAACCCTAACCCTAACCCTAACCCTAACCCTAACCCTAACCCTAACCCTAACCCTAACCCTAACCCTAACCCTAACCCTAACCCTAACCCTAACCCTAACCCTAACCCTAACCCTAACCCTAACCCTAACCCTAACCCTAACCCTAACCCTAACCCTAACCCTAACCCTAACCCTAACCCTAACCCTAACCCTAACCCTAACCCTAACCCTAACCCTAACCCTAACCCTAACCCTAACCCTAACCCTAACCCTAACCCTAACCCTAACCCTAACCCTAACCCTAACCCTAACCCTAACCCTAACCCTAACCCTAACCCTAACCCTAACCCTAACCCTAACCCTAACCCTAACCCTAACCCTAACCCTAACCCTAACCCTAACCCTAACCCTAACCCTAACCCTAACCCTAACCCTAACCCTAACCCTAACCCTAACCCTAACCCTAACCCTAACCCTAACCCTAACCCTAACCCTAACCCTAACCCTAACCCTAACCCTAACCCTAACCCTAACCCTAACCCTAACCCTAACCCTAACCCTAACCCTAACCCTAACCCTAACCCTAACCCTAACCCTAACCCTAACCCTAACCCTAACCCTAACCCTAACCCTAACCCTAACCCTAACCCTAACCCTAACCCTAACCCTAACCCTAACCCTAACCCTAACCCTAACCCTAACCCTAACCCTAACCCTAACCCTAACCCTAACCCTAACCCTAACCCTAACCCTAACCCTAACCCTAACCCTAACCCTAACCCTAACCCTAACCCTAACCCTAACCCTAACCCTAACCCTAACCCTAACCCTAACCCTAACCCTAACCCTAACCCTAACCCTAACCCTAACCCTAACCCTAACCCTAACCCTAACCCTAACCCTAACCCTAACCCTAACCCTAACCCTAACCCTAACCCTAACCCTAACCCTAACCCTAACCCTAACCCTAACCCTAACCCTAACCCTAACCCTAACCCTAACCCTAACCCTAACCCTAACCCTAACCCTAACCCTAACCCTAACCCTAACCCTAACCCTAACCCTAACCCTAACCCTAACCCTAACCCTAACCCTAACCCTAACCCTAACCCTAACCCTAACCCTAACCCTAACCCTAACCCTAACCCTAACCCTAACCCTAACCCTAACCCTAACCCTAACCCTAACCCTAACCCTAACCCTAACCCTAACCCTAACCCTAACCCTAACCCTAACCCTAACCCTAACCCTAACCCTAACCCTAACCCTAACCCTAACCCTAACCCTAACCCTAACCCTAACCCTAACCCTAACCCTAACCCTAACCCTAACCCTAACCCTAACCCTAACCCTAACCCTAACCCTAACCCTAACCCTAACCCTAACCCTAACCCTAACCCTAACCCTAACCCTAACCCTAACCCTAACCCTAACCCTAACCCTAACCCTAACCCTAACCCTAA
Organism: Carettochelys insculpta; assembly: GCF_033958435.1. Taxonomy (NCBI): domain Eukaryota; kingdom Metazoa; phylum Chordata; order Testudines; family Carettochelyidae; genus Carettochelys; species Carettochelys insculpta. Next base: position 383,117,544 of record NC_134137.1, on the reverse strand, counting down.
CCCTAACCCTAACCCTAACCCTAACCCTAACCCTAACCCTAACCCTAACCCTAACCCTAACCCTAACCCTAACCCTAACCCTAACCCTAACCCTAACCCTAACCCTAACCCTAACCCTAACCCTAACCCTAACCCTAACCCTAACCCTAACCCTAACCCTAACCCTAACCCTAACCCTAACCCTAACCCTAACCCTAACCCTAACCCTAACCCTAACCCTAACCCTAACCCTAACCCTAACCCTAACCCTAACCCTAACCCTAACCCTAACCCTAACCCTAACCCTAACCCTAACCCTAACCCTAACCCTAACCCTAACCCTAACCCTAACCCTAACCCTAACCCTAACCCTAACCCTAACCCTAACCCTAACCCTAACCCTAACCCTAACCCTAACCCTAACCCTAACCCTAACCCTAACCCTAACCCTAACCCTAACCCTAACCCTAACCCTAACCCTAACCCTAACCCTAACCCTAACCCTAACCCTAACCCTAACCCTAACCCTAACCCTAACCCTAACCCTAACCCTAACCCTAACCCTAACCCTAACCCTAACCCTAACCCTAACCCTAACCCTAACCCTAACCCTAACCCTAACCCTAACCCTAACCCTAACCCTAACCCTAACCCTAACCCTAACCCTAACCCTAACCCTAACCCTAACCCTAACCCTAACCCTAACCCTAACCCTAACCCTAACCCTAACCCTAACCCTAACCCTAACCCTAACCCTAACCCTAACCCTAACCCTAACCCTAACCCTAACCCTAACCCTAACCCTAACCCTAACCCTAACCCTAACCCTAACCCTAACCCTAACCCTAACCCTAACCCTAACCCTAACCCTAACCCTAACCCTAACCCTAACCCTAACCCTAACCCTAACCCTAACCCTAACCCTAACCCTAACCCTAACCCTAACCCTAACCCTAACCCTAACCCTAACCCTAACCCTAACCCTAACCCTAACCCTAACCCTAACCCTAACCCTAACCCTAACCCTAACCCTAACCCTAACCCTAACCCTAACCCTAACCCTAACCCTAACCCTAACCCTAACCCTAACCCTAACCCTAACCCTAACCCTAACCCTAACCCTAACCCTAACCCTAACCCTAACCCTAACCCTAACCCTAACCCTAACCCTAACCCTAACCCTAACCCTAACCCTAACCCTAACCCTAACCCTAACCCTAACCCTAACCCTAACCCTAACCCTAACCCTAACCCTAACCCTAACCCTAACCCTAACCCTAACCCTAACCCTAACCCTAACCCTAACCCTAACCCTAACCCTAACCCTAACCCTAACCCTAACCCTAACCCTAACCCTAACCCTAACCCTAACCCTAACCCTAACCCTAACCCTAACCCTAACCCTAACCCTAACCCTAACCCTAACCCTAACCCTAACCCTAACCCTAACCCTAACCCTAACCCTAACCCTAACCCTAACCCTAACCCTAACCCTAACCCTAACCCTAACCCTAACCCTAACCCTAACCCTAACCCTAACCCTAACCCTAACCCTAACCCTAACCCTAACCCTAACCCTAACCCTAACCCTAACCCTAACCCTAACCCTAACCCTAACCCTAACCCTAACCCTAACCCTAACCCTAACCCTAACCCTAACCCTAACCCTAACCCTAACCCTAACCCTAACCCTAACCCTAACCCTAACCCTAACCCTAACCCTAACCCTAACCCTAACCCTAACCCTAACCCTAACCCTAACCCTAACCCTAACCCTAACCCTAACCCTAACCCTAACCCTAACCCTAACCCTAACCCTAACCCTAACCCTAACCCTAACCCTAACCCTAACCCTAACCCTAACCCTAACCCTAACCCTAACCCTAACCCTAACCCTAACCCTAACCCTAACCCTAACCCTAACCCTAACCCTAACCCTAACCCTAACCCTAACCCTAACCCTAACCCTAACCCTAACCCTAACCCTAACCCTAACCCTAACCCTAACCCTAACCCTAACCCTAACCCTAACCCTAACCCTAACCCTAACCCTAACCCTAACCCTAACCCTAACCCTAACCCTAACCCTAACCCTAACCCTAACCCTAACCCTAACCCTAACCCTAACCCTAACCCTAACCCTAACCCTAACCCTAACCCTAACCCTAACCCTAACCCTAACCCTAACCCTAACCCTAACCCTAACCCTAACCCTAACCCTAACCCTAACCCTAACCCTAACCCTAACCCTAACCCTAACCCTAACCCTAACCCTAACCCTAACCCTAACCCTAACCCTAACCCTAACCCTAACCCTAACCCTAACCCTAACCCTAACCCTAACCCTAACCCTAACCCTAACCCTAACCCTAACCCTAACCCTAACCCTAACCCTAACCCTAACCCTAACCCTAACCCTAACCCTAACCCTAACCCTAACCCTAACCCTAACCCTAACCCTAACCCTAACCCTAACCCTAACCCTAACCCTAACCCTAACCCTAACCCTAACCCTAACCCTAACCCTAACCCTAACCCTAACCCTAACCCTAACCCTAACCCTAACCCTAACCCTAACCCTAACCCTAACCCTAACCCTAACCCTAACCCTAACCCTAACCCTAACCCTAACCCTAACCCTAACCCTAACCCTAACCCTAACCCTAACCCTAACCCTAACCCTAACCCTAACCCTAACCCTAACCCTAACCCTAACCCTAACCCTAACCCTAACCCTAACCCTAACCCTAACCCTAACCCTAACCCTAACCCTAACCCTAACCCTAACCCTAACCCTAACCCTAACCCTAACCCTAACCCTAACCCTAACCCTAACCCTAACCCTAACCCTAACCCTAACCCTAACCCTAACCCTAACCCTAACCCTAACCCTAACCCTAACCCTAACCCTAACCCTAACCCTAACCCTAACCCTAACCCTAACCCTAACCCTAACCCTAACCCTAACCCTAACCCTAACCCTAACCCTAACCCTAACCCTAACCCTAACCCTAACCCTAACCCTAACCCTAACCCTAACCCTAACCCTAACCCTAACCCTAACCCTAACCCTAACCCTAACCCTAACCCTAACCCTAACCCTAACCCTAACCCTAACCCTAACCCTAACCCTAACCCTAACCCTAACCCTAACCCTAACCCTAACCCTAACCCTAACCCTAACCCTAACCCTAACCCTAACCCTAACCCTAACCCTAACCCTAACCCTAACCCTAACCCTAACCCTAACCCTAACCCTAACCCTAACCCTAACCCTAACCCTAACCCTAACCCTAACCCTAACCCTAACCCTAACCCTAACCCTAACCCTAACCCTAACCCTAACCCTAACCCTAACCCTAACCCTAACCCTAACCCTAACCCTAACCCTAACCCTAACCCTAACCCTAACCCTAACCCTAACCCTAACCCTAACCCTAACCCTAACCCTAACCCTAACCCTAACCCTAACCCTAACCCTAACCCTAACCCTAACCCTAACCCTAACCCTAACCCTAACCCTAACCCTAACCCTAACCCTAACCCTAACCCTAACCCTAACCCTAACCCTAACCCTAACCCTAACCCTAACCCTAACCCTAACCCTAACCCTAACCCTAACCCTAACCCTAACCCTAACCCTAACCCTAACCCTAACCCTAACCCTAACCCTAACCCTAACCCTAACCCTAACCCTAACCCTAACCCTAACCCTAACCCTAACCCTAACCCTAACCCTAACCCTAACCCTAACCCTAACCCTAACCCTAACCCTAACCCTAACCCTAACCCTAACCCTAACCCTAACCCTAACCCTAACCCTAACCCTAACCCTAACCCTAACCCTAACCCTAACCCTAACCCTAACCCTAACCCTAACCCTAACCCTAACCCTAACCCTAACCCTAACCCTAACCCTAACCCTAACCCTAACCCTAACCCTAACCCTAACCCTAACCCTAACCCTAACCCTAACCCTAACCCTAACCCTAACCCTAACCCTAACCCTAACCCTAACCCTAACCCTAACCCTAACCCTAACCCTAACCCTAACCCTAACCCTAACCCTAACCCTAACCCTAACCCTAACCCTAACCCTAACCCTAACCCTAACCCTAACCCTAACCCTAACCCTAACCCTAACCCTAACCCTAACCCTAACCCTAACCCTAACCCTAACCCTAACCCTAACCCTAACCCTAACCCTAACCCTAACCCTAACCCTAACCCTAACCCTAACCCTAACCCTAACCCTAACCCTAACCCTAACCCTAACCCTAACCCTAACCCTAACCCTAACCCTAACCCTAACCCTAACCCTAACCCTAACCCTAACCCTAACCCTAACCCTAACCCTAACCCTAACCCTAACCCTAACCCTAACCCTAACCCTAACCCTAACCCTAACCCTAACCCTAACCCTAACCCTAACCCTAACCCTAACCCTAACCCTAACCCTAACCCTAACCCTAACCCTAACCCTAACCCTAACCCTAACCCTAACCCTAACCCTAACCCTAACCCTAACCCTAACCCTAACCCTAACCCTAACCCTAACCCTAACCCTAACCCTAACCCTAACCCTAACCCTAACCCTAACCCTAACCCTAACCCTAACCCTAACCCTAACCCTAACCCTAACCCTAACCCTAACCCTAACCCTAACCCTAACCCTAACCCTAACCCTAACCCTAACCCTAACCCTAACCCTAACCCTAACCCTAACCCTAACCCTAACCCTAACCCTAACCCTAACCCTAACCCTAACCCTAACCCTAACCCTAACCCTAACCCTAACCCTAACCCTAACCCTAACCCTAACCCTAACCCTAACCCTAACCCTAACCCTAACCCTAACCCTAACCCTAACCCTAACCCTAACCCTAACCCTAACCCTAACCCTAACCCTAACCCTAACCCTAACCCTAACCCTAACCCTAACCCTAACCCTAACCCTAACCCTAACCCTAACCCTAACCCTAACCCTAACCCTAACCCTAACCCTAACCCTAACCCTAACCCTAACCCTAACCCTAACCCTAACCCTAACCCTAACCCTAACCCTAACCCTAACCCTAACCCTAACCCTAACCCTAACCCTAACCCTAACCCTAACCCTAACCCTAACCCTAACCCTAACCCTAACCCTAACCCTAACCCTAACCCTAACCCTAACCCTAACCCTAACCCTAACCCTAACCCTAACCCTAACCCTAACCCTAACCCTAACCCTAACCCTAACCCTAACCCTAACCCTAACCCTAACCCTAACCCTAACCCTAACCCTAACCCTAACCCTAACCCTAACCCTAACCCTAACCCTAACCCTAACCCTAACCCTAACCCTAACCCTAACCCTAACCCTAACCCTAACCCTAACCCTAACCCTAACCCTAACCCTAACCCTAACCCTAACCCTAACCCTAACCCTAACCCTAACCCTAACCCTAACCCTAACCCTAACCCTAACCCTAACCCTAACCCTAACCCTAACCCTAACCCTAACCCTAACCCTAACCCTAACCCTAACCCTAACCCTAACCCTAACCCTAACCCTAACCCTAACCCTAACCCTAACCCTAACCCTAACCCTAACCCTAACCCTAACCCTAACCCTAACCCTAACCCTAACCCTAACCCTAACCCTAACCCTAACCCTAACCCTAACCCTAACCCTAACCCTAACCCTAACCCTAACCCTAACCCTAACCCTAACCCTAACCCTAACCCTAACCCTAACCCTAACCCTAACCCTAACCCTAACCCTAACCCTAACCCTAACCCTAACCCTAACCCTAACCCTAACCCTAACCCTAACCCTAACCCTAACCCTAACCCTAACCCTAACCCTAACCCTAACCCTAACCCTAACCCTAACCCTAACCCTAACCCTAACCCTAACCCTAACCCTAACCCTAACCCTAACCCTAACCCTAACCCTAACCCTAACCCTAACCCTAACCCTAACCCTAACCCTAACCCTAACCCTAACCCTAACCCTAACCCTAACCCTAACCCTAACCCTAACCCTAACCCTAACCCTAACCCTAACCCTAACCCTAACCCTAACCCTAACCCTAACCCTAACCCTAACCCTAACCCTAACCCTAACCCTAACCCTAACCCTAACCCTAACCCTAACCCTAACCCTAACCCTAACCCTAACCCTAACCCTAACCCTAACCCTAACCCTAACCCTAACCCTAACCCTAACCCTAACCCTAACCCTAACCCTAACCCTAACCCTAACCCTAACCCTAACCCTAACCCTAACCCTAACCCTAACCCTAACCCTAACCCTAACCCTAACCCTAACCCTAACCCTAACCCTAACCCTAACCCTAACCCTAACCCTAACCCTAACCCTAACCCTAACCCTAACCCTAACCCTAACCCTAACCCTAACCCTAACCCTAACCCTAACCCTAACCCTAACCCTAACCCTAACCCTAACCCTAACCCTAACCCTAACCCTAACCCTAACCCTAACCCTAACCCTAACCCTAACCCTAACCCTAACCCTAACCCTAACCCTAACCCTAACCCTAACCCTAACCCTAACCCTAACCCTAACCCTAACCCTAACCCTAACCCTAACCCTAACCCTAACCCTAACCCTAACCCTAACCCTAACCCTAACCCTAACCCTAACCCTAACCCTAACCCTAACCCTAACCCTAACCCTAACCCTAACCCTAACCCTAACCCTAACCCTAACCCTAACCCTAACCCTAACCCTAACCCTAACCCTAACCCTAACCCTAACCCTAACCCTAACCCTAACCCTAACCCTAACCCTAACCCTAACCCTAACCCTAACCCTAACCCTAACCCTAACCCTAACCCTAACCCTAACCCTAACCCTAACCCTAACCCTAACCCTAACCCTAACCCTAACCCTAACCCTAACCCTAACCCTAACCCTAACCCTAACCCTAACCCTAACCCTAACCCTAACCCTAACCCTAACCCTAACCCTAACCCTAACCCTAACCCTAACCCTAACCCTAACCCTAACCCTAACCCTAACCCTAACCCTAACCCTAACCCTAACCCTAACCCTAACCCTAACCCTAACCCTAACCCTAACCCTAACCCTAACCCTAACCCTAACCCTAACCCTAACCCTAACCCTAACCCTAACCCTAACCCTAACCCTAACCCTAACCCTAACCCTAACCCTAACCCTAACCCTAACCCTAACCCTAACCCTAACCCTAACCCTAACCCTAACCCTAACCCTAACCCTAACCCTAACCCTAACCCTAACCCTAACCCTAACCCTAACCCTAACCCTAACCCTAACCCTAACCCTAACCCTAACCCTAACCTAACCCTAACCCTAACCCTAACCCTAACCCTAACCCTAACCCTAACCCTAACCCTAACCCTAACCCTAACCCTAACCCTAACCCTAACCCTAACCCTAACCCTAACCCTAACCCTAACCCTAACCCTAACCCTAACCCTAACCCTAACCCTAACCCTAACCCTAACCCTAACCCTAACCCTAACCCTAACCCTAACCCTAACCCTAACCCTAACCCTAACCCTAACCCTAACCCTAACCCTAACCCTAACCCTAACCCTAACCCTAACCCTAACCCTAACCCTAACCCTAACCCTAACCCTAACCCTAACCCTAACCCTAACCCTAACCCTAACCCTAACCCTAACCCTAACCCTAACCCTAACCCTAACCCTAACCCTAACCCTAACCCTAACCCTAACCCTAACCCTAACCCTAACCCTAACCCTAACCCTAACCCTAACCCTAACCCTAACCCTAACCCTAACCCTAACCCTAACCCTAACCCTAACCCTAACCCTAACCCTAACCCTAACCCTAACCCTAACCCTAACCCTAACCCTAACCCTAACCCTAACCCTAACCCTAACCCTAACCCTAACCCTAACCCTAACCCTAACCCTAACCCTAACCCTAACCCTAACCCTAACCCTAACCCTAACCCTAACCCTAACCCTAACCCTAACCCTAACCCTAACCCTAACCCTAACCCTAACCCTAACCCTAACCCTAACCCTAACCCTAACCCTAACCCTAACCCTAACCCTAACCCTAACCCTAACCCTAACCCTAACCCTAACCCTAACCCTAACCCTAACCCTAACCCTAACCCTAACCCTAACCCTAACCCTAACCCTAACCCTAACCCTAACCCTAACCCTAACCCTAACCCTAACCCTAACCCTAACCCTAACCCTAACCCTAACCCTAACCCTAACCCTAACCCTAACCCTAACCCTAACCCTAACCCTAACCCTAACCCTAACCCTAACCCTAACCCTAACCCTAACCCTAACCCTAACCCTAACCCTAACCCTAACCCTAACCCTAACCCTAACCCTAACCCTAACCCTAACCCTAACCCTAACCCTAACCCTAACCCTAACCCTAACCCTAACCCTAACCCTAACCCTAACCCTAACCCTAACCCTAACCCTAACCCTAACCCTAACCCTAACCCTAACCCTAACCCTAACCCTAACCCTAACCCTAACCCTAACCCTAACCCTAACCCTAACCCTAACCCTAACCCTAACCCTAACCCTAACCCTAACCCTAACCCTAACCCTAACCCTAACCCTAACCCTAACCCTAACCCTAACCCTAACCCTAACCCTAACCCTAACCCTAACCCTAACCCTAACCCTAACCCTAACCCTAACCCTAACCCTAACCCTAACCCTAACCCTAACCCTAACCCTAACCCTAACCCTAACCCTAACCCTAACCCTAACCCTAACCCTAACCCTAACCCTAACCCTAACCCTAACCCTAACCCTAACCCTAACCCTAACCCTAACCCTAACCCTAACCCTAACCCTAACCCTAACCCTAACCCTAACCCTAACCCTAACCCTAACCCTAACCCTAACCCTAACCCTAACCCTAACCCTAACCCTAACCCTAACCCTAACCCTAACCCTAACCCTAACCCTAACCCTAACCCTAACCCTAACCCTAACCCTAACCCTAACCCTAACCCTAACCCTAACCCTAACCCTAACCCTAACCCTAACCCTAACCCTAACCCTAACCCTAACCCTAACCCTAACCCTAACCCTAACCCTAACCCTAACCCTAACCCTAACCCTAACCCTAACCCTAACCCTAACCCTAACCCTAACCCTAACCCTAACCCTAACCCTAACCCTAACCCTAACCCTAACCCTAACCCTAACCCTAACCCTAACCCTAACCCTAACCCTAACCCTAACCCTAACCCTAACCCTAACCCTAACCCTAACCCTAACCCTAACCCTAACCCTAACCCTAACCCTAACCCTAACCCTAACCCTAACCCTAACCCTAACCCTAACCCTAACCCTAACCCTAACCCTAACCCTAACCCTAACCCTAACCCTAACCCTAACCCTAACCCTAACCCTAACCCTAACCCTAACCCTAACCCTAACCCTAACCCTAACCCTAACCCTAACCCTAACCCTAACCCTAACCCTAACCCTAACCCTAACCCTAACCCTAACCCTAACCCTAACCCTAACCCTAACCCTAACCCTAACCCTAACCCTAACCCTAACCCTAACCCTAACCCTAACCCTAACCCTAACCCTAACCCTAACCCTAACCCTAACCCTAACCCTAACCCTAACCCTAACCCTAACCCTAACCCTAACCCTAACCCTAACCCTAACCCTAACCCTAACCCTAACCCTAACCCTAACCCTAACCCTAACCCTAACCCTAACCCTAACCCTAACCCTAACCCTAACCCTAACCCTAACCCTAACCCTAACCCTAACCCTAACCCTAACCCTAACCCTAACCCTAACCCTAACCCTAACCCTAACCCTAACCCTAACCCTAACCCTAACCCTAACCCTAACCCTAACCCTAACCCTAACCCTAACCCTAACCCTAACCCTAACCCTAACCCTAACCCTAACCCTAACCCTAACCCTAACCCTAACCCTAACCCTAACCCTAACCCTAACCCTAACCCTAACCCTAACCCTAACCCTAACCCTAACCCTAACCCTAACCCTAACCCTAACCCTAACCCTAACCCTAACCCTAACCCTAACCCTAACCCTAACCCTAACCCTAACCCTAACCCTAACCCTAACCCTAACCCTAACCCTAACCCTAACCCTAACCCTAACCCTAACCCTAACCCTAACCCTAACCCTAACCCTAACCCTAACCCTAACCCTAACCCTAACCCTAACCCTAACCCTAACCCTAACCCTAACCCTAACCCTAACCCTAACCCTAACCCTAACCCTAACCCTAACCCTAACCCTAACCCTAACCCTAACCCTAACCCTAACCCTAACCCTAACCCTAACCCTAACCCTAACCCTAACCCTAACCCTAACCCTAACCCTAACCCTAACCCTAACCCTAACCCTAACCCTAACCCTAACCCTAACCCTAACCCTAACCCTAACCCTAACCCTAACCCTAACCCTAACCCTAACCCTAACCCTAACCCTAACCCTAACCCTAACCCTAACCCTAACCCTAACCCTAACCCTAACCCTAACCCTAACCCTAACCCTAACCCTAACCCTAACCCTAACCCTAACCCTAACCCTAACCCTAACCCTAACCCTAACCCTAACCCTAACCCTAACCCTAACCCTAACCCTAACCCTAACCCTAACCCTAACCCTAACCCTAACCCTAACCCTAACCCTAACCCTAACCCTAACCCTAACCCTAACCCTAACCCTAACCCTAACCCTAACCCTAACCCTAACCCTAACCTACCCTAACCCTAACCCTAACCCTAACCCTAACCCTAACCCTAACCCTAACCCTAACCCTAACCCTAACCCTAACCCTAACCCTAACCCTAACCCTAACCCTAACCCTAACCCTAACCCTAACCCTAACCCTAACCCTAACCCTAACCCTAACCCTAACCCTAACCCTAACCCTAACCCTAACCCTAACCCTAACCCTAACCCTAACCCTAACCCTAACCCTAACCCTAACCCTAACCCTAACCCTAACCCTAACCCCTAACCCTAACCCTAACCCTAACCCTAACCCTAACCCTAACCCTAACCCTAACCCTAACCCTAACCCTAACCCTAACCCTAACCCTAACCCTAACCCTAACCCTAACCCTAACCCTAACCCTAACCCTAACCCTAACCCTAACCCTAACCCTAACCCTAACCCTAACCCTAACCCTAACCCTAACCCTAACCCTAACCCTAACCCTAACCCTAACCCTAACCCTAACCCTAACCCTAACCCTAACCCTAACCCTAACCCTAACCCTAACCCTAACCCTAACCCTAACCCTAACCCTAACCCTAACCCTAACCCTAACCCTAACCCTAACCCTAACCCTAACCCTAACCCTAACCCTAACCCTAACCCTAACCCTAACCCTAACCCTAACCCTAACCCTAACCCTAACCTAACCCTAACCCTAACCCTAACCCTAACCCTAACCCTAACCTAACCCTAACCCTAACCCTAACCCTAACCCTAACCCTAACCCTAACCCTAACCCTAACCCTAACCCTAACCCTAACCCTAACCCTAACCCTAACCCTAACCCTAACCCTAACCCTAACCCTAACCCTAACCCTAACCCTAACCCTAACCCTAACCCTAACCCTAACCCTAACCCTAACCCTAACCCTAACCCTAACCCTAACCCTAACCCTAACCCTAACCCTAACCCTAACCCTAACCCTAACCCTAACCCTAACCCTAACCCTAACCCTAACCCTAACCCTAACCCTAACCCTAACCCTAAACCTAACCTAACCCTAACCCTAACCCTAACCCTAACCCTAACCCTAACCCTAACCCTAACCCTAACCCTAACCCTAACCCTAACCCTAACCCTAACCCTACCCTAACCCTAACCCTAACCCTAACCACCCACAGTTTCAAAAATGAAGATTCATCTGAGACAAATTTTGCTATTTTCCCCAGGTGGGGAGGGTGAGTAAGAATTGAGAAGGCCATGTGATCAACTATGGAGAGACCTGCGAAATGAGAGGAGGGACAAGCCTTGCAATAGTCTGTAGGGAAGGGAGCTTAGGTGGGAGTCTGAGCACCACTTAAGTGAATTTAGTCAGGGCACAGGCCTAAGAACCTGTAAGTGGAGTGAGGAAGGGGCTCCAGGGGGGGGTGCTGAAAGTAGCAAGACTGGATCTTGAAGGGAGGAAAGCAACAGGGCCCATCTGAAAGAAGGGGAGCTGCTGATACTGGGAGAGAGACTGACCTGAACACAAGCATTGAGAAGATCTGAAGACTCTTGACTCAAAGGAGGTTTTGGGTTTTTTTTACATTCTGCAAGGACAGTCACTCAGGGCTTGAGGATCAGAGCGCAGCCTGGCACAGAGGTGAAGGTTTTATTTAAAGGGACCACAGAAGTGGAATGCTGTGATTATATGGCTTGTGTGGACTAGTTAAAGATCCCTGACCAGAAAGGGAAACTGAGGCAGAGCTCTGCAGCCCTACTTCGACTCACAAGAGTGTGCTGGGAGCCCACTAAGCCTGCTGCAAGCTGTGTTTCTGTGGCTGCCCAGCAAGAACTTTCCCATGAGAAGTAAGGGATACCCAGGACAGATGGTAATGCCTTTTCCCAAGTAGAAGACTGGATCCAGGAAGTATCCACAGGCTTTGAGATTGCTCCTTCCTTCGGCTCTCTTGTTTCTATTTTTTGCTTAATATCCAATTGTAGCTTGACCTACTCTCTGTTCACTGGACATGGACAGGTGTAGTAACCTCTGGGGTTGCAGACTTGTCAGTGCCTCTCGCTGCATAGATGGGGTGGGCCTAAACTGACGAGGGGAGAGAGAGTGAATCATTGTTGGGGATGTGAACTAGAGCTCATGGTTCCTGTCTGCGTCCCTGAAATGTATTAAGTGCTTTGGGCAGACAGAGCCATCAGACAGCAGTGAGAGATGATTTACAAGAAGTATATCCCTGTGTGCAGGCTGCTACAGGGAGAGATGGTAGAGGATTTGTGCCTGGGGACAAGGACAACAATTTTCTGCTTCCTAGCATCCCAAACGAGCTCATGGTGGTCTGTGTTCTTTCTTTCTTTCTTTCTTTCTTTCTTTCTTTCAGTTCCTAATGACATTGCTACAGGTTGGCCAACATCTACCCAGAGTCAAAGAAAAGGCGCAGTACCTCAAGCTCATCCCAGAGGACTGAAAACAAGTTGGTGAGGAGTCAGAGCATACAAATTTGCTGAAGTGGTGAGTGAGAGCTGCAAAGACTGGGGTTGGTAGTGTGATATATTTGGGGGAGTCCTTGGTGCTCTCTCAAGTTGTCTGGTGCTATAGAATGTTCCTAAAGTTCAATAACGTCCTGAAGAGCAACTTCCCTATCACTCATTCCTCAGCACTCTCCCTTTTACTTCACTGGGTGACAATCTGGGTCACAGCACCCTAGTCCTTCTCTCTGCTTACTTTGGCTCATTTCAGAGGATGTGAGCACTTGGTTAGGTGCACGCACCTTGTATAAAGGCAGAGACCTCTAATGATGTAATGCAAAGGGCAGGGGGTGGTGAGTTCAGCCCAATGTGAAAGCTGCAAGAGCCTACGCAACATTGCAGATTCCAATAATTGCTTCCCCCCCACCCCCCACTTCTTGGTTTGTTTCCATCCAAGGGGAAACAAGGTGAGGGTCAGAGTCCAGCCCCATTGTGAGACGGAAAGCACACCTGAACCAGTGCTTCCTGGGCTCCCTATTGCCTATCAAACATCTTCCTCAAAAAGCCCCATGAACCCTGTGGCTGAGAAGAGGGAGTATGTTCCTACTTACCTTGGGCTTGGTGTATGCTGGGGTGAATAGCTTCCTGCTTTGTGTTTGGGATCACAAAGGCTTTTTGCTCCCTCAGGGTAGGATGTGGTCTTGGACTGAAGGTGTTCTGGTTTGGCCCTTCTGTGACTATGAAGAAGGGTGACCTGCATGTAACTATAGATGCTTTGGAGTTTCCGATTTGTTCTTGTATACTTCCAGGTCTGAGTCACTGGAGAACAGTGTTCTTCAATTCCAATTCAACTATCTTTCTTTGGAGGGCTAGAGAGCATCATAGGTGTCATGGGCTGAGGGTGTGAAGAAATCTGGAAAGCTGTACTTCATTACATGTAAGGAACATTTTAGATCCTGGATAAGCTGGAGAGGAATAGAGAAGGGGACTCCAATGAGCAGCAGCCAGGTGACCTGAGTGTTTGTGTTCTATGCACTGGCGGTGTCTTCATTTATAAGTGGGCCTTTCTGTTTTCACTTTCTATTGACTTTAGGTAGAAGAGAGACAAAAAGGAGCAGCCATCCTGAGACCATCCAGGAAAATGGAAATCAGACAGTGGTTTGTGGAATAAGAACAAATAGCAATTTTCTCAAGTATTTCTCCCATTTGACAGCTGCTTCAACTTCCTGAAGGTGGAGTGGGGCTCTAAAGAGGATGGAGAGATGCTGTTCTCAGGAATGACTGACGGCAGAACAAGGAGCAATGGTCTGAAGTTAGAGGGGGAGATGTAGGTTGGATATTAAGAAACTACTTCACCAGGAGAGTGGTGAAGCACTGGAATCCTTCACCTAGAGAGATGGTGGAATCTCCATCCTGAGAGTTTTAAGCTCTGGATTGACAATGTCCTGGTTTGGATGATTTAGTTAGGGTTGACCCTGCTTTAGGCAGAGGGCTGGACTCTGACCTCCTGAGGATCCTTCCAACCCTAGGATTCCATGTTCCTATTCTATGAGTGAAGTTTTTAAGCAGAGGTTACTGGCTAGCAGCCATGGATGCAAGCGAGACAAGGTCACCACTTTGCGGTTCTGCTTGTTTCTCTGGGCAGAAGTGGGGCAGCAGATAAATGGATGAAGAAAGATGATTTGAGGTGGTGAGTGCTTACCTTCATCCCATTGATGTTTCTCTCCCTCTGTCTTTTGTGGAGTGTTGGCCAATACAATCTTTCTCCTCCTTTGTTACCTCTGCTTGTGCTGTTTCCAACAGGACATAGACAGCAATTCTAGGTGAGCATCTCCGTGGCAAGATCTTGGGACCCATGAGGAAGTAGGAAGGGACGCAAACTGTTCAGGGCAGGGGATGTGAGAGTGGAACTCTGCCATTGTTAACTCAATCTCTGTTTATTGACTGGGGCTGATAAGGATGGGAGAGGGAGACAGTGATGGAAGCAAGATTTCGCACAGCAAAAGAGCTTAGTGTAATGATGGTTCTTGCTGAGCTTTTTCTTTTGCTCTTATAGAGGAATCGCCCAAGAGCCACACCCAAAGGAGAAGCTGGCAGAAATGGACTGGAGAAACCTAGACATCCTTCTAAGGATGAACAGTCTTCACCTTTCTGCCTTCTGAATAACTGTTAGTGAGTGGTCAGTGCTGTGAATTCCTCCTCTGAAGTGCTGTGGGTTTCTTCATAGGCTGTGACTTTGCTGGATTGGGCATGGGACCCTGTAGAACTGCATCTGGAAAAGGGGCAATACCATGCAATATAGAGTGACTGTTTTGGATGTAGGGGCAGCAATCCCCTTTCTAGTTGTAGTTCTACAGCAGTAATCTGGATGACAGTCAGTTTCAAGAGGGGTGCCCAAAGGCTCTGTTCTGGGGCCAGTGTTGTTCAACATCTTTATTAATGACCTGGATGAGGGACTGGAGTGCACCCTCAGCAAGTTTGCAGATGACACTAAGCTAGGGGAAGAGGCAAATATATTGGAGGGTAGACAGAGGATCCAGTGTGACCGGGGTAAATTGGAGGAATGGGCCAAAAGAAATGTGATGAAGCTCAACAAGGAGAAGTGTAGAGTCTTGCACCCGGGATGGAAGAATCCCATGCATTGTTATAGGCTGGGGACCAACTGGCTAAGCAGCAGTACAGTAGAAAGGGACTTAAGGGTTATGGTGGATGAAAAGCTGGCTATGGGTAAACAGTGTGCCCTTGTAGCCAAGAAAGCTAATGGCAAGTTAGGGTGCATTAGGAGGAACATTGCGAGCAGATCTAGAGAAGTGGTTGCTCCCCCTCTCTTTGGCACTGGTGAGGTGGCATCTGGAATATTGTGTCCAGTTTTGGGGCCCCAAGTAGAAGAATGATTTGGATGTGCTGCAGCAGGTTCAGCGGATGATTAAGGGGCTGGAGCACATGACCTATGAGGAAAGGCTGAGGGATTGGCGCTTATTTAGTTGACAGAAGAGACGACTGAGGGGTGATTTAATAGCAGTCTTCAGCTTCCTGAAGGGAAGGAGCTCTAAAGAGGAAGGAGAGAAATTGTTCTCATTGGTGACAGAAGGCAGAACAAGTAGCAATGGTCTGAAGTTACAGAAGGAAAGGAGTAGGTTGGATATTAGGAAAACCTACTTCACCAGGAGTGTGGTGAAGCACTGGAATGTGTTGCCTAGAGGTGGTGGATCCTCAATCCCTGGAGGTTTTTAAGTCCTTGCTAGACGAGGTCCTGGCTGGGATGACTTAGTTGGGGTTGATCCTGCTTGAAGTAGGGGGCTGGACTAGGTGACCTCCTGAGGTCCCTTCCAGCCCTTTGATTCTATGGTTTTATGAATTAGGGAGTGGCTATGCCATGTGATATGCCAGATGTGAAAAGAAGTTGTGACATTGCTGATTAGTTTGTTTAGAAGTAAGAGAGAAAAAGTTGAATCAGTCTACTCCTGTGACACAATCGAAAGACAGTGAGAGCAACCAGCCCTGGAGCATTATTGATGTGAGGCAAAAGACAACATTCAGCTGGGAGTGGAGTGTCCACCACTGTCACTGAAATAAGTATCTGGTTTGGAGAAGGCTTTGCTCATGGCCTTTCTGGCTGCAGGTAGTGCTGCCCCATTTATTGTCTATCATCTTTGGAAAATCATGGGAGACAGGAGACATGCCAGAAGACTGGAAAAGGGCAAATATAGTGCCCATCTATAAAAAGGGGAATAAGAATAACCCAGGAAACTACAGGCCAGTCAGCTTAACTTCTGTGTCAGGAAAGATAATGGAGCAGGTAATTAAAGAAATCATCTGCAAGCACTTGGAAGGTGGTAGGGAACAGCCGGCATGGATTTGTAAAGAATAAAGCACGTCAAACTAATCTGATAGCTTTCTTTGATAGGATAAGAAGCCTTGTGGCTAGGGGAGAAGCGGTAGATGTGGTATACCTAGACTTTCGTAAAGCATTTGATACGGTCTCACATGATATTCTTATCAATATACTAGGCAAATACAACTTAGATGAGGCTGCTATAAGGTGGGTGCATAACTGGCTGGATAACTTTACTCAGAGAGTAGTTCTTAATGGTTCTCAATCCTGCTGGAGAAGTATAACAAGTGCGGTTCCGCAAGGGTCTGTGTTAGGACCGGTTCTGTTCAGTATCTTCATCAATGATTTAGATATTGGCATAGAAAGTACACTTATTATGTTTGCAGGTGATACCAAGCTGGGAGGGGTTGTGACTGCTTTGGAAGACGGGGTCATAATTCAAAATGATCTGGATAAATTGGAGAGATGGACTGAGGTAAACAGGATGAAGTTTAATAAGGACAAATGCGAAGTGCTCCACTTGGGAAGGAACAATCAGTATCACACATACAGAATGGGGAGAGACTGTCCAGGAATGGCTACAGCAGAAAGAGATCTAGGGGTTATAGTGGACCACAAGCTAAATATGAGCCAACAGTGTGATGCTGTTGCAAACAAAGCAAAAATGATGCTGAGATGCATTAACAGGTGTGTTGTGAACAAGACATGAGAAGTCATTCTTCCACTCTACTCTGCTGGTTAGGCCTCAGCTGGAGTATTGTGTCCAGTTCTGGGCACTGCAGTTCAAGGAAGATGTGGTTTGGAAAGGGGTTTTCTCACAGCCCATCTGTCTCAGGTTGAAATACCCCGTTAGCTCAGATTGTAAGCAGAGCTTCCCAACTATCTGGAGTGATTATGAGGGTCCAAGATCCTCATTTCCTGGCACTGCTTATTTCTCTTGGCAGAAGTGGAATGTCCTCCTCAGCACATGGCTAGCTCCAGGAGGAGTCGGGATACTATTGCTTCCATTCCAATTGAGGGCCAAGGCCAAGGCCAAGGCCCTCAGCAAGCTGACTCAACCAGTACCCCTCCCCTTCATTCCACAATGCTTTAAACCAGGGAGCCCTGTGTAATCAATGTCTTACACAGCTAAGGCAACTGCCCTGTCCTCCACAACAACCCAGAGCACTGGTGAGATCTCACAACTCCCGCATTAAGTGTCAGCTTAAATTGTGATTTTTACAACTACGTGTTAACAATAGACCAAATCTCATGGCTTACTTGCTACCCATTAGGCTTTGCCTGAAAAGGTATCACACATGCACGCCTTTGCATTCTCATGCAGATGACCTCTGGGAGACACATTCCTCCCAGCCTTCAGCAGCATTGCGTTCCTTCTGCCACATTCCTTACATTTGCAGTAATGTTTTTTAAATACATTAGAAGCAGGAAGCCCGCTAAAAAAGCAGTGGGGCCCTTGGACAATAAAGATATAAAAGGAGCGATCAAGGAAGACAGTGCCATTGCGGAGCGATCAAATGATTTCTTTGCTTCAGTCTTCGCAGCTGAGGATGTTACAGAGGTTCCTAAATCTGAGCCAGCCTTTTTCGGTGACAAATCTGAGGAACTCTCCCAGATTGAAGTGACATTAGAGGAGGTTTTGGAGTTAATTGATAAGCTGAATAGTAACAAGTCTCCAGGACCAGACGGTATTCACCCAAGGGTTCTGGAAGAACTCAAATGTGAAATTGCGGAGTTATTAACAGTGGTTTGTAACCTATCCTTTAAATCCACTTCGGTACCCAATGACTGGAAGACGGCCAATATAACGCCAATATTTAAAAAAGGCTCTAGAGGAGACCCTGGCAATTATAGACTGATAAGTTTAACATCAGTACCAGGCAAATTAGTAGAAACAATAGTAAAGAATAAAATTCCAAGGCACGTAGAAGAGCACGAATTGTTGGGCAAAAGTCAGCATGGTTTCTGCAGAGGGAAGTCGTGTTTAACTAATCTATCAGAATTCTTTGAAGGGGTTAATAAACATGCGGACAAGGGGCACCCAGTGGACATAATATACCTAGATTTCCAGAAAGCCTTTGACACGGTCCCACACCAAAGGCTTTTATGTAAATTAGGCAGTCATGGGATAGGAGGAAAGATCCTTTCATGGATCGGGATTTGGTTAAAAGACAGAAAACAAAGGGTTGGAATAAATGGTAAATTTTCACAATGGAGGCGGGTAACTAGTGGTGTTCCCCAGGGGTCAGTCCTGGGACCGATCCTGTTCAACTTGTTCATCAATGATCTAGAAAATGAGGTAAGCAGTGAGGTGGCAAAGTTTGCAGATGACACCAAGTTGTTCAGGACAGTCAAAACCAAAACAGATTGTGAAGAACTACAAAAAGATCTCAGCAAACTGAGTGATTGGGCAGCAAAATGGCAAATGAAATTTAATGTGGGTAAGTGTAAGGTAATGCACATTGGAAAAAATAACCCAAATTACACGTACAACATGATGGGGTCAAATTTAGCTACGACTGATCAGGAAAGGGATCTTGGAGTTATAGTGGATAGTTCTCTGAAGACATCCATGCAGTGTGCAGCGGCAGTTAGTAAAGCAAATAGGATGTTAGGAATTATTAAAAAAGGGATAGATAATAAGACAAAAGATATCATACTTCTCCTATATAAAACTATGGTACACCCACATCTTGAGTACTGCATGCAGATGTGGTCTCCTCACCTCAAAAAAGATATATTGGCATTAGAAAAGGTTCAGAAAAGAGCGACTAAGATGATTAGGGGTTTGGAACAGGTCCCATATGGGGAGAGGCTAGAGAGACTGGGACTTTTCAGTCTGGAAAAGAGGCGATTGAGGGGCAATATGATAGAGGTATATAAAATCATGAATGGTGTGGAGAAAGTGAATATAGAAAAATTATTTACCTTTTCCCATAATACAAGAACTAGGGGACACCAAATGAAATTGATGGGTAGTAGGTTCAAAACTAATAAAAGGAAATTTTTCTTCACACAGCGCACAGTCAACCTGTGGAACTCCTTGCCGGAGGAGGCTGTGAAGGCCAGGACTCTATGGCTATGTCTACACGTGAAGCCTACTTCGAAGTAGCCTATTTCAATGTGGAGACATCGAAATAGGCTATTTCGATGAATAACGTCTACACATCCTCCAGGGCTTGCAACGTCGATGTTCAACATCGACGTTGCACAGCACCACATCGAAATAGGCGCAGCGAGGGAACGTCTACACGCCAAAGTAGCACACATCGAAATAAGGGTGCCAGGCACAGCTGCAGACAGGATCACAGGGCGGACTCAACAGCAAGCCGCTCCCTTAAAGGGCCCCTCCCAGACACACTTGCACTAAACAGCACAAGATACACAGAGCCGACAACGAGTTGCAGACCCTGTGCATGCAGCATGAATCCCCCGCTGCCGCAACAGCAGCCAGAAGCCCTGGGCTAAGGGCTGCTGCACATGGTGACCATAGAGCCCTGCATGGGCTGGAGAGACAGCGTCTCTCAACCCCCCAGCTGATGGCCGCCATGGAGGACCCCACAATTTCGATGTTGCGGGACGCGTAACGACTACACGGTCCCTACTTCGACGTTGAATGTCGAAGTAGGGCGCTATTCCCATCCCCTCATGGGGTTAGCGGCTTCGACGTCTCGCCGCCTAATGTCGATGTTAACATCAAAATAGCGCCCAACACCTGTAGCCGTGACGGGCGCTATTTCGAAGTTCGTGCCGCTACTTCGAAGTAGCGTGCACGTGTAGACACAGCTTATTAGGGTTTAAAAAAGAGCTCGATAAATTTTTGCAGGTTAGGTCCATAAATGGCTATTAGCCAGGGGTAAAGTATGGTGCCCTAGCCTTCAGTACAAGGGCAGGAGATGGATGGCAGGAGATAAATCACTTGATCATTGTCTTCTGTTCTCCTTCTCTGGAGCACCTGGCATTGGCCACTGTCAGCAGACGGGATACTGGGCTGGATGGACCTTTGGTCTGACCCAGTATGGCCATTCTTATGTTCTTATCCTTTGGTGTTTGCCCTATCTCTCTATTGAATCAGGCTAAAGAGCAGAATTCTGAAAGACAAGGTTGCAGATGTTGGGATTATCAGGGAAGCTGGCTCAGTGGGATCTCAGCACTTCAGATAACAATCCCAAGGGCATCCTGACCTACCCCACTGGACTTTACTCTCCTAGAGAAGAAGTGAGCAGCCCTCACTGAGCTTTCCCTGGACTTTACACAATACCCTATCTTCCCAACGTACCAGCTCCTAACCCTCCTCCCTACTGAAAACAGAAAAGCAGTCCAGTAGCACTTTAAAGACTAGTGATTTTCCTTACCCAGCAGCAGCATCTAACACCTCCTTCTGTTGCCAAGGGATCAATGTCTAGGTGCTAACCAGCTTCCTAGCTATATAGGCTCTGATTGGTTAAACCTGCTGGTAACCAATTCCCTGCTCCCTGACTTTTCATCCAGGTGCAGCCTGTAGATTTAATAAGCATAGCTGTCCACTTAAACCTCTTCCAGCCATGGGTGGGGTAGACACCCCATCACAAAGCTCCATGCTATCTGTCAGCCAAATATGGGCTAGCTACTGTTTTAGAGTTACAAACATTAAAGAGCTGCAAGTATGAATAAATAAAAATCAAAGCCAGTGTCTTCACTTGAACCTAAAGTATCAGTTTCTACATTATCCTGGATAATGAGGCTTTTTGGCTGCATATTTATTATGGAACAAGTGATTTTATGTTCTTATAGACTGAACATTTCTAAGCTTTGCCACAGTAATGAGGCTATTGAAAAAGAAAAACAAAACAGCATGATTTTTTTGACAGAAGAGAGAGGTAAATTGAAGTTTCCCAGCGGGGGTGTGTATTGGGACCTGATCTATTCAACGTATTCATAAATGATCTGAAAAAGGGGTAAACATTTTAAAAACTAAATGAACACTGATGACATATTCAGGTCCTGCACTTTAATTAATATATTGGAAAGATTCAAAGCAGTCACTTACAAACTTGTGGCTTGTGCACAGAGCAAAGACATTTCAAAGTTGCAGTTGTCTCAGTGCAAAATATTTACCTTATCTTGAGCAAGGCTTTCCTTATTTCTGTTCTGTCATTTAAGAACAGGAGTTAACGCATCCTTTGAGTGACAAGACAGTGATGTGCACAGTCAGTGAATACATTTGAATTATTACTTGCCATATTTTAATTCTTCTGGGCCAGATCTACATTCTTCTCCAATGATAACTGCTTACGCAATATTGAATTGCTGATTAGCAGAGAAATCCCAGATCCTGCTACCAAAGGCTTGATGCTGTTTTCATTTGTCCCATCTGCTCTTAAGAGTGGGTAAACAGTTTAGCACTTCCAGCCATTGATGGCAGTAAAACCCTTGTTTCAGTGGTAACCTATGGTAGAAGAGTGACAAAGACAATAGTTGTGAATAGGGTATTATGAGAAAAGGTTACTGAGAACAGTCTCTTGTTGTTTTTGAATAATTAGGCCTTACAAACTGTTCTCTTTTCAGCTGAGGACTACATGAAGTTGTGGTGAGGGTTCTATTTAATGTAATTGATAGTTCGCTAATATATTGTTTCCTTGGTGATGTCTTAGTTTTATTTATTTTTTTTAAAAAACAGAGGTCATTGCTGAACCTTTGGCCATTATCCTTGAAGACTCTTGGAGATCAGTGGAGATACCAGATGACTGGAAGAAGGCAAACGTAGTGCCCATCTTTAAAAAAGGAAAGAAGAACAATCCAGGGAACTGTAGACCCATCAGCCTTACGTCAATCCCTGGGAAAATAATGGAGGGAATCCTCAAGGAATCTGTTTTGGAGCACTTGGAAGAGGAGAAAGTGATCAAAAGTAGCCAACATGGATTCACCAGGGGCAAGTCCTGCCTGACTAAACTGATTAGCTTCTATGATGAGGTAGCAAGCTCTGTGCACATGGGGAAGTCAGTGGTTGTGACTTTTGGAACCCCCAGTATAAAAAGGATGTGGATTTGCTCGAGCAGGTTCAGCAAAGGGCAACAATAATGATCAAGGGTCTGGTGCACAAGACCTATGAGGATAGGCTGAGGGATTTGGGCTTGTTTAGTTTACAGAAGAGAAGACTTAGAGGTGATTTAATAGCAGCCTTCAACTTCCTGAAGGGTAGCTCTAAAAAGGAGGGTGAGAAACCGTTCTCAGTGGTGTCAGATGGCAGAACAAGGAATAATGGTCTGAAGTTGAAGAGGGAGAGGTGTAGGTTAGATATTAGGAAAACTACTTCACCAGGCGGGTGGTGAAACATTGGAATGCATTGCCTAGAGAGGTTTTTATGTCCTGGCTGGACAAGGTCCTGGCTGGGATGACTTAGTGGGGGGTTCATCCTGCTTGAAGCAGGGGGCTGGACTAGATGACCTCCTGAGTTCCCTTCCAGCCCTGTGATTTTTGTGAAAATGTGAGGTGACAAAATTTCCAGCTAATACCAAACTACTGAAAATAGTGAAGTACCAGGCACAAAGGAAAGAGCTAGAAAAGAGTCTCACAAAACTGGGTGACTGGACAACAAAATGGCATAATAAATTTATTTTTAATAAATGTAATTTTATGCACATTGGAAAATATAATCCCAACTATACATATAAAATTATGAGGTCCAAAGTAGCTGTTACCACTCAAGAAAGAAATCTTGGGGTGTGTCTACACCAGCTTCATGTTTTGACAGCAATTTTGAAAGGGGGTCCAATTTCAAAAGAGGCAGCGGAGCATCTACACGCACAAGGACCTCTTTCAAAATTGTTTTTGGTGAAAAGGGGCACGGATTTTGAAACCGCTCTTCCCATCCGAGTTCAGGAAGAGTGGCCCCTTTTGAAACCAAATTTCGAAATAGGGCATGTGTAGATGCACTGCGGCTGCTATTTTGAAATGGCGGTGGCCTCAGAGAGTGCGGAGACATGCCAGCAAGCACCAGCAGGACTCTATGGTCCCTGGGGCCAACCCCTTAAAGCTGCATGGCCCTGGAAACCCTGTGCAAGAAGCTGAAAGCATGACCAGGGCCTCAGGAGCATGAGCTCTGCCTGGCAAACACTTCAGCAACCCAGACAGATGTGCCACACAGCCCACCAGCTGGATGGTGACCCCCCACCCCCACCTTAGAGACCTCCCCCACCCCCCGGAGGCCCCCACCTCCTAGCCCGAGCGGTCACCGGAGGAAAGCCAGAGGAGGAGATGCTGCTGCACAGCACTGGGTGGTCCCAGAACACAGCAGCCTTTGAATGGCCAGCACGGGGGCTGTGGAAGTGGGGACACCCCCAGTGTACAGCCAACCAGGTCAGATTGAAGGTAAAGGAACTAAGGCAGGCCTATATCCGGGCCAGGGATGCCTACAGGTGATCAGGGGCAGGGGCCACCCCAAGTTTCCCATATTACCGGGCACTGGAACAGCTCTTTGGCCCAAAGGATGCCCCTGAGCTGGCAGTGGTGGTTGACACAGTTGGCCCTGACACCAACAAGGAGACATACCCACACAACCAGCCAGGACCATCAAGCCAGACCAGAGTGGTGGAGCTAGGGAGCGACTCAGAGGAGGGAGGCCCCCTCATAATCGCTGTCAGCTCCAGTGCCTCCAGCCAGGCCCCCTTGAGGCTGGTGTCCCCAGACCCGTTCTCCAGAGCCCCAGGTAGGTAAAGGGGGATCAGGTGGGCCAAGGTTGGGGGCCTGACGCACGTTCCACGCCCCCCGCCCAATCCCAGACCCAGGCTCAGTGCCATCCACCACCCACCCCTGTGGACAGCACCCTGACCCTCCTGACTGGGAAGGGATGTGGGGGCCGGACCACAGCCAGCAGTTGCCCCACAGATGCGGTCCCAGTGGGCACATGGGAGGCACAAGCAGGGGTTGGCAGAGAAGGCACCATCTTGGGGGTTGGTCGGGGGATGGTGGGGTGGAGCCTTTGGGCCCACGCGAAAACACTGATGGGTGGCTTCTCTCCCCCTTGTGTCTCCACAGCATCATCCTCTGAGGGCCAGACCAGTTCTGTGTCAGCCGCCAGCACACCTGCTCCACCATCTGATGGAGCCAGGGAACCCTCCTCCCCGGCTGCTGCCCACCCAACCCCAGAGGGTCTGATGGCACCGCTGTTATGACCCCCCCCAGGAGGCACAGAGGCCCACACCGCAGCCATTCGAGAGCAGATGGCTGTGCTCCGGGCATGACTGCAAATGGAGTGGGAGGACAGGGGCTGGTGGAAGGAGGTCTGGGCTGAGGCAGCCATGGCCCTCAGACAGCTTGCCCCCCGTCCACCCCACTATAGTCTCCCCTGCAGCCCCCATCCCCACTCCTGCCACCCCCAAACCCACTCCTGCCGTCCCCAAACTCACAGCCCTTATCCCATCAACCCTCACCCCATCTTCCCAGCTCGCCCTGGGCTGCTGGCTGATTGCCAGTGCAAGCCGGGGGGAGGCTCTGCCTCCCCAGTTGCCCCCCAGTCCCTGTAGTGCCCCATCACCCCCCTAGTCCCCCCATCACCCCACCTCACCCCGCCCACCCCATCCCACAGCCCCTGCCTGATCCTACCTCCCCGTCCTGCCAGCCCCCTCCAAGCCCCAACAGGGCCCCTGCATCTGGGACAGCAAGGGCCCCCATACCTGCCAAGGGGCTAACCCCTCTACCCCCATGGGGAACTAGGCCTACCCGTGCCTGTGGCCCCAGCTACAGGGGCATGCCCCCTGCCACTTTGCTTCTAGGTCTCCCCTCTATTTAGCTCCTGGTTAGAAAAAACTCCACACCATTACGTTTTCCAGTGCTGTTTATTTACATATGTATTGTTGGCTCCCAGTTATTAAACCCTTTGTTGTGCACCCCAGTGTCCCCTGGGTGTTTCGGGGGGGCGTGGCGTGATGCAGGGTGGGTGTGGGCCAGAGGGCGCCAGGTGGAGGTCAGTGTGCCTTCCGCTAGATGGCCTCCCAGAGGACTTTCTAGACCCTAACCCTGTTGTGATGTGCTTGGTGGCATGGGGCCATGGGCAGCTGCTCATATCTGGGGCTGCAGTCTGCAACCCACCCCAGCATGCAGCGTTCATGCTTGCCCTTCACTATGTTGTGCAGAGCACAACAGGCTGAGACCACCCTGGGGACATTGGGCAGGCTGATGTCCTGCTGTGCAGTCAGACATTGGAAACAGCCCTTGAGATGTCCGAAGACCCACTCTACAGTGTTGTGGGCATGGTTCAGGAGGTTGTTAAAAGTGTTCTGGCTGGCAGCAGTGTGCCCTGTGTAGGAGCGCATCAGCCATGGGTGCAAAGGGTACGCCCCATTGGCTACTTGGCAGCGGTGAGAACATGCGGGGAGGTGGGAAGTTGGTTTAAAACAAGTAGAGGTACGAGACAAGGCGATCCATACTGCCCGGTATCTTCATTGCACATCTGGAGAGAGCGATGGACAAGATCAAGGAAGAGGTAGAAGGGATATCTGTGCATGCGGAAAGAATTAACAACTTGAGGTTCGCAGATGATATAGTTATCATTGAGGAAGATGAGGAGAAGCTAGCGAAAACGGTACGGGTGTTGAAGAAGGGAAGTGATACGGACTGATTATGAACATCGATAAACCAAAAACAATGGTATTTGGAGATAAGAAAATAGGAAGAAAGATCAGCGTTGTTGGTATTGAACTAGAAAATGTAGAGAAGTTCACGTATCTGGGGAGCAACATATATGATCTAGACTGTAAGAAGGAAAGAGTGACTAGAATACAGAAAGCAAGAGCGAGTTTGAACATGATGGATAAGATCTGGAAAAGCAAAGCAACTAGCTTAAGAATGAAGCTGGGCTTCTTGAAAACATGTGTATTGAGCAGCATGTTGGATGGATGTGAGACATGGGTGATAACGGACGATTCAAAAAGAAGAATATTGGCGTTCGAAAGGAGTTGTTATAGAAAAATTCTGAGAATAGGATGGATGCAGAAGGTCACCAATGAGGAATTATATAGGAAGATACATCCAAAAGAGAACCTATTGCAGAAGGTTATAAAATGAAAGCTACGACTATTTGGATATGTTTGCAGAATGAACGACAAATGAAAAATCAAGACCCTAGTATTCGACATAATGGATGGTTTGAATAGGAGAGGCAGACCCCACAGTGAATGGATAGGTGATGTAGTAGATTGGTGCGGAGCTAGGCTACAGAAACTAAGCCACTCTGCACTGGACACCAATGGGCAATGAGCCCACAGTTATTGAGGATGATGATGATCATTGTGTCCCCCATGGGGAGCTCCGTTGCAGGGACGTAGGTGCCGTCCTCCATGCACTGCCCCTGCCAGGAGTTGTGGAGTACCCAGGCATCACAGGCCCACCCGGACCAGCCCATGCAAATGTGACAGAACTGGCCCTGGGCATCAACAAGTGCTCGGAGCATCACCGAGTGGTACATCTTGCAGTTTATGTACCATCCTGCACTGTGGTCTGGGAAGCAGATAGTTATATGGGTGCTAGCAAGTGTGCCAAAGCAGTTTGGGAAACTGATGGCTGCAAATCCTGCGATGGTGTCATCCAAGTCGCTGAGGCAGATGGCCCTCTGCAGGATGGTGCGATTGAGGCCTTGGGCCACCTGTGGAAGGAAGGCACTGACATGTGGGCCTGCACATGAGGGAGTCCCCTTCCCCTGCAGGACCCTCACCCAAGGGCCTGACCCCTCTTCCTGGGGTGGGTGTGGGGCCCTGGTCTGACTTACCTCCAGGAGGACAGCTCCAAAGGTGGCCTTGCCCACCATGAATTGGTGCCCCACTGAACGGTGGCTGTCTGGGGTGGCCAACTTCCAGAAGGCGATCCCCACACACTTCTCAACCGGGAGTGTGGGCTGCATGAGGGTGTCCACATGCTGCAGGGCAGGAATGAGCCACTGACACGGGTCCAAGAATGTTTGCTTTGTCACGCTGAAGTTCTGGAGCCACCTTTCATCATCCCACTGGCCCAGTACCAGCCTCTCCCACCAGTCTCCACTGCTGGGGTGGCTCCAGAGGTGCCATGGGGGGTGGGGAATGGAGAGCAGCAGTTGCCCTGTTGCCAGGTTCTGCAGGACCCCAGTGGGTGTGTGGGGGTGGTAAGTGGGCCCCAGGGCATCCACCACGCCCAGGATGGCAATCAGTACCTGGGTCCTGGTGTGGGTGCAGGCATCAGCCTCAGCCAGCTGCTGTTGCTCCATTCTTTCCTCCTGTTCTTAGAGCACAGTCCATGCAGTCCTGTGTGCTGCTCTGCAGCGTTCTGTGTGTGCAGGGTGAGTGTGTTTGGGAGGGGCCCTTTCAGGGAGCTGCTGGCTGTGGGACCTGGAAGGGCTTGTCGACCATGTGACCCCGTGAATGGTGTTTCCTGGCTGACTATTTTGAAACAGCTCGCATTCCTGTTTGGATGCTTCCTTTCAAAGCACCGGGGGTTCTTTCAAAATAGTGGCTCAGTACAGCGATCTGTTTTGTGTGTGTAGCTGTGCTATTTCAAAATCCCTTGATTTGATTTTGATTTTTGATGTTCCACCTTTCAAAGTTTCTTTGTAGTGTTGACATAGCCAGAATGTTGGGACTTATTAGAAGAGGGACAGATAAGACAGAGAATATCTTATTGCCTCCGTTCAAATCCCTGGTATATCCACATCCAGAATACTGCATTTGGCTGTGCTTGTCCTATCTTAGAAAAAGATATTTTAGAACTGGAAAAAGTTCAGAAAGGGGCAATAAAAATGATTAGTGGTATGGAATGAGGAAAGATTAATAAGACTGGAGCTTTTTGTCTTGGAAAAGAGTCAACTAAGTGCAGCTATGCTAACAGAGACGTAGCCCTGTTAATCTGTACTCCAACAAAACAAAGTAGCAGAAATGTATCACTTTAACGGCTAACACAATGATTTATCTGGTGATGAGCTTTTGTGGGACAGACCGGCTGCTTCAGATCAATTTCATTTCTAACACAGACTGACATTTATAAGTACAGAGGACCAGTGGGTCTATAAAATCATGACAGTCATGGACAAAGTAGATAAGGAACTGCTTCTTCTTCCTTCTCATAGGACAAAAACTAAGGTGAGGGGACAGCAAATGAAATTAATAGTTACCAGGATTAAAACAACCTAAAGGAAGTATTTCTTCACATGACCCACAGTTAACAAGTGGAAATTCTTGCCCGAGGATGTTCTGAAGGTAAAGACTACAACAGAGTGGTGTTTTTTTTAAAGAAAAAAACCTAGATAAATTCATGGAGGTTAGGTCCATCAATGGGTATTGGCCAGGATGATATACCCCACCACCATCCATGACATTATTCAATTTTTAAACTGGATATGGAAGCCATTTCTGTCACCCGGAATGCATCCAATGGCAGTTTGCCACAACGGTCTACTTGGATCAGGTGACCCTTCCTTCAGCTTCCTGAAGGGAGCTCTAGAGAGGAGGGTGAGAAACTGTTCTCAGTGGTGTCAGATGGCAAAACAAAGAGTGATGGTCTGAAGTTGAAGAGGGAGAGGTGTAGGTTAGATATTAGGAAAAACTACTTCACCAGAAGGGTGGCGAAGCACTGGAATGTGTTGCCTAGAGAGGTGGTGGAGTCTCCATCCCTTGAAGTTTTTAAGTCCCAGTTTGACAAGGTCCTGGCTGGGATGACTTAATGGGGGGTTGATCCTGCTTGAAGCAGGGGGCTGGACTAGATGACCTCCTGTGGTCTCTTCCAGCCCTATGAATCCATTCTATGACCCTGACCCTCCAATGTCTGATGGGAAGAAGAAAGGACACCCTGCCTCACCAGTTGAAAACCTGTAAGAGGGACCCCAGCAGGGTCCATTTTGTTTCTTTCAGCACTCACGATTTAAGCCTGTCTGGCCTGGGGGCCCCACCTCCAAAAGGATGCTTCCAGTTGAGCTGGGACTTGCAGGAGGTCGGACCCATGAACCTGGGGGTTGAGCCCAGCCAGGGGGTTGGAGCCGGGGCTGTGGGGATGGTGGGGGGAGGGTGGAGCTGGAACCCCCACATGCTGGGAAGTGTGAGCTGGGGCTGTGGAGGATTGGGGAGTTGAATAGGGTGACCCAAGGCAGAGGGGTTAGCTTGGGGTGGGTAGAGCCTCATGCATGTGCAGCAGCTGACAGCTGGAGCCCAGAGCATGCTGGGGTGTGGGGGGTGCTCAGCTGGGGAGGCTGAGCTGGGCAGAGGGGGGATTGAATGGGGTGTTGAACCAGGGTGGGGGTGGGTTGAGCTGGTGGAGGGTATAGAGCCCCTGAGCACACAAGTGGCAGCTGACAGCTTGCGCTCCAAGCATGGTGAGGGGAGAGGTTGTTGAGCTGGGGCTGTGGGAGGGAGGGCTTGAGCTGGGCGGAGGGAGGGTTGAACAGGAGGGTGCACTGGGGTGGCGTGGTTGAGTGGAGGAGGGTTGAAGCCCCACTGAGGGCTGGGAGCCAGCACCCCAGGCACAGGTCGAAGTCGGCATCCCATGCATGCGGGGGTTGAGCTGGGGCTGCGGGGTGCGGGTGGCGTTTGAGCCAGGTGGGGGAGGGATTGAACAGGGGTGCACAGGAGCAGGGTGCTTGAGCAGGAAGCAGGTTGGAGCCCTGCACATGCTGAGCCAGCTGCATAGGAGAAGTTGTGATCTGGGGCCATGGGGGGTTGGGTTCAGGTTCACAGGGGTTGGGGCTGGGTGTGGGGAGTTGAGACCTGGCTGTGCAAGGGGAGTTGGGGCACAAAGGTTGGAGCTGGGTCTTCAGGGGCTCAAGGGGAGCCCCAGGCATGTGGCTGGAGCCCCATGCTGGGTTCTGAGCTGGGGTGCATGAGGGATGAGCAGGAGGTTGGTCATGAGTACAAATGGTCGTAAGCTGATGTTTTCGTAAGTCAGGGACCGCCTGTATTGACTGGCCTGGATGTGTGGCACTGATGATATAGGTTTAAAAACCTCTCACCTGAGAATAAGGGCTTGTTGGTCTGGGCTGTTGCAGCAGCTAGAGAATCTGTGGGTTTGCTTGTGCGGCTTTTGGCTGGCCAGTAGGTCTGGCAGATGTGCTTTTGTGGCTGGTTTGATTTGCTTTATTGAGCAGAAAATCCCAGCCCCGACTGTAAGTGGCTCAGTTTTAAGCCAACGTACCCTGTGTTGATTCCCTTAGCTGTGCCCAGAAATCCTGTCATAAGGCCCAATCATGGGTATTAGTCAGTAGGCCAGGAGGATATTCCCCATCCCCACCCCTCCCCCAGTTTCTGTTTGCCAAAAGTTAGGAACGGGCAACAGGAGATGGATCACTTGATGATTAGCTCAGGGTAAGCAATCCCCCTGCCCGCACATGTGCCAAGAGTGGCACACACACCAACTTACCTTGGTATGCAAGGCAGGAGCTCAACCACATCCCTCCTGCTTCCATGCAGAGTCCTGGGTCTGGGACCAAACTCACTTCTGCAGGGCAGGGGCTAGGGCCACAGCCAGAGCCTCCACCAGCCCTTGGGCAGCCAAAGCCTCTGCCAGAGCATGGGGCTAGGGCCAGAGCCCCTGCCATGGAGCCACCAGTGCTGGGCTGGAGCCAATGCCCCCATCGCATGTCCTTGCCGCAGCACAGGGCCAGAGCCCCACCAGAGCCCCAGCTGCAGCATGGTTATGGGTCTGGAGCCCCTGCTTGCCAGAGCCTTGTGGCAGCCCCAGGAGCACAGTGTTGGAGGTCCATGGCAGCCCAGGGAGCCTGGAGTCCGGAGGGAGTGGGAGAGTATGGCTGCCTGAGGGAGAAGCCCTGGACCTCCTCTGGTTTGGTTTGGCAAAGTCTGTCATTCAGGACCTTTCCACCTGAGGCTTTGCTCCTTCCAGAGGTCCCAAAACTGGCTCCCCACAAGGTCTGGTAAAGTCTTTTGTCAGGCCTACTTGGCTGTGGGGAGATTCTCATGTAGGTCTCTGTCATGAAAGAATGCAGGGAAAGAGTTAACCCTTACAGAGACAACTCTCTGCAGGGGGCCGCTAGGTAAGCCAATGAGAGGAAGAGAGATTCTTTTAAACTGAGAAAATTGCAGTCTGAGGGACCTTTGTCCGAGTTTGTGACTGGAGCAGTGAGAGATCAGTAAATCTGCAGGCTGACTCATAATCAGCACATGGGTATGTAAGTAGAAAGGAAATGTTTAGTTAGATGTGCTCAGGTTATGGTTATTTTTGGATTTGGTGGGACTTCCTCAGGCTCTCTGAGATTGGATTTTCCCCCCCTGTATTCTGCAACTTCTAAGCTGAATACCAGGGAAGAAGTTTTTTTTAAAACATCTAGCAATTATGTTTTGTTATTTTCTTGGTATTTTTCCATCTCTCATTTTGTGAATAGATTACTTTTTAAGGTAATGATTTAATTCCTGTGTCCTAGAGAAGGTCTTTGTTACATTCATGCCCCAGACTGAAAGGTCAGCTATCATATTACAGCTCTTTGTTTCCAACCTCCCTCCTAAGAGAGGATTAAGAGTTTAGGGTTCACCTCACAGGAAGACAACCCAAGTGTGTCTTCCTGGGTTAAAGGGTATTTTCTCACTTGTGTGGTGGTGTCAATCACTCCCCAAGTCAGGGAATCTGTGACCTTGGGGAAACTATTTTTAAGCAGAGCCTTTAAAGGCAAGGCATTTTTAAGGTTTGTGGGACCCCACTTTCTGTACACAGTGTGTCAGAGTGGGAGGCAGCCCCGATAAATTCACTCTGTCACTGCTGCTGAAGTGGTTTCAATTGTATCAGTAATTACATGGTCAATGGAGCAGGGATACTCTGGGTTTCTCACCTCTGTGGGTGCCCTAACCATTGGACTAATGAATCAGTCTGCCTTTCTAGTCCAATGTGTATTTATCCAAAATGAACAGCTTCAACAGCAGACATGTGGAACCCCACATCATAATACGCAGCCCCGTGATGTGAGCCCATTCTGGAGAGATGGCAGACTACTACTCAAATCTTCTCATTTTACTAGACACAAGGAGACAGGACCAAACTGACAGGTATGTCACTGATGGACTTTATTTATTAATGAAGCTGTTGTAAGTAGGACAATTAGTGACTTTAAAAATATTACCAGCAATCAGATCATACATAGAGGTCAAAAGATCAAATTTTGGCACCTGCTCAGAAAGGTTGCTGACCCCTGGATTAGTTGCTCTGTTCACTCCCTACAGGATGCCTGGCACTGGCCACTCTCAGCAGGCAAGACCTTTGGTCTGACACAATGTGGCTGTGCTTAAGTAGTTAAGTCACCCTGTCTCAGTAGCGCTGAGAGTCCAGCTGGGGAGTAGCGAGTAGAAGTTGACTGGTTATCTAGTGGTCAGGATGGAGGTGGGCCGAGTGGCAAAGACCGGGGTATTGAGAAAACAACACCTGGCATGTATTGAGTTGCCCAGTTGAAGTAGAGCCTCAGCAAGCAGGAGCCACATCTCCCAAGACTCAGCCACCAACGTGCAACTGTATAACAAATGTTTTTTCTATAACTGTATTGAGAGGCCATGGTTGCTTTTATATCTACAGGACTGTGACACATTGGCCTACCAGGGGAGTTACTGCTGCAGTGATGATGGTATTCACACAAGTCCCCACCCTCTGTAAGTGGCTACAAGGAGTCACTGCCAGAATGGTTTTTTGAGGGGAGAAAGATCTGGGGCCCTGCTGCACATGGCCATAGGGGTAGTGGGGACAACAAATAAGGCTCTCCTATGGCTAGGACAGAGGGTGTCACCGCTAGTAGGCATCCTTCAGTCTGTGTAGACTATGGATCGCGCCCTTCATATTTCCATTTGGAATCATCATGTGCAGCGTCGACTGTGACTGTGAAGGCCCACACAAGAGTGAAAATCCTTACTGCATCTGTTGCATGTGTAATGGGTATCTGGCAGGTACTTACTATGCTTTCTGTGGGCTCGCTTCTCCTCTGCTAGCTGTCTGATCCTCATCTCACCCTTCTGAAGGCCCTTGTGTAATTCCTGCCTCCACCTGCTGCCATCATCTGCCAGCTCCTCCCAGCTGTCTGGCTCGATGTCTACCTCTCTGACGTCCCTCTTGCAAACATCTTTGTAGAGCAACTGGGGGTGTCCAGGAGGTCTTTTGCCAGAGGCTAGCTCGCCATGCAGGTTGTCTTTTGGGATCCTTCCATCATTCATCCTGTGGATGTGGCCAAGCCAGCGGAGCCACTGCTGCCTGAGGAGGGTGTGCATGGTTGGGATTTCAGCTTGCTCAAGGATGGTGGTGTTGGACACTCTGTCCTTCCACAATATTCCAAGGATGTGCCTGAGGCAGCGCAAGTGGAGGACGTTCAGCCTCTTTTCCTGGTGGGCGTACAGGGTCCAAGACTCACTGCTGTAAAGGAGGGTGCTGAGGATGCAGGCTCTGTAGACTTGCATTTTGGTGTGGGTGTACAATTTGATGTTATTCCACACTCTCTTTCTGAGTCTGGACAGAGTTGTGGATGCTTTTCCGATCCTCCTATTTAGCTCAGTCTCCAATGACAGGGTGTCAGTGATGGTGGACCCCAGGTAAACGAATTCATGGACGACCTCTGTCAATGTTGATTGATGGAGGTTCAGCAACGTCCTGACCAAGTACATTTGTCTTCTTTAAGCTGATGGAAAGCCTGAAGTCCTTGCATGCTTTGGAGAACTGATCCAGCAGTTTCTGAAGCTGGTCTTCTGTGTGTGACACTACAGCAGCATCATCTGCGAACAGCATACCTCTGATGAGGACTTCCCGCACCTTAGATTTAGCTTTCAGCCTTGCAAGATTAAACAGTTTCCCATCAGATCTTGTGTGCAAAAAGATGCCCTCTGTTGAAGATCCAAAGGTGTGCTTCAGGAGGAGTGCGAAGAAGATCCTGAACAATGTTGGAGCAAGGACGCATCCTTGTTTGATGCTGCTCCTGACGCTGAAAACATCCGATAATGTGCCGTCATATTGGATGGTTCCTCTCATGTCTTCGTGGAAAGACTGGATCATCTTGAGTAACTGTGGCGGACAGCCTATCTTGTGGAGCACTTTGAACAGTCCATCCCTGCTGACCAAGTCGAAGGCTTGGTCAGGTCGATGAAGGCAATACAGAGTGGCTTCCTCTGCTCCCTGCATTTCTCCTGCAGCTGCCTCAGAGAGAAGACCATGTCAAAGGTAGATCTCTCTGCGTGGAATCCGCACTGTGATTCCGGATACACCCTCTCAGCAATCTTCTGGAGTCTGCCGAGGATGCCGCGAGCGAACAGTTTACCAGTGATACTTAGGAGGGAGATTCCACAGTAATTGTTGCAGTCTCTTCTGTCTCCTTTGTTCTTACACAAGGTTACAATGTTAGCGTCACGCATATCCTGTGGAACCTCTCCCTCTCTCCAGCACAGGCACAGTAGCTCATGTAGGGGTTCCAGGAGGGTGTCTGTGGCACACTTGATTACCTCTGGTGGTATACCATCCTGGCCTGGGGCCTTTCCTACTGCAATCCTGTCGATGGCTTTCTTCAGTTTGTCCACAGTTGGTTCCTGATCCAGTTCGTCCATTACTGGTAGGAGCTCGACAGCATTGAGGGCTGTATCAACCACAATGTTCTCGCGTGAGTACAGCTCGGAGTAGTGTTCGACCCAGCACTCCGTTTGGCTTTGTCAGTGATGAATTCACCAGATTTGGATTTCAGAGGTGCCATCTTGTTCTGGGTGGGTCCTAATGCCTTCTTGATGCCCTCGTACATTTCCCTGAGATTACCAGAGTCGGCACTGGTCTGGATGCTGCTGCATAGCTCGAGCCAGTAGTTGTTGGCACAGTGCCTGGCTGTCTGCTGTACTGTTTTTCTGGCTGCTCTGAGTACTTGTAGGGTATTCTGGCTCGGTGAGTGTTTGTACTCCAGGAGTGCAGCGCGCTCCTTTTCGATGGCTGGAATCATCTCATCAGCGTTAGCTTCGAACCAGTTATTTGTGTTTCCAGCTCTTCTTCCAAACACCGACAAGGCTGTGTTGTAAATTGTATCCCTCAGATGCTGCCATCTGGATGTCACATTGGCACCCTCAGGGCTGCTGCGCAGATTCTCTTTGGGGGTCACTCTGAACTTTTCGGCTCTCTCTGAGTTTGCTGTCTTTCTGGCATCAATGTGGGGCCTTCCAGTTGGTTTAGAGTGGTACAGCTTCTTGGGTCTCACCTTGAATTTGGAGCAAACTAGCAAGCGATCTGTATCGCAGTCGGCACTATGACAGCTGCGTGTCAGAAGGATGTTTCTGAGGTTATCACGTCTAGTAATGACCATGTCTAGTTGATGCCAGTGTTTCGAGCATGGGTGTCTCCATGACACTCTGTGCTGTGGCTTGGTTTGGAAAAATGTGTTTGTGATGCAGAGATTGTGGCACGTGCAAAGTTCAAGAAGACTCTGTCCGTTTTCATTCATTTTTCCCACACTAAAGTGGCCTAAGCAGGAAGGCCATGAATCACGATCTGCTCCAACTCTTGCACTGACGTCGCCCAAAATGTACAGTTGTTCACGAGCAGGTGTTTGTGCTATGGCAGCACTAAGCACGTCATAGAACTTGTCTTTTACTTCTGGTGTGGCGTACAGGGTTGGTGTGTAAGTGCTGATCAGGTGGATAGGACCGGCGTAAATTTGAAGTATGATCTGAAGGAGTCTTTCTGATCCACCCATGACTAATTCCACCATTTGTAGAAGGGTGTTTCGCATGGAAAAGCCAACACCATGCTCCCTGGGTTCATCTTGGGCTTTACCCTGCCAGAAAAAGGTGTAGTCCTTTTCCTTTAGAGATCCCAAATCTGTGAGTCACGTCTCTTGCAGAGCAGCAATGTCAACTTGGAGCCTCTTCAATTCCTCATTGATGACAGCGATCTTTCGGGTGTCGCTGATGTCCTGAAGATCTTCAGTCAAACCGGTCAGCATGGTCTGCACATTCCAGCAAGCAAGCTTAAAACTTTGATGGTTTCCTTTTCTTGTTGATTTTCTTATTGGTTTGTCTGGTGGTCAAATTTCAGTCACTTGTCAGGTTTGGGAACCTTAAACCTCACACACCCAGTGAGGCAGGTGAACTGTGCGGGAAAGTATCCTTCTGGCTGGGGGCTGCTCAGCTCGAGGCAGGCGGTGACTGTCCAGTGAGATGCAATGATTTGTTCCACCATCGAAGGCAACCCCTGGTGCTCACTCTCTACACCAATCGAGCAAGAACTTATAACCGGTATCTGTTACCTCCCGTATTGGTTCAATGTTGTTAAGCGATGCTGGAATACCCCTCCAGGCATGAGACTGGGCAATTTTTTTGGACCCTGAGCTGCCCAGACACCAGTGTCCCCCTCTCGGCTTTACTGATATAGTCCAAAGGAGAGGATAACCTCTACGTCTGGTACCAGCTCAGCTGCAGGAGTTGCCGGGTCAATGCCAGAAGTTGGCACAGAACCGCCTTAGGACTCCCCTCTGGATTTTCTGTCAGGGTTTACTCCCTTAGCCTTGCTCCTTCCCAGGATAACCCACAAGGCAGTGGGGCATGGAGAATGTGGGTAACGATCCCACTACCTCTTGCACCTCCCTGGCACCACGTGTCCCCATAGCTCCCCGTGGTCTGATGACCTCCTCCCCTCCCCAGGACCCTCCTCCCCACCCCTCTGCCTCCCATCAGCTACCATCACCCCCAGATCCCTCCTCCCCACCTCCTTGCCCCCCATCCACTCCCATGTCCCCCCACCTCACCACACTGCCCCCCATCAACTCTCATCGCCCCCAGCTCCACCCTACCCCGGTCTCTCTGCACCCAGCTGCATGCTGCTGCAGCCCCAAGTCCTCCAGGAAGGTGCTGATCTCGCGTCCCAGCCGCACCCTGGGTCCCCGCCAAAGCTACCAACTTTTCTTCTGGATGCGGCTGCCCACGGCGCCCCATGGAGCTGCTGCCGGATGCGCATGCAGGGATCACAGGACTGGGCCTAGAAACCCAGGCAATCTGAGCCGGGCGCACCACCACCAGCCTCCGTGGGCATCGCCATCCACACAGCCGTACCACACGCCCCCAAACCACATGCCCACCACCGGCGCCCCTCGGTCTCTCCCCCCGCCCCCCACACTTCCCCAAGCCCACCTGCGTCCTGTGCTGCACCGTGGGGGCGGCGGTTCCCTCAGCTCCAACCAGCAGTTGGGAACACCGCCACCGTCGCCATCTTGCCGCCCCTTACCCCTGTAGAAGTAACTAGCTCCCTCTAAACTCCCCTCTCAAAACTCCCTCCTGTTAGCAACCACCCTGTTCGCAAGCTCCCTGGTCGCTTGCCAGAAGGGTTTAACAAAGCTCTGGTCTTCCTGAGAGCCCCTCCCTCTGCCTACTGCTCAGCCAATCGGCATGCAGAGTTTAGATTTCAAACCTAATCAAGGCTAACAGCTTCCAACTGCCAGCTTGAGCACACGGCCTTTCAAACAAACAGACCACTCAGCACTGCAAACACCAAACAAACAGAGAAACCCAGGCCCAGAACCCCCAAACCCAGACACCCACACACTCCAGAGAGCCACTTACCCGAAGGTGCTGTAGTTTGCCCCCTCCTTCCCCAGGAGAGCCCCTCTCAAAACTCCCTCCTGTTAGCAACCACCCTGTTTGCAACCGCCCTGGTCGCAAGCACACCTTGTCACCGCTACAATAGATGGATACACTAAGAGCAGTGTTCTATCTGGCCCCCAGGAATTACTGTTGTGATACCTTGGGGTGATACAAATAGGGTACCTGTTCCAGTTGGTGGCTGTATATATAGAAGAGTCACTACTGCAATGGTGGTGCCAGAGTTCATTCAGACCACTGCCCAAAATGCCCACAAGCATTCACTACTGCAGTGACGGGGAGGGGTTACAAATAGGACAATGCCTCATCTGATCATCAGGGAAAGCTTGGGTGTTACTGATCCAAGTGGTGGCAATTCTCACAAGCAGGTTCTCTAGCTGGCGGGAAATTATGACATTCCCTATGTGGCCATGTGCGGGTACTGCCAAGGCCAAAGTAAAAGGAAGAACTAGAGTCCTCAGAAACAACTGGTAGGGACACAAAGCAAAGGAAATACAGGTCTATGATAACCCTCACAACAGTCATGAGTTCTTTAATGCTGCTAGTGCAATTTATGGACTGTCAAAACAGAGTGTCACTCTCCTACGATCAGCAGATTGGACATCACTTGTCAAGACCAAAGACAGCATCAATAGCCAGTGGCAGGAACATATCAGCCACCTGTTTAACCATGACTCAACTGTTGATGACAGCATTTTCAATGCAATGACCTGTCTACCTGTATATATAGATGAGGATTGTGAGCCCCCCTATCTGTCAGATTCAAGCAGCCACAGAAAAGATCAAAAACAACAAAACCACAGGCACTGATAGAATTCCCTGCCTAGATATTCAAACAGGGAAGTCCATCCCTGCTATTGTGAGGTTAGCAAGAGGGCATCAAGTCCAGTCTCCTGCCCTCATGGCTAGATCAAGCACCATCTATACTATCCCTGTTAGATATTTATCCAATCTGTTCTTAAATATCTCCAATGATGGATATTCTACAACCACCTTAGGCAACTTATTCCAGTACTTAACCACCCTGACAGAATGGGAAATTTACAGTATGTTTTAGTGACAACCATACAACACATTCACATAGTTTCATATGCATTCATGATATATATACACAAGTAGAGAAATTACTTTCAGCAGATCATAACCTTTCCCTGACACATATAAAACATGCCTTAAAAGGTAAGATCACACCAATATAAAAATGAGTAAGATGTGGATAAAGGGTGTTCACCCAAGGTAGTGTAACACTACTATGCTGTAATTTGAATTCATTACCTCCAAGACAAGAGAGAGAACAATTTTTCCATCCCTTTTTGGCAGCCATGACAGTATTTGAAGACTTTAGTCATATTCTTACCACCCCACAATCATCTCTTTCCCAAAGTAAACATACCTGGTACCGTCAGTCTTTGCTGACATGGCTCACATTCCATCCCTTTGCTTATCTTGGTCCATCATCTTTGGATCCTTTCCAGTTTCTCTACAACCTTTCTATAGATTGGTGACCCAAACTGGACACAGCACTCCATCCTAACACCAAGTAGACTACCATCACCTACTGTGACTTGCATGCTATGCCTCTGTAATGCAACCTAAAAATGAATTTGCTTTTTTTGCAACAGCACCATGTTGCAGATTTATGCTGAGGCTGTGATTCTTTACAACTCCCAGCTCCTGCTCAGCAATGTTGCCGCCAAGCCAATTGTCCCTTATTCTGTATTTGTGCATTTGGTTTTTCCTCCCGGAGTGCAACACTTTACCATTGCCTCTATTAAATTTCATTTTGATGCCTATAACTTAGTTCTTATCAAGATCCCTCTGAATTTTAGTTTTATCCTTCAAAGTATTGGCAACCCCTTAAATTAATACTTCTTCACACAACACACCATCAGTCCATGGAACTCAATGCCAGGGTGCTATGAAAGCAGAAAGTATAATGAGGTTCAAAAAAGAATTTGTAAGTTCATGAAGGATAAGCACATCATTGGCTATTACAGCCTGCAAAGTACTACCCCATCCCCAACAGACTGGAGTATGAGGCAGCCACTACCCCAAAGACCCCTGGGGAAACTGCAGGACTGTGGGGGGAGGGGGCAACAGCATGCTGGCGATTGATCTCAGAATACTGCCCCCTGGCTACAGGCCAGTGGGGGCAGCAGCGGAAAGATGAAGGCCAGAGCCATGCCACAGATCCCCAGCCCTCATCCACCAAGTGCACAGCCCCAGAATCCCTCTCTCCCAAGAGGAATCACTGGATGAGGAGTGCTGTCAGCATAGCAACATTGCTCTCACAACCATGGGTGGTCCCAATAAACCCCTCCCAGTCTCCTGAGGACCCCTGCCCTAACTTCTGCATCTCCCACCTGCCTAGACTTCTACACCCCAATCACTGCCTTGAGCCTCCACCAACCCTCTGCCCGAAGCCACCTACCACCTGCCCCTTCTCACCCCTGAACCCTCACTCCAGCCTTAATGTTCTTCACTTTTGAAAAATACTATAGTTGAAAAAATGTATATTTTTCATTTATTTTGAAAAAATTACTTCAGTTAAGAAGCTAAGCAAGTGTATCTGCTAGTACAAACATAAAACTAGTTTTGTCTTCTCAAACTGGTGATCACACATTCCTAGCACTTGCTCACATTTCTAACAATAAAAGACAGTCATGAATGGGCTTAGATATACAGAACTTTTTATTCTTAACTGTACAAAGAAAGCCAAATATTTCCAAAAATCACTTGCTATTTACAAATAATCCCCATCCCCTCAAAACAACAACAAAATGTCCTAATAAAGGCACTTGCCGTGCATGCTGCATCAGTCACAGGATGGACTGGACACAGAGACAACAGGCCAACAGTAAAATTATCGAACAGAAAAGAACAGAAATAATGTGTCTAAACACAGCACCATCTACCTGCATCTCACTAAAGCCATGTTTTGCCCATTGTCTTCTTAGTGCAAACATTCATTGATTGTGATGGATGCTGAGAAAAGAGGTGAGGTAAAGCGAATAAAGATGTCAGTTGATTTAAAGATTGAAAAAATAAGTACACACTTACAATAGTCTAAATTAATATGGAGTCTGGGTTGTACAAGGGTATCTGTGTTTGGGCACATGACAAGAGTATTATATATACTCATAAGCACATAGTACTACTCCGTACAAGACACAACAAGCATCTGTAACTATTTAGTGAAATCTCTTGAAGACTGTCAGTATGTATGGCAAGTTCCTTAGTGTCATATAAAAGCAAAACTTGATTTCCCTACTGCAGCAAATGATGGCGTGCACCTCTTCCTATCTATGGGTCATTGATCATTTGGGACTCTCCGGTGCAAGAGCTCAAGGTCGCTAGGAACACTCTGATGATGCATCCTACCCTGTGGCTATGTGTAGACTAGAGCAATTTGTTGGCAGAAGTTTCTGTTGGAAGACAGCTTCTATCAACAAATCGTGTCCAGACCACCAAAGTGGATCAAAAGAGTGATCTGCTTTGTCAACAGAGAGCGTCCAACTGCCTGGCCACTCTATTAGCAAAATGGCCACCTGGAACAACAGCAGACAGGGTTGTCCAGTGTTCTGGAGGCCTTTTCTGTCAACAGAAGTCTCCCCCGGAACATCCGGACTGACTTTCTGTCAACAGATCTCTGGCGACATTGGCATTCTTCCTTGTGACAAACGGGGTACAGCTGGTGACAAAAGTGCTGCATTCTGTCAACAGAACACACTTGT
This sequence comes from Carettochelys insculpta, assembly GCF_033958435.1. NCBI lineage: Eukaryota > Metazoa > Chordata > Testudines > Carettochelyidae > Carettochelys > Carettochelys insculpta. The sequence goes on along the minus strand of NC_134137.1, from coordinate 383,075,285 downwards.
AAATCTGGACGCTCCACAGGTTTTATCGACAAAATGGCCATTTTGCTGACAAACCCCCTCTAGTCTAGACATAGCCTGCTTTCTGTGACATTCAGTGGCACCTAGCCAGAAGAACAATTGCAGCATTGCTCATAGGAGCCACCTGGGCCCCAGATTATAAAGAAAAGCAGTAAATATCCCTTGCAGAGGAAAAGTCATGTATAGCAGAGTTTGAAAAAAAAATTGTGCCCCGAGTTTACTGGATTAGCAAAATCCAACATAGTGAACAACAATACCCATCTGAGAAATGCCATGGGGGTTGACTTTTCACACATTGAGAAGAAAACAAAGGAGGACTTGTGACAAAGGGTTGGTTTAATGCATTTTCTGGCTGTCCTTAGGCAAAACAAAGAGATCTGGCTCTGAGATACCAGAGCATGAGTGCCTGTTTGGTTCTCCACTCTGTTATACCAGCGGCTAGTCAGTTGCCTTCAGTAGGGTAACAGTGTGAGCAATCAGACCATAGCTTCAGGTGCAAAGAGGATAGACAGGTGTAAAGGGCACCAAGAGTGCTTCATTGCTAGGATACTGCTTTGGATTTCTAAGCTGGGTAGAGATCCTCCTCTCTTGCAGTATGACTGCATTCAGCATTTTCAATCAGGCAGAAGAGTTCCATGTTCTGGCAAAAGCTTCAAACAACACTAATAATGGTGTCCAGTGCAGTTTGGTCTCTGGGAGTCAGCGGAAAACAGGACCCATCATCACTGCCCGTTGTACAGTGCTCCCCAAATGACGTCAAATCCACTAGTATGTTATGGGAAGGTTCTAGATGGATTGTGGGGCCTTAAGCAAACATACACTTTTCTTGGCCTGTGGCAATTGCTCCTATCCTATAGAGTGGGTCTGGCTCCCATACTCGGCATTGTGACCTCGTGGATAGAGTCACAGCACTTCTCATTAAATTTGGTTTAGTTCCTTCTCCATCAGACTGGGCCAAACCTGAGTGGCAACACCTCAGGGCCAGTTCAGTAAGACAGGAACCATTAGTGGTGGGCGTTAGTGGCCTACGATGGTCTCTCCACTATACCAGACGGGAAGGTATCAGAAGTGAAGGTGAATATATATAAAGGGGGTGAGTCATAAAAAGATAAAAATGCAACTGATGGGTCATCTTAGTAATGAGTTTGTGAAAACACAGTCTTAGTGGTTAATCTGTTTCTTCTACGTAGTGAACTTTGTGTGAGTAGGGCCAGTTCAGCTGGGCTGTCTATCTACAGCACATGTGCATCTCACTCCACCAAGAAGGGTGAAATGCTATCATGACCATGCAATCTGCGGCAGGACGAAGGGAGAAAATTGTGTGCTTGGCTGAGGGCCAATCAAATAGCAGCATTCTGAACTACAGTTGTGTGTACATGTCTGAGTTGCAAAATTTGTGCAAGTACACAAGTGCAAAAGAAAACACACACACAGAACTGTCTCTCCTTCCCTCTAAATCCCCATACCATATCTGTTTTATTCTCATCACATCTTCTTTACCTAGTTGCACACCCATCCACATGTGATGAGCATCTGATGAAGTGAGTCTGTGCTCACGAAAGCTCATGCTCAAAACTTTTCCGTTAGTCTATAAGGTGCCACAGGACCCTTCATTGCTGTTACCCATCCACAGTCTCTTTCACATGCCTCTCTCTCTCTCCCAGATGGTTCTAGACACTGTGCCGCCGGATGTTGATCATGGTCACAATATGTGACAGATCCAAGCTCTTCATCATCACCTCCATGAACTCCTCATCTTTCCTGGCTCCTTCCACAAACTCTTCCAGGGAAAGTTCACCTGTTTCAAACAGAGACAGATGACACCAGGGTCACTCTCATTAATGTCTGGAGCAGAGAAAGGTGGGAATAATTGCCTCCTGCCAAATCAGCGGCAAACCCTCCGCACCCCATCGCAGCCTTCAGAGCCACTGCTCAGAAGTACCTAACAGTCTGCCCATTTAAGCCATCGGAACTGGCAGGTCTGGAGCCTCCTTTATTTCCATACAAGTCTGATTTTGCCTCCTGTGCCATGCAGAAGGGAAGTTCTATTGAGCAAAATAGGAAGAGTCATGGGAAGAATGCTCTAAAGAGTGATTGGTCTGAGTCTCTCCAGGCTACTGTGCCCACCTCTGCCACTGCTGGGCTCCTGCCCTCTCAAGCTAAGAAGCAAACAGTGCACAGCAGCAGCTTAGAGAGGTTCCATGGAGGCAAGGCAGCCAGCAGATGCATGGAAGTGTTCAGGGAATTTGCCTCTTTTGAAATTCACAAGGAGGCAACTTAGCAGGACTTATATCGGGGAAGAGGAGAGAGTAAGAGAGGGAAGACCAGAGGAGAGGAGGTCAGAATATCTATTTAAGCTAAAGTGACATACCTCTTTTTTGCTTTACTGCCTGCCCTGGCCCAGCTAACTTTTTATTATACCACATTCCAATTCCCTCAGTCCCCATTTACCTGGGACCCTGGTTTCCACCTCTAATTCCATTTTTTCTCTTGACAAATTTCTGGCACCAGTTCTACATCCTCCATGAACACTGTCATGAACGAATGCCTGTAAAGGGTTAAACCCAGAGAGAGGGAGTTCTCTGTTGGCAAGTAGCCAGGTGAGCCAAAAAAGAAAGGAGAATTTTTGAATTGAAGCAGTTGCCTGCTGAGAGGGTTTTTGTGTGCATAGCTGAAAGAGAGAAAGACACAGAACTGTTCAAACCTGAGCAGGCTCAAAGAATTCAGTAAATATCCAGGCCACAACGAGATTTGGGCATATAAATATGTAAGTACAAAGAAAATGTTTAGTCAGGTGTGATCAGGGTTATTCATTTATTTATTTTTTTGTTTTTAATTTTGGGTTTGGTGTGGGACTTCTTCTTAGGCTGGCTGATATACCCTCTCCCCAACCTACATTGTAGCTTTTAAACTGGATCTCCAGGAAGTAATTCTCTGTGCTTTAACCTACATTTTTTAGTTGCTCTCTAACACCCAGAAACCAAGTATGCTTTATCACATACATATTTTGTTTTGTTAACAAATCACCTTTTTAAGGCAATTATTTTATTCCTGTGTCCTAGAGAAGGATCTGTGTATGTGCATGCCTAAGACTGAAAGGTCAGCTCTCAGACTGCCATTTAATTTTCTCCTCTTTGTTTTCAAGTTCCCTCCTAAGGAGAAGTTAAGAGCTTGGGTTTACCACACAGAAAGACATCTCAAGTGTGTCTTCCTGGGTTTTGAAGGGTTTTTTCCCTTCACATGGGTGATGGTGATCTTGAGAAACTTTTAAGCAGAATCCTAGAGAGGCAACATATTTTTAAAGACTCTTGTGTGGCCCCCAACTTCTGCACTCAGAGTGTCAGGATGGGGATCATCTTCGACAAACACAGGGACTGTATCTACATGGGCACAAATCTTCGAAATAGCCATATTTCAAAGATTACTAATGAGGCGCTGAATATTCAATTCAATTCAGTGATCGGGATAAGGAGATTTCGAAAGGTGTGGGGTCCTTTTGAAAAGGACCCGTGTAGCTGTGCCGAGCCATGCGCTTTCGAAAGCGGGGCTTTCGAAGCGCCACGGCCAGAAGTGTCCTAATGCTAATGAGGTGCTGAATATTCAATTCAGCGCCTCATTAGTAATCTTCGAAATGGCCATTAACATGGCCATTTCGAAGATTTGTGCCCGTTTAGACACACCCAGAGGGAACAATTGGATTTTTGCCAGTACCTCCCTCTCTTGCCTCCAAAGGCTAGATCTGATGCAAGGCTGAGTGCTACAATGTTTGCTGGAGACAGAGAGATTGCTGCTGGACTCCAGCAACACAGGAATTGAAAGAATGGATCAGACTCATGGCTCACCTATTCCAGCATCCTTTCTCCAACAGATGTTTATAGTGAAGAGACAGGAAACCTCTCATTAGGTATACAGCACTAGAAGGGAGCTGCTTGGTCATCAAATCTCTTCCCTGAAGTTACAGGAAACCCTCGCATACAATCTCATTAATAATGTTTTTCAAGATCTATGTATTTATAAAGCCCAAACAGAGCTGCTTTCTGCCTTGCTTTTGCTAGGGTGAAGAAGCCAATTCTTTTAGCCTCTTCACATGAGATGTACTCTCCATTCCCAAGTCATCCTGCTAGAGCTTCTTTGTACCTGCTCCAGTTTTTGAATTCATATTCTTAAATGTGATCAGAACTGTACCCAGTTTTCCAGATTGCTTCCAACACCTCATACAATGCCATAAATATTTCCTTCTCTTCTCTCCTGGGAGAATACCTTGCCTGATACATGCTAGGATCACATCTGATTTTTTTTAAATGGCCTCATTACATTGTGGCACTTTACTAATACACACAACTCTTTCTCATTCTCTGTCATGTCCTACTGTTGACACCCCCACTCTAGCCTACAGTAGAAATTCTTGTTAGTTTCTATGTACATGATTTTGCACTTTGGGAAACTACAGGACACTCTGTCAACAGGAAAGACTCCTCCTAACCCCAAACAGAGTGTCTGAAGATTTAGGAAAGTTTATAGCTCTTTCTGAATTCTTTTGTTAGTATTCACTGTTGTAATTATGGATATGCTTGTTATCCATATAGTCATCCAACACTTCTTGAAGTCACTGTTCTAACCTTGGCATGAGACAGGTCTATATTTTATCACTCAACATCAACACCTTTTAAAATGTTAAACTCTTTGCCAGGTATAATATAGCCCACAAGCTTGGGAAAACTACTAGGTCCTCTGCTACCTATTCAAAAATATAAAACCTAGTGGCTACGTCTACACTAAGAGAAATCTTCAAAATAGCCATGCTATTAAGGCACATGCCGCCAGCCACAGCACTTCAAAATTGCTGCTTTTTGCTCCTGCATGGCTCATCCAGACAAAGGTCCTTTTCCAAAGGACCTCAGCAATTTTGAAATCCCCTTATTCCATAATAAGGGGATTTTGAAGTTGGCAGGACGCTTTCGAAAAGGACCCCTGTCTGGACGAGTCTCGCAGGAGCGAAAAGCAGCAATTCTGAAGTGCCACAGCAGGTGGCATGTTAATGAGGCGCTGAATATGCATTTCAGTGCCTCATTAGTATTCTTCAAAATGGCCATTAGCATCGCTATGTCGAAGATTTCTCTTAGTGTAGACATGGCCAGTGTGACAGAGTGTGATACACTTGTATCAAACAGTGAATGCCTTTTTATTTTGTAAACCCCATGTTTGTATCCTATGTTAAAAATACAAAACAACAAAAACACACACACACACACACAAAAACAAACAAACCACAAATGCCTGACTTGGACTTGGTTCGTCTGTTACAGACACTGCTCCATTCAGGAGGCACATGGGACATCTTGTAAAGGAGAATCAAAGATAGAGCCAGTAGCCCTAACCCTAACCCTAGCTTTGAAAACTGTGACTTGTCTAGCTCAGGGGGACAGTGTTCTTCTTCATGACCCTTCACAACAGGGACTGGCATTTCCCAGCTAAGTACTTGACAATTAGACTCTTAAATTGGGATAAAAAATAAACCATTAACCATTCAAGGTACACATTACTTTTGATATGCTTTCTAATTGTTAACTATTCAATGTAAACATGGTTTTTAAATTGTTACCACAGTTACATATAATAAAGTAATTTTTGCGGTGGAAATTAATTGTTCTCTGAGTTCTTATCTGGGACCTGCTGCCAGCCTGATCAACTGTGTAGTAGAGCCCATTTTGTGGCAACACTATCACTGAAAGAATAACAGAGAGGTAGCTGTGTTAGTCTGTACTCCAACAAAACAAAGCGGCAGAAATATAGCACTTTAAAGACTAACAAAATGATTTATTCAGTTATGAGCTTTCGTGGGACAGACCCACTTCTTCAGATCAAAGTGGGTCTGTCCCAAAAAAGCCCATCACCAAATAAATCATTTTGTTAGTCTTTAAAGTGCTACATTTCTGATGCTTTGTTTTGTCACTGATAGACCTAACTGAGAAGCTCAGTGTTCCCACAGAAAGGTGGAACTCTGAAGGACAGGTGTAAGCAGCTAGGAACTTGAGAGGGCTGAGATACTTGTTTTGGGATCTAAGGCAGCTGAACTACTGATCCCCATGTCTCAAGGTAGGGTGAAAGACACATGTGCTCCACAGAACAGTGGAATGGTAGTTCACCAAACAGGGCTGCCCAGAAACTGGAAGCTCTCTCTGTGACAGAAGTATCCACACTGCACTTCTGTCGACAGCGTTACTCAAATTTTTGAGAGATAACACTATTAAGGCAAATGCAGAGTTCTGTCAAGACTCATGACAGAATGCTTTATGTGCATAGACGCTCCCTGAGTTACATTGACAGAAGGCCGACAAAATTCTCTAGTGTAAACACAACCATGGTGTGTACGTTGGAGAATACTTTAAAGTCCCAGAGACTGGAACAGTGAATCAACTTTTCCCTGACCAGGTTGATTTAGGTGCATGTGCATCCAAGAGCTGGGCCTACTCTTTTCATACTTGTGTCCTTCCAGGGGGCAGTAGGCCAGGTACTGACTTTGTAGCTCAACACACCTGAACTACCTGGAGTAGATGGACTGAAAAAAGTGAAAAAGCTTAACTAACATAATACTGGAGTACTAGTCAGGACTCCACTTCCCCAAGACAAATGCTCAAAAGCTGGAATTGGCCTAGTCATGGCACATTTGCTGGCAGGTCTGACTTTCACTTCCAGACTTGCTCAAATCATTCTACCCTCTCTTCTACTGATGTATAAATCTTTTCTCTGCCCTTCATTGTTTGATCACTTTTGTGGCTTCATATTGGAGTTTGTTATTCTCACAGGCTCCCCAATCAATTACATACAGTTAAAAAAGTTGCCCATGAACTCACTGCTCTACCCTCTCGGATCTCAAACTCTTCATCCTTCTTGCTGTTCTTCCCATCTTCACTATCCCCCAAACCTTTCTCCACTTACCCTGGTAAACATGCAGGCTGTGTCTACACTACTCCTCCCTTTTGGAAGGGATATGTAAACGCACTGGATCAAAAATGCAAATGAGGCACTGATATGAATATTTGGCGACTCATTTGCGTAATGACAGCCACTTGCTGCTTCAAAAGTGCTGCTTTCGAAATTGAAAATAGCCATGCAGATGGGGCTGTGAAAGGAAGCCCCTGTTTTGAAGCCATCCTTCTTCCCAATTTGTATTGTCAATCAACAGCATTCAGAAAGGGAAGGATTAAATGAGTGCGGCACAGAGATAAGGATGTGTGAGATCTTATCAAAAGATAAGGGAGCATAAAGTTAGAAAGAAGGATACTGGAGGACACTGTGTCCCAGAGTACTGCTGACAAACTAAAGCAGTGTTTCTCAACCAGGGGTTCGTGTAACAATGCAGTCTTCCAGGGGGTACATCAACTCCTCCAGATATTAGCCTAGTTTTACAACAGACTACATAAAAACACTAGTAAAGTCAATATAATCTAAAAATTCATTCAGACAATGACTTGTTTCTACTGCTTCTTATGCCTTACGCTGAAATGTAGTATTTCTATTCCAATTAATTTATTTGATAATAAGAAAGGCAGCAAGTTGTCAGTAGTAGTCTTCTGTGATATTTTTGCATGTTTTTGTAAGTAAGTAGTTTTAAAGTGAGATGCAACGTAGTGCTATGCAAAACAAATCTGACTCTTGGAAAGGGTCAATAATCTGGAAAGGTGGAACGGTACTTGTTTCATGACTTCAGATTACCTTGGAACCATGTTTCTTAATCGGTAGTAGCATGCTCTTAGGAGTACATGAGAGAAGTCTGGGGATACTTATCATTTTTTAAAAAAAGGGGTACTTTATTAAAAAAAAAATTGAGAAACATTGAATTTAAATGTGAGAGGCCAGAGGATGAGCTAAATTAGAGAGAAGAGGCAGGAATCTCACCATCGCCATTGACATCAATCTTATTGAAGACTCGGTTAGTGAACTCCTCAGCACTAGTTTCATGATCACAGCCATTAATAGCACGAATAGCCTAGAAGAGAAGAGCAAGAACTGAGAAGCTGGCTCAGAGTTAATCTGCTGCCATCCTGGGACCATAGGTGGGACTGACCACACACCTCAGTATGCAAGCTCAGACTATACAATCACTTGCAAATGGTTTATGAGCAAAGATGTCTCCCCATTCCCTCCCACTGCTTCCATGGGAAAAGCCTGAGTAAACCCACTGTCCCTCACAGCATTACCTGAAGGCTGATGGATGGAATGGGCAACTAATTGAGCTCTCTGAGCATGCCTTCCAACAGCTTCACATTCCATTCATGCAAGATACGTGAGTACTAGCTCAAGCGCCTACGAACAACTGACCATGAATCAGACAATAACAGAGGCAAGAACCCAATCACTTAGGACTTTACAAGTTAAAATTCAGCCCTTGAACATAAGCAGTTTGTTCCAAGGACAGGCCATGGAGCACTGGCAGGGGTGGGATGGGAGGGTGTTTCACATTCTCTCCAGAGGTAATCTTGCTGGATCAACAGAGCACTATCTGCAATTACTCATTGGCTGTGGCCACAGTTGGCCAAAATTTTGAAATGGCCATATTAACCGCCAAACCGGAGGATACTAATGAGGCACTGAAATGAATATGAATATGAAATGAAAGTGCTGCTTTCGATCGTGCACCGCTCAGCTACACGGGGGTCCTTTCTGAAAGGACCCCGCAGACTTGAAATCCCCTTATTCCTGTCAGCTGATAGGAATAAGGGGATTTTGAAATGTGCGGGGTCCTTTCAAAAAGGAGCCCCATGTATCCAAGCTGTGCATGATTGAAAGCAATACTTCTGAAGTGCCGTGGCTGGCATCATGCTAATAAGGCGTTGAATATTCATTTCAGTGCCACATTAGTATACTCCGATTTAGCCATTAGCATGGCCATTTTGAAATTTTGGGTAACTGTGGCCACAGCCATTCATGTTAAGATGCACCCTCATAGAGTGCTTTGTGGTAATCCAAATACAACCATCAAAGGCTTGGATAAACATAGGGAGGTGATGCATCCAAAAGAAAAAGTTTGCAAACCTTATGTCAAGTGCAAATAATGAAAAGCACTCCTTGAAAAAAAATGGTTACTCACTGTTCTGTTGTGCTTTGAGATGTGTTGCTCAAATCTATTTGAACTAGGAACATGCACGCATTCAAACCTGTTGGAATGTTCTTCCCTAGCAACTACTAGTCAGGTTGGCTGGAGAACCCCCTGAAGTGGCACCTATGCAGAGCCTAAATATGACAAAGCTAATCTGGCACCCAATCAGTTTCTTCTTGCCATCCACTCAGACTGTGGGGCACGAGGGTGTATTTTGAATAGATATGGGCAACACAGCTTGAAGAATAAGAGTTTCAATGGTAACTATTTTTTTCTTTGAGTGCTTGCTCATATCTATTTGAGTTAAGTGATTCCAGTCAAAACCCAGGAGGAGAGTCTGAGTCAACATGTGGCAGACTCAAACAGCAGATGTGAAGGCTGTGTCTGGTCTGGATTGCTGCACAGTAGCATAGTGAGACATGAAGATATGTACAGAAGACCACATAGCAGCATAACAGATTTCCTTGAGAGGCACGTGTCCAGAAGCCAGTTGAAGAGGTCTGAGTTTGCATAGTGTGTGCTGTGACAGGCAGTGGGGGAACTTTAACAAGACCATAACACATCTATATACACAGGATGTGATCCAGGATGAGATGCACTGCAACGAAACCAGGAGTGTCTTCATGGGCTCAGAGATGTCCACAAAGAGCAGAAGGGCTTGGTCCAGTCAACACAGAAGGCAAGAGCCAGCCTCACATCAAGAGAGTGCAGCTGCTGCTGGGAGCCATGGGGTTTAGGATAGACAACAGGAAGGAAAATTTCCTGGCTAGTATGGAACCTGGAGACCACTTTCAGCAGGAAAACTGGGTGAGGGCAAAGTTGGACCTTGTCCTTATGCAAAACCATGTATGGGGGCTCTGATATGAAGGCCCAGAGCTCACACCCACTTCTGGCAGAGGTGATGGCCACCAGTAAGGCCACTTTCCAGGAGAGGTATGTGAGCATGTGCACACTTAACTCGAACAGATATGAGCAAGCACTCAAAGAAAAACAGAAGCTATCAAGATGGCTCTGAGCAGGTTCCATACAACATAAGATACTGTCTCAGAAGTGCCCAGCATGCTCATTCTGAGGATTTTAATTGTCTCATTTTGAGTTCGAGAAACTTTTTAGCAAGCTTCTTCAGTCTTTTACACTCTTTTTTCTAAAGCTGAGTGTCACCTGTTGTGGTACCCTTCTTGCCCAAAGAATGTTGCATAAATTCATACTGTGGTCACGCTTACCTACTGACCTCAGTATTAGTATATTTTAAATCTGGTATGCTACTTAAAACTAGTTAGCCAACTGACTCCCTAACTGAACCCAGATGTCTCCAAAGGACTACCAAGGGAAGGGTGAGCAAGAGTGGGTGAATTCAGGATGTTTGTTGTTTTTATGGGCCTGTACATCCAGTGCATTTCTCATGCTATTAAAGACAAAGCAGTGATGCTTTAGAACTGCAATTTCAGCTAGCAAGGGATGTGAAAGGTACCGAGAAAGGTTTCTACAGTTATGTTAGCAGTAAGAAGGTGATCAGGGAATGTGTAGCATGCTTACTGAATGGGGTCGTTAACCTAGTGACAGATGATATGGAAAAAGCTGAAGTACTCAATGTTTTTTGCCTCTGTTTTAGACAAAACCAGCACCTAGACTGTTTCACTGGGCAGCACAGTTATGGGAATGGGTGGGGGGGGCACAGCTTCAGTAGAAAAAGAACAGGTTCTGAGCTATTCAGAAAAGTCGGATATACACAACTACATGGGGCCAGAGTTAATGAATTCAAGGGTGCTGAGGGAGTTGGCTGATGTGATTGCAGAGCCATTGTCCATTATCTCTGAAAACTTGCGGCAATTGATGGAGGTCCAAGGCAACTGGAAGAAAGCAAAAGTAGTACCCATCTTTTAAAAAGGGAAGAAAGATAATCTGGGGAATGACAGCCTCACCTCAGTCCCCATAAAAATCATTTAGTGGCTCTTCAAGGAATCCATTAAGAGTTAGAAGCAATCAGTAATAGTTACCAAGGATTCACCAAGGGCAAGTCATGATGGACCAACCTGATTGCCTTTTGAGATGGGGTAACTGTCTCTGTGAATATGGGGAAGCTGGTGGATGTGATACACCTTGACTTTAGCAAAGCTCTAGATATGGTATCCCAGAGTATTCTTGCTAACAAGTTAAAGAAGTAGAGATCAGATAAACGGACTGTATGGTGGATACAAAGCTGGTTAGATCATCAGCATCAATGGGTAGTGGTCAACGGATCGAGATCTGGTTGGCAGTCAGTATGTGTTTGCTCAAAAGGTCTGTTCTGGTGTTTGTTTTATTCAGCATCCTTATTAATGCCTGGATGAGGGGATGAATTGCAACCTCAGCAAGTCTGCAGATGACACTAACCTAGGAGGAGAGAGAGATATACTGGAGGGTAGGGATAGTGTCCAGAGTGACCTAGACAAACTGGAGGATTGGGCCCAAAGAAATATGATGGGGTTCAACAAGGACAAATGCAGAATCCTGCACTTGGCACTAAAGAATCTCGATCACTGCTGCAGGCTGGAGATCGACTGGCTGAGCAGCAGTTCTGCAGAAAAGGACTTGGGGATTTCAGTGGTTGGGAAGCTGGATATGTGTTAACTGTGTACCCTTGTAGTCAGATAGCCTAATGGCATATTGTGGTGCATTAGTAGAAGCATGGCCAGCAGATCTAGGGAAGTGATTATTCTTCCTTATTCAGCATTGGTGAGGCCACACCTTGAGTATTACGTCCAATTCTGGGGCTCTCCAGTGCAGAAAGGATGTGAACACATGACTTATGAGGAGAGGCTGATGGATTTGGGTTTATTTAATCTATAGAAGAGAGGAGGTGATTTGACAGCAGGATTTAACTACCTGAATGGGGATTCTAAAGAAGATGGCAAGAGGCTGTTTGCAGTGGTGACAGATGATAGAATGAGGAGCAATGGTCTCAAGTTACAGTAGGGGAGGTCTGGATTGGATATTAGGAACAACTATTTCACCAGGTGAAGCACTGAAATAGGTTACCTACGGAGGTGGTAGAATCTCTTTCCCTACAAGTCTTTAAGTCCTGGCTTGACAAAGGCCTGTCTGGAATGATTTAGTTGGGATTGGTCCCACATTTAGCATGGGGTTGGACTCAATGACCTCCTGAGGCCTCTTCTAATTCTATGATTTCAGAGAGAGTGTGTTTGAACTATGAGGAAGTCTGGAGGTGTCAGCGTTGGCAAAAACAGTTCAGTTGCAATGTTTCTACCCTAAAGAGGGGTGGTTTGATAAATAAACTGCATCCCAAATGCGTGTCTAGAATCCCAAGGTAGAGGCAAGTGTCTGGACTCAGTTCAGACTTTGGCTGCTTAAAAACATGAGATCCAGTAGCTGGAACATGTAGCAGGAATCTTGTGAGTGGCCTAGAGCGGGATGTGCAAAATGGAGGCAGGCCTTCTCAGGTGGGGGTGCAGGGGGCATGAAATTTCATAACAGGTGCACAGCATGATTGGCTGCTGGACCTTAGGCTCATCCATCTCATTAAAAATATTGAAATATGTTACTGTTTTTATATAGGTGTATTCACTTTTACATACCAATTAATAAAGTGTTTACATTCTACATACTTTTTCTTGAGCATGCTGAAAGAAGTTTTTTTTTTCCCCTCCATACGAAAATAATCAAAAGTTGCATCAGTTTGGATCACATGAGACAACTTGGGGGGCCCTATTACTTGCAAGGACAAAACATGGGGCCTAACTAGTGCTTTTCTGTTTAAGAAAAGCTTCCCACCCAATCCCACCGCTGTGGCTGCTGAGATGCCAGTACTTAGTACCAGCACAAAAAAAACCACTGGGCCCGACATAAAAAGTTTGCTCACTCCTGGCCTACAGGATACATTATACTGAACAAGTAACAGGGAAAGCTGCCAGAATTGAGGGCGGAGACACAACAAGTATCTTTCTGGACTCTTTGCTGCTTCACTAGTGAGATGAGATTCAATATAGGCATCTCACTGATTTACAGAACCAAAGTATAAAAAAACCCCTGTGTTATCACCTTAATGATGTTGAGCAGTTCATGACGGTCAATGCAACCATTGCCATCCACATCATAGAGCTTGAAGTACCAACGCAATTTCTGTTCCATCTTTCCCCGGAGAACTAAGCTGAGTGCAGCCACATACTCCATAAAATCAATATATCCATCCTGTAGGAAAAAGAAAGGTAACATGACAGCTTGGGTTCACAAGAGAATGTGCTGAGAGAGTTTGGCTAGTGTTTCTGCAAGGTTGGGATTAGAAAAAAAGTGTAGCTAAGAGCCTGAGCACCAATAGCTTGGCATTAGCTGAAAATACCTGGCTTTTATTTAAATTGGGAAGCAGAAACAGGCAGCAGACTGGCCCTGTTCAGCATACATGCAATAGATATGGGTCATCTTCAGATTCTTCTACAAAATGTTTCTGAAACACTTGAGAAAAACAGATTCCAGATAGTTATCATCTCTCACTTATTTATAACAATTTCCTCTGATCGTTGCTTTCCAGATGTGCAGTTCTCACAGCACAAGTATATGAACATGTCCTTCTCCCAACAAGCCATGACTGATTAGGGGGCATGAGAGCCAGCTCCAGAACACTAGCTGGTTAGAGGACTGGGATGACATCTCACCCCTGACTTTGTGCCATCAGCTCTCATTGTAGGAGAGGAATGCCAGTTCAGAACAGGAGTTCCACTTTTCCAAGTGGTTGTGTCCATGCCAATCAGTTTGCACAGAGGCTGAACTGCAGATTAGAGCCACAGGGCTTACGCAAGAGCACACATCACTATTGTTACTGAAGGGAGGAAAAAGAGACCCAAATTTATCTTGAATCTGTATCAGTACCTGCATTGGTTAGGCTATCAGCTTAAGGAGCAGGGTAGGGAATATTCACAGGCAAGCTAAAAGGATAGCCCATATGCAGAAGAGCCCTGATCACTGTGGCCTCCATGAATACCAAACACCACACAAGGCAGCAGAGACTGGAACTTGACATTCCAAGCTTGCACTGGAAAGGGTAGAAGGAATCCTAATTTGGAATTAAGAAACTTGGGCCAGAAACTTGATAGGACTCCTAATTATGTTAGAGACCATTCCTCTGTATATTTAGGCATAGGGGAACAGGTTGATTGTACTGTTGCTAAGGTGTAGGGAGGCCTGGATGACTTTCCTTATGGGCCCCTGAATGATCCTTTGTACTAAATGAGGTTGGCTCTACCCAGCCAAAATTGTTGGTTTACAGCTGAGTGCAGCAATTTCTGGTATCAGAGAGGTAGCCGAGTTAGTCTGTCTCTTCAAAAACAAGAAGTCCTGTGGCACCTTATAGACTAACAGATATTTTGGAGCATAAGTTTTCGTGGGTGAACACCCGCTTCGTCAGATGCATTGGGGACGGGGGGTAGCGTGTTTCAGAGGCGGATTTAAAGAGGGGGTCTCAGAAAAGGGGTGGGCCAGAGCTGACAAGGTCTATTCAGTCAGGGTGGATATGGTCACCTATTGGCAGTTAATGTGGAGCTGTGAACATCAAGAGAGGAGAAAACAAGACAGTTCAGTCAGGGAGGACGTGGCCCATTGTCAGATGCTAATGTGGAGGTGTGAACATCAAGGGTGGAGAAACTGCTTTTGTAATGGGCCAACCACTCCCAGTCTCTGTTCAATCCTTCATTGATGGAGTCAAATTTGCAAATGAATTGTAGCTCAGAAATTTCTCTTTCCATTTTATTTTTTGAAATTTTTTTGTAGGACTGCTACTTTTAAACATGTTAGAGTACCCAGGGAGATTGAAGTGTTCTCCTACAGGTTTTTGTATGTTACCGTTCCTGATGTCTGACTTATGTCCATTTATTCTCTTATGTAGACACTGTCCAGTTTGGCCAATGTAAATTGCACTGGGGCATTGCTGGTACACGATGGCATATATTTTATTCGTAGATGTGCAGGTGAAAGAGCCCCTGATAGCGTGGTTGATGTTAGGTCCCGTGATGATATTACTGGTCTAGATATGTGAGCAGAGTTGGCAGAGAAGTTTGCTGCAGGGATTGGTTCCAGGTTTAGAGTTACTGTGTTGTATTCTATAGTTGGTGGTGAGAATTTGTTTAAAGGTTGGCAGGCTGTCTGTAGGTGAGACAAGCCAGCCTCCTAAGGTCTGTGAGAGTGAAGGATCATTGTCCAGGATGGGTTGCAGATCGCTGATGATGCACTGGAGAGGCTTTACTTGGGGGCTGTATGTGAGGGCCCATGGTGTTCTCCTGTTTTCCTTGTTGGGCCTGTCTTGTAGCAGGTGGCTTCTGGGTACCCATCTGGCTATGTCAATCTGTTTCTTCACTTCTTTAGGTGGGTATTGTAGTTTCAGGAAAGCTTGGTAAAGATCTTGTAAATGTTTGTCTCGATTTGAGGGATTGGAGCAAATGCAGTTGTACCTTCAAGCCTGGCTGTATACAATGGATCATGTAGCGTGCCCTGGATGGAAGCTGCAGGTGTGTAGATAAGCATAGCAGTCCGTGGGTTTTCAGTGTAGGATGGTATTTATGTGACCATCACTTATTTGCACAGTAGTGTCCAGGAAGTGGATCTCTTGTGTGAACTGGTCCAGACTAAGGTTGATGGTGGGGTGGAAACTGTTGAAATCACAGTTGAACTTTTCAAGAGCTTTTTTCCCATGGGTCCAGATGATGAAGATGTCGTCAATGTAGCACAAGTAGAGAAGGGGAGCTAAGGGACGAGAACTGAGGAAGTGTTATTCCAGGTTAGCCATAAAAATCATAGAATCATAGAACAATAGAGCTGGAAGAGACCTAAAAAAGCCATCGAGTCCAGCCCCCTGCCCTAAGCAGGACCAAACCCATCAGATCAGCCATGCCAGGGCTTTGTCGAGGCGAGACTGAAACGCCTCCAGGGATGGAGACTCCACTACTTCCCTGGGTAGACCATTCCAATGCTTCACCACCCTCCTAGCGAAAAAGTTTTTCCTAATGTTCAACCTGGACCTTTCCAACCACAACTTGAGACCATTGTTCCATGTTCTGCCATCCATGACCACTGTGAACAGCCTCTCGCCAGCCTCTTTGCAACCTCCCTTCAGTAGGTTGAAGGCTGTTATCAAGTCCCGCCTCAGTCTTCTCTTCTGCAGACTAAACAGTCCCAATTCCCTCAACCTTTCTTCATAAGCCATATGCTCCAGCTCCCTAATTATTTTGCTCGCCCTCTGCTTGACCCTCTCCAGTGTATCCACATCCTTTCTATAAACGGGGGCCCAGAATTGGACACAGTACTCCAGATGCGGCCTCACCAAAGCCGAATAAAGAGGAATAATCACTTCTCTGGATCTACTGGCAACGCTCCTCTTGATGCAACCTAATATGCCATTAGCCTTCTTGGCTGCAACAGCACACTATTAACTCATGTCCAGCTTCTCGTCCACTACAACTCCCACATCCTTTTCTGCAAAACTACTACCAAGCCAGTTGGACCCCAGCCTGTAACAATGCTTGGGATTCTTCCGGCCCAAGTGCACAAGTCTGCACTTGCCCTTATTGAACCTCATCAGATTTCTTGCAGCCCAGTCTTCCAATTTGTCTAAGTCAATCCGGACCCTGTCCCTGCCCTCCAGCGTATCTACCTCTCCCCCTAGCTTAGTGTCATCCGCAAACTTGCTGAGGGTGCAATCCAACCCCTCACCCAGGTCATTGATAAATATGTTGAACAGAACAGGACCCAGAACCAAACCTTGGGGCACTCCACGAGAAACTGACCTCCATCCTGACATCGAGCCATTGATCACTACCCTCCGGGCCCGACCTTCTAGCCAGCTTTCTATCCATCTTACCGTCCACTTATCCAATCCACATTCCTTTAACTTGCCAACAAGAATATTGTGGGAGACCATATCAAACGCTTTGTTAAAGTCAAGATAAATCAAATCCATTGATTTTCCCCTATCCACAGAGCCAGTTATCTCAAAGTAGAAACATGACTTGCCCTTCATGAATCCATGCTGACTATACCTGATCACTCTCCCCTCCTCCAAGTGCCTCAAAATGACTTCCTTGAGGAGCCCCTCCATGATTTTTCCAGGAACTGATGTAAGACTGACCGTCCTATAGTTCCCTGGATCATCCTTCTTCCCTTGTTGGCATACTGTGGGGCCATGCGGGTGCCCAAAGCAGTGCCACTGATTTGAAGGTATAAATTGTCCTCAAATCTGAAATAGTTGTGGGTGAGGACAAAGTCACAAAGCTCTCCCACCATTTGCACTTTGGTCTCATCAGAGATAATGTTCCTAACAGCTTGAAGTCCATCTTCATGTGGGATATTGGTGTAAAGGGCCTCTACATCCATGGTGGCCAGGATGGTGTTTTCAGGAAGGTCACCAATGAACCGCAGTTTCCCAAGGAAGTCGGTGGTATCTTGAAGAAAGCTGGGAACGCTGATAGCATAGGGTCTGAGTAGGGAGTCCACATATCCAGATATCCACATAGCCAGACAATCCTATAGTGAGAGTGCCAATGCCTGAGATGACGGGGCATCTGGGATTCCCAGGTTTATGGATCTTGGGTATAAGGTAGAATAAACCTGGTTGGGGTTCTAGGGCGTGTGTCTGTGTAGATTTGTTCCTGTGTTTTTATAGGGAGGCTCTTGAGCAGATGCTGCAGTTTCTTTGTGTACTCCTCAGTGGGATCCTGGGACAGTGGCTTGTAGAATGTGGTATTGGAGAGTTGCTTTGCAGTCTCCTTTTGGCAGTTTGTCCTATTCATGATGACAACAGCATCTCCTTTGTCAGCCTCTTGGATGACAATGTCAGTGTTGTTTCTGAGGCTGTTGATAGCTTCTGGGTACACCTCTCCATGTTCATAACCCCACATTAACTGCTGATAATGGGCCATATCCACCCTGACTGAATAGATCGTGTCAGCTCTGGCCCTCCCCTTGACTGAAACCTGCTCTTTAAATCTGCCTCTGACACTCCCCCACTCATGCACCTCATGAAGTGAATCTTTGCCATCAAACCTTAAGTTCCAAAATATTTACTTCTGGGTTTACTTTCTGTCTCAGAGAGGACAGACACAGAAGTGAGGGGAACAAATGGGATCACCTGTGTGGAGATCAGAGTCTGGATCTGGATGCCATGCACTCTAATATACAGTGACGTCACAGATTTTAAGGCCAGAAATGACTACTATGATCAAATCTGATTTCCTAGATAGTGCAGACCATAGTTATTACAAACTGATTCTTTCATCAAATCCCTAGTGTCTGGTTGCAAGAGAGGTATGGAGGTACTTAGTAATCATCCAGGGGTACAACTCATCCAGATATTTGCTTAGTTTTATACCCATCTACATAAAGAGCACTAGCAAAGTCAGGGAGGATGTGGGACCCTTACTGGATGATAGAGGTAACCTTGTGACAGACGTGGGAAGAGCTGATCTACTTTGTACTTTTTTTGCCTCTGTCTTCACATACAAGGTCAGCTTACTGACAATACAGAATGGGAAAGAGGTGGGCAGCCCTCAATGAAGAACAGGTTAAGAACTATTTAGAAAAGCTAGACATACACAAATCCATGGAACTGGACTTAATGCGTTTGAGGGTACCGAGGGAGCTGGTAGATGTCATTGCAGACCCTTTGGTCATTATCTCTGAAAACTTATGGAGATTGGGGGACATCCTGGATGACTGGAAAAAGGCAAACATAGTGCCCATGTTTCAAAAATGGAAGAAGAAATATCCAGGGACCTACAGATTGGTCGGCCTCACTTTAGTCCCCAGAAAAATCTTGGAGGGGGTCCTCAATCAATCCATTCTGAAGCACTTGGAAGAGAAGAAAGTGATCAGGAATAGTCAACATGGATTCACCAAGGGCAAGTTATGCCTGATCAACCTGAATGCCTTCTATGACAAGATAACTGGCTCCGTGGGTGTGATATACTTCAGCAAAGCTTTAGTCTCCCACATAATTTTTGTCAGGAAGTTAAGGAAGTATGAATTGGATAAATGGACTAAGGTGGATGGAAAGCTAGCTAGATCGTTGGGCTCAAAGTGTAGTGATCCATGGCTTGATACCTGGTGGGCAGTCGGTTTCAGGCAGAGTGCCACAAGGATCAGTTCTAGGGCTGGTTTGCTCAATATCTTTAATAATGACCTGGTTGAAGGGATGGATTGCACCCTCAGAAAGACTGCAGATTACACTAATTTAGGGGACAGGTAGATACCTTGGTGGTTAGGGATAGAGCTCAGAGAGACCTAGACAAATTGGAGGATTGGGCCAAAAGAAATCTGATGAGGTTCAACAAGGACAACCGCAGAATCCTGCACTTGGGATAGAAGCATCCTAAGCATTGTTTCAGTCTGGGGGCTGACTGGCTAAACTGCAGTGCAGCTGAAAAGGACATGGGGATTACAGCAGATGAGAAGCTGGATAACAGTGTGCTCTTGTAGCCAAGAAGGCTAATGGCATATGTGGGGGAACTGGAGTAGCATTTCCAGCAGAACTAAAGGACTGATTTTTCCCCTTTACACCACACTGGTGAGGCTACATCTGGAGTACTGCATCCAATTCTGAGCCCCCTGATTACAGAAAGGATGTGGATGTATTGGAAAGGATCCATCAAAGGGCAATGCAAATGATTAGGAGCTGGAGCACATGACCTATGAGGACAGTCTGAGGGATTTGGGCTCGTTTAGTCTACAAAAGAGAAGAGTGAGGGGAGATTTGATATCAGCCTTTAATTACCTGAAGAGGTTCAAAAGAGGATGGAGAGAGGCTGTTCTCAGTAGTGACAGATGGCAGAACAAGGACTGAATGTCTCAAGTTGCAGTGGGGGAGATCTAGCTTGGATATTAGAAAAAACTATTTCACTAGGAGGGTGATGAGGCACTGGAGTAGGCTACCTAGGGAGGTGGTAGAGTCTTCATCCCTAGAGGTTTTTAAGCCCTGGCTTGACAAAGTCCTGGCTGGCATGCTTTAGTTAGGGTTGGTCCTGCTTTGGGCAGGTGGCTGGACTCTATGACCTCCTGAGGTCTCTTCCAGCCCTATGATTTTAAGCTAGGCAGCCTCCTAGACTGGGCCCAATCCTTCCCTCTGTTCATTACTAGGTATTTCAGTAGGTAGCTTTCATGGTAAGGGTCTCCTAGCACCTGCAACTACCCTATTGTTTGTTTTCCCACATTTATCTCTTTTGCCCAAGGTGGGAATTCTTTGTGTTTAGTTCTAACTTTCCTCACTTTGTGCTTGTCTACACTAGCCCCCTTTTCAGAAGGGGGCATGGTAATCAGCCTGAGCAGGGAATGCCAATGAGGTGCTGCGATGCCTATGCAGCACCTCATAAGGCTAATTCTCACCATGGAAACTTCAGAGTTAGCAACTTTTGATATGCAGGCAAGCTGTGTAGTCACGGGCACAGCAAAGCACCCGTGCAATTTTTTGGGCGTAAGGGCACTTCGAAGTTGCGTGGGTACTTTGAAGCTCCAGCAAGCTGTGTAGCTGTGGGCACTTCAAAGTTGCTAACAAGTCCTTTGAATGAAAACTACAAAACCCAAAATGAGTTTCACAACAGGTAGCCTGGCCACATGTCTTTGTAGAACCAACCACGGTTTGGGCTTACAAGAAAAACAAAACCATTTAAAGAATCATGTTCAAAATCTGCCTTCTGACTTATGATGTTTGGAAGATCAGGGAGTGAGAGTACATTAGCCAAATGTGAGTTTTTCAGCCTTTCAGTTGAATTCTTGGGCATGCAATTTCTGCTCAGGGCTAAGGAAATCACAAGAGAAAAAAGAAAGCAGTTCTTTAAGTGCCACTGTCAGAGAACATGTCATAGTTATGTTTATTTTTAGGAGAGCTTAACTACTATGGTAATTTAGTGACAATATTGGCACCTTTATGTAAACTGTTATGAGAAGAAACGGAAATTGACTAAAGTATAATTGTGCATTTAAGAAAGCAAAAAAATGGCTGACAGCCAAAGTTCTTACATACTTTGATGTTTTACTACCATTGAAATTGGCTTGTGGTATTTCATCTCATCAAGGCGGGGACAGTTCTATCTAATATTTTTTTCATAATGGCAAGGAGAAAACAATTTACTTTGTATCACAAACACTCACCCCTCCTAAGAAGAACTAGGTGCAAATACACTGTGAAACTCTCAGCGTTATCTCTGGAATTCAGACATTCCATACCTGTCTGTATAATAAGCGTTTTACTTTGCTGACAGATCATTGCCTGTTTCAGTACAAAAACTGAAAGTAACATGGAATTCTGCCAGTACCTCTTTGTATGAAATGCTGGGCATTGCTACTTTCAGCTCACTCACGTAATATTCAATTCTGTAAAGGAACTCAGCACAGAAATATTGTTGCACCTGCTATTCCTAACCTCTCATCAACCCAAAAGCGTGAGTGTTTTATCTTCATCTGATTGATCCATTACCCATTACTAGCACAGACAACAAAGAAACTACTAAGGAAGATGTTCTTTCTATGGAGAAGGGAATGGTTCTATGAAGGATAGCCTTGGATCAAAGAATCCTCAGTTGACACAATGTGTAACATGCAACCATGAATTATTTGTAAATCAGAGTTGGAGCTTATAGGGAATGTGAGTAATCATTCCATAATCATTTCATTCTCAGGTTTTGGAAGCCCTTCATGCAGACCAGTTTGGCATTGCATAGGCTGAGCTCCAGCCTGAACAAGGAGTGTGCTTACCTTGCCAGTGAGTGGCAGTGCCTGGACTGGCTGGCCCCATTCACAGCTGGGCTGCAAACAAGCTGCTGGCTGGAGGGGCTGAGCTTCCATCCTGAACCTGCCCCCACAGATCTCATTTCCCTTAAAAAAAGGAGAAGGGTTCCCCCTCCACCCCACCGCCCTTATCTCCCACCACTACTCTACTCCTGCCCACTCCATTTCTGACTTTGCTTTCTGTCAGCTAGGGGGAGCTGCCGTAACTTGAGCAGATACAACCAGGGAAAAACTTTGGGACTGCAGAAAGAGTTTGCAGGGGGAGAGCAAAATCTTGGACCTTTTTAGATATTGTAAAAACCCTGTTTGGACAGATATTTAATGGCTGAAGAAGAGGATATGTCTGGGAAAAAGAAGGACGTATGGTAACCCTAATTCTAATATCCAGAGCCACAAAGAAGTCAGCATCTGGAGTCATAAATGACTCCTCAAAGAGCTGCATGCGGCTCTGAAGCTGCAGGTTGCCGACCCTCTCACCTAGAGATAATAGGATGTAAAAGGCAGCTGTAGCTTGAATTGCAGAAAAGACCCATTGAGCAGTGTATACTGGGTTTTGGAAGATTTAGAAACCCTATCACTTCCAATGTTTACCAATTAGGCTGTGGAAAGCAACAGAGCATACAAAACAATCCTGAAGTTGCCCAGGCTATGGACATGGGAGGAATGGATTAGACGGCACTGAACAGAGAAGTTCTAAACAAGGAAAGAGCTAAAAAGTGAGATCTAGAAATTAATGAGCTTTTCCTGTCCTGCCTAGTCCAAGGAGAGTTCTCAGAGTCTTAAGCTGTTCAGAAAAATTAGTTCCCAAGTTGCCCCAGGATAATCCTGGTATTAGGTGAGACACTTATGTAATTCAACTCTTCACACTAAGAACTGATTTGTTACCACTATTAACCCATCTGCTTTGCCTTCTCTCTCTCATGTCTATAATACCAAGTTAAACATTCCTGCACCCATGACAATCACCTCCTACACACAGCACTTAGCCTTGCACTGCTTTCAGTACCCAAGACTAACCAGCATGTCTCCTCATTCCAGTGCATGGGAATAGTACAAGACTTGGATGACCTAGGTTCAGGTTCAAGGATGTCTGGAAGAGGGACTTGAAAACTATCAATGCTGACACTAAAAGCTGAAAAGATGAGGTAAGCAACAGCTATATTGTTGGACTCTGCTGCATCAGGGATTCAAAGAAACTAAAGAGAGGTGGTTGAAAAAAGAAAGCAAAGAGAGCAAACAGACATGCATAGTTAGCCTCAAGCATGAGTCGTGCTGACTTCATCATGTAGCTGTGTACTTTATGCCTGCATTATCTATGACAAGACTGTCACCCGAGAACTGGACTTTCTAGCCACTTGCAATGTTGCACTGTAGCAAATAGTAACTAAAAAATTTGATGCTTGCTTACATCATCTTTCAGGATGGATGGTAGCCATTTGCTACAAAGCAACCATGCTCTCTAACACAGCGTTTCTCTAAGTATGTTCCATGGAACACAGGTGTTCCGTGAACAACTCACAGGTCTGCCATGAGCATCTGACACTTTTTCTGAGAGCATACACTGAGGGTATATATTTTCTGTTATTAAACCCACATACAATGTTACTTCTTCATTGCTATGATACCTGATTAAATGACTGCATTTTGATTTTGCTGTATATGTCGCTGTTTGTTCGTTTTGTTTTTGCTCAGACAATTTTTTAAAAGAACATTTTCATAGGTGTTCCACATTAAAAATATTTCCATGATCTCAAAAAGTTTAAGAAACACTGCTTTTACATACCTACATGAACTTAACACAACAGATTAGAAGGGAGATGTTGTACACCCACTTTGAGATGGGAGGTCAGCTGTACTGACCTATCAAATTACATTCTCACCCATTGTTCCCAGATTGTTATGACTTTATTTAAATACTCAAAGGTGCCCATTGAAAGAATTAATATCTATTGCACCACCCAGTGCTTCAACACTATACAAGTTGCACCTCCCTCGTCCAGCACCCTCGGGACTTGATCTGTCCCAAACAAGGGAATTTGCTGGACAAGGGGAGGTCCGCTGTCTCTTCCCCACCACCCCAGCCCTATTGGTCCCCTCACCTGCAGCTGGCCTCATGCCACTGGCCCTGACCCTGCACAGCTGTGGCTACAGCCCCAGCCAGGGAACTGGTAAAAGCCCCAGTTGGGGAGCCAGCCCCAGCCAATACAAGCCCTGCCGGGCAGGGAAGCCCACACAGGAAGCTGCCATGGGGAGCCAGGCTGCCGGCTCCAGCCCTAGGCAGGGAACTGGCATGGGGAGCCAGGCAGCCAGCTCCAGCCCTGGGTAGGGGAACCAGCACCAGGGACACTAGACCCTGGCCTTCCCAGCATAGGGCTGCCAGCCCTCTTGTCATTGGGCTCCACCAGCTTTTCTTATAGTAGCCTTTCAGCCAGGGCTCTCTGATCCAGGAACATCTGTGGTCCTGCCAGATGATGGATGTTGCCAGATAAGAGAACTCTGGTTTTGAGAGGTGCAACTTGTAGTGCCAGGCATTTTGAAGTACAGATAACTCTCTAAATGCGCGATTTTGAGTTGCACTTAACTCGCATCGATGCAAGTTAAGTGCAACTCATAACTCCGCTCCCCATGGCCCTGGCTCAACTCCCCCAACTTCCTGAGGTCCCGGTTCACCACCCGCACATGGCCTTGGTTCAACCCCCCTCCCCCCAGCCCCAGTTCAACTTCCCATGGCCTGGGCTCACCAATCCCTTGCGTGGCTCCAGCTCAACTCCACGCTCCCCTGCAGACCTTACCCACCCCAGGTTCAGCCTCCCTACCCCACTCCCATGGCCCCAATCCACTGCCATGCTTAACCTTCCCCAACTGCACCCCTAACCCCAGGTCTTTCTGCTACTTCCCTGGCTGCAGAACGTGTGTTCTACTGGGGATAAAAGCTGCCCCCTCAACCTACGTGAAATTCAAGTCATGTGAGGGTGCATGGAAACGTATGTATAATATTCTAATAACCTACTGAATACCCCCACTTCTTCACCTGTTCTCAAAGTCCCAAACAATTAAAAAAAAAACAAAACAACTCTGGAAAGGCAAAGGATTTGCATGAGCTGCCTTAATATTTTTGTGCTGTCCTGCAAAACAGTTTCCTATTTACCATGGTCACCACCCTGGATGTAGGACTGACCTGTAGAGTTTAGGATTTTAGTGATTCTTTGGGACAGAAAAAAAAAAAAAATATAATGTGGAGCCCTCAGCTCTATACTGCTGTACAGGAGAGCAGCTCCTCATCTCCCTCAGCTTGAGCTTGATTTACAACCATTTATGTTTTCAATGCTATTGTCACAAGGAAGGGAGCTAGGGAGATGCTGTTTTCCTGAATGAAAGCAGACAGCTACCTTTACATGTTGAGACCCACTGAATCAATGGCTCATGACTTTGCTGTTCTGGCCCCCAAATACCTCTGGTGCTTTTCAGTTTCTAGAAAATCCACTGAAAATTGATTGTACTTCCCAAAAATGCTATGAAAACAAAAGGGCAAAGTATGCTTTAGGCACTCTAAACAGAGTTGACACCTAGAGAAGTACTTAGAGCTGGTAACTTCTGCAAGCCTTTCTGATATGATCCCATTCCTCTAGAGCATACTCTTTCCTACTACCACAGAGGTAGCCACATGGGATGCATCATCCTTGCAATTGGTGGTTTCAAGCAGTAGAAAGGAGTACTACCCTGTGTCCCAGGTGCTTCGAACTCCACTTCTCTACCCTAAGCTGGACCCCTTACACATCAATTGCCAACAGTCTTGAACTGCCCTATTATATAAAGTTTACAAATACATTTATTTTATAATCCTGTATTGTCAAGTGATATCTTATACTGGGCAAACTACAGGACTGTAGTACAAGGGCTATAAAAGACTGATTCAACCTGCACCCACGCCCTACAATGCTCTTTGTCAAGTAAAGGAGATGCACTGAAGCTTATGGAAAGCACTTGAGAAGATTTATTATGCAGATACCAAACTCAGAGCAGACAGAAAATGAAGTGCCATAGCAGAAGATACAGGAACCTCTTACCCCCACAGATACAAAAAAAAAAAAAAAGTAAAGTACACAACTTCGCATTCCTACACACTATAAATACATAAGATCCCTGAAATAAATAAATCCTGTCAGAGCAATGAAGAGTAATGTTACAGCCAGGCTCCTATCTCCTTTTCAATATTCCAAACTCCATACCTCTCCCTAAGACACATTTCTTACTTTCAGATGTTTTTAAGTCTGGTACCCTTGCTTTAAGGCACTCTGCTGACCAAAATTTGGAAGAAAAATAAATCAGAGATGCCGTCATGCCTCCACTAACTGGGATACTTTGGTTTCTTTGTGAGCAGCACAAGTTTGTAAGTTTTCCACAGGGTAAGAACATACCTTATTCATATCAAAAGTGCGGAACATCTGTTCAATGTACTCATTGGCTGCTGGATCCAGCCCCCGAAGCCCAAAGAACTGCTTAAATTCATGTTCAGTCAGCTGTCCTGATGGACACTCTGTCATAAACTTTTTGTACCAATGGTGGATCTCAACAGCTTGCAGGTCATCTACTGTGGAACTGCCACTGTTCCCCATTTGTCTGATAGGCTACTCAGAGCCCTCTGGATTCACACTCTTCCTCCTGCAGTTTTCAAAGCAATCTGTCTGCGACCTTCCAACTTCACTCTCAACACCAGCTCATTTAAGTGTGGGATATACCCTCCCAGAAGCCAATTAGAGTCATTAATCTGCTCTTATGCTGACTTAGAAACCTTAAAGCCTCAACTATATAAACAGTCTCCTGAAAATGGAAAGAAGGTGAAGGATAATCTAGCAAAGCACTGCTATTTCAGGAGGCAAATCAGAAGGTGTGAGAGAGATAATCATATACTGAAAGGAGGAACTTGCCTTAGTATTGCCCTCATTTTTCTATGCATAGGTCTAGTTTTACATGAAGATGTTATTCTGCCTTTCTGGCCAAAAAGCCTGAAGGTTGTGGTGTTTGTAATAAAAAATGAGTTAAAATTATGATCAGCTCCTCTCCATGGCTTCAGGGTAATTGCATCAAAGTCTTGTATAACTTTGTATAAAACTCATATGGGAAGTAACAGAGAGAAAGGCATGCTAGTCTATCAAAACATAAAAGAAGTCAAAAGTAGCACCTTAAAGACTAACAAAATAATTTATTAGGTGAGCTTTCGTGGGACAGACCCACTTCTTCAGACCACAGCCATACCAGAACAGACATATGGGAAGATTCTGGAATCACAGAAAGCCTACACTCGGCACAGAAGGCTCATGGGCACAAGGGCCAAAAACTGTCTCTATCCTACCGATTCCACTTCAGTCTCTCTTCTCACACTCAGTTTCCTTTCCTCACAAACAAACCTCTCTTTAGCATCTCTTTTCAAATAATAAATAATAATAATAACAACAATAATAATAGTTTCCATGATGTCCCTCGCAAAGTCCCAGAACATTTGTTAATTGAAATAAGAACCACCTCTTCAATTTTGACAGGAAATCTGGAACCATGTCCACTAGTTCTGCAAGTGAAGAGCTGATACTGAAGTTACAATGCTACATTAATGTACATGGCTTTCGTCTTACCACCAAAACAAGGGGTGGGGGGTGGTACAAAAGAGGCAAATGTGGTACAAGCTCTAACTTGGTGTGGCATAAATAAATTGAACCAGTGTGATAAAAAATATAGAGAAGTTTTTCAGTTGTTTATATATCAATTCTGGGAGTCTGAGAAACAAGCAAGATGAGTTGAAAATTCTCATTGATCAGAAAATAATCATATAATTGGTATTACTGAACCCTGGTGGGACAGTTACATGATTGGAATGTTAAAATCACTGGCTACAATCTGTTTAAAAAGGATAGAGTGGCTAATGAAGTAAAGGGGTAACTACATTAAAGACATCTTTACCTCTCAGAGTTATTGATAACTCAGAGACTGAGTTTCCATCACTGACCACTGTGTTTTCCCAAGCAGTCTGCTCTTTGAATTATTCTCGGTAAGTTATATGGCCTACGCTATAAAATAAGTAAGACTAGAGGACAGTGGTACCTTCTGAGCCTAGAAGCTATGAACCACAGGATCTTAGTATATTGACCCAGAAATATTCAACTAACAAAGTCCAGGACATATTACTGTAGGGTATCTGTGCGCTACAAACCTCCAAATCAAACTAAGGACAGAGTTACTCTCAAGCAACTGTCTATGATATATGGGAAGAGCAATGCTGTTACGGAGCATATTGATTTGAGAGTCATGTTGGAGGTCTGATGTAGTCAGTAATAAAATATCTTTAGAGTTTCTAGATGATAATTTTGTAACACAAGAGTTACTTGGCATAAGATTGCAGACTTAATCATGATTATCATTAATGAACGCTTGTAAAGGGTTAGGGTTAGTGGGTTCTAGGTTGGCAAGGAGCCAGGTGAGCCAATGGTAAGAAATGAGGGAATTTTTGATTTGAAGCAGTTACCTGCTGAGAGAATCTTTTATGTGGCCAGAAGAGAGATACAAAAATGGATTAAGTCTGAAAGCAGATTTGGAATTTTCAGTAATACCCAAGCCTCAGGAGCAATCTTGGAATAACAGAAATATAAGTACAAAATAAATGTTTAGGTTTAATATTAATCAATCAAGTTAATATTTTTTTATTTTAGGATTGATGCAGGACTTCTCAGGCTGGCTGATTTACCCCCCTGTGCACTGTAACTTTTAAACTAAACCCTAGAAGTAATTCTCTGTGTTTTCATCCACCTTGTTTTAGATGCTCTGTAAGACCTAGCAACCAAGTATGCTGTATCAAATACATCTTTTTGTTTTATTAATAAATCACCTTTTAAAGGCAGTGTTTCTATGTCCTAGAGAAGATTCTAGGATCAACCCTTTGGCCTAAAGCTGACACTGCTGCTGCCCACTGATATTACATCTTGTAAGTATGATTAGCAACAGAGAGACAGCCCTGCTAGCCTATATATGATCGAAACAAAAAAGCAGTAAAGTAGCACTTTAAAGACTAACAAAATAATTTATTAGGTGAGCTTTCGTGGGACAGACCCACTTCTTCAGATCGCAGCCATAAAGTGCTACTTTACTGCTTTTTTCTTGTATGAGCGTGGCTTTGAAGGCCAACAGACGAATGGCAATCTTTTCCACACGGAATGCATCTGTAGATTGATAATTAGGAAGGCCCCACAGCCTGTGGGCTCGGAATTTGCTGCTGTTTACCACCGAGCCTTGGTGCCTCACGGACCAGAGATTAGGAACCGCTCTGCAGACTGCTGCTCGCCCGAGTGCCCCGCTGCTGACGATGCTCACCAAGTGTTAAAGCTGCCTCGCTTCGGTGTGTGCCAAAATGTTTTCCTGATCACCTCACGCGCGACCTCCCACAGGTCGCGTACCTTGTAACTTCGGGATCGGTTTCTGACAGCCTCCTTTCCCCACTGGCGTAGGACAAGGGTGACGTGCTACGCCCCGGAACCTCGTGATTGGTGCCATTACCTGCCGGGCGGAGAGCTACAGTCACCTTCGAGCCTGCTGGGAGATCCATCCCAGGGCCGAGCCATACAGCAGCGCTCCACCCAAGCTGACTTTTAGACCAAACCAGACATATCTGCTGCTGATTGGCTGGTCTCACCCCCCAAAAGCTCTTGTGATTGGCATTTTTATGCTCTATTTAAATATAACCCTAGCAACGTCTCACGCTCTTCATTATGATTGGTAGTTGGCTAGGTTCATCCCTCCGTAAGGTCCGGCTAGTCCAATTCAGAGGCCGGAAGGAGCTGAGGTGTCTTCCGGTGCTGATGTGGCCGGAGGCGGAGCTTGACAACTCCGGCCGGAACCGAGGTAGCAGGGTCCCCTGATCGCGGGGGGATGTCGGGCTAGTGTTCAGGATAAGGGCGGACGAGAGGGGTTCCTAGCAGAGTCCGACCTTTGGTCAGACCTCGAGGCCCTCATGGACCACCAGTAATAGGACCCTGCTCCGGCCACTTACCACTGTCCGAGGACGTCCTGAAGGTACTCGGGGCCCTGTTGCCCGCTATCCGTCCGAGGGGGTATTTCGGCCCCGGGCCTCCTGCCCGGCCGACGGAATGCTCCGGGGCTTCGCCCCGTCCCCATTGTCCGGCCGGGGGGTGTATGGGACCCCCGACCCCACTGCCTACCCGATGAGGTCCGAGGAGTGCTGCGGAATCGTCCCCGCTGGTCAGACGAGGAGGTGCTTCGGCCACCGCCATGGTTGTGCAGCCAACAGGGTTTACCCCTCTATCTTCCCCTTTCCCCCGCTTCCCGGCTGAAGAGGTCCTGGGGGTTCTCCGGGCCCCCGTCCCCGCTGCTCGGCCGAGCCGGTGTTCCGGGTTTTCGCTGTTGTCTTGTTCTCACTTCCAAATAGGAGACGTTTCTCAAACGAGAGTGGGTCTGTGCTGAAGGAATGACCGTGCTGCCTCTCAATTCGTGGCAGGGAGGAGTTTTGGGTGTGTAAAAAAAGTAACTGGATTGGTGGAATCTAGGGTTCACTGCTGCCTAGGAGAATGAACGAGAGCGGATTTCAGAGATATGAACTAACTCTCTGCTTGGGAAAAGGGAATAGTATTTGAAGGGGGAAAGGGGCAGAAGAAAGCAGCAAATTTGGAGTGGTCATGGGAAGTGAAAGGAAAAGCAAAAGTAGGTAAACGCTTTGAAAATTAGCTAAGCTAAGTATTATTTTTAAATCAGGTATTCCTGTTGTCACCCATGTGTGACCAATTGCTGTGGATGTTATGACATCATAAATGGGAAGGGAAATGTTGAGCCACAAGTCATCTTTTAAACTGTGGAATGTGCTATGGTAAGTCTGAGAAGTTTTCTCCTCAGAAATTAGACAGAGATTCTTCTAATAGCCAGACTGCATTTTGAAATTACTACTGTTACCATTATCGGAGGGGTAGCTGTGTTATTCTGGGTCTCTAACAGCAATGAAGGGTCCTGTGGCACCTTATAGACTAACAGAAAAGTTTTGAGCATGAGCTTTTGTGAGCACAGACTCACTTCATCAGATGCTGGTCTGTGCTCATGAAAGCTCATGCTCAAAACTTTTTTGTTAGTCTATAAGGTGCCACAGGACCCTTCGTTGCTGTTATAGTTACAATATACTTGTTTGATATCCCTCAATATGGGACTTATTACACCCTGCATATTTTCTCTTAGAAGTGAGGTGGTGCTCTTGGCTGGAGCACTGTGGCCCTTCTTTCCTCCTTTTCTGATTTTTCTCTCTCATTGGCATGTGTGTTCTTCTCAAAGAGGGCTAAACTTTGCATATGGTGTGGCACCACTGTGTACTGTTTAGTGTCAAGTCCTCCCAGTTTGTTGGGTTGATGGTACTCTTTTTAAGGTGTGTAGTCAGTTTGTTAATGTGTCAGGCTTGCCAGCTGATCTTGAGGCAGAGCTGCTGGAACCAGTGCAGTTACTTGAGGTATCATCCATAGGTTACCCAGGTCTCATAAAGAAGGGTGGGGATGACAACTGCCTTGTAAATCAGGATCTTGATACTTGTTGGCAGATCACTATAACTGAAGACTTGTTTGAGTAGTCTTCCAAAGAATGTGCTGGCACAGTGGCTCCTGTATTCAATTTCTTATGATGGACCATAATTGTGCCAAGTTGGAGAGGCTTGTATGGACTAAAGACCCTCAGAGCTGGGTCATCTGGAGCTTACACTCCTGGAAGGGACATGCTAGGCATCTAGGTCTGATATGAGGTGCCTGACTATGAGTGCTGCAAGCTACATAAGAGGATCATTTATTACGTGGAGGCTGTAAAGGTAGATGAGGGCTACAGCCCAAGGTAGGCCCCTGTTTGCGTTGGATTCCTTTGCCACTGAGTCGGGGTTTCCTTCCTGTCAAGTCTTGTGTGGTTACTACCTGTGCACCAGTTTCCCCATGTTAAAAGATTTTATGTGCAGGCCTTTGCCAAATGGCTTATACCCATACAAAGCCCTGTCAAGACAAATGAGTGAGGGTAAAGACAGAAGCAGTGAACTCTAGGTATTTTCAGTCACAAATCTGCAAGTTGTGGGACAGTTATGGGACAGTTGTCTTGTGCTTGAATGAGATAGAAGTGCACTTTGGCGGTAGTGGCAGTTAAGGAGCAGACCTTCTCAGGATTTTCTCTACTGCACCCCAAAAGAGGTGTGGGGCTAGAAAAAGTGTCCCAACCATAGGCAGTCACTCATTCCAATATAGTAGAATTTAATCTAATAAAATGTCCTACCCTGTTACTCGGTTGCATCCCAAAGCATTCTAATTAGAAGCAATACAGACAACTTAGTTCCAGAGGAATACAATGATTTAAGTCAAAGTCAAGTCAGTTGTGGGATATTGCAGATACATAATATGAACTTGGATGAGCTACATGTTAATATGTTGTTACTGTAAGACCATATCCTGATAGGCAGAGTTTGGCTTTAGTGGACCATCAAGGGCCATACATTTCAGAATAGAGGGTGGCTCCTGAAAACACTGTCACAAACTCCAGATATTTAAATCAAGTCTCTGAGCAAAGCCATCCTAGTTTAGTTGCCACAGGCGTGTATAAAGAAGAGGCAAGTAGGGCCCAAATTATACTGGGATGTGTAAATTAGTCTTCTGTGTGTTTGTCTAGGCCATGGGTCTGCAACCAAAATAGTGAAAAGAGATATTTTTTCAAATTCTGTTACAAAATCAATACTTCAAGAGCCATCAAACCTTACTTTTTGTAACCCCTATTTTAAGAACAGTGCACACACAATGATTTATACCTGTTAGAAAGTTTGTTACTTTCACTCCTGGATTGGAGAGCAAATGAAGACAAGGAATAGGGTATCGGCTCTTGAGCAGGAGGGAGCAACGTTCGCATTAACCCTCCACGCACTCTCTCCCTCCTCCCCCCTCCCTGCATTCCCAGGCTCTACCCCACTTGGCCCACAAACCCACCCACCATCTCTAGGCTTTACCTGGAGATGCAGTAAACATGTATCACATTACAGATCATTGTGTGTGCATGGTTCTTAAAATAAGGGTTACAAAAAGGGTATGGTTTGACATTACTTATTAAGGACTGTCTCATATTCACATGTATTGCAGCTTTTGAATTAATGAGCATTTTAATGAACTGGGATAAAAATTGGCTCTTCTTGCTATTTTGGTTGCTCACCCCTGACTTATTCCATGTTGCAAGCCAGAAATGATCTTTTTTAAAAACGTTAACTGGTTGCATGCAACAATGATAGCTAGTTAAGTGGGGGCACACAACAGAGGTTTTGTGTTCTTTGAAAAATAATAGAACTTCTTTCAAACCATAAAACCATCAAGGCTTGCAAATTACTGAAATTTGTGAATGAAGTCCCCTCTGAGTCACAAGGTAGCTTTTCTGTGCAATATTACTGGTCACTTGAATTCCTTCAGTTTTCAGCTCCAAACTCTCTCAAGCCATGTCAGGGATCTGTTTGGAAAAGGGCGAGCCTTTCAGAGAAATTTTAATTCTTTTAGGCAGACTTAACAGTAGAGTTTTCGTAGTTTCCCACAATGTGTGTTGTTGCTACAGATGAAACTTTGGTGACAACTATAGCAAAAATTACTAAACAATCTGATTGGAATTTTACAATTCTCAAATCACATTTTTTCCAAAGTGTTTGTTTTTATTTTTTGTGATCTTCTTCTTGTCTATATTGTTAGATTTTGCTCAAATAACATTCTTAACTCAATTGATGATAAAGGTACCTTTCAATTAGAAGTTATAAGGCTCCAGAGGTCAGCTGTCTTGAAAGCAAAATTCAGAGCAGTGGGACTTATATTTCTGGGTTGTGACAAGTCCCTTGCTGGCTCTCTAGAGGTTATGGACTTCTTGGTGGATTTTATTGTGTGCCTCTGAGATTCTCAGTGGCCCTTCCACTGCCTTGGATCTTTCCAGAGGCAAGGATCTCCACTTACTGAGCCATTCTCATCATAGGCAAGTTAAAAGAGAGGGGGGCAAGACCCCTCCAGAAGGTTCTGATGTTCCATCCTTCTGCTAGGGAGGCTCTCCATGTACAATAGTCCCTCTGGATACGAGAGGGTTGTGTTCCATGCAACCCTAGTGTATCCTGAATTTTGGGTAAGTAGGGGTGTGGGGGGCTTGGGCAGTGGGTTGGGGCTGAGGGGTTAAGCTTGGGGTGGGCTAGGGCTGCAGGGAGGACAGGTCTGTGGAGGCTGGAGCTAGGTCCATGGGGGTGGTGGGCAGGGGGCTGGAGCCTGAGCCCTGTGTGGTGTGCCAGAGGCTGGAGCCTGAGCTCCGTGTGGGGCTGTAGTGCACTGGGAGCCCGCCACATGGGTTAGCACTGAGCTGGGGCCCTGGGGGAGGGGGGGAGCTGATCCTGAGGGAGGCAAGGGGGGTTTAGCCCACCAGCTGCTTACAACAACAGACAGCTAGGGGGTTTAAAACCCTGCTCTTTACCTTCCCAGAGTGGCACTGCTATCAGCTTGACAGCGCTGCCACTCTGGGAAGGGGGTTTTAGCCCACCTGGCTGCCTGCAGGGGCAGGCAGCTAGGCAGGCTGAAAGCCTTTCCCTACCTTACCAGAGTGGTGCCTAGTGCTAATTGGGTCAGGCAGAGGGAAGGGGCTTTTAGCCTGCTTAGCTGCCCGCAGCTGCGGGAAGCTAGGCTGGATGACAGCCACTCGTATTCAAGTTGCATGAAACTCATGCTAAAGCAAGTTTTGCGCAACCTAAAGATACGTAAAGCGAGGGATTACTGTAGTCCTTCCTTCAAATGCAGTTCTGTGACAGTGTGTTCCTCCAACAGTTTCATTTTCCATAGAACTTTGTAACAGACACTGTCTTAGGACCCTCTTCCTTCAGGTGAGAGGTGGGGGGACATTAATTGTCCTGTCTGAGATAATTACAAACATCAAAGGAAGTGAAGCAAGTCCTTCTAATGAGTATGGTGGTTGATGTCTCTGTTCATAGCATGTTTAATGTATCTAATTTGAATATGTAATCTAATTCAGAAATCTTGTGATCTAATGTGTTGTTAAATTCTCTCCCTGTGTCTACATGAGCCCTTTCCTTTCAAAAGGGGCATGTTAATGAGCGGGTTCGGCAGATGCTAATGAGGCACTCTAACGAATATGCAGCACCTCATTAGCATAGCGGTGGCCGCGGCGATTCAAAAGTGCGGCTTTTCGAATCGCGCGCCACCCGTGGAGACAGGACCTTCCGAGAGGACCCCCCTCCCAGTTTTTGAAAGCCCTTCTTCTTATCACCAGAATGGCCCACTCCATTGAAGTGTTCACTGACTAGCTTATGTGTATTGAGTTTCTTGATGTCTGCTCTGTGTCCATTTATTCTTTGGCGAAGGTTTTGCCCAGTCTGTCCAAAGTACATAGCGTCACAGCCTTGTTGGCACATAATACCATATGTAAGGTTGCTAGAACTGCACGAGAATGTGCCTTTGATCTTGTAATTAAAGGTAGAGTACCTAGAGTAAAATCCCTGCAAGCTGCGTGGAAACTTTTCAAAGATACCAAATTAGAGGTCCAACTTAAATGTACACCCCAAATTAAAAAATACAGTAAGAGACCTAAAAAACAGCCACCATGGCTTAACAACCATGTAAAAGAGGCAGTGAGAGATAAAAAGGCATCTTTTAAAAAGTGGAAGTCATATCCTAGTGATCAAAATAGAAAGGAACATAAACACTGCCAAATTAAATGTAAAAATGTAATAAGAAAAGCCAAAAAAGGTTTTGAGGAATAGTTAGCCATAAATTCAAAAAACAATAGTAAAATGTTTAAGTACATTTAGCAGAAAGCCTGCTAAAAGAGCAGTGGGGCCCCTGGACGATAGAGACATAAAAGAAGCAATCAAGGAAGATAATGCCATTGCGGAAAAACTAAATGATTTCTTTGCTTCAGTCTTCACGGCTGAGGATGTTAGAGAGATTCCCAAATCTGAGCCGTCCTTTATAGGTGACAAATCTGAGGAACTGTCCCAGATTGAAGTGTCATTAGAGGAGGTTTTAGAACTAATTGAAAAGCTTAAACAGTCACAAGTCTCTGGGACCGGATGGAATTCACCCAAGAGTTCTGAAAGAACTCAAATGTGAAATTGTGGAACTATTTACGGTGGTTTGTAACCTATCCTTTAAATCAGCTTCAGTACCCAATGATTGGAAGACAGCTAATATAACACCAACATTTAAAAAAGGGCTCTAAAGGAGACCCTAGCAATTATAGACTGGTAAGTCTAACGTCAGTACTGGACAAATTAGTAGAAACAATAGTAAAGAATAAAATTGTCAGACGCACAGAAGAACATGATTTGTTGAGCAAA
This sequence comes from Carettochelys insculpta, assembly GCF_033958435.1. Lineage (NCBI taxonomy): Eukaryota > Metazoa > Chordata > Testudines > Carettochelyidae > Carettochelys > Carettochelys insculpta. The sequence goes on along the minus strand of NC_134137.1, from coordinate 383,039,046 downwards.
AGTCAACATGGTTTCTGTAAAGGGAAGTTGTGTCTTACTAATCTGTTAGAGTTCTTTGAAAGGGTTAACAAATATGCGGACGGGGGGATCCAGTAGATGTAGTATACTTAGATTTCCAGAAAGCCTTTGACACGGTCCCTCACCAAAGACTCTTATGTAGATTAGGTGGTCATGGGATAGGAGGAGAGATCCTTTCATGGATTGGGAACTGGTTAATATCGAGGATGCGAGTGACGTATGAATAAATTTGAATATTTGATTAGGTCAAGTCAATCACACCAGAGCAATGGACTGGACTAAAACTGAGTCCTTACCAATGCTCCCAGGATTTTACCCCGCGACCCTGCTCGCCGTCTACGGTGGGTCTAATCACAACGGGGTTTCAGGGTGTGTGAACTGTGCTGCTGCGGTGTGTTTACCCAAGGAAGAAAATACAAACAAGATGTCAGGTTCAAACAGGGAGACAGGGTTTATTTTATAACTCAAAAGTATGAATTTTGGTAAGCTAAGTTGCACAAAATATGTAAGCCCTTGTTTTTGTGGAATAGGCACAGGATTTGAATACTATGGCTTGTAGCCTTAAACAATAGGTAACTGCTGTAACAGCACTACTATCTAATCCCTCAGCTACTTACTGTGCTTCCGGGACGGACCGTGCAGCCTTCGATGCGTGCTGTAAAATGGAAAGATTAACTTCAGAGCTGAGTTGTATTTATTTATTTATTCCTTGATCTTCCTGAGGTTCACCAGGTCGCTCAACCCTTGGCCGACTACCGTGGGGAGCAGATCTTATAAGAATAAGAATTTGCCTGCACTAGGCTAGGTCAATTCTCTAGTTAAATGGGTTGCCCTGCTGGCCAAGCAGGGGAGAGCCCAGTATATGCGGGGTTTCCTACTGAGAGGTTTTCCCCTTAGTTAAGTGGAGGGGTTTTCCTAGTTAAAGGTTATCCCCTCAAAAAATGGTACTGCCTATTTCGACCACCTTGTTATGGTAGCCCTTTATTGCAGACCTTCATTACCCTTAAAGGTTTACTAAGAATACCAGGGTTTTCCCTTTATTGGGTTATCCCTGACCGCTCTACCCTCCTAAATAGGGGGGAGCTTATAGCTCTGGATTATAGTAACAACGCAGTTTACCTAACTACCCTCCTGTGTGCATGCAATAGTTTTAAGCTAAACCAATAGCATTGGCCTCCTGTGCCTTTACAGAAGGACAAGGAATACAAAATATAAGGCGCTGATCATGGACTTGGGGAAGTCCTAATCCACCCTCTATTACAAAGCTATATGAAAACATTAACTGCTCACCTAATTATTTAACCCTAAACCCAGACCATAAATACCTCCTTATTCCTGCTCTGTGATCCAGGCGCTGGGCCTGTAGTTCTCTTCGAGCTAGGAAGTTATGACCCTCACGGCGCGCTTGTACGGCAGCCGCGTCAGGTCAGACAGTAAAGGAGGGAGAAAGAGAGAGCCAGGAGGAAAAAACCGGCTTGGTTAACAAAAACCTCCTGTGTTTTTAGGAACGACCGTGATATTTCAGACACCGGCCTGAGCTAGGGTCGGTGACTGGAAAGGCAGGGTCGCTGCTGCGGTTTCCCCGTGCAGGGCACCGTTGTTTGGGCGGTGCGGTCTGCCGGGCAAACCCTCCGGATAAAAGAACCGGAGCCTTACTAGTGATTTAGCTCTATGGAGACTGGAGCTCTTCTGGTCTTCAGGCTGGAGCTCTTCTGTTCTTCGACGGCCCACGGCGGCTAGAGAGCGATGACTGACACGCAGGTCAGCTTCGGCTCTTCTGCCAGCGATGTTCAGCTACAGGCTCAGTCCAGCTCTTAGCTCAGTCCTTCTCCGTAGTCTTCTTTCTTCTTCTTTGTCAGCTCTCCTCCAAGGTCTGGTCCAGAATGCCCCAAGCACTGGCTGCTCTCCTGAATATATGCAGCCTGGGTGGACCTGTTTGACAACCTCTGCCTGCTAGGTCCTCCTCGGTGCCACAATGTATCAAAGGGGCATTTGACTCTTACATATGTATGAGGATCCTAAAGTAACCAATCAGTTTGAAACTTTTCAAACCATAACTTCATACATATTCATAGCTCGCCGAATATTAATTACAACTGTCATTTTCTAACTGTCATTCTCCGGCGGCCATTTTGGGTTTCTAAAACTCCATTTTAACAGTGAATATGGTTTTTTAATTTATCTAATTTTTGATGTGGTTTGTGAGGGAAATATGTCACCACTGCTGGTAAAGCAGATTATAAGTTTAAAATGCTTAGCTTAAGAGCTATTTGGTCAGGATGCAGGGCAACCATACAGACACCACAGCTCATGGACAGGGACATATAAATCACCTCAGAAGAGGATATTTCTACAGTTAAAAGACAGGAAACAAAGGCTAGGAATAAATGGTAAATTTTCACAATGGAAGGGGGTAACTAGTGGCGTTCCCCAAGGGTCAGTCCTGGGACAGATCTTGTTCAACTTATTAATCAATGATCTAGAGAAAGGGGTAAGCACTGAGGTGGCAAAGTTTGCAGATGACACCAAACTGTTCAAGATAGTCAAAACCAAAGCAGACTGTGAAGAACTTCAAAAAGATCTCAGCAAACTGAGTGATTGGGCAGCAAAATGGCAAACGAAATTTAATGTGGGTAAGTGTAAGGTAATGCACATTGGGGAAAAATAACCCCAATTATACATACAATATGATGGGGGGGGTGTAAATTTAGCTACAACAGATCAGGAAAGGGATCTTGGAATTATAGTGGATAGTTCTCTGAGAACATCCACCCAGCGTGCAGCGGCAGTCAGTAAAGCAAATAGGAAGTTAGGAATAATTAACAAAGGGATAGAAAATAAGACGAAGAATATCTTACTTACCCTATATAAAACTATGGTATGCCCACATCTTGAGTACTGCATGCAGATGTGGTCTCCTCATCTGAAAAAAAATATATTAGCATTAGAAAAGGTTCAGAATAGGGCAACTAAAATGATTAAGGGTTTGGAATGGGTCCCATATGAGGAGAGGCTAGAGAGACTGGGACTTTTCAGTCCAGAAAAGAGGAGACTGAATGGCGATATGATAGAGGTATATAAAATCATGAATGGTGTGGAGAAAGTGAATATTGAAAAGTTATTTACTTGTTCCCATAATATAAGAACTAGAGGACACCAAATGAAATTAATGGGTAGCAGGTTCAAAACTAATAAAAGAACGTTTTTCTTCACACAGCGCACAGTCAACCTGTGGAACTCCTTACCAGAGGACGCTGTGAAGGCCAGGACTCTAAAAGAGTTTAAAAAAGAGCTCGATAAATATTTGGAGGTTAGGTCCATAGATGGCTATTAGCAAGGGGTAAGGTATGGTGCCTAGCCTTTTGTCGAAGGCAGGAGATGGATGGCAGGAGACAAATAGCTTGATCATTGTCTTCAGTTCACCTCCTCTGGGGCACCTGGCATTGGCTGCTGTTGGCAGACAGGATACTGGGCTTAGATGGACCTTTGGTCTGACCCAGTATGGCCGTTCTTATGTAACTAACATGGTTACGTCCAGTGATGGTATCCCCAGAATAAATATGTGCACAAAGTTGGCAGCAGAGTATGTTACAAGGAAAAGTTCCAGGATTTGTATTACTGTGGTGTAGCCTGTGACTGCTGGTGAGAATCTTTGAGTTTAGGAGGTTGTCTATAGGAAAGGACAGGCCTGTCACCTAGAGCCTTCTGGAGTGTAGCATCCTGATCCAGAGTAGGTTGTAGATTTTTACTGATGCAGTGCAGGGGTTTGAATTGGGGGTGATAGGTGATGACAAGTGGTGTTCTGTTGTTGATTGTCTTGGGCCTTTCTTGAAGTAGCTTGTTTCTGGGTATTTGTTTCGCCCTGTCAATTTGTTTTTTTTACTTCTCCCAGTGGGTGATTCAGTTTTATAAATGCTTGGTAGAGGTCTTGTTTTCGGTCTCTGTCAGTAGGATCAGAGCAGATGCGATTTATCTAAGGGCTTGATTATAAATGATGGATTTTGTGGTGTGAGCTGGGTGGAAGCTGGAGGCATGTAGGTAAGTGTGGCAGTCAGTGGGTTTCCGGTAGAGGGTGATGTTGTTGTGGTCATCAGTGATTTGTACTGTGGTATCCAGAAATGTATTTCTCGTGTGGAATAGTCAAGGCTAAGATTGGTGGTAGGATGCAGGTTGTTAAAATCTCTGTGAAACTCTTCCAGTCTCTGTATTGTGGGTCCAAATGATAAAGACGTCATTGATGTAGCGTAAGTAAAGGAGGAGTGATGGGATGAGAGCTGAGGAATCATTGTTCTAAGTCAGCCATAAAAATGTTACCATACTGGGGGGGCCACGTGTGTGCCCATACAGTACTACATTTCTGCTGTTTTATTCTGATGTCCAGTGCAAATAAGAATATGTGACTGGAAGGGTTTACCTGCCCTTTCCCTGGGTTGGATAAACTGTTTCCCTCTTTTTCTTTTTTCTTTCAGGGTTCTTGAATGTTGATACCCAGCTGCTGCATGGCCAGTAGATGTATTGAAGGAGTCTAGGGAACCTGCATATGGCCACTAGCTCTGCCGGGAGGTCCTCTCTAATTCTGAACTAAGTAGAATTGTGCATTGAAAAGGTAGGTATTTGGCATGGTTTGGTGTGGCCTTTCTCACTGTCAATGATCTAATGCAGGATGGGGCAACCCTGAATAGTGGGTGGGCTACATGAAACGCCTTCCTTCACCTCAGTGTACCACAGCACCCTGTGGCCCACTGGGGTTTCATTGGCAGCTCCACAGCCCCCTGACTGTCGCCTTCCTCTGCACACCTCTCATGCACTGAAAGTCTGCACTTATCTGCTTCTCCCCCTCCCTCCCAACATTTTTGGAGGAGCTGCAAGTTGCCTGATTTGTGCTCCATCCCTGCATCTACCCCACCTCCCTCCCAGAGCTGGAACACTGCAAACAGCTGATTGTGTGGTGTTCCAGCTCTGGAAAGGAGGAGGGGGAGCAGGGACAAAGCATGAATCATGTGATTCACAGCTACTCTGGAAGTTCTGTGAGGGAGGGAGAGGCATAGAAAGTGCAGAGCTTGGGTGCCACAGTGCATGGATTGGAGGGCAGCCGGAGGGGTCTGCGCCACAGATGGCGCACCAGTGAGCCTCAGGCTGCCTACTGTGGGTTTAGTATGTCCCTATGACCAAAGTATGATGCACGTATTTTATCCTGTTCAGAGGCAGATGGTTGGAAGGCATCAATATTATATGGGCTAGAAGAATGATGCAGCATTGTCATCTCCCCATACTGAGAATAAGGGTATTAAACTGTTCCTAATGGAGAAGTCAGTGTAAACAGCAGAACACTTTGGTAATGTGTTCTCAGCAGCCTCAGTCATTCAGTGTGTATGCTGCTATACTGGTAGGAGGTGGAGATTTTTTCAGAGTGCAGTAATCCCTCGAAGTGCATGATTTCAAGTTGCGCTTAACTCATATTAATGCGAGTTAAGCGCAACTCAAAATCCCGCTCCCTTGGCTCCAGTTCAGTCCCCCTGTGGTGCCACACAGCCCTGGTTCAAACGCCTCCCCCAGCACGTGGGGCTCCAGCTCACCTGCTCTTGGCTCAGGATCACCCCCCACATGTCGGGCTCCAGCTCACCCTTCCCTCCCCCACCCTGCGCGTGGCTCCAGCTCAAACCCCCTAAACGGCAGTGTGTCCCTGGCTCAATACCACCCCACCAACCCCCTGCAGCCCTAATCCATTTCAGGCTTAACACGCCGACCCCCTCCCACTGCCCTAACCCACCACTAGGCTTAACCCTCCCAAACCCAAGACTTACCTTTCAAAAGGAGTCCAGCTGCAGAATGTGTGTTCTGCTGGGGAAAAAGCGCCCCATCCCCCGCCCCCGAATATTAAACAAAATTTGAGTTACGTAAGGGTGTGTGGGAACGCAACCCTTGCATAACTCGAGGGACTACTGAAAACAAAAAAGCAGTCCCAGTAGCACTTTAAAGACTAACAAAATAATTTATTAAGTGATGAACTTTTGTGGGACAGACCCACTTCTTCAGATCATAGCCATACCAGAACAGACTCAATATTTGAGGCACAGAGAACCAAAAATAGTAATCAAAGTTGACAAATCAGAAAAATATTATCAAGGTGAGCAAATCAGAGAGTAGAGAGGCAGAAGGCTGGTGAGGAGTCAAGAATTAGATTAAGCCAAGTATGCAAAAGAGCCCCTAATGACCTAAAAAATTCCCATCCTGGTTCAAACCATGTGTTAATGTGTCGAATGTTGTGTATTGTGAACAAGACATGAGAAGTCATTCTTCTGCTCTACTCTGCGCTGGTTAGGCCTCAGCTGGAGTATTGTGTCCAGTTCTGGGCACTGCAGTACAAAAAAGATGTGGAGAAACTAGAGAGGGTCCAGAAAAGAGCAACAAGAATGATTAAAGGTCTAGAGAATGTGACCTATGAAAAAAGGTTGAAAGAATTGGTCTTGTTTAGCTTGGAAAAGAGAAGATTGAGGGGAGACATGATAGCAGTTTTCAGGTATCTAAAAGGCAGTCAGAAGGAGGAGGGAGAAAACTTGTTCTTCTTGGCCTCTGAGGATAGAACAAGAGGCAATGGGCTTAAACTGCAGCAAGGGAGGTTTAGGGTGGACATTAGGAAAAAGTTCCTAACTGTCAGGGCAGTCAAACAGTGGAATAAATTGCCAATGGGAGGTTGTGGAATCTCCATCGCTGGAGATATTTAAGAACAGGTTAGATAAATGTCTATCAGGGATGGTTTAGATAGTACTTGGTCCTGCCATTGGGGCAGGTGGCTGGACTTGATGGCCTCTCGAGGTCCCTTCCAGTCCTAGTGCTCTGAGTCTATGAATGTGAATATAAAAGGGAGTTCAGCAGCCTCTCTTTCTAATCTGTTGCGAAAATTTCTCTTCAGTAAGACGCAAACCTTCAGGTCATTAACAGAAAGGCCCACTCCATTAAAATGCTGGCTGACCGGTTTGTGGATCAGGAGTGTTTTTATGTCTGTCGTGCCCATTAATTCTTTGTCTAAGAGTTTGAAGTCTGTCCAATATACAAAGCATTTGGGCACTGTTGACACATGATGGACTACTGTATATGGCTTCATTCCTGTAGGTCACAAACCTGGAGCTCGTGAACTTGTGGATTATTGTAGCCAGCTTTTGTCCATTGACTTGTTTTGCCTTTAATCCTAAAGTTAAAGAACCCTTTACTCTCCGATGTTTTCCCTGCGTAAATAGTTTCTCAAGGAATCATCTCTTTACTTTCTTTTTGGATAGACTTTGAGACATATTCTACACCATGAGTATCCAACATGTAACCCATGGGCCAAAATCCAGCCTGCGGAGCCTTTTTATTTGGCTCGCCGAGCTGGCAGCAGCGCTGTTTTTAAAAGGTGGCTGGGGGGCTCTGAGCCTCATGTGGCTCTTTAAGGAGTCATTTGCAGCTTCTGCCTCTGCCGCCTGACTCCTCTGGCTCCTGTACAGCACAGCAGGGGCAGAGAGAAGCGCCAGGGGCATGCGCTCTGGAGCTACATGTGGCTATTTGAGCAATAAAATGCTCAGAGCTGTAGGAGTGCTGTGCACTGCTCTGCCCGTGTCCCTCCCCTGCGCTTGGAGGGAGAAGCGCGTGACAGCAGCGGTAGTGGCAGCGGCAGCAGCGGTGGTGCCGGTGAGTTGCTGGCATTGGATTACAATGGGGGTGGGGGGCTGGCTTGAGAGGAGTGGGGGATTGGGTTAAAGCAGGCGGACTGTGTTGTCTGGCTCTGGGGGGGGGAGGTATTATGTTAAAATGGGGATCTTGGGGGTGCCTGGCTCTGCGAAAGGGACAATTGGGTTAAAGTGGGGAGCTGGGAGTGCCTGGCTCTGGAAGAGAGGTGGGAGGGATTGGATTAAAGCAGAAGACTGGGGGTGTCTGGCTCTGGAAGAGAGGTGTGGGGGTGGAGATTTGCATGTCTGAAAATTGTGGGTACCGCGGGTACTCACAATTTTTTTTTTTAAAGGGGTACTTCATATAAAAAAGGGTTGAGAAACACTGGACTAGACCTCAATTTAATTGTTTTGATGTCTGACAGGAGGGATCCGGTCATTAAACCTATTCTTTCAGAGTGGCGGGGTGCTGGGAGCTGCCCCTGCTGCAATGTTCATTGGGGGAATAGGAGGGTTGTGGTTAAGAAGAGACAGCCCAGTGAAGGAGCCGTAGGGGTGGCAGTATGCAGAGCTCCTGGGTAAATTAATCCTGCATTTGTGGGGGTGGTTTGGGGCTGCAAGGGGAGGTAAGCCTGGGGGCAGGTGTGGGACAGTTTGAGGCTGCGAGGGGCTTCAGGTTGAGGGGGAGAGTGGTTTTGGTGCTGTTTTGTATTCGTCCCCCAGAACATGTAAAAAATGGCCACGTGGCCCCCAAAGAGAGAAGGTTGGACAACCAGAGTTTACACCTATAACTGAGTCCAGCTCTTGCGCTGACCTCGCTGTGGTCTCTCAAGGATATAGATTTACTACGGTAATGGAGAGTATCTTACGCCATAGCAAATGTCTATACTGGAGGTGGGCAAAATGCAGGCCATGCCCGGATCCAGCCCGCAAAGCCACTGGATCTGGCCTGCAAATGCAGGGGAGAGCCTGAGGCAGGCTCCCTGCCTATCCCACCCCTCCACACCCTCCTCCTGTACATCAACCTGCTCCTATACCTCACACCCCAAATCAGGTCATCCAGGTCACAATCCCCGCCTGTCCTAGGTCACAGGCCAAACCCCTGCGTCCTCTCCTGCACATCAGTCCCCTGCACCCAGTCACATCCCAGTCCTGCCCTAAGTCACACCCTGGTCCCCTGACCCAGGTCACAACTGCCTCCTTCACCCAAATACCCTTCCAGATTACATATACCCTCCTGTACCCCAGTTCTTTACCACAAGCTCCCTTCTGCACCCATCCTCCATTTCAGACCCTGCTCCTCCTCTATTCATAACATGGAAGAGTGCGGTCCTTGACCACTCTCCAAATTCTTGGGTGCCACCCCAATCAAAAATTATTGTCTGCCCCTCATCTATATTGTAGCACTACATAGTAAGAACATACCCTGCACTTATTTGGTTTCTCCTGCAGGTCTGCTTTTTCCAGATTTTGCATCATTCTTTTAACTCATTTTTATTTATAGATTGGAAATAATTCTTCCCTATTTCTACTCCTATATTCCCCTTATTTTACACCCAGGGTCTGAATTACCCCTCTTAGCTGTGTCATAACTATTATTTGCTTCTTGGGTTTTATGTTGACTTCTGCTTTATCAGAAGGAAAAATTAGTAAGGAAACAATGTTCCTCTTTTCATGGTACTGCAGATCATCAGGGAGAAGCATGTTTTCCCTTGCTCTTTTGCCTCTTACTTAAAGTTGTTTCTTTTTATGCTTCTGGTTTTGCTGCAAGTCTGAGATGCTGAGCCGCTTATCAGGATTAGCAAACACTGTTCTGCAGGAGCTATCAGGGGATGGAACTGATGCAGAGAATGACGACTCTGCCACTGTGAGTATACTCCATTATGCCAGAACTATTATTCTTGCATCTGGTTCAGGGTGTCTGAGGCACTAGAATGCTGTGAGTAACTGCCTTCCTGAATCCTGTCAACTTGCAACTCACCCAGCCTGTGTCCACCTACCTCTACCACTTCCTCTACGATTATGGTATCTTCTTTTCAGTCGGTGCTGCTGCAGTTCAGAATGATATGATCGCTCCAGCCTGTGAAATCAACTTAAGATATAGGAAAGGATCTAGATTTCAAGTGAGCTAGGTGTTTCTAGGGCTATGTCTACACTACGAAATAAAGTCGAATTTATTGCAGTTGAGTTTTTACCGCTAGATTTTATGAGGTCAAAGTGAGTGTCCACACACGTCTAGAAAGCTGACACTGTCTCTCCATTACATTCGGTAGGTTCAACTATGTAAGCAATGCATTGTGATTATACATCCCTGTAGCCCTGTTACGTTCTGGATTTTTGTGCCAATGTGTTATGGGGCAAAAATGCTTGTGGATGTCTGCTGCTGTTGTCATCATCATCCCAAAGTGCATCTTCCCTCACCCCCCGCCGTTTGAAAACAAATGGCCCAAGGAATTTTGCACCATTTTTCCAAAGCTTGCCCTGGACTCTTACTGCTGCACGGTGCTAGCATGGATCTTGAACAGCTTAGAGCCATCACACAGTGTGTTATGGCCACTTCCAGAAGTGTCATGCGGTATTTTATTAGACAAAATGAGTGGGAGGATGCGGACGATGCAGAGGTTGATTCAGATCACATTCATGCGCTGGAGACCAGGAATGCACAGCTGCTGGCTGCCCTGGATGTATTATATGCAGTGGAGCACTAGTTCTGGAGATGTGAAATGGGTACCCACTAGTGGGATCGCATCATTTTGCAGGTCTGGGATGATCAGCAGTAACTGCAGAACTTTCGCATACTCAAGGCCATTTTCATGGAACTTTGTGATTTGCTGCCACCTGCCCTGCAGCACTGTGATACCAAAATGAGACTTGCTTTGACAGTTCACAAGTGAGTGGCAATTGCTGTAAAGAACTCAGCAACACCCAGCAGTCAGTGGGAAATCAATTTGGGGTGGGCAGATCTACAGTGGTGACTGCAGTGATGCAGGTAGCCAAGGCGATCAGTGCCCATCTTCTGCAAAAGACCGTGACTCTGGGAAATGTGCAGGACATAGTGGATGGCTTTGCTGCCATGGGATTTCCTAACTGCAGTGGGGTGATGTGCGTTCTGTATATCCCCAATCTGGCCCCATACCACGTGGGCTCAGAGTACATAAACCACAAGGGATACCTCTCCATGGTGTTACAGGTGTTGGTGAATCACAAAGGTAACTTCACCAACATGTAAGTGGGATGTTCAGGAAAGCTGCATGATGTACACATCTTTAGAAATTCAGATCGGTACAGAAAGATGCAGGATGGGACTTTCTTCCCTGACCAAAAAAAATCAAGATTGAAGCTTACATTCTGTTTCCTTGGCTCGTGAAACCATACACAGGCACCCTGGACTGCAGCAAGGAGCACTTCAACTACAGGCTGAGCAAGTGCTGAATTTGCAGTGGAATGTGCTTTGGGCTGTTTAAAAGCCAGATTCAGGTGCCTTTTGACCCGTTGGATGTCTGTAAAGGCAACATCCCTGCTGTGCTTTCAGTTTGCTGTATTCTCCGTAACATTTGTGGATCAAAGGGGGGGAAATTTCATGATGGCCTGAGTGGCAGAGGCAGATGCCCTGGGCAGTGTTTATGAACAGCTGGACATAAGGGCAATCGGGAATCTACAGACAGATGCAATGCATATCAGGGATGCTTTGAAAAATAGTTTTATGAATGAGCAGACAGCTACATCAACCTACTGCATTTAATATTGTTATTTATGCCCCTCCCCGTGATGTGTGCTTGACCTTTATGAAAGCACCTCCAACTGCATCCCACCCTATGTTGACCAATAAATGACACTGTGGTTTTCCCAATGTCATTTTTTTTTTTTTTCATTTAGGGGGTGAGGGTGAAGTGATGAGGAAAAAAAGGGGAATCCTGCCATCACCTGGGGCAGGTGTGAGCCTTCAGCAGTGTGGTGAGATCATGGGGGTAGACTGTGACACTGTTCTTGCCCTTTCTCTCCTCCTTCCCTGCATTTGGGGCCCTCAACCATGGGAGGTCGGGCAACATCGTGAGGAAGCCGTATTCTATGCATTCTATGATGGGTGGCCCTGTGCTGTTCTAGCATGAACTGGAGGGTGCTGGTCTGATCCTTGACAGACGATAGGAGCTCTGTTGAGTCCTAGGCCCTTTGCTGGAGCATGCTTAATGTCATTACTGTGTCTACGTTCTATCAGCAGCAGTTTGGGCTCACTCCTTCTAGGACTCTTGCAGCTGCTGAAGGTCGAGGTCCTGCCTTTTTCTTTTCTTGTAGTGCATCACGGTGACCCTGTCACTTCCACTTTTGCTACCTATTGAAGACAGTCCATATCAAAATTTAGATACAGTCTTTAAATGTAACACAACGCACAGACCCATATGATGAATGAGTGTCTGTTTGAAAATCACTGCAACTTTTGTTTTCAAAGGCCACTTTTGGCTTCTTAAAGATGACAGTGAATCAATCTCTGTAGAACAGAAGCTACAACTTCTCCGGACTGTTTCATGGTGGGCATAGTAAGATCCTGGCTGCTAAGGGCATGAGGTGTGTATGTCGGGGGTGGGACATTAAATGAAACGACACAGCCCTGTAAAATTTAAAGTGCAGAGAAAAAGAAAACCCTCTGTGTCTCCTCCTAAATCCTATGAAGGGAAAAAGGCTTTTAAAGCAGGGAAAGCCCACTCTGGAGATGCTGGTGTCCAGAAGTGGGGTCTGCACAGCCTGGCAGCCACGTAGTGGTTGGAGAGGGCCACTGGCCATATGGGTTGGTGGGGGCACTTCTGTGGATTGTAAAGTCCCCCAAAAAAGCCTTTTCTTGGTGTCTCCTCCTAAAGCCTTGACAGCCACATGGTTGTGGAGGGATCTGGAGAACCTGCCAGCAGTATGGGGGGAGGAGAGGGGGCCAGGAGAGCCTGACAGCCTGATGGAGGAGAGGGGAGATGGACAGCCAGCCATATGATGCGGTAGGGCAGTTGTGGGAAATTTTAAATGGACAGGGTGCAGTGCGGTCATGTTAAAGGGACAAACTTCCCATGCTGCTTCTAGGTTGTAAAAAAGAGACCTCAGCCTCCTGAGAATAACAGAGAGTAAAAAAGAAAATATGCTTTTACTCTGTGGGCACAAGGCTGGAAAACTTGCAAGAATGCTGTTTGGTGCCGTGATGCCAGATTACTTAGTAGTGGCTTGGCGGAGCAACGTGTGCTTTTGTGGAAGTTTAGAATAAATCAGGCCTCCCCAAAAACCTTCTGAAAAAATAAGAGTACACTCATCCCTTGTTAAATGAGTACTCGCTTAAATGAGGGACACATTTACTTACCTTTGTTCATTCTAGCCGCTAGTATGAGGCTAATCCCCTCCCCTGGCTCCAACCTGCTCTAGTCTGATCCCCTGCCAGCTATGTGGCCCCAACCCGCAGCAGCCTGACCGCCCTCCCCCCTCCACCCACCAGCTTCATAGCAGCCTGACCCTCTGTGGCAGCCTGATTTCCGCCCCTGCCCCCCCGCACCATATCTCTGCCAGCCCCGCGGCAGCCTGATTTTTCCCCACCCCTGTACCTCCTCCGCCCTGTGGCAGCACAATCCCCACTGCACTCCACCGCCCCGCAGCAGCATGATCTCCCCCTATCCCCCCCTGCTAGCCTCGCAGACTGGCCCTGTGGCAGCCTGACCCTCCCCCCCCCGCCCCGCCAGCCTGATAGACTTAACTCGCCACAGCCTGTCCTGCCTCACCAGACCACACACCCAACCTTCAGCAGCCTGAACCCACCCCTCCTCAACCCATCCCACGGACCCAACTGGCCACCAGGTTTTAACCTTCCCTCCCACTCATGGCCCCAGACTGTCCCCAGCCTTTAACCATCTCCAACCCCCAAACCCCAGGTTCACTTACCTTTGAAAAGCAGCACCGTATGCTGCTGCTCCTTTGCCAAGTTCTAGGAACCAATCGGAGACTTTTACATATATTTTAATGGTAATTTAGTGTCCCTCTTATGAGTTTCGCCTACAAGCACAAGCTTGGGAACCAATTGTGCTCGTAGAACAAGGGATGAGTGTACCTGGCTGAGACCTTTATGGAAGTCTCCAGAAAGTATAAGCGCTCCATCCCCAGAAATATTCACAAGCTGTTCCAGGGCCCCAGGCTGCAGATGCACAGATCCATCTCACCCCACCCTCAACTTGCTTGTAGCAGTTTAAAGAATATTCTCACCAAAAGAGCCCTCTCCAGCATTGCTGGACTCCGGAGCACCTTGCAATAAGGGGACTGCCTGCAGGTTGATGAAGAGGTCCTGGCTGCAGGCGGGATCAGCTTCTGCAGCTGTCTGCTGATAGGTGTCATCCTCTTCATTGAGTTCCATTTCCTCACCCTTGCTGCTCTCACCGAAGAGCCAAGCAGTGTCTCCTGAGGAGTCCATATAATTCTGGTGACTGTGGATGGGTCACTCGCTGTAGAGACCCGTGCTACGACAGCACCCCCTGTGGGGCGGCACGGGCTACCACAGCTTGCCCACGGTCCTAGTGGAACCTGGGCTTAGTCTCCTTTAAGGGACTGGCTGGCGGTCGGCCCCAGCTGGGGAGGCTGCCTCTGGCCCGAGCGGGGCGGCACTGACGGCTCGCCTTTCCCTCAAGGCAAGGCAGAAGGCAGCTTGCAAGTAGTTTGGATGGCCCCTGCCCTTGTGGCAGGGCGGGGCAACAGGCAAGTCTGCAGTTATGCAGCGTTTGGGGAAGAAGCCCAGCCCTCAGTTCAGGGCGGGGCAGCAGTTACACAGAGTTTGGGGAAGAAGCCCAGCCCTCAGTTCAGGGCGGGACAGCAGTTACACAGTGTTTGGGGAAAAAGCCCAACCCTCAGTTCAGGGCAGGGCAGCAGTCACACAGAGCTTGGGAGAAAGACCAGCCCTTAGTTCAGGGTGGGGCAGCAGTACACAGAGTTTGCTCTCCCCAACTCAGGGTTGGCTGTAGCACGGCGAGAGTTTACCCTGCCAGGGAGGGCGTAGAGGATCACAGGCCCTCCCATTCCACTGCGACCCGGCCCAGGGCCCTGTGGATCGCTTATACCTGACCGTGGCAGTGGGGATCCAGGACACAACACACCGCCATGGGTTCTGGTGAAGTGTTCCCTGGGCCACTTCCTACCTCCACCTCCATCTGGGTAGGGTCCCAGTCAGCCTGGTCGGCAGGTCCTGGTGGGTAGGTCCCCTCGAAGTCGTCTGCCTTTGGGGGCTCCGGCCAGTCCGACATCTCCACGTCGTGGGGGTAGTCTGGCAGTGGCAGCACGGTGGGTCTAAGGCAATCGGAGGGCCTCTGCACTGCAGGGGTCCGGCCGAACTCTGGAGTCAGCCGCTTCCGGGGCTCTGGGTGGCTAGCCCCAGGCCGTCTGTTTGGGCCTGGCGGGCCCTCCGGGCAGAGGGCCCTCCATCGGAGTGAGGGTCCTGGTAACTCCAGGAAGTCCAGGTATGTCCCCTGGGGCATCCGTATCCGTAGCTGCCCAGGCTGGTCTGGGCAGCTGGGGGGTAGCTCTAGCCGACAGGCCAGGAGGTGGCGGACTCCCTGCCCCTGGCGCCCAGGAGCCCAAGCAGGAGCCTCCCAGCACGGCAGCCTAACAGGTAATGGGCCCCGAGCCCTGCCCCTGGCCCTTCTGGCTTTAGGCCCCTCCCTCTGAGGGGTGGGGCCCCGGTATTCCTGCTCAGGGCCTGCCCACCAGGGCCACTGAGCAGCCTCCTTCCACCTCTGAGTCTGGGGAAGGCCACAGTGGCTCACTACACTCCCCAAAATCATGTTGAGCTGATCTTAAGTCTGACATGTTTTGGGAGATGACTCAGATCGCCCATTGGTTTCTTTCACCTTCTGATAAGTCTGCCTGAGTGCCTCGATTTTCACTGGTGTTGCTGAACGTCCCTGGTGTAACCTTTCTCTAGCATGCCTTGGGAAATCTTCCTATAAATGTGTGCATTGCTTTTGCTCGTTTGCAGTTTACATAGCACAGAGTCATGACCCCACACAGAAATGAGATCCTGGATCACCTGATGGCTCCCTGCAGGGGCTCTTTTGTGAACCTGAGAACTCATGGCTAGATGATTGTTCCTGAGGTGTGCTCCTAAAATCTGCTAGCTACTCTGGCTAGAATGAAAATGAATTCAAATTCCTGTGCTTCCTGTTACCTACTTCCTCCATATCTGGAGAGTAACGGAGGTGAGAGTGGCCAGAACAGATGCATTTGGGGCATTGTGAGTTATCTCTGGAGGCCAATAAAATCCATTTAATATAATGCTATTTCCACACCAGCATTAATTCAGACTTTTAAACTTGAACTTGCATTACATCACTTGAGAAGCATGGGGCAAGAAAGTCAACTTCAGTGCACCTTAAAATTGACCTAATGGTATTTACAGTGAAGATAGTCACACTATAAAATCAAGCTAAGTGCCTTAAAAATGACTTTATGCTGTTAGTGTAGACAAAGCCCAAGGAGAATTTTGTAGAGCTGACCATTTCCCATAAGAGTAAGGGGGATAATGAACAATATGGGAAGTTGCTTTCATGATGCGCTGTGACTGTAGGGGCAATGGATGGCATAGGGAATAGTGGCATCTCTGCTGTGTACCTTCTTTAAAGTTTGCTGATGTCCTGTTACAGAACCGAGATACTCCTTCTAATATCCTTCAAGAGTGTTTGTAGCTTTCCTTCTGATTTCATCTGGTCAGGTCTTGTTAGACTAAATGGAAAGTTTTTAAGAGTTGTGGTTAGGCTAAGGTTTAACACATAAAAACAGAGCTGAAGGTCTCTCTCTGGGCTCTATGTTGTGCTTCTGGGTTTCAGTTCAATGAGTTACTTTTTCAGTGTGTCTGACCTTCACTAGGTGTCAGAGCCGAGAGTGGGGAGCAGGGTGGAGATGCCTGAGGATCTACTGGAGCGTCTGTCCCACACAGAACAGCTGGCTGTCCAGCTGAGGAATTTGGTCCAAGAGAAGGATGCCCAGCTCCAGCAGAAAGAAGTTGAACTCCAGGTACCATTCCTTTCACCAGGGGTCTGGGAGTAAGGCTGAAGGCATGTCTACATTACATTTTGACATCTGTGCCTGGCCTGTACCAACTGACTTGGACTGACAAGACTTGGGCTGTAGGGCTGGTTAATTAGAGTATGAATATTTGGGTTGTGGCTGAAACTTGGGGTCTGGGACACTCCCACGTTCCAGGGTGCTAGAGCCCAGGCTCTGGTCGAAGCCAGAAGGTCTATATTACAAATAACCAACCTCTTAGCCTGACCCTCATGGGCTATGTCTACATGGCAATTTCGAAGTTTACTAATGAAGCGCTGAAATACATATTCAGCGCTTCATTAGAATGCGGGCGGCCGCGGCACTTTGAAATTGACGTGGCTCGCCGCCGCGCGGCTCGTCCCGACGGAGCTCCTTTTCGAAAGGACCCTGGCTACTTCGAAGTCCCCTTATTCCTATGAGCAGATGGGAATAAAGGGACTTCGAAGTAGCCGGGGTCCTTTCGAAAAGGAGCCCCGTCGGGACGAGCCGCGCGGCGGCGAGCCACGTCAATTTCAAAGTGCCACGGCCGTCCACATGCTAATGAAGCGCTGAATATGTATTTCAGCGCTTCATTAGTAAACTTCGAAATGGCCATTTGCATGGCCATTTCAAAGTTTTGAGCTGGTGTAGACACGACCATGAGCTGAAGTCAGCTGGTACAGGCCAGACAGATGTCAAATTGCATTGTAGATAACACAAAATGCTGCTGCTGTTTCTTTTTGTGGAGCTCAGTCTCTGGCTCTGTCAGGGCTGCCTCCCTACTCTGACACTCTGAGTGTAGAAACTGGGGACCTGCCAAGCCTTAAAAATACCTTGCCTGTAAAAGACTTTGCTTAAAAAGCTCCCCAAGGTCACAGATTCCCTGAGCCTTGGTGGTAGCTGCCACCACCTAAGGGAGAAAAAAACCCCACCCTTTAACCCAGGACAGGGGTCTGCAACTGAAATAGCAAGAAGAGCCACTTTTTTCAAACTCAGTTACAAAATGAAACCTTCAACAGCCGTAGTACCTGTGAATATGAGACAGTCCTTGATAAATAATGACAAACTGTATGTTTTTTTTATCACCCACATTTTAAGAACAGTGTACACACAATGATTTGTATCAGTTAGAAAGTTGTTACCCCCATTTCCAGGCTTTACCTCCCCATCCCACAAACCTGCCCCATATCCCTAAGATTAACCCTCCTGAACCCCAACCTCCCTCTTCCCTCCCCATGCTTAACCTCTCTGAACCCCAACCTCCTTCTCCACCCCCCTCAACCTGCAGGATTAACTTGCTTCTATGTGTGCAGTTTTGCAGTGGCTGCAGCCGCCACCTTTCCTTGCTGCCTCTCTCCATCTCCTCCTCGGCACGGCTGTGCGACTCCAGCACAGCAGGATCAGCTGCCCTCACCCCAGCTCTCCTGCCGGCTTAGACTTCTGCCCTCATGGGGCAGATCCCCACCCAACTGGCAAAACTAAATTCAGTTGGCTCGGCAGCGGGCAACTCAATCTAGATTTTTATTTAACCGGTGGCAGCCTCTGGAGTTGCAGAAGGAGTCTGTGGCAGCAGTTCTTGGAGCTGCAAGTGATTCCCTAAAGAGCCACAGGTTGCTGATCCCTGACTCAGAAAGACGCAGCTGGAATGTCTCCCTATGGGATCAGACTCTAGCTCTTAACTTTAACTCAGAAGAGCTTGGGAACAAAGAGCTGTAATTTGATAATAGCTGACCTTTCAGTCTAAGCTGTGAATATACACAGACCTATCTCAGAACACAGGAATCTGATCATTTGCTTTAAAAAAAAGAAAAAAAGGGTAATTTATTCACAAAACAAGAGAAAATAACTGTCATACTAGTTGCTGCACAGAGAACTACTTCCCTGAGATTCATCTTAGAAATTAGAGTACGTGGGGAAGTCATTAACTAGAGCAATTTAAAAAAAAAAAAAAAAAAAAAAAAGGGCCCACACCAATTTCAAAATAACCATAACCTGATGGACTAACAGATATTTTTGGAGCATAAGCTTTCACTGGCAAAGACCTGCTTCATCAGATGCATGAGTGTGGGGTTTCAGAGGGGGATTTAAAGAGGGAATCTCGGTAAAGGGGAAGGCCAGAGATGACAAGGTCTATTCACTCAGGGTGGAGGTGGCCCATTATCGGCAGTTAATGTGGAACTGTGAACATCAAGAGAGGAGAAATCAAGTCAGTTCAGTCGGGGGGAGGGGAGGGAGGGATGTGGCCCATAGTCAGTTGCTAATGCGGAGGTGTGACTGACATGAATTCTCCTGTCTTGATGTTCACGACTCCACATTAACTGCCCATAATGGGCCACATCCACCCTGACTGAATGGACCTTATCTCTGGCCCTCCCCTTTACTGAGACTCCCTCTTGAAATCGTCCTCTGAAACCCTTCCACCCATGCATCTGACGAAGCAACTCTTTGCCCATGAAAGCTTATGCTCCAAAATGTTAGTCTATAAGGTGCCACCGGACTTGTTGTTTTTGGGGTTGCAGACTAACTTGGCTACCACTCTGATACTCATGACCTGATCGTGTCTAACTACACATTTCCCTTCTACTTACTTATCTATGGCTGATTTTGAGACAGCCAGGGCATTTACTGGATTCATTCCTGCTTAGGAGGAATCATTTCTCTCTCTCTCTCTCTCTCTCTGCATCAGCCACAAGGACAAGACCCCCTCAGACTGCAGTTGTTCTGAGTTCAAAAAAGTTTATCTTCCTCCCACTGGCTTCCCTGACCACCTCCTGCAGCGAGCCTAGTTTAAACCTTTATAGACATTCATGACAGGCTTCTTTTGGGTCCCCTTTCTGAAATGGAGACATGAAGTCTTTTTGGCATTCACTAATGCTGTGGAATGGCTGATTCAGGGTAAATTAATTTGCCTACGCATGGTGCTATGGAACCTTGAGTACAGTCTTTGCATCTTTTTTTTCTTTTTTTTTATAGCAAGAGAGGGAGGCTGCAGATGCTAAATTGAAGAAACTGAAGTTGCAGGCCAAAGCTAAGTTGGCAACTCTGAATAAACGTATTGAAGAGCTGACAGAGCAGGGGTCAATGTTGTCTGCAAAGAGCCTGCCGGAAGAGCAGCTGCATCACAGCAAGGTGGGAAAGATATGGCTTTAAGGAAAACTCAAGCAAGAAATGAGAATCTGGGAGCGAAGTGATGCAGGATGATACCAATGAGCTGCTAGGTGTCCTTTCATCTCAGGGCAGGTTTCTGTGGTTCCAGTATTCTTGCTTCTGGAGTGCATTTAAGTTCTTGATGCCTCCTGCTATTCATGATCTTCTCTTTAAATGTCCTTTTTTTTCCTCTGAACATTCTGTCCCATGAGGAACAGTGCCTGCTGTTAGAAACACTCTTAACAATAATTGGGTACTCTGTGGGACCCAGAATCTGGTCTGTTTCTTCATTGTGTGGATGCTCTCAGAATGGTCAGCTGTGATCTCGGTAAGCCCCTTACCTGCCTGTTTTCCTTTGCATGCCTTACGTGAGCCCTACTGCAATTTTTATACAAAATAATCTTTTTTCTTCAGGAGAAACAAAATATATCTTTCATCTGAGGGAGAGGTATCCACCAAATAATGACAAAGGAGGCAGGGTTGATAGAGATGCAAATGCAAGAGGAAGGGCATCAATTAAATTGAAAGGCATAAATGATAGTCACCACTCTTTGCCAAGTATGATCGCCTTCCATGGACATTGTGGATCCTTGGGTTGCTGATAAGGCCTGTCCTTGAACCACAGGTTCTATTATAATGAGGACAGAGGTTTCCAGGTACAGCAGGAGGCTGTTGACTGTGATTGAATGCCAGTCTCTCCTTCCTCTTGTCCTCCTCAGCTTGTCAGTGGGTCAGTTCAAAATTCAGGGGACCAACATGTATTACTTCTCTCCATTTTGAGCGATCCTGGGCAGGAAACAAACAGGAAGAATTATAAGCCCTTGCACAGTCAAAGAAATATGAAGTGAGTGGAATGACGGAGACTTGGTAGGATGACTCCCATAACTGGCGCACTGTCATGAAAGGGTATAAACTGTTCAGGAAGGACAGGCGGGGGAGAAAAGGAGGAGTTGCACTATGTGTAAGAGAGCAGTACAGTTGCTCAGAGCTCCAATATATAGAGGGAGAAAAGCCTGTTGAGAGACTTTGGGTTAAGCTTAGAGGCAGAAGCAACAAAGATGATATTGTGGTTGTTGTCTGCTGTAGACCACTAGATGGATCAAATAGATGAGGCTTTCTTCAGACACCTAAGAGAAGCTTCCAGATCACAGGCCCTGGTTCTCTTGGGGGCCTTTAATCATTCTGACATCTGTTGGGAGACCAATAAAGCAGTACACAGACAAACCAGGAATTTTATTCTTTCAATGTGTGTTATTTTAATTTTTTGACTAGTCTATGCATTTTGTAGCTTTTATTTCTCTATAAGTAAATTTAAGTCTTTGAATTGTGAGTTCTAAAATGTTTAACCTGCCCTGGCTGCCACTGATATAACCAAAAGAGAACAGATGGATATGCCCTGACTTTGGGTGGGTGGGTAATCGTGAATGGTGGGGGACCAGTGTAGGAAGGATTAGGCCTTCTCCCCCCCCCAGCTGAGTTGAGGGGGCAAGATGTACATGCTGGATAGGGGGCCCTGGGTCCATGTGCCGAGGTTTGCCGTGTTCTGCCTGCCTGGTGCTCCAGCCTGGAAGTGGGTTACAAGTGCAGATTCTAGCCTAGCTTTCCATCTTCTGTGGTTGGAGCTACAGCCGATGTGATGTCCTGGAAAGTCTTTTGCTCTGTCCAGTGATGGTAAAGGTTTGCCTGTGTGCCTATGCTCCCTTGTATGTTATATTAGCTCTGCACAGATGGTTAATATAGCAGACTTCAAGAGAGCCCCCAAAGACCACAAAATTAGATAAGGATCAAAGGCACCAGGCCAGGTTTATTGTACACAAAGTACGGTAATAGCTTCCCCAGATCAAGTGTCTACAGGTAAGGCTAAGAATGTGTGCCTACTCGCTGGCTGGAACACTGGGAGGAACAAGGTTAACCTCTGCACCCCATCCAGTTTTCCGGTTGGGAGCAGAGCAGGCAGCTGGAGTGGGACAAGAGCTGGGGCATGAGGAAAGCAGTATGGGCCTGAATGCAATGTGGCTGGGCTACGGCCCATCCACAGCAATACCCTTGCTAGCTCTCCTAATTATTTATATGGTAACTTTAAAAAAAACTATATATTATGTCTGGTTTTCTTGTTTCTGTTGCTGGTGCACATCCGTAAATGCCTTTGTGCATATAAAAAATGTATTCTGCACATGGATTTCAAAAATTAGAGGGATCATTAGTCAACAGTGTAATGCTTTTGCAAAAAAAGCAGACATCGTTCTGGGATGTATTAGCAAGAGTGCTGTAAGTAAGTCCCAGAAAGTAATTCTTCTACTCGACTATGTGCTGATTAGTCCTCAGCTTCAGTATTGTGTCCCATTCTGGGTACCACAATTCAGTACAGACGTGGACAAATTGGAGAAAGAACAGGAGAGAAAAAAATATTCCAAATCTAGAAAACACGCCTATGAGAAAAGATTGAAAAAACTGGGTTTGTTTAATCTGAAGACGATGAAGAGGGGACAGTACATAAAAGGTTTTTACAAGTGGGGGCGGGGAATCTCCATAATCACTGAGGATAGGCCAAGGAACTGGACTAGATGACCTCTTGAGGACCCTGGCAGTCCTGTGATTCTATAATACAAAGCGGCTGTGGGTTGCCAAAACTTTGGAGGGGAGCGCTAAAATTCAGATGGATCGTGATAAATTGGAGAATTGGGCTGCAGAAATCAAAATGTAGTTCAGCAAAGACAAAAGTAAAATGTTACACTTAAGGGAGAAAAAGCACATGCACAAATACAGAACAGGATATAACTTTTAGCAGCAGCAGTGCTGGGAAGAATCTGGGACTTGTGATAGATCGCTTCAACGTGAGTCAACAATGCAATGTTGCAAACAAAGCAAATGCAATTTTAGGTTGCATTAAGAGAGGTCTAGCATGCAGGTCACAGAAGGTGATAGTACTTGCCATTGGTTAAGCTTCAGCTGGAAGTACTTTGTCCACTAGTGATCATCAGTTTATAGAAATGATGCAGAGGAACTGGAGACGATCCAGAAATAAGCAACAAAGATCAGGGGGATGGAATGCAAGCCATATGAGCAAAGGCAGAAAGAGTGTGTGTATTTTGTTTGGAAAAGAGGAGATTAAGAGGGGAAAGTTATAGCAGTCTTCAACTATTTGAAAGGCTGCCAAAGAAAGATGAAGAAAAGATATTCTCTCAAGCCACAGATGACAGGACAAGAGGCAGTTAGCTCAAACCAGATCACAGTAGCTTTTGATTAAATTTCAGGAAAATATTCCTACTCTAAGAGCAATAGGAGAATGTCACAGCCTAGATTGTGGAAGTTTCACTGGAGGTTTTGGTATGGCAGCCATCTATCTTGGATGGTTTAGACACAAAAAAACCCCATGAGTCTTGGCAAGGGGTTATATTAGATCAGAACAGGCAAAATATGTTTTGTGGGCTAAATCTGGACCATCACATCTGGCCTGCAGCACAACAGGAGCCTCAGACAGGCTCTCTGGTTGCCCTGCTCCCACATGTTGCTCAATGCAGATGGCTGTGGGGCCATATGCTTCACTGGGTGATGCTAAAAGCGTTGAGGGAGCAGCAGTGGTGGGAGGGAGAAAAGGCTTTGTGCACTGCTTGCCACTCCTTGTTACCAACACAATCTGGAGCTGCAAAATTGTGCTTGGGGTGGGAGCAGTGTGCAAAGCCTACCTCCCTGTCCCCAGAGGTTCATAGTGTCACTCAGAAGCACATAGCTCCAGAGCCAGTCACTTTGAGCAGCATTCAGGAGTGCAGCAGGCAGGGAGCCTTCCTGAAGGACTGGATAGGGTGATGGCTGGGAGCTGCCTAGATAAGTGCCTCCCAACCAGAGCCTGCTTCTGGCAGCCCATGACCTTCCTCCCCTCAGTCTTCTGCCCCTTTGCCCTAGGTTACAACCCTAATGCTCTGAACCCCTGCTCCTGCATCCCAATCCCCTGCCCAGGTCACAGCCCCCTCCTTCACCCAACCTCCAACCCAGACCCTATACTCACTTATTAATATAATGGAAAAATGCAGTCCTTGGCCACCTATCACATTCTTGGAGTGGCCTCCTCATCAAAACTTATTGCCTGCCCCATTACTAAATGAGCCTTACAGTCCTTTCTGAGTCTATGATTCTAATAACCATACAGCATGTTGCACTCTGGCTGAGACTGTGTAATATAATTGACTAATAACTACTCCTTTTTTATTTCTCTTATGCACCTGCAGCTTCAGACTAATCAGAGGACCAATGAAGAGCAGAAAGAAGATGCTGAAGCACTCAGACAGAAACTCCAGGAGCAGGAGGAGACTGTCAGGAACCTGTTGGAGCAGCTAGCTACAACTAGAGAGTCCCTGACAGATACTCAGGCCAAGCAAGCAGCCCAGGTATGGAAACAGATTTCTAGCTGTCCATATATTTACTGTCTTCTGGTAATCAGTGATTTCTTAGTGAAAGGAGAGTACATAATGACAAAGTAAGTTAGAGGACTATAGTCCCAGTTAGCAGGAGTGTGAGGGCAGTGTGCAAAGTTCTATGTGAGTACTGCGCTGTTATGTTAGGCTCTTTTACAAAAGAGTCTGTTAATACAATGTTAGCTAAAAACGTGCAGGCTTTTAATTTTGATGGCTAAAGTGATGGATTCAGCAGCCAAGTCCAAAAACTATATGTTTTTGTTGTTGAATAGTGTAATGTTGGGGGTTTTCTGGCCACACCCCAACAGTTACAAAAAGCACTTCTGTTTCCATGCTGGCCAGCAAAAAGTCACAAGTGTCAGTCCCTGAGAATCTACAGTCTATAGATGCATGGAAGGGTTGAAAGTACACCCTTTGAAGCAATCAAAGTACATATGCCAATTACAAAGTTCTGTTGCAGGCTCTTAGCAGAGATGGAATAAACTGCTATATAAAAAGGCTCTGGAAATCATCCTTTGTTAGGATGTGGTATCATTCCTTCTGGGCCCAAGTTCACAGCAAAGATGCTTTTGAGGTGATGAGCTGGGTTGAAGACAAAGGCCGTGTGCGCACTAGCCAAAAACTTGGAAATGGCCATGCAAATGGCCATTTCGAAGTTTACTAATGAAGCGCTGAAATACATATTCAGTGCTTCATTAGCGTGCGGGCAGCTGGGGCACTTCGAAATTGATGCGGCTCGCCGCCGCTCGGCTCGTCTAGACAGGGGTACTTTTCTAAAGGACCCCGCCTACTTCAAAGTCCCCTTATTCCCATCTGCTCATAGGAATAAGGAGACTTTGAAGTAGCTGGGGTCCTTTCGAAAAGGAGCCCCTTCTGGAAGAGCTGCGTGGTGGCGAGCCATGTCAATTTTGAAGTGCCGCGGCCGCCCGCATGCTAATGAAGCGCTGAATATGTATTTCAGCGCTTCATTAGTAAACTTCGAAATGGCCATTTGCATGGCTATTTCGAAGTTTTTGGCTAGTGTAGACGTAGCCACAGATGGAGGAACCCCCTACGACCTTTTTATAATCTTGCCCATGTGGAGGGAATTCCATTGTTCTTTCTGTGTGAGGGTATCTCTCAAAATGGAGCTTGTCATATGAGCAATTCACCACCAGTCCATGTCCTTTTTAGGCCATCAGCCTTTCTGAAGCAGAATGCCAAAATTTGACCTTCTGACCTCTATGTATGGTCCCAGTGTCTGTGATACTTTTTAAAGTCACTAAGGCAATGGCTACAAAACAGCCTAACCTTGAAATAAACTATGCCATTTGTGCTACGCAAATTGCTTAGCTTATTTCAAGTAGATTTCAAAATAGGTCTAAACAGCACCACATGCTGAAATAAAGCCCTATTTTGAGGCATCTGTAATGTGACAGGGTTTCTGGGCACAGCTATAGAAATCAATCCAGGGTATCTTTGCTTAAAACCACGCCTCTAACGGCCCCAGGCTGGGATTTCTTTCTCACAAAGGCAAATCCAATCAGCCACAAAAGTACCTCTGTCAGCCCCACTGGCCAGCCAGAAGCCACACAAGCAAACCCACAGACTTCCCAGCTGCTACACCAGCCCAGACCAACAACCCCCCAACTCAGGTGAGTGGTATTTTAAAAATCTATTTCACCAACTCCACATAGATTCTCCTGGGCGCCAAAGGCTCCAGCCACAGTCCCCAGTCAATAAACACTTGGATCTTACCCGAATTACCATGGAAAAGCCAGATTCTTTAGACTCTAAAATCTAAAGGTTTATTTAAAAAAAAAAGAACAGGGTTAGAGAGAAAAATTGTTAAAGCAATATTTCACTTACATCAATTACAGTTATTAATCCAGGCCAGTGTTGTCCTATGCTGATTCTTAAAAGTCTCTGAAAGTCCACCACATAAGTGGTAAGATTCCAGGTTACAGAGTTTTAATTAAGGGAGAATTGTAGAGCCGGCCAGCTGGGGTCAGCATGCTGGAATATTGATCCTTGGAACAGGAACAGGGATAAAAGACACAAGACTTTGCCCAAGATGGGCACTGCTTAGGCCTCTCTTATGGTTTTCTCCTGTGGAGGGAAAAGTCCTTTCTCCTTCTTCCCATCAGCCACCCGAGGGTCAATGTCATCTGACCCAGGTGTGCCACTGTGGCAAAATGCCATTGGTTGCTGGTTTTGCTAGCACGCCTGAGTAATTTACACGGGAGGTGGAGTGGATGTCTGGGCATCTGATTTTGATTCCTTTGCTCAGCCCAGGTCACGTGACCAGTGGGCTGCATTCCATTGACAAGCCCCACATTTCTGAGATGTAACAAAGAGAAAGCTGTGCCTAGTCTATGTACTATCAAAACAAAAAAAGCAGTCAAGTATCACTTTAAAGACTAACAAAATAATTTGAGGTGAGCTTTCATGGGACAGACCAATCTCTTCAGACCATAGGCATACCAGAACAGACTCAGTATTCTGGTTCTGGTATGGTTATGGTCTGAAGGAGTGGATGTGGCCCACGAAAGCTCACCTAATAAACTATTTTGTTAGTCTTTAAAGTGATACTTGACTGCTTTTTTATTTCTGAGATGTGGATTTGATGTCTGAGCCTTTAGGGCCATTATGCTGGTGGGGACTGAGTTCTCACCTATTGTGAATCTTATCACTAAAGCATTGCTAATAAAACTACAGAGCTCAAACCCATAAATCTACCTACAAACGTGGTATGGACGTATAAGTAGCATACACAGATTCAGGGCATCCCAGTTTTCATTAGACACCTCACACGGCCACCCAAGCACAATATTTGGGGCCCATAGATACACTGGGCCAATAAAATGGCTTCCATATCCAATATAGAAATCTACTCACGTGACAGCATCCCTGTATTCCTCATGAGATGGGTTTACAGGGATGCCAGAATAGTGCACCTGTTATCTCGAAAAGTGTTTCAAGGCAACAGGCGTGTTGTATAGACATGGGCAGCTATTTCAGGATAACTTTTTATCCTGAAATAGTGACTGCCATGTAGACATAGTCCTACTTACAACAGCATAATTAATAAATAAATAAACCCATCAGTGGCATGCCTACCAGTGTGGTCCTGTCTCCTTGTGCCTCGTAAAGGGTGAGGTTTTCAGGAACGTGACAAGCTGGACTGTGGAAACTATCGTGGCATCTCTCTTCTGGCAGCGGCGGGGAGA
Source organism: Carettochelys insculpta (assembly GCF_033958435.1). Lineage (NCBI taxonomy): Eukaryota > Metazoa > Chordata > Testudines > Carettochelyidae > Carettochelys > Carettochelys insculpta. Next base: position 383,011,584 of record NC_134137.1, on the reverse strand, counting down.
AATCTTAGCTCGAGTCCTCACAAACTGACTCTTGCCACTTTTGGAAGAAATACTCCCAGAATCCCAGTGTGGCTTCCGACCATTCCAAGGAACAGCAGAAAGGATCTTCAGGGCCCAGCAACTGCAAGAAAAATGTGAACAAAACCAAGCCTTGTATCTGAGTTTCATTGACCTGACCAACGCATTCGACTCAGTCAATCTTACTGTCCATTGGGCCATCTTCTCAAAGATCGGCTTCCCCCAGAAAATTCATTAGCATCTTAAGTCTGCTTCACGACAACATGACTGCCACAGTACTGAGCAGCAGTGGATCCCAAAGCGACCCCTTTGAGGTCAAAACAAGAGTCAAGCAAGGCTGTGTCATTGCCCCATCACTGTTCTTCACCACCATGACCCTTCACCTTATTGATGACAAGCTTCCAGGTGGTGTGAAGGTAGAAGAGCTTCCCATTCATTCTATAGGCAGTCTCAGGAGGCTCAGAGCTCCAGTACCTGGATGACAATACGGTTACTGGTCTTTCTCTCACAGCCCGTCAGACCATCTTAAATGCCTTCACTGAAGCACGAGAATTTTGGCCTCACACTGAACATCAAAAAGGCCATGGTGCTCCACCAATCTCCTCTGATGGGACAATCTCTTGCACTTTCTATTGAAGTCAGTGGAGAACTGCTGGAAAGCGTGAAGCATTTCCCATACCTTGGAAGTCATGTTTCTGCTAAAGTTGACATTGATGCAGAAATCCAGCATCGTGTGAGCTGTGCAAGCTCTGCTTTCGCCCACCTGAGACAAAATGTCTTTAAAAAGAGGAACATCTATCCCAAGACAAAGCTCCTTGTGTACCATGCAGTGGTTGTTCCAACGCTATTGCGTGCATGTGAAACCTGGACAACATGCAAGCGTTATTTGAATGCACTTAACAGTACCATCAGCACTGCCTCAGGAGAATCCTAAATATCTCTTCAGTGGATAGACGCACGAATACTAGCATCTTGGAAGGTCTAATATGACCAATATTGTGAAGCCATTATCATTCATCAACAAACTTGTTGGACTAGTCACATGGTTTGGATGTCTGATCAGCGTCTCCCAAAACAGTCTCTCTTTTCCAAACTGGGAGAAGGACATAGGAGCGTTGGGGGCCAGAAGAAGCGATATAAGGGCATACTGAAGATACACATGAAAAGATGCAGCATTGGCATCAACACTTGGGAGAACCTTGCCCAAGACCATCCCTAGTGGAGAATGGTAATCTGTGAGGGAGTGGGGCAATTTGAGAGGTTCCACCGCAGTGCAGCCGAGGAGAGACAGAGAAGAAGAAAAGAGTGTCAAAAACTGCCCCACTCTCCTCCCAACAGCTGCCAACCCCTACCCTTTCTGTGATAAGATCTGCAGTTCTGGAATTGGGCTGATCAGCCATCAACAGACTCACAAATAGGAGGGTGACATGAGGATGCACTATTGTTTATCAAGTGACCACCAAGAAAAACAGCACTGGCTGGGGCATATTGTGATGTGAAGCTCCACAGTTCTGCTGTTGAAGTTGTTCATTTTGGATAAATAGACAATGGATTGAAAAGAGTGACTTATTAGCCCAGTGGTTAGGGCATGCACAGAGATGGGAAACCCAGTATATCCCTGCTCCAGTGACAATTTAAATACTGTTACAATTGAAACTACTTTAGCAGCAGTGAGAGAGGGAGCCCTACATCAGAATCTCCCACAGCTAAGCAGGACTAATGACTTTGCCAAGCCCTGTGGGGAGCCAGCTCTGGGCCCCCTAGAAGAGGTAGGGCCTCAGGTGGAGAGGTCCCAAATGACACAATTTGCTGGACCGGAAGAGGTTCAGGGCTTCTACCCTCGGCATCTCCTGTCTCTCACTCCTGTGGGACTCCAGGCTCCAGAGTTGCCATGGGGCTCCAGCACGGTGCTCCTGAGGATGCCCCAAGGCTCTGGTGAGCAGGGATTCCAGCCCCAGCCCCTTGCTGCAGCAGGTGCTCTCATAGGGACTGTGGATGACCCTAGCTCTGTGCTGCAGTGTAGACTCTGGTGGGGGCACCAGCCCTGTGCTGTGGCAGAGGCTTGGGTGTGGCCCCAGCCCTGCACTGCGGTGGGGGCTCTGGTGGGGCTTCTGGTCCTAGACCCTCGCTGTGGCAGAGTGTCTGGTTGGAGGCTGTGGCCTTGTTCAGTGGAGGGACCATGTGGTAGGGCCTTCATCCCCAGCGCTGTGCTTTGGCGGGGGCTCCATGGCAGGGCTCCTCCCAGCCTCAGGCTGTTTGCGTGGGCGAGGATGAGTAGGGCTGAGCTCCCACCTTGTGTGCCAAGGCTTGCTTGCTGGGGGTTGTGGACCCTGGCCTATCAGATGTGGATTGGCATGCATTATGGTCCTTTGTCAGTCAGGTACTGATTCCCAAAAACAAACAAAACAAAACAAAACAGGCAGTCTCGTAGCACTTTAAAGACAAACAGTTTATTAGGTAATGAGCTTTTGTGGGTAAGACTGACTTCATCAGATTCTGGATAGAATGAACATAATCTGCTTATGTGGGTCTTACCCATGAAGGCTCTTTACCTAATACATAAATTATTAGTCTTTAAAGTGCTACAGGGCTGCTTGTTGTTTTTGTGACTGTACAGACTAACATACCCTTAAGTACCATACAGACTAATGTACCCCTTAAGTACTGATTCAGTTGACTAGTAACCCTTTTCACAGTAGTTTCAGAGGGGTACCCAGGTTATTCTGTAGCTTCACAAAAAACAAACAGTAGCACCTTACTGAAATGGGTCTTACCCAGCGAAGCTCCTTACCTAATAAATAAAATTGTTAGTCTTTAAGGTGCTGCAGGACTGCTATTCCTTTCACAATAAGTTGCCAAGCCTTCTGTTGAGGTCTCACAGAAGCAAACATTTGAAATATAGGTACATAGTCAATATTTTTAACTTCAGATACAAAAAAGATACATGCACATGAGCAGTATAAACAGAATCAGCAAATCATAAGCTTTCAACAGACACCTCACTTGGCTCACTTCACAAGATTTGGTGCAAACCTATCACAGTGGTGGCAACATTTTGCGTGTCCATCTCAAAATTCAATGATGTCATCGATGGAAACTGTAGCCTTTCAGACAAAGGGAATACATAAAATTCACTTTTTGCATTTTCAGTGTCTGAAATGCTATCAGATATATAGCTGTACGTGAAATAAATCGTCTCTTAAGTTGTTGTCATGCCTGTTACAGAAGCTTGCAGTACTAAGGCCGTTTTGGCTTCTGGTTCGTATCTAGTCTTACACATAATGTGCTCCTCAGAAAGTAGAATGAAAAACACTTGATGGTCCGTGTGCCTGATATCCCCAGAATGGGTCTTAGTCAATTGCATTCTCCTTGGAATTTCTGTCTTAATTCTCAGCATGAGAAATGTCACTTGGTTAATTGTGTACTATGACTTACAGCAGAGTTCCCTGGAGGAGGTGATTCGTGAGAAGGATGCTCTCCTAGAAGAGCAGGTTCACCAGCATCAAGCTGAATTACAACAGGTAGTGGTCCAATCTGATCTGGAAACTGATCCACAACAGGAACATTTGATGGGTTTGTTAGTCTCCTGCTTCTGACAAGTATCAGTATTTTCGAGCATAAGCTTTCATGAGCAAAGACCCACTTCATCAGATGCATGGGGGGGTGGGGTTTTCCGGGGGGGTATTTAAAGAGTGGGGTCCCATGAAAGGGAGGGCCAGAGCTGACAAGGACTATTCAGCAAGGTGGAAGTGGCCCATTATCAGTAGTATGTATCAAAAGAGGAAAAAACCTGTCAGGTCAGACAGGGGGATATAACCCATTGTCAGAGATATTAACACTCAGGGCAGAGAAGCTGCTTTTGTAAGGGGCCAGCCACTCTCAGTCTCTGTTTAATCCTTGGTTGATGGAGACTAATTTGCAAATAAATTGCAGCTCAGCGATTTTTCTCTCCATTTGATTTTTGAAATTTCTTTGTTTTAGGACTGCCACTTTTAAATCTATTACTGAGTGTCCAGGGAGATTGAAGTGCTCCCCCACAGGTTTCTGTACATGACCGTTCCTGATGTCTGATTTGTGTCCATTTATTCTTTTACGTAGAGATTGGTCAAACTGGACAATGTAAATTGTAGTGGGCCATTGCTGACACAGGATGGCATATATTGTATTAGTATATATGCAGGTAAAGGAGCCCCTGATGGTATGGTTGATGTTAGGTCCTGTGATGATATCACTGGTGTAGACATGTGAGCAGAGTTGGCAGAGGGGTTTGTTGCAGGGATTGGTTCCAGGTTTAAAGTTACTGTGTTGTGATCTATAGTTGCTGGTGAGAATTTGTTTAAGGTTGGCAGGCTGTCTGTAGGTGAGGACAGGCCTGCCTCCCAAGGTCTGTGAGTCTCCTTTTCACAGAAGATCAGAAGGGAAAACTGCATGAGTTCAGTGGGAGTTGGCACCCAGGAATACATGTAGTCAAACAGAGGAACTTGGTGCGAGTTAATAGGAAGGATGGTTTGGTGATCAGGATACTATCCTGAAAGTTGGGAAACATGGGTTCAGGGCCCTGCTCTGCCATTGACTTTGTGTGACTATGCTATAAATCACTAGTGTCTCTGTGCTTCTGTTCTGGGTCTCTAGAAATGGGAAGAATATATTTCCCTGCCTTGTGGTGGTGTTGGCAAGAGAAATACACTGCAAAGATGAGTTTTCAGATACTAAAGTAATGGGAGTCAGATAATATACATAGATTTTGGGGATGGATGGGATGGGACTAGTCGTAACTAGTCCTCCTGTACTTTGGGTTGCTACTGTCTTCTCAGCTTCTGATGTAGATGATGTAAAACTCTTATTTTGTGTCATGTAGAACCTTAGGACACTGCAGAGAAAGTTGGAGGAACAGGAAGTGGCTCTGTCAGGACGAGCTCAGATGGTGGAACTACTGCAGCAAGAGTTACAGGGTGCAGAAGAACAGAACAAGGTATCTCTTCATGCTCTCAACATACTGCAGCCATGCTCTATTCTCTTATGTTCCATTACTGTTAATATGTGCAATTGTCTCAACAACAGCCTAGCAGCTAGACTACAGAGACCAAGTGCCTGGCGTGAAAGAAGCTGAGAATTCCTTGAGCTCAGACATTCAAAGAGGCAGCTCCCAGAGAAAGTGATTTTTGGTTTTTGCACTGCATTGGGGGTGTGGTTATCCTTAGTGCCTTTGTGAGCAGTCATTTCTAATCAGAATTGGTGGTGCAGCTCTGTACTTGAGTTATTGAGCTGTTATCTCAGGTGTGGCTGACTCATTTTTTATGTTTTGTTGAAACCTCAAAAGTGCCTTGTTCTGGGCAAAAGTATCCTTATCTCAAACGTTGTCTCCTACATAGTGAGTAGTAATAGAGAGGTAGCCGTGCTAATCTATATACTCTCAAAACAAAAAAGCAGTCCAGTAGCACTTTCAAGACTAACAAAATAATTCATTAGGTGATGAGTTTCGTGGGACCAGACCCACTTCTTCACATCATAGCCATACCAGAGTATACTCAATATTTAAGGCACAGAGAACCAAAAATAATAATAATCAAGGTTGACAAATCAGAAAAATATTAACAATTTGCATAATATTTGCATAAAATTCAGCCTCTGAATTTGAGCGTGGAGGCCTGTGGCTTCTTGAAAAGGCTCATGAACACCCTATTGAGAACAGCAGGTTCAGGAGACAAAATTTAAAATAACCCAAAAAGAAAAGCTTGGTTATGCTGCTCTGTTAAAGGGGTCTTAAAGAATTATTTTTGCATAGTCTTTAAATTAGAAATTAATTTTTACTTTCCCATTTTTTTCCTGAAGCCCTGGTAGGATAATCATATTTCAGGCAAGGGAAACCTCACAGAGAAAGTGATTTGTTTGCTTCCATCAGTTCAGTCCCCTCCCTCTTATTCACTGAAGTCACTGATCGGAATAAGGCAATTTCAAAAGGACCCCCATGTAGCTGCGGCGAGCTCCACTGGTCATTGACACCTTGCACCTATGTAATGTCTACATCTCACTCCAAAGGAACTAGCATTTACAACACAAATGTAATCTCAATCCTAGTCATGTTAATCTTGTGCTTGGAAGCTGAGGCAAGCAAGAATCACTCCTGCTTCCACAAATGCTTTAGGACTTTGATTTTTGAGGCATTTCTACCTGGCTTTTTGCTGGAGCTGAGAATTAGTTGCACTTATTCAGAGAATAACAGTTGTTAGCAAATGTAAGAACAGCTATACTGGGTTAGACCAAAGGTCCATCTAGCTCAGTACCCTCTCATCTGACAGAGGCCAAAGCCAGATGTCCCACAGGGAATGAACAGAACAGGTAATTATCGAGTGACCCCTCCCTTGTCACCCATTTCCAACTTCTAACTAACAGGCTGGGGACACCATTCCTACCCATCCTGGCTAATAGCCATTGATGCACCTATTCTCCATGAATTTATCTAGTTCTCCTCTGAACGCTTTTAAAGTCCTGATCTTCACAACATTCTCTGGTAAGGAGTTCCACAGGTTGACTGTATATTATGTGAAGAAATTCTTCCTTTTGTTTTGTTTTCAGCCTGCTACCTATTAATTTCATTTGGTGAACCCCTAGTTCTTGTATTATGGGAACAAATAAATTACTTGTCCTTATTCACTTTCTCCACACCAATCACTGTTTTATAGACCTCTGTCATATTCCCCCCATCTCCTCTTAATTTCACTTTTTCTAAGATTAGAAGTCCCAGTTTTATAACCTCTCCCCATATGGCAGTCATTCCAAACCACTAAACTTATTTTTCCCCGTCTGAATTTTTTCCAGCAACAAGGTATCTTTTTTTGGAATGAAGTGGCGGCACCTGTATGCAGTGTTCATGGTGTGGGCATACTACAGATTTATATAGAGACAAAAAGATATTCTCAGCTTTATTTTATATCCCAGTGGTTCCCAATATGGGGTCCACGAGGGTATTGCAGGGGGTTTGTGCAAAAAATGAAAGGTAAATAAAATGATCATAGAAAATAAGTTTTTTAAATAAATTGCAATCAATTATTATTTTAAAATTAAATATTTTCCAATAATGTTGTTAATTGCTGTCCAAAAACCTATGTTGTGGTCTCCTTTTTCATTGAATTAAGTGTACATAGAGGCTAGAATTGGCTTTGATGGGCATCCAGAAATGGTTTTGGGTGGGTGATTGGGGGTCCATGAACAATTTGGGGGCGGTAATTGAGGGTCCGTACGAGTGAAAAGTTTGGGAACCACTGCTCTATCCCTTTTTAAATGATTCCTAATATTCTATTTGCTTTTGTGACTGCTGCTGCACATTGAGTCGATGTTGTCAGAGAACTATCCACAAGGACTCCAGGGTCTCTCTTCTGAGTGGTAATAACTAATTTAGTCCCCGACATTCTGTATTTGAGATTTGTTTTCCAATAGGCATTACTTTGCATTTATCAACCTCAGAATTCATCTTCCATTTTCTTGCCCAGTCATCTAGTTTTGTGAGATCTTTTTGAAGCTCTTCATAGTCTGCTTTGGAATTAACTACCTTGAGCAGTTTACTATGATCTGCAAATTTTGCCAACTCTCTCTTTACTCTGTTCTCCCCATTTATGAATATGTTGAATAGGATTGGTCTCTGAACAGTCCGTTGCGGAATACCACTAGTTACCCCTCTCCATTCTGAAAACTGACCATTGATTCCTCTGTGAGAGGACTGTCCCTCTTATACTATGACAGCTTATTTTACATAAGAGCCTTTGGTGAGAACCTTGTCAAAGGTTTTCTGGAAATCCAAATATACTATATTCTTTGGATCCCTCTTATCCACGTGCTTGTTGACGGCCTCAAAGAACTCTAGTAAATTGGTGAGGCATTATTTTCCTTTACAAAACCCATGCTGACTCTTCCCCATCAAATTATGTTTATCTGGGTGTCTGACTATTCTTTTCTTTACTGGAGAAGGTGAACAAGGAAAAATTATTCACTTGTTCCCATAATATCAGAACTAGAGGACACCAAATGAAATTAATGGGCTGCAGCTTTAAAACAAATAAAAGGAAGTTCTTCGAACAACACACAGTCAACCTGTGGAAATCCTTGCCAGAGGCAGCTGTGAAGGCTAGGGCTATAACAGGTTTAAAAAAGAGCTAGATAGATTCCTGGAGGTTAGGTCCATTAATAGCTATTAACCAGGATGGGTAAAGAATGGTGTCCCTGCCCTCTGTCTGTCAGAAGCTGGAGATGGATGGCAGGAGAGAGATTGCTTGATCGTTTCCTGTTCAGTCCACTCCCTCTGGGGCACCTGATATTGGCCAAAGTCAACAGAGAGGATACTGGGCTGGATAAATCTTTGGTCTGACCCAGTATGGCCATTCTTATGTTCTTATAGTCATTTGGTACAGAAGCTTATTTGAAGAACAGATTACAAATCACAGTTAGTAGTCCTGTCATGCAGGACTCTTTTCAGAACTCTTGGGTGAATGCCACTTGGTCCTGGTGACCGGTTTAGTTTATCTGTTCCAAAACTAGCTCTCATGACACCTTAGTCTGGGGCAATTCCTCAGATTTGTTGCCTAAAAAGAATGGCTCAGGTTTGGGAATCTCCTTAACATACTCAGCCATGGAGACGAATGCAAAGAATTCATTTAGTTTCTCTGCAATGAAGTTATCATCCCTGAGTGCTCCTTTAGAATCTCAGTCATCCAGTGGCCCCAATGATTGTTTAGCAGGCTACCTGCTTCTGAGGTATTTTTAAAAAAACATTTTTTTTTTTTTTTGCTGTTACTCTTTGAATTTTTGGCTACTTTTCAGATTCCTTTTTGGCCCTCCTAATTATATTTTTACACTTCATTTGCAAGAATTTATGATCCTTTCTATTGTCTGCATTAGGATTTAACTTGCACTTTTTAAGCAATGCCTTTTCATCTCTCACTGCTTCTTTTACTTGTCTGTGAAGCCGTAGTGGCACTTTTTTGGTTCTTTTAATGTATTTTTCAATTTGGGGTATATTTACGGACAGCCTCTAGTATGGTGTCTTTGAAAAGTTTCCATGCAGCTTGCGAGGATATTACTTTTGGCACTGTGCTTTTTAATTTCTGTTTAACTAGTCTCATTTTTTTTTTGCGTAGTTCCCCTTCCTGAAATTAAATGCCACAGTACTGGGCTGCTGTGGTGTTTTTTCCCACCACATGGATGTTTAAATTTAATTATATTATGGTCACTTATTTCCAAGCAGACCAGTAATAGTCACCTTCTAGACCAGATCCTGTGCTCCACTTAGGACCAAATCAAGAATTGCCTCTTACCTAGTGGGTTCCAGCACTTGCTGCTCCAGGAAGCAGTCCTTTAAGGTATAAATAAACTTTATCTCTTCATCCCATCCTTATGAGATGTGTACTCAGTCAGCATGAGAATAGCTGAAATACTTCATTATTATTGAGCTTTTATTTTTATAGCCTCCCTTGTCACCCTTAGCACTTCACAATCACTATCCTGGTCATGTCGTCAGATATCACTGCTGCTATTTTTATTAGAGTATGACCTTAATATCCGTAGAGATTCCGTGGTACCATTTGGTTCATCTACTATTTTTAATTGATTTCTTTCACATATAGTGCCACTCCTCCACCAGCACAATCTGTTCTCTCCTTCTGATATGTTTTGTACCCTGGTATGACTGTTTTCCATTCATTATTCTCATTCCACCAAGTTTCTGTGATGCCTGTTATATCAATATCCTCATTTAGTACAAGGTACTCTATTTCAGCCATTTTATTATTTAGACTTCTAGCATTTATATATAACAACTATAAACACTTGTCACTATTTAGCTGTGTGCCATTTCCAGATGTGATTGAATGGCAATTATCATAAGCAATTATCTAACCTTTCTTTTTAAGCAGAGGTTATATGTTCTTTATGCTGGAGTGTCCTGGAAGGAGAATGTGTTGGATATTAATTCCAGCGTACAGTTTCTTTTTTTCTTCAGTTTAGGGTTCTGATGTCTCTCAGCAGAGTATTGATGATCCCTTAGGAGTCACAAGACAATATTTCTTCCTGCAGAGGTTTAGAATTCCCCATCATGTGTTGTTTCTTTCGTCTTGCTTCTTGTAAGCTAGTTGAAATTACCCCTTATTTTATTTGTGTACTTACTATGGTCCACTTTTTTGCCCAGCGCCTTAAGCTCTGTCTACACGTGCAAAAAAACTTCAAAATAAATGGCCCTTTTTCGAAAGAGCAGGAGGAGCATCCACACGTATAAACCCGTCTTTCAAAAGAAAAATCGAAAGAACGGGGAGCAGGCTTCGAAATCCGAACCCCGATCCCGTATCAGGAAGATCGCTCCCTTTCAAAATAATAAATCGAAAGAGTATGCTCCACAGTCCACTCTTTCGAAATACAGGTCCACCATGGCGCTGATCAGCTGGAGCGTGGGGCTCTATGGTCCCTGTGTTCGGACTCCTTAAAGCCGCACGCACGCAGGAAACCTGTGGCAGGAAGCTGAGAGCATGCTAGTAGCAGCCTGCACACACACTCGAGCCTGACGCTCCAGCACCCTCATGGCTCGCAGGGGGGCTGGCTACTTGCCCCACTGCCCCCCCTCCGAGCCTCCACAAGGCTCCCGGGGGAGGAAAAAAAAAGGGCCCCCCTTGTGGACAGAGCGGAAGCTGCAGGACCTCCTCGGCCTCTGGCAGGACGAGGAGGTGCTGCGCTGCATGAGCATGAAGTGGCGCAATGCTGCAGCCTTCAACCACCTGGCAATGGGCCTCCACACCAGGGGCCACCTGGCGTGTACCTCAGAGCAGGTACGCTCCAAAGTAAAAGAGCTGCACCAGGGATATGCCCTGACCAGGGACCAGGCTGGATGCTCTGGGGCGGGACCAGCGACATGCCCCTTCTACAGGGAGCTACGGGACATCCTCGGGCCCCAGGGAGTCCACCCCCCATGACTTTCCTGGACATCCCCAGGGAGGAGCTGCAGCCGGAGGAGGAGGAGGAACAGCCCGAATCAGGGCCCCAGGAGGGCGAGGGGACTACAGACTGGTCAAGTGAGGAGGGGGAGCTGACCATAGTGATCCCCTCCCGCTCCTCCATCCAGGCGACCCAGGCCCGGACATCTCTGGATGTTGCCAAGGGACCCTCGGGTACGTCCAGGGAGGGGCACACACCTACTCCACAGGGTGGGGGCGACGCAACAGCTAGGTGCCCACACACAGAACCGGTGGTCCTGGGCCGCACACAGGCCAGCCCCCACATGGGATGTGGCACCCTGCGGTGCCACACCAGCGATGCCCAGCACCCACCCCCAGCGGACAGCGCTGTAAGCCACACAGGGGTGGCGGCTGGTCGGTGCCGGATGGTGCCCAGGTCCCGCGCACTGCAGGCCGGGAAGGGCCACCTGCGGGAGAGACCCCTGGAATCACACCCAGGCTAGGTGGCCCGGTCCCGGGGGGTGGAGGGGGGGCAATCAGTGCTCCCTTTTGAAGGTGGGGGGGCATGGGATGGGCTCAGACGGGTAGGCCACAGCTGGGTCCCCTCTGTCTGGGGCACACTACTGACATGCTGTCCTCTGCTCCACACAGCCACACCATCTGTGGGCCAGGAGAGCCCCGCTCCATCTCTCGTCCCTGAGAGCCCGACTGCAGCTGTCAGAGGTGTCCGGACTCCACCCCAGGCAGCGCGCCATCAGGGCCGTGGCTGAAGGGCCCCCCACTGGGCTGAGGAAGACCCAGCCACCCAGTGTCAGGCCGAGGAGCACCTCCAGCTCGCCTGGGTTGCCATGGAGCGGCGGAGGGCGGCCTGGGATAGACTGCTGGACACCCTTGAAGGCATTGGCCACTCTGTGTGGGAGCACACGGCCACTGTGGCCCGCCTCCTGGCCTGCCCCCGGCATCTCCCCCTGCTGGCCCTGCCCCCTCCGCCCACACCAGGCCCACCCACTGGCAATATTTGCTGGTGCTACTGGCACCCTCCCGCCCTCGCTGGGGACCCCGCACACGGAGGAGAGGGGGGCAGGGGCTCCAGGGGACCCAGGGGATGATGGGGTTCACAGCCCACCACCCCTGTTCTGGAATGAGCGCCCTATCTCCCTCCAAGTTAGATTTTCCCCCTCCAAGTTAGGTTTCCCCTGTACATATTTACAAACACCCAGTTATATAAACGTTTCTTTATTATTCACCACTCTGTGCTGTGCTCCTCGGTGGCTGGTGGGTGGTAGATGTGGGGGTGGGGGTGGGGATGGCAGGGATGGTGGGTGATGGATGTGGTGTGGGATGTGGGCATGCGTGCAGGTCAGAGGTGGCCGTCGGCAAAGGCCTGCCTGAGGGCCTCCCGAATGCAGTGGCCGTCCCGGTGGGCCTGGTGGATGGGGGCGGTACCCGGCTGCTAATAGACAGCGCCAGCTGGAGGGTTCCCCTCAGGGACATAGGCACAGAATCATAGGGCTGGAAGGGACCTCAAGAGGTCATCTAGTCCAGCCCCCTGCTTCGAGCAGGATCAACCCCTACTGAGTCATCCCAGCCAGGACCTTGTCCAGCCAGGACTTAAAAACCTCAAGGGATGGAGAATCCACCACCTCTCTAGGCAACGTATTCCAATGCTTCACCACCCTCCTGGTAAAGAATTTTTTCCTAATATCTCATCCACACCTTTCCTTCTTCAGCTTCTGACCATTACTCCTTGTTCTGCCATCTGACACCACTGAGAACAATTTCTCACCCTCCTCTTTAGAGCTCCCCTTCAGGAAGTTGAAGGCTGCTATAAAATCACCTCTAAGTCTTCTCTTCTGTAAACTGAACAAGCCCAAATCTCTCAGCCTATCTTCATAGGTCTTGTGCTCCAGCCCCTTAATCATTTTTGTTGCCCTTCGCTGAACCTGCTCCAGCAAATCCACATCCTTTTTAAACTGGGGGGCCCAAAACTGGACACAGTATTCCAGATGTGGCCTCCCCAGTGCCGTATAAAGAGGAATAGCTACTTCCCTAGATCTGCTTGAAATGCTCCTCCTGATGCACCCCAGTATGCCATTAGCTTTCTTGGCTACAAGGGCATACTCTTTACTCATAAGCAGCCTTTCATCCACCATAACCCCTAGGTCCCTTTGCATCGTACTGCTGCTGAGCCAGTCGGTCCCCAGCCTGTAACAATGTTTGGGGTTCCTCCACCCTAGGTGCAGGACTCTACACTTCTCCTTATTGAACCACATGAGATTTCTTTTGTCCCAGTCCTCCAATTTATCCAGGTCCTTCTGGATTCTCTCTTTACCCTCCAACATATCTACCTCTCCCCCTAGTTTTGTGTCATCTGCAAACTTGCTGAGGGTGCAACCCAGTCTCTCATCCAGGTCATTAATAAAGATGTTGACTAACACCGGCCCCAGAACCGAGCCTTGCAGCACTCCACTTGAAACTGACCGCCATCCAGATATTGAGCCATTGACCACTACCCGTTGGACCTGACCATCAAGCCAGCTTTCTATCCATCTTATAGTCCAAGGATCCAATCCATATTTCCTTAACTTATGGACAAGAATGTTGTGGGAGACCGTATCAAAAGCCTTTCTGAAGTCAAGGTATATCACATCCACTGACTTCCTCATGTCCACAGAGCTTGTTACGTCGTCATAGAAGCTGATCAGATTGGTGAGGCAAGACTTGCCCCTGGTGAATCCATGTTGGCTACTTTTGATCACTTTCCCCTCTTTCAAGTGCTTCAAAATGGATTCCTTGAGGATTTCCTCCATTATTTTCCCAGGGATTGAGGTAAAGCTTGACAGGTCTATAGTTCCCTGGATTGTCCTTCTTTCCTTTTTTAAAGATGGGCACTACATTTGCCTTTTCCCAGTCATCCGGTATCTCCCCCAATCTCCAAGAGTCTTCATGGATAATGGCCAAAGGTTCAGCAATGACCTCTGCCAATTCCCTCAGTACCCTGGGGTGGATTAAATCCAGACCCATGGACTTGTGCACATCTAGTTTTTCTAGATAGCTCAGAACTTGTTCCTTCCCCACAGATGGCTGCCCTCCACCTTCCCATACTGCATTATCTAGGACCATCATTGGGAAGTTGACTTTGTGATGACTGAGGCAAAAAAAGCATCGAGTACTTCAGCTTTTCCTGCATCATCTGTCACTAGGTTACCTCCCTCATCCAGTAATGGCCCCACACCTTCTCTGATAACCCGTTTATTGTTCACATGCCTGTAGAAACCCTTCTTGTTACTTGAAGAGTAACAACCCCCTTTTTCTCCACAATGTTGTGGAGGATGCAACAGGCGCCCACCACCTGGAGCACGTTGGGGACCCCAACCTCCAGCTGTGTGAGGAGGCACCTCCACCACCCCTTTAGGCGCCCAAAGGCCTGCTCCACCACATTGCGGGGATGGTTGAGGCACTCATTGAATGCCTCCCGGGTGGGGTCAAGGTGTCCCATGTAGGGCCTCGTGAGCCACGGCTGTAGGGGTTATGCCGCATCTGCGACCATGCAGAGCGGCATGGTGACATCCTACGCCATGGGGATTTCCCTCGGGGGGATGAAGCTGCCGCCCCCCATGCGCTGGCAGAGGCCGGAGTTCTGGAAGGACCCGGGCATCGTGGGTGCAGCTGGCCTAGCCCACGTAGAGGTCTGCGAACTGGCCCCTTGCATCCACCAGAGCCTGCAGCACCACCGAATGGTAGCCCTTTCAGTTGATGATGTACTGGCCAGCGCTGTGTGGTGGGGTGCTGATGGGATGTGTGTGCCATCCAAAGCGCCGATGCAGTTCGGGAAGCCCAGGTCCTGGAAGCCAGTGATGGTGTTGTCCACACCCCACAGGCGGACGACCCTATGGAGTAGCATCGCGTTGATGGCCCTGACGATCTGCAGAGGGGGAAGGGGGACATGTTCTAGTGTGGGTGTGGCGGCCATTGCCCTCCGCCTCGGGCCCATTCTGCCCCCCCTCCCGTCTGGCATCTGGCCCGTGCAGCCCCCGCCGCCTCCTGTCCAGCCCCTGCCCCATCTGGCCCCTTTCAGGGGAGGATTCCCCTTGCCCCAGCCCCTCCGCCTACCTGGCCGCACCTTACCTCCATAAGTACAGACCCGATGGTGGCCTTGTCCACCCCGAACTGCTGTCCCACGGAGCGATAGGAGTCCGGGGTGGCCAGCTTCCAGGTGGCAATCGTGACCTGTTTCTCCCGGGTGAAGGCTGGCCACATGCAGGTGTCATAGTGTCAGAGCGTTGGGGTGAGCCAGTGGCAGATCTCGTCAAAGGTCTGCCTCGACATGTGGAAGTTCCACAGCCACCTTTCCTCACCCCACTCCCCTAGCACCACGTGATTCCACTGCTGGCGTGGGTCCAGAGGCGTTGGGGCACCTGGGGGGGAGCCCTGTGGCCCCGGGGGGACCGCACAGCCACCTGATGAGCTCGGGTACAGCTGCGGCAATGGTGCACAGCACTGCCAGCAGGGTGTCCATGATGAGGGCGTCCTCCTGTAGGAGCTGTCACTGGGCCTCCATGGTGGGCACGAGTGGGCTCTGCTGGGCTGGGACAGGCTGGGCAGCACTCTGCTCGTGCAGAGGGGAGGGTGGAGGGAGGGGCCCTTTAAAGGAGAAGGCTGGCTGTGGCCCCGGAAGGGCTCGTCGGCCATGGGACCTTGTCCGCGGTGTTTTCTGCCTCCCTTTTTTCGAAAGAAGGCTTGGAGCTGTGTGGACGCTCTTTCGAAAGACCTCGACGGCACTTCGAAAGAGCAGATTGGAACGCTGATCTTAAAAATGGGGGCAGGTGCTCTCTTTCGATGGCCGCTTTGTCGAAAGTTGAACTTCAATTTTTGCCCTTTCGAAAGGGTGCTTACGTGTAGGCACAGCTTTAGGATCTGACGCAGGAATCAATTTGTTTTCCCTTTTGTGTTGAGTCCCTCCTCACCTCTTCTTCCAGGCTCTCTTGGACCAGTGTCAGAGGATGGAGGCTGACCTGAGCTCCGTAAAGAGAACATTGGATGCAGAGAGACAGGCGTCTCGAAGCCTTGTGGAGAAGATGGAGCTGGAATTGGCTGAGAGGAAGCTGTCCTTTCATCGCTTACAGGAGGAGGTGCAGTGTCTCTCAGAGCAGCTGGAACAGGCAGGAAGAACCCAGGCTGAACTGGAATCTGAGTGTAGAACCCAGGGGCAGAAATATAAGCTGGAGGTAGAAGAACAAAAGCTGCATGTTGCTCACCTCCAGATGGCTGAGCAGGAATTGCGATCTAGCCACGATGCCCTCATAGCTCAAAATGAACAGCTGCTGCGGGATATTGATCGGCTGCTGGTACAGTCTGCTGAAAACTCGGCTACCATACAACACCTGCAAGGTTAGCAAATGTAGCAATTGAGTCTAGTCAGTACCTTGGGACCCTCTCTATGTAGTTCTGATTTGCATCAGTTTTTAATGGCAATTCTATAGCGAAGGGTGGGTAATATCTTACATAACATGAGGAATAAACCTTTTCTAGCTCCCAGATTGGTGGGAATTCTGAGTGTCATTGCAGCCTTCAGAGTTGTAGATATTTTTTCAAACTTTCATGATGTTTGCAAATTCATTTGTTAAAAGTTACTTAAAGGATATCCTGTACTTAATAGTCTCTTCTCTCTGAATGTGTTTAACTGACTACTGTTGAAGCTGACAAGGTGAGTATAAAACAGACCCAAGAAAAAAATCTTTCTCTTTTTTCTCATGTCTTTCTTTTGTGTAGATGGTTTAATTTTTTTCCAAAACTTTTTGAAAATATGGGAAAATTTAATTCCAGAACAACAAAAAATTGACAGTGGGATTGAGGGAGAGAGATAATGTTTGAAAATACTTTTAACACCTTGTTTAAGTTGACTAGATTTCACATGGATGACATTCCAAGAAAAAAAACCTGTTTTACAATAGTAATAGAGAGGTAGCCATGTTAGTCCGTACTCCAACAAAACAAAACTTCAGAAATGTAGCACTTTAAAGACTAACGAAATCATTTATTTGGAGATGAGCTTCGTGGGACAGACATACTTCATCAGATTAATCTCATTTCTGATACAGACTCACATTTATAAGTACGGAGGACAAAAAAAAGTTGCAATAAAAGCTGACAAATGAAATAGGACTGAAGGAGGGGGATGAGGGCAGGGGGGATATTAAGTGTCCTGCCTGAGATAATTATGAGCATCAAAGGAAGGGAAGCAGTCCTTGTAATAGTAACGGAGAGGAAGCCGTGCTAGTCTATACGCTATCAAAACAAAAAGCAGTCAAGTAGCACTTTAAAGACTAGCAAAATAGTTTATTAGGTGAGCTTTCGTGGGACAGACCCACTTCTTCAGACCATAATATGTGAGGTAATTGATGTCTGTTCATACCACGTGTTAATGTGTCAAATTTGAATATGAATTCCAATTCACAAATTTCTCACTAATCTTTTTAAATTCTCTCTTTAAAGTGCTACATTTTTGCTGTCTTTGTTCTGTTTTACAGTAGTCTCATAGGGGTTCAAAACTAATAAAAGAAAATTTTTTCTTCACACAGTGCACAGTCAACCTGTGGAACTCCTTGCCAGAGGAGGCTGTGAAGGCCAGTACTCTAACAGAGTTTAAAATAGAGCTTGATAAATTTTTGGAGGTTAGGTCCATAAATGGCTATTAGCCAAGGGTAAAGTATGGTGCCCCTAGCCTTTAGTCAAAGGCTGGAGACAGATGGCAGGAGACAAATCGCTTGATCATTGTCTTCGGTTCACCTCCTCTGGGGCACCTGGCACTGGCCACTGTCGGCAGACAGGATAGTGGGCTGGATGGACCTTTGGTCTGACCCAGTATGGCCGTTCTTATGTTCTTAGGGGTAGCTGTGTTAGTCTGTAGGTTTACAAATAACAAGCAGTCCTATAGCATCTTAATTTATTAGGTAGTAAGCTTTTGCGGATAAGTGGGTTCTTTACCCATGAAAGCTCATGACCTAATAAATTTGTTATTTTCTAAGGTATACAAGGCTGTTTTACAGTGAGAGACTAGAGAACCTCAGTCTATTTCGTTTATCCAAGAAAAAGTTAAGTGGTGACATGAACCTGTAGGAGAAGATTTCTGCTCATGGAGAGCTTTTTAACTTAATAGATAAGAGCAGAACAAGATTCCATGGCTATAAATTGAAGCTAAACATATTCAGACTAGAAATAAAGTACATATTTTAACTCTAAGGGAACAACTTACATAGGGATGTGCTAGATTCTCAATCACTTGAAATAATTTATAGTCAAGATTAAATATATATTAGAAATGTGTGCTTTAGCACAACTGCCTTTAGGGGATTGATGGAAGAATATGAGTTTGTTATTGAGGAGATCTGACAAGATGATCATAATGGCCCTTTCTGTTCATGGCAGTGAACGAGCCACTCTGAAGTCGTCTTTGACAATATGCATAAATCCTCTGAAGAGGAATGTTCCATCTTCTTGTCTCTTCATTCCTGCACCTCTCTATTGAGATGGCATTCCCTGGTGATTAAAAGTCTAGAAAGTATGATCTGTGAGGGAGGACTGAAAGAATTGGGTTTGTTTAGTTTGGAAAAGACGACTGTGAGAAAGGGACATGATAGCAGTTTTCAAGTACCTAAAAGGACATTATAAGGAAGAGGGAGAAACTCTGCGCTCCTTGACTTCTGGTGACAGGACAAGAAGCAATGGGTTTATATTGTATCAAGAGAAGTTTAGGTTGGACATTAACAACCCTGACC
This sequence comes from Carettochelys insculpta, assembly GCF_033958435.1. Lineage (NCBI taxonomy): Eukaryota > Metazoa > Chordata > Testudines > Carettochelyidae > Carettochelys > Carettochelys insculpta. The sequence continues at coordinate 382,992,854 of NC_134137.1, read as the reverse complement.
ATTAGGAAGTTTTTCCTAAACACTGTAATAAATTGGCTGGGGACATTGTGGAATCTCCATCATTGGAGATTTTAAGAGCAAGTTAAATAAACATCTATCCGGGATGATTTTATGATGCCTGGCCCGGCTGTGAGTGCTGGGGACTGGACTAGATATCCTCTTGAGGTCTCTTTCATTTCTAGTATTCTATGATTCTGTGATCTTTGGTTGATAAACTATTGTGGTATTTTGTCTGATGCGGTCTCATATCAGCTAAGAACTGGAACTAGCTTCATTTATTTCCACATAGAACTGTCAGGTTATTTGGACTTCCTGCAGCTACCATTTGTGACTCGAGTAAAAGCAGTGACTGATAGGTGAAAGGTTCCATATTCCATGGGCATGCATCTAAAGATCTACTCAGACACCCAAGCAGAGACAAGTATACTTATGTTTAACTTTTTCTTTTAGATGGGCTCATACAAAAATCGGAGAAGTTTGTTCATTTCCAGACTGAGCCAAAATTGTTAAAGCCTGAACCAGTGGTGCAGGTGTCTCAATCAGAGGAGCATGAACAGTCTGTAAAGGTAATTGTAATGATAAATTCACCCAAACCCTAAGAATCAAAAAGATATGCAGACTGCAGAAATAGATTCTCTTGAGCAATTGGCTGAGAAGGACCCTTTGCAGTCTGAGTAGACATTTCATGAAAGCCCCTGCAAATGGAGTAAACTAGTATGAGTCCGTCAGGGGAATTTAGAAGTGACTTACAGATTTGTCAAAAGTGCAGATGAAAGAATAAGGGTAATACCTCTGGGCAAATTGTTAGTAACTTCCTGTCATTCTGCTCTCCAGCTGATCTCTGAGCAGGATGAAGTACCTCCCCAGGAGAATGTGGTAGAACAGGAAAGTGAGAAGGGAACCTTACACCTACACATTGCAGCCTTGGAGGAGCTGAAGACTGAAATCGGTATAATTACACTTCTGCATATTTTCAGCTAATCAATTTACTCAAGTTAAATGGATTAATCAGTGTTCCCTCTTGAGGATTTCAGAACTGTTCTCTAATCCTTTTCCAGAAACTAAAATTGAAATTTAATTATGAGGGAGAGAGGAAAAAATTCAATGTCAGCCTGTAAGCAAAGGTCAACGAAGCTGTAATGACTAAAGCAAAGGTTATATCTTTGTGATATTTCCAAGTAGTGAGTAGAGAAGGCTGTTCGTGGGCAAGGAGAGGTTGTTTAAAAGAATTTTCTGTCATCACTCTTTCTGTCATCACTCATGTACATTCATGGGACAGCAGATATAAAGTAGAATCCATACTAAGGAGAATAGTAGTAGGCATCCTTCAGTCTGCATAGACTATGGATCGTGCCCTTTATAGTTTCAATTGAGGACTTCATTTACAGCGTCTACTGTCACTATGAAGACCCACACGAGAGTGACAGTCCTTGCTGCATCTCTTGCAGATGTGGTGGGTGTCTGGCTAGTCCTTAGTGTGCTTTCTGTGCGCTTGCTTCTCCTCTGCTAGCTGTCTGATCCTCATCTCGCCCTTCTGAAGGCCCTTGTGTAACCCCTGCCTCCATCTGCCGCTGTCATCTGCTAGTTCTTCCCAGTTGTCCAGCTCAATGTCTACCTCTCTGAGGTCTCTCTTTGCAGACATCTTTGTAGCACAACTGGGGGCGTCCAGGAGGTCTTTTGCCAGAGGCTAGCTCACCATACAGGATGTCTTTTGGAATCCTTCCATCATTCATCCTGTGGACGTGGCCAAGCCAGCGGAGCCGCCGCTGCCTGAGGAGGGTGTGCATGGTTGGGATTCCAGCTTGCTCGAGGACGGCGGTGTTGGTCACTCTGTCCTTCCATGATATTCCAAGGATGCGCCTGAGGCAGCAGAAGTGGAAGACGTTCAGCCTCTTTTCCTGTCGGGCACACAGGGTCGAAGTCTCGCTGCCATAAAGGAGGGTGCTGAGGATGCAGGCTCTGTAGACTTGCATTTTGGTGTGAGTGTACAGCTTGTTGTTATTCCACACTCTCTTGCTGAGTCTGGACAGAGTTGTGGCTGCTTTTCCAATCGTCCTATTTAGCTCAGTGTCCAACGATAGGGTGTCAGTGATGGTGGACCCGAGGTAAACGAACTCGTGGAAGACCTCTAACGTATAGTTGTCAATGCTGATTGATGGGGCTTCAGCAACATCCTGACTGAGTACGTTTGTCTGCTTTAGGCTGATGGTAAGCCCAAAGTCCTTGCACGCTTTGGAGAACTGATCCAGCAGTTTTTGAAGCTGGTCTTCTGTGTGAGACGCTACAGCAGCATTGTCTACGAACAGCATTTCTCTGTGGAGGACTTCCCGCACCTTAGACTTAGCTTTCAGCCTTGCAAGATTAAACAGTTTCCCATCAGATCTTGTGTGCAAAAAGATGCCCTCTGTTGAAGATCCAAAGACGTGCTTCAGGAGGAGTGCAAAGAAGATCCCGAACAATGTCAGAGCAAGCACGCATCCTTGTTTGACGCCGCTCCTGATGCTGAAAAAATCCTATAATGCGCCGTCATATTGGATGGTTCCTCTCATGTCTTCGTGGAACGACTGGATCATCTTGAGTAACCGTGGTGGACAGCCTATCTTGTGGAGCAGTTTGAACAGACCATCCCTGCTGACCAAGATAAAGGCCTTGGTCAGGTCGATGAAGGCTATGTAGAGTGGCTTCTTCTGCTCCCTGCACTTCTCCTGCAGCTGCCTTAGAGAGAAGACCATGTCAATGGTAGACCTCTCTGCACGGAATCCTCACTGCGATTCGGGGTACACCCTCTCAGCAATCTTCTGGAGTCTGCCAAGGATGACGCAAGCGAACAGTTTACCAGTGATGCTTAGGAGGGAGATTCCACGGTAGTTGTTGCAGTCACTTCTGTCTCCTTTGTTCTTATACAACGTTACAATGTTAGCGTCACGCATATCCTGTGGAACCTCACCCTCTTTCCAGCACAGGCACAGTAGCTCATGTAGGGGTTCCAGGTTTACAATTTTAGGTAGATACCATGGTGGTGGGAGAGGAGATAGAGGCTTGGACAAGGGAAGGACAGGGAGAATGCAAGAATAAGATCACATTTGAGACCAGGATATAAAATTTGACATTTAGCATATATTCTGTTTAGGTTAATGGTTTTGATTTATTAGTTCTGTAATTCTGATGATAGTCATAGTGCCTGTATCCTATAAAATAATGTATGATAATATATTAGAATAAATAGGGTAAATGCTCCCTGGTGGAAAGGAAGCTTTCACAGGTGTCACGGAATACAGTGATTCTTGCTTTAGACTAAGTGAGTATCTGAGAGTTTATACTGCAACAGTAACAATTATGATAGTGTGGTAGCGCAGCTTTGAAGAGGTGGATGGCCCTTCTGTGGGTTGGTTAGAGATGACCCTTGTAATGTAGCAGTATATATTCAGAAGTGATGAGATGAAATATCAGGCTATATGGAAAAGGTTTGTTATATTGTCTTGTGGCAGTTTCCTTCTGCTATTCTTTGCTGTAGAGTTTGTGGGGTCCCTTCTCTTGAGATTCTGCTTTGGAAATAGGAGGAGAAAAAGGGGTGAGGGGTAACTCGGTGGTTTGAGCATTGGCCTGCTAAACCCAGGATTGTGAGCTCAATCCTTGAGGATGCCATTAAGGGGTCTGGGGCAAATAGATTTAAAAAAAAAAAAAAAAAAAAACTGTCGGGATGGTGCTTGGTCCTGCCAAGAGGGCAGGGGACTGGACCCAGTGACCTCCCAAGGTCCCTTCCAGTTCTATGAGATGCATATCTCCATATTATTTGACACTGTTTCTACTCATCTATCCCCTACGGTACCCATGAACACTTACCTCTACCCTTCTCTTTGAGCTCGGATTCTAAGATTCCTGTCAATGGTTTGTTAGGGTATATAAAATTTAACATTTGCAAAACTAATTAAGTTCAATTTTCAGAAGTCACTAATTCTTAGTATGTGCACAATAAGCCTCAAGGGATGTGTGTCCAGGCATATTGAATTAATTTGGTTCAACATTTGAACCCTTAACTTTCCAAGCATGGGACGGGTACTGACTGGGAGTGTAATGTTAATACTAATCCATGCCCCCTGCATCCATACTAAGTTGATTAGGGCTTGTCTTCTACAAAGTGCGTTAGTGTGCATCAACTGGTGTAACCAACCAGGCTTGGGTTCCCCAGAGACGAGGCTGCACCCAGAAGGCGAGTGCTGTATTTGTTTTATTGAAAGCGCGTGACACCTGCGGTGGGAGCCCCGGAGACGCCGCAGTCACCCGTGGGGTAAGACCCGATGCGCCAGAGCTTCGCTCGGGGAGAGGCTCTGTAACAGGCCTCCTAACACTAGCTGATAAAGCTGAGCTCATTAACATAAGATTGCCTATGCATTCCTTATCACTATCTCTAGTGGCCTCCTGCCAGCGTAGCCTTGGAGTCTTGGCACACACACCTTGTTTCGCAGGTGTTGTGGGGCAAGATGAGTTGTTTTTGCAGCTTTCCACCTTGCACAGACCGGTTCTGGTATCTCTTGTTTATTGGGAGTGTGTTTCTGTATAGAATTCCTCTAAGGGTTCACAGAGGGGTCGGACTGCTCTCATGAGACCGTTACAAAGTCTTCTCGTACCCTACAACTGGGGTGTAAATTCTAGTGCTCTCCAGTGTTTTGTGTACTTACTGTCCATTATTTACTCTTTCACCTAATACAAGAACCAGGGTTCACCCAATAAAATTAATACTCAGCAGGTGTAAAATAAACATATGGAAGTACTTTCTCACAATAGACTGTAATCCCTGTGGAATTTGTTCCCATGGGATGCTGTGAAGGTCAAAAGTATGTCTGGATTAAAAAACAAGAAGTCCTGTGGCACCTTAGACTAACATATTTTGGAGCATAAGCTTTCATGGGCAAAGACCTTCTTAGTCAGATGCATGAGTGGGGGCATTTCAGAGGAGGGTTTAAAAAGGAAGTCTCAGTCAAGGGGAGGGCCAGAGTTGACAAGGTCTATTCAGTCATTGAGGATGTGGTCTATTATCAGCAGTTCATGTGGAGCTGTGAACATCAAGAGAGGAGAAATCAAGTCAGTTCCATCAGGGAGGATGTGGCCCATTATCAATAGTTAATGTGGAGATGTGAATGTCAAGAGCAGGGAAACTGCTTTTGTAATGGGCCAACCAGTCTCTATTCAATCCTTGGCTGATGGAGTCAAATTTGCAAATGAATTGCACCTCTGAAGTCTCTCTTTGGAGTTTATTTTTGAAGTTGTTGTTGTTGTTGTTGTTGTAGGACTGCTACTTTTAAATCTGTTACTGAGTGTCCAAGGACGTTGAAGTTTTCTCTTACAGGTTTTTGTATGTTTTTATGTATGTTTTTTATAGGTTTTGTATGTATGGAATAAAAAAGGACTAGATAAATTCTCACAGAACAGATCCATTAGTGGCTGTTAGCCAATATGGTCAGGGATGCAAGGCCATGATTTTGGTATCCCTAAATCTCTTGACTGCCAGAATCTGGGACTGAGTGTCAGGGGAAGAATCACTCAGTAAATTGCCCTGTTCTGTTCATGCCCTCTGAAATAGCTGACATCATTGATTTGAGCCTTATGGCCATTGTGATGTACTTATGACTCTGAGGGCCCACACTAAAGTTTTAGTGCCTGAAAGTTCTTTAGTGCATGTTGCTGTAGTGAGTATTTCCAGGACTACATCAATGCACCTTTAAGTAAGTTTTAGTGTGCACCTTCTGAATGTGGGTTTGGAGCCAGATGGTGGCATAAATTGACCTGAGGATGGGTATGGCCTTTTTCTGCCACTCAGCATCCTGTTGGTTCTGCTGAAGAAACTTGTCTGAGGTTGCCTACAAAAAGGCTTCCACTGTGTGATGGGACTGTGCCGCCCCAAGCACTTAACGGTGACTTTTGAGTCCTTCAGACTAGGTACCCTTATATCTCTCTTTGCAGAGAACAGTCACACTCTCAAATGGGAGGTCCCTAAATGGTCTGCTGGACCTTATATGGGAGATCACAAACCTGTAGCCAGGAGCCGCCTCTTATGGCCACCTTTGTCACCATGACTCTAATGATGGTGTTAGCACCATTCAGTGTAGCCTAGAGGGAAGTTCAAGAGACTAGCCTGCCCTCTTCCTCCAGGGCCAAAATTTCAGTGTGGCAGTGTAGGGAGAGCAGCTCTTCAAATTTAACCATTACTGCACAGGTTTTAGATGAGTACCTGCTGACAGTGACCTGCTGGTTCAAAATGTGGAGCTGCAAACACCCCTAACGAGTAGACCTTTCTCCCAAAAAGGTTGAACCATTTAGCTTCCCTGTTTTGGGAGAAACCCTGCTGGTTGGAAGCCCTCCTGCTCATGCTTGATTAGCAGCATCCCTGAAAAGAAAATCAGGCGGTGGGTGACAATAGAGATGTTTGTATTTGCTAGAGGGGACACAATATTGCCATTTGTTATGTTTAGCAGTAGGTGGCAATGAGCCTGGGCTCGCCACAGGGTCTGTGTGGTGTCTCTGATGATTGTAATGTGCAGCAGGGCAATGCAAGAAGGTTGAGAGGATACAAGGATTTCCACCATGGGATCAGAGTCCTCAGCCACTTCCTCTGCCTTGATGTACATACCCTGAGCCACTCAGCGCAGCAACTGCTGCCACACCCTATTGTCTTCAAGTGCTGGGGCTCTGGTGAGGATGAAGACAAGGCCCCCATAATAAGTGGCTGCTCCCTGCATTCAGTTCCCAAGAGATCACATGACTCCTGAGGAACTTGGAAGATTGCCAAAAAAGATGGTGCCATGCCCCTTGGTGTTGGGGCTGCTAGATCCGAATGCAGTGCCGATATAAATATCGGTGTCACTCCTGCTGTCAAGGTGGTGCATGTGCCCCTGCTGGTGTCATGGCCAAAATCAGTTCTGAAGATGATGTTGCAGCCAATGGAGTCAACATCAGTTGTTAGAGGCTGGTTGTTCAGTAGACGGTGAAATAAAGGTGGCTGAAGCTACATAAGACGTCATGAAGCAGTGCCTCTGGCCTCTTTCCTGCCTCTGGTGGGTGTTTTCAGAGAATACAGAATGGCCTCTGCAACGGAGTCTACCACTGAGGTGGCCACGGTACTGGGAACTTTAATCTATCCCTCATTTTAGAGCTATCTGGACCGCCTGTTCCTAGCTGGCTAGCTAACTAGTTAACTAAAAAAACAAACAAGCAGCCATGTAGCACTTTCAAGACTAACAAAATAATTTATTAGGAGATGAGCTTTTGTGGGGCAGACCCACATCTTCAGAGCTGGAGATAGTGCTGTACTGGAAATGTTGTGCTGAGTTTCAGCAACAACTGCAGGGGAGGGATAGCTCATTGGTTTGAGCGTTGGTCTGCTACACCCAGGGTTGTGAGCTCAGCCCTTGAGGGGGGCCATTTAGGTATCTGGGGCAAATGGATTTAAAAATAAATCTGTCAGGGATGGTGATAGGTCTTGCTGTGAGTTCAGAGGACTGGACTCTGTGATCTCTCAGGGTCCCTTCCAGTTCTGCAAGATCAGTGTATCTCCATGTATGTTCTGTGAAGAGTGCTTGAACTGATGCTCCATCCTGGGATGACTCCATATCTGTTCTCCCATTTGCATGTTGTGAACAGCTCTGGACCCTGGTCTCTGGAGAGTGCAAGAATATTTCCCTTGGGGAGAAGTCTTTTTGCTGAAAGTTAATGGCCATTTGTTTATGAACATTTCAGAGACTCAGTGCTCTCAACATATCCTCCTGGAGGCTCAGCATGAAGATATGGTGGGCACAGAAGATTCAAATCAGGTAATGACCACACAGTCACACTGAATAAAACCTAAAATAGGTTGAGGACATGTCCTTGGACTACTTCCCATAAGCTGTTGAGGCATCTTCTAACAATCCTCTTTGCTAGGTTATTATTAGGTGGATTAATGTAGAAAGATAAAAATGGCCTCTAAATATATCTTGTACTTGGCTGTAAAGCAAGCATCATCCCTGTTTAATAGTCATGTGGGATTTTTGAGACCCCTTTGTCAAGCCTCCCCAGTCCACACAAGTGCTCACTGTTCTCTGTTCCCCACGTGTCCATTCTGCAGTGTCCTTTGTCAAGTTCATCTAGGTCCTAGGGAATATCTCCCTAAAGGTTTAACTTTTTGTTGAGTTGCATTTCAGTCTCAGGCACTCCCATTCCCTTATAAGGGATATTTCATAGAAGGTGGGGACAGTGATCCTCTGTCAAGTAAGAACAGGGGAGTAGTAGAATATTTTTGTCCCTTCTGTTAGAGCAGGGAGATGGAACCTTGTACAATCCATTCAGTGGTGAACAGCTGGTGGTATGATGACCTGAGAATCAACCTGCAGATGAGGGCAAGAGAGTAGCAGTAGACCACCATTTGCCTCATTCCACATAGGATAGACTAGGTGATGGGGTCTCTGCCTTCAGATACCTGAGAACAACACCTGGCCTCTTGCCAAAACACCACTCTTTACTCTTAACCAGTTAGCAGGGGGCTGCAGTGGTGACAATGTAATATCATTCCATAGCCAGCACATCCATCTCCTGTTGGCTTAGAAGAGTGAGTAGCTTGTGGTTTGAAGTTCCCACCCTCTAAGCTAACAGGTTATTCCTCTGGTTGCGTTTGTTTTAGAAGATGATTGTTCATTTTGTCACTGGCTAACCCCTTACTAATCATTGATTTTAAAAGTTAGAGAATGTTTGTCCCATTTACAAATGTACCAAAGCTACTTTATCGGGTTCTTATTCCTACAAACAGTCATCCTGGGCAAAAAGCAACAGATTGAATAGGGCCCAGTGCTGGGAGAATGGAGGGCCATTGCCATTTAAGCCTTTTATCAAACTCTTTATTTTAGCCTGAGGTTTGTGTGAATATGAATCCAGTGCAGGGGCAGGCTGGACTCGTGCAGTTTTAATCTAAATCCTCTCTCAATTTCAAGTCAGACTGAAGGAAAGCTGGGCAGACACCCAGTCCTGGTGGTATATTCTATAATTAGATTTCACTAAGCCAGAAACAGATGTGCACTCCTGAATTACTATATTAATCTTACTGTGGAGCCACAGTCTCCTCTGGTTCTTCTGTCTGTCTTGTCACACAGTCAAACCAAATATCACATCATATTAGGTAGTTCCCAACTCCAAAGAGTCAGTCACCCAAGGTCAATGGGTACACTCAATTTCTCACCAAAAACAATGCTCTAGTAAACTAATTAAAAGTTTTTAGTAGGAAAAAAGTCAGTTATTAAGAAGTTAAAGCAGGTAAAGTCTATTAACTGGTGAGTCAGAGTTTGTAAGTCCAAAGTGATAGCAAAGATGTAATGATGTGCTGGTTTTCCAGAAGTTCCTCAGGGCTGCCCAGAGTTATTCTGGGGTTCTCTACTTGTTTAGTATTCCACCCTGTTAGAATCCAGAACAGTTTGGAGATGTAGGATCAGTACCTGGATTCATTCTTAAAGCTGCTTTCTGTGGAAAGCAATGTTTTCATCATAACATGGGCTCTTCCTTTGTTGATTAAAGGAGAACAGAGTCTGTGAACTTCCACTGTTGAACATAACGACCCAGGCTTTGCACTTAACAATCTTTAACATTTTCCAGACTGCAGTCTTGTGTGATGAGCAAATCATGGAAAAACAATGTGATAGCCAGAAACAATGCTTTGCTATTTTTCATGACGTTTACACATCCAATACACTTACATCTTTACACTAAGGCTAAATCTGTGCTTACCAGAGAAGGTTGACCTCTCTGAGTCGATCTTCCGGGGTACCGTTTCGCACATGCACGAAACACTATGGGCCAAGGTCTGTGTTGACCCTGGAATTCCTCCTGAGCTGCAAGGGAGTAAAGAAGGTTGATGGGAGGAGCACTTCCATCGACCTTCTGCCATGAAGACAGGCACAGAAGTCAACGGCTGCAAAGTCAATTTTTGGTACTCAGTTGGCGTACCAAAAATTGTGTAACAGCCATCCGCCTTCAGGGTAAGTCTAGATGCAGCCTTACACACATTTCAGTCTTGGCTTATTTAAATTATGGGTATACATAATGTAAACCAATAGTAAATGATAGGTTATAGGTAAGTGAAGACAGTAATGGTATCGTTTCTTTGACATGCACTCACACAAGTGAATTGCTCCATACTAAGACACAACATTTATTTGATATTCACCCACAAATTAGTTAGTCTATGACTTTGGTCTGAGCTGGCCTATTAACTTCACAGGATGCTCTGCCTGCTTGGACGTGCCCTTAGGTGGTGCGCCAAAAGAAGATGACGGAAAGATAAGAAAGTAGAGTTTCTCCTTTGGAGACGAAATGATGGAATGAAGGGGGGTAGATCTTGTATTGGGGGAGGTGCTTAGGATGTTATTTCTTGGTGCCCTCAGGGTTAACTTAATAGATCACTGTGACTTGTCAGATTTTTAGCTAGTATCCTACACATTTTTTTTAACCTCCCCTGGGCTTTGGATATAAGCCGTAAAGTACCAGGACTCTCAGTGGTCAGACAGTGTGCCAGGCAGCTTAAAAGAGTTGAGTCTAAGGGTGATGGTTACACTTCTGAACCTACCAAACTCTCTTTTTTTTTTTCTTTCTCCCCCCTGCTCCCCACAATAGGCTGACAATACTGCAAAGGATTCCAAGTTACAGGGCTTGCTGAGTCAAGAAGGACCATCCTGTTCTGAATACTGCTCACCTGGGCCTGGTGGTAATTTCAAAGAATTGGAGGTGCTGGGGGGAAAGCACTCCTGGAAAGAGGCTTTGAGGCTTCAGGAAAGGGTCTCATTTGGTTCAGTGAGAGGGGCTTTGAGGTCAGATTCCAAAACTCTGCAGAAAGAGAATATTTTACATAGGGAGGCAGAGGGAGTAAATTTGAGTTGGAACAAAGTGAAGGAGGAAGATTTTTGTATTAGATTGTGAGGTGGCCTTTGGGATAGGAAGGAGAGGGAAGGATTGATAGGATCAGAGTTTGAGGTATCCTACAGACAAGAGATGGAAGGCAGAATAGTCTAGTGGCTAGGACACCAGACTGGGAGACAGGAAATCTTCATTCTGTTCCTCACTCTGTCACTAAACTTCTGTGAGACCATGGCTAAGTCATTTCCCCAATTTTTGTCTATTTTTCCACCCTTCTTTGTCCATTTTGTCTCGTTAGATTCTTGCATACAAATAAAATTATGTTAAACTGTTGTTTATGTTGCAAAGTAAAGCTCTTGAAACATAGGAGATACCAGATTTAGTTTTCCTTAAATCTGTCAACTTGTGTTCTGTGCTGAATGAGGGAGACAGCCTATGGAAAAAGTAACAAGTGATCTTGTAAATAAAGGCTGTGTCATAATGCTTATGCAAAAGGGGGCAGAATTAAAAGTACATGGGAATCATAAATCTTGCATTTCTTAACATGCAAGAACTTGATTTGCTACCTCAGTGTTTTTTTTAAAATACACACACACATTTATTTTTTAATTTTGTATGAGGGAGAACGTAATATTAAGAACAACCGTAATGGGTCAGACCAAAAGTCCATCTAGTCCAGTATCCTGTGGGCCAACAGTGGCCAATTCCAGGTGCCTCAGAGGGAGTGAGCCGAACAGATAACTCTCTCCTGCTAACCATCTCCTGCTTCTAACAAAGGGTAGGGACACCATTCCTGGCTAATAGCAGGGTGTTAAAGCAAAAGGTAAAAAACAAATTATTGTATGTGCTACTGTAACAACCCATGACACATGCTTGCCTTCCCCATTACATATCTTTCAGTAGAATTTGAATCCAGAACATTCAGCACTGACCGCTATCACTTGAACATCAGTATTAACTATGGCAGCAACGAAGGGTCCTGTGGCACCTTATAGACTAACAGAAAAGTTTAGAGCATGAGCTTTCATGAGTTAACTCACTTCTTCAGATGCTGGTCCTGGAAATCTGCAAGGCCAGGTATAAATAGGCCAGAGCAAGGCTGGGGATAACAAGGTTAGCTCAGTCAGGCAGGCTGAGTTGTATTGTCATCAGTAGATCTGGAGGTGTGAACTCCAAGAGAGGGGAAGCTGCTTTTGTATTTAGCCAGCCATTCACAGTCTTTGTTTAATCCTGAGCTGAGGGTATTGAATTTGCAGATGAATTGTAGCTCAGCAATTTCTCTTTGGAGTCTGTTCTTGAATTTCTTTGCTGCAGGATAGCTACTTTTAAATCTGCTACTGTGTGTCCTGGGAGATTGAAGTGCTCTCCTATGGGTTTTTATATATTGCCATTTCTGATGTCTGATTTGTGTGCATTTATTCTTTTACGTAGAGACTGTCCAGTTTGTCCGATGTATATGGCAGAGGGGCATTGCTGGCACATGATGGCATAAATTACATTGGTAGATGTGCGGCTGAATGAGCCCACGATGGTGTGGCTGATCCGGTTAGGTCCTGTAATGATGTTGCTGGTATGTATATGTGGGCAGAGCTGGCAACGAGGTTTGTTGCATGGATGGGTCCCTGAGATAAAGTGACTGTGGTGCGGTGTATAGTTGCTTGTTAGGATTTGTTTTAGGTTGGCAGGTTGTCTGTGAGCAATGATAGGTCTGCCTCCCAAGGCCTGTGAAAGTGTGTGGGATCATTGTCCAGGATGGGTTGTAGATCCCTGATGATGCACTGTAGAGGTTTTAGCTGAGGACTGTAGGTGATGGCTACTGGTGTTCTGTTGGTTTCTCTCTTGGGCTTGTCCTGTAGTAGGAGGCTTTGTGGCACACGTCTGGCTCTGTTGATTTGTTTTCTCACTTCCTCAGGTGGGTATTGCAGTCTCAAGAATGCTTGGTGCAGATCCTGTAGGTGTTTGTCTCTGTCGGAGGGGTTGGAACAAATGCGGTTATATCTAAGTGCTTGGCTGTAAACGATGGATCGTGTGGTGTGTCTGGGATGGAAGCTGGAGGCATGAAGGTAGGCGTAGCGGTCAGTGGGTTTACAGTACAGGGTGGTACTGATGTGTCCATTGTGTATAAGCACGGTAGTGTCAAGGAAGTGGATCTCCTGTGTAGATTGGTCCAGGCTGAGCTTGATGTTGGGGTGGAAGTTGTTGAAGTCCCGGTGGAATTCCTCCAGAGTCTCCTTCCCATGGGTCCAGAGGATGAAGATGTCGTCAATGTAGTGTAAATAGAGCCGGGGTGTTAGTGGACGAGAGTTGAGGAAGCGCTGTTCTAGGTCAGCCATGAAAATATTGGCATATTGAGGGGCCATGCGGGTACCCATAGCTGTGCCGCTGATTTGAAGGTATATATTGTCACCGAATCTGAAATAGTTGTGTGTGAGTATAAAGTTGCAGAGCTCAGCTGCCAGATGTGCTGTAGCATCATCAGGGATACTGTTCCGGACAGCATTTATTCCATCTTTGTGTGGGAAGTTAGTATACAGAGCCTCTACATCCATGGTTGCTAGGATAGTGTTTTCTGGTAGGTCACCAACGTATTGCAGTCTTCTCAGGAAGTCAGTGGTGTCGCGGAGGTAGCTGGGGGTGTTGGTGACATAGGGTCTGAGGAGAGAGTCCACATAACCAGACAGTCCTTCAGTGAGAGTGCCAATACCGGAGATGATGGAGCGTCCAGGATTTCCAGGCTTGTGGATCTTGGGTAGTAAGTAGAATAACCCTGGACGGGGCTCTAGAGGTGTGTTGGTGTAGATCTGTTCTTGTGCTTGTGTAGGGAGTGTCCTGAGCAGATGGTGTAGTTTTTTAGTGTATTCCTCGGTGGGGTCTGAGGAAAGTAGCCTGTAAAATCTGGTATTGCAGAGTTGTCTGGAAGCCTCCTTCTGGTAGTCAGACCTGTCCATGATGACAGTAGCTCCTCCTTTATCTGCCTCTTTGATTATAATGTCAGGGTTGCTTCTGAGGCTGTGGATGGCATTGCGTTCCGCACGACTGAGGTTGTGAGGCAAACGATGTTGTTTCTCCACAATTTCTGTCTGTGCGCGTCGGCGGAAGCATTCTATGTATAGGTCCAGACTGTTATTTCTGCCCTCGGGAGGAGTCCACGTGGAGTTGTTATTCTTGTGCTGCTGGGAGGTTGTCTGTGTAATGGTGTGTTGGTCAGCGTTGTGTTGAAAGTATTCTTTGAGTCTGAGACGGTGAAAGTAGGCTTCCAGATCACCGCAGAACTGTATCATGTTTGTGCGTGTGGTGGGGCAAAAAGAGAGTCCCCGAGAAAGGGCAGACTCTTCTGCTGAGCTGAGTGTGTAGCTGGACAGATGAGTATTAACTATGTTAGTTGACAGCAGAAGACTGTTATAAAGTGGGGGTGGACTTGCTGGATCCTGGTAGGGGAGCCTTCCCTAGTTCCCCTTCTCTTCACCATTTATCTAGCAGACCCTAGCCACATGAGTTAAGGAAGCTCCTATATCATGTGGTACCCCAATTAAAGGGTTATTCTGTTAGTGCTGGAGGATAAGGGAAGTCAGCCATAGGGCATGACTGTCTCTCTTCTTCCCTGACTTTGTGAGCACTTGAGGAAGCTCCAACCCCATACATCTGGACCTCTTATCTTTTGCTTACTGACTTCTTGTGGGTCTAGATTTACTGTTGGTGACATGCATGTATTTTGTCACTAGGTCATTCAACAACATTGGTGAATAACGAACTGCAGTCTTCTCAACCCTCTGAAGACACCATGGTGCTCTCTCAGGTATGACCTTGGCAATACAGATTTCACTGCAAGGTTGGACAAGTCTCTAGTCTAGGTAACATCCAGTCTAGTTTGGAAACATGCAAAGACTAAGCTTCTGCAATCACACAGCCTGATGGTGCTATTGTGGTGCTAAGCAAAGCTCTGTGTATTTAGCTTTCTTAATTTCTTTCTTCCAGTCTGGAGTGGCACAGCTATTGCAACACCAACATTAATGTTCTTCAGGTACTTGTTCACATTGATTCCAATCACATGTGTGTGCACCAAATGCATGGATGTGGAAAACTTTCTGCCTTATGAGTTTCTGTAAGATTTGCTGGGGAACTCTCTGGAGCTGCACATTCATGGCTCTCAATATATGACCCTGGCAATGCCCCACCCCCATTACCTTCTGTGGCAGCTTTGAAAGAATGATCACTTGCTTGCAAGAGCTGCCTTAGCTATATGAGTTCTCAGTTAGAGTTGCCGTGTTTATAGTTGTTTAGTTGGTGAGCAGTATTGTTTTGTCCCATCATCTGCCTGGAATCATATAATCAAAGGGTGGACGAGACCTCAGAAGCTCATCAAGTCCAACCCTCTGCTGAAAGCAGAACCAGTGCCAACTAAATCATCCCGGCCAGGTCTTTGTCAAGCCAGGACTTAAAGGTTTCTAAAGAGGGAGATTCTGTCACCTCCCTAGGTAACCCATTAGAGAGCTTCACCACCCTCCTAGTAAAGTAGTTTTTCCAGGTATCCAACACAGACCTCCCCCACCATAATTTGAAACCATTGCTACTTGTTCTGTCATCTGTCACCACATAGAACAGTCTCTCCATCCTTTTTGGACCCCACCCCTCTTCATATAGTTGAAAGCTACTATCAGATCCCCACTCATTCTTCTCTTCAGGAGACTAAATAAGCCCAAATCCCTCAGCCTCTCCTTATAAGTCCTGTGCCCCAACCCGTTAATCATTTAATCACTTTCCACTGGACTCTCTCCAGCATGTCTACATTCTTTCTGTAATGGGGAACCCAGAAATGGATGCAGTACTCCAGATGCAGCCTCACCAGTGTCTAATAAAGGAGAATAATCACTTCCCTACATCTTGTGACAGTGCTCCAACTAATGCACCACAATATGCCGTTAGTCTTCCTGGCTACAAGGGCACACTGTTGGGTCATATTCAGCTTCTCATTCATTGTAATTCCCAGGTCCTTTTCATTAAGAACTTCTGCTTAGCTAGTCAGTTCCCAGCCTGTAGCAGTGCTTGGGATTCCTTCGTCCTAAGTGCAGGACTCTGTTCTTGTCCTTGTTGAACTTCATCAGATGTCTTTTGGCCCAGTCCTCCAGTTTATCTAGGTCTCCTTGGACCTTATCCCTGTCCTTCAGCATATCAACGTCCTCTATTAGCTAAATATTAACTACAGACTTGCTAGGTTTAATCCATCCCCTCATTCAAGTTATAAATAAAGATATTGAACAAAACCAGCCCCAGAACCAACCCTTGGGATAGTCAGCTTGATACTGGCTGCCAATCAGACATGGAGCCATTGGTCAGTACCCAATGAGTCCAACTGTCTAGATAGCTTTCACTTCACCTTACAGTCCATTTATTTAATCCATACTTCTCTGACTTGCTGGTAAGAATACTGTGGGAGACTGCAACTGAAGCTTTGCTTAAGTCAAAGTATATTACGTCCTCTGTCTTACCCATATCCACAGAGCCAGTTACCTCATCATAGAAGGCAATCGGGTAGGTCAGGGATGACTTGCCCTTGGTGAATCCATGTTGACTATTCATGATCACTTCCTCTCCTCTAAGTGCTTCAGAGTGGATTCCTTGAGGCTCCCCTGCAGGGACTGAGGTGAGGCTGATCAGTCTGTAGTCCCCATATTCTCCTTCTTCGTTTTTTAAAGATGGGCACTACATTTACCTTTTTCCCAATTGCCTGGGACCTCCCTCAGTCTTCATGAATTTTCAAAGATAATGACCAATGGTTCTGCAATCACATCAGCCAGCTCACTCAATGTTCCTGGATGGATTTGTGTATGTCCAACTTTTCTAAATAATTCTCAACCTTTTCTTTCTTCACTGCCCACTTCCTTGCCATTCTGTATTGCCTAGTTCAGCAGTCTGGGAGCTGACCTTGTCTGCGAAGAGAGAGGCAAGAAAAGCATAGAGTAGTTCAGCTTTTTCCACATTATCTGTCACTGCATTACCTCCCTCATTCAATAAGGGTCCCACAGCTTCCTTAACAGCCTTTTATTGCTAACATGCTTGTAGAAGCATTCCTTGTTACTTTTCACATCCCTTGTTAGCTGCAACTGCAGTTGCACTTTGGCCTTCCTGATTACACCTCTGTAGGTTCAAGCGATATATTTATACGCTTCGCTAATCATCTGTCCAAGTTCCTACTTCTTGTAAATCTTCCTGTATTGTCCGTATACTGCTGTATTAGTCTCCAAGTTGATGTCAGGTGATTGAAATCCCCTATGAGGACCAGGGCCTGTGTTTGTCAGACAACTAGCAAAAGCTTCCAGAAAGCCTCTTCTACCGTGTCCATTTGATCTGGTCGTGTATAGCAGACCCCACCATGACATCACCCTTGTTGCTCTCGCCCCTAACCTTAACCCAGAAACTTTCAGCATGCGTGCAACACGCTCAGGGCTTTAAGCCTTGAATCATAGAATCATAGAACACTAGGACTGGAAGGGACCTCGAGAGGCCATCGAGTCCAGCCCCCTGCCCCAATGGCAGGATCAGGTACTGTCTAAACCATCCCTGTTAGACATCTATCTAACCTGTTCTTAAATATCTCCAGCGATGGAGATTCCACAACCTCCCTTGGCAATTTATTCCACTGTTTGACCACCATGACAGTTAGGAACTTTTTCCTAATGTCCAACCTAAACCTCCCTTGCTGCAGTTGAAGTCCATTGCCTCTTGTTCTATCCTGAGATAGATAGATCCAAGGTAGTTGCAACTATCCTGAGAGCCCAAGAAGAACAAGTTTTCTCTCTCCTCCTTATGACACCCTTTTAGATACCTGAAAACCACTATCATGTCTCCCCTCAATCTTCTCTTTTCCAAACTAAACAAGCCCAGTTCTTTCAGCCTTTCTTCACAGGTCACATTCTCTAGACCTTTAATCATTCTTCGGAGGGGTAGCTATTTTAGTCTGGATCTGTAACAGCAACGAAGCTTTCCTGAGTACAGACTCACTTCATCAAGACCAGCATCTGATGAATTGAGTCTGTGCTCACGAAAGCTCATGCTCAAAACTTTTCTGTTAGTCTATAAGGTGCCACAGGACCCTTCGTTGCTCTACAGATCCAGACTAACACGGCTACCCCTCTGATTCTTGTGCCTTGTTCACAACACACCTGTTAATGCATCACAGAATCATGTTTGCTTTTTTTGCAACAGCATTGACTCATATTTAGCTTGTGGTCCACTATAATCCCTAGATCCCTTTCTGCTGTAGTCATTCGTAGACAGTCTCTCCCCATTCTGTATGTGTGAAACTGTATCGCAGTCGGCACTATGATAGCTGCGTGTCAGAAGGATGTTTTTGAGGTTATCACGTCTAGCGATGACCAAGTCTAGTTGATGCCAGTGTTTCGAGCGTGGGTGTCTCCATGACACTCTGTGCTGTGGCTTGGTTTGGAAAAATGTGTTTGTGATGCACAGATTGTACATGTACGTGCAAAGTTTGAGAAGACGCTGTCCATTTTCATTCATTTTTCCCACACTAAAGTGGCCTAAGCAGGAAGGCCATGAGTCACGATCAGCTCCAACTCTTGCATTGAAGTCGCCCAAAATGTACAGTTGTTCGCGAGCAGGTATTTGTGCTATGGCAGCACTCAGCATGTCATAGAACTTGTCTTTTACTTCTGGTGTGGCGTACAGCGTTGGTGCGTAAGCGCTGATCAGATGGACAGGACCAGCGCAAGTTTGAAGTATGACCTGAAGGAGTCTCTCTGATCCTCCCATGACTAATTCTACCATTTGTAGAAGGGTGTTTCTCATGGAAAAGCCAACACCACGCTCCCTGTGCTCTTCTTGGGCTTTACCCTGCCAGAAAAAGGTGTAGTCCTTTTCCTTTAGAGATCCCAGATCTGTGAGTCACGTCTCTTGCAGAGCAGCAATGTCAACTTGGAGCCTCTTCAGTTCCTCATTGATGACAGCAGTCTTTCGGGTGTCGCTGATGTCCTGAAGATCTTCAGTCAGACCGATCAGCATGGTCTGCACATTCCAGCAAGCAAGCTTAAAACTTTGATGGTTTCTTTTTCTTGTTGATTTTCTTATTGGTTTGCCTGGTGCTCAAATTTCAGTCACTTGTCAGGTTTGGGAACCTTAAGCCACACGCACCCAGTGAGGCAGGTGAACTGTGGCGGGACAGCCCCCAGCCAGTAGGGTACTGCCCAGCTTGAGGCAGGCGGTGACTGTCCAGTGAGATGCGACAATCTCTCCCACCATCGAAGGCAACCCCTGGCACTCGGTCTCTACGCCAATCGAGCAAGAGCTTATAACCGGTATCTGTTACCTCCCATGTTAGTTCAATGCTGTTAAGCGATGCTGGAGTACCTCTCCAGAAGTGAGCCTGGGCAATTTTTTGGGACCCTGGGCTGCCCAGAGGCCAGTGTTTCCCTCTCAGCTTTACTGATATAGTCCAAAGGAGAGGTTAACCTCCATGTCTGGTACCAGCTCAGCTGCAGGAGTTGCTGGGTCAATGTCAGAAGTTGGCACAGAACCACCTTAGGACTCCCCTCTGGATTTTCTGTCAGGGTTTACTCCCTTAGCCTCGCTCCTTCCCAGGATAACCCACAAGGCAGTGGGGCATGGAGAATGTGGGTAACAATCCCACTACCTCTTGCATCTCGCTGGCACCACGTGTCCCCAAAGCTCCCTGTGGCCTGATGACCTCCTCCCCTCCCCAGGACCCTCCTCCCCACCCCTCTGCCTCTCATCAGCTACCATCACCCCCAGATCCCCCCATTCCCCCCCTTGTCCCGCATCCACTCCCATGTCCCCCCACCTCACCACACTGTCCCCTATCAGCTCTCATTGCCCCCAGCTCCCCCCTCCCCCACCCTCTCCACACCTGGCCGTGAGCTGCTGCAGCCCCACGTCCTCCAGGAAGGTGCCGATCTCGCAGCCCAGCCACGCCCTGGGTCCCTGCCAAAGGTACCAACTCTTCTGGCTGTGGCTGCCCCCAGAGCCCCATGGAGCTGCTGCGGGATGCGCATGCAGGGATCACAGGACTGGGCCTGGAAGCCCAGGCAATCTGAGCAGGGAGCTGCAGTGGCCAGGGGAGAGGACTTCTTCCCTGGTCATGGCAACTCTATGCACAGCAGCCCCAAGCCCCTGTATGTGGGGCTTATTAGGCAGCTTTGTTGGCAATTGCAGTAGCCACCTCCCACACAATGGCCTTTACCAGGTCCTAGGTGCCTCCCAGTATTTTCCAGGTTGGTAGTCTTGGCAGGCTGCCACCACAGGTCACCCATACACCCAGCTCTCCTGGACTCCTTTCCCCTTCATGTTAGTGTCCTGACATAAGTTTCTGACATTCGTGCACTTGGTATGCACATATCTATTTGGAATAGATGTGAACAACACATCTTGAAGAACAACCATTACAAGAAGGTGAGTAACTGTTTGTTTTTTACTTGTCACAGCAACCATTGCTAAGACCACTAGTCAGCCAGGACAGAGCACAAGTGAGAGTCAATAGATACCACCAGTGCCTGAGGTCTCAGGAGGACATGACCCCGTAGAGCAAGGGCCAGCAACCTCCAGCTCATGTACCAAGAGTGGCACATGAGCTGATTTTCATTAGCACATGACAAGGCAGGAGTCCAGTGCCCCATGTTGGCCCAGGGACAGCAGGAGTGCTGACGAAGAGGAGGGCCAAAAGGAGTGTTGTTTTCCCTGCCTCTACACCTGTGTCCAGTCCCCAAATTAATAAGAGTGGCCTGGAGGGGAAGGCAGGAGATTAGGAACCTCTCACAGCGCCACCAGCCATGCCTTGTTAGGGCAGGGCCTCAAACATGTGCAGATCCCACTGGGCAGGGGCTCAAAGTGGTTTGGGCTTGGCAGCAGCCATAGAACCTGGGCAGTGGGAATGCCCAGGGACTGGACTGCCCCATGGGAGCAGCGGCAGGAGCAGAACCGGAGCCAGCCTGCCCCGTGTGCAGCATAAAGCCATCAGTGTTAGAGGGTCTAGGGGTGCAGCTGAGGGGTACCCAGCAGGCAGAGGGTGGCTGGGCTGGGCCAGCATGAATGGGTGGCAGCAGGGAGTGGGCTTGAGTGCTACATGTAGTGCATGGAATCACTGCCACTGGACATCCAGCGCAACCTGTCCCCACTGTGAACAAGGTGAGTGTGGCGTGGAGTGGGCAGTGCGGGGAGCAGGGCTTCGGTATCTCCCCCAGCCCTGCCCCATTAGCTGAGGAGCTCCTGTAGATGGGGATGGGGGCAGAGCTGGTTGTAACAAGCCATGGCTCTCAGGGAGTGACTGAAAAGGGGTCTTTTCTCTGCCTCAGCCTAGGCAGGGTTACATGTGCTGGCTGGAGACACATGTATTGCCCGGTTGGTGAGCTGCTCCATATTATGTGACTGCTCTGGGTCTACAGCACAGAACCCACTTCTCATGCATTTGACGAAGTGGGTCTTTGCCCACAAAAGCTTATGCTCCAAAATATCTGTTAGTCTGTAAGGTGCCGCAGGGCTTCTTGTTTTTGAAGATACAGAATAATTTGGCGACCCTCTGATATTTCTCTTCTGAATGAGAGAGAAGCCTCTTCAACTGTTTGTCTTCCTCTGGTGTTGATACATGAGAGCTGTCAAGTGCCAACAAGGTCTTCGGTGCACATTTATCATTCATCGCCCATCAGGCAAGAGACGATGCAGCTGTTGACCGAGCAGCTCTCCAGTCAGTGATTCCTTCACTCCAACCCTACCTCGGGGAAGAACTTGGAATCATCTAATTAGAATCAACATGAATAAGCATTTGGAGGGAAAAAATGGTTACCCATCTTCTCGTAACTGTATTTTGAGGTGTGTGGTTCATGTCCATTCCAGTACCCACTCTTTCTTTTCCATGTCAGAGTAACTAGCAAGAAGGAAGTGAAGGTGTGGAGGGTTGGGTCAGCTGGGTCATACTGAATGCCATGAAAGCACCATTTCCAGGGTGCTTCCTAGTCGACCTGAATGGGGCTGCTAAGGGAAAAAGTTTCTGACATCTGTGCACTTGGTGTGCACACATCTATTTGGAATGGATGCGAACAACACATGTTGAAGAACCACTGTTACAAGAATCACAGAATCATAGAATCATAGAACACTAGGACCGGAAGGGGCCTTGACAGGCCATCGAGTCCAGTCCCCTGCCCTGACAGCAGGACCGACCACTATCTACACCATCCCTAATAGACATCTATCTAATCTGTTCTTAAATATCTCCAGCGAGGGAGATTCCACAACCTCCCTTGGCAACTTATTCCAGTACTTGACCACCTTGACAGTTAGGAACTTTTTCCTAATGTCCAACCTAAACTTCCCTTGCTGCAGCTTAAGTCCATTGCCTCTTGTTCTCTCCTCAGAGGCCAAGAAGAACAAGTTTTCTCCCTCCTCCTTATGACACCCTTTAAGATATCTGAAAACCGCTATCATGTCCCCCCTCAATCTTCTTTTTTCCAAGCTAAACAAGCCCAATTCTTTCAGCCTTTCTTCATAAGTCATGTTCTCCAGACCTTTTATCATTCTAGTTGCTCTTCTCTGGACCTTCTCTAATTTCTCCACATCTTTCTTGAATTGGGGTGCTCAGAACTGGACACAATGTTCCAGCTGAGGCCTAACCAGCTCAGAGTAGAGCGGTAGAATGATTTCTCGTGTCTTGTTCACAACACACCTGCTAATGCATCCCAGAATCATGTTTGCTTTTTTTGCAACAGCATCACACTGTTGACTCATATTTAACTTGTGATCTACTAGAACCCCTAGATCCCTTTCTGCTGTACTCCTTCCTAGACAGTCTTTTCCCATTCTGTATGTGTGAAACAGATTCTTCCTTCCTAAGTGCGGCACCTTACATTTATCTTTATTAAACTTCATCCTGTTTACTTCAGACCATTTCTCCAATTTATCTAGATCATTCTGAATTATGACCCTATCCTCCAAGGTAGTTGCAACCCCTCCCAGCTTGGTATCATCTGCAAACTTAATAAGTGTACTTTCTATGCCAATATCCAAATCATTAATGAAGATATTGAACAGAACTGGTCCCAAAACAGACCCCTGCGGAACCCCACTTGTTATGCTTTTCCAGCAGGATTGAGCACCATTAACTACTACTCTCTGGGTACGATTAGTCAGCCAGTTATGCACCCACCTTATTGCAGCCCCATTTAAGTTGGACTTGCCTAGTTTGTCAATAAGAATATTATGCGAGACCGTATCAAATGCTTTACTAAAGTCTAGGTATACCACATCCACTGCTTCTCCCTTATCTACGAGTCTTGTTATCGTGTCAAAAAAAGCTATCAGGTTGGTTTGATGTGATTTGTTTTTTACAAAACCATGTTGGCTGTTCCCTATCACTTTACTACCTTCCAAGTGCTTGCAGATGACTTCCTTAACTACCTGCTCCATTACCTTTCCTGGCACAGAAGTTAAGCTGACTGGCCTGTAATTTCCTGGGTTGTTCTTATTCCCCTTTTTGTAGATGGGCACTATATTTGCCCTCTTCCAGTCTTCTGGAATCTCTCCTGTCTCCCATGACTTTCCAAAAATGAGAGCTAACGGCTCAGCTACCTCTTCTATCAGCTCCTTGAGGATTCTAGGATGCATTTCATCAGGCCCTGGTGACTTGCAGACATCTAATTTTTCCAAATGGTTTTTAACTTGTTCTTTTTTTATTTCAAAAACTAGCTCTATCCCTTTTTCACCAGCATTCACTATGTCAGGCATTCCTTCATACTTCTCTGTGAAGACCAAAACAAAGAAGTCATTAAGCATCTCTGCCATTTCCAAGTTCCCCGTTACTGTTTCTCCCTCCTCACTGAGCAATGGCCCTACCCTGTCCTTGGTCTTCCTCTTGTTTCTAATATATTTGTAAAAGGCCTTCTTGTTACCCTTTATGCCTGTAGCTAGTTGGAGCTCATTTTGTGCTTTAGCCTTTCTAATTTTACTCCTGCATTCCTGTGTTGTTTGCCTATGTTCATTCTTTGTAATTTGTCCTAGTTTCCATTTTTTATAGGATTCCTTTTTTAGTTTGAGATCATGCAGGATCTCCTTGTTAAGCCAAGCAGTCTTTGCCCATATTTACTATCTTTCCTACCTAGGGGAATACCTTGTTTTGGGGCCCTTAATAATGTTTCTTTGAAAAACTGCCAACTCTCCTCAGTTGTTTTTCCCCTCGGTTTTTCCTCCCATGGGATCTTACCTACCAGCTCTCTGAGTTTACCAAAATCTGCCTTCCTGAAATCCATCATCTCTATTTTGCTGTTTTCCCTCCTACCAGTCCTTAGAATTGTGAATTCTATGATTTCATGATCACTTTCACCCAAGCAGCCTCCCACATTCAAATTCTCGACCAAGTCCTCCTTATTTGTTAAAATCAAATCCAAAACAGTTTCTCCCCTGGTGGCTTTTTCAACTTTTTGGAATAAAAAATTGTCTCCAATGCAGTCTAAGAACTTATTGGATAGTCTGTGCCCCGCTGTATTAGTGTCCCAGCATATATCTGGATAGTTAAAGTCCCCCATCACCACCAAATGCTGGACTCTGGATGATTTTGTTAGTTGTTTAAAAAAAACATTATCCACCTCTTCCACCTGGTTACGTGGCTTGTAGTAGACTCCTAACAGGACATCACCCTTGTTTTTTACCCCTCTTAAACTAACCCACAGACTCTCAACACGTCCATCTCCTATGTCCATTTCCACCTCAGTCCAAGTGTGTACATTTTTTATATATAAGGCAACACCTCCCCCCTTTTTTCCCTGTCTATCTTTCCTAACCAGGCTGTAGCCTTCAATACCAACATTCCAATCATGTGTATTATCCCACCAAGTTTCTGTGATGCCAATGATATCATAGTTGTATTTATTTATTAGCACTTCCAGTTCTTCCTGCTTATTACCCATACTTCTTGCATTGGTATATAGCCATCTTAGATATTGATTTGAACTTCCCCCCAGTTTTTTCCTGGCCCTCTTTTTACTCTGACATTGTTGCCCATGCTCCCTCCTACTTCCAACCCATCTCCCAGGTTTCCATGTTCTCCTCTTACCTGCGGGCTTTGCTCCCCTGTCCCCGGCAAACCTAGTTTAAAGCCCTCCTCAGGAGGTCATCTAGTCCAGCCCCCTGCTTCAAGCAGGATCAACCCCTACTAAGTCATCCCAGCCAGGACCTTGTCCAGCCGGGACTTAAAAACCTCAAGGGATGGAGAATCCACCACCTCTCTAGGCAACGCATTACAATGCTTCACCAACCGCCTGGTGAAGTAGTTTTTCCTAATATCTAACCTACAACTTTCCCTCTTCAACTTCTGACCATTACTCCTTGTTCTGCCATCTGACACCACTGAGAACAATTTCTCACCCTCCTCTTTAGAGCTCCCCTTCAAGAAGTTGAGGCTGCTATTAAATCACCTCTGTCTTCTCTTCTGAAAACTAAACAAGCCCAAATCCCTCAGTCTATCTTCATAGGTCTTGTGCTCCAGCCCCTTAATCATTTTTGTTGCCCTTCTCTGAACCTGCTCCAGCAAATCCACATCCTTTTTCTACTGGAGGACCCAAAACTGAACACAATATTCCAGATGTGGCCTCACCAGTGCCGAATAAAGAGGAATAACTACTTCTTCTTCGAGTGTCCCCGTGGGTGCTCCACAATAGGTGTCGGGCTCGCCCGGCGCCGCAGATCGGATCTTCCAAGCAGTTTCTGCCAGACCGCGCATGCGCCGGCGCGCGCCGTTCCCTTGCGTGCTCCTGGCCACGTGCGCGATCCGGTCCCCGCCAGTTCCTCTTAACCGCCGTCGGCTGCAGACGGAATCCAAACTAGGCTAAGGCCAAGTTAGCGTATTCAATGGTTTTAACTGTTTTTTCTTTAAACTTTTCAAGTTCTTAGGCTACTGCAAGTTAGCCAGTTGTTATTTTTCAAAAAAAAAACAAAAAAAAACCAACAAGCGGGATGGCATTCAGTCCAGTCCCAGTAACAAGAGGAACACCGGAGGCCAGGAGCCTAGGGCCATCAGCCCTCCTGCCGAGGCAGGTTATCGGAGAAGGGGAAAAACAGCACGGAGAAGGTGCTAAGTACCCATTAACAACTGAAAGACTCACCAACAATGTCCTCTTCAGGATTTAAGAAATGTGAGTCCTGCCGAGAGGCAATGCCAGCGTCTGATGGGCACAGTCTCTGCATAAGGTGCCTGGGGGAGTCCCATGTCACGCAGAAATGCTCCTTCTGTGCAAAACTAACAGCCAGAGCAAGGAAGGACAGGGAGATGCGGCTTAAAATGCTGCTCTTCGACAAGGCCCTCCAGCCAGACGTGCCGGAGCGGCTGCAGCAGGAGGGACCCTCCGGGGCCCATAAAAGGAAAGCCGCCTCCCTCACCCCATCAGCGCAAAAACGCAGGAAAGCCTCCCCAGCCCGATCCCTGCCGGCAGCAACAGCGAGCGGGACGGGAGGAGCGCGCAGCCCCCAGCTGCAGCAACAGCTGATTGGCGGCGGCACGGAGAGCCACGTGGAAGCGGGTCAGCCTCCGATAATCAAACAGCTGCCCCGCACCGCAGGCAGGGCGGCGGCTAAACAAGCGCCGGTACCGGCGGCACCGCAAGCAGCGGCACCGACCCCTGGGGAACCGGTGGTGCAGAGCGCGCAGGCACGCAGCCCGCAGGCACCGGAGGACACCGCCCGTGCGGCACCGCCCACGAGCGTGCCGAGCACGGCGCGGACGGGGCCAAGATCCCCTACACACCAGGGGGTGGAGTTACCTCCTCAAGGGAGGGGGAAGGCTGCACACAAAACGAGGCACCGCAACCCCTCTCCAGACAGGGCTGCGGATTTGCTTTCTTTCAGCCCTCCGCTTATGCTGCAGACTCCAACCAGAAGGCAGGGGTCCCCCCTAGCCTACCCGGAGCCCCCGTCTCCATTTTTACAACCAGCCTCGCCCTGGCTGGGACCACCTTCACCCTTCCTGGGGTTTGAGCCGCTGGAATACTATCCAAAATCGCTCTCTCCAGTGTCCCAGATCTCTCGACGATCTCGCTCCCCCAGACGCAGAGGGTATGCACCAAGGGAGTGGTCTAGGTCACCTTCCCAAGAACAGTGCCTATACTGCCATGGTCGCCCCTATCACGCGGGGCATAGACACCGCCGGCAATCTACCAGGGAAAGATCCCCACAGACGATCTCGTATCCCCAAGGGCAGTCGCGAACGGGGACAGAGACTCAAGTATCTCAGGGGGGACTGGTTATGGAACCCCGAGATTTTCCCTCGCAAGCCTCTAGCGAGAGGGTGTACCATCACCAACAGGAACCGGAAGGGTCCAGAGAGGCGTACCCCAGTGATTCCTCGCTCTCCTCCCCGGACGAGGCTACGGCCCCGGGGGACGTCCATCCTCCGGACGATCTCAAACAGTTTCAAGAGCTGTTTAAGATGGTGGCCTTCACGCAAGGCATCCAGACAGCAGAGGTGCAAGAGAAACACCATAAGCTCCTCAAAAAGCTCAGACCTCCGGCCTCCTCCAAAGTAGCAATACCGCTTGATGAAGCAATCTTGGAGTCCGCCACTACGATATGGCAGACGCCTGCGACTATTCCGCCTGTCCACAAGAGAGCGGACAAGAAATACTTCGTGACGGCGAAGGGCATGGAGTTCCTGTTCAGCCACCCACAACCAAGTTCCTTGGTGGTGGAGTCATCGCAACAAAGATCAAAGACATCTCAATTCAAGACGGGGGAACAGACAAAGATGCCAAGAAGCTAGAGCTGTTCGGCAGAAAGGTCTACTCCTCCTCCACTCTACTGTTGCGAATGGCAAATTACGCAGCGCATTTAGCGAACCATAATTTCGACAACTACACTAGGTTAACCTCCCTCATGGACTCGCTTCCAGAGGACAAGAAACCGGTGCTCAAGGCCATCCGTGCAAGAAGGCTACGCGGCCTCGAGGACGGGAGTTCAGATCACCCTGGATGTTGCGGACACAGCAGCACGTTCCACAGCTACGGCAGTGGTGATGCGAAGGGAGTCCTGGCTCCAGACTTCGGGTATACCGAGGGATCTGCAGGCAAAGATAGTCGATCTTCCCTTCGACTCGCAGAAGCTGTTTGCTGAATCAACTGCCTCGGTCCTTCATTCCAGCAAAGATTCAAGAGCCACACTTAGGACCCTGGGGATTTACACCCCTCCATACAGAAAGAAAAAGTACTGCCCTCAACAAAGACGGTACCAGTACCAGCCACAGCGTCCCCAGTACCACAGGGGTTACGAGCAAGGGCGACATCAACAGCACCAGCAATACAGAACTCCCAGGCAAAGTTCACAACAGAGCCGTGCGTCCTCGGGGCAGGGCCAAAGGCCACAAGTTTGACACACAGATCCAGGGCTGCACCATCACTACCATCGCACAAGGTCATCCGAAGCTGTTATTCCACCATCGCCTCCGACCATTCTACGACCAGTGGCAAAGGATCACCACAGACAAATGGGTGCTGGAGATCATAGCCACGGGGTACGCCATCCCCTTCCAGTCGCTCCCACCGCCACGACCTCCACCCAGACCCCACCTCCAGGAGGCCTCCCACGTAGCGAGGCTCAAGCAGGAGGTAGACCATCTCATGCTCATAGGGGCAGTGGAAAGAGTGCCGGAGCAACTGCAAGGGAAAGGGTTCTCCTCGAGGTACTTCCTCATGCAGAAAAAGACAGGAGGCTGGAGGCCCATCTTAGATCTTCGAGGCCTCAACCGGTACCTGCGCAAGCAACGCTTTCGGATGATCACAATCGCCTCCATCCTTACGGCACTGGACGATGGAGATTGGTTCGCAGCCCTCGATTTACAAGCCGCGTATTTTCACATAACTATCCATCCGGCTCACCGGCGATTCCTCCGGTTCATGGTAGGCAAAGAACATTTTCAATACAAGGTCCTACCGTTTGGCCTCTCCTCGGCCCCCAGAGTCTTCACCAAGACCTTGGCAGTGGTGTCAGCCTACCTGCACAGACAGGGGGTATTTATATTCCCGTATCTGGACAACTGCCTACTCAAAGGGGCCTCGAAGGAAGAGGTACTACGCATGATACGCGTCACAGCAGGCACGTTCTCTTCGCTCGGCCTGGTTATCAATCTGGCAAAATCAAAGATAGACCCCAAACAGGACATAGAGTTCATAGGGGCACGCATAAATTCTATTACAGTGAGAGTATATCTACCAGAGACTCGCTTTCGGGCCATCGGCTCCCTCGTGCAGGTCATCACCTTCAGCCCTACGATGCCGGTCCTGACGTGCTTACAGCTGCTGGGCCACATGGCAGCGGCGACGTTCATAGTACAGAACGCCAGGTTACACATGCGCAGCATGCAGCACTGGCTGGCGAGCATATACAAACTGGCAGCACACACCGTTCACAGGGTGGTGTCGCCCATAGCAGAGGTGCGCAAATCCCTGCAATGGTGGGTAAACCCCAAGAACTTGCTAACAGGGGTACCCTTCCACCAACCACAAATATCGGTTTTTCTTACTACAGATGCCTCCGTCATAGGGTGGGGAGCACACATGGGCGAAGAGGTGATTCAAGGGCTGTGGTCCTCCACGGAGCAGTCACTGCACATAAATATACTGGAGCTCAGAGCAGTGTTCAACGCCTGCAGACACTTTCAAGACCATATACAAGGCAAAGTTGTCGGGATCAGTACAGACAATACCTCCACCTTGTTTTATATAAACCGGCAAGGAGGAGCTCGGTCCCGTGCCTTATGTGCGGAAGCAGTCCAGTTATGGAACTGGTGCATTGCCAACAATATAATCTTGAAAGCCTCGTACTTACCAGGCGCTCACAATGTGAAGGCAGACCAGCTGAGCAGGCGTTTTGCACTCACGCACGAGTGGCAGATCCATCCCGATCTGCTACGACCGATTTTCCACGCATGGGGTTTTCCCCAGATAGACCTGTTTGCCACTCAACTCAACAAGAAGTGCCCACGATTCTGCTCCAGGGCAGGACTGGGACGGGGGTCCCTGGGGTACGCGTTTGCGATCTCCTGGAGGGGCCCCCTGCTTTACACTTTTCCTCCCACAGTGCTGATTCACAAAGTCTTGCAGAAAGCCAGGAGGGAAGGAGCCCGAATGATCCTGATAGTCCCAACATGGGATCGAAAGCAATGGTTCCCCCTACTCCTGCGCATGTCGGACCATCCACCGATGCCTCTTCCGGTTGCGCTGCATCTGCTCACGCAAGCCCAGGGGTCCATAGTGCATCTGCACCCCCAAGGCCTGCGACTACAAGCGTGGTTAATCCATGGCTCAGCTCCCTAGAGAGCACATGCACGGAGGAAGTGCAGCGAGTCCTAGAAAGTAGCAGGAGGACTTCCACCAGGAAGACCTACAAGCAGAAATGGACTCGCTTCACGGCTTGGTGTTCTACCAAACAGCTGGCCCCCCTTTCAGTGCCTATACCTGTAATATTAGAGTATTTACTGGACCTCAAGAGAGGAGGACTCTCACTATCCTCGTTAAAGGTCCACCTTGCCGCCATTTCAGCGTTCAGACACGAGGAGGAAGGGCACACGGTGTTCGCCCATCCCATGGTTACCAGGTTCCTCAAAGGGTTGGTAAACCTATACCCCCCTCGGAAACCGCTTCCACCTTCGTGGAACTTGGACCTGGTGCTTAACGTGCTAACAGGACCACCGTTCGAGCCCTTGGCCACGGTTTCCCTCCGCCTCCTTACGATAAAGACGACCTTTCTTCTCGCAATTACATCAGCTCGCAGGGTGAGCAAGCTTGCGGCAGTGATGGCAACGCCACCCTGCACTGTTTTTTCCAAGGAGGCGGTAACCATACGGCTGCATCCAGCTTTTGTTCCCAAGGTTTCTTCTGAGTTTCACATTAACGAACCTATTGTTTTACCCTCGTTTTATCCAAAGCCTCATAACTCTAACAAAGAGGCGCGCCTACACCTCCTGGATGTGACGAGGGCGCTAGCCTTCTATGTAGACAGGACCAAGTCCTTCCGGAAAACGGATAGACTCCTAGTCTCTCTCGCTCCCAAATCAAAAGTAGAAGGTCTCTCTTCGCAGAGAATCTCGAAGCACATCATATCCTGCATAAAAATGTGCTACGAACTCAAAAAGACTCCTTTACTGGCCACTCCCAGGGCTCATTCCACTAGGGCGGTGGCAGCATCAACAGCCTTCTTCAAGGGCGTTGCGCTAAAAGACATTTGCAGAGCGGCGACCTGGTCATCCTATGACACCTTCGCCAAACATTACGCCCTTCACAGGGTATTCCAAGAGGATACCCATCTCTCGACAGCGGTCCTCTTGGGGACAAGCTGCACATAATCCGATTACCCACCTCCTATCTTGGGTTACTGCTGGGTAGTCACCTATTGTGGAGCACCCATGGGGACACTCGAAGAAGAAAGACAGGTTACTCACCGTAGTAACGGTGGTTCTTCGAGATGTGTCCCCATGGGTGCTCCACTACCCGCCCATCCTCCCCGCTTCGGATCTCTGTTTAGTGTTTTGCAGGAGCATCCGAGGCGGTTGGTCAAGGAACTGGCGGGGACCGGATCGTGCACGTGGCCAGGAGTGCGCAAGGAAGCGGCGCGCGCCGGCGCATGCGCGGTCTGGCAAAAACTGCTTGGAAGATCCGATCTGCGGCGCCGGGCGAGCCCAACACTTATTGTGGAGCACCCACGGGGACACATCTCGAAGAACCACCGTTACTACGGTGAGTAACCTGTCTTTCTCTAGATCAGCTCGAAATGCTCCTCCTAATGCACCCCAGTATGCCGTTAGCTTTCTTGGCTACAAGGGCACACTGTTTACTCATATGCAGCCTTTCATCCACCATAACCCCTAGGTCCCTTTCCATCGTACTGCTGCTGAGCCAGTCGGTCCCCAGCCTGTAACAATGTTTGGGATTCTTCCGCCCCAGGTGCAGGACTCTACACTTCTCCTTATTGAACCACATGAGATTTCTTTTGTCCCAGTCCTCCAATTTATCCGGGTCCCTCTGGATTCTCTCTCTACCCTCCAACGTATCTACCTCTCCCCTAGTTTTGTGTCATCTGCAAACTTGCTGAGGGTGCAACCCAGTCCCTCATCCAGGTCATTAATAAAGATATTGAATAACATCGGCCCCAGAACCAAGCCTAGCGGCACTCCGCTTGAAAGAGACCGCCACCCAGATATTGAGCCATTGACCACTACCCGTTGGGCCCGACTGTCAAGCCAGCTTTCTATCCATCTTATAGTCCAAGGATCCAAGCCATATTTCCTTAACTTATGGACAAGAATGTTGTGGGAGACCGTATCAAAAGCCTTTCTGAAGTCAAGGTATATCACATCCACTGACTTCCTCATGTCCACAGAGCTTGTTACGTCATCATAGAAGCTGATCAGATTGGTGAGTCAGGACTTGCCCCTGGTGAATCCATGTTGGCTACTTTTGATCACTTTCCCCTCTTCCAAGTGCTCCAAAACGGATTCCTTGAGGATTCCCTCCATTATTTTCCCAGGGATTGAGGTAAGGCTGAAGGGTCTATAGTTCCCTGGATTGTCCTCCTTTCCTTTTTTTAAGATGGGCACTACGTTTGCCTTCTTCCAGTCATCTGGTATCTCCCCCGATTTCCAAGAGTCTTCAAGGATAATGGCCAAAGTTTCAACAATGACCTCTGCCAATTCCCTCAGTACCCTGGGGTTCATTAAATCCAGGCCCATGGACTTGTGCACATCTAGTTTTTCTAGATAGCTCAGAACTTGTTCCTTCCCCACAGATGGCTGCCCTCCACCTTCCCATACTGCATCATCTAGGACCATCGTTGGAACGTTGACTTTGTCTGTGAAGACCGAGGCAAAAAAAGCATTGAGTACTTCAGCTTTTCCTGTATCATCTGTCACTAGGTTACCTCCCTCATCCAGTAATGGCCCCACACCTTCTCTGATAACCTGTTTATTGTTCGCATGCCTGTAGAAACCCTTCTTGTTACTCTTCACATCCCTTGCCAGCTGCAGTTCCAATTGTGCTTTTGCTTTCCTGATTACTGCCCGGTATTCTCCAGCTGTATGTTTATACTTCTCCTTAGTCAACTGTCCTTGTTTCCATTTCTTGTATACATCCTTTTTGAATTTAAGCTGACTAAGGATTTTCCTGTTAAGCCAAGCTGGTTGCCTACCATGTTTGCGTTTCTTACTATGCAGCGGGATTGTTTGTTCCTGTGCCTTCAGTAAGACTTCTTTAAAATACTGCCAGTTCTCTTCAACTCGTTCCCCCTTCATCTTCATTTCCCAAGGGATCCTGCTCATCCAGTCTCTTAGGGAGTCAAAGTCTGCTCTTCTGAAGTCAAGGGTCTGTATGTTACTGCTCACCCTTCTTCCTTTCGTCTGGATGCTGAAATCTATGATCTCATGGTCGCTGCAGCCCAGGTTCCCCCCACTTCTATTTCTTCTACTAGTTCTTCCCTGTTTGTGAGCAACGGGTCAAGTTGCGCTTGGCCCCTGGTGGGTTCCTTCAGCACTTGTACCAAGAAGTTATCCCCAACATTCTCCAAAAACTTCCTGGATTGTCTGTGTGCTGCTGTATTGGTCTCCCAACAAATGTCTGGATGATTAAAGTCTCCCATGAGAACCAGGGCGTGTGATTTGGAAGCTTCACTAAGCTGCCTGAAGAAAGCCTCCATCTATCTCCTCTCTCTGATCTGGTGGCCTATAACAGACACCAACTACAACATCACCTCTGTTACTTTTACCTCTAAGCTTAACCCAAAAACACTCAACTGGATTTTCTCCTTCCTCATACTGGAGGTCTGAGCCATCATACCACTCCCTCACATAGAGTGCAACTCCTCCTCCTTTTCTCCCCTCTCTGTCCTTCCTGAACAATTTATAACTGTCCATGACCGTGCTCCAGTTATGCAAATCGTCCCACCAAGTCTCTGTTATTCCAACCACCTCAGACTTGTGTGACGGTGCCAGGACATAGGTGAGTAACTGTTTTTTATTATGAGTTAAAGAATAACTAAGGTGGTGGGGGCTTGTGGGTAAGGACTGGTCACCTCCTTCATCTTTGTTCTGAGGAAGAATCATTAACCCCTATTTCCAAAAGAGAATGAGACCATAAGAATGGCCATGCTGGGTCAGACCAAAGGTCCATCTAGCCCAGTATCTGGTCTTCCAACAGAGGCCAATGCCAGATGCCCCAGAGGGAGTGAACAAAACAGGGTAAGCATCAAAGTGATCCCTCTCCTGTCATCCTTCTCCAAGCTAGGGACACCATTCCTACCATTCCTGGGTAATAGCCATTGATGGTTCTAAACTCCATTAATTTAGCTAGTTCTCTTTTGAACCCTATTAAAGTCCTGGACTTCACAACATCCTCTGGCAAGGAGTTCCACAGGCCTACTATGCACTGTGTGAAGAAAAGCTTCCTTTTGTTAATTTAAAACCTTCTGCCCATTAATTTTGTTTGGTGATCCCTAGTTCTTATGTTATGGGAACAAATAATAACTTTTTCTTACTCAGTTTTTCCACACCAGTCATGTTTATATAGACTTCTGTCACATCCCCCCTTAGTCTCCTCTTTTCTAAGCTGAAAAGTCCCAGTCTTTTTAATCTGTCTTCGTATTCTTGGCGGTCACTGGATAATGAATAGGACATCGTCATGTCACCCTCCTATCTGTGAGTCCATTGATGGCTGATCAGCCCAGTTGTGGAGCTGCCACTCTTATCACAGAAGCGGAAGGTGTTGGTCGCTGTTAGAGGGGAGTGAGGCAGTTTTTGACGTTCTTTTTTTTTTCTTCTGTGCCTTGCCTCATCTGCATTGCGACAGGACCTCTCATTGCACAACCCTCTCACGTATTACTGTTCTCCACTGGTAATGATCTTGGACAAAGTTCTTCTGAGTGTCAACACTGATGCTTCACTTTTTCCTGCGTGCCTTCAGCATGTCCTTATATCGCTGGCCCTCAATGCTTCTC
Organism: Carettochelys insculpta; assembly: GCF_033958435.1. NCBI lineage: Eukaryota > Metazoa > Chordata > Testudines > Carettochelyidae > Carettochelys > Carettochelys insculpta. The sequence continues at coordinate 382,958,000 of NC_134137.1, read as the reverse complement.
TGTCCTTCCTCCAATCTGGAGAACAGAATCTGTTTAGGGAGGCGCCCATCAGACATCTGGACCATCTGACCAGTCCAACAAAGTTATTGATGATTGATAATGGCTTCATTGCTGGTCACATTTAGCTCTTCAGGAAGCTAGTGTTCATGCGCCTATCCTCCCAAGAGATATTTAGGATTCTCCTGAGGCAGCATTGATAATATTGTTCAATTGCCTTCAAACGACACTTGTATGTTGTCCAGGTTTCACATGCATAAGGTAGCATTGGAACAGCCACTGCATTGTATACAAGGAGCTTTGTCTTGGGATAGATGTCCCTGTTCTCAAAGAACCTTTGTCTCAGGTGGGCAAAACATGGTTCAGACAATGCTGGATTTCCACATCAATGTCGACTTTAGCAGAAAGATAAGTTCCAAGATATGGGAGATGCTTTGCAGTTCTCCATTGACTTCAATGAAAGGTGCATGAGAGTGTCCCATCTGTGATGGTTGGTGGAGCACCTTGGTCTTTTTGATGTTCAGTGTGAGGTTGAGATTCTCGTGCTTCAGTGAAGGCAAGTCCCAGACTTTTTAATTTTTCTTCATATGGCACCTGTTCCAAACTCCTAATCATTTTGTTGCCCTTTTCTGACCCTTTTCCAATGCTACTATATCTTTTGTGAGATGAGACAGCCACATCTGTACACAATATTCAAGATGTTTTCTGTGCCAGGAAAGATAATGGAGCAGGTAATTAAAGAAATCATCTGCAAGCATTTGGAAGGTGGTAAGGTGATAGGGAACAGCCAGCATGGTTTTGTTAAAAACAGATCATGTCAAACCAATCTAATAACTTTCTTTGATAGAATAACGAGCCTTGTGGATAAGGGAGAAGCAGTGGATGTGGCATACCTAGACTTCAGTAAAGCATTTGACACGGTCTCACATAATGTACTTATCAATAAACTACGCAAGTACAACTTAGATGGGGCTACTATACAGTGGGTGAACAACTGGCTGGATAACTGTACCCAGAGAATAAAAGAATAAATGCACACAAATCAGACATCAGAAATGGCAATATACAAAAACCCATAGGAGAGCACTTCAATCTCCCAGGACACACAGTAGCAGATTTAAAAGTAGCTACCCTGCAGCAAAGAAATTTCAAGAACAGACTCCAAAGAGAAATTGCTGAGCTACAATTCATCTGCAAATTCAATACCCTCAGCTCAGGATTAAACAAAGACTGTGAATGGCTGGCTAAATACAAAAGCAGCTTCCCCTCTCTTGGAGTTCACACCTCCAGATCTACTGATGACAATACAACTCAGTCTGCCTGACTGAGCTAACCTTGTTATCCCCAGCCTTGCTCTGGCCTATTTATACCTGGCCTTGCAGATTTCCAGGACCAGCATCTGAAGAAGTGAGTTAACTCATGAAAGCTCATGCTCTAAACTTTTCTGTTAGTCTATAAGGTGCCACAGGACCCTTCGTTGCTGTACCCAGAGAGTAGTTATTAATGGTTTTCAATCCTCCTGGAAAAGTATAACTAGTGGGGTTCCGCAGGGGTCTGTTTTAGGACCGGTTCTGTTCAATATCTTCATCAACGATTTAGATATTGACATAGAAAGTACACTTATTAAGTATGCAGATGGTACCAAGCTGGGAGGGGTTGCAACTGCTTTGGAGGATAGGGTCATAATTCAAAAGGATCTGGATAAACTGGAGAAATGGGCTGAGGTAAACAGGATGAAGTTTAATAAGGACAAATGCAAAGTGCTCCACTTAGGAAGGAACAATCAGTGTCACACACACAGAATGGGAAAGGACTGCCTAGGAATGAGTACAGCAGAAAGGGATCTAGGGGTTATAGTGGACCACAAGCTAAATATGAGTCAACAGTGTGATGCTGTTGCACAAAAAGCAAACATGATTCTAGGATGCATTAAGAGGTGTGTTGTGAACAAGACACGAGAAGTCATTCTCCCGCTCTACTCTGCACTGGTTAGGCCTCAGCTGGAGTATTGTGTCCAGTTCTGGGCACTGCAGTTCAGGAAGGATGTGGAGAAATTGGAGAGGGTCCAGAGGAGAGCAACAAGAATGATCAAAGGTCTAGAGAACATGACCTATGAAGAAAGGCTGAAAGAATTGGGCTTGTTTAGTTTGCAAAAGAGAAGATTGAGGGGGGACATGATAGCAGTTTTCAGGTATCTAAAAGGGTGGCATAAGGCAGAGGGAGGGAACTTGTTCTTCTTGGCCTCTCAGGATAGAACAAGAGGCAATGGACTTAAATTGAAGCAGGGGAGGTTCAGGTTGGACGTTAGGAAAAAGTTCCTAACTGTCACGGTGATCAAACACTGGAACGAATTGCCAAGGGAGGTGGTAGAATCTCCATCACTGGATATATTTAAGAGGAGGTTAGATAGATGGCTTTCAGCGATGGTCTAGAAAGTGCGTGGTACTGCCATGAGGGCAGGGGGCTGGACTCGATGGCCTCTTGAGGTCCCTTCCAGTCCTATTCTTCTATGATTCTATGTGGGCATACCACGGGTTTATATAAAGCCAATAAGATATTTTCTATCTTTAGAGAGCTTTTTTTTTTAGTGATTCCTAGCATTCTGTTTGCTTTTTTGACTGCTGCTGCACATTGAGTGGATGATTTCAGAGAACTATCCAGAATGACACCCAAGATCTCTCTCTTGAGTGGTAATAGTGGACATTGGTGCCATTGCCAGTCCTCAGATCCTCCTAGCAGGCCAGCAGGCACCTGCCTGTGGCAGGGCTCACAGGAAGGCAGATGTTTCCACACACTCTCCACAGCACCTCTCTTGGCCCCTCCTTCTGGCCCATGCCCCCTCCCCCATGTGCCCTTGGGCCCTGCTTGCAACCCCTAGGAAATTTAAAACCTTCCACGGGCCTCGCCTCACTTCAGTGCATCGGGATTGGCATGGCGTTCTGCTGCTAGCTCCATACTGCTGCCAGCATATCCCTGTGGCTCAGGGGAGGTGTGTGCAGAGTTGTCCCATCGATAGATATAAGCTGTGAAACTTATAACTCATTTTTTGAAACTGGCTATATGTCAGTGATGCCATCACAAGTAGTAGGCATCCTTCAATCTGCATAGACTATGGATCGCGCCCTCTGTAGTTTCAATTGAGGACTTAATTTACAGCATCTAGTGTGACTATAAAGACCCACACGAGAGTGACAGTCCTTGCTGCATCTCTTGCAGATGTAGTGGGTGTCTGGCAAGTCCTTATTGTGCTTTCTGTGCGCTCGCTTCTCCTCTGCTACCTGTCTGATCCTCATCTCACCCTTCTGAAGGCCCTTGTGTAACCCCTGCCTCCATCTGCCGCGGTCATCTGCTAGTTCTTCCCAGTTGTCCAGCTTGATGTCTACCTCTCTGAGGTCTCTCTTGCAGACATCTTTGTAGCGCAACTGGGGGCGTCCGGGAGGTCTTTTGCCAGAGGCTAACTCACCATACAGGATGTCTTTTGGAATTCTTCTATCATTCATCCTGTGGACGTGGCCAAGCCAGCGGAGCCGCCGCTGCCTGAGGAGGGTGTGCATGGTTGGGATTCCAGCTTGCTCGAGGACGGCGGTGTTGGTCACTCTGTCCTTCCATGATATTCCAAGGATGTGCCTGAGGCAGCGCAAGTGGAAGACGTTCAGCCTCTTTTCCTGGCGGGCATGCAGGGTCCAAGTCTCGCTGCCATAAAGGAGGGTGCTGAGGATGCAGGCTCTGTAGACTTGCATTTTGGTGTGAGTGTACAACTTGTTGTTATTCCACACTCTCTTGCAGAGTCTGGACAGAGTTGTGGCCACTTTTCCGATCCTCCTATTTAGCTCAGTGTCCAACGACAGGGTGTCAGTGATGGTGGACCCGAGGTAAATGAACTCGTGGACGACCTCTAACGTATAGTTGTCAATGCTGATTGAAGGGGGTTCAGCAACATCCTGACCGAGTACATTTGTCTTCTTTAGGCTGATGGTAAGCCCAAAGTCCTTGCACGCTTTGGAGAACTGATCCAGCAGTTTTTGAAGCTGGTCTTCTGAGTGAGACACTACAGCAACATCGTCTGCGAACAGCATGTCTCTGATGAGGACTTCCCGCACCTTAGGTTTAGCTCTCAGCCTTGCAAGATTAAAGAGTTTCCCATCAGATCTTGTGTGCAGCAAGATGCCCTCTGTTGAAGATCCAAAGGCATGCTTCAGGAGGAGTGCGAAGAAGATCCCGAACAATGTCAGAGCAAGCACGCATCCTTGTTTGACGCTGCTCCTGATTTTGAAAGCATCCGATAAAGTGCCATCATATTGGATGGTTCCTCTCATGTCTTCATGGAACGACTGAATTATCTTGAATAACCGTGGAGGACAGCCTATCTTGTGGAGCAGTTTGAACAGACCATCCCTGCTGACCAAGTCAAAGGCCTTGGTCAGGTCGATGAAGGCTATGTAGAGTGGCTTCCTCTGCTCCCTGCATTTCTCCTGCAGCTGCTTTAGAGAGAAGACCATGTCAACGGTAGACCTCTCTGCGCGCAATCCACACTGCGATTCGAGGTACACCCTCTCAGCAATCTTCTGGAGTCTGCCAAGGATGACGCGAGCGAACAGTTTACCAGTGACGCTTAGGAGGGAGATTCCACGGTAGTTGTTGCAGTCGCTTCTGTCTCCTTTGTTCTTATACAATGTTAGCTTCGTGCATATCCTGTGGAACCTCACCCTCTTTCCAGCACAGACACAGTAGCTCATGTAGGAGTTCCAGGAGTGTGTCCGCAGCACACTTGATTACCTCTGGTGGTATACCATCCTGGCCAGGGGCCTTTCCTGCTGCAATGCTGTCGATGGCTCTCTTCAGTTCATCCGCAGTCGGTTCCTGATCCAGTTCGTCCATTACTGGTAGGAGCTCGACGGCATCGAGGGCTGTATCAACCACAATGTTCTCACATGAGTACAGCTCGGAGTAGTGCTCAACCCAGCGCTCCATCTGTTTGGCTTTGTCAGCGATGACTTCACCAGATTTGGATTTCAGAGGTGCCATCTTGTTCTGGGTGGGTCCTAATGCCTTCTTTATACCCTCGTGCATTCCTCTGAGATTATCAAAGTCAGCAGAGGTCTGGATGCTGCTGCATAGCTGGAGCCAGTGGTTGTTGGCACAGTGCCTGGCTGTCTGCTGTACTGTTCTTCTGGCTGCTCTAGGTGCTTTCTGGGTACTCCGACTCGGTGAGCGTTTGTACTCCAGGAGTGCAGCACGCTTCCTTTCAATGACTGGAATCGTCTCATCGGAGTTAGCTTCAAACCAGTTGTTCGTGTTTCTAGCTCTTCTTCCAAAAACCGACAAGGCCGTGTTGTAAACGCCATCACAAGCCACCTGATAATTGGAGCTTTTTTGGAAAGTCTCAGTCATGTTATTAGAATTAAGCCAGATCTGGGAAATTATTGCAGTGCATTGCAGACAGCTTTTTTAACTTCACACTGTGAAGAAGGCAACTGCGAAGAAGGCTGTTCTAGATCTGATTTTAATGAATAGGGAGGAACTGGTTGACAATTTGAAAGTAGAAGGCAACTTGGGTGAAAGTGATTATAAGAGCTTGTGATTCTAAAGAATAGTAGAAGGGAGAAGAGCAAAATAAAGACAGTGGCTTTCAAGAAGAAAGACATAATCAAACTTAAGGAGCAGATAGGTAAGGTCCCACAGGAAGCAAAACTAAGAGGGAAAACAATTGAAGACAGTTGACACTTTTTTAAAGGGACATTATTAATAGTGCAAGAGCACACTATCCTAGTTCATAGAAAAGATAGGAAGTATTGCAGGAGACCACTCTGGCTTACCCAAAAGATCTTGAATTATCTAAAATTCAAAAAAGTGTTAGAAAAAGTGGAAACTGGGTCAAATTGCAGAGGGTGAATATAAAAAAATACTACAAGTATGTAAGGGCAAAATTAGGTGAAGGCATAGAATGAGCTCAAACTAGCTAGAGACATAAAGGTTAACAAGGAAGCATACTACAAATATAAATAAGAGGAAGACTAAGGACAGGATAGGCTCATTGCTCATTGGAGAGGGAAAAACTAACAAAAGTGTGGAAATGGCAGAGGTGCTTAATTACATCTTTCTTTGGGTTTTGACCAAGTAGGCTGAGGTGATTGGATGCCGAGAGTGTGAATGCTGGAGAAAAGGATGTAGGTTCAGAAGTTAAAATATGAAAAGAACAAATTAAAAATTGCATGCCTTCAGGTCACCAGAGCGTGATGAAATGCCTCTTGGTATACTCAAGGAGCTGATTTGAGGAGGTATACATGCCCTTAGCTATCATCTCTGAGAAGTCATTGATGAAGTGGGAGATTTCCGAAGACTGAAAAGAGCAAATATAATGCCCATCTATAAAAAGAGAACTAAGGACAACCAGGAAACTACAGACCAGTCAGCTTAATTTCTGCACCAGGAAAGGTAATGGAACGAATAATTGGGGAAGCCATTCGCAAAGGTCTGGAAAACAAGTTGGTAAGTAATAGTCACCATGGATTTGTGAACAACAAATAATGCCAAAACAACCTGACGGCTTTCTTTGACAGGATAATAAGTCTGCTGGATGGAGGGGAGAAGTGGTAGACATGGCATGCCTAGATTTCAGTAAAGCATTTGATACTATCTCACATGACCTTCTTATCAATAAATTGGGAAGGTACAGCGTAATTGAGACTACTATAAAGTGGGTGTATAACGGTTTGGATAATTGTTTTCAGAGAGTAGTTATCAATGGTTCACAGTCATGCTGGAAGGACAAAACAAGTGGGCTTACTCAGGGATCAGTTTTAGGGTTGGTTCTATTCAATATCTTCATCAGTTATTTGGATACTGGTTTAGGGAATATGCTTATAAAGTTTCTGAGTGATACCAAGCTGGGAAGGGTTGCAAGTGCTTTGGAGGACTGGTTTTTCATTCAAAATGATATGGACAAACTGGAGAAAGGGTCTGAGATAAATAGGATGACATTCAATAAGGACAAATTTAAAAGTACTCCACTTAAGAAAGAACAGTCAATTTTACACATAGAAAATTACTGTCTAGGGAAGGAGTACTGCAAAAAGAGATCTAGGGGTCATTAGGGGACCATAAGGTAAATATGAGTCAACAGTGTGACACTGTTGCAAAAAAAAAAAAAAAAAAAAAAAAAAAAAGGGTGGGAAACATCATTCTGGGATGCATTAGCAGGGGTATCATAAGACATGGGAAATAATTCAATAATTCTCACACTCTAGTCTGTGCTGATTAGACCTCAACAGGAGTATTGTATCAGAGAGGTAGCCATGTTAGTCTATATCTTCAAAAATAAGTAGTCCTATGGCACCTCAGAGACTAACAGATATTTTGAAGCATAAGTTTTTGTGGGCAATGACCTGCTTCATCAGATGCATGAGTGGGGTTGGGGGGTGTTTCAGAGGAGTATTTAAAGGGAGGGGGTCTCAGTAAAGCGGAGGGCCAGAGCTCACAAGATCTATTCAGTCAGGGTGGAGATCTTGTCAGCCCTGGCCCTTCCCTTTACCAAGACCCGACCCCCTTTAAATCCTCCTGAACACACCACCGCCCCATGCATCTCATGAAGCAGATCTTTGAGCAGGAGTATGGTGTCCAGTTCTGGGCACAACATTTCAAGAAAGATTTGGGGAAGGTCCTGAGAAGTGCAACAGAAATAAAGGTCTAGAAAACATGATTTTTGAGGGACAATTGAAAGAATTAGGCTTGTTTAGTTTGGAAAAGAGCAAACTGAGAGGGGACATAACAACCTTTTAGGTAGTAGAGAGCTATTACAAGGAGGAAGGGAGGAAAATTATTTTCTTTAATCTCTGAGGATAGAACAAGATACAATAGGCTTAAATTTCAACAAGGGAGGTTTTAGTTGGACATTAGGAAAAGCTTCCTGACTTTCAGACTGGTTAAGCACCAGAATAAATTGGCGAGGAAGGTTGTGGATTCACCATCACTGCAGATATTTAGGAAATGGTGCTTGGTTCTTCTGTAAATGCGGGGGACTGGAACTGATGACCTCTCAAACTCTTTTCCAGTTCTAGTATTTTGTGATTCTATGAACTTCACAGCTATTATCATGCACTGCTATCAACTGTGATTTCTCTGACTTGTTAGATTGTGCTAGTTTGTTCATACATGGTATTAGAAGAGAATCCCAACCCTTTTTTAAAAAGAAGAATTTAGGTCTCATGGTTTGTGGAGAAAAGCTAGAAAACGTGCCTTGAGTTCAGCCAAAAACATCAAACACCAAATGCCAAATAGAAAGATCCCCAAGTGTAATTTTTATCTATCATTTCAAGAAGCCATTGCCTTTTTGGGCCTGATTAATGAGTTTTGAATGCGTGGGGTTGGCAATACAGTACATACAAGTTGATAGTGTGTGTCTCTCTGTGTCCAGGAGCCCAGACAGAGACCACGATTTTACGCAAGACATGAAACTGAGTACTCAGCCTGACACCTTTATATGCTCATACTAGCTTGTCTTCCCACTGTCCCACTAACTTTCATGTACTGGCCCCACCCCACTGGCTGCAGAAGCGCATCAGCTTGGGTGGCTCCCTGACCAGCATGGTTTAAACTATGGCAGAGGCCACCAGCTCAGCTGTCCTCTATGGTCAGGACTATGTGAGCACTCGGCACCTGGGTTCTACTGGAAGTCATGTGTGAGAGTGAAACCCTGTGTACTACCTACCTGTCCCCACACTTCCTATGCCAGTAGCCATGCGGGCCTGATTAGGTAACTTTTTCAAAATATTCATGGGCCAGATTGGGGAAGTGCTTGGGCTGCAAATAGCCCACAGTCTGGGAGTTTGAGAACCCTGATGTATATAAGTGCATGATCCTATATGCAGACGTGGTCATCTCATCTCAAAAAAGATATCTCTGCATAGGAAAAGGTTCAGAAAAGGGCAACAAAAAGATTATGGGTATAAAATGGCTGGCACATGTGGAGAAATTAATAATACTGTGACTTTTCAGCTTGAAAAAGAGATGACTAAGTAGGGGCGGGGATATGAAAGAGGTTTATAAAATCGTGATTAGTGTGGAGAAAGTGAATAAAGAAGAGTTATTTACTCCTTCCCATAACACAAGAACTAGAGATCACCCAATTAAATTAATTGGTACAGGTTTAAAACAAATAAAAGAAAGTACCTCTTCACGCAGTGAACAGTCAGCCTGTGGAACTCTTTGCCATAGGATATTATGAAGGCAAGACTATAACAAAGTTTAAAAAAAAAAAGAGCTTTAGAAAAACAGGTCCATTGGTGGCTATTAGCCAGCATGGTAAGGGATGGCATCCCTAGCCTCTCTTGTCAGAAGCTGGGAATGGGTGACAGAAGTGGATCAATTGATGATTACCTGTTCTGTTCTTCCCCTCTGGGGCAACTGGCATTGACCACTGTCAAAGACTAAATACTGGAATAGATGGACCTTTGGCCTGACCCAATATGTCCATTCTTACATTCTGAATTCTGTCATGTAGTACGAATAAATTAAAAATTGGAAAGATCTGGTGTAGCTCTCCTCACAGAAACTCAGTCTGAAATGATACTAAGAAAGCTCCCTATCCTGAGGAATCTTGGACGTGAGCCCTCGAAGGTACCAGTGAAAGAGGCCTACTGGCAGACCTTGGAGAGGCCCAGGAAGAGAAGGACACTCCAGTCTCTCTCTCTCTTTTTAGGGATTTAGAGGACACTATGGGCCTCTGAGAATTTGCAGGTGAGCTTATGGCAGAAAGCTGGGAGCCAGTCTCTCTGAAGTTTTGACATGGGTAATTCAGAAGGATATAATATCACCTGAAAAGGACTGCTGCACGAGTCCTTGACTACCTTTTATGTTATAATAAATGGTGCAAGAAAGAGGAGCCTTAGCTGCAGCATGGAGTGTGTACTCTTTTATGGTCCACCAAATTGGGATCATGAAGCAGAGGTACCCAAATGCAGCTTTAGATTAAGTCAGCTGTCTCACAGTGTTCAAGAAAATTACGATTTATTTGAGACTAGCTCTTTTTTCTTGTTCTAGACTGGTACAGATGAAACCCTCAGAAGAAGCAGTGGGCTGTCTGCTGAGGAAGGTGGCCCTGCTGGCATTCTGGAATATCTTGGTGAAGAGAAATATAAAGAGCTGTCAGTCTTGCTGCAGGAATTGAGGGAAGCTCAAGAGGAGATAGCATTTTTGAAGGGGCACCTTTTGGACCCAGGAAGCCAAACTCCTATGATGACCTGGGCAGAGGAAGGAACAAACCTTGTGGAAAGAAGATTCCAGGCAAGATTCCTCGAGGAAAGACAGAAGATCTCACATATCCAGAATGAATTGAGCAGCTGCTTGCTGACAGTGGAGGAAGTGCAGAAAACTTCTGGGGTTCAGGAAGAGACAAACCGTCTTGCAGAAGTACCCCAGGATTGCATCACCTACAGTGGAAGGGAAATGGAAGCAGTGCAAGAGCTTAGAGAAGGGCTGTCTGCCGAAGCTTCAGAGCTTGGTCTTTCTCAGGCTCAGGAGCTGACACGATTGAAAAAACAAATTATAGAATTGCAAACAAGCCTGCAGAAATCAGAGGAATTGTATAAGAAAGATTTAGAAGAGAAAGCGGCAGAAATAAATAGACTCACCCAGCTGGCTGAGGAATGCACAGAAAATGCAGAGAACTCAATGCAGAGAATGCATGTTCTGATGGAAGAGAGAGACCAACTCCTGTCTCAGATGAAGGAGCTTTGTACCATAACAGAACTAAAGGATCAAGTGAGGCTGCTTGAGGGAAATCTAATAGATTCAGAAAAGCAGAGACTATCTGACTATGAAAGCAAAACTATACAGCACAGTCTACTGAAAGAACAAATCCAGAGCCTGAAAAATGAAGCTAAATCCAAAGAGATAAAAATTGAAGCTTTGCAAAAGGACCTGGATGTAGCACAGCTTCAGATTTCAGAACAGGATGCTCTAGCAAAAAGTCTGAGAAGCCAGCTCCAGAAGCTGGAGTTTGAAGTGCTTGATTTGCAACAACATCTGAGGGAGAGTACAGTCCAGGTGGAGTTGCTGACCCAGAGCATTGTCTCAAAGGAGCTTGACACAGCAAGACAAGAACAGCTTCTTGCTGAACGGAATGGGGAAATTGAAAATCTCCAGCAAGTTTTATGGGAAAGGGATCAGCAGATAAGTGAAATCGGTGTTACCATGTCTGAGAAAATGGTCCAGCTGAATGAAGAAAAATTTTCTCTGACAAGTGAGCTAAAGAACCTTAAAGAACAAATGAGTCTATTGTTGAAAACTGGCGAGAAAAGAGACCAGCATATGATGGGACCAAAAGGGGAAGCAGAGGATTTGTGCCTCAAATGTGAGGGGTCTGAGAAGCAGAATGAGGTGGTGGCAGCAGTGTGTAAGGAGAGAGATACTCTAGGAAGCGAACTGGAGCTTCTGAAAAAAGAAGATGAGCTAGTGAGGCGGAAGCTACAGGCAGCTCTCATCAACAGGAAGGAACTTATGAAGAAGGTCAACAAGCTAGAGAATGAGCTGGTGCAAGTGAGAGGCAAGCCTGGGGTAGAAGCTCAGGAAACTGAAATCAAAGAAACAACAGCGAGCAGACTAAATGCAGAGAGAGACATGCATCCTGAAAGTCAAGCTGGGGAGATGTGTCTCATGCAGTTGCTTTCTGAAAGGGAATCTGAGCTGCAGAGCATCCGGAATGAATTGCTGGAGAAGGAAGCAGCGGAAGTGCAGCTGCAGACACTGATTGAGGAGATGAAGAAAAGTTTGGAGGATAAAATCAACCTCATTCATGCAAAGAAGGCTGAAATTATAGAAGGCCATTCAGCTGCCCAAAAACTTACTATGGCCAATCAGAACTTAAAAAGCTCTGATCCTGTTGCTTCTAAGAAAGATGAGGTGAGCAGTGCAGCTACTGCAGGATTTGAAGAATGCCCTAAGTCTACCCTGAAAGAGAGAATTTCAGCACTTGAACAAGAAAATGAGCAACTCCACAAGAAGCTTCAGGAAGCACTGATTTCCCGCAAGGACACTATAAAGAAGGCCCAAGAGAAAGATCGACACCACAGAGAACAACTGAAACAGCAGAAGGATGATTACAATCTTCTGCAGGAACAGTTTGGTAAGCAAAGCCAAGAGAAGGAAAGCATCCAAGATCAGCTCAGGCAACTCCAATCACAGAGAGAGCGTGCCGAGTGCCTTTCTCTGCCAGGCATCCATTTCCAAAAGTCAGCTGAATCTGTACTTGATCTAACACAAAAGCCTGCAGGAAACCTAAAGCATTCTGGCTGGAATGAATCTTCATGCTTGGAAGTAGAAATTATTAACACAAATAGCTTTTTACAGGTGACAGATGTTTCCATGGAAGAGTTTCAGGCAGAGCTCAAGAATCTGCAGACCAAAAAAGATGAACTAGAATTCAAAGTCATTCATTTGGAAAGTGATCTTGCTTGCAAATCAGAAGCAGTCATTCAGCAACAGGAGCACATAATGCAATTGCACACAGAGGTGGAAGGCCTGAGGAATATTTGTCACCAAGCAGAAACCCATGCAGCAAGTCTTCAGGCAGAACTGGAAAAAAGTCAAGCGGAGATTTCCAGAGAGAGCAATTTGCAGGCACTTAAGCAAGAAGTGGAGGAGCTAAAAAATCTTGTGAGCAAAAAGGATGAAGAAATCAAACTCTTAAACTTGCAGCTAAGAGAGCAAAGCAAAACTCTTGCTCAGGTACAGAGGGATTTTTTGGAAAAAGAAGAGTTGATCAAAATGTTGCACAGTCAGCTGGAAACACAAAATAGTATGCGTGAGGAGCAAAGCCAGAGACTGAAAGCCGAACTTTATGAAGTCCAGCAGAGACAGAATGAAGGGGCTGAAGAAGCTAAATATAAGAACCAAATGCAGAGAAAGCTGCAGGCTGCACTTATCTCTAGAAAAGAGGCACTTAAAGAGAGCATGACTCTAAAAGAGGAGCTGGCTGCTGCCAAAATAACTATAGAAAATCTCTCTCTGAGGTTGGCAGATATGGAGAGCCAGGTTTGTGACTGTGATAGGGAAAAAGATGTGCTATCACAAAAGTTAGTAAGTGTCACAGAAGAGAGAGAGAAACTCATTGCAGAAGTTGACAAAGCTTTAATGGAAAACCAGAACCTTGATAGCTCTTGTGAAAGCCTGAAGCTGGCTCTAGAGGGAATCACTCAAGAAAAGGAGAAGCTAGAGAAGGAGATTGAATCCTTAAAATGTTCTCAGGCTGCTGAGAGTTCAGAGTGGCAAGATAAATATAAGGAGCTGCAGAAGGAATATGAAACTCTATTGCAGTCCTATGAAAATGTAAGTAATGAGGCTGAGCGAATTCATGGTGTTCTGGAAACGATCAGACAGGAAAAGCAAGACATTTTCAGCAAGCTGAAATGTGTTGAGGCTAAGAAAAGAGAAGTAGATAAGCAGCTACAGGAGGCTGAGCAAGAGATGGAGGGGATGAAAGAAAAAATGAGGAAGTTTGCAAAATCCAAGCAACAAAAGATCTTGGAACTGGAAGAGGAGAATGAACAGTTGAGATCAAAATTGCACCCTATAGATAGTGACCTAAGCAAGGATGGAGATACCGTTGTCTTGACAAGTTCTACTATTACAGAAGCACTAGAAAGCTCCAGAAGGGACTGTCAGTCTCTTTCCATTCAACTTGAGGTATTAATGGCTGAAAAGGTTTCTCTTAGTCAGGAAGTTCAAGTCCTAAAATACCAATTACAGTGCACAGAATCTAAGCTGAAGGAAAACCTAGAGACAGCAGCCAAGCTTGGTGTCCAAAAAACTATAGTGGAAGAAGCAAATCAAGCTATTCCCACAGCATCATTACATCTAGAAATGGCTGATAAACAAGTGGATTTAGGCCCCTGCATAAAATCTCCAGAGCCTAGGAGAGCAAGCATTGCAATTGAGACAGAAAAGAAATTAAAAGAAGGTAGCAGCTCACAGGATGAAATTAATACTTATTTACAGCAAATAGCTCAGCTCACAGAGCGACTAACAGAATTAGAAAAGCACAGAATGGCTCCAGAAGAACAAATAAGCGGCAACTGCAGGGGCATTGAACCCTTAGGAGAGGAGAAGAAGGCATTAGAGAACCAAGTGGCAGCAAAAGTCCATGAACTGAACGCTCTGCAAGAAACTGTTGACAAAATGGAACTAACAAACAGACAAATCGAAGAAGAGCTTGTCAGAATGACAGAAGTGAAGGAAATGCTGGAGACAGAGAAGGATGACTTGGAGGAACGGCTCATGAATCAGCTAGCAGAACTTAATGGAAGTATTGGAAACTATCAACAAGATATGGCTGACCTCCAAACGAAAAATGAGCAACTGAAATCTGAGCTCCAGAGCTTGCAGAGAATGATAAATAAACTGGAGGAGGAAAAGCAGCAGCTGGAGAGAGAGAGAACTGAGGCAGAACCAGAGACACCGAAGGAATATGGAGAAAAACTAAAATGTGCTTGGAAGGGAGATGGCTGCAGAACTCATGCAAAAGAGCTTCAGGAGCTGCTGAAACAGAAACAGCAGGAAGTGAAGCAGTTACAGAAGGACTGTATTAAAAGCCAGGAGAAGATCAGTAGTTTAGAGAGAACAGTAAAAGCTCTGGAGTTTGTTGACAGTGAGTCTCAAAGGGAACTGGGAGTAGCCAAAGAGAACTTAGCCAAAGCACGTGAAGATACCAAGAAAGCACAAGCAGAGGTGGCTTCTTGCAGAATTTTACTAGATGATACTCAGAGTGAGACAGCAAGGGTTCTAGCAGAGAGTCTAAAATTGAAAGAGGAGCTGCAGGTGAATAAAGAGCATGTTAAAATTCAAATGAAGAGAAAGGATGAAGATTACAAGAGAAAACTTGAACAAGAAAAAGACAAGCACTCAGAAGAGTTAAATAACATGGAGGAAAAGATGGCCTTTTTGCAGAGAGAGAGAGATCATATGGAATGTACTGTCAGAGATATTCAAGAGTCCTTGCACAGACGGGACCAAGAAGCCAAGCAGCTACAAAATAGCCTAAATAAAACCCTTGCTCAGCTTGCAGCATTCACCAGGAGTATGACTTCCCTCCAGGATGACAGGGATCGAGTGATAGATGAGTCCAAAAAATGGGAGAACAAATTCACTGAGGCTATTCAAAAGAAAGAAGAGGAGATCCTTGCTAAAGAAGAGACCTGCACTGTTCTAAGGGATCAGATAAAGCAGATGTCCATGCATATAGAGGAGCTGCAAATTCAAGTATCCAGGTAAGGAGAAGATGAAAGTGAGTGGTTATCTTGGTGTGATGGTCTTTCCTCTGTGACAGACCTCAGCCTGCAGCAGGCTCTACAGCAGCCTCATGGAGGGTAAATATGTGGGAAGTTGGGTTTGTGCATTTTGTTTCCTGGAGGCTGAGGCTTATCCAGGATCAGTCAGCAGCAGCAGGGTAAACCAACGTTTGCTGCTAATTGAACACCTGTGGCCAATTAAGGCCTGTGGAACCCTTCAAAAGGGTTTCCTTCAGGTGAGCAGTGGGGAAGGAGATTGAGAACATACAGGGAGGTAGCAAGGAGTGAGGAAGGAGAACACCCAGGAAGAGAGGGCTGCTGCAACCATCTGAGGAAGATACGTGGGAAGCATCTGGTGGAAGTGGTCCAGGGAGGTAGGGATCAGGGAGGGAAGCCCCTGCTAGCTGCAGGTGCATAGGTTCCCTGGGCCAGAACCTGGTATGTGTGGGAGGGGTCCAGGTTCCCCCCCAAGGCCACTCCACACCTCAGGGCAGCCCTAGAAGTAGGAGGAGACCAGGCAAACCTAAGGGGGTCTCCTCCACTAATGACTGTGTCATGGACTGTGCCAATGATGAGAGTGGCTCAATTATGCTGTAACCCAGTCTTCTGTGAGAACAGTAGATAGAGCAGGAACATGGCAAGCCTCTGAGGCTGCACCTAAATTAGCCACAAAGTGCAGGACTCAAGGAGGACAAGGTTGGGGCTTTGTCACGCATCCCATCATTTCTCAAAAATAACGAGGAGTCCTGTGGCACTTTGAAAGACTAACAGATTTATTTGGGCATGAACTTTCACGGATAAAAGACAGTTTTCCACGTAGTCAACAAAGTGGCTTTTTATCCACAAAAGATTTGAGTTGTTAGTCTTTACGGTGCCCTGGGAGTCCTTACTGTTTTTGCAGATACAGACTAACATGGCTACACTGCTGGGACTGATCATTTCTCAGTTATCAGTGAGATTGTAATTTTATAGTCACCTTAACAGTAAAAACAATAAATGGCCCTAGGGCACATCAGAGGCTAACAGATTTATTAGGTCATGAGCTTACATGGGTAAAACCTACTTCATCAGATGAGCTGGAGTGGAGATGAGCTGACAACAAAGTAAAAAATAAAAGAGAGGTTTATTTTTGAAAGCAGATTACTGACAGGGTTCACTTTGCAGTTCTGAAGCTGAAGTGAAGACTTGCCATATGTGCAGTTGCAAAGAATATATAAAGCTGTCATGTTTTTGCCAAACCTAGATGCTAAGATGTTAATATCTTTAGTTATTGGCTGTCACTGACAAAATTTGTCTACCCAGAGTTAAGATTGCTTGGAGATACTTGTATTATTTTGGTGAAGCTCTATGGTCTGTTATATATAGGAGCTCAGACTAAATTATCAAAATCGTCCCTTCTGGCCTAGGAGTCAGTATATAATTTATTCTCTTTTTAAATATACTTTAAACGCTGTCAGAATTATCTGCTGTAGTCTGATTACATTTCCCCAAAATTAAAGGGGGGAGGGGTGTGAAAAGCCTTGATGCAGCCAGATTTTACCTGTGTGTTTACAGTTCATTCTCAGGTTACTGCCAAATGTGAGTTTCAAACTTCAAAGTGTGTAGAAACTGGGGACTTTATGAAACATTTTTGTTATGTGTTTGTGTGGCTGATCTTTGAAGCCCTTTGCTTGCATGTCCCCAAATTTGAATCTCCCTCTGCCCTCAATTCCCATAAACAGAGCCAGATTAACATATGGGCTTTAAGGGTTGCAGGCCAGGGGCTCATGCTAGGAGAGGACAAATCAGCTGGATGCATCCAGCTGTGTCCTTTTAGATGGCTCATGGCAAGTCTCCACTCTGCACATAGCTACCAACTTCTCATCTTGCCAGAGGGTGCTCATCCTCTTCTATCCCCCACTACAGGCCCTGCCCCTCCTCTGTCTTTGCCTCTTCCCCACATCCTCCCTTGAGCTCACACTCTCCTGGAGCGTGAACATTGCAAATGAGCTGTTTGTGGTGCTCTGGAAGCACTGTGAGGGAGGGGGGAAAAGTTAGTAATCAGGGGGCCAAGTGTGGGTCAGAGGGAGGAGCTTGACACTTGCGACAATAACAGAGATAGCAATGTTAGTCTGTACTCCAACAAAACAAAATAGCAGAAATGTAGCACTTTAAAGTAGCACTTTCACTAAGCTAGGGGGAGAGGTAGATATGCTGGAGGGTAGGGACAGGATCCAGAGTGACTTAGACAAATTGGAAGAATGGGCTACAAGAAATCTGAGGTTCAATAAGGACAAGTGCAGAGTCCTGCACTTGGGCCGGAAGAATCCCAAGCATTGTTACAGGCTGGGGTCCAACTGGCTTGGTAGTAGTTTTGCAGAAAAGGACCTGGGAGTTGTAGTGGACAAGAAGCTAGACATGAGTCAACAGTGTGCCGTTGTAGCCAAGAAAGCTAATGGCATATGAGGTTGCATCAAGAGGAGCATTGCCAGTAGATCCAGAGAAGTGATTATTCCTCTTTATTCAGCTTTGGTGAGGCCGCATCTGGAGTACTGTGTCCAGGTCTAGGCCCCCAATTAAAGAAGGATGTGGATACACTGGAGAGGGTCCAGCGGAGGGCGACCAAAATAATTAGGAGGCTGGAGCGTATGACTTATGAAGAAAGGTTGAGGGAAATGGGACTGTTTTTAGTCTGCAGAAGAGGAGACTGAGGGCAGACTTGATAACAGCCTTTGACTTACTGAAGGGAGGTTGCAAAGAGGCGGGAGAGAGGCTGTTCACAGTGGTCATGGATGGCAGAACACGAAACAATGGTCTCAAGTTGCGGTCGGAAAGGTCCAGGATGAACATTAGGAAAAGCTTTTTCACTAGGAGGGTGGTGAAGCATTGGAATGGTCTACCCAGGGAAGTAGTTGAGTCTTCATCCCTGGAGGTGTTTAAGTCTCATCTCGACAAAGCCCTGGCGTGGCTGATCTGATGGGTTTGGTCCTGCTTAGAGCAGGGGGCTGGACTCAATGTCTTTTTTAGGTCTCTTCCAGCTCTGCTGTTCTATGATTCTATGGTAGACTAACAATGATTTATTCAGTGATGAGTTTTCGTGGGACAGACCCACTTTATCACATCAATCTCATTTCCAGTACAGACTGATATTTGTAAGTACAGAGGACCAAAACAATTGCAATAAAAACTGACATCTCAAGTACATAGGACTGAAGTAGTGGCAGAGGGATGGGGGATGTTAAGTGCCCTACATGAGATAACTGCAAGCATCAAAGGGCAGGGACTGCTTCACTTTCTTTATTGCTCATAATTATCTCAGACAGGACACTTCACATGCCCCATCCCTCTGCCACCTACTTCAGTCCTAGGTACTTGATTTGTCAGTTTTTATTGCAATTTTTTTGGTCCTCTGTACTTATAAATGTCAGTCTGTATTGGAAATGGGATTGATCTGATGAAGTGGGTCTGGCCCACGAAAGGTCATCACCAAATAAATCATTTTGTTAGTCTTTAAAGTGCTACATTTCTGCTGTTTTGTTTTACTGGTGCAACAACTAATTTTTCCCTCTGGGTGTCGTGGTCCCTGAGTCCCTATAGAGTTGGCACCTATTGCACTGTGGGTTGGACACCAGTCCTCAAGCCTTGGTACTCCCCTAGACCCAAGGCACTGGAGCTGTGAGCGCTGGCTTGCCAGAATGTTCCTGCAACCCACTAGATGGGGAGTGTTTAGGTAATCACTGTGCTGCCCCTGCCATACTAATGAGAGCTGCAGAGGCAGTACCTGTCATAACAGGCAATGTGCACCTCACAGAGCAGCCTGGCCCATCCACTTAAGGGCTGGATATGCTGGCTACTTTGGGGAGCAAAGCAACTGGAAGTGTGTGTAGGGAGAAATAATAGAATCATAGAATGCTAGGACTGGAAGGGACGTTGAGAGGTCATCAAGTCCAGCCACCTGCCCTCATGGCAGGACCAAGAACTGTCTAAACCATCCCTGATAGACATCTATGTAACCTCTTCTTAAATATCTCCAGAGACAGAGATTCCACAAGCTCCCTAAGCAATTTATTCCAGTGTTTGACCACCCTGAGAGTTAGAACCATTTTCCTAATGTCTAACCTAAACCTCCCTTGCTGCAGCTTAAGCCCATTGTTTCTTGTTCTATCCTCAGAGGCCAAGAAGAACAAGTTTTCTCCCTCCTCCATATGACACCCTTTTAGATACCTGAAAACTGCTATCATATCCCCCCTTAATCTTCTTTTTTCCAAACTAAACAAGACCAATTCTTTCAGCCTTTCTTCATTGGTTATGTTCGCTAGACCTTTGAGGATTCTTGTTGCTCTTTTCTGGACCCTTTCAAGTTTCTCCACATCTTTCTTGAAATGCAGCACCCAGAACTGGACACAATACTCCAGCTGAGGCCTAACCAGCGCAGAGTAGAGCGGAAGAATGACTTCTTGTGTCTTGTTCACAACACATCTGTTAATGCATCACAGAATCATGTTTGCTTTTTTTGCAACAGCATCGCACTGTTGACTCATATTTAGCTTGTGGTCCACTATAACCGCTAGATCCCTTTCTGCCATACTCCTTCCTAGACAGTCGTTTCCCATTCTGTATGAGTGAAACTGATTGTTCCTTCCTAAGTGGAGCACTTTGCATTTGTCTTTATTAAACTTCATCCTGTTTACTTCAGACCATTTCTCTAATTTGTCCAGATCATTTTGAATTTTGACCCTATCCTCCGAAGTAGTTGCAACCCCTCCTAGCTTGGTATCATCTGCAAACATAATAAGCGTACTTTCTATGCCAATATCTAAATTGTTGATGAAGATATTGAACAGAACTGGTCCCAGTACAGACCCCTGCAGAACCCCACTTTTTATACCTTTCCAGCAGGATTGAGAACCATTGAGAACTACTCTCTGGGTATGGTTATCCAGCCAGTTTTGCACCCACCTTATAGTAGCCCCATCTAAGTTGTATTTGTCTAGTTTTATTGATCAGAATATCATGTGAGACAATATCAACTGTCTTACTAAAATCTAGGTATACCACATACACCGCTTCTCCCTTATCCACAAGGCTCGTTATCCTATCAAAGAAAGCTACCAGATTGGTTTGCTATGATTTGTTCTTTGCAAATCCATGCTGGCTGTTCCCTATCAGCTTACCACCTTACAAGTATTTGTAGATGATTTCCTTAATTACTTGTTCTATTATCTTTCCTGGTATAGAAGTTAAACTGACTGGTCTGTAGTTTCTTGCATTGTTCTTATTCCCCATTTTATAGATTGTCACTATATTTGCCTTTTTCCAGTCTTCTGGAGTCTCTCCTGTCTCCCATGATTTTCCAAAGATGATAACTAATGGCTCAGATACCTCCTCCATCAGCTCTTTGAGTATTCTTGGATATATTTCATCCGGCCCTGGTGACTTGCAGACATCTAACTTTCCTAAGTGATTTTTAACTTGTTCTTTTTTTATTTTTATCTTCTAAACCTACCCCTTTCCCACCAGCATTCACTGTTAGTCATTCCTTTATCAGACTTGTCAGTGAAGATCCCTGACCCTCAACTCTGTGTCAGAGACCTTATGATGTACATCTGTTATTTCTGCTCTCAGCTGCCATCTCCGTTTTCAGTGATGTAAACATATACCAAGAACACAATGTACCCGTTCTCAGCAGCTTGCTAGGAAGAGATGCAGGACTTCCCCAGATCCTGGCTCACAGGGCAGGGAGAGGTAGGCAGAGCCCCCTCTAGTGCTCTCCCCACAAGACCCTTCCTGGTGCGTGCATGCACACGTGCACACACAGTAAGGGAGGTTGTGGGGCTGACACGCACTCTGTCTCTATTCTTCCTCCACATGCTTGCCATTCACCCTCATGTCCTCTCCCTATGTATCTCTTCATCCCCTCTCCTTTCCTCTGCCATCTGACCCTATTTGTTGGTGTTCGGGGAGAGGAATACTCCATGAGTTGCACCATGTTTCAAGGAAATTCAAGTAACTGTGGATTTTAGAGCAGTGAGTCAAACTTTAAACAGAAAACTGGTCTAAACCTTAAATGTGGTAGATCTCACAGTCTACTATAAGGCATACAAATCTGGATAATTAGGATCCTTGTGGATTTGTGTCTAATACTCCATGGGCTGTTTTTCAGGCTGGAGCACAACAAACAGGACTGGAAGTCTGAGTCACAGAGAGCAATTCAGGAGCATCAACAGGTGTCCAACATGCTGCAGGAAGAAAACAAAGGGCTCATGTCTCAGTTAGAAGAGAATCAGAAACTATACACAAACTCTCAGAGTGAACTGCAGAAGCTGAATGCAGAAATCAAATGCCTCCGAGACCAGCTTGGTGATTTGCATAACTCCTTCACTAAGTGTGAGATAGCAAGAGAAGAAATGGAGACCATGGTCAGGCAGCAAGAGGCCATCATCCAGAACTGTAAATTCAACTGTGAGCAGCTTGAAGCTGACCTGCAGGCCTCCAAGGACCTGACAAACAAGTTGCATGAAGAAATTGGTGCCAAAGATGAGAGAATTATCAGCCTACTGTCTGCCAAAGAGGCAGTTGTATCTGAATTACGGCAGCAACACAGTGAAGAGGTTAAAAACCTGGAAGACAGGTTGGGTGAGAAGGAAGGAGAGAAAGTTGCTTTAGAAAATGAGAGAAAAAAAGCACTGGACGAGCTTTCTCATCTCACAGAAACGATGAAGATAACCAGAGAGGAAAGTAAGCAGCAGAAGGCGCAGCTAGCTTCCTTTAGCAAATGTATGTCTTCTCTGCAGGATGACAGAGACCGTGTGCTGAGAGACTATAAACAGCTGGAAGAGCGTCATCTTGTTTTAATCATGGGGAAAGACCAGTTAATTCAAGAGGCTGCTTCTGAGAACAACAAGCTCAAAGAGGAGATTCGAAGCTTCCATAACCAGATGGATGACCTCAACTCTGAAAATGCCAAACTGGGCGCAGAGCTGGTGCGGTATAGGGAGGACCTGAACCAAGTGATCTCAGTAAAGGACTCCCAGCAAAAGCAACTCTTCCAATCACAACTTCAGCAAATCCAAGTGCTGGAAAAGGAAAAGGACAGCATAGAAAGGCAGCTGAAGGAGTCACAGAATGCTGTGGAGGGTCTCAAGCAGTGCGTGGAAGCCCTGACAGAGGATAAAAGAAGCATGGCTCAAGAGATTGAGAACATGACCTCCTCTCTCTCTCAAATTTGGAGTCAGATGACAGCTTTACATGAAGGAAGCCCCATTTTGGAGCTGGATACAGAATTAAAAGGCTGGGAGAAGGAGGTACGAGACCTGAGCAGTAAGCTTGCTCTCACACACAAGAGGGTAGCAGAACTTGAAGAAGAACTGGTCCATGTCCATAGGAATGCAGCCAAGAAGGTGGAAGAAGCAGAGGATAAACTTAGGAATGAACTGAAGCATCTACATCATGATGCTGGGATAATGCGTAATGAAACCGAAACAGCAGAAGAGAGAGTAGCAGAGCTGGCAAGGGACCTGATGGAAATGGAGCAGAAGCTTCTTACCGTCACAGAGGAAAACAAAGATCTGAGAGGACAAATTCAGTCTTTTAGGAAGTCCATGAACTCTCTTCAGGATAGCTGGGATCAAACCAATGAAGAGCTTCAGGTGCTAGGAAAGAAATACTCTGTGGACTTGAAGGAGCAGCAGTGTCTAGTACAGAACCTTCAAAAGGAGATGGCTCAGTTACAAAAAGAACAACTCTCCACTGCCAGAGAGAGAGACAGTCTGATGTCTGAATTGAAAGCCCTGAAGAACACTGATGATAAAAAAAGCCTACTAATTCAGCTTGAAGAACTTAACCAGCGGCTTAGAGTCAAAGAGGAAGAACTTCTCCATTTGTCTTTGGATCTGGAGGAGTCCTCCAGCCAGGTAAAGTCCTTCTCTAGGGCTATGGCAAGCCTGCAAGATGAAAGAGATCGTCTATTGAGTGAATTGGACAAAGCACGTAAGGTGAAGGAAGTGAAGCAGCAGACAGAAGTGAACTCTTTTACCAGCCCCACCGAAGTACAGAGCCTGAAGAAAGCATTGTCTTCCCTACAGGATGACAGAGACAGACTGGTAAATTCCCATTCTCCCTTTCAGTTATCTTTTTATAACCCCTGCAGCAATGTTGTCGATAAAATTCTAAGTGTTTGATTAGGACCTCTCTTTTTAAAATTTTCTTTAAAATTTAGAAGTCTAGATCTGATACTTGAAATGTAAAAACATAATCCATGCCTTATGTTTAATGATAGTGGAATCACTACAGTGGTGCTAACTTTCAGATAACTTCCATAATCGTTACCTTATAAAAATTAGGCTAATAAAATTAGAGGTTGGGAAGCCTTGTGAACTTGGCCAACCTATACCCTGAGGGCCAGTTCAACACATCTTGGTCTTTGATGCAGTTTAATTTTAGAAATTCCAAGTAATGCCCTTTTGTTTGGGAAACCATTGTCTGTCTCCCCAGACCTCAGTCTGAAATCCCTGTCTGTATCATCCATCCATTTCATCTTGACCCCAAAACTGTCACTTTCCATATGTATATGAAATAAGAAGTGAAAATTAATGATTAGCATCAGGACAGTAATGTCATCAAGGTCACTTAACACTGAGGCCTAGATGCTTCAGCCAAATTGGGACCCATTGTGTCAGACATATGGTGGGGCCCAGCCGGATTGAGGCCTCTGTAGGCATCATTGCCATACAAATGTTAAATGATGATGAGAACCATACTGTCAGGAAGACTTCCTGATATTCAGCTTTAATTTTCACCTTTTAGTTCACTGGATTAGTCCACTTTACACCCTCTTACACTTGATAACTCCACAGACTGGAAGCTTTGGCGAGATTCTATTTCTGTTGCTCTTCTAATTTTTTCCCCTGGCTTAGTTCTTGTTGTTCTGGTATATAGTGGTGTTACCCAAAATGGAACACATTAGCTGTTAAAAGTTCACCCTGGCTTACAAGGGTGAGGAAGGCCACTATTGAAAAAAAAATGTAAATATTTATGTAACAGTTGATCTTTATTAATATAAGCAAGAACATTAAAAAAAATGGATAAAGGAAATGTACGGGATTGGGCCCTACCTTACAGCAATCTCTTTTGACTGGACCTGTGCTAGTGAGCCCACTCCCTCCCTGGGGAAATTCTGCCTGGAGTCCTCTCATAGAAACGAGGCAAGTAATTGTCAGCCAGATTAATTGCTGTGGGTTTTATTTTAAGCCTTTTTAATACAAATAGAATCAAAGCTACACAGCCTCTCTCTTCAAACTCTTTACAGGTTAAGTCCCTTTCCCTCAGTCTGTTCATCAGTCCAACAATTTCTAGTTCATATCTCTGAGTCATATTGATAACAGGACTTTTCCCCAGTCTCATATCCACTGGTTTATTGGCACCACTCCTCTCAACATTTGCTTCAGTTTCTGGCTGGGTTTTGTAGTTCTGTTCTTTAGCCTGATTCTCCTTTTATGACAGCTAATTAAAATTGCAGGTCCATTCCGCTAATATGGTATATGTCTGCTGTTCAGTAGAGAAGGTGAACTGATAATGGAGGATAAGTCAGAGTTCTTTAATACCTGTTTTGCTTCAGTCTTCTCACCAAAAAAAAAAAAAGTGGCCTGATGACTAGCAGAGTTTAATATTTAAAATGTTTGCCAAGCTTAACAACTTTAGACATTTCGTTACTGAACGGAGTAACGTCATCAATGCCTCGAAAGAGATATTCCAAACTGTCCTTTATATAGTCCTTTCACATAGACCTTATGAGTAATTAGTTCTTAATTGGTTACTCGTGTCTTCAGTTTAAAGCTGATTGCACTTAATCACACTCTCATTAGCTGTTCTTTTATTATCCTTTGATCTCATGGGTTCAAACACTGGATCCAAATCAGTGGGCCAGTTAATTGCCTCATTTCCAGAGAACCATGCTTCTAAGAATTCTCTTCCCTGCCTAGCAGAGTTATCATAGACAATAGAGGGAAGGGGCTGCAGAGTGGAATACAGAACATCTTAGAGCTCCTCAGGTGCTTGGTCCTGCTGGGAGGGCAAGGGACTGGACTTGATGACCTTTTGAGGTCCCTTCCAGTTCTAGTATTCTATGATTCTGACTAATTTGAATAAATTAATATAAACGGAACAGATGCTATTCACGTGAGATTATGGAAGAAATTAGCTGAAGAAATCTTGGAGTCAGTGGAAATATACTTATGGATGGCAGGAAGTGTTCCAGAAGACTGCAGAAGGATTAACATACTGCCCATCTTTAAAAATGGTGGAAAGGAGATGTGACGAAGTGGGGGAGGGGGTGCATGTGTGTAACCTTTGTGATGAGTCTATGGTCATTTGTAACCTAGGCAACCAGGTGACACCTCTGCCTGGCTGGGACCCAGACAAAGGGAGAGGTGGAGCCTGGCTATGTGGTGGGTTTTTTTTTTGTTTTGTTTGGAGTTGTTTTGTTTTAAATTGAAAACTCAGGCAGTTAGTGAGGGGGAGGCTGGAGACAAGCAAAAAGCAGGCATGGTCTCCATGCCTGGGGTTCCCTCTGGGGCATCTCCTCCCAGCGACATGAGTCAGACTTCTGGTCGCTGTGCTGACAAGTCTGTACCAAGCTGTATCTCTGTCGCCTAATAAACCTTCTGTGCCGCCTGCTGAGTGAGAGTCACTTCTGACTGTGGATGGGGTACAGAGCTTGGGGACCCCTTAACCCTGTTACAGGAGGAGCCAAGGAAGTATAGACCTGTCAGCCTGACTTTGATACCTGGAAGGCTATTAAAGCAATGGATAAAACATTCAGTTTGCAAATACCAGGAAAATGAAGAACAAATCATGCCAAACCACATGATGTCTTTCTCTGACAGGGTAACTTCTCTAGTGGATAGGAGAAATGTGGTGGATATAATATACCTGGAATTCAGCAAGGGTTTTGGCACAGTCTGCTATGACATTCTGATAAATAACCTGGAGAAATGCAGGTTTGGCAGAACTACAATCAAGGGGATACATAACTGTTTAAAAATGAAATATATAAAGTAACTATTAATGGAATGATGTTGGATTGGAAGGAGGTCTCAGATGAGGATCCACAGTGTTCTGCTCTGGATCTAGATTTAACATCTTTAGTAATGATCTGGATATGTAGTTATATATGGAATACTGATCAAATTTGCAAATCAGACAAAGCTGGAGAGGGGTGTTGCCAACGCTTTGGAGGACAGAGTTAAAATTCAGAGGGCTCTTGATTAAATTGAGGAACTGGGATATAGACAAGAAAGTGAAATTCAACAAAGACAAGTGTAAGACACTGTACTTAGGGAAGAAAAACCAAATTCAGAAAATGGACTTAGTAGCAGCACTGCTGCAAAGGATCTGGGAATTGTGGGGTGGATCACGACCTCAATATGAGTTGTTAATGTGTTGCTGTGCAAAAAAAAAAAAAAAAAATTAGGTTGCGTTATCAGAAGCATAGCATGCTAGTCTCACAAGTCACAGGAGATTATAGCACTGCTCTTCAGAGTGATATTTAGGCTCCAGCTGGAATATTGTGTCCACTTTTGGTCACTAATATATAGAAAAGGTGTAGAGAAACTGGACTTGAAAACCCTGTACAATACAACTAAAGTCTTGAGCCAAAAGGAAGGGAAACCCAAACAGACCAGTCACAAACAAAGATGGTCAGGTACTTCCCACCACAGATGAGCAGCTAACTAGATGGAAGGAGCATTTCGAAGAAGTGTTAAACAGAACAGCACCAACAAATCCACCACAGCAAGAAGCAAGAGAACCCCTAGATATCAACAGTGGGACAATTAAAAATTCTGCTACAAAGCCTCTAGGGGTTCCATGCCAGTCCCAAGCCTGGATGAAGGAGGAGGGGTGATGAGATGAGTGACAATGAGCTGACCATGAAGCAACAATAAGAATGAAATCTGATGCCAGTACGACTAATTAATAAAAGATGCCGGCTCAGACATCACCTGGATAAACAAGGCCCGTGACACCAATCAAATGATCGAGGTTGAGTCGATAAGCTGGCTACCAAAAGAAAATTTAAATTACAACTAACGCATATACTATCAATTGGAATGTGGAACATCCAGACACTGCGGGCGACTGGAAAATAAGAGCTTCTCGGAAGGAGATGGAGAGATACCAATGCAATATACTTGGACTGGCGGAGATGCGTGGGACGGAATTGGGAGAGGTGTAGTTGCGAAGTCATTTGGTCAGGGAACGAAACAAAGCATGAGACAGGAGTCGGATTTCTTCTTAGCAAAAGAGCTAGAGGAGCATTGTTAGGATACAAACCAGTGAGTGCAAGAATGATGGTCATGAGATTCGAAACAGAACCGCTCAACATCTCTGTCATTCAGGTGTATGCATATACCTCTGACAGTAGGGAGGAAGAGATTAAGCTATTCTATAAAGACTTGACAAAGATGCTGGAGAAGATCCTGAAGAGAGATGTGTTGATCATCGGAGGAGGTTGGGAGAGAGTCATGCCCTACAGGAAACAGCTGAGCGAGTGTGCCTCAAGATCAGCCAAGAGAAAACCAAGTAAATGCACATTAACAACACACAGGAAAGCAAAATTACAGTCGAAGGAAAAGCAGTGCAAGATGTTGACTGGTTTGTATACTTGGGGAGTGTTATCAGCAAGAATGGGAGCACTGAAGAGGACATCAGTGCAAGAATAGAAAAGGTGTAACAAGCTTTTTCCCTATTACAACCAGTCCGGTGTGCAAGAGCCATTTCAACAAGAACCAAGCTTGGTATTTTCACTTCCAATGTGAAATCAGTGCTGCCGTGTGGCTCAGAGATGTGGCACATTGTCCAGAGCAACACTAAGAAAATACGGATGTTTGTCAATAAATGCCTTAGAGGCTCTCTATACCAACATCCCACACAAAGATGGAATAAATGCTGCCCGGAACAGTATCCCTGATGACGCTACAGCACATCTGATGGCTGAGCTCTGTAACTTTATCCTCACATGCAACTATTTCAGATTTGGCGACGATATATACCTTCAAATCAGCGCCACAGCTATGGGTACCCGCATGGCCCCTCAATATGCCAATATGTCATGGCTGACCTGGAACAGCGCTTCCTTAGCTCTCGTCCACTAACACCCCGTCTGTACTTAAGCTACATTGATGACATCATCGTCATCTGGATCCATGGGAAGGAGACTCTGGAGGAATTCCACCGGGACTTCAACAACTTTCACCCCAACATCAACCTCAGCCTGGAACAGTCTACACAGGAGATCAGCTTCCTGGACACCACGGTGCTTATACACAATGGACACATCAGTACCACCCTGTACCGTAAACCCACTGACCGCTATGCCTACCTTCATGCCTCAGCTTCCATCCCAGACACACCACACGATCCATTGTCTACAGCCAAGCACTAAGATATAACTGCATTTGCTCCAACCCCTCTGACAGAGACACAAACCTACAGGATCTCTACCAAGCATTCTTGAAACTGCAGTACCCACCTGAGGAAGTGAAAAAACAGATCAGCAGAGCCAGACGTGTGCCACGAAGCCCCTTACTACAGGACAAGCCCAAGAGAGAAACCAACAGAACACCACTAGCCATCACCTACAGTCCTCAACTAAAACCTCTACAGTGCATCATCAGGGATTTACAACCCATCCTGGACAATGATCCCCCACTTTCACAGGCCTTGGGAGGCAGACCAGTCCTTGCCCAGAGACAATCTGCCAACCTGAAGCAAATCCTAACCAGCAACTATACACCGCACCACAGTCACTCTAACTCAGGGACCCATCCATGCAACAAACCTCGTTGCCAGCTCTGCCCACATATCTACCCCAGCAACACCATTACAGGACCTAAGCAGATCAGCCACACCATCATGGGTTCATTCAGCTGCACATCTACCAATATAATTTATGCCATCATGTGCCAACAATGCCCCTCTGCTATATACATCATACAAACTGGACAGTCTGTATGTAAAAGAATAAACACACACAAATCAGATATCAGAAATGGCAATATACAAAAACCTGTAGGATAGCACTTCAATCTCCTGGGCCACACAGTAGCAGACTTAAAAGTAGCTATCCTACAGCAAAAAAATTTCAAGACCAGACTCCAAAGAGAAATTGCTGAGCTACAATTCATCTGCAAATTCGACACCTTCAGCTCAGGATTAACCAAAGACTGTGAATGGCTGGCTAAATACAAAAGCAGCTTCCCGTCTATTGGTGTTCACACCTCCAGACCAACTGCTGGTAGTAAGCCTCATCCTTCCTGACTGAGCTAACCTTGTTATCCCCACCCTTGCTCTGGCTTATTTATACCTGGCCCTGCAGATTTCCATGACCAGCATCTGATGAAGTGAGTCTTTGCTCACGAAAGCTCATGCTCAAAACTTTTCTGTTAGTCTATAAGGTGCCACAGGACCCTTCGTTGCTGCCTTGGATACGTTCTCTAGCTAAAGTGGTATAGTAGAATGCCAAACAAAACCTTGTGGACCAAACCAAACAAGAAGCCACGGGAGGTCCAGATCAAGAAGAAAAAATGGTGATGGGCAGGCCATATCCTGCGTAAAGACTGTGAGGAATGTATCACGAGACAATCATTAGAGTGGAATCCAAAGAGAGAGAGGAAAAGGGGACATCTCAAACAAATGTGGCAATGAAGCTTCCTAGACAAAGTAGAAGCAACTGGCTTAATGTGGGATCAAATTAAGACTATCTCTAAGGATCGCAAGAGATGGAGAATGACTGTGGAAGCCCTAAGCTTCCCTAGGAGACCAAAGGATTAATCATACATCTAGGAACAAACAATGAAGGCAATACATACAGGATGGGGGACTCTATCCTAGAAGCAGTTACTCTAAAAAGCACTTGAGGGTGGTAGTGTGTAACCAGCTAAGTGTGGGTTCCCTGTGCAGCTTGGTTGGGAGTTGAAGCTAGACACATTCTAACTGGAAATAAGGTATAACTTTTTAATAGTGAGGGTAGTTAACTATTGGAACAACTTAGTGGTTCCCAAACTTTTCGGCATCATGCCCCGCTTTAGATTTTTGAAAAAATCTCACACCTCCCCACCTCTTCTTTACATTCATCTAACCCCCCTTTTAACAAAAAATTCAATTCATAACTTAAAATAAACACAAAATCTTGATACAAAAATGTTATTTAAAAATAAGCACAGGTAGTTTTTCTGGGCCCTCTGGGGGTGCCTGGTGCAGCCCCCTCTGGCCATCTGTTGGAGATCTATGCCAGTTGCCAGAGCTGCCCATGCCAGCCACACACCCGCCTGAGACCTATGCTTCCAGAGCCACAGCTGGCCACCTGAGCCCCACACTGCCAGAGCCAGCCGCCCGCTCCAGCTGCCAGAGCCGCCTGTCCAAACTCCATGCTGCCAGGGCTAGCTGCCCGACTTCCAGTCCAAGCTGCCCAAACCCATTGCTGCTGGGGCCAGCCACCTGAGCCCCACGCTGCCGGGGCCAGCCACCCACCTTAGCTGCAGGCTAGCTGCTTGATGTGCCCACCGAAGCCCCATGCTGCCAGGGCCAGCTGCCCACCCACCAACCCGAGCTTCCTGAACACCACGCTGCTGGGGCCAGCCATCCGCCTGCCAGCACAAGCCCCTGCACTGCCAGGGCCAGCCACCCACCAGCCAGCTGCACAAGCTCTCCGTTGCAGGTGCTAGCCACCAGCCTGAGCCGCCTGAGCCCTGCGATGCAGGAGCCAGCCACCCAAGCCCTGTGAGTCCCACAAGCCAGCTGGCCGCTCAAGCCCCTCCCCTCCTACAAAGCCAGGCACCACCAGCCCCCGGTTCTTACACTGTCCTTGTCACCTGAGCCAGGCACTCCCAGCCCCACCCCTCCTAACCCCTCCTCCTCTTCCTCTCCCTCCCCCTTCAACGCACACTCTCTCACCTTTGCAGGAGGCAGCTAACTTTATGTGGGTCTTTGCCGGCTGCCTACTTCTTGTAGCACCTGTGCAGGGTCACTCACGTAAATGGCAGGGGCTGAGAGCCAGAAGCAAAGGCCGGCTCTTTCTTCAGGTGGAGGAAAGTATAGGGGGGTTGGATTACCTCATGACTGCCCTGGAATTTCTTCACAGCCCCCGCAGGGGGGCATGCCCCTCCCAGTTTGGGAGACCATGTACTAAGGGCTGTTGTCAATTCTTTAGCAATTTTAAAATCAAGATTGGCTGTTTTTCTATAAGATGGGCTAAATTGTAACAGGAATTAATACGGGGGAAGGTCTGTGTATTGTTAGACAGGAGGTCAGACTAGATTATCACAAACTAAATGTCTCCTAATCTGTGCAGCTGCATAGCAGCCTAGTAAGCACTGTACAGATGCTCAAGTCTGCAACAGAGAGAAATGCCTTTCCCCCAGCTCCGACCTGCAGAAGCTGAAGGAGACAGGTGTCTCTCTCTGCTGGCTCCAGTCCCCCACCCTCGACCTACTGTGGCCAGGGGACAGGCACCCCTTATGTTTTCTGTAAAATGAGCACTTGGGCAGCCCTGATCCCAACCCCATGTTCCAAACCTCTCAGTCCCACCCTCACCATATGAGTTTCGTTTTATGTATCAACATGAAGGTGATGTCACAAGTCATCTCCATATTGGATATAACAAAATTCATTCTGCACACAAGGCGGTAAGGAAATTAGAGGGAACATTGATCACAGTGATCTTTTCTGGTCTTATAATCTGTGACTAAATAACCAGCAGTCTTTGGCCACAGGTGAGCTGGGAGCCAAAGTTTGGGACTTACTGCTTTGATCTTGTGCTGGATGGCCAGTTCACCAGCCACGAGGCCATTGTTCTGAGCAGCTTTTTAGCAGGCTTTGTACAGTAAGCAATGGCTCACTACATATGATCGGCCTGCCTGCCAGATGTGACCATCTTCTCCAATTGCCATAGTGAAGCACGTTAAGAGTTTCTGTAAATAATTAAAGTAAATATTGCCTGCCTATTTAGCTGCAGTTACAGGATTTGTCATTCTGCTGTTTTCTCTTTGGTTATAGTTGACAGAGCTGAAGAAGCTTCAGCAGCAGTACCTGCAGATTTGCATGGAAACAGCTGAGATCTCTCACTTAAAGGCTCAACTGCAGGAGTATCGAATGGAGGCTGAAAAACAGCATTGTCTCCAAGAACAGTTGAGGCAGGACAGCATTTCCTGCCAACAGGAACTCTACCAGCTCAGGTGAGAACAACCCTTCTGCAGACTGGTCCATACTGGTAATCTAGTTAAGTCAAGATTTGGGGGACCCATTGACTGGACATGACTGTGTTGTCAGATGCTACCAGCGTGGTGCTCTGCTCTCTCCAATGTTGGTATCGCTCGGCTGCGTGCGTGTTCCCTCTGTGCGCTGCCCCAGCTCTGCAGATAGCCGACACAGCAGACCCGAAGAGAACCCCCAATGACCACAGAGTCTAGTAAGGTGCGAAGGCACGTCGGCCAGGTTTATTGCCGTACTGGACACAATAGTAGTTCCCTGTAGACTTCTTAGTCTAAGTCAGGGCATACTACAAATATGCACCCATGGTCAATGAACTCAGCTCAGTCAGTGGCAGGACTTTCCACTGCCCCCTCGGCCAGACCCAGACCACATCCCAGAAGTACATTCTTATACACAGGTACAAACAATTTACCCATCACTCCTGACGTATTGAGGTACAACACTTCTAGGTGCCGCCTCTCACCTTGTACATGTTGGTTCGAACAAAACAACTCTATCCATCATATTACCCTTTTGCCCCTGTCATTGGGATGGATTGGCCTATTCTTTCTTATCTGTGGAATGTTCCGGGGTAGGGTGTTCTGGTACCATGTACCTACTTCAATATGCTAGGTAGATATGTTTATGCGCCATCAACCCTCTTCTTGCCAACTTCTGTGAGTAATGCATTCCTTTAGCTCACAGCTGCACTTTGCTTTCTGTTAGCAAAGTCTTGACCATTACTTTGGTTCAGGCCTAAGGCCTCATATTGGGCCTGTACTTACTACAGACTGGAGCATGAGATCAGGTCCCTACACCAGCATTTATTCGTTATGTGAAACTGCCATTTTGGAGTCAACCGATGGTTCTTTTAAATTTAATTTTAAATTTAATTTAATAGTGGTGACTAGTATTCCATGTTGAATGTATAACTGCCCCTTCCAATATTACACCTAATTTGTGTAGTACTGAAATGTGGGAGCAAATTTCTCCCTCCACCTACCTGGTGATCAGCTGCCTCTGAGGCACAACAGTGCATCAGATTGTTAACCTGATTTGTGTTACCACAGAAGCCATTCTTGTTCATGGGAATAACTATTTTTTTATTTTATTAATTTGATGCCATATCCATGCTGTTGTCATCCTTAACAATGGCAGTCCATAAATATTCTTACAGCAGTCTGTTCTGCCCCATGGAGCTAAAATTAACCAGTTAGAGAGAATACTGTGATTTACCTCTCACCCCTGCCTTGAAGGTTGATATAAGTCACGTTTGTGACAATCTAGTCAAAGCTGTCTGAAGACTTAAGGGAAATATATTATCAAAACAAAAAAGCAGTCCTGTAGCACTTTAAAGATGAACAAAATAATTTATTAGGTGATGAGCTTCCGTGGGACAGACCCACTTCTTCAGATCATAGCCGTACCAGAACAGACTCAATATTTAAGGCACAGAGAACCAAAAATAGTAATCAAGGTTGACAAATCAGAAAAAATATTATCAAGGTGAGCAAATCGATAGCAGAAGGGGGGCAGGAAGTCAAGAATTAGGTAAAGCCAAGTATGCAAAAGAGCCCGTATAATGAGCTAGAAAATTCCTATCTCGGTTCAAACCACATGTAAATGTGTTGAATTTGAATATAAGAGTTCAGCAGCCTCTCTTTCCAAGCTGTTGTGAAAATTCCTCTTCAGTAAAATGCAGACTTTCAGGTTATTAACAGAATATCTCACTCCATTAAAGTGCTGGCTGACAGGTTTGTGAATCAGGAGTGTTTTCATGTCTGTTTTATGCCCATTAATTCTTTATCTAAGAGAGTTTGAAGTCTGTCCTATATAAAAAGCATGTGGGCATTGTTAGCACATGATGGCGTATATGATGTTAGTTGAGGAACATGAGAATGTGCCCATGATTCTGTGAATAACCTGGTTAGGTCCAGTGATGTTATCTCCAGAATAAATACGTGGACAAAGTTGGCAGCGGCCTCGTTGCAAGGAAAAGTTCCAGGATTGGTGTTTCTGTGGTATAGACTGTGGCTGCTGCTGAGAATCCTCATAAGGTTGGGAGGTTGTCTGTAGGAGATAACAGGCCTGTCAGCTAGGGCCTTCTGGAGTGTGGCATCCTGATTAAGGATAGGTTGTAGGTCTTTAATAATGTGTTGCAGTGGTTTGAGTTGGGGGCTGTAGGTAATGAACAGTAGTGTTTTGTTCTTGGCGTTTTTGGGGCCTATCTTGGAGTAGCTGGTCTCTGGGTATTCGTCTGGCCCTGTTGATTGTTTTTTATTTCTCCTTCTGGGTAATTCAGGATTATGAATATTTGGTAGAGATCTTGTAGTTTTCAGTCTCTGTCAGTAGTATCAGAGCAAATGCGATCGTACCTAAGGGCTTGACTGTAAATAATGGATCTAGTTGTGTGGGCAGGATGGAGGCTAGAACTGTGTAGGTGAGTACAGCGATCAGTGGGTTTCTGGTACAGTGTGGTGCCGATCAGGCCATCCGTGATTTGTACTGTAGGGTCCAGGAAACGTATCTCTCGCGTGGAGTAGTCGAGGCATAAGTTGATGGTGGGGTGCAGATTGTTAAAGTCTCTGTGGAATTCTTCTAGAGTCTCTATATCCTGGGTCCAAATCATAAAGATGTCATCAATGTATCATGAGTAGAGGAGGGGTAATAGGGGACAAGAGCTGAGGAATCATTGTTCCAGGTCAGCCGTAAATATATTAGGGTATTGTGGGGCCATGCGGGTATCCATAGCAGTTCCACTAATCTAGAGGTATAATTGTCCCCAAATCAGAAATAATTGTGGGTGAGAACAAAGTTACAGAGGTCAGACACCAGATTTGGCTGTGGTGACATCAGGGATGGTATTCCTGATTGCTTGCAATCTATCTTCGTGTGGAATATTAGTGTACGGAGCCTCTACATCCATGGTGGCAAGGATGGTGTTGTCAGGAACTTTTCCAAAATTTTGAGGAGTAAGGGGACTTCGAAGTACTGGTGGGTGTGCCACAGCTAGATGCGTGCCGGTACTTGGAAGTTTAAAACTTCGACGTTGTCACGGGGGGAGGGATTTTGCTTAATGAAGTGCTGCCTGTGCACGGCAGCACTTCATTAGTAAACTCCCAACACTCTAATTACCATCCTTCCTTCAAAGGAAGGTGGTAGTGCAGACACAGTCATAGACTTCTTTTGGTGTTAGTGTGGGGGTCGAGAGAGTCAGACTGTTGTTCATAAGTGTGTTTGAAGAATTCCTTTAAGTTGTGTTACGTAAGTTTAAAGCAGTGAATATGCTGCAACCCCCAAGCCAATGACAAAATAACTTTCTCAACCTGTTTAAATGAAATTGGCCACTGTGTGAATTGGATATCTCTGTCTGTAAATAGCAGTATCTTATTGCAAGAAAACTTCCTTCTGTCATAGGTTAACTGCAGGGAGTAATGAGACTGTTCCCCTGCAAGGGACTATGTATGACATTTTGTAGAAACTGCCACCTATGATCTCTACTATATGTTGTTTTGCAGACAAGAGAAGACCACATGGGAGGTGCAGAACAGGAGAGCAAAAGAGCAGTACTTAATGGCCTTGGCAGACAAAGATGAGCAGCTGAATCACTTGCAAAGGATTGTGCAAGATTGTGTAAAGTCACCCCTGGCCAAATCACAGATAATAGAAGAGCAATACCAAAGGCAGGTGAGCATGGATGGAGTTCCCTTCTTATTTACAACGGAATGGGAAGCTTGGAGTTCAGTCAGGTGTGGTCAACAATCTGAAAGCAGGTATGTCAAACACAGAGTGAAAAGCGAAAGTTCTTCAAGTAGTGTCCCCGGGGGTGCTCCATTCTGGGTGTTGGTGCATCCTCATGCCACCACTCGGTCATTC
The DNA here is from genome assembly GCF_033958435.1 of Carettochelys insculpta. NCBI lineage: Eukaryota > Metazoa > Chordata > Testudines > Carettochelyidae > Carettochelys > Carettochelys insculpta. Next base: position 382,921,620 of record NC_134137.1, on the reverse strand, counting down.
TTCCATAGCCATGGTGTTTCGCACTGCACGTGCACCGAAGCATCGCCACCTCATGCTGTCTGGCGCACAGGCTCCTTAGTTCCTTCTTTACAGTCCTTGACTGCAGGTGGAGACTCCTTACTCTCTGCAAAGAGAACGAAGTTTAATTAGCTAGTTTAATAGTACCCTTAGCCGTTACCCTAGTCCAAGTTCTTGTCCCTTGTTCTATTTTACAAAAAAATATTAAATTTCAACTGCATCACTACCATGCCAGGTTCCCCTGGTTTCAAACAGTATGCCACATGTAATGACGTGATGCCTACCTTTCATGGCCACTCTTTGTGTGCTAAGTGCCTCAGCAAAGGCCATCGGACGCAATCTTGAGTTCACTTCTTGAGTCTGGCAGTGAGAGCCAGAAAAGACCGAGCTAATCAGTGCAAGGCTTTCCTATATGAGAATTCTTTACAGCCACCATCCCTGGACGTGGCAGTGGCTAAGTCAGCAACCAAGGGTGAGGACCCCAAACATTCCCCAGCCTCTAAAGGGTCTCTTGCAGTTTGTCCTGTCCCTCTTCAGCCCATTCCTTGCCTCTGGCGACATCTGTACGGGCCACGCCAGAAGGAAGAACCGTCCCGGGCTCCCCAGCACTGTCCCCACCGGCATTGCCAAGCTGGGCACATTCGGTGCCCAAACAAATATCTATGGCATTGACTTCTTCGGCACTGATGATGCCCTCAGCACCAGCAAGTCCTTTACCAGCCAAGATGAAGTGGACCACTCCTACGTCTGTGCCTACCACTGCACACTCTAAAAAGCAGCACCGCTCATGCTGCCCCCACAAGCAAGCACTTTGTGGAAGTCCAGAACAGATGTCCCTCCCCACTCGTGATCGTCAGGGGAGATGGCATGGCACCACCATAGGCATGACGGGTCATTGATACCCTCCATGCCTCAGGGACTGGCACCATGGGACTCAACACCCTTTTCCGCACTGGTCAGTCACTGGTGCAGTTCATCACCTCGGTTGCTGGCTTCACCATGCCAATCCCACCATTCATCATCGTTGTTTGTCTTGCAAGCTAGACCACCTACACCAGGTGCCAGACCTGACAGTGCCAGTGTCATTTTGTCATAACATTCTAGCCCTGTTCACCCGTTGCAGGATGCCCCACCAGTCTCAGCCACCGGACCATACCATCCTCCTCCATGATTCGATTCATCCATCATTACTCCCAGCTGAAGCAACAGTGGGCCTCTTGGTCCAAACCAACATGGCCATGACGTACTCAGCTGGTACCGTATTCAGAGTTGGAGTTGCGCCTGCCATCGCTGCAGCCCTAGATTTTTAACCAAGTCACCCTGGGAGCATTACACTACATCCCGCAGTCCTCCCTACCACACTGTGAGTGACTATCACCATTACTACAAATTACGGAGATACTGTCATTTTACCTCATTCGTATTGCTCTGCAGAATACAGGCACTGCTCACCTACATGGGCTGGTGAATTTCAGGAAGCCCTTTTATCACCATGTGTTTCTAGAGTGAGTAGATATTTTGATTGTAGAAGCGCCTCTTCATCACAGCATTCGTCCCCAAGTGTCACCTGGACAGCATGTTACCACTATGACCATCACCATCATCATTACCCTCACACACTGTACTACTCCAGGTCCCAATTACATCCATCGCCCCACTGCTACAACAGTCCCACTAGGAGTCACTCCCAGGCACCCCCCGCTGTATGACAACACCAGCCACCTCTCTAGGCAACACATTCCAGTGCGTCACCATCCTCCTGGTAACTGGTAATTTCAGACCATTGCTCCTTGTTCTGCCATTTGACACCACTGAGAACAGTTTCTCACCCTCCTCTTTAGAGCTCCCCTTCAGGAAGTTGAAGGCTGCTATTAAATCACCCCTCAGTCTTCTCTTCTGTAAACTAAACAACCCCAAATCCCTCAGCCTCTCCTCATAGGTCATGTGCTCCAGCCCCTTAATCATGTTTGTTGCCCTCCACTGAACCTTCTCCAGCACATCCACATCCTTGATATACTAGGGGGCCCAAAACTGGACACAGTTTTCCAGATGTGGCCTCACCAGTGCCAAACAGAGGGGAACAACCACTTATCTAGATCTGCTCGCAATGCTCCTCCTAAATGCACCCTAATGCGCCATTAGCCTTCTTGGCTACAAGGGCATACTGTTTATTCATATCCAGCCTTTCATTCACCATAACCCCTAGGTCCTTTTCCTCTGTAGTGCTGCTTAGCCAGTCAGTCCCCAGCCTATAACAATGCTTAGGATTCGTCCGTCCCAAGTGCAGCTCCTTGTTGAACCACATCAGATTTCTTTTGACTCAGTCCTCCTATTTATCCAGGTCACTCTGAGTCCTATCTCTACCTTCCAATGTATCTACCTCTCCCCCTAGTTTAGTGTTGTCTGCAAACTTGCTGAGGATGGAATCCAGTCCCTCATCTAAGTCATTAATAAATATGCTGAACAACACTGGCCCCTGAACTGAGCCTTGGGGCCCGACCATCAAGCCAGCTTTCTATCCATCTTATAGTCCATGGATCTAATCCGTACATCCTTAACTTATGTGCAAGAATGTTGTGGGAGACTGTATCGAAAGCTTTGCTGAAGTCAAGGTATATCACATCCGCTGACTTCCCCATGTCCACAAAGCCTGTTACCTCTTCATAGAAGCTAATCAGATTAGTCAGGCAGGACTTCACCTTCCTAAATCCACCTTGGCTACTTTTGATCACTTTCCCCTCTTCCAAATGCTCCAAAATGGATTCCTTGAGGATTCCCTCCATTATCTTTCCAGGGATTGAGGTAAGGCTGACTGGTCTGTAGTTCCCTGCATTGTCCTTCTTTCCTTTTTTAAAGACGGCACTACATGTCTTAAAAAAAAAAAAAAAAAAAAAAACACAAGAAGAAACAACAAGCGGGATGGAATTCAGTCCAGTCCTAGTAACAAGCGGAGCACCGGAGGCCAGGAGCCTAGGGCCATTAGCCCTCCTGCCGCAGCAGGCTATCCGAGAGGGGGAAAACAGCACAGAGAAGGTGCTAAGTACCCCATTAACAACTAAAAGACTCACCAACAATGTCCTCTTCAGGATTCAAGAAATGTGAGTCTTGCCGAAAGGCAATGCCAGTGTCTGATGGGCACAGTCACTGTATAAGGTGCCTTGGGGAGTCCCATGTCACGCAGAAATGCTCCTTCTGTGCAAAATTAACAGCCAGAACAAGGAAGGACAGGGAGATGCGGCTTAAAATGCTGCTATTCGACAAGGCCCTCCAGCCAGATGTGCCGGAGCGGCCGCAGCAGGAGGGACCCTCCGGAGCCCATAAAAGGACAGCTGCCTCCCTCACCCCATCAGCGCAAAAACGGAGGAAAGTCTCCCCAACCCGATCCCTGCTGGCAGCAACAGCAAGCGGGATGGGAGGAGCGCACAGCCCCCAGCTGCAGCAACAGCTGATCAGCGGCAGCACGGAGAGCCACGTGGAGGTGGCTCAGCCTCCAATGATCAAACAGCTGCCCCGCACCACAGGCAGGGCGGCGGCTAAACAAGCGCTGGTACCGGCGGCACCGCAGGCAGCGGCACCGACCCCCAGGGAACCGGCGGTGCAGAGCGCACAGGCACGCAGCCTGCAGGCACCGGAGGACACCGCCCGCGTGGCACCGCCCAAGAGCGTGCCGAGCGTGGCGCGGACGGGGCCGAGATACCCTGCACATCAGGGAGCGGAGCCACCCCCTCAAGGGAGGGGGAAGGCTGCACAGAAAACAAGGCACCGCAGCCCCTCTCCAGACAGGGCTGCAGAGTTGCTTTCTCTCAGCCCTCCGCTCATGCCGTGGACTCCAACTAGAAGGCAGGGGTCCCCCCTAGCCTACCCGGAGCCCCCGTCTCCATTTTTACAACCAGCCTCGCCCTGGCTGGGACCACCCTCACCCTTTTTGGGGTTTGAGCCGCTGGAGTACTATCACAAATCGCTCTCTCCAGTGTCCCATGTCTCTCGACGATCTCGCTCCCCCAGACGCAGGGGGTACGCACCAAGGGAGTGGTCCAGGTCACCTTCCCAAGAACAGTGCCCATCCTGCCATGGTCGTCCCTATCACGCGGGGCATAGACACCACCGGCATTCTACCAGGGAAAGATCCCCACAGAAGGTCCCGTATCCCCGAGGGCAATTGCGAACGGGGACAGAGACTCAAGTATCTCAGGGGGAACTGGTTATGGAACCCCGAGATTTTCCCTCGCAAGCTTCCAGCGAGCGGATGTACCATCACCAACAGGAACCGGAAGGGTCCAGAGAGGCATATCCTAGTGGTTCCTCGCTCTCCTCCCTGGACGAGGCTACAGCCCCGGGGGACGTCCATCCTCCGGACGATCTCAAACAGTTTCAAGAGCTGTTTAAGATGGTGGCCTTCACGCAAGGCATCCAGACAGCAGAGGTGCAAGAGAAACACCATAAGCTCCTCAAAAATCTGAGACCTCCGGCCTCCTCCAAAATAGCAATACCACTTGATGAAGCAATCTTGGAGTCCGCCACTACGATATGGCAGACCCCTGCGACTATTCCGCCTGTCCACAAGAGAGCGCACAAGAAATACTTCGTGCCGGCGAAGGGCATGGAGTTCCTGTTCAGCCACCCACAACCAAATTCCTTGGTGGTAGAGTCGTCGCAACAAAGATCAAAGACGTCTCAATTCAAGACAGGGGGAACAGACAAAGATGCCAAGAAGGTAGAGCTGTTTGGCAGAAAGGTCTACTCCAGGCGACGTTCACAACAGAGCCGTGCGTCCTCGGGGCAGGGCCAAAGGCCACAAGTTTGACACACAGATCCAGGGCTGCGCCATCACTACCATCGCACAAGGTCATCCGAAGCTGTTATTCCACCATCGCCTCCGACCATTCTATGACCAGTGGCAAAGGATCACCACAGACAAATGGGTGCTGGAGATCATAGCCACGGGGTACGCCATCCCCTTCCAGTTGCTCCCACCGCCACGACCTCCACCCAGGCCCCACGTCCAGGAGGCCTCCCACGTAGCAAGGCTCAAGCCGGAGGTAGACCATCTCATGCTCATAGGGGCAGTGGAAAGAGTGCCGGAGCAGCTGCAAGGGAAAGGGTTCTCCTCGAGGTACTTCCTCACGGAGAAAAAGACAGGAGGCTGGAGGCCCATCTTAGATCTTCGAGGCCTCAACCGGTACCTGCGCAAGCAACGCTTTCGGATGATCACAATCGCCTCCATCCTTACGGCACTGGACGATGGAGATTGGTTCGCAGCCCTCGACTTACAAGACACGTATTTTCACATAACTATCCATCCGGCTCACCGACAATTCCTCCGGTTCATGGTAGGCAAAGAACATTTTCAATACAAGGTCCTACCGTTTGGCCTCTCCTCGGCCCCCAGAGTCTTCACCAAGACCTTGGCAGTGGTGTCAGCCTACCTGCACAGACGGGATATTTATATTCCTGTATCTGGACGACTGCCTACTCAAAGGGGCCTCGAAGGAAGAGGTACTACGCATGATACGCGTCACAGCAGGCACATTCTCTTCGCTCGGCCTGGTTATCAATCTGGCAAAATCAAAGATAGACCCCACACGGGACATAGAGTTCATAGGGGTACGCATAAATTCTATTACAGCAAGAGTGTATCTACCAGAGACACGCTTTCGGGCCATCGGCTCCGTCGTGCAAGTCATCACCTTCAGCCCTACGGTGCCGGTTCTGACGTGCTTACAGCTGCTGGGCTACATGGCAGCAGCGACGTTCGTAGTACAGAACGCCAGGTTACACATGCGCAGCATGCAGCACTGGCTGGCGAGCGTATACAAACCGGCAGCACACACCGTTCACAGGGTGGTGTCGCCCACGACAGAGGAGCACAAATCCCTGCCATGGTGGGTAAACCCCAAGAACATGCTAACAGGGGTACCCTTCCACCAACCACAAATATCGGTTTTTCTTACTACAGATGCCTCCCACATAGGGTGGGGAGCACACATGGGCGAAGAGGTGACGCAAGGACTGTGGTCCTCCACGGAACAGTCACTGCACATAAATAATGGAGCTCAGAGCAGTGTTCAACGCCTACAGACACTTTCAAGACCATATACAAGGCAAAGTAGTCGGGATCAGTACAGACAATACCTCCACCATGTTTTATATAAATCGGCAAGGAGGAGCTCGGTCCCGTGCCTTATGTGCGGAAGCAGTCCGGTTGTGGAACTGGTGCATCGCCAACAATATAACCTTGAAAGCCTCGTACTTACCAGGCGCTCACAATGTGAAGGCAGACCAGCTGAGCAGGCGTTTCGCACTCACGCACAAGTGGCATATCCTTCCCAATCTACTACGACCAATTTTTTTACGCATGGGGCTTTCCCCAGATAGACCTGTTTGCCACTCAACACAACAAGAAGTGCCCACGATTCTGCTCCAGGGCAGGACTGGGACGGGGGTCCCTGGGGGACGCATTCGCGATCTCCTGGAGGGGCCCCCTGCTTTATCCTTTTCCTCCCACAGTGCTGATCCACAAAGTCTTGCAGAAAGCCAGGAGGGAAGGAGCCCGAATGATCCTGATAGTCCCAACGTGGGATCGACAGCAATGGTTCCCCCTATTCCTGCGCATGTCGGACCGTCCACCAATGCCCCTTCCGGTGGCGCCGGATCTGCTCACGCAAGCCCAGGGGTCCATAGTGCATCCGCACCCCCAAGGCCTGCGACTACAAGCGTGGTTAATCCATGGCTCAGCTCCCTAGAGAGCACATGTACGGAGGAAGTGCAACAAGTCCTAGAATGTAGCAGGAGGACTTCCACCTGGAAGACCTACAAGCAGAAATGGACTCGCTTCACGGCATGGTGTTCTACCAAACAGCTAGCCCCCCTTTCGGTGCCTATACCTGTAATATTAGAGTATTTACTGGACCTCAAGAGAGGAGGACTCTCGCTATCCTCGTTAAAGGTCCACCTTGCCGCCATTTCGGCGTTTAGACACGAAGAGGAAGGGCACACGGTGTTCACCCATCCCATGGTTACCAGGTTCCTCAAAGGGTTGGCAAACCTATACCCCCCTCGCAAACCGCTTCCACCTTCGTGGAACTTGGACCTGGTGCTTAATGCACTAGCGGTACCACCGTTCGAGCCTTTAGCCACGGTTTCCCTCCGCCTCCTTACGATAAAGACGACCTTCCTTCTCGCAATCACGTCAGCTCGCAGGGTGAGCGAGCTTGCGGCAGTTATGGCAACACCACCCTGCACAGTATTTTCCAAGGAGGCGGTAACCATACGGCTGCATCCAGCCTTTGTTCCTAAAGTTTCTTCTTAGTTTCATATTAAGGAACCTATTGTTTTACCCTCATTTTATCCAAAGCCTCCTAACTCTAACAAAGAGGCGTGCCTACACCTCCTGGACGTGAGGAGGGCGCTAGCCTTCTATATAGACAGGACGAAGTCCTTCCGGAAAACGGATAGACTCCTAGTCTCTCTCGCTCCCAAATCGAAAGGAGAAGGTCTCTCTTCGCAGAGAATCTCGAAGCACATCGTATCCTGCATAAAAATGTGCTACGAACTCAAAAAGACTCCTTTACTGGCCACGCCCAGGGCTCATTCCACTAGGGCGGTGGCGGCATCAACAGCCTTTTTCAAGGGCGTTGCGCTAAAAGACATTTGCAGAGTGGCGGCCTGGTCATCCTATGACACCTTCGCCAAGCACTACGCCCTTCACAGGGTATTCCAAGAGGATACCCATCTCTCGACAGCGGTCCTCTCGGGGACAAGCTGTACATGATCTGATTACCCACCTCCTATCTTGGGTTATTGCTGGGTAGTCACCTAATGTGGAGCACCCACGGGGATACTCGAAGAAGAAAGAAAGGTTACTCACTGTAGTAACAGTGGTTCTTCGAGATGTGTCCCCATGGGTGCTCCACTACCCGCCCATCCTCCCCGCTTCGGATCTCTGTTTAGTGTTTTGCAGGAGCATCCGAGGCAGTTGGTCAAGGAACTGGCGGGGACCGGATCGCGCACGTGGCCAGGAGCGCGCAAGGGAGCGGCGCGCCCTGGCGCATGCGCGTTCCGGCAGAAACTGCTTGTAAGATCTGATCTGCAGCGCCAGGTGAGCCCGACACCTAATGTGGAGCACCCACGGGGACGCATCTCGAAGAACCACCGTTACTACGGTGAGTAACCTTTCTTTCTATGCAGTTCCAATTGTGGTTTCGCTTTCCTGATTACTCCCTGGCATTCTACAGCCATATGTTTATACTTCTCCTTAGTTGACTGTCCACATTTCCATTTCTTGTACGCATCATTTTTGAGTTTAATCTGACCAACGATTTCCCTGTTAAGCCAAGTTGATTGCCTACCATTTTTGCGTTTCTTAATATGCAGCGGGATGGTTTGTGTCCTGTGCCTTCAATAAGACTTTAAAATACTGCCAGTTCTCTTGAACTCTTTTCCCCTTAATCTTCATTTCCCAAAGGATCCTGCTCATCAGTTCTCTCAGGGAGTCGGTTTGCTTTTTTGAAATTAAGGGTCTGTATGTTACTATTCACCTGTCTTCTTTTTGTCAAAATCCTGAAATCTACTATCTTGTGGTCGCTGCAGCCCAGATTTCCACCCACTTCTATTTCTCCTACTAGCTCTTCCCTGTCTGTGAGCAACAGGTCAAGTTGTGCACAGCCCCCAGCTGGTTCCTTCAGCACTTGTACCAAAAAGTTATCCCCAACATTCTCCAAAAGCCTCCTGGATTATCTGTGTGCTGATGTATTGGTCTCCTAACAAATGTCTGGATGATTAAAATCTCCCATGAGAACCAGGGCATGTGATTTGGAAGCGTCACTTAGCTGCCTGAAGAAAGCCTCATCTATCTCATCTCCCTGATCTGGCGGTCTATAGCAGACACCCACTACAACATCACCTCTGTTACTTTCACCTGTAAACTTAACCCAAAGACACTCAACTGGATTTTCTCCCTCCTTATACTGGAGCTCTGAGCAATCGTACTGCTCCCTCACGTAGAGCTCAACTCCTCCTTTTCTCCCCTGTCTGTCCTTCCTAAACAGTTTATAACCTTCCATGACCGTGCTCCAGTTATGTGAATCATCGCACCACATCTCCGGTATTCCAGCCACCTCATACTACTTTGACTGTGCCAGGGACTCTAATTCTTCCTGTTTGTTCTCTAGGTTTCTGGCATTAGTGTACAAGCATCTTAGAGATGACTGTTGACTCATTTAACTTGTGGTCCACTGTATCCCCTAGATCCCTTTCTGCCATACTCTTTCCTAGACAGTCGCTTTCCATTCTGTATGGGTGAAACTGATTGTTCCTTCCTAAGTGGAGCACTTTGCATTTGTCTTTATTACACTTCATCCTGTTTACCTCAGACCATTTCTCCAATTTGTCCAGATCATTTTGAATTTTGACCCTATCCTCCAAAGCAGTTGCAACCCCTGCTAGCTTGGTATCATCTGCAAACATAATAAGCTTACTTTCTATGCCAATATCTAAATCATTGATGAAGATATTGAACAGAACTGGTCCCATTACAGACCCCTGTAGAACCCCACTTTTTATACACTTCCAGCAGGATTGAGAACCGTTAAGAACTACTCTCTTGAGTACAGTTATCAAGCCAGTTTTGCACCCACCTTATAGTAGCCCCATCTAAGTTGTATTTGCCTAGCTTATTGATAACAATATCGTGTGAGACTGTGTCAAATGCCTTACTGAAATCTAGGTATACCACATCCACTGCTTCTCCCTAATCCACAAGGCTAGTTATCCTATCAAAGAAAGCTATCAGATTGGTTTGGTTTGACATGATTTGTTCTTTGCAAATCCATGCTGGCTGTTGCCTATCAGCTTACCACTTTCAAAGTGTTTGCAGATGATTTCCTTAATTGTTCCATTATCTTTCCTGGCACAGAAGTTAAACGTCAGCGGAGGGCATCAAAAATGATTGAGGGGCTGGAGCACATGACCTATGAGGAAAGGCTGATGGATTTGGGCTTGTTTAGTTTACAGAAGAGAAGACTTAAGGGTGATTTAATAGCAGCCTTCAACTTCCAGAAGGGCAGCTCTAAAGAGGAGGGAGAGAAACTGTTCTCAGTGGTGTCAGATAGCAGAAAAAGGAGCAATGATCTGAAGTTCAAAAGGCAGAGGTGTAGCTCCTGATCAATCCTGTGCAGAGGGGAAGGCCAGCAGCATGGTAGGAGGGGAGATGGCCAGGAGAGCCTGCCAGCTGCGTGGAGGGTGGAGACAGAGAGCCTGCCAGCCACATGGTGCGGCAGGGTTGTCCCTAGAAATTTGAATGGCCAGGGAGCAGTGCAAAAAACTGTAGTCAAAATTCCCATGCTGCTTTTGGGTTGCAAAAAGAGATATCAGCCTCCTAAGAATAACAGAGAGTGAAAAAGAAAATATGCTTATACAGTGTGAGCACAGGAGATGGAAAATTTGCCAGAATGCTGTGTGGTGCCATGTCATCAGATTAGTTACTGGTTGCCTGGCATGGCAAGGTGTCCTATCATGGGAGCTTCAGTAAGTCAGGCCTCCCCAAAAACCATGTGTGAAAAATAAGAGTGCCTTGCTTTGACCTTTATGGAGATCTCAAAGAAGGGTGGATGGTGGAGCATCCACAAGGACAGCCTCAGCGAAGAAGAGTTACTCACCCTCTGCGGTAACTGCAGTTCAAGATGAGTGTCCCTGTGGGTGCTCCACCACCCACCCTTCCTCCCCTCTGCTTTGGGGCATTCTCCTTGTGCCTATTGGTTCAGAGAAGGAACTGAAGGGAACAGGGTTTGTGCGTGTGCATTAGTTCTGTCTCGTATTAGGCTCTCTGTGCATGCACAGACAACCCCTAGGCACTGCTTCTCATAGTCTTCTGGCTGGGTGCTCTGGGGCACCCAAACACCCAAGGTGGAGCACCCACAGGGACATCTATCTGGAAGAACTGCAGTTACTGCAGCGGGTGAGTGACTCTTTTTTCATGACCTTTAGAGTTGACAGGGCCTATGTCCTAGGATCAAGCCCAGTGTTTGTTTATTCTATAGTTATTCTATGATTGGTAATCCCTCAATGTGCACAGTTGAAATGTTCACACTATAGCACTGGTTCTCAAATTGCAGTCCATGGACCACTAGTGGTTTGCAGCCACCTTGCTGGTGGTCTGTGAGGCTTAGGATTCTTTCTCCACCTCCTCCCTGCCTCCACACACACCCTGCAGTGGAGAGCTTGCACTAGCACTCCAGCTCCACAGCACCCCTTCCCTCTACAAGGTTCTTATACCAGCTTCCCACTATAGGCAGCGGACAGCCCCGAGCCCCATGGACTGGATCCAGCACACAGGGGAAGAAGCAGCTCCTTGTGCTGCCACTCTCCTTGCCTCCTCCTCCCCACCGGCTGGTGGAATGCTGTGCCAGAAATCCCTCATGGGAGGGTTTCCCCGCTGCTCTATTGGCCAAATATAGCCAATAAAAGCAACCAGAGCCCCTGCACTCCAGCCTCCTCCTGCACCCCCACCCCATCTCTCCCAGTCACAGTCAGCTCCTGCATCCTTCTCCCAGCCCCAGTCTGTTGCTGGACCCCTCTCCAACCCAGCTCTCCCAGCCCTGGTCTGCCTCTGGACCCTACCCCCTGCTGCCAGCACCTGGACCTCCCACTTCCAACCTGCTCCTGCACTTCCCTTGCTTCTGCAGCCTCACCCTTAGCCAGACACCCTACCCTCAGCCTGCTCCTATACCCTCTCTCCTGGCCAGACTCTGCACCCACCTTTGCTCCTGCACCCTCCCTCCTGGCCAGACCCCCTACCCTCACACCCATCTACATTTCACTCACTGGCAGCCTCCTCCCACACATTGAACCCCTCATTTTGGCCTCACTCCAGAGCGTTTAGATCAGTGTATCACTGATCTCAATTTATCATGCATGTAAATTCATTACCATGGGTCTTTAGTGGTTGTATATCATATTTGTAATTTCTGTTCTATTCAGTTATTTAGCCTGATGTTAACTGGTTGTTTTGAGGTTTTCCAAGTCATAATTTATCTGCTAAGTTTGAAGGTATTCTTGGAATCCCCTCTTCCATGAAAGGTTGCTTTATCTAGGTGAAAAATCCTGACTATATGTGCATTGACTTTGCTATCTGCATGAAAGGCCCAGGCATGTGCATGCTAGCTTTGCCTTAGGTCAACATACAGGATGTGGACTGTAAATTCCTTATGTTACAGCCAAATGCCAATATGACTACTGAAACTAGTTATATGATCAAAACCCTAAGAAAATAAAAAAATCTCTCCCTCGAGATATGTAGGCAAACAAGCAGATTAGCCCTGTAGGCTACATGCTCCTCTTTGGTGGGGAGATATGTAAAATGCGCCCCATCACACAGGTATAGATGTAAATTGTCAGTGTTGGTAGGGATAGTTTCAACACTTTTTCCACACTTCAGATGGAGGGGGAAGTGTCATATGGATGATACTTGTGATATATTTCTGGGATGTGCTATTGTCAATGTTTTTTACCTGTGTAGGTCTTCATTATCTCTGTTAGATTTAGTAGTAGTAGTAGTAGGCATCCTTCAGTCTGCATAGACTATGGATCGCGCCCTTTAAAGTTTCAATTGAGGACTTCATTTACAGCGTCTGTTGTGACTATAAAGACCCACACGAGAGTGACAGTCCTTGCTGCATCTCTTGCAGATGTAGTGGGTGTCTGGCAAGTCCTTATTGTGCTTTCTGTGCGCTCGCTTCTCCTCTGCTAGCTGTCTGATCTTCAACTCTCCCTTCTGAAGGCCCTTGTGTAACCCCTGCCTCCATCTGCTGCGGTCGTCTGCTAGATCTTCCCAGTTGTCCAGCTCGATGTCTACCTCTCTGAGGTCTCTCTTGCAGACATCTTTGTAGCGCAACTGGGGGCATCTGGGAGGTCTTTTGCCAGAGACTAGCTCACCATACAGGATGTCTTTTGGAATCCTTCCATCGTTCATCCTGTGGACGTGGTCAAGCCAGCGGATTCTACGCTGCCTGAGGAGGGTGTGCATAGTTGGGATTCCAGCTTGCTCGAGGACGGCAGTGTTGGTCACTATCCTAGAATAATTAAAATCCTTCCTTTCATTAATTGAGGCATTCTTGGTGGTCACTTGATAACGAGTAGGATGTCTTCATGTCACCCTCCTATTTGTTATTCCATTGATGGCTGATCAGCCCAGTTCTGGAGCTGCAGATCTTATCATGGAATGGGCAGGTGCTGGTAACTGTTGGAGGAGCGTGGGGCAGTTTTTCCCGCTCTTTTCTTCTTCTCCACCTGTCCTTGTCTGCACTGCAGTGGGACCTCTCAAATTGCGCCACTCTTTCATGGATTACCATTCTCCAATGGGGCAGTCTTGGGCATGGTTCTCCCAAGCGTCGACACTGACGCTGCACTTTTTCCATGTGTGCTTTCATCACGTCCTTATATCACTTCTGCTGACTCCCAACACTCCTGTGCCCTTCCTTCCATTAGGAAAACAGAATCTGTTTTGGGAGGTGCTAATCAGACATCTGAACCACATGACCAGTCCCACAAAATGGTTGAATGATAATGGCTTCAGTGCTGGTCATGTTCAGCTCTTCCAGGAATAGCTTGTTTTGCTTTATCCATATCATTAATAATTTCTGTGAACTGGGTCCCTTCATGAACTAACAAATACTTTAATTGTAATCCTAGGGAACTAGGGGAATTTGCTTGCATCCCCATCAAAGAAGGATGCTTTGGAATAAAACAGAAACTTGGATTAGTGACAGAACACTCCAAGGTACATGTACTGGAACCTACATTGGTACCTCTTTTGATTGGTTACAACACAAAATTGACTATAGGTTACCATAGATAACCAGCATCTTCCGCTTGGTCAACCTCACCAGGCATGATGACAATGATTACTCATTCCAGAACTCCTGTCCTTTAGTCCATGCAGAACGGTGTCTGTCTTAAACATATTACATCTAAATCTGATAGGTTCTTGGCAGGTGCTTCAATTAGCCCGTAGTAGTCTTCCCTAGTCTATGGGGAATCATGCCTCAATTAAGCCTACAGCTTTTATATTTCCCCTCTAGCAGTCTCCCACTGCTCCCTGGATGTTCTGTGTTACACCCCCAAGTACAGAACAAAAGTGTTTATTGAACATGTCTGCATTTTTACATTATTATTAATAATTCTGCCATTTCCATGTAATAGTGGACCAGTGCCATTGCCAGGATTCTTTATGGTCCTTTTTACAATCCTTAACTCTTTTGGCTTCCCTAATCAGTTTTCTGCAATTCTTGATTTCTGCTATATATTCATTAATATCAACTTCTCTTTCTTCCATTACTATTACTACTACTGTAGCTGCCCTCACTTTCCTCCTAAACCATTTTTTTAAGTAACAAATCTCCTTTCTCAGTTATGGGATTGTGCCTTTTTGGGCATCTGGTAAGGTGTTCATAAATGTTTTTCCTATTATCATTCAAAGCTTCAGACGCAGGAGAAATGGAGGGCTTTGTGCATTGTACGCTGTACAGGTATACAACTAAAGAGGGAATTGGATTCAGTAAAGAGATCTCAGCAGTATGTACATTCATCACTCTTTTCTTGGCAGACTTCTTCAGAGACCTCCAACTCTAGCGAGACTTTGGGAGGGAACCTGTACAGCTTAGAAGCCGAGACAGATCACCTCCGGGTCCAACTGAGTGACAGTCTGAAGGAGCTGCACCAAAAGGAGCTAAGAATTCAGCAGTTAAACAGCAAGGTACAACAAGTCATCTCTGCCTGGCTACAGACCTTAGGAATCAGGCCCAGGAAAAGAGCTGGGGCTCTGTTGCTCCTCCACAAGGAGATAGATCTGCCTCAGAATTGTCCTAATGGACAGTTCCAGAGCTCTCTTGCTTTCTGGCACAGGGGTGATCTGCTGGGAGTGGTCCCAGAGGAAGGGCCAGGGTCCCTGTTTCTCCCCATTAGGGAAGGGAGATCTAGTTCATGAGTAGTCTTCTGTGGGGAGAACTTCAACACTGGGGTCACTTTACCTGGGTGAAATAATAGTAATAATAATTTATATACCTAGGGGACAATCCTGAACTAGTTTTGGGGAGATGGACTGGAAGGGAGTGAGTAGTCCCCTTTATTTGGCACTGGTGAGGCTGCATCTGGAGTATCTATTTCAATTCTTGCCCCCTTACCAATAAGATGTGGATGCACTGGAGAGATTCCAATGGAGGGTGACAAAAATAAGTAAGGGGCTGGAGCACATGAGTTATGAGGAGAATCTGAGGGATTTGGGCTTTAGTCTACAGAAGAGAAGAGTGAGGGAGTGATTTGATAGCAGCCTTCAACTGCCTATAGGGGGCTTCCAAAGAGGATGGAGAGAAGCTGTTCTCAGTGGTGACAGATGACAGAACAAGGAACAATTGTCTCAAGTTGTGGTGAGGGAGGTCTATGTTGGACATTAAGAAAAACTATATCGCTAGGAGGGTGGTGAAGCTCTGGAATGGGTTACTTAGGGAGGTGACAGAATCTTCTACCTAGAGGTCTTTGAATAGTAACAGGGAGCCGTGCTAGTCTTTATACTATCAAAACAAAAAGCAGTCAAGTAGCACTTTAAAGACTAGCAAAATAATTTATTAGGTGAGCTTTCGTGGGACAGACCCACTTCTTCAGACCATAGCCATACCAGAACAGACTCAATATCTGAGTCTTTGAGTCAATATTTGAGTCTGTTCTGGTATGGCTATGGTCTGAAGAAGTGGGTCTGTCCCACGAAAGCTCACCTAATAAATTATTTTGCTAGTCTTTAAAGTGCTACTTGACTGCTTCTAGAGGTCTTTGAATCTCCACTTGACAAAGCCCTGCCTTGGATGATTTAATTGGGATTGGTCCTGCTTTCAGTAGTGGTTTGTACTCAATGACCTCCTGAGGTTTCTTCCAACCCTATGATTTTTATGGAACAAATCAGTCTCTCTGACTTCTCCTTTAGTCAGGGCTATATTAAGGCCTAAGCACTCTGGGCATGTATCTAGGGCACTAACTCCTTGAGAAGTGTGATTACATCAGATTGAGTTCTTTCTTGTTTTTCCTTTTTAAGAAAGTAAGTTGATTGCCCTAATGGTTATGAAGAAACACTTGAAAATGTAGCTGGGTATAACCAGTGCACTGAATGACTGAATTTGTAGTCTGACCTATTAGCTCCAAAAAGGGAGAGCTGTCTCATGCATCTCAGTGAAGAGTTAACTCTGACCCGCTACTTTAGAGATGCAGTTAACCAATCCTAGACAAGGTCTATATATGGCAGAATGGGAAGAATATGGCAAACCCATCCCTCACCAAAGAAGAGACAGTCTGGAAGTGGGATAGGTATTGAAGGACAGTGAAAATGGGCACTTGGTAGTATTCATGCCTCCCTGGGAGGGAGAAGGGGGCAATTGCTGCTCCCATAGGGCGAAGGGTCTCAGCTACCATTCCTGGATGGAAAAAATTTCCTGATGGTGCTTCCTCTAAGCTCTCTGGGATGGGAGGAAGTCCGTCTGCCACTCCAGGTGGGGTATAGTGCTGTATTGTCGGACTGTACCCAGGGAGCATTCTATGTCATGGTGTGCATAAGGCTCCAGATTGCTTTAATTCAGTCCTGTGGCCCTGATGCAAGGCATCCTTTTCACGTTCACATGGTGACACCATCCCCACCAACTAATAAGAAAGAGATCCAGGACAGCTATTCCTCTGCTGGGGTCCATAAGTTTTAGGTGATCTTTGTGTAAAGAAATAAACAAATATGTGCAAAAGAAAATTAGAACAATTGCAAAGTCAAAAGTTAGAAAATGGTAGAATTGTAATGCTCTCTGTAGACTTAATTCTAGTCTCTTGTTTCTGTGTGTTTTAGTACAGTCCCTGTGTTAATTACTACATAGCTTTCAGCTTCAACAGCAAATTAGCCATCAGACAATTCACTACACAAGAATGCCTTATTTGACATCCATCCCACATACTGAATGATCCATGAATCTTGCACATACTAAAATCTCAGGCACATAAAATTCTGCTTACTACATTTATCCATAAACTTTACTTGCCAAACTCAGGAGTAAGCCAAGGGCTAAGAATTTTGTATTCTCACTGTTTAACACCACCTTGGCCCCTCAGCATTCAGTAAGGTCTATGTCCATGTGATCCCAATAAAGAGCAGTCATGCTGATTCTTTCTTCAGGCTAAGCCTGCTCTCCAGGGGGCAGCTCTATAAATCTGCTATCCTGATTACGTGAAGTGTAGTTTCAGTTACACAAATGTCATGGCTTTTATCTTGACCGCGACCCCCTTATCACTTGCCCTGATTGAGCTGTTTTGTTGTGTTTATGTTCTTTTAATTCTCACAGTTATCCCTCTCTTGGGAACCAAGAACAGGAAGGTAGACGATATAAGGAAGACAGGCACCAAGTCACTCCATGTCTAGCAGTTTAGGCCAAGACTTACAAGACCTGCCCCTGTTCTGCAAAAAACACATTAATTAATCTTTAATGCCCCGTGCCTGCTTTCTGCAGTCCTACAGGTTGTAGGAAGCTGCCTCATTCCTACGTAACCTAATATGAAAGTGACTGAGCCCAAGAATTTTTTAAGGTTCAAATAAGGATTTGGACATTTACATTGATAACTTTTACAATGTTAGATATTATTATTGCTACAACAGATTTTAGAAGATCTTGAGTCTCCTGCTTCAGTGCTAAGGCCAACCTCCAACTGCTTAAGATCAGAATGAGACCTAATCTAAAGGCAGATGATTCCTGATCTGCTGCTGTGAGGTTCTTGAACCTGCCTCTTGGCATGGCTCTTTGACTACATGAATTTGGGGCTGATCGAGTTTAACAGTCCCTATCTTCCTAATAAAACTTTTTTTTGCTGTGGATGCCAAAGGGAATAGCTTCTCTCAGAAGTTCTGTTTTATCATCTTTACTCTGTGTTTTCTCCAGCTCTCTCAGATCTTTGAGGAGAAAAATGCTCTCTCTATCCAGCTGCGGGGCAGCAGCCAGAATCTCCGTGAGAGTCACCAGCACTACCGTGAAGTTCTGAACCGCTGCATGGCCCTCGAGAGGCAGCTGCAGGAGTGGCAGTCCTCAAACAAGGATATGGTAAGGGGCAGAGTAATGGAGGGGAAGGTATTATTTCTCTTTGCAGCCTAAGTGAATTGAAGGGAGAGACTCACTGCAGGCTTTGCTGTGTAACATGGCAGCTGGTCTGTTCTGCTTGAGATTTAACCCTAATTTCTTCACTTATTGTGCTGTTCAGTGCTTTATGCTTCGCCACATGTGTTCTCTATTTCAGAGGTCAGTCGTGACAGATGCTGCTCCAGGAGCTCCACAGGAAAAGAATGAACCTCAAAGAGAGTGTTATACTCCAGAACTACAGGAATTACAGCTGAGGTGAGAACAGAGGGTAAGGATGTAAATCCTGAGGACTAGCTGGTGCCCATAGGGGTGAGAAAAAGTATGAGTCCTGCAGTGGCACCATAGGACCCTCTGGAATCTGAGATGCACTCAGCTATAATGTACTATTCCTTTAGTTGAAATCATGGGCACTGACTGCTACATGTAGCAGTTGCGACTGCCCAGTGCAGGTCTGCTTGGTGCCCCATTCACTGACTCATCAGTAAATATAGGATTATATTTAGGGTCCTGGTCTCAATGAGCTGGGACTGAGACATGCTATGATGACACTGCTCCTTAGGAATAATGGAACTAGCAGTGGGAGTGGCTGAAGGAGCTAATGGCTTTTGCACTCCTTTTCTGCATTGACCACAAAACTTCAATGCATCAGTACGAGAACCATCTCCTCATCTCAGTATTCTAATAAGTAAACAAAACCCACCTGTTTGTGGAGACAAAGGAGATAATTGTACTAGAGCATTGAATACAATACAAGCAGAGATCCCCAGAGAAGCAGTTTGGGCATTTAATTGTCCTATGTTCTACCAGGTTATCAGAGGCCAAACATCTGCACAGCAGCACAAAGCAGGACCTGAGACATTTGGAAGAGCAGCTGCAAGAGGAACGAGAACAGCGTCTTGCTGCAGAGGAGGCTTTCTCAGCAGCACAGGATCAGATCAGAAGGTTGTGTTTCTAACTGAGCAAGCTAAGTGTTACCTTAGACCAGCAGTTCTCAACCTTTTCCAGACAGGGACCCATTTTGACAATTCAGGAAAACTTGGTGACCCAACGCAATGCAAAAATGGGAGGAGGGAAAGCAGAGCAGAGTCGTAACTAGCTATTTTTGCATGTGAAGCAGGAATATAAAATTGTGCCCCCATCATGTTTATATATTCGTAATAGTTATTTCATAGCAAAGGAGAAATATATTAATAAAATAATAACACTACATTTACTATAGTTAGTTGTGGTGGTGGAAAGACACTCATCCCCAAACTGCTCTCCCCTGCTTAAACCCCACAATCAGGGGCTTGGGGAGTCACACTCAGGGGCTAGAGGGGGCTAGGGAAGTCACATTGAGGGGCTAGGAGTCAGTCGGGCTGGAGGGGGCTAAAGGAGTCACACTTGGGCTAGGAGTCACTTGGTCTGCAGGGGGCTAGGAGAGTCACACTCGAGCTAGAGGGGGCTAGGGGAATCACACTCAGGAGCTAGAGTCAAACTCGGGCTTGAGGGGACTAGAGGGGGCTAGGGGAGTCACATTCAGGAGCTAGGAGTAACTCGGGCTGAAGGAGCTAGGGAAGTCACACTCAAGGGCTAGGAGTCACTTGGGGTGAAGGGGGCTTGGGAAGGCACACTCTGGCTGAAGGAGGCTAGGAGAGTCACACAGGCTAGGAGTCACTCGGACTGAAGGGGGCTGGGGAAGTCACACTCGGGCTAGGAGTCACTTGGGCTGCAGGGGACTAGGGGAGTCACACTCAGGCTAGGAATCACTCAGAGGCTGGAGGGTAGCTAGGAGAGGCACAGCTGTAAGCTGGTTGGAGTGCAGAGCCCTGGCCGGCAGTGCAAGCTGCAGGATCCCTGCTGGGGTCTGTGGGGGACCCCATCTCCTGCAAAGGCTAGAAGCCAGGGAGCTGATCAGCTCTGCCCTCCCTACCTCCCTCAGACTCAGGCCTCCACCTTACCTGAGTTGGGCACTACTCCTCAGGTATGCAGTTCTTTGCCCTGCAGCTGAAATGGTTTTCAATGCAATTGATTGGCTTAACTGCCTGACGGCTGTTAATCCGATTAAGAAATGAAGAACCACTTCAGGAGTGTGAATGGCTTCTTAATAGCCACCTGTGGCACTGCCTCAGCCCAGCCTGGGATCCTTTTGAAATGTAATTGTGACCCATGTTTGGGTCGCAACCCATAGGTTGGGAAACCCTGCCTTAGAGCATCACCAAGTTTCTAGCTCAGTCTAGTTCTGCTTTTCACAGAATGCCCATGACTGCAAAATTCTGACTCCACATTGGAAAACCTAAAAGTTGGTCATGATTTTTCCTTAAAATCCCAGTTTAAAGGAAGCTTATGGTCATTGCCTGTTATCTCTGAGCAGGGAATCCCCATCTCAAATCTAGGATAGTGCTTCCACTTGTGGCTTAGGGAATCTCCATTGTTCTGCTCTAGTCACCAGAGCTTTTTGAGTCTTGTCTGTATTATGATAGTGCCCAGATTCCCTGATTGGGATCAGGTTCATTGTGCTGGGTGCTATAAAGATACACTGACAAACATGGCTCCTGCTCCAAAGAGCTCATAATTTAATTTGAAACAAGACTTAAATAAGTTGGGGTATGGCTGGCAACAAGGCTATACCTTTACATGGGGAGACAGTAAATCATTTGGATTTCTTGGGTACCAGATTTTTACAAATGACTTCTGCTAAAGTGATGTTGTAATCAGGCCTGCGTTGACTGACCGATTCCTTGTGGGCATCAGGGTTTATTGCATGTAGTTTCCAATTATCTCATTGTGTGTCCAGAACACTGAAACCAAATAATCATAGAATACTAGAAGGAACCTCAGTGGATCATCTAGTCCAGTCCCTTGCACTCAGCAGGAGTAAATATTATCTAAATCATCCCTGACAGGTATTTTTTTAAACTGCTCTTAAAATCTCTAGTGATGGAGATTCCACAGCCTTGCTTGACAATTTATTCCAGTAGTTAACCATCCTGACAGAAAGCTTTTCCTAATGTCTAACCTAAACCTCCCTTGCTGCAATTCAAGCCCATTGCTTCTTGTCCGATCCTCATAGGTTAAGGAGAACAACTTTTCTACTCCTCCTTGTAACAGCCTTTTATGTACCTGCAAAACAACCAGTGGGGCCCCTAAACGATCAAGATACAAAAGGGACACTCAAAGATGACAAAGTAATTGTGGAGAAACTCAATAATTCTTTGCTTTGGTCTTCACGACTGAGGATGTTGGGGAGATTCCCAAACCTGAGCTGTCCTTTGTAGGTGACGAATCTGAGGAATTGTCCAAAATTGAGGTGTTGTTAGAGGCGGTTCTGAAACTGATTGATAAACGTAACAGTAACCAGTCACCAGGACCAGTTGACATTCACCCAAGAGTTCTAAAAGAACTCAAATGTGTAATTGCAGAACTGTTAACTGTGGTTTGTAACCTATCCTTTAAATCAGCTCCTGCTTTAAATCAGCTTCTGTACCTACTGACTGGAAGATAGCTAATGCAACAGCAGTATTTAAAACGAGCTCTAGAAGCGATCCCAGCAATTACAGACCAGTAACCTTATATAGGAAGATACAGCCGAAAGAGAACCTGCTGCAGAAGGTTATAAAACGGAAGCTACAACTATTTGGACATATTTGCAGAGTGAATGACGAACCAAAAATCAAGACCCTGGTATTCGCCATAATGAATGGTTCGAATAGGTGAGGCAGACCCCACAGAGAATGGATAGATGATGTAGTAGATTGGTGCGGAGCTAGTCTACAGAAACTAAGCCACTCTGCACTGGATAGGGAAAGATGGAAGGAAATAGTGAGAGAGGCATCAGACACCAATGGGCGCTGAGCCCACGGTTATTGATGATGATGATGATGAAGCCTAACATGGGCAAATTAGTTGAAACTATAGTAAAGAATAAAATTGTCAGACACATAGAAGAACATTATTTGTTGGGTGAAAGTTAGCATAGTTTCTGTAAAGGGAAATCATGTCTTACTAATCTATTAGAGTTCTCCGAAGGGGTGAACAAACATATGGATAAGGGGGATCCAGTAGATATAGTGTACTTGGATTTCCAGAAAGCCTTTGACAAGGTCCCTCACCAAAGGCTCTTGTGTAAATTAAGTTGTCACGAGTAGGAGGGAAGATCCTTTTGTGGATTGAGAACTGGTTGAAAGGCAGGAAACGAAGTGTAGGAATAAATGGTAAATTTTCAGAATGGAAAAGGGTAACTAGTGTTCTTCCTCGAGTGTCCCCGTGGGTGCTCCACGATAGGTGTCGGGCTCGCCCTGGTGCCGCAGATCGGATCTTTCCAGCAGTTTCTGCCAGACCGCGCATGCGCCAGCGCGCGCCGCTCCCCTGCGCGCTCCCGGCCACGTGTGCGATCCGGTCCCTGCCAGTTCCTTCTTAACCGCCATCAGCTGCAGACGGAATCTGCTCAGGCTGCGGCCAGAGTCAGCGTATTTAGAGTTCATCAGAGTTTTAGAGTTTTCTTTCAGAGTTCTTAGTTAAATTGTTTGTTTCTTTATTGCAAAAAAAAAAAAAAAAAAAATATATATATATATATATATATATATATAAGTAGAAAGTCTTAGTAACGAGAGGAGGAGCGGAGGCACCCCGGGGACGTGAAGGCCAGTAGGCCTCCTGCTGCGGCAGGCTGGAGTCCGTGAGAGGGGAACAGGCACAGAGAATGTGCTAAGTACCCTATTAACAGCTCAAAGACTCACCGCAATGTCCTCTTCAGGATTCAAGAAGTGTGAGTCATGCCGCGAAGCTATGCCGGCCTCTGATAGGCACAGTCAATGTATCAGATGCCTGGGGGAATCACACGTCACCCAGAAATGCTCCTTCTGTGCAAAGCTCACGGCCAGAGCCAGAAAGGATAGAGAAATGCGGCTGAAAATGCTGCTGTTTGATAAGGCCCTCCAGCCAGACGTGCCAGAGAGGCCTCAACTGGAGGGACCCACAGGGCTCCATAAAAGGAAGGCGGTGTCCCTCACCCCCTCAGTGCAGAAACAGAGGAAGCTCTCTCCAGCCCGATCCCTGCCGGCGGTCACAGCGAGCGGGACGGGTGTAGCACACAGCCCCCAGCCGCAGTCGCAAGCAAGCGGCAGCACAGCAGCACACGTGGCAGAGGCTGAGCCTCTGATTACTAAACAGCTGGCCCGCGCATTCAGAGCGGCGGCCAGGCAAGCGCCGGAACCGGCGGCACCGCCATGAGCGGCACCAACGGTGCAGGGCCAACAGGCACGTAGCCTGCAGGCATCGGAGGAGACCACCCGCGCAGCACCGACAGCGGGGCCGAGATCCCTGGCACGGGGAGGGGCGGAGCCAGCCCCGCAAGGGAGGGGAAAGGCATCGGCGAAAACCTGGCACTGCAGCCCTTCTCTGGACAGGGCTGCAGGGCTGCTCTCAACAAGTCCTCCCCTTATGCTGCGTACACCAACCAGGAGACATGGGTCTCCCCCAGCCTACCCAGAGCCTCCTTCCCCTTTCCTCCAACCAGCATCACCATGGCTCGGGCCACCCTTGCCTTTTCTGGGATTTGACCCTCTGGAGTACTACCACAAACCAGTTTCACCATTGTCTCAATCATCCAGACAGTCTCGCTCCCCCAGACATCGGGGGTACGCACCTCGAGAGTGGTCCAGGTCTCCATCCCAGGAACCATGCCCGTGCTGCCACGGTCGTCCTTATCACTCTGGGCATAGACACCACAGGCATACACCCAGAGGCAGGTCCCCCTCGACGGCCCAGTACCCCCGCGGGCACTCACGGACGGGGACGGAAACACAGCTGTCTCAAGGGGAGCTGATTTTGGAACCCCGAGATTTTCCCTCGCAAGCCTCTAGTGAGAGGGTGTACCACCAGCAGCAGGACCCTGAGAGTTCAAGGGAGGTCTACCCTAGTGGTTCCTCCTTGTCCTCCCCCGACGAGGCTACGGCCTCCAGGGATGTTGCCCCCCCAGACGACCTCAAACAGTTTCAGGAGCTGTTTAAAAGGGTGGCTTTCACACAAGGCATCCAAACAGCAGAGGTTCAGGAGAAGCACCACAAGCTCCTCAAAAACCTGAGGCCTCTGGCCTCGTCCAAAATCGCTATCCTGCTTGATGAAGCAATCATGGAGTCTGCTACTACCATATGGCAGACCCCGGCTTCCACTCCACCTATAAACAAGAGGGCGGATAAGAAATACTTCGTCCCGGTGAAGGGCATGGAGTTTCTGTTTAGTCACCCACAACCAAATTCTCTGGTGGTAGAATCGTCTCAGCAGAGATGGAAGACTTCCCGGAACAAAGCGGGGGGAACGGATAGAGATGCCAAGAAGCTAGAGCTATTTGGCAGAAAGGTATACTCCTCCTCCACCCTGCTGCTGAGAATGGCTAATTATGCAGCACGTCTAGCGAACCACAATTTCAACAATTACTCCAGGCTTACTTCTCTCATGGATTCACTTCCAGAAGATAAGAAGCCGGTGCTGAAGGCCATCATGCAAGAGGGCTATGCAGCTTCAAGGACGGGAGTCCAGATCGCCCTGGACGTAGCGAACACGGCGGCATGCTCAACGGCTACAGCAGTGGTCATGCGCAGGGAATCCTGGCTCCAGACATCGGGTATCCCGAGGGATCTGCAGGTAAAAATTGTCGATCTCCCTTTCGACACGCAGAAGTTGTTTGCAGAGTCAACTGATTCGGTCCTTCATTCCAGTAAAGACTCAAGAGCCACACTCAGAACACTGGGTATTTATACTCCTCCATACAGAAAGAAAAAGTATTACCCTCAACAACGGCGATACCCGTACCAACCTCAGCGTGCTCAGTACCAACGGGGCTACGACCAAGGGCAGCATCAACAGCAACAACAGTATAGAACTCCTAGGCGACGTTCCCAACAAGGCCGTGCATCCTCGAGGCAGGCCCAAAGGCAACAAGTTTGACGTACAGGTCAAGGGCTGCACTATTACTACCATCGCGCAATATCATCCACAATTAATGTTCCATCATCGCCTCCGACCGTTCCACTCACAATGGCAAAAGATCACCACAGACAAGTGGGTACTAGAGATCATAGCCACAGGTTACGTGATCCCCTTTGAGTTGCTCCCACCGCCAAGACCTCCGCCCAGGCCTCATCTCAGGGATGCCTCCCACGAGGCGAAACTCAAGCACGAGGTGGACCACCTGATGCTTATAGGGGTGGTCGAAAGAGTGCCGGAGCGACTTCAGGGGAAAGGGTTTTATTCACGATACTTCCTCACAGAGAAGAAAACAGGAGGCTGGAGGCCCATCTTAGATCTTCGAGGCCTCAACCGGTACTTGCGCAAACAACGCTTTCAGATGATCACAGTCGCCTCTATACTCACGGCACTGGACGATGGAGATTGGTTTGCAGCCCTCGACTTACAAGATGCGTATTTTCATATAACGATCCACCCGGCTCACAGACGTTTTCTCCAGTTTATGGTCGGCAAAGAACATTTCCAATACAAGGTTCTGCCGTTCGGCCTCTCCTCAGCCCCCAGAGTCTTTACCAAGACCCTGGCAGTGGTGTCAGCCTTCCTGCACAGACAGGGGGTATTTATATTCCCATATCTGGACGACTGCCTACTGAAAGGGGCCTCGAAGGCGGAGGTACTACGCATGATACGCGTAACAGCAAACACGTTTTCCTCGCTGGGCCTGGTCATCAACCTTGCGAAGTCAAAGATCGACCCCACACAGGACATAGAGTTCATAGGGGCACGCATAAATTCTATCACAGCAAGGGTTTATCTACCCGACGCTCGCTTTCGCACCATAGGTTCCCTGGTACAAGTCATTACATACAGCCCCACGGTGCCGGTTTTAACGTGCTTGCAGCTGCTCGGCCACATGGCAGCGGCAACGTTCGTGGTACAGAACGCCAGATTGCATATGCGCAACCTACAACATTGGCTGGCGAGCGTTTACAAGCCGGCATCCCATACCGTCCGCAGGGTGGTGTCACCCATGACAGAGGTGCGCAGATCCCTGCAATGGTGGGTAAACCCCAAGAACATGCTAACAGGGGTACCCTTTCACCAACCACAAATCTCTATTTTTCTCACCACCAACGCCTCCCACATAGGGTGGGGAGCACATATTGGCGAAAAGGTGACGCAAGGACTGTGGTCCCCTACGGAACAGTCACTGCATATAAATATACTGGGGCTCAGAGCGGTGTTCAACGCCTGCAAACACTTTCAAGACCACATACAAGGCAAGGTAGTCGGGATCAATACAGACAATATCTCCACCATGTTTTATATAAATCGACAAGGCGGAGCTCGATCCCGTGCCTTATGTGCGGAAGCAGTCCGGTTGTGGAACTGGTGCATCGCCAACAATATAACGTTGAAAGCCTAGTACTTACCAGGCGCTCACAACGTGAAGGCAGACCAGCTGAGCAGGCACTTCGCACTCACACATGAGTGGCAGATCCGCTCCGATCTGCTACGACCATTTTTTCAGGCATGGGGGTTTCCCCAGATAGACCTGTTTGCCACTCAGCACAAGAAGTGCCCCCAATACTGCTCCAGGGCAGGACTGGAGCGGGGGTTCCTGGGGGACGCGTTCGCCATTTCATGGAAGGGCCCACTGCTTTATGCGTTCCCCCCCCACGGTGCTCATCCACAAGGTCCTGCAGAAAGCCAGGAGGGAGACAGCCCGCATGATCCTAGTGGTCCCCACATGGGATCGACAGCAGTGGTTCCCCTTGCTTCTCCGCATGTCGGATCGTCCACCGCTTCCCCTTCCGGTAGCGCCGGACCTGCTCACGCAGGCCCAGGGGTCCATAGTGCATCCACACCCCCGAGGCCTGCGCCTACAAGCATGGTTAATCCATGGCTCAGCTCCCTAGAAAGCACATGTACGGAGGGAGAACAACAAGTCCTGGAAAGTAGCCAAAGGATCTCCACCAGGAAGACCTACAAACAGAAATGGACTCAATTCACTGCATGGTGTTCCACCAAGCAGTTAGCTCCCCTTGAAGTGCCTATACCTGTCATACTAGAATACTTACTGGACCTCAAGAGAGGCAGGCTCTCCCTCTCATCGTTGAAGGTCCATCTCGCTGCTATATCGGCTTTTCGGCATGAAGAGGAAGGGCACATGGTGTTCGCCCATCCCATGGTTACCAGGTTCCTCAAAGGGTTGGTAAACCTATACCCCCCTCGGAAACTGCTTCCACCTTTGTGGAACTTGGACCTGGTGCTTAATGCGCTAACGGGACCACCCTTTGAACCCTTAGCCACGGTTTCCCTCCGTCTCCTTACGATAAAGACAACCTTCCTTCTTGCAATGACGTCAGCTCGCAGGGTCAGTGAGCTCGCAGCAGTTATGGCAACGCCGCCCTGAACAGTATTCTCAAAGGAGGCGGTAACCTTACGGCTGCACCCAGCCTTTGTTCCGAAAGTTTCTTCAGAGTTCCATCTTAACAAACCTATAGTTTTACCCTCGTTTTACCCGAAGCCTCATAGCTCCAACAAGGAGGCACGCCTGCACCTCCTGGACGTGAGGAGAGTGTTGGCCTTCTACATAGACAGAACTAAGTCCTTCCAGAAAACGGACAGACTCTTAGTCTCTCTCGCTCCCAGATCAAAAGGAGAGGGTCTCTCTTCACAGAGAATCTCGAAGCACATTGTGTCCTGCATAAAGATGTGCTACGAACTTCGAAAGACTTCTTTACTGGCCCCGCCTAGGGCTCATTCCACCCGGGCGGTGGCGGCATCAACAGCCTTTTTCAAGGGCATCGCACTAAAAGACATTTGCAGAGCAGCGACCTGGTCATCCTATGACACCTTCGCCAAGCATTATGCCCTACACCGGGTATTCCAAGAGGATACCCGCCTCTCGACAGCGGTCCTTTCGGGGGCAAGCTGCACATAACCCGATTACCCACTTCCTTTCTTGGGTTACTGCTGGGTAGTCACCTATCGTGGAGCACCCACGGGGACACTCGAGGAGGAAAGAGAAGTTACTCACTGTAGTAACGATGGTTCTTCGAGATGTGTCCCTGTGGGTGCTCCACCACCCGCCCATCCTCCCCGCTTCGGATCTCTGTTTGGTGTTTTTCAGGAGCATCCGAGGCAGTTGGTCAAGGAACTGGCGGGGACCGGATCGTGCACGTGGCCGGGAGCGCGCAGGGGAGCGGCGCACGCCGGCACATGCGCGGTCCGGCAGAAACTGCTGGAAAGATCCGATCTGCGGCGCCGGGGTGAGCCCGACACCTATCGTGGAGCACCCACGGGGACACATCTCGAAGAACCATCATTACTACGGTGAGTAACTTCTCTTTGTTCCCCTAGGGTCAGTTCTAGGACCATTCCTATTCAACTTATTCATAAATGATCTGGAGACAGGTAAACTATGAGGTGGCAAAGTTTGCAGGCAACACTAAACTGCTCAAGATAATTAAGACCAAAGCAAACTGTGAAGAACTTCAAAAGGATCTTACAAAAATGAGTGATTAGGCAACAAAATGGCAAATGAAATTTATTGTAGATAAATGTAAAGTAATGCATATTGGAAAAAATAACCCCAATTATACATACAGTATGATGGGGGCTAATTTAGCTGTAACACATCAGGAAAGAGATCTTGGGGTCATTGTGGATAGTTCTCTGAAAACATCCGTGCAGCAGCAGTCAAAAAAGTAAACAGGATGTTAGACTAAGACGGAGAATATCTTATTGCCTTTGTATAAAAGCATGGTATACCCACATCTTGAATACTGTGTACAGTTGTGGTTACCTCATCTCAAAAAAGATATATTGGCATTAGAAAACGTTCAAAAAAGGGGCAACTAAAATGATTAGGGAGTTTGGAACGGGACCCATATGAAGAGAGATTAAAGAGACTAGGACTCTTCAGCTTAGAAAAGAGGAGACTAAGGGGGGATATGATAGAGGTATATAAAATAATGAGGGGTGTGGAGAAAGTGAACGAGGAACAATTATTTACTTGTTTCCATGATGTCAGAAATAGAGGACACCAAATGAAATTAATGGGCAGCAGGTTTAAAACAAATAAAAGGAAGTTTTTCACACATTGCACAGTCAACCTGTGGAGCTCCTTGCCAGAGAAGCCTGTGAAGGCTAGGACTATAACAGGATTTGAAAAAGAGCTAGATAAATTCATGGAGGTTAGATCCATTAATGGCTATTAGTCAGGATAGGTAACAAATGATGCCCCTGGCCTCTGTTTGTTTGTCAGAAGCTGGAGATGGATGGTAGGTTGCTTGATTGATACCTGTTTGGTCCACTCCCTCTGGGGCACCTGGTATTGGCCACTGTCAGCAGACAGGATACTGGGCTGGATGGACCTTTGGTCTGACCCAGTATGGCCATTGTTATGTTCTTAAAACTGTTATCATGTCCCCACTCATTCTTCTCTTTTCCAGACTAAACAAAACTGGTTTTTTTCAGTCTTTTCTCATTGGTCATATTTTCTACATCTTTAAAAATTTTTGTTGCTCTTCTCTGGACTTCTTCAATTTATCCACATCTTTCTTGGCATGACACCCAAAACTGGACAAAGTACTACGTACAGATGAGAGGCCTTAAAACATCAGTCTTTTGAACTATACCCAGAAGTTTCTAGGAAGCCAGTGCATGAGCTGGAGTAATGCATTGCTCATGGATAGAGCTGCATGATCTGCACTGTCTGTGACTTCTGAGTGACCCATGTTAGCAGCTTGTTGCCTTGTGTGTTGTAGCAAGTAATGAATGTTTCTTTTCTGCAGGTTGGAATCTAGGGAATGGACATCTTCTCTGGGTTCCAGCGTTGATGTGTTTCCAACACATGAACACTCCTTGCTGACTGACCCCATGAACAGTACCTTTAGCAAGGTAAGAATACCATGGCTGTGGTTGTGTCTTCATAATTCAACACATGTGAGCAACTACGGCTCCTGAGGAATGTGGTCAGAACATGGGGAACATAACCTTGTTGATTCTGAGCATGGAATATATTTCCTAGCATCTATAACCTGCCACTCCCACTGCATAGATGAAGACAAAAAAGCAGTAAAGTAGCATGTTAAAGACTAACAAAATAATTTATTAGGTGAGCTTTTGTGGGACAGACCCACTTCTTTAGACCATGGTATGGCTATGGTTGAAGAAGTGGGTCTGTCCCATGAAAGCTCACCTAATAAATTATTTTGTTAGTCTTTAAAGTGCTACTTAACTGCTTTTTTGTTTTGAGAGTATATAGACTAGCACGGCTTTCTCTCTGTTACTAATCTGTATAGATGAAGATGTCTCTACACCCTCTTACTCCAAGATCTGCCTTTTGGAACTAGTTGGGCTCCTGGAGGCTGAGGTTGCAGTGAGGTCTTCACCCCCATTGCAGGGCCATGTAATATATGGCCAAAGTTCTAAACAAAAAAAGTGTCAGCTGATTGTGGAGAGAGGGTTTATGGATTCAGTAAAATGTGCCAGTTCCTTGATGCCTTGTCTCGTACAAAGCACAATAGTTAGCTCTGAGCCCCTTCCCCATTTAAGAGATGGACCTTATGTGGTGTCAAGCAGGTCAAAAAATCTCTGACTGTCAGAGTCAAGGATCCATCAGTGAGAACAGCCCTGGAAGCTCAACACGAGCAAGGGCAATGTCATAGGGCAGGTCTACATTACGGGGCAAAGTTGACCTAATTTATGCAACTCCAGCTACATGAATACCATGGCTGGAGTTGATGTACTTTAAATTGAGTTACTGTGAAATTACTGTGGGAGGTTGGGTGGGAGAAACTTTCCCATTGACTTCCCTTTCACTTCTCCTTCCAGTGGAGTACTGAGGTCAATGAGAGAACAATCAGTGACCTGATTTAGCAGGTTTTCACTAGACCTGTGGGGGATCAGTCACTACAGTGACAATACCTGGTAAGTGTAGATAACCAGATAGGATTTGAATGGACCTTTAGAAGTCCAGCCCCCTGCACTCATGGCAGGACCAAGCAGCATCTAGATCGGTGTTTCCTAAACTATATTTTGTGTAACACTGGTGTCCCACAAACAACTTACAGGTGTGCCATGAGCATCTGACACTTTTTTTGATCTCATACACTGATGGGATATAGTTTCTGTTGTTAAAACCAGATACAATGTTTTCTTCATTGCTATGATACCCATTTAAATTACTCCATTTTGTTTTTGCTGTATATGTTGCTGTTTATTTTTTGGGTTTTTTGGTCTGACAATTTTTTGAAGAAAATTATCATAGGTGTTGCGCATAAAAATATGTATTTTTTTGGTGTTCTGTTGTCTCAAAAAGTTTTAAGAAACACTGATCTAGACCATCCCTGATGCGTTCGTCCAACCTTCTCTTAAAAATCGCCAGTGATGGCGATTCCACCTAATTTTCTCTAGCATTCGCTCTGCTAAGCATCCAATCACCACCATCCTTCCTGATGAAAACCAAAACAAAGGAGTCAATAAGTAACTCTGCCATGTCCACTTTTTCTGTTATTGTTTCTCCCTCTTCATTGAGTAATGGCCTACTCTGTCCTTGGTCATCTTCTTGCTTCTAATATATTTGCAGAATGTTTTCTTGTTACCCTTTAGTTGCGTCTAGATTGAGCTGTGCTGCTCAACCAGTTCCTCCCTATATGTCATAGGCTACGTCTACACATGCACGCTACATCGAAGTAGCTAATTTCGAAGTAGAGACATCGAAATAGGCTATTTCGATGAATAGCGTCTACACGTCCTCCAGGGCCGGCAAAATCTGATGCAGTTCAACAAGAAGTGTAGAGTCCTGCACCTGGGGTGGAACAATCCCAAGCATTGTTACATGCTAGGGACTGACTGGCTCAGCAGCAGTACGATGGAGAGGGACCTAGGGGTTATGGTGGATGAAAGGCTGGATATGAGTTGCAACCCTTCCCAGCTTGGTATCATCTGCAAACTTAATAAGAATACTCTCTATGCCAATATCTAAATCGTCAATGAAGTTATTGAATAGAACCAGTCATGTTCTGCAGTGTCTCTGGTTTCTAGATGACCCATGTGAGCAGCATCCGGCTGTGTGTGTTCTAGACATCACTAAAACAGCTCAATGGGGCTTACACCCAAGACGGTCCCAATCATCCTGCCCGGCACACTGGGCCACAGGGCAACACAAGAATACACAAATAGCCCCAAATGGAAATATCTAGAGACCATTCCCTGTGTGCTCTGAATGGAGTCTCAGCTAGCTCATTCATTCCCATCCAAGCACCTGTATTTGCTTACCAGTGCCAGGCTAAGATGCCACGATTGATACAGAGCTGTGTGCCAGATGTACATAGAATGCAGGCCTTGCAGAAGCCCAGTCTGTCTTAATATCTTAAATTGCCATCAAGAGAATTCTTGGGTAGAGGAGTCTAGTGGTGCCCTCTGGAAGAGCGAGGAGGAAAGGTCAAATCCATCACAGTAATCAGAACTGAGGCAGACTCAGCAGATGAATCGCCAGAGTTGGTGACAGTACTGCATTGACTGGATGCTGCAGCGTGCCCATAGCTGGGAAAATATTAGTAGCCAGACTCTGTTCCATGCTAGTTCTAAAGCCTCAATGTTGTAAATCAGGAAACCTGAGGTGCCTGGTGGAGCCGCAGCTAGAAGAGTTCAGGTGTCTGAGTGCTAGTGCTCACAACAATCAATTCAACAGGAACTAGTATTAAAGGAACCGACCAGGGGCCGTGCACAACTTGACCTGTTGCTTACAAACAGGGAAGAGCTAGTAGAAGAAATAGAAGTGGGAGGGAACATGGGCTGCAGCGACCATGAGATCGTAGATTTCATGATCTGGACAAAAGTATGAAAGGTGAGCAGTAACATACAGACCCTTGATTTCAGAAGAGCAGACTTTGACTCCCGGAGAGACCGGATGCGCAGGATCCCTTGGGAAACAAAGATGAAGGGGAAAGGAGTTGAAGAGAACTGGCAGTATTTAAAGAAGTCTTACTGAAGGCACAGGAAAAAACAATCCTGCTGGATAGTAAGAAATGCAAACATGGTAGGCAACCAGCTTGGCTTAACAGGGAAATCCTTAGTCAGCTTAAACTCAACAAGGATGCATACAAGAGATGGAAATTTGGACAGTTGACTAAGGAGGAGAATAAACATACGGCTGGAGAATACTGGGCAGTAATCAGGAAAGGGAAAGCACAATTGGAACTGCAGCTGGCAAGGGATGTGAAGAGTAACAAGAAGGGTTTCTACAGGCATGCGAACAATAAACAGGTTATCAGAGAAGGTGTGGGGCCATTACTGGATGAGGGAGGTAACCTAGTGACAGAGGATGCAGGAAAAGCTGAAGTACTCAATGCTTTTTTTGGCTCAGTTTTCATAGACAAAGTCAACTTCCCCATGATGGTCCTAGATGATGCAGTATGGGAGGGTGGAGGGCAGCCATCTTTGGGGAAGGAACAAGTTCTGAGCTATCTAGAAAAACTAGATGTGCACAAGTCCATGGGTCTGGATTTAATCCACCCCAGAGTACTGAGGGAATTGGCAGAGGTCATTGCTGAAACTTTGGCCATTATCCTCGAAGACTCTTGGAGATCAGGGGAGATACTGGATGACTGGAAGAAGGCAAACGTAGCGCCCATCTTTAAAAAAGGAAAGGAGGACAATCCAGGAACTGTAGACCCGCCAGCCTTACCTCAATCCCTGGGAAAATAATGGAGGGAATCCTCAAGGAATCCGTTTTGGAGCACTTGGAAGAGGGGAAAGTGATCAAAAGTAGCCAACATGGATTCACCAGGGGCAAGTCCTGCCTGACCAATCTGATTAGCTTCTATGAAGAAGTAATAGGCTCTGTGGACATCGGGAAGTCAGTGGATGTGATATACCTTGACTCCAGCAAGGTTTTTGATACGGTCTCCCACAACATTCTTGTCCATAAGTTAAGGAAATATGGATTGGATCCTTGGATTATAAGATGGATAGAAAGCTGGCTTGATGGTTGGTCCCAACGGGCAGTGGTCAGTGGCGCAATATCTGGATGGCGGTCTGTTTCAGGCAGAGTGCCGCAAGGCACGGTTCTGGGGCCTGTGTTGTTCAACATCTTTATTAGTGACCTAGATGAGAGACTGGACTGCAACCTCAGCAAGTTTGCAGATGACACAAAACTAGGGGAGAGGTAGATACGTTGGAGGGTAGAGAGAGAATCCAGAGGAACCTGGATAATTTGAAGGACTGGGCCAAAAGACATCTGATGTGGTTCAATAAGGAGAAGTGTAGAGTCCTGCACCTGGGGAGGAGGAATCCCAAGCATTGTTACAGGCTGGGGACCAACTTGCTCAGCAGCAGTACGATGGAAAGGGACCTAGGGGTTATGGTGGATGAAAGGCTGCATATGAGTAAACAGTGTGCCCTTGTAGCCAAGAAGGCTAACAGCATACTAGGGTGCATTAGGAGGAGCATTTCGAGGAGATCTAGAGAAGTAGTTATTCCTCTTTATTCGGCACTGGTGAGGCCACATCTGGAATAGTGTATCCAGTTTTGGGCCCCCTAGTATAAAAAGGATGTGGATTTGCTGGAGCAGGTTCAGCGAAGGGCAACAAAAATGATTAAGGGTCTGGAGCACAAGACCTATGAGGATAGGCTGAGGGATTTGGGCTTGTTTAGTTTACAGAAGAGAAGACTTCACAGAATCACAGGGCTGGAAGGGACCTTAGGAGGTCATCTAGTCCAGCCCCCTGCTTCAAGCAGGATCAACCCCCCACCAAGTCATCCCAGCCAGGACCTTGTCCAGCCAGGACTTAAAAACCTCAAGGGATGGAGAATCCACCACCTCTCTAGGCAACACATTCCAATGCTTCACCACACACCTGGTGAAGTAGTTTTTCATAATATCTAACCTACACCTCTCCCTCTTCAACTTCAGGCCATTACTCCTTGTTCTGCCATCTGACACCACTGAGAACAGTTTTTCTCACCCTCCTTTTTAGAGCTCCCCTTCAGGAAGTTGAAGGCTGCTATTAAATCACCTCTAAGTCTTCTCTTCTGTAAACTTTTCCCCTTCATCGTCATTTCCCAAGGGATCCTGCTCATCTGGTCTCTCAGGGAGTCAAATTCTGCTCTTCTGAAATCAAGGGTCTGTATCTTACTGCTCACCTTTCATACTTTTGTCCAGATCATGAAATCTACGATCTCATCGTCGCTGCCGCCAGGTTCCCTCCCATTTCAATTTCTTCTACTAGTTCTTCCCTGTTTGTGAGCAGCAGATCAAGTTGCGCATGGCCCCTGGTTGGTTCCTTCAGCACTTGTACCACGAAGTTATCCCCAACATTCTCCAAAAACTTCCTGGATTGTCTGTGTGCTGATGTATTGGTCTCCCAACAAATGTCCGGATGATTAAAGTCTCCCATAAGAACCAGGGCCTGTGATTTGGAAGCTTCACTTAGCTGCCTGAAGAAAGCCTCATCTATCTCATCTCCCTGATCTGGCAGTCTATAACAGACACCAACTACAACATCACCTCTGTTACTTCCACCTCTAAGCTTAACCCAAAGACACTCAACTGGATTTTCTCCTTCCTCATACTGGAACTCTGAGCAATCATACTGCTCCCTCATATAGAGCGCAACTCCTCCTCCTTTGCTCCCCATCTGTGCTTCCTAAACAATTTATAAACTTCCATGACCGTGCTCCAGTCATGCGAATCGTCCCACCAAGTCTCCATTATTCCAACCACCTCGTACTTGTTTGACTGTGCCAGGGCCTCTAATTCTTCCTGTTTGTTCCCTAGGCTTCTGGCATTAGTGTACAAGCATCCTCAAGAAGGGGCCGATTGCCCCACTTTCTCCTCTTCGCCCAGGAAACCCACTTGATTGTTCCCTCCTCCTTCCCCACTTACCTCAGGGCTTGTCACCTTCCCCCAACAAACCTAGTTTAAAGCCCTCCTCACTAGGTTTGCAAGCCTGCCCACAAAGATGCTCTTTCCTCTTTTAGTGAGGTGGATCCTGTCTCGTCTCAGCAGTCCCTGTTAACGAAACAGAATCTCACAGTCAAAGAAACCAAATCCTTCCCTGCTACACCACCTACGCAACCACGCATTTACCTCTGTGATTCGATGATCCCTCTGCGGACCCCTTCCTTCCACAGGGAGGATAGACAAAAGACCACTTGTGCTCCATATTCCTTGATCTTCCTTCCAAGGGTTACGTAATGTGCCGTGATCACGTCAAAGTTGTTCTTGGCTGTATCATTGGTTCCTACATGAAGAAGTAGGAGGGGGTAATAGTCTACAAGTTTAAGAATTTTTGGCAGCGACTCTATAATATCCTGAATTCTAGCTCCAGGCAATCAGCAAATTTGCTGGGATTCTAGGTCCGGGCGACAGATAGATGACTCCATCCCTCTTAGGAGGGAGTCCCCGACCACCACCACTCATCTTTTTCTCTTAGAGGTGTTGGTCATAGAACTCCTATCCCTAGGATTGTGCATCCCATGCCTTCTAAACCATGGGGACTCTTTCAGATACCTCCCAGGGATTGTATCAGCCCCAATTATCTCTGCCGTATTACCGGTGGAGAGAGGCTGAAAGCGGTTACTTAACTCCACTGGAATTGGAGAGACTTGAACTGTTTTTCTCCTCCTGGAGGTAACATGCTTCCAGTTCTCCTCCCTGTTTTGGATAGCCTGCTGTTCCTGCAGTATTATCTGTTGCCTTCTACCCAGAAAGTCTTCACCCTTTCTGATGGACCTGAGGGTTGATATTTGTGCCTCAACTCCTTTAACCTTCTCTTCTAAAATGGCTATCAGCTTGCACTTGGTACATAGAAAATTCTTTCTACCGTTCGGGAGGAAGACAAACATGGCACATGACATGCAGGTCACAACAACAGGCCTCTCACCAGCCATATCGCTCTCTATTTTTTCCCTTATTTGTTTCTAGTACCACCTTGAAGGGCATAAGAGAAACACCATATAAGAAGGTAAAAACAGGTATAGGGTTCCTCCCGAAGGCGAACTCCCAGGCAAACTCCCTGTTAGCTGCTCCTGTTCGCTGGGGCTGCCTTCTTATAGAGCTGCTAGCTGGTTAGGCCTGGCTCAAAGCCTTTGCCTCCAATCTAATTAGCCCTTGAGGGCCCCCTGGAAGGAAGCTTTCCCAATTCACACCTTGCAAACTCACCAAACTGCCAAACACGCTTTCCAACTGCCCCTCTCTGCAAAACAGATGCTCAGGCACACAGGCAGCTATACAAACTGCCCCGCACTGCAAAATGAAACAAATGTACAGACACCACGGACAGAAATTCAACCCACCAGCTCACAACGTAGCCTCCCAAATGCCACGCTCACCTGAGCTCCTCTAGGATGCTTTCCCAGGCAAACTCTGTTAGCTGCTCCTGTTTGCTGCTCACAGGGTTCGCTGGGGCTGCCTTCTTATAGAGCTGCTTAGACTCTCTGAAGGGGAGCTCTAAAAAGGAGGGTGACAAACTGTTCTCAGTGGTGTCAGATGGCACAACAAGGAGTAATGGTCAGAAGTTGAAGAGGGAAAGGTGTAGGTTAGATATTAGGAAAAACTACTTCACCAGGCGGGTGGTGAAGCATTGGAATGCGTTGCCTAGAGAGGTGGTGGATTCTCTGTTCCTTGAGGTTTTTAAGTCCCAGCTGGACAAGGTTCTGGCTGGGATGACTTAGTGGGGGTTGATCCTGCTTGAAGCAGGGGGCTGGACTAGATGACCTCCTGAGGTCCCTTCCAGCCCTGTGATGCTGTAGTATTCTGCTCTCCAGTTATGGAAGGATTCATGATCCTAAACTAATTCCTTGTTGCAGTTTACACTGACTTAACTCTGTAAGCATTAATAGAGCTCCCACCAATGTAACTCACACATTACACCGACTTAACTCTACCTCTGTGAGACAACTAGTGCCTAAGTTGATGTAGTTAAGTCTGTATTGTGTCATTTTAGAAACTGCATCATTTATATCGACAGGTGCTGCCTTTCAGAAACTGTTGCCCAATGTGCCACACTGGCATTTAAATCAGTGCAAGCACTCTTAGTGAGGATGCACACAACCAACACAAAGAATGTAGTATAGCTATATGAAACTGATTCAATTACTGCACTGGCTGTACATTGACATAATTTAGATCAACTTAATTTATGTGTACAGACTTCCCATAAGCTCAATTGCTAGGGATTGTGTTGCACTCTCCACTGCTTAGTCCATTGAGCAGGCTGTGGGTTTTTGGAGGGAGGTGTTTCTGAAGCTCCAGTACAGCTTGAAGAGTGAGCATCGATAAGCAGAACAGGAATATGTGGGATACTGTTTCACTCTTGTTATGCAGTTTTCCATTTACGGTCTCCTACCCTGGTGGGATGGTTGAACTAGAGTCAGACTTATGAGATGGGAGAGGAGGTGGGTTAGATGGAATGGAGCCCTCAGAGTTCTGTGTTGGTGGTGCGAGGAGCAGCCCTGTAGCTGGAATTAAATGGGTGGAAATCTACAACCAGTGGTCAGACTGGTGCATCCTCCTGGATGAGCTCTATATCTGTTGCACCAGTCTCCCGTTTCCTATGGGGCTTTGGGTTCAGGTGGTTGGGATCTGCCCTTACAGGCACTAACTGGTTTCTCCTCTATTCTTCCCCTCAGAGTCGGAGCAACTCTGGTTTGCGGCGGCTGCTGCGCTCACTCTTCTGTTCCCGAACCCGCCTGCCGATGCTGCTGACGGTGTATGTGCTCGTGCTTCACATCCTGCTGTTCTTGTGCTTTACAGGCCACCTCTGAGTGAGGCCAACAGTCTGCTCCTGAGTGTCCACCCTTTATCCTCTGTCACTTGTCTTAGCCAGGTCTTTGGGCCAACTGTCACCAGTGTCCTACACCAGTTGCCCACTGTCACCTAGCAAGCTTCATGCGGCAACTGAGCCCAGCAGTCTCCAGCACTCACCCCTGAGCTTCTTTTCTTTGCCCCAGCTGGGAGGCTGCTGTTGCTGAAGTTTGTTTCCAGAAGGCAACCTCTTCTCCCTGTCCTCCCTACAAGGTGTTACCAAATCATCTTGAACTGCACCTTTTCTGAACCAGGCTCTTCAGTCTGGGATTGAGTCAGGGCAGTGATATAATCTGCAGCTTCCACCTGCTCCACTCCATCTGCTAATCATCTGTGATGGGTGTTGCAGAGAAGATGTTGTGGCTGCAGGTCCCATCATCATCAACATGTTGACTGGTGCCACTGCACTTTGTTATCCTTAGGCTCAACCTAGTGTCAGTAGCTGCACTAGCCTATAAGTAGGTATTGGCCACCTGCCGCTCATTAGTCCACATCACTGGCTTTGCCCTGCCCTTCTGCAGTGTTCCTTCTCTTTCACAAATAGTACCGTCGTATTACAGAGATTGCACTGGTGCTTGAGCAAGGAAGAGAAGCTTCCACTACGACAACCCCAGCTCTTAAACATGCCCACTAGGGCCCTTCTAATGATGATTTTAAAAATAAAGAAACATTGTGGAGTTTTTACAGGATATTTTATAAAACAAGTCAGGGTCTGTTTTATAACTTTTTCAATGGGGCTAATTTTTGGGTTTCACTTCGGTAAGACTTCCCTGCAGGAGAAAGGCAGGCACTGCATTGTTCAGACAGGCTGAGCAATCGAGCTAAGGGCTTTTGCAGTTATATGCTGTGATGCCCCCTGCAGGAGAGAAAGGGGATAATTATGGGAAGGGAATAGGGGACCTGACCTTATATCTCTAATTTAATCATTGCAGTAATTATAAATCTTGTACAGATCTTTCTGGGGACAGGAAAGGAGAGAAGAAAAGAGTCCTGCTCCTGCATCCTTGACCAAGTCCACTGTTCTCTTTTCAAAAGAATAAACCAGGGCAGTTCGTGCTACAGGGTATATCTGTTCGGGGTCTGGGCTCTCAATGGGCTGCAAGAACTTAACTGACAAACCCCTGCTGTCTTGAGGGGAAGACTCCTAAGGCAGCCCCACACTCCCATTTCATGAGACTTCTTTCTGGAGAAGCCTGTGACTGGTGTTACTGGGGTGGCTGCATGTGCCATGTGTCATACACTTGTAAGTGAAGTTAGACCTGTTTCCACTGACTGCAAAGTTTTCCACAGAGTCCCAAAAATTGCTCCATACAGATGATATGCTAATGTCCCTGGAGGAGATAATTCTGAAGACAGCAGTGACTGCTCCAGTTGAGAAAGTGTGGAGTCCATCAGCTAAGGCCTCACTGAGTGCCGGTGCCTACTTTGTAGCGTGTGCTTCTCCCAGGTTTTAGGGTGTGCCTCCTTCCCCCACAGTTTAATGGAGGGAAGTGAATTCTCCAGGGCTGCTGAGCTGAGCCTGTGGAGAGACGGGAACTGGTTCCTTTGCTCTCCCTAAAGTGACTGGACCTCTGGCTAGGTTCAGAACACTGAAGCCATAGATCTATGTTCCCTCATGAGTTTTTATAGAGGATTCCCCTCTTGATTCTCTGAAATCTAATGGCTGAACCCCCTCACCTACTTCTTCCTGGGACACATGCTCCTGTGTACAATAAAGATTATTTTTCAGACTGAAGCTGAGTGGTGTTTTGGTATGGGAACTGACCTCTGAGTCTCCAGAGCTGACAGTCCATGAGTAACATACGACAATGGCTGCTCTCAATATCCTTTATCCCTGTTGTGATGGGAATTCCCCTCTCTATTTTCTTATATTGGTAAGTGTCCTATGGAGATTGTACTAGCCACCTCCACCTCACCTCCCTCAGACTCTGTTCTTACAGTGGATATGAGGGACAGGAGTTATAATTTTCCTAACAGTTCTAATGGAATTTAGCACTTGCCTGCAGCTTCTACTGTTATATTTGAGTGTTTTGCTATCTGAATTTATGTAGAATTAAGCTGCCTCATGGACATATGCAGAGTCAAGATCTGGTGGATTAGATTGTTATCCACCTTGACATAATTGGTGCCCACTGCCAAGAGTAAAATAACCAGGGCAGGAAATGATCTGTCTGGTTCAATCCCACTTCTCACCAACCCATCTGTAAGAAGGTAGATATGCTCTATCAGTTACCCTCTGAAGAGCTCCCCATCTTTATACCCACCCTGTGCCCAACTCACTGGGGGTGTCTGATGCCAGCAAAAGAGCACAGGGAGGCCAATCACACTCCATACTAAGTGATGAAAGAGTGACTCACTGAAGAGACTTCCATCATTCTCCTTAAATAACCCATTGACAAATTTGCAGGCAGTCATGGCTCATTATCAGTACTATCTGTGGGAAAAGCTGTTTACATTTCTCCATTTAGCTGACTATAGGAGAAAACTGACAAACTCCATTTTAATGCAGGATTAGAATGAAGCCAAGCATTCCCTTAGGGTCAACTTTAATACTTCAGACTCTGCTCCCAGGGTGCTGGTTTCAGCTGTGACTATCAGGAGGCATGCACGAGTTTGATCCTCTTCTTTGATCATGGACATTACTAGTAG
Source organism: Carettochelys insculpta (assembly GCF_033958435.1). NCBI lineage: Eukaryota > Metazoa > Chordata > Testudines > Carettochelyidae > Carettochelys > Carettochelys insculpta. The sequence goes on along the minus strand of NC_134137.1, from coordinate 382,880,037 downwards.
TCATTTGGAGAATCTCTCCTTTGAAGGGAAATGACTTGATGGTATATTTGAAAAGCAGGACACAAGATCAACAGCTCATTCCCAGGTTGAGGCCATCTACCAGAGTGAGGCATTCTGATATCAGTGGCAATGCTATCCCCAACTTTCAACACCCTATTTTTGTCAACTTAAAGCCACCAGCAATGCCTCACAATTATGAGAAGTGGTCTTTCACCAAGATGCCAAAAACCAAATAGTCTTTATCCTTGTCAATAGCCTCTTCCTGGAACACTAAGGGGCCGTGTCTACACTAGCCCCAAACTTCGAAATGGCCACGCAAATGGCCATTTGGAAGTTTACTAATGAAGCGCTGAAATGCATATTCAGCGCTTCATTAGCCTGGGGGTAGCTGCGGCACTTCGAAATTGACATGCCTCGCCGCCGTGCAGCTCGTGCCGACGGGGCTCCTTTTCGAAAGGACGCCGCCTACTTCGAAGTCCCCTTATTCCCATGAGCCGCGACGAGCCGCGCGGCGGTGAGGTGCGTCAATTTTGAAGTGCCGCAGCCGCCCGCATGCTAATGAAGCATTGAATATGCATTTCAGTGCTTCATTAGTAAACTTCGAAATGACCATTTGCGTGGCCATTTCGAAGTTTGGGGCTAGTGTAGACATAGCCAGGGTGACTCTGCACTAGGGAATAAATTTGAATTTATTGAAGTTGCCTCTTTAACACTACATTGGATAAAGTCGAATTTGAGTGTCCTAAACTGCTCAGAAGTTGATGGTCTGTCCACACAAGGTTGCCTATGCCTGACTGGAAGCAATACATTGTGGGCTCCTATCCCACGGTTCCTGCAAACCTGTTGCATTTTGGGATTTTGTGCCAGTGTCTTATGGGAAAAAGTTGCTGTAAGTGACATTCTGGAATGATGCCATTAGAAACCCAGAACATTTCTCTCACTTCCCACCGAAAACAAACAGATTTTTTGTGTAGTTATATATTGACTGCCATCCACCATTACAAATGCTAACATGAATCCTGATACACTTCAAAATTTTGTGCATTTTTTTTGAGTTCCCACGCTATGATGCAGCATATTCTGAATGTACTGCCCATGCAATATCAGCTCATTGCTGCTGGGGCACCAACAGGCATACAGCTCTGGAGAGAAGCACCACAGAATTGCTGTCAGCACTGGAAACACTGCACAGCATAGAATGCAAGTTCTGGAATTGTGAAACCAGCTCAGACTGGTGGGATCAGAGTTTTGCAATCATGGGATGATCAGTGGCAGCAAAACGTCTGCATGCATAAGGCCCCTTCACAGAACTTTGCAAACTGTTGTCTCCCGCCCTGACACACAGCAATACCAGAAAGAGACCTGCTTTGACAATTGAGAAGCATTTGACAATTGTTCTGTGGACATTTGCAACACCAGACAGCTACCAGTCAGTGGCAAATCAATTTGGAATGGGCAAATCTACTGTGGGGGCTGTTGTCACCAGGTAGCCAAAGCAATCACTAAGCTTCTCTAAGAAAAGACAGTGACTCTGGGGATTGTGCAGAAGATAGGGAACCCCAAGGCATCAAATCCATCCACTATCTGCGGCAGGGCCATAGATGGAATGCATATCCCCATCATGGCACCGGCGCACCAGGCCTCAGAGTACATTACCCACAAGGAGTTCTTCTCTGGTGTTGCAGGCGGTGGTGGGTCACAAAGGGCTGTTCACTGACATCTATGTGGGGAAGGATGCATGCTGTACAAATTGTTAGGCATTCAGGTCTCTTTACAAGGCTCTATGGGGGGGTGGGGAACTTTTGTCCCAGACCAGAAAATTTACTTTGAAGGGGTGGAAATGCCCAAAGTGAATCTGGGTGACCCTGCTTACCCCTTGCTCTGTTGGTTCATGAAGCCATACACAGGCACTCTGGACTTCAGTAAGGAACTCTTCAGCTACAGACTGAGTAGGTGCAGAATGGTGGTACAATGTACCTTTGGCTATTTAAAAGCCAGGTTCAGGTGCCTTCTGACCTGTTTAGACCTCAATGAAGAAAGCACTACCCTTGTCAGTTGGGGCCTGCTATATTCTTCATAACAATTGCAAGGTGGGGGAGGGGTAGAATTTCATCCCAGTATAGTGCAGGGGCAGAAGCAGAGATCCTAGCAAGAAATTTTCAGCAACCCACCCCAAGGGAGAACAGGAAAGCCTAGAAAGAGGCTGTGAAAACTAAGGGATGGCTTGAAAACCAAGTTTGTGAATGAGCAGGATCAGGGTTGACTGGCATCACCCACCAACCCATGCTGGTTCCTTGCCCTTTATGAAATCCCCCTCCGACTGTGTCAGCCGTCACCACCCACACAACCCCAATGCATATTAACCAATTAAACAAAACTCTTTTTCCAAACTACAGTGTTTTTATTTATGGGGTCCTAATGGCAGAGGGGCGAGTGTAGGGAAAACATAAGGATCATGGTTTCTTGTACATTAGCATTCTCCTGGGACATGATTTTGTGAGGCTAGATTGCAGGGCTTGCCATGGCCTTCCCACCTCCTGTCCCCCATTCTGGGCCCCTGACAAGTGGGGAGGAGGGTGGAATGTGTGGAGGAAGGAGGTACTGGGGTGGCATAGATTGTATGGGGGGTGCAGAGCCATGAGCAGGGGAGTGGATTGGGTTGAGATAGGTCTAAAATGCTGGTGCTTGGCGTGGCTGGGGGATACAGTATCCCATCCAGGGGAGGGTAAGGATGGCATGTAATCATGGTGCCTGGAGTGTTTGGGGGATACAGGGCACCCTAAAAGGGGAGGGTAATGTGTAAGGATAGATTGGCATGTAAGGGGGCATGTATTAGATGGGGACATGCAGAGTTAGCTGACTTTAATTTATCAAGCAATGCTTCAATTAAGGCAGAGGTCACTGATTGTGGGTTCTCAACCACCAGTTCAATCACCTCCGTCTGTCTGTTCATTATAGACAGGATTGAAGCATTCATTTGTCCTTGACTGTCCATTTTTTTCCTCCAGCCACTCAGCTCTCCTTTTTCCTTTGTAACAACATCAAAATAACTGTCCAACATTTCATGCCAGGACTTCCTCCTCCTCCACATTTGAGGCAACCTCATATAGGTGGGACTGGAGCCTCTGTTTCTTCAAAGGTTGGTTCCAGATCAATTAATGTAGAAATATTAATGGCATTGGCAATAGCAACATTTTTATCTTTCCCCGGAACAATAAGCATACTGACAGAATGAATGACAATTTGTAATTATGGAAGAACATATTGCAACAGCAAGGTCACTCTTGTGTTTCTTCAGCATAAAGAATGCATGATTCCAAGCAGAATAATTTAAGCTCTTCTGTGGCTGAGGTTTACTTTCAACACGATGGTAAGCTATCTTTAGGTCACAGGGGAAAAAATGTTGCTGTGTGTCCAAGCGGATGCTATCCAAGGGGTAGTGAGTGGCTGTATTGCAGCATTCTTAAAGAACCTTGTTTAAAAGCAGCCTGATCCAGGAGGAGTTAGAAACCCATGAAAAGTCACTGCAGGCATGTACCTGAACTAGGTGAGGTTCTGATTGCTCTCAGGTCCCAGGGGCAGGGGGGGGGTCACCATGTGTTCCAGCAGGCACGGGACTAGGTGGGAGTTGGTGTCTGAACTGCAACACTCTTAAAGCAGTGCCTTGTTTAAAAGCAGGCAGGGTGGGAGGAGTGGATGGCTGAAAGACTGCATGGTGGGTAACAGGCAAAAAAAAATCATTAGTGACACATGAAACTTCCCATGCAGTCTAGGTTACAGGGCAAGACATCAGCCTCATCAATAAGAAAAAAGGGATAAGGAATGAATACTCATTCTATCCAGGTACAATGTTGGAAAATTTGCACGTATGCTTTGTGGGGCCATGATTCCAGGTTACTTACTGGTGGCTTGGTGCAGTAAGGTGTCCTACTGTGGAGGCAGGAACAAATCAGGTCTCCCCAAAAAAATCTTATGAGGAGAATCCAAAAGTGCCTGTCTAAGGTCTTCAGCTTTTTCTCCAGGCAGGATCAGCGCTCCATCAGCAGAAATATTAACAAGCTGTTCTAAGGGAAACGGGCATAGCCCCCTCCTGCCACCCCCCACAATTGCAACATACTATCATCAGTAGGAAAGAAGCATACTCACCAGAAGTGCCCTCTCCAGGATCCAGTTTGGCCTCTGGAAGATGCCACCCGAGTTAAAGGAATGGGCTCCATGGGTAGCTCTTACACTTGACTGGAGGCTGCTGTTGTCCACCCCTTCCACACCAGGATGCACTTCATCAACATTTCAAGGAACAAAGGTGTTCTGGGGGAAGAGGTTGTGTCTGTCCCCAGAATAGCATGAAGGTCAATGTTGTATTGGTATTTCTGGGGAGATGCCCCAGACTGATGATTTGCCTGTGTGCATTTCTTGTAGCTTTGTCTCACCTCCTTGGGCTTTATGTGCCACTGCTGAGCATCCCTGGTGTAGCCTTTGAGACTCTTGCCTTGGGCTATTTTAGCATAAATATCAACATTTCTTTTGCTGGCTTTTAGCTGGAGGAAGATAGCTTCTTCACCCACACTGACGTGATGCCCAACTATTCCTGATGGGTCCATGCTGAAGCATGATGATCTTTGGTGATCCTGAAACCTCATGGCAGGAAGGTGGGCTGCAGAGAAACGAGCCAGTTGTCTGCTTGACATGCTGACCAGAAAGGAAAGGAAAGCTAATCACCATTCCAGAGCTGATGGCCACTGCTTTCTGTCACCTACTTCCAGCTCACCTGGAGAGCAGCAGAGGTGGCATGATGAGCCAAAAAAAACATTGAGGGCATTGTGGGACAGTTTCAGAGACTAATAAAATTGATTTTAATAACGCTGCCATCTGCACGTGTATAGTTCAACACTGTAAAATTGACTTTTTGGAATTCCTCCCCAGTGAATTCAGCATTACCAAAGTCAATGTTAGCGGTCCTTAAAATTGACTTATTGAGTACAGTGGTGCAGACTGATGGTTTATAAAAAAAAAAAAAAAAAAAAAAAAAAAAAAATCAACCTTCGTCCCTTAAATATGACTTACACTCCCAGTGTAGCCCAGGCCTAAGCCTTAATTTTGAGGCGGCACCTAAAGGTATAGAATCAGCCAAAAAAAAAATAAAATTGGGAACAGGCTAGGCCATTGCCTATTGGTGGCAGTTTACATCTGATCAATGGGTATTAATGGAAACGAACTATACTATTCAATTCACAACACCACATCCCTCCAAGTCCTGCCTTATGTCCTTCTTGCAGGGACTGCTCTCTGATGCGATTCTTCTCACAGAAGTGTAGAACTCGTTTTGAGGAGCAGTCAGGTTCCTTCTTGCCTGAAGGTTCCACTTCCAAATATTTTTTTGTGCAAAAGAAGGCTCTTGAGGGGGTGCAGACCAGTATTACATTTAAGGGAACCGAACAAGTAAATCTGGCAATTCCAGTTCTGTATGCTAACTCTGGCATAAGTAATCCCTCTGATATTAAGTATGGGAAAGTTTGCAACTCTTGATCTAAAGAACGCCTATTTCCATATTGCAGGTCCTCGACAACTACCATTTTATGGGGTCTGGGCACCATTTCCTGAACAAGGTGCTTCCATTTGGCCTTTCTGTAGCACCAGGGTGTTTTAGAAAATACCTCTCCATAGTGGCATGTCTGGAATACCAGGGTATTTTCATTTAACCGTATTTGGATGATTGGCTACTGAAGGCAGCTGGGTGTGAGAACTTGGTGAGTGATGTAGCTGTGATAAAATATATAGTTTATTCTGGAGGGATGCGGGGGGCGCAGGGAGAAAGCATTTTACTGTAGGTCAGGGATGTACACATTTCCTCCAAGGTCCTAGAGGAAGTGAGAGGCAGAGCTATTGACAGTATGTGGCTGAGGAGAAACGGAAAAAGAATAGTAATGGGATCTATTATAGACCACCAAATCAAGAAGAGGAAGTGGATGAGGCCTTTTACAAGACTAGATAACATGTGAACTAGCATTAAGCTGGGGGGGGGTCGGGGGGGGATGATTTTTTAACTTCCCTTATATTGGTTGGATGACTAATATAGTAAAACATAGTGGCTATGTGTACACTTAAGTGCTATTTCAAAGAAGCACCTTTCAATGTAGAGACTTTGAAAGATGCTACTTTGACACGTAGCAAGTACGCACATGCCAGGGCTGGTGCTGTCAACATGCATTGTCAAAATAGTGATGTGGCACATCAAAAGGGGCTGGCCCAGATGTGGAAACAGAAAGTCTACACATACAAGTGTCCCCTTTTGAAATAAGAGGCCAGGAAAAGCTGCAGATAGGAGCACAGGGTGGACAAGCCCTTCCAGGGCTGCAGCAAGACACTCCTTTAAAGGGCCCCTCACAAACTCATTCAGTCTGAACAGCACAAGGCCTGCGGAGTTGCCACAAGCCCCACAGACACAGTGCCCAGGGGAATTGACACAGAGCAGCAGCAGCAACTTGATGGCCTGCTGGCTGCCACCAGTGGAGCGGGAGCCCTGCTAGCCACAGCTTGGGTGGCCACCCAGCAGCTCCTGGCAGGGAAGCCCTCCCCAGGGACAGAAGTGGATGCCCCAGACCATTGGGTCTTCTGGCCCCATCTCCCTGGGTGCCCTGCTGGCTCTGGAGCCATCCTACCAGCACTGAGTGGTGGAGCAACTCATCGTGGGTTGGGCGGGGTGGGGGTGGGATGACAACCAGTGACTCTGAAATTTCCAGATGAGGTGGCAGACCTTCCTGGTGTTCTGTCAGTGGCTGACGCCCCTCCCCCCAGCCGTGAGACACCAGGACATCTGGATGTGGTGCGCCCCGCCCCCCCCCCCCCCCCCCCCGCCATGGAGAAGAGGGGTACGATAGCTGACTGGCAGCTGGCCACTCTAGACAGCTACCGCTCCTAGGGACGCCAAGGCTATGTCTACACATGCCCCAAACTTCGAAATAGCCACGCAAATGGCCATTTCGAAGTTTACTATTGAAGCGCTGAAATGCATATTCAGTGCTTCATTAGCATGCGGGTGGCAGCGGCGCTTCGAAATTGACGCGGCTTGCCTCCGCGCGTCTCGTCCAGACGGGGCTCCTTTTCGAAAGGACCCCTCCTACTTCGAAGTCCCACTTAATCCCATGGGAATAAGGGGACTTCGAAGTAGGAGGGGTCCTTTCGAAAAGGAGCCCCGTCTGGACGAGACGCGCGGCGGCAAGCCGTGTCAATTTTGAAGCGCCGCTGCCGCCCACATGCTAATGAAGCGCTGAATATGCATTTCAGCGCTTCGTTACTAAACTTCAAAATGGCCATTTCGATGTTTGGGGCACGTGTAGACACGGCCCAATTCAGTGTGGGCAAGGTCGAAGTTGGGGACGTCATCATGTAGGTAAGGAGGCTCAGGCACACATCCACTGGGTGTTGTTCGGTGGGAGGGCGGGGTGGCTGGGCACACCCCGCACACCCTTATGTGTGCCTATGTCCCCTCCCCACAGGTGGGCCACACTCTGAACACCTGCTCCTCCAGAGGGTTATCTGCATTAGAAAGCTGGATGGGCGTTGCCATGCTGGGTTTCCTGAATTGCTTTGGGACCCTCAACAGGACCTACATATCCATCCACACCCCGGAGCACAGTGGAGGACAACTTATAAATGGGAAGGGCTACCATTCCGTGGCAACTGCAGGCCCTGGTGGCAGGTCAGGTCCAGGTCCAAGACGTCTATGTGGGCTGGCTCAGCTGCACCCATGATGTGCAGGTCTTCCACAACTCAGGCCTGAACCACCAGCTGGAGGCAGGGCCCTACATCCCCCAGAGGAAGATCCAAGTAGGGGAAACCACCATGCCCTTCACCCAGATGGCTGATGCTGCCTTCCCGCTCCAGCTTTGCTGCGTGTGGCCCTATATAGGCCACCTCACCACCAGCCAGGAGTGCTTCAATGGCCAGCTCAACCACTCCCACCAGGTGGTGGAGTGCACCTTCGGGAAATTGAAGGGCAGGTGGTGCTGCCTCCTTACCTATCTGGATTTGGGTGTCCTCAATGGCCTCCAGGTGTTGGGTGCCTGCTGCACTCTATATAATATTATACAGAGCAAGGGGGAGGCCTTTGTGTGTGGGGGGTGGGGGTTGAGGCTGATTCTATGTGAGGGAGCAGTATGATTGCTCAGACCTCCAGTATAAGGAGGGAGAAAATCTAGTTGAGTGTCTTTGGGTTAAGCTTAGAGGCGAAAGTAACAGAGGTGATGTAGTAGGTGTCTGCTATAGACTGTCAGATAGAAGCGCTGAGGGAGATGAGGATTTCTTCAGAAAGCTAATTGAAGCTTCCAAATCACGGACCCTGGTTCTCATGGGAGACTTTAATCATCCAGACATTTGTTGGGAAACCAATACAGCAGCACACAGACACTCCAGGAAGTTTTTGAAGAATGATGGGGATAACGTCTGGGTAGAAGTGCTGAAGGAAGTGACGAGGGACTGTGTGCAGCTTGACCTGCTGCACATGAACAGGGAAGAAGTAGTAGGAGAAATAGAAGTGGATGGAAACCTGGGCTGCAGGTTTTGATTCAGCCACCCACAACAGTCTTGCCCATAAGTTAAGGAAGTATGGATTGGATACAGGGACTGTAAAATGGCTAGAAAACCAGCTTGAGGGATGGGCCCAACAGGTAGTGGTTAATGGTTCAATGTCTGATTGGTAGTTTGCTTCAAGTGGATTGCCCCAAGGAGTGGGTCTTGGTCCACTACTGTTCAACATCTTTATTCATGACCTGGATGAGGGGATGGATGGCAAATTTGCAGATGACACTAAGGTAGGGCATCAGGTAGATACATTGGAGGGTAGGGATGGGGTTAAGAGTGGCCTAGACAAATTGGAGGATTGGGCCAAAAGAAGTCTGATGAGGTTCATCAAGGACAAGTGCAGAGGCCTGCACTTGGGATGGAAGAATCCCAAACATTGTTACAGGCTGGGGACCAACTGGCTAAGTAGCAGTACAACAGAAAAGGACCTGGGGGTTAGAGTGGATGAGAGGCTGGATACGAGTCAGTGTGCCCTTGTAGCCAAGAAGGCTCATGGCACATTGGGGTGCATTAGGAGAAGTGGATCTAGAGAAGTTATTATTCCCCTCTACTTGGCACTGGTGAGACTATATCTGGAGTATTGCATCAAGTTGTGTTCCCCCACCCCCGGATAGAAAGGGTGTGGATGCTGTCGTCAGAGTTGCCACCAGCGTGGTGCTCTGCTCTCTCCAATGTATCACTTGGCTGCGTGCGTGTTCCCTCTGTGCACTGCCCCAGCTCTGCAGATATCTGACACAGCAGACTCGAAGAGAACCCCCAATGACCACAGAGTCTAGTAAGGTGCGAAGGCACGTCGGCCAGGTTTATTGCCGTATTGGATACAATAGTAGTTCCCTGTAGACTTCTTAGTCTAGGTCAGGGCATACTACAAATATGCACCCACGGTCAATGGACTCGGCTCAGTCAGTGGTGGGACTTTCCACTGCCCCCTCGGCCAGACCCAGACCACATCCCAGGATTACATTCTTATACACAGGTACAAACAACTTACACATCACTCCTGACATATTGAGGTACACCCCTTCTACGTAGTTAGGTGCCGCCTCTCACCTTGTACATGTTGGTTTGAACAAAACAACTCTATGCATCATACTATCCTTTTGCCCCTGTCATTGGGATGTATTGGCCTATTCTTTCTTATCTGTGGGATGTTCCAGGGTAGGGAGTTCTGGTACCATGTACCTGCCGTACTACCCTTTTGCCCCTGTCATTGGGATGGATTGGCCTATTCTTTCTTACCTGTGCAGTGTTCCGGGGTAGGGAGTTCTGGTACCATGTACCTACTTCAATATGCTAGGTAGATATGTTTATGCACCAGCAACCCTCTTCTTGCCAAATTCTGTGAGTAATGCATTTCTTTAGCTCACAGCTGCACTTTGCTTTCTGTTAGCAAAGTCTTGACCATTACTTTGTTTCAGGCCTAAGGCCTCATACTGAGCCTGTACTTACTACAGATGCATTGGAGAAACTCCATCCCTGGAGGTTAAGTCTTGGTTTGCCATAGTCACGGCTGGGATAATTTAGTTTGGGTTGATCCTCCTTTAGACAGGGGTTGGACTCAATGACCTCCTGAGGTCCTTTCCAGTCCTAGAATTCTATGATTCTAAGGCACAGGTCCTCTCGCATCTGTGCGCCAGCTCCATGAGGGGGGTGCCATACTCTGCAATCAAGCAGAGAATGTGCTGCTTCTCCCCGCTCTTTTTCTCCAGGGCACAGAAGAAGCAGGAGCCATGCTCCATCTCCCGGAGGTGAATGTGCAATCTCACAAAGGTGCCCCAGGCCCAAAGGGTCATCAAGGGCCCAGAGGTCCTCCTGCTTCGCCTGGTACATGCCGTAGAGGGCTGGATCCCCGGGGCTGGTGGCTACACATCTCTCTAACTCCAAGACCTCCCATTCCAGCTGCCCTTTTGCTGCATCCCACTGCCAGCTGGCCCCCTGGGTATAGCCACAGCAGAACAGCCATGTGCTCACCTTTCCCATATCCCACCACCACTGGGCCAAGAGAAGGGCAGGCCACTGACTGTGCCAGGCCAGCCAGAACTCCCAGAAGCATGTCACGAAGCCCCCATCCCCCAGCAGGCTGTTATTAAAATGCCAATAGGCCAGCCCTGGCTTTACAGACACCTGGTGGTGTTCTGAGAAAGGGTCTGCCTGCACACAGGAGGAGTGGACCTGTAACAGGTGGTGACGAGAAGTGTAGCTGCGGGCCAATTGGGAGTGCGATGACTCTTGTTGACCCACCACCCAGACAAAGGTGAACATGGTATCCTTGTTCAGGTGGTGGCTGTGCCAGAAGTCCACCAGAGAGTGATGATCTATTAGCTCCTGGAGGCTGCCTGTGGCAGTCTGGAACTGCTCGGCCCTGTATGGTCCTGTTCCTCGAGGGTGCAATTGACGATCCCACTCAGGACCAGGCACTCATGAGGAGCTACAGTGTCAAGGAAGTCGGACTCCTGCTGGTAGAAATGAGTCCACACTGGGGCATAGATGTTAACCAGATGTAATGGAAGCCCCTCCACCCACAGCCAGAGGTAGAGGAGGCAACCCAGCATGACCTCGATGCTCCCCAGCACTTTGGGCTGCAGGTTTGGGAAGAACAAGGTCGCCACCACAGCTTGACAGGCTGAAAGGTGGCTGAAGTAGCCCCTGTCTCCCCACTCCAGCCACCAGCTGGCTTCAGTGGCTGGAGCCATGTGGGTCTCCTACAGGAAGGTGACCAAGTATCCCAGCTCCCGAAGGAAGGACAGCACCCAACACCGGCGGACCCCTGACCTACAGCCCCTTGTGTTCAAAATGGCAAAGATGATCAGTAGCATTGTGAGGACTGTGGAAGATCCTCACTGGAGGGAATATTGGTGGTCCCCATAAGGCCTCATAGCAAGCTGTGACCAACCCCAAAGGTGACCTGGGCAACACAGAAGCCATGGGCTTGCTGGTAGGCCACAGCATCCCTCCTCCTGGTCCCCTTACCATTTGTCAGAATAACCCTCAAGAGTCTCAAGGATAAGATGAGAACAAGAAGTCCTGTGACACCTTGTCGACTAACATATTTTGGAGCATAAGCTTTCATGGGCAAAGACCCATTTTGTTAGATGGTAGTCTGCCCAGTGCTAAAGGGTGAGGGTTACTTTGTTCCTGGAACTACAAATGTCCTCCAAGAAACTGTGCATATTGCTCTTCAGTGCATTGAGGGGTTGGGGCTTTGAAGTTCCGAGCACCCTCAGGCCCAGACCTTTCTATAGGCCCCGTGGCCAACAGGGACTGATGGGCAGGGGTCAAGTCCCTGCCCCAGTTTGAGTGGGAGTGAAGGAGGGAAAAAAGACTCAGATATGCTGGGAGAGTGCAAAACAAAAGGTGTCTCTGAGGGGTTTCCAGCCCCAGGGGCTGTTACAAGGGAATAAGGAGGGGGAGAGAAGGTAGGAACAATAGGGATAGGAGCAGGGACAATGTGGGGGATGGGAAAGGGGAAGGTGTCAGGAGAAGGAGGGGAGGCAGGAGGGGATGAGAAGGGAGAAAAGGGGGAGCAGGGAAAGAATCAGGAGGGGGAAGGGAATCAGGGCATTCTCTGGGGAATGGGTGGGGCCAGGGAGTTGGATGGAACAAATGATAAGGACAGGTGGTGGCAGCTGGGGGCGGAGGCAGGAACCCGAGCTACAGGGGTGTCAAGAAGAGGCACCTCCACAGAGGGCAGGAGGTGGTGGGCCTGGGGGTGCAACTACTCCCAGTGTCAGGCTCCAGTGTTGCAAGGAGTGCAGTACTGGGGACTTCGATACAAAGAACAGCAGGAGGCCTGGCCCACGAGGGACAGCCTGAGGCTTGATGGCCAAGGCTGGAGTATCATTTCCAGCAGGGCAGGTGGTTGCACCCTGTGACAATCTGGAGTCAGGGGGAGGGGTGGTGAAGGGGGTCAGTGGAAGCCGAAGGAAAGGGGACAAAAGGGGTGACTGGGCACAGGCGTCCTGCCCACAACCCCCCAAAAGTAGGAGATCCACAGCTGAGGCAGCTGGGGTTAGGCCCAGGGCCTCAGCCTCCTGAGAGGGGAAGGCAAGGCCATTGCCCACTTTTGGGGGTGCCTCCTGAAGGTAGTTGGGGCAGTGGCCACCTCCAAATGCAAGGTGGGTGCAGGCTCAGAGAGGTCACTCACCATGGCCTCTCTGGGCTGAGATTCTGAGGCTGAGGGGGTGGCATCCTCTGCAACTGCCATGGTGACCTCAGCCACGTCTGGCAATTGGTCAGTGGCCAGGGGCTCATGGGGGGGTCAGGACTGCTGGTTCTCCCTGGGGCCTTGTGCAGCACATCCACCCCATCATCAGACAAGGTGGTGAGCCAAGCATGCACACCCTGGTTTTTCTGCTTCGCCCATGCAAGCAACCAGCCCTCTGGTGAGGTAGGTTGGGTGGCAGACAAGGGGTCACAGGACAAGGGCAGTGGCAAGAGAGGGAAGGAAAAGGAGGGCAAGATAGTGAGGGAAGGCAGGAATTCCACCCCCCCAACCCCGGGGTGGGCCCTGTCCGAGTCCCATCGCAGGCCTCGCCACAGTCTCTTCTGCAGGCCCAGCTGTAGTGCCTGCTGGGGCGTTGGAACCTGCACACTCATTCAGGTCCAGAATGGTGGCATCCTCTGATGCCCGAGCAGTGGCGTATCCCCCACAGGGGGAGGAAGAGGGTGGCCCCAGGGTCCGAAGTGAGAGGGCTGGTGGCAATGACACGGCTGGTGCCCTGCCGGGTGTTGGGGGTCCCAGGCTTCTTCCCAGGCCAGGCCAGTCCCTTTGGACATGCCCTGTTGCCTGGCAAATGAAGCATCAGGTCTCCTCCATGCTGTAGCAAACCCGATATTGGGGCCCGTGGTGGGGCACCAGAAAAGTCCCCTCTGGGGTGATCCCACCACGTGCTGCTGGTAGCGCTTGAATTTGTGCTTGCCAGAGGAAGAAGAGATTGTGGCAGAGGGTGGGGTCCTAGCACCCCAGAGGGAGGGGATGCAGGACTGACAGCAGCCTCCCCAGGGTGGCCAGAAAAGGCAGAAGGGAGGCATTGGGGAGGAAGGGAGGGCCAGAGGAGAACACAACCTGCACACCCAGTTCTTCTAGCAGCTTGAGGGACACAACACCACCTCCTACTGCCAGGCCCCTCGCCATTGCCGCCTGGGCAGCAGCCCCTTCCACCAGGAAGAAGACTATCTTCCCAAACATTTGAGAGGCCATCACCCCAGCTGCAGGCCCCACCATTCATACTGCCGCCCATGCGTTGGTCTCCATGTGGGGGTGAGGCTGACACTAGGAGGCAACATACCTCGTGCCTCCTGGTGAAGGTGGGGAAGGGGCTGCAGCCATTGGGGATGGTATTCCCAGAGGTGGCCAGAGTACAGTGAGAGGTGGTGGCCACTTGGGAATTCAACCTGGTGGCTAGGAAGTTAGGGCCCCCAGGGCTGGTGGGTGGGGGGTGTGTGAAGAAGGGGGAGCTGCAGCTGGTGTGGCTGCAGTAAGGGTGGTGACCCCTGCTGTGGGAGATTTTGCCTTTCAGGCAGGGCTCTTACCCTTTTTTGGTTCCCTGGCCCTTCCTGCCCTTCAGGTGAACTGTTTTCAGGGCAGAGTTGGCCACGGCATGGGCCCCAGAGCCTGCACCTGCATTCTTGGCCACCGTGGGGGTAGATGGCCCAGCAGCATCAGCTGGATCCACTGTGGTGGAGATGTAAGGGGGAACGGGGTGGGAAGGAGGAAGGGGGTGTCACAGGACACTCCCCCCATGGGGACTTTGGCCCTGATGAGGGGAAGGCAGGAGCAAATAAATTGTTGTAAGGATAGTTAACAAAACAAGAGGGGGGGGGGGAAGAATAAGTAGCTACCCTTCCCCCAACAGCTAGGCTGTGAGCCTGGCCAGGTTGTGGGGGGCAGTGAGAGGATGAAAGGAGGGGAGACAACACAAGAAAACAGCCACAACTCCCAGCACAGGATGGTAAACCAGCTCCTACTACTGCACTGGGGTGAGGAAGGGACTCAAAAATGTGAGGAGGTGAGTGAGAAAGAATGAGGGGCTAAGTGCCAAACAAAGCAAAAAAAATGTGTGTATGGGGTAGGGAGGTGTGCGTGGGGAAAGGAGAAGAAGCAATGAGAACGGGTAGGCAGCAACCTACATTAAGGAAATGGGTGGGGGCTGTAGAGGGATGTGTGTGCCCACAGGCACCTGAGAAACAGGCCTGCAGCAGCTGCCACAGAGCCCCTGTGAAGCAGAGGAGGTGGGGACAAGTGATGATGGTGGGACCTGGATGGAAAGGCCCCAGCACTGGCTGGGGTGGGGCTGCAATGGAGGTGGGGGAGGGGACTGGACTCCAGCACTCCAACCCAACTGCCCAGCTATTCTCCAGGAACCCTGGTGGGAAGGGCCGCCACACAAACAGACCACTCCACAGCAAGCTGTGGAGGGAAGCCCAGCCGCTGCCTGAAAGCAGACCTCTATCTCCTCCACAGCAATGAGGAAAGCATCAGCTATGAAGATGGAATCCTGGGCCCAAAGCAAGGGGCCAGCAAACCCCCCCACACAAGGAGATGGATAGAGGGGAGTGTAATGCCCAGTACTATGGCAGCGCCCCCACTGGGTGGCACAGGCCAACACAGCTTGCCCACTGGGTCTAGGTGTCCTAGGGCTTTGTCCCCTTTAAGGGCCCATTGGGGGTCAGCCAGTAGCTTGAGAGCCCTGCCTACAGTCTGAGGCAGGGCCATGGTCAGTTAAACAGTTAGAGGCCTGCCCTTTGCTCAGAGCAGGGCAGCAGTCACACACACTGTCCTGGGAAGCCCAGCCCTCAGTCCAGGATGAGGCAGTGGCTAAACAGAGGCTTAGAGGCCCCGGCCCTCAGCTTGGGGTGGGGCAGCGGTTCCCCAAGCTATTTGGATGCCCAGCCCTTGCAGCCAGGCAGGGCTGCAGGTAAGTGCACAGTTTGAAAGCTCCGCTCTCAGTTCAGGCTGGGCAGCAGTCAGGCAGTGGCTTGGCAGCCCAGCCCTCAGTTTGGGGCAGGGCAGCGGTTAAATACACCCTTGGGGAAGCCCAGCCCTTAGTTCAGCGTGGGGCAGTAGTCACTCTTCTTTTCCCCCAGCCGGGGTTGGCTTTAGAGAGAGGCAAGGGGTTAGCCCGCTAGGAAGGGGGTAGGCGGTTGCAGGCCCTCCCATTCCACTGTGCCCCAGCCCCTGTGGATCACTCACACCTGAGCTTGCCAGTGGGGATCCAGACCACAACGCACCACCATTGGCTCAGGGGGAGCATTCCCCAGGCCACTTCCTACCTCAGCCTCCATCGGTGCGGGGTCCCAGTCAGCCCGGTTGGCCAGTCCCAGGAGGTAGGTCTCATCTGAGTAGTCTGCCTCTGGGGACTCCGGCCAGTCGGACATCTCAATGTCATTGGGGTAGTCTGGGGGTGGCAGGACTGTGGGCTCAGGGCAGTCAGAGGCCTCTGTGCTGCAGGCATCCAGCTGAACTCCAGGATGGGGTGCTTCCAGGGCCTCTGGGTAGTTAGCCCCAGACAGTCTCTCCAGTCCTGGCCAGGGCTCAGGGGAGGGGGCCCTCCACCAGCATGAAGACCCTGGTATGTCCAGGAAGTCTGGGTAGTACCCCTGTGGCATCCTTATCTGTAGCTGCCTAGGCTGGTCTCAGTGGCTGAGAGGCAGCTCTGGCCAACAAGCTGGCTGGCAGCAGGCTTCCCACCCCCGACACCTGGGAGGACAGTCAGCCTGCTCCTCCCAGCATGGCCACCCAGCATTTAATGGGCCTCAAGCCCTGCCCCTGGCCCTTCTGGCTGTAGGCGCCGCCCTCTGAGGGGTGGGGCACTTGTGCTCCAACTCAGGGTCCGCCCACCTGAGCAGCCTCCTCCACCTCTGAGTCTGGGAGAAGCCACAGCATCTCACTACAGGGAGCTTCCCCCTCATCTGCCCAAAGGCAGGGCAGCAGAATCCCCACCACCACCTACGCAGCAGCCCCAAGAGCTAGCTGGAAGGTGAGTGCAGGGGGAGGAAAGCAGCCTGAAAGATGTCAAGAAAGAAAGAGGGGCAAAAAGATAAACTGGCCTGGGGTGGCTCAAAGGAGTCAGAAGCTGTCTGCTGCGCCCAGCAACCCACCTCCTGTGCTACAGAAGCCCAGCCAAAACTGGTCTGGAGCAGATCCGGCCTGCAGTGGGCTACAGCAGCTTCGTGGAAGGGAGTTATGTTGGCAGCTAGAAGCGTGCCTTTATGTTTTCCAGAGACTAAAGCTTATGAGGCGGGGGGTCAGCTAGCCTAGTGGAGGCCAAGGGAGTGGGCGGGTGCAAGCCTTGAAGCGTGGGGAATCCACTAAAACAACACAATCCCCACATGAGTATGGGGGACAACTAAAAAGAAAATGGGAATGGGTGTGGGGGTCAGAGGGCTAAAATGAAGGAGCTGGAAGAGCATACCGAGCAGAGAGCCTTGGAAAGTGCCCACTGCTTCTTGAAGGCATTGAGGGAGCCAGTGGAGGCTGCCTGGAGGAACTCTGCCCCGATTCATAAACGAACCGAGGAACGGAAGTAGGTCTCAAAGTGTCAATAACCCCTCACCCACCACACACACACTGTCAGCCTCCTCTCCCTGGTGTTGTAGATGGGCATCTTGGTTGTGGCCAGGAGGAGGCTGACAAGGAGGTCCCATGACTTTGTGGGGGCACAGGTAGGGGTGTGACAGGGTCAGATGATGTGGGGGGGGGGAAAGTGCAGTCAGAACCTCAGCAGGAGGTTCTGGAGGAACTGGAAGAGGGGCTGCAACTTGGCACACTCAAGATAGATGTGTGCCAGGGTCTCTTTCGTGCTGCAAAAGGAGGAGGTATCAGGGATGGGGGTGACCTGTGACAAGTACACACCCATGGTTGCCACCCCATGACAGATCCTCCAAAGGATGTCCCTGGTGGGCTGTGGGACTAAGGTGGAATACAAGCCAGCTCACCGGAGCTCCCCACCCTCTGTTGGCAACAAGAGATCCCACCATGTTGTCTGGGCAGGACACAAGGGTGGGGAAGTGAAGCATGAGTGTGTACAGGTGATGGCGTGGTTTGAAAGGGGACCAGCTGCAAAGTGTGCAGTCAGCTGTAGTGATGGGGGGCGGGTGGTCGGGGGGCACGTGGAGCTGAGGGCCTACAGAGAGAGCCAGAGGGCCAAGGGTGAGAGGTGCACCCTTTTACAGGGACCTGGCTCAGGTGAACTCAAGCAGCAGGTGATAAGGTGGCCCTTACCTCCTGAAGCACATGCCGGGGAGTGCAGAGGGTGGAGAGCCCCATGAGCTGGGCAAGCACCGGGGCCTCCATCCAATCTCCACATCATAGTCCAGGAGGTCTCTGATTCTGGTGATGCTTCTGGTGATTCATGGTCTTCCTATCTTATACCTTCCTCTTGCCTTCAGCAGGAGATCATCTGTATGCTTTTCCCCTGATCCTGCTTATAAAAGGTTCTACAGGAAAATCGAGAGGCACAGGGTCTGAGTCATCATGATAGCAAACACATGGACCAGGAAACATTGGTTTGGGACACTCTCAAAACTGGCAGTGCTCCCCCATATCCGTTAATGGACTGATTGGCGTTCTTTATCTCAGGACCTGGTGACCTCCTGCACCTCAGTCTCATGATCTCCCAGTATAGCACGGATGTGGGTGCATTGGAGTGGATTCATCAAAGGGCAACCAAAAATGATTAGGGGCTGAAGCACATGATCTGTGAGGAGAGGCTGAGAAATTTGGGCTTTAGTTTGCAGAAGGGAAGAGTGAGGGATGATTTGATAGCAGCCTTCAACTTCCTGAAGGGGCAGGTTCTAAAGAGGATGGAGAAAGGCTGTTCTTAGTAGTGATGGATGGCAGAACAAGAAGCAGTGGTCTGAAGTTATAGAGGGAGAGGTGTAGGCTGGATATCAGGAAAAATGATTTCTCCAGAAGGGTGGTGAAGCACTGGAATGCTTTACCTACAGAGGTGGTGGCATCTCCATCCTTAGAGGTTTTTAAGTCCCAGCTTGACAAAGTCCTGGCTAGGATGGTTTACTTAGGGTTGGTCCTGCTTAAGGCAGGGGGTTGTACTAGATGACCCCCTAAGGTCCTGTCCAGCCCTAGGAGACTATGATTCTATGAACTCACAGCCTGGAAGCTGCCTGGCTGAACCCCAAGGAGTAGATCTGGTCAGAAGGTGTCCTGCAGGTCCACTTTGAGAGAAGAAAACCTTCGACCCAACCAGACCCACCTGACAAAACGGACAGGATTCTCATGTTGGGCGGCCAGTTGCAGCATCTCCCCATTGGACAGGCCAAGACAATCAATTCTGAGTTATCTGCACCACCGGAAATGCTATAGTCTAGCACATTCCTCACTTAGGGTGCATCAGGCAGCCATTTCCACCTTTCATCCACCAATCCAGGGTTTCACAAGTTTTCTCCTATTACATGACAGGCAGATTCCTCAGAGGCCTGGAACAATTCTACCCTTAGGTCAGGCCCCCAATTTCCCAATGGGACCTGACCTTAATTTTGGCCAGGCTCATGGGTCCTTCCTGTGAGTCTCTGGTCACATGCTCTTAGAACCAGGAAAGTGGCCTTCCTTGGATCTATAACATCAGCCAGACAAGTCTTTGAACTTTATGTCTTTGACCTCAATGCCACTGTACATGGTCATCCATAAGGACAAAATCCAGTTCCAGCCACATCTACTCTCTCTCCAAGGTGAAGTCTGCTTGTCGCATGAGCTGGAACATCTTCTGGTCAGTCTTCTGCCCAAAGCCTCATGCATTGAGTGAGGAGAAACATCTTCATATGTTAAATGTGAGGAGGACCATGGCCTTTTACTTAGACTGGAGAAAGCTGTTCTGGAAATCTACCAAATTGTTTCATTCCATGACAGAGTGGATGAGAGGCCAGCCCATCTCCACACAGAGTATTTCAAACTGGATCACCTGCTATGACCTAGCTGGGACTCCTCCACCTGCTGAGTGTGACAACCCATTTAACTCCAGCGAAGGCCTTTTCAGCAACATTCCTGGCACATATCCTGATTTAGGACATTTGCCAGGCAGCTACATAGTAGTAGTAGTAGTAGTAGTAGTAGTAGTAGTAGTAGCATCCTTCAGTGTACATAGACTATGGATTGCGCCTTTTGTAGTTCCATTTGGGATCGTCATGTGCAGCATCGACTGTGACTGTGAAGGCCCACACGAGAGTGAGAGTCCTTGCTGCATCTGTTGCATGTGTAATGGGTGTCTGGCAGGTCCTTACTGTGCTTTCTGTGGGCTCGCTTCTCCTCTGCTAGCTGTCTGATCCTCATCTCACCCTTCTGAAGGCCCTTGTGTAGTTCCTGCCTCCATCTGCTGTGATCATCTGCCAGCTCCTCCCAGCTGTCCGGCTCGATGTCTACCTCCCTGAGGTCCCTCTTGCAAATATCTTTGTAGCGCAATTGGGGGTGTATAGGAGGTCTTTTGCCAGAGGCTAGCTCGCCAAGCAGGATGTCTTTTGGGATCCTTCCATCATTCATCCTGTGGACGTGGCCAAGCCAGCGGAGCCGACGCTGCCTGAGTAGGGTGTGCATGGTTGGGATTCCAGCTTGCTCAAGGACAGTGGTGTTGAACACTCTGTCCTTCCATGATATTCCAAGGATGCGCCTGAGGCAGTGCAAGTGGAAGACATTCAGCCTCTTTTCCTGTCGGGTGTACAGGGTCCAAGACTCACTGCCGTAAAGGAGGGTGCTGAGGATGCAGGCTCTGTTGACTTGCATTTTGGTGTGGGTGTACAATTTGATGTTATTCTACACTCTCTTGCTGAGTCTGGACAGAATTGTGGCTGCTTTTCCGATCCTCCTATTTAGCTCAGTCTCCAATGACAAGGTGTCAGTGATGGTGGACCCGAGGTAAACGAACTCGTGGACAACCTCTAACGTACAGTTGTCAATGCTGATTGATGGAGGGTCAGCAACATCCTGAGCAAGTACATTTGTCTTCTTTAGGCTGATGGAAAGCCTGAAGTCCTTGCATGCTTTGGAGAACTGATCCAGCAGTTTCTGAAGCTGGTCTTCTGTGTGTGACACTACACCAGCGTCATCTGTGAATAGCAAATCTCTGAGGACTTCCCGCACCTTAGATTTAGCTTTCAGCCTTGCAAGATTAAAGAGTTTCCCACCAGATCTTGTGTGCAAAAAGATGCCCTCTGTTGAAGATCCAAAGACGTGCTTCAGGAGGAGCGTGAAGAAGATCCAAAACAATGTCGGAGCAAGGACTCATCCTTGTTTGACGCTGCTCCTGATGCTGAAAACATCTGATAATGTGCCGTCATATTGGATGGTTCTTCTCATGTCTTCGTGGAAAGACTGGATCATCTTGCGTCACCATGGTGGACAGCCTATCTTGTGGAGCAGTTTGAACAGTCCATCCCTGCTGACCAAGTCGAAGGCCTTGGTCAGGTCAATGAAGGCAATATAGAGTGACTTCCTCTCCTCCCTGCATTTCTCCTGCAGCTGCCTCAGAGAGAAGACCACGTCAATGGTAGATCTCTTTGTGCGGAATCCACACTCTGACTCGGGATACTCCTTCTCAGCAATCTTCTGGAGTCTGCCGAGGATGACGCAAGTGAACAGTTTACCAGTGATGCTGAGGAGGGAGATTCCACGGTAATTGTTGCAGTCACTTCTGTCTCCTTTGTTCTTACACAAGGTTACTATGTTAGCGTCATGCGTATCCTGTGGAACCTCTCCCTCTCTCCAGCACAGGCACAGTAGCTCATGTAGGGGTTCCAGGAGAGTGTCTTTGGCACACTTGATTACCTCTGGTGGTATACCATCCTGGCCTGGGGCCTTTCCTACTGCAATGCTGTCGACAGCTTTCTTCAGTTCATCCACAGTTGGTTCCTGATCCAGTTCATCCATTACTGGTAGGAGCTCGACGGCATCGAGGGCTGTATCAACCACAATGTTCTTGCATGAGTACAGCTCAGAGTAGTGCTCAACCCAGAGCTCCATCTGTTTTGGCTTTGTCAGTGATGAATTCACCAGATTTGGATTTCAGAGGTGCCATCTTGTTCTGGGTGGGTCCTAATGCCTTCTTGATGCCCTCGTACATTCCCCTGAGATTACCAAAGTCAGCACTGGTCTGGATGCTGCTGCATAGCTCGAGCCAGTAGTTGCTGGCACAGCACCTGGCAGTCTGCTGTACTGTTTTTCTGGCTGCTCTGAGTGCTTGCAGGGTACTCTGGCTCGGTGAGCGTTTGTACTCCAGGAGTGCAGCACGCTTCTTTTCAATGGCTGGAATCATCTCATCTGAGTTAGCTTCGAACCAGTCATTTGTGTTTCTGGCTCTTCTTCCAAACATCGACAAGGCCATGCTGTAAATTTGTATCTCTCAGGTGCTGCCAGCTGGATGGCTGGTGCTGCCATCAGCTCCATGGTCATCAGTGAATATGTTCACCATCCACTATGTCCTCATCACCCAGACTGGGGATGATGCTGAGTTTGGCAGAGCTATACTGCAGTTTACTTGTGGTTGAACTCCTACTCACCTTTCGTTGAATACTGCTTGGGAGTCACCTACTGTGGAATGCACATGAAAAAATCACTCGAAGAAAAGACAGTTACTTCTTCTGTAACTGGTATTCTTTGAGATGCGTTACTTATATCCATTCCACAACTTCCCTCATTCCCCACTATCAGAGTTTTAGCAAAAAGGAATCCAGGCCTGTGAAGGTGTGCAGCACCCCTTATACCAAACCATGGAGATGCCAGGGGTTACTTGTGGTGATCCCCTAGGGGTACTGCTAAGGAGAGGAATCTTCCAGCCCCAGTGCACACAGTGAGTACATATACTTACTATGGAATGGACATGTCAAATAACACCAATTGTGGAACAGGTAACTGTCTTTTACAATTGACAAGAGATATTAGAGACAACAAGGAGTTCTTCAAATACGTAAGACAAAAAAGAAAGATCAAGGATGGTCTGGATTTGCTGCTCAATGAAGGTGAAGTATTCATTGAAGATAGGCTTTGAGGAGCTCTGCCTATGTTACTTCAGTTTTTTCACAAAAAATAATGTGAGCAGACAACTAATGAAGTTATCATAGATATGAAAAAGAAGGGGATGTAGCTCAGGAAAAGTAAAGAGCATATCAAGAGTTCTTCGAACCAGTTTGAATGAGTTCAAGTCAGCAGGTCCTGATGCTATTCACCTTAGGGTAATAAAAAAATTATTGAAGAAATCATGGCGCCACTGGCAATAATATTTGCAAACAATGGCTGACAACAGATGTCTCAGAAGACTGGAGAAGGGCTAACATAGTCATCGTCATCGTCATCATCAATAACAGTGGGCTCAGTGCTTGTTGGTGTCTGATGCCTTTCTCACTATTTTCTTCCATCTTCCCCTGTCCAGTGTGGAGTGGCTTAGTTTCTGTACACTAGCGCCACACCGATCTACTATATCATCTGTCCATTCTCTGTGGGGTCTGCCTCTCCTATTCGAGCCATCCATTATGTCGAATACCAGGGTCTTGATTTTTTCCTTCATCGTTCATTCTGCAAATATGCCCACATAGTTGTAGCTTCTGTTTTATAATCTTCTGCCGCAGGTTCTCTTTTGGCTGTATCTTTCTATACAATTCCTCATTGATGACCTTCTGCATCCATCCTATTCTCGGAATATTTCTCTAACAACTCCTTTTGAATGCCAATATTCTTCTTTTTGAATATTTCATTATCACCCATGTCTGACATCCATACAACATGCTGCTGAATACACACATTTTCAAGACAGTCAGCTTCGTTCCTAAGCTAATTGCTTTGCTTTTCCAGATCTTATCCATCGCCTTCAAACTCGCTTTTGTTTTCGCTATTCTAGTTGCTACTTCCTACTTACAGTCTAGATCATATGTTATGTTGCTCCCCAGATATGTGGACTTCTCTACATTTTCTAGTTCAATGCCACCTACACTGATCTTCCTTCCTATTTTCTGTTTCTGATTGTTTTGCGAATTAAGCGTCACTATTAAGATGTCAGATTAAAAGTAGGTCTCAAGTGGGGTTCAACAGAATTATGTTCAGGATCTGGTGTTTAAAATTGTTATTAAGGATATGTATGTAGGTAAACAGAGTATACTGAGCAAATTTACAGCTTACACAAAGCTAGGGCATTGCAAACATTTTGGAGGATAGAGCTGGAAACAGGAATCTTGATAAATTGGGCTATAGACAACAAAGTGAAATTCAATGAAGACAAATGTAAGGTGCTGCACTTAGGGAAGAAAAACAAATGCACAGATACAGAATGGGGGATAACTGAATTGACAGCAGCACTGCTGAGAACGATGTGGGAATGGTGGTGGATCACAACCTCAAAGTATAAACGATGCTGTTACTAAAAAGCATATACAGTTTTAGGTTGCATTAACAAAAGCAGGGCATGCAAGTCACAAGAGGTGCTAATATTGTTCTACTCTGTGCTGGTTATGCCTCAGCTGGAGTACTGTGTCCACTTTTGCTCGCTAATTTGTAGAGAGGACATAGGAAATCTGGAGAGAATTCAAAGATCAGTGACAAAGCTGACCAAAGGGAAGGAAGGTAATTCATATCAGCAAAGCCTGAAGGAAATGAGTATGTTTCATTTCAAAAGGAAGAAATGCAGGGTGGATGGCAGGGGTTGGGGGGCAACATGATATGGGTTGAACCTTTTTTGCCCAAGACTCTCTGGTCCAGCAACATCTGTGTAGTACCACAGGACCATGGATGTTGCTGGACCAGAGAGCTTCCGCCACAGAGGTTGCTAGGGACTGGGAGCTCAGCTTGGCTGGCTGGCAGCCCCACTGGCTGGAAATGGAGCTGCCAGTGGCCCTGAGGGTGGAGCTTAAGCAGCCAGCTGCAGGGAGTAGCCCCAGTGGCCAGGAGCAAGGACCTGTCACCACACCTGAGTGGGGAGCTACTGGGGATGGGGAGCTAATGGGGAAAAGGAGCCCTGCTGGCTGGAGCAGGCAGGCCAGCATGGCTTTACCTCTTACCCTGGGCTAGAAAACTCCCTCCTCCAGGAAGGCTCAGGTCCCAAGGGTGCAAGACCAGGGAGGCCCAAACTGTAGGTGTTTTTCAAATACTTTAAAGCCTGTCATAAAAAGGTGTAGGACAGTTATTCTTTGAGTAATTGCTCATGTCCATATTGATAGGTGTGTGCACAGATGCCACATGCATGGTCATTGGAATGTTTTCCCCAGCAGTACCTGTCAGGCTGGGTGTGGAGCCCCTGGGAATGGTGCCAGTATAGTAATGTGTACATGCCACTACTGACATGCTGCCTGCTCACTTCATTCTTTCCACCACAGACAATCACTGGAGCTAACTGATCTTGCTTTGCAAGCATGAATTCTAGTTTATTTACCCTATTTTCCCATTTTTTCCAGTTACTAGTGTGATGTAGCGGAGGATACATGTGTATGTGAGTGGCTCACAGAGGGTGTGGGGCTCCTGCTGAGAGTAACCGAGGCGACCAGGTGACACCTCTGGACTGCAGACAAAGGAGGAGGTGGAGCCTGAGGGGGTTGAATTGGAACCGGGAGTTGGAAAGCAGTTGGTCTGGGCTGGGGGGGGAGGGTGGGCAAGGCCCCAGCTCCGGGAGCCCCTCAGGGCCTACTCTACCCCACATGGATTGGACTGATTGTCTCTGCCTGCTGTACTGACTCTTCTGTCAGGTGCTGGGTCCTGTCAGCTAAAAGCTGCTGTTCTCCTGCTGAATAATAACAGAGAAGGAGCTGTGCTAGTCTATACACTATCAAAACAAAAAGCAGTCAAGTAGCACTTTAAAGACTAGCAAAACAATTTATTAGGTGAGCTTTTGTGGGACAGACCCACTTCTTCAGACCATAGCCATACCAGAACAGACTCAATATTTAAGGCACAGAGAACCAAAAACAGTAAGCAAGGAAGACAAATCAGAAAAAAAAAAGATCAAGGTGAGCAAATCAGATAGTGGAGGGGTGGGGGAGGAAGGTCAAGAATTAGATTAAGCCAAGTATGCAGACCAGCTCCTGTAGTGACTAAGAAAGTCCTGCTGAGTGAGAGTCACTCCTCCCTGTTGATGGGGTGCAGAGCTTGGTAACCCCTGAACTTCATCACAACTAGTTAATGTTAGTTACATTTGGACTTGAGAATTATCTCCCCTTTATTTTCTACCCCAGACAGAGTGTCATGATCACAGATATTAAAATCCTGCATGAGTTGTGGGAAGTTGAAGCCCAAAGGCAATTCCCATGAAAAGACAGTTACCTGTTCTGTAACTGGTGTTCTTCAAGATGTGTTGGTCATGTTCATTGCAATTTGGGTGTGCGCTGAGCGCATGCCCCGTTGCCAGAAGCTTTTTGCCTTAGCCAGTAGACCTAGAGTCAGTGCGGCGCCCCCTGGACTGGCGCCCATATGGCTGCCCATATATGCACCACCTGCCCCGTCCTGCCCCCGCTCAGTTCCTTCTTGCCAGCTACTCCGACAGAGGGGAAAGCGTCAGGGTTTTGGAAGGGACATGAGAAACACATCTCAAAGAACACCAGTTAGAGAACAGGTAACTGTCTTTTCTTCTTTGAGTGATTGCTCATGTGCATTCCAATTTGGGTGAATGCAAGCCAATGCCTAGGAGGTGGGATCGGAGCCCCGAAAGGAGTGCAGGACAGGCCTGCCCACCTCAGCATCTTCCCATGCATGCTGCGTAACTGCGTAATGCGCTGTGAATGTGTGAATGGAGGACCAAGTGGCCGCCCTGCAGATGGCCTGGATAGGGACCGTGGCCAAGAACGCAGCAGAGGATGCCTGTCCTATAGTGGAGTGAGCCTTGATCGGGGGAGGGGGAACCCCCACCAGTTTGTAGCACTCGCTGATACAGGCCACTATCCAGGAGGAGATCTGCTGAGAGGAGACTGGGTGTCCCTTCATCCTGACTGCCACTGCAACAAACAACTGCTGCGACTTCTGGAAAGGTTTGGTCCTGTCCATATAGAAGGCCAGTGCCCTCCAGACATCCAAGGTGTGTAGACTCTGCTCCCTAGGGGAGGCATGGGGCTTGGAAAAACACCAGTAAGGTGATGTATTGGTTAATGTGGAAAGAGGAGACCACCTTAGGCAGAAATGCCGGGTGGGGTCTCAGCCTGACCTTATCTTTGTGGAACACCGTATAAAGTGGATCCACCGTCAGTGCCCTGAGCTTTGACACTCTTCTGGCCAAGGTAATGGCCATCAGGAATGCCACTGTGTAGGTAAGGAACAACATAGAACAGGAGGCGAGAGGTTCAAATGGGGGAGCCATCAGCCTAGACACAACCAAATTAAGGTCCCATGTTGGCAGGGGGCCCCGAACCTTTGGTTTGACTCTCTCCATTCCCTTCATGAACCTTTCTACCACCGGGTCTGAGAAAACTGAGGACCTCCCAGCCCCTGGGTGAATGGATAAAATGGCTGCCAAGTGCACTTTTAGGGGGGACAGTGACAGCCCCGTCTGGCTTACAGCCAGCAAGTAGTCAAGGATACATGGTATTGGGGCCTGTCCCAGGGACATTCCCTTTTGTGTGGCCCAGATGGTAAACCTTTTCCATTTGGCTACATATGCTACCCTCACAGAGGGTTTCCTGCTGTTCAGCAATACTTTCCTGACAGGTTTGGAGCAGGCCAGCTCAACCGGTCTCAGCCATGGAGCCTCTAAGCTGTGAGATGCAGTGCCTGGAGACTGGGATGCTGCAGTCTCCCCTCCTCCTGTGTCAGCAGGTCCGGGCGCAGCGGAAGCACCTCCGGGACGCGAGTGGACATCTCTATGAGGCTCGAGTACCAATGCTGTCAAGCCCAGGCTGGGGCCACCAGGATAACTGATGCTCAGTCCGACCAAATTTTCAACAACGTTTGGTGGATGAGTGGTATTGGTGGGAAGGCGTACAGCAATGGACCCGACCAAAGAACGCTGAAGGCGTCTGCCCAAGAGCCTGGACTTCAGTTCTGGTAAGAGCAGAATGTCCTGCACTTCGTATTGAGATGAATGGCGAAGAGGTCTACCTGGGGATGTCCCCACCTCTGGAAAATTGAATTCAGTACTTCGGTGTGTAATGACCACTTGTGGTCCACAAAGGACCTGCTGAGGTGGCCTGTTAGGGAGTTGTGAGCCCCAGGCAGGATAGAATGCCCTCAGAGAATCTGGTGCTGGATGGAGAAGTCCCAAAGCACGAGGGCCTCTAGACACAGGGGTGATGAGCATGCACCCCTTGTTTGTTTATATAGTACATTGCCATAGTATTGTCTGTGCTGACTGCGACACCCTGCCCCCTCAGTTCATTCTGAAACACTTTGCACGCCAGCTGAACTGCTCTTAGCTCCCGCACATTTATGTGGAGCTGAGCATTGGTCTTGTGCCACAAGGCCTGCATCTGGTGGTCCCCCAAGTGTGTCCCCCAGCCCAGGTCCGAGGCATCTGTGACCAGGGAGAGGGAGGGTTGCAGGGATTGAAGGGCACTCCCATGCAGACCAACCCAGCTTCTAGTGTGAGCCGATGCCCAGGTGCCAGCTAAAGGTCCGGTGAGGCAAAGTGTGTGATGCCGCACCAGTAACCAGGCTAAGCAGCCCGGACAGGCTGGGTTCTTTGGTTTGTGTTTAGTTCGGGTACAGCAGCAAGAGGAATGTGATTAGAGACTTAACAATTACTTCTTTATTTATACAAAGACAAACAGTTCAACTAAGACAAATGATTAAAGTACAACAATTGTGAGTTTTTGTTTATAACTTTAGCAGCGGTTAATAGGAAACTGCCAGCAGCGGTTTTTCAGACAGAAGCAGCTGCTGCGAGTAGAAGGGGTTTTTAAACTGACCGCCCAATTTTATGAATGAAACCAGGATGGCCACCGAGTTTGAGTGACAGGATAATGATTTTCGTACGGTTGCTAGCGTCCAATGAAAGGTAATTGCTGACCGCAGCTTTCCAATTAAGGTAAGGACCCCCTGTGGTTTGACAGGCAGGATAATGATTTTCTGTGGTTCTATGCAGAAGGTAATGTCCGACCGCAGTTCCCTAATAGAACTAAATAGCAAACGCGTTTTACAGATAAGATAAGGGCGTCTTGCGGTTTGATTGACAGGCTAATGGTTTTTAGTAGTTTATAGCTAGAAACAGTTAGTAAACGCGGTTTAAAAAGGGAAAACAACACAATTTAACTTAAGAAAAGTATTAAACAAACTAGCTAGCTTAAAGCAATACAATTAGTGTGTACACAAGAAAAAGGCACGTTGCAGGTGTGATTTTTCACCCCTGCTTCTTAGACCTGGCGTAACCAGAGTCTTTCCCTCAATTCCTATAGGAAAGAAGTGTAACACAGGTGTAATTTTTACCCCTGCCTCCTAGACCTGGCTTGACCAGAGTCCTCCTCTCAATCCCTCGGGAAGAAGTAGATATGAACCAGGCGTCCCCAGTCTCGGGAGTCAATACCAGACCTGGCCAGCAGGTGTAGGTGATTGGAGCTCAAAGGGGGTGGGCTGCCAAACTCCTCTTTATACCCCTTTGGTCATGTAGGCTGTGTCTACACGTGCCCCAAACTTCGAAATGGCCATGCAAATGGCCATTTCGAAGTTTACTAATGAAGCGCTGAAATGCATATTCAGCGCTTCATTAGCATGCGGGCGGCAGCCGCGCTTCGAAATTGACGCTCCTTGCCTCCGCGCGGCGTGTCCAGACGGGACTCCTTTTCGAAAGGATGCCGCCTACTTCGAAGTCCCCTTATTAAGGGGACTTCGAAGTAGGCGGCGTCCTTTCGAAAAGGAGCCCCGTCTGGACGCGCCGCACGGCGGCAAGGAGCGTCAATTTCGAAGCGCGGCTGCCGCCCGCATGCTAATGAAGCGCTGAATATGCATTTCAGCGCTTCATTAGTAAACTTCGAAATGGCCATTTGCATGGCCATTTCGAAGTTTGGGGCACGTGTAGACACAGCCATAGGCTTCTTCCTGATCTCAAGTGGCCAACTGGGGAGGAATGTGTTTGAACCCCAGGTTTCCCAGGGAAGGTGCAAGGCTCAATTCGCACCTGTGAACTGTGGACAATTGGGCACCTTTGGAGGTGATGGGCGGAGGTTCCTCCTTTTCCTGGGGCGATGATCAGGCGTGTCGATTACCGATATCAGCCATAAGGGCGGCCATTAGCTAGCCCATTCACTGTCTGGTTTCTGTGTATGGTACAGAGTCTGGGTGAGACAGCACACCTGTGTTCCCAGGGCATCAAAGGCTGCCTGTCTCTTTCTCTGTCTCTCTCTCTCTGTCTCTCCCAGTTGGGGGGGAGAAGAAGAAAAAGGCCAAATGGGGGGGGTTCATTTCTGGCTACATCTAGCCACCAGTGTAATGCCCCTAACACTCTTGGGGTGACTGTGACTAACTTGTCCATGTTGTCCCTGACAGGTCTGTATATTGATGTGAGCTACAGCTGAAAGGGGTGCTTTCGTAACCTGCCATGCTGGACTACGAACATGCACGCCGCCATGTGGCCCAATAGTCTGAGGCATCCCCTGGCCATTGTGGTTGGGAACCTTATTAGTTCTTGGATGCAAGACGCAATAGCTTGGATCCGCTCTGTGGCAGAAAGGCCCTGGCTTGCTCTGCATCTAGTCGTGAGCTGGGGCTAGCACAGACTTTGCCTCCTTTACTAGGAAGCCTAACATGTTCAATGTTTTTCTTATCAGCTGTACATGTCTCGACACCTGTTTCTGTGACCGACCTCTGATCAGCCAGTCGTCTAGGTAAGGGAACAGGTGCACTCCCTGCCTGCGTAAGAAGGCTGCCACTACTGACATACATTTGGTAAAGACTCTTGGGGCTGAGGAGAGTCTGAATGGAAGGACTGTGAACTGATAACGATCCTGCCCCAGCACAAACCAGAGGAACCTTCTGTAAGGTGGATAGATTGCTATATGGAAAGACACATCCTGTAAGTTGAGAGAGGCAAACTAGTCTCCTCGTTCCAGCATTGGGATGATTATGGCCAGGGATATCATACAAAACTTTATCTTTTTCACAAATTTGTTCAGGTTTTGCAGGTCCAAGAATGACTGTAGCCCCCCTTTTGCTTTCGGGATTAGGAAATAGTGGTGTAGTGAGTCAGTATGGCCTCCTGCTCATATTGGAGTTACTGGGGGGGGGGCAGGCATAGCCTGCCCACGGCTAAAAGGCCCCTCTCACAGTGAGGGGGGGCCCACTAAAAACACCCAGTCACCAAATGAATACGGGGGACAACAAAGGAAAAAACAGGGACGGGAGTGAGGGTCAAAGGTTTAGAATGAGGGAGCCGGGAGGGGATACCGAGCAGAGGACCCCGGACAGCGCCCACCGCTCCTCGAAGGTATCCAGGGAGTTGGTGGACGCCGCCCAGAGGAACTCTGCTCGGATTCGTGAGCGAAGGGAGGAACGGAGGTAGGCCCCACAGTCGCAGGTCACCCCCTCTGCCAGCCTCCTCTCCCTGGTTTTGTAGATGGCCATTTTGGCCATGGCCAGGAGGAGGCAGACGAGGAGGTCCCGCGACTTTGTGGGGCCGCGGATAGGGTGTGACAAGATAAGGAGGTGCGGGGAAAAGTGCAGCCAGAACCTCAAGAGGAGGTTCTGGAGGAGCCGGAAGAGGGGCTGCAGCCTGGCGCACTCAACGTAGATGTGCGCCAGGTTCTCCCTCATGCCGCAGAAGGTGCAGGTGTCTGGGATGGGGGTGAACCGCGCCAGGTACACGCCCGTGCTCACCGCTCCATGGAGGATTCTCCAGCTGACGTCCCCGGCGGGCCGCGGGACCAGGGTGGAATAGAGGCTGGCCCACCGGGGCTCCCCACCCTCCGATGGCGGCAAGAGGTCCCGCCACTTGTGGTCGGGGCGGGACACGAGGGTGGGGAAGTGGAGCGTGTGAAGCACGAGCGCGTACAGAAAATGCCTAGGCGCGGTTCGGAAGGGGACCGGCTGCATGGTATGCAGCCGGCTGGGGTGGTGGGGGGGGGGGGCGGGCAGGATCGCGAAGCCGGGGGCCCACGGAGAGGTCCGGAGGGCTAGGAGTGAGAGGGGGGCGGGGCGCACCCTCTCGCAGGACCCGGCCGAGGTAAACGTGAGCAGTGGGCGGCAGGGCGGCCTTCACCTCCTCGAGTACACGACGGGGGGAACGTGGGCTGGAGAGCCCCATGCGCTGGGCGAGCGCCGGGGCCTCCATCCAGTCTCCCCGGTCATAGTCCAGGAGGTCTCCGACCCTGGTGATTCCACCTAGGACCAACCTCCGGCGCACCACGGGAGACTCCGCCACCTGCACACGAAGGTGGGGGTTGTGTAGCAGGGGCTCCGCGAGGAGGTCTTCCCCCGTGGTGGCCCCTAAGGACCTGGAGGCTGCGAGCAGCCGCCAAGTGCGGAGGAGGTCCTGGTAGAAGGCCGGCAGCTCCGAGAGGCCTCGCGGACGGTCTCTCCAGGATATATAAAAGAGCTGCCGGTCGTATCGGAGCCCTCGGTGACGGCGGAGGAAAGCGTGCGCCAGCGTACTCCATGCCGGACTATCTGCACTGTTGGTGTTGGCGTTGAGAAGTCCCTGCAGGGCCCGGAGGCGGAAGACATGGACCTGAGTGCGCATGCAAGTCAGGCCCTGTCCTCCCTCCTCCGGGGGGAGGTGGAGTACCCCTGCAGAGACCCAGTGCAGTCCTGGCCAGAAAAACTCCAGGATTAACTTCTGGAGCTGGTCCAGGAACTTCGGGGGTGGGACCAGGGTGCTGAGGCGGTACCAGAGCATGGACAGGACGAGTTGGTTCAGCACCAGTGCTCTCTCCCGCAGGGAGAGACACTGGAGCAGCCCTGTCCACCTCCGTAACCGCTCAGCGACCCTGCCCTCTAAACCCTGCCAGTTTTCCGGCGGAGAGGGATGCGTGGCGGATAGAAAGACGCCTAGATAGAGCAGCGGACCTGCGCTCCACCGGATGGCCTGAAGCGCGGGCGGGAGGCGGCTCGTCTGCCATCCAGTCCCAACCACCAGGCCAGAGCTCTTGACCCAGTTGACCCGGGAGGAGGAGGCTGCCGAGTAGATAGCTTGGCAAGCCTCCAGACGCGCCAGGTCTCCCGGGTCCTGAACCACGAGGAGCACGTCGTCGGCGTACGCCGACAGGACTAGCCGCAGCCCTGCCTCTGGAAGCACCAACCCCATCAACCGCCGACGAAGGAGACAGAGGAAGGGCTCGATGGCCAGAGCGTACAGCTGTCCTGAGAGCGGGCAGCCTTGTTGTACTCCCCGTCCGAAGCTGACCGGAGCGGTCAGGGTCCAGTTGAGCTTGACCATGCACTCCGAGGCAGCGTACAGCACCCGGAGAAACCCGACGAAGCGGGGTCCGAAGCCGAAGGCCTGCAGGGTGCCCAGGAGGTACCCGTGGTCCACCCTGTTGAACGCCTTCTCCTGATCCAAGGACAGGAGGGCGAACGACAGGCTGTCCCTACACCCAAGCTCTAGGAGATCCCGGACCAAGGACAGATTATGGAGGATGGTGCGGCCCGGGACGGTGTAGGTCTGGTCGGGGTGGACCACGTCCTGCAGCATGGACCCTAAGCGACGGGAGATGGCTTTAGCGATGATCTTGTAGTCCGTGCTGAGGAGCGAGATGGGACGCCAGTTCCTGAGGTCGCGGGGGTCCCCCTTCTTGGGCAGCAGGGTGAGGACGGCACGCCTGCATGACAGGGGGAGGACCCTGCTTTGCAAGGCCTCGGCCCAGACGCTGAGCAGGTCTGGGCCGAGGACGTCCCAAAACACGCGGTAAAACTCCACGGTCAGCCCGTCCATGCCCGGGGATTTGTTGGTGGGCATGAGGCGGAGGGCTTCCGAGAGCTCGGCCAGAGTGAGAGGAAGCTCTAGCCGGTCCCGGTCGCCCGTGCTGACCGACGGCAGTTGGTCCCAGAGCACCCTGCAGGCGTCAGCGTCGGTCGGATCCGGGGAGAAAAGGGTGGCGTAGAAGGCGCGGGCCCTCTCGCGCATCTCCACCGGATCCGTGAGAGGGGTGCCGTCCTCCGCAAGAAGGCAGAGGATGTGTTTTTCGGCACCCCTCTTTTTCTCCAAGGCGTAGAAGAAGCGGGAGCCGCGGTCCATCTCCCGAAGGAGTTGGATTCGCGACCTCACCAAGGCCCCCTGTGCGCGGAGGGCGTCAAGGGCCCTGAGCTCGTCCCTCTTCTCCTGGTACGTGCCGCAGAGGGATGGATCGTTGGGGCTGGCGGCTAGAGGCCTCTCCAGCTCAAGAACCTCCCGTTCCAGCTGCCCTATCAGCGCATCCCGCCGCCGGCTGGCCCCCCGAGTATAGTCGCGGCAGAAGAGCCGCGCGCGCACCTTTCCCAGATCCCACCACCGCCGTGCCGAGGGAAAGGCACGCCGTTGCACGCGCCAGGCCAGCCAGAACTCCCGGAAGGACGCCACGAAGCCCACGTCCTCCAGCAGGCTGTTATTGAAGTGCCAGTAGGCCGACCCCCGCTTCCCCAGCGAGAGGGAAGCCTTCACAGCCACCAGGTGGTGGTCCGAGAAGGGGGCCGGCCGCACGCTGGAGGCGTGGGCCCGGGAGAGATGGTGCCGGGAGATGTAAATGCGGTCCAACCGGGAGTGTACAGATTGATGGCCCACCACTCGGACACAGGTGAAACCAGCGTCGTCGTCCGAGTGGTGGCTGCGCCAGACGTCCACCAGGGAGCGATGGATGAGAAGCTCCCTGAGGACGCCCGCAGCGGCCTGGCAATGCTCAGTCCTCGTGCGGTCCCGCTCCTCGAGGGTGCAGTTGAAATCCCCGCCAAGGACCAGGCACTCGCGAGGATCAATGGTGTCGAGGAAGGCTGCCGCCTGCCAGAAGAAGGGGATTCTCTCCGGGCTGCGCGACGGGGCATAGACATTGATGAGATGGAGGGGCAGCCCCTCCACCCGCACCCGGAGATACAGCAGGCGGCCGGGCACAACCTCAACGCTCCCCAGCACCTCGGGCCGCAGGTCTGGGGAGAACAGGGTCTCCACCCCGGCCCGGTGGGCCGAGAGGTGACTGAAGTGGACCCCGTCTCCCCACTCCAGCCGCCACTTCGCTTCGGCGGCTGGGGTAGTGTAGGTCTCCTGTAGGAAGGTGACCGAGTACCCGCCCTCCCGAAGGAAGGAGAGCACTCAGCACCTACGGAGACCCGACCCGCAGCCCCTGGCATTTAGAGTGGCAAAGATGATCGGCGCCATTTGGAGGGCTGGGGAGGATCCTCGCCAGAGGGAGTACCGACGGTTCCCGTGGGGCCACGCAGCAAACCGTGACCAACCCCGAAGGCGACGAGGGCGTCACGGAAGCTGCGGGCCCGTTGGTAGGCCGTGGCATCCCTCCTCCCGGTCCCCTTGCCCTCCTTGAGAAGGGCCCTCACGGATGCCAGGATGGTATGAAAGTCCCCCCAGCGCTGGAGGGCGAGAGCAACCTTGTTCTTGGAGCCACGAATGTCCTCCAAGAACCGGCGCATCTCTCCCACCAGCGCATGGGGTGCTGAGGCCTCGGGGTCTCCAGTACCCGTCGGCCTTGTATTCCTTTGGGCCCCACGGCCAGAGAAAAGATTGGGGTGGGGACTGGGGTCTGGTTTTGGGGGGGATGAGGGCGGCGGAGGGAGAGCAGCCCTGGAAGTGCTGGGAGAGGGCGATGTAGGGGGGGCCTCCCGAGGGATTACGGTCTCGGGGGCCGGTATGAGTGGGCAGGGATCAAGGGGAAGGGTAGGAGGAGGAGGGGTGGGGGCAAGGGTAGGGGGGATGAGACTCATCAGGGGAGGGGAAGGTTCATGAGGGGGAGGGAGAGGGGGTAGTGGGGGAGGGGGAGGAGGAAGAGGATGGAGTGGAGGGAGAGGGGGGTCTGGAGGGGGTAGGATTGCAGGTTCTGGGGCGGGGCGTTGGCTGGGGGAAGGTACGGGGATGATGGCAGGTGATGGGGCCGAGATGGGAGCAGGGGCGGGGATATGGGGAGAAGGTGTCTCGGGAGGAGGGGCTTCCTCGGATGGCGGGGCGTTGGAGGGGGGGAGGGGCGAGGTGCCGACATGCTCGGCAGGAGGTACCAACTGGTCGAGGGGGTGGGTTTTGGGGTCTTCAGTTTCGGGGCCAAAGGCGGGGGACATGGGGAACTCTGCTTCCCCCAGGGCGCCCAGGGGCTGGCTGACTCCCGCGGGGAGGTCATCCCTAATTAAGGCGGGGGTCGCCTCCTGGAACGTCCCAAGGCAGAGGGAGGTGGTAATTAACGGGTCGCTGGTAGATGGGGAGGGGGAGAATGGGGGGGGTTGGGGTGAGTGGATGGACGGCCCACAGGCCTCCAGTAGGAGGCTGTCCACCT
This sequence comes from Carettochelys insculpta, assembly GCF_033958435.1. Lineage (NCBI taxonomy): Eukaryota > Metazoa > Chordata > Testudines > Carettochelyidae > Carettochelys > Carettochelys insculpta. Next base: position 382,844,154 of record NC_134137.1, on the reverse strand, counting down.
CCAGGGCCACGGGGGTGAGGCCTAGGGCCTCGACCTCCTGCGAGAGGAGGGCGAGGCCAGGGCTCACCTCCTCCGGACGCTCCACAGCAACAGTCTGGGTGGCGGCCGGAGGGGTGTCGGGGGAGGGCACGGGTGCACGAAAAGCCTTCTCAGCCTCCTCAGGCTCTGGCTCTGGGGCAGAGGGGGTGTTACCTTTTTCACCTGCCACCGCGGCAGCCCCTGTCGCCCTCGGCAGATGGTCGGTAGCCGGGGGTTCGGCAGGTGGGTCTGGGCTGGCAGCTCTTTTGAGTGCTTTGCGTGGCGCCTCCACCCCGTCCTCCGGCAGGGTGGGGGCTGGGTGCGCGCACTCTTTTTCTTTCGCTTCCCCCCCACCAACACCCAGCCCTCCGAGGAGGCGGGCTGGGCAGTAGAGGAGGAGAGGCCAGGGGACAGGGCCGACGAGGAGGAAGGGAGGTAAGAGGGGGGCGGGGCGGCAAGGGGGAGGGACAACCCGCCCCGGGACGGGCCCTCTTCTGGTCCTGCCGCCGGCCCCTCCTCCCTCTCCTCCGCAGGCCCGGCTCTTGTGCCCGCTCGGGCGCCAGCGCCTGCTTCTTCTTGCCCGGCACCATGCGGCCGGGCATCCTCCGACGCCCGAGCGGCGATGGATCCGTCCGGGACGAGAGGAGGAGGGTCGGTCCCGGGGCCTGTCGCGGTCGGGGCGCCGCCGATCTCGTGGCTGACGCCCCCCGGGTCAGAGGATGTCCCGGGCTCCCCTTCGTGCCGGGCCAGGGGGCAATCCCTCCGGACGTGCCTCGCCGCCCAGCACATAAAGCACCGGGCCTCCCCCAGGGTATAGAAGATCCGGTACTGGGCCCCTTGATAGGGCACCAGTATAGTCCCCTCCTGGGCCACCCCGCCCCGTGCTGCCGCCGGCGGTAGTTGGACCCGGGCCTGCCGGCGGAAGGAGAGCACGTGCCGGAGGGCGGGGTCTTTACAGCCTAGGGGGAGGGGACTCAGGACCGTCAAAGGCCGGCCCAGGGCGGTGAGGAAAGGCAGAAGGGCAGAGTTGGGAAGGAAGTGTGGAACAGAGGAAAAAACCACCCGCACGCCCAGGTCCTCCAGCGGCTCCAGGGGCACGTGCACGCCCCCAACCGCCAGGCCCCTCTCCACCGCCTCCTGGGCAGCGGCCTCCGAAGCCAGGAAGAACACGATCTTCCCGAACATCCGGGAGGCCACCACCACGGCCGCAGGCCCCACCACCCGTGCCAACGCCCGCACGTAGGTCTCCACGTGGGGCAAGGCAGCCACCAGGAGGTAGCGGACTCCGTGCCTCCTGGTGAACGCGGGGAAGGGGCCGCGACCGTTGGGGATGGTAGTCCCGGCGGAGGCGGCAGGAGTAGGGTGCGGGGCGGCGGCCGCTGCCTGGGCGTACGACCTGGGGGCGGAGAGGTCGGGGCCCCCAGGAGCGGTGGAGGGAGCAGGGGGAAGGGAAGAAGGGGAGGCTGCACTGGGTGTTTGGGCAGCCTGGGGGAGAGTCCCCGCCACGGGAGGTTTGGCCTTCCGGGCGGGGCTCTTGCCCTTCCTTTTCCCCTGGCCCTTCCTGCCCTTTTGGGGGGGAGGGTTTGGGGCTGGGTCGCCAGGGGGCGCCGCGGCGGAGGCAGTAGGAGCCCCGGAGCCTGCGCCCGCACCCTCAGCCGACATGGTGGTAGAGTTCTGGGCGTCCCTGGACGAGTGGGCCGCCGTTTCAGGGATAGGAGGGGTGACAGTGGAGGGGAGAGGGAGGGAGGAGTCACCAGATGACCCTCCAGTGGGCGTGGGGGTCATATTGGTGGGTCTGAGAGGGAAAGAGTTTATTGGGGGTGGGGGCCTTTAAGAAAGAGCGGGGGAGGGGGAGGAGAGTGGAAGGGAAGGAAGGAGTGAGGCGTGGCTGCCCCTCCCCCACTGGCCGGGCTGAGGACCCAGTCAGATGGGGGAAGGGCAGGGCAAGGGCAGTGAGGTCAGGGAAAGGGAGACACAAAGAAGGCCACAACTCCCAGCACAAGATGGTAAGATGGCTCCTGTTTCTGCACTGGGATGTGGAGGGAATCAAAGTTTGTGTGTGTGTTTGTGTGTGGGTGGGGGGGGGGGGGGGCTCAGGCGCTTAAGTAAACAAAAAAGGGGGGGGAAGGGGCGTGGGCACGTGGGGGGGCGAGGGAGGGGGCACAGCCAACTGAGGGGGGACAGCGGGGTTAATGGGGGGAGGGGTGTGCCCACGTGCGCCTGAGGGGTGGGCCCGTAGCAGCTGCTGCAGAGCCTTGAGATGGCAGAGGGAGAAGGAAGGGGCAGCCGATTGGAGGGGCCCAGATGGAGGGGGCCCCAGCGGCAGCTGGGTGTGGGGGGGGCAGTAGGAGAGGGGGTGGCTGCTGGGGTGGGGCAGGGGCCACGCCCTAACACCCCACCCCCAGCTGTGCAGCCCCCCCTCTGGAGCCCCAGTGGAGAGGGGCCCTGCCCAAACTCACCCCTCCCCAAGCCACTCCACAGAAGGCTGTGTGGAGGGAGCCCAACCGCCGCTTTAAGAGAGCCCCTTACCTTCTCCAGGTGGTGAGGATGCAGCAGCTGCTAGATGGAAGGTGGGCCCAAATGGGGGGCCAGCAGTTTCTCCCCCAAAAGATGGAAAAAGGGGGGGGCCCCTGCTATAGGGCAGGGGGCAAAAGGCCCCCAGCCTCCACTCACTCAGCAGCTCCTAAAAGAACTGGGTGAGGGTTGGGGGGAGAAACATAGACCCTGCCTGCCCGAGGCAGGAGGGAGGCTAGCCCCAAAAGGGGGGGGGGGCAGGGAAGGCAGCCCTGTGGGGGCGTCAGGCAGCCAAGGCCCACAGGCCCCTGGTAGCTCGCCTTCCAGCCGTGGGAGGGGGGGTCCCACGGCAGCAGCAGCAGTCCTGCAGGAGCACCTGCAGCAGGCCTCCTGCGGACTCAGAGGCAGAGGAGGCTGCGCAGAGGCCCTGGTGGGTGGGCCCGGAGCCAGAACACCAGTGGCCCACCCCTCAATGGGCGGGGCCTAGAGCTAGAAGGGCCAAGGGCAGCGCTCGGGACCCATTAAAGCCTGGGCCTCCGGGCAGGGAGGAAGCGCCTGCGCAAGCTCCCCGGCACCAGGGGTAGAAGGTATGCCGCCGCCCGGCCGGGCCGGAGAAGCAAGCCCCCAGCGGCCCAGAGCAACCACGGATCCAGATGTCCCAGGGGGACTACCCGGACTTCCCAGACCTGCCAGAACCCTCACGCCGGTGGAGACCCCCCACCTTGGAGGAAACCCCGGACACAGCCAGACCGGTGAGGGTGAGTGCCCATGAGGCCCCAGGAGCGGCCTGCCCCGGAGTCCCAGCGGACCCCTGCAGCCCCCAGGCCCAGGATCGCCTCGGGCCCACCGTGCTACTGCTGCCAGACTACCCCAATGACATCGACATGAGCTACTGGCCAGAGCCCCCAAAGGTGAACGATCTGGAGGGGGCTGACCCCTGGGGACCCCCTGACCAGATGGACTGGGACCTTCCTCCAGTGGAGGTAGAGGTAGGAAGTGGCCCGGGGAACGACGCTCCCGAACCCATGGCAGTGTGTTGCAGCCTGGATCCCCACCGCCGTAGTCGTGTGTGAGCGACCCACAGGGCCCCGGACTGGGTCGCAGTGGAGTGGGAGGGCCTGCGACTCCCTACCCCCTCCTTGATGGGGCAAGCCCCTGCTGGGCCTGTGCTCAAACCCTTGTGCTGCTGCCCCGCCCCAAACTGAGGGCTGGGCCTGTGCTCAAACCCTTGAGCTGCTGCCCCGCCCTGGACTGAGGGCTGGGCTGGGATTATATTACAATTGGGAACTGCTGCCCCACCCCAAACTGAGGGCTGGGCTGGGATTATATTACAATTGGGAACTGCTGCCCCGCCCTGGACTGAGGGCTGGGCCAGGATTATATTACAACCATGAACTGTTGCCCCACCCTGGACTGAGGGCTGGGCCGGGACTGTGTTACAATTGTGAACTGCTGCCCGCCCCAAACTGAGGGCCGGGCCGGTGTTATAACCCTTTTTGGTTGCCGCTGGGCGTCCCAGGACTCGTACACGTGGTGGAGAATGTGGGTACTCGGTCCCCACCCCTGACGTAAGGGGTGAGGGAGTGAGCTCGCGGGCCCACAGAGCAGAGGAAGCCCCAGACAGTGCGGGTAAGTATCCACTGTTTTTCTTTTTTTTTTTTTTTTACGTTGTTGCTATCCCCGCTCCAATTACGGAGATTGACAAGCTGCTGAGGTACTTAGCCGAAAGTCAGCAAAAGAAGCAGACTGCCCAGCTACAGCAGCAACAGCAGCTTCTCCAGCAGCTGGGAGCACAGCAGACACAGCTGCTGACTGAACTGATGGCCCAGAACCAGAAGCACCAGAGACAATGTCTGCAGCAACTGGCAGCCCTGGTGCCGTTGGCGGCCGAGCCACGGCAGGGAACCCAAGGGGAGGGCCCTGCAACAGTCCTGCCGGTACGGTTAACAAAGATGGGTCCAGCAGATGATCCGGAGGCCTTCCTAGTCACCTTTGAACGAGTAGCGGTGGTGGCTGGGTGGCCTCGGAACCAGTGGGTTATGTTGCTGGGTCCTTATTTTACCGGGGGGGCCCAGAGAGCTTACTGGGCACTATCTATTGAAGACGCCCAAGATTATGACCGGGTGAAAGCAGCCGTCCTCGATGCCCTGGACGTTAGCCCTGAGACCTTCTGCCGGCGGTTCCAGACCTTGACCTACACCCCAGGGGCTCGGCTGTGGTGCATGGCACAGGAGTTGAGGGACACGTGTCAGCGGTGGCTACAACCAGAGGTGAGGACCCCCATAGAGCTCATGGAGCAGGTCGTTTTGGAACAGTTCCTCTGCATCTTCCCACCAAGAGGGCGGGCTTGGGTGCGGCGCCACCAACCTACCACTGTTCAAGCTGCCGTCAACCTCATGGAGGACTTCCTCGCCGCAGAGGAGCCAGAGGCACCCACGGGCTTGGCCCCGTCGTCACGGCCCCTGCGCCGGGGAGTCGAGAAGCCAGGGGAGCCCCATTCCGAACTGCCTGGCCTGCTACGGGAATCACCTGGTCTTCATCGGAGGCCACCGCGGAAGCCAGGCCCCGGTAACCCCCAGGTGGGACCTGAGGGGGCCACAAACACGTGGCCACCAGGTCCGGGGGGCGCCGGACCCACGGGGGGCCCCAACCAGCGCTAGGACCCTGCTTCATCTGTGGGCAACGGGAACATCTCCAACGGGACTGTTCAGAACACTTCTGTAGTTTTAGCCAGGTATGGACAGCCGAAAGGAGGGCCTGACTCCCCGCAGGCACCTCCGATTACAGTCCCGGTCCTCGTTGGAACGGAGCCCACGACCACCTTAGTGGACTCAGGATGCAGCCAGACCCTGGTCCACCGACGGGACAGCTTGGATGCTGACCCTGCTCTAGGGACCATTCAATTACAGTGCATCCATGGCGACGTGCGTCCATACCCCAGAGTACGGGTGGCCCTGACCGTTGCGGGGGTGACCCATCAGGTGGTGGCCGGCTTAGCATCCCAACTGGCGTACCCAGTAGTACTAGGGCGGGACTGGCCAGGCTTCGTAGGCATCGTCCGCCCAGCCGCTGGACTTAAGGGAGAAGCGACCCCTGTCCTGGAGGGTAATACGCTGGAGGATCCGCCCGAGGAGAGGGTAGGGCTGGACCTGGGACCCCTAACTGAAGGACCTGCCGAAGGCTCAAAGGGAACCAGCCCCGATGACGGGGTAACCTCAGATTTCTGCCGGGACCAGAGAGACGACCCCACGCTAAGCCGGGCCTACGCCCAGGTTGCAGCAGTCGACGGGGTGGCAACGGACCCTCAGCTCATGGCACAGTGGCCCCACTTTGAGCTGCGCCAGGAATGACTGTACTGGGTGGACCGGGACCCCCAGACCCAGGAGCAACGAACACAGCTACTGGTGCCGAAATGCCACTGACGGGCCATAATGAAATTGGCCCATGATATCTCCGCCGCTGGCCACTTGGGCCAAGAAAAGACATTAGCCCGGATGCTTTCCTGGTTCTTTTGGCCAGGGGTCCACCAGGAGGTCAAGAACTATTGCAGTTCCTGCCCCGCATGCCAGCTTGCTGCTCCCCCGCGGGTTCCTAAGGCCCCATTAATCCCCATGCCAGTTGTGGGGACCCCGTTTGAGCGGGTGGCCATGGATCTGGTGGGCCCGCTCCCTAAGATCGTGACAGGGTATCAGTTCATGTTGGTCCTCGTAGACTATGCCACCTGTTTCCCGGAAGCCATCCCACTGTGCAATATTACAGCCCACACCATCACGGGAGAGCTAATGAAGGTCTTCGCCCGGGTAGGGCTGCCACGGGAACTTCTCACTGATTAGGGAACCAATTTTACATCCCACCTGATGAAGCAGGTCTGTGCGCTCTTGCGGATCAAACAACTACATACCTCTGTGTACCACCCCCAGACAGATGGCCTGGTAGAACTCTTCAACCGTACTCTGAAGGATATGATGCGCAAATTTCCGCCAGAGGACCTGTGCTGGTGGGATCAGCTGCTACCTCCCTTGCTTTTGGCCATCCGGGAAGCTCCCCAGTCCTCCACACATTTCTCTCCGTTTGAGTTACTGTACGGACACTGCCCCCGGGGAGTACTCGACCTAATGCGGGAGGTCTGGGAGCAAACCGCATCCCCCTCAAAGGGGCTACTACAATATGTCTTCCAGCTCCAGAAGTGTCTGGAACGGGTAGGGGCCCTTGCAGAGGAAAACCTAAAAGCTGCACAGGCATCCCAAGCCCGAACCTACAACCAGGAGGCGCGGAGCCGCAGTTTTGAGCCAGGTGACCGGGTCCTAGTCCTGCTACCCTCCAGCGAATCTAAGTTGCTGGCTAGGTGCTAGGGACCTTACGAGACTATTCGAACCGTAGGGCCTGTCACCTATGAAGTTCACCAACCCGACCACTGTAAGAAAACGCAGCGGTACCATATCAACCTCTTAAAACCGTGGCAGGACCGGGAGGGCTTCATGATAAACCCCTGCCCCCCCGGACCCCGAATTGGGACCCCAGGTGCCTCAGGGGGAGGAACCTGCACAACTGGACCTTGGGGCAATGCTGACAGAAGAGCAATAGAAGCAGGCCCAGTACCTCCTCCAAGCATTCCAGGATAACCTTACCGCCCTCCCCAGACACACCTCCCTGGTCTGCCATGTCATCTGTACAGAGCCTGGGAAGGTGGTTCACGACGCCACGCGCCCATTACCCTTCTGGATGTGGGAAGTAGTAGAAGAGGAGGTACGGGCAATGCTGGCCCTGGGAGTGATAGAACCGTCCCAAAGTGAGTGGCGCAGCCCCGTAGTACTCGTGCCTAAGCCCGACAGCACTCGGAGATTCTGCATCGACTTTAGGCGTGTGAACGAGATCTCCACATTTGACGCATATGCAATGCCCCGGGTCGACGAATTGTTGGGACGTCTGGGGGCGGCCTGCTATTTCAGCACCCTTGACATCAGTAAAGGGTACTGGCAGATCCCCTTAGTGCCTTCTTCACGAGAGAAGACGGCCTTTGCCACTCCATCAGGTCTGTACCAGTTTACCCGAATGCCCTTTGGTCTCCACGGCGCCCTGGCGACCTTCCAGCGGCTCATGGACCGTCTACTTCAACCCCACCGGGACTACGCCGTGGCCTACCTCAATGACATCGTGGTATATAGTCGCCATTGGGAGGAATACCTGGACCGGGTGGCCGCAGTCCTTAGGTCCCTGAGGGCAGCTGGCCTGACAATGAATCCGAAGAAGTGCCGCATTGGATGGCAAGAGACGACCTATCTCGGGTACACTATAGGAGGGGGCCAGGTAAAGCCCCTCATGGACAAGGTGCAAGCCCTAGCGGCCTGTCCTCCCTCCAGTACCAAATGGCAGGTATGACGGTTCTTGGGACTGGCAGGTTACTATCGACGCTTCACCCCGCAGTTTGCTTCAATCGCTGCCCCCCTGACGCAGCTGTTGACAAAGACCCAGCCGCAAAGGGTGTTGTGGACCACAGCTGCGGAGAAGGCGTTCCGAACACTGAAACAGTGCCTAATGCAGGAACCCGTCCTTTACAGCCCCGACTTCACCCGTCTGTTCATCCTGCAAACTAATGCCTCGGGGGTAGGCCTGGGGGCTGTCCTATCCCAGGAGATTGACGGAGAAGATCATCCGGTGGTCTATATAATCCAGAAGCTTTTCCCAAGGGAACAACGCTACGCTGGAATAGAAAGGGAGGCCCTGGCTGTGAAGTGGGCCTGCGACGCCGTTAGATATTACATGTTGGGAGCCCCCTTCAACCTTGTTACGGACCATGCTCCTTTAGGCTACGTCTACACGTGCACCCAACTTCGAAATAGCTTATTTCGATGTTGCGACATCGAAATAGTCTATTTCGATGAATAACGTCTACACGTCCTCCAGGGCCAGCAACGTCGATGTTCAACTTCGACGTTGCTCAGCCCAACATCGAAATAGGCGCAGCGAGGGAACGTCTACACGCCAAAATAGCACACATCGAAATAAGGGAGCCAGGCACAGCTGCAGACAGGGTCACGGGGCAGACTCAACAGCAAGTCGCTCCCTTAAAGGGCCCCTCCCAGACACACTTTCATTAAACAGTGCAAGATACACAGAGCCAACAACTAGTTGCAGACCCTGTATATGCAGCACGGACCCCCAGCTGCAGCAGCAGCAGCCAGAAGCCCTGGGCTAAGGGCTGCTGCCCACGGTGACCACAGAGCCCCACAAGGGCTGGAGAGAGAGTATCTCTCAACCTCCCAGCTGATGGCCGCCATGGAGGACCCCGCTATTTCGATGTTGCGGGACGCAGATCGTCTACACGTCCCTACTTCGATGTTGAACGTCGAAGTAGGGCGCTATTCCCATCCCCTCATGGGGTTAGCGACTTCGACGTCTCGCCGCCTAACGTCGATTTCAACTTCGAAATAGCGCCCAACACGTGTAGACGTGACGGGCGCTATTTCGAAGTTACTGCCGCTACTTCGAAGTAGCGTGCACGTGTAGATGCAGCTTTACAGTGATTGTCCCGGATGAAGGACACCAACGCCCGAATTATGCATTGGTATTTGGCGTTACAGCCTTATGCCTTCGACGTACGTCATCGGGCAGGTAAGGACCACACAAACGCTGACTTCCTTTCCCGCCTGGGGGAGATGGAGGAGTCCGCCCCCATGGCACGGGAGACGGACTTGAAGGCGGGGGGAGTGTATTGAGTCAGTATGGCCTCCTGCTGACTCAGAGGCAGAGGAGGCTGCGCAGAGGCCCTGGTGGGCAGGCCCGGAGCCAGAACACGAGTGGCCCACCCCTCAGAGGGCGGGGCCTAGGGCTAGAAGGGCCAAGAGCAGCGCTTGGGACCCATTAAAGCCTGGACCTCCGGGCAGGGAGGAAGTGCCTGCGCAAGCTCCCCGGCGCCAGGGGTAGAAGGTGTGCCGCCGCCAGGCTGGGCCAGAGGAGCAAGCCCCCAGCGGCCCAGAGCAACCACGGATCCAGGTGTCCCAGGGGGACTACCCGGACTTCCCAGACCTGCCAGAACCCTCACGCCGGTGGAGACCCCCCGCCTTGGAGGAAACCCCGGATGCGGCCAGACCGGCGAGGGTGAGCGCCCACGAGGCCCCAGGAGCGGCCTGCCCTGGAGTCCCGGCAGACCCCTGCAGCCCCCAGGCCCAGGATCGCCTCGGGCCCACTGTGCTACCGCCGCCAGACTACCCCAATGACGTCGACATGAGCGACTGGCCGGAGCCTCCAAAGGTGGACAATCTGGAGGGGGCCGACCCCGCGGGACCCCCTGACCAGATGGACTGGGACCTTCCTCCGGTGGAGGTAGAGGTAGGAAGTGGCCCGGGGAACGATGCTCCCGAACCCATGGCGGTGTGTTGTGGCCTGGATCCTCACTGCCGTGGTCATGTGTGAGCGACCCCCAGGGCCCCGGGCCGGGTCGCAGTGGAGTGGGAGGGCCTGCGACCCCCTACCCACTCCTTGATGGGGCAAGTCCCTGCTGGGCCTGTGCTCAAACCCTTGTGCTGCTGCCCCGCCCTGAACTGAGGGCTGGGCCGGGATTATATTACAATCATGAACTGTTGCCCCGCCCTGGATTGAGGGCTGGGCCGGGATTATATTACAACCATGAACTGTTGCCCCGCCCTGGACTGAGGGCCGGGCCGGTGTTATAACCCTTTTTGGTTGCTGCCCCGCCCTAGGCCAAGGGCTGGGCGTCCCAGGACTCCTACAAGTGGGAATAAAATCCCTGTCCCCAGAATTCCCGAGGATTTTCCTCTATAGCCCCCTTTTGAAGGAGAGCTCCTACCTCCTGCCTGAGAACCATCTCATGAGAGGGGTCCCTGAAGAGGGACAGGGAATGGGGCTGTGAAGGGGGGTAAGAAGAAAATTGGATAGCATATCCCTTTTCTACCGTGTGGAGGACCCACTGGTCCAAAGTTATACTGCACCATGCATGGTAGAATGGGGATAGGTGGAATGAAAATAAACACTGAGCTGGAACTGTGGGGGTGGCCGGTGTTTCACTCCCAATTGCCCCATCAAAATTGGTGTTTAGACCCCGGTGGGGGTTTAGGATGGCTCTGGTCCTGTGTCTGACAACCCTGATACCTCCTATTATGATGGCCCCTTCTCTGTTCCCATCCCATTGTTGTGGGAACTGTCTGAACTGGAACCTCGGGGTTAAACATCTTCTCTGGGTCGGCAGTGTGTATAGACCCAGTGAGCGTAGAATGTTCCATGAGTCCTTCATACTATGAAGTCTCTTCTCAGTTTTTTCTGAGAATAGGAAGGGGCCCTCAAAAGGGACGTCTGCTGCATCTCCTGTGAGAGTCCTGAGACCTGAAGCCATGCCCCTCTTCTCATAGCTATACCCAAGGCCATAACCCTGGTGGCCGCATCGGCTGCATCTAGGGCGGCCTGCAGTGCTGCTCTAGATATGAGTCTCTGCTCCATTACCAGAGCCATAAATTCCGACTTGGTGTCTGGCAGGAGCAGTTCGAACAAACGGTCCATAGAGCTGGCCATAACTTATGCATACCTACTAACAATGGCCTGCTGGTTAGCGATTCTCAACTGCAGGCCACCTGTAGAGTAAAATTTCCTACTGTACAGATCTAGTCTTTTGGCATCTTTGTTTTTAGGGGAGGGCCCCTGAAACCCCTGCCTCTCCCTATTGTTCACAGCATCCATGACAAAGGAGTCAAGGGGAGGATGGGTGAACAGATGTTCATTTCCCTGGGCTGGAATAAAATACCAGTGTTCATTTTTCCTAGCTGTGGGCAAGGCTCAGGCCAGGGTTTGCCACACTGTCTTAGCTGTGTTGGCAATTGTCTTTATAAGGGGCAGTGCCACCCTGGACGGTCCAGACGTTGAGAGGATATTTGTAACAGGGTCTATCTCATCCTCGCACCCCCAGACTCTTGGCCACCCTCCTCAACAGCTGCTGGTACACTCCTCCATCCTCCATTACCAGGGATGCACGGATCCAGGTAATGCCTCATCTGGGAAGGATTAAAATGAGGGCATCACGCCCTCTAAGCCCACAGGAATGGGGGTTCTGGCACCTCCATTTGAGTCCCCAGCACCATAGTCTGTGGTGCCATGCTCGGTGCCTAGGGAGAAGGGCCCCCTGGTGGTCCTGGTATGACACCATGAAGACAGGGCCACTCTGTACCTGGGACGGCACCGGTTCTGTGGGTGCCAGTGCCCACTGCACCACAGTTCCTGGTGCCTGCAGGAGCAGTGCCCACATTTAGGTTGCCTCCAACTGCACAGGTGCTGATGTTGGTGTTGTCATAGGTGCTGGTGCTGGTGCTGACGACTCCGCTTGCTGTTTGGGCAGGGCTCCCAGAGCAGCGGTTGGTGCTGGTCTCGGCACCTGAGGGGTGCCAGATGCCCTGAATGGGGGTCCTACATCCCGCCCCTGTGCCTTGTGGATCATCCACAGGGTCCAGAAGGGCCATTGCGGTGCCCCTTTGGGGGGCCTTTGCCATTCCCCTTCTGAGGTGCGTCGTGAGTGGTGTCGGTGCCCTCTGCATTGGAATGACCTCGTACTCCTGCTCAGAGCTGAGCTGGAGTAAAACGAGTTTGACTCTGACGCGGACCCTGATGCCGATGACCACGTGGTTCTTGCTCACTCTGCACCATTTGCCCGGCCCTGAGGGAGGTGACCATTTGCTGGGGTCTCACCAGTGTCAGGAACTATGTCAGGGTCCCTAGAGCCTGATGAGGCACTTGGAACAGGGGTGATGAAGGCTCCTGGTGCGGCATCTGTGGTTGCACCATAATCTGCAGGAGAACTTGCACAGCGTTAAAGGCTTCTGGCAGCAAGGGCAGCCTGGGAGAGCACAGGCTCCCACCTCGCACTGATGTCGACTCCTGCACTTCATGACCCCGGTCATGGTGAGATCTGGTGGACTCCCCTGATGCTTGTCTTCACTCTTCTCTCCTGGGATCGACCCCGGTCCTGTCGTCTCTTTTTACGCAGCACTGGGGACTGGCTTTTATGGCGCCAGGAGGTGCGAGGCGCCGAGTCCTGTTCTCGGGGCTGGGAACTTTCTGATGGCACTGATGGTGCTGGAGCGCTCTGCACTGACGATATGGCGCTTTGAGTTCCCACCCGGGAAATGTCCGGGCACAAGGCTGATTCCATTAGAAGAACTTTCAGCCATTGAGCTCTACCTTTTAAAGTCCTGGGCTTGAAGGCCTTGCAAATAAAGCAGCGCTCCTGGAGGTGAGTCTCACCAAGGCAACTCAAACACGCCCTATGGGGGTCATTTTTGGGCATATGTTTGCCACATTTTGAACAGTTTGTAAACCCTGGGGAGCCAGGCATCCCCTGGCGCCAAGAGTGTTAATGAATTATTTACCTATGGAGATAATTATCTAAGCTATTTACAACTAATTAAAACAATAAAGGCTACCAGCAAACTCTCAACAATGAGGGAGCTCCAGCAACTGACAGTGCAGTGAGAAGGAACTGGGGGTGGGGGCAGGTGGCACGTATTTGGGCGGCCATATGGGCACCTCTCCAGGGGGCGCCGCACTGCTCCTAGGGTTACCAGCTAGGACAAAAAGCTTCCAGCAATGGGGCATGCGCTTGGCGCACACCCAAATTGGAATGCACATGAGCAATCACTTGAAGAAGAACCATATTTAAACTACTAGGGGGAAGGGCATCAGACAGACGAGTGCCTCAGTTGCCAAAGTTTCCAACCATGAACAGAAAAAGAGATTATTGCCTCAAACTTCTGTTGATAGAGTCAGCACTTATACCTCAAGTAGAAGAGCCAGTACTGGCCTCTTCCAGTGCCCCAGCGTCGGTGCACAACAGCTTGGCACTGAAGGATTCAGCAAAGAGTCACTGCCGTTGCTCTCCTGTGGGTGCACTAGGTATGTGCACTTGACAGCTGTCCCATTCTCCAGTGCCACACAAAAACGATGATGGACTGGGGTTAGCTCCCCCCACTAGGCCTGTGCATAAGAGCTTGATGGAGGCATGCCTTATGCTGGATCCTTCAGATCTGTGCACTGGGTCTCAGCATGTTTGGCTTTGGCTCTCAGGAAGGGTTGAATCCAGTACCAGTTGTTTCATGTATCAGGAAGATTTTGGAGAAGGATGTGGCTCTCCCCTCCATGCTCTGATATATTTGAGCTGCATGAGACCTCATAGATTTGACGGTTCAATCCCTTCATGAAGAGAGGTTGCTGCAGCATAAACAGGTCCAACAATACAAAACTTGTCACCTCCTGCAGCTATGGCCACACTACTGGCTACTGCATAACCTACAGCAGCACTTTCAGCAGTGACATCAGTGGTTGCTTCAGCACCTGTAAATGCTCCATCAGCATGGGTTCCAGTGACTTTCATGCTGCCCACTTTAGCATCTGTCATTCACCGTCATGGAAGCTGCTCACAATGCAGCAATTGTCACCACCACCACCACAGTTCTGTTACCCAACACCAACTGGACTGGCACCACCAGGGTCCACATCCAAGTACTCCTTGGATTCCAGGGAATCATCTCTATTGGGCTGAAACAGTCAGAGCTCACTTTCAGCACTGCTCCTGGCACCATGTAGAGAATCAAAAATTGCAGGACCCACCATATTGGCCACCACAATGGCAGGGAGCTATTCAATGTCCATTTTGAACCCTCTAAGCCTACCACCAGGCTCAAGTGCTGGGTTCCAGGACTGCTTCGGTGACATCAGTGACTTGAGGTCCCCCTTCTGCTACCTCAGTTTCACAGACAGCCATGGCCCCTCCATCATAACAGATGACACTAGCAGGCTTTGGGGCCAATATCAGTAGCTTCCAGGCCAGTATCTGTGACACATGCTGAGGACATTCACTCCATCTCACCTTTCCCAGACCCCCAACTAAAGGAGGTATTATGAGAACTAGAGGGTCAGGAGGGCCATTTAGCAAGGGCCTAATCATCATCTTCCCTCAGTGGGGCTGTGGCAGGCCACCTTTCTGTCAGCCATGGACCTGAAGGGCCACTAGGACCTTCTCCATAGGATATCCAAAAATCTAAACATCCAGACAGAGGAGGCTGTTGAGGAAGCAGGACGCATGGTCAATAACCTCTCACCAGAAGGACCCTCCAGATTGGTGCTGCCACTCATTAAAACTATTAGCTTGAACACTTAAGTTCCATTGCAAACTCTGGCCTCCCTACCCTGGTATTTTATACCCCAGGTGCGTCATGCACCCACAGCCAAGGACTCTTGTGGGGGTCATGGCCAACTACAAGGAATGCCATGATCTAGCGAGGTCTCCTCCCAAATCCAAGGAGGCCAAGAAATTGGATCTTTCCAGTCACAAAGGCTATGGGAGGCCTTCAAACACACATAGCAAACCAACAGGCAGGGTTTAGCCTTTAGACTTTTAACATCTGGTCCTCACGTGAGAAATTCCAGCAACTACTCCTGCTGGACTCCTGACAGGAGAGTGGAAGAGAGCAAAGTTGTGTCCAGAGCGGCCCTACAAGCAGCATTAGATTCAGCAGAGTCTGCAGTACGTACCATGACCACTGATGTGGTAATACTCCTTAATGCTTTTCTGCAAGTGTCTAGCATCCTCCCAGAGGTCCACAACGCTATACAAGACATTCCATTCAACAGTTTGTGGGTATTTACAGCTAACATGGACTCCCAATTACACAGTCGTAAGGCTTTGTGTATCAAACAGTTCTCTGGTAGATTCATATTTCCCTTCCCCAGAGGAAGCAGTTTAAGCCCCCACCCTGTCCACGGTGTTATTCAGGCCCACCTAGGCAGGATAGTAATACACAGAGATGGAGAAATAGCAGAAGATGGTGATCACAGTCATCCTCTGGCCAGGAGTAAGGTTTGAATAAAACTCGACAAGGGCCCAACCCTAGTTTTTGAAGGTGTGGCCAGGGATGGAGTACCAGCTACATGGTCAGATTCTTTCCCTTTTGTGAATTAATTGTCTTAATTCTCCTGTGCTTTGACCCAGAGCACCTCAGATTGCTGAGTACTGAGCCCAGTGGAGTTGGGATACTCTATCCATTTCTATACCTTCCTGCCACCTTTCCAGTCCCAGTTCAAGGACCCTTCTCACGAGGATCTCCTATCAGAGGAGGTGCAGTTGCTTCTCCAGTTAGGAGCCAAAGAGGAGGTTCCTCAGGAGTTTTGGGAGGAGATTTTTATTCCTTACACTATATTATTTCCAAGACCAAAAGTAGGTTTGTATATAATCCTAGAACTGAGCAGTCTCAATTTCTTTAGAGTGGAAGGGAGGTTCTGTGTGGTCTCTTTAGCCTCCATTATCCATTTCCTGGAGCCAGAGGCTGGTACACTACCTTCATCTTGGAAGACTGGTAGTTTCACAGGTCATTTCTCCATTTCATGTTGGGCCCAGACACTACCAGTTCAAAATACACCTCATCCCTTGTTTAGAGTACTTTACTTATGAGTACTCGCTAAAACGAGGGACGCACATACCTACATTTGTTCACTAAATGAGTGAACTTCCCCCACTTATATAAGCAAGTCTTGGGATCCATGGCTGGCGGCGGGGGGGACCTGCAGCCCTGCAGCTGGCTGTGCTCCAGCTGCAGGGTCCTGGCTGGTGGACGCAGAGACCTGTAGCCCTGCAGCTGGAGCCTTCTCCCTCCCTACCCCGAGACATGCAGCTGTCTGACAGCCCTGCAGTTACAGAATCAAAGGGCTGGAAGGGACCCAGGAGCTCATCTAGTCCAGCCCCCTGCTTCAAGCACGATCAACCCCCACTAAGTCATCCCAGACAGGACATTGTCAAGCTGGGGCTTAAAAACCTGGAGGGATGAAGAATCCACCACTCTCTAGGCAACACATTCCACTGCTTCACCATCCTCTTGGTGAAGTAGTTTTTCCTAATATCTAACCTACACCTCTCCCTCTTCACCTTCAGACCAGTACTCCTTGTTGTGCCATCTGACACCACTGAGAACAGTTTCTCACCCTCTTTTTTAGAGCTTCCCTTCAGAAAGTTGAAGGCTGCTGTTAAATCAACTCCTAACTCTTCTCTTCTGTAAATTAAACAAGCCCAAATCCCTCAGCCTATCCTCATAGGTCTTGTGCTCCAGCCCCTTAATCATTTTTGTTGCCCTCCGCTGAACCTGCTCCAGCAAATCCACATCCTTTCTATACTGGGGCGGCCCAAAACTGGACACAATAGTAAAGACGTGGACTCACCAGTGCTGAATAGAGGGGAATAACTACTTCTCTAGATCTACTCGAAATGCTCCTCCTAATGCACCCTACTATGCCGTTAGCCTTCTTGGCTGCACAGGCATGCTGTTTACTCATATCCAGCCTTTCATCCACCATAGAGCAGTTTTTAAACTAAGAGGTGGAGGAAAGCCGATTGGTGCAGGGGAGCACGTGGATCGGACGGAGACTTCTCTTACACAAGGCTCCACAGATAGGGATTCCCTAGAAGTTAGTCAGATAGGGAACGTGGGAAATAATATATGGGCAAGATCAGATGTGAAACAATTGCATATAAAAAAATCCAAGGCATCTGTGAAAGGCGGACATATAAATAGTGGTAGTTTTTTAAAGTGCTTTTACACAAATGCTAGGAGTCTGTCTAATAAGATGGGTGAACTGGAGTACCTCATATCAAAGGAGGAAGTTGACATAATAGGCATCACAGAAACATGGTGGAATGAGGACAATCAGTGGGACACTATCATACCGGGATATAAATTATATCGGAAAGACAGAACAGGTTGTGCCGGTGGCGGAGTGGTACTATATGTGAAGGATAATATAGAATCAAATGAAACAAAAATCCTAAAGGAATCAAAATGTTCCATAGAATCATTATGGATAACAATTCATTCCTCTAATATGAATATGGCATTACGAGTATATTACTGACCACCTAACCAGGACAGAGCTAGTGATGCTGAAATGTTAAGGGAGATTAAAGAGGCTATCACAATAAAAAACACAGTAATAATAGGAGATTTCAATTATCCCCATATTGATTGGGTACATGTCACCTCAGGACGGGATTCAGAGATTAAATTTCTTGATGCCTTAAATGACTGCTTCTTGGAGCAGCTAATACAGGAACCCACAAGGGGAGAGTCTATTCTCGATCTAGTCCTGACTGGAACGCAGGATCTGGTCCAAGAGGTAACTGTTACTGGACCACTTGGAAATAGTGACCACAATATAATAAATTTTAATATTCCTGTGCTGGGAAGAACACCGCAGCGGTCAAACACTCTGGCATTTAATTTCAAAAAGGGGAATTACACTAAAATGAGGAAGCTAGTTAAACAGAAACTAAAAGGTAGAGTAACTAAACTAAAATCCCAGGAAGCTGCATGGAAACTGTTTAAAGACACCATACTAGAGGCCCAAATTAAACGTATACCCCAAATAAAAAAACACAGTAAGAGACCTAACAAAGAACCACCATGGCTAAACAGCCATGTTAAAAAGGCAGTGAGAGAGAAAAGGGCAGCTTTTAAAAAGTGTAAGTCAAATCCTAGTGAAGAAAATAGAAAGGAACATAAACACTCCCAAATTAAGGGTCACAATGTAGTAAGAAAAGCCAAAAAAGATTTTGAGGAACAGCAAGCCAAAAATTCAAAAAATGATAGTAAAATGTTTTTTAAATACATTAGAAGCAGGAAGCCTGCTAAAAAAGCAGTGGGGCCCTTGGACGATAAAGATATAAAAGGAGCGATCAAGGAAGACAGTGCCTTTGCGGAGCGATTAAATGATTTCTTTGCTTCAGTCTTCACGGCTGAGGATGTTACAGAGGTTCCTAAATCTGAGCCAGCCTTTTTAGGTGACAAATCTGAGGAACTCTCCCAGATGGAAGTGACATTAGAGGAGGTTTTGGAGTTAATTGATAAGCTGAATAGTAACAAGTCTCCAGGACCAGATGGTATTCACCCAAGGGTTCTGAAAGAACTCAAATGTGAAATTGCGTAGTTATTAACAGTGGGTTCTAACCTATCCTTTAAATCAGCTTTGGTACCCAATGACTGGAAGACGGCCAATATAACACCAATATTTAAAAAAGGCTCTAGAGGAGACCCTGGCAATTATAGACCGATAAGTCTAACATCAGTACCAGGCAAATTAGTAGAAACAATAGTAAAGAATAAAATTCCAAGGCACGTAGAAGAGCACGAATTGTTGGGCAAAAGTCAGCATGGTTTCTGCAGAGGGAAGTCGTGTTGAACTAATCTATTAGAATTCTTTGAAGGGGTTAATAAACGTGTGGACAAGGGGCACCCAGTGGACATAATATACCTAGATTTCCAGAAAGCCTTTGACACGGTCCCACACCAAAGGCTTTTATGTAAATTAGGTGGTCATGGGATAGGAGGAAAGATCCTTTCATGGATTGGGATTTGGTTAAAAGACAGAAAACAAAGGGTTGGACAAATGGTAAATTTTCACAATGGAGGGGGGTAACTAGTGGTGTTCCCCAGGGGTCAGTCCTGGGACCGATCCTGTTCAACTTGTTCATCAATGATCTAGAAAATGAGCTAAGCAGTGAGGTGGCAAAGTTTGCAGATGACACCAAGTTGTTCAGGACAGTCAAAACCAAAAGGGATTGTGAAGAACTACAAAAAGATCTCAGCAAACTGAGTGATTGGGCAGCAAAATGGCAAATGAAATTTAATGTGGGTAAGTGTAAGGTAATGCACATTGGAAAAAAATAACCCAAATTACACGTACAACATGATGGGGTCAAATTTAGCTACGACAGATCAGGAAAGGGATCTTGGAGTTATAGTGGATAGTTCTCTGAAGACATCCACTCAGTGTGCAGCGGCAGTTAGTAAAGCAAATAGGATGTTAGGAATTATTAAAAAAGGGATAGATAATAAGGCAAAAGATATCATACTTCCCCTATATAAAACTATGGTACACCCACATCTTGAGTACTGCATGCAGATGTGGTCTCCTCACCTCAAAAAAGATATATTGGCATTAGAAAAGGTTCAGAAAAGGGCGACCAAGATGATTAGGGGTTTGGAACGGGTCCCATATGGGGAGAGGCTAGAGACACTGGGACTTTTCAGTCTGGAAAAGAGGTGACTGAGGGGTGATATGATAGAGGTATATAAAATCATGAATGGTGTGGAGAAAGTGGAAAAATATAGAAAAATTATTTACCTTTTCCCATTATACAAGAACTAGGGGACATCAAATGAAATTGATGGGTAGTAGGTTCAAAACTAATAAAAGTAAAGTTTTCTTCACACAGCGCACAGTCAACCTGTGGAACTCCTTGCCGGAGGAGGCTGTGAAGGCCAGGACTCTATTAGGGTTTAAAAAAGAGCTTGATAAATTTTTGCAGGTTAGGTCCATAAATGGCTATTAGCCAGGGGTAAAGTATGGTGCCCTAGCCTTCAGTACAAGGGCAGGAGATGGATGGCAGGAGATAAATCACTTGATCATTGTCTTCTGTTCTCCTTCTCTGGGGCACCCGGCATTGGCCGCTGTCGGCAGACGGGATACTGGGCTGGATGGACCTTTGGTCTGACCCAGTACGGCCATTCTTATGTTCTTATGTTCGTAACCCCCATGTCCCTTTCCATCGTACTGCTTCTGAGCCAGTTGGTCCCTAGCCTGTAACAATACTTGGGATTCTTCTGCCCCAGGTGCAGGACTCTACACGTCTCCTTGTTGAACTGCATCAGATTTCTTTTGGCTCAGTCCTCCAATTTATTCAGGTCAGTCCAGATTCTCTCTCTACCCTCCAACGTATCTACCTCTCCCCTAGTTTTGTGTCATCCGCAAACTTGCTGAGGGTGCAATCCAGTGCCTCATCCGGGTCATTAATAAAGATGTTGAATAACACCGGCTCCAGGGCCAACCCTTCCGGCACTCCTCTTGAAACCGACCACCATCCAGATACTGAGCCATTGACCACTACCCATTGGGTCCAACTATCAAGCCAGTTTTCTATTCATCTTATAGTCCAAGGATCCAATCGTTATTTTCTTAACTGATGGACAATAATGTTGTGGGAGACCGTATCAAAAGCTTTGCTGAAGTCAAGGTACATCACATACACTGACTTCCCCATGTCCACAGAGCTTGTTACCTTGTCATAGAAGCTAATCAGATTAGTCAGGCAGGACTTGCATCTGGTGAATCCATGTTGGCTGCTTTTGATCATTTTCCCCTCTTCCAAGTGCTCCAAAATGGATTCCTTGAGGATTCCCTCCATTATTTTCCCAGGGATTGAGGTAAGGCTGACCGGTCTATAGTGCCCTGGATTGCCCTTTCCTTTTTTAAAGAGGGGCACTACATTTGCCATTTTCCAATCATCCATTATCTCCCCTGATCTCCAAGAGTCTTCAAAGATAATGGCCAAAGGTTCATCAATAACCTTTGCCAATTCCCTCAGTACCCTCGGGTGCATTAAATCCAGACCCAAGGACTTGTGCACATCTAGTTTTTCTAGATCCCTTAGAACTTGTTCCTTCCCCACAGATGGCTGCCCTCCACCTTCCCATACTGCATTGTCTGGGACCATCATGTGGAGGCTGACTTTGTCCATGAAGACTGAGTCAAAAAATGCATTGAGTACTTCAGTTTTTCCTGCATCATCTGTCACTATGTTACCTCCTTCATCCAGTAACGGCCCCACACCTTCTCTGATAACCTGTTTATTGTTAACATGCTTATAGAAACCCTTCTTGTTACTCTTCACATCCCTTGCCAGCTCCAGTTTCAATTGTGCTTTTGCTTTTCTGATTGCTGCCTGGCATTCTCCAGCCGTATGTTTATACTCCTCCTCAGTCAACTGTCCACTTTTCCATTTCTTGTATGCATCCTTTTTGAATTTTAGCTGACTAAGGATTTCAACGTTAAGCCAAGCTGGTTGCCTACCATGTTTGCATTTCTTACTATGTAGCGGGATGATTTGTTCCTGTGCCTTCAGTAAGCCTTCTTTAAAATACTGCCACTTCTCTTCAACTCTTTTCCCCTACATCGTCGTTTCCCAAGGGATCCTGCTCATCCTTTCTAGGGAGTCAAAGTCTGCTCTCCTGAAATCAAGGTTCTGTATGTTACTGTTCACCTTTCTTCCTTTTGTCCAGATCGTGAAATATGTGATCTTATGGTCACTGCAGCCAAGGGTTCCTCCCACTTCTATTTCTTCTACTAGTTCTTCCCTGGTCTGAAGAAGTGGGTTTGTCCCACGAAAGCTCACCTAATAAACTATTTTGCTAGTCTTTAAAGTGCTACTTGACTGCTTTTTGTTTTGATAGTGTATAGACTAGCACAGCTTCCTCTCTGTTATTAGTTCTTCCCTGTTTGTGAGCAGCAGGTCAAGTTGTGCACAGCCCCTGGTCGGCTTCTTCAGCACTTGTACCAAGAAGTTATCCCCAACATTCTCCAAAAACTTCCTGGATTGTCTGTGTGCTGATGTATTGGTCTCCCAACAAATGTCTGGATGATTAAAGTCTCCCATGAGAACCAGGGCCTGTGATTTGGAAGCTTCACTTAGCTGCCTGAAAAAAGCCTCAACTATCTCATCTCCCTGACCTGGTGGTCTATAGCAGACGCCAGCTACTGTCAGGGAGCCCTGTTCCCCTGGGGTACAGTGTCCCCAAATGTCCAAGGCAGGAGGTCAAAGCAGTGAGGCAAGAGTGAGATCTAAAAGGAAACTTTATTATGCATGCATGAAGGCTGCCAGCTTACAAAGAAGTGGGAGCCCTGAGAAACAGTTTCAAGGGCTTTTTATACAGTTTATTTAGACAGTTTAGTCATCAATTGTCTTCTTCAGCATATGAAAGTCTCAGCAGAATTGCCCTGAGACGTTTCTGTAAACACCAGATGTGCTTTAGGCCAGTTTACACTACAAACGTACATGATAACCCAGACAGAGGAGCCCACAAGATAAATCGTCTCTAGGTGACAAGGTAGGGACTTCAAAGAAGTGCAGATGACCCCCCAGTATTCCCCCAGAGTGAGGTCTGGTTAGTGTGAAAAGCTCTTTTAACCCTTAAAGCAGTTTTTTCCCCACACTACAACATCAGCTCTGTTACTTCCACCTCTAAGTTTAACCCAAAGACACTCAACTGGATTTTCTCCTTCCTCATATTCGAGCTCTGAGCAATCGTACTGCTCCCTCACATAGAGCGCAACTCCTCCTCCTTTTCTCCCCTGTCTGTCCTTCCTAAACAGTTTATAACCTTCCACGACCATGCTCCAGTTATGCGAATCGTCCCACCAAGTCTCCGTTACTCCAGCCAACTCATATTTCTTTGACTGTGCCAGGGCCTCTAATTCTTCCTGTTTGTTCCTAAGGCTTCTGGCATTAGTGTACAAGCATCTTAGAGAAGGGGCTGATTGGCCCACTTTCTCCTCTTCACCCAGGAAACCCACTTGATTGTTCCCTCCTCCTTCCCCACGTCATAGAATCATAGAACAATAGAGCTGGATGAGACCTTAAAAAGACATAGAGTCCAGCCCCCTGCTCTAAGCAGGGCCAAACCCATCAGATCAGCCCCACCAGGGCTTTGTCAAGGCGAGACCTGAACACCTCCAGGAATGAAGACTCCACTACTTCCCTGGGTAGGCCATTCCAATGCTTCACCACCCACCTAGTGAAAAAGTGTTTCCTATGTTCAACCTGGACCTTTCCAACAGCAACTTGAGACCATTGTTCCATGTTCTGCCATCTGTGACCACTGTGAACAGCCTCTCTCCAGCCTCTTTGCAACCTCCCTTCAGTAAGTTGAAAGCTGTTATCAAGTCCCCCCTCAGTCTTCTCTTCTGCAGACTAAACAGTCCCAATTCCCTCAACCTTTCTTCATAAGTCATATGCTCCAGCCCTCTAATTATTTTTGGTTGCCCCCTGCTGGACCCTCTCCAGTGTATCCTCATCCTTCCTATAATTGGGGGCCCAGAACTGGACACAATACTTCAGATGCAGCCTCACCAAAGCTGAATAAAGAGGAATAATCACTTCTCTGGATCTACCGGCAACACTCCTCTTGATTGAACCTAATATGCCATTAGCTTTCTTGGCTACAATGGCACACTGTTCACTCATGTCCAGCTTCTCGTCCACTACAACTCCCACATCATTTTCTGCAAAACTACTACCGTGCCAGTCAGACCCCAGACTGTAACAATGCTTGGGATTCTTCCGGCCCAAGTGCAGGACTCCACACTTCTCCTTATTGAACCTCATCAGATTTCTTGCAGTCCAGTCTTCCAATTTGTCTAAGTCACTCTGGACTCTATCCCTACCCTCCAGCGTATCTACCTCTCCCCCTAGCTTAGTGTCATCCGCAAATTTGCAGAGGGTGCAATCCAACCCCTCATCCAGGTCATTGATAAATATGTTGACCAGAGCAGGACCCAGAAACAAACCTTGGGGCACTCCACTAGAAACAGACTGCCATCCCAACATCGAGCTGTTGATCACTACCCTCTGGGCCCGACCTTCTAGCCAGCAATCTATCCATCTTACCATCCATTTATCCAATCCACATTCCTTTAACTTTCTGACAAGAATATTGTGGGAGACCGTATCAAAAGCTTTGCTAAAGCCCAGATAAATCCCATCCATTGATTTTTCCCGATCCACAGAGCCAGTTATCTCATCATAGAAACTAATCAGATTGCTCAGGCATGAATTGCCCTTCATGAATCCATGCCAACTATTCCTGATCACTCTCCCCTCCTCCAAGTGCCTCAAAATGACTTCCTTGAGGAGCCCTTCCACGATTTTTCCAGGGACTGATGTAAGACTGACCGGCCTATCATTCCCTGGATCATTCTTCTTCCCTTTTTTAAAGATGGGCACTACAGTTGCCTTTTTCCAGTCATCTGAGATCTCTCCCGATCTCCACAACTTTTCAAAGATAACGCCAAGGGCTCATCAACAACATATGCCAACTCCCTCAGAACCCTAGGATGAATTAGGTCGGGGCCCATGGATTTATGTACGTTTAGCTTTTTTAGATCGCTCCTAACCTGTTCTTTTCCCCACCAAAGGCTGTCCACCTTCATCCCACAATGCATTACTTATCGCATTAGTCCAGGAGCTGTCCTTGTCTGTGAAG
The DNA here is from genome assembly GCF_033958435.1 of Carettochelys insculpta. Taxonomy (NCBI): domain Eukaryota; kingdom Metazoa; phylum Chordata; order Testudines; family Carettochelyidae; genus Carettochelys; species Carettochelys insculpta. The sequence continues at coordinate 382,819,543 of NC_134137.1, read as the reverse complement.
ACAGAGGCAAAGAAAGCATTAAGTACTTCAGCTTTCCCTACATCATCTGTCACTCGGTTACCTCCCTCATCCAGTAGGGGTCCCACGCCCTCTCTGATCACCTTCTTCTTGCTAACATGCCTGTAGAAACTTTTCTTGTTATCCTTCACATTCCTCATGAGTTGTAATTCCAGTTGCGCTTTCGCCTTACTGATAACTGCCCTACATTCTCGAGCCATACGTTTATACCCCTCCCTAGACATCTGTCCAAGTTTCCACTTTTTATAAGCTCCTTTTTTGTGCCTAAGTTTTCCAAGGATTTCCCCATTAAGCCAATCTGGTCTCCTACCATATTTACTTCTCTTGCTGCACATCAGGACGGTTTCTTTCTGCGCCTTCAATACGGCTTCCTTAAAATACTGCCAGTTTTCCTGGACTCCTTTTCCCTTCATGGTAGCATCCCAGGGGATCCTGCACATCAGGTTGTTGAAGGAGTCAAAGTCTGCTTTTCTGAAGTCCAAGGTGTGTAATTTGCTGCTCTCTTTCCTTCCTTTGGTCAGAATCCTGAAGTCTACCATCTCATGATAACTGCTTCCCAGGTTGTCCCCCACCTCTACCTTCCCTATTAGTTCCTCCCCGTTTGTAAGCAGCAGGTTGAGCCACGCATGACCTCTGGTCAGGTCCTTCAGCACTTTTACCAAGAAGTGATCCCCAACATTCACCAGAAATTTCCTGGACTGCTTCTGTACCACCATCTTGGTCTCCCAACAGATGTCAGGGTAATTGCAGTCCCCCACGATAACGAGAGCCCACTTACCTCAGGGCTTGTGTCACCTTCCCCCAACGAATCTAGTTTAAAGCCCTCCTCCCTAGGTTTGCAAGCCTGCCCACAAAGATGCTCTTTCCTCTCTTTGTGAGGTGGATCTCGCCTCTTCCCAGCAACCCCTGTTCACAAAAAAGAATCCCATGGTCATAGAAACCAAATCCTTCCCTGCTACACCACCTACGCAACCACACATTTACCTCTGTGATTCGATGGTCCCTACGCGGACCCCTTCCTTCCACAGGGAGGACAGACAAGAACACCACTTTTGCACCATATTTCTTGATCTTCCTTCCTAGGGTTACGTAATCCATCGTGATTTCATCAAAGTTGCTTTAGAATCATAGAACACTAGGACTGGAAGGGACCTTGAGAGGCCATCGAGTCCAGCCCCCTGCCCTCATGGCAGGACCAAGCACTTTCTAGACCATCGCTGAAAGCCATCTATCTAACTTCTTCTTAAATATCTCCAGTGATGGAGATTCTACCACCTCCCTTGGCAATTCGTTCCAGTGTTTGATCACCCTGGCAGTTAGGAACATTTTCTTAATGTCCAACCTGAACCTCCCCTGCTGCAATTTAAGTCCATTGCCTCTTGTTCTATCCTCAGAAGCAAGGAAGAACAAGTTCCCTCCCTCTGCCTTATGACACCCTTTTAGATACCTGAAAACTGCTATCATGTCCCCCCTCATTCTTCTCTTTCCAAACTAAACAACCCAATTCTTTCAGCCTTTCTTCATAGGTCATGTTCTCTAGACCTTTGACCATTCTCGTTGCTCTCCTCTGGACCCTCTCCAATTTCTCCACATCCTTCCTGAACTGCGGTGCCCAGAACTGGACACAATACTCCAGCTGAGACCTAACTAGCGCAGAGTAGAGCGGGATAATGACTTCTCGTGTCTTGTTCACAACACACCTGTTAATGCATCCTAGAATCATGTTTGCTTTTTTTGCAACAGCATCACACTGTTGACTCATATTTAGCTTGTGGTCCACTATAACCCCTAGATCCCTTTCTGCTGTACTCATTCCTAGGCAGTCCTTTCCCATTCTGTATGTGTGACACTGATTGTTCCTTCCTAAGTGGAGCACTTTGCATTTGTCCTTATTAAACTTCATCCTGTTTACCTCAGCCCATTTCTCCAGTTTATCCAGATCCTTTTGAATTATGACCCTATCCTCCAAAGCAGTTGCAACCCCTTCCAGCTTGGAAGAATTGGGTTGTTTAGTTTGGAAAGAGAAGAATGAGGGGGGACATGATAGCAGTTTTCAGGTATCTAAAAGGGTGTCATAAGGCAGAGGGAGGGAACTTGTTCTTCCTTGCTTCTGAGGATAGAACAAGAGGCAATGGACTTAAATTGCAGCAGGGGAGGTTCAGGTTGGACATTAAGAAAATGTTCCTAACTGCCAGGGTGATCAAACACTGGAACGAATTGCCAAGGGAGGTGGTAGAATCTCCATCACTGGAGATATTTAAGAAGAAGTTAGATAGATGGCTTTCAGCGATGGTCTAGAAAGTGCTTGGTCCTGCCATGAGGGCAGGGGGCTGGACTCGATGGCCTCTCAAGGTCCCTTCCAGTCCTAGTGTTCTATGATTCTAAAGCAACTTTGATGAAATCACGATGGATTACGTAACCCTAGGAAGGAAGATCAAGAAATATGGTGCAAAAGTGGTGTTCTTGTCTGTCCTCCCTGTGGAAGGAAGGGGTCCGCGTAGGGACCATCGAATCACAGAGGTAAATGTGTGGTTGCGTAGGTGGTGTAGCAGGGAAGGATTTGGTTTCTATGACCATGGGATTCTTTTTTGTGAACAGGGGTTGCTGGGAAGAGGCGAGATCCACCTCACAAAGAGAGGAAAGAGCATCTTTGTGGGCAGGCTTGCAAACCTAGGGAGGAGGGCTTTAAACTAGATTCGTTGGGGGAAGGTGACACAAGCCCTGAGGTAAGTGGGCTCTCGTTATCGTGGGGGACTGCAATTACCCTGACATCTGTTGGGAGACCAAGATGGTGGTACAGAAGCAGTCCAGGAAATTTCTGGTGAATGTTGGGGATCACTTCTTGGTAAAAGTGCTGAAGGACCTGACCAGAGGTCATGCGTGGCTCAACCTGCTGCTTACAAACGGGGAGGAACTAATAGGGAAGGTAGAGGTGGGGGACAACCTGGGAAGCAGTTATCATGAGATGGTAGACTTCAGGATTCTGACCAAAGGAAGGAAAGAGAGCAGCAAATTACACACCTTGGACTTCAGAAAAGCAGACTTTGACTCCTTCAACAACCTGATGTGCAGGATCCCCTGGGATGCTACCATGAAGGGAAAAGGAGTCCAGGAAAACTGGCAGTATTTTAAGGAAGCCGTATTGAAGGCGCAGAAAGAAACCGTCCTGATGTGCAGCAAGAGAAGTAAATATGGTAGGAGACCAGATTGGCTTAATGGGGAAATCCTTGGAAAACTTAGGCACAAAAAAGGAGCTTATAAAAAGTGGAAACTTGGACAGATGTCTAGGGAGGGGTATAAACGTATGGCTCGAGAATGTAGGGCAGTTATCAGTAAGGCGAAAGCGCAACTGGAATTACAACTCATGAGGAATGTGAAGGATAACAAGAAAAGTTTCTACAGGCATGTTAGCAAGAAGAAGGTGATCAGAGAGGGCGTGGGACCCCTACTGGATGAGGGAGGTAACCGAGTGACAGATGATGTAGGGAAAGCTGAAGTACTTAATGCTTTCTTTGCCTCTGTCTTCACAGACAAGGACAGCTCCTGGACTAATGCGATAAGTAATGCATTGTGGGATGAAGGTGGACAGCCTTTGGTGGGGAAAAGAACAGGTTAGGAGCGATCTAAAAAAGCTAAACGTACATAAATCCATGGGCCCCGACCTAATTCATCCTAGGGTTCTGAGGGAGTTGGCATATGTTGTTGATGAGCCCTTGGCGTTATCTTTGAAAAGTTGTGGAGATCGGGAGAGATCTCAGATGACTGGAAAAAGGCAACTGTAGTGCCCATCTTTAAAAAAGGGAAGAAGAATGATCCAGGGAATGATAGGCCGGTCAGTCTTACATCAGTCCCTGGAAAAATCGTGGAAGGGCTCCTCAAGGAAGTCATTTTGAGGCACTTGGAGGAGGGGAGAGTGATCAGGAATAGTTGGCATGGATTCATGAAGGGCAATTCATGCCTGAGCAATCTGATTAGTTTCTATGATGAGATAACTGGCTCTGTGGATCGGGAAAAATCAATGGATGGGATTTATCTGGGCTTTAGCAAAGCTTTTGATACGGTCTCCCACAATATTCTTGTCAGAAAGTTAAAGGAATGTGGATTGGATAAATGGATGGTAAGATGGATAGATTGCTGGCTAGAAGGTCGGGCCCAGAGGGTAGTGATCAACAGCTCGATGTTGGGATGGCAGTCTGTTTCTAGTGGAGTGCCCCAAGGTTTGTTTCTGGGTCCTGCTCTGGTCAACATATTTATCAATGACCTGGATGAGGGGTTGGATTGCACCCTCTGCAAATTTGCGGATGACACTAAGCTAGGGGGAGAGGTAGATACGCTGGAGGGTAGGGATAGAGTCCAGAGTGACTTAGACAAATTGGAAGACTGGACTGCAAGAAATCTGATGAGGTTCAATAAGGAGAAGTGTGGAGTCCTGCACTTGGGCCGGAAGAATCCCAAGCATTGTTACAGTCTGGGGTCTGACTGGCACGGTAGTAGTTTTGCAGAAAATGATGTGGGAGTTGTAGTGGACGAGAAGCTGGACATGAGTGAACAGTGTGCCATTGTAGCCAAGAAAGCTAATGGCATATTAGGTTCAATCAAGAGGAGTGTTGCCGGTAGATCCAGAGAAGTGATTATTCCTCTTTATTCAGCTTTGGTGAGGCTGCATCTGAAGTATTGTGTCCAGTTCTGGGCCCCCAATTATAGGAAGGATGAGGATACACTGGAGAGGGTCCAGCAGGGGGCAACCAAAAATAATTAGAGGGCTGGAGCATATGACTTATGAAGAAAGGTTGAGGGAATTGGGACTGTTTAGTCTGCAGAAGAGAAGACTGAGGGGGGACTTGATAACAGCTTTCAACTTACTGAAGGGAGGTTGCAAAGAGGCTGGAGAGAGGCTGTTCACAGTGGTCACAGATGGCAGAACATGGAACAATGGTCTCAAGTTGCTGTTGGAAAGGTCCAGGTTGAACATAGGAAACACTTTTTCACTAGGTGGGTGGTGAAGCATTGGAATGGCCTACCCAGGGAAGTAGTGGAGTCTTCATTCCTGGAGGTGTTCAGGTCTCGCCTTGATAAAGCCCTGGTGGGGCTGATCTGATGGGTTTGGCCCTGCTTAGAGCAGGGGGCTGGACTCTATGTCTTTTTAAGGTCTCATCCAGCTCTATTGTTCTATGATTCTATGACGTGGGGAAGGAGGAGGGAACAATCAAGTGGGTTTCCTGGGTGAAGAGGAGAAAGTGGGCCAATCAGCCCCTTCTCTAAGATGCTTGTACACTAATGCCAGAAGCCTTAGGAACAAACAGGAAGAATTAGAGGCCCTGGCACAGTCAAAGAAATATGAGTTGGCTGGAGTAACGGAGACTTGGTGGGATGATTCGCATAACTGGAGCATGGTCGTGGAAGGTTATAAACTGTTTAGGAAGGACAGACAGGGGAGAAAAGGAGGAGGAGTTGCGCTCTATGTGAGGGAGCAGTACGATTGCTCAGAGCTCGAATATGAGGAAGGAGAAAATCCAGTTGAGTGTCTTTGGGTTAAACTTAGAGGTGGAAGTAACAGAGCTGATGTTGTAGTGTGGGGAAAAAACTGCTTTAAGGGTTAAAAGAGCTTTTCACACTAACCAGACCTCACTCTGGGGGAATACTGGGGGGTCATCTGCACTTCTTTGAAGTCCCTACCTTGTCACCTAGAGACGATTTATCTTGTGGGCTCCTCTGTCTGGGTTATCATGTACGTTTGTAGTGTAAACTGGCCTAAAGCACATCTGGTGTTTACAGAAACGTCTCAGGGCAATTCTGCTGAGACTTTCATATGCTGAAGAAGACAATTGATGACTAAACTGTCTAAATAAACTGTATAAAAAGCCCTTGAAACTGTTTCTCAGGGCTCCCACTTCTTTGTAAGCTGGCAGCCTTCATGCATGCATAATAAAGTTTCCTTTTAGATCTCACTCTTGCCTCACTGCTTTGACCTCCTGCCTTGGACATTTGGGGACACTGTACCCCAGGGGAACAGGGCTCCCTGACAGTAGCTGGCGTCTGCTATAGACCACCAGGTCAGGGAGATGAGATAGTTGAGGCTTTTTTCAGGCAGCTAAGTGAAGCTTCCAAATCACAGGCCCTGGTTCTCATGGGAGACTTTAATCATCCAGACATTTGTTGGGAGACCAATACATCAGCACACAGACAATCCAGGAAGTTTTTGGAGAATGTTGGGGATAACTTCTTGGTACAAGTGCTGAAGAAGCCGACCAGGGGCTGTGCACAACTTGACCTGCTGCTCACAAACAGGGAAGAACTAATAACAGAGAGGAAGCTGTGCTAGTCTATACACTATCAAAACAAAAAGCAGTCAAGTAGCACTTTAAAGACTAGCAAAATAGTTTATTAGGTGAGCTTTCGTGGGACAAACCCACTTCTTCAGACCAGGGAAGAACTAGTAGAAGAAATAGAAGTGGGAGGAACCCTTGGCTGCAGTGACCATAAGATCACATATTTCACGATCTGGACAAAAGGAAGAAAGGTGAACAGTAACATACAGAACCTTGATTTCAGGAGAGCAGACTTTGACTCCCTAGAAAGGATGAGCAGGATCCCTTGGGAAACGACGATGTAGGGGAAAAGAGTTGAAGAGAAGTGGCAGTATTTTAAAGAAGGCTTACTGAAGGCACAGGAACAAATCATCCCGCTACATAGTAAGAAATGCAAACATGGTAGGCAACCAGCTTGGCTTAACGTTGAAATCCTTAGTCAGCTAAAATTCAAAAAGGATGCATACAAGAAATGGAAAAGTGGACAGTTGACTGAGGAGGAGTATAAACATACGGCTGGAGAATGCCAGGCAGCAATCAGAAAAGCAAAAGCACAATTGAAACTGGAGCTGGCAAGGGATGTGAAGAGTAACAAGAAGGGTTTCTATAAGCATGTTAACAATAAACAGGTTATCAGAGAAGGTGTGGGGCCGTTACTGGATGAAGGAGGTAACATAGTGACAGATGATGCAGGAAAAACTGAAGTACTCAATGCATTTTTTGACTCAGTCTTCATGGACAAAGTCAGCCTCCACATGATGGTCCCAGACAATGCAGTATGGGAAGGTGGAGGGCAGCCATCTGTGGGGAAGGAACAAGTTCTAAGGGATCTAGAAAAACTAGATGTGCACAAGTCCTTGGGTCTGGATTTAATGCACCCGAGGGTACTGAGGGAATTGGCAAAGGTTATTGATGAACCTTTGGCCATTATCTTTGAAGACTCTTGGAGATCAGGGGAGATAATGGATGATTGGAAAATGGCAAATGTAGTGCCCCTCTTTAAAAAAGGAAAGGGCAATCCAGGGCACTATAGACCGGTCAGCCTTACCTCAATCCCTGGGAAAATAATGGAGGGAATCCTCAAGGAATCCATTTTGGAGCACTTGGAAGAGGGGAAAATGATCAAAAGCAGCCAACATGGATTCACCAGATGCAAGTCCTGCCTGACTAATCTGATTAGCTTCTATGACAAGGTAACAAGCTCTGTGGACATGGGGAAGTCAGTGTATGTGATGTACCTTGACTTCAGCAAAGCTTTTGATACGGTCTCCCACAACATTATTGTCCATCAGTTAAGAAAATAACGATTGGATCCTTGGACTATAAGATGAATAGAAAACTGGCTTGATAGTTGGACCCAATGGGTAGTGGTCAATGGCTCAGTATCTGGATGGTGGTCGGTTTCAAGAGGAGTGCCGGAAGGGTTGGCCCTGGAGCCGGTGTTATTCAACATCTTTATTAATGACCCGGATGAGGCACTGGATTGCACCCTCAGCAAGTTTGCGGATGACACAAAACTAGGGGAGAGGTAGATACGTTGGAGGGTAGAGAGAGAATCTGGACTGACCTGAATAAATTGGAGGACTGAGCCAAAAGAAATCTGATGCAGTTCAACAAGGAGACGTGTAGAGTCCTGCACCTGGGGCAGAAGAATCCCAAGTATTGTTACAGGCTAGGGACCAACTGGCTCAGAAGCAGTACGATGGAAAGGGACATGGGGGTTACGAACATAAGAACATAAGAATGGCCGTACTGGGTCAGACCAAAGGTCCATCCAGCCCAGTATCCCGTCTGCCGACAGCGGCCAATGCCGGGTGCCCCAGAGAAGGAGAACAGAAGACAATGATCAAGTGATTTATCTCCTGCCATCCATCTCCTGCCCTTGTACTGAAGGCTAGGGCACCATACTTTACCCCTGGCTAATAGCCATTTATGGACCTAACCTGCAAAAATTTATCAAGCTCTTTTTTAAACCCTAATAGAGTCCTGGCCTTCACAGCCTCCTCCGGCAAGGAGTTCCACAGGTTGACTGTGCGCTGTGTGAAGAAAACTTTACTTTTATTAGTTTTGAACCTACTACCCATCAATTTCATTTGATGTCCCCTAGTTCTTGTATAATGGGAAAAGGTAAATAATTTTTCTATATTTTTCCACTTTCTCCACACCATTCATGATTTTATATACCTCTATCATATCACCCCTCAGTCACCTCTTTTCCAGACTGAAAAGTCCCAGTGTCTCTAGCCTCTCCCCATATGGGACCCGTTCCAAACCCCTAATCATCTTGGTCGCCCTTTTCTGAACCTTTTCTAATGCCAATATATCTTTTTTGAGGTGAGGAGACCACATCTGCATGCAGTACTCAAGATGTGGGTGTACCATAGTTTTATATAGGGGAAGTATGATATCTTTTGCCTTATTATCTATCCCTTTTTTAATAATTCCTAACATCCTATTTGCTTTACTAACTGCCGCTGCACACTGAGTGGATGTCTTCAGAGAACTATCCACTATAACTCCAAGATCCCTTTCCTGATCTGTCGTAGCTAAATTTGACCCCATCATGTTGTACGTGTAATTTGGGTTATTTTTTTCCAATGTGCATTACCTTACACTTACCCACATTAAATTTCATTTGCCATTTTGCTGCCCAATCACTCAGTTTGCTGAGATCTTTTTGTAGTTCTTCACAATCCCTTTTGGTTTTGACTGTCCTGAACAACTTGGTGTCATCTGCAAACTTTGCCACCTCACTGCTTAGCTCATTTTCTAGATCATTGATGAACAAGTTGAACAGGATCGGTCCCAGGACTGACCCCTGGGGAACACCACTAGTTATCCCCCTCCATTGTGAAAATTTACCATTTGTCCAACCCTTTGTTTTCTGTCTTTTAACCAAATCCCAATCCATGAAAGGATCTTTCCTCCTATCCCATGACCACCTAATTTACATAAAAGCCTTTGGTGTGGGACCGTGTCAAAGGCTTTCTGGAAATCTAGGTATATTATGTCCACTGGGTGCCCCTTGTCCACACGTTTATTAACCCCTTCAAAGAATTCTAATAGATTAGTTCAACACGACTTCCCTCTGCAGAAACCATGCTGACTTTTGCCCAACAATTCGTGCTCTTCTACGTGCCTTGGAATTTTATTCTTTACTATTGTTTCTACTAATTTGCCTGGTACTGATGTTAGACTTATCGGTCTATAATTGCCAGGGTCTCCTCTAGAGCCTTTTTTAAATATTGGTGTTATATTGGCCGTCTTCCAGTCATTGGGTACCAAAGCTGATTTAAAGGATAGGTTAGAACCCACTGTTAATAACTACGCAATTTCACATTTGAGTTCTTTCAGAACCCTTGGGTGAATACCATCTGGTCCTGGAGACTTGTTACTATTCAGCTTATCAATTAACTCCAAAACCTCCTCTAATGTCACTTCCATCTGGGAGAGTTCCTCAGATTTGTCACCTAAAAAGGCTGGCTCAGATTTAGGAACCTCTGTAACATCCTCAGCCGTGAAGACTGAAGCAAAGAAATCATTTAATCGCTCCGCAAAGGCACTGTCTTCCTTGATCGCTCCTTTTATATCTTTATCGTCCAAGGGCCCCACTGCTTTTTTAGCAGGCTTCCTGCTTCTAATGTATTTAAAAAACATTTTACTATCATTTTTTGAATTTTTGGCTTGCTGTTCCTCAAAATCTTTTTTGGCTTTTCTTACTACATTGTGACCCTTAATTTGGGAGTGTTTATGTTCCTTTCTATTTTCTTCACTAGGATTTGACTTACACTTTTTAAAAGCTGCCCTTTTCTCTCTCACTGCCTTTTTAACATGGCTGTTTAGCCATGGTGGTTCTTTGTTAGGTCTCTTACTGGAGGAGAAGCGTGAGCACAGAAAGCACACTAAGGACTTGCCAGACATCCACCACATCTGCAAGAGATGCAGCAAGGACTGTCACTCTCATGTGGGTCTTCATAGTCACAGTAGACTTTGTAAATGAAGTCCTCAATTGAAACTTTAAAGGGCGCGATCCATAGTCTATGCAGACTGAAGGATGCCTTCTACTACCTACTGATAGCACCTATGTACCCATGTCTGCGTGGTTTCTCATGTTCCTAAACCTCTCCATGAACCCACCGCTCTCCCTGCTGCTATGCCTAGACCTGGAATACAGCAGGTTCTGATGCCCCAGCCTGGAATCCCTTCATCTGACAGCATGGAAACTCCATGGCTGAGCACCATTGAGCTTAGTTGCTCTGAAGTCCTATTGGAGAGCAGGAAACCTTCCACCTGTGCCACAAATTTGGCAACGTGGAGACAGTTTTCCATTTGGTGCTGGTGACAGGATATAGCCCCACAAGAGGCATCCATACAGACCATCCTAGATTATCTACTGTCCCTTAGACAACAAGGGCTTGCAAAATAGTTAGTCCAAGAACACCTTGTGGCTATCTAGCCCTTTCACCCATGGGTGGAAGAAGATTGGTTTTGCTAACACCGTGGTCAGCTATTTCTTGAACTGAACAGGGTCTACTCTCAAGTGCTGCTGCTGGTGTCCCAGTGGGGCCCTCAATTTGGTCTTAGTCTGTTTGAATCCATGACCTTATGTCCTTTTTCCTACCTTTCCTGAAAGACAGTATTCCTCATATTGATTGCTTTTGCTGGAAAGATTTCCAAACTAAAGTTCTGATTTCTGAGCTTCTGTTTGCATTTTTTTAAAAAAGTCCAGTTGCACCTGCACCCCAATTTCATCCCTAAAACGGTGTCCCAGTTTCACATTAATCAGTCCATTTTCCTCCCTATGTTCTTCCCAAAACCCTGGATGAACAACAGGGAGCAAGCACTTCAGGTCCCAGATGTCAGTTGCAGACTGGCATTCCGTAAAAGTCCTTAACTCTTTATTGTAACCAACATGGATTCAGCAGGGGCAAGTCCTACCTGACCAATCTGATTAGCTTACATAATGAGGTAACAAGCTCTGTGGACAAGGGAAAGTTAGTGGATGTGATATACCTTGACTTCAGCAAAGCTTTTGATACTGTCTTCCACAACATTCTTGTCCATAAGTTAAGGAAATATGGATTGGATCCTGGACTATAAGATGGAGGGAAAGCTGGCTTGATAGTTGGGCCAAACAGGTAGTGGTCAATGGTTCAATATCTGGATAGAGGTCCATTTCAAGAGGAGTGCCGCAAGGTTCAGTTCTGGGGCTGGTGTTATTCAACATCTTTATTAATGACCTAGATGAGGGACTGCACCCTCAGCAAGTTTGCAGATGACACAAAACTAGGAGGAGAGTTAGATATGTTGGAGGGTAGAAAGAGAATCCGGAGTGACCTGGATAAATTGGAGAACTGGGACAAAAGAAATCTGATGCAGTTCAACAAGGAGAAGAGTAGAGTCCTGCACCTGGGGCAGAAGAATCCCAAACATAGTTATAGGCTGGGGACTGACTGACTCATCAGAAGTACAATGGAAAGGGAACGAGGGGTTATGGTGGATGAAAGGCTGGATGTGAGTAAACAGTGTGCCCTTTTAGCCAAGAAGGCTAACGGCATACTAGGGTGCATTAGGAGAAGCATTTGGAGCATATCTAGAGAAGGAATTATTTCCCTCTATTCAGCACTGGTGAGGCCACATCTTGAATATTGTGTCCAGTTTTGGGCCCCTCCGGTATAAAAAGGATGTGGATTTGCTGGAGCAGGTTCAGCGGAGGGCAACAAAAATGATTAAGGGGCTGGAGCACAAGACCTATGCGGTTAGGCTGAGGGATTTGGGCTTGTTTAGTTTACAGAAGAGAAAACTTAGGGGTGATCTAATAGCAGCCTTCAACTTCCTGAAGGGGAGCTCTAAAGAGGAGGGTGAGAAACTGTTCTCAGTGGTGTCAGGTGGCAGAACAAGGAGTAATGGTCAGAAGTTGAAGAGGGAAAGTTGTAGGTTAGATATTAGGAAAAACTACTTCACCAGTAGGGTGGTGAAGCATTGGAATATGTTGCCTAGAGAGGTGGTGGATTCTCCATCCCTTGAGGTTTGAAAGTCCCGGCTTGACAAGGTCCTGGCTGGGATGACTTGGGGGGGTTGATCCTGCTTTGGGCAGGGGGCTGGACTAGATGACCTTCTGAGGTCCCTTCCAGCCCTATGATTCTGTGATTGTCATTGTGGTGGGGTCTTCTGTCTCACCTTGCTGCCAAAGACTCCTGCATTGCCCTCTGGGCTCTACAGCGCAGTCAGGCCTCAGCGCCCTAGTCCCACTACGCGGGGCTTCACCGCCCAGTCAGGCCTTAGCGGCCTAGTCCCAGTATGGGGGGCCTCACCTCTCAGTCAGGCCTCAGAGGCCTAGTCCCACTACACGGGGCGTCACCGCCCAGTCAGGCCTCAGAGGCCTAGTCCCAGTATGTGGGCCTCACCGCCCAGTCAGGCCTCAGAGGCCTAGTCCCAGTACGCAGGCCTCACCGCCCAGTCAGGCCTCAGAGGCCTAGTCCCAGTACGCGGGCCTCACTGCCCAGTCAGGCCTCAGAGGCCTAGTCCCAGTACGCGGGGCCTCACTGCCCAGTCAGGCCTCAGCGGCCTAGTCCCACTACGCGGGCCTCACCTCCCAGTCAGGCCTCAGTGGCCTAGTCCCAGTACGCGGGGTCTCACCACCCAGTCAGGCCTCAGCGGCCTAGTCCTAGTATGAGGGGTCTCACTGCCCAGTCAGGCCTCAGCGGCCTAGTCCCAGTAGGCAGGGTCTCACCACCCAGTCAGGCCTCAGCGGCCTAGTCCCAGTACATGGGGTCTCACCACCCAGTCAGGCCTCAGCAGCCTAGTCCCAGTACTCGGGCCTCACCGCTCAGTCAGGCCTCAGAGGCCTAGTCCCAGTACATGGAGCCTCACAGCCCAGTCAGGCCTCAGCAACCTAGGTTCTCCATGCCTCAGACTCACAGGGAGGAGAGGGTAGGGGAGCTTGGGCCCTCCCACTCCACCAAACTCCAGCCCAGGGTCCTCTGGGGCTGGGTGTGTGACTCCAGCCACCAGCTCAGCAGGGATTATCACCGCAACATGCTGAGTTCACTGGAAACCTTCCTGGTTCCCCCACCACGGGCTACTTCCCACCCTGTTCCTGATGCGGTCTGCTGCCTCAGCTCTGGCTGCACTTCCTCTAGCAGCTCCTGCCTCAGCCTGTTCCTCTGGCAGGGGCTGCCACCACCACTGCCGCCACCGCTGCCACCGCCACTGCTGCTGCTGCTGCTGCAGCTTTTCCTCAGGCAGCTGTTCCTCCCCAGCTCCAGCAGGAGCTCCTTCCCTCTCTGCTGGCCAGCCCCAAATACCAGGCTTCCCCAGCCTTTATACCTGGTCTACAGCTGGAGCATACCGAGCAGGGCCTCATGGGCAGGGCCTTTTCTACTCACTAGGCCTGGCCCTCACCCTCCTGCTCAGTGTGGGGTTGGTACACCCTGTCACCCCCTGCTTAGTGCAGGCTTGGTACACCCTGGCATAGTCATCACCAAGAGGATGAAGAAGTCTCCCCATTTCCTCACAATGCACATTGACGTGGATCACATGTTATGGCTTGGCAAAGATGCTTTCTCCACCACTTTCTAGAAGAGCACAGGCATCATCTGTGGCCTTTCTCATGCTCCTCCCAGTTCAGGATATCCATAAGGCAGCAACATGGCCCTCTGTGCCACCACCTAGCACCACAGGGCCAACACTACCTTTGGTAGGGCGGTTCTGTGATCAGTGACCAATTGAACTCTGACCACACCTCCAGGGAGCAGTGCTTGGAAATCATCCACAGGGTGGAAATGAGCAATAACTTGTAAAAGAAACAATGAGAACTCCTGTGGCAGCGTATAAACTAACAGATTTTTTGGCGCATAGGCTTTTGTGAGCAAAGACCCACTTAATCAGATGCATGATGAAGTGGGTCTTTGCCCACAAAAGCTTATGCTCCAAAAAAATCTGTTAGTCTACAACAGTGGTGTCCAGGAGTAATTCACCTGAAGGAATGCAAGAACTGGAGGGGCATCACACTATGGTTTATTCCAGGGAAAGTGTTCAGTAGGATTCTCTTGGAGAGCATGAAGACAGAAATTGATAGACAGCTCAAGGAAGAACAGGCTGGCTTCTGAAGCAAGAGATCCTGTACTGACCAAATAGCAATTCTGAGTGATCATAAAACAGTTGCTTGAGTGGAACTGCCCCCCTACATAACCTTCACAGACTGAAAAAGCCTTTCACAGTGACACTTTGGGGAAACTGCTGAAACACCATGGCATCCCATCCAAACTTATTAACTTGATTCATTCAACATATGAACCCTCGACATGCCAAGCTGTTCACAATAGTGTCTTGACAGAATCCTTCAGCATATAGATGGGAGCGTGATGAAGATGCCTATTGTCACCTTTCCTGTTCTTGATCACAATGTACTGGATTATGAACAGATCTACAGATGGCCATCAGAAGTGGAAACTTTTAAAATAGCTAGAGGACATTTCTTTTGCTGATGATGTCACCCTCATTTCACATTAACATGAAAGCTGAAGTAAAAGGTCACAACACTAGACAAAACTGCCTCCATGACTGGGCTGGGCTGACAAGGGAAAGATGAAGACAGTGAGGATCAATCAGTCCAACAACACCACCATCACACAGGAAGGGGAATGACTTGGAAGATGTAGAGCAGTTCACCTATATGGGGAGTATTATGGCATAGATGAAGGAACAGATAAGGACATCAGTGCCAGGATATGGAAAGCATCAGCTGCATTCAAGACTCTCCATCCCATATGGAGTTCACAAATAATATCTGTGAAGATGAAACCGTGGATCTTCAACACAAATGTAAAGAGTGTGCTTGTGTATGGATGCAAGACCTAGGGTGCATCTACACTTGCCACCTATTTCGAAGTAGCCGGCACAACGTCGAAATAGCATGCGTTGCATCTACACACGCTGTGTGCTATTTCAACGTTGAAATTGACGTTAGGTGGTGAGACATCGAAATCGCTATTCCCATCCGAAGATGGGAATAGCGCCCTACTTCGACATTGAACGTTGAAGTAGGGCATGTGTAGATGATCTGTGCACTGCTACTTCGAAATAGCAGGGTCCTCCATGGCGGCCATCAGCTGAGGGGTTGAGAGACGCTCTGTCCAGCCCCTTCGGGGCTCTATGGTCACTGCGAACAGCAGCAGCCCTTAGCCCAGGGCTTCTGGCTGATGCTGCTGCTGCTGCAGCTGGGGGTCCATGCTGCATGCACAGGGTCTGCAGCCAGTTGTCGGCTCTGTGGATCTCATGCTGTGCAGGCTGAGTGTGTCTGGGAGGGGCCCTTTAAGGGAGCGACTTGGGGCTTTGCTGTCCCCTTATTTTCACAGGGATCACTTGTGTGTGTGGACGCTCTTCATTTGCTTCCAGGGCGGCTACTTTTGACGTTCTCCGTCGCTACTTTGGCGTTGAACGTCGACAGCACCAGCCCTGGAGGACATGTAGACAATACGCATCGAAGTAGCCTATTTCGATGTTCTTACTTCGAAATAGGCTACTTCGATGTAGTGTGCTAGTGTAGATGTAGCCCTAGTGTACTAAAAAGTCTTCAGATCATAAGCTACAGACCTTCACAAACAGATGCCTGAGGTACATCCTTCATATCAAATAGCAAGGCTTTGTTGCAAATGTGGAGCTTTGGAACACAGCAGGACAAGAACCAATTGACATTGAAAACAAGAGAAGAAAGTGGAGATGGCTAAGCTACACTCTCAGAAAACCATCATACAGCATAGTCTGTCTAGCTCTCACATAGACCCCACAAGGAAAACAAAAGAGGAAGACCTCAGACAATGTGGAAAAGGTCTACTGAGATTAAAGGACAATAACTGGCGTAGTCCTGGAGCCATCTAGAATTTTAGTCCCAAGACAGGGTGAATCGGAGGAGACTTGTAGATGACTTATGCTTCATGCAGAGTACAATGATTAAGTAGTAGTAGTAGTAGTACTAATAGTAAGAGTTTTGTAAAATGTCTGGATTGATCATGTATTCCAAGAATAATATCGGGCATATGTTTTTCTTTCCAGACTGTTTGACAATGGATCAAGCATAATTTTGATGAGTGTTGTGCACTAACAAATGTTCACCATATCTGCTTCACTCAGCTCATGTTCCACTAGAGTTGTGGCTCACCAAATGATCTTTGTAGCAGTGTTCTGAATGACTATGAGCTGAGGAAGATTACATGAATCCAGCCCATTGCTTTGACTATGTCATCCCTCTCTCTGAATCCCCCCTTGGCCCCCACTTCTGTACTGCATCAAATATCAGTAACTTGTCTCACTTTCATGGCCATTCACAGTCAATTTGCAGGCAGACTGTCAGCTCTCAATTGCTTAGCAGGCAGCTACTGCTCACCTCTGATCAGCCTGTTATATCAGCCACCATAGCCCACTTGTTATTTTCAAACACCCCCCTGTAACACGTCCCGCGACGCCCAGCCCCTTGGTCTAGGGCAGGCGGCAACAAAAAAGGGGGCAGTCAGCGGCTCACCGCTACCACCATACAGGCCCCAGCCCTCAGTCCAGGGCGGGGCAGCAGTTCACAAGAGTTGTATAGTTCTGGGCCCAGCCCTCAGTCCAGGGCGGGGCAGCAGTTCACAAGAGTTGTATAGTTCTGGGCCCAGCCCTCAGTCCAGGGCAGGGCAGCAGTTCACAAGAGTTAAGCACCAGCCCAGCCCTCAGTTTGGGGCGGGGCAGCAACACAAGGGTAAACACCGGCCCAGCCCTCAGTTTGGGGCGGGGCAGCAACACAAGGGTTTACAGACAGGCTCAGCAGGGCTGGCCCTGTCAGGGAGGGGGGTAGGGGGTCGCAGGCCCTCCCACTCCACTGCGACCCGGCCCGGGGCCCTGGGGGTCGCTCACATGCAACCCCGGCAGCGGGGATCCAGACCGCAACACACTGCCATTGGTTCGTGAGCGACGTTCCCCGGGCCACTTCCTACCTCACCCTCTGTTGGCGGCAGATCCCAGTCCATCTGGTCGAGGGGTCCTCCGAGGTCGGTCTCCTCCGGGTCATCCACCTTTGGGGGCTCCGGCCAATCGTCCATAACCACGTCGTTAGGGTAGTCAGGCGGCGGCAATACAGGAGACGCAGGGTGGTCCTGGGTCTGAGTGTTGTAAGGGTCCGCCGGGACTCTGGGGCAGCCCACTCCCGGGGCCTCTTCCAAGGCGGGGGGGTCTCTGCCGGCGGGAAGGTCCTGGTAGGTCCGGGAAGTCCGGGTAGTCTCCTTGGGGCATATGGACCCGGGATTGCGTGGAGCCTCTGGGGGCCTGCTCCTCCGGCCTGGCTGGGCGGCCGCAGGCCCTCTCCCTTTGGCCCCGAGGAGCTCGTGCAGGCACGTCCTCCCTGCCCGGAGGCCCAGCCCTGAATGGTTCCTGAGTCCCGCCTTTGGCTCTTCTAGCCCTTGGCCCCGCCCTCTGAGGGGCAGGCCTCTGGTCTCCTGACTCCGGCCCCGCCCACCAGGGCCTCTGCATAGCTTCCCCGGCCTCCGGGTCTGCAGGAGGCCATACTGACTCACTACACCCCCCTTCGTGTTTTCTGTCATGCTGCCCCACATACTTAGAAGTCATTTCTCATAAAAATTTGGAAAATTCAAATGTTATCCATCTGCAGCGCCCTCCTCCAAACTTTCCAGCCCTGCCCATCATGCTAAGCAGTATTTAGAATCATAGTATCCCAAGGCTGGAAGGGACCTTAGGAGGTCAATGGCATAGTTGTTTTTATTTACTAGCATTTCAAATTCTTCCTGCTTATTCCCCATACTTCTTGCATTTGTATACTGTAGGTAGTAGTCCGTCATGTCCAACGATGATGTCTTGAGCTTGCACAGGCTCATCGGTTGTAGACTCACATGTGGCTGAGGAGTCCAAGCTTTGAACAGCATGGGCTTTCACAGTGGGGGCAAGGGAATTGTCCTGGCTCTGTTGGTGCGGCTGCTGCTTTCTTCCTCTCACAAGGATCAATGAGGCGTATGCATCGCTGCTCTTCAAAGTTGTCAAACACATGTTGTATGAGAGCGCACCAGCCTGTTCGGTCTTTTGCAAGCTGCTCTAGCTGATCTGGTTTTAAACCGGCACGAGCAATGTTGGCCTTCACGCAGTCTTTATACCTCTTGCGAGGCCTACCTTGATTCCTTGTGCCCTGGAAGAGTTCACCATAGAGGAGTTGCTTAGGGATTCTTGCTCCTCCATTCGTATGACGTGCCCTGTCCAGCAAAGCTGGGCTTTCAGAATCATGGCTTCGATGCTCGTGGTTCCTGCTCTGTACAGGACTTTCAGGTTCGTAACTCTGTCCTGCCATTGAATGTGCAGTAGTGACCTCAGGCTGCATTTGCAGAAGCGCTCCAGCAGTTTTATATGTTTTCTGTACAAGGTCCAGGTTTCACAGCCATACAGGAGACTGGTCAGGACTACAGCCTTGTACGATTTCAGTTTAGTGGACTGTTGGATATTGTGCTGATTCAACACTCGTGCTCTCAGATGTCCTAGTGCCTGGCTGGCCTGGCAGATTCTGGCATTGATTTCTTTGTCAAGGGAGCCATCATTGGCTTTCACACTGCCAAGATATTTGAACTCCTCTATTGTTTTTAATTCTGATCCTTCAATAAAGATTGAAGCGGGGAGAACAGCAGATCCTGGAGCAGGATGAAACAGTACCTCGGTCTTTCCACTTCTTGCATTTGTATACAAACAATTAAGATACTGATTAGAGTTTGCCCCTCAGTTTTTACTTGTTTCTCCTTTATCACTGTTATTGCAGCCCATGCTCCCCCCCAGTTTCTAACCCATCTGTCAAGGCTCCATGTTTTCAGTTACCTGTGAGCTTTGGTCACCTGGCCCTGTCATCAGATTGTTCCTTTCCATCCTCATGCAACCTATTCCACTTTATTGGCAAGAACTTTTCAGAAATGTCCCTTCAAGCACCTAGACTCACAATTCTCTAGCAGCTCCTATAAGCAGAGGTCTGATATCCCAGCTGCTCACTTGACTTAGCAGAGCCAGTTTTAAGGAGCTGAGATATGTAAAATTTCTAAAGTACCCCAGAAGTATGTGGCACTTTCTGGATCAAAAGCTACGGTGAAGTTCACAGGCTATAACTGACTAACCCTTTCATCTCCTAGTGGCTTAGGGAGAGCACCATCCCAGTCCCTGAGAGTTCCTGAGAGAAGAGATAGGGCTGATTCTGTATCTCCATTATGTTTTTAGCTCCCTGTTGTCTTCCTGGACTCTGTGGGACACTGCCTTATTCCGCTCAGAAGCTGCGTAGAGGGCTGGGCTGCAGGAAGTGCAGTTAGTTTAAGTTAAAACAGGAACTGTCATAGTGCACTGCAACCTCAAAGCAGCAGCCAGCAAACAAGTACTTGGGCAGAAAGGTGCAAGAGTGAAGCAACTTCTGAAAGGTAAGTGCCAGAAAAAAGTGGTATTTGAGAAAGGAGAGTTACCAGAAAATGCCTGCAGAGGATGGAAGTGAGCAATCAGACCAAATGCTACTCTGCACCCCTTGGCAGTTACTTTGCAAATTCAGGCTTTGCTTACTGGGAGTTGTTCTAATGTTCCAGGGTCTAAATGATAGAAATGCCAGCTAAATCAAGCTAACCAAGTTTCAGATCTGCATTCAAACAAGAGTTTATACTTGTGGACAATCTAGGTTGTAGTTATATTAGGGCTAATTAAAAATGGAACAGCTTTAATTCAATGTATGGCCCATTCTAGGTGTAGGGACTGTCCTAATCTTGTGGGGCTGTGCAGCCCACAGTTTTTAAAGAGGCACACCCTACAATGGTGTATATGGACAAGTCAATATAAAGGCAGTCAGACTGTCATAACTGGGTTAAAATAAGTCCTGCTAAGCCTGTGGCTCTCAATCTTTGCAGACAACTCTACCCTTCTCAGGAGTCTGATTTGTTCTGTATACCCTTCTGAGAAGCTGAGGCCTTGGTTGGTGTCCATAAACAATCATGACAAGGAGCCCTGTGTTAGCCTTAGAGTCCAAATCTGAACAGTCTTGTGAAGGCCACAAAGAGAAATTCTCCTTGCATGTCAGTTTCTGATCTCTCAATCCTCACACTCTCCTGTCTCTGTCCTAAGAGTCTCATGTGGCAGCTACAAGCTCAGAGCAACACACTGAGGTGGACTCTGGTTATTCATTTGTACATTCACACCCCTACACGCACACATAATTTTAAATTTATTTGTCTGCTTCAGGTTGCTGGTTTACAAGCCACTGCTGGGCAGAAGGGACTGGGGGGAAGAGTCAGGTTGGGGAATCAGTGTCTATTGCCTCATTTTTCACATGTGTGGCTCCACACCTGAAGGTGAGGAGGAAGAGGAGACAGCAGAAGACCTGCCCTTAGCAAGGAGGTGGCACATGCTTGCAGCATGAGTTTCCAGTCCTCAGTCCCAGGGAGCAGTCAGCTCTGGCTGGAGGGGTGGAACGACTGAGCAGGCTCAGGAAGTAATAAGTGGGGAGGCACCTGCTTGGGATGATTGAGCTATGTCAGAGGAAGATGAAGGAGCTGGTGTTGCCCCAAGCATCTTGTGGGCACCACAGGAATCCAGCTTTTAATTCTCTGTTGCTTGATTTTATAGAAATGGTTATTCTTTTTCCATGGAGCAGCAAAAAATGTGGGTAAGGGGTTCACAGATCAAACACCAGTTCTTATTGTCTGACCTTAAACACCTGGGACCATGTTGTGGCGAGGTTTCATGGTCTGAACAATTTTGTCTCTAAATAAGTAATGTCTCCTTTAAATATAGAGCAGAATTTTTAAATTTTACACTGAACTAACATTTAGCTTCCTCTTCCCCACTTCCTGAGCCCAGCACGTCATCCAAGCTGGGCTTCCTGTCTTGTCAGCACATACAAACTGCAGCCACAGACCATGCACCTGATTTGCAAATGGGTATACAACCTGTCTTAAGGCTGCAGTGGATAGCCACTGACCAGTTATTACTGTTGTATCTTCAATTTTGAAACTTTAACACAATAAAATATACTTTCATAAAAAAACAATAGCCACCAAATTATACAGGTAATTAACAAATGGCAAAAATAGAGAAGTTATGTTAGGTGACCTGATACCCTTACATATGAGACAGTTATTCTACCTTTTATTGAAATTGTGTTGACAAAGATCATCTTCAAACCTGAATGGCTTCTGATTATTTGATCATTTCATATTCTCAGAACATTGCCTTCCACTGCAATCTGCTCAATTGCTAAGGTGTAGCTGCCTCTATAAACCTGTGTTTTGCTATTGCTCCTCTATAAATGTCCATGACTTGGTGGGCATGTGATACTTGTCAGCAGGGAACACTGTGACAGGGGCATCAAAATCACTCTGTGGTGATGGCTATATTATCCTTTCAGTTAGGGGCCTAGGGCAAGTGCAGAATATGCCCCTTTATCCAATATGGTTGACTGAGCACTGTGGCTCTGTGATGAGGGTGAACTGGGGGAGAGATTGGGTATTATTTGTGACACTGTCACATGACAAAAGGGAGTATCGTCTGTTTGACAGTGCACTCTATCCATTCTGGAAATGGTGTCCACCAGTGCTTTTGTTGTGATGGTATGCACGGGTACAGCATACCGTCACCTCTTCTCAGAATGGCACAGGGGTAGGAGCCAGAGCCCCTGCCAGCCCCGCAACAGCATGGGGCCCAGAGCCAGAGCAGGTTGCTGTGGGACTGCGAACCAGAGCCCCTGTGCCCTGTGTCAGAGCATGGCTGGGAGCCAGAGCCCTCACCACCCCTCCAACAGCCCCAACCGCAGTAACCCGGTGGGGCAGGGGGTTGTGGGGAAACAAGAAGCCACTTTGGCTCCACTTTTTTTTTTTTAAACAGAAAAAACACTGGTGTCCACAATGAAAAAAAGAGGTTGATAATTCAAAATTATTTGAACAAACTGGAGAAATGATCTGAGGTAAATAGGATGAAATTCAATAAGGACAAATGCAAAGTACTCCATGTAGGAGGGAACTATCAGTTTCACTCATACAGAATGGGAAGCGATAGCCTAGGAAGGAGTACTGCAGAAAGGGATGTGGGAGTCATAGCGAACCACAAGGTAAATATGAATCAACAATGTGACCTGTTGCAAAAAAAAAAACAAAAAAACAGAAAAAGCAAACATCATTGCAAACATCATTCTGTGATGTATTAACAGGAGTGTTGTACGCAAGATATGAGAAGTAATTCTTCTGCTCCACTCTGTGCTGATTAGGCGTTAACAAATGTATTGTATCGAGTTCTGGGCACCTCCACATCTTTCTTAAAATGTGAAGGCCTGGAGAAAAACCAGAAAAATGATTAAAGGTCTGTCGCCCATTCCCAGCTAGTGGGAAATAAAGGCTAGGAACTCTATCCCTACGTATCCTGGCCATTGATTGACCTATCTCCCATGAATTTATCTAGTTCTTTTTTTAACTGTTATAGTTCTGGCTTTCACCATATCCTCTGGCAAAGAGTTTCTTGGGCTGACTGTGCACTGCATGAAGAAATACTTCCTTTCATTTGTTTCCAATCCACTGCCTATTAATGTTTTCAGAGAACTATCCACAGTGACTCCAAGATCTCTTTCTTGAGCGATAATAACTAAGTGAGGCCTGGTCTCCACCAGGATTTTAGGTCAATCTTAGCTGCATTAGATCAATTTTCTTAAGCATTAGACCACAATACCGCGGCCATTCTACCATCTTTATGGTCTCTTACAGTCAATTTTGGTATACCTGCTTTTCATGAGAAGTAATGCCAAATTCAACCATGCATGGTTGAGTTTAAAATAGTGCAAATTGAGTACTGTGAAATTTGAAATTTTTGGCCTTCTGGAGATATCCCACAGTGCCCCAACATGAACCCTCTGGCCAGCAGTTCCAGCTCAGCTGCTATCCTGGTATGCAGGAAATGGACAAGAAAAGTTTGAATTTCAATTCCTGTTTGTGCCGCATGGCGAGCAGAGCAGGCAGCACATCTCAGCAGCATATCTGTCCATGAATGCCCAGGGATGCAGATAAGCTCCAGCACGGAGCATGCAGGACATCCAAGACTTTATTGTTGTGGTGGGAGGCAGGGAGGATGAATCTGTGCTGGCAGAACTACAAACCAGCAAAAGAAATGCTGAAATATATGCCAAGATCTCACAAGTGTATTGGAATCCACGAAGTCCCTTTATCAGTTAAATATTGCTATTCATCTGACAAGCTGCCCTCTCACATTAGGTTATCTACACCTTTTGATGAGGTCTTCAAAGACGCAAACATTTGGAATACAAATATGGAGACAATACTTATAACTTCAAATACAAAAACAATGCATTAACAAAAATAAGATATATAGATCCAGCAGATCATACAACAGAAAATGATAGATTACAAGAGGCATCTTGTCTCAAGCAACTCTGAGTTATGCATATTTATATTCATAAGCCAAGTCAAGGTTCAGCTGTGATCAATTGTGGGCTCTTCCCACCAGCATTCAAAGGTGTAACTTGATCTAATGGCTGGCAACTGAAAATTAGACAAATTCAAATTGAGAATGAGGCATGAATTGGTAACAGTGAGGGTGACCAGCCACAAGAACAACTTACCAGGCTCATGTTAGTGCGGGGGTCAGCAACCTTTCCAAGGCAGAGTGCTGAAATTTGCCCTTTTGACCTCTGTATATGATCCAAGTGCCGCTGATACTTTTTAAGTCACTAAGGCTGTGTCTACACGTGCCCCAAACTTCGAAATGGCCATGCAAATGGCCATTTCGAAGTTTACTAATGAAGCGCTGAAATGTATATTCAGCGCTTCATTAGCATGCGGGCGGCAGCAGCTTCTTCGAAATTGACGCGCCTTGCCGCCGCGCGGCGCGTCCAGACGGGGCTCCTTTTCGAAAGGAAGCCACCTACTTCGAAGTCCCCTTATTCCCATGAGCTCATGGGAATAAGGGGACTTCGAAATAGGCGGGGCCCTTTCGAAAAGGAGCCCCGTCTGGATGCGCCGCACGGCGGCGAGATGCGTCAATTTCGAAGCGCTGCTGCCACCCGCATGCTAATGAAGCGCTGAATATGCATTTCAGCGCTTCATTAGTAAACTTTGAAATGGCCATTTGCATGGCCATTTCGAAGTTTGGGGCACGTGTAGACGTAGCCTAATAGTCCTACTTACCACAGCTTCATTAATAAAGATTCAGAGCTTTACTGTTTAGGTGGAGGTGGATAGCATCAGCTGGTCTTTTGTTAATCCACAGGTGGCATGACTTTGAGCAAGCTCCTGGCTGCATGGGGGAGGAGGGGCAGGGATGAGCTTCTTGGCGTTCATCTTGCATGCCACTCTTTGCACCCTGTGCTGGGGGTTGCTGACCTTTGTGGTAGTGTCTCTATACTGGCAATTTTTAAATCAAAATTGGTTGTTTTTTTCTAAAAGATCTACTATATGAATTACATGGATAAATTCAATGACTTATGTCACACTAAAGCTGTGTCTACACGTGCACGCTACTTTGAAGTAGCGGCACTAACTTCGACATAGCGCCCGTCGGGGCTACACGCGTCGGGCGCTATTTCGAAGTTAACTTCGACGTTAGGCGGCGAGATGTCGAAGTCGCTAACCTCATGAGGGGATAGGAATAGCGCCCTACTTCGACATTCAACGTCGCAGTAGGGACCGTGTAGACGATCCGCGTCCCGCAATGTCGAAATTGCCAGGTCCTCCATGGTGGCCATCAGCTGGGGGGTTGAGAGATGCTCTCTCTCCAGCCCCTGCGGGGCTCTATGGTCACCGTGGGCAGCAGCCCTTAGCCCAGGGTTTCTGGCTGCTGCTGCGGCAGCTGGGGATCCATGCTGCATGCACAGGGTCTACAACCAGTTGTCGGCTCTGTGTATCTTGTGTTGTTTAGTGCAACTGTGTCTGGGAGGGGCCCTTTAAGGGAGTGGCTTGCTGTTGAGTCCGCCCTGTGACCCTGTCTGCAGCTGTTCCTGGCACCCTTATTTCGATGTGTGCTACTTTGGCGTGTAGACGTACCCTCGCAGCGCCTATTTCGATGTGGTGCCGCGCAACGTCGAAGTTGAACATCGACGTTGCCAGCCCTGGAGGACGTGTAGACGTTATTCATTGAAATAGCCTATTTCGATGTTGCTACATCGAAATAAGCTATTTCGATGTTGGCTTCACGTGTAGACGTAGCCTAAATGAGCATAATAAATGCTCAAGCTAAATGATCACAGTGGTCCCTTCTGGCCTTAGAATCTGTGAACCTGCAAGCCTGGTATTTGAACTTTACACTATGGAGGGGAGGAGACTATAGGCTCATCCTGTCTCTAACACTTGTTCTCACCCTGTGCAGATGTGGAAGTCAGCTGTAGGGCACAATGTAGCCGTGAAAGTGGAGTCCCAAGGAGATGACTGGGACACTGATCCTGATTTTGTGGTGAGTTTCAATCATGTACCTGCTTTTTGTCAGTTATGGGGATTTAGCCCTGAGAGTTGTAACATGAGCTCTGAATAGCTGTGTCTACACGTGCACGCTACTTTGAAGTAGCGGCACTAACTTCGAAATAGCGCCCGTCGCGGCTGCACGCGTCAGGCGCTATTTCAAAGTTAACTTCGACGTTAGGCGGCGAGACGTCGAAGTCGCTAACCTCATGAGGGGATCGGAATAGCACCCTACTTCGACGTTCAACGTCGAAGTAGGGACCGTGTAGACTATCCGCGTCCCGCAACGTCGAAATTGTGGGGTCCTCCATGGCAGCCATCAGCTGGGGGGTTGAGAGACGCTGTCTCTCCAGCCCGTGTGGGGCTCTATGGTCACCGTGTGCAGCAGCCCTTAGCCCAGGGCTTCTGGCTGCTGCTGCTGCAGCGGGGGATTCATGCTGCATGTACAGGGTCTGCAACTCATTGTCGGCTCTGTGTATCTTGTGCTGTTTAGTGCAAGTGTGTCTGGGAGGGGCCCTTTAAGGGAGCAGCTGGCTGTTGAGTCCGCCCTGTGACCCTGTCTGCAGCTGTGCCTGGCACCCTTATTTCGATGTGTGCTACTGTGGCGTGTAGACGTTCCCTCGCTGCACCTATTTCGATGTGGTGCTGCACAACGTCGATGTTGAACATCGACGTTGCCAGCCCTGGAGGACGTGTAGATGTTATTCATCGAAATAGCCTATTTCGATGTCGCCACATCGAAATAGGCTACTTCGATGTAGGCTTCACGTGTAGACGTAGCCAATATGTCCCAGGAGAAGATGAAACTGGAGAGCTCATTCTGCTACTTGGGGATGTTTGTTACCGGCTCTACTAGATTGGCCCAGCTACTAGGGTGCCTGACTGGGAAATGGGTGAACTTGGGCGTTCTTCCCAGTTAAGCTATGACTTGCTGTGCATCCATGCATGAGTCACTTCCTCTCAGTGCCCCTGCTCAATGGAGGTGTAGAGAGACATAGCTGTGGTCTTCAGCAGAGCTGTTGTAGGGAAAGGAAGAGCAGAGTGCTGAGGGTAGGGCTTGAAGGGCAACAGCAGAGTAGTGCTAGGAGTTAATACATTTTCCATCCATGAAGAGCAGCCATATTTTAAGTCCTGGTGACTTTATTTCCAACTGAGGGAGGAGCCCTCTAAAGTAAAGCTAAATAACCTGAGAGAGTGGTCTGTCTCCTATATAGCATTCTGTGTCCCAATATGGCAGCTCTCCATGAAGAGCGTTGGTTTCTAGATATGCAGAGCAGCATGCACTCTTTCTGGGCTCCATCAATGTGTTATCTGAGTCACTCAAAAACAAATCAGAGGCATGATCCATGTCACCTAGGACTGTGGGTGGTGGGCTCTGAAGGAAAAGGGAGCATCTGTCTTCCCACACAAGTGCCACAGAAACCTCTGCTGGTTGCATGCCTCTGATGTTCTTTTTATGGTTCAGGCAGGTTTCGGAGAAGTGTGGAAGGCCAAGTATCAGGGAGCCTTCTCAGCCACCTGTCCCGGAACCTGTATGGAACATACAAGATCACATTTCAGGTGCAGGGCTGCTCAGCTTGCAGATTGCCCACAGGCCCACATTGTCTGAGCAGCTGAAGGCAGCCTGCTGACTGGGACCTAGTGCTTGCTGGTCTCCCCTTCTGTGTACTGGAAGAGGTGCCTTCCTGTATTCTGTGCCTATAGTGTAGCAGAGTGGGGGGTGGTATGTGGGAAATGAGGGAAGGGGGTGTTGAAGAGGTCTGGGGAGGGATGGGAAGTAAGGGGAATGCAGGAAGGGATGGAGAAAAAGAGGAAACAGGGGAATTGCTTGGGAAGTGAGAGACCACTATGCAGTTTTTCCTCCACAGCAGCTGGGGTTCCTCAGTTAAGCAGGCATGTCCAGTTTTAACCCTGCTTTCCTACACCTGGACCCCACACCAAGAACACCATCCCACTGAGCCCTAGCGAGCTGCACCTGGACTCTCTACTCCATCAAGCCCCACTTTCCCAGCACCTGGAACCCCCATTAAGCTCCATCTACCTCCCAGCCCCTCCTCCACTGAGCTCAACCAGAGTCCCATTGCCTCTACACCCAGAGCCCCTGTGCATCCACATCTCTCTCTGAGGTGCCTGCACTCAGACTGCCCCACACCAGGATTCCTCCACACTAAGCCCTTCCACACTTGCATCATGCTGGGCTGAGCCTGCCCACCCACACCTGGTATGCCTGACAAAGGCCGTGTCTACACTAGCCCTAAACTTCGAAATAGCCACGCAAATGGCCATTTCGAAGTTTACTGATGAAGCGCTGAAATGCATATTCAGCGCTTCATTAGCATGTGGGCAGCCACGGCACTTCGAAATTGACGCGCCTCGCTGCCACACGGCTCGTCCTGACGGGGCTCCTTTTCGAAAGGACCCCGCCTACTTCAAAGTCCCCTTATTCCCATCAGCTCATGGGAATAACGGGACTTCGAAGCAGGCGGGGTCCTTTCTAAAAGGAGCCCCGTCAGGACGAGCCGCACGGCGGCGAGGCACGTCAATTTCAAAGTGCCACGGCCGCCCACATGCTAATGAAGCGCTGAATATGCATTTCAGCACTTCATTCGTAAACTTCGAAATGGCCATTTGCGTGGCCATTTCGAAGTTTGGGGCTAGTGTAGACACGGCCAAAGAGTGGTAGAGCTTACACTGTGGCCATCGCTTACACTGTGTCAGAGTCAGGGGCAGCCTTACTGCCGAGTCCTTGTACTTAGGGAGGTGGAGGTTTCAGGTTGATCTTCCCACTTTGGTGCAACCAGCGGCCTTCTAGAAAAGTGAAGATCTGGGGTTTTCTCAATAACCTTCCTGTGACAGACTTCTAATCACAGAATCACAGGGCTAGAGGGCACCTCAGGAGGTCATCTAGTGCAGCCCCCTGATTCAAGCAGAATCAACCCCCACTAAGTCATCCCAGCCAGGACCTTGTCCAGCCTGGACTTAAAAACCTCAAGGGATGGAGAATCCACCACCTCTCTAGGCAACGCATTCCAATGCTTTACCACCCGCCTGGTGAAGTAGTTTTTCCTAATATCTAACCTACACTTCTCCCTCTTCAACTTCAGACCATTACTCCTTGTTCTACCATCTGACACCACTGAGAACAGTTTCTCACCCTCCTTTTTAGAGCTTCCCTTCAGGAAGTTGAAGGCTGCTATTAAATCACCCCTCACTCTTCTCTTCTGTAAACTAAACAAGCCCAAATCCCTCAGCGTATCCTCATAGGTTTTGTGCTCCAGCCCCTTAATCATTTTTGTTGCCCTTCGCTGAACCTGCTCCAGCAAATCCACATCCTTTTTATACTGGGGGCCCCAAAACTGGACACAATATTCCAGATGTGGACTCACCAGTGCCGAATAAAGAGGAATAAATACTTCTCTAGATCTGCTCGAAATACTCCTGCTAATGCACCCTAGTATGCCGTTAGCCTTCTTGGCTACAAGGGCACACTGTTTACTCATATCCAGCCTTCCATCATAACCCCTAGGTCCCTTTCCATCATACTGCTGCTGAGCCAGTTGGTCCCCAGCCTGTAACAATGCTTGGGATTCTTTCGCCCCAGGTGCAGGACTCTACACTTCTCTTTATTGAACCACATCAGATTTCTTTTGTCCCAGTCCTCCAATTTATCCAGGTCACTCTGGATTCTCTCTCTACCCTCCAATGAATCTACCTCTCCCCCTAGTTTTGTGTCATCCGCAAACTTGCTGACAGTGCAATCCATTCCCTCATCCAGGTCATTAATAAAGATGTTGAATAACAAAGGCCCCAGAACCAAGCCTTGTAGCACTCCGCTTGAAACAGACTGCCATCCAGATATTGAGCCATTGACCACTGCCCGTTGGGACCAACCATCAAGCCAGCTTTCCATCCATCTTATAGTCCAAGGATCCAAGCCATATTTCCTTAACTTATGGACAAGAATGTTGTGGGAGACCGTATCAAAAGCCTTGCTGAAGTCAAGGTATATCACATCCACTGACTTCCCCATGTCCACAGAGCTTGTTACCTTGTCATAGAAGCTAATCAGATTGGTCAGGCAGGACTTGCCCCTGGTGAATTCATGTTGGCTACTTTTGATCACTTGCCCCTCATCCAAGTGCTCCAAAATGGATTCCTTGAGGATTCCCTCCATTATTTTCCCAGGGATTGAGGTAAGGTTGACGGGCCTATAGTTCCCTGGATTGTCCTTCTTTCCTTTCTTAAAGATGGGCACTATGTTTGCCTTCTTCCAGTCATCCGGTATCTCCCTCGATCTCCAAGAGTCTTCAAGGATAACGGCCAAAGGTTCAGCAATGACCTCTGCCAATGCCCTCAGTACCCTGGGGTGCATTAAATCCAGGCCCATGGACTTGTGCACATCTAGTTTTTCTAGATAGCTCAGAACTTGTTCCTTCCCCACAGATGGCTGCCCTCCACCCTCCCATA
Organism: Carettochelys insculpta; assembly: GCF_033958435.1. Classification (NCBI taxonomy): domain Eukaryota; kingdom Metazoa; phylum Chordata; order Testudines; family Carettochelyidae; genus Carettochelys; species Carettochelys insculpta. The sequence goes on along the minus strand of NC_134137.1, from coordinate 382,789,302 downwards.
CTGCATGGTCTAGGACCATCATGGGGAAGTTGACTTTGTCCGTGAAGACTGAGGCAAACAAAGCATTGAGTACTTCAGCTTTTCCTGCATCCTCTGTCACTAGGTTACCTCCCTCATCCAGTAATGGCCCCACACCTTCTCTGATAACCTGTTTATTGTTCACATGCCTGTAGAAATCCTTCTTGTTACTCTTCACATCCATTGCCAGCTCCAGTTCCAAATGTGCTTTCACTTTCCTGATTACTGCCCGGCATTCTCCAGCCGTATGTTTATACTCCTCCTCAGTCAACTGTCCATGTTTCCATTTCTTGTATGCATCCTTTTTGAATTTAAGCTGACTAAGGATTTCCCCGTTAAACCAAGCTGGTTGCCTACCATGTTTGCATTTCTTACTACGCAGCGGGATTGTTTGTTCCTGTGCCTTCAGTAAGACTTCTTTAAAATACTGCCAGTTCTCCTCAACTGTTTTCCCCTTCATCTTCGTTTCCCAAGGGATCCTGCTCATCCGGTCTCTTAGGGAGTAAAAGTCTGCTCTTCTGAAATCAAGGGTCTGTATGTTACTGCTCACCTTTCTTACTTTTGTCCGGATCATGAAATCTACGATCTCATCGTTGCAGCAGCCCAGGTTCCCTCCCACTTCTATTTCTTCTACTAGATCTTCCCTGTTTGTGAGCAGCAGGTCAAGTTGCGCACAGTCCCTGGTCAGTTCCTTCAGCACTTGTACGAAGAAGTTATCCCCAGCATTCTGCAAAAACTTCCTGGATTGTCTGTGTGCTGATGTGTTGGTCTCCCAACAAATGTCCCAATGATTAAAGTCTCCCATAAGAACCAGGGCCTGTGATTTGGAAGCTTCACTTAGCTGCCTGAAGGAAGCCTCATCTATCTCCTCTCCCTGATCTGGAGATCTATAACAGACACCAACTACAACATCACCTCTGTTACTTCCACCTCTAAGCTTAATTCAAAGACACTCAACTGGATTTTCTCCTTCCTCATACTGGAGCTCTGAGCAATCATACTGCTCCCTCACATACAGCGCAACTCCTCCTCCTTTTCTCCCCCGTCTGTCCTTCCTAAACAATTTATAACCTTCCATGACCGTGCTCCGGTAAGGCGAATCATCCCACCAAATCTCCATTATTCCAACCACCTCATACTTGTGTGACTGTGCCAGGGCCTCTAATTCTTCCTGTTTGTTCCCTAGGCTTCTGGCATTCGTGTACAAGCATCTTAGAGAAGGGGCCGATTGGCCCACTTTCTTCTCTTCACCCAGGAAACCCACTTGATTGTTCCCTCCTCCTTCCCCACTTACCTCCAGGCTTGCATCACCTTCCCCCAGCAAACCTAGTTTAAAGCCCTCCTCACTAGGTTTGCAAGCCTGCCCACAAAGATGCTCTTTCCTCTTTTAGTGAGGTGGATCCCGTCTCTTCTCAGCAATCCCTGTTCACGAAACAGAATCCCATGGTCAAAGAAACCAAATCCTTCCCTGCTACACCACCTACATGACCACACATTTACATCTGTGGTTCGACGATCCCTATGCGGACCCCTTCCTTCCACAGGGAGGATAGACGAGAAGACCACCTCTGCTCCATATTCCTTGATCTTCCTTCCTAGGGTTACGTAATCTGCCGTGATCTCGTCAATGTTGTTCTTGGCTGTATCACTGGTTGCTATATGAAGAAGTAGGAAGGGGTAATAGTCTACAGGTTTAAGAATTTTTGGCAGCAACTCTGTAATATCCCAAATTCTAGCTCCAGGCAAGCAGCAAACTTGCCAGGATTCTAGGTCCGGGTGGCAGATGGATGACACCATCCCTCTTAGGAGGAAGTCCCCGACCACCACCACTCGTCTTTTTCTCTAAGGGGTGGTGGTCATAGAACTCCCATCCCTAGGACTACGCATCCCATCCCTTCTAAACCATGGGGGCTCTTTCAGGTACAATCCCTGTGAGGTATCAGCCCCACTTATCTCTGCCATATCACCTGTGGAGAGAGGCTGAAAGTGGTTACTTAACTCCACTGGAATTGGAGAGACCTGAAATGGTTTTCTCCTCCTGGAGGTAACATACTTCCAGTTTTCCTCTTTGTTTGGGGCAGCCTGCTGTTCCTGCAGTATTATCTTTTGCCTTCTATCCAGAAAGTCTTCACCCTCTCTGATGGACCTGAGGGTTGATATTTGTGCATCAAGTCCTTTAACCTTCTCTTCTAAAATGGCTATCAGCTTGCACTTGGTACATAGAAAATCCTTTCTATCATTCAGGAGGAAGACAAACATGGCACATGACATGCAGGTCACAACAACAGACCTCTCACCAACCATGTCACTCTCTATTTTTTCCCTTATTAGAGATCCCTTATTTGTTTCTTGTGCCACCTTGAAGGGCATAAGAGAAACACCATATAATAAAGGTGAAAAAAGGTACGTGGCTCCTCCCAAAGGCGAACTCCCAGGCAAACTCCCTGTTAGCTGCTCCTGTTCGCTGCTCGCTGCTCCTGTTCGCTGCTAATATGACATTGGACCCCCTTATTTAAGTCTTGATCTCAAGGGGAGTTTTCTCAGTGATTTTTAAAAGATACAATTAAGGAGCATAATTATTTTGTGTCTTAATTTCTTCATCTGAGAAAAATGATAATAATGCTACTTGCCTGCCCCACGAGAGTTGCACAAATTCATTGGTTTTGATTAGGTACTTTGGGGTCAGCAGATGGAAAGTGCTGAGAAATGCAGTTTTGCAAAGTGCTTTTTACAATGCCAAAACAGTTGTCCTTCATTCATGCAGTAGGCACTGCTCCTGGGTAACAGGAGAATTCCCATTTGGGGTTTTATGGGATGACTCCCCCTCCCATTGGGTGATGCTGGAGCAATTTGCCAGAAGAAGCAGCGGTAGTAAGAGCAGAGCTCCACCTAGCATCCCCCATCCTCACTTTTCAAAAGGCTAGACCAGTGGTTCCCAATCTTTTCACTAGTGCAGACCCCCAATTGCCCCCGAAATCATTCACAGACCCCATACCATTCACAGACCCCCCATCTGTTTGCAGACCCCCATCAAATCCAATTCTAGCTGCTATGTACACTTCACTAAATGAAAAAAGAAACCAAAACACAGATTTGTCAGAGGGAGGAGGGATAGCTCAGTGATTAGAGCATTAGCCTTGTAAACCCAGGGTTGTGAGCTCAGCCACTGAGGGGGCCTATCATGAGTATTTGTCAGAGATGGTGATAGGTCCTACTGTGAGTGCAGGAGGCTGGACTTGATGGCCTCCAAGGTCCCTTCTAGCTCTATGAGATATATATCTGTGTATTTTATTTTTTTAATTGGAAGATATTTAATTTAAAATAATAAGTGGTTGTAACTTTGTAATCTATTTAAAACTTATTTTTATGATCATTTTTATTTATTTTTTATTTTTTTCACGGACCCTTGCAATACCCTCACAGACCCCAGGGGTCTGCAGACCCCAGGTTGGGAACCACTGGGCGAGACAAAGATGTAGGTAAGCCAGCCAGCCTTATGCTGTATGTGTGCTACAGGGAGGGCGGATCATTTGTAGTATCGGGGTAGGGCCAGTTAAGAGATATTGGACAGGTAAGCAGTGACCTGGGCAGTTAGGCTTTATTTTACTTGTTCAAATTCTGTAATGGGTTGGTCAAGGGGACACTTGGCTGGAAAGGGCAGTGAACCTGAGTTGTGGGAGGGAACCTGGAGGCACAGGGGAAGGACGAAAGGGGGAGCAGAGGATGGAGAGACCCGGTATTAGTAGGATAGGTCTCAACATTTTTCAGTCTCAACTCTTTTACATTTGCCAGGTGAGAATAGGGCTGGGGGTTTGGTTCCTTCACTCCTAGGGATATTGGCTCTGCCAGTCTGGTACATAAGGCTGACACCATCATGCTGCCTCAGTGGGACATTTTGCCTTCTTGGTCCTGTGAACTAAATGGGTGCTCTTGTTGTTAGAGCAGCAGCCAGCCTGTATTTTACTGACAGTATCCTTGTCCCTTGGCAATTCTTATTCACTGTCCGAGGTGCTCGCTGCTTTTGAAACAATAAATGCTGAAAGGGCTCCAGCTAGTTTGCATGAAGAAGTGAGAAGGAGGTGGCAACTTTTGCAGTCTGATTCCAGTCATTTTCTTTTTGTCAGGAGGCAAATGCCAGCTGATGGTGAGGCCTAACACCTTGGTTTATTGTGTCAAGAAAGAACAGAGATTTCTCATTTAGCTTTAACTGGTGTTTGCCACTCTGTATTCCTCAGGATCAATGAGAGGGGCTTGGGGAGTTTGCAATCTCCCTGCATGCCATCTCCACATTTTCCAGCAGTTCTCCATTGACTTCAATAGAAAGTATATGAGATGGTCCTGTCAGAGAGGGTTGGTGGAGCACTTTGGTCTTTTTGATGTTCAGTGTGAGGCCAAGATTCTCATATGCTTCAACGAAGGCACTTAAGATGGTCTGAAGGGATGCAGAAGAAAGAGCAGCAGTCATGTTGTCATCCGCATACTGGAGCTCCATGATCAAGGTTGTGAAGGTCTTGCTTTTAGCCTTTAGTCTCCAGAGATTGCAAAGCTTCCCATTCTTTCTATATACAATCTTCGTGCCATCTGGAAGCTTGCCATCAATAAAGTGAAGGGTCATGGTGATAAAGATGCAGAACAGTGAAGGGGCAATGAAGCAGACTTCTTTGACTCCCATTTTGATGTCAAAGGGGTCACTTTGGGATCTGTTGTTGCTGAATATTGTGGCAATGTTGTTGTGAAGCAGCCTCAAGATGCTAATGAATTTTTTGGGGCAGCTGATCTTTGAGAGGATGGCCCACAGGATGCTATTATTGACTGAGTCAACAGCTTTGGTCAGGTCAATGAAACTCATGTGTAAGGCTTAGGTTTGTCCATGACACTTTTCTTGCAGTTGCTGGACAGTGAAGATCATGTCTGTTCTTCTTTGGACTGGTCAGAAGCCACGGTCGAATTCTGAGAGAATTTCTTCTCAGTATGGCAGGAGTCGGTTTGCAAGGATTTGGGCTAAGATTTTTTCTGCCATTGCCAGGAGGAAGCTGTGACAATACCTTCCACAGTCCAAAGCTCCTTATATACCATGCAGTGGTTGTTCTAATGCCACTGTACACATGTGCAACCTGGACAACATACAAGTGTTGTTTGAAGGCACATGAACAACATCATCAATGCTGTCTCAGAAGAATCCTAAATATCTCTTGGGAGAATCGGCACAAGAACAGTAGCATCCTGGAAAAGTCAAACATGACTAGCATTGAAGCCATTATTATTCATTAACAGCTTTGTTGGACTGGTCATGTGACTCAGCTATCTGGTCAACATTTCTCAAAACAGATTCTTTTTTCTGAGTTGGGGAAAGGACAGAGGAGCGTTGGTGGCCAGTGGAAGCGATATAAAAACATGCTGAAGGCCCACATGAAAAAGGTGCCGCATGTGTGTCAACACTTGGGAGAACCTTGCCCAAGGCCATTCCCGGTGGAAAACAGCAATCTGTGAGGGGGTGGTACAATTTGAGATGTCTTGCCACAAAGCAGAGGAGGAGAGGTAGAGGAGCAAAAAAAAGTGTGAAAAACTGCCTTGCACCCCTCCAACTGCTACCAACACCTGCCCTTTCTGTGATAAGTCCTGCAGCACCAGAATCAGGCTGATCAGTCATCAGTGGACTCACAAATACAAGAGTAGCATAAAGATGTCCTACTCATTTATCAAGTGATCACCAAGAAGCATGTCAGCTATCAGAGTATATAAAAAAATTGTGACTGACATTTCTTATTTCCAAGTGTAGTGCTTTTAATTAGGTATCTTGTGCATTTCTGGATTTGGCTGGAAGGGGACAAACATTCAGTGAGCAGGGACAAGGGATGTGAAGCGAAGAGAGGAGGGAGACAGCAGGAAGGGTGGAGGTACTGCCTCAACAGCCCAGGCCTAGGACATTGGCATATAGGAATCTCATGGCTTTAATTTCTTTGTATTTGCACATTAGCAAGTATCTGTCAACTCTGCCATGAAGCCTCTAGGGGTTCCATGCCAGTCCCAAGCCTGGATAAAGGAGGAGGGTTGGTCAGATGAGTGACAATGCACTGATTATGAAACATCAATACAAATGAAATCTGATGCCAGTGTGACTAACTGATAAAAGATACTGGCTCAACCGTAACCTGGATAAACAAGGTCCGTGGTACCAATCAAATGATTCAGGTTGGGTAGATAAGTTGGCTACCAAAAGAAACTTATAACTAACGCATATACTATCAATTGGAGCATGGAACATATGAAAACTCTGGGCGACTGGAAAGTTAGAGCTGCTTCGACAGGAGATGGAGAGATACCAATAAGATATACCTGGACTGGTGGAGATGCATGGGACAGCATTGAGAGACATGTACAGATACAAAGTCGTTTAGTCAGGGAATTAAACGAAGCATGAGGCAGGAGTCAGATCCTTCTTAGTAAAAGAGCTAGAGGAGCATTTTTAGGACACAAATCAGTGAGTGCAAGAATGATGGTAGTGAGATGCGAAGCAAAACTGTTTATCATCTTGGTTATTCAGATGTATACAGCCAGGTCAGACAGTACAAAGGAAGAGATCAAGCTATTCAATAAAGACTTGACAAAGATGTTGAAGGAGGTGTGTTGATTATCAGAGGAGACTGGAATGCTAAGGTCAGAACAGATAATAAAGGTTGGGAGAGAGTCATGGGAAGGTTTGGATACGGAGAAAGAAACAAACAAGGCAAGAAACTATTAGACTTTGCTATGGAGCATGAGATGGTGATCTGCAACACAAGATTCCAACAAAAGGATTGTAGGAAGTGGACATAGCAATTGAATGACGGGAAGTCCAAGAACTTGATAGATATGATCTTGATAAGAAGAAGATGGGTACCATTAGTATAACAGTGCCAAACTTTCCAAGTGGCTGATATAGATTCTGACCACAGTCTAGTGATAGCAAGATGAAACTCAAGGGAAAGTATAAGATACAGTTTAAGAAAAGAAGAGCCGTGGCAAGGCTAGGCGAGAAGAAATAGCGAAGGCATGCAGAGCAGCGCTCGAAGAGAAGATTAGAAATGCAGGCTCAGAGAAAGACGTAGATCAGAGATTTGAAGGGATAGCCATGACGATAGAAGAGGCAATTGAGCAGACTGTTCCAGAAGAAAAGAATAATAATAAGTGGATTATGCAAGAGACACTGAAGATGGTTCAAGAGAAGAGAGCACTGAAGATCAGAAAGGATGTTTCCTAGAGGGCAGAACAGCAATATAGGGTGAAATGCAATAAGGTAAGGAGAGCTGCCAGAAAAGATAAAGCAAAATGGTTAGAGGAACAATGTGAAGATATAGAGGGGTAATGCAGCGAGCGTAAGACCAGTGAGCCGTGTAAGATGATCAGGAATGTTAATAGGAAGTGGAAGCCAAAGTAGATGGAGATCAAAGATGAGAAAGACAGGGTGCTCATGAACAAGGAGAAGGCTTTGCAATGATGAATGAGATACTGTACAGATCTGTACAAAGCACAATTGAACCTTGTGTCTCAGAGGGACTGATTGAAGAACTGAAAGAGATCTCTCCACCAAAGGGAAGGCACCTAAGGAATGCTAGTGACAATACACAAGAAAGGAAGCACATTGGAGTGCAAGAACTACAGAACGATTGTTCTAACAAGCCATCTAGGCAAGGTGCTGATGATTATACTGACGGAGAGACTGAGATCGCAGATAGAAGAACATCTAGTGGATGAGCAAGCGGGATTCAGGAAAGATAGAAGTACCATACAGCAGATATTGGCACTAAGATTGATAGCACAGAAAGCTGAATGGAAGAACAAGAACGTCTACAATTGCTTCATCATTTTTCAGAAGGCATTTGACAGTATGGATCAGAAAGTGACATGGGCAGTCTTGGAGTCATACAGAGTGGATGGCAGACAAATACGGTTGTTGAGAAGGAAATAAATGACAATGAGGAAGCAGCAGTGAGAACGTGAGGAGAGTTGGGAAATTGGTTTAGAAAGTGTAGGGGTATGAGACAAGGAGATCCAACATCGCTAAGTATCTTCATAATGCATGTAGAGCGAGCAATGGATGAGATCAAGGAAGATGTAAAAGGGATATCTGTGCATGGGATGAGCATCAACATTGAAGATGAAGAGAAGCAAGTGAGAACAGTACAGATGCTAAACAAGGGAAGTGGTACGGACTGATCGTGAACATCGATAAAACAGAAACAATGGTATTTTGAGATAAGGAAATAGGAACGAAGATCAGTGTAGATGGGCTCATACTAGAAAACATAGAAAAGTCCACGTATCTTGGGAGAAACATAATGTACAAGCTAGACAGTAAGAAGGAAATAGTGACTAGAATAGCAAAAGCAAGAGCGAGTTTGCAGGTAATGGATAAGATCTGGAAAAGCAAAACAATTAGCTTAGTAATAAAGCTGACTGTCTTGAAAATGTGTGTATTCAACAGAATGTTGTACAGGTATGAGACATGAGTGACAATAGCTTTGAAGAGAAGGATAGTGGCATTCAAGAGGAGTTGTTATAGAAAGATCTTGAGAATAGGATGGGTGCAGAAGGCCACCAAAGAGGAATTATGTAGGAAGACATATCTGAAAGAGAACCTACTGCAGAAGGTTATACAAAGCAAGTTACAGCTATTTGGGCATATCTGCAGAATGAACATAAGAACATAAGAACATAAGAATGGCCATACTGGGTCAGACCAAAGGCCCAGCTACCCCAGTATCCTGTCTGCCAATAGTGGCCAGTGCCAGATGCACCAGAGCAGGTGAACCGAAGACAATGATCAAGTGATTTGTCTCCTGCCATCTTTCTCCAGCCTTTGACTAAAGGCTAGGGGCACCATACTTTACCCTTGGCTAATAGCCATTTATGGACCTAACCTCCAAAAATTTATCAAGCTCTTTTTAAAACTCTCTTAGAGTGCTGGCCTTCACAGCCTCCTCTGGCAAGGAGTTCCACAGGTTGACTGTGCGCAGTGTGAAGAAAAATTTTCTTTTATTAGTTTTGAACCTACTACCCATTAATTTCATTTTGTGTCCTCTAGTTCTTATATTATGGGAACAAGTAAATAACTTTTCAATATTCACTTTCTCCACACCATTCATGATTTTATATACCTCTATCATATTGCCCCTCAATCTCCTCTTTTCTAGACTGAAAAGTCCCAGTCTCTCTAGCCTCTCCTCATATGGGACCCTTTCTAAACCCTTAATCATTTTAGTTGCCCTTTTCTGAACTTTTTCTAATGCCAGTATATCTTTTTTGAGGTGAGGAGACCACATCTGCACACAGTACTCAAGGTGTGGGCATACCATTGTTTTATATAGGGGAAGTATGATATTCTTCATCTTATTCTCTATCCCTTTTTTAATTATTTCTAACATCCTATTTGCTTTAGTGACTGCCGCTGCACACTGCGTGGATGTTTTCAGAGAACTATCCACTATCATTCCAAGATCCCTTTCCTGATCTGTGGTATCTAAATTTGCCCCCATCATATTGTATGTACAGTTAGGGTTATTTTTCCCAATGTGCATTACCTTACACTTACCCACATTAACTATCATTTGCCATTTTGCTGCACAATCACTCAGTTTGCTGAGATCTTTTTGAAGTTCCTCACAATCTACTTTGGTTTTGACTATCCTGAACAGCTTGGTATTATCTGCAAACTTTGCCACCTCACTGCTTAACCCTTTCTCTAGATCATTGATGAACAAGTTGAACAGGATCGGTCCCAGGACTGACCCTTGGGGAACACCACTAGTTACCCCCCTCCATTGTGAAAATTTACCATTTATTCCTAGCCTTTGTTTCCTGTCTTTTAACCAGTTTCCAATCCATGAAAGGATCTTTCCTCCTATCCCATGTTCCCCTAATTTACATAAGAGCCTTTGGTGAGGGAACTTGTCAAAGGCTTTCTGGAAATCTAAGTACATTATGTCCACTGGATCCCCCCATCTGCATGTTTGTTAACCCCTTCAAAGAACTCTAATAGATTAGTAAGACGACTTCCCTCTAGAGAAACCATGCTGACTTTTGTCCAATAAATCATGTTCCTCTACGTGTCTGACAATTTTATTCTTTACTATTGTTTCTACTAATTTGCTTGATACTGACGTTGGACTTACCAGTCTGCAATTGCCAGGGTCTCCTCTAGAGCCCTTTTTAAATATTGGCGTTGTATTAGCTGTCTTCCAGTCATTGGGTACCAAAGCTGATTTAAAGGATAGTTTACAAACCACCATTAATAGCTCTGCAATTTCAAATTTGAGTTCTTTCAAAACCCTTGGGTGAATGCCATCTGGTCCTGGAGACTTGTTACTGTTTAGCTTATCAATTAGTTCCAAAACCTCTTCTACTGACATTTCAATCTGGGACAGTTCCTCAGATTTGTCACCTACAAAGAACGGCTCGGATTTGGGAACCTCTGTAATATCCTCAGCCGTGAAGACTGAAGCAAAGAAATCATTTAGTTTCTCTGCAATGGCATTATCTTCCTTTATTGCTCCTTTTATGTCTCTATCGTCCAGGGGTCCCACTGCTTTTTTAGCGGGCTTCCTGCTTCTAATGTATTTAAAAAACATTTTACTATTGTTTTTTGAATTTATGGCTAACTGTTCCTCAAAATCTTTTTTGGCTTTTCTTATTACATTTTTACACTTAATTTGGCAGTGTTTATGTTCCTTTCTATTTTCCTCACTAGGATTTGACTTCCACTTTTTAAAGGATGCCTTTTTATCTTTCACTGCCTCTTTTACATGGTTGTTAAGCCACGGTGGCTCTTTTTTAGGTCTCTTACTGTGTTTTTTAATTTGGGGTATACATTTAAGTTGGGCCTCTAATATGGTGTCCTTGAAAAGTTTCCATGCAGCCTGCAGGGATTTTACTTTAGTTACTCTACCTTTTAATTTCTGTTTAACTAACCTCCTCATTTTTGTATAATTCCCCTTTTTGAAATTAAATGCCAGAGTGTTGGACTGCTGCGGTGTTCTTCCCAACACAGGAATATTAAATGTTATTATATTATGGTCACTATTTCCAAGCGGTCCTGTAATAGTTACTTCTTGGACCAGATCCTGCGTTCCAGTCAGTACTAGATCAAGAACTGACTCTCCCCTTGCGGGTTCCTGTACCAGCTGCTCCAAGAAGCAGTCACTTAAGGCATTGAGAAATTTTATCTCTGAATCCCATCCTGAGGTGACATGTACCCAGTCAATATGGGGATAATTGAAATCCCCTATTATTACTGAATTTTTTTATTTTGATAGCCTCTCTAATCTCCCTTAACATCTCAGCATCACTATTACTGTCCTGGTTAGGTGGTCGATAATATATTCCTAGTGCCATAGTCCTATTAGAGGAAGGAGCAATTTGATTCATTTAGGATTTTTACTTCAATTGAGTCTATATTATCTTTCACATATAGTACCACTCCACCACCCGCACGACCCGTTCTTTCTTTCCGATATATCTTATATCCTGGTATGATTGTGTCCCACTGATTGTCCTCATTCCACCAGGTTTCTGTGATGCCTATTATGTCAATCTCCTCTTTTGATATGAGGTACTCTAGTTCCCCCATCTTATTAGACAGACTTCTAGCATTTGTGTAAAAGCACTTTAAAAAACTACCACTATCTATATGTCTGCCCTTCTCTGATGCGTTGGATTTTTTTTTTATATGTGATGTTTCTCATCTGATCTGGCCCATACTTTACCATCTCCCATCTTCTCTTTCTGACTGAATTCTAAGGAATCTCTATCAATGGAGTCTCATCTAAGAGAAGTCTCTGTCCAATCCATGTGCTCCCCTGCACCAATCGGCTTTCCCCCATCTCTTATTTTAAAAACTGCTGTACGACTTTTTTAATGTTTAATGCCAGCAGTCTGGATCCACCTTGTTTTAGGTGGAGCCCATCATTCCTGTATAGGCTGCCCCTACCCCAAAAGTGTCCCCAGTTCCTAATAAATCTAAACCCTTCCTCACTACACCATCGTCTCATCCACACATTGAAACTCTGAAGCTCTGCCTGTCTACCTGGCCCTGCGTGTGGAACTGGAAGCATTTCTGAGAATGCCACCATAGAGGTCCTGGATTTCAGTCTCCTTTCTAGCAACCTAAATTTGGCTTCCAGGACATCTCTCCTACCCTTCCCTATGTCATTGGTACCTACATGTACCACAACTACCAGCTCCTCCCCAGCACTGCATATAAGCCTATCTAGATGCCTCAAAAGATCCGCAACCTTCGCACCAGGCAGACAAGTCACCATGTGGTTCTCCCGGTCATCACAAACCCAACTATCTATATTTCTAATGATCGAATCCCCCACTACTAACACCTGCCTCTTCCTAACAAGAATGGAAAAATCAAGACCCTGGTATTTGGCATAATGGAAGATTCAAATAGGAGAGGCAGGCCTCACAGAGAATGGATAGATGATATAGTAGATTGGTGCAGAGCTATTCTACAGAAACTAAGCCACTCCTCAGTGGACACGGAAAGATGGAAGAAAATAGTGAGGGAGGCATCAGACAGCAATGGGCTCTGAGTCCATGGTTGTTGATAATGATGATGAAGTATCTGTCACTGGTGCAAGACACTGCAAGAGTAAAAATGACAAGCAGCGACTTTTTAAATCATTGCCGCCAGCAAAGAACAGAGGAGTGTGCGTTTTCCACTCTGTGAATTTCAGACAAGAAGAAAAATTGCAGGTCCCTCAGATTTCTGCTACAATAGCTCACACCCAATACATCCAGATGTAACTAGGCTGTATCTATGTTGGTATGAGAAATAAACCTGGCAGTATAGTTTAGTAACAGTGCTGAGCATCCTGTGGTCCTACTGCCTGGCATCTCTGCCAAGTATCTTCAACAACTTCATGGGAGATGTCATGGTATATAATTCTGCCCTAACAAGCTCTTTGGTGAGAGACACCTGGCACTGGAGGCATATATGCAGCAAGCCTCAAGTTCAAGCAGTGTCGGAAATAAAGCTGGTCAGGAACCATGATTTTCAGGTAATTGGAATTTTGGTATTTTTAAAAAATGGTTACCAGTAAGAATGGAAGCCAAAATTGTGAAGTTTCCTGAGAAATAAAATGTAAGGAAAAAAGAATTATTTATTTAATTTCAATTTAGCCTCTGTCATACTTATATTTTATAGTAAAACAAAACACTATACACATTTTGTTATTTAATACTTCTATTTTATAATCTATAATATAAAATGCCTAAACATAAAATTTAACCATTACATTCTGATAAGGTTTTGATATTTATGCAAAATGAAATGTAATGTAATCAGAATTGACACATTCCAGCATTTTGTCAAGGGCTAAAAGTGCAGCGGGAAAATTGTGCTCCTCTATTTGGAGCAGCCATGTGTCTCCTTAGGAGGGAATTTCTGAGAGGAGGTCTCTAATGCAGACAGGCTTACACTCCTACTGAAATATTCCGAAAAGAACAGGTGTCATCAAGCTGAAAGAAATATTTTTGGAGACAGTTGCTTTCTTTAAATGGAGCCTGCCCAGCTGTGGGATAATACAATGCCAGGGGGTCTCTGTCCATGGTTGTAAGGGTGACCCCTGTGCTGGGTGGGCTTTTATCTTATCAAGAGGTACACATGCAGTAATGTTGATCCTGTGTGCCCAGGCCACGACTTTGTCCATCTATGGGTGCAGATGCGCTAATGGTGAGTGCTGTCTGTTAATGGTAGCATGCATGGTAATGATGACTTCTGTACTTGAGTGATCTTCGCCCATTCATGGAGGTGCAAGATAATGGGGACCTCTGTGCTGAGGGAGTTTGCCCTGCTCTGTGGTGTGCCGGTGATCACCCAGGACATATATTTCCAGGGGACATCAAAGTACTGTGTCCTCCACTGTTTTCAGCCCTGGCCAGTGAAATATTTGGACCTAGTCCATTCTAAAGGCAGACAAGGTGTTGATCCCTGCACCCAGCACTGTTGTCCCTAGCAGCAATGTTTAGGCTCCACTCATGGGGATATTGGCTTTGTTTTGCAGAATGACATCTCAGAGAGGGACCAGAGATGGGGAGCCAAAACCATTGAGGGCTCTGGACGGGCTGAGCACATCAAGTAAGTTTCCCACTTTAGCTGTTATCCAGGTTTTCTGCTAGCACCTAAGAGTTGCCAGATCAGGTCAGCCCAGGTGACCATCTAGTCCAGTCTTCGTTGGTCCAGTCAAATATGAAATTCCCGGGGTTGGGAGAAGGGCCCTAGGTCACAACCGTATGCCTTTGCACAAACACCAACTTTCAAAACCCCTGGGGAGAGTCATAACTAATTCTATGCTCTCAGTTTGAAGTGTCACTTATACTCTCTAGGGTTGCCTGTCATCCAGAATTGGCCTGGAGTCTCCAGGGTTTAAAAATAATCTTTGATTTAAGATTACATCATATGATGAAATCTCCAGGAACACATCCAACCAAAATTGGCAAACCTGCCAGGCAGAGTAGGGGCAGGTGATGAAGGAAAGGGCAAGGGGAAGGATCTCTCTACCCAGTCCCTCACCCACCACCACATGCAGCCAGCATACCCATGCCTTAGTTACCCTCAGCACAGTTGTATGCCAGCTGGGGGTGGAGGCCTGTTTGTCCTTTTGAGGACATTTGGTTTATTCCTGCCTCATTGCTCCGTTCATCTGCCCCGCCTCCCATCCCACATTCATGCCTTAGGATCAGACTTGCATGCCTCCTCCCTGCTCTGCTGCTGTCTTGTTGTAGGGCCAAGTTTGGGTGCCCCTTTCCTGGCACTTTAGTCACCTCACTCTTCTCTTCTCCTATCTTGAGGCCAGGCTAGTGCTGGGTGCTTCTGGGCCATGTGAGCCACCCAATTAGATAGGGCATGATTCTTTCTGGCCCTGCCTTTGGACCTATCGTTATTGTCTCCCTCGCCACCCCCTGGTTTGGTATCTTGGGGTCAAAGGGGCAAGTCTTGTGTGACAGTATGTCTCTGGGCATCACCTGTACCTGCAAGCACCACCCCCAGCCAATGGGAGTTGTAGGGATGGTGTTAGTGTGGGAGTAGCAAATGGAACTGCCTCCTCCTCTTTCCCCAGCCAGAGGCTACACAGATGTCCCAGCAATCAGCTGCTTCCAGGAGAAGCATACCATCATGGTATGCGGCAGCCTGCCTGAGCCCTGCTGCGCTGCTGGACTTTTAGCAGCCTAGAGATCACAATCAGCTGGCAGGCTTTCCAGGAGCAACTAATACAACACAGTCAATGGGACTGTGACCACCAAATAATTATGGATTTATTTTCGCAAGAGTCCCATTAGCCCAAAGCCCTGGGTTGTGCCCCTAAAGCCCCTGCCTTAATCCTGCCCTGGCAGGGTGGGGAGAGACAAGGAAGTGAGTGGAGATGGAAACCTCATGAAAGACGGTGAAAAGATGAGTGATAAGTAAGCAGCAGGCAGGCGTATGGGCAGCACCTGGAATAGAGGAGTGGCGGAGTGTGGGTGGGACCATGGACAGAAGAGGTGGGACAAGGAGCTAGCCTCCCAGGGAAGTTTTACCCACTGCCCAAGTTAAATACATTGGCACAGTGTTGATATTTAGCAGGAATCTGTGGAGTTGTTGGGGGTGGGGAGAGGATGGACATTCCTGGGGTCACCTTTGCATCTTCTCCTTACACCTCTGAATTATTTTTGGAAGACCAAGTAAGATGCAAATAGTTGCTAATTATGGGTCAGCTTTTGGAAATAAGACCTTCATCAAAACAGGAAGACAAGATATACTGCATCCGACCACTAGAAGAATTGCTGATCATGGCAATCAGCCAGGGATAAGAACAAGTGATGAATTAGATTAAAATGAAGAATTTTGGGGAGCCTTGAGTGGTAGTTACCTCTAAGGGAATTGTCTGATGAAAGGACTGACCAGCCTATGGACTCCACTAAATTGGCGGCTGTGGGCTTCTTGTGCTGAGTGGAGTAGTATGGTGTTGGGAGGGTGAACTACAGGCCCCATGAAATCAGATCAGGCACCCAACTCTACCAGCACTTCTAGGCTGGCATCAGTAGGACTGAGCCAAAAGAAATCTGATGAGGTTCAACAAGGACTGGTGCAGAGTCCTACACTTAGAACAGAAGAATTCCATGCACTGCTACAGGCTGGGAACTGACTGGCTAATCAGCAGTTCTGCAGAACAAGACCTGTGGGTTACAGTGGATAAGAAGCTGGATATAAGTGAACACTGTGCCCTCGTTGATAAGAAAAGTAATGGCATAATAGACTGCATTAGTAGGAGCATTGAAGATTGAGCAGAAGTGATTATTTGCCTTTATTTGGCACTGGAGATGCCACATCTGGAGTACACTCATCCCTCGTTTGTAGACCTGTAGGCATCCTTCAGTCTGCACAGACTATGGATCGCGCCCTTTAAAGTTTCAATTGAGGACTTCATTTACAGCGTCTATTGTGACTATGAAGACCCACACGAGATGCCATCGAGCTCCTACCAGTAATGGACGAACTGGGTCAAGAACTGACTGTGGATGAACTGAAGAGAGCCATCGACAGCATTGCAGCAGGAAAGGCCCCTGGTCAGGATGGTATACCACCAGAGGTAATCAAATGTGCCGTGGACACACTCCTGGAACCCCTGCATGAGCTACTGTGCCTGTGCTGGAAAGAGGGAGAGGTTCCACAGGATATGCGTGACGCTAACATTGTAACGTTGTATAAGAACAAAGGAGACAGAAGCGACTGCAACAACTACCGTGGGATCTCCCTCCTAAGCGTCACTGGTAAACTGTTCGCTCGCGTCATCCTTGGCAGACTCCAGAAGATTGCTGAGAGGGTGTACCCCGAATCGCAGTGTGGATTCCGCGCAGAGAGGTCTACCATTGACATGGTCTTCTCTCTAAGGCAGCTGCAGGAGAAGTGCAGGGAGCAGAGAAAGCCACTCTACATAGCCTTCATTGACGTGACCAAGGCCTTTGACTTGGTCAGCAGGGATGGTCTGTTCAAACTCCTCCACAAGATAGGTTGTCCTCCACGGTTACTCAAGATGATCCAGTCATTCCATGAAGACATGAGAGGAACCACCCAACATGACGGCGCATTATCGGATGCTTTCAGAATCAGGAGCGGCGTCAAACAAGGATGCGTGCTTGCTCCGACACTGTTCGGGATCTTCTTTGCACTCCTCCTGAAGCATGCCTTTGGATCTTCAACAGAGGGCATCTTGCTGCACACAAGATCTGATGGGAAACTGTTTAACCTTGCAAGGCTGAAAGCTAAGTCTAAGGTGCGAGAAGTCCTCATCCCTCATTTAACGAGTACTTTACCTGACAGAGTGGGTCTTTGGCCACAAAAGCTTATGCTCATACATTTCTGTTAGTTTATAAGGTACCACAGGACCCCTAGTTGCTTTTGCAGATCCAGACTAACACAGCTACCCCTCTGATACTTTACTTATGAGTAGTTGCTAAAACAAGGAATGCACATAATTATGTTTGTTCACTAAATGAGTGAACTTCCCTCACTTATATGAGCAAGCCACAGGGTCCGTGGCTGTGGGGCAGGGAAACTGCCAGCCCTGCGGCTGGAGCCTTCTCCCTCCCTTCCCTCAGATATGCAGCTGTCTGTCAACCCTGCAGTTGCAGGGAGAGAGGGAGAAGGCTCTTAGCCTGGTTCCCTCCCCTGCGCTGGCAGGAATGTGAAACTGACCAGCCATGAGCTGATCAGTTTCCCAGCCCTACAAGCCCTGGAGAGACTGGAATCAGCCTGCCCCTCCTTTCCAGTTCCCACCACACCTTCCCCTGCAGGACAATTTGAGTTATGCAGGTGTTGCAGGAACAACCCCTGGGTAATGCGAGGGTTTACTGTATTAGGTCCCCCCACCTGCCCTGCAGACCTCATCCTTGTCCAGGTTTTAAACCTCCCCCCTCCAGATCACAAACTGCCCCCAGGCTTAGACTCCCCCTGCAGTCCCAAACTGCCCCCAGCCTTACACCCCCCAGCAGTCCCAAACTGCCCCCCAACTTTACACCCCTCCAGCAGCCCCAAACTACCCCCAGGCTTACACCCCCTCCAGTAGCCACAACTTCCCCCAGTCTTAAACCCACACCTACATCTCTAAATGGTCCCAGCCCCTGTGCAGCCTCTTCACTGGGGCTACTAGGCTGGGTGGCTCCCTCAGCCCTCCTGCTCCCAGCAGGCAACAGTTGTTAAAACCAATTAACTCAAGTGTTAAGGTTTCAGCGCTTAGGCATAAGGTAATTGCTACCCCTAGAGATAGAGATAGCTGTTGGAGATGGCAGCTGTTTCTATTGATAGATATCTGCCTGAGGCAGCAGTGTTAAGAAACTGCAAATGGCTCCTTTAACAGCCACATGCAGCTGGGAACTGCCCAGCTGGTGACCTTTAACAAATCAACAACTAGGTTGAGAATCTCTGCTCTACACATATACACTACATCCTATATCTGGTGCCAAACTATTTAAATACATCAGAAAAGTACCTAAACTCAACTGGTCTATGTGAAGGTACAAGCACTTGTAATGAATTGGAGAATTTTACATGTATTTTAATGGGAATTTAGTGTAGCTCTTATGAGTTTTTGCCTATGAGCAGAAATTTGGGAACCAATTGTTCTCATATACTGCATTCAGTTTTGGGCCCCCACTATAAAATGGATGTGAACAGGCCCACTTGAAAAGGGCAGTAGGGGGTGGGAAGCAAAGGGGAGAGTTGCTCCTGGCCCTGTGTTTCAAAGGGGCCTGGAGCTCTGACTGCCACTGCTGTTACATTGGCAACAATGGTGGCTGCAGATCCAGGCCCTTTCAAATGCTTCAGAGTGCTGTGCCACTGCTCCCTGTGTGGCTCTGAGGGAATGGGAGGGTGTCAGGGGGGAACCCAGGACTGACTGACCTACACCCTGCCCATTTCACCCTTGGCCCCACCCCTTCAGGGGCATGGAGCTGGGGCCCCCTCCCACCTTGCCCAGGGACCTGTGGCAGCTGTTGGCACTGCTGGATATGGGAACCAGCAAGACGCCTGGGCTTTATAAATACAAACACCTTTAGTACTTCAGACAGGCAGAGTTCCTGGGGACAAGACAGGTGTGACTCCTCTGCCATCCCTGGACCTTTAATTGCTTCCATTGTAGAGTAAACAGAGACATGGCAGGTTAACTGGCTGAAAAAAATAGAATAGGGGCTTCTGTGTTTATCTTCTGGCCCCACCTATTAGGGCTCAGTACCTTGCCCCACTCACAGCTTCTTAAGAGCTCACTGTACAGAGCTATGGGAGACCAGGGGAAGGTCAGATGTGCCTTAGCACCCACTGCCAACAAGCTTGATAGCCTCTACAACCCTTGTGTTTCATCCTGTCTGTCCACTTCCCTTGCCACACATGTGATAGCCTGAGACAGGCACAATGGGTCTCGAAGGGTACCCTGGGAACCTAGAAGAGGAAAAGCCCTTTAGAGGTAGAATTGGTGATGTGTCTTGGGGGTTGCAGCATGGGTCAGATTGCTCCTGGTCTTGGGAAGGTTGCACAAGGAGTATGTTCCTGAATGGGTTAGAGTGGGGGGGAACGGGGCACAACCAGGTGTTCCATGGTATGTGTCAGACAGAGGGAGAGAGATTCTGGGGTACCGAAAGAAACTTATCTTAAGGCTGAATGTTGTCCATCAGACTGAGCTAACAAGACATCATTGCCCTCAACTCTGGTGTGATTTTTAATTTCAGACAGACAGTGAGTCAAAAGTAGGCTGTTGCTATGATGATGTCTAATTACAGGAAAAGGAAGTGGTGACTTCATTCAGCGAACTGAAATCAGCCAAATAAAGACTTCAGCAAACCACCAGCAGTGAAATGGGAGGAGTGATTGGGAGTGTGTTCTTTAGCAGCCATTCCTGTCACCCCTCTCCTGGGCCCTTGCCGTAGAAGGTTGTGCATGTTTCCTTTGGATGTGGCTCATCTTTAAGCACTCTTGCTGTGTGTAAGTTGGGGAATCGTCTTGCTATTCTGTGTGACAGGGCCAGGCCAAAAAGCTGCTACAGCAGTCCAAAAGGGAGAGAAGAGTCAACTCCCTTTCTAATTAGAGGTGGATTGCTCCAGGGCAATCAGGAGCAGCTAGCAGGGAACCTGCCCAGGCAGATGAGGACCAGCTGATTCTACTCAGGGGCCTATTGAAGGCCTGTGGGATGCCTTTTAAAAGCTGCCCCAGTTAGAAGTTGGTGAGAGGATACACCAATATCAGTCAGTGTTGTTGTGATGGGGTTCAGGGGTCTCCATGCACTGCACCCTGTCTGCTGGCAGGAGTGACTCTCACTCAGCAGGTACAACAGGAGGTTTATTAGGCAACAGATGCCCAGTTTCCCACAGAAGCGTCAGTACAGCAGTCAGACACAGTCATTCCAACCCATCCTGGGGAGAGGAGCCCGAGGGGTGCCCCTCTGGGGTGTAGCTTTCCCCCTCCTCAGGCTGGTTGCCTTCCAGCTCCCTCTCCCCCAGCTTCTAACTGCCGCCCCCAATTCAAAACCAGCTCGGCTCTACCCTCCTCTTTGTTCAGGGCTGAGGTGTTACCTGCCAGCCTAGGTTATAGCCCCAGGGTCATCCTTAGCCACTGGGAGCTGCTCTGCTTGTCTCCCACATCCAGCCTGAGTCTCACACATGCACCCCCCACCACTCCATCACAGTTGTAAGCTGGGGCTAGCTGAGGGAGGGAAAAGATGGACTCCTACCCCAGAAACTAGCTACTAGCCTGATCCCCTGATGTGCTAACATATGCTATTGAGGGGAACTTTTCTGGCTTCTATGTTACCTCAGTGACATGGGCCAGTGAAAGGATTCCCACTCTCACTTTGTTTACACAGAGGACTGCCTGACCTGAAGGGCTCCCCTTATACTCTCCTGTGTGACAGAGCCCTTGTACCTCCAAAAAGGCTGGGCCAAGTTTTGGAGGGGGTGCTTGACCCCAACCTTGTGATCCCCTAGGGCAGGGGCTAGGGTGTTCACTTTTGGGGTACTTGCTTCATACTGGAAGTTTTCCTGAGCCAATGATCACTACATACAGTTCAAAGCAAATACAATTTATTAAACAGCAATCATTTTTAAGAAAGTAAGGAAAAATGAGAAAGGTGAAAGGCAAACACCCAACCCTGCCTGTGGCAGGGGAACATCATAAACATCTTGTCCAGAAAGTAAGAGCAGTTCAGTCTATTCTTTGTAGGTCACAGATCACCTCCTCAGACCTCGGCTGTGCTGCAGGGTTGCTATGGGTTGGACACTGGCTCTGGCCGTGATCGCACACCTTCAGCGTCTGGGTGGCAGGAACCTTCTCACCAGTGTCAGCCCCCGCATTGGAGTTACAATCCCTGCCCCCATCCAAATCTGGCCTGAAAGGCTTCTTGGATGGCGGTACCTTGCTGTGATGGGCCTCTGCACAGAGCCCTCGCCCCCCAGCACAGTCTCTCCAGCCGCTTACTGCATCCAGCTCCAGGCTGCTCCAGTCTCTGTTCCACTCACTGCTGCTTTCCAGCATCTAGGCTGCTTCTCTGGTGCCTCTGGCTCTGTGACTGCAGCCCAGCTCCCAAAATTGATCTGCTCTCTGGGCAATGTCTCTGGCTTTTTCTGGCTGGCCCAGCTCTGCTCTCCAGTTCAGCTCAGGCCCGTACTCTCTCCATAGTTTAGCCTCACACTGTCAGACCCAGGCAAATCCAGCTCATAGGGAGGATGGGACCACACCGGTCTCCTGACTCTCTTATTAGGCTGCCTTCCCTATCAATCAGGTCAAGCTGGAGCCTTGGCCTCTTCCCGTGGTTCCTGGGGACTGTCAGTTCCAGGGTCCTGACTTCTCAGCTACCCTTCCCCTTCCTTTTGGTACTGTGAGCTACCCAGGCAAAATGAGTATGAGTAAGGGGCTAGCAATCTGTCAGACAACCAGAAATGTCAGGTAATGGTGGTAAGTGGCTCCCTCGGGTGAGCTGCTGGCTGCTGGCTGCTGGCTGCTGCAGGACTGGCTGCCCAGTGTGGGCTGTCAACTGCCAAATGGCCAGCTCCCCTAGGCTGGCTGCCTGGGTCTGTCTCTCTGTGGTGGGCTGCCAGCTGCCCAGGGCCAGCTTCCACAGGGAGGGATGTCAGCTGACTCAGGGCAGGCTGGTAGTGAGGGGCCACTTGCAGTGGGGCCGAGAGAGAGATTATCCAGCTGCCACTTAACCCACATTCCCTTTTATCCAACATTGCCCTGCTTGCCCAAACCAGCAGCAACCTGCCTGCTGGGCTGGGAGAGTGGGACATATTCAGATAAAATGGAATGCTGGGTAACTGGGGGTTGAATAATTGGAATCCATTTTGGAGCACTTGGAAGAGGGGAAAGTGATCAAAAGTAGCCAACATGGATTCACCAAGGGCAAGTTGCACCTGACCAATCTGATTAGCTTCTATGATAAGGTAAGAGGCTCTGTGGACATGGGGAAGTCAGTGGATGTGATATACATTGCCTTAAGCAAAGCTTTTGACACAGTCTCCCACAATATCCTTGCCCATAAGTTAAGGAAGTATAGATTGGATACATGAACTATAAGATGGATAGAAAGCTGGCTTGATGGTCGAGCCCAACAGGTAGTGGCCAATGGTTCAATATCTGGATGGTGGTCAGTTTCAAGTGGAGTGCTGCAAGGCTCGGTTCTGGGGCTGGTGTTATTCAACATATTTATTAATGACCTGGATGAGGGACTGGATAGCACCCTCAGCAAGTTTGCGAATGACACTAAGCTAGGGGGAGAGAGCTGATAGAGGAGGTATCTGAGCCTTTACTTATCATCATTGGAAAATCATGGGAGACAGGAGAGATTCCAGAAGACTGGAAAAGGGCAAATATAGTGCCAATCTGTAAAAAGGGGAATAAGAATAACCTGGGAAAACACAGACCAGTCAGCTTAACTTCAGTGCCAGGACAGATAATGGAGCAGTTAATTAAAGAAATCATCTGCAAGCACTTGGAAGGTGCTAAGGTGATAGGGAACAGCCAGCATGGATTTGTAAAGAACAAATCATATCAAACTAATCTGATAGCTTTCTTTGGTAGGATAATGAGCCTTGTGGATAGGGGAGAAGCGGTAGATGTGGTATGCCTAGACTTTAGTAAAGCATTTGATACAGTCTCACATGATATTCTTATAAAAAAAACTAGGCAAATAAAATTTAGATGAGGCTACTATAAGGTGGGTGCATAACTGGCTGGATAACTGTACCCAGAGATTAGTTCTTAATGGTTGTCAATCCTGCTGGAAAAGTATAACAAGTGGGGTTCCGCAGGGGTTTGTGTTTGGACTGGTTCTGTTCAATATCCTCATCAATGATTTAGATATTGGCATAGGATGTATGCTTATTAAGTTTGCAGATGATACCAAGCTGGGAGGGGTTGCAACTGCTTTGGAGGATAGGGTCATAATTCAAAATGATCTGGATACATTGGAGAAATGGTCTGAGGTAAAGAGGATAAAGTTTAATAAGGACAAATGCAAAGTGCTCCACTTAGGAAGGAACAATCAGTTTCACACGTACAGAACGTGGAGAGACTGTCTGGGAATGACTACAGCAGAAAGGGATCTAGGGGTTATAGTGGACCACAAGCTAAATATGAGTCAACAGTGTGATGCTGTTGCAAAAAAAGCAAACATTATTCTGGGATGCATTAACAGGTGTGTTATGAACAAGACACGAGAAGTCATTCTTCTGCTCTACTCTGTGGTGGTTAGGCCTCATCTGTAGTATTGTGTCCAGTTCTAGGCACCGCAGTTCAAGAAAGATGCTGAGAAATTGGAGAGGGTCCAGAGAAGAGCGACAAGAATGATTAAAGGTCTAGAGAATGTGACTTATGAAGAAAGGCTGAAAGAATTGGGCTTGTTTAGTTTGGAAAAGAGAAGATTGAGTGGAGACATGATAGCAGTTTTCAGGTATCTAAAAGGGTGTCATAGGGAGGAGGGAGAAAACTTGTTCTTCTTGGTCTCTGAGGATAGAACAAGAGGCAATGGGCTTAGACTGCAGCAAGGGAGGTTTAGGTTGGACATTAGAAAAAAGTTCCTAACTGTCAGGGTGGTCAAACAGTGGAATAAATTGCCCAGGGAGGTTGTGGAATCTTTATCACTGGAGATATTTAAGAACAGGTTAGATAGATGTCTGTCAGGGATGGTTTAGACAGTATTTGGCCCTGCCATTGGGGCAGGGGACTGGACTCGATGGCCTCTCGAGGTCCCTTCCAGTCCTAGTGTTCTATGAGTCTATGATTCTATGATACGTTGGAGGGTAGAGATAGAATCCAGAGTGACCTGGATAAATTGGAGGATTGGGCCAAAAGAAATCTAATGCAGTTCAACAAGAAGTGTAGAGTCCTGCACCTGGGACAGAAGAATCCCAAGCATTATTATAAGCTGGGAACTGACTCGCTAAGCAGCAGTACAGCAGACGGGGTCATAGGGATTATGGTGCATGAAAGGCTGGGTATGAATAAACAGTGTGCCCTTGTAGCCAAGAAGGCTAACGGCATATTAGGGTGCATTAGGAGGATCATTTAGAGCAGACCTGGAGAAGTTGTTGTTTCCCTCTCTTTGGCACTGGTGAGGCCACATCTGGAACATTGTGTCTAGTTTTGGGCCACCAGTATAGAAAGGATGTGGATGTGCTGGAGCAGGTTCAGCAGAGGGCAACGAAAATTATTAAGGGGCTGGAGCACATGAGCTATGAGGATAGGCTGAGGGATTTGGGCTCATTTAGTTTACAGAAGAGAAGCCTGAGGGGTGATTTAGTAGCAGCCTTCAACTTCCTAAAGGGAAGCTCTGAAAAGGATGGAGAGAAACTGTTCTTAATGTTGACAGATGGCAGAAGAAGGAGTAATAGTCTGAAGTTACAGAAGGAGAGCAGTAAGTTGGATATTAGGAAAAACTACTTCACCAGGAGGGTGAATGGAATGCGTTCCACTGGACTGCATTGCCTAGAGAGCTGGTGGAATCTCCATCCCTTGAGGTTTTTAAGTCCCAGCTTGACAACGTCCTGGCTAGGATGACTTAGTTGGGGTTGATCCTGCTGGAAGCAGGGGGCTGGTTTAGATGACCTCCTGAGGTCCCTTCTAACCCTATGATTCTATGAATTGAGGGTTGCACTCTGTGTGTGTGTGTGTGTGTGTCCATCCCTCCATGCAGCAGCATGGAGCACCCGTCCAGTGCCCTGCCCTGCCCCCACCTGAATGGCAGCATGGTGCACCTGTCCCACCCCTCCCCCCTGCTGTGCAGCAGCACAGAGCACCCATCCAGCACCCTGACCCCCATCCTCCACCCCCTGGTGCGGCAGCATGGGCAGGGGGACCCAGCAGCTTAACGCTGCTGGGAACAGGTGGCTCGAGCACAGGAAGCCAGCTGCTCCTCCCTCCCTCACAGTAGCATGGGCTGGGGCCTGCTGCTAGGATCAACTTAACCCTGGTGGCCGGTGGGGAGTGCAGCAGAGCATGGTGAGCCAGCCACCCCCCGCTCGCAGCAGCACAGGACAGGACATGAGCTGCTGGAAGCATGGAGCGGGCTGCCCTGATGGAGGTGGTGCTCCGGCGACTGGGGTGACCAGGGCTTTGGGGAGGAGAGTGGTGGAACAGTGCAGACCCCAGATGGCGAAGGGATCCTCTCCGTTACCCAGAATATTTGAATATCTGGCAACCACCTGATCCCAAGGCTGCCTGATATGGAAGAGTTTACTATATAGCTGAATTACCACAGGGCTAATTACTCCAGCAATGACAGGTTAGGCATTTCACAGCTCACTACTCAAAGACTTAAATTTAAGCAGAACAGAGAAATAAAAATTATGAAATGCACAGGCCAGTCAGAAACCGAAAATAAGACACGTTGAAAAGAAATAAAAAAGTAGCAAGAACTTCACAGTAGGAATGTGAACTAGTGTCCAAAACCAAAAGCAACAGTCCTGTAGCACCTTAAAGAATAATAATTTTATTTATTATGTGGGTGATAGAGACACACACACACTGTAAAGGTGACAGAGATTCGCATGGCCCCTTTAAGTATGCTGAGCATGTTCAGAGTTGCCAGCTAGCTCCCTCCATCCCTAGCCTCAACTTGTCCCCTCCTCTCTGTGGGGATGGTTTACAGAGGTTGGGGAGGGGGACACCCTGATATCAGGGCCTCGTTCTTCTTCCTCCCCTACCCTGTACAGCAAGCAATAGACTCCATAACAGAAAGCAGGAGACGCACAGCACTTGATGGCCTCCTGGTCAAACCAGTCAGGATCACCTGTCAAAGGCTCCGAGATCTGCCAGTAGATCAGATGTAAAGTATTTTATACAAAGTGCCACCTAGTGGTGAAACAATGTAAAATTTAGTAACTGAGAGAGAGCTGTGCTAATCTATATCCTATCAAAACAAAAAGCAGTCAAGGAGCACTTTAAAGACTAACAAAATAATTTATTAGGTGAGCTTTCGTGGGACAGACCCACTTCTTCAGACCATAGCCAGACCAGAACAGACTCAATATTTAAGGTACAGAGAACCAAAAACAGTAATCAAAGTTGACAAATCAGAAAATAATTATGTATTATTCTTTGCTCACCTTGATAATTTTTTTCTGATTTGTCAACTTTGATTGCTGTTTTTGGTTCTCTATGCCTTAAATATTGAGTCTGTTCTGGTCTGCCTATGGTCTGAAGAAGTGGGTCTGTCCCACGAAAGCTCACCTAATAAATTATTTTGTTAGTCTTTAAAGTGCTACTTGGCTGCTTTTTGTTTTGATAGTATAACATTTAGTATTCCAGTTCAACTTCCGTTGTTAAGTTCTGCATTCCTACCATTTACAATATTACATGGTCTTTGAAATTCAGTATAGATCAATATGTTAAGTATATCTAAATCATACTATTTTTCTAATCACATGACTTGAAGGTGTTACAACATGGACATCAGGCTGTCCATTAGTAGCAACAATTGACTCTGGTAGGTTTGGAATCCTTGAGTAGTCTTCTACAACTGCTGTTTCTAGAGTTTCCTCTGTGGATTGTTCTTGCTGAGACAGTCTTGATTGTATATGACTTGGGCATGGAATTCTTTAAGAAAAATGACGTCTGGGATTGTCCATCCATTTTTCCTCGTCCAATTTGGCTTGAACATAATCACCAGGTTCTGTCAGTTCTCTGAGAGATGTCCATTATAAAAGTTTCCATAAGCTTTTTAGTCCTTTTATCCAATTTGATTGCTCCTTCTTGTCTGGCCATTTTGTAAATAGGTTATTTTCAGAATTTGGAACAGTAGTTCTGAATTGTCTTCCCTTCAGAGTTGTGCTAGCTTATGTCCAGTAGTTGCTATTTGTATTGATTTGTAACTCAAAGAACAAAGACTGGATCTTCCTGCTGTAGGATTTCCCAGCCAGAGGTACAGCTCTCTGTCTCTCCATTTATTTGTGGGCATCAAGGGCTGCTACTAATATCAAAATCATATTTTGTTTAGAAGAACTTAAATTCTGCTGTAGTGAATTGTGGTCCATTGTCTGTCATTCGCTGTTCTGGAATGCCCAATGAATAAAAGTGCGCCAGTTTCTCAATAACACTGCAACATGTCTTGTCTATCAAGTATGTTATTTCTATACACCTGGAAAAATAATTTAGGATGATGAGGTCATGATGTCCTCGGAATTTGCATAAATCTACAACCAGTTTTTCCAAGGGCTGCCAGGTTGTTACTATTAAAGGTCTTTTGTGTAGTGTTGGTCTGTTATTTCTGCAGCAATCACGTGCAGATATTTGTCCTTATTGATGCCCAGCCACCACACTGGCTGCTTGGTCAGTTCACAGCATTTAGTCAATGCATGATTCCCTTCATCAATGGCATTTAGGATTTCTCCTCTCATTTAATTTGTAATTGCAATATAATTGCCTTTAACAATGAATGCATTTGACTCGCTTAATTCTCCACACAATGCAAAGTAATCTTTTGTCACTTTTTCAGTGTGCTTTGGGTACTTGGGCCAGCTGCTCCAATGTAACTTTGAATTTATGTATCTGTCATAGTTACTTTATGTAGCTGTCTCTTTTCTCACACTAGTCTGCATATGTCCACAGCATCCTTGTATGCCTTTATGTCATCTCTGAACTCACAAGTAGTTGAGTATAACAGTGGGCTCCATGAGTCAATGTTTAATTTTTTTTCACTTTAGAAATGTCTTGAAGTATCAGCCAAGGTCACATGCCGTCCCCAGTATTCATCTTGGTCTGTTACATTAGTTGGTGCATTCAAATTGTGAATAGCTTTAACTGTCTCAGGGCTAGGACTGACCCCAACTTTGTTTATTGGCTGTTCCTAAAACTCAGTTTGGGGTTGGCAGAAAATGCATTTTTCTTTGTTTTGCTTCAGACCAGACTGACTGATTAGGCTTAGGACTTCAGTAAGAGTTTTGTTATGCTCTTCCATCAAGGAAGCAAATATCAGAATACTGCCCATGAAATCGGTGGTTCTACTAGCTGCCTTTGGAGAATTTTAGGGGAACTGTTGATCCTACAATGGTAATCATCTAAAACAAAATCTCCCAAAGTTTGTAATAAATGTAGTCAGGTTAGCACTTTCTTTGACTTAAGCAGTGCTTTTTTGGTGCTGGTAAGTACTAGTACTGAGTACTGGCACCTCAGCAGGCCCAGCTGTAGGATCCCCATGTGAGCTGAGTGGGCAGAACAGGGGGAACCTTGACAGCCCAATGGCAGGGAGCTGGGTGGAGCACAAAGCCTCGCCAGCAGTCCCAGCCACGGGAACTCAGGGGGAGAGGGTGGAGGAGGGCAAGGGGAGGAAGCCAGCTGAGTACTGGCTCCTCTTTTTTCTACAAAAAACAACAGCTACAACCCTGGGCTAAAGGAATCTGGTAGAATCTACTCAAGGCAAGCAGTTTGGAGAAGACTTTAGCTCAGCATTTCCCAGACAGTGTTCCATGGGATGTGAATAGGTGTTCTCTGAAAAAATTTTGATGATAGCTATATTTTTCTTTCTAAAATTGTAAATATGAAATTATGTGTGTATCAGAAATACTAAGGTATGTGAATAGTATTTAGAATGTAGGTATATTAATATTTATAATACATGCATAACAGTATAGTTATGCGAATGCTGAAACAATCTGGGTCAATTCAGATTGTTTTGGCACAAGTCATGTTCAGAGAAATCATGTGATGCTGCACCTGATATGAGCATCCAAATCTCCAGCATCATGCCTAATATGAAGTGGATTTGTAATCAAAAGATGCAAAAACACTCTTCCCATTAAAAAAAGTCAAATGTTACTTATTTTTTATTTTCCAGTAATTTTCTGTAAAAATAACAAATTTATAAAAACCCAAAATTTAAAAATATTTCTCCATAACTAATTTGTTTTTCATTTCTTTTTCATAAAAATGTTTTTTGAGAGTTAAAGGACAGTCCCTTTTCTGAATAATATTGTCCTTTCTATTTTTGTGCAAATGAACCACACTGGCTACGTCTACACGTGAAGCCTACATCGAAGTAGCCTATTTCGATGAATAACATCTACACATCCTCCAGGGCTGGCAACGTCAATGTTCAACATCGACGTTGCGCAGCACCACATCGAAATAGGCGCAGCGAGGGAACGTCTACACGCCACAGTAGCACACATCGAAATAAGGGTGCCAGGCACAGCTGCAGACAGGGTCACACAGCGGACTCAACAGCCAGCTGCTCCCTTAAAGGGCCCCTCCCAGACACACTTGCACTAAACACCACAAGATCCACAGAGCCGACAACGAGTTGCAGACCCTGTGCATGCAGCATGAATCCCGCGCCGCAGCAGCAGCAGCCAGAAGCCCTGGGCTAAGGGCTGCTGCACACGGTGACCATAGAGCCCCGCACGGGCTGGAGAGACAGCGTCTCTCAACCCCCCAGCTGATGGCTGCCATGGAGGACCCCACAATTTCGACGTTGCGGGACGCGGATCGTCTACACGGTCCCTACTTCGACGTTGAACGTCGAAGTAGGGCGCTATTCCGATCCCCTCATGAGGTTAGCGACTTCGACGTCTCGCCGCCTAACGTCGAAGTTAACTTCGAAATAGCGCCCGACGCGTGTAGCCACGACGGGCGCTATTTCGAAGTTAGTGCCGCTACTTCGAAGTAGCATGCACGTGTAGACACAGCTACTATCTTTCTTTCAGCTGTTATATTGATGTTTTGATTTGAGTTTGTACTTAATTTTTAATTTTTATACTGAATTATAGGGTTGCTAACCATCCTCCTTTCAGAAGAACATTAGCTGTTCATTCAGATGTTTTTCTTTTGTTATTTTTTGTTCTTTGTAAAAGAAGACATCTAAAAAACTAACGACAGAGAGATAGCCATGTTAGTCTGTAGTCTATCAAAAATAAAAAAGCAGTCATGTAGCACTTTAAAGACTAGCAGAATAATTTATTAGGTGATGAGCTTTTGTGGGACAGACCCACTTCTTCAGATCATAGTCATACCAGAACAGACTAAGTATATGAAGCACAGAGGTCCAAAAATTGTTATCAAGGTTGGTAAATCAGAAGAGCAGAGGGGCAGCAGGAGGGGAGCATGGGGTGGGGAAGTTAAGAGTTAGATAAAACAAAGTATGTAAAAGAGTCCTTATAATGGACCAGGTAATTGCTGTCCTAGTTCAAACCATGTGTTAATATGTCAAATTTGAATGTAAATGGCAGTTCTGAGCATTCCCTCTGTAAACGATTGTTAAAGTTCCTTTTCAGTAAAACACAGACTTTCAGGTCATTAGCAGAATGGCCCACTCCATTAAAGTGCTGGCTGACTGGTTTGTGAGTTAGGAGTTTTTTTATGTCTGTTTTGTGTCCATTCATTCTTTGTCGAAAAGTGTGTGCAGTCTGTCCTAGATACATAGTGTGTGGGCATTGTTGGCACATGATGGCATATATGATGTTAGCTGAGGAACAGGAGAATGTGCCTGTGATTTTGTGAGTAACATGTTTAGGTCTAGTGATGGTATGTTCAGAATAGATACGTGGACAAAGTTGGCAACGAAGTTTGTTGCAAGGAATCCTCATTAGGTTGGGTGGTTGTCTATAGGAGAGAACAGGCCTGTCAGCTAGGGCCTTATGGAGTATGGCATCCTAAATTAGGATAAGTTGTAGGTCTTTAATGATGTGTTGCAGTGGTTTGAGTTGGGGTCTGTACAAAATGACCAGTGGTGTTCTGTTATTTGCTTTTTTGAGCCTATCTTGGAGTAGTTGGTTTCTCGGTATTCGTCTGGCCCTGTCAATTTGTTTTTTTTATTTCTCTCAGTGGGTAATTCAGGTTTATGAATGTTGGTAGAGATCTTGTATTTTTTTGGTCTCTGTCAGTAGGATCAGAGCAGATGCGATTGTACCTAAGGGCTTAACTGTAAACGATGGATCTTATTGGCCGTTTCTACACAGGCCACTTCCTTTGGAAGTAGCATGCTAATACATGGAGCGAAATACGCTAATGAGGCACGGATGCAAATTCCCCACACCTCATTAGCATAACATCATGTGATTTGGAATCTGGAAGACCGTTCTTCTGGACTCCAAAATGCCATGTAGAAGTCCAGCCCCGGGGGGGCTTCCGGAAGGACGTGCTTCTTCCGGAGGCCCTTTCTTCCCAAAAATTTTCAGGAAGAAGGGGCCTCCGGAAGCAGGGCATCCTTCCAGAAATCCCACCGGGGCCACGCTTCTACACGGCCTTTTAGAGTCCAGAAGAACAGTCTTCTGGACTCCAAATCACGTGATGTTATGCTAATGAGGCACAGGGAATTTGCATCCATGCCTGATTAGCATCTTTCACTCTGTGTATTAGCCTGAAGGACGTGGCCTGTGTCGAAGCGGCCATTGTGTGTAAAGGATGGAAGATAGAAGCATGTAGGTAGCAGTCAGTGGGTTTCTGGGGTTCTGCTAGCGAGTGGCTAACCTTGATAACCATTTACCAACCTTGATAACAATTTTTCTGATTTGTCAATGTTGAGAACAATTTTTGGACCTCTGTGCTTTATATATTAAGTCTGTTTGGGTATGGCTAAGATCTGAAGAAGTGGATCTGTCCTCCAAATCTCATCACCTAATAAATTATCTTGTTAGTCTTTAGAGTGCTACGTGACTGCTTTTCTAAAAACTAACTCTTTTAAATCAACTTTTGAGTTTTACATGTAGAAATTCTTGAAATGTATGAAACCCTCCACACACACATACCAACCAGCATGTATGTGTTCTGTCAATATATTCCAAGCCCAAAAGTATAATGTAGCTTTGGGAAATGCTGCTCTAGCTCCTTTCACTTTGGGGAAGAAATCACCCATTGTTGGGAGGACATCTAGTTCTCTAACAGTTGCTTTACTCAGTTTTTAAGGTCCACCCAGATTTGTACTTTTCCATTTTGCCTTATAAACAGTACCATTTGGGAACACCATGGTGCTGAGGCAAAGATTTTGTTGATTATGCCAATTCACTCTACTCTGTTTAACTCAGTTTCCACTTTATGAAGTAGTGCAATAGAATAGGCATCTTGTGAGGTGTATGTACACTATATGGTTCAGCATTGTCTTTTAACGTGATTTATATTGTGTCACTTGTCAAAGGCCAATACAATTCAGTATTCCATCAATCTCTACCATCTTTTTCACTAGGCCCAGGATGGCTGCCATGCTGCAGCTGAGAAGGCTGATGGTCAGATGGTCCTTTCATCACATGCGCCCTGAACCCAGAGTTATTTCTATGGTGATTTGGCCCATGCTGTTTGGAATACCTCCAGAGTAGTCAGAGCTGTGGCAAGTGACTTCAGCTGTGGGAGGGGTTGAAGGTTACAGTAAGTCCTTTCTTAGATGACTGTGACTTTAGCTCCTGAGTCAGTTTTAAAGTCAATAGTCTTTCTATGAGTATTCAGTTTCACTTTCTAGACAGACTCTGAGTTGTCACAAGTGACAGATACCAGAAACAATGGCACTTGATTTGCTGTAGTATGAGTCAACTCTCTGACTTCTTTGCTGCAGGATATTTCCTGCATTTAATACACCATGGCTAGAGCCACACTACAGCGGAAGATCTAGTTCCTCACATTCCCTGTTCCACTGGTATCCCATTAATAACAATCCCTCCATGTTCACTGATCGTGATACCTCCTGCACTGCAGCATGCTCCAGTCTGTAATAGACTGTAATGCGTACTGGGGTTGGACCAAGTCTGAAGGGTGATTTGCCCTGACTCTGCATTTCTTTGCAGCATCCACCAGCTGAGGAGCAAGGTGTCTGAGGAACATGAAATCATCAAGAAGAAAGAACTGGAGACTGGGCCCAAGGCCTCTTATGGCTATGGGGGCAAATTTGGAACAGAGCAAGACCGAATGGATAAGGTAAAAAGCAGCTGGGCTTTTTCTATGCTCTGCAGAAAAGTCTCTGTCCCAGCAGTGGAGGGTTGGGTGTGTCTGACTGACTGACCCCTAACATAGAGAAAGCAGGAAAAGCACAAAAGTTAGAAATGGAATAGGCCTATGCTGTCTGACCCACTTCCCTCCTCATGAGCCAGAACAGGGTTATTCCTAATAAATAATTAATGGAGTTTTCTCCAATCCACATTTAAATGTCCCACATGATGGGACTCCCACATTTCTCCTGATAGGATGATTACCAGCCACATCCATTGCCTGATGGAGCATGTTTCCTGATTAAATACTGTAAATATCCCTTTTGTTAACTCCATCCCTTTCCTCCTAGTTGCATGCCCATATGTGTTCCAGAACCGAAGACACTAATGCAAGCAGTGTCCCAACACAGTGGCACAGAGTTCATTCCTAGATTCTGAGAGTTTGACAGAAAAGACCATTAGTTCACCAGAGCTGCGTCTACACGTGCACGCTACTTCGAAGTAGCGGCAGTAACTTCGAAATAGCGCCCGTCACGTCTACACGTGTTGGGCGCTATTTCGAAGTTGAAATCGACGTTAGGCGGCGAGACGTCGAAGTCGCTAACCCCATGAGGGGATGGGAATAGCGCCCTACTTCGACGTTCAACATCGAAGTAGGGACGTGTAGACGATCCGCGTCCCGCAACATCGAAATAGCGGGGTCCTCCATGGCGGCCATCAGCTGGGGGGTTGAGAGATACTCTCTCTCCAGCCCTTGCGGGGCTCTGTGGTCACCGTGGGCAGCAGCCCTTAGCCCAGGGCTTCTGGCTGCTGCTGCTGCAGCTGGGGGTCCGTGCTGCATATACAGGGTCTGCAACTAGTTGTTGGCTCTGTGTATCTTGCACTGTTTAATGAAAGTGTGTCTGGGAGGGGCCCTTTAAGGGAGCGACTTGCTGTTGAGTCCGCCCCGTGACCCTGTCTGCAGCTGTGCCTGGCTCCCTTATTTCGATGTGTGCTACTTTGGCGTGTAGACGTTCCCTCGCTGTGCCTATTTCGATGTTGGGCTGAGCAACGTCGAAGTTGAACATCGACGTTGCCAGCCCTGGAGGACGTGTAGACGTTATTCATCGAAATAGCCTATTTCGATGTCGCAACATCGAAATAAGCTATTTCGAAGTTGGGTGCACGTGTAGACGTAGCCCAGGAGGGTAGTGAAGTACTTGGTATCCATTACTGAGAGAGGTGGTGGAATCTCCATCCCTAGAGCTTTTAAGTCCCAGGTTGACAAAGTCCTGGCTGGGCTGATTTAGTTGGGGTTGATCCTGCTTTAGGCTGGGGGCTGGACTAGACGATCTCCTGAGGTCCCTTCCAGCCCTAGAGTTCTCTGACTCTGTAATTCTAATTCATCTAGTCTGACTTGTATATCCCCAGGCTGCAGCCCCACACATACTTCACCCCTGCTCTACTTGGGATCATAGAATCATTGGGCTAGAAGGGACCTCACAAGGTCATTGAGTCCAACACCCTACCCAAAGCAGGATCAACCCCAACTAAATCATCTCAGCCAAGAGTTTGTCAGGATAGGACTTAAAAACCTCTGGGGATGGAGATTTCACCACCTCGCTAAGTAACGCATTCTGGTGCTTCACCACCATCTTAGTGACATAGTTTTTCCTAATATCAATCCTAAACCTCCCGCTCTGTAACCTAAGACCATTGCTCCTTCTGCCATCTGTCACTACTGACAGCAGCCCATCTCTATCCTCTTTAGAGCCCCTCTTCAGAAAGTTGAAGGCTTCTATCGAATCACCCCTCACTCTTCTCCTATACAGACTGAATAATCCCAAATCCTTCAGCCTGTCCTTGTAGGTCATGGGCTCCAGCCCCTAATCAATTTGGTTGTCCTCTACTGGATCCTCTGCAATGCATCCACATCCTTTCTATACTAGGGGGCCCAGAACTAGATGTAAGACTCCAGAAGAAGCCTCACCAGTACCAAAGAGAGGGGAATAATAACTTCTCTAGATCTGCTGAAAATGGTCCTCCTAATGCACCCCAATATGACATTAGCCTTCTTGGCTACAAGGGCACACTGTTGACTCATATCCAGCCTCTCATCTACTATAATCCCTAGGTCCATTTCTGCTACAGGGCTACTTAGCTAGTCTGTCCCCAGCCTGTAACAATGCTTGGGATTCTTTCATCCCAAGTGCAGAACTCTGCACTTGTGCTAGTTGAACCTCATCAGATTTCTTTTGGCTCAATCCTCCAAGGTATGGAGGTCACTCCAGCATATCTACCTCTCCCCCAGTGTAATGTCATTCTCAAATTTGCAGAGGGAGCAATCCATGCCCTCATCCAAGTCCTTAATAAAGATGTTGAATAATACCTGCCCTAGAACCAGCTCTTGAGGCACTCCACTTGTAACTGACTGCCAACCAGACAGCGAGCCATTGATCACTACTTAGGCCTGCTTAGATCCTGCCCCTACTATGCCCTAGCCCTGTCCCCTCCCCACTGTTTCCTTCTTCTCTTTCCTCTCCCTCCCTGCTTCCCCTCCCTTCTCAACACTTCCAGCCAATTCCCTGAACTCAAATCTAGCAAATGACATTTGAAAAACACTCTTCTAAATTTTTTTGCAAAACAAATAGAGCATGTTTTCCACTGTGTGCCAGATTGTAAAGACTGGACATGCATAAGGTACCTGATTAAAAACACTAGATTTGGGAATAAAAAATGTCAGTCACAGCTTTTTTTTTAGTACTCTGAAGTTTGTCATATATTTATTTGCAGAAACTGTGTAGTAAGTGCAAATTTTGTCCTGCTGAATACAACATTAGATATTACGGAATGCAAGTTGCAGGTCTTCTCTGCTTTGCATTTGCTTAATCAGTATTTTTATGTTTTACATGTACTCTTAAGCCTTCATAATATAATCTTTCCAGGTTACTAGATATTTAACACATCAAAACAAAGACATTGTTTTAAATGTATCAGTCAAAGAAGTTTGGTGTGTTCATAACTAAGTTAGTTGCTTTTAAAAAAGGGAACATTAATTTACTTTGTGTGATAATAGCTGTGTCTACACGTGCACGCTACTTCGAAGTAGCGGCACTAACTTCGAAATAGCGCCCGTCGCGGCTACACGCGTCGGGCGCTATTTCGAAGTTAACTTCGACGTTAGGCAGCGAGACGTCGAAGTCGCTAACCTCATGAGGGGATCGGAATAGCGCCCTACTTCGATGTTCGACGTCGAAGTAGGGACCGTGTAGACGATCTGCGTCCCGCAACATCGAAATTGCTGGGTCCTCCATGGCGGCCATAAGCTGGGGGGTTGAGAGATGCTCTCTCTCCAGCACCTGCGGGGCTCTATGGTCACCGTGGGCAGCAGCCCTTAGCTCAGGGCTTCTGGCTGCTGCTGCGGCAGCTGGGGATCCATGCTGCAGGCACAGGGTCTGCAACCAGCTGTCGGCTCTGTGTATCTTGTGTTGTTTAGTGCAACTGTGTCTGGGAGGGGCCCTTTAAGGGAGCGGCTTGCTGTTGAGTCTGCCCTGTGACCCTGTCTGCAGCTGTGCCTGGCACCCTTATTTCGATGTGTGCTACTTTGGCATGTAGACGTATCTTCGCAGCACCTATTTCGATGTGGTGCCGCGCAACGTCGAAGTTGAACATCGACGTTGCCAGCCCTGGAGGACGTGTAGACGTTATTCATCGAAATAGCCTATTTCAATGTTGCTACATCGAAATAAGCTATTTCGATGTTGGCTTCACGTGTAGACGTAGCCAATATGTTTTTGGAAGTTCACCAGATGTTTGTTAAAAATATGTGTTCCAAAGAATTCAGACATAACAAAGGATTTTATATCTTACAAAGGAACTGATTTTGGTGGAAATTTCTCTTAAAACTAGTTCATCGTATAGTCAGAAGAAAAGAAAGCGAAACTCATTTGTCCAGGTATCTGGAAGAAAAGGAATGGTGTCCCTTTAAGGGCTGTCTTCTGTGGCTGGTGTGTGGGTGTGTGTGTGTGAAAGGAGAGTTGGGATGGCGAGGAGGACAGGAAGACTCTGGAAGCAAATTTTTGTATTATAGTAATTAAAATTTGCAAGATTTAAGGGATGATATACCTACCAGTATCACAGATAAAATCAACATGGTGTGGGACCAGATTGCATCAGTCGACACAAAGAGCAGCAAGGCTTGTCTGGATTTTAAGGATAGGAAGCAGAGAAAGGAGTGATACAAGCCTGATACATAGAAAAGTGATCAAAGAGAGACAGGACATAAAGAAGAGATTGGCAGATGGTAAATCAGCCTGAATACAAGAAAGATACAAGCAGAATTACTGAGAGGCAAACTGAAAAGTGAAGAAACTAGTGAGGGCAAACAAACAAGCTTTCATGGGGAGCCTTGCAATAAAAGCTGAAGATGCAGCTAACTGGGGGAACCAAGGAAACATGCAGAATCACCAAGCTTGTCTGTGGCAAGTATTGTGGAGGGACAAAGTGCCTCCCTCTAGGACAAACAAGAGCAGTTATTGACAACAGAGGAAGAGCAAGAAGCATGCTGGACAGAACATTTCAGAGAATTTGTGAATAGACCACCACCTGAAGAGGAAGTGGACATCGAGGAAACTGAGGAGGACCTTGATATTAACATTGATCCATCGGAGAAAGAAGAAATTAGTGCAGCCATCAAATTCCTGAAAAACGGCAAAGCTCCAGGACTTGACAACCTGAATGCGGAGCTGTTTAAAGCAGACACAGAACTTGCAGCCACCATTCTCCGACCACTGTTTACAACAATTTGGGGAGGATAACAGATACCCAAGGACTGGACCAAAGAAGTCATTGTAAAGACTCCCAAGAAAGGAGCCCTCAGCGACTGCAACAGTTGGTGCGGGATCACCCTTCTATCCGTACCCAGCAAGATTCTAGCCAAGGTTATCATCCAGCAAATTTCAGATGCTGTTGACAAGTCTCTGAGGAATCAACAAGCCGGATTTCACAAGGGAAGAGGATGTATAGACCAGATTTTCACCCTGAGAAACATCATAGAGCAGTGAACAGAGTGGCAGAGACAGTTGTATGTAAACTTTGTTGACTTTGAGAAGACTTTTGACAGCATACACTAAGAAAGTCTTTGGTGCATTCTGATCCAGCTCATCAAGAATTTTTACACCAGCTTCACATGCAGTGTGGGATACTGTGATCTGTCTTTCAAAGTCAAGACTGGGGTCAGACAGGGTTGCATTAGGTCTGCATTACTCTTCAACATGGTGATTGACTGGGTGATGAAGAGAACAACAGCAGATGCATCAAGAGGTATCAGATGGACACCTTTTACCACACTGGAAGACCATGACTTTGCAGATGACTTCGTGTTGTTTTCCCACACCCATCAACACATGCAGGAAAAGACACAATGCCTATGTACCTTTGGATGCCAGGTTGGAGTAAGAGTTAGCCAAAAACAAACAAATAAACAAAAAATAGAGATTATGACTCTCAACATAGATTCAGCAGCACCAATCAAGATAGAGGATGCAGACTTACCCAGCACAGACAGCTTTACGTACTTAGGCAGCATCATCCACCATGATGGAGGCACTGAGAACAACATCCGGAGCAGATTAAGCAAGGTTAGAAATGTCCTCAGAAGTATGAACAATGTATGGAGATCTACACAATACAGTGTCCACACCACGCTTAGGTCATACCAGAGCTGTGTCATATCAACGCTACTAGATAGCTCAGAGTGCTGGTGGATGATAGAGTGCAACCTTGCCAAGTTCTCGTCCATTCACACCACTCATCTTCACGAGATCACATCTTTTGGATGAAGACAATCTCCAACCATCACCTGCTCCTGCAATACCACTAGGAGTACATGACCACTATCATCATGAGAAGATGCTGGAGATGGATAGGGCATGTGATGAGAAGGGAGGCAGATGCCATTGTAAAGATAGCACTTCACTGTACACCTGAAGGATGATGGAAACGTGGGAGGCCCAAGATAATATGGCAGTGTACTGTTGAGGCAGACGTGAAGAGAATGAACTACAACTGGGACACACTGGAGAAAATGGCCAAAGACAGACAGAAGTGGAGGACCTCCGTTGCTGCTCTACATGCCAGCAGGCATAATATTCTTTAATTAACTAACTAACTAATTAAATGTGCATTTTATGTGTGATCTTTTGAAGAATGTATTCTTAAAAACTTTGTCTGAAGAAGCAAGCATTCAAAGCTAAAGCTGAATACTCTGCTTGTGCATCTAAAAGCTATGCAAGGTTTTTCAGAAGTGTGATTTTATAATAATCAGCAACAAACTAATGAAATATTTAAAGGAAATTTTAAACTCAGGTCCTGTAGACATACTAACGCATTACTGTTTTTATTATTAAATTCAGGGTTGGCACACACCTGTTAAATGGCTACATTACCACTTAGGGTTCATTGTTCAATTTTATACTAATAGGTCTAGCAACATGTAAGGCTTTTGGCTTCTAAGTTAGTTGAGCACTTCATTACTAGTGGACTGGAAAATTCTTCATCCTCATCATGTGATACAAGTACATCATCCTGCTTCTTTCTAAATGTAGACTAGAAACGTGTATTGGATGTTTCTGCCTTTTCCACATCATTAAGAATTTTACCAGGTTACAGACCCCCTGCTGTGTGTATGACCTGCATTCCTTTCATCTTTAGCTGTATGATTTTGCATTTGGCTCTTTTAAAGCTCATTTTCTTTGCCTGGGTTCAGTTTACCAAGTGATTCAAATCACTCTGTATGACTGTCCTGTCCTAATTAGTTTATCTTGATTCTGGTTTTGTGGCATCCAGAAATTTCATCTGCCCTGATTTTATATTTTCTGTGAAATAATTGAAGAGAAAGTTCAATAGCACTGGACCTTCTACTGATCTATATAGAGCTCCCTAGAAAGACCCTGGTTAGAGTGATTACGATTTCCTGTTGATTGCTACTTTTTGAGATCTGTTAGTCACTTCTTAATAAATGTAATGAACACTTTATTGGTCTTGTATAGTACTAATTTTTGATCAGTTTGTCGTGTGGTCCTGAGTCAAACTATGTAACAGGAGTCTAAATATATTACATCTACAGTAACCTCTATCAACCAATCTGTAATCTCATCAAAAATGAAAGTCTGCTAAAACCAATTTTCCAGAAGAACAAGCTCACTGGCACTACATATATTCCTATCATTTAAGTCTTTATTAAGCGAACCCTGTATTATCTTTTGTGTTGTTTTGCCCAGGACTGATCTCAGGCTAATGAACATATGGTTATCCAGGTCATATCATTTGCCAGTTTTGAATACTGGAATAACATTGATACTCTTTGGCTACGTCTACACGTGAAGCCTACTTCGAAGTAGCTTATTTCGATGTAGCGACATCGAAATAGCCTATTTCAATGAATAACGTCTACACGTCCCCCAGGGCTGGCAACGTCGATGTTCAACTTCGACGTTGGGCAGCACCACATCGAAATAGGCGCTGCGAGGGAACGTCTACACGCCAAAGTAGCACACATCGAAATAAGGGTGCCAGGCACAGCTGCAGACAGTGTCACAGGGCAGACTCAACAGCAAGCCGCGCCCTTAAAGAGCCCCTCCCAGACACACTTGCACTAAACAACACAAGATCCACAGAGCCAACAACTGGTTGCAGACCCTGTGCATGCAGCATGGATCCCCAGCTGCCGCAGCAGCAGCCAGAAGCCCTGGGCTAAGGGCTGCTGCCCACGGTGACCATAGAGCCCTGCAGGGGCTGGAGAGAGAGCGTCTCTCAACCCCTCAGTTGATGGCCGCCATGGCGGACCCCGCAATTTCGATGTTGCGGGACATGCAATGACTACACGGTCCCTACTTCGACGTTCAACAACGAAGTAGGGCGCTATTCCCATCCCCTCATGGGGTTAGCGGCTTCGACGTCTCGCCGCCTAGCGTCGATGTTAACTTCGAAATAGCGCCCAACACGTGTAGTCGTGACGGGCGCTATTTCGAAGTTAGTGCCGCTACTTCGAAGTAGCATGCACGTGTAGACACGGCTTTTGGGACCTGGAGGATTTCTGCAGCATTTCAGGTTTCATTACAGTTTAACATCAGCATACCAGAGCTTTTTTTAGTCAACTCTTTTTGGGCTCTTGGATGCAGGTTATCCAGAGCCACCAGTTTAATTGTTTTTCTTTATATCCCTAGTATAAGTTGTTCAATGTTCCCTTCATTACTAGTGGACTGGAATATTCTTCAGCATCCTAATGCGATACAAGTACATCATTCTGCTTCTTTCTAAATATAGACCAGAAATGTGCATTGTATGGTTCTGCCTTTTCCCCCATCATTAACTATTTTACCATCTACATCTTGTAATGGGCCTATACCATTACTGGGATTTCTTTTGTTTCCAATAGACTTTTGAATATCATAAACATCTCTTCACTGTCTGTAGCCCTGCAAGTTATAGAATTTTCCTTCATATCCTCAGCTTCCCTGGTCAATTTTCTACACTATGTAAGTTTTGATTGATATTGATTAGCGTCTATTTTCCTTCTTTTCCATTTGTTGTATGTTGCTTGCTTGTTTTAGTTCTAACTGATGCCTTAAATTCACCACTGAACCAGGACAGGCCTTTAGCCAAACTTATTGTCTTTCTTTCTTGTGGAAGGAATCCTGGGAGTTTGATCATCTCATAATCTCTTCTTAAAGAATATCCAACTTCCAGTCACATTCTTCTATCTATATGTTCTCTCCCAATCAATATCCTCAGCTTTGGGAAATTAGCCCTTTTGAAGCACCAAGTGTATGTACTGGGGTGCCAGGCATCCAGTTTTGGACTGCAACACCTCATCAAAAAGGGACCCTGGCAGCTCCAGTCAGCATCACTCATCACACCATTAAAGTCTGGGCAGTGGTGCAGCAGGGCTGAGGCAGGCCCCCATCTGCCCTGGGTCCCAGAAGTGGCCAGCATGTCTCTGTGGCCTCTGGATGCAGGCACAACCTGGAGGGCTTTCCATGTTACAGCTAGCAAGCTCTGGGAGTGGTGCCTGAAGGCGTGCACAGAGTTCAGAGCTCCCTGGCCACCCATGCACCTAGGAACTGAACATGCTGGCCACTTCCAGGAACAGAGCCTGCCTTAGCCCAGCTGTGCTGCCAACTGAGATAAGCACAAGTGGCTGGAGCCTGCACCCCAAACCCCCTCCTGCATGCCAGCCCCTGTGCCCAACCCTCAATCCCCTCCCGCACCCAAACTCTCTCCTAGAGCCCACATCCCAATCACCTGCCCCAGCTCAGAGCCCCTTCCCATACCCCAAACATCTCATTGCTGGTCCCACCCCTGAACTCACATCCTGAGCTGGAGTTCTTATCCTGTCCCACACACCAACCCTCTGCCCCAGCCCAGTGAAAGTGAGTGAGGGTAGTGGTGAGCAAGCATTAGAGGGAGGTGAATGGAGTGATTGCGGGTGGGACCTCAGGGCAGGGGACGGAACCATGGTGTTTGGTTTTGTGTGATTAGAAAGTTGGCAACCATAACTGCTTATAATATTTCGGGGCTGTTCTGGCCAAGCTGAAAGAACCAATCCTGAGCAAATTGCTTTAAAAGGGGCCACTTGCAGCCCAGGCTGGGATTTCCTTCTCAATAAGGCAAATCAAACCAGCCACAAAAATACCTCTGCCAGCCCCACTGACCAGCCAGAAGCTACACAGGCAAACCCACAGATTCTCCAGCTGCTCCTAATGTACAAATCAGCAGCCTTCACTCCTCAGGGGAGTGGTTACGAAAAGCAATTTCACCAAATCCACACAGATTTTTCCAGGCCTCAAAGGGTCTAGCCACATTCCCAGGTCAATACACACTTAGATCTTTACCAAAATAGCACCCTGGGCAAATCCTTTAGAATCTAAAATCTAAAGGTTTATTAATAAAGAAAGAAAGAATAAGGTGAGAGAGAAAAATTGTTAAAGTGGTACATTACATACATCCATTAAAACTATAAATGCAGGCCAGCAAGCTGCTATTCTTGAAATTCTCTGAAAATGCATCCTTCTGAAGAATAGGCTCCCAGTCCACCCAGGCTTAGTTCGTGAGAACTGAAGAACAAAATCACAGAATCATAGAATCATAGGGCTGGAAGGGGCCTCAGGAGGTCATCTAGTCCAGCACCTTGCCCAAAGCAGGATCAACCCCCACTAAGTCATCCCAGCCAGGACCTTGCAAGCCGGGACTTAAAAACCTCAAGGGATGGAAAATCCACCACC
The DNA here is from genome assembly GCF_033958435.1 of Carettochelys insculpta. Lineage (NCBI taxonomy): Eukaryota > Metazoa > Chordata > Testudines > Carettochelyidae > Carettochelys > Carettochelys insculpta. Next base: position 382,745,611 of record NC_134137.1, on the reverse strand, counting down.
TTTCTAGGCAACACATTCCAGTGCTTCACCACTCCCCTGGTGAAGTAGTTTTTTCTAACATCCAACCTACTGTAACTCCTTCTGTAACTTCAGACCATTGTTCCTTGTTCTCCCATCTGTCACCACTGAGAACAATTTCCCTCCATCCTCTTTGGAGCACCCCAGCAGGAAGCTGGAGGCTGCTATTAAATCACCCCTCACTCTTCTCTTCTGTAAACTAAATAAGCCCAAATACCTCAGCCTATCCTCACAGGTTATGTGCTCAAGCCTCTTAATTATTTTTGTTGCCTTCCACTGAACCTGCTCCAGCGCATCCACATCTTTTTTATACCAGGAGGTCCAAAACTAGGCACAATATTCCAGATGTGGCCTCACCAGTGCCAAAGAGAGGGGAATAACTACTTCTCTAGATCTGCTCACAATGCTCCTCCTAATGCACCCTAATATGCTGTTAGCCTTCTTGGCACAGGGGCACACTGTTTACTCATATTCAGCCTTTCATCCACCATAAACTCTAGGTCCCTTTCCACTGTACTGCTGCTTAGCCAGTCAGTCCCCAGCCTATAACAATCCTTGGGATTCTTCCGTCACTGCCAGGGTCATATTTATAGCCTTGCCCTCTGGAGGGAAAAACACTTTCTTCTTCACATAAGCAATGGATGACCACCTGATCAGGTGGCCTGTTGTGGCATTCTGCCATTGGTCGCTGGGTTAGACAGCATGTTTCAGTCATTTGGGATTCAACATCTGGATTCTCTTTCCTTTATTCAGCCCATGTCAGCTGACTGGGGAGGTGATCACACCTTCTACTGTGAATCCTTAGATTTAAAATTTGCTAGTATAGATATAGAGCCAATATCTATAACTTTACATACAAACATGACACACATATACAAGTAGTATAAACATAATCAATGAATCAATTGCTTTCTTGAGACACCTCACTTGGCCCACCTGGCTTAATATTTGGTGCAAACTTAGCATAGTGATTACAGAAATGGTTTTCATATTATTGTAAAAATCCAGTAACATCACACTGCTGTGTGTGACTGTCCTCAGTTTTTCCATATCACATCTAATCAGGTCATGAGTACTAGCTGGGATTGGCTTTCGGGTTGCTGTTTTAAAGATGAGCCTGGGCTGAGTCAGGGAACACTAGTCAGTGGTAGTGTTCTGTTTGTGTTCTGTTTGTACCTCTCAGTTCATGTGTCTGTCCTGCCTGTGATACCAGATTTAACTTGTGGCTGACTCTGTTTCTGTCCTCTCTACTGGATAGGAACACAGGTGGCACCTGATGCTGTTCTTTTCTGATTTCCTAGAGTGCACTGGGTCACGAATACGTAGCTGATGTTGAGAAACATTCCTCTCAGACAGATGCAGCTAAAGGCTTTGGGGGGAAGTATGGACTCCAGAGGGACCGAGCTGACAAGGTAGGTTGACTGCAGTGGTAAAAAGTAGAGCTCTGCATTGGGATAGGGGTCGCACAAGACCTGCTGCCATGCAGGGTCAGGTAAACTATACTTTGTTGCAGGCCGGATTGGGTGGGTAAGAAAACCAGCCTGTGGTAATTTGCGGAAAACATTACATCTCTCATCATTTTCTCATCCAGAGAATTTCAGTGATGAAGCTTTTCTTTTTTAAAAAAAAGTTTCAGTTATTAAATTTAAGGTAGGGATAGAAAGATTTGGTATCTATTATAATAGGAGTTAAAGTATTTACATAGTTGAAGCAAGATTTGTTTTATTCTTTTAGCAGCAATACATGTGTGTGAATTCTGTGTGTATGTGAACACATGTATAAGGTTTTTGTGGGTGAGAAAAGGATAAGAATGCAAGAAGTTGTGGAATTGATTGGGAGTAGGTGTTGTAAGGGGAGCGGGACTATAAATAGTCCCATGCAGAGCTTTGAGGTCGTATCGCCACTTGCCTTTTTCTTGCCGTGGTGGTAAATTTAAGGCCTCAGCCTTTATTTTCAAGACATGCAATGTTCAGGGCCAAGGACTGCTATGTGCTTTGGGTGTCTTGGAACTACCACTGACCACTTACTCCTCTGGCACAATGCAATTGTCCTCTCTTCTTTTTGTAATGATCTCAGGCAAGACACTTAACATTCCCCACCCCTCACCCCCTTATTCAGTTCATGTATTTGATTTGTCAGTTTTTATTGCAATTTTTTTAGACCTGTGTGCTAGTTATTTGGGTCTGGACTGGAAATTCTATAGATCTGAAGAAGTGGGTCTGTCCCATGAAAGCTCATCACCTAATGAATCATTTTGTTAGTCTTCAAAATGCTACATGACTGCAATCTTGTTCTCTTCTGAAGGGTGCAAGGAACCATGCCTTGCCTTGCTGGGGAGCCCTGCTAGGGAACCGGGTATCAAACTGACACCTTTCACTAAATACACAGTGTTTGCCAAGTTGTTGCTTGTGGCTGTTTACAATTAATTTACATAAACAGTCATCTACAGAGCTACACAGCAGCTTGGCAACGCTTCCCCTGCATGTGTCATTCTGCCCCCCAGTGGCTGCATATCTTGCTTGTGCAGCGCATGCAGCTGACATCACTGAATGGGACAGCCCTGGTCTCTAAGCTCAGCCATGGCTTCTGGATGGGGAGAGGTGCAGTGGCCATCCTAGCATGTCAGTGAGGGTTGAGCCGTGGAAGGCCTCAGGCCTCCCCCATCTCCATGGTGAAACCCTCCCCCATCCCCACCCACAAAAGCAGAACTGGTGACTTTCCAGGTAGAGCCATGTGTGTGGCTTGTATTTGTGGACATCTCTGCACCCTGGTACTTCCCCAACCAACATGAAGACTATCAAGAGTAGCAAGTGATGGGCAAGGGTGAGCTAGACTCCTTTGGTTATTCCCCAGCCAGTGGTGATGCCCCTACTGTGGCTACTGCTGATATCCTGACCACTGACTAGGGATGTGCAGGAGAAGAACCAGCAGCCTTACAGAGTGATGTGGCAGTGGGTGAGGTGGAATACAGGGGTCTTCTTGTGGAGTGCCTCAGGGCTGAGGTGCCATCCTGGGACAGCCCATAGATGGACAGGTGGAGAAAGCTGTGAAGGAGGCAGACAAACCAGCGTTCAGGGCAGGGGCAGTTGCCACAAAGAGGGATGAGAATGGATGTTGGGTGGGGGGGTGAATGCAGAGTGGCAGGATTTGATGGAGTGGGCAGGTCAAGAAGCCTAAGATTGTTGAGGTGGGAAAGTGGGAGCCTGGTCTGGCTCAGAGCCTGTGACCCTGAGGTAGAAGGTTCTCTGGGCAAAACTGCAGCTGCCCAGTGGGGAAAATGGAGGGTAAAGGGGCTGGGCCCTGGCTCTGACTAGGTACCTCATCCCAAGGAAGCAGCTGATACTCTTCTTCTTCCTCCTCCAGTCAGCACTTGGGTTTGAGTACAAGGGTGAGGTGGAGAAGCACTCATCCCAGAAAGGCAAGTTCAGTGACAGACCCTTTCCTTTCCAGGATGTTCCCCTCACCCCATCTGCTATTGTTCACGCTGACACAGCCTTGCTCAACCCATCCTCTTTGCCATGCCAGCCCTCCTCCCTTCCACCTCTCTTCCCTGTTCTCCTTCATCACTTCTGAGCTCCCCTGTCTTCTGCCAGAGCCTCTATGCTTCACCCACCACATTTCCTCCCTTCTGCCTCTCCCTCTTCCCTTCCCTTCCCCTCTCTTCTACTGCATCTGGACTCCATCCATTCCTGCATCCTTCACTTGCACTGCTTAGCTGACCCGATTCTCTTCTGTTCCCTCCTTGCCTCATCCCTTCACCCCCACTACTGCCCTCTCTGTGTACATTAACCTTGCCCCTCCCCATCCCCCTGCCCTCTCCAGTGGATTGGAGGGCAGCACTCATCTCTGATTATGTGACCTTTCACAGATTACTCCAAGGGGTTCGGTGGTCGTTATGGGGTGGAGAAGGACAAGGTGGACAAGGCAGCCGTGGGTTTCGACTACAAGAGTCAGATGGAGAAGCACGAGTCACAGAAAGGTTAGGCCTGTGGTTACCATTTTCTTAAGTTATGCCCAGTGTGTGCCTGGCCTTTCCCAAACTAAGACAGAAAACTGGGGGGAAGAGGCCAGGAATTCCTGAGAATGCCAGAACTGCCCACAATAGTGTAACTGAGAAGCTCAGCACGTAGCTGGAGAACCCCACACTGAGCCAAGACAGGACCCTTCACTGCAGCGCTCATTGTAACAGAATGAGCCCTGTCAAAGGGTTTGTCTGCTCATGGCCAAGTCAAGGTATTCCATGCCCAGGCAGTGCAGCCAGCAGTTTGTTGGATAAGCAGGTCAGCAGGCAGGGAAGGGTGGCCTTGCTGGCAGAGTGCAAGGGATTGGAAGTAGCAATGACTGAGGTGGAGGGGGTGAGTTCACTCTCTGTCAGCAAGGAAGAGGTGGAGCAGTTGTGGATGGCAGGCCATGTCTGTGTTCCATAGATCTGGGAGTCTGGATTAGAGCCCTTAGGTGAGGAGCTTGAGGCTGAATGAAGATGGAAAATAAACTCTCTCAGGCCCCGGGTATGATGGGTTACCCTCATGGTGCCATCTGAAACTGAAACTGGGGTACCACTGAGGCCTTTGACTCATATGCCTGTACTCCCATGAGAAGCTGGAGAGCCACTCCCCATCCTGCACTTCTGCTAGCATTCACACAGGCAGGGACACAGGCAGCTGCAGTTATATGCAGGCTCTCTGACCATCTACTGCATGAACCAACAGTAGACTGCAGCCAAGATCACACCCAGCTCCCCAGGCACGCACCTCACTCTGGAGAATAAACCCAAAACTATGCCATCTTGTGCCGCACAGAAAGCTGTATGGTGCAAGCTCACAGAACACTCTCTTACCCTCACTGTGGAGAGGAAATGCAACAACGCTTGCCTCTTGCACTGATTCCCAAGCACTTCACTCCAAATTTACCCATTTAGATTAAAACATAAAATAAATTTATTAACTATGAAAGATAGATTTTAAGTGATAGCAAGCAGATCAAAGCAGATTATCTAGCAAATAAGCACAATACAAACTAAACTTAGCATACTAGATAGTTGGATGTGAATTAGCAGTTTCCTACACTGGCAAGCTGCAGATTCTTATGGCACAAAATGCACTTGCTTTGCAGCATGGGATCCTCAGATCTGTCGTACACAGGCTACAAATTCCTTTTGCCTGGGTCTGGTACTTCCTCAACTTCATTCTTTGTGCCTCAGGTGTTTTCAGGAGTCTTCTTGTGGGGGGCAAAGAACAATTAATGATGTCACTCTCTCCTCTATGTGTCATATGACAAGAACCCTTTGTTTCAAACTCGCTTCCCAGGTCAGTGTGTGGAAAAATGCAGTACTGTAGTCCCAAAGCAGAGTCCAGACTCTTGTAGCCTGACCTCACACCCTGGATAAGTTTTTTAATTGGAGATACACATCTCCTAGACCTGGAAGAGACCTTGGGAGGTCATCTAGTCCAGTCCCCTCCCCTTTTGGCAGGACCAAGCACCAACCCTGATATCTATTTGTCCCAATCCCTAAATGGCCTCAAGGATTGAGCTCACAACCCCCTGTTTAGCAGAAAATGCTCAAACTACTGAGCTATCCCTCCCCCCCCACATAATTATGGCAGCCATTACATCCGCTGGAAAGTTAAGCTATTCCACAGTGTATTGCTTTTGTTCACGATACACTGTGGAATAGGACTGTTTGCTCATTCATTGTTATACCTGAAAGGCTGGTCAAGGTTGTTTTCTGAGTAAGTCCATTTCAAACACAGATCCCTAGTCGTTATTCATAACTTCAGATACAAAAATATTATATGCATATAAATGGGATACTCATATTCAGCAACTTGTAACTTTTCTAGCAACTCCTTAGGTATCCCCTCTGTTACAAAGTACACTATTATACCATAAACATATCACTATGAAGAAAAGGGGGTGTAGTGTCACAGCAAGGACTTTCAGAGAAGCAGGTCAGTAAGGGATGAGCATGTGTGTGGAGCATGATTACCTCTTGCCCAGCATGTGGAGGCTTTCTGGAAGAAGGTAGGGCTGTTGATGAGCAAAGAATATCTGAAAGGGTAGTCCAGCCTTCATTATGCCAGTTTACTCCCCACACAAACTCCAGGTGAGGGGCACAGTGAACTGGATAAGGCTTTTATTCTGCCCACTTTAAAAAGGCACTGAGGAAAAGATCAGATAGCTTGGCCACCATGAACCCTGCCACACCCTCCCATCTACCCCTGAGAGAGTTGCCTCATTCCCACCCCGGCCAGCATCTTGTAAAGCCTATTTCAAACACTCCCACACATAGCCAGGTCCTGGTTCAGAACTGGAGATGCCTCCATTAGAGTTAGCTGAGCCTGAATTAATGGACTGTTTGTTTCTGTGTTGTTGTCTCCCAACCTATGCTCTGGCTTCCCAATGTCTGTAGACTATGCTGTGGGCTTTGGTGGGAAGTTTGGGATACAAAAGGATCGTCAGGACAAATGTGCCCTCGGCTGGGAGCACCAGGAAGAGTTGAAACGTCATGAATCTCAGACAGGTGTGTGCAACGCCAGCTGTGGGGAGGCATGTTTGTTTGGGCCAACCTATGGTGCATTTGACCCAGCTAAATCTCAGGGCTGCCCAAGCTGCCCTGTGATCCAGATGTGGGAATGATGAGAGTTGAAATACAATGGAGGGCATGGTGGGGGTTCAGATGCCTGGAGCAGTAGAGGTCAGGGAATGGTCCATGTCAAGAGGGCAGCAGCAGCCAAACAAGGGCTGGAGCACCTGGATCAAAGTGTGTTGGAGGGCAGAGCACAGGAAGTGCTCACCTACAGCAAAAGAGTGTTGGGGGGTACCCAGCTCATTAGGGGGTGTGCTATGGGGATAACTGCCTAGACCATTGGGAGTTGGACTATGGTGAGGGCACCCTGATCACAGGGGTAGAGCTAGAGGGAGGGCACTTTGCACAGATGGGGAATTCATTCTTGAGGGGTCTATTCTGAAGAACAAATCCCCAAGTTCTGGGGTTTGGACATCTCCCCGGTGGCCACCTGCTGCCTTCCAAAGGCTGGCTGCCACTGTTGATGTGCCACTGCCCTGTCAGAAAATCTCGTGCATGAATTTTATCATTGGTTGTCAGCAAATAACCTTCATGAAGAGCACCTGCCATTTCAGCACCTGCTGCCACTGAGGCAATAGTGCACAAACAAATGCAGACCCTGCACAAACACCCTTTAATACTAAAACAAAAAAGCATTCCAGTAGCACTTCTACTGGACTGGTTTGTTTTTCTTTTTTTGTTTTGGTAGTATATAGACTAGCACGGCTATCTCTCTGTTACCCTTTAATATTATACTTGTAATTTGAAATTTGTCCTACATTGAATGGGCTCCATTCCTATGCAAAGCACCCCCAGGCCCATGGTCTGTTTTGGATTCCAATTGGGGGCATGTATTACAATCAGACTTCCAGAGTGGGTACTTGGCTATGGATCTGAAATTGGCTTTGCCAGGATATTCTGTAGCGTTGACTGTGTGTCAAGCATATTTCTGCAGCATGCAGGAACAGACACTGCGTAGGGCACAATCATTCAGTGATTTCAGGGACCATGTGTGGAGGCTTTTTCCAGTGTTTTCCCAGCTCCAATGCAAAGGACTTGCTAGGCCTCTGGCTAAGACAAGATGACCAGAATTCTGAACCCTCTGCCTCAAGGCATGATCTGGAGGGTCGGGAGGGTGTTCTCTCCTTTGTAGTAGTGCCCCGGGAATGCCAGGTGCCTGATGTGGGTTTGTCATTTAATGGGGTTTTCACACCTTCGACAGGAGCAGCACCAGTACCTGACTAAATTGGCCATGGCTTTGAGTGGGATGGTTCAGAAGGACAAATTGATTTGTTGGGCTGCTTCAAGCAGTTCTTGTTTGTTCATAAGTTGCTGAAATGGGGCAAAATCCTCCGTCATCTCTTTGGGCCCAATCCTGCCCCCATTATGCAAGGCATCTCCCAGTGAAGTCTATTGAAGGCTCTCCTCCACCCATAGTTCCAGGTAAACTGAAACCTTTTTGTGTTGCAGACTATGCCAAGGGCTTTGGTGGTCGGTATGGTGTGCAGGAGGACAGAGTGGATAAGGTAAGTCTGCAAGTCTGCTGCGCTTAGCACAATTCCCCCATTATGTTCCCAGAACCCCAAACTTTTCCCCTCTGCAAAGGGAAATGACACCTGCATGCCTCTTCTCCCAGCCTTTCCCTGTGCAATTGCTGAGCTGTGGTGAAGGAGGGACGGAGCCATTGTAGGAAGCATGGAAAGGTGGGAAGTGAGAGGAATGGAGTGTGGAGAGACCAGGAGGCACTTCAATTTGAAGTCCTGAATTGCACTACATGAGTTTAAGCAGATCCAAGACAGGGGTTTTTGAATGAGGAGCAGAAGGCTGTCCCCCAAAGAAAAAGTTTCTCTAAACAGCAATTGAATGAGCAGGGCTACAATGGGAACCTGGCAGGGAGGAGCCATTACTCTCATTGGTTCCTCATTCTGAAGGACCTCACTCACTGTAGACCCAAAACTACTTTGCACACAAATTTGGTGTAATTTCCCTTCTGTCTTTCACCCATACCTTTTATTATTAATTAATTACATCAGAGATACAGAACCACGAGCCTGGGGTTACAAACATTTCTATTTATATGTGGGTTTCTGCAGTATTTTTCATCATCTTCATGAGTGTTTGTGTGGCCTTTCTGCTGTCCATCTTGGCAGAGTATACCACACATTTGGGCCTTGGCAGCATCTGAGTTATGAGAAATGGCTTAGTTTGTGCTTGGTTTGGCTGAGTTGCAAAACTTTTGGAACCCTGTGCTGTGCAGTCCTAGTTGCTTAGGTATTTTCTTACTGAGTTCAGAAGCTGCAAAACTATGGGAAGCAGCCTGAACATGTACATGCTGGGAAATGAACTGTGTGATCAATAACATTGGGGAGTATGCGCTGAGATCAGCTCCAACTCTTGCATTGAAGTCACCCAAGATGTACAGTTGTTCTGATTGGGCCTCATGGCCTTCCTGCTTAGGACACTTCGGTGTGGGAAAAATGAATGACAATGGACAGCGTCTCCTTGAACTGTGCACGTACCACAATCTGTGCATCACAAACACATTCTTCCAAACAAAGCCACAGCACAGAGTGTCGTGGAGACACCCACGCTCGAAGCACTGGCATCAACTAGATGTGGTCATCACTAGGCGTAATAACCTCAAAAATGTCCTTCTGACACGCAGCTATCATAGTGCTGACTGTGATACAGATCACTCGCTAGTTTGCTCCAAGCTCAAGCTGAGACCCAAGAAGCTGTACCTCTCTAAACCTGCTGGAAGGCCCCGCATTGACGCCAGAAAGACGGCAAACTCAGAGAAAGCTGAAAAGTTCAGACAGACCCTCCAGGAAAATCTGCTCAGTGGCCCTGGGGGCGTCGATGCGACATCCAAATGGCAACATCTGAGGGATACAGTTTACAACACGGCCTTGTCGGTGTTTGGAAGAAGAGCTAGAAACACGAACGACTGGTTCAAAGCTAACTCCAATGAGATGATTCCAGTCATTGAAAAGAAGCGCGCTGCACTCCTGGAGTACAAACGCTCACCGAGCCAGAGTACCCAGGAAGCACTTAGAGAGGCCAGAAGAACAGTACAGCAGACAGCCAGGCGCTGTGCCAACAACCACTGGCTCCAGCTATGCAGCACCATTCAGACCTGTGCCGACTTTGATAATCTCAGAGGAATGTACTAGGGTATGAAGAAGGTATTAGGACCCACCCAGAACGAGATGGCACCTCTGAAATCCAAATCTGGTGAAGTCATCGCTGACAAAGCCAAACAGATGGAGCGCTGGGTTGATCACTACTCCGAGCTGTACTCACGCGAGAATGTTGTGGTTGACGCAGCCCTCGATGCCATCGAGCTCCTAACAGTAATGGACGAACTGGATCAGGAACCGACTGTGGATGAACTGAAGACAGCCATCGACAGCACTGCAGCTGGAAAGGCCCCTGGTCAGGATGGTATACCACCAGAGGTAATCAAATGTGCCGCGGACACACTCCTGGAACCCCTGCATGAGATACTGTGCCTGTGCTGGAAAGAGGGTGAGGTTCCACAGGATATGCGTGACACTAACATTGTAACGTTGTATAAGAACAAAGGAGACAGAAGCGACTGCAACAACTACCGAGGAATCTCCCTCCTAAGCGTCACTGGTGAACTGTTCACTCGCGTCATCCTTGGCCGACTCCAGAAGATTGCTGAGAGGGTGTACCCCGAATCGCAGTGCGGATTCCGCTCAGAGAGGTCTACCGTTGATATGGTCTTCTCTCTAAGGCAGCTGCAGGAGAAGTGCAGGGAGCAGAGAAAGCCACTCTACATAGCCTTCATCGACTTGACCAAGGCTTTTGACTTGGTCAGCAGGGATGGTCTGTTCAAACTGTTCCACAAGATAGGCTGTCCTCCACAGTTACTCAAGATGATCCAGTCGTTCCATGAAAACATGAGAGGAACCATCCAATATGACGGCACATTATCGGATGCTTTCAGAATCAGGAGTGGCGTCAAACAAGGATGTGTGCTTGCTCCGACATTGTTCGGGATCTTCTTCGCACTCCTCCTGAACCATGCCTTTGGATCTTCAACAGAGGGCATCTTGCTGCACACAAGATCCAATGGGAAACTGTTTAACCTTGCAAGGCTGAAAGCTAAGTCTAAGGTGCGAGAAGTCCTCATCAGAGACATGCTGTTCGCAGACGATGCTGCTGTAGTGTCTCACACAGAAGACCAGCTTCAAAAACTGCTGGATCGGTTCTCCAAAGCGTGCAAGGACTTTGGGCTTACCATCAGCCTAAAGAAGACAAACGTACTCGGTCAGGATGTTGCTGAATCCCCATCAATCAGCATTGACAACTATACGTTAGAGGGTGTCCACGAGTTCGTCTACCTAGGGTCCACCATCACTGACACCCTGTCGTTGGACACTGAGCTAAATAGGAGGATCGGAAAAGTGGCCACAACTCTGTCCAGACTCAGCAAGAGAGTGTGGAACAACAACAAGCTGTACACTCACACCAAAATGCAAGTCTACAGAGCCTGCATCCTCAGCACCCTCCTTTATGGCAGCGAGACTTGGACCCTGTATGCCCGCCAGGAAAAGAGGCTGAACGTCTTTCACTTGCGCTGCCTCAGGAGCATCCTTGGAATATCATGGAAGGACAGAGTGACCAACACCGCCGTCCTCGAGCAAGCTGGAATCCCAACCATGCACACCCTCCTCAGGCAGCGTCGACTCCGCTGGCTTGGCCACGTCCATAGGATGAACGATGGAAGGATTCCAAAAGACATCCTGTATGGTGAGCTAGCCTCTGGCAAAAGACCTCCCGGACGCCCCCAATTGCGTTACAAAGATGTCTGCAAGAGAGACCTCAGAGAGGTAGACATCAGGCTGGACAACTGGGAAGATCTAGCAGACGACTGCAGCAGATGGAGGCAGGGGTTACACAAGGGCCTTCAGAAGGGCGAGTTGAAGATCAGACAGCTAGCGGAGGAGAAGCGAGCACACAGAAAGCACAATAAGGACTTGCCAGACACCCACTACATCTGCAAGAGATGCAGCAAGGACTGTCACTCTCGTGTGGGTCTTTATAGTCACAACAGACGCTGTAAATGAAGTCCTCAATTGGAACTTTGAAGGGCGCGATCCATAGTCTGTGCAGACTGAAGGATGCCTAACTATGCGCTAAGATCATGGCTGTGCAGTAAATTACCTTTGTAGCTGCCTACCTCATCCCTACCACGGCACCTGTGGCCAGATGTGCTGCTGGCACAAAAGAAAATGGAATGTTAGGTCCCAGAGGTGCAGCATGTGCAGATCAAAGTGTTGGACTTGTGGTTCGATTTTCATCTCCAAGGATAAGTGATTTAGAATCTGATCTATGCAGGTTCTTTTACTGCACTCACACTGCAGTATTTCTGAGTGAGGAGCTGAAGCGCTTCCAATGAGGAAAAGATTTTTCTGAACAGGGCTACAGTGGGATTTATTGATGTATGTAACTAAGAGCTGTTATTTGTGGTATGTTCTCTCTCCCTTTTTCCCCAGAGGGAGAATTTTTTATGCAGTGGGTGTGTGTTGTTCTGGTTTGGTTTTCATTGTTTTGTGGGTATCTTATCTGCATTTCTCCATGCACATTTGTCAGGGCTCTGTTCGACCTCTGGCACTCTGAGTGCAGAAAGTGGGGGTCTGCAAAAATTTAAAACACTTTGCCCATACACAGGCTTTGCTTTAAAATTTCCCAAGGTCACAGATCCCCTGAAGGGTATGCTGCCACCACCCAGATAATATGAAAACCCCTTAACCCAGGAAAATACACGTGGGATTATCTTCCCGTGAAGGCACCCCCAAGCTCTTAACCCTCTCTCCAGAGAATCCTCAGACACAAAAACTGTAATTGCTTTAAAACAAAACAAAAAGCAGTCAAGTAGCACTTTAAAGACTAGCAAAATAGTTTATTAGGTGAGCTTTCGTGGGACAGACCCACTTCTTCAGACCATAGCCAGACCAGAACAGACTCAATATTTAAGACACAGAGAACCAAAAACAGTAAGCAAGGAGGACAAATCAGAAAAAGATAATCAAGGTGAGCAAATCAGAGAGTGGAGGGGTGGGCGGGAAGATCAAGAATTAGATTAAGCCAAGTATGCAGATGAGCCCCTATAGTCACTATAGCATTCTTGATCTTCCCACGAAAGCTGTCCCACGAAAGCTCACCTAATAAACTATTTTGCTAGTGTTTAAAGTGCTACTTGACTTCTTTTTGTTTTGATAGTGTATAGACTAGCACGGCTTACTCTCTGTTACAATTCAACATGCTTTAAAACAGTGATTTGTTCACAAAACAAGGGAAAATAAATCATGGGCTACGTCTACACTGATAAAAAAACTTTGAAATGGCCATGCTAATGGCCATTTCGAAGAATACTAATGAGGCGCTGAAATGCATATCAGCAGTTCATTAGCATGCCGCTGGCCGCGGCACTTTGAAATTGCCGCATTTCACTCCCACATGGCTCATCCAGGTGGGGGTCCTTTTTGAAAGGACCCTGCCAACTTGGAAGTCCTCTTATTCCTATCCCCTTTCAAAAAGTACCCCATCTGGATGAGCTACACAGGAGCAAATCACGGCAATTTCGAAGTGCCACAGCCAGCAGCATGCTAATGAAGCTCTGCATATGCATTTCAGCACCTCATTAGTATTCTTCAAAATGGCCATTAGCATGGCATTTTGAAGTTTTTTGACAGTGTAGATACGGCCCTGTAGTCCAGAAAAATGTTCATCAATGTGTGCATAAACCAGGCCACCAGGATGGGATGAAGTCTCCTAGACGTCTAGAAATGGTTGCTTTGCCCAGGATGCGGTTTTCCCTAAGTCCAGCCTTGTGTGAATTTACTCACCTTGGAGAATGCATGCAATCACTGGTATCGGGGAGTGGATCCATGCTGTCTGAGAACCTTCTAAATGTGTGAGAATGTACAGATCACTCTGTGTTATAGTCAGGCTTCCCTCTAATTTTTTCCATCCATGGGTAGAATAAATGTTATGTGCACCAAGGCATATGGGGATGTGGACCACCAGCACAAACATATGCTGTTGGCTGTGGGTGGTGTAGGTACTCTGCTAATCAGCTGGGCAGTATCTGAATATGTTCTGGGCAGCTGCCCAAGCACTCAGTGTACAGGGAACACTGGTCTAAGGCTGTCTTTCCCCTACCACTTGTCTCATCTGCAAACTTTACCAGCACTGGTTTGTAAAAATATATGCTCCTAGCTCAAATGATGAAACCCTTTACTAGCACTAATCCTACTTCTGCATGTGGGAACTAATGATACGGCCAAGAATGACCTTGAGCGGGTTACTGCAGATTATGTGGCACTGGGAAGAAGGGTCAAAGGATTTGAAGCGCAAGTGGTGTTCCTGTCTATCCTTCCTGTCGAAGGGAAAGGGCTAGGTAGGGACCGTCGAAATGAGGAAGTAAATGCATGGTTACACAGGTGGTGTCGGAGAGAGAGCTTTGGATTCTTTGATCATGGGACGCTGTTCCAGGCACAAGGATTATTGGGAACACATGAGGTCCACCTAACCAAGAGAAGAAGGAGCATTTTTGCAAGTAGGCTTGCAGACTTAGTGAGGAGAGCTTTAAACTAGGTTCGCTGGGGGACGGTGACCGAAACCCTGTGGGTAGAAAAGAACTTGGGGGCCGGAAAGAAATGCAAAGAGGAATGTACAACAAAAGTGGACCCTTGGTTCGAGTAGTGAGGGCAGGGAGATTGACTGGTTATCTAAGGTGTTTGTACACCAATGCCAGAAGCCTGGGTAACAAGCAGGAGGAATTAGAAGCCCTGGCTCAGTCCAAGAACTATGACTTGACTGGAATAACAGAGACTTGGTGGGGTGACTTGCATGACTGGAGCGCTGCCAGGAAAGGGTATAAACTGTTCAGGAAGAAGAGGCAAGGGAGAAAAGGAGGAGGAGTTGCACTGTATGTAAGAGAGCACTATGATTGCTTGGAACTCCAGTACATAGAGGGAGAAAAGCCTGTTGAGAATCTATGGGTCAAGATTAGTGGTGTAGGCAGCACTGGAGATGTGGTGGTTGGTGTCTGCTACAGGCCACCAAATCAGGATGATGAGGTAGATGAGGCTTTTTTTGGACAACTGAGAGAAGTTTCCGGATTGCGGGCTCTCATTATTCTGGGGGACTTCAATTACCCTGACATCTGTTGGGAGACCAATATGGTGGTACACAAGCAGTCCAGGAAATTTCTGGAGAATGTTGGGGATCACTTCTTCGTACAAGTGCTGAAGGACCCAACCAGAGGTCGTCCGCGGCTCGACCTGCTGCTTACAAACAGGGAGGCACTAATAGGGAAGGTAGAGGTGGGGAACAACCTGGGAAGCAGTGATCATGAGATGGTAGACTTCAGGATTCTGACCAAAGGAAGGAAAGAGAGCAGCAAATTACACACCTTGGCTATCAGAAAAGCAGACTTTGACTCCTTCAGGAACCTGATGGGCAGAATCCCCTGGGATGCTACCGTGAAGGGAAAAGGAGTCCACGAAAACTGGCAGTATTTTAAGGAAGCCCTATTGAAGGCACAGAAAGAAACTATCCCGATGCACAGCAAGAGAAGTAAATATGATAGGAGACCAGACTGGCTTAATGGGGAAATCCTTGGAAAACTTAGGCACAAAAAGGGAGCTTACAAAAAAGTGGAAGCTTGGACAGATGTCTAGTAAGGGGTATAAACATGTAGCTTGAGAATGTAGGGCAGTTATCAGGAAGGCGAAAGCACAACTGGAATTGCGACTCGCGAGGAATGTGAAGGATAACAAGAAACGTTTCTACAGGCATGTTACCAAGAAGATGGTGATCAGAGAGGGCGTGGGGCCCCTACTGGATGAGGGAGGTAATCCAGTGATTGATGATGTAGGGAAAGCTGAAGTACTTAATGCTTTCTTTGCCTCTGTCTTCACGAACAGATAGCTCCCGGACTAATGCGATAAGTGATGCATTGTGGAGGTGGACAGCCTTTGGTGGGAAAAGACCAGGTTAGGAGCTATCTAAAAAAGCTAAATGTGCATAAATTGATGGTCCCGGACCTAATTCATCCTATGGTTCTGAGGGAGTTGGCATATGTTGTTGACGAGTCTTGGCTGTTATCTTTGAAAAGTGGTGGAGATCGGGAGAGATCCTGGATGATTGGAAAAAGGCAAATGTAGTGTCCGTCTTTAAAAAAGGGATGAAGGATGATTAAGAGAACTATAGGCCGGTCAGTCTTACATTAGTCCCTGGAAAAATCATGGAGGGGCTCCTCAAGGAAGTCATTTTGAGGCACTTGGAGAAGGGGAGAGTGATCAGGAGTAGTCAGCATGAATTCATGAAGGGCAAGTCATGCCTGAGCAATCTGATTAGTTTCTACAATGAGATAACTGGCTCTGTGGATCGGGGAAAATCAATGGATGTGATTTATCTGGACTTTAGTAAAGTTTTTGATCCGGTTTTCCACAATATTCTTGTCGGCAAGTTAAAGGAATCTGGATTGGATAAATGGACGGTAAGATGGATAGAAAGCTGGCTAGAAGGTCGGGCCCAGAGGGTAGTGATCAACAGCTCGATGTTGGGATGGTGGTGGGTTTCTAGTGGAGTGCCCCAAGGTTTGGTTCTGGGTCCTGTTCTGTTCAACGTATTTATCAATGACTGGATGAGGGGCTGGATTGCACCCTCAGCAAGGTTGCGGATGACACTAAGCTAGGGGGAGAGGTAGATATGCTGGACAGTAGGGACAGGGTCCAGACTGACTTAGACAAATTGGAAGACTGGGCTGCAAGAAATCTGATGAGGTTCAATAAGGACAAGTGCAGAGTCCTGCACATGGGCCGGAAGAATCCCAAGCATTGTTACAGGCTGGGGTCCAACTGGCTCAGTAGTAGTTTTGCAGAAAAGGATCTGGGCGCTGTTGTGGATGAGAAGCTGGACATGAGTGAACAGTGTGCTGTTGTAGCCAAGAAAGCTAATGGCATATTAGGTTGCATCAAGAGGAGCGTTGCCAGTAGATCCAGAGAAGTGATTATTCCTCTTTATATGGCTTTTGTGAGGCCGCATCTGGAGTACTGTGTCCACTTCTGGGCCCCCATTTACAGGAAGGATGTGGATACACTGGAGAGGGTCAAGTGGAGGGCGACCAAAATAATTAGGGGGCTGGAGCATATGACTTATGAAGAAAGGTTGAGGGAATTGGGACTGTTTAGTCTGCAAAGAGAAGACTGAGGGGGGGACTTGATAACAGCCTTCAGCTTACTGAAGGGAGGTTCCAAAGAGGCTAGAGAGAGGCTGTTCACAGTGGTCATGGATGGCAGAACACGGACCAATGGTCTCAAGTTGCGGTTGGGAAGGTCCAGGTTGAACATTAGGAAAAACTTTTTCCCTAGGAGTGTGGTGAAGCGGTGGAATGGTCTACCCAGGGAAGTAGTGGCGTCTCCATTCATGTAGGTGTTTAAGTCTCGCCTTGACAAAGCCCTGGCGGGGCTGATCTGATGGGTTGGTCCTGGTTAGATCAGGGTGCTGGACTCGATGGCTTTTTTAGGTCTCTTCCAGCTCTATTGTTCTATGATTCTATGATTGTGTAATGCAGACAGATTCCAGCCATCAGCAAGCAGGCTTGAATTTTGGGGCCTCTGAATTTAGTTTATGAATTGTTTCTGCATGAGCTAAAGGCCATGTGCCTTTTAGCTAAGGCTGTAGCAGGTTCATCAATCTCATGGTGTAGGTGCCACCAGAGGAGGACTGACTGCCACAGCCGGCAGGCCTGGGTTATAACTGCAGGACCTCACTAGAAACGTTTCCAGTCATTGATGATTCCCCACTTATTGTCCCTACCAAATTCATGTCCATGAAAAGCATATCAGGGACCATGACATCTGGTCTCCCCCTGGGAAATCTGGTCTTTTGTATGTTTTTACTCTATAATATGAGAATTTTATGGGGGAAACAAGCATGACTCAAATTGAGGCCCTGAGCCAAAAGGGAGTTGCAGGAAGGTTGCAAGGTTATTTTAGGTGGGACACAGTATTGTCAACCTTACTTCTGTGCTGCCTTCAGAGCTGGGCAGCTGGAGGATGGTGGGTATTAGCCAAGTGCCCAGCTCTGAAGGAAGCACACACTTAAAGCAGCAAAGAAATAAGGGTGGAAATGCCATGCCATGCCATCCTTCTGTGCTGTTGCTGGTAGCAGATCTACCTTTAGAGCTGGTCTCATAGCCTGCAGCCACCACTCTCCAGTTGCCTGGTTCTCAAGGCAGGGCCACTTCCAGCAGCAGCAGTGAAGTAAGAATAGTGACAGAGAGATAGCTGTGTTAGTCTGTATTCTATCAAACCATGTATTAAGCAGTCGAGTAGCACTTTAAAGACTAACAAAATAATTTATTAGGTGATGAGCTTCCATGGGACAGACCCACTTCTTCAGATCATAGCCATGAGTCTGTTCTGGTATGGCTGTGACCTGAAGAAGTGGGTCTGTCTCACAAAAGCTCCTCACCTAATAAATTATTTTCTTAGCAGTGAAATAAGAGTGGTACTACTGCAACTCCCCCTACAGTAGCCTGGTAACCAGGCCATTGCTCCTTTTTGGGTCGGCACCCCCGCAATTACAACACTGTGAAATTTCAAATAACGGAATGTATGATTTTTAACATCCTATTTGCATGAAATTGCCCAAAATGGACTATGAATTTGGTAAGGCTCTACTCATTTATAATTATTGGGAATTCTGTCAGTTTTTGATCCATTTGATAAATACTTTATTGTTTTATATAATTCTTAAGCAGAAAGTTGTGCAGAGCTAAATCTAATGCCTTACAGAAGTCTGCTTGCCTACTTGGTAAAAGTGACTGTGTTGATATAAATAGTCTTCTGAAAGAATCTGTTTCACAGAATAGCACGGGACATTTCAGAAGGAAGAGGGCAGTACACTGTGACTTTTCAGCTGACCCCCAACTCAGCTTCAAGGAAAGCACCAAAGCCTCATACATGGAGAAGGCAGCCTGAGAGTTGGTGAGGCAGAGGCCTAGATGAGGGCTGCAGGAGTTCAGTGGGACAAGGGTAGCTGAACAACCTGCCAGGGACCTGGAAACTGGAAGGGGCCTCTGGAGGGAAGCTGTATCTAATGCCTGATGCAAGGCTGAAGCAGGAGAGTAGCAAGGAGAATTTATCATCTGGCCTTTCCAAGGCAGAGAGTCAGGATCAGAGGGCTGGAGGTGGGGGAAGGCCACACAGCAGTAGAGGGAGTCGACTACTGACTTCAAAGCCAGAGACCTGAAGCTAAATGCTGGAGAGGACTAACAGCAGGGGAGCTGCAGGACTGCTGTCTCCAGAGCTGAAGCCAGGGGAGTAGTGCAAGGTTAGCCAACTGGGAGTAGTGGCTTTGCACTCCAGATGGAAGGGCTGGGCGGTGGACCTGACAAAATAGGAGAGGACTAAGGAAGAGCTCAGGTTTGGTGGAAGATCTTTACCCAGAGCCTTTCCACAAGTTTGCATTCTATTTCCATCTCAGACTCACTCCAAGTTTATACATTGTTAACATATCAGGCAACATGTCCTGTATTTTTTCCCCTGCTGTCCTTTCTGAACCAGCTGTCTGCTGCTATATCAATACTCCAGTCATGTGTATTAGCCCACCAAGTCTCCGTCATGCCAGTTATCTCACAGTTGTTTTTATTTATTAGCATTTTGAGTTCTTCCTTTTATTCCCCATCCTTCTTGCATCAGAATACAGACATCTAAGATACTAATTTGATTTCATGTCCTCCTAACAGCTCTGTGTTATCTTTCCTTTATCCCTGCTATGACAGCCCATGCTCCCCACAAATTCTGACCCTTCTCCCAGGTCTCAATGTTGTTGACTCTCCTGTGGCCTTTGGTCACTTGCTTCTGTCAAACCTAGTTAATCTCTTCACTAAGTTAATGAGTCTGTAGCCAACTATGCCCTTCCCCTACCTAGATAGGGACTAGAAAAACCCAGATGAGTACCTGGCTGAGCCATTGCCTTGGGGACTCTGGCTCTGCTGCATCTCTTCTATGGCATGCTGGATATGCCCTTCTCTTCCCCTTGCAGAGTGCCGCTGGCTTTAATGAGATGGAAGCCCCAGCTTCCGCATATCAGAAGACCAAACCTGTGGAGGCAGGTAAGACATTTGGAAACAGCCAGACTGCCTAGCCCTGGCCCAGCAACTGGGAAGGGCCTGTATTCCACAGCTGTTCCTACAGCCTCCACAAAGATTCCACACCATGCATATGGCTGCGGTCACTGTTTGGGTTTGGCTTACAGGGTGGATGGAAGAGATGACAACTTCCAGCCTGGACAGTGGGTTCAATATGGGGGGATGGAGGCAACCCATTAAGAGAGGGGCAGACTCCAGTGGGTTTGTCTTGTGAAGACAAGGGAGGCTGACTAGGTCAGGTGTTCCAGCAGTCTGACCCAGGCTGTTTGTTGCTGAAAAGTCAATCCTTTGTGCAGCTTCCAGTGGAGCCAGAAGCCTGAAATCACAATTTGAGAACATGGCCAAGTCAGCTGATGAAGAGAATAGAAAGCGGGTGGAGGAGGAACGACTGAGACGCCAGGCCCGGGAGCAGCGGGAGCGACAGGCAGCCAAGCAACAGGTGAGGAGCTCAGTACCCAGCCCTGACAGGTGTTGCAATGCTGTTTTGTTCCCCTGGTGGGGGCCAAGCTTTGGAGTGCAGTGCACTGCAAGGCGTACAGGTGGGCTATGGACATGGCAGCTGAAAATCATTGTCTCCCTTTCTCAGGCCAGGCAGGGGCTTGCCTGAAGCCCCTCAGTGAGTTAATGTTGGACCCAGGCATCCTGATTTCCTGGACAGTGCCTGGTCTGCCTGCCTCAGGGCAAACACACACTAGGGTGTGGACTGTCCTGAAATGTACAGTTCAAGTCCAGTGTCTGGGACTGAAGGACTCCAAGAAAGCATTTGTCTTGGAGTCCCTGCAGTGGTGCTCCTCTGTTATCCAAGGCTTGGGGATGGCACCAGCCTCTTCCCAGTGGGAATTGGGGGCTGAGGTGGGCCATAGCCCCCTGCTTCTCCTTTTCCCTTGGAGTCTCCACCACTGCTAAGAGCTGCCCAGGAAGCCTGAGACCCCCCTACTTCCCTCAGCAGTGTGCTTGAAGGGGTGGGACATGGGCTAGGCACTGCCCTAGCATGGGGCTCCCCACAGTGTCCTGGACTTCCTGGATGGCTCATACCTCAACCTGGATCCAGCTTCCAGTCTGGTCAAGGGGCAGGGCATCACTGGAAACAGGAGGAACAGGGGATGGGGTACAGAGGGGGTGGGGCTTCTGCACGTGTCCTGGATTTTCATTGGAAAAGGTGGTCACCATAACACTGACATAGTAGTTGGAAAAAAAGAGAAAAGATCTTTGCCACTTGGAGCCCAATCGGAGAATCTTTCTCTTCAGTCAGAACCTGCATCTATACTACAAATCTACGTCAGTTATAGCTACATTGACCAGAGGTGTAGAAAATTGATGTAGGTAGACTAACCTTTAATGTTTGACAGCAGCTATAGTGCTACCATGGCATCTCGATAGTGTTTAGTAATGAGGGTACCTCTGCCGATTCAAGACCTTCTCCTGTCGGCATGCATAATCCACCTTCCTGAGAGACAGGAGCTGTTGGTGGGAGAAGAAAGGTATCTGAAAAATTTTTTTTCTAATGGAATAAGTTTCTTCAGAAGAAGTTAAGTTTTACTTTTCCCACCATGCATCATCAATACCTTGTATTTTTACACATTTTTTTCACGTTAGCATAATGCAAATACAAGGGTTCATCTAGACCAGAAGTTCTTAAACTGTGCTCTGAAAATTCCATTCAGGTGGACTGAGAACTCCAGTCAGGTGGTTTTATTTAAAAAAATAAAAATAAAATAGAGCTCTTATCCAAAGCACTTAACAATAGTTAGCTAATGGTACAAACAATATTTGGAAAGATCATTAAGTGGTCCACTGAGACCCTCAGCAATTTTCAAGAGATCTGTTGAAAAAAGACTACAAAAACAATCCAGACCCATCCCTTTATTTTCATTTACTTCTCTTTACTTATATAGGAGGAGGATGAATTTAAAAGAGTGAAAAATGGGAGGGACAGGAAGAGTAAATGGTCTTTTTCTTGGCTAGGTACCCAGGAGGTCCCCAAAAATGAAGCTGAGTACAGGACCCCACTAAGTCTAAATCCATCCCTGCAGGAATATTTTATGTGAGACTTGAAAGGTTATTGTTCTGCACTGGGAAGGCCTTAGCTGGAGCGTAGTGTCCAGTTCCGGGTGCCACACTTTAAGAGAAATGTGGACAAATTAGGAAGAATCCAGAGGTGAGCAACAAAAATTACAAAAGTCTTCAAAACTTGGACCCACGAGGAAAGGTTTTAAAAACTGGACATATTTAGTCTTGAGCAAAGAGTGAGGGAGAGACCTGATAAATGTCCAAAAGGTTGTTACATGGAGGACTGTTGGCAATTGTTCTCCGCATCCACTGAAGGTAGCACAAGAAGGGCTTAATCTGAAGCAAGGGAGATTTAAGTTAGATATACGGAAAAGCTTTGTTACTATACAGGTAGTTAAGTTCTGGAACAGGTTTCCAGAGGAGGTTGTGTAATTCCTGACATTAACAAGTTGGACAAACAATTGTCAGTTATAGCGGGGGTGTAAACTAGGGGTGCAACACTTTGTTATGGGGGGCACAGCGCAATCAGCTGCCCCCCGCCCCCCGCCCCCCGCTGCAGCTTCTCCAGAGGACTGGCGATGCAGCAGAAGCTGTGGCAGTGGGGAAACTGATCAGTGAGCCTGTGGCACCTTCTCTGCTGCCAAGATGACGCAGCTGGTTCCTGGCAGCAGAGGCTGAGCTGGCTGGGGGGAATCCCAGCTTGGCACTCAGGCTCCCCCAATGGCACTGCAGCTGGCCCAGCCCCATAGTGGTTCCCTTCTCCCCTGGGAGGAGCCACCAATCACCCAGTGCCTGAGCCCCCAGTCAGGGCGCGCCTCCACCCACATCCCTTCCTGTGGTTCTCCCGCAGGTTGAGGGCATGCAGAGGGACCCGACTAATTGTAGGACCCAAAAGAGGGGGCACTGCCTAAAAAGTTTGCTCACCCTGAGTTATAGTGTAGGGCAGGGGTGAACATAAGAGCGTAAAAATGGCCATACTAGGTCATACCAAAGGTCCATCCAGCCCAGTAGCCGGTCTGCCAACAGGGGCCAATGTCAGGTGCCCCAGAGGTTGTAAAGCAAACAGATAATGATCAAACAATCTCTGTCCTGCCATCCATCCCAGCCTCTGACAAACAGGTGAGAGACACCATTCCTTACCCATTCTGGCAAATAGCCATTAATGATCCTAATCTCCATGAGTTTATCTAGTTCTTTTTTAAACCCTGTTATAGTCCTACCCTTCACAGCCTCCTCTGGCAAGGAGTTCCACAGGTTAACTGTGCACTGTGTGAATAACTTCCATTTGTTTGTTTTAAACCCTCTACCTCTTAATTTAGTTTGGTGGCCCCATATTTATTACTTTATGGGAACAAGTAAATAGCTTTTCCCTAGTCACTTTCTCCATCTGTCATAATTTTATATACCTCTATCATATCCCCCTTACCCTCCTCTTTTCTAAGATGGTAAGTCCTAGTATATTTAATTGTTCTTCCTTGGGGTCCCATTCCAAACCCCTAATCATTTTAGCTGCTCTTTTCTGAACCTTTTCTAATGCCAATATATCTTTTTTGAGATCAAGTGACCACATCTGTAAGCAATATGGAAGAAGTGGGTGTACCATGGCTTTATAGAGAGGCAATAAGATTTTCTCTGTCTTGTTTTCTATCTCTTTTTTAAGGATTCCTAGCATTCTGTTTGCTTTTTTGACTGCTGCACCACACTGAGTGGATGTTTTCAGAGATCTATCCCCAACAACTCCAAGATCTCAATCTTCAGGCAGGACCAAGTAAACCCTAGATCCAGGGTGGACAAAATATGCACAGCTGGCTGAATCCAGCCTGCCAGATATATGTATCTGGCTCTCCATGACCCTCTGGGCCACTAAAAGTCCCACATTCTGCTCACACAAGAGGCCTGCTGCTGTTGGCAAACATGTCTCTGCACGCCACTTGGGAGTAGTGGGGATCAGGTCTCTATGCTCTGCCCATGCCAGCAAGCACTGCACTTGCAGCTGTCTTTAGCCACTGTGAGGATGGTGTTGAGGGCTGGGGCAGTGTATGGAGACCTTCTGTTGTCCTCCGCACAAGTCTCGTATTCATACAAGAGCACACTCTTTGCATTTGTGTTGAAGATCCTCAGTTTTGTCTTCTCAGATATAACTTTTTAACTCCATATGGGATGAAGAGTCTTGAATGCAGCTCTTGCTTTCCCTATCCCAGCACTGATATCTTTGTATGTTTCTCTGTCTCTGCCTATAATACTCCCCAAGTAGCTGAACTACTCTACATCTTCCAAGTCGTCCCTTCCTAGTGTGATGGTGGTGGTGTCTTACTGGTTTATCCTCATTGTCTTGGCCTTTCTCTTGTTAATGCTCAGTCCACTCACTGAGGCAGTTTTGCCTAGTGTTGCGACCTTTTCTTCCATGCTTTCATGTTGGTGTGAAAGGAGGTCAATATTATCAGCAAAAATCAATGTTCTCTAGCTGTTTGAAAAGTGCCCACTGAATTGCCCATCGATAGCCATTTGCTGTCCTGCTCATAATCCAGCCGATTGTGATCAAGAACAGGAAAGGGGCATGCAGAGACAAATTTGCCTGCAGCATCCCACTGCTTTGAACATCATTGGGACCACTATGATATACAGGCAGCCTGCCTGAATGCCCCACTGTGCCACTGACTGGGAGCTGCCTATGCTGATCAGCATCTCCCAGAGCCTGCACCTGGCACCCCCTCCCACATCCTAACCTCTGCCCCAAGTGACAACTCCTTCCTGTACCCAAACTCCCTCCCAGACATTGCACCCCCTCCTACACATCTACCCCAGGTCAGAACTCCCTTCTGTATCCAAACTCCGTTCTTCACACAGTGCACAGTCTACCTGTGGAACTCCTTGCCAGAGGATGTTGTGAAGACCAAGACTTCAAAAAAGAACTAGATACATTCATGGAGGTTAGGTCAATCAATGCTTATTAGCTAGGATGGGTAGGAATGATGTCCCCAGCCTCTGTTTGTCAGATGCTGGAAATGAATGACAGGAGAGAGATCACTTGATGATTACCTGTTCTATTTACTCCCTCTCTGGGGCATCTGGCATTGGCCACTGTTAGAAGACAGGATACAGGGTTAAATGGACCCTTGCTCTGACCCAGTGTGGCCATTCTTATGTTCTTGGTGCACAACCCTTGAGATCCCTTCCAGTCCTACACTTCTATGATAAGAATCTATGTGACCAGAGACCTTCTTTCCTTCCACAAGGTCCTCTCTTGTATGGGCACTGGTTTTACCCTTTCCCCTTTCTGTAGCCCCTTCTGGTACATGGACGGGCAGGAGGTGGGGGTGGTTCCTAAATGAGACATGCACCACTGAGTGGCCCCTTCCTGAGACTGATTTGTGCAGGTCCCACACAAATGGTAGGCTAGTCTCCTGAGTGGGGTTTAAGGGAAATGGAAAAGGCTCCATTGGGAGGAGAATGAGGCTTGTGTGTAAACTTCCCAATCAGAAGTAAGAAAAGGAATCACTTTGGATTCAGTGAAAAAAGACTGAATGTCACTAATGATCTCTCTTCCAAAAGGAAACCCAGAGGAGTGAGGAGATGAGCCTTAAGAATCCAGGTCCCACACCAGCTCCAGTACCTAGGAGAATTGGCAAAGAGCCAGCAATGCTGCCTGGCCCACAGGGACAGCAGGTACATGGGGCAGAGCTGGGCGAGGGCTACAGCTGTCTGGGAAGAACAGCACATAGATCAAAATCGGTAGGGGGAAAGACTGTTCCTGTGAAGTGAGGGCAATATGGGGAGGGGGTTGTGGCTACCAGGCACTTTACACTGTCCCTGCACTTTGCAGTCTGTTGAGCAATTGGGGGTTGGGGCTTATTCCTGCCCCTTACCCCCAGCCCTCTTGAATCTTTACTGGCTTCTAGCAGAGCTGATTACTCTTTGCTGTCAGTGTAAAAGGCCAAACCAGAGAATTTGAGAAGGATTTATACGAGCAGTAAAAGCATTACATCGGGCACATTGCTCCTATCTTAGACAAAGCAATATATTAAAAACTGTATATTACCTTAAATGAGCCTATCTTTCACAAACATACACAGACAGCTTCTGTGCTGTACCCACACAGTCCCTGTCTCACATATAGGGAAGGCAAAAAGCAGTCAAGTAGCACTTTAAAGACTAGCAAAATGGTTTATTAGGTGAGCTTTCGTGGGACAGACCCACTTCTTCAGACTGTAGCCAGACCAGAACAGACTCAATATTTAAGGCACAGAGAACCAAAAACAGTAAGTAAGGAGGACAAATCAGAAAAAGATAATCAAGGTGAGCAAATCAGAGAGTGGAGGGGTAGGGGGGGAAGGTCAAGAATTAGATTGAGCCAAGTATGCAGACAAGCCCCTATAGTGACTCAGAAAGTTCCCATCACGATTTAAACCGTGTGTTAATGTGCCGAATTTGAATATAAAAGCCAGCTCAGATGTTTCTCTTTCCAAAACGGTGCGAAAATTCCTTTTCAGTAACACACATACCTTTAGGTCATTGACAGAATGCCCCATTCCATTAAAATGTTGACTAACTGATTTGTGGATCTGGAGTGTTTTGATGTCTGTTTTGTACCCATTGACCCTTTGTCTAAGGGAGTTAGAAGTCTGTCCAATATACAAAGCATCTGGGCATTGTTGGCATATGATGGCATATATGATGTTAGTAGAGGAGCATGAGAAAGTGCCCATGATTCTGTGAGTAACCTGGTTAGGTCCAGTGATGGTATTTCCAGAGAAGATATGTGGACAAAGCTGGCAGCGGGCTTCGTTGCAGGGAAAGCTTCCAGAAAGCGGCCACAACTCTGTCCAGACTCAGCAAGAGAGTGCGGAATAACAACAAGCTGTACACTCGCACCAAAATGCAAGTCTACAGAGCCTGCATCCTCAGCACCCTCCTATATGGCAGCGAGACTTGGACCCTGTATGCCCGCCAGGAAAAGAGGCTGAACGTCTTCCACTTGCACTGCCTCAGGCGCATCCTTGGAATATCATGGAAGGACAGAGTGACCAACACCACCGTCCTCGAGCAAGCTGGAATCCCAACCATGCACACCCTCCTCAGGCAGCGTCGACTCCGCTGGCTTGGCCACGTCCACAGGATGAATGATGGAAGGATTCCAAAAGACATCCTGTATGGTGAGCTAGCCTCTGGCAAAAGACCTCCCGGACGCCCCCAGTTGCGTTGCAAAGATGTCTGCAAGAGAGACCTCAGAGAGGTAGACATCAGGCTGGACAACTGGGAAGATCTAGCAGACGACTGCAGCAGATGGAGGCAGGGGTTACACAAGGGCCTTCAGAAGGGCGAGTTGAAGATCAGACAGCTAGCGGAGGAGAAGCGAGCACACAGAAAGCACAATAAGGACTTGCCAGACACCCACTACATCTGCAAGAGATGCAGCAAGGACTGTCACTCTCGTGTGGGTCTTTATAGTCACAACAGATGCTGTAAATGAAGTCCTCAATTGAAACTTTAAAGGGCGCGATCCATAGTCTATGCAGACTGAAGGATGCCTACTACATTCCTGGGGCATAGACTGTGGCTGTTAGTGAGGATCCTCATGAGGTTGGGAGGTTGTCTGTAGGAGAGAACAGGCATGTCACCCAGGGCCTTCTGGAGTGTGGCATCCTGATTAAGGATGGGTTGTAGGTCTTTAATAATTCGTTGCAGTGGTCTGAGTCGGGGGCTGTAGGTGATGACAAGTGGTGTTCTGTTCTTGGCTTTTTTGGGCCGATCTTGGAGTAGCTGGTCTCTGGGTATTCGTCTGGCCCTGTCAATTTGTTTTTTTACTTCTCCAGGTGGGTAATTCAGGTTTATGAATATTTGGTAAAGTTCTTGTAGTTTTTGGTCTCTGTCAGTAGAATCAGAGCAAATGCGATTGTACCTAAGAGCTTGACTGTAAACAATGGATCTAGTCACGTGTGCAGGATGGAAACTAGAAGGGTGTAGGTAAGTATAGCAATCAGTGGGTTTCTGGTAGAGTGTGGTACTGATCAGGACATCCTTGATTTGTACTGTAGTGTCCAGGAAATGTATCTTTCGCATGGAGTAGTCGAGGCATAAATTGATGGTGGGGTGCAGATTGTTAAAGTCTCTGTGAAATTCTTCTAGAGTCTCTATACCATGGGTCCAAATCATAAAGATATCATCGATGTGTCATGAGTAGACGAGGGGTAATAGGGATGAGAGCTGAGGAATCGTTGTTCCAGTCAGCCATAAATATATTAGCATATTGTGGGGCCATGCGGGTGCCCATAGCAGTTCCACTAATCTTGAGGTATATATTGTCCCCAAATCAGAAATAATTGTGGGTGAGAACAAAGTTACAGAGGTCAGACACCAGACTGGCTGTGATGACTTCAGGGATGGTATTCCTGTCCATCTTCGTGTAGAATATTAGTGTACAGAGCCTCTACATCCATGGTGGCAAGGATGGTGTTGTCAGGAATTTTTCCGATGTTTTGTAATTTCCTCAGGAAGTCATTGGTATCTCGGAGATAGCTGGGAGTGTTGGTGGCATAGGGTTTGAGGAGGAAGTCCACATAACTAGATAGTCCGGTGGAAAGGGTGCTAATACTCAAAAAGATAGGGCATCTGGGGTTTCCAGGTTTGTGGATTTTGTGAAGTAAATAGAATAATCCAGATTGGGGCTCAGATGTTATGTCTGAGTAAATAAGGTCCCGAGCAGCAGCAGGGAGTTCCTTAAGTAGTCGTCGTAATTTCTTTTGGAATTCTAAAGTGGGATCAGCAGAGAGAGGTCTGTAAAATGTGGTGCTGGAGAGTTGTCTGGCTGCCTCCTGTTCATAGTCTGATTTATTCATAATGACAACAGCACCCCCTTTGTCAGCTGGTTTGATTATAATGTCTGGGTTATTTTTGAGACTCTGGACAGCATAGCATTCAGCATAGTTGAGATTGTGTCTCATTTGGTATTGTTTGCGTATAATGTCAATCTGAGCACAGTTGCGAAAGCATTGTACATAGAAATCCAGACTTTCACTATGACCATCAGGGGAAGTCCACATAGAGTTCTTCTTCTTTTGTTGTTGGTAGAAGGGGTTAAGAGAGTCAGACTGTTGTTCATAGGTCTGTTGGAAGAATTCCTTTAGATGGAGTCAGCAAAAGAAGGCTTCAAGGTCACCACAGAATTGTATTAAGTTCGTGGAGGAAGTGGGGCAGAAGGAAAGATCCAGGGATAAGAGAGACTCTTCTGCTGGGCTGACTTGGTAGCTGGAAAGGTTAACAATATTGTTAGTTGAGCTGTCGTTGTAGTTGTAGTATCCTGAGGTATGACGTAATTTAGAAAATTTATTCTCTTTTCTTTTTTGTTTTT
This sequence comes from Carettochelys insculpta, assembly GCF_033958435.1. NCBI lineage: Eukaryota > Metazoa > Chordata > Testudines > Carettochelyidae > Carettochelys > Carettochelys insculpta. Next base: position 382,716,472 of record NC_134137.1, on the reverse strand, counting down.
TGTAGGAAGTGGAAACGTGTTTTATAAATTTCTTGTCTAGTACAAGAAAAGCCTCATTCTGTGGGGTCTTGCATGGATGCCTGATTGTTGATGAGAATTTCAAGTTCAGAGAGTTCATTTTTAATCATCTTTTATTTATTGTAAGGGATTTTGATCAAGTGGTTCCTCAGTTTCTTAGAGAGCATGTTGCATAGATGCTTGCTGTAGTCGATGTAGTACGTTGATTGTAATGGGTTTTTCACTGTCAGTCCCTTGGGTACAATGTCCATTTTCTTGCATTTGGAGAGAAAGGTGATGTCTGTCTGGATCTGGGTGAGTTTTTTCATGTAGTTGATGGATCTCCATTCCAAATGGCTAAATGTAGTGCCTCTCTTTTATATTCAAATTTGACACATTAACACATGATTTGAACCAGGATGGGAATTTTTTAGGTCATTATAGGGGCTCTTTTGCATAGTTGGCTTAATCTAATTCTTGACTCCTCTTCCCCCGCACTTCTGCCCCTCTACTCTCTGATTTGCTCACCTTGATAATTTTTTTCTGATTTGTGAACTTCAATTACTGTTTTTGGTTCTCTGTGCCTTAAATATTGAGTCTGTTCTGGTATGAGTGTGGTCTGAAGAAGTGGGTCTGTCCCACAAAAGCTCATCACCTAATAAATTATTCTGTTCGTCTTTAAAGTGCTACCGGACTGCTTTTTTGTTTTGATAGTATGTAGACTAGCACAGCTTTCTCTCTGTTACTAGAATAACGTGTGTAAAATCCTCACAAATTGCTGTTAATAGCCTCCAGCAGCTTCCCAACAGCTTGTTATGCCCCAGAACACATTGTAATTGGTCTTAGAAATGCTATGAACAGCTTTCAACCCAAAACTGTGAAGCAATACGTATGCTGGTATTCCTCCTACAGACTTCCCACATTGTTGCTGTCACATAAGGTTCCAACCTAATGTCTATGTGTGCTTCCATACTTCAACACGTGCACTCACACATGCACAGAAAAACACACACGCATTTGCTCTCTTCTCAGAGGGGATTTCTCAGTCTTTTTGCTATAGCTATAAAATGTCAAGTGTCACCTGAATTGCAAAGAGCTTGATGCATGCACACGCTTGATGATAGAGCCATATTAACGATTGGGTTTGTTCTCTGCATGCATTGAATGGAATTAGGTCATGCTTCCTGTCACCATTTAAATGTGCTGTGGTATCACTTCTCTAGCAGCTGGACAAGACGCACAATACTGACAGCACTTGTCTCAGATTTCTTTGTTGTAGCCAAGGAGTATGTGTTGTTTCTTATCAGCCCTAGGAAACCTCACATCATTTGGCTCTGCACTGTTCTTGTGGCACTACTTGAATCTGTTATTGGGAGGCTTCCTTAAAAGCTCTTCTGGTGATGGGCAACACATATAGGCTACGTCCACACTAGAATGCTACGTCACAGTAGCTTATTTCGAAGTAGTGATATCGAAATAAGCTACTTCAACGCATAGTGTCTGCACATCCTCCAGGGCTGGCACCATCAATGTTAAGCGGCAACATAGTGACGCACAACATTGAAAGGAGCCCCCCAGGAAAGCGTCTATGTACAAAAGTGGTGCCTTTCGAAATAAGGGGCCAGGAAAACTTGCAGACTGGGTCACAGGGTGCACTAACCCTTCCGGGGCAACAGCAAGCCGCTCCTTTAAAGGACCCCTCCCAAACACACTCAGCCTGCACAGCATGGGGCCTGTGGAGCTGACATCAGACTCACAGACCCACTGCATGCAGCTATGGACCCCCAGAAGCAGCAGCAGCCAGAAGCCCTCAGGGCTGTCACCAAGGCAGGAGCCACCTTGCTCGGCGCTGTGCAGGAGGCTGCACAGCACCTCCTGGAAGGTGAGACCTCCTTGGTGGATGAAAGGGTTGGCCCTGACCATGGGGTCCTCTTGGTCCCCGCCCGCCTGCCAGGTGCTCTGCCAGCTATGGAATGACTCCACCACCACAGCGTGTTGGGAACGCCTGGTCCTGGTGGAGTGGGCCGATGACCACTAGCTCTGGAATTTCCGGGTGCACCAGCAGACATTCCTTGAGCTCTGCCAGTGGCTCACCCCCATCCTGAGGCACCACAACACCCACATGCGGCGCACCCTCACCGTTGAGAAACAGGTCATCATCGCTGTCTGGAAGCTGGCCACTCCAGATGGCTACTGATCTGTAGGACATCAGTTTGGTGCAGGCAAGACCACTGTAGGGGCCATCGTCATGGAGGTAAGGAGTCCAGGGGGACCCATCAAGGGGATGGGGGGGCTAGGGAAGGGGTCTGGGCAGGGGGCCCAGGGAGGAGGCCCGTGGGGGGCCAGGGCAGGGGGAGCCCGGGGGAGCTTGGGGAAGGGGAGCCTGGAGGGGGCTGGGGGGGCAGACACATCCAGCATACCTTCATGGGTGCCCATGTCTTCTCCCTGCAGGTGGTCCATGCATTGAATGCCCTGCTGCTCCACAGGCTTGTCCAGATTGGGGACCTGGATGGGCCATCGTGGGGTTCTCTGGCATGGGGCTTCCCAACTGCTTCAGGGTCCTGGACAGAACCCACATCCTCATCCATGCCCCAGACCAGAGTAGAGGACACTTTATAAATGAGGAGGGCTACCACTCTGTGGTCCTCTAGGCCATGATGGACAGCCAGGGCCACTTCTAGGACATATATGTTTGCTGGCCTAGCAGCACCCATGACACACCCATTTTCAGGAACTCAGACCTGTGCTGCCGGATGGATGTGGGGACCTACATCCCCCAGAGGGAGATCCCTCTGTGGGACACCACCGTGCCCCTCTGCCTCGTGGCAGATGCGGCCTACCTGCTCCAGCCCTGGCTTATGCATCTGTACACAAGCCGTCTCGATGCCAGCCAGAAGGGGTTCAATGGCTGCCTGAACCATGCCTGCCAGGTGGTCGAGAGGGCTTTCAGCCACCTGAAGGGCCGCTGGCGCTGCCTCCTCCTTGTCCTGGACGTGAGCATCCCCAATATCCCCCAGGTTGTGGGTACGTGTTGCACGCTCCACAACCTGGTGGAAAGCAAGGGGAAGACCATCGTGCAGGGATGGGCTGTGGAGGCCGGCACAGCCTACCCCCAGCCAGCTGCCTCCCCAAGCCACTAGGCCAACCATGAGGGGGTCTGGTCTATTTTGACCAGAGTGCAGGGTGAGTGCTGCCCCAGCCATCCCTGGTGGGCCACCCTCACACTGCCCCCACCACCCGCACACTGCCCCCGCTAAAGAGCACACAAAACACGTTTTTGAAAAATAAACCTATGAATATAGTATTTAAGAACCCAAACGTGTCAACCAATTATTTACAGAAACGAACATCAGTGGGGAAACTATGTATAGAGGGGGAAATGCTACCTAAAGGGGAGGGGACCACAACTATTTACAACAGTGGAGAGGGGCCTGTGTGGCCCAGTCCTTGGCCTCTCACAGCCCCTCATCTGGCATGGAGGGGCACAACCCCTGCCAAGTTGGGGATCCCTGTTGAGGCTGGGTGGGGCTGGGAGAACCGGCAGATATGGCAGGGCTGGCTCCGGAGCCCTGCGGACCTCTTCAGAGGGCTCCAGTGCAGGGGGGCTGCTGGGAGGGATGGCAGCTGGAGCAGTCGGGGGAGGTCCCAGAGATGCACTCGAAAGTCTCCATGAAGGACCCCTGGCCTCCTGGCACCAGGCCAAGCATCCATTCCTCCAACTGAAAGCGGCGTTCTGCCTCCTCCACCTGGTGCCAGACGGTAGTGAGGACCTGGGGGTCAGCAGCCGCCTGCAGCTGGCTCTGGTGGTGGTGGGCTGGTCCCTGCCCAGGCTGGCTGCCACAGTACGACGTCCCTGGTGGGCTGTCCAGCACCACAGACCCTGCAGTGCTGTCATGGCCCTCAGATGGTGTGACTGCAGCAAGGGGGTGGGGAAAGAGAGAGGACGGCCGTTAGTACTGGGCCCTGGCCTGTGGCCCATGCTCCCTGTCCCCCATTGATCCTAGGTCCCTGTCCCCTGTCCCCGAGCCATGGGCGCAGTGTCCCTGTGGGTGGCCCCCTTTGGGGGCTTAGCCCCCTTGCCTTCCCCCCAGGGAGGTGGTGTGGCACTGTCCACAGGGGCAGGTGCTGATGGGCCCTAGGGGCCACACTGCTGTCCCGGGGCCATGGTGTGTCTGGGCCATGGCAGGCTGGGGTCAGCTGGGTGTGGGGTGGGGGCCCCAGTAGTGCCCCATGCACCTGCCCCATGACCCGGGGGTGTGCAGTCTGTGGGGTACATACCTGAATGACCACTCCCTCAGTCAGGGGACACCCCTTGGGCAGCTACCCTCCTGGAGCTCTGGGAGGGGAAGTCTATCAAGAGCTCCCCATCACTGGACCCCTCCTCTGCTGTCCCAGGGACTGGCTCCTCCGGGGGCCCCTGGGATGTGGGACTGGCCTCCAGGCCAGTCTCCTGGTCCAAGGCCTGCTGAGGCTCCTTGGCCGTGGTCTCAAGGATGGCTGGAGGGGAGGAGGTGTACCAGGGTCCCAGGATTTCCCTGAGCTCCCTGAAATAGGGGCTCGTGGTGGGGGCAGCCCCAGACCAGCTGGCCGTGTCCTGGGCCTGGGTGTAACCCTGCTGCAGTTCCTTGACTTTGCTCCTGATATGGTCAGGCGTACGTGCAGGGTGACCCCAGGTGGCCAGGCCCTCAGCCAGCCAGGTGAATGCTTCTGCTTTCACTACTTGCTCCCCATTACCTGTAGCACCTCCTTCTCTCCGCAGAGCCCCATCAGGTCCTGGAGCTCGGCATCTGTACAGGAGGGGCCCCTCCTTCTCCTCCCCCTTGTCTGGATGCCTGGGAGCCCTGGGTCCCTTGTGGGGGGTGCCCTGGGAACACTCAGGTGGTGGGTGAGTGGATCGGGGCCTCTGAAGGGTGTGCAGGGCGAGCACAAGTGGGTGTTGCTGCCTGCACACTCTCAGCCTCCTGCCACAGGATATCTGGATCTGTGGTGCTTTAAGGGGTGCTGCATGCAGTGACCATAGAGCCCTGCAGGGGCTGGACATCACATCTCAACCCCTCAGCTAATGGCTGCCGTGGAGGACCCCGCTATTTTGAAGTAGCGTGATGCGGATCTTCTACACATGCCCTACTTCGACGTTCTGCTATTCCCATCTTCTGATGGGGGTAGCGATTTCGACATCTAGCCGCCTAACGTCAATTTCAACTTCGAAGTAGTGCACAGCATGTGTAGATGCAGCACATGCTATTTTGAAGTTGGGCTGACTACTTTGAAATAGTCAGCTAGTGTAGACACAGCTATAGGCAGGTAGCATGTAGCACTCACCTGGGGTTAGAGCCCTTTAAGTTAGTTTCTCCTTCTTTCTTCACTGCACAGAAAACACCAGAGATAAAGGATGAGGAAGAGCCCCCTGCATTACCACCTCGGCCCTCAGATCTGGGGGAAGGATGCAGTGAGCTGTGTGAAGAATCGCATGAGGAGCAAGCCATCTATGCAGACAGTGTGGATCTGCTTGAGGACTATGAGGAGTTGCCAGAGCCCTCTAATTATAATGAAGGTGCTGATGTGGGTGGAGACTATGAGAAGCTGCCTGAGCCCTCGAGGGAGGTGGAGGCAATCTACGATGAGGGTGTTGACACATGTGAGGACTATGAGGAGATCCCACCGGAAAGCACGCCCAGCAGCAGCAGGAGCATTCCCTGCGCTGGTAAGTGATAGGGAATGAGCTTCTGGGGCATGTTTCTATGGAAGCAGCAGATATCTGTCTGCACTTCAGAGACAGGCTAGGAAGGCACTTTGGTGCCCCAAAAATGCCTGACAGAAACTCAACACTGTGTGACTCTGCTCTGCAGTGACTGTTCTGCCCAGGAACTGTGGGGAGTCCTGCTGGGTGCAGCCTGCTTTTCTCCTCCAGATGGGAGAAATGGTGAGGTGTGGTTCTGGTGTCCAAACAAACCATTGCCCAGCTTTAAGTCCTGGGACTGGCTCAGTTAGTCCTGGGCCAGCAGTAGACGCATCTGTTTGAGAGGGGCTAGAGTGGGCTGGCCTGAGGATGGGATGCTGCAGTGCATTCTGGTCAAATGAGGTGCTTGGTGCTGTGTTTCATGAAGAACAAGTTTCAGTCCTGCCCTGAAGTCTGTGCTGGTTTAGTTCATTTCCAGCTGCAGTTCAAAGAACTGATGCTGACCTACAAATGTCTAAGTGATGTAGAACCAGCTCCCTCTCAGTGTGAGGCCTCCAGTGTTGATATCTTCTGGTTTCAAGGGGAGTGGTTATGAGGAGGGCATTCTGAGGATGAGAACAGAGTGTTATGTGCTCCCCTGTGGCCTACAGGGCATGCTGTCTGGTTAGAGGCTAAATGTTTTTATGCCTGTAAGGTATGTGTGGCCAAATCCCCCTGTCAGCTTTGACAATTTTAATTCAGCGTCCCACTGCTCAGAAGGGATGAGGGGCATGAGGTAGTTCGGTTTAGTTGTTGAAAGCAAAGGGTCAGTTTGATACAGTGGAAGAGGTTCATTTTAACAAACCAAAATAACTAGCACCTCCCTGTCCGACTTGTTGGGACCCAGCACCTGCAGCAAGAGACATTGTCTAGTGCTGGCCCTGCACCTGTGCAGAAGGAAACTACCTAGAGTTAGGACAGTCTGCATCCTGCCAGCCCATGGAGCAGGTTCTTGGCACCAGGAGAAGCACCAAAGTGGAGCTCACAGGTGCTCACCACGGGAGGTGGCTAACAAAGCTTGATCTGACAAAGATCACTGACCAACCCACCGGGGCTTGCAGCCCAGGAGAAAGTGAGTCTGGCTATGGTGCTGTGGGCAAACTGGGCTATGTCCTGGCCTTCTTTTGTCCAAGTACTTGCACCCTCTCTGTCATCTGGCAGCAGCTAGGCCCCACCCCCTAAGGGCATACCAGAGTTCATGTTGCAGGGCAAAACTACTACCAGTGGCTAGCTTAGGTGGCTTTGCTCCTACCATGCTGGCATTTGTGCATTGCAATGTAAGGCACTTCTCTCTTCCACTCAGTGGGAGCTGAGTGCCTGACCACCACATGGTAAGTGTCAGCCAGTGCATCCATCTTGTGTTCTCGCTAAGGACCAAGAGGTACAGCTAGTGCTCTGGTCTAGTCTGGCCTTTTGCTGCAGAGACATCAGCCACTGAGAAGATATGAGACCTTTCCCCAGTGAGGAGGCCTGAGGTTCAGAAGCGGAGGGACCTGGTAAGGTCTATGCATTGTTCAGTGATACCTCCTACTGACCTGCCCCCTGCTGTTTTCCTGCAGGACAGTCTGAAAATGTGTATGAGGCAGATGATGCTGAGATCTCTGCTGTGGCTCTCTATGATTACCAAGGAGGTGAGTCTGTTTGCTTGGCCTGGGGAGCAGCAGAAAGAAGTTATCTGCCTGCAGGGCAAGATGTGGGAGGAGACTAGCTGGCTGGCTGGCATGTAAAGGAAGAGATGGATCTGTGGGTTCTTCCTGAATAATGATGCAATATTAGTCTCATGCATCCACGCCTAAGCCAGTCTCCAGCCAGGCAAGTACATCACACTGCAGTCAAAGACTCACTAGCATCGAGTCTCAGCACGCAAGTCAGCTGACTCAGGTTTGTAGGGCTCAGGCTGTGGGCCTAAATATTGCAGTGTAGACATTTGGGCTGGAGCATGGGCTCTGAGACCCACATGTAAACTGCAATTTTTATCCCTGCAGCCTGAGCCAGCTGGTCTGGGCCAACCATCACTGTACTGGGGGTCCTTGATTGCAGTGTAGCTGTACCCTAGAGACCAGAATGAGCTCTAATGTAGGGCGCAGTGTCCCTGCCCTGTCTTTGTGGGCTCCTCTGACGCATATATGGTAGAAGTCACAGGTAGAGCCTGGTACCAAACTAGATGGGCCTTGGGTCTGATCCAGTGTGGCAATTCCTATGTTCCTCTGCTGGCAGAGTCACAGAGGAGTGGGGTGGGAGAACCACTGGGGTGGGATGAAAGTGGAGAGGAGGGGAGATCTGCCATCATGAGACAAGGGGAAAGTGGGCACCATCTGCCTAGATGGGATGAGGTAATAGCCTCTGCTATACTCCCTATCAGTAGTTTTTGCCCCCCTCCTCTCCCCAGGATGTCTTTGCTCCCAGGAGCAAATTTCATTGTGCCTCATTTTTCCTCTCTCACTTTTGCAGAAGGTGATGATGAAATTTCCTTTGACCCTGATGATACCATCACCAACATCGAGATGGTGGATGAGGGCTGGTGGCGAGGCCGCTGCCATGGCAGAGTTGGCCTCTTTCCAGCTAATTATGTAAAGCTACTTCAGTGAGCCCTGCCATTGCCCAAACCTTTCTGCGCTGCTCTCTTTTATGGCTTCTGCGCTTTGTGTGTATCAGCGGCTGGGTTACAGTGAGCAGCTCAGCCCAGCACACCTGCATAAGAAAGAAACTAAGGGGAAATGACAAATTGAATCCCATGGATCAGGCTGATCCGTGAGGGAGTGTGGGGTGGGTGGGTGAGTGAAGAATGGGTCATTTCTCCTCTTGGTCATGCTGGTTCCACTCCAGCCCAGGGTGGGGACGCTGGCTGCCTCAGGGGAGCAGTGAATGGGATATGGCGTGTTTCCCTCTAGGTTCTCATTTAAGATCCACCTTGCCTAGAAATCATGAAAGTCTCTTGCATGTTCTGGCCTCTCTTACCTGGGTTGGGATTTAGCCCAGGTCTTGGTGCACTTGTATGTGTGTAACAAAAACCATCCTATGAATGGCAGGCTTCCCAGAGGCCAAGAGCAGAATGTGCCACAAGGAGCAACATCCTTGTAATGCTCAGGCCAGGGTGAGGCACAGTGGTAGGCAACATGGGGAGGGCTTGAGCTATTGCTGCCTGGGGATAAATAGGACTTCAGCCTTTAAGGTGGGAAACCAAGAAACTTTCAAAGAAGGAGAACTTAATACAGGTGAAAGTGTGACCGTGGTTGTAACATGCTGTTCCATTGAATAGGAACTGCTTGTGCCGAGGCAGACAATAAAGGAGAATCCTACTAAGGCCTTAGAATTTCTGTCTTTTTTTCCTCTCTCCGGTGAAACTGTTTCTGAATACTTGGTCCGGTTCTGGGGCCAACCCCTTGAAAAGAATGGTGAAAACAACAGAGAGGGCCTAGAGAAGCATGATGCAAAGTATGGAAACAGCCTTTAGTGAGTCACTAAAAGACCTCAATTTAGTAGTGTAGTGCGACATCATTACTGGTGTGGTGCTTGGACATCCAGTCTGCTCCATTTGATGTTAATCATCTTGTCTGCATGCATGTACTCTCTTTTGAAAACAGTATTGGCTCTGCAGTTAGCCAATGCCACAGACCTCGGAGAGCCCCCAAGAACCACAAATCAAGCAAGGGACGAAGGAACTGAAGCCCGGTGTTTTTGTTGTTGATGTATGGTTTCCAACCCCCCACCTGCCCTGGCACCTTGATTAGGTGTCTGTGGGTTTATGTTGGTCCTTTCATACGACCCAACAATGGCCTCAATATATTTCCATGGAGTCAGAGTGCCCCAAAACTATCCCCTGAAACCAGGTGATACGTTCAGTGTGACATACACTTTTATACTCAGGTACAAACAAGTTACATATATATTATGTATCCAGGTACAACCCCCTAATTCTAATACATCAACACCCCCCAATATAACGCTGTACCCATTAACTTAGGGATAGTGATGGTACCATTAAAACGACATTATCCATTATGCTTGTCATAATGAGCTGTTCCTGAACTTGGATTGGCATGTACCTGGTGCTAAGCTGGTCTCTATGGGGAGTGTATGGTACCAAGCAGGACGTGTTTATGTGCATCACTAAGTGCCTGGTGCTGGATGCTTTTAGGTGCTTTTAGGTCCTATTACGTATCAGGCCCGTGTCTTGCCGCATTTCTGTCAGCAGCATCTACCTAGCTCATTATTTTTGCTTTAACCCTGTGTTATTCTGGCTTGAGGCCTTTAGTTTTGCTGTATATTAACAAAGCATTGACTGTTGTTTAGGCCTTTAGCTTTACACCAAGCCTGATTGTCAGGCCCTCTCATTACTACAATTAGTTTACCAAAAAAAGAAGACTGAGTGGTGACCTGAGTATGACGGTCTGATAAGAGAGCAGTTGAACGGACATAGGCACAACTTCTTTGTTTAGAGTGAATTTAATTAATCATTGGGACATTAGCCTCGGGATGTAATAAATTTTCTATCAAGTTGACTCATTAAATCAAAAGTTAGTCTGTTTCAACCACAAGTGTTTGGGCTGGAGACAGGACTGACTGGGAAAATTTTCTGGTCTGGCTAGGTAGGAGGTCAGACCAGGTAATTGGCCATAAATCTGTATCTCTAGGGCCAGGTTATCTCTAGCCAGAAGTGGGGTCGCAGAGTGCGACAGAGTGCTAGTGGGAGATGAACCACCATGTTCTGTGATCAATTAGCCGCACTGTGATTCCCCCCGCCCCAGCTGAACTGTGTGTACATCCCCAAATTGGAGCTGGAGTGGTATAGGGAGGGATGGTGTCTAAAACACAAGTGCTATCCACCACCCAGCTCTCCAGCTCACAGGAGAGGGGGCAGAGGGACATAAGCTTCACTATCCCTAATGTGGGCAGCTGCTCAGTCCCTCAGTGAATCTAGTCACCCTGAGGGCTGATGCATGGGTGGGCACAGGGCCCTGGAGGGTGAGCAGATAGCAAGTGTGAAAAATCGGAATGGGTAGGGGAAGCAATAGGGACCTATATAAGATAAAGCTCCTAATATCAGGATCAGACGGGTAGCCATGTTAGTCTGTATCCTGTTGACTTGGGTGGGGCAAGGTAGTATGATTTAAATACAGATGCTAAATTAAACTCTAACTTCATAGAATTCATGACAATCAATTATACCCCAAATTTCCTGAAGATCTTAACATATATGTTTCCCAAGACCAATTTTTTTAATAAAAGGTAGAGGGAGAAACACCATTGGCTGATCTTTTTTGGAATTCAATTGGCAATATCATACCTTTCTCATTAGGGTAGGTGGGGGAGCGCTAGAACTCCAGATGGCATCAGAAAAAGTGTCTTAGATGGCGAAGATTTACATACATGTCTTAACATTACTAATGTGACCTGTCTGACCTTAACTTTTCTTAAAAACAGGCTGAAGGGAAAAGTTTGCAAAAAGCCCCACATGCCATGTCTTACTGGCAGGCTGCTTATGTTACTGCTAACAGGAAAGATGCAAAATAGTAGGCCTCTTAGGCTACGTCTACACGTGCAGCCAACATCGAAATAGTCTATTTCGATGAATAACGTCTACACGTCCTCCAGGGCCAGCAACGTCGATGTTCAACTTCGACGTTGCTCAGCCCAACATCGAAATAGGCGCAGCGAGGGAACGTCTACACGTCAAAGTAGCACACATTGAAATAGGGATGCCAGGCACAGCTGCAGACAGGGTCACAGGGCGGACTCAACAGCAAGCCACTCCCTTAAAGGGCCCCTCCCAGACACAGTTGCACTAAACAACACAAGATACACAGAGCTGACAACTGGTTGCAGACCCTGTGCCTGCAGCATAGATCCCCAGCTGCCACAGAAGCAGCCAGAAGCCCTGGGCTAAGGGCTGCTGCCCACGGTGACCATAGAGCCCCGCAGCGACTGGAGAGAGAGCATCTCTCAACCCCCCAGCTGATGGCCGCCATGGAGGACCCAGCAATTTCGACGTTGTGGGATGCGGATCGTCTGCACGGTCCCTACTTCGACGTTGAACGTCGAAGTAGGGCGCTATTCCTATCTCCTCATGAGGTTAGCGACTTCGACGTCTCGCCGCCTAACGTCGAAGTTAACTTCGAAATAGCGCCTGACGCGTGTAGACGCAACGGGCGCTATTTCGAAGTTGGTGCCGCTACTTCGAAGTAGCGTGCACGTGTAGACGCAGCTTTAGAGACTAAGTTAGCTATGCTATAATGGCTTCTTACTGCATGTTTATAGTGGAGCAAATTCTTACTGAAACTGTATTTCAAACTACAATTAAGCTAGCATAGGCTACAATCCACAAAAGCAATGAGAACTCCTGTGGCACTTTAACATATTTAGGAGCATAAGCTTTCATGGGCAAAGACTCTCTTTGTCAGATGCAATGTAGTGGAGAGTTGAGAGGCAGGTCTAATTGTAAAGACTTATGAAAATGAGGGGGTCCCAAGCAAGAGGAAGGCTAGAGTTGATGAAGTCAATTCAGTCAGGGAGAGTGCAGCCCACTTCCAGTCCACATTAGTTGCTGGAAGTGGGCAACACCCTCCCTGACTGAATTGACCTCATCAGCTCTGGCCTTCCTCTTCATTGGGATGCCTGCCTTTTCAGGAGCCTGTATAATTAAACCTGCCTCTGGAATCTCCACTATATGCACCTGATGAAGTTGGTCTTTGCCCATGAAAGCTTATCCACCTAAAAAAACTGTTAGGCTATGATATCAAGATGGTGCCAATCCTTTGGGAATGTCTGGTCACCCTGGGGCTATGGCCTTACCTACTCCTTCCGCAGCTCCTCATCATGTGTCCATGGCCCTTGTGTGTATGCAATGTGTGGCACCTTGAATCCCACTGGCAAGTACCAAGGCTAATCTTGGCACCAAGCCTGGAGCTCCTTACTCCCATTGGAAGCAATGTAAGATTGAGTCAGGACCTAAGTCTGGCCTTGTGGAACCCTTCCATCCCTGTGTTTATTCTGTCCAACCCCACTGACACCTACCCACCAATGCCACAGCATGGGCAACAGCTCCGGAAGACTTTATTAGGGTTAGTTACAGTATGTCTGCAGTGTGCCCATTCTGCGATTAGTTTGTTACACAGGAGAGAGATCTAGTTAACTTGCATGGCTTGTCCCAAGCCTAACGCACAACAGGGTGCTGGGAACAGACAACCTGAGTGAGTAGTGGTAGTAGTAGCAGCAGCAGCAGAGGTAATGTAAGTGCCACAGAATCACAGGGCTGGAAGGGACCTCAGGAGGTCATCTAGTCCAGCCCCCCGCTTCAAGCACGATCTACCCCCACTAAGTCATCCCAGCAAGGACCTTGTCAAGCTGCCAGGACCTTGTCAAGCAATGTGCCATTGCTTTTTAATGTATACAAGAGAAGTCCCATAGAAGCCCCTCTATTAAAGAGCAAACAGCCTATGTACTGGTCACCAGTCGCTGCCCTGGCAGCTGCCAAGTCAGACTCACAAGACCCAGGCCAGAATTTGCTAACTACTACCCTAGGGCCAAGTAAATACCATAGACTAGTTATAACCCAACCCCTGGTCTGTTTACTGACAGCTGAGCAGCTGTATAAATGCCTCAGTGGTAAGACTGAATCACAGCACATGAAAGGCAGCTTCAGCAACAAGCAACAGAGCCCTTGGCCAGCAGGTCTCACCAGGACAGCTGACCAGGGAAGAAGGGTGAAGTTGCCCCAGGGGCGCATCAGCAATGGCTGGAGCTCCAGTCCCCTTTGAAGTGGCATGGCAACGCTGCTCTGATGCCCCACATAGCTGTGAAAAAAGGGGGCAAGTGACTGATGACTCTGCCTCTCCCTGCAGGAAGCATGACCCGATCCTACCTCCTTACAGTAGCCCAGCCCCGGCAGCCCAAAACAACAATTATTTTCAGCAATTGTGTTTCTAACTTTTGTGGTTGCATGGAAACCCAGTGACTCTGTTTATCTCCATCCCAGACTGCCTCCCATGTGGCTCCCATGATGCAGTTTTTCATTTTCAATACAAATGAAACAGTACCTTGCAAGCTGAACCTGATGAAGAAGCTTAAAATAGCCTGAATATTTTTTGCTGACTGAATTATTCATATGATGACATTTATTGATAAGATACTATTCTGGGGCTCCTTTCTACTACATCAGTTTTGCAGAAGGTAGGGGCTTTGTGAAGGACATAGGTTGAGTCTGTTGCAGAACAGACAGCCCTTGATAAAATGCAGGTCCCACTCAGCCTCTGCAAAGTATGACTGCCTGAAACCACCTTCTTTAGCATCCAGGCAGAGGAGCATCCAGCATAGTGTTATGTTTCCAAACAGCTGCAACAGAGATGCATGTGCAAAATATGCATTTGTGACTTTGCCCACTTGTAGTTTGTGAGTTACTGTCTGTCAAAGGCTGTGAAGACTAGAACTGCACAAAGAGGGTGTAACTATCCATGTTGAAATGCAACCAGTGGCTAACATGATACCATAAATGTTGGCCATTTGCCTATATCCAGTATCACCCTGCCATTTACAGCTATGCAGCGTTTGCCTATGCCTGGACATTTTCACCTGAGTATGCGTGATTCTTGGGAGTTCCAATGTGATACACACCTCAAAGTGGCAGGTCCAACAGAGCAGACTGCTGAGGGCTGTCCATGTTCAGCTTGAGGAGCAGAATCAGAAACCTAGAATTCTAGATTTTTCTTGTATCCTATTCTCACCTTACTTTGCCCTTTAGCTTCAGAGTCATGGCTGAGAAACTTACTAGACAATGTAACTGTAAAAGGAGTCCTGCTTCCCCATTCTCTGGCTCCTCACACAGCTGCCAAGTCCAACAAACTATTTCCTTTGGAAGTGTGAACAGGAGCTATTTTAGTCGGAGCAGAAAATAGAGCTTCTACCAGCTATCACCTCAACCTGGACTTCACTGCCTGCATGGGGAAGCTTATTCCCTCCCCTGTCTCCCTAAAGCCTTCCTAATGGCCCCCTTTACTTCCTGGTTCCGGGGACTGTAGATGAGGGGGTTCAGCATGGGTGTGACAATGCAGTACAGGATGGAGACCAGGGTGTCCACTCCTACTGAGTAGCCTGTGCTAGCACAATTGTAGTTAAGGTTGGCCATCCCAAAGAATATGGTGACCACGATCAGATGGGCAGCACGGGTGGAGAAGGCCTTGTACCTTCCTTTGCTGGAGTGGATCCTAAAGATGGCCACTAGGATGTAGAGGTATGAGATAACAATGAGGAGAAATGGGCTGAGGCCCACTAAGATGCTGGCAGTGTGAAGCATCATTTCATTGATGTAGGTGTCAAAGCAGGCGATCTTCAACAGGGGAGGGACATCACAGAAGATGTGGTGAAGCTGGTTGGCTCCACAGAAGGATAATCTGGAGGCCAGGAAAGTATGTATGGCTGAGTCCAGGATACCCCAGAGCCAGGAGCCCATGGCAAGTGGGAAGCACACCCTCCGGCTTATAATTTCAATGTAGCGCAATGGATTGCAGATGGCTGTGTACCGGTCATAGGCCATGACGGCAAGTAGTGCACGCTCCGCTCCAGCGCATGACATTAGGAAGAACATCTGGGCCATACATCCACAGTAGGAGATGGTCTCCCGCTCATGCAGGAAGTTCACCAAGATCTTGGGGACTGTGACTGATGAGAAGCAAATATTCAAGCGGGATAAGTGGCTGAGTAAAAAGTATATGAGGCTGTGAAGATGGGAATTCAGCTGGATGAGGGTGAATATCATGGAGTTCCCCACCAAGGTGGCAATGTAGATCACCAAGAACACCAGGAAGAGGAAGGTCTGACCTTGGGGAAGGCCAGAGAAGCCCAGGAAGATGAACTCTGTGATCTGCATCTGATTTCTCAGTTCCATGAGGCTGGAAAAGTTGGTCAGTGGTGAGAGGGACAGGAAGAGAGAAGAGATGGTGAGTGAATCGGGAATTCCAAGCAAAGGTACCATCTAGCACCACATCTGCAATTCCACATGCAGAAAGTCTGGAAATTAAGGTAGGCCTATACTGCAACTAGACACCTGGGGCTAGCCACTGCCAGCTGATTTGTATACCCAGTGCACAGGCTGATGGGCTGTTTCACTGCAGTCTAGAGTCCAGTTTCAGGCTGTAAGCTAGGGCTCTAGGAACCTAAGAAATAGGAGAGCCCCAGAGCTCAGACTGCAGCTTGAGCAAGAAAGTTTACACAGCAATGAAACAGTCTTGCAAGCCTGAGTGAGGTGGCATGGGCCAGCCAGGGGTGAATAGCCGTGTCTACACGTGCACGCTACTTTGAAGTAGTGGCACTAACTTCGAAATAGCGCCCGTCACGGCTACACGCGCCGGGCACTATTTCGAAGTTAACTTCGACGTTAGGCGGCGAGACGTCGAAGTCGCTAACCCCATGAGGGGATAGGAATAGCGCCCTACTTCGACGTTCAACGTCGAAGTAGGGACCGTGTAGTTGTTGCGCGTCCCGCAACTTCGAAATAGCGGGGTCCGCCATGGCGGCCATCAGCTGAGGGGTTGAGAGATGCTCTCTCTCCAGCCCCTGCGGGGCTCTATGGTCACTGTGGGCAGCAGCCCTTAGCCCAGGGCTTCTGGCTGCTGCTGCGGCAGCTGGGGATCCATGCTGCAGGCACAGGGTCTGCAACCAGCTGTCGGCTCTGTGTATCTTGTGTTGTTTAGTGCAACTGTGTCTGGGAGGGGCCCTTTAAGGGAGCGGCTTGCTGTTGAGTCCGCCCTGTGACCCTGTCTGCAGCTGTGCCTGGCACCCTTATTTCGATGTGTGCTACTTTGGTGTGTAGACGTTCCCTCGCAGCGCCTATTTCGATGTGGTGCCACGCAACGTCGAAGTTGAACATCGACGTTGCCAGCCCTGGAGGACATGTAGACGTTATTCATTGAAATAGCCTATTTCGATGTTGCTACATTGAAATAAGCTATTTCGATGTTGGCTTCACGTGTAGACGTAGCCAATAACTACAGTGAAGCCATGGCTTGTGGCTTGCAGGAGCTTCCAGCCACACAGCCATCTTTTAATTTTTGTCTTTGCTGAGCCCTGAGTCTTACAAAACAGTCAGGTTTCCAGTCCAAATCAGGACCGCATTTTGTAAAGCACCCATACAAAGAGACGTGCATGTTAGGCCAATGCCTGCCTGAGATGACAGCCATTAATTTTTCTAGCTTCTGCTAGTGCAGCAATTGGGTCTTGATATGCCTTGGTCTCTTAGATCAAAGAGTCCTCTATAGTCAGTATTTGTCCCCCAGGTAGGTTCTATAACCTTTGTTCTTAAGTGCCTGACCTTTCATTTAGTCATGTTACTCTTTTCCATTTATCATCATCATCATCATCAATAACCATGGGCTCAGTGCCTTTTAGTGTCCGATGCATCCCTCACTATTCCCTTCCATCTTAACCTGTCCTGTGCAGACTGGCTTAGTTTCCGTAAACTATCTCTGCACCAATCTACTATATCATCTACACATTCTCTGTGGGGTAAGCCTCTTCTGTTTGAACCGCCCATTATGCCAAATACCAGGGTCTTGACTTTTTGTTTGGCGTCATTCTGCAGATATGCCTGAATGGCTGTAGCTTCCATTGTATAACTTTCTGCCGTAGGTTCTCTTTTTGCTGTATCTTCCTACATAATTCCTCATTGGTGACCTTCTGCATCCATCCTATTTCAGGATCTTAACTCTTCTTGAATGCCAATATCTTTCTCTTTGAATCTTTCATTATCACCCATCTCACAACCATACTATATGTTGCTGAATACACACATTTTCAAGGCACTCAGCTTATTTCCTAAGATAATCTCTTTGCTTTTCCAGCTCTTATCCATCACCTTCAAACTTGCTCTTGCTTTCGCTATTCTAGTCACTATTTCCTTCTTACAGTCTAGATCATACGTCATGTTGCTGCCAAGATACCTGAACTTCTCTACATAGCCTAGTTCGAGCCCGGCTATTGATCTTCCTTCTTATTTCCTTATTTCAAAATACCACTGTTTTCATTTTATCAGTGTTCATAATCAGTCTATACCACTTCCCTTCCTCATTAAGCACCTGTACCATTCTTGCTAGCTACTCTTAATCTTCCTTTATGATAACTAAATCATCCATAAACCTCAAGTTGTTAATTCTCATCCCATGAACCAATATTCCTTCTACCTCTTCCTTGATCTTGTCCAACACTCTCTCTAGGTGCGTGCTGAAGATACTCGATGATATTGAATCTCCTTGTCTCGTACCTCCACTCGTTCTCAACCAACTTCCCAACCTGCAAGTTCTCATCGCTGCCTCCACGTTGTCATTGATACCCTTCAACAACCATATCAGTCTGATAGCCACTCTGTGTGACTCCAACACTGTGCAAATCACTTGACAAAGCATTTGTAGATGTTCTTTTTCTTTTGTCAAGCTTTCTCCTCTATCTATCTTAGTGCCAATATCTGCTATATGGTACTTCTACCTTTTCTGAATCCCACTTTCTCCTCCACTAGATGTTCTTCTATTTACAATCTCAGTCTCTCCATCAGTATCGTCATCAGCACCTTCCCTAGATGACTTGTTAAAGCAATTGTTCTGTAGTTCTCGCATACCAACATGCTTTCTTATGTAGTAAGTACAGGCCCAGTATGAGGCCTTAGGCCTGAACCAAAGTAATGGTCAAGACTTTGCTAACAGAAAGCAAAGTGCAGCTGTGAGCTAAAGGAATGCATTGCTCACAGAAGTTGGCAAGAAGAGGGTTGATGTTGCATAAAAATATCTACCTAGCATATTGAAGTAGGAACATGGTACCAGAACACGCTACCCTGGAACATTGCACAGATAAGAAAGAACAGGCCAATCCATCCCAATGACAGAGGCAAAAGGGTAATATGATGGATAGAGTTGTTTTGTTCAAACCAACATGTACAAGGTGAGAGGCGGCACCTGACTACGTAGAAGGGTTGTACCTCAATACATCAGGCGTGATGTGTAAATTGTTTGTACCTGTGTATAAGAATGTACTTCTGGGATGTGGTCTGGGTCCGGCCGAGGTGGCAGTGGCAAGTCCTGCCACTGACTGAGCCGAGTCCATTGACCGTGGGTGCATATTTGTAGTATGCCCTGACTTAGACTAAGAAGTCTACAGGGAACTACTATTGTGTCCAGTACGGCAATAAACCTGGCCGACATGCCTTCACACCTTACTAGACTCTGTGGTCACTGGGGGTTCTCTTCGGGTCTGCTGTGTCGGCTATCTGCAGAGTTGGGGCAGTGCACAGAGGGAACACATGCACGCAGCTGAGTGATACCAACATTGGAGAGAGCAGAGCACCATGCTGGTGGCATCTGACAACACTGATGGACAGAGTTGCTTTGCTCGAACCAACACCTTTCTTGCATATTGTAACTAGCACAAATCCTGTCCTTTCTTTAGGGGTCTTCCCTTCTTTCCATGCTAAATTACATAGTGAGTGTATTTTCTGAATCGTACTTTCTCCACTGTATTTAATCATCTCTCCTGTGATCTTATTATTTCCAGGTCTCTTGTTGTTCTTTAGTCTTTTCACTGCTCTTTCTACTTCCTCCTTCAAAATATCAGTCTGGCTCTTGGTGACCAGTGCAGATCTCTCTTTTAGTTCTTTGATCAGTTGCTCTGAGCCACTCAGGTCCAACTGTGCTTTGTACAGATTGGTGCAATATGTCATCCATCGTTGCACAGCCTTCTTCTTGTTCATGAACACCTAACTGTTCTCATCTTTGACAGCCATCTGCTTTGTCTGCCACTTCCTATTAATATTCCTGATCATCTTACACACCTCCCTGGTCTTACACTTACCATAATACTTCTCTATAACTTCTCACTGCTCCTCTAACCATTTCGCCTTATCCATTCCGGCTGCTTTCCTTACCTTGTTGCATTTCATTGTATATTGCTATTCCAACCTCTCAGAAACATCCCTTCTGATCTTCAACGCACTCTTCTCTTGGATCAGCTTCAGTGTCTCCTGCGTAATACACTTCTTATTGATCTTCTCTTTTTCCAGAACTGTCTGCTCAATTGTCTCTTCTATCGCCATGGCTATGCCTTTGATTCTCTTATCTAGGTCTTTCTCTATGCCCACATTCTCAATCTTCTCTTCAAGTGCTGCTCTGTACACATTCCCTACTGCTTCCTCACCTAGCCTCACCACATCTCTTTTTTTTTAAAACTGTATCTTACACTTTCTCTTGAGTTTCATCTTGATGTTTGTGATCACTAGACTGTGGTCCAAGCCTATATCCTCTCCTTGGAAAGTTTGACACTTCTGTATTGATGTTACTCATATTTTTATCAAGATCATAGAATCACAGAACAATAGAGCTGGAAGAGACCTAAAAAAGCCATCAAGTCCAGCCCCCTGCTCTAAGCAGGACCAAACCCATCAGATCAGCCCTGCCAGGGCTTTGTCGAGGTGAGACTTATCATGTTCTTGGAATTCCTGTCATTCAACAGCCATGTCCACTTCCTACAGTCCTTTCGTTGGAATCTCATGTTGCAGATCATCATCTCATGCTCCATAGCAAACTCGAGTAGTTTCTCACCCTGTTCATTTCTTTCTTTGTATCCAAACCTTCCCATAACTCTCTCCCAACCTTCATTATCTGTTCTGTTTTTCATGTTCCAATCTCCTCTGATAATCAACACATCTCTCTTCGGTATCCCTTCCAGCATCTTTTTCAAGTCTTCATAGAATAGGTTGATCTCTTTCTCCGTACTGTCAGACATGGATGCATACACCTGAATGACCGAGATGTTGAATGGTTTCACTTCAAATCTCACTACCATCATTCTCACACTCATTGGTTTGTTTCCTAATAATGCTCCTCTAGCTTTTTTGCTAAGAAGGAATCTGACTCCTGCTTCATGCTTTGTTTCATTCCTTGACCAATGACTTTTCACCCTCACATCTCTCCTGATGCCATCCAACACATCTCCACCAGTCTAAGTATACCACATCGGTATCTCTCCATCTCCTTTCGAAGCACCTCTAACTTTCCAGTCACCCGCAGTGTTTGGATGTTCCACATTCCAGTTGATAGTATATGTGTTTGTAATTTTCTTTCAGTAGCTAACTTATTGACTCAACCCTGATCGCTTGCTTGGTATTGTGGACCTTGTTTATCTGGGCAATGTCTGAGCCAGCATCTTTTATCAGTTAGTCATACTGGCATCAGATTTCATTCATAGTGTTGTTTTACAATCAGCACACCATTACTCATCTGATCAACCCTCCTCCTTCATACAGGCTTGGTACTGGCATGGAACCCTCAGAGGCTTCATGGTGGAGTTTTTTCCATTTACCAAGCATTCAGCACTGCTGTAGATCCGTGAAAAGGTTCAACAATCATTTGAAGGCTGGGAAGAAAATGGCTTGTACTAAGGGAGTCTGGATCTTAATTTGTTTTGCTTACTGAAAGGAAGGTTAAGAGCTCTTTTGATTGCCAAGCAAGAACCTTCCTGGGGAGCCATATTGCTAGTGGGCAGCTGGCAGCCAAAGGTGTAATAAGAATCAATGGCTGGAAGTTAAAGCCAGGCAACAGCAAATAAAAAATATGGTCCCAATTTTTAACAAAGCAGGTTATAAACCATTGAAACAAACTGCCAAGAGACATTGTAGATTCACCATATTACATCCTCACACCCGTCTGGAGGCCTTTCCAGAAGATGTGCTTTAGCCAAACCCTAGTTATACTGAATGCGGGATCAGTTGTGGGCTGTAACCCTTTTTGTCTAATTTCAGTTGTTGGATTGGCTGGTGGCCTGTCTACCACCCCTGCAACTGGGGAGCTCCCCTGTGAGGTGGCAGCCCGTTCCAGTACCCCAAGGCATGGGGCAGCCAGGGAGCTGCACTTGCTTGGCAGCTGCAGCCAGGGAGCCACCCAGGCCAGTCCCCCTCCACCATGTCCTGTATTTGGTATAGGAAAATATGGTCACCCTATTCAAGAGGAATCTGAGAAGGATCCCACAAGTATATACATGAGTGATCCAGAGCCACATCAAATAGAATACCATAATTATAAGGACTGTCAAGACTCCCACTACAGGACAAAAGTCAGCCTGACTGCTGGGTTTCAGAAAAAATTCCCCCTTTGGGTTTGTTGTTTCACTTTAGGTTTCTTGCCTTTTCCTTTGAAGGGCTTCAAGGCTGAGAGCCACAGGGGTGAGAAGAACTTGAACAAATGCCCTCTTATATCCTAGAGTGGTGTTTCCCAATTTTATTTGGCCATGGGACCTTTTTTAAACTTGAAAAAATTTTCTATCTCCTTCAGCCCTCAAACCTGCCCTCCCACCTCCAGACTTTACCTGCCTCAGCCATTAGCCACCAAATCCTCCCACCTGTCCCCAAGCTTTACTCCCCCATCCTACAAATCTGGCCCCACACCCCCAGGCCTAACCCCTCTCAGCCCCAAACCAATCCCCCAGGACTAACCCATCAGGGGTACTGGCTAGGGAGCCTACAACAGGCAGCCACATGCATTCAGTTGAAGGAAGGCTGGCATGGAGTAAAGATCAATTTGGGGGAGTAAAAGCACTTTGAAGTAGCTACACAGCATGCCAACCCTTCAAAGTTTGACACTTCGAAGTTGCTGTGGGGAGAATTAGCCTAATGAAGTGTTGCATATTCATTGCAGCACTTCATTAGCATTCTCCGATCAGGCTGATTACCATAAAACCTTTGAAGTAGGGGCAAGTGTGTACATAACCTAAGACCAGATTTGTTGTGTCATCAACATAATAAAACCATCCCCCCAAAGAATATCCATAGCTATGTCAGTGGGAGAGCATCTCCTGACAGTACAGCACCATCCTCATCAGTACTTCTGTCAGAGTAACTTACATACTTTGGAGGGGTGTTTTTCACACCTCTGAGGCCATGTCTACACCAGCCCCAAACTTCGAAATGGCCATGTAAAATCATGAATGGTGTGGAGAAAGTGAATATAGAAAAATTATTTACCTTTTCTCATAATACAAGAACTAGGGGACACCAAATGAAATTGATGGGTAGTAGGTTCAAAACTAATAAAAGGAAATTTTTCTTCACACAGCGCACAGTCAACCTGTGGAGCTCCTTGCCGGAGGAGGCTGTGAAGGCCAGGACTCTTTTTGGGTTTAAAGAAGAGCTCGATAAATTTTTGCAGGTTAGGTCCATAGATAGGTATTAGCCAGGGGGTGCCCTAGCCTTCAGTACAGGGGCAGGAGATGGATGACAGGAGATAAATCACTTGATCATTGTCTTCTGTTCTCCTTCTCTGGGGCACCTGGCATTGGCCACTGTCGGCAGATGGGATACTGGGCTGGATGGACCTTTGGTCTGACCCAGTATGGCCATTCTTATGTTCTTATGTTTACTAATGAAGTGCTGAAATACATATTCAGCACCTCATTAGTATGCGGGCAACCGCGGCACTTCGAAATTGACGCGGCTCACCGCCACGCGGCTCATCCCGATGGAGCTCCTTTTCAAAAGGACCCCGCCTATTTCGAAGTCCCCTTATTCCCATCTGCTTATATTGATGTCCTGCACCCTGAGTCCTTCTGTGGGGGAGTGGCATTGCTAATACAGCAGTGTTAGTGATCACAGATGCAAATGTAACCCACGCACCTATGTGTGGTTAACTGTCCTATGTCGTGGTACCTACACCATTTCACAAAGAAAGGATAAGTGTTCTCTACAGCCTACTCTAAGAGCCAGCTAACCTTTAGCTCAGGCTGTGGAGGCACCTGGACTAAGCTCCAGAAGTCCCAGGTTTGAGTCTGGTTATGGGCAGTTACATAAACATGAAAATAGGCAATCTAGCCACTCTCCCTGAGTTTCCTATGCTCTGATTCAAGGTGTTGTTGCAACAACCAGTTAAGACTTGCCAGCTCCTGAAGCTGCACTATGAGGCCACGTCTACATGTGCCGGCTACTTCGAAGTAGCCGTGCCAATTTCAAAATAGCGCCCGTCATGGCTACACGTGGCAGGCGCTATTTCAAAGTTGACATCGACGTAAGGCGGTGAGACGTCGAAGTCGCTATACCCATCAGGAGATGGGAATAGCGCCCTACTTCGACGTTCAAAGTCGAAGTAGGGAATGTGTAGCCATTGCGCGTCCCGCAACATTGAAATAGCGGGGTCCGCCATGGCGGCCATCAGCTGAGGGGTTGAGAGACGCTCTCTCCAGCCCCTGAGCAAGATGGTCACCACATGCAGCAGCCCCTTAAAGCTCCCCACCCCCTGCCTTCCTGTGCAGGAAGCTGAGAGAGCGTGCAGGCGGCAGCACAGCCACGCTGCCAGCCTGCACACTCCTCTGCAGCCACAACAACCCCCCAGCGCTGCGATGGCCGCCCCCCAGCCCCCTAAGCACCCCCAGGGCACCCCGCCAAGGGGAGCCAGGGATCCCAGACCGGCAGCCAGGCTGGGAAGTGGCAGCGGGGCCCCTCCTGGACGGAGGCCAAGCTTTGGGACCTTCTGGGGCTCTGGAGTGAGGAGGAGGTGCTCCAGGTAATGGGGAGCAAGAGGCGGAACATGGTTGCGTTCGCTCAGCTGGCCGAGGGCCTGGCCGCCTGGGGTCACCCTGCCCGCACGCCTGACCACGTCAGGAGTAAGGTGAAGGAGCTGCGGCAGGGTTACACCCGGGTCCGGGATGCGGCCAGCCAATCTGGGGCCGCCCCCAGTCACTTGTTCCCTTTACAGGGAGCTCAGGGCCATCCTGGGCCCCCGGCACACCTCCTCCCCTCCGGCCACTCCTGATACCTCAGCCGACGAGCCCCAGCAGGCCCCGGAGGCGGAGTCCGCCCCGCAGGTAAGCCCTGAGCCCCAGGGCCCCCCCCAGGAGCCCACCCCTGGGGCACCGGAGGAGGAGGAGGAAGAGGAGAGGGAGTCCTCCTCCAGCGATGCAGGGCTCTGGATCGTGCTGCCATCACGGAGCTCCAGCAGGATGTCCGCCCACCGGGTGTCCCCCGAACGTGGGAGTGGACCATCAGATATGTACCCCTCCCCCCCGGTGCACACCCCCGGGGTTGAGGGGAGGGGGTAATACATATGACCAGGGCCCTCCCCATGCCCAGATGACCATGGCCTCAAGGACAGCAGTGGCATGTCCCTCAGAAGAGTGCATCAGCCCCTGCCCCCCCAGCACAATAGTGCCATGCAGCATCCCTGGGGATGGGGGGAGTGGAACCTAGAGTCCCCCGGGGGGAGGGGGCAGGACATCCATCAGCAGCATCAGCAGCATCTCCCGGGGATGGGGATGGGGAACCAGCAGCAGAGGGGTGAGGGGACAAGGGCCACGGCTCGGGGCCCACACTAACGGCTGTCTCCACTCTTCTTCCCCCCCTGTGTTCCGCAGCTGCAGCATCGGAAGGACCGGAGAGCGCCGGCGAGGTGTCAGTGGTCCCGGAGAGCCCACTGGGGCCATCACTCCAGGCCAGCCCCTCGGCGGAGCACCGACCGGCCCCAGGTCAGGGACGATGGCAGAGCCAGCACCACCCCCAGACGGCGACGGACCCCCCAGCTGCTGGCCATCCTTTGTCGGCAGCTGGAGGTCTCTGAGCAGCGTCTGCAGGTGGAGAAGCGGCGCCTCCAGCTCCAAGAGTGGGCGCTGGCCTGGGGCCAGGAGGCATGGGGGGGCCTTTATGCGCACTTTTGAGTGCATAGCGGACTACCTGGCCCCCCCATGCCGCGCCGGCCGCCGCTCTGCCCGCCCCACCTGCCGCTCCACCCACCGTCGCACCGCCATCCGCCACCGAGGGCCCATCCGCCAAGGGGGACCTGGGGCCAGCTGACACCCACTGGCCTTATCTCCCGGTCCGCCCGGCCCCCAGCCAGCCCCGGTGTGGGCTGCGGCCGAGGCACAGGTCGCGGCCGCCCACCCCCAGCGCTGGACATTAGGGAGTGTGGGGCCCAGGACGTGGCACCCCCCCCCCGTATATATCCCCCTCACCTATGTTTTGTAAATAGTTTGTATTAGACCCCTGTTCTGTTATGTTATGATGATACCTGCCCCCCCCACGTAAATAGTTCTCCCCTTCCTTGTCTTCCCCTTTTTTTCCCTTTCATCTTATAATACATATATATATATATATATATATATATAATATTATTTTGTCTGTACATAGTTATAATATAAGAAGAAGAGTTCAGGATATATATTCTGGTTTGACGAAAAACATGTCTGTTTTTATTTACAAGAAAATTGGGGGTGGGTGTGTGCTCCTGGGTGCTCTGTGGTGTGGGCGTAGGGGCAGGGAGTGTTGTGGAGGATGTGGGGGGGTGCAGTGGGGGGGGGGCTCCCAGCATTCACCCTGCGGTCTCGTCGAAGTGGGTCCGCAGGGCCTCCCGGACCCAGGTCCCTTCGGGGTCCACCTGGTGACTGGGGGCAGCAGGTGGCTGCACATCGGCCCCGCTGGCCTCCACAGCCCAGCCCTGAAAGAAGGCCACCCCCTTGCTCTCCACCAGGTTGTGGAGGACGCTGCACGTGCCCACATTCTGGGGGATGTTGGTGGGGCCCGCATCAAGGCGGGTGAGGAGACACCTCCAGCACCCTTTGAGGCGGCTAAATGTGTGCTCCACCACCTGGCGTGCATGGTCAGGCACATGTTGAAGCGCTCCTGGCTGGCTGTGAGATGGCCCATGTAAGGGTGCATGAGCCAGGGCCAGAGGGGGTACGCCGCATCTGCGATGACACAGAGGGGCATGGTGGTGTCCCCAACAGGGATCTCCCGCTGGGGGAAGTAGGTCCCCGCCTCCAGCCGCCAGCACAGGCCCGAGTTCTGGAATACCCGGGCATTGTGGGTGCTGACAGGCCAGCCCACATATATGTCCAGGAAGTGGCCCCGGCTGTCCACCAAGGCCTGGAGGACTACTGAGTGGTAGCCCTTCCTGTTTAGGTAGCGTCCTCCACTGTGCTCTGGGGTGCAGATGGGGATGTGGGTCCCATCCAGAGCCCCGAAGCAATTGGGGAAGCCCAGGGTGGCAAAGCCCGTGATGGCAGCATCCGGGTCCCCAAGCCTCACGAGCCTGTGGAGGAGCAGGGAGTTGATGGTGCAGACGACCTGCAGGGTAAGCACATGGGAGAGCACCAGTGAGGGGTGTGCAGGGTGTGTGTGGCCCTCCCCTGCCAGGGCTGCCTCCCCCTCCCACCGTGGGTCCTCCTACCTCCATGAGGACAGCCCCGACGGTGGCCTTGCCAATGCCAAACTGCTGGCCCACAGATCGGTAGCTGTCTGGAGTGGCCAGCTTCCAGACAGCGATGCCGACCCATTTCTCCACACTGAGGGCATGCCGCATGAAGGTGTCCTGGTGCCTCAGTGTGGGGGTGAGCCACTGGCATAGCTCCAGAAATGTCTGCCGGCTCATGCGAAAGTTCCTGAGCACTCTCCGAGCACCAGCCGCTCCCACCAGTCGGTGCTCGTGGGATAGCTCCACAGCCGGTGGCGTGTGAGGTGGGGGGGGGTGCGAGGTGCTGCAGGGTTGGGGGTTGCTTCCTCCTCCCCTGCGGGCAGCTCATCCTCTGTGGCTGGGATGTGATCAGCTGCCTCCTGCATGACATTGAGCAGGGCGAGCACTGCTCCAACAGGGGTGGCTGGGTGGACCTCTGGCTGCTGCTGCTGCTGCTGCTGCTGCTGCTGCTGCTGCTGCTGGGGAGTCCATGACTGCGTCACTCGAGGTGTGCGTGCCTATGGCTCTGCAGACCGCGTGCTGTGCAGGCTGCATGTGTCTGGGAGGGGCCCTTTAAGGGAGCGGCTAGCTGTTGCCCCGGAAGCACTAGTCTGCCCTGTGACCCTGTCTGCAGCTGTTCCTGGCACCCATATTTCGATGTGTGCTACTTTTGCGTGTAGACGTTCCCTCGCAGTGCCTACTTCGATGTGGCGCTGCCCAACGTTGACGTTGAACATCGACGGCACCAGCCCTGGAGGACATGTAGACGTTATTCATCGAAATAGCCTATTTCGATGTCGCTACATCGAAATAAGCTATTTCAATGTAGCATACACATGTAGACGTAGCCTGAGTCTTTAATGGCACTACCTAAAGAAGTACAAGTAAGATAGCTGCCAAAGGGTTTGGAGCCCTGTCCTAGAATGCCTTGAATAAGGGGACCAATAGGAGGCTTCTCTCTGAGTAGGCCACTGCACCAGTGACAAGTCAGGAAAAAAAATCCGTTTAAGTTAACTGGGGAAGAAGTAGCCAGACTTTCAAAGAGAGTTTGGAAGCTGGAAAGGGGACCATGGCGCTTGGGAAGGTCCTGTCCTGTCCTTGAAGGCAGGATGTGGAAGTCTGGATGTGGCTGTACGGATCAGGTGGCTCCAGCTCTGCAGTGAGAGAAATTGAAATCCGACCTGGGAAACTACCAAGAGCCAGTAAGGACTCCAAGAGAGATTCCTGACTGGGGAGCCAATGATCCTGGTTGGAATCAGAGGCTCCTGCCCCATTTCTCCTTTAGCCAGCCACCCCCAAAGTGTGGCGATGCTCAGTCTTTGCTTGTGTTGACTTTGTTTTGACTTGGCTCTGTCACCCATGTGGGGGAAAACTGCTTTAAGGGTTAAGAGAATGTTTCACACCAACCAGGCCTCACTCTGGAAGCTAGAGGATCATCTGCACATCTTTGAAGTCCCTATCTTGTCACCTAAAGATGATTTATCTTGCAGGCTCCTCTGTCTGGGTTATCATGTACCTTTGTAGTGTAAACTAACCTCAAGCACATCTAGTGCTTTCAGAAACATCTCAGGGTAATTCTGCTGAGATTTTCATATGTTAAAGAAAACAGTTAACAACTAAGCTGTTTGCATTTTAAACAAACTGTATAAAGGGCCCTTGAAGCTGTTTCTCAGCAGTTTCCTTTTAGATCTAACTCTTGCCTCACCACTTTGACCTCCAGCCTTGGACCACTGGCAGGCACCATACCCCAGGGGCTTGGGATCCCCCACAGTTTTGGCGTCATGAACAGGATGGTTTGACCCCAAGCCAGACTGCTACCAGACAATCCTCCACTGGGCTGCCAGGCAGGTCTTCCTACGATATTCCTTCACAAGCACATAGTTGCCTGGTTGGATTTTGTGGCATCTGAGGGAACTCAGAGAATTCTCTGATGCAATTACAGAGCCACTGGCCATTATCTTTGAAAAGTTGTGGCTATTGAGAGAGGTCCCAGATTATTAGAAAAAGCCAGATGTACTGCCCAGCTTTGAAAAAGGAGAACCTGAAGATCTACAGACTGGTTAGCTTCACCTCAATCCCCAGAAAAATCATGGAGGGGATCCTTGGGGAATCCATTTGATGCACTGGGAGGTGAAGAAAGTAATAAGGAATAGTCAACATAGACCCATCAAAGGCAAGTCATGCCTGACCAACCTGATTGTCTTCTATGACAAGGTAACCGGCTCTGAGGATATGGGAAAGGCATTTGGATGTGATATGCCTTGATTTTAGCAAAGACTTTGACATAGCTGCCCACTGTACTCTTGCCAGAAAGTTAAAGAAGTATGAATTGGATAAGTGGACTGTAAGGTGGCTCAAAAGCTGGCTAGATCATTGGCCTCAGTGGGCAATGGGCAACTGCTCAAGGTCAGGTTGCTGGTCAGTTTCGAGTAGAGTGCCCCAAAGGGTCAGTTCTGAGGCTAGTTTTGTTCAACATCTTTATTGATAGCAGTCATGTAGCACTTTAAAGACGACCAAAGGCTACATCTACACTAGCCCAAAACTTTGAAATGGCCATGCAAATGGCCATTTTGAAGTTTACTAATAAAGAGCTGAAATACATATTCAGTGCCTCATTAGAATGCCGGCTGCTGCAGCACTTCAAGGGGTATAAACACATAGCTCAAGAATGTAGGGCAGTTATCAGGAAGGCGAAAGCACAACTGGAATTGCGACTTGCGAGGAATGTGAAGGATAACAAGAAAAGTTTCTACAGGCATGTTACCAAGAAGAAGGTGATCAGAGAGGGTGTGGGGCCCCTACTGGATGAAGGAGGTAAGCCAGTGACAGATGATGTAGGGAAAGCTGAAGTACTTAATGCTTTCTTTGCCTCTGTCTTCACGGACAAAGACAGCTCCCGGACTAATGCAATAAGTGATGCATTGTGGGATGAAGGTGGACAGCCTTTGGTGGGAAAAGAACAGGTTAGGAGCTATCTAAAAAGCCTAAATGTACATAAATTGGTGGGCCTGGACCTAATTCATCCTAGGGTTCTGAGGGAGTTGGTGTATGTTGTTGACGAGCCCTTGGCTGTTATCTTTGAAAAGTGGTGGAGATCGGGAGAAATCCCGGATGATTGGAAAAAGGCAAATGTAGTGCCCATCTTTTAAAAAGGGAAGAAGGATGATCCAGGGAACTATAGGCCAGTCAGTCTTACATCAGTCCCTGTAAAAATCATGGAGGGGCTCCTCAAGAAAGTCATTTTGAGGCACTTGGAGGAGAGGAAAGTGATCAGGAATAGTCAGCATGGATTCAAGAAGGGCAAGTCATGCCTGACCAACCTGATTAGTTTCTATGATGAGATAACTGGCTCTGTGGATAGGGAAAAAAATCAATGGATGTGATTTATCTGGACTTTAGTAAAGCTTTTGATCCGGTTTCCCACAATATTCTTCTCAGCAAGTTAAAGGAATGTGGATTGGATAAATGGACAGTAAGATGGATAGAAAGCTGGCTAGAAGGTCAGGCCTAGAGGGTACTGATCAATGGTTCAATGTCGGGATGGTGGTCGGTTTCCAGTGGAGTGTCCCAAGGTTCAGTTCTGGGTCCTGTTCTTTTCAACATATTTATCAATGACCTGGATGAAGGATTGGATTGCACCCTCAGCAAGTTTGCAGATGTCACTAAGCTAGAGGGAGAGGTAATACGCTGGAGGGTAGGGACAGGGTCCAGACTGACTTGGACAAATTGGAAGACTGAGCTGCAGGAAATCTGATGAGGTTCAATAAGGGCAAGGGCAGAGTCCCGCACTTGGGCCAGAAGAATCCCAAGCATTGTTACAGGCTGGAGTCTGACTGGCTCAGTAGTAGTTTTGCAGAAAAGGATCTGGGAGTTGTAGTGGATGAGAGGCTGGACATGAGTCAACAGTGTGCCATTGTAGCCAAGAAAGCTAATGGTATATTAGGTTGCATCAAGAGAAGCATTGCCAGTAGATCCAGAGAAGTGATTATTCCTCTTTATTCAGCTTCGGTGAGGCTGCATCTGGAGTACTGTGTCCAGTTCTGGGCCCCCCCTTTATAGGAAGGATGTGCATACACTGGACAGGGTCCAGCAGAAGAGAAGACTGAGGGGGGACTTGATAACAGTCTTCAACTTACTGAAGGGAGGCTGCAAACAGGCTGGAGAGAGGCTGTTCACAGTGGTCACAGATGGCAGAACATGGAACAATGGTCTCAAGTTGTGGTTGGAAAGGTCCAGGTTGAACATTAGGAAAAACTTCTTCACTAGGAGGGTGGCAAAGCATTGGAATGGTCTACGCAGGGAAGTAGTGGAGTCTCCATCTCTGCAGGTGTTTAAATCTCGCCTTGAAAAAGTCCTGGCGGGGCTGATCTGATGGGTCTGGTCCTTCTTAGAGCAGAGGGCTGGACTCGATGGCTTTTTTAGGTCTCTTCCAGCTCTATTGTTCTATGATTCTATGAAATTGATGCAGCTCACCAACGCACGGCTTGTCCAGACAGGGGTCCTTTTCGAAAGGACCCCAGCTACTTCGAAGTCCCCTTATTCCTCTCTGTTCATAGGAATAAGGGGATTTCGAAATTGCCGGAGTCCTCTCAAAAAGGAGCCCCGTTTGGATGAGCCACGCGGTGGCGAGCTGTGTCAATTTTGACGTGCTGCAGCCGCCCACATTCTAATGAGGCACTGAATATGTATTTCAGCGCTTCATTAATAAACTTCGAAACGGCCATTTACATGGCCATTTTGAACTTTTTGGCTAGTGTAGACAGCCAAAGTGATTTATTAGGTGATGAGCGTTCATGGGATTAAACCCACTTCTTCAGATCAGTGGGTCTGCTCCACAAAAGCTCATCACCTAATAAATCATTTGTTAGTCTTTAAAGTGCTACATGAGTGCTGTTTTGTTTTGTTGGAATACAGACTAACACAGCCATCTCTCTGTTACTATCTTTATTGATGAAGTGGTTGGATTGCACCCTCAGCAAGTCTGTGGATAACACTAAGCTGTGGGAGAGGTAGATACATTGGAGGCTAAGGATAAGGTCCAGAATGACCTAGACAAACTGGAGCTTGGACCAAAAGAAATCTGGTGAAGTTCAGCAAGGACAAGTGCAGAGCCCTTCACTTAGAACAGAAGGATCCCAAGTACAGCTACAGGCTGGGTACCACGTGGATAGGCATTAGTTCTGCAGAAAAGAACCTGGAGATAGAGTGGATGAGAAGCTGAATACGAGTCAGCAGTGTGCCCTTGTAGCCAAGGTGGTTAATAGCACATTGGAGTGCATTGGTAGGAACATTGCCAACAGATGTAGGGACGTGATTATTTCCCTTTATTCAGTACTGGTGAGGACACATCTAGATAGCGTATTGTATCCAATTCTGGGCGCACGCGCGTGCACACACACACACACACACTCCACTACAAAAAGGATGTGGAAGCATTGGAGAGACTCCAGCAGAGGGCAACCAAAATGATTAGGGGCCTGAAGCACATGACGCATGAGGAGAACCTGAGGGATTCGGATTTATTCAGTCTACAGAAGATAAAAGTGAGGGGTAAATTGATAGCAGCCTTCAACTACCTGAAAGAGGGATCCAAAGAAGATAGAGAGGTTGTTTTCAGTGATAACAAGTTGCAGAATGAAGAACAACGGTCTCAGGTTGCTGTGGTGGA
This sequence comes from Carettochelys insculpta, assembly GCF_033958435.1. NCBI lineage: Eukaryota > Metazoa > Chordata > Testudines > Carettochelyidae > Carettochelys > Carettochelys insculpta. The sequence continues at coordinate 382,683,909 of NC_134137.1, read as the reverse complement.
GGTCTGAGCAGGATATTAGGAAAAACTATTTCATGAGGAGGATGGTGAAGCACTGAAATGGGTTACCTAAAGAGGTGGCAGACTCTCCATTCCTAGAGGTTTTTAAGTTCCTGATTGACAAAGTCCTGTCTGGGAGGATTTAGTTGGGATTGGTTCTGCTCAGAGCAGGGGGCTGGACTTGATGACTTCCTGAGGTCTCTTCCTACTCTATGATTCTAAGCATACAGTGCAGTCCATTTCTGCTCCACTCCCATATCTATGGGTGTCACCCTCCCATTACCTTCTATTCCACAGTCTTCCTCCTGCTCAGGCTTTGGTGTCCCCCCATCTTTCTATCATGCCCACAGCTCTGTATTAATTAGGTTTAATCAATTTTTGACCACACTGCTGGCTTGATTAACAGTATGAGTGAGATGAAGAGCCATGTTTGGCAAGTACTTGTCCAGGACACAGCAATGTGACATGAAAAGGAGACATGCTGTTATATCATGCAAGCAAGGTACCATCAAATTTCAGCAGGGCTTTATTTAGAAAAGTGAAACCTCCTTACAAATCTCCTGCCTCCCTCTTTAGCTCACACTAAACCCTGGGCTAATTTTCCCCCTCCTCATTCCTGTTTCCTGTGCTTCCAGACTCCCAGCAGACAGTGCTTTCAGTTCAAGTAATTACAAGCAGTATTACCTCTAAAACACCACATTCCCTCCTCCCTGAAGAAGAGTTCTTAATTATACAATAAACATTGTTGTTCTAACTACAGCAACAAATATGGAGCAAGCCACTACACTGGTGCAGAAATATTATACTAAAACCACTGTAAATACTACATAGTGAAGTCTCTAGTTGAGACAGGTGGTTGTCTTGGTCTGCCAAACCATCTTTCAAACCCAGTTTCCAGTGCCCTATCCTGTTGTGTTAGTAAGACAGTGAAGGCATACAACACAGGGTGGCGCTGGCATCATCTCCTCTTGGTACATAGGCAGGTGCAAGATAAGAAGCATTCCATACACATTCATCAGAAAGTCATTAGGTTGCAAGGAAAAGTTCCAGGACCGATTTCAGAAGAGCAGATTTTGACTCCCTGAGAGACCGGAAGAGCAGGATCCCTTGGGAAAAGAAGATGAAGGGGAAAAGAGTTGAAGAGAACTGGAAGTATTTTAAAGAAGTCTTACTGAAGGCACAGGAACAAACAATCCCACTGCGTAGTAAGAAATGCAAACATGGTAGGCAACCAGCTTGGCTTAACAGGGAAATCCTTAGTCAGCTTAAATTCAAAAAGGATGCATACAAGAAATGGAAACGTGGACAGTTGACTAAGGAGGAGTATAAACATACAGCTGGAGAATGCTGGGCAGTAATCAGGAAAGTGAGAGCACATTTGGAACTGCAGCTGGCAAGGGATGTGAAGAGTAACAAGAAGGGTTTCTACAGGCATGTGAACAATAAACAGATGAGGGAGGTAACCTAGTGACAGATGATGCAGGAAAAGCTAAAGTACTCAATGCTTTTTTTGCCTCAGTCTTCACAGACAAAGTCAACTTCCCCAGGACGGTCCTAGATGATGCAGTATGGGAAGGTGGAGGGCAGCCATCTGTGGGGAAGGAACAAGTTCTGAGCTATCTAGAAAAACTAGATGTGCACAAGTCCATGGGTCTGGATTTAATAAACCCCAGGGTACTGAGGGAATTGGCAGAGGTCATTGCTGAACCTTTGGCCATTATCCTTGAAGACTCTTGGAGATCGACGGAGATACCGGATGATTGGAAGAAGGTAAACGTAGTGCCCATCTTTAAAAAAGGAAAGAAGGACAATCCAGGAAACTATAGACCCGTCAGCCTTACCTCAATCCCTGGGAAAATAATGGAGGGAATCCTCAAGGAATCCATTTTGGAACACTTGGAAGAGGGGAAAGTGATCAAATGTAGCCAACATGGATTCACCAGGGGCAAGTCCTGCCTGACTAATCTGATTAGCTTCTATGATGAGGTAACAAGCTCTGTGGACGTGGGGAAGTCAGTGGACGTGATATACCTTGATTTCAGCAAGGCCTTTGATACGGTCTCCCACAACATTCTTGTCCATAAGTTAAGGAAATACGGATTGGATCCTTGGACTAAAAGATGGATAGAAAGCTAGCTTGATGGTCGGGCCCAACAGATAGTGGTCAATGGCTCAATATCTGGATGGCGGTATGTTTCAAGTGGAGTGCCGCAAGTCTCAGTTCTGGGGCCGGTGTTATTCAACATCTTTATTAATGACCTGGATGAGGGACTGGGTTGCACCCTCAGCAAGTTTGCGGATGACACAAAACTAGGGGGAGAGGTAGATACGTTGGAGGGTAGAGAGAGAATCCAGAGGGACCTGGATAAATTGGAGGACTGGGCCAAAAGAAATCTGATGCGGTTCAATAAGGAGAAGTGTAGAGTCCTGCATCAGGGGCGGAAGAATCCCAAACATTGTTATAGGCTGGGGACCAACTGGCTCAGCAGCAGTACAATGGAAAGGGACCTAGGGGTTATGGTGGATGAAAGGCTGGATATGAGTAAACAGTGTGCCCTTGTAGCCAAGAAAGCTAACGGCATACTGGGGTGCATTAGGAGGAGCATTTCCAGCAGATCTAGAGAAATAGTTATTCCTCTTTATTCGGCACTGCTGAGGCCACATCTGGAATATTGTATCCAGCTTTGGGCCCCTGCTGGAACAGGTTCAGTGAAGGGCAACAAAAATGATGAAGCGTCTGGAGCACAAGACCTATGAGGATAGGCTGAGGGATTTGGGCTTGTTTAGTTTACAGAAGAGAAGACTTAGAGGTGATTTAATAGCAGCCTTCAACTTCCTGAAGGGGAGCTCTAAAGAGGAGGGTGAGAAACTGTTCTCAGTGGTGTTAGATGGCAGAACAAGGAGTAATGGTCAGCAGTTGAAGAGGTAGACGTGTAGGTTAGATATTACGAAAAACTACTTCACCAGGTGGGTGGTGAAGCATTGGAATGCGTTGCCTAGAGAGGTGGTGGATTCTCCATCCCTTGAGGTTTTTAAGTCCCAGCTGGACAAGGTCCTGGCTGGGATGACTTAGCAGGGGTTGATCCAGCTTGAAGCAGGGGGCTGGACTAGATGACCTCCTGAGGTCCCTTCCAGCCCTGTGATTCTGTGATTCTGTGACTGGTATTCCTGGGGTATAGACCATGGCTGTTGGTGAGGATCTTCATAAGGATAACAGCCACGGTCTATACCCCAGGAATACCAGTCCTGGAACCTTTCCTTGCAAGAAAGCGTGTTGCCAGCTTTGTCCACATATCTTTTCTAGAAATACCATCACTGGACCTAACCAGGTTATTCACAGAATCACGAGCACATTCTCATGTTCCTCAACTAACATGATATATGCCATCATGTGCCAACAATTCCCAGATGATTTGTATATTGGACAGACTTTTAACTCCCGTAGACAAAGAGCTAATGGGCACAAAACAGACATAAAAACACTCCAGAGCCCCAAACTGGTTAGTCAACATTTTAATGGAGTGGGCCATTCTGTTAATGACTTAAGAGTTTACGTGTTACTGAAGAAAAATTTTCGCACCACTCTTGAAAGGGAAACACATGAGCTGTCTTTTAGATTCAAATTCAGCACATTAACACATGGTTTGAACTGGGAAGAGCATTTTCTGAGTCACTATAGGGGCTCGTTTGCATACTTGGCTTAATCTAAGTGTTGCCCTTCCCCCCCACCCTTCTACCCCTCTACTCTCTGGGTTCCTCACCTTGATCATTTTTTTCTGATTTGTCCTCCTTGATTACTGTTTTTGCTTCTCTGTGCCTTAAATATTGAATCTGTTCTGGTATGGCTATGGTCTGAAGAAGTGGACCTGTCCCACAAAAGCTCACCTAATAAATTATTTTGTTAGTCTTTAAAGTGCTACTTGACTTTCTTACACAGAAGGTTGTATTTCAAAACTGTACATTGAAGACTCACCAGTATTTATGAGAGACCTGGTTGCTAGCTAGTAAGCAGCTTACACATCACGCACAGCTTAGCCCACCGGTTTGTATCTATTTCTTTATCTTGTTTTTTTCTTTACCCTCCTTATTTTAGCTTTGGATATCATATTCCACATATTGTTGGGTTGGGGAGACACCATTTTACTGAACCAAGATGTGCTATTTAGGGGGGATGGTAGACATGGTCTATCATGACTTTAGTAAGGCTTTTGACACTGGGTCACATGACCTTCTCATACACAAAAATAGAGAACTACAACTTAGATGAAGTAGTTATGAGTGGTTCACAGACAAGCTGGAAGGGCATATCAAGTGGAGTCCCACAGGGTTCAGTTATGGGTCTGGTTCTCTTCAATATTGTCATCAGTGATTTAGCTAATGGCGCAGAGAATATGCTTATAAAAGTTCAGAAGGGGGGTGGAGTTGAGACGAGATGAGAAGAAGGAAATTTAGAAATCAGGGGGCCATTTCAAAAGGCTTCCAGCTACACAAGCGGCATGTGTTTCAAAACTGGCAGTTTTGAAGTGCACGTGGCTGTCATTATGCTAATGAGATACTGCATATTCATGGAAGTGCCTCATTAGTGTATTCCAAAGTGCCACGTTACCATGGCCCTTCTGAAAGGAGGGGCTAGTGTGGTCCCAGCCAATGAGTCTAAATTTATGGATGGATGATACAAAAAATCTAAGAGGTTGCAAGTGTTTTGGAGGATAGGATTAGAATACAAAGTACCCTGGAAAAACTGGATAAATGGTCTGAAGAAAATAGGATAACATGCAATAAGGACAACGCAAAATATTTTGCTTAGGCTGAACCAATCAGTTGCATGTATATAAAATGGAAAAAGACTGCTTAGGAAGGAGTACTGCAGAAAGAGCCTTTAAGTGCATAGTGGACCACAAGCTAAATAAGAGTTTGAGACTTTTGCAAAACAAAAAACAAAAACTACAGTCATCATTCTGGGATGTATTAACAGAAATGTTGTAAGCAAGACATGAGCTGTAATTCTTCCATGCTACTTTGCACTAATTAGGGGTAAGACAACTTGATGTAGTGTCCATTTCTAGGTATCACATTTTGGAAAAGATGTGGAGAAATTGAAGATAGTCCGGAGACGAACAAAGATGAGTAAAGGCCTAGAGAACTTGACCTGTAATGGAACAGTGGGGGCTGGGGAGGGACAGGGTTTGCTTAGTCTGGGTAAGAAAAGACCCACAGGGGTCATAACAGTTTTCATGGACATTGAAGGTTGTTAGAAGGAGAAGGAAAAACCTGAGCTTGCTAACCTTGGAGACTAGAAAAGAAGCTCAAGTTGAAGTAAGTGATGTTCAGGGTGGACATTAGAAAAAACTTCTGAACTGTCAGAGTGATTAAGCACTGGATAAACTGCACAGGGAAATTGTGGACTCTCAATCACTGGAAATATTTAAGAAAAGGTTAGACAAATACTTGTCAGGGTGGTGTAGATACTGCTTAGTCCTGACATGTGGAGTAGGTGGTCTCTTTAGGTCCTTTCCAGTCTTACAACTCTGATTTATCTGTCATATTTCTGGCAGGTTTTCTGTTTTTCTGTGACTAGGACACAGGTGATTTGTGAAAACTGTAAGGAGCTATGCCTTAAGGTGGTCAACAGCATTTTGGGAAAAGCAGACTATAATTCCTCATTATACAGCCTAGATTAGTCTTGAAAAGTTATGCTATGATGCGTGTGCAATATTCATGCTGGGCATGTAATACATATTAACATAGTGTTCTAAACACTTAGCCTATTTGTATTGGCTAAATGTCAGTTACATCAGGGCGAGACCTTCATTAAGTGGATCTATGAAGCAGAAGTAAGAGCTTTTGTATGAGCTCTGTACTGTTACCAACTGCATAAGCAGCAACATAAAATTAATACTACTTGTAAAACTATTAGCTATAAAGGTGACCTTTAGTCTTATATTAGAACTAAGTGCAGAAAAAAGTGAATAATCAAGAGGGCAAGAGCTGTGGGCTCTTCTTCATCCTCCTTGCAGTCCTGATTCGGGGATGGTGTCTCTGCTCTGGACTGCTCACTTAACTCCCGTGACAACAGAACTGCAGCAGGCTGCTTGTCTGCTGCATGCCAGTGACATGGTTCTGGGTGAATGGGAGCATGCTGTATTTCTCAGTGACAGTCATATAGTAAAACTTTGGAGGATTTCATCTTTACCAAAAATGAGCATCTACATTAGGATGAAACTGAAAAATTCCATTTTTTAGACATACATATTGATCTACAACCACTGAATTAAAAAAAAGGTTGAAAAGACATCTTCATATTAGCAATGATGTGTGTAATGGATTCTTTCTGGAAAAACTGAAATGGGCATAATGATAGTTGATCCACAATATTATGTATATGCAAATTTAAACAGAAATCAGGAGTCATGGGATTACAAAATGGGTTGCCATGCATATGTTTTTAAATAAAAAATCTATTACACAATACTCTTCATCCCGGTTACAGATTATTTTATTGTTGGCCATCACCACTTGGTAAGCATTATGGATCAGGAGACAGTCAGTGCTCGCTCACTTGTTTTGTTGATTCATGTGAGGCTGGCATGGCCACAGAGAAGAGCTGTGATGTTACAATACAGGTGTCATGTCTGCTCATTTACCAATATCCTTTCACAGGCTGCATGTGGTGCTCTTCACTGCTGTGGTGCTGAGTGAAATACAAGTTGAAACTTTCTAGTCTGGCACCCTCAGGACTTGACCAATGCTGAATCAGAGAATCTGCCCAACCACAGGAGGTCAATACTGTTTAGCAGCATTCCCAACACTTCTACCACCTATGGGGTCCATAGAAGACATTTAGGGTAAATTAGAGCTAAATAACAGTACAAAACACTGAGAGCCAAGACTGGTGGCTGTAAACAAATTTATGGGACCCAGGAAACTTGGCCACACCCATGAGACACTGACATCCAGATAACTAAAATCATGCTGTGCGATGGCTGCCGCTGATCGAGAGAGTGCCAGACTAGAGAAATTCAACCTGTACCAGTAACTGTAGTAAATCCTGCTCTCCTTGTAGATAATGTCTTATATGGAGCTGCAATCCAGTCAGTAGGGTAATCTATTAAATAGTGCAGACTCAGGACCCAATATTGGCAAACATAAGAGGCGTAGGGCTGGGTCTACACGTGCCCCTTCTTTTTGAAAGTGGCATGTTAATGAGCAGGTTCAAATATGATTATGAGGTGCTGCAATGAATATGAAGTACCTCATTAGCATAATGGTGGCTGCAGCGATTCGAAAGTGCGGCTTTTTGAATCACACGCCTCCCGTGGAGACGGGACCTTCCGAAAGGACCGCCCCCCGCAGTTTTTGAAAGCCCTTCTTCTGATCACAGATAGGAAGAAGGGCTTTCGAAAACTGCAGGGGGGGTCCTTTCGGAAGGTCCCGTCTCCACGGGCGGCGTGCGATTCAAAAAGCCGCACTTTCGAGTCGCTGTGGCCACCATTATGCTAATGAGGCGCTGCATATTCATTGCAGCGCCTCATTAGCATATTCGAACCTGCTCATTAACATGCCCCTTTCGAAAGGAAGGGGCACATGTAGACCCAGCCTAGCTGTGGTAGTCTGTATCTGCAAAAACAATTAGAAGTTCTGCAGCATTTTACAGATTAATTGATATATTGGAGCATAAGCTTTTGAGGGCAAAGACCCATTTTGTCAGCTGTCTCTGGAATTTCCTGCCAACACATCTGACAAAGTGGGTCTTTGCCAATATAAACAACAAGTCCTGTGATACCGTATAGACTAACAGACATCTTGCAACATAAGCTTTCATGGTCAAAGATAGTGTAAAGGAATAGGCATGTGCTCTCACAAGCTACGTCTACACGTGAAGCTTACTTCGAAGTAGCCTATTTCGATGAATAACGTCTACACGTCCTCCATGGCTGGCAACGTCGATGTTCAACATCGACGTTGTGCAGCACCACATCAAAATAGGCGCCGCGAGGGAACGTCTACACGCCAAAGTAGCACACATCGAAATAGGGATGCCAGGCACAGCTGCAGACAGGGTCGCAGGGCGGACTAGCGCTTCTGGGGCAACAGCTAGTCGCTCCCTTAAAGGGCCCCTCCCAGACACACTCAGCCTGCCCAGCATGCGGTCTGAGGAGCCATAGGCACACAGACCTCGGGCGACGCAGTCATGGACCCCCAGCAGCAGCAGCAGCAGCAGCAGCAGCCAGAGGTCCACCCAGCCCTCCCTGCAGGAGCAGGGCTCGCCCTGATCCATGCCATGCGGGAGGCAGCTGAGCACCTCCTTGCCACACCGGAGGAGGAGCGGCCTGCAGGGGAGCAGGACTCAACCCCCAACCGTGGAGCACCCTGACCCCCCCCCACCTCACATGCCGCCGCCTGTGGAGCTACCCCACCAGCACCAACTGGTGGTAGCGGCTGGTGCTTGAGGAGTGGGATGACAACCGCTGGCTCAGGAACTTTAGGATGAGCCGGCAGACATTCATGGAGCTCTGCCAGTGGCTCACCCCCGCACTCAGGCACCAGGACACCGCCATGCGGCGTGCCCTCCCAGTGGAGAAATGGGTTGGCATCACTGTCTGGAAGCTGGCCACTCCAGACAGCTACCGATCTGTGGGCCAGCAGTTTGGCGTCGGCAAGGCCACCGTCAGGGCTGTCCTCATGGAAGTAAGAGGACCCATGGGGGGAGGGGGAGGCAGCTGTGGGAGGGCAGGGGAGGGGAGGGGGGCCCTGGCAGGGGAGGGGAGGGCAGGGCAGGGCAGGGCAGGGGAGGGGAGGGGAGCCCTGGCAGGGCAGGGCCACGCACACCCTGCTCATCCCTCATTGGTGCTCTCCCATGTGCTTCCCCTGCAGGTCGTGCGCGCCATGAACGCCATGCTCCTCCACAGGCTCGTGAGGCTGGGGGACCCAGATGCCAGCATCGCGGGCTTTGCCACGCTGGGCTTCCCCAATTGCTTTGGGGCTCTGGATGGGACTCACATCCCCATCCGCGCCCCGCAACACAGTGGAGGACGCTACGTAAACCGCAAGGGCTACCACTCAGTGGTCCTCCAGGCCTTGGTGGACAGCCAGGGCCGTTTCCAGGACGTTTATGTGGGCTGGCCTGGCAGCACCCATGACACCCGGGTTTTCCGGAACTCGGGCCTGTGCCACCAGCTGGAGGCGGGGACCTACATCCCCCAGCAGGAGATCCCTGTGGGGGACACTACCATGCCCCTCTGCGTCATCGCAGATGCGGCATACCCCCTCCGGCCCTGGCTCATGCACCCATATATGGGCCATCTCTCTGCCAGCCAGGAGCGCTTCAACCAGCGCCTGAACCATGCGCGCCAGGTGGTGGAGCACTCATTTGGCCGCCTCAAAGGGCGCTGGAGATGTCTCCTGACCCGCTTGGATGCGGGCCCCAACAACATCCCCCAGATTGTGGGTGCCTGCTGCGCCCTACACAATCTGGTGGAGAGCAAGGGGGAGGCCTTTTTTCAGGGCTGGGCTGTGGAGGCTGGCAGGGCCGACGTGCAGCCACCCGCTGCCCCCAGTCGCCAGGTGGACCCCGAAGGGACCCGGGTCCGGGAGGCCCTGCGGGTCCACTTCGATGAGGCCGCGGGGTAAACTCTGCCAGGCCCCCCACTGCCCCCCCCTTCCTTCACCACACTCCCTGCCCCTACGCCCACACCACGGAGCACCCAACAGCACACCCCCCCACACACTTTTCCTGGACAAATAAAAGCACGCACTTGTTGGTGAAATGAAACTGGTTTTCTTTGAACTGCTTTTTTTAACTAATAACAACAAACTATATACAAGACCTTCTAACTAAACTATTATATAAGTGAATAATAAAAAAGTTTGCAGATATTATATGTACAAAAAACAGAAAACCAGGGATTACAAGGAAGGGGAGAACTATGTACATGGGGGGGGGCAAACGGGGGGCACAAATAAATAAGTCCCAAAACTATACACAAGGGGGAGGGGGCCACGTCCTGGGCCCCAGGCCCCTATAGTCCGGCACTGGGGGTGGGCGGCCGGGAGCCCCGCCTCGGCTGCAGCCCTGTCCGGGGCTGGCTGGGGGCCGGGCAGACCAGAAGATATGTCCAGCGAGTCTCAGCTGGCCCCAGGTGTCCCTCGGCGGTCCGGCCCTTGGTGACGGGTGGCAGGGTGACGGCGGACGGCGCGGCGACAAGCGGAGCAGCAGGTGGTGCGGCGGGTGGAGCACTCAGGGTGGGCGCTGCGGCAGCCGGTGTGGCATGGGGGGCCAAATAGTCCACCAGGCGGTTGAAAGTGTCCATGTAGGCCCACCATGCCTCTTGGCGCCAGGCCAGCGCCCGCTCCTGGAGGTCGAGACGGTGTTGCTCCACCCACAGGCGCTGCTCCGCGACCTCCAGCTGCCGACGATGGATGGCCAGCAGCTGGGGGTCCGTCGCCGGTCTGTGGTGTTGCGGGGTCCGCTGTCTTGCCTGCCGTGGGGCCAGTCGGTCCTCCGCCGAGGGGCTTGCCTGGAATAATGGCCCCGGAGGGGTCTCCGGGACCACTGATGCCTCGCCGGCGCTCTCTTCCTGTCCTTCCGATGGTGCAGCTGCGGAACACAGGAGGCGGGGGAAGAAGAGTGGAGACAGGCGTTAGTGTGGGCCCCGAGCCGTGGCCTTTGTCCCCCCACCCCTGTGCTGCAGGTTCCCTATCCCCGTCCCCAGGAGATGCTGCTGTGATGGATGGGGTTCAGGGGTCCCCCTGCACTGCACCCCGTCCCCTGGCGGGAGTGACTCTCACTTCACTCAGCAGGGTCTGACAGGAGAGGTTTCTTAGGCCACAGATGTCCAGTTTCTCCCAGGAGTGACAGTACAGCTGTCAGAGACAGTCCTTCCAACCCGTCCTGGGGAGAAGACCCCAAGGGGTGCCCCTCTGGGGTGTAGCTTTCCCCCTCCTCAGGCTGGCTGCCTTCCAGCTCTCCCTTCCCCTAGCCTCTACCTGCGGCCCCCCCCCGATTCAAAGCCAGCTCGGCTCCTCCCTCCTCTTTGTTCAGGGCAGAGGTGTCACCTGCCAACTGTAGCCCCAGGATCATCCTTTGCCCCTGGGAGCTATTCAGCTTGTTGCTCATATCTAGCCTGAGTCTCCCTTTTGCACTCCCCCCACTCCATCACATGCTGCTGCTGCTGCTGCTGCGGGGTGTCCCACCCCCTCCTCCCGGGGGACCCTCGAGGTTCCGCTCCTCCCCGCCCCGGGGATGGGGCATGGCACTGTCGTGCTGTGGGGGGCAGGGGCTGATGCACTCCAGTGAGGGACATGGCCCTGCTGTCCTTGGGGCCATGGCCATGTGGGCATGTGGGAGGCCCTGGGCACATATCTATTACCCCCGCCCCTCAACCCCGGGGGTGTACACCGGGGGGGGTACATACCTGTCGGTCCACTCCCACGGTCCGGGGATCCCCGGGGGGCGGACGCCCGGCTGCTGCTCCGGGAGGGCAGGAGGAGGATCTGCAGCCCGGTCTCTGCAGAGGAGGACTCCTCCTCCTCCTCCTCCTCCTCCTCCTGCCGCAATGGCCCGGGGGTGGGCTCCGGGGGGGCCTCTGGGGTGCGGGACTTACCTCCTGTCCGGACTCCGGCTGCAGGGCCTGCTGGGGCTCGTCGGCCAATGTATCAAGCGTGGCCAGAGGGGAGGAGGTGTGCCGGGGGCCCAGGATGTCCCTGAGCTCCCTGTAAAAGGGGCAAGTGATGGGGGCGGCCCCAGATCGGCTGGCCGCATCCCGGGCCCAGGCATAACCCTGCCGCAGCTCCTTCACTTTACTGCGGACATGATCCGGAGTGCGGGCAGGGTGATCTCAGGCGGCCAGGCCCTCAGCCAGCCGAGCGAACGCATCCGTGTTCCGCCTCTTGCTCCCCATTACCTGGAGCACCTCCTCCTCGCTCCAGAGCCCCAGCAGGTTCCGCAGCTCGGCCTCCGTCCAGGAGGGGCCCCGCTGCCGCTTCCCAGCCTGGCTGCCTGCCTGGCTGGCCTGGCTGTCCTGGCTCCCCTTGGGGGGGGGTCCCCTGGGGGCACTGGGGGGGCTGCCGGGCAGCCATCACAGGTGGGGTGGCTGGTTTGGATGGCTGAGGGATGTGCAGGCTGGCCACGTGTCTGGGCTGCCGCCTGCACTTTCCCTCAGCTTCCTGCACAGGAAGGGAGGGGGAAGGGACCTTTAAGGGGCCGCTCCACGTGGCCACCATTGAGCTGAGGGGCTGTAGAGAGCGTCTCTCAACCCCTCAGCTGATGGCCGCCATGGAGGACCCCGCAATTTCAACGTTGCGGGACGTGCAACGACTACACGGTCCCTACTTCGACGTTGAACGTCGAAGTAGGGCGCTATTCCCATCTCCTGATGAGGATAGCGGCTTCGACGTCTCACCGCCTAACTTCGATGTTAACTTCGAAATAGCACCCAACACATATAGCCGTGACGGGCGCTATTTCGAAGTTAGTGCCGCTACTTCGAAGTAGCGTGCACGTGTAGACACGGCTACAGTGAGCAAGATTGTTTGGAATAGTTGCCTTGGTCTGCATGTGCTGTCACTGACCCCAAATTTTGAATGGTGCTAAAGGGAATTTTTTACATGACTGAGTTCATTGCCATTGTACCAGATTAATGTAGTGTATATCAAAGGCTTTTGTAATTATTGTTAGGCATTTTACCTTTCACAGCATTACTTAACTGGTTATTGTAGTTAACATACACTTTCTGGGAGCTGTGCAAATAATGTCTTTACTTTCTGGTTTCTAAACTGTTTCAACTTCCTGAGAATGAAAATAGTTAATATTTAGGGTTGGGGGTGAGGAGGGGCTCAAGACAGTGGGCTGGAGGTGTAGAAGGGCGCAGAGTCAGGGTTTGGGGCAAGGAAGGGTTCAGGGCATGGGGTGGGGCTAAAGGAGGCAGAACAGGGGGTTAGGAGGTGTGGGGGCTCAGGGCAGGGGGCTCAGAGTAGGGGATGGGGATGGGTGGTAATTTTTCCCTGGGGCAGTCCACCCCAATAATTACACTCAAGTGTGAGGCAACAGAGACCACTCAGGTCACCCACTGGTGCTACCTGGGGCCAGCCCAGGGTGGTAGGGCTGTGCAGCTCTTCCAGCAACTGGTCCCCAGGCAAGTCAGGGTAGCAGGGATCATGCTTGCGACCAGTTGTTTGCTGGGGAGCTGCTGTCTGCCTGTGGTTATTCTGGGGTCTAACTGTCCCACCTGCTTGCTGCCACACTGCAGTCATTCATGATTATACCTGTCCTTGCTATCACACCCGCCTTTCAGTTTCACAAGAAACAATCACATTGCAGGCACATTTCCATTGTCCTGGGACAGCCAAACCCTTACCTCACTTTGTTATAATGAGAGGAAGCTGCATACCAAAATTGGTGTCCTAGCTCTTACTGGCTACGTCTACACGTGCAGCCAACATCGAAATAGATTATTTCGATGTTGCGACATCGAAATAGTCTATTTCGATGAATAACATCTACACGTCCTCCAGGGCCAGCAACGTCGATGTTCATCTTCGACGTTGCTCAGCCCAACATCGAAATAGGCGCAGCAAGGGAACGTCTACACGTCAAAGTAGCACACATCGAAATAGGGATGCCAGGCACAGCTGCAGACAGGGTCACAGGGCGGACTCAACAGCAAGCCGCTCCCTTAAAGGGCCCCTCCCAGACACACTTGCACTAAACAACACAAGATACACAGAGCTGACAACTGGATGCAGACCCTGTGCCTGCAGCATAGATCCCCAGCTGCCGCAGAAGCAGCCAGAAGCCCTGGGCTAAGGGCTGCTGCCCACGGTGACCATAGAGCCCCGCAGGGGCTGGAGAAAGAGCATCTCTCAACCCCCCAGCTGATGGCCGCCATGGAGGACCCAGCAATTTCGACGTTGCGGGACGCGGATCGTCTACACGGTCCCTACTTCGACGTTGAACGTCGAAGTAGGGCGCTATTCCTATCTCCTCATAAGGTTAGCGACTTCGACGTCTCGCCGCCTAATGTCGAAGTTAACTTCGAAATAGCGCCCGACGCGTGTAGACGCGACGGGCGCTATTTCGAAGTTGGTGCCGCTACTTCGAAGTAGCGTGCACGTGTAGACGCAGCTACTGAGTAACAGATCTGTTAGTCCATAAGGTGCTGCAGGACTCTAGCTGTTTTTTGAAGATACAGACTAACTCTGCTCCCTTCTGATACTAGCTCTTACAGTTTAGGACGAGTTCTTGGACAAATAGACTCAGGAGTGACCGATGGGGACACAGACAGAAACAAACACACATATGGTAGATGACAGACATTCCACAACCTCCTTAGACACCTTATTCCAGTGCTTAGCCATCATGTTAGGAAGATTTTCCTAATGTCCCATCTAAACTTCCCTTGCTGAAATTTAAGCCCATTGCTTCTTGTCTTACTGAGAGGTTAAGGAGAATAATTTTTCTCCCTTCTCCTTGTAACACACTTTTAGGTACTTGAAAACTGCTATCTCAATCATTTCCAAACTAAACAACTCCATTTTTTTTCAGTTTTCCCTCAAGTCTTGTTTCTTAGACCTTTAATCACTTTTGTTGTTCTTCACTGAACCTTCTCCAACTTCTCCACATCTTTCCTGAGACTTGGTGCCCACAACTGGACACAATACTCCAGTCAAGGCCTAATCAGTGTGTTAAATTATGATTACTTTTTGTTTTGAACTTCCTTCATCTCCCCCACCCCCATACATGTGGTTTTGATTAGATTTTTTTTTCCATTCCAATGTCAGGGCTTTCTGTAACAGTTAGTGCCTTTCTTGCATTGTTTTCTTCCCTCCTTCCTTCTCTTTATTCTAAAAGGGAAAAGTGAGAGGCATGAGCCAAGGGAGATTAATCAAAAGGGTTGGCATTCTATGCATTACAGACCCATGCAACACTGGAAAGCAAAGCAAAGCAAAAGAACTAGGAACAAAGCATTATAAAGCACAGGGAACAGCAGCAAGTTTAGTTATGCTTGTAGGAGGGTAGCATGGGAGATTTCCTTCCTACATTTTCAGTGATCTACCAATGTGCCCTCTTTTTTTTAACTACACTTAACTGTGTCAGGGCCACTTGTAATGCACTTTTAAAATTCTCTGTCTGAGTTTACCAGCCTGACTTCTTTCTGTGAGCATCTGGCTGCACCTGACAATCTCCCAGTCTCCCGCTTATTGACTCTGAACTGAACGAGTGGGGTATTAAGATTACACACACTTTTTTAGTTCTTTGTTCTGTCTACTAGTCTTTCATTTTGTTCCTTTACATATTCACAGGAACCAGGCAGTGGGGAGTGCTGCAACACCTCCAGGTTTTGCAGAGGGCTCTGCTCCTGGCCCCAAGCCCAGGGGTCAAGCCACTGGCCCAAGGTCCTGGCTGTTGCCCCATGGTTCCTGCTGTTGGTCCTGAACCTGGGGTCCTGGCTGCCAGCTCTATACCCCAACTCTGAAGACTGGGGCAGCCCCACTATTAAAAGTATTCCAGCACCACTGCTTTTTCATTTGTACTACCTTATGACCTGCATAACCCATAACCATAAAGAAGTGGCACTTTGCCTTGCCTGTTAGTTACTAACTTTTCATTTTTTCCTCAACTTCTGCTGCATAAAATGAATGCACATAATTATAGGGGTTGTTTTATGGATAGCTTCTAGTGTTAGAAAACCATCATGCTCAGTTACTTCTTTTCTTAGAAAAGATTTGAGCCCTTTCTTATGATTTTGGGCTATCATTATTTCTTATTGGACTCTGGCATCTCATTGCTTTAGCCTTTTGCTATACAAAAGTTTGTGTAGACACAATAGAGCACTTTGCTGAGAGAACTCTTTTTCAATCTTTAATTTTTATTCGGTCTGCAAGGAATTAAAATTAATTGCAATTAATCACACTGTTAAACAATATTAAAATACCATTTATTTACATATTTTGGAAGTTTTCAATCTTTTCAAATATATTGATTTCAATTACAACACAAAATACAAGTGTAAAGCGTTATCTTTATTTATTTTTTATTACAAATATTTGCATGGTGAACTATAGTATCTTCTAATTCATCTAATGCAAGCAGTGGAATGCAATCCCTTTAACATGAAAGATGAACTTATAAATGTTGAATAGTACCAGAGAGGTAGCCTTGTTAGTCTGTACTCCAACAAAACAAAGCAGCAGAAATGTAGCACTTTAAAGACTAAAACAATTATTTATTTGGTAACGAGCTTTCGTGGGAGCTCATCACCAAATAAATCATTTTGTTAATCTACAACCTATTCTGGACCAGGATGCTACACTCCAGAAGATTCTAGGTGACAGGCCTGTCCTTTCCTAAAGACAACCTCCTAACCTCAGAAAGATTCTCACCAGCAATCACAGGCTACACCACGGTAATATGAATCCTGGAATTTTTCCTTCCAGCAAACCCCACTGCCAACTTTATCCGCATATTTATTCTGGGGATACCATCACTGGACCTAACCACATTAGTTACAAGATCAAAGGCACATTCTTGTGCACGTCCAGGAACATCATATATATTATTATGTGTCAACAATGCCCTGACACTATGTATGTTGGACAGACTAGGCAAAACCTTCACCAAAGAATAAAAGGACACAGAGCAGACATCCAAAAACTCAATACACATAAGCCGGTCAGTGAACCCTTCAATGGAGTGGGCCATTCTCTTAAAGACCTGAGAATTTGTGTCCTGCAATATAGAGAATTTAACAACGGATTACAGCGAGAGATTTCTGAGTTAGAGTACATATTCAAATTCAACACGTTAACATGTGGTGTGAACAGAGATATCAATTACCTCACGCATTACAAGGACTGCATCCTTTCCTTTGATGCTCATAATTGTCTCAGACAGGACAATTAGCATCTCCCCACCTCTCACCAGCTTCTTTCTATCCTATTTGATTTGTCAGTTTTTATTGTAATTTTTTTTTTGGTCCTCTGTACTTATAAATGTCAGTCTGTATTGGAAATGAAATTGATCTGAAAAAGTGGGTCTGTCCCATGAAAGCTCATCACTGAATAAATCATTTGTTAGTCTTTAAAGTGCTAGATTTCTGCTGCTTTGTTTTATAAATATTGAGTTATGTTTAAAAAACTTCATTCAGAAGTAAAACAAGGTAAAGCTTTAGCACCTATAAGTTAGAATCCTAGGGCTGGAAGGGACCTTAGGAGGTCACTCAGTCCAGCCTCCTGCCCAAAGCAGGACCAACCCTAACTAAGTCATCCCAGTCAGGACCTTGTCAAGCCAGGATTTAAAAACCTCTAGGGATTGACCTTCGGCCGTCTACCTTGATAACCCATTCCAGTGCTTCACCACACTCCTAGTTCACTCAGGACTAATCAACCCACTCAGGGTCGATCTTTTGGGGTTTGATTTCATATGTGCATGAAATTGAGCTCTTAGAGGGTCAAAGATGACCCCACCTCCCATGCTCCTCACAAGAGGTGAGGAGAAAGGAAGATCAAAGGAAGAAACTCTTCTGTTGACCTTCCCCTGTTAAGATAGGCAAGTTAGCCAAGCGTAGATATGTCGATTTTAGCTACACAATAGGTGTAGCTAAAATTATTTATCTGCGGTCAACTTCTATGTCTAGTGTGGACACACTCTCAGTCCTACTTCTTGTTCAGCCAATTGCTCAAACTAACATGTTTGTTTATATTTGCAGAAGTTAATGTTGCCTGTTTAATTTTTAACTACATCATCTGTTAGCCGGTGGCCGGGTAATGTGCGGTGAGGTACTCCCCTGGGTCCTAAACAACCCAGTTTTTACTGTTAGAGCAGGGAGCTGCTAGCACTCTCACCTACGGTCAGGCTGTGGTAACCAAACGGTTAAAGTTCTTTTTGTTGTGCCGGCTGTGTTGTAGTGACAAAAGGGTTAACAGCAGTCAGGCTTGGATCTTAACTAGTTACAAGTTTATTAAGCTACAGTTATAAGCGTGTGGTTACAAAAGGCTATTGTCTACTTCTTATATGCTAGCAAAGTACAGGTGTTAACAAGTTACGTTACAATCCAGTACAAAGATATTTGTTACCATCTAACACAATGATATCTTGATGCAACGACGTCTAGTTACAGAACTCTAATTCTTTAGCTGTGCACAAAAAAGAACAGAGACCTAGCATGGGTATATCTTACCCTCTCTGCTTCTCTCGATACCAGCGTAGCCAAGCCGGATCAGTCACTCAATTCCGCGGAAAGATGAACACGAGGTTGGGCGTCCCCAGTTGCGGACCTTGGGAGGCAATCACCTGACCCGACCAGCAGGTAGTTGGTGGAATGCACTCAAAGTTAGAGTTCTGCTGGACCCATCTTTTATACCCCTTTTTGGGTTACGTATTCTCTTTCTTATCTAAGGTGCCAGATCATACTGGTCTGTCTTTGTGACGCCAGTTTGTTACAAGGGCAATTCTTACTTAATTTGCACTTGTAAGACAGGAGATAAGCAATTTGAGAGTACAGGACATTCTTTTTGCGGGGGCGGAGATTTCCTCTTCAGGGATGGTATGTGTGTGTGCATCAAATCCATCAATGCCAGCTGGGGTGATTTCTTGAGGGGTCCTCCCCCCCCCCTTGTTGACAGTTTGGCCTGTTAGCCTTCTATCTGTACTTTCTGCTTCTCAGGGTCACGATGAGCTAGCACATCTGGGCCTCAATCAGAGGCATCAAAGACTGTGCTGTCAGCAGCCGTTTCCGTGCCCTGTGTGCTCCTCAGTGGCAGGGGATGGGGGGCAGCGAGCAAGCTGGCTTGTAAGGGGGAGACTTTGTCTGGCTACATCATCTAACAGTGAGAACATGTGTTCACATGAAACTTTGGTAGCCAGTATTGCAAGGTATTTATGCCAGATAAGCTAAATATTTGTATGTCCCTTCATGCTTTGGCCATCCGTCCATGCTTCCATGCTGATGACACTAGTTAAAAAGAAAATGCATCAATGAATTTGTGACTGAACTCCTTGAGGGAGAATTGTATCAGAGTAGCAGCCATGTTAGTCCGTATCCACAAAAATAATGAGAAGTCCTGTGGCACCTTATAGAGTAACAGATTTTTTTGGAGCATAAGCTTTTGTCATGCATCAGACAGAGTGGGACTTTGCCCATGAAAGCTTATGCTGCAAAAAATCTGTTAGTCTATAAAGTGCCACAGGACTGCTCATTGCTTTGGGGGGAAACTTGCACATCTCCTGCTCTGTTTTACTTATATGCTGTCATTTATATTTCATGCTATAGCAGTTTCAGGTGATGACCCAACACATAATTGTTTTTAGAACACTTTCACTGCAGATTTGACAAAACAAAAAGAGGGTACTAATGTGAGATTTCTAAAAATAGCTACAACATTCAACCCAATGGCTAAGACTCTGAAGTGCCTTACAAAATCCAACAGGGTTAAGATGTGGAGCATGCTTTCAGCAATCTTAAAAGAGCAGCACCGTGATGTAGAAACTACAGAACCTGAACCACCAAAAAAGAAAATCACCTTTTGCTGGTGGCATCTGAATCAGATGATGAAAATGAACATGCCTGGGTTCAAATTGCTTTAGATCATTATTGAGCAGAACCTGTCATCAGAATGGATGCTTATCCTCTGGAATGGTGGTTGAAGCATGAAGGGACATATGAATCTTTAGTGCACTTGACATGTAAATATTTCCTCCCCCAGGCTGCATCATCAAGGAACAGCTAATTGATTCTAACAAAAAGCTGTTTCCTTAAATATGAATAAACATGGAACGTGTCCCTTGGAAGCATGAAGTGGAGACATTACATTTCAGTCAGAGCAGAGCAGGCAACTTCTTCCACACCACACCTCAGCCTGGAGATGAAGCTCCACATGGCCCCTTCACTTCTTGATTGCAGAAGCTGTAGATAAGGGGGTCAGCATGGGAGTGATAATGCAGTACAGGGTGTCCCTACTGAGTAGCCTGCATTGGGGTGATAGTAGTTGAGGTTGGCCATCCCAAAGTATTTAGTGACCACAATCAGATGGGCAGAACAGGTGGAGAAGGACTTCTACCTTCCTGTACTGGAGTGGATCCTGAAGATGGCCACCAGGATGTAGAGGTATGAGATGACAATGAGGAAATATGGGCTCAGGCCCACAAAGATGCTGGCAGCGTGAAGCACCATTACACTGATGTAGGTGTCACTGCAGGCGATCTTCTGCAGGGGAGGGATGTCACAGAAGATGTGGTGAAGCTGGTTGGCTCCAAAGAAGGATAAACAGGAGACGAGGAAGGTATGTATGGCTGAGACCAGAAGACCTGAGAGCCAGGAGCCGATGGTGAGTGTTGTCAGAGTTGCCACCAGCGCGGTGCTCTGCTCTCTCCAGTGTTGGTATCACTCGGCTGCGTGCTTGTGTTCCCTCTGTGTGCTGCCCCAGCTCTGCAGATAGCTGACACAGCAGACTCGAAGAGAACCCCCAATGACCACAGAGTCTAGTAAGGTGCGAAGGCACGTCGGCCAGGTTTATTGCCATATTGGATACAATAGTAGTTCCCTGTAGATTTCTTAGTCTAAGTCAGGGCATACTACAAATATGCACCCACGGTCAATGGACTCGGCTCAGTCAGTGGCGGGACTTTCCACTGCCACCTCGTCCGGACCCAGACCACATCCCAGGATTACATTCGTATACACAGGTACAAACAACTTACACATCACTCCTGATGTATTGAGGTACAACCCTTCTACGTAGTTAGGTGCCGCCTCCCCCTTTGTACACGTTGGTTTGAACAAAACAACTCTATCCATCATATTACCCTTTTGCCTCTGTCATTGGGATGGTTTGGCCTATTCTTTCTTATCTGTGCAATGTTCCAGGGTAGGGAGTTCTGGTGCCATGTACCTACTTCAATATGCTAGGTAGATATGTTTATGCGCCATCAACCCTCTTCTTGCCAACTTCTGTGAGCAATGCATTCCTTTAGCTCACAGCTGCACTTTGCTTTCTGTTAGCAAAGTCTTGACCATTACTTTGGTTCAGGCCTAAGGCCTCATACTGGGCCTGTACCTACTACACTAAGCACACCCTCTGGCTCATGATGTCAGTGTAGCACAAAGGGTTGAAGATGACTGTGTACCAGTCATAGGACTTGATGGCAAGGAGTGTGCATTCAGCTCCCACACATGACATCAGGAAAAATGTGGTTGAATGATTTCACTGAATGGGCAAACCATGCACAAGCATCAGCAAACAGAAGGTCACAGATAGTTGTAGTAACCACTTTCATAGAATCATAGAATAATAGAACAATAGAGATGGAAGAGACCTAAAAAAGCCATCAAGTCCAGCCTTCTGCTCTAAGCAGGACCAAACCCATCATATCAGCCACGCCAGGGTGTTGTCGAGGAGAGACTTAAACACCTCTGGGGATGGAGACTTCACTACTTCACCACCAATGCTTCATCACCCACCTAGTGAAAAACTTTTTCCGAATGTTCAACCTGGACCTTTCCAACCACAACTTAAGACCATTGTTCCATGTTCTGCCATCCGTGACCACTGTGAACAGCCTCTCTCCAGCCTCTTTGCAGCCTCCCTTCAGTAAGTTGAGGGCTGTTATCAAGTCCCACCTCAGTCTTCGCTTCTGCAGACTAAACAGCCCCAATTCATAGAATCATAGAATCATAGAACACTAGGACCAGAAGGGGCCTCGAGAGGCCATCAAGTCCAGTCCCCTGCCCCGACGGCAGGACCGACCACTATCTACACCATCCCTGATAGACATCTATCTAATCTGTTCTTAAATATCTCCAGCGAGGGAGATTCCACAACCTCCCTTGGCAACTTATTCCAGTACTTGACCACCCTGACAGTTAGGAACTTTTTCCTAATGTCCAACCTAAACTTCCCTTGCTGCAGTTTAAGTCCATTGCCTCTTGTTCTCTCCTCAGAGGCCAAGAAGAACAAGTTTTCTCCCTCCTCCTTATGACACCCTTTAAGATATCTGAAAACCGCTATCATGTCCCCCCTCAATCTTCTTTTTTCCAAGCTAAACAAGCCCAATTCTTTCAGCCTTTCTTCATAAGTCATGTTCTCCAGACCTTTTATCATTCTAGTTGCTCTTCTCTGGACCTTCTCTAACTTCTCCACATCTTTCTTGAATTGGGGTGCCCAGAACTGGACACAATATTCCAGCTGAGGTCTAACCAGCGCAGAGTAGAGCGGAAGAATGATTTCTAGTGTCTTGTTCACAACACACCTGCTAATGCATCCCAGAATCATGTTTGCTTTTTTTGCAACAGCATCACACTGTTGACTCATATTTAACTTGTGATCTACTAGAACTCCCAGGTCCCTTTCTGCTGTACTCCTTCCTAGACAGTCTTTTCCCATTCTGTATGCGTGAAACAGATTATTCCTTCCTAAGTGCAGCACCTTACATTTATCTTTATTAAACTTCATCCTGTTTCCTTCAGACCATTTCTCCAATTTATCTAGATCATTCTGAATTATGACCCTATCCTCCAAGGTAGTTGCAACCCCTCCCAGCTTGGTATCATCTGCAAACTTAATAAGCGTACTTTCTATGCCAATATCCAAATCATTAATGAAGATATTGAACAGAACTGGTCCCAAAACAGACCCCTGCGGAACCCCACTTGTTATGCTTTTCCAGCTGGATAAGCACCATTAACAACTACTCTCTGGGTGCGATTAGCCAGCCAGTTATGCACCCACCTTATTGCAGCGCGATTTAAGTTGGACTTGCCTAGTTTGTCGATAAGAATATTATGCGAGACAGTATCAAATGCTTTACTAAAGTCTAGGTATACCACATCCACTGCTTCTCCCTTATCTACGAGTCTCGTTATCGTGTCAAAAAAAGCTATCAGGTTGGTTTGACATGATTTGTTTTTTACAAAACCATGCTGGCTGTTCCCTATCACTTTACTACCTTCCAAGTGCTTGCAGATGACTTCCTTAGCTACCTGCTCCATTATCTTTCCTGGCACAGAAGTTAAGCTTACTGGCCTGTAATTTCCTGGGTTGTTCCCTCAACCTTTCTTCATAGATCATATGCTCCAGCCCCCTAATTATTTTGGTTGCCCTCCGCTGGACCCTTTCCTGTGTATCCATATCCTTCCTATAAATGGGGGCCCAGAACTGGACATGGTACTCCAGCAGCAGCCTCACCAAAGCCGAATAAAGAGGAATAATCACTTCTCTGGATCTACTGGCAACGCTCCTCTTCATGCAACCAAATATGCCATTAGCTTTCTTGGCTACAATGGCACACTGTTCACTCATGTCCAGCTTCACATCCACAACAACTCCCAGATCCTTTTCTGCAAAACTAGTACCGAGCCAGTCAGACCCCAGCCTGTAACAATGCTTGGGATTCTTCTGGCCCAAGTGCAGGACTCTGCACTTGCCCTTATTGAACCTCATCAGATATCTTGCAGCCCAGTCTTCCAATTTGTCTAAGTCACTCTGGACCCTGTCCCTACCCTCCAGCATATCTACCTCTCCCACTAGCTTAGTGTCATCCACAAACTTGCTGAGGGCGCAATCCAAACCCTCATCCAGGTCATTGATAAATACATTGAACAGAAGAGGACTCAGAACTGAACCTTCGGGCACTCCACTAGAAACCAACTGCCATCCCGACATCGAGCCGTTGATCACTACCCTCTGGGCCCGACCTTCTAGCCAGCTTTCTATCCATCTTACCGTCCATTTATCCAATCCACATTCCTTTAACTTGCCGACAACAATATTGTGGGAGACCATATCAAAAGCTTTGCTAAAGTCAAGATAAGTCCCATCCCTTGATTTTCCCCTATCCACAGAGCCAGTTATCTCATTGTAGAAACTAATCAGGCTGGTGAGGCATGACTTGCCCTTCTTGAATCCATGGTGACTATTCCTGATCACTCTCCCCTCCTCCAAGTGCCTCAAAATGACTTCCTTGAGGAGCCCCTCCATGATTTTTACAGGGACTGATGTAAGACTGACCGGCCTATAGCTCCCTGGATCATCCTTCTTCCCTTTTTAAAAGATGGGCACTACATATGCCTTTTTCCAATCATCCAGGATCTCTCCCGATCTCCACCACTTTTCAAAGATAACAGCCAAGGGCTCGTCAACGACATATGCCAACTCCCTCAGAACCCTAGGATGAATTAGGTCTGGGCCCATCGATTTATGTACATTTAGCTTTTTTAGATAGCTCCTAACCTGTTCTTTCCTTACCAAAGGTTGTCCACCTTCATCCCACAATGCGGTGCTTATCGCATTAGTCCGGGAGCTGTCTTTGTCCGTGAAGACAGAGGCAAAGAAAGCATTAAGTACTTCAGCTTTCCCTACATCATCTGTCACTGGATTACCTCCCTCACCCAGTAGGGGCCCCACGCCCTCTCTGATCACCTTCTTCTTGGTAACATGCTTGTAGAAATTTTTCTTGTTATCCTTCATATTCCTCGCGAGTCGCAATTCCAGTTGCGCTTTCACCTTCCTGATAACTGCCCTATATTCTCGAGCTATACGTTTATACCCCTCCCTAGATATCTGTCTCAGTTTCCACTTTTTGTAAGCTCCCTTTTTGTGCCTAAGTTTTCCACGGATTTCCTCATTAAGCCAGTCTGGTCTCCTACCATATTTACATCTCTTGCTGCTCATCGGGACAGTTTCTTTCTGTGCCTTCAACAGGGCTTCCTTAAAATACTGCCAATTTTCGTAGACTCCTTTTCCCTTCAAGGTAGCATCCCAGGGGATTCTGCCTATCAGGTTCCTGAAGGAGTCAAAGTCTGCTTTTCTGATAGCCAAGGTGTGTAATTTGCTGCTCTCTTTCCTTCTTTTGGTCAGAATCTTGAAGACTACCATCTCATGATCACTGCTTCCCAGGTTGTCCCCCACCTCTACCTTCCCTATTAGTTCCTCCCTGTTTGTAAGCAGCAGGTCGAGCTGCACACAACCTCTGGTCGGGTCCTTCAGCACTTGTACCAAGAAGTGATCCCCAACATTCTCCAGAAATTTCCTGGACTGCTTGTGTACTGCCTTATTGGTCTCCCAACAGATGTCAGGGTAATTGTAAACCTTCCTAACACAGAAGTTCATAAGCTGTGTGGTGTCATGGACATAGAAACAATGCTTATGAATAAACACCTTTACCGGACTGGTCATGCTGTGAGGATGAATTGTACACAGATACCAAACATGGTCTTCTATGGCCAGCTTGCTCATGGAAGGCCTTCTATTAGTAGTTATGACTATAAAGAGATTTTAAAGGCCAACATGAAATTATGCGGCATATCTCCCACTGATCTGGAAACTCTACTTCAGGACAGATTGCCTTCATAGTAAACCACTGTCATCATCATTATCAACAACAGCCATGGGCTCAGCACCCAATGGTGTCTGATGCCTCCCGCACTATTTCCTTCCATTTTTCCCTGTCCAGTGCAGAGTGGCTTAGGGGCAAAGCTAATCTACAGAAACTATCTACTAAATCATCTACCCTTTCTCTGTGGGGTCTTCTCCCATTTGAACCATCCATTATGCTGAATATTAGGGTCTTATCTTCTCATTCACTCCACAGATATGCCTGAATAGCTGTAACTTCCATTATACAACCTTCTGCACTAGAAGCAATGAGAAGTCCTGTGGCACCATATAGACTAACAGATATTTTGGAGCATAAGCTTTCATGAGCAAAGACCTACTTCATCAAATGCAAAGAGATTAGTTTATGAACAAAGTTGTGTCTTGAAATGAAAACGTGTGACCAGCAGCATGTTTTTCGGATGTGAGACATGAGTGATAATGAAAGATTCAAAGAGAAGGATATTAATGTTTGAGAGGAGTTTTTATAGAAAGATCCTGAGAATAGAATGGATGCAGAAGGTCAGATGCATCTGACTAAGCAGCTCTTTGTCCATGAAAGCTTATGCTTCAAAATATATGATAGTATATAAGGTGCCACAGGACTTCTCATTTTTGCAGATACAGATTAATACAGTTACCCTTTTGATACTCCTGCTGTAGGTTCTCTTTCAGCTGTATCATCCTATATAATTCCTCATTGGTGACCTTCTGCATCCATCCTATTCTCAGGATCTTTCTATAACAACTCCTCTCAAATGTCCATATCCATCTCTTCAAATCTTTCACCCATGTCTCACATCCGTACAACATGCTGCTGAATATGCACATTTTCAAGGTGCTCAGCTTCATACCTAAGCTAATCTCATTGCTTTTCCAGATTTTATCCATCACCTTCAAACTCACTCTTACTTTCACTATTCTGCTCACTATTTCCTTCTTACAGTCTAGATCATACGTCATGTTGCTCCCTAGATACATGACCCTCTCTACATTCTCTAGTTTGATCCCATCTACGCTAATCATCCTTCAAATTTCCTTATCTCCAAATTCCAGTTTTCATTTTCTTGATGTTCATAATCAGGCCATACCACTTCCTTTTCTCGTTTAGCACCTGCACTGTTCTTGCTAGCTTCTCTTTATCTTCCTTGATGATGACAATATCATCCATGAACCTCAAGTTGATAATTCACATCCTGTGAACCGATATCCCTTCTACACCTTCTGTGATCTTGTCCATTGCTCTGTCGAGGTGTGTGATGAAGATACATGGCGCTATTGGATCTCCTTGTCTCGTACCTTTACTCATTCTAAACCATCTTCCCAACTCTCTGCACATTTCCACTGCTGCCTCCTCATTGTCGTTAATATCCCTCAACAACCATATCAGTCTGCTAGCCACTCTATACAGCTCCAACACTGCCCAATTATACTGTCAAATACCTTCAGAAAATCGACGAAGTAATTGTAGATATTTTTGTTCTTTCATCTAGAATCATAGAATCATAGAACACTAGGACTGGAAGGGACCTCGAGAGGCCATCGAGTCCAGCCCCCTGCCCCAAAGGCAGGACCAAGTACTATCTAAACCATCCCTGATAGACATCTATCTAACCTGTTCTTAAATATCTCCAGCGATGGAGATTCCACAACCTCCCTTGGCAATTTACTCCACTGTTTGACCGCCCTGGCAGTTAGGAACTTTTTCCTAATGTCCAACCTAAACCTCCCTTGCTGCAGTTTAAGCCCATTGCCTCTTGTTCTATCCTCAGAGGCCAAGAAGAACAAGTTTTCTCCTTCCTCCTCATGACTCCCTTTTAGATACTTGAAAACCGCTATCATGTCTCCCCTCAATCTTCTCTTTTCCAAACTAAACAAGCCCAATTCTTTCAGCCTTTCTTCATAGGTCACATTCATAGAATACTAGGACTGGAAGGGACCTCGTGAGGCCATCGAGTCCAGCCCCCTGCCCCAATGGCAGGACCAAGTATTATCTAAACCATCCCTGATAGACATTTATCTATCCTGTTCTTAAATATCTCCAGCGATGGAGATTTCACAACCTCCCTTGGCAATTTATTCCACTCTTCGACCACCCTGACAGTTAGGAACTTTTTCCTAACCTAAATCCAGCGCCTTAGACCACTCAGCCACACTACCTACTACACACTATCATGCAGTGACAATTTAAAAAAACATGACCAAGCACAATGACCCTGCCAAATAGGAACCTTTTTTAATAGCCTTTTAATGGCTGCATTAACACCTTTTCATTCAAAGACCGAATCTATTCAGTATCTACCATCCCCAGTGACCAAGGCTGTTGCCCAAAGTCATCTGCTGGGAAGGTTGGGGGAGTGCATCTGAACAGTCTCAAGTGACTTTACCTGCAGGCAAGCCAGCTAGTTAGGAAGGGAAATCCAGGAGGGAGTACAGCAGCTGCAGCACTTGCTCTGTCTCAGGTAATGCCTCTGCTCTGGTGGGAGAAGCAGCAAGGTGGGTGCCCAGGGCAGGGGCTGGCTTAATCTAATTCTTGACCTTCCCCGGCCCTTCTACCCCTCTATTCTCTGATTTGCTCACCTTGATCATTTTTTTCTGATTTGTCCTCCTTGATTACTGTTTTTGCTTCTCTGTGCCTTAAATATTGAGTCTGTTCTGGTATGGCTATGGTCTGAAGAAGTGGGTCTGTCCCACGAAAGCTCATCACCTAATAAATTATTTTGCTAGTCTTTACAGTGCTACTTGACAGCTTTTTTGTTTTGATAGTATATAGACTAGCACGGCTTCCTCTCTGTTACTGTTCAAGTGTATATGTATGTGATTCATGCATCTGATGAAGTGGGTCTTTGACCACGAAACCTTACGCTCCAAAATATCTGTTAGCCTATAAGGTGCTGCAGAACTTCTTGTTGTGTGTGTATTCTCTCTGTTCTGGGTGGCTGGAGTTTGGAGTGTGTAAGCGGGGTGAGTATTAGGGTTTGTATGTGTGTATCTTCCCTCTTTGTGCTGTCTGGCTGGGATTTGGAGTAACCCTGCTGTCTGAGTGTGTGTTAGTGTGGAGCAGGTCTGGGTCCATCTTCACCCCCTTTTCCTCCTAAGCACCACTGGGGGACTGAGGAGGAGGATGGGGCTACTAACTGGGGTATGACACTTGAGTTTTGAGGTAGGAGACTTTTAATTTTGCCCCTCCCCTATCAGTAGTTGATCCTCCTGTCTTCCTGCTTCCCTGGCTGGCTCAGTTTTGCTCACTTTTTTAGGGTGGATGTGGGGGGAGCTGCTGCTTCTTCAAAGTGAGGCAAGTGGGTAGGTGCGGAAGAGATAACTGTTTCTGAAGTCAGCTCTCCTAGGAGTCCCCTTGGACATAGTCCAGTGGGTGATGTCTGGCAGGATGGCTGAAACACATTTACCTTTCATTCAATTCTTGCTTGACCTAGCCACACCTTCAGGTTTTGTTTATGTTCTCACTACAAATTGTACTTATCAGTATGCTCAATTTTCTCAAGTCAGGGGGCCTTCTTAAATTCCCGTGACCTGAGAATCTTTTGAGTACAGTGCTAATCTTCCATCAAGAAGGAATAAGGATGTTTCTTTGTTTCCATCTTAACCTTGAAACCCTCTTCATTCTCTGGAAGGATGAGGTGTGATTGTTGTGACTTGCAGGTTCAATGATGCATTTAAACTCAGAGGAATTTAGTGGGAATATAGGCTCTGTCCCTTGTGCAATGTTTCACCCTTGCTGTTAAGGGTCAAAAAAAGGTTTGGTGGAATGCACTTTTTATGTTTTTATAACTTGTGTGTAATATGTTTTAAGGTTTTTGTATTTTTATAATTTTCAAAGTTGTAGGAAATTATGGAGCGAGGTCTGATAAATTTTAATGACAAAGTTCAGATGCAGAGTTCAAGCTTTAAAGCTGTTAAAACACAGAGGGACAATGTGGGCGAGGTAATATCTTTTTTTATTTTGAAACAGCTTTGGTTGGTGAGAGATTAGCTCTTTTGAGCATCACAGATCTGGAGAAGAGCTCTGAGGAGTTCCAAAGGTTGTCTCTCTCACCAATCATATTTGGTCCAATTAAAGATATTACTTTGCTCACTTTGTGGCTCTCATCCAGGCACCAATATGACTACAATTGAAGTGACATTAGAGGATGTTTTGGAGTTAATTGATAAGCTGAATAGTAACAAGTCTCCAGGACCAGACGGTATTCACCCAAGGGTTCTGAAAGAACTCAAATGTGAAATTGCGGAGTTATTAACAGTGGTTTGTAACCTATCCTTTAAATCTGCTTCGGTACCCAATGACTGGAAGATGGCCAATATAACGCCAATATTTAAAAAAGGCTCCAGAGGAGACCCTGGCAATTATAGACCGATAAGTCTAACACCAGTACCAGGCAAATTAGTAGAAACAATAGTAAAGAATAAAATTCCAAGGCATGTAGAAGAGCACGAATTCTTGGGCAAAAGTCAGCATGGTTTCTGCAGAGGGAAGTCGTGTCAAACTAATCTATTAGAATTCTTTGAAGGGGTTAATAAACAGGCAGACAAGGGGCACCCAGTGGACATAATATACCTAGATTTCCAGAAAGCCTTTGACACGGTCCCACACCAAAGGCTTTTATGTAAATGAGGCGGTCATGGGATAGGAGGAAAGATCCTTTCATGGATCGGGAATTGGTTAAAAGACAGAAAACAAAGGGTTGGAATAAATGGTAAATTTTCACAATGGAGGGGGGTAACTAGTGGTGTTCCCCAGGGGTCAGTCCTGGGACCGATCCTGTTCAACTTGTTCATCAATGATCTAGAAAATGAGGTAAGCAGTGAGGTGGCAAAGTTTGCAGATGACACCAAGTTGTTCAGGACAGTCAAAACCAAAAAGGATTGTGAAGAACTACAAAAAGATCTCAACAAACTGAGTGATTGGGCAGCAAAATGGCAAATGAAATTTAATGTGGGTAAGTGTAAGGTAATACACATTGGAAAAAATAACCCAAATTACACGTACATGATGGGGTCAAATTTAGCTATGACAGATCAGGAAAGGGATCTTGAAGTTATAGTGGATAGTTCTCTGAAGACATCCACGCAGTGTGCAGCGGCAGTTAATAAAGCAAATAGGATGTTAGGAATTATTTAAAAAGGGATATATAATAAGACAAAAGATATCATACTTCCCCTATATAAAACTATGGTACACCCACATCTTGAGTACTATGTGCAGATGTGGTCTCCTCACCTCAAAAAAGATATATTGGCATTAGAAAAGGTTCAGAAAAGGGCGACTAAGATGATTTGGGGTTTGGAACGGGTCCCATATGGGGAGAGGCTAGAGAGACTGGGACTTTTCAGTCTGGAAAAGAGGCGATTGAGGGGCGATATGATAGAGGTATATAAAATCATGAATGGTGTGGAGAAAGTGAATATAGAAAAATTATTTACCTTTTCCCATAATACAAGAATTAGGGGACACCAAATGAAATTGATGGGTAGTAGGTTCAAAACTAATAAAAGGAAATTTTTCTTCACACAGCGCACAGTCAACCTGTGGAACTCCTTGCCCGAGGAGGCTGTGAAGGCCAGGACTCTATTACGGTTTAAAAAAGAGCTCGATAAATTTTTGCAGGTTAGGTCCATAAATGGCTATTAGTCAGGGGTAAAGTATGGTGCCCTAGCTTTCAGTACAAGGGCAGGAGATGGATGGCAGGAGATAAATCACTTGATCATTGTCTTCTGTTCTCCTTCTCTGGGGCACCTGGCATTGGCCACTGTCGGCAGATGGGATACTGGGCTGGATGGACCTTTGGTCTGACCCCGTATGGCCATTCTTATGTTCTTATGTACAACAAAACAGCAAAATTCACTGTATCACATATCAAGATATACCCTAATACTAGACATGATTTGTTGATTTAACTATTCATTCACTTGTCCATTTGTTAGAAGCTCAGTTCAGTAGTTTATTTCATAGAATTTTAACTCTAGCAAGTTCTCAAGCCCCATTTTTCTTGCTTTCTCTGTCTATAGGGAATTAACTTATTACTGATGAAAATATTTAGGATTGCTGTGTACTGTGAAATCAGCTAATTTCTAAGTTATTTGAACCCCTCAAAAAAAGTCCCCCAAAACCCTAGACATTTCAGGTGTCTAAGTATCCCCTGGAGTGACTAGTGAAGTTGCCTTCACCAGCACCACCACAATCTGAAATAGTGCCACCCACTGGTGAGTCAGGAGTGGTCAGAGAGCTGTAGGAGAGCCATGCGCAAGATGCAGCCTCCATCCAATAGCATGGAGTTTGCCATGAGCTGCAGGCTAACCACCAGGCATAAGGGGCAAGTGCTGCTGCAGGAAGGGTGCTGCCAGTGCTTCTTCATAGCAGCTCAAATAATGGAGGTAGAGCCCCCTGAATGGTGTGTGACCCCTCAGAATTCTTTTACCCACTGTTTCATTTCACAAAAGATGCCATTCAAAAACACCAGCTGCCTTCTGGGTGTCATATCTGGGGGGAAATATTTAATTCAGGAGTAGGGAATCTTTCTTGGGTCAGAGGCCACCATCCGAGGTCACATACAAGTTAGAAGCAAAAACAAAAACCAAATCAAAGCAAAGAGAACCCTCACTGATGTGGCCCCCAACTGAGAAGAAGAAATACATTCACCTTGAAGGGCCAATGCTGGTAGGTTTTGTGTGCTCCAGCCCCATGAGAGGAAGGAAGGAGGTTGGAGCTCCAGCATGGACACCTCAATGCTGGGGGGAAGCCCTGAGTCTTGGGGGTAGATCTAGGCAAGCCAGGGGCTGCATCCAGCCCCCCCCCCAGGCCTTAGGTTCCCCACCCCTGATTTAACCTAATATAATCCATTCACCATGTAGCTCTTAAAGGAAGGGCAAGGCAAAGGTGAACTTTAACAACTCCCTTTGCAAGCCCTGTATTCAGAGGACCAAGGGACTAGGCAGCTTTCAAGGGAAATGGCAGGGGGGGGGTGTGCACCATGACTGGGCTGTGGGGGCACCAGGGCACCATTTTCCCTAAGGCTTGACTCTGATAATTTTGAAAATCAATTGCTTCTAAGGTTGAACAAGAATTTTTGTAGTTAATCATTACAATGCTACAATGCACACTTGTGAATGTGGACAAAATAAATACATTTCTGTAATTTGATTCACGTATTTAATTTGGTCACGCTTTAGCTTTATAAATGAAGGCTACAACTACATATAAATTCCAGATTTGAAAAATAAAGCCATAGCATATGTGTATATAATACGTGTATATATATATTATGTAGGGTGTCCATATGAAAAAATTATGGAGCCCTATGATAACTCAGGTGGTTAAGTATAGAGTTCTATAGGATGTCTACTTTTTACTTCCGGATACTTGAGTACTACTGAGATGTGACAACTTTGTACTTTTACCAAAGTCATTTTCCAGGAGGACACTTTGACTTTTACTCAAATACATTTTTTCCCAAGAGGAACTGTAGTTTTACTCAAGTAACTTTTTACACCCCTGGTAGCAAGGGATTTGTGGGGTTTTGTGTGTAACACTGACTGACCCAGGGTTTTCAGCAGAAGGGACTGAACCTGCAGCCATAGGGGCTAAAGCCCTGTTGTCTACCACATCAGCTGGCTCTCAACCAATGCTTTAGAGCAGAGGCTTCACTCACCCTAGCATGGGATCTCAGTGCTACTGGGATTATATACTCCCCTGAACTGAGGAAGCGTGTTCAGAGCTTCTGACACTGTCCATCAGTTCATTGTGGACAAGCCCCCACTTGTGATGCTGACTGACCCAGGTTGTTGGTAGAAGGGCTTGAACCTGCAACTATAGGGGCTAAAGTGCTGTGCTCTACCATGCAAGCTAAAGGCCAGCTGGCTACAGGGTCAATCCCTTCTGATGATGACCCAAGTCCATCTGTGTTATATGTGGATGAGTTAAATATGTGTCAACTGTGTAACAGTTGCAAAAACAACAAGAAAAAGCAGTGGGGGGGAGGGAATTAACATCATTCTAGGATAAGCAGCACTTTAAAGACTAACCAAATGATTTACTAGGTGATAAGCTTTCATGGGACAGACAGCTATCTGTCTACAGTTATCATTCTAGGATGTATTAGCAGAAGTGTTGTAAGCAACATAGCAGAAGTTACTCCCTTTCATGCAGTAATGATGGTTCTCCAAGATGTGCCCCTGCAGGTGCTCCACTTAAGTGTTGGCACATCCCCGCGCCAGAGATCAGAATGCTTTTAGAGCAATGCCCCCCCATGCCATATATGCGCACT
The DNA here is from genome assembly GCF_033958435.1 of Carettochelys insculpta. Classification (NCBI taxonomy): domain Eukaryota; kingdom Metazoa; phylum Chordata; order Testudines; family Carettochelyidae; genus Carettochelys; species Carettochelys insculpta. Next base: position 382,650,268 of record NC_134137.1, on the reverse strand, counting down.
GGCCATCTGGAGCCACCACTGCTCTTAAGAGTGCACATGAGACACAGCCCTCCTCAGTTCCTTTCCTACCTGAAGTTACTATAGGCTCCAAGCAGAGGAGATGACGGGAGGGTCATGGAGCACCCACAGGGACACATCGCAAAGAACCATCATTACTGCTCCACAATGAGTAAAGCCTTCTCCATCGACTTGTCCCTGAACGTGTTACACTTAGGTGACTCTGTAGCAGTACCCATTTGAAGGAGGTAGGTATTGGAGTCTTTATGTGGATTGATGCAAAACCGCATCTGCCAAAGCAGTGGCAGGTATTGGCCCTTTCTGTAAACCATAATGTTGGGCAAACATATGGTGTGAAGACCAAGTAGCCACTGTACAGATGTCACCTAGAGGGACATTGCTAAGGAAAGCTGTTGTTGTGGCCATTGCCCATGTGGAGTGGGCCCTAATAGTCTGTGGAGCTGTTTGCCTCTGAGTTGGTGTGTAGTGTGTATGAAACCTGCAATTCACTTCGATAGGCATTGTACTGAAACGACTGTTCTTGCACGAGGTCCTGACTGTTCTATGAAGAGCCTGTCTGACTTTCTAACTGATTTAATTCTGTCAAGATAGAATGCAATCGCATGTCTTATATCAAACAGTGACAGAGAGATAGCCGTGTTAGTCTGTATTCTATCAAAACAAAAAAGCAATCATGCAGCACTTTAAAGATTAACAGAATAATTTATTAGGAGATGTTTTTTCGTGGGACAGACCTACTTCTTCAGATCATAGCCATACCAGGACAGACTCAATATATAAAGCACAGAGGTCCAAAAATTGTTATCAGAGTTGACAAAACAGAAAAATTGTTATCAAGGTTGGCAAATCAGAAGAGCAGAGGGGCAGCAGGGGAGGGGTCTGGGGTGGGGAAGCTAAAAGTTACATAAAACAAAGTAAGAGAGTGTGTAGCATAGATGCTTTGTTTTATCTAACTTTTAACTTCCCCACCATACACTCCTCCCCTGCTGCCCCTCTGCTCTTCTGATTTGCTGACCTTGATAACAATTTTTCTGATTGGTCAACCTTGATAACAATTTTGGTCCTCTGTGCTTTACATATCGAGTCTGCTCTGATATGGCTATGATCTGAAGAAGTGGGTCTGTCCCATGAAAGCTCATCAGCTAATAAATTATTCTGTTGGTCTTTAAAGTGCTACACTTCTGCTTTTTTGTCTTACATCAAGTGTGTGTAATACAGCCTCCTTAGAGGAGGTATGAGGTTTGGGAAGGTAAGTATCTAGTTTCATTTACATGAAAATCAGATATGACCTTTGGGAGAAACTTTGGGTGAAGCCTAAGTACCACCTTGTCCTTGGTTAAGACAGTGAAAGGTGGGTCAGCCATGAGGGCAGCAATTTCCTCAACCCTTCTGGCAGATGTTATGGCCACTAGGAAAGCCACCTTCATGGAAACATATTGGAGGAATGTCATGGCAGGAGGTTCAAATGATGGTCTTGTAAGTGTATGTAACACTAAATTTAGGTCCCATAGTGGTACCGGTGGATGCAGGTTTGGATGCACTTTTTGTAACCCTGTTAGGAAGTGCTTCATCATGGAGTGCGTGAAGAGAGAAGAACCATCTCCCGACTCATGGAAGACTGTAATCAAAGCCGTAGGAATTCTGATAGAACTAACAGAGTGCTGCATTGCTGCAGTCCATGAGGTAATCAAGCAAGGTGGGTATAGGGATGGTATCAGGAAGTAAATTGCACGTTGTGCACCATTGTTGAAAGTGCACCCATTTCTTTGTATAGGTGCTTCTGTGGAAGGACGACAGCTGTTTAAGAGGATGTGCTTGATCCTGTTTGAACAGGTAAGTTCTTCATTTTGGCACCATGGAGAAGCCATGCTGTGAATTTCAGGATCTTGATATTGAGGTGATGTGCTGTCACAATAATGTGTCAGGAAATTCAGCACCATTGGAAAAGGGATCAGTCAATCTATCGATATTTAATGCAGGTAAGGAAACTGAGATTGTCTGGGCTAGACTGCAGCTACTAATATTACAGTGGCCCAATCCGACCTGATCTTGTTGATCATTCTGGTGATGAGTGGCATTGGAGGAAAGACATAGAGAAGGAGGGGCTGCCCAGCAAATCATGAAGGCATCCCCTTGTGATCTCTTGCCTAGTCCCATCCTAGAGCAAAACCTGTGACATTTGCAATTGTGAGGTGTTGCAAAGAGGTCTATTGTTGGGAAACACCATTTGTGGAAAATGGAGAGGAGTGTATCAGTATTGATCTCCCATTCATGCTGGTCTGAGAAATGCCTGCTTGCTCTGTCTGCCCTGATGTTCTGTTCTCGCGATACATACATAGCTGGTGGGGTTACCTGATTCTTGATGCACCAGTTCCAAGATCTGAGTGCTTCAGCACATAGTGTGATTGGGAACACCCCTGCCGGTTGACATAAAACCTAGCAAGTGTATTGTCCATGAGGACATGGATAGTTTTGTCTCTTACCAGAGGAAGAAAATGGGTGCAAGTTTTTCAAATGGCCCTGAGCTCCAGGATATTGCTATGGATGTGCCTCTAGTGGTGGGCCCATATTCCCTGTATTGACATTGTGCCACAGTGGGCCACCCAACCCAAGAGTGATGCATCTGTTTATATTCAGAGAAGGATCTGGGCAGTGGAAGGGTATACCAGAGGAGGGTTGCTGGGGATGTCCACCATTCTAGAGACTGCAGTATCAATGGAGGAAGAGCGAGGCCCTTTGTCAAGCAGTGACAGGTGGGAGTGTAATTGCAAGTGAGCCAGTGCTGCAGGTTGTGCATATGCAGTCTTGCAAATAGGACTACAAATGCTGTGGCAGCCATGTGCCCCAATAATTGGAGGTAAGTCCAAACTGTGGCAAGGGGGACCTGCTTGACTACATGGACGAGACTGCAGATTGCTTGGGATCTGTGTAATGGTAGATAGACTCTCACTGTGACTGAACCTAGCAGTGCTCTGATGAACCCTCTGCTCTGCGTAGGTCTTAAAATGGACTGTTGGGGGTTTATGAGGAGGCCAAGTCAGGGAAAACATTCCCTGGTGGTATTTATCAGCAGGGTAGTGTGGTGACAATTGAGACCCTACATCAGGCAGCTGTCTTGGTAAGGAAAAATTATGATGTCTTGCCTTCTGAGGAATGGTGTGACCACCACAAGCACCCCTGAGAACACTCGAGGGGCTGTAGAAAGTTCAAAAGGCACATCCCTGTATTGGTAGTGATCTCTGTCCACAATAAATCTGAGGAATCTCCTGTGGAGTGGGTGAATAGTCAGGTGGAAGTATGCATCCTGGAGGTTGAGGGCTGAGAACCAATCCCACTTGTCTAGTGCTGGAATGATTGTCTGCAAGATTACCATCTTGAACTTTGAGTTGAGAACGAATCTGTTCAATTCCCTGAAGTCTAAGATAGGCCTCCATCCCCAATTTCCTGGTTGTAAGGAAATAGTTGGAAGAGAACCCCTTGACGCAGTGTTTGCTGTGGACAGGTTCTATTGCCCCTAGATTGAGCAATCTCTTCACCTCTGCTTGAACAACAAGAAGTCCTGTGGCACCTTATATACTCAGTCAAGGTAAGTCCAGAGTTGACAAGGTCTGTTTAGTTGTGGAGGAGGTGGCCCTTTATCAGCAGTTAATGTGGAGTTGTGACTATCAAGAGAGGAGAAATCAGGTCAGTTCAGTCAGGGAGGATGTGGCCCATTATCAGTAGCTAATATGGAGGTGTGAACATCAAGAGAGGAGAAACTACTTTTGTAATTGGCCAGCCACTCCCAGTCTCTGTTCAGTCCTTGATTGACAGTGTCAAATTTGCAAATTAATTGCAGCTCTGCAGTTTCTCTTCCAAGTTTCTTTTTGAAGTTTTTTTGTTGTAGGACTGCTACTTTTAAATCTGTTACTGAGTGTCCAGGTAGATTGAAGTGTTCTCCTACTGGTTTTTATATGTTACCATTCCTAATGTCTGATTTGTGTCCATTTATTCTTTTACACTGAGACTGTCCAGTTTGGCCAATGTAAATTGCAGTAGGGCATTCCTGGCACGACAGCATATATTATATTAGTAGATGTGCTGGTGAAAGAGCCCCTGATGGTGTGGCTGATGTGGTTAGGTCCTGTGTTGATATTGCTGGTGTAGATATGTGATCAGAGTTGAGAGAGATGTTCACAACTCCACATCAACTGCTGATAATGGGCCAAATCCTCTATGAATGAACAGACCTTGTCAACTCTGGCTTTCCCCTTGACTGAGACTCCCTCTTTAAATCCTCCTCTGGAACCCCCAACTCATGCATCTGACAAAGCAGGTCTTTGCCCATGAAAGCTTATGCTCCAAAATATCTATTAGTCTATAAGGCGCCACAGGACTTCTTGTTGCTTTTGAAGATACAGACTAACTTGGCTACCCCTCTGATACTTGAAGAAGGGGCTTGTGCGATTGGTCCCTGAAGAGAGACTGGGTTTGGGCCTGGGAGGGGGAGACAATTGTGAAAGGAGTTGTATAGCCTTCTCTGATAATCTCTAAGACCCATTTGTCTGATGTGATCTGGGTCCATTGATAGTAAAAGGGCTTCAAACAATGCTGGAAGGTAGCCACAGGATGCACTAGACTTGTAGGGTGGTCACTCAGACCCCCGACCATACCCTCAATTTGTTGTTTTTGGGAGGTAGGAAGGGCTGTTGAGGACTGGCCCTGCTATGCCCTCCACCTGTTGGATCAACTCTCGGCCTTGTTATCATACAACCTGTGTTGTTTATAATAGGTATAACTGTGCACCCTTGATCTATGGTTGGGAATGTACTTGTGCCCTCTGTTTGGTGGGAACTATATTCCCAATATGCACATTGTCGCTCTGTAGTCTTTCATCATTAGTACTGGGGAATAATTGTTTCCTATCAAAGGAGAGGTCTTCCACCTTTGCTTGGATTTCGCATGGGATGGCAGATGATTGTAGCCATGCCACCCCGTGCATAACTATTGTAGTGCTGTAGCCCTAGCAGCTGTGTCATCCATTGCTGCCTGGAGGGCAGTCTTTGCAATTGGGAGGCCGACTTGAATAACAGACTGCAGGATAGGGTGTTTATTTCTGGTAGGTCCTGAACTAAGTCCTGTAGTTTGTTATAATTTGCATGATCATAATTTGCTGAAAGGGCAGCATAACTGGATATGCAAAACTTCAGTGTAGCTGAGTAGTAAACTCTCCAGCCAAAAGAATCTAACTGCTTATGCTCTTCATCTGTAGATGTAGATTTAAACTGTGGGTGTTTGGATTTATGATTAACAGAATCCTCAAAAGGGGAGTTCAATTGTGGATATGAGAAAAGAAAATCCATGTCCTTCGATGGAACAAAATATTTCTTATCTGCCTTACAATTCATGGGCAGGACAGATGCTTTTTTCCTAAGAGCCTCAGAAGGCTCAAGGATAGCCGTGTTAACACACAGTGATAATTTAGAAGGCACACATGGTTATAATAAAGTAAGTAGTCTATATTGTTTATCCTGCACCTCTTGCAGGGTAATATCCTAGGGTTGGGCTACCAGTCTGAACAGCTCTTGAAACTGTTTCAGATCACAAGAAGAGAGGGGGAGATCTGAAACACTGAATCATCCTTGGTGGATCTGAGACCCTGGGATGAACCTTTGGAATCTGACTGAGGTAACTGCGCAACTGCATTAGAGGCCACCTGGGAGATTAAAGACGACAAGTTGGCAGGTGAGGAACACACCAAAATTTTGGGAGGACAGCTGGGCGTGTATTGATGTTGGAGTAGTGCATTTGAGCGATGAGCCTGGCATGAGTGTGGACAGTATGCACGCCATCCATCCCAGGGATCTCATTGCTGCACCTATGTGTCATCTGGCTTGTCCCTACTTTTGCCAGAGCAGAGTCTTTAGTTGTGCTTCCTTTTCTTTGTGCGCCCTTTCCAGCATACCCAGGCAATGGGGGCACTTGTTGGCATTATGGATTTCCCCAAGGCATCCTACACAGCGTGTGTGCGCATCAGATGGGGGCATAGAGCCCCTACATGAATCTCAGTTCTTCATCACTGGAGAGCACAGCATTGTGAAGAGAAAAAATAGACCCGCTGCCACGGTGCCACAGCACTGCCTCCCCTTTCTTTTCCTCAAAAAAAAAAAAAAAGGTAAAAAGTGTAACTATAAAAACTATGAAGTAAAGTGGGAGGCTAACTAAGGATTTCTGCTGTTTCTTTCAGGTAAGGAGAGGAGCTGCTCTGAGTTCGTCTTCAGCCGAGAACAGTAAAAAAGGAAGTGGAGAGGACTATATGCAAACGCACACCTCAGAGTAGTGGCAGCTTGAGAAATCCAGTGTGCACACATGGCACCGGGGGAGGGTTGAGGAAGAGATACTGCTCTAAAATCAGTCCACTCTCCACCACCGGGATGCGCTGACACCTAAGGGGAACACCCATAAGCATTACTCAGTGGAGAACAGTGAGTTCACTTGCATTGGAAGTTTATTATTCCCATAATTAATCACACCCCCATTGAAATTTCTTGCCCCCCTTGAAGGGCAGAAAGGAAACAAAATTATAAGAAAGAGACCAAACAGTATGGGGATGTCCCCCAAAATGAACTCCTAAGCAAACTCCCTTATTGGCTGCTCACAGTGTTTGCTTTGGCTGCCTTTTAATAAGGCTGCTGGCTAAGCCTAACTCAAAGCCTCGCCTCCAATCCAATCAGCCCTTGAAGACCCACTTGGAACAAAGCACTCCCAATTCACACTTTCCAAACTGCCCAACACACAGTCAAAAAAATGCTCACAGACAGACAGACACTTGGATACTTACCCCACCGGCTTACAACACAGTCCCGCAAAAGCCACACTTACCTGAACTCCTCTCAGATGTTGCTGAGGCAAACTCCAAGTTGACTGTCAGACACCCTCCTAAACTCCCCTCTCTGCAGCCCCGTCCTCTTCACTACCCTAGTCACTCTGCCTGTGGCTTTTTAAAGCTGGCTCACCTAGATTAGGCCTACCCCCTCGTTAGCCACACAGGGGAAGGCTGATCCTCAAGCTGATGAAAGGAACAAGGGATCAAACCCTCCCAGACACACAAATCCCAATTGCCACAGTAACTGAAATCACCTGAAACCAAAATTCACAGTCAAGGAAACTCACTCTCACCAAAAGCTAGTACACCCACCTGGCAGCCTCTTCAGCAGTATGATCTCTTCTTCTCCCTCTTAAACTCCCCTGTCCGCAGCCCACTGTCCACTTCATAGAATCATAGAATCCTAGGGCTGGAAGGGATCTCAGGAGGTCATCTAGTCCAGCTCTCTGCCTGAAGCAGGATCATCCCTAACTAAATCATCCCAGACAGGATCTTGCCAAGCCAGGACTTAAAAACCTCTAGGGATGGAGATTCCACCACCACTCTAGGTAAAGCATTCTAGTGATTCACCATCCTCCTGATGAAGTAGTTTTTCCTCATATCCAACCTACACCTCTCCCTCCGTAACTTTAGATCATTGCTCCTTGTTCTGCCATATGTCAATTGTGCTTTTGTTTTCCTAATTATCCCCCAATATTCTCCAGCCATATATTTATACCGCTCAGTCATCTGTCAAAGTTTCCACTTCTTATACACATCCCTTTTGAGTTTAAGCTCTCCAGGGATTTCCCTTGTAAGCCAAGCTGGTTGCCTACCATATTTGCTTTTCTTACTGTGCATTAGGATGGTTTGTTCCTGTACCTTCAGCAAGACTTCTTTAAAAAACAGCTCATTCTCCTGAACTCCCTTCCCCTTTACATTAGCTTCCCAGTGGATCATGGCCATCAGTTCTCTCACAGAGTCAAAGTCTGCTCTTCTGAAATCAAGGTGGATTCATAGAATCATAGGGCTGGAAGAGATCTCAGGAGGTCATCTAGTCCAGCCCCCTGCTTCAAGCAGGACCAACCCCCACTAAGTTATCCCATCCAGGACCTTGTCAAGCTGGGACTTAAAAACCTCGAGGGATGGAGAATCCACCACATCTCTAGGCAACGCATTCCAATGCTTCACCACCCTCCTGGTGAACTAGTTTTTCCTAATATCCAACCTAAACCTCTCCCTCTTCAACTTCAAACCATTACTCCCTGTTCTGCCATCTGACACCACTGAGAATAGTTTCTCACCCTCCTCTTTAGAGCTGCCTTCAGGAAGTTGAAGGCTGATGTTAAATCACCCCTAAGTCTACCCTTCTGTAAACTAAACAAGCCCAAATCCCTCAGCCTATCCTCATAGGTCTTGTGCTCCAGCCACTTAATCATTTCTGTTGCTCTCCGCTGAACCTGCTCCAGCAAATCCACATCCTTTTTATACTGGGGGGCCCAAAACCGGACACAATATTCCAGATGTGGCCTCACCAGTGCCAAATAGAGGCAAACAACTACGTCTCTAGATCTGCTTGAAATGCTCCTCTTAATGCACCCTAGTATGCCGTTAGCCTTCTTGGCTACAAGGGCACACTGTTTACTCATATCCAGCCTTACATCCACCATAACCCCTAGGTCCCTTTCCACTGTACTTCTGCTTGGCCAGTCAGTCCCCAGCCTATAACAATGCTTGAGATTCTTCTGCCGCAGGTGCAGGACTCTACAGTTCTCCTTGTTGAACCGCATCAGATTTCTTTTGGCCTAATCCTCCAATTTATCCAGGTCCCTCTGGATTCTCTCTCTACCCTCCAACGAATCTACCTGTCCCCCTAGTTTTGTGTCATCCGCAAACTTGCTGAAGGTGCAATCCAGTCCCTCCTCTAGGTCATTATAAAGGTGTTGAACAATACCAGCCCCAGAGCCAAGCCTTCCAGCACTCCGCTTGAAACCGACTGCCGTCCAGATATTGAGCCATTGACCACTACCTGTTGGGCTCGACCGTCAAGCCAGTTTTCTATCCATTTTATAGGCCAACGATCCAATCCATATTTCCTTAACTTATGGGCAAGAATGTTGTGGGAGACCATATCAAAAGCTTTGCTGAAGTCAAGGTATATGACATCCACTGACTTCCCCATGTCCACAGAACTATTGCCTCATCATAGAAGCTAATCAGATTGGTCAGGCAGGACTTGCCCCTGGTGAATCTATGTTGGCTACTTTTGATCACTTTCCCCTCTTCCAAGTGCTCCAAAATGGATTCCTTGAGGATCCGCTCCATTAGTTTCCCAGGGATTGAGGTAAGGCTGAGCATATATAGTCCTCTAGATTGTCCTTCTTTCCTTTTTAAAAGATGGGCACTATGTTTGCCTCTTTCCAGTCATCCGGAATCTCTCCCAATCTCCAAGAGTCTCCAAAGATAATGGCCAAGGGTTCAGCAATGACACTTGCCAATTACCTCAGTACCCTTGGATGCATTAAATCCAGACCCATGGATCTGTGTACATCTAGTTTTTCTAGACAGCTCAGAACTTGTTCCTTCTCCATAGATGACCGCCCTCCAGCTTCCCATACTGCATTGTCTAGGACCACAGTGTGGGAGTTGACTTTGTCTGTGAAGATGGAGGCAAAAAAAGCATTGAGTACTTCAGCTTTTCCTACATCATCTGTCACTAGGTTACCTCTCCTGCAGTAACAGCCCCACAGCTTCTCTGATAACCTGTTTATTGTTAACATGCCTGTAGAAACCCTTCTTGTCACCCTTCATATCCCTTGCCAGCTGCAGTTCCAATTGTGCTTTCGCTTTCCTGATTACTCTCCAGCATTCTCAAGTTGTATGTTTATACTCCTCCTTAGTCAACTGTCCACGTTTCCATTTCTTGTATGCATCCTTTTTGAATTTAAGCTGACTAAGGATTCCCCTGTTAAACCGAGCTGGTCGCCTAACATGTTTGCATTTCTTACTATGCAGTGGGATGGTTTGTTCCTGTGCCTTCAGTAAGACTTTTTTAAAATACTGCCAGTTCTCTTGAACTCTCTTCCCCTTCCTCTTCGTTTCCCAAGGGATCCTGCTCATCACTTTTCTCAGAAAGTCGAAGTCTGCTCTTTTGAAATCAAGGTTCTGTATGTTACTGCTCACCCTTCCTCCTTTTGTCTGGATCCTGAAATCTACAATCTCAGGGTCACTGCAGCCCAGGTTTCCATCCACTTCTATTTCTCCTACAAGTTCTTCCCTGTTTGTGAGCAGCAGGTCAAGTTGTGCACAGCCGCTGGTCGATTCCTTCAGCACTTTTTCCAAGAAGTTATCCCCAACATTCTCCAAAAACTTCCTGGATTGTCTGTGTGCTGCTGTATTGGTCTTCCAACAAATGTCTGGATGATTAGTCCCCCATGAGAATCAGGGTCTGTAATTTGGAAGCTTCACTTAGCTGTCCGAAGAAATCATCTACCTCATCTCCCTGATCTGGCGGTCTATAGCAGAGACCAACTACAATATCACCTCTGTTACTTCTGCCTCTAAGCTTAACCCAAAGACACTCAACTGGATTTTCTCCCTCCTTATACAGGCCACAGGCGAGGTCTTGAAGTCAGCCACAGGCGAGGTCTTGAAGGACAGAACCAAGCAGATGGAACGCTGGGTGGAACACTACTCACAGTTGTACGCCAGAAAGACCGTAGTTACAGAGAGAGTCCTGAATGCCATTGAGCCTCTGCCCACCATGACTGAATTCGATGCTGAGCCCACCTTGGAGGAACTCAGTGACGCGCTAAAAGCACTCTCTTCTGGAAAAGCCCCAGGGGAAGACGGTATTCCCTCAGAAATCCTCAAATGCGCCAACAGTACCCTTGTTTCAGAGCTGCATGGAATACTTTGCCAATGCTGGAGAGAAGGCAGCGTACCACAAGATATGAGGGATGCTAACGTCGTGACTGTCTACAAGAACAAGGGTGACAAAAGCGATTGTAACAACGATCGCAGCATCTCCCTTCTCAGTACCGTGGGGAAGCTATTTGCACGTGTTGTTCTGAAGAGGCTCAATGTTCTTGCGGAGAGAGTCTACCCTGAGTCTCAGTGTGGGTTCAGAGCTGAATGGTCCACCATAGACATGGTTTTCTCTGTTAGGCAACTACAAGAAAAGTGCAAGGAGCAGAACAAACCTCTGTATATTGCCTTCATCGACCTGACCAAGGCATTTGACCTCGTCAGCAGGAAAGGTCTGTTTGCGATTCTGGCTAAGATCGGCTGTCCCCCAACTCTGCTCAGCATTATTAGGGCCTTCCATGAAGGCATGAAGGGGACCGTCGTATATGACGGATCCACATCCGAACCCTTTGAGATTCTCAGCGGAGTGAAGCAGGGGTGTGTGCTGGCTCCAATGCTATTTGGCGTCTTCTTTGCAGTTTTGCTCAAATATGCCTTTGGAACTGCTACAAAGGGCATCTCATTCCGCACGAGAACGGACGGCAACCTCTTCAAACTGTCGAGGCTTAGAGCGAAGACCAGGGTGCTTACAAATAGTCTAAGGGAGTTCCTTTTTGCTGACGATGCAGCTATTGCTGTTCACACTCAGCAGGAACTGCAGTCACTCATAAGTCGCTTTGCGGATGCATGTATGGAATTTGGCCTCACAATCAGCTTAAAGAAGACCCAGGTGATGGGCCAAAACGTGGGTAACGAGCCATCTATCAAGATGCTAGACTACGAACTGGAAGTTGTCCATGAGTTCGTGTACCTAGGCTTGACGATCTCAGACAACTTGTCACTTGATAGCGAGATCAACAAGCACATTGGAAAAGCCGCCACAACGTTCTCCAGGCTGAAGAAGAGAGTATGGGCTAACAATAAGCTCACTATACACACCAAGGTGCAGGTCTACACAGCCTGTGTTTTGAGCACATTGCTGTACACCAGTGAAACATGGACTTTGCACTCAAAACAAGAGCAGCGGCTCAACACATTCCACATGCACTGCCTTAGGTGCATACTCAGTATCTCATGGCAGGACAAGGTCCCCAATAGCGCAGTGCTTGAGAGGGCAGGCACCGCCTCCATGTTCACCCTTCTCAAACAGAGGCGTATGCGCTGGCTGGGCCATGTCTCACGCATGATGGATGGCTGAATACCGAAGGACCTCCTCTTCGGCAAACTGGCGTCTGGAAAGAGGCCAAAAGGGTGACCTAAATTGCGCTACAAGGACACGTGCAAGTGTGACCTCAGCGCTCTATCAGTGTGAACACCTGGCATTTGCTCACCTCAGACAGGCACACCTGGAAACAGGGAGTGAAGGAAGCTCTTGTTATGTATGAAACTACCTTGGTGAAGAAGGTGGAAGACAGGAGAGCCCTCAGGAAGATCTGTGCCCATGATACCAGAGTGACATCTGCCTACTGCTGCTCACAGTGTGGAAAGGACTGCCACTCCCGCATTGGATTGCACAGCCACAGAAGACGCTGCTCGAATCAGTCCAACTGGTGCGCAAACCTGTGATCCCTCAGGATCGAAGCATGCCTACTAGTATACTGGAGCTCTGGCCAATCATACTGCTCCCTCACACAGACCGCAACTCCTCCTCCTTTTCGTCCATCTGTCCTTCCTAAGCAATTTATAACCTTCCATGACCATGCTCCAGTTATGCGAATCATCCCACCAAGTCTCCGTTATTCCAACCACCTCATACTTCTTTGACTGTGCCAGGGCCTCTAATTCTTCCTGTTTGTTCCCCAGACTTCTGGCATTTGTGTACAAGCATCTTAGAGAAGTGGCTGATTGGACCACTTTTTCCTTTTCACCCAGGAAACCTACTTGATTGTTCCCTCCTCCTTCCTCACTTACCTCAGGGCTTGTGTCACCATCCCGATTAACCTAGTTTAAAGCCCTCCTCACTAGGTTTGCAAGTCTGCCTGAAAAGATGCTCTTTCCTCTTTATTAGGTGGATCCCATCTGTTCCCAGCAATCCCTGTTTACAAAAGAGAATCTCACGGTCAAAGAAACCAAATCCTTCTCTGCTACACCACTTACGCAACCACACGTTTACTTCTGTGATTTGACAATCCCTGCACAGACCCCTTCCTTCCACATGGAGGATAGACGAGAACACCACTTGTGCTCTTTATTCCTTGATCTTCTATCCTAGGGTTACGTAATCCACTGTGATCTCATCAAAGCTGCTCTTGGCTGTATCCTTGGTTCCTACATGGAGAAGTAGAAAGGGGTAACAGTCTACAGGTTTAACAATTTTTGGCAGAGACTCTGTAATATCCCGGATTTTAGCTCCTGGCAAGCAGCAAACTTGCCAGGATTCTAGGTCCAGATGGCAGATGGATGACTCCATCCCTTTTAGGAGGGAATTCCTGACCACTACCACACGCCGTCTTCTCTTAGTGGTGGTGGTCATAGAACCCTCATCCCTAGGACTGCACATCCCATGCCTTAGAAACTGTGGGGACTCCTTCAGATCCAATCCCTGTGAGGTATCAGCCTCAGTTATTTCTGCCGTATCACCTGTGGAGAGAGGCTGAAAGCGGTTACTTAACTCCACTGGAACTGGAGAGACCTGAGTTGGTTTTATCCTCCTAGAGGTAACACACTTCCAGTTCTCCTCTTTTTTTTGAGCAGCCTGCTGTTCCTGAAGTACCATATGTTGCCTGCTATCCAGAAAGTCTACACTCTCTCTAATGGACCCGAGGGTTGATATTTGCACCTCAAGTCCTCTAACCTTCTCTTCCGAAATGTGTACCAGCTTGCATTTAGTACACAGAAAATCCTTTTTATCTTCTGGGAGGAAGACAAACATGGCACATGTTTCCACCCACTTGTTTCTCCTACTAGTTCTTCCCTGTTTGTGAGCAGCAGGTCAAGTTGGGCACGGCCCCTGGTCAGTTCCTTCACCACTTGCACCAGGAAGTTATCCCCAACATTCTCCAAAAACTTCCTGGATTGTTCATGTGCTGCTGTATTTGTCCCCCAACAAATGTTGTGGTGATTAAAGTCTCTCATGAAGAACCAAGGCCTGTGATTTGGAAGCTTCTCTTACTTGTTTGTAAACTGAATGTTACATACATTGCTGTTCAGCTTCTAGAAGATACTGAAGGCAAGGTGACTAAGCTATAGTGTCCTAGCTCTTCCATTTTGCCTTTCATAAAGATGGGAACTATGTTAGCACTTCTCCAGGCTTCTAAGACCTCACTTGCCATCCATGTTGATTTGTATTAATCACATTACCCTTCTATAGCTCCCTATTAAAAGACTCCCATACCAGCCACTCCTTTGTCTTGCCAGGAATCTGTATCAGGCTGACAGACCTATAATTATCCTTGTTATCCTGACAATTCTTTTTAAAAAATGGCACATTCCAAAACTTTAAGACTTATTGAAAAATTAACATTAACAGTCTAGCAAGGTTCTGTTGTCTCTTTTAAAACTTGCAGATGCAACTTATCTGCATCTGTTGACTGAAAAGTACCTAACTACAGTACCTTCTGCTAACATCTTTCAGAGATACTAGTGGAATGGAAAAGTGCTATCACAACTTGACGAGACTGTATCATCTTTTCCTCCAATACAGAACAGACTTATTGACTGAACATTTTTTCCTTTTCTGTGTTCTTGATACTTCCACTATTTCCATCTAGTAATAAACCAATAACATTGGCAGCATTCCATTTGTTCTCAGTATATTTTTAAAATCACAGATTCATAGAAGACTAGAAAAGGAAGGGACCTCAAGAGGTCAAGTCCAGCCCCCTGCCGTCATCACAGAACAATGCACCAGCAATTTAGTCCAGTGTTTAACCATTGTGGGGGACCACAGCCCACAACACACTATCGTAACCTTATGTGGGCATTTGGATCAGTGCCTGTTTCCCAGGGACTGAGGTATCCAGAAGCAGCCTGCAGCAGCAGGCTAATCCAGCACCTAGGGTTAATTAACCACCTGCAATCCATTAAGGCCCATGGAACCCTTTAAAAGGTTTCCCATAGGCAAGGAAGGGGAAGAAGAAAGGGGACATCCGAAGAAGGAGGAAAGAACAGCAGCCAGTAGCGTGGGAAATAAGAACATAAGAACGGCCATACTGGGTCAGACCAAAGGTCCATCCAGCCCAGCATCCCATCTGCCGACGGTGGCCAATGCCAGGTGCCCCAGAGAAGGAGAACAGAAGACAATCATCAAGTGATTTATCTCCTGCCATCCATCTCCTGCCCTTGTTCTGAAGGCTAGGGCACCATACTTTATCCCTGGCTAATAGCCATTTATGGACCTAACCGGCAAAAATTTATCAAGCTCTTTTTTAAACCCTAATAGAGTCCTGGCCTTCACAGCCTCCTCGGGCAAGGAGTTCCACAGGTTGACTGTGCGCTGTGTGAAGAAAAATTTCCTTTTATTAGTTTTGAACCTACTACCCATCAATTTCATTTGGAGTCCCCTAGTTCTTGTATTATGGGAAAAGGTAAATAATTTCTCTATATTCACTTTCTCCACACCATTCATGATTTTATATACCTCTATCATATCACCCTCAATCGCCTCTTTTCCAAACTGAAAAGTCCCAGTCTCTCTAGCCTCTCCCCATATGGGACCCGTTCCAAGCCCCTAATCATCTTAGTCACCCTTTTCTGAACCTTTTCTAATGCCAATATATCTTTTTTGAGGTGAGGAGACCACATCTGCACGCAGTACTCAAGATGTGGGCATACCATAGTTTTATATAGGGGAAGTATGATATCTTTTGTCTTATTATCGATCCCTTTTTTAATAATTCCTAACATCCTATTTGCTTTACTAACTGCCGCTGCACACTGCGTGGATGTCTTCAGAGAACTATCCACTATAACTCCAAGATCCCTTTCCTGATCTGTCGTAGCTAAATTTGACCCCATCATGTAGTACGTGTAATTTGGGTTATTTTTTCTAACATTCATTACCTTACACTTACCCACATTAAATTTCATTTGCCATTTTGCTGCCCAATCACTCAGTTTGCTGAGATCTTTTTGTAGTTCTTCACAATCCCTTTTAGTTTTGACTGTCCTGAACAACTTGGTGTCATCTGCAAACTTTGCCACCTCACTGCTTACCTCATTTTCTAGACCATCGATGAACAAGTTGAACAGGATCGGTCCCAGGACTGACCCCTGGGGAACACCATTAGTTACCCTCCTCCATTATGAAAATTTACCATTTATTCCCACCCTTTGTTTTCTGTCTTTTAACCAATTCCCGATCCATGAAAGGATCTTTCCTCCTATCCCATGACCGCCTCATTTACATAAAAGCCTTTGGTGTGGGACCGTGTCAAAGGCTTTCTGGAAATCTAGGTATATTATGTCCACTGGGTGCCCCTTGTCCGCATGTTTATTAACCCCTTCAAAGAATTCTAATAGATTAGTTAGACACGACTTTCCTCTGCAGAAACCATGCTGACTTTTGCCCAACAATTCGTGCTCTTCTACGTGCCTTGCAATTTTATTCTTTACTAGTGTTTCTACTAATTTGCCTGGTACTGATGTTAGACTTATGAGTCTATAATTGCCAGGGTCTCCTCTAGAGCCTTTTTTAAATATTGGCGTTATATTGGCCGTCTTCCAGTCATTTGGTACCAAAGTGGATTTAAAGGATAGGTTACAAACCACTGTTAATAACTCCGCAATTTCACATTTGAGTTCTTTCAGAACCCTTGGGTGAATACCGTCTGGTCCTGGAGACTTGTTACTATTCAGCTTATCAATTAACTCCAAAACCTCCTCTAATGTCACTTCAATCTGAGAGAGTTCCTCAGATTTGTCACCTAAAAAAGCTGGCTCAGATTTAGGAACCTCTGTAACATCCTCAGCCGTGAAGACTGAAGCAAAGAAATCATTTAATCGCTCCGCAATGGCACTGTCTTCCTTGATCGCTCCTTTTATATCTTTATCGTCCAAGGGCCCCACTGCTTTTTTAGCAGGCTTCCTGCTTCTAATGTATTTAAAATGTTTGGGGAAGTGGCCCAGTGGGGAAGCTGGTACGCTTTGGGCTGAGAGAGACACCTCTTCCAGCAGCAGCTACCTAGGGTCCCTGGGCTGGAACTTGGATCAAGTGGGAGGGAACTGGGTTCCCCCCAGGCCGCCCCATACCCTCCGTGGCAACTCAGAAGGGGTAGGAGGAAACCCCAACATCCATGGGAGATCTCCCCCATTTATGACTGTGACAATAATGAGAAGGGCTTGATAGGCTGTGTCCCACCCCTGGGAAAACTGGGAGGTAGAGTAAAAGAGATGCAGCAAGCCACCAAGGCATCTCTTCAACTGCCACAAAGCACAGGACCCAAAAGGAGTAGCTCAGGACCTTTTCACACTGGTGCCAAGAGTGGGATAGCTTGGTTCGCACAGCAGTGAGAAGCACAGAAAACAAAGGAGAAAAAAAAAACAAAAAAACAAAAACACACCCCCGCTGCCCACAAAAAAACCCACCTGGGTATGAATGAATTGGGTTGGTTAGTACATACTGTCCTCCATCCCCTGCTTAGTTATAGTGTTAAAGGGGTACCCAGGAGTACTGCAATGGAAGATGTGGCAAAGGCATTAGTGCGGGCTACAGCCATCCAACAGGAAGCCATGCAGGCACAGACGTTAGCTTTGCAAGAGACGACTCAACTCCAGCACGAGCCAAACAAATTATTAATAAGTCAGGCCACCTCATATTTGGCTCTCCTCTGGAACATGGTCGAACAAGTGAGGGTACTTGCAGCCTGGGCCCGTGGGACTGGAGCACCTCCCACATTAAGAGCCATGGACTGTCTCCCCAAAATGACGCCAGCCGATGACGCTGAGGCCTACCTCCTGGCCTTTGAGTGGATTGTTCAGAGAGAAGCTTGGCCCGAAGGGCAGCGAGCCATCATCCTCACCCCTTTCTTATGTGGGGAGGCACGGGAGGTCTACTATGATCTGTCCATCAAGGAGGCATCAAGCTACACCCAACTCAAAGACGAAATCCTGGCCCGGTTAGGAGTGACCACAGCTATCCGGGCCCAGAGGTACCATGGTGGAGATACCAGGAGGAGAAGCCTCTGCATGGGCCCAGCTGTCTGAGTTAGCCCACCTAGCCTGGAGGTGTTTGCATCCAGAAGCTCACAACCCCAAGGAAATTCTGGAAGTTCTGGTTATCGAACAATTCACAAGGAAACTGACACTGGACCTTCAGGCCTGGGTGAGCCAATATGAACCCACCACCTACAATGACACTGTGACTTTGGCTGAAAGACACCTAGCTATGAGGGAATTTGTGAAGCCTCGAAAGGGGAGGGGGACCATTGGGGGCAGACCACCCACATTGCCCCCAGGGGTTTCAGTGCCCAAAAATCTGGGGAGCCCCAGAAGAAGGGAGAGGCATATGGGAGACCTCCAATGGGCACAGAAGGAAGACAGGAGCCATGCATGAACAACCCCTAGGCCAGGCACTTGTTGCCTTGCTGGAGCCTGAGAAAGGACTACTAGTGCTGCAGGTGTGGGGAGCTGGGGCACATTGCAGCTCAGTGCCCCAATACCAAGGAGCCCATGCACTGTGACCTTGGGATTTTGGACAACCCATGCTCCCTGTTCAACCTAGTGGGGTGGTGGTCTCCCCACACAATTTTACTAGACTGGTCTGAGTAGAGGGGAAAGAGACCATGGCTTTAGTAGACTCCAGGAGCATTGTGATGCTTATCTCAGGGAAACTGGTGAAGCCAAACCAGCTAACACCTGTGGCCCATATTGGGATCACCTGCACTCTTGGAAATGTACTCTACTACCGCAGAGCATGGGTAGAGGTGGAAGAGTTCAGGGGACTCAAACTTGAGCATGAGCTGGGGTGGTCCCCCACCTACTCTATCCCATCCTCCTTGGGAGGGATTTCCCAGGTTTGCAGGACTTACTACCCCACATGGGTGGATATAATATAACTGGAGGTACACATCTCCTAGAACTGGAAGGGACCTTAGGAAGTCATCTAGTCCAGTCCCCTGCCCTCTTGACAGGGCCAAGCACAATCCCTGACATCTATTTGCCCCAGTCCCTAAATGGCCTCCTTAAGGATTGAGCTCACAACCCTGGGTTTAGCAGGCCAATGCTCCAACAACTGAGCTATTCCCCTCAACCCACAGAGACACACATCTTTGGAGGAGGAACATCCCAACCCAAAGAGAGACAATGTGCAGGACCCTCCTATCCCTACGTTTTCCAAGATAGCCCAAGAGCTGTTCCCTACCCTGGGGAGGGGAAGGAAATCAAAGAAACAGCGGAAGAAGGCCAAGGCCCTGGGCATCCAGATCCTGTGGCAGGCCTGGCAGGCTGTGTGTGTCAATAAAGGCCCCCTAGCTTCCCAAGGGCAGGGCTCAGGGTCAGGAGGAGAAAACCCTGAGGCAAAGGGAGAGCCAGAAGCAAGTGCTGACTCTAACCCAGAAAAGCCAATACAGGGAGAGGAAGATGACCTCTCAGGATTTGGATTAGCTAAACTGGGGTGGAAAACTTTCGGCCAGGACCAGGCCAAGGATCCTTGGTATGAAAATGCCTGCATGGAGATGGCAGATATCAATGGGGTGCCCATAGAGGGGCAGGCCCAAGGTGTGGGACCCTATTTTATCCTTGAGACTTCCTGTACCAGGTTGTACAGATAGAAGGACAAGAGGTGTGCCAGCTCTTGGCTCCATGGAAGCACCAATGGGCCAAATTAGAACTAGCCCACAGTCATTTGTTTGGGTTGCAGCTTGGGGCAGAGAAGACCGTGGTGCGGATCCTGCACCAGTTCCATTGGCCAGGGGTGCTCAAAAATGTGTGCCAGTACTGCGCATCTTGCTCAGAATGCCAGCTGCACTGCCCACATCTCCACTGCAGGCCCCCTTGTGCCACTACCCATCATTGAGACTCCACTGAGTGCATTGCTATGGACCTGGTGGGCCCCCTAGATAAGATGTCCCAAGATCACCAGTACATACTGGTTGTACTAGACTATGCCACTCGTTAACCGGATGCTATCCCACTACAAACCATGGCCTCAAAGAACATTGCAAGAGTTACCAGGGATTTTCTCTAGGGTTGGTTTTTCCAAAGGAGATACTGACAGACCAGGGAATGCCTTTCATGGCCAGACTAATGAAGGAACTGTGCTCCCTTCTCCACATCCAGACACTACATACTTCAGTGTATCACCCTCAGACCAACGGGATAGTGGAAAAATTCAATCGGACCCTCAAGGCTAGGATTAGGAAGGTAGTGAGCAAGAACAGTAAGGAGTGGGATGTTTTATTACTGATCCTTATGTTCACCACCCATGAGGTGCCCCAGGCCTCCACCCGATTTTCCCCCTTTGGACTCTTATATGAGCAGCACCCCCCCGAGGCTCCCTCAACATAGCTAAGGAAAGGTGGTAAGAGGAGACAGACAAAGTGAAAACATAGTGGACTATGTACAGCAGCTAAGAAGCCAGACAGAGCAAGTCACTTTCGTAGTAAGAAAAGACATGGAGGAGGCCCAGGAGGCTCAGAAAATACACTATGATCAACAGGCCAAACTCTGGTGGTTTCAGCCTGGGGACCACATTGTGGTGCTGGTGCCCACCTCTGAGAGTTAGCTTTTGCCCCACTGGCAGGGCCCCTATAAGGTAACTGAATGCATAGGGGAGGTAAACTATAAAGTACAACAGCTGGGGAACAGAAAACAAGAACAGATATATCATGTCAACGTCCTGAAATCCTGGCAGGAGAGGCCTGTGTGACCATCCTGGAGTCAGCCATACATGCCCCAGCTGGGACCCCGGTACCAATCCGAGTAGCGCCAGAACATAGGCCATCCCAAAGGGAGGAGGTTACTGAGATGATCTATAGGAACAAGGATGTGTTTTCAGAGAGACGAGGGTGAACGACAGCAGCCGTCTATCATATCATCACCAGCCCTGGGGATTGAGTAATGATGAAGCCCTACCAGGTGCCAGCCACCAAAAGGTAGGAGATAGGGGAAGAAGTGAAAAGAATGTTGGAGATGGGGATGATGAAGGAATCCCACAGCCAATGGTCTAGCCCCATGGTACTAGTACTGAATCCCAACAGCACTATGCATTTCTGTAACAACTTCTGGACGCTGAATGAAAGCTCCCAATTTCATGCATACCTCATCCCACGCATAGACGAACTAGTGGACCGATTAGGCAATGCCCAGTACCTGACACCCCTGGACTTGACCAAGGGCTATTGGCAAATCTCTCTAACCGAAGATGCCAAAGAAAAGACTGCATTTTCCACCCCAGACCATCTATTCCAATATACAGTCCTCCCCTTTGGTTTTCACAGAGCCCCAGCAACCTTCCAACGCCTAACAGATAGGCTTCTGCAGCCCCTTGCAAGGTACACCACCGCCTACCTCAATGATGTCGTCATACATACCCCAAAATGGGAAACCTACCTGGAAAGGGCAGCAGCAGTCCTAGACACCTTCAGGCAGGCCAGCCTTACTGCAAACCTGTCCAAGCATGCCCTCAGGTTTTACAGAGGTCAGGTATCTGGCGTATGTAGTGGCTAAGGGAATGGTGAAACCCCAGAGGAACAAACTAGAGGCCATTTAACAATGGCCCTGGCCACAGCAAAAAAACAGGTCTGTGCTTTCCAAGGGGTGGTGGGGTATTACAGGAAGTACATCCTCCATTTTAGTACAGGAGCCAGCCCACTGATAGATCTAGTGAAGACTCGTGGCCCCGATCCAGTGGTCAGAGACGTTGGAACAAGCATTTATGGACCTAAGGACAGGCCTTTGCAACAACCCAGTACCAATCACCCTGGATGTTTCAAAGGAATTTATATTGCAAACAGATGCCTTGGAGGTAAGGCTGGGGACAGTCCTGTCCAGATGGTTGAGGGAAAGGAGCTCCCAATTCTGTATCTCAGTAGGAAGTTGCTCCCACAGGAGCATAAATATGCAGTGGTAAAACAAGAATGCCTCACCGTGAAACGAGCGATGGAGGCACTGCACTCCTACTTGCTCTGAAACTGTTTTACACTGGTGACGGATCATGCTCCACTACAGCAGATGCAAAGCAACAAAAAATGCCAGAGTGACCAGGTGGTTCATTTCCCTCCAAACATTCCAATTTTGGGTGCAGCACAGGGCGGGAAGCTGTCATGGAAATGCTGATAGCTTCTTCAGGATGCACTGCCTCACGTCCCAAGTTGCCCAACCTTCTAAGTTGAATAGGAGGGGGGAAGATGTGTGGGGAACCGCAGCCCACAACACACTATAGTAACCTTATGGAGGGCAAGCATGTGGGCTGTTGGATCAGTGCCTTTGTTTCCCAGGGACTGAGACATCCAGGATCAGCCTGCAACAGCAGGCTAATCCAGCACCCAGGGTTAATCAGCCACCTGCAACCCATGAAGGCCCATAGAACCCTTTAAAAAGTTTCCCACAGGTAAGGAAGAAGAAGAAAGGGGACGTCCCAGGAAGGAGCAAAGAACTGCAGGAGATAGCCTGCAAGAAGAAAGTACAGCAGCCAGTAGAAAGTACTCGGGGAAGTGTCTGGGTAAGTGGCCTGAGGGGAACCTGGTGCACTCTGGAACGAGGGAGACAGCTCCTCCAGCAGCAGCTACCTAGGGTCCCTGGGCAAAAACCCAGATTGAGTGGGAGGAGACCGGGCTCCCCCCACACTGCCCCACACCCTCTAGGGCAGCTCAGAAGGGGTAGAAGGAGAACCCATCGTCCATGGGGGACCTCTCCCATTTATGACTGTGTTGATAATGAAAAGGTTTTGATAGGCTGTGCCCCACCCCTGGGAAAACTGGGAGGTAGAGCAAAAGAGATGGAGTGAGCCTCTGAGGCATCTCTAACAGCCACAAAGTGCAGGAGCCACAAGGAGTAACCCAGGACTTTGTCATGCCATCTTGACAGGAAGTATTTCCTAGCATCCAAACTAAACCTCCCTTGCTGCAGTTTAAGTCCATTGCTTCTTGTCCTGTCCTCAGAGGCCAAGGAGAACATTTTTAACTCCATCCTCCTTGTAACACTCTTTTGAATACTGAAACATGGCTATCATGTCCCCTCTCAGTCTTCCCTTTTCTAAACTAAACCTGCCCAATTCTTTCAGTCTTCCCTCATAGTTAATGCTTGCTAGACCTTTAATCATTCTTGTTGCTCTTCTCTAGACCTTGTCCAATTTCTCCACACCCTTCTTGAAATGCGGTGCCCAGAATTGAACACAATATTCCAACAGAGACCTAATTAGCACAGAGTAGAGCAAAAGAATGACTTCACGTGTCTTGCTCACAACACTCCTATTAATGTCTTCCTTACTGTCCTTTAACTCTGCTGGCCACAGACGTCTTGTATTCCTTAGCTTTATCAATTTTCCACAATTTCTAGCATCTGATTTATATTAATTACTATCAGCTATACCTTTCTTCATTACATTTTATTTTTATAGCTGCCTTCACTTCCCTTCGGAACCATTTTTTAAATCAGTATGGCCTATCGTCTTTGATTATGAGAGCCTAGTTTTAAAGGAATCTAGTAAGCTGTTCTTAAAATTATTCCCACCTACAAACACACTTTGTTTTACTTCTTCCTAATTATTTTCAGCTTTGTGAAATTAGTCCCATTAATGCATTGTGTGTATATGTGGGATGGCAAGCACCCACATATGTATATATACATATGTAATGCGATGAAGCTTCTTCTCTGCCTTGGTGTGACACATGCTTTCAGGACTGCTTATCTCAGAGGTTCATAGCAACCCTCAGTTTAGACACTTTCTCTAGGGCAAAAGCTGGTGGTTTAGTTAGCCACCTTCATCACTGGCCAGCATGGAGAAAAGAGAGAAGATTAAATCCCATAGACTCTACTGCCACTGCAAGTAATTCAGGGACAAGACAGACCCTTTTCCAAATTAGTCCTCCTCTGTTCGTGTGTTCCATTGTCCAGACCAATTCCCCCATGGTGAATAGGGAGTTGGGGATGAGTGGAATGCAGACTGCTGTCTACTCCGGTTTCCAGCCCAGGGACCCTGTAATAACAGCTGCCTGCAACGTTCTCGGTATCAGCTGCATGACAGCTACAATTCCTTGGGCTGCTTTCCCATGGTCCCCACCAGAAGCTTCCTTAGTGCAGGCTCTTCTTCCTGGTATTTGCTAAGACTTGCCCTTCCCAGAACTTCCACTGCATCTTTGCTCCCCAGCTCCTTGCATTCAATAAGCTAACAGCATGGGATCCATTTTTTAACCAGTAATCACTGGTTCTTCATTGGCTCCAGGTGCCCTGATTAGCCTGGCTCACTTGATTCTGGAAACCTGCCAATTGACTCCAGGTGCGTAATTGACCTGTGTGCCCTAATTGATTTTGGCAAATTCCTGCTTATTCTGGATTAGTCCTTGTTGGTTTACTCCAGTAAAAGGGACCTATTTAATCTGGGGGTAATATACTTCCCTTCTTCCATTATCCAGTAGCTTTCTGTCCTAACCCTTTCACAGTAATTACTGGTCTAGACTTTATTCTGCTTGCACATTATAAATGTGGTCATCATGATCACTTGTACCTGAGCTATAGTTAATTTCTATTTCTGAGATCAATTCCTCTTTACCTGTTAGGAGAAGTTCTAATAAAGAATCTCCCCCATGTTGGCTACAGCACTTTTTGAATTAGAAAACTCGTCTATAATGTTTAGAACTTCCATGGACGTTTTAATATGAGCAACAAGAGAACTGCAGAATGTGTCACTTAAATTGAAGTTCCCCATGATCACACAGATTTTCTTCCTTCACACTGTAAATAGGTACATAAGGAAGTGGTCATTGTGTTCCCTCTTATGCTATGATGAGCTACAAAATGAGGCAGCCAAACTATCCCGGTTAGACTCAGATGTTAAGATCAAAAGGGAACATTGTAATCATCTGGTCTGACTACTATCTCAGGTGGCAGAGCCTCACACACTGACTGCTGTAATAGACCCCTAACTTCTATCTGAATTACCATAATCCTCAAATCACAATTTAAAGATCTCAAGTTACAGGGTACCCACAATTTACACTAAATTAAATCTCCAGGTGACTGATTCCCAGTGTTGCAGAGGAAGGCACAAAAAATTCCCACCCCAACCGGGTCTCTTCCAATCTGTCCTGGGGAAAATTCCTTTCTGATTCTAAATATATTCAATCAGATACTGAGCAGGGATGCAAAATTCACCAGACACCTATGGAGGAATTATTCATAGTAACCTCATAGCCCTTCCCATCTAGTGTCACATCATCAATTGTTGGAGATATTTGCTGCTAACAGTCACAGACTAGCTACATACCATTGTAGGCAGTCTCATTTTACCATTCCCTCCATACACGTATCAAGATCTTTTTTAACCCTTGCTGCTCTCCTTGGAAGGCTGTTCCAGAACTTCTCCTGGAGGTTAGAAAGCTTCATCTAATTTCAAGCTAAACTTCTTGATGGTTAGTTTATACCCATGTGTTCTTGGAACCCTGGTGCTTAACTTAAATAACTCTTCCTCTCTCAGGAGTTTACCCCTCATATGTATTTATAGAAAACATTCATCCTTCTCCTCAGCCTTTGTTTAGTTTTACACAAGTTAAACAAGCCAAGCTTGACTCTCTTCTTCAAATGTTTTCCATACGAGCCAGTCCCGACATGGGTCTAGATTAGAGTCAGCATCCACTAGAACTGTGGTGTCCAACCAGTTCTGAAGCAGTAGCCACTGCTACAGGGCACTAGATGCATTATTCTGAATGTATTTATTATTCAACCCAACAATCACACTCAACTGGCCAAACAGCCACATGTGGCTAATAGCTAATGTTTTGGAGATCACCACAAGCCATAACCACACCAGATAAGCATGGAAGATTGTAATAGTAATGAACAGCCAGCATGCATTTGGACAATGCACTGGGAAGGGCTTTGCAGCTATAAGAGCTACCAGCACTGAAATTTGCACACAGACCTGTGCCCCCTTGCACCCTCTGAACCAATTTATATATGAGCATACACTGTGCTGGTGAACTGTAGACTAGGTTCCTCTACCATGCTGGAGTTCAGTGGATTCCTGATGATATTTAACATTTGTCTATAGCACCCATGCTACCTAGGCACTACACGTGCAGCCTAAGGCAAATGAGACAATCTCCCAGAGTGTGGTGTAAGGTGCATCACATCTGGGATTCACTCACTGTAACTAAATATATGACTCCCTGTCCTTTTTCCAGGGATAGTCCAGCTAATACTACTAGCAGCACTTCATGAGTGTAAGGCAATGCCCTGCCCATCTCCAAGGAGGTCAGTCAGGGTAAGTCTCCTCCTCTGTTCTAGTATGACTCTGTCCTGCCATCCTTGGGTAGGCTGTGAACATGCTCTGCTGCATCGTAGCATGCCAGGCCACAGCGCAGACGTGGCTCATCCTCCTGGTACCAGTGACTCTCATTGAACTCTGGGAAGAAGAACGCAATTTCTCTACTGGCTGATGCTGTAGAGTCTGTAAAAAGAGAGTGCATGCCCTCAGATGGTGGCATGTTACCCCAACTGCACCCCCACCTGGCCCTTCCTCTACTCTAATGACTGCCTTTGGTGTTCTTACCTGACCCATGAGTGGTGTTCCTTGTGTCAGTGAGGCCATAGGCTCCTCGGATGGAGTCCGGCGCTGTGTTTCGGGCTTGGTATACTCTGGTAGGTCCCATGAGAGATCTCCAAAGTGTAACTGCATCTTCATGGGCTAGGATATAAGCCCGCATAGGGCCACTGGGGAAATACAGCCAGGACAAGAGAAAATGAGGTTATAGCAAGGTGTGGGCATCTCATGTGCTTTCCATCCTCACAGACACAGCAAAATCAGAGAGGCACAATAAAGTGTCTGCCATAGATCACTCCTCTGGACACAGAGTAGGCTGACTGAGACACACTGGTAGCCAGGACCCCATGGTTATCTCCGACTGCTAAAACTCCAATTCCAGCACAGCGATCTTACACAAGAGAGCTGGGAAAGAATGTCATTTCTGTCAGTACACATCATACATCCCCCAAATGCTACACTGGTAGGGCAGCACTGAGGATCAGCTGGTGCCAGACTGGAATCAAAGTTCAAGTCCAGAGATCTGAACATCATTCACTGAACCATGAATGCTGCCTCTCTGGGCCATTTAACTCATGATTTTAGGAATGAACTTGCCCATTCCTGTGCCCCACCCTCATACTCCCCTTACCAAGGCAGAGGTGGAAGAGCCTCCCAGGGTCAAAGACAATGGGTTTGCTAAAAGAAGAACCAGCAAGAGGGGGCAACAGCATGTACGTGACACTCGATGTCACCTCTGCTCACTCTTGACAGCCTAAATGGCTCCTACTCCCCATGGCTGGAATTCACTGCAGAGGTGGGGCTGATTGGGTGAGTGGAGGGAAGGTACCTGCTCATGAACTCCACAAGCCTCTGATAGAAAAATCGCCCTGCAATGAGAAAGAGAACTTTTCACTCTAAGGGGGCATAGATGCTCTTCACCCTGAAACCCTTCTTTGGTCCTGCCTTACTGCCCACCCTGCTCTACTGCCCTTACCTGTGCTGCTCGTACAATAAGAAGAGAGGTGTTACCAGTTCAGAGTAAATCTAGCAAATCATCTTGTCCCTGACTGGGATTGATACCAGCTACTTTGACAGCTGTACCCCCACAGTGCACAATTCTGGGATAAACCAATCTCATGGGAGAATCACCTGAGCCTTGTTGGTCAATGGCTAGCTCCTCCATGCAGAAGAGGGTTTATCTAATCCTAGCAGATACATAGAAGATGTTAGTTTGCATTCTTCCCACCCAGACATGGTATGTATCTGGTCCCTGTTACCCAAGGAGCAGAGCATCTCACAATTTTAAATGTACTGTATTTATCTTCCCAACACGGGCCACGTAAGAAAGTGGTATTATTTCTGTCTCAGATGGGGAACGGGGCTACTAAGTGGCTAGTCCAAGGTCAAGCAAGAAGTCTGTATCAGAGCTCTACAGACATATGTGTCTAATTGCATTTTGACTTCCACTGAACTCTTAGCTTCATTAATGCCTCGTGGCAGAAAGTTCCACAGATCACGTATGGCATAACAGGTATTTCTTATGAAAACTCTTAAGTATGGTGCCTTTCCATTTCTTTGACTAGCCGGTTGCTGTAGTATTCAAAGAGAGTGAACAGGACTCCTTGAGTTACCTCCTATCTATCTGACCTACTGGCATTACCATACTATCTGAGCACTTTCCACAAGAAATCCATTCTGTATCCTTGCCACGTTCCTTTTCATTCGTTTCCACGCTGAACTACAAAATCCCTCTTCAACTCTCTCTCTACACAGGAGTCTTTCAAACTCTCTCATTCTCTTCACCCTTCTCAACTCCTTTCCCTTCTGTGATGCCCCTCTTGAGAAAGGCTAAGCTGCACCCTTCCCTGTGCTCCCTACTGCCCATTTCCACACTTTGAGCTAAGACAACCTCTCATAGCAGGATTCACTCTGATAAAGGGCCCCTTTAGAGTCACTACCAGAGTGCTCCTGGTAAAATCGCTGGCTGTCCTCCCTTCTCCACACCAACTCCTTGTTCCGCACGATGAGAAATTTGTTGTTCAGGATGGTCTCATGAACGGCCTGGAAAGGCAGGACAAGGATAAGGCACAAACATATCAGTTGTGACAGAACAAAGCCTTCAGCCAAGGAATCTGGAGGGATCCTGATTGCTGGGAGAAAGATGTGGCACAGAGGGCATGTAGAGGCTAGCCTGGAAAAAGATACAATGCAACCTGAATAACTCACAAGGTCTTGCACTCCACTGACAAGTGGCCCTGTATTCTGGGGTCCCTGGTTCTTGCGGCACCCTCCAGCAAGAATAGGGCAGTTCTTGCCTCACCTAGTTATCATGCCAGGCTTTGGAGACTCAGACAAATTTCTTTTCAAAGGACAGTTTAGCTTGTGGTGCACAGCTCTGTGCATGAGATATAGGATAGTAGGAGAAGAGGGCATAATTGGGCCGAAGAGCTGCGTTCAAATGGGTCAATGTTCAGTTATTCCAAATGGGGCGGGGCGGGGACGTGGAGCCAGGGGTGCCATGAATTAACATCCCCTAGGGAGATGAGTTAGGTCAGGGGAAGAGAGAGTATTACCCTGAACTAATGCCTCCCAAAGCAGGACAGGCTAGGCTGGGGCAGGCACCACCAGCTAACACCTCCCAGGGTAGAAAGGCAAGGACAGGGATGTAGGGGAGACACCACCAACTAACGTCTCCTGGGGCATTTGCAGGAGTGAAAGTAACAAATTTCTTACAGGTATTACCCTTTCACAACCATTTCCTTGAGACGAGGGGGTTATGATCCAACAGTAACAAATAAATTATGTATGAGGCAGAGTCCAGGGGGCTCAGGGCAGATGGGGGGTAGGAGTCAGGGCAGGAATCTGGGGACAAGAGGGCTGTAGGAGTCAGGAGTGGTGGGTGAGGGACTAAGGGCAGGGAGTTGGGGCAGGGGGTGTAGGAGTCAGGGAAGGGGGCTAGGAGTGTGGAGGGAGACTCAGGGCTGGGGATTGGGATGTGTGGAAGGTACAGAAGTTAGGCAAGGGAGCTGCGAGAGTGTGAGGAGAAGCTTAGGTCAGGGAGCAAGTGGGTGCAGGAGTCAGGGTCAGAGGCTGAGGTGCGTGTGGGGGGTGTTGGAGCAGTACTGGTTGCTGCTGGATTATCTTTGGCTGACGGTTAGATGGGTTCCTGCCCTGCTGCTCGTGTTTACTGTGCAGCCACAAGGAAGTGATGGGCTAGCTACCTGGGGGCACTGCTGCATGGATACCGATGGAAGCGTGAGACACCCCAGTCTGCTGCGCCCTTCTCTAGGCTCCTTGACAGGGGCAGCTGGCAGCAGTGCACCCCATGGACTGCACATCCTCTGCCCAGCATCCAGTGAGAGGGGACAAAAGGACAAGCACAGAAGCAACAGGAGCCAAGCTAGGAGTGTGCACGCCTCCCCTAGAGCAGTGCTTCTTGAACTTTTTGAGACCAGAGAACACCAAACAATATTTTTATGCAGAACTTCCCTGAACATTTTCTTTCAAAAAAAATTGTTGTCAGACTGAAAAAAGAAAAATCCCAGCAACATATACAGCAAAACTAAAATGAAGTACAGCAGAGCCTCGATTTACGGGAAGGTTCCGCTCCCATGCTCCCTCACGTAACCTGAATTTTGGGTTAGTCGCAGGGGGCTTCCTCCCCAGTGGAATGCATGTTCTGCACCTGGGACAGCAGCAGGAGCACCTGGGGCTCCCTTTGCAAGATAAGTCCTCAGGTGGTGGGGGGGGGTGGGGGAGGGTTAAGCCTGGTGGTGGGCTGGGGCTGAGGGAGGGGGGCACAGATGTTAAGCCTGGGATGAGTTAAGGCTGCAGAGGGTATGGGGGCGGGGGATGGAGTTGAGACGGAACTTGGGGCGGTTGAACCAGGGCAGGGGATTTGAGCCAGAACCACGCGAGGGGTGGTAAGCCAGAGCCCTGCTCAGGTGGTGCTCCAGGCTGTGGGGGGTTTGAACCAGCACCATGCACAGGGGATAAGTTGAACCAGGGTGGGGGAACTGAACTGGAGCCGTGCACAGGGGGGTTGAACGAGGGCAGGGTGTGTTGAACCTAAGCCATGGGGGGGAGGTGAACCAGGACAGGAAGCTGAAATGGAGCAACGCGTGGGGGGGTTGAATTGGAGTCACGCGTGGGGGGGGCTGAACGGGGGCAGGATGGGGGTTTGAACCAGAGCTGTACCTAGCAGGGGGTTGAACTGGGAGGTTTGAACCGGGAGGTTTGAACCAGAGCTGCTTGTGTGGGAGGGCTGAATGGGAGCCATGCACGAGGTGGGAGTTTGAACCAGAGCTGCGCAGGTGGGGGTTGAACCAGGGCAGGAGGATGGAACCAGAGCTGCACGCAGGGGGTATGAAGCGGAGAGTTGAGCTGGAGCCGCACATGAGGGGTGGTGAGCCAGAGCTAGCTGTGTGGATGAGGGGAGAGCCTGGATGAGGAGGGGCTGAGTCACACTCACACAGGCCACAGGGGGTTGAACCAGGGCCAGGGGAGCAGGAATTTGAGTTGTGCTTAACTCACATTAATGCAAGTTAAACGCAACTCAAAATTGCATATTTTGAGGGTTTACTTTAATTTAATCAGGTATCATAGTACTGAAAATGTCACATTGTACAGTATGTGGTTTTAATAACAGAAAGTAGTACAGGTTGCACCTCCCTTACCTGGCATGCTCAGGACCCAACAGGTTTGGAATGAGGGAATTTGCCAGATAAGAAAAAGTGCATCCTTCTCCAGCCTCCCTCACCTGTGGCTCTGGCCTCAGCCCAGACTACCAGGGGCTGCCACAGGTCTCCAGCCAGTGCCCCCCATGCCCTGCCACAGGGCAGGTGGGGGTTCAATTCCTGCCCATGGCGGCCTCCCAGATCCTGCTACTGGGGGCAGGCGTGGGCTCCACCTCCTGGCCCCATGAGCTACCAGGAAGCTTCGCTTCCAAGCCCCTTGGCAGTGTCCTGCCCCTGCTGCTGCAGGACAAGTGGACACTCAGGCTCCTGGCCCTGCACTGTTGCAGGACAAGGAAGGGCTCCAGCTCAGGCCTGCAGCAGTCTCTCTGCCCAGATGGCCATGGGACAGACGGGGGCGCCAACTCCTAGCCCCATGGCACCCTCCTGAATCCCACTGCTGTGGGGCAAGCAGGGGCTCAGGCTCCACCTCGTGGTGCTGCAAGGCAAAGAGAAGGCTCCAGCTCCCATCAAGGGGCTCTGGTTCCCAGGCCGGCAGCAGCATCCCAACCCCCTGCTGTTGTGGGGCAAGCAAGGGCTCAGGGTCCTGGCTCCATGCTGCTGCATGGCAGGGCGGGAACACAGGTTCCAGAGCCATGGCAGCCTTCTGCCCCCAGCTGCAAGGCAGGCGGGGGTTCTGGCTCCCAGCCCTGCCGAGGTTCCTGCACCTGCCAACTACTCTCATCTGGCAGCATCTGCGATCATTCAGGACGAGGGACAGTGCTGGACGAGAGAGCACCGGATGCAAGAGGTACAACCTGTAGTATCTTCACTCGCTTCTGGCCTTTCTAACGGGAAACGAATCTCGCTGTGATTCCTGCTAGGGCTGGAAGGGGAACAGGCCATAGCCCAGCAGCTGAGTGCAGCCACCCTGCCAGCACGGACATGCCGCTGCACGTGGCTGCCAGCTGCGAGCCGCGCCGTAGCGGGGAGGCGCTGAGCAGGGAGCGGGGCCGAGCGCAATGGTACCACCCGGCCGTGCACGCCGGACTCCCGCCGCTCTCCCAGGCGCACCAACATAACCACCGCGTTTCCGCAGCTCCCGTGCGGGTTGAGTCATACGCCGGGCGATTTTCCCACAGCCCGCGCAGCGCGCCCCACAGCGCACCCGGCCGGCCTGGCGGGAGCAGCGGGCGGCCGCTCCCGGCCCCACCAAGGCGCGGAGAGCTGGAGCTGGGCGGCGGCTGGGCGCTGGGCTCCGGGCTCCCCTCACCTCACCTCAAGCACCAGTGGGTGGGCCACAGCGTCGGGCTTCAGCACCGCCAGCGTGAGCTGCAGCGGCCGCCCGGAGCGCAGCACAGGCCCCATGTCGCTCTGCCGCGCCGCCCCGCGGTGCGAAGCGAAGCGAAGCGGCCGGCGAGCGCGCACGCGCGGGGACCCTGAGCGGTGTCGCCAGGGCGGCAGAGGCCGAGGAGAGGTTCGATGAGGAAGCGGGCCTGGCCGGGAGGCAGGGAGGACGAATAGCTCCCCCTGCTGGTGCGGGTCCCAGTCGCGCTTCCCAAGGAGCGGGCAGCCGCGGCACGGGGTCCTTCAGGCACCGACAGGGGCAGCCCGGGCTTCGAGCCGCTGCGTCGCATAGCAGCGGGACGCGCCTGGCCCGGTGAGTGAGCGTCGCGCCGGGATTCGGCGGAGACGGAGGATTGCTGGGCAGTCCGCGGCGTGGAGAGCGGGGGAGTGAGGGGAGCTGTCCGCGGCGGGGAGAGCGGGGGGAGTGAGGGGAGCTGTCCGCGGCGGGGGGAACGGTGGGGGTGAGGGGAGCTGTCCGCGGCGGGGGGGAGGGGAGCTGTCCGCAGCGGGGGGAGTGAGGGGAGCTGTCCTCGGCGGGGGGAACGGTGGGGGTGAGGGGAGCTGTCCGCGGCGGGGGGAACGGTGGGGGTGAGGGGAGCTGTCCGCGGCGGGGGGGAGGGGAGCTGTCCGCGGCGGGGGGAGTGAGGGGAGCTGTCCTCGGCGGGGGGAGCGGGGGGAGTGAGGGGAGCTGTGCGCGGCGGGGAGAGCGGGGGGAGTGAGGGGAGCTGTCCGCGGCGGGGGGAGCGTTGGGGGGGAGGGGAGCTGTCCTCGGCGGGGAGAGCGGGGGGAGTGAGGGGAGCTGTCCGCGGCGGGGGGAGCGTTGGGGGGGAGGGGAGCTGTCCGCGGCGGGGGGAGCGGGGGGAGTGAGGGGAGCTGTGCGCGGCGGGGAGAGCGGGGGGAGTGAGGGGAGCTGTCCGCGTCGGGGGGAGCGTTGGGGGTGAGGGGAGCTGTCCGCGGCGGGGGGAGCGTTGGGGGGGAGGGGAGCTGTCCGCGGCGGGGGGAGTGAGGGGAGCTGTCCGCGGCGGGGGGAGCGGGGGGGAGTGAGGGGAGCTGTGCGCGGCGGGGAGAGCGGGGGGAGTGAGGGGAGCTGTCCGCGTCGGGGGGAGCGTTGGGGGTGAGGGGAGCTGTCCGCGGCGGGGGGAGCGTTGGGGGGGAGGGGAGCTGTCCGCGGCGGGGGGAGTGAGGGGAGCTGTCCGCGGCGGGGAGAGCGGGGGGAGTGAGGGGAGCTGTCCGCGGCGGGGGGAGCGTTGGGGGGGAGGGGAGCTGTCCGCGGCGGGGGGAACGGCGGGGGGAGTGAGGGGAGCTGTGCGCGGCGGGGGGAGTGAGGAGAGCTGTCCGTGGCGGGGGGGGGCGGGGGGGAGCTGTCCCTGGCAGGGGGAGGGAGAGTGAGGGGAGCTGTCCACGCCGGGGGGAGCGGGGGAGGAGAAGGGGAGCTGTCCCCGGCGGGAGGAGCGGTGGGGGGGAGGGAAGCTGTGCGCAGCGGGGCGAGCGGGGGAGGAGAAGGGGAGCTGTGCGCGGTGGGGGGAGCGGGGGGAGTGAGGGGAGCTGTCCGCGCCGGGGGGAGCGGGGGGGAGCTGTCCCCGGCAGGGGGAGGGAGGTGAGGGGAGCTGTCCGCGGTGGGGGGAGTGGTGGAGGAGAAGGGGAGCTGTCCCCGGCGAGGGGGGAGAGCGGGGGAGTGAGGGGCGCTGTCTGCGATGGGGGGAGATCGGTGGGGGGAGGGGAGCTGTCCCTGGTGGGGGGAGCGGTGGGGGGAGGGGACCTGTCCCCTGCAGGGGGGAAGCAGTGGCAGGGAGAGCTGTCCCTGGTGGGGGGGAGTGGTGGGGGGAGGAGAGCTGTCCCTGGCGGGGGGAGCTGTGGGGGGGAGCTGTCTGCGGCGGGGGGAGCATTGGAGGAGAAGGGGAGCTGTCCCCGTCGGGAGGAGCGGTGGGGGTGAGGGGAGCTGTCCGTGGCGGGGGGAGCGGGGGGGAGCTGTCCCCGGCAGGGGGAGGGGCGGTGAGAGGAGCTGTCCGCAGCAGGGCGAGATCGGTGGGGGGAGGAGAGCTGTCCCTGGCGGGGGGGAGATCAGTGGGGGGAGGGGAGCTGTCCACAGGCGGGGAGCGGGGGGGAAGGGAAGCTGTCTCAGGCAGGGGGGAAGCAGTGGCGGGGGAGAGCTGTCCCTGGTGGGGGGAGTGGTGGGGGGAGGAGAGCTGTCTGCGGCAGTGGGGGATCAGTGGGGTGAAGAGAGCTGTCCCTGGCGGGGGGAGCTGTGGCAGGGGAGCGGAGAGCTGTCCCCAGTGGGGAGGAGCGATGTGGGGAGGGGAGCTGTCCCCAGCTGGAGGAGTGGTTATGGGGGAGGAGAGCAGGAGGCTCCCATTCCATTCTGGATTGGGGGGTATTCACCAGAGGGACAGGTGCTGATCCAGTACAGCGGTTGTGTTGGTGATAGCTGCTTTTTGGGAGCTAGGGAGGAGACTGTAATACTGTGAGCTTATTCTATCTCTTTTTGAAAGGTTCAGATAAGTAAAATCTTACTCTTGGTCCTAGGAGAGGTAGTTTCTGTCCAGCTAGGGTGGAGGCAGCATGGCTAGAGATGCACCGGGAGAAGATTCCTGTGAAGAGCTGGACCAGGAGAAATATGATGCAGATGAGAATGTGAAGATTATCTGCTTGGGGGACAGTGCTGTGGGGAAATCCAAGTGAGTATCTGGCCCTTGTTGCCAGCCGCTCTAGTCATTGTTACCTACACAATGGTGTGTTAGTTGCGTTTACAACCAAGGGAAAAACGGAATGTGAAGGAGTAGGGTCCGTGATTGTATCAGAGAGGTGAAGAAAGTAGATAATAACATGAGCAGGTAAGGGCTAATGGGCCTGTGTCGTTGTTCTGTTTGCAGGCTAATGGAAAGGTTCCTCCTGGACGGATTGTATCCTTTGGAATCTCTCAGTCGTCTCCATTCTTCTTCCTAGGGCTAATTGGGGGTACAGGAAGGGGAAGTGATTAACAGTAAACCCTCAGTTTAATGGACTAGAGAGGGGAGGGGTGTCCGCTATTCCCAAAAGTCTGTTAAATGCGACAGTTTCCTGCCCACGCACCCCCATCAGGTTCCCTCAGCTGCAACCCTCTCCCCCAAAACAAAACAAAACAAAACAAAAAACAAAACACTGCCAGTCACCGGAGCTGCTGCCGTTGGAGGGCTCAGTGGACCTCACCCACATGGCTGGAGCAGCCCCACCACACAGATCTGGAAGGGCTGCCACGCATGCTTCCCACCAGGGGAGGGACGCATATGCAAGTGCCAGTGTGCTCATTTACACACCCCACCCATGCTGGGAGGAGCATATGGTAGCTCCAGTGGAGGAGGTGGCAGCTCCTGCAGGCTGTGGCTGCAGTAAGTCTCTTACTTTTTTTTTTTTCTTTGGAGGAGGGATGATTTTACGGACCCCAGCGGACTTGGGAGTAATGGCGGGGCGGTGGGGGGAATTCCATTGTTCCTGAAGTCTGCTAAATCAGAATCCATAAAATTGAGGGTTTACTGTAATGCTTTTTTGTTTAACTGTGTTTTTGCCATCAGATATTCTTATCCCATTCTCACTAGAGGTCTGTTTCTAGGCTTTCATTGACTGACCTAGACTCTTTCACTACAGTAATGGGCTAGCTAAATCCACACAGCAATTGGGAATTTATATCTTTTGCTCCTCCAAAGAAGGTCTCTTTTCCCCCTTATCACCTACAATATCTTCTTTGGAATGCCTTTCCTGAACACTTCAGTGCTAGCAACTAGTCCTGTAAGACCTGTAGGACTATCATAAGCACTCAAGCTGTGGAGTTCCTGCTTTCATTCTTGCTATTTGTACACACTAGCATTTATTTTGATATAATTTAAGTTGCTCGTGGGTGTGGAAAAGCCTCCCCTCCCACCCCTCTGAATCATGTAAGTTATATCAACCAGTGTGGGAGATGTTATCTTGCCAGAAGAGCTACTGCTGCTGAGGTAGGTGGAGGAATTATGCTGATTGGAGCGCTTTCTCCTATCGGCAGTAGCAGGGCTACAGCAATGCAGCTGCCTCGGTACAGTTGTGCTGTTGTAGTGATTCTAGTGTAGCCTGTCCCTTAGTTTGGGATTGAAACTTTGAGGCAAACTTGAGTGAATGGCTTGTATAATACAGGAGGTTTCTGGGGTTACTGCTGCGAGGGTCAATTCAGAGTAAATTGTTTAGAGACTACAGCTCAAGACTCAGGGTCTCAACTATCAGGCGCACCAAACAAGTCACAAAGAGCACTTCTGTTTACCACACTGGCAAGCAAAAAATCATACAAGCAATTCTCTTAGGTTTGATCTACACTAGGAAATGAAGTTGAATTTCAGGCTCTATGCTCAATTTTAAAAACTATCCATCTTCACCCCAGCACTCAAAAAGTCAATCCTAAGTGGCTGTAACACCAAGTTCTGTATTGCTGACTTCCCAATGAAGTTACTGGAAAAATTGAATTTGCAATGTTGAGTTAAAGCAGAGTAGGTTAACCAGGTTTAAAATGGATTTTATTAACCCCAGAAACTGTCCGTGAGGTATCCTTTCAGGTAATTGCTCCAGGTGACCCGGAAGTAGGAAATGGGAAGCCCAGCATTTTGAATTCATTTCTTTATGATCAGCATGGTGATCATATCTAGCTCCTTTACAGAGCCCCAGCATGGAGCCATCAGGAGAGCCAGGGAGTCATTTCATCTTGGAGACTAACTCCTGTCCCAACACAGCACATGGTGGCTTGGTTGTTAGGACCAGACCATGGCTCATGAGACAGCGGGGCGATATGTTATGTTCAGGTTAAGGCTTCTTCCCTGCACATGATATAGTAGGAGAGGCTGAAATATTTTTTTCACTACTTTACATTTGTATGTGGAGGCCCCATTTCCCACACAGGTGCCTTGCAGTTAGGGGTCTGGCACATGGCAGTTAGGCTGTGAGGGATCATGCTTATATGAGAGGCCGAGAAACTTCTTTTCTGCAGGTCACCGTTTTATGGAGGCAGCCCCTGTCCCTTACAGGTGCCATGCAGTCGGGGTCTGTCCTCCATCCAACCACACCATGTGGATAGCCCCTGACACAATAAAAACACATGCCTGCTGCACAGTGCAGACCATGCTTCCAAACAGCAGCATGTCCTGGCTTGCATGCAGTGGAGGCTCCAAAGATGGGAAAGATTTGGGGGCTGTCTGTCGCTGGTGGGGAGTCTCCCCCTGCGGCAAAGATTTTCGAGGGCTAGCTGGTTGTCGCTAGCAGGAAGTATAGCACATGTTCCTCTCTCAAGCCCTTGGCTCCAGAGGATTGAGGGGCCAGCCAGGGCAAAAGTTGAATTGTGGGCTAACCCCCAGAGCCTGGTGCCTGCTCCATGCAAACGGGAGCCTCTGTCAAGCCCATGGCTCCAGAGGTTTGGGGGACCAACCATAGCCAAAGTTGCATTGTGGGCTGTCCCCCGACCACTTACCAAAGTGTGTGGCTCAGGATACCTGCACGGTCTCTGCAGTGTCCTGTTTGGTGCATTTCACAGTGGGGAAACAGAGACCTGGAGAACAGACACCATAATTTGAGAGATTTACAGCTCCCTGACTTGTTGCCCAGCACCACTGCACAGCAGAAAATTCCCAGGTGTCCACAAAATTGTAGCCTGGGTACCCTTACCAATCCTTTTGGCTGCTGTATACATTTCTCGAGTCTAAGTATTCTTTCCCCTGGGGATCACTAATTTTCAACAAGGGGAGAGACACTAATCACTAGAAAGTGATCTGATTAAGTGGGTCTATCCCACGAAAGCTCATCACTGATTAAATTATTTTGTTAAGTCTTTAAAGTTCTACATTTCTACTGTTTTGGTTTCTTTCACTAGAAAGTGAGGCATTCTGTCTTTCCTTCTCTTTTTCTGAGTGATGCTAGCCACTGGACACCAATGCCCTTTGGGATTCCCCATTTTTCCTAATTTCCTTTTGAAAATTAGCCATTTGGCTTCAGAGGGAGGGGAATGAGGGCAGTGCAGTCTAGGAAGATGAAAGTGGGTGCTATCGTGACAGATTTGGTTAAAAGGTCCATGGCTCAGATGACTCAATATCTCTTTGGGGAAAGAGATTTGTGAAAAAGTAGCTGGTTTTTTGAGGGCAATGCAGTGTGGGAAGATGACATAACTCTCACAACCAATTGCATGGATTTTTCCCATAACACAGCAGTGAAAAAACCCAGAATGCCATGGGGCTCAAGGAACTGTGGGATAGGTTCCCCCCATGCACTGCTGCAACAGTTGGCCTTTGGTGATTAGTGGGGACACACTAAGTTGACTTTCTGGGCAGGTGCAGACACTCAATTTCAACATTCTAAAATCCAGTGTTACAAATTCAACTTCGATAACTTTGACCTTATTTTGTAGTATAGACATACCCTTAGACACTCCAGTTTTCCTGTGCTGTCTTAAAACAAGTCTCTGGAATACATGCTTTGTTAGGATTGGTCATCAGTTCTTTGAGGTTTCAGTTCATAGCAGAGATCCTTCATAAATCATTAGCCCAAATAAAGATGGGTGTTAAAGACCCAAATAGCAGAACCCCCAAGGTACTCATTATACCCTTGTCCATGTGAATGGAATCCCAATGTTCTTGCAGTGTGAAATGTCCCAACATGGAGTTTGTCACATGATCAAGTCATGTGTCTATGTAGGATTCAGTCATTTTGAGATAGCAGCAAGCTCATCAGATGTGGATTGACATCTCCCAAGGTACATTGTCAGTCAAGTACTGCTATTCACTTGACTAGCAACTCTTTCATTACAGTCTGGCTACGTCTTTTGATGTCTCCCAGAAGTATGCATTTAAAACACACATACATAACCAATACTCATAACTTCAAATACAAAAATGATATATGCATATGAATATCATAAACAGAATCAGCAAATCATAAGCTTTTCATAGACATCTTATTTGGCTGACTTTGAACAAGATTTGGTGCAAATGTAGCAGTGGTTGCAACAGTGATTTATATATTCATCTCAACTTCACAGCTTGGCTGTACACAATGCAGAAGAGCAGTTTGGTGACTCAGTTGCTGAGTTCATGAGAGCCTCCTCTCAAGCAAGTCCCCTTCATGGGTGCTCTACTGAACATGAGATTGGGGTCTGCATAAGACTCCTGGGACAGAGAGTAAAACACTTACTTTTCAGATCCTTAACCTTTGCACAGCCGACCACAGCAGCTCTCGACGTTTGCTTTGACACTCTACAAGTACACAACCAATGTGGATGGGAAAAATATCCTTGTGGGTAAGCACCTCATAGAGAACAGGCAAATATCTTCCTTCTGAGTGTTGGGTACAGCCATGAAAATTCCTTTTATAGCATCACTAATGGACCTATATTGATTTCAGAGATTCCTATTCACCTCAACTGGGTGTAAACAGAAATTTAATGAGACTCATGGCAGTGTCCATGGTATCAGTGTCACTATTAACTATTTTCACAGAAACATTTGAGCTAACTGTGCTTAGGTTACATAGGACAAAAAGACAATGCCTGCCTATAGGAGTGTACACTGTCAAAGTCAGCATTAGGAAGACAGCTCACCCTGGGAAACTGAGGCGAGGGAGTGACCATGGTTACTGCTATGAACTCCCAGTTTGGGGGCGCTGCAAAAGAAATGACTCTAGGAGGGATTTGAATGAGAATTTGGTGAACACAGATTGGGGTCACTTTGCACCTGGGATAGGTATGAAGAAGGCTCAGAGAGGAAAGTGGAAAAAAAGAATGAAAAGATCATTGAAGCTGGTACCGTGGAATGTTAAGGAACAAGTTCTCTGTAGTAGGCAGGTGTGCAGTGACACAGGACCTTGGAAGCCAGGCTGAGGAATTTAAATTTAAGCAGTAGCAAAGAAGGAGCCAGAAAAGGGACCAAGAGAGGGGTGACATCAGCTTGACAGCCAAGGCAGTTCATATGGGCTGTATTTTGGGTAGATTGGAGGGACATGACTGAAAGGGCGTGGAAGCCACTGAGGATAAGCCTGCAGCAATCAGAATGAGAGGTGAGTGAAGCCAAGACTGATGTTCTAGCTTGTGGGATGGAAAAGAAGAGCTGGATTTTCAATATGTTGAGGTGAGAGGAAAAGATGCAGAGATAAGTAACGTTGGGCAACAGGATGGTTGGCATCCTCTAAAAAAGTGAGTCTTATGAAAACTCATTACCTAGTAAATAAATCTGCTAGTTTTTAGGGTGCTACAAGACTGCTTGTTTTTTTGTGAAGCTACAGACTAACACAGCTAGTCCTCTGAGACTATTAGTAACAGAAAATGTTACTGATGTGCTTCTCCCGTGGGGCAGGAGCTGTGTGAGAACCTGGGAATAAGGTTACAAAGGATAGTGTTCTGTCTTATTTTGCTCCATATCCTTGCAGTGTGGCTAACAGCTCTTTAGTCTTCTTTCTGATCTCTCTGACTCCCAAGGGGTTTCGTCTTTACTTACCAAGAGGTGGAATCATGATTCTTCTGCTTTTAGATGTGTGGCAAAGTACTGGCCATGCCCTAAGGATCCTGTGTTTCTGGTGAATAGTGTTTGTCTCAGAGTCTCTCTGGGTGTGTCTACACTTGAATTCCTCTTTTAAAATAGGTATGCAAATGAGGGAAATCAAAAAATGCAAATGAGATACATATTTGCATATTTGGCACCTCATGT
Organism: Carettochelys insculpta; assembly: GCF_033958435.1. NCBI lineage: Eukaryota > Metazoa > Chordata > Testudines > Carettochelyidae > Carettochelys > Carettochelys insculpta. The sequence goes on along the minus strand of NC_134137.1, from coordinate 382,609,120 downwards.
GCCTATTCTTACTTCAAAATAGCTTCTTTCTAAAGAAGAAAACGAGTGTAGATGCTGCTCTTTTGAAAGTAAACCCAATCTTTGAAAGAATCCTTCTTCCCATTAAATGAAGGGAAGAAAGATTCTTTTGAATATGGGGTTTCTTTTGAAAGAGCAGCATCTACGCTGATTTTCTTCTTTTGAAATAAGAATAGGCACATGAGGTGCCAAATATGCACCTCATTTGCACACATATTTCAAAAGAGGCATGCAAATGAGGGAATTGAACATGCAAATGAGGTGCAGATTTGCATATCTGGCACCTCATTTACCTATTCTCTCAAAAGAAGAAAAGCAGTGTAGACGCAGCTCTTTCAAAAGTTAAAAAGAAAGGAAGGGTTCTTTCGAAGATGGTGTTTATGTTCAAAAGAGCTGCGTCTACACTGCTTTTCTTCTTTCCAAAGAAGCTCTTTTGAAAGAAGAATATGTAAATGAGGGGGCAGATATGCAACTCTGCATCTCATTTGTATTTTATTCCCCTTATTTGCATGCCTCTTTCAAAAGGGGAATACAAGTGTAGACGCAGCCTCTGTGTCCTTCCATACAGCTTCTTTCTCCTTACTAGAGGCAAGGGTCAGCCTGCTGAGCCATCCTCCTCATAGCCCAGTCCACACTTTGGAGTGAAAAATCCTTCCATAGTCCTGGCTTCCCCTCTTAGGATCAGGGAGACCCTGCAGTGGTGTGGGGAGGGTTGGAGGGAGCCCCAGGCCTGCCTTTTACTCCAGGGTTCCAGGTGGGGGACCCTAAGGCAGCTACAACAGATGGGGTTTCCTCTACTCCCAGCCTGGCAGCTTCTTCCCTGAGCCACTTCCCCAAACACTCCCTTCCAGTACTTTTCCTCTAGTATCTAACAAGTCTATTCAGCTTCTCCACAGTACTCTGACTTGCTTGTAGTTCTCAGCTCTCACCCACTGTATCTTTTCACTCTCAGACCTTGGGCTCCTGTTCTCCTGGAAGGGAGACCTTTGAAACAAACCCCAGCAGGCCTTAATGGGCTGCTGGTGTACTAATTAGCTTGCTGCTTCCTGGCAAGTTCTTAATTGTCCCCAGTTGCCTGCTTGATTGTGCTGCACTAGGCTCAGCTATGGTGCCCACTTCCCAGCATCCAGATAGTACTCAGGGAAGAGGAAACTGTTGACCGAAAACCCAGAATATCTGTCTTTCATTAGTGAGTGGCAGCTGGCTGGTTTGGGTCTGTCAGAGCATACCCATGAATACCAAACATTCATCATTTTACTGGTTGGACTCTGTTTCAGGAACTTGTGTGCCTTCTATCCTCAGGAGCCTGTGAAAAACTATATTGATCCACAGTTTCCTAAAATCAATTGTTTGGACTAAGCAGCTGGAATGAAGTACAACATATGCCACTTATCGGCACACTTTCACTACCATAAGTAGTTGCTATTATCTGGAAGTTGCCAATAAGCAAAAGGGAGGTTTGCAGGGCTGCAGCAGGAATGAAGTGCTGGGACGTGCTGAGACTGGGCTCTCAGCACTAAGGCAGGATGCAACTCTGAAAGCACCGGGAGAGGTACCATGCAAGCAACCTAGTACTTCCGCTTCCCTAGAAAGCTTCAGGGCTACAAACCCCATCCCGGCTGATGCCCTGCCTGTAGCTCCTTTTTCCAGTCTACAGCACCATAGGAGAGATGAGAGGTAGTCTGGGTAGAGCAGCAGTGGCAAGAGGGGGGCGGCAGCCCAGAAGCTGGAGTTTTCCATGTGGAACAGGGTTGCTGAGGGCTTGTGAGGCTGCTCTGTACATCTTCCTGCATTGTCCCTCTCCCTGGACATGTCACATTCCAGTGCTTCTGTACCTGGCTGCTTGCCTGTGACGTTGCCTTATCACAGGGAGTGGGGGTGCTGGGGTGTGCTGAGTCTAGCCCCCCAATTCTCAGACAGGGCAGAAACCAGACGTTGCTGGAAGAAGTACCATGCAGCCCCATGGGCCCCCAATATCTCTGTTTCCTGTGGAAAGATCCAGGCTTTGGGCTCCAGCCCACCTCTGTGATGCTGTCTATAGATCATGTCCACCATTCCTCTTGTTGAAGCACAAGACTTCTCTGAGTTTAGGCGGCTAACATTCAGCTTTATTGAATTCAGTAAGGCAACAGATGAGCCGAACTGGACACTAGTAAAACTAGGTCCAACAAGGCTGCTTGGTGCAGCTAACTCTAGTATTTTATACCATTACACAAACAAGCCCAGTGTCAGAGGCAATTAGTTAGAGAATCGTAAATCACTTTCCAAAGAGAAACCGTTATCAGCAAGGAAAAACAGGTACAAGGGAGCTGGATCCCCAACTCCAAACAGTTCATTAACGCATTCCCTAGAGCTCATCCTCCCTGCCATTCCCAAATAGGTGAGGAAAAGTTCAAGCTCTTGTGTACGTGCAAAAATAAGGGATGTGAAATGGCTTCTATACAAGATGGCTTCCACACTCTGAATGGTCAAAAGCCACACTGGGATTCGGAGAGCATTTCTTTTGAGAATGGCAGGAGTCGGTTTGTGAGGATTTGCACAAAGATTTTCCCTGCTGTTGCCAGGAGGGAGACTCCACGATACTTTCCACAGTCTGACTTGCTGCCCTTCTTGAAAAAATTGACAATCAGTGTGTCTCTGAAATCTTGTGGCATCTGCCCCCATCCCAGATCTTGAGAATCAGGAGGTAGAGCTGTTTGTGGAGCTTTGGCCCACCTTCTTTGAAGACTTCGGTGGAAATTCCATCTAGTCCAGTTGCCTTGTTGCATGTCATTACTTTGATGGCAACTTGGACCTCACTCAGGGTAGGAGGTGTTGCAAGATCTTCTCTAGGCAGCTGCAGAGGCATTTGGTCAAGGGATTCTAGGACCACAGTGGAGGGGTGGTTCAAGAGCTCATAATAGTGCTTTCTCCAGCAAAAGTCATAAAATCATAGAATACTAGGACTGGAAGGGACCTTGAGAGGCCATCAAGTCTAGCCCCCTGCCCCAATGGCAGGACCAAGTACTGTCCAAGCCATCCCTGATAGACATCTAAATATCTCCAGCAATGGAAATTCCACATCCTCCCTTGGCATAAGAACATAAGAGCGGCCATACTGGGTCAGACCAAAGGTCTGTCTAGTCCAGTATCCTGTTTGCCGACAATAGCCAATGCCTGGTGCCCCAGAGGAGGTGAACTGAAGACAATGATCAAGCAACTTGTCTTCTGCCATCCATCTCCCGCCTTCGACAAAAGGCTAGGCACCATACCTTACCCCTTGCTAATAGCCATCTATGGCCCTAACCTCCAAATATTTATCGAGCTCTTTTTTAAACTCTGTTAGAATCCTGGCCTTCACCGCATCCTCTGGTAAGGAGTTCCAGAGGTTGACTGTGCGCTGTGTGAAGAAAAACTTCCTTTTATTAGTTTTGAACCTGCTACCCATTAATTTAACTTGGTGTCCTCTAGTTCTTATATTATGGGAACAAGTAAATAACTTTTCTGTATTCACTTTCTCCACACCATTCATGATTTTATATACCTCTATCATATCGCCCCTCAGTCTCCTCTTTTCTAGACTGAAAAGTCCCAGTCTCTCTCGTCTCTCCTCATATGGGACCCGTTCCAAACCCTTAATCATTTTAGTTGCCCTTTTCTGAACCTTTTCTAACACAAATATATCTTTTTTGAGGTGAGGAGACCACATCTGCACGCAGTACTCAAGATGTGGGTGTACCATAGTTTTATATAAGGGAAGTAAGATATTCTTTCTTATTTTCTATCCCTTTTTTAATTATTCCTAACATCCTATTTGCTTTACTCACTGCCCCTGCACACTGGCAATTTATTCCATTGTTTTACCACCCTGACAGTTAGGAACTTCTTCCTAATGTCCAACCTAAACCTCCCTTGCTGCAGTTTAAGTCCATTGCCTTTTGTTCTATCCTCAGAGGCCAAAAAGAACAAGTTTTCTCCCTCTTCCTTATGACACCCTTTTAGATACCTGAAAACCGCTGTCATGTCTCCCCTCGATCTTCTTTTTTCCAAACTAAACAACCCCAATTCTTTCAGCCTTTCTTCACAGGTCAAATTCTCTAGACCATTAATCATTCTTGTCGCTCTTTTCTGGACCCCCTCCAATTTCTCCACATCTTTCTTGAACTGCGGTGCCCGGAACTGGACACAATACTCCAGATGAGGCCGAACCAGCGCAGAGTAGAGCAGAAGAATGACTTCTTGTGTCTTGTTCACAACATACCTGTTAATGCATCCCAGAATCATGTTTGCTTTTTTTGGCACAGCATCACACTATTGACTCATATTTAGCTTGTGGTCCACTATAACCCCTAGATCCCTTTCTGCTGTAGTCATTCCCAGACAGTCTCTCCCCATTCTGTATGTATGAAACTGATGGTTCTTTCCCAAGTGGAGCACTTTGCATTTGTCCTTATTATACTTCATCCTGTTTACCTCAGACCATTTCTCCAATTTATCCAGATCATTTTGAATTATGACCCTATCCTCCAAAGCAGTTGCAGACCCTCCCAGCTTGGTATCATTTGCAAACATAATAAGTGTACTTTCTATGCCAATATCTAAATCATTGATGAAGATATTGAACAGAACTAGTCCTAAAACACACCACTGCGGAACCCCACTTGTTATACTTTGCCAGCAGGATTGAGAACCATTAAGAACTACTCTCTGAGTACGGTTATCCAGCCAGTTATGCACCCACCTTATAGTAGCCTCATCTAAATAGTATTTGCCTAGTTTTTTGATAAGAATATCATGAGAGACTGTATCAAATGCTTTACTAAAGTCTAGGTATACCACATCTACCGCCTCTCCTCTATCCACAAGGGTCGTTATCCTATCAAAGAAAGCTATCAGATTGTTTTGACATGATTTGTTCTTTACAAATCCACGCTGGCTGTTCCCTATCACCTTAGCAGCTTCCAAGTGCTTGCAGATGATTTCTTTAATTACCTGTTCCATTATCTTTCCTGGCACAGAAGTTAAGCTGACTGGCCTGTAGTTTCCTGGGTTATTCTTATTCCCCTTTTTATAGATGAGCACGGTATTTGCCCTTTTCCAGTCTTCTGGAATCTCTCCTGTCTCCCATGATTTTCCAGTGATGATAGGTCCTTGAGTATTGTAGGATGCATTTCATCAGGCCCTGGTGATTTGCAGACATCTAATTTTTCTAAGTGATTTTAACTTGTTCTTTTTTTTTTTTCCAACTTCTAACCCTACCGCTTTCCCACTAGCATTCACTGTGTTGGGCATTCCTTCATCAGACTTCTCAGTGAAGACCGAAACAAAGAAGTCATTAAGCATCTCTGCCATTTCCAAGTTCTCTGTTACTGTTTCTCCATCCTCACTGAGCAATGGCCCTATCCTGTCCCTGGTCTTCCTCTTGTTTGTAATATATTTATAAAAAACCTTCTTGTTTCCCTTTATATGTGTACCTAGCTTGAGCTCATTTTGTGCCTTAGCCTTTCTAATCTTGCTCCTGCATTCTTGTGTTGTTTGCCTATATTCCTCCTTTGTAACTTGTCCTTGTTTCCATTTTTAAATGATTCCTTTTTTATTTTGAGATCATGCAAGATCTCCTGGTTAAGCCAAGACAGTCTTTTGCCATATTTTCTATCTTTCCTACGCAGCAAGATAGCTTGCTTTTGGGCCCTTAATAATGTCCCTTTGAAAAGCTGCCAATTCTCCTCAGCTGTTTTTCCCCTCAATTTTGCTTCCCATGGGACCTTACCTACCATCTTTCTGAGTTTATCAAAATCTGCCCTCCTGAAATCCATTATCTCTATTTTGCTGTTTTCCCTTTTTCCCTTCCTTAGAATTGTGAACTCTGTGATTTCATGATCACTTTCACCCAAGCTGCCTTGCTCTTTCAAGTTCTCTACCAATTTCTCCCTATTTGTTAAAATCAAATCTAGAACAGCTTCCCCCCAATAGCTTTTTCAACCTTTTGGAATAAAAAAATTATCTCCAATGCAATCCAAGAGCTTAAGAATCAAGAACCCAAGAATCAATGATGTAAGAACCCAAGAATCAATGACTTAAGAATTAAGAACCCAAGAATCAATTACTTATTGTCTTTCAAGAGTTGGATACCATGCTTATCAAAATGTTGCAGTCCTCGGCACAGTCTGAGGCCTCTGTTCATCAGCACCCTGCAGGGGCAAGCCTGCCTCGATGGCTCCACTTGTCCTGGCCTAAGTGCCTGTCCACTTGGAGTCCTGACACCATGCGGAGCCTGGTGTGGCTGCTCATGGTACCACCAGTCTGACTGCGGCACTGCTCTTCATCCCACTTCATGCATGGCTGCTCCCATTTGAGGGCTTCTGTGGTGGGTGGCTCCAGCTCAGCATCTGGATCCTTGAGGCATTCTGCCATCACATCCGTGTTTGGCACTATGTCATCACAGGGTGTTGCACATCTCTGCACTGTTCCAGTTTCCAGTCACCACAGTATGGATGTGCCTCTGCCTGCTGGGATATATAGTGGCATGCACATACGTGGTCCTGGTTGTGAGACTTGGCCTTCATCCCCTCCAGTTGTCGTTTGGTGTCGGTATATCACCCTGGCCAGGACAGTATGGATATGGTCATCATGGTGCCACGACATGTCTCCAATGCTCTTCACTGGTGGCTAGAACCCTGGAATAAGTTGGTCAGTGTACCCTTTTACATCCACACCCCAAACCTAACATGTCTCTAGTTACAGATGTGTCTGATTTTGGCTGCGGGGGCACGTCTGGGGAAGCTCACCACTCAGGCAATGTGGTCTGTGGAAGAACTATATCTCCATATGAATGTACATTGGCTTTGGGCAGTTCACCTCACATTTCTTGTCTTCCTTCCTGAACTCCGTAGCCACGGTGTCACAATCCTTGGAGACAACACAACAGCCAAGTATTACATCAACTATCAGGGGTGTGCACATTCCTCTCTGCTTTGCTCAGAAGCTCTCTGCCTGTAGAAGCTGTGCATAGTCCTCTCTGTCCACCTGGAGGCATCATATGTCCCAGGGATCCAGAACAAGTTGGCAGACCATCTTAGTCACTGTTTCCTCACATAAAATTGGTTACTTCATGCAGATGTCCTCCACTCTGTCTTCCAAAAGTAGGGCTTTCCTCAGCTGAACTTCTTTATGTCTTGGGACAACCACAAGTGCCTCAATTTTGCTCCTTCTAAGTAATGCCTGAGTCCCAGCTCCCTAGCAGATACATTCTCAATTCCATGGACGTTGGGGCTGGTTTATACTTTTCTCCCTTCCCTCTTGTGCACAACATGCTCCTCGTGCTTGGCAGGGACCAGATGAATGTTATTCTGATAGCCCTGGCTTGGGCCCATCAGCACTGATACTCAAAGTCGATGGAACTTTCAGTGCTTCCTCCCATTCCACTTTCTCTGCTTCCAGGACTCATCATGCAGAACCACAGTTGTCTTTGTGACCTGGACCTTTGTTCCCTTCACCTTATGGCATGGCAGCTTCATCATTGAACACATCAAAGAGTTGTGCGTGTAACAAGCACATCATGTCCTCAGGTGCTGTAAGTCATCCATGAGATTGTCATGCTTGGCTAACAGCAACGAAGGGTCCTGTGGCATCTTATAGACTAACAGAAAAGTTTTGAGCATGGGCTTTCGTGAGCACAGACTCACTTCATCTGATGAAGTGAGTCTGTGCTTACGAAAGCTCATGCTCAAAACTTTTCTGTTAGTCTATAAGGTGCCACAGGACCCTTCGTTGCTGTTACAGATCCAGACTAACACGGCTACCCCTCCGATGCTTGGCTAAGTGGACATGCTTCTCCTGCTGGTGTTGTCAATCAGACCTCATGCATCTGTCCACCTCTGTCCTGCTGTACCGTTTTTTTCTCTGAAGCAGCCTTTTTTTCACTCAAGGTCCACCTGGTGGCCACCTTGGCCTTCCATCTGGGGGAGGGCAGGCATTCTGTTTTTACAAGCCCCATAGTTGGGCATATCTCAAGGACAAGGATTACATTTGCCCTCCGGCTCACCACCCAGTTGTGACCTGGGATCTTAACCTGATCCTCAGGGTGCTCATGGATCCCACATTCAAGCCCTAGGCTGTGTGTGCCCTCCTTTACCTCTCCTGGATGGTGGCTTTGCTGGTGGTTATCACCTCTGTCAGAAGGATGTCCGAGCTCTAGGTTCTAGTGGTAGCACCCGGTACACAGTTTTCCATAAGGGAAAGGTTCACCTCTGCCCTTACCCAGCTTTCCTTCTGCAAGTGATCTCTGTCTTTCATATTGGCCAGGACATTTTTTCCTCTTGTTTTCTATCCTAAACTCATAGCTCTCCACTGGAGCAGCAGCTACATTTTCTCAGTGTGAAGTGAGCGCTTGCTTTCTATATTGATAGGATCAAGCCCTTTTGTAAGACTTCACAGCTCTGTAACCATTGCTGATTGTCCCAATTTCATCACAGCATATTTCATCCTTGATCACGTCCTGTATATTCACATGCTATGACCTTGCTTAGGTTGACCCAATGCCTATTATGGCGCCTTCTACATGAGCTCAAGCTTCTTCAACTGCTTTCTTGGAAATCTGTCAAGCTGCCACGTGGTCCTCTGTACACACTATCATACTGCAGTATACTATTGTGCAACAGTCCAGATGGGAAGCAGCCTTTGGGGCTGCTGTCCTTGGCTACGTCTACACGTGCACCCAATATCGAAATAGCTTATTTCGATGTTGCGACATCGAAATAGTCTATTTCGATGAATAACGTCTACACGTCCTCCAGGGCTGGCAACGTCGATGTTCAACTTCGACGTTGCGCAGCCCGACATCGAAATAGGCGCAGCGAGGGAACGTCTACACGTCAAAGTAGCACACATCGAAATAAGGGAGCCAGGCACAGCTGCAGACAGGGTCACGGGGCGGACTCAACAGCAAGTCGCTCCCTTAAAGGGCCCCTCCCAGACACACTTTCATTAAACAGTGCAAGATACACAGAGCCAACAACTAGTTGCAGACCCTGTATATGCAGCACGGACCCCCAGCTGCAGCAGCAGCAGCCAGAAGCCCTGGGCTAAGGGCTGCTGCCCACGGTGACCACAGAGCCCCGCAAGGGCTGGAGAGAGAGTATCTCTCAACCCCCCAGCTGATGGCCGCCATGGAGGACCCCGCTATTTCGATGTTGCGGGACGCGGATCGTCTACACGTCCCTACTTCGATGTTGAACGTCGAAGTAGGGCGCTATTCCCATCCGCTCATGGGGTTAGCGACTTCGACGTCTCGCCGCCTAACGTCGATTTCAACTTCGAAATAGCGCCCAACACGTGTAGACGTGACGGGCGCTATTTCGAAGTTACTGCCGCTACTTCGAAGTAGCGTGCACGTGTAGACGCAGCCCTTGAGTCAGACACTCATTGACTCTGACCACTCCCCCTGTGTAAGGCTTGTGAATCGCCTATGTTGAATAGATACGAGCAAGCACTCAAAGAAGAAGAAAACAGACAGGAGGGATCACTTAATAATTGTCCTGGCCTCTTCATTCCCTGTGGAGTGTCTGGCAGTGTTAGACAAAACACTGAGCTAGACGGACCATTGATCTGATGCAATATGGTCATTTTTATGTTCTTTCTGTCTTATTTTCTATCACTTTTATAATAGTGTGTAACATACAGTTAGTCATTTTGACCACTACTGTGCACTGAGTAGAAGTTTTCAGAGAACTGTTCACAATGTCTCCAAGATCTCTTTCTTGAGTGGTAACAGCTAATTTAGAGCCCATTATTGTATGTATTTGGATTATTTTTTCAATGTACATTACTTTGTCCTTATGAGTGTTGAATTTCATCTGCTATTTTGTTGCTTACCTTCACAGTTTTGTGAGCTTCCTCCAACTCTTCATAGTCTGCTTTGGACTTACATATATGTTGAATAATTTTGAACTTTGCCACCTCAGTATACACATCTTTTTCCAGATCATTATTCAATATGTTGAACAGCACAGGTTCCCATACAGATCATATTGACTGTTGTGAGGATGTCCCACATGTAAGCTAGGATCTGGGTGCCCCTGGCTTGCTGCAAGAGGAGTCTGAAACCTTTTTCCTGCTCCCTCCCAGTGAATGGGATCCCCAAACTTAGCTCTTCTATGAGGTCAAGATGGTCTAAGGCCATCTCTCTCTCCCTTAGGTGTGCCTTGTTTGGGGATCTGAGCCCTTATCTTCCCACTCTACATAAACAAGCATCTGCAGGTCCTGACCCATTGAGGACATCTGAAACCCTCTCCCTGCCCTGGCCCCCATCCCACCATGTCTTAGCTGTATAGTAAATGTTCAGGAAAGGAGAATGAGAACATCCATGATATGAATGGAGAAGTTCACATGTCTCAGATCTATTGCTTCAAGTTTTATTATTCTTCATGGTGTATTCTCATTCAGCTGAACTTTTGCTCTGTGAATGGATGTATATAGCTTTTCTGTGTGCACCAGGGATAGATCTGGTTTAGGGACTTTTCATTTCAACTCTTCTGCCTTCAGCTACTATACACGTACCACACAATCCTACCACCTGCTCATGGTCCCTCTAGCCTTATCAGAAGCATGGATAGCAAGAAGGAGGATGGGACGGTGGATATGTGAGTAATCATAGTAACGAGAGTGATAGTGGGAATGTTGGAAAAGTTGGAGCAGTGTCCAAACAATGTAGGAGGGTGGAAAGCAGCAGAGCAGGGGCATCTGAGTAGGTGGAGGCAGCATGTAGAGGATAGAGCCACGGGAGGATGTTGGTGCAATGAAGGAAAGAATGGAGTGAAAAGGAAGGGTTGGAGCTATGCAGCGTGGGAAGCTGGTGAGGCCACACTTGTTCCTCTTATGCTTCACAGCAGAGGCTTCTGGTATGTCAACACTGCCCATCTTACAGCACTGTGATGTGAGCAGTAGTCTCATTTTGTCACCAGGGGAGAGCTGTTCGGCAATTTAAAAAGGGGAAAAAAAAAAAAAACCCAAATGAAGAGTGGTAGCTCTGTCACCAAGGCTATGGGGCTCACAGTGATAAAATGCTGTGTATCCTGGTACTTTTCAGCACTAAAACTTTTGGCATTCCTGGCTTTTTCACACCTGTGGAACACTAAAGTTTTAGTGCAGAAAGTGGGAGTTTATACACAGCCTTAGTCTGAAGCATTCAGTAATTTAGGACATGGCTACCTCAGAGACCACATTATCCTCCATGCTTCTGCAGCCATAGGGGCAATATAGTTGGACAGAGCCACATTCAGTCTGCCCAGGGAGGATAACAGCATTTTCCATGTCAGGATCATGACTGTGGACTACCCTTGCTAAAAAAATCACACTGCCATTGTTGAGACCGCTCTTAATCTGTATGGGCTTGTCTACACTACCACCTTCCTTAGAAGGAAGGATGGTAATTAGGATATTGGGAGTTTACTAAGGAAGTGCTGCCATGCATAGGCAGTACTTCATTAAGCAAATTCCCCCCCGTGGCAACTTAAGAACATAAGAACATAAGAATGGCCATACTGGGTCAGACCAAAGGTCCATCCAGCCCAGCATCCCATCTGCCGACGGCGGCCAATGCCAGGTGCCCCAGAGAAGGAGAACAGAAGACAATGATCAAGTGATTTGTCTCCTGCCATCCATCTCCTGCCCTTGTTCTGAAGGCTAGGGCACCATACTTTATCCCTGGCTAATAGCCATTCATGGACCTAACCTGCAAAAATTTATCAAGCTCTTTTTTAAAACCTAATAGAGTCCTGGCCTTCACAGCCTCCTCCGGCAAGGAGTTCCACAGGTTGACTGTGCGCTGTGTGAAGAAGAATTTCCTTTTATTAGTTTTGAACCTACTACCCATCAATTTCATTTGGTGTCCCCTAGTTCTTGTATTATGGGAAAAGGTAAATAATTTTTCTATATTCACTTTCTCCACACCATTCATGATTTTATATACCTCTATCATATCGCCCCTCAATCGCCTCTTTTCCAAACTGAAAAGTCCCAGTCTCAAAGTTTTAAACTTCCAAGTACCAGCACACATCTAGCCGTGGTGCACCCGCTGGTACTTCGAAGTGCTGGGGCAACGTCAAAGTCCCCTTACTCCTCAAAATTTTAAAACTTTGAAGTTACCACGGGGGGGGTGGGAATTTGCTTAGTGAAGTGCTGCCTATGCACGGCAGCACTCCATTAGTAAACTCCAAACACCCTAATCACTACCCTTCCTTCGAAGGAAGGCGGTAGTGTAGACAAGCCCTATAAGTTTGGATCCCACACTCCTTCCTATGTTATCTGAATACTTCCCTCAACTTTCACAACCACGCTGTGTTGTGCTTTTCTGCATTTTATTTTTTAAATCCAGTTTACACCAAATTCATTGCACTACTGTGTATTATGATGCCAACTGTCTGTGCTGGGGCATTTATACAAGCATAGCTAAATCCCAAATATAGATAGAGCCTGTGTTTGTGGGGCTGGATTCTCGTTTTGTGTTATGCGCGGGTTGTAAGTTTTTTCCTTTCATGACATGCTGAACTTGCTGATTTGTGACTTTTTTAGACTTCTGGGACACAGCTGGACAGGAGAGATTCCAGAGTATGCATGCATCCTATTACCATAAGGCCCATGCTTGTATCATGGTAAGGGCATTCTTCTATATCTGGCTTTCATTTTCTTTGTTTAGAGGATTCCTGGCTGGTAACAGAACCTCTTTAATGTTCAGCCTACACCTTACCTGTAGTACTGTTGCCCAAGTATAGGTTCCTGAGTGGCTAAACTGGAGGAGCTCAGAGTGACAAAGAGGTACACAGAGAAGATTTTCTGGGACACAGCAGAGCTGTCCCCGCCCCCATCCTCTGTGTTACTGAGAAATATGAAAGTGCTAGGAGAAGAACATCAAACTGGAGCAGAAGGAAACAGTTCCATAGTTACCTATCTCATAAAACTGGAAGGGACCTTCAGAGGTCATTAAGTCCAGTCCCCTGACCTCACAGCGGGACCTACCACCATCCCTGACAGATTTTTCTTTTTTTTTTTTTTAAATCTATTTGCCCCAAATGGCACCGTCAAGGATTGAGTTCACAACCCTGGGTTTAGCAGGCCAGTGCTCAAACCACACCTTTCAAAAGATGCCACAGTATCATCTCATACTGAGGATACCTTTCCAGGAAAGGGGACCCCAGTTATTAGGAAGACATTGGTAATTGCAGTGGGGAATTAAATTACTAGAAATATATACAGGATTGTGATGAGTGGGAGAATCATGTGGTGACTTGACCACTGGGAGTGAAGATTATGGATCTTCTGAGACATCTAGATAGACTTAAGTCCAGTGCTAGAGAGGAGCTTTTCACATTGGAGGGGGGTAACTAGTGGTGTTCCCCAGGGGTCAGTCCTGGGACCGATCCTGTTCAACTTGTTCATCAATGATCTAGAAAATGAGGTAAGCAGTGAGGTGGCAAAGTTTGCAGATGACACCAAATTGTTCAGGACAGTCAAAACCAAAAGGGATTGTGAAGAACTACAAAAAGATCTCAGCAAACTGAGTGATTGGACAGCAAAATGGCAAATGAAATTTAATGTGGGTAAATGTAAGGTAATGCACATTGGAAAAAATAACCCAAATTACACGTACAACATGATGGGGTCAAATTTAGCTACGACAGATCAGGAAAGGGATCTTGGAGTTATAGTGGATAGTTCTCTGAAGACATCCACGCAGTGTACAGCGGCAGTTAATAAAGCAAATAGGATGTTAGGAATTATTAAAAAAGGGATCGATAATAAGACAAAAGATATCATACTTCCCCTATATAAAACTATGCTACGCCCACATCTTGAGTACTGTGTGCAGATGTGGTCTCCCCACCTCAAAAAAGATATATTGGCATTAGAAAAGGTTCAGAAAAGGGCGACTAAGATGATTTGGGGTTTGGAATGGGTCCCATATGGGGAGAGGCTAGAGAGACTGGGACTTTTCAGTTTGGAAAAGAGGCGATTGAGGGGCGATATGATAGAGGTATATAAAATCATGAATGGTGTGGAGAAAGTGAATATAGAAACATTATTTACCTTTTCCCATAATACAAGAACTAGGGGACACCAAATGAAATTGATGGGTAGTAGGTTCAAAACTAATAAAAGGAAATTTTTCTTCACACAGCGCACAGTCAACCTGTGGAACTCCTTGCCTGAGGAGGCTGTGAAGGCCAGGACTCTATTAGGGTTTAAAAAAGAGCTCGATAAATTTTTGCAGGTTAGGTCCATAAATGGCTATTAGTCAGGGGTAAAGTATGGTGCCCTAGCCTTCAGTACAAGGGCAGGAGATGGATGGCAGGAGATAAATCACTTGATGATTGTCTTCTGTTCTCCTTCTCTGGGGCACCTGGCATTGGCCACTGTCGGCAGACAGGATACTGGGCTGGATGGACCTTTGGTCTGACCCAGTATGGCCATTCTTATGTTCTTATGAGCTGGTGGTTATGGTACCTGTGGGAACTGGTGACATAGGGAAACTTAGGAAACAGGTTCTGGAGTTGAAATTTAAGCTGACAGATAACAGGACCTTGGTAGCAGTGTGTGAAATGCTTCCATTTCTGTGTACAGGGCCAAGTAAATAGGCATAATTACGGGATCTCAATGCATGGATCAGACAATGGTGTAGAGAGGATGGGTTTAGATGTATTAGGAACTGGGGAACCTTTTAGGAAAAGGGAAAGATGGGGTCTAGCTAAATCAAAATGGTCCACAGTTGCTGATCTGTAAAATTGAAAAGGTCATAGAGACATTTTTAGACAAAGGTCTGGGGGAAAACTGACAGATGCGGAGGAGGACATGATACAGACAAATGTTCCAAAGGGGAGGATCTATTAATGGGGATTCTCTATGTCCTAGTAAACAAGGAAGGATAGAAATTGACAAAATGTATATATAAGCTTAAGAAAAACAATCAAATTAAAGATTGTCCCACTCAGTCACATCACGTGAAGGCAGACCAATATTGACAAATTTTGCAAGTGCCTATGTACAAATGGAAGAAGCCTACCTGCTAAGATTGGTGAAGCTGAGTGTCTGGTATTACATGAGGATATTGATATCACAGAAGCTTGGTGGACGGATGATAATCAGTGGGTCATAGTAATACCAGGATACAAAATATAAAGGAATGACAGAGTAGGTCTGGCTTATTTGGGTGTTGTACTATATGGCTACGTCTACACGTGCAGCCAACATCGAAATAGCCTATTTCGATGTTGCGACATCGAAATAGTCTATTTCGATGAATAACGTCTACACGTCCTCCAGGGCCGGCAATGTCGATGTTCAACTTCGACGTTGCTCAGCCCAACATCGAAATAGGCGCAGCGAGGGAACGTCTACACGTCAAAGTAGCACACATCGAAATAGGGATGCCAGGCACAGCTGCAGACAGGGTCACAGGGCGGACTCAACAGCCAGCCGCTCCCTTAAAGGGCCCCTCCCAGACACAGTTGCACTAAACAACACAAGATACACAGAGCTGACAATTGGTTGCAGACCCTGTGCCTGCAGCATAGATCCCCAGCTGCCGCAGAAGCAGCCAGAAGCCCTGGGCTAAGGGCTGCTGCCCACGGTGACCATAGAGCCCCGCAGGGGCTGGAGAGAGAGCATCTCTCAACCCCCCAGCTGATGGCCGCCATGGAGGACCCAGCAATTTCGGCGTTGCGGGACGCGGATCGTCTACACGGTCCCTACTTCGACGTTCAACGTCGAAGTAGGGCGCTATTCCTATCTCCTCATGAGGTTAGCGACTTCGACGTCTCGCCGCCTAACGTCGAAGTTGGTGCCGCTACTTCGAAGTAGCGTGCACGTGTAGACGCAGCTTATATGAAAGAGAGCTCAGATTCAAATGTAGTCAAAATCATAAATGAATCGAATTAGGGGCATGCCTACACAGCAGCCTTATTCTGAAACAAACTGTTCTGGAATAACTTTCAAAGTAACACCTCTACACAAAAATGCATTTTGAAATAGGGCACTTGGCTGTTTCAAAATACATTGTCTGCACACACAGTGCCTGTTTCGTATAAGGGAAAGAGAGGGGCAGTGGCAGCAGCAGCACTGCCCAAAGGTTTTATCCTGCCACTCGGATTCCCTGGAATTCCATGTACATCAAGGGTGCTACCCAGGTAAGTTCCACCTCCATCGCCCACACCCTGCACCCCCAGACAGGTCCCATATCCCTCCTACTCAGACCCCAGCTCCCACCCCCTTCCAGCACCCTCTCTGCTCCCCAGACCCCCACTCCCCCTTCCTGCACCCTCCCTCCTGCACCCTTCACCCCCATCCTGAATTCTCCCTTCTATACTCCAAAGCCTACTGCACCCTTCTTCCCACCCAGAGCTGCATTCCCATCCTACTGCAACCCCTCCCCCTGAGACCCTCATCCCTCTTACACACCCGCTCCTGCTCAGACACCTCCACCCCCAGCCTGCTCCTGCACCTCCTTCCCACCACAGAATCCCCACCTGCAGTCCACTCCTGCCCAAATTGCCCACCCCCAGCACACTCCTGCATGCTGCCTCCCACCCAGCCTGCCCAGGCCACACACTTCAAGCCCACTTCCTAGCAGCCCCCTCCCACACTGAACTCTAACTTGTGGCCCCACCCTACAACCTAGAGGGGCCCACAAGATGTACTAGCCCTGGCCTCCCAGGCTACGGGGGCTGGTGTGCAAGCAGAATGAGGGGAGTGGTGTCTCCTTTTCCCTGCCCAGGTGTGTTCCCTTTTCCAAGCTTTAGTCTCTTTCTCTTTCCTCTGGTCACACTATTGTTCTCAGCTCCTCAATAACATGTTGCTGATCCCTTGGTCTAGATAATTATTGAATTTGGTAAATTAGGCTGGTCTTGACAACTATCCTTACAGGGCACACTAGATCCTTCACCCTGCCCACTCCCCTTGTTATTGTTTGCTCAGCACTATATAAGGCAGGAATCTGCTGGGAAACCAAGAGGCTGGTGGTAAATTATTTCATGGAGAAGGGCTGGTTTTATTTTTAATGGCTTGAAGATAGTTTCCCATTGATCACAGACTCTCTTTTACTATCTTCCTGCCAGTTTTCATCCCCTATGTTGGTATTTGGTCTAAGCCAATTATAATAAATTCAGACAGTGAGTTTCTAAACATCTCTCTTCAGCATCTTCCCTTAAGGCACTAACTCTGCACTTCTCTGTGTTTAAAAAGAAAGGCACTGATATGACATTTTGGGCTGAGTTCTTTATAAATGCTCAATACTGTGGATTGCTCAGGAACTGACAGGTGGCTCTTCCTCGGCAGGTATTTGATGTGCAGAGGAAGGTCACCTACAAGAACCTGAGTAACTGGTACAAGGAGCTGAGGGAGTTCCGTCCAGAGATTCCTTGCATTGTGGTGGCCAACAAAATTGATGGTGAGTGTTTCTGTATCTTAGGCTTTCAGTACTGTGGGATGATCCTTTTGGTGACATGGTTGTTTACTAAGCCTGGCTGGGCCCAAGGCTTTCTTGGAGATGGACGCAATAGGGCATATTTTACTTTAGAAAAAGGTGGCTTCTGTGCTGGCTTTTCATAGAATGTTTTTGCCTTTTAACTTTGCTTTGTTCACAAAAAGAAACGAAAACGCAAATTTGTTTTCAGCACAGACATAAACATAGAGCTCTGTCCTGACATCACTCAGCCTCCTTCCTGCCACCTCCCCATCTCTGAACAGCAGCTTGCACCACACTGGACAGCTGGCAGAGCCCTCTGAACTCACCATGTTCCCTGACATTGTTGCTCCTATTTATAGTCTATATTGTGGAAGTACCCAGAAGTCCCATCCAGATCAAACCCCTGACTGTATGGTGCTGTGCAAACATAGGATGAGATTGCCTCTGCCCCAAAGAGGCTGCAGTCTACTTGGGGAAGAGATGCAACAAGTGAGCCTGACAAACAGTGGGAGAGAGAACAAGGGTGATATTTCTGTGATATGCAGGTACTTTGCAAGCGTCATAGGAACTGAACCAGTGTTAGCCCTAGTGAGAAATGTTTGAAAGACATCTCTAGCACAGCCAGAGCCATGCAGGCTGGGAGCTGGGATGGGAGAAAAGCCATGCTCTGTTGTTTTCACTGCACCTCACCGTGAGGTGAGAGTCCTTGTAGGGGTATCTCTATAGAGAGTTCTGGATCAGCCACACAAAAGTTCTTTTCCATCATGTACTTTCTTGTTAACTTAGTTTCGCCTGCCACTCTTTGCAGGGACCCATACTTAGAATCATAGAAGAAGAAGAGTAGGACTGGAAGGGACCTCGAGAGGCCATCGAGTCCAGCCCCCTGCCCTCACGGCAGGACCAAGCACTTCCTAGACCATCCCTGAAAGCCATCTATCTAACCTCTTCTTAAATATCTCCAGTGATGGAGATTCTACCACCTCCCTTGGCAATTCGTTCCAGTGTTTGATCACCCTGACAGTTAGGAACTTTTTCCTAATATCCAACCTGAACCTCCCCTACTACAATTTAAGTCCATTACCTCTTGTTCTATCCTCAAAGGCAAGGAAGAACAAGTTCCCTCCCTCTGCCTTATGACACCCTTTTAGATAGCTGAAAACTGCTGTCATGTCCCACCCTCAATCTTCTCTTTTCCAAACTAAACAAGCCTAATTCTTTCAGCCTTTCTTCATAGGTCTCTAGACCTTTGATCATTCTCGTTGCTCTCCTCTGGAGACCCTCTCCAATTTCTCCACATCCTTCCTGAACTGCGGTGCCCAGAACTGGGCACAATACTCCAGCTGAGGCCTAATCAGCGCAGAGTAGAGCGGGAGAATGACTTCTCGTGTTTTGTTCACAAGACACCTGTTTATGCAACCTAGAATCATGTTTGATTTTTTTGCAACAGCATCACACTTTTGACTCATATTTAACCTGTGGTCCACTATAACCCCTAGATCCCTTTCTGCTGTACTCATTCCTAGGCAGTCCTTTCCTATTCTGTATGTGTGACACTGATTGTTCCTTCCTAAGTGGAGCACTTTGCATTTGTCCTTATTAAACTTCATCCTGTTTACCTCAGCCCATTTCTCCAGTTTATGCAGATCCTTTTGAATTATGACCCTATCCTCCAAAGAAGTTGCAACCCCTCCTAGCTTGGTATCATCTGCAAACTTAATAAGTGTACTTTCTATGACAATATCTAAATCATTAATGAAGATATTGAACAGAACCGGTCCTAAAACAGACCCCTGTTTAGCCCCACTAGTTATACTTTTCCAGCAGGACTGAAAGCCATTAATAACTACTCTCTGGGTACGGTTATCCAGCCAGTTGTTCACCCACCTTATAGTAGCCCCATCTAAGTTGTATTTGAGTAGTTTATTGATAAGTATATTATGTGAGACCGTGTCAAATGCTTTGCTGAAGTCTAGGTATACACATCCACTGCTTCTCCCTTATCCACAAGACTCATTATTCTATCAAAGAAAGCTATTAGATTGGTTTGACATGATCTGTTTTTAACAAAACCATGCATGGCTGTTCCCTATCACCTTACCACCTCCCAATTGCTTGCAGATGATTTCTTTAATGACCTGCTCCATTATCTTTCCTGGCACAGAAGTTAAGCTGACTGGCCTGTAGTTTCCCGGGTTATTCTTGTTCCCCTTTTTATAAATGGGTACTATATTTGCCCTTTTCCAGTCTTCTGGAATCTCTCCCGTCTCCCATGATTTTCCAAAAATGATTGCTAAAGGCTCAGATACCTCTTCTATCAGCTCCTTGAGAATTCTAGGATGCATTTCATCAGGCCCTGGTGATTTGCAGACATCTAATTTTTCTAAGTAAATTTTAACTTGTTCTTTTCTTATTTCAACTTCTAAGCCTACCCCTTTTTCACTAGCATTCTCTATGTCAGGCATTCCTTCAGATTTCTCAGTGAAGACCGAAACAAAGAAATC
Organism: Carettochelys insculpta; assembly: GCF_033958435.1. Lineage (NCBI taxonomy): Eukaryota > Metazoa > Chordata > Testudines > Carettochelyidae > Carettochelys > Carettochelys insculpta. Next base: position 382,589,167 of record NC_134137.1, on the reverse strand, counting down.
GTTAAACATCTCTGCCATTTCCAAATTCCCTGTTACTGTTTCTCCCTCCTCACTGACCAATGGCCCTACCCTCTCCTTGGTCTTCCTCTTGTTACCAATGTATTTGTAAAAAGCCTTCTTGTTTCCCTTTATGCTTGTAGCTAGCTTGAGCTCATTTTGTGCCTTAGCCTTTCTAATCTTGCTCCTGCATGCTCGTGTTGTTTGCCTATACTCATCCTTTGTAATTTGTCCTAGTTTCCATTTCTTATACAATTCCTTTTTTAGTTTGAGATCATGCACGATCCCCTGGGTAAGCCAAGGCAGTCTTTTGCCATATTTTCTATCTTTCCTACGCAGTGGGATAGCTTGCTTTTGGGACCTTAATAATGTCCCTTTGAAAAACTGCCAACTCTCCTCAGCCGTTTTTCCCCTCAGTTTAGCTTCCCATGGGACCTTACCTACCAGCTGTCTGAGTTTACCAAAATCTGCCTTCCTGAAATCCATTATTTCTATTGTACTGTTTTCCCTTCTACCCTTCCTTAGAATTGTGAACTCTATGATTTCATGATCACTTCCACCCAAGCATCCTTCCACTTTCAAATTCTCAATAATTTCCTCCCTGTTTGTTAAAATTAAATCTAGAACAGTTTCCCCCCGGTAGCTTTTTCAACCTTTTGGAATAAAAAGTTGTCTGCAATGCAATCTAAGCATGTATTGGACAGTCTGTCCCCTGCTGTATTAGTTTCCCAACGTATACCTGGATAGTTGAAGTCCCCTATCACCACCAAATTCTGGGCCCTGGATGATTTTGTTAGCTGTTTAAAGAAAGCCTCATCCACCTCTTCCAGCTGGCTAGGGGGCCTGTAGTAGACGCCTAGTAGGACCTCATCCTTGTTTTTAACTCCTCTGAGTCTAACCCAGAGACTTTCAACCCATCCATCTCCTACGTCCATCTCCACCTCTGTCCAAGTGTGTACATTTTTAATATACAAGGCAATACCTCCTCCCTTCTTTCCCTATCTGTCCTTCCTAAGCAGGCTGTACCCTTCAATACCAACATTCCAATCATGAGTATTATCCCACCACGTTTCTGTGATGCCAACGATATCATAGTTGTATTCATTTATTAGTACTTCTAATTCTTCTTATTTATTTCCCATACTTCTTGCATTTGTATATAGGCATCTCAGACATTGATTTGGTCTTGCCTCCCAGTTTTGCCCTGGCCCTCTTTTTACTCTCCCAGTGTAGCCCATACTCCGTCCCATTTCAAGTTCATCTCCCAGGTATCCATGCTCTCCACTTACCTGCAGGCTTTGCTCACCTGCCCCCGTCGAACCTAGTTTAAAGCCCTCCTCACTACGTTAGCCAGCCTGTGTCCGAATATGGTCTTCCCCCTCCTCGAAAGGTGAACACCATCTCTGCCTAGCAGTCCTTCCCGGAAAAGGATCCCATGGTCAAAGAAACCAAAGCCTTCCGGGCAACACCATCTACACAACCAAGCATTCACCTCCAGGATACACCTGTCTCTGCCTGGGCCCCTACCTCTGACAGGCAGGATTGAAGAGAATACCACCTGCACCCCAAACTCCCTGACCCGTGCCCCCAGAGCCCTGAAGTCACTCTTGACCTGCTCAGCGTCACACCTCGCAGTATCATCAGTGCCCACATGGATGAGAAGCATGGGATAGTAGTCAGAGGGCTGGATAATCCTCAACAATGCCTGCGTAACGTCTCAGATACGGGCCCCCGGCAGGCAGCACACCTCCCGAGATGAAATGTCAGGGCGACAGATGGGTGCCTCCGTCCCCCTCAGAAGAGAGTCTCCAACCACCACTACTCTACGTTTCCTTCTTGCAAGGGTGGCAGTAGACTTCCCAGACTTGGGGGTACGAGGCTTCTCCTCTTCTGTACAGGGTAATTCTTGGTCTCCTGTATCGAGTACAGCATAACGGTTTTCCAGTACCACGGTGGGAGGGTTCTGAGCAGGGGTGGGACACTGCCTGCTGCGAGAAGTAACCAGCTGCCAGTGTCCACCTTGGTCCACCTCCTCCAGTGGTTTATCAGCCGTCCTGTGCACTGGGACAGTTACCTCCGCAGTCTCCACCTGAATACTATCCAGGAACTGCTCATGGACTCGGATACTCCTCAACCTGGCCACCTCCTCCTGTAGCTTCCCCACCTGCTGCCTGAGAGATTCCACCAGCAGGCACCTTTCACACTGAATATTCCCCTCAGCCTGGGTATCAGTAAGTGGGAACGGCAAGCCACAGTCCTTGCAGAACCACACCAGGATCTGGGTAGAAACATCCATGGTCAGGCAGTCTGTCTGGCTACAGGCACAAGTGGAGGGACCATTCAAACCATGTAGGGGAACTTCCTAGCAAGATATGTCCCCATGCAGGTTGCATGGACTCCTTCTCTATGCTGTCCCAGCACAGCCAGCAGTGATAGCTCACCATCTGCTTCTCCTTTCCTCCTCCAGCGGATATGAAAATGACTCAGAAAAGCTTCAACTTTGCCCGGAAGTTCAATCTGCCCTTCTATTTTGTCTCAGCTGCAGATGGCACCAATGTAGTGAAGGTGAAGCTTGGCGGTGGAGGTGGGCTTGGTGCCTGGCTGTATCGGGGGGCAGAAAAGAGGAGGGGTTCTTTGGGAGACAGGATGTGTCACTGGCTGCCTCCCAAGTGTGTGTGGGGAGATTGTCTCATGGCTGGTTTCTCTAGGGTGCTGTGGGGTGGGGTGGGCAAAAGTCCTGTGGGTTCAGCTGGGGTTGGGCCTCTGATTCCCAAAGTGACAAGTGCCCCTGTTTTTCTTCAGCTCTTCAGTGATGCTATCAAACTGGCTGTCGCATACAAACAGAATTCAGGGGATTTTATGGATGAGGTCATGCGGGAGCTGGAGGTAAGAGCCCTGCCTGAAGCTCCCCTCCCTCTCCTTAGTGTGCTGCCAGCACCACACCCCTGTGCTCTCACTAGGAAAATGTTCCCAGTCCTGGCTCAGAGTGGGTTGAGAGGGCATCTGTGCTGGGAGCATCATGCAGATCATGTACAACCAGTCCAGGTCAAATAGGGGGTGAGGTGGAGCCAGTGCTGGGATCATTGTGGTAATCCTGGACAACTTGTCTCAGCTCAGTGCCAGGGGAGGGCTGGTCTGGGAGTGTCATGGGGATGCCAGACAATCAGTCCCAGGTTGGGGGCGGAGGTATTGAGGTGCTTTGTGGTGGGGACTAGCTGGTTCTCATTTGCTTTTCATCATTCCCCGTCTTGCTCCCTTCCAGAACTTCGAACTGCAGAAAAAGGGAGAGGACTCCGATAAAGATGAGAGCAACCCCGAGAGGAAACTGCCATCCACCTGAGCCTAGGCTTTAGACCAACTTTGTGTTGCTCCCCATCGCCCAGCTCCTTCATGGTTAGTTAAAGCTGCCACTCAGCCTGAGGAGAGCAGGTTTCTCATGCGCTGACCATGCTGGGGGCCTCCCCTCCCTGGGGAGACTGTTTGGGCCTGATCTTCCTGGCCTCGGTCCCACCCTCTTGAGCAACCACGATGCAGAAGGGACAAGAGTACATGTAACTGCTGCCTGTGGTGCCAGGGGAGGACAGGACATTGCTGGGGAATGGGGCCACTGTCCACCCTGCCGGGAAAGGCCCTGCTCACATGTGTATTAGTGGAGCCCAGCTTGAAAAAAACACTAAAAGATTGTTTTTGCTAAGTGTTGAGTCTGAGTCCTTCCTGCACCTGTACCTTGCGTACGTGTTTGAATACCGGCCCTTACCATTGTTGTTTCAACCCAATCAGCTCTGCTTTCTACCCCTCCCCAACCTAACTGACCATTCCAGCCCACCCGCTCCACCCCAATGTTTCTCCAGTATTGTGTGTGCCACCTGTCATCATGCCCAGTGTTCAAGCCCATCTGGTTTTGTGTGCCCCCCTTTCCCAGATCACCATAAGCCATACCTCGCTTGCCTTGCTCCATCATTCTAGCCCACCTGGCCATGTGTGAAGCCCTGTTCCTGTGGGGCTCTGGGCTTGGCATAAGGGGTTTAATAGAACAGAAGCAGAGCAGGCTGTGTCATGGGCACTGTTTTATTTCTTTGGTGTCAGGTCAGCTTTCAGTCTCTCCATCCACAAGGAGGACAGGCAGGATAGGAGCTGGGTGCTGATGCAGAGTCTTCTACAGCAGTGGGCAAAGTATCAGAAATGGCCACTGTCCATCTCAGCCTCCGCTGTGCTCTGCTCCCCTCCCCTCTCAAGTCCCCTTTCCCTTCAGGCTTTGTAGGAACTCATGCAGCTTCCTGAAGAAGTCCAACAAGCTGCTCTGGCCTGATGGACAGGAGCCTGTCCTTGTTCTGGACCTGGGCCTGACTTTCCCCAAGATCCAGTCATGAAAGTGCTGAGTGGAGCTGTAGACCCCTGGCCTCTGGGCCTTGGCGCAGCCCAGCCCCCAGCTGGTGACTCCAATGACCCAGAAACGCTTTGACCTTTCTTCTGCACACATGAGGGGACCACCACTGTCACCCTGTAGAAGGGGAGAGAGATCTGAGGTGCAGCCAAATTGTCACAAGCTTGGCAGTAAGGCTGACTCCTCCTTGGGAGAGGCTTACCAATCCACATTCCTCCCTTTGGCATCTGCCACTGGGAGAAATTTGTCAGCTAGAGCTAAAGGGAAGGGGGCCAACCCCTCGGTCCTGGCTAGCATTGGCAAAGCCCTAACACACATTCAAAAAGCTAACAGTCTTGCGGTGTTCCCTGCCCCTGGAGATGGACTCTCTAGGAGCTGCAGCCAGGATTCCTCCATCAGAAGTCAGCTACACTTCTCTGTTAGCTCATACCATGGATTAGTGAGCACTGAGCAGTAAGTGCCCTTCTTTTCCTCCTCCTCCAATACAGGGTCCTCTTTGGTCATGCCCTGGGTCGGCAACCTGTAGCTCCAGAGTTGCATGTCGCTCTTTAAGGAGCCACTTGTGGCTCCAAGAGCAGTCGCCACTGACTCCTCTTGCAGCTCTGGAGGCTGCTGCTGCTTAAACAAAAATATAAATCCAGTTGTCCACTGTTGAGCCAACTGAATTTAGTTTTTTTTCAGTAAACAGTGGCAGCCGGAGCTGCTCAGCAGTCAGCTGTGGCAGGAAAGAAAGCTGGCTATATAGGGAGCCACCCCACATGGGCGGAAGTCTAAGCCAGCAGGAGAACTTGGGGGAGGGCCACCAGGACTATCTCTGCTGAAGCCATGCAGCCATGCCAAGAAGGAGGAGGAGAAGGCAGCGGCTGTGCCCAAACTGCACGCACTAAGGCGAGTTAAGCCTGAGGGGGGGTGGGAGGTTGTGGTTCAGAGGGGTTAAGCGTGTGAGTGCTGGGGAAGGTTGGGGTTGAAGGGAGTGAATCCTGGGGATGTTGGGGTGGGTTTGCAGAATGTGGGGGTAAAGCCTGGGGATAGGGGGCATATTTGGGGCTGAGGCAGATAAAACTTGGAGACTGGGGTAACTTAACTTTCTAACTGGTACAAATTATTGTGTGTGTGCTGTTCTTAAAACGGGTGATAAAAAGCACAGTTTGCTGTTATTTATTAAGGACTATCTTATATTTACATGCATTGTGGGTCTTGAAGGATTGATTTTGTAACTGAATTTGGAAAAATGACTCTTCTCACAATTTTGGTTGCAGACCCTTGATCATGCCTCTGAACATAGTATGGCTTGGTGGCTTCACTCCCTGCCCTCATGTGCTAGAGCACTGGGGCCTTGCTCACAGCTGTGCTTGCCATGTCAGGGTATCTGCCTCACTGGCCCTGAGAGCTCCTGACCCATACTGGGTCTCTGAGTCAGTGACATTAGAGATAAAAACTGCCTACTGGGCCACACTCAGCTATTTTTGTAGCTTGTTTCCTTTGGCCTCTCCCTTAGTGTTCTGGACAGTCACACTTTTGAGGACACGAAATTGATCTCTTCCCACTTACTTTGGGACAGTGCCATAGCCCAATGCAGCTCATTATGCATGGGATCTACAGAATCATAAGGCTGGAAGGGACCTCAGGAGGTCATCTGGTCCAGCCCTCTGCTTCAAGCAGGATCAACCCCTACTAAGTCATCCCAGCCAGGACCTTGTCCAGACGGGACTTAAAAGCCTCAAGGGATGGAGAATCCACCACCTCTCTAGGCAACGCATTCCAATGCTTCACCACCTGCCTGGTGAAGTAGTTCTTCCTAATATCTAACCTACACCTTTCCCTCTTCAACTCCATGTTCTGCCATCTGACACCACTGAGAACAGTTTCTCACCCTCCTTTTTAGAGCTTCCCTTCAGGAAGTTGAAGGTTGCTATTAAATCACCTCTAAGTCTTCTCTTCTGTAAACTAAACAAGCCCAAATCCCTCAACCTCTCCTCATAGGTATTGTGCTCCAGACCCTTAATCATTTTTGTTGCCCTTCGCTGAACCTGCTCGAGCAAATCCACATCCTTTTTATACTGGGGGGCCCAAAACTAGACACAGTATTCCAGAGGTGTCCTCACCAGTGCTGAATAAAGATGAATAACTACTTCTCTAGATCTGCTCGAAATGCTTCTCCTAATGCACCCCAGTATGCCGTTAGCTTTCTTGGCTACAAGGGCACACTGTTTACTCATATCCAGCCTTTCATCCACCATAACCCCTAGGTCCCTTTCCATCGTACTGCTGCTGGGCCAGTTGGTCCTCAGCCTGTAACAATGTTTGGGATTCTTCTGCCCCAGGTGCAGGACTCTACACTTCTCCTTATTGAACCGCATCAGATTTCTTTTGGCCCAATCCAATTTATCCAGGTCCCTCTGGATTCTCTCTCTACCCTCCAACGTATCTACCTCTCCCCCTAGTTTTGTGTCATCCGCAAACTTGCTGAGGGTGCAACCCAGTCCCTCAACCAGGTCATTAGTAAAGATGTTGAATAACACCAGCCCCAGAACTGAGCCTTGCGGTACTCCGCTTGAAACAGACCACCATCCAGATATTGAGCCATTGACCACTACCCGTTGGGCCCAACCATCGAGCCAGCTTTCTATCCATCTTATAGTCCAAGGATCCAATCCATATTTCCTTAACTTATGGACAAGAATGTTGTGGGAGACCGTATCAAAAGCCTTGCTGAAGTCAACGTATATCACATCCACTGACTTCCCCATGTCCACAGAGCTTGTTACCTCGTCATAGAAGCTAATCAGATTGGTGAGGTAGGACTTGCCCCTGGTGAATCCATGTTGGCTACTTTTGATCACTTTCCCCTCTTCCAAGTGCTTCAAAACAGATTCCTTGAGGATTCCCTCCATTATTTTCTCAGGGATTGAGGTAAGGCTGACAGGTCTATATTTCCCTGGATTGTCCTTCTTTTCTTTTTTAAAGATGGGCACTACGTTTGCCTTCTTCCAGTCATCCAGTATCTCCCCTGATCTCCAAGAGTCTTCAAGGATAATGACCAAAGGTTCAGCAATGACCTCTGCCAATTCCCTCAGTACCCTGAGGTGCATTAAAGCCAGACTCATTGACTTGTGCACATCTAGTTTTTCTAGCTCAGAACTTGTTCCTTCCCCACAGATGGCTGCCCTCCACCTTCCCATACTGCATCATCTAGGACCGTCCTGGGGAAGTTGACTTTGTCTGTGAAGACTGAGGCAAAAAAAGCATCGAGTACTTCAGCTTTTCCTGCATCATCTGTCACTAGGTTACCTCCCTTATCCAGTAATGGCCCCACACCTTCTCTGATAACCTGTTTATTGTTCACATGCCTGTAGAAACCCTTCTTGTTACTCTTCCCATCCCTTGCCCACTGAAGTTCCAATTGCGCTTTCGCTTTCCTGATTACTGCCCGGCATTCTCCAGCTGTATGTTTATACTCCTCCTTAGTCAGCTGTCCACATTTCCATTTCTTGTATGCATCCTTTTTGAATTTAAGCTGACTAAGGATTTCCCTGTTAAGCCAAGCTGGTTGCCTACCATATTTGCATTTCTTACTACTCAGTGGGATTGTTTGTTCCTGTGCCTTCAGTAAGACTTCTTTAAAGTACTTCCAGTTCTCTTCAACTCTTTTCCCCTTCATCTTCATTTCCCAAGGGATCCTGCTCATCCAGTCTGTTAGGGAATCAAAGTCTGCTCTTCTGAAATCAAGGGTCTGTATGTCACTGCTCACCCTTCTTCCTTTCGTCCGGATCCTGAGATCTACGGTCTCATGGTCACTGCAGCCCAGGTTCCCTTCCACTTCTATTTCTATACTGTCCCCCTCCTTTTGACTAGGATCTCATGGGTTTTACACCCCTAAATACAATGATACAGAAAGAGAGAAAAGCAAAGACATTTCCAGCTGAGATTACCCCTGACATGGGCATATGGAAGGATTCAGGCAGCAGGCAGATTGAGGAGAAGGTGCCCATACCACCTAGGGGAAGAGGCCAGTGCTGGGCAAACAGAAAGACAGAGGCAAAAGGCATGGGCTTTAAAATGAAGTATGGGAGTTTGGAATGGACTGGGCACCAGTGGAGAATCCTGAGGATGGGTGAGAAGGAATGATTTGGTCTCACTTTCCCATAGCCAACAGAACTGAAACTGCTCAGGTTGGAGGAGGTAGAGGAGGATCCTGGAGGAAAAGAAGATGGAGGCAGAACACCAGGTAGGGATACGGGAGGATGGAGAGGCAAGGTCCCCAGTAGGGAGTCCAGCAAAACAGTGGAAAATGAGAGTTCTAGGTAGAGATCCCAGATGAGGGGTTGAGAGGCCACAGCAGAGGCATCTGAGTGGGGCTAGGGCTGGCTGTGAACTGAGAGGGCTCCAGCCTGCATACCTTGCAGCTTGTCACTCTCTAGGGCAGGCTGGGGATGCCTGAAGAGGGCATGGGGGATTGGGGTTAGTGCTGGGAGTGGGGCATGTGGTCAGAGGCCTATGGCCTGCAATACCTGGCAGCTGTCGATGCCTCCTTGCTCATACCCTGCACACAGGTTGTTGCTGGCAATGGCCCCATTGTACCAGCGGCTGCTGTTACAGGTTGAAATGTCAATGAGATGCACTTTGGCTTCCTGCAGGATGTCGGCTGTTTCCAGGGCTGTGGGGACATGAAGAATATTTTCTGCAGAGCTCCTAGCCCAGGGGCTGTCAAGATACAGCCCACAGGCTGGATTTGGCCCACCAAACCTTTTAATCCGGTCTGTTGCCAGCCCCTATGGCTGCAGAGGGGGAGGGCTTTGGGTGCCTCCCCAAGCAAAATCTTTCAACTCCCATTGGCCAGTTTCATGTACTACCCCTGCCCCAGCAAAATCTCTCAGCTATGTAGCACAATTTCTCCAATAGGAGAAATTCCTATTCCAGCCAATAGGAGCTGAGAGATTTTGCTTGGGACAGGGGCAGCACACAAAACCAGCCAATGGGAGCTGAGAGATTTTGCCAAGAGTGAGGTTAGCACACCACAATTTCTCAGCTCCCATTGGCCAGTTTATTTTACCTGATAGCCCCCCCCCCGATCCCCCCGCACGCAGAGAACTACATGGAACAGCCACTGGGGCTGTTGGCAGGCAAGAGTATGCTCCTGGCCAGAGCCTGCTTGTAGCACCATATTCCCATATTCCAACCCTCTCCCAGACCTTATTTCCCACCCTATGCCCCTTACCCAGGCCAGAATCTTCTCCTGCTCCCATAGTCACGCCTGGACCCTGCACCCAAATACCCCACCCCAGGTCACAGCCCTCTCCTTCAACTGAACTCTCTCTCAGACCTCACACCCTATCCTACACCTGAGCCCCTACCCCAAGCTCTCTTCTGCACCCAACTTCCATCCCAGACCAGCACCTCTCCATATAAAAAGTGTGGCCCTTGGCCACTTACCAAATCTTGGAGTGGCTCCCATCAAAAATTATTGGTCACCCCTGTCCTAACCCTCTCTCCCGTTCCCCAAGATCTCGCATGGGTGTGCTCCTCACATTTGACTCTCTCCTCTATCAGCTTTGTGGTAGGAAGTTTTGCTAATACATCCCCTCATCTTCCTCGCTCGCCTAGGGGGGTCAAGTTTGGATCCAGCCTGTGGAAGACACAAGCCCTTGGCACAATGAGGTGTGTGGGGCACTGATACTGTCAGGAGGATCAGCTGCTGTCTTTTCACAGCAGCAGAGGCCTAGGCCTTCAGAGTAGAAGATCTCAGTAGTCCCCAGTGAGGTCGCTGTGCCTGTGCTGGGACAGGTGCCTAGTTAGAAGTTACAGGGAACCTGTGGCTCTCACATGTCTCCTGCGTGACACCCCAGCCGCTGATATAGCAGTGGGACAAATTCCACATGTCCATTGTGGCTGCAGGCAGGCAGGCAGGCTGTGCATATTCATTGCACTCGATGGGCTGGTTGAGCTCCAACAGAGCGACGTCATTATTCTCCATGCGAGGCTCATAGCGCTCATGCTGCACCACCTGTTTGATGGAGCGCACCTGGGTCTCAGGGCCAAGTTGGGATAGCTGGGACGCACCAATCACAACACGCCACTGTGGAAGCAGCCTGAAGGACAGAGTGGGAATCAGTCTTGGGATGGAGAGAGGAAGGGATAGAAAGGTTCATCTCCCAGCCAGTGGAGGGCACCAGAGAGATGCACTGTAGCTGGGTGCATTACACTGCCCTATTTTCTGAGGTGCAGGGAAGAGAGCATCTGCAGGGAGCCAGGTACAGAAAAACAACAGGGGCCAGTGCTGGGTAGTGTGTTCTCCAGCACCCAGGGAATGGTGCCAAACTGCGGGACAGACCATGGTGCCATTTTCTTTCCCCAGGAGGATAACCCCATGGCATGGCCAGTTCCACAGTATTTCCCAGGTGCCCTTCTGGCTTACAAGTGCTGGGCATACATGGAAAAGTAGGTGGGGTGGCCTGACCTGTTCCTTATCTGGCACCGTGCCTATGCTGTAAAGGCACCCCTCTCCAAAGATCCCCTATCTCACCTTCTCTTGGCTTTGAAGCAGTGAGCTGCTGTGAGGACCCAGCGGGCGCTGATGAGGGACCCACCACATGAATGCCGAGGGCCCATTCGGGTCAGGATCTGGATGCTGACGAGCCAGGGCCATGCCCCCGGCAGGGCATCAACACCACCCACGATCCGCATCCCACCATAACCAGACACCAGGGGGCGGCGCCCACAGACTGCACTAGAGACGAAAGTGTGTTACTGCATTGCTGCAGGGATTTAACACCGTGGGGCTGAACTTTACCCTAAGATGTTTCTGACTCCCCAGGTCTTTCCATGCATCTGCTGTCATGCCAACTGCCTTTCCCTGCATGCAGCCTGTGGGCAACAGCAAGGCCTAGGAGCCCTTTGTGTTACCAACATCATGTGAGCTGATGCATGAGATTTATGTGCCAGGGCATCATTGCCAACCCCTAAAGCACAGCTATCACCTGAACCTGGGAATGTCCCAGGGATCATTGGCAGGAGAACCTCATGCTGGGGGTGGAAACAATGTGCTTTGGTGTAGGTGAAGTGCCCCATCGGGACCACTCTTCCTGCGGGGCCAGGGATAGCTCAGAGGTTTGAGCATCAGCCTGCTAAGCCCAGAGTTGTGAGCTAAATCCTTGAGGGGGCCATGTAGGGATCTGGGGCAAATACATTTAAAAAAAAATCTGTCAGGGATACTGGTAGGTCCTGCTGTGAGTGCAGGGGACTGGACTCAATGACCTCTGACAGTCCCTTTCAGCTCTATGAGATACATATACATCTCTGCTCAAGACCCCTATGCCACTTACTCACAGCTGCCATTCATGCTGTGACTGGGCCAGGCCAGGGTGTAGAACAGGAAGAGGGAGAGCAGTCTCATCTTCTTCCAGAGTGCCAGGGCACCTGAATCTGCAGAGCTGTGCCTCACCACTTGTGACATCATAGACCAAGTCTTGGGCTTCTGACCAATCAGTGTCAAACTGACATGACATCATACAGGTCTATGGTTTCCTCCTTCTTTTGTGACTCAAGTGCAGCTGAGAAGATGGTGCAGGAGGCCTCAGGGCCAATGATGTGAACACTGAGGGAATGACATAGAAGGTGATTTTCATGGGCAATGGAGATACCTGGGGGCAGGTAGGAATGGGTAGGCTACTGGCATTTCTGCTTAAAGCACATGGGAAATCTCCCTGGATAGTGTATCCAACTTGGCAGGCTCTCCTCCCATCCCGCTGGCTCTCTACTAGGCCACATTGCAGGTTATGCAAGCATGTTCTCAAGGTACTCTGTACCCTGCTGAGGCATCATGGAATAGGTGCCTAGGTTCTCCCAGAGTGCAGTGATAACATAAACATAAACTACAACAAAGAACATAGCCCCAAGTTCCAGCTAGATCAATGTCCTGTACCCCTTGCCTGAACTAGATGCTCCAGAGGAAAGTTTATGACCCCCAAATCAGAATTTGCTTCTTCCTCCAAAGTTATAATTCTAATCTTTAACTGTTAGGCCGTGTCTACACTGGTACAAATCTTTGAAATAGCCATGCTAATGGCCATTTTGAAGATTACTCATGAGGTACTGAATTGAATGCACTGGGTCCTTTTTGAAATGACCCCACACATTTCAAAATCCCCTTATTCCTGTCAGCTGAGAGGAATAAGGGGATTTCGAAATGTGCGGGGTCATTTTGAAAACGACCCCCTTGTAGCTGCGCCGCAGCCAGAAGCGTGCTAATGCTACACTAAGGCGCTGAACATTCAATTCAGCGCCTCATTAGTAATCTTTGAAATAGCTGTTAGCATGGTGATTTGGAAGATTTGTACCAGTGTAGGCATGGCCCTAGAGATGGTTCTTCAGGATTTAATCCAGTGTTTAATAACCCTTCCAAGGCCACTTTTGTGTTAATACTCATAAATCTGGATATTTTTGTCCATATAAATGACCAGTCCTTTTTGGACTTTTGCTAAGTTTTTGGCCTTAACAACTTCCATGGTAACAGAGTGAGTTCTACAGACTATGCATTGTTAGGGACAGTATTTTCTTTTAGTGGTTTTCAGTTTGCTCCCTTTTGATTTAATCATATGTTCCCTGGTCCTTGGGCAGTGAGACAAGGAAAACAGAAGCTCCTGATCCAACGTCATGAGGTCAGTTTTTACTTTATAGATTTTTGTCATGCCCCCTTATTCATCTCCTTGCTAAAGTAATAATCCCGATCTCTTTAATCTTTCTTGCTATGAGTTTTTCCAGGTCTCTGATCATTGCCAACATCCTTCTCTTCTACTCCCTCAAATGCTGCTGTATCCAACTGAGACTGCACCATTGACTATATGACATTACAATAGTCTCTGTGTTAGTCTCCAGGCCACACCTTAGGCATCCATGTTCTTTGCTGACTGGCTTGACTGTGTTTCCTATAGAGTTGTCTGCACTGGCACCAAGGTCCTTTTCTGAGCTGATAGAGCCTTGTAATGTATGAGCAGTTCACATTTTCCTGCCCAGTGTACATTTATCTACATTGATAGTGGACAGATGTTCCCATGTGGTGCATGGTTGTGAGATAAGAACGTGTGGAGGGATGTGTCACACAGGGATGTGTGTGAAGTTTGGCCATGATCTAAGGTACTGCTTAGTTTGCACTGGGAGCAGCCCAGCCAATGCCTGCAGCATGTGCTGCACAGACTTGACCTGTTTAAGACAGCAGAGATATATTTAGTTAGTCTTTAAACAGTGCTTTGATGATGAAAAGCATCAACCAACAGCGCAGTGTAGTTATTTATGTCACTTGTGCTTCCGGGGCAGTGAATGCACCATGCACTTGGGAAGTGTGTTGCTCAAAAGCTTAACTTTCCAGCCACATTCCCTAGCCTATCTGCAGAGAATCCATCAAACCTGGGCCATGCTTAGTGGGGAAAACCCTTTCTAAGTTTGAGGGAGTGAGCAGAGCCATTCAAGGCAAGAGCCTCCCTCTGATTATGACACCTTGACAAAGAAGTCAGCCTGCTTCAGAGGGTGAGGTCTTTGAAAATAATTGTCCTTCTATGTAATTCTAACATAGGCACTGCGGGTGGGCATGATGGATTTGAATGAGGGGCACCTGTCTGAGGCTTTTAAACTTCCATGGCCAGTATCAGGATTCTTCAGTCTTGGGGAATACCAGGAAGCCTGAGTGCAATGGGTAGAGCAGGGTGCACTGGGAGATTTTAAGGTCAGCAAAGAACATTATAATTAAATACATTATGCATTATTCCTACTCCGAATGTGTTTCACTTTGGCTTCCAGCCGTGAGCTCTTATTCTGCCTTTGTCTGCTGTGATAAAGAGAACCATGCTCCCAGAAGTCTCCTCTTTATGTAAGTACTTGTCAATGATGGTCAAGTTACTTCTCAGAATGTTCTTAGTCTCTTGCTGTAAGGCATGCTTCCCAGACCCCAAAACATTCTCAGAGCGCCACTAAATTTACCAATATCTTTACTGAAACGCAGACTCAGAACTGGATACAGTATCCAGCAATGGTCTCACCAGAGTTGTATACACAGGTGATATCATCAGCGCAATCATACCTGATACCCCGCTTGCTAATACATCCAAGGATCACATTCTCCCTCCTAACCACAGCATCAAAATAAGAGTTAATTTCAGTTGTTTTCTACCGTGACCACAGAGTCCTTTACAGAGTTAGGGATTTCCAGAATTCTGTCCCCCAGGCAATAAGTGTGACCAACATGCTTTTTTCCCTAGTGTTGCAGTTGATTGTAGGTGGGAGTGGACTGTGCCATGATTTTGCTTTCATCTCCCTCTGTCCCAGCACCCCAAACTCTCATTCTTGTGACTGGTTCTTCCAGGTGATTGTTTATAGGGAGACACACCGCTGGTGTGAGCACTTACACAACATACAAGGTGGGTGTGCTAGAAACAGTGTCCATTGGGGCCACTTATCCCATATTCCCCCTTCTCCTCTGCAAATAGTTTCCCCCAAGACTCTGAACAAGGGGAAAGGGACGAGGGTCATAATTACCCTGGTGCAGAACCTCTTTTCTTTCTTTGAGAACTGTCCCATAGATCCCCTTACTGGGCAGTTATTCAGCAGTCCTGGGCCTCTAGCAGCACTAACTGCAAAGTGCTAGGGACTTGGGCATCTACTTGAGGAAGAAAAGCTGTGAGGGGTGTCCAGAGCTGCAAAGTGTGGCTTTGTATACATCAGAGAGGGAGACAAAATGGAGGCTTCAGTCCTAGATGAGTGTGCATTGATCTTCTCAGGTGACTGTACAGCAGCCAGGTGATAACTGTGGTACAGTCTGATTCATTTATACCACCTGAGAAGTGATTGATTGGACTGGATTGGATGGTGTTTTCAGGAAGATCACCAATGTAGTGTAGTTTCCTCAGGAAGTCGGCGGTATCTCAAAGGTAGCTACGAGTGCTGAGAACATAGGGTTTTAGTAGAGAGTCCACATATTCAGACAATCCTGCAGTGTGAGTGCCAGTGCCTGAGATGATGGAGCACCCAGGATTTCCAGGTTTATGAATCTTGGGTACTAGGTAGAGTAACCCTGCTTGGAGCTCTAGGGGTGCATCTGTGTAGATTTGTTCCTGTGCTTTTGTAGGGAGTGTCTTGAGCAGATGGTGCAGTTTCTTTAGGTATACCTTTGTGGGATCAGAGGATAGAAGCCTGTGGAATGTGGTATTGGAGAGTTTTGGAGAGTTACCTGGTAGCCTCCTTTTGGTAGTCTGAGCTATTCATGATGACAACAGCACCTCCTTTGTCAACCTGTTGGATTATAACGTCAGAGTTGTCTCTGAGACTGTGGATGGCATTGCGTTCTGCACGGCTGAGGTTAGGGGGCTAATGATGCTGCTTTTCCACAGTTTTGGCCTGTGCACATCAGCAGAAGCACTCTATATATAGGTCTAGTCTGTTGTTTCAACCATCAGGAGGAGTACATGGAGAATTCTTCTTGTACTGTTGGTAGGAGGGTATTTGTGAGTCAGTGGACTGTTCAGTGTCATATTGGAAGTATTCCTTGAGTCAGAGACAGTGAAAGTACACTTCCAGATCACGGCAGAACTATATAATGTTTGTTGGGGTGGTGGGGCAAAAAGAGAGTCCCCGAAATATGACAGACTCTTCTGCTGGGCCGAGTATATAGTTGGATAGATTGACAAAATTGCTGGGTGAATTAACCATACCACTATTATGTCTACCCACACATACCCGTAGAGCCCCAGCCAGGGTTATTCTACCTACTACCCAAGATCCGCTACTACTAAGACCCTATGCTGCCACCACTCTTAGCCATCTTCGAGACGCCACCAACTTCCTAAGGAAACTACAATGCACTGGTGATCTTCCTGAAAACACCATCCTGGCCACCATGGAAATAGAGGCTCTCTATACCAATAGGAGGATCGGAAAAGCGGCCACAACTCTGTCCAGACTCAGCAAGAGAGTGTGGAATAACAACAAGCTGTACACTCACACCAAAATGCAAGTCTACAGAGCCTGCATCCTCAGCACCCTCCTTTATGGCAGCAAGACTTGGACCCTGTATGCCCGCCAGGAAAAGAGGCTGAACATCTTCCACTTGCGCTGCCTCAGGCGCATCCTTGGAATATCATGGAAGGACAGAGTAACCAACACCGCCGTCCTCGAGCAAGCTGGAATCCCAACCATGCACACCCTCCTCAGGCAGCTTCGACTCCGCTGGCTTGGCCACGTCCACAGGATGAATGATGGAAGGATTCCAAAAGACATCATAGAATCATAGAACACTAGGACCGGAAGGGGCCTCGAGAGGCCATCGAGTCCAGTCCCCTGCCCCGACGGCAGGACCGACCACTATCTATACCATCCCTGATAGACATCTATCTAATCTGTTTTTAAATATCTCCAGCGAAGGAGATTCCACAACCTCCCTTGGCAACTTGTTCCAGTACTTGACCACCCTGACAGTTAGGAACTTTTTCCTAATGTCCAACCTAAATTTCCCTTGCTGCAGCTTAAGTCCATTGCCTCTTGTTCTCTCCTCAGAGGCCAAGAAGAACAAGTTTTCTCCCTCCTCCTTATGACACCCTTTAAGATATCTGAAAACCGCTATCATGTCCCCCCTCAATCTTCTCTTTTCCAAGCTAAACAAGCCCAATTCTTTCAGCCTTTCTTCATAAGTCATGTTCTCCAGACCTTTTATCATTCTAGTTGCTCTTCTCTGGACCTTCTCTAATTTCTCCACATCTTTCTTGAATTGGGGTGCCCAGAACTGGACACAATATTCCAGCGAGGCCTAACCAGCGCAGAGTAGAGCGGAAGAATGACTTCTCGTGTCTTGTTCACAACACACCTGCTAATGCATCCCAGAATCATGTTTGCTTTTTTTGCAACAGCATCACACTGTTGACTCATATTTAACTTGTGATCTACTAGAACCCCTAGATCCCTTTCTGCTGTACTCCTTCCTAGACAGTCTTTTCTCATTCTGTATGTGTGAAACAGATTATTCCTTCCTAAGTGCAACACCTTACATTTATCTTTATTAAACTTCATCCTGTTTACTTCAGACCATTTCTCCAATTTATCTAGATCATTCTGAATTATGAACCTATCCTCCAAGGTAGTTGCAACCCCTCCCAGCTTGGTATCATCTGCAAACTTAATAAGCGTACTTTCTATGCCAATATCCAAATCATTAATGAAGATATTGAACAGAACTGGTCCCAAAACAGACCCCTGCGGAACCCCACTTGTTATGCTTTTCCAGCAGGATTGAGCACCATTAACAACTACTCTCTGGGTATGATTAGCCAGCCAGTTATGCACCCATCTTATTTCAGCCCCATTTAAGTTGGACTTGCCTAGTTTGCCGATAAGAATATTATGCGAGACCGTATCAAATGCTTTACTAAAGTCTAGGTATACCACATCCACTGCTTCTCCCTTATCTACGAGTCTCGTTATCGTGTCAAAAAAAGCTATCAGGTTGGTTTGACATGATTTGTTTTTTACAAAACCATGCTGGCTGTTCCCTATCACTTTACTACCTTCCAAGTGCTTGCAGATGACTTCCTTAACTACCTGCTCCATTACCTTTCCTGGCACAGAAGTTAAGCTGACTGGCCTGTAATTTCCTGGGTTGTTCTTGTTCCCCTTTTTGTAGATGGGCACTATATTTGCCCTCTTCCAGTCTTCTGGAATCTCTCCTGTCTCCCATGACTTTCCAAAAATGAGAGCTAACGGCTCAGCTACCTCTTCTGTCAGCTCCTTGAGGATTCTAGGATGCATTTCATCAGGCCCTGGTGACTTGCAGACATCTAATTTTTCCAAATGGTTTTTAACTTGTTCTTTTTTTATTTCAAAAACTAACTCTACCCCTTTTCCACCAGCATTCACTATGTCAGGCATTCCTTCAGACTTCTCTGTGAAGACCATGGGAGCAGAGGGAAACCATCCCATAGTTGGGACCCTCCTTCCAGAGGGTGCTATGGTATCCTCTCATGCCGAGGATACTTCTCCGGGGGAGGGAGCACCAGCTGTTAGGAAGAAACAGGTTCTAGTAGTGGGGGATTCGATCATTAGAAATATAGATAGTTGGGTTTGTGATGACCGGGAGAACCGTATGGTGACTTGCCTGCCTGGTGCAAAGGTTGCGGATCTCTCGCGGCATCTAGACAGACTTATGGGCAGTGCTGGGGAGGAGCCGGTGGTCGTGGTACATGTCGGTACCAATGACATAGGGAAGGGTAGAAGAGATGTTCTGGAGGCCAAATTTAGGTTACTAGGAAAGAGACTGAAATCCAGAACATCTATGGTGGCATTCTCTGAAATGCTTCCAGTTCCACGCGCAGGGCCAGATAGAGAGGCAGAACTTCAGAGTCTCAATGCGTGGATGAGACGATGGTGTAGGGAAGAAGGGTTTAGATTTATTAGGAACTGGGGACACTTTTGGGGTAGGGGGAGCCTATACAGGAATGATGGGCTCCACCTAAATCAAGGTGGATCCAGACTGCTGACATTAAACATTAAAAAGGTCGTAGAGCAGTTTTTAAACTAAGAGGTGGGGGAAAGCCGATTGGTGCGGGGGAGCACGTGGATCGGACGGAGACTTCTCTTACACGAGGCTCCATAGATAGGGACTCCCTAGAAGTTAGTCAGACAGGGAACGTGGGAAATAATATATGGGCAAGATCAGATGTGAAACAATCGCATATAAAAAAATCCAAGGCGTCTGTGAAAGGCGGACATATAAATAGTGGTAGTTTTTTAAAGTGCTTTTACACAAATGCTCGGAGTCTGTCTAATAAGATGGGTGAACTGGAGTACCTCATATCAAAGGAGGAAGTTGACATAATAGGCATCACAGAAACATGGTGGAATGAGGACAATCAGTGGGACGCTATCATACCGGGATATAAATTATATCGGAAAGACAGAACAGGTCGTGCGGGTGGCAGAGTGGTACTATATGTGAAGGATAATATAGAATCAAATGAACCAAAAATCCTAAAGGAATCAAAATGTTCCATAGAATCATTATGGATAACAATTCATTCCTCTAATATGAATATGGCATTAGGAATATATTACCGACCACCTAACCAGGACAGTGATAGTGATGCTGAAATGTTAAGGGAGATTAAAGAGGCTATCACAATAAAAAACACAGTAATAATAGGAGATTTCAATTATCCCCATATTGATTGGGTACATGTCACCTCAGGACGGGATTCAGAGATTAAATTTCTTGATGCCTTAAATGACTGCTTCTTGGAGCAGCTAGTACAGGAACCCACAAGGGGAGAGTCAATTCTCGATCTAGTCCTGACTGGAACGCAGGATCTGGTCCAAGAAGTAACTGTTACTGGACCGCTTGGAAATAGCGACCACAATATAATAACTTTTAATATTCCTGTGTTGGGAAGAACACCGCAGCGGTCAAACACTCTGGCATTTAATTTCAAAAAGGGGAATTACACTAAAATGAGGAAGCTAGTTAAACAGAAACTAAAAGGTAGAGTAACTAAATTAAAATCCCTGGAAGCTGCATGGAAACAGTTTAAAGACACCATACTAGAGGCCCAACTTAAATGTATACCCCAAATAAAAAAACACAGTAAGAGACCTAACAAAGAACCACCATGGCTTAACAGCCATGTTAAAAAGGCAGTGAGAGAGAAAAGGGCAGCCTTTAAAAAGTGGAAGTCAAATGCTAGTGAGGAAAATAGAAAGGAACATAAACACTCCCAAATTAAGTGTCATAATGTAGTAAGAAAAGCCAAAAAAGATTTTGAGGAACAGCTAGCCAAAAATTCAAAAAATGACAGTAAAATGTTTTTTAAATACATTAGAAGCAGGAAGCCCGCTAAAAAAGCAGTGGGGCCCTTCGACGATAAAGATATAAAAGGAGCGATCAAGGAAGACAGTGCCATTGCGGAGCGATTAAATGATTTCTTTGCTTCAGTCTTCACGGCTGAGGAGGTTACAGAGGTTCCTAAATCTGAGCCAGCCTTTTTAGGTGACAAATCTGAGGAACTCTCCCAGATTGAAGTGACATTAGAGGAGGTTTTGGAGTTAATTGATAAGCTGAATAGTAACAAGTCTCCAGGACCAGACGGTATTCACCCAAGGGTTCTGAAAGAACTCAAATGTGAAATTGCGGAGTTATTAACAGTGGTTTGTAACCTATCCTTTAAATCCGCTTCGGTACCCAATGACTGGAAGATGGCCAATATAACGCCAATATTTAAAAAAGGCTCCAGAGGAGACCCTGGCAATTATAGACCGATAAGTCTAACATCAGTACCAGGCAAATTAGTAGAAACAATAGTAAAGAATAAAATTCCAAGGCATGTAGAAGAGCACGAATTGTTGGGCAAAAGTCAGCATGGTTTCTGCAGAGGGAAGTCGTGTCGAACTAATCTATTAGAATTCTTTGAAGGGGTTAATAAACATGCAGACAAGGGGCACCCAGTGGACATAATATACCTAGATTTCCAGAAAGCCTTTGACACGGTCCCACACCAAAGGCTTTTATGTAAATTAGGCAGTCATGGGATAGGAGGAAAGATCCTTTCATGGATCGGGAATTGGTTAAAAGACAGAAAACAAAGGGTTGGAATAAATGGTAAATTTTCACAGTGGAGGGGGGTAACTAGTGGTGTTCCCCAGGGGTCAGTCCTGGGACCGATCCTGTTCAACTTGTTCATCAATGATCTAGAAAATGAGGTAAGCAGTGAGGTGGCAAAGTTTGCAGATGACACCAAGTTCTACAGGACAGTCAAAACCAAAAGGGATTGTGAAGAACTACAAAAAGATCTCAACAAACTGAGTGATTGGGCAGCAAAATGGCAAATGAAATTTAATGTGGGTAAGTGTAAGGTAATGCACATTGGAAAAAATAACCCAAATTACACGTACAACATGATGGGGTCAAATTTAGCTACGACAGATCAGGAAAGGGATCTTGGAGTTATAGTGGATAGTTCTCTGAAGACATCCACGCAGTGTGCAGTGGCAGTTAATAAAGCAAATAGGATGTTAGGAATTATTAAAAAAGGGATAGATAATACTACAAAAGATATCATACTTCCCCTATATAAAACTATGGTACGCCCACATCTTGAGTACTGCGTGCAGATGTGGTCTCCTCACCTCAAAAAAGATATATTGGCATTAGAAAAGGTTCAGAAAAAGGCGACTAAGATGATTTGGGGTTTGGAACGGGTCCCATATGGGGAGAGGCTAGAGAGACTGGGACTTTTCAGTCTGGAAAAGAGGCAATTGAGGGGCGATATGATAGAGGTATATAAAATCATGAATGGTGTGGAGAAAGTGAATATAGAAAAATTATTTACCTTTTCCCATAATACAAGAACTAGGGGACACCAAATGAAATTGATGGCTAGTAGGTTCAAAACTAATAAAAGGAAATTTTTCTTCACACAGCGCACAGTCAACCTGTGGAACTCCTTGCCGGAGGAGGCTGCGAAGGCCAGGACTCTATTAGGGTTTAAAAAAGAGCTCGATAAATTTTTGCAGGTTAGGTCCATAAATGGCTATTAGTCAGGGGTAAAGTATGGTGCCCTAGCCTTCAGTACAAGGGCAGGAGATGGATGGCAGGAGATAAATCACTTGATGATTGTCTTCTGTTCTCCTTCTCTGGGGCACCTGGCATTGGCCACTGTCGGCAGACGGGATACTGGGCTGGATGGACCTTTGGTCTGACCCAGTATGACCATTCTTATGTTCTTATGTTCTTATGACCGAAACAAAGAAGTCATCAAGCATCTCTGCCATTTCCAAGTTCCCCATTACTGTTTCTCCCTCCTCACTGAGCAATGGACCTACCCTGTCCTTGGTCTTCCTCTTGTTTCTAATATATTTGTAAAAGGCCTTCTTGTTACCCTTTATGCCTGTAGCTAGTTGGAGCTCATTTTGTGCCTTAGCCTTTCTAATTTTACTCCTGCATTCCTGTGTTATTTGCCTATGTTCATTCTTTGTAATTTGTCCTAGTTTCCATTTTTTATAGGATTCCTTTTTTAGTTTGAGATCATGGAGGATCTCCTTGTTAAGCCAAGGCGGTCTTTGCCCATATTTACTATCTTTCCTACATAGGGGAATAGCTTGTTTTTGGGCCCTTAATAATGTCTCTTTGAAAAACTGCCAACTCTCCTCAGTTGTTTTTCCCCTCAGTTTTTCCTCCCATGGGATCTTACCTACCAGCTCTCTGAGTTTACCAAAATCTGCCTTCCTGAAATCCATCATCTCTATTTTGCTGTTTTCCCTCCTACCAGTCCTTAGAATTGTGATTTCTATAATTTCATGATCACTTTCACCCAAGCAGCCTCCCACATTCAAATTCTCGACCAAGTCCTCCTTATTTGTTAAAATCAAATTCAGAACAGTTTCTCCCCTGGTGGCTTTTTCAACTTTTTGGAATAAAAAATTGTCTCCAATGTAGTCTAAGAACTTATTGGATAGTCTGTGCCCCGCTGTATTAGTGTCCCAGCATATATCTGGATAGTTAAAGTCCCCCATCACCACCAAGTCCTGGGCTCTGGATGATTTTGCTAGTTGTTTAAAAAAAAAGCATCGTCCACCTCTTCCACCTGGTTAGGTGGCCTGTAGCAGACTCCTAACAGGACATCACCCTTGTTTTTTACCCCTCTTAAACTAACCCACAGACTCTCAACACATCCATCTCCTATGTCCATCTCCACCTCAGTCCAAGTGTGTACATTTTTTATATATAAGGCAACACCTCCCCCCTTTTTTCCCTGTCTATCTTTCCTAACCAGGCTGTAGCCTTCAATACCAACATTCTAATGATGTGTATTATCCCACCAAGTTTCTGTGATGCCAATGATGTCATAGTTGTATTTATTTATTAGCACTTCCAGTTCTTCCTGCTTATTACCCATACTTCTTGCATTGGTATATAGGCATCTTAGATATTGATTTGAACTTCCCCCCAGTTTTTTCCTGGCCCTCTTTTTACTCTGACATTGTTGCCCATGCTCCCTCCTACTTCCGACCCATCTCCCAGGTTTCCATGTTCTCCACTTACCTGCGGGCTTTGCTCCCCTGTCCCCGGCAAGCCTAGTTTAAAGCCCTCCTCACCAGGTTAGCACCTGTATGGTGAGCTAGCCTCTGGCAAAAGACCTCCCGGATGCCCCCAGCTGCGTTACAAAGATGTCTGCAAGAGAGACCTCAGAGAGGTAGACATCGAGCTGGACGGTTGGGAAGAACTAGCAGACGACCGCAGCAGATGGAGGCAGGGGTTACACAAGGGCCTTCAGAAGGGCGAGTTGAAGATCAGACAGCTAGCAGAGGAGAAGCAAGCGCACAAAAAGCACAATAAGGACTTGCCAGACACCCACTACATCTGCAAGAGATGCAGCAAGGACTGTCACTCTCATGTGGGTCTTTATAGTCACAATAGATGCTGTAAATGAAGTCCTCAATTGAAACTTTAAAGGGCGCGATCCATAGTCTATGCAGACTGAAGGATGCCTACTACCACTACTATACCAATATCCCACATGAACTACAAGCTGTCAGAAACAGTATCCCTGATGATGCCACAGCACAAATGGTGGCACAGCTTTGTGAGTTTATCCTCACCCACAACTATTTCAGATTTGGGGGACAATTTATACCTTCAAATCAGTGGTACCACTATGCGCACCTGCATGGCCCCACAGTATTCCAACATTTTGTGGCTGACCTGGAACAACACTTTCTCATGTCTCATCCCTTAGTGCCCTCCTCTACTTGTGCTACATTGATGACATCATCATCATTTGGACCAATGGTAAGGAGGGTCTTGAAGAATTCCACCATGATTTCAACAGTTTCCACCCCACCATCAACCTCAGCCTAGTCCAGTCCACACAAGAGATCCACTTCCTGGACACTACAGTGCTCATAAGTGATGGTCACATAAACACCACCCTACACCAGAATCCTACTGAATGCTGTGCTTACCTACATGCCTTCATAGAACATAGAATCATAGAACAACAGAGCTGGGAGAGACCTAAAAAAGCCATCGAGTCCAGCCCCCTGCTCTAAGCAGGACCAAACCCATCAGATCAGCCCCGCCAGGGCTTTGTCGAGGCGAGACTTAAACACCTCCAGGGATAGAGTCAAGTATCAGAGGGGTAGCCATGTTAGTCTGGATCTGTAACAGCAACGAAGGGTCCTGTGGCACCTTATAGACTAACTGAAAAGTTCTGAGCATGAGCTTTCGTGAGCACAGACTCACTTCATCAGATGCAGTGATCTGATATCAGACTCACATCTGATGAAGTGAGTCTGTGCTCACGAAAGCTCATGATCAAAACTTTTCTGTTAGTCTATAAGGTGCCACAGGACCCTTCGTTGCTGTTCCAGGGATGGAGACTCCCCTACTTCCCTGGGTAGACCATTCCAATGCTTCACCACCCTCCTAGTGAAAAAGCTTTTCCTAATGTTCAACCTGGACCTTTCCAACCGCAACTTGAGACCATTGGTCCGTGTTCTGCCATCCATGACCACTGTGAACAGCCTCTTTCCAGCCCTTTGCAACCTCCCTTCAGTAACAAAACAAAAAGCAGTCAAGTAGCACTTTAAAGACTAGCAAAATAGTTTATTAGGTGAGCTTTCGTGGGACAGACCCACTTCTTCAGACCATAGCCAGACCAGAACAGACTCAATCTTTAAGGCACAGAGAACCAAAAACAGTAAGCAAGGAGGACAAATCAGAAAAAGATAATCAAGGTGAGCAAATCAGAGAGCGGAGGGGTAGGGGGGAAGGTCAAGAATTAGATTGAGCCAAGTATGCAGACGAGCCCCTATAGTGACTCAGAAAGTTCCCATCACGATTTAAACCATGTGTTAATGTGCCGAATTTGAATATAAAAGCCAGCTCGGCTGTTTCCCTTTCCAGAACGGTGTGATAATTCTTTCTCAGTAACACACATACCTTTAGGTCATTGACAGAATGCCCCATTCCATTAAAATGTTGACTAACTGGTTTGTGGCTCTGGAGTGTTTTGATGTCTGTTTTATGCCCATTGACCCTTTGTCTAAGGGAGTTAGAAGTCTGTCCAATATACAAAGCATCTGGGCATTGTTGGCACATGATGGCATATATGATGTTTGTAGAGGAGCATGAGAAAGTGCCTGTGATTCTGTGAGTAACCTGGATAGGTCCAGTGATGGTATTTCCAGAGAAGATATGTGGACAAAGCAGGTAGCGGGCTTTGTTGCAGGGAAAGGTTCCAGGACTGGAATTCCTGGGGTATAGACTGTGGCTGTTAGTGAGGATCCTCAGGAGATTGGGAGTTTGACTGTAGGAGAGAAAGAATTATCGCACCATTCTGGAAAGGGAAACAGCCGAGCTGGCTTTTATATTCAAATTCAGCACATTAACACATGGTTTAAATCGTGATGGGAACTTTCTGAGTCACTATAGGGGCTCATCTGCATACTTGGCTCAATCTAATTCTTGACCTTCCCCCCCACCCCTCCGCTCTCTGATTTGCTCACCTTGATTATCTTTTTCTGATTTGTCCTCCTTGCTTACTGTTTTTGGTTCTCTGTGCCTTAAAGATTGAGTCTGGTCTGGTCTGGCTATGGTCTGAAGAAGTGGGTCTGTCCCACGAAAGCTCACCTAATAAACTATTTTGCTAGTCTTTAAAGCGCTACTTGACTGCTTTTTTGTTTTGATAGTGTATAGACTAGCACAGCTTCCTCTCTGTTTCCCTTCAGTAAGTTGAAAGCTGTTATCAAGTCACCCCCTCAGTCTTCTCTTCTGCAGACTAAACAGTCCCAATTCCCTCAACCTTTCTTCATAAGTCATATGCTCCAGCCCCCTAATTATTTTGGTCGCCCTCCGCTGGACCCCTCTCCAGTGTATCCACATCCTTCCTATAACTGGGGGCCCAGAACTGGATGCAGTACTCCAGATGCAGCCTCACCAAAGCTGAATAAAGAGGAATAATCACTTCTCTGGATCAGCTTCCATCTGGGGCACATCACAGAATCCACTGTTTACAGCCAAGCACTTAGGTACAACCACATTTGCTCCAACCCCTCAGACAGAGACAAACACCTAAAAAACCTTTACCAAGCATTCCTAAAACTACATTTCCTACCTGAAGAAGTGAGGAAACAGATTGGCAGAGCCAGACATGTACTCAGAAGCCACCTGCTACAAGACAGGCCTAACAAGGTAAATAACAGAACACTACTGGCCATCACCTACAGCCCCTCTCCAGTGCATCATGAGTGATCTACAACCCATCCTGGACAATGATCCCTCACTCTCACAGACCTTCGGAGGCAGGCCTGTCCTAGCCTACACACAGTCCACCAACCTTAAGTAAATTCTCACCAGCAATTATACACCACGCCACAGTAACTCTTAACTCAGGAACCACTCCCTGCAACAAACCTTTGTACCAACTCTTCCCGCATATCTACACCTCAATGCTGTCACAGGACCTAACCTCATCAGCCACACCATCAGGGGCTCATTCACCTGCACGTCAATTAATGTGATATATGCTATCATGTGTCAGCAATGCACCTCTGCCATTTACATTGGCCAAACTGGACAGACTCTACATAAAAGAATAAATGGACACAAATCAGATATCAGGAATGGTAACATACAAAAACCTGTAGGAGAACACTTCAATCTCCCTGGCCACTCAGCAGCAGATTTAAAAGTAGCCATCCTGCAACACAAACACTTCAAAAACAGACTGCAAAGAGAAATTGCAGAGCTGCAATTCATTTGCAAATTTAACACTATCAATTTAGGATTGAACAAAGACTTGGAATGGCTGGCCAACTACAAAAGCAGTTGCTCCTCTCTTGGTGTTCATATCTCCACATCAGTGCCTGGAAGTGTACCACATCCTTCCTGAGTGAATTGTCCTTATTAACTTTGGCCTTCCTCTTCACTGTTACTCCCTTCTTTTACGTGTCTTTATAGCCTCTGGAATTTCCACTCCAATGCATCTGATGAAAGCTTTTGCCCATGAAAGCTTATGCTCCAATATATCTCTTAGTCTATAAGGTGCCACAGGACTTCTTGTTTTGTAGAGGGGCTAATAACCTGAAGTCACCAGGGAGGTTGAAGCAAAGGGCTACCACTCGGGAACTCTGGATTCAATTCCTGGCTTTGCCACAGATTCCCTGTGTGCACTTGGGCAAGTCACAGCCTCCCTATGTGTATCAGTTCCCCTCTGCAGTATAAAAGGGAGACCGTCTAGCTTCTGTCTTCTCCCCATGCCTCATGTCTGTCTTGCCAGCAGGACTCGTGGACACAGGATACCGTGGCCTGGAAAGGCCCCTCAATAGATCTGGACAACTCTGCATGCTGTACTCTCCACGCTTGTCCTCTCAAGCTCTGCAAATATGCCAACTATGGTTGCAGATTATTTTAGAAAGGTGCATACAGAGCAAGGCAGATCAACATCCAGGTAGGCCCACATGTGCCAGCTCTGCGGGGCCCCACTGCATGTGACTTGGACCTGGTACCTTGGTTGCCTGAGCTGCACTGAGCCAACAAGGTGCACTCCTCAGCTCCAAGGGAGGAGAAAGGACACTAGTGCCTTACAAGAGCCCTAGGTTAAACAAACCACAAAGGCATCCAGGGGGAAGTTCAACACATGTACTGCACACATGGACTGGGTCACTCAGATCATTGTCCCTCAGGGCAGCAGGCTCTACTTGGCAGTCTCTCCAGTCCCCCAGTAGGTCAAGTCAAGACTCTTCTTCCCAATTTGATTTAATTGCTCTTAAAATCCTAGTTGGTTCCAGGCCTCTGGGCTGCAGACAGGGCAGAGACAGCTGGTGGTGAGGGGCTGCTGAGTGACATGGAGGATCTGCTTGCTTTGTGATGGGTATGGGTGTACATCTTTGGGGGTATCAGTAGTTTCAGGACAATTACTGGTCTGGAGGGATTAATTTGTGGGGGATAAATGGCTTTGTGGGTGAGAAATGCTCTATGTGAGGTGACTGGTTCAGGAAGAATGACTGGCTTTGGGGAGATGTAGGAAGGTTCTGGGGGTATGTAAGGTGGCTCAAGGGGTGGGACTGGCTCAGGGGGTATGTATGGTGGCTCCAGGGTGGAGGCTGGCTCTGGAGGTACATATGGTGGTTCCAGGGTGGAGGCTGGCTCTGGAGGTACATAGGGTGGCTCCAGGGTGGGGGCTGGCTCTGGAGGTACATAGGGTGGCTCGGGGGGTATGTATGGTGGCTCCAGGGTAGAGGATGGCTCTGGGGGAATGTAGGGTGGTTCGGGGGGTACATATGGTGGTTCCAGTGGGGGGTCTGGCTCTTGTAGGACAGGGAGAAGAAGAGGTGCAAGTTTGGTGGCATCAGCAGGAGGCTGAAGGGAAGTGATCTGTGGTGGCAATATCTCCTCAGGCATCTCCTTCTCCTCAGGCTCCAGGATCCCAGTGTTCTCCAGGATCCACTCCAGGAAGGGCTGGGTAGATGTGTATAGGCCCCGCTTGTAGGCCTGGGCACAGGCTTGTCCCCAGCTGGTGATTCCAATCACGTAATACCGGGATGTGACCACATCTTTGCACATTAAGGGTCCCCCACTGTCCCCCTGCAGAAAGAGGGAAGGATGGTTACTGATGGCCTGTGACCATCTCCAACATCTTAGCATCAGCTGCAGCCCCAAGCCCTAGCATCTCTGATGCCTACAGAACTCTGATGTCCCCCGGGCATGGTCTCATTTCTGGGGGAATGGGGGCGGGTCAGGGCCTGCATATCAGGCAGCTGCCACTGTCTGGGGACAGGCGGGGGATGCCTGAAGAGAGCAGGCAGGATTAGGCTGGTGAAGGGGGAGGGCTGTGCAGTGAGAGGGCTGTGACCTGCATACCTGGCAGACGTCAATGCCTCCTTGCTTGTACCCTGCACACAGGTTGTTGCTGGCGATGGCCCCGTTGTACCAGTGGCTGCTGTTACAGGTTGCAGTATCAATGAGCTGAACCTTGGCCTCCTGCAGGATGTCAGCAGTGTCTATGTCTGTGGAGAAGGAGAGTGTTTCAGCTCTGTCCCTGTTCATCCAACCCAAACCCTGCTCTCAACTCTGCCTTGCCTGTCTGTGGCTTTATGCCTCCATGTCCTGGCACAGGGCTGCACAGCATATGGCCCACTGACCAGTTTTGGCTTCTGGAATGCTCGCTCTCCCTGGCCACTGGGGTCCTCCTGCTCCAGCAGTTGGGAACTAACAGAAGTGGCAAGCAGGAGGGCAGCCTAGGGCCCTTCTTTGCCAGTGTCCTGTTCCCCCTTCATTACTATGAGTAACCACAAAATCATGAATGCAGTCCTCACAGTGCTGAAGCTCCTCCCAGCCCCAGGCACCCCTCAAGCCCAGAATCGAGTGTCCACCTAGCTTCATGCAGGGCCATTGGGGATTTTAGTGATTGTTCCCTCTTTCTCCCTTCTGTGGCTAGTTTAGGAGAAGCCTAAGTAGCATGAGTCTAACACCTGAGGATGCTGGGAGATCTGTACTCATTCACCTTGCCTCGCTAATGGGCCACAATGCCTGGGACCCAGCTGCCCAGAAAGCCAGGCTTCTCCTTCACAAGTTTCTTCCCTGTGGCTGCCAATATCACAGCTCACTAGTCATGGGCAGATGTGCTCTGGGAATGTGTGGAGACCAGTGCTGTGGAGGACCTTGAAGATTGCCCCTGAGACCATGAAGTGAGCTGAGCCATCCAACGCATCCTTGCTGTGACTATAGCATGGGGCAGACAGGTGGCCATGTATGACGGGTCCGTGAGGCATGCTGGGTGAGTGACAATAGCCCAGCCAGGCTGTTATAGCCTGGATCACTGCAGCTAGGTCTGTGCTGTTCCTGACACAGCACAACTGAATGGGAGCATGTTTGTTGCCACAGCTACCGTAAGCCCAGGCTCCCTAAGGAGGCCAGGGGATGCTCACTTTCGTGAAGGGCCAAGAGATCATGCCTCCGAGGCCTCTTCCTGCCTGCTTGGCTCCATTTTGCAAAGATCACACTTCTGATTTGGACAGGGACTTGTGAAGGTGGTTACAGAGCTTAATGGGATGACATCAGGCCTGGACAGTTGCCCATCCCCACTGCTTGTGAACATCCTCCTGGGCAGCACTGGTGCCATTCTAGAGCTTCCCATCACCCACTGCTAAGTTTCCAAGGTAGCTCAAAGAGCCATGGTCCCAGGGTTAAATCCTACTGGCCAAGCAAGCAGGAGGTGCTGTCTGAACAGAAGGCAGCCATCTACTAGGGCACGTAGAACTATGTCCACTGCAGGCAGGGCCTGTGTGTAAATGGACTGTTGCCATTTATTTGTGCAGTGGGAGTGCCTGGGCACACCAGCTCCAAGTCCAGGCCCCAGTGCCAAGTGCTATACAACTGCAGAACCAGTCCCTGTCCCAGGAACTAACCCTATAAGCCAAAAGACAACAGGTGGCTGCTGAGGAGGGCAGCGAGACAATGCTGGTCAGCAGGACAAGCCCTGGGCCCAGCTTTCCCACTGCCTAGCTCCCACTGAGGGTCTGCTGGCCTCCTTGCAGAAGAGAGGTTTACTCTGATGTCAGTTGGCAGGTGGGTGGGCTGATGGGGGAAGAGAGAAGTTCTCACTTGTGTTTCACACTCAGCAGTACAGCCAGCATAGACCGCCCCGCCCGTCCCCCCTCCCCAGCAGCCTATACTCTGCTGGTTGATGAGGTTCTCTGTCTCAGGCATTCTGAATCCCTGCACCACCTATTTTTCCCCAAAAAGGCTTAGGCTTCCCAGGCTTTCTTCAGAGAGCAGCATTTGCATGTCTCTGTTGGGTTTTGGCCCCCTCCTCCCTCCCAGTCTGGTTACATGCATGACACACAGTGCCCAAGGGAGGCAGACCAGTGCTTGTCCCATACCATGTTACTGGCTGTCCTGTGCCTCAGGCACCCTAACACCCTGTTTATGGCAGTGGTGGCTGCTGCTGCACAGTGAACAGAAGTTTCACTGGGCTGCCCATAGACAACCAGGCCTCTGTGCTCTGTGATTAATTAGGTTAGCACCCAGCTAGCCATGAGTGGATCTAGTTAGTCCTCCCACCTGGCACTGCCTAGGAGTGACTTCCAGCTGCCATCATGCTGCCCATTCCCCAGCTAGTTCTCTTCCTTCTGACATGTCGCTCTGTCTTCTGTGGGACAGCATCAGCTATACAACTTGCCCCCTGCTTCACAGCCCCTTGCCAGTTTAGTAGCCTGGTTCAGTGCTGGTACAGTTCTCTAGGCCCTGCACTGACCTACTGTGAAGAAAGATAACAATTTAGTTATGAAACAACAAGAAGTCCTGTGGCACCTTATAGGCTCACAGATATTTTGGATCATAAGCGGTCGTGGGCAAAGACCTGCTTCATCAGCTGACATCAGCTGTCTCATGCGTCTGACAAAGCAGGTCTTTGCCCACGAAAGCTTTATGCTCCAAAACAGCTGTTACTCTATGAGGTGCCAGAAGACTTCTTGTTCTCAAAGATATAGACTAACTCGGCTACCTCTGTGATACACTTAGTTATGCTCTTCCCTTAGCCAGTGACTGGCCCATAGCAGCACTTGACCTCTGCCCATGATACTTTCTCAAAAGAACCCCCATAAACAGAAAGGCCAAATCAATTAGCTGGAGCCCTGTTATCCACTATTTTAGTGTCTGATTAAAAGAATGTACATAGGCTGGAGAGGAGCACTTTCCTGTGTAGAACCTACAGAGGCAAAAGCAAAGACACTGGTGAATGGGGATAATGCTCTGTGGGCAGGTTATTGCAGTGTTGTAACTGAAGAGCCAGGGCTGTGAGCTGTAGCCGCCCCCCCGCTGCAGACAAGGCGGCATCCCCAACTAAGTAGGAACTGGTTCAGGTGATGATTCAGTGCCTCTCCACCTCCCCCATCTATTATAACTGCACTTGGGCGGGGTCTGGTCAGTAGATGGGAGAGAGAGCTGGTGAAGCTGCGGAGAGTAGCTTAGGCCAGGTTTTATATGGCAATTTCAATGATGGCCTCCTGCAGGGGCGCAAATAGCTGAAACAGGCAGATGCGACTCAATGCCCATGGACTCCAGTGGTCAGGCTTTCACCTGCACTGGAAGCAGTTGCAAATGCTAACATAGGAGCTGGGGAGAGGTAAAAGCAGTGACCATTGGCGTGGGGCAGTGCTCCACAGGAAGAAGTGGGGCCTCAGGAGAAAAGGCTGGGCAGGGCTGTGGCCTGGTGTGACAAGGCAAGTCAGTAGCAGGGCCTCAGAGGGAAGGGGCATGGCATGGTAGGTTCCAGCACGCTTGGTGGCAGGTCTTTTTTGTTTTTCTTTTAATATATTACAAATTTGCAACTCTAGTGTCTTCTTTATGTGCTTGCTCACAGCAGTCTAGGCATGTGTGTGTGCACCACACGCACCTCTGCCAGAAGATTTTTATCCTAGCTACATTTGTCAGGACAATTCAGGTGCCCCTTAAGGTTGCGCCTTCATGGTGCTGAATATCAGGTTCTGCCAACCTGCCACTCTCCCATGTCCTTCTAACCCCTCTATCAGCTAGTTGGAATGATCACTGCTCTTGCTTTGCAAATGTAACTCCCCTAGTTCTTGACCTCTCTTTGTGTACATAGTTTTAGTCATATTCTAGTAGCCTTGGGCAGCTTTTCATTGCAAATGCACTTTTAGCCTCCTGCCCTTTTCTTCAGGACTGGAGCATGGCTCAGGCACCATACTTTAAGCCCTGTATAGAGTGTTGCACACTTAAGCCAAAAAAAAAAAAATGGCCCAATCACTTCTTGCTTGAAGGCTGTGGGTGAAGGCCAGCTCAAGGACCGCTGCAAAATCTTCAGAGACTTCTTGCCAAGAATCTGGCAGGAGAAGGAGCCATGCTATGATCTGTTACTGATGCAGAAGGCTTTGTGCCCACATTTGAACCCTGGCACCACAGGACTGGCACTGATCACCTTGGCACTGGAGCATGGCACCCTGGCACTCCCCCAGAACATTAGTCAGTGTCAAAATGGACTTGAGACAAGACTCTCTGCAATGGCAGGCACTGGGCACTGGGCAGTGGGCAGCACCAAACCTGTTTGCCAGAGCCCCTGCAAAAAGACCAGGCCTGAGAGGGGCTTTGAGAGTTCAGCCTTTTCAGTGACAGTCTAAGCGATACCTGCCCCTCCTCAGGACCACACAGTCAAAGAAGATTAGGGTTGGAAGTGACCTCTGAAGGTCATCTAGTCCAACCTGTTTTGCTCATAGCAGGAGCAACCCCAATTAATTTATTTCAGGCAGGGCTTTGTCAAGCCTGGCCTTTAAACCTCTAAGGATTGACATTCCACTACCTCCCTAGGCAACTCATTCCAGTGCTTCACCATTTTCCTAATAAAACACTTTTTCCTAACAGCCAACCTAGACTTCCCACACTGCAACCTGAGACCATCACTCCTTGTTCTGCCGTCTGTCACTTTGGAGAACAGCTTCTCTGTATCCTCTTTGGAAGCCTCTTTCAGGTAGCTGAACACTGCTATCAAAATCATCCTTGTTCTTCTCTTCTGCTGACTAGATAAGCCCAAATCCCTCGGCCTCACCTCATAAGTCATGTGCCCTAACTCCCTAATCATTTTCATCGCCCTCTGCTGGACTCTCTCAAATTTGTCCACATTTGGATTGGGAGCGTGGGGGGTCAAAACTGGACACAGTATTCCAGATGTGGCCTCACCAGTGCTGAATAGTGAGGAATTATTACTTATTTCCATCTGCTGGCACTGTTCTTACTAATGCAGCCCAATATGCTGCTAACCTTCATGACAGCCGAGTTCAGACTGCTCCCCTCTCATGGTCTAGTTAAGCTGGGGTTTACAGATTCCATCCATGCTGGAGATATTTGAGGCAGCTAAAGATATCATTACCCTTACAGCACTGCCTTCTCCCTCAATGTGCCTGTGTTAGTCTTGGCAGCACCTGCAAGATCTGCAGTGCCTTCCAAAGGCAAGCCAGTGATGATGCTGTGCCAGTCATCTCGGAACAGGTCTCTGATGCGATCAGTGAGCATGTGGGCAGGGGAGCCATACCAGTCCCCTAACATTGGATGCTGTACTCTAGCACCAACTGGCTCTGCTCTTCCATGGTCCTCAGACAGCAAGTCCTCAGAGTCAGAAGTAGAGTCTTACTGCTCCAGATCTAGGAAGAGGAGTTCCAGATCCCACAGAACAATCCACACCCCCAGCTGGTGCAGAGACAGTGGCAACTCCCTGGGATTTCCACCAGCTTCAGGGCCAGAGCCGTAGCCTCTGCTCATATTTGAGGTTAGCATCTGTGGCTTCAGCAACCTGTATTCCTTCCGCTGCCCTGGTGGTTTCTATACCCCTGGCTTTGATGCCTCCAGCACCTGTGCAGACTCTTCAGTCAGTACACTAAATCTTTTATGATTCTACGATGCACCCTGCCTTACCTTCTCCTGATGACTATCCCATTTCTACCCAGCATGGGCCCATATTACATCAGATCAGTGGGTAATTCGCACAGTGGAAAGTGGATATTCCCTCCAATTCTTGGCCTTCCTGCCTTCCTACCCCTTTCCGCATCTCTCTGGGGAGTCCTGTCACAAGCAACTCCTCCATGCAAGATTTGCATTTGTGCCTGTTGCTGTGGGCAGCAAAAGAGTTTCCTCAGGATCTCAGAGGCAAGGGCTTCAAGTCCCATTATTTCCGAATACTGAAAGACAAAGGTGGGCTCAGGCCCTTCCTAGAGTTTTACGATCTTAACAGATTCAGGTTAAGATTGTTAGTCCATCCTCCCTTCCTGGGATCTAGGGAACTAGTTTGCTGCCCTTGACTTGAAAGGCACTTCACAACACAATGACTGCATTGCAATGACTCCATCACAGAGAAGGTAGCTGACATTTGCAGTGAACCACACTCACTACAATCCTCCTGTTCAGGCTCTCAGTGGTGCCTCAAATATTTACCAAGTGCATGGCAGTCATGTCTGTGTTACTGCACAGAAGACAAGTACAGGTATACCTGGACAACTGGCTGATCCAGGGCAGCTCCTGAGAGCAAGTGGAGACATAAGCCAGGTTTATAACAGCAACTTTTGACAAATTGGGCCTTTTCTTGAACTTGCAAAAATCAATCAATCAAGAGTAGTCAACATGGATTCACCAAGGGCAAGTTGTGCCTGACCAATCTAATTAGCTTCTATGATGAGGTACAAGCACTGTGGACATGAGGAAGTCACTGGATGTGATATACCTTGACTTCAGCAATGCTTTTGATACAGTCTCCCACAACTTTCTTGCCCATAAGTTAAGGAAGTATGGATTGGATCCATGCACTAGAAGAGGGATAGAAAGCTGGCTTGGTGGTCAGGCCCAACGGGTAGTGGTCAATGGCTCAATATCTGAATGACGGTTAGTTTCAAGTGGCGCGCCCCAATTCTTGGTTCTGGGGCCGGTGTTATTCAACATCTTTATTAATGACCTGGATTAGGGACTGGATCGCACCCTCAGCAAGTTTGCAGATGACACTAAGCTAAAGGGGAGAGGTAGACACGTTGGAGGGTAGAGATAGGATCCAGAGTGACATGGATAAATGTGAGGATTAGTCCAAAAGAAATCTGATGTGGTTCAACAAGGAGAAGTGTAGAGTCTTGCACTTGGGATGAAAGAATCCCAAGCATTGTTATAGGCTGGAGACTGACTGGCTAAGCAGCAGTACAGTGGAAAGGGACCTAGGGGTTATGGTGGATGAAAGTCTGGATATGAGTAAACAGTGCGCCCTTGTAGCCAAGAAGGCTAATGGCATATTAGGGATGCATTAGGAGTAGCATTAGGAGTAGCTACACTGGGAGGCTGCGTCTACACGTGCACGCTACTTCGAAGTAGCGGCAGTAACTTCGAAATAGCGCCCGTCACGTCTACACGTGTTGGGCGCTATTTCGAAGTTGAAATCGACGTTAGGCGGCGAGACGTCAAAGTCGCTAACCCCATGAGCGGATGGGAATAGCGCCCTACTTCGACGTTCAACATCGAAGTAGGGACGTGTAGACGATCCGCGTCCCGCAACATCGAAATAGCGGGGTCCTCCATGGCGGCCATCAGCTGGGGGGTTGAGAGATACTCTCTCTCCAGCCCTTGCGGGGCTCTGTGGTCACCGTGGGCAGCAGCCCTTAGCCCAGGGCTTCTGGCTGCTGCTGCTGCAGCTGGGGGTCCGTGCTGCATATACAGGGTCTGCAACTAGTTGTTGGCTCTGTGTATCTTGCACTGTTTAATGAAAGTGTGTCTGGGAGGGGCCCTTTAAGGGAGCGACTTGCTGTTGAGTCCGCCCCGTGAACCTGTCTGCAGCTGTGCCTGGCTCCCTTATTTCGATGTGTGCTACTTTGCCGTGTAGACGTTCCCTCGCTGTGCCTATTTCGATGTTGGGCTGAGCAACGTCGAAGTTGAACATCGACGTTGCCAGCCCTGGAGGACGTGTAGACGTTATTCATCGAAATAGCCTATTTCGATGTCGCAACATCGAAATAAGCTATTTCGAAGTTGGGTGCACGTGTAGACGTAGCCGGAGAGTAAAAAGAGGGCCAGGGCAAAACTGGGAGGCAAGACCAAATCAATGTCTGAGATGCCTATATACAAATGCAAGAAGTATAGGAAATAAACAAGAAGAATTAGAAGTACTAATAAATGAATACAATTATGATATCATTGGCATCACAGAAACTTGGTGGGATAATACTCATGATTGGAATGTTGGTATTGAAGGGTACAGCCTGCTTAGGAAGGACAGATAGGGAAAGAAGGGAGGAGGTGTTGCCTTGTATATTAAAAATGTACACACTTGGACAGGTGGAGATGGACGTAGGAGATGGATGGGTTGAAAGTCTCTGGGTTAGACTCAGAAGAGTGAAAAACAAGGATGAGGTCCTACTAGGAGTCTACTACAGGCCCCCTAGCCAGCTGGAAGAGGTGGATGAGGCTTTCTTTAAACAGCTAACAAAATCATCCAGGGCCCAGAATTTGGTGGTGATAGGGGACTTCAACTATCCAGGTATACGTTGGGAAACTAATACAGCAGGGGACAGACTGTCCAATACATGCTTAGATTGCACTGCAGACAACTTTTTATTCCAAAAGGTTGAAAAAGCTACCGGGGGGAAACTGTTCTAGATTTAATTTTAACAAACAGGGAGGAAATTATTGAGAATTTGAAAGTGGAAGGATGCTTGGGTGGAAGTGATCATGAAATCATAGAGTTCACAATTCTAAGGAAGGGTAGAAGGAAAAACAGTACAATAGAGACAATGGATTTCAGGAAGGCAGATTTTGGTAAACTCAGACAGCTGGTAGGTAAGGTCCCATGGGAAGCTAAACTGAGGGGAAAAACGGCTGAGGAGAGTTGGCAGTTTTTCAAAGGGACATTATTAAGGCCCCAAAAGCAAGCTATCCCGCTGCGTAGGAAAAATAGAAAACATGGCAAAAGACTGCCTTGGCTTACCCAGGGGATCGTGCATGATCTCAAAATAAAAAAGGAATCGTATAAGAAATGGAAACTAGGACAAATTACAAAGGACGAATACAGGCAAACAACACGAGCATGCAGGAGCAAGATTAGAAAGGCTAAGGCACAAAATGAGCTCAAACTAGCTACAAGCATAAAGGGAAACAAGAAGGCTTTTTACAAATACATTGGTAAGAAGAGGAAGACCAAGGAGAGGGTAGGGCCATTGGTCAGTGAGGAGGGAGAAACAGTAACAGGGAATTTGGAAATGGCAGAGATGTTTAATGATTTCTTTGTTTCGGTCTTCACTGAGAAATCTGAAGGAATGCCTGACATAGAGAATGCTAGGCCGTGTCTACACTAGCCCCAAACTTCGAAATGGCCACGCAAATGGCCATTTCGAAGTTTAGTAATGAAGCACTGAAATGCATATTCAGCGCTTCATTAGCATGTGAGCGGCCGCGGCACTTCGAAATTGACGCGCCTCGCCGCCGCGCGGCTCGTCCTGACGGGGCTCCTTTTCGAAAGGACCCCACCTACTTCGAAGTCCCCTTATTCCCATCAGCTCATGGGAATAAGGGGACTTCGAAGTAGGCGGGGTCCTTTCGAAAAGGAGCCCCGTCGGGACGAGCCGCACGGCGGCGAGGCGCGTCAATTTCGAAGTGCCGCGGCCGCCCACAAGCTAATAAATCGCTGAATATGCATTTCAGCGCTTCATTACTAAACTTTGAAATGGCCATTTGCGTGGCCATTTCGAAGTTTGGGGCTAGTGTAGACGTAGCCCTAGTGAAAAAGGGGTAGGTTTAGAAGGTGACATAAGAAAAGAACAAATTAAAATTTACTTCGGAAAATTAGATGTCTGCAAATCATCAGGGCCTGATGAAATGCATCCTAGAATTCTCAAGGAGCTGATAGAAGAGGTATCTGAGCCTTTAGCAATCATTTTTGGAAAATCGTGGGAGACAGGAGAGATTCCAGAAGACGGGAAAAGGGCAACTATAGTACCCATTTATAAAAAGGGGAACAAGAATAACCCAGGAAACTACAGGCCAGTCAGCTTAACTTCTGTGCCAGGAAAGATAATGGAGCAGCTAATTAAAGAAATCATCTGCAAGCATTTGGAGGGTGGTAAGGTGATAGTGAACAGCCAGCATGGTTTTGTTAAAAACAGATCATGTCAAACCAATCTAATAGTTTTCTTTGATAGAATAACGAGCCTTGTGGATAAGTGAGAAGCGGTGAATGTGGTATACCTAGACTTCAATAAAGCATTTGACACGATCTCACATAATATACGTATCAATAAACTACGCAAATACAACTTAGATGAGGCTACTATAAGGTGGGTGACCAACTGGCTGGATAACCGTACCCAGAGAGTAGTTATTAATGGTTTTCAATCCTGCTGGAAAAGTATAACTAGTGGGGTTCCACAGGGGTGTGTTTTAGGACCGGTTCTGTTCAATATCTTCATCAACGATTTAGATATTGACATAGAAAGCACACTTATTAAGTTTGCAGATGATACCAAGCTGGGAGGAGTTGCAACTTCTTTGGAGGATAGGGTCATAATTCAAAAGGATCTGGATAAACTGGAGAAATGGGCTGAGGTAAACAGGATGAAGTTTAATAAGGACAAATGCAAAGTGCTCCACTTAGGAAGGAACAATCAGTGTCACACATACAGAATGGGAAAGGACTGCCTAGGAATGAGTACAGCAGAAAGAGATCTAGGGGTTATCGTGGACCACAAGCTAAATATGAGTCAAAAGTGTGATGCTGTTGCAAAAAAATCAAACATGATTCTAGGATGCATTAACAGGTGTGTTGTGTACAAGACACGAGAAGTCATTCTCCCGCTCTACTCTGCGCTGGTTAGGCCTCAGCTGGAGTATTGTGTCCAGTTCTGGGCACCGCAGTTCAGGAAGGATGTGGAGAAATTGGAGAGGGTCTCCAGAGGAGAGCAACGAGAATGATCAAAGGTCTAGAGACCTATGAAGAAAGGCTGAAAGAATTAGGCTTGTTTAGTTTGGAAAAGAGAAGATTGAGGGTGGGACATGACAGCAGTTTTCAGCTATCTAAAAGGGTGTCATAAGGCAGAGGGAGGGAACTTGTTCTTCCTTGCCTCTGAGGATAGAACAAGAGGCAATGGACTTAAATTGCAACAGGGGAGGTTCAGGTTGGACATTAGGAAAAAGTTCCTAACTGTCAGGGTGATGAAACACTGGAACGAATTGCCAAGGGAGGTGGTAGAATCTCCATCACTGGAGATATTTAAGAAGAGGTTAGATGGCTTTCAGGGATGGTCTAGAAAGTGCTTGGTCCTGCCATGAGGGCAGGAGGCTGGACTCGATGGCCTCTCGAGGTCCCTTCCAGTTCTACTCTTCTATGATACTATGATTTCGAGCAGACCTAGAGAAGTAGTTATTCCCCTCTATTTGGCACCGGTGAGGCCACATCTGGAATATTGTGTCCAGTTTTGGGCTCTACGGTATAAAAAGGATGTGGATGTGCTGGAGCAGGTTCAGTGGATGGTAATGAAAACTATTAAAGGGCTGGAACACATGAGAAGAGGCTGAGGGATTTGGGCTTATTTAGTTTACAGAAGAGAAGAATGAGGGGTGATTTAATAGCAGCCTTCAAGTTCCTGAAGAGGAGCTTTAAAGAGGATGGGGAGAAACTCTTCTGAGCGGTGACAGATGGCAGAACAAGGAGCAATGGTCTGAAGTTACAGAAGGAGAGGAGTAGGTTGGATACTAGGAAAAACTACTTCACCAAGGGGGTGGTGAAGCACTGGACTGCGTTGCCTAAAGAGGTGGTGGATTCTCCATCCCTCAAGGTTTTTAAGTCCTGGCTTGACAAGGTTCTGGCTGGGATGACTTAGTGGGGGCTGATCCTGCTTGAAGCAGGGGGCTCGGCTAGATGACCTCCTGAGGTCCCTTCCAGCCCTATGATTCTATGAATCCTCTCCCTTGTTCAAAACGTAGAGTTCATTTGGGGCAGTGTTGGACTTCACACAGGCGTCCAGAATCATGTTTCCAGACTCTGGGCATCATTATCCAAAGTCTCAGGCAGTTCCCTACCATCACAGTGAAGACTTGCTCAAAGCTCCTGGGACTGCCTGTATCCATGCAGTGCAGCTCACCAGGCTCTGACTCTGCCCACTCCAATCGCAGCTGGCCTTGATGTATTAACCTGTTCAGGTCACTTTAGACTCTGATTGGTGACTCCCTCCTGTGGTGGCTCAACCCACAGCGGAGTGTGTGCATGAGTTCTCTTCAACAGAAATCAGCCATTCCTCTTATTGGTGATGGGTGAATTGGCCTTGAGGTGAGGTGCCCATCTTGGGGACCTAAAGATGCAAGGGCTCTTGTCATTGGCAGAGCTCACTGTCCACTTCAGTATTAGAGAGCTGAGAGCAATCTGTCTGGTATGCCAGACTTTCTGTGTCCATCTGGCAGGAAAATATGTATTGGTGATGATGGATGATTTATGTAAACAGTTTTGGGGTACATGCTCTCTTCTCCTGTACTAGGAAGCCTTCAAGGTGTAGGACTTAGGCATAACTCACTTGAGATTCATCTGGAAGCATCCTATCTCCCCAGAGTGCAGAACAAGTTGGCAGACTATCTCAGCAGGTTATTCCACAGCCATGAGTGGTCTCTATGCCTGGATGTCACAAACTCCATCTTCCCACCATGGGGGTTTCCTCGTATAGATTTATTCACCACACAACACAACAGGAACTGCCAGCAGTTCTGTTCCTTCCTGAATCACAACCCAGGCTCTATCATAGATGCACTCCTCCTTCCCTGGGAGGACCACCTGTTGTATGCATTCCCTCCCATTCCTCTCATTCACAGGGTAGTCCTGAAAGTTCAGAGGGACAATGTCTCGGTGATATTGATAATTCCAGCCTTGGCCCTGGCCCTATCAGCACTGGTACACATCTGTCCCTGAAAGCTCCAATCATCTTGCCGCTCTTCCTAGACTTGATTACTCAGGATAACAGCTGTCTCCTGCAACCAGCCCTCAAGCTGCTGCAGCTCACAATGTGGAAATGCCAATGAAGCTTGCGTGTTTGGACCTGGTCAGACAAGTCCTCCTTGGCAATAGGAAACCCTCCACCAGGACTTCCTACCTGGCCAAATGAAAGAGGTTTTCAGTCTGGTTGGGGCAAAACATCTTTTGCCAATACTTATACTGGACTACCTTCTCCACCTAAAGCAGCGGGGGTTGTCCACGTAGTCAGTAAAGGTTCAACTGACCACCATTTTGGCCTTCCATCCAGGTTCAGAGGAATGATCAGTCTTTGCCAACCCCATGGTCAGTTGTTTTCTGAAAGGGTTCAAAAGTGTTTTGCCTACAAGTCCAACAGCCAGTCCTGGCATGGGACCTCAACTTGGTCCTTCCCAGACCAATGGGGTCACTTTTCAAATTGCTGGTGACATGCTGTCTGCTGTATCCCTCTTGTAAAGTGGTGTTTCTGAAAGCAGTAATGTTGGCTGGCT
The DNA here is from genome assembly GCF_033958435.1 of Carettochelys insculpta. NCBI lineage: Eukaryota > Metazoa > Chordata > Testudines > Carettochelyidae > Carettochelys > Carettochelys insculpta. The sequence goes on along the minus strand of NC_134137.1, from coordinate 382,546,781 downwards.
AGAAGGGTATCTGTGCTTAAGGCCTTTACATCAGAGCATCCTTACATTATGTTCTCTAGTTCAGTGCAGGCCACACCCAGCTTTTCTACCTAATAGTGTTTCCAATTTTCATGTTAACCATAAGAACATAAGAATGGCCATTACTGGGTCAGACCAAAGGTTCGTCTAGCCCAGCATCCTGTCTGCTGACGGTGGCCAGTGCCAGGTGCTTCAGAAGGGATGGATCAAAGACAACGATCAAGCGACTTTGTCTTTTGCCATCCATCTCCAGCCTCAGACAAAGGGAGGCCAGGGACACCATTCCTACCCACTGGCTAATAGCCTGTTATGGACCTAACTGCCATGAATTTATCTAGCTCTTCTTTGAACTCTCTTATAGTCCGGGCCTTCACAGCCTCCTCTGGCAAGGCGTTCCACAGGTTGACTGTGTGCTGTGTGAGAAATAACTTACTGTTGTTAGTTTTAAACCTGCAACCCATTAATTTCATTTGGTGTCCTCTAGTTCTTATGTTATGGGAACAAGTAAATAACTTTTCTTAATTCACCCTTTCCACACCGATCATGATTTTATAGACCTCTATCATATCCCCCCTCAGTCTCCTCTTTTCGAAACTGAAAAGCCCCAGACTCTTGAACCTCTCCTAATCATTTTAGTTGCCCTTTTTCTGAACCTTTTCCAATGCCAAAATATCTCTATTTTTTAGGTGAGGAGACCACGTCTGTACGCAATATTCAAGATGTGTGTGTCCCATAGCTTTATAAAGGGGCAGTAAAATATTCTTTGTCTTTTTTAATAATTCCTAACATCTTATTTGTTTTTTTGACTGCAGCTGCACACTGCAAGGATGTTTTCAGAGAATTATCCACAATAACCCCAAGATTTCTTTCCTGATTAGTTGTAGCTAAATTAGCCTCCATCATATTGTATGTATACTCGGGGTTATTTTTCTAATGTGCATTACTTTACACTTATCCACATTAATAACAGCTGTGCTAGTCTGAATACTATCAAAACAAAAAAGCAGTAAAGTAGAACTTTAAAGACTAACAAAATAATTTATTAGGTGAGCTTTCGTGGCACAGACCCACTTCTTCAAACCATAGCCAGACCAGAACAGACTTGATATTTAAGGCACAGAGAACCAAAAATAGTAATCAAGGTTGACAAATCATAAGAATGGCCATACATAAGAATGGCCATACTGGGTCAGACCAAAGGTCCATCCAGCCCAGTATCCCGTCTGTCGACAGTGACCAATGCCAGGTGCCCCAGAGAAGGAGAACAGAAGACAATGATCAAGTGATTTATCTCCTGCCATCCATCTCCTGCCCTTGTACTGAAGGCTAGGGCACCATACTTTACCCCTGGCTAATAGCCATTTATGGACCTAACCTGCAAAAATTTATCAAGCTCTTTTTTAAACCCTAATAGAGTCCTGGCCTTCACAGCCTCCTCGGGCAAGGAGTTCCACAGGTTGACTGTGCGCTGTGTGAAGAAAAATTTCCTTTTATTAGTTTTGAACCTACTACCCATCAATTTCATTTGGTGTCCCCTAGTTCTTGTATTATGGGAAAAGGTAAATAATTTTTCTATATTCACTTTCTCCACACCATTCATGATTTTATATACCTCTATCATATCGCCCCTCAATCGCCTCTTTTCCAGACTGAAAAGTCCCAGTCTCTCTAGCCTCTCCCCATATGGGACCTGTTCCAAACCCCTAACCATCTTAGTCGCCCTTTTCTGAACCTTTTCTAATGCCAATATATCTTTTTTGAGGTGAGGAGACCACATCTGCACACAGTACTCAAGATGTGGGCGTACCATAGTTTTATATAGGGGAAGTATGATATCTTTTGTCTTATTATCTATTTTGTCTTATTATCAGAAAAAAATTATCAAGGCGAGCAAATCAGAGAGTAGTGGGGCGGTGGGGGTAGTCAAGAATTAGATTAAGCCAAGTATGCAAAAGTGCCGCTATAATGACCCAGAAAATTCCCATCCCAGTTCAAACCACGTGTTAATGTGTCAAATTTGAATATAAAAGAGAATTCAGCAGCCTCTCTTTCAAGACTGTTGTGAATATTCCTCTTCAGTAAAACACAGACTTTTAAGTCATTAACAGAATGGCCCATTCCATTAAAATGTTGGATGGCCTGTTTGTGGATCGGGAGTGTTTTTATATCTGTTTGGTGCCCATTAACTCTTTGTCTAAGAGAGTTTGAAGTCTGTCTGCTATACAAAGAATCTGGGCATTGTTGGCACATGATGGCATATATGATGTTAGCTGAGAAACATGAGAATGTGCCCGTGATTCTGTGAATAACCTGGTTAGGTCCAGTGATGGTATCTCCAGAATAGATATGTGGACAAAGCTGGCAGTGGGCTTTGTTGCAAGGAAAAGTTCCAGGACTGGTGTTTCTGCGTGTGATGGAGTGGGGGGAGTGCATGTGTGAGTCAGGCTGGATGTCTGAGGCAAGCAGCAGCTCCCAGTGGCTAAGGATGACCCTGGGGCTACAACTGGCAGGTGACACCTCTGCCTGAACAAAGAGCAGGGAGGAGCTGAAAGGGGTTTGAATCGGGGGTGGCAGTTAGAGGCTAGGAAAAGGGAGAGCTGGAAGGCAGCCAGCCTGAGGAGGGGGAAAGCTACACCCCAGAGGGGCACCCCTCGGGGTCTTCTCCCCAGGACAGGTTGGAAGGACTGTCTCTGGCTGCTGTGCTGTTGCTTCTGTGAGAAACTGGACATCTGTTGCCTAATAAACCTGCTGTTGTACCTGCTGAGTGAGAGTCTCTCCTGCCAGCGGACGGGGTGCAGTGCAGGGGGACCCCTGAACCCCATCACACTGTGATATAGACTGTGGCTGTTGGTGAGAATCCTCATAAGGTTGGGAGGTTGTCTGTAGGAGAGAACAGGCCTGTCACCTAGGGCCCTCTGGAGTGTGGCATCCTGATTAAGGATAGGTTGTAGGTCTTTAATAATGCGTTGCAGTGGTTTGAGTTGTGGGCTGTAGGTAATGACAAGTGGTGTTCTGTTCTTGGCTTTTTTGGGGCCTATCTTGGAGTAGCTGGTCTCTGGGTATTCGTCTGGCCCTGTCGATTTGTCTTTTTATTTCTCCTGGTGGGTAATTCAGGTTTATGAATATTTGGTAAAGATCTTGTAGTTTTTGGTCTCTGTCAGTAGAATCAGAGCAAATGCGATTGTACCTAAGGGCTTGACTGTAAACAATGGATCTAGTTATGGGTGCAGGATGGAAGCTCAAAGCATGTAAGTAAGTATAGCAATCAGTGGGTTTCTGGTAGAGTATGGTACTGATCAGGCCATCCTTGATTTGTACTGTAGTGTCCAGGAAATGTATCTCTTGCATGGAGTAGTCGAGGCATAAGTTGATGGTGGGGTGCAGATTGTTAAAGTCTCTGTGGAATTCTTCTAGCGTCTCTATACCATGAGTCCAAATCATAAAGATGTCATCGATGTATCTTAAGTGGAGGAGTGGTGATAAAGTACGACAGCAGAGGAATCGTTGTTCCAGGTCAGCCATAAATATATTAGCATATTGTGGGGGCCATGCGGGTGCCCATAGCAGTTCCACTAATCTTGAGGCATAGATTGTCCCCAAATCAGAAATAATTGTGGGTGAGAACAAAGTTGCAGAGGTCAGACACCAGATTGGCTGTGGTGACATCAGGGATGGTATTCCTGATTGCTTGTAATCTGTCTTCGTGTGGAATATTAGTGTACAGAGCCTCTACATCCACGGTGGCAAGGATGGTGTTGTCAGGAACTTTTCCGATGTTTTGTAATTTCCTCAGGAAGTCAGTGGTATCTCGGAGATAGCTGGGAGTGTTGGTGGCATAGGGTTTGAGGGGGGAGTCCACAAAACTGGATAGTACGGTGGTAAGGGTGCCAATACCCAAAATGATAGGGCGTCCGGGGTTCCCAGGTTTGTGGATTTTGGGAAGTAAATCAGATAATCCAGGATGTAGCTCAGATGGTGTGTCTGAGTGAATAAGGTCCCGAGTAGCAGCAGAGAGTTCCTTAAGTAGTAGTTGTAATTTCTTTTGGAATTCCAAAGTGGGATCAACGGAGAGAGGTTTGTAAAATGTGGTGTTGGAGAGTTGTCTGGCTGCCCTCTGTTCCTAGTCTGACTTATTCACGATGACAAACAGCACCCCCTTTGTCAGCTGGTTTGATTATAGTGTCTGGGTTATTTTTGAGACTCTGGGCAGCATAGCGTTCAGCATAGTTGAGATTGTGTCTCATTTGGCATTGTTTGCGTATAATGTCATTCTGAGCATGGTTGCGGAAGCGCTGTATGTAGAAATCCAGGCTTTCACTACAACCGTCAGGGGGCGTTCACATAGAGTTCTTCTTCTTCTGTTGTTGGTAGGGGGGTTCAAGAGAGTCAGACTGTCGTTCATAGGTGTGTTGGAAGAATTCCTTTAGATGGAGGCGGCAAAAGAATGCTTCAAGGTCACTGCAGAATTGTATTAAGTTCATGGAGGAAGTAGGGCAGAAGGAAAGACCCTGGGATAAGAGAGAGACTTCTGCTGGGCTGACTTGGTAGCTGGAAAGGTTAACAATATTGTTAGTTGAGCTGTTGTGGTTGTAGTTGTAGTATCCTGAGGTATGACGTAATTTAGAAAATTTATTCTCTTTTCTTTTTTGTTTTTTGTCGGAAGTGGAAGTGTGTTTTATAAATTTCTTGTTTAGTACAAGTAAAGCCTCGTTCTGTGGGGTCTTGCATGGATGCCTGATTGTTGATGAGAGTTTCAGGTTCAGAGAGTTCATTTTTAATCACCTTTTATTTATTGTAAAGAATTTTGATCAAGTGGTTCCTCAGTTTCTTAGAGAGCATGTTGCATAGATGCTCGCTGTAGTCGATGTAGTTCGTTGATTGTAATGGGTTTTTCACTGTCAGTCCCTTGGGTACAATGTCCATGTTCTTGCATTTGGAGAGAAAGATTATGTCTGTCTGGATCTGTGTGAGTTGTTTCATGTAATTGATGGATCTCTATTCCAAACAGCTAAATGTAGTGCCTTGCATATTGAATAGTAACAGAGAGAAAGCTGTGCTAGTCTAAATATTGTCAAAACAAAAAAGTAGTCAAGTAGCACTTTAAAGACTAACAAAATAATTTATTAGGTGAGCTGTCATGGGACAGACCCACATATTCAAATTCGACACATTAACACATGGTTTGAACCGGGATGCGAATTTTCTGGGTCATTATAGGGGCTCTTTTGCATACTTGGCTTAATCTAATCCTTGACTCCCCACCCCTCGCCCCACTACTCTCTGATTTGCTCACCTTGATCATTTTTTTCTGATTTGTCAACCTTGATTACTATTTTTGGTTCTCTTTATCTTAAATATGAAGTCTGTTCTGGTATGGCTGTGGTCTGAAGAAGTGGGTCTGTCTCACGAAAGCTCACCACCTAATAAATTATTTTGTTAGTCTTTAAAGTGCTACTTTACTGCTTTTTTGTTTTTATCCACATTAAATTTCATTTGCCATTTTGTTGCCCAGTCACTCAGTTTGGTGAGACCTTTTTGAAGTTCTTCAGTCTGCTTTCATCTTGGCTATTTTGAACAGCCTAGTAGGACATTCTTCTCTGCTTGTGCAACCCCGTGTGTGTGCTTGATCTAGTGCAGCCCAGCCTTCATGGCCGAGTCCTTCTCTCTCTGAGACTCCCTCCCCCCACCCCACCCTCACAGTAAAGAGGCAGCACCTGTGCCCACAGTCCCTCACCGTTCTGGGTGGTGGTGCCCCAACCACTGATGTAGCATGGGGAGAAGGTGGTGACAGCCATGCGGGTGCTGGGCAAGCAGGCTGGCTGGGTGAAGTCATCAAAGGTCACAGCGTGGTCCAGCTGGATGAGAGCAATGTCGTTTGTCTTCGTGTGTGGATTGTACTCCTGGTGCAATACAACCCTGTGCACTGAGCGGATCTGCACTAAGTCTGAGAGGTGGGAGAGCTCTGTGATGCCAGTTACAATCCTCCACTGAGCCAGGGACCTAGACATGTATGCACAGATCAGTTAGTGTGCAGAGCTGGTCCCGCAGCAAGCACCGTAACACTTGCTGTACCTCACACACACACAGCCGGATTAGTGCACAGAGCTGGGCTCCCCAGGGTTAGGGGCCCCCAGCCATGGCAGCTCCCTGCTAGGGCTGGAGAAGTGTTCTTGTCCCCCAGTTGCAGCAGCAGCCTGCAGGGACATGGAGCAGACGTGCTCTTTTGGCTGCAGCAGGGCCAGCAGGGAGCTGCTGTAGCTTGGGGAGAGATGTGCTCCGCTGACTCTAACAGCAGGGCCGGACTAAGAAAGGGGCTTTGGAGCTACAGCCCAGGGCCCTGGGCTGCAGACCATAAAGATGCTATGTACTGGACCAGCCCCTCCTAACAGGCAGGGAGGCGTTTGCTCTGTGCATTGCTGTTCCTTCCCCATCTCAAGCTGCATTGTTACAAGCAGCGGGAAGCCCTGGCCCAGTGCTGCTCTTGCCTGGTGCCTCTGCCTCTCTAGCTCCCATTGGCCAGGCATTGTGACCAGTGGGAACTGCAGGGAATGGTGCCTATAGGTGAGTGGACCCACCTGTTCCCCCCCACACCAAACAGGAGTTGCTCCATATCAGCATTCTGTACCTGACCCCGCCTGCCCGAGCCCTGAAACCCCTTTTGTACATTAACTCCCTCTCAGACCCTGCACTGCAGCCCTGAGCCCTGTCCCACATCCTGAGTCCCTAACTCCCTCGCAGACTACACACCCCAACCTAGAGCCCCAGCGCTGAGCCTGCTCTACCACTTTAGCTCCCTCCTAGGTTCCACACTGCAACCCTCAGCCCCCTCTGGAACCCTAACTCCCATACAGCCCCCCCTGTACGGCCAACCCCAACCTTCTGCCCCGAGCCCTCTTCTATACTCCAGAACCCTTGGCCCCAGCTTGGAGCCCCCTTCTGCATCCTAAATGCCTCAAACCCACCCACAGCCCAATCCCTCAGCTCCCAACCCTGAGCTCCCTCCCATACTCTGAACCTCTCTGCCTCATCCCTGCCCCAGATCAGCCACATGCAAATGAATTTTGTTATGTGCACCAGTATGATGGTGCTTTACCACACATCATCTCCATATTGGTGCACATAACATTTCACATATGGACATAAAATGAGGGGGAACACTGACTGTGACATCGTTGGCATCACAGTGACTTGGTGGGACAAGCCTTATGGCTGGAATATTGGTACAGTTTGTTCACAAAGGTCAAGCAGGGGAAAAAGGGAGGAGGTGTTGGCCTAAGGCTGAGCTGGTGATAGGAGACAGTGGTTGAAAGTCTCTGGGCAATGATAAAAGGGGTAAAAAATAAGGGTGATGTCATAGGTGTTCACTCCATGGGTGTTCAGGATTCAAGCACACATGGAGCAAAAAAATAGGGGGTGCTCAGCACTCACCAGCCAGTGGTTTAAGGCCCTGGGGCTGGTCACCAATTACAGAATCACAGAATCTTAGGGCTGGAAAGGACCTCAGGAGGTCATCGAGTCCTGCCCCCTGCATCAAGCAGGATCAACCTCCAACAATCTGTGGCCTAGGGCTGACCACAGATCAGCTAGCAGGAGGTACTCGAGGGAGAGGAGGGGGCAGAGAGGATTAAGCAGTGGCTGGGTGGGGGAGCCTCAGGAGAGGGGGTGGAGGACAGGCTGGGGAGAGGTGGAGTGAAGGCAGAGCCTTGCGGGGGGGGTTGGCCAGATGGGAACAGTGCCTGGAACAGAGCATGGGGATCTAGCACCTCTTGAGAAAACCAAAAATCAACGCCTGTAGTGATGTCATGGTGGGGGTTTAATCACATAACCAGGAAGAAGAGATGGATGATGGTTTTTTTTTTTTAATACAACTAATAAAATCATCCAAAGCACAGGACTTGGTGGCAATGGGGAGATTGCAGCTACCCAGACATCAGATGGAAAAAGAACCAGTCGGACACAGGTTATCCAACAAGTTCTTGGAATGTACCAGAGACAATTTTTTAATTTTTTTTAAGATACTAAGGAAAAGACTGTTCTAGGTCTGATTTTGAGAAATAGGACCTGGTTGAGAATTTGAAAGTGGTAGACAGTTGGGTGAAAGTGAGCACAAAATGACAGAGTCCAGGAGTCTAAGGAATGGTAGAAGGCAAAACAGCACAAAAAAGGTAATGAAATTTAAGAAGGCAGTTTAGCTATAAACATAGCAGCTCTGCTCTATTATCATTAGGCAGGTTGCAGAGCTCTGTTACACATGGAGGATAGCTCAGTGGTTTGAGTAGTAGCTTGTTAAACCCTGGGTTGTGAGCTCAATCCAGGAGGGGTCCATTTATGAACCTGGGGTGAAAGCATTTAAAAAAAAAAAAAAGGGCAGGGTGCTTGCTCTTGCCAAGAGGGCAGCAGACTGGACTCAATGACCTCCCGAAGTCCCTTCCAGTTGTATGAGATGTATATCTCCACGTACTTTACTTTTTTATTTATTAGGAGGTTAGACTCAATGCTCACACTGGCCCTTTTGGCCTTAGAAGCTGTGAATCCCTAACTAGGATAAAAGTCTCTGAAGAGGAGCCTACTTCGGTCAGATGCTCCAGGCAGAGTTCCTGAAGAGGAGCAGGAGTTCTACATCCTGGAGACACAGTTTAGCAGGCATGGAGGCCACATGGCCTAACTCTTTGGAAAAGTGTGGCTCCCTGGGAGTCTGACACACTGAAAGGGAGGGCTGGCTATCCAGGGCCTAAGGCAGGCCCTGTCTGTCTGCTGCACTAGTGCAAAGCCATCCTTTGGTGTTTAACCATGACCATCACAGTTCTGAAGCATCTGCTAGCAATTTCCAAATACAATTTCCAGGTGCCTTCTTTACTTGAGTGCCCCATAGTCCACAATTCTGACTCTCATTTTGAGGTTGTATCCACATTACAGTGTGTCAGGTCACTACATGTGTTTCCATGACTTAGCATCTGTGTTGACCAAGGTGGGTGACAGTGAAAGCTTGTTATCTGGTTGTGGCTATTGTGGGGGAACCCCTTTCTAAAATGATGCACTTCCCCTTAGGCAGGCACAGCCCATCTGTGGAACTGCAGCACCTGCAATGTGACCAGTGATGGGGGTGCAGTGACCCTGCAAAGGGTTGGCTCCAGATCCACACCTTTCCCCCAGGCACCATCAGCCCTCTTTGTGCAGACTTGCGGGCAGTGTGGATAAAAATTGATTATTTAAAAAAATAAATAACAAATAGGATTTGTTTTGACTTAAATTGGATTTTCTTTTTTAAAACCAGCAATAACATACTAAGGCTCTAATTTAAAAATAACTAATATTATTACATCTCATCACAAACATGCTACACACACATTTATAGTCTCATAAAATGAATTAATGGCTCTAGTCTGTCCCACCTAACTACTAGCTCTTGACAAACAAGAACTCCTGTAGCACCTTAGGGAATGTCTACACAGCCGCCTTATTCCGAAATAAGCTATTCCAGAAGAGATATAGGTTATTTCGAAATAAGACTGCTACAAACTAAACTGCACTTTGAAATAGCACTTAGCTATTTCAGAATACATCATCTAACCACATAGGGCCAGTTTCAAAACAGAGACATTGGACACACTATGGCTCACTTCGAAATAGGCTCTATTCCCTGTTCTAACAGTACCTATTTCAAAATAGGTGCTATTTCTTGTGAAGTGAGGTTTATCCATTTTGAAATAAGTCAATTGCTACTTCAAAATTATTTTAAAATAGTGGTTGTATTGTGTAGATGCTAGGTTAGTTATTTTGAAATAACTTTGCTGTGTAGCCCTACCCTTCGAGACTAACACAGCCAAATGGAAAGTTGTGCATCTAAAACAAGAAACACAGCCATAGCTATAGACTGAGGCCTGCATCCTGGAAAGCCCAAACTTAGAAAATGATTTAGAGGTCATAGCGGACAAGTAACAGACCACATGCTTCCAGTGTTTTGCTGTGACAAAAGAGCTAGCGTGCTCTTTGGATGTATAAACACAGGAGAAGTGAATGGGAGCAGCAAGGAGATTTTACTTTTGTTTGCAGTGTTGGTGAGCACCATTCTGGACACCACATTCAGCCCTAGTGTGCACATTTTAAAAAGGATATGGAAAGACTGAAGAGGGTGCTGACAAAATCCACAAAAATGATCTGCAGGCTGAAGAAAGTGCCTGACAGAGAGAGACAGACAGAGATCCGTCTGCTAGCTTAGACTGAGAAGTGACTTGAAAACACCTAACTAGAGCCCTGCATATCCACAGACCATTGTCATAGATAATGGAGCAGATACCTGTGCTGGACTCTCCTTCTTCTCTGTCCAGTGGCTGAGGATGGGGTGGGGCGGGGTGGGGAGAAGCGCCAGGCCTGCCCCCCTGTTGCCAGCTGGGAAGGGACTCAACAGGTTGCCAAAATTCCCTGCACAAGGAGCCGAGTGCTAGCCCTGCCCTGGGTCCCCTTGCCTGGAGAACGCTGACCCACAGGAGCTCTAGCCCGGGTTCCTGCTGAGGGACAGATGCTTCTGGCTAGTGGAGCCAGGAGCAGCTGTGTGGTAGATAGCTGATTTCCAGGAGAGAGGGCTCCCAGCCCTGCTCAGAGGGGGAAAAGAGAAGTTACTCACTTGTGTAGTAACGATGGTTCTTTGAGATGTGTCCCCGTGGGTGCTCCACCGTAGATGTTGGGCTCGCCCCGGCGCCGCAGATTGGAAACTTCTAGCAGTGTCTGTTGGGTCACGCATGCGCCGATGCGCGCCGCTCCCCCACGCGCTCTCGGCCATGTGCGCGATCCGGTCCCTGCCAGTTCCTTGACCAACCGCCCCAGATGCTCCTGAAAAACAACGGACAGAGATCCGAATAGGGGAGGACGGGCGGGTAGTGGAGCACCCACGGGGACACATCTCAAAGAACCATCGTTACTACACAAGTGAGTAACTTCTCTTTCTTCTTCGAGTGGTCCCCGTGGGTGCTCCACCATAGGTGACTACCCAGCAGTGACCCCAAGTAAGGAGGTGGGTAATCGAGTCATGTGCAGCTCACCCTTGAGAGGACGGCTGTTGACAGACGTGTATCCTCCTCGAACACCTGGTGCATGGCACAATGCTTGGCGAAGGTGTCGTAAGAGGACCAAGTCGCCGCTCTGCAAGTGTCTTTCAACGGGATTCCTTTGAAGAAGGCCATCAACGCCACCATCGCTCTGGTGGAGTGAGCCCTGGACGGAGCTAGCAGAGGGGTCTTATGGAGCTCGTAACACAGTCTTATGCAGGATACAATGTGATTCGAAATCCTCTGGGACGATAGGCCTTCTCCTTTCGACCGGGGTGCGATAGACACCAGGAGCCTGTCCATTTTCCGGAAGGACTTAGTTCTGTCTACGTAAAAGGCCAACGCCCTCCTCACGTCTAGCAGGTGCAGCCACGCCTCCTTGCTGGAGCTGTGAGGCTTCGGATAAAACGAGGGTAATACTATTGGTTCGTTAATGTGGAACTCTGAGGAAACTTTTGGAACAAAGGCTGGGTGTAACCGTAAGGTCATCGCTTCCTTTGAGAATACTGTGCAGGGCGGCGTTGCCATTATTGCTGCGAGTTCACTCACCCTGCGGGCTGACGTAATCGCGAGGAGGAAGGTCGTTTTCGTGGTAAGCAGTCGGAGGGGTACCGTAGCCAGTGGTTCGAAGGGCGGTCCCGATAGCATGTGGAGTACCAAGTCCAAACTCCAGGACGGTGGTAACAGTTTCCGTGGGGGGTACAAATTTACCAGCCCCTTTAGGAATCTCGTGACGACAGGATGGGCAAATATGGTAGGCCCTTCCTCTTTGTGTCAGAATGCTGATATAGCCACGAGATGGACCTTTACCGAGGATAAGGAGAGTCCATCTCGTTTCCGCTCCAGTAGGTAGTCTAGGATCACAGTTATAGGGACGTCCAGAGGAGCTAGCTGTTTGGAAGAGCACCAGGAGGTAAATCACGTCCACTTCTGCTCGTAAGTCTTTCTGGTGGAGGTCCTTCTACTGCACTCCAAGACTTGTTTCACTCCCTCCAAACATGTGCTCTCTAAGGCGCTTAGCCATGGATTAGCCATGCCTGTAGGCAGAGCCCCTGAAGAATATGGGTGCACTATAGACCCTTGAGCCTGCGTGAGTAGGTCTGGCGCAATCGGCAGGGGGAGTGGTGGGCGGCATGACATGCGCAGAAGCAGGGGAAACCATTGTTGTTGGTCCCAGGTTGGGACTATGAGTATCATGCATGCTCTCTCCCTTCTGGCTTTCTCTAGAACCTTGTGGATGAGTGTCACGGGAGGGAACGCATAGAGTAGAGGGCCTTTTCGTGAGATCATGAAGGCGTTCCCGCAAGGACCCCCGTCCTATGCCTGCTCTGGAGCAGTACTGAGGGCATTTCTTGTTGTGTTGGGTGGCAAACAAATCGAATTGGGGAAACCCCCATTTGTGGAATACGTGTTGGAGCAGGTCGGAGCGGATCTGCCACTCGTGCGTGAACGCAAAGTGCCTGCTTAGTTGGTCCGCCTTCACATTGTGGACACCGGGTAAGTATGAAGCTTTTAGCGTTATCTTGTTGGCAATGCACCAGTTCCACAACCGGACTGCTTCTACACATAGCGCTCGGGATCGGGCCCCTCCTTGTCGATTGATGTAAAACATGGTGGAGGTGTTGTTGGTATTGATCCCGACTAGTTTGCTGTGCGGGTACTTCCGAAAGCGTCTGCACGCGTTGAACACTGCTCTGAGTTCTAGTACATTGATGTGCAGTGTCTGTTCCATGGGAGACCACAGCCCTTGGGTTACTTTGCTGCCAATGTGCGCTCCCCATCCTATGTTGGCGGCGTCTGTTGTAAGAAAAATTGTGATTTGTGGCTGGTGGAAGGACACCCCTACTAGCATGTTCTTGGGATCTGCCCACCATGCCAGCGATTTTCACACCTCCGTTGGGGGCGATACTACCCTGTGTGTGGTATGGACTAATGGACTGTAAATGCTCGCCAACCAGTGCTGCAGGCTTCGCATGTGTAGCCTGGCATTCTGTACCATGAACGTGGCTGCCACCACGTGCCCCAACAGTTGCAGACATGTTAGGATTAGCACCGTGGGGCTGTACATCATAACTGGTACCAAGGATTGGATCGTGCGGAAACGGGCATCGGGTAGGTATACTCTTGCTGTAATAGAGTCTATGCGCGCCCCTATGAATTCTATATCTTGCGTGGGCTCGGTCTTTGATTTTGCGAGGTTGATAACCAGGCCCAACGAGGTGAATGTGCTCGCGGTGACGTGTATCATGCATAGGACCTCTGCTTTCAAGACCCCTTTTAGTAGGCAGTCGTCCATGGAAAAATGAACACACCCTGCCTGTGCAGGTATGCTGATACCACCACCAGGGTTTTGGTAAAAACTCTGGTTGCTGAAGAAAGACCAAACGGAAGGACTCTGTATTGAAAATGCTCTTCGCCAACCTTGAAACGAAGGAAACGTCTGTGTGCCGGGTGGATCGTTATGTGAAAACAGGCGTCCTGTAAGTTGAGGGCTGCAAACCAATCTCCATCGTCCAGTGCTGTAACTATGGAGGCAATTGTAGTCATCCGGAAGCGCTGTTTCGCAAATACCGGTTGAGGGTGCGTAAGTCCAAAATTGGCCTCCAGCCTCCTGTTTTCTTCTCTGTTAGGAAGTATCGTGAGTAGAACCCCTTCCCTTGGAATTGTTCCGGTACTCTCTCTACCGCCCCTATGAACATGAGATGATTTACCTTCTGTTTCAGCCTGGTCTCGTGGGAAAGGTTCATGAGAGAGGACTGGGTGGGAGGTTTCGGTGGCGGGAGTGATTGGAAGGGGATCGCGTAACCCATGGCTATGATTTCCAGTACCCATTTGTTTGTCGTGATGCTTTGCCATTGGGAATAAAATGGTTTGAGGCGATGATGGAACATGTGTTGAGAGTGACATTGGGAGATGGTCTTGATATTGCAGTCCTCGACATAGCCGTCAAACTTGCTGTCTTGGGGCTTGCCCCGAGGTTGCGCGACTTTGCTGAGGACATCACCTGGGGGCCTTATACTGCTGTTGATGATGGTGGTGCCCATGGTCATAGCTTCGCTGATATTGTGCACGCTGCAGTTGATAGGCGTAGCACCTTTGCTAGGGATAGAACTTTTTCCTCCTGTATGGGGAGGTATATATACCCAAGGTCCTAAGTGTGGCCCTCGAGTCCTTGCTGGAGTGTAGGACCGAATCGGTTGATTCTGCAAATAGTTTTTGCTTATCAAATGGAAGGTCCACAATTTTTGTTTGTACATCTCTGGGAATGCCGGACGTCTGGAGCCAGGATTCCCTGCGCATGACCACTGCTGTGGCTGTTGAGTGTGCCGCCGTGTCCGCCACGTCCAGGGCAATTTGAACTCCTGCTCGCGAGGCTGCATAGCCCTCCTGAACAATCGCCTTTAGCACTGGTTTCTTATCCTCTGGGAGGAAGTCCATAAGAGGGGTCAGTCTGGAGTAATTGTCGAAATTGTGGTTGGACAGGTGTGCCGCATAGTTCGCCATTCTTAGTAATAAGGTAGAGGAGGAGTAGACCTTTTTGCCAAACAGGTCTAATTTCCTCACGTCCTTGTCCAATCCTCCTGATTTATATTGGGGTGTCTTAGACTTATGCTGTGATGATTTGACCACCAAAGAATTTGGTTGTGGGTGACTAAACAGGAATTCCATTCCTTTGGCTGGAACAAAGTATTTCTTATCCGCCCTTTTATTTGTAGGCGGGATGGAGGCTGGGATCTGCCATATGTTGGTGGCTGATTCCATAATGGCTTCGTCTAGCAGAATAGCTATTTTGGATGAAGCCGGGGGTCTCAGATTTTTCAGGAGTTTATGATGTTTCTCCTGCACCTCCGCTATTAGAATGTCCTGTGTGAATGCTACTCTCTTGAACAGCTCCTGGAATTACTTAAGGTCGTCCGAAGGAGAGATGTCCCCAGGGACACCCGCCTCATCCGGAGAGGACGAGGAGGCGCCACTGCAGTATATGTCCTCTAATTCTTCTGACCCTTGAGTTTGTTGGTATACCTGCTCTTTTGTGGGTTGTGAAGGAAGGTCCCTGGACTCTGGACCAGTGTCTGTCTGGGGAAGCTGTGTTCCTCCCACGGAGCGGGACTGTATGAGGGGGTGTCGGCAGGGTGTGGGTGGGGATCTGCCCCTGGATCTAGACCCCCGATGCCGGTGTTCAGTATGATAAGGGCAGCCATGGCAACACGGGCAAGGGCCCGGAGATGGAGATCTGGACCACGATCGGGATGTGTACATGTGGTATCTGGAAGAGCGTGATCTCCGTGACAACATTGAAAACGGCAGAGATGATCTGTGATAGTATTCGTAGGGGCCCACGCTGGAAAATGGTGAAGGCTGTCTGAGCCATGGTGATGGTGGCTGAAGGAACGGGGAGGGAGGTCTGAAACAGGCCGTTGGGGTGGCTGCCCGGCGCGGCGTGTGTATCTCGGGGGGTTGGGGGGGGTGCTGGGCAATAACGACAGCGCAATGACATCTGGAGCTGGACTCCGGTGCCAGGTTTTTGACTTTGCCTTTCCCCGCCCCTGCAGAGCAGGCGCCGCTCCCTCCAGGGCCAGGGACCTCGGCGCCGCTGTACGCAGTGCTGCGCATAGCTTCCTCTGGCACCCTTTGGCCCCGTTCCCTCCAGTGCCGTCGATGCCGCAAGGGGCGGTGCCGCATGAGTCTGTGCCGCCAGCTCCAGCGCTTGCCTCGTTGGCGCCTGCGGCGCCCTCAGTGCTGACTGCTGATCAGTCGGAGGCCCAAGCGCACTCCTATGCGCTGCTGTATCCCCGCTATGAGCAGCCAGGGGGTCAGGGCCCCGTGTTTCGTTCATCCTGCTCGCTGGTGTTACCGGCAAGGATCGAGCTGGAGAGAGCTTCCTTTTCTTTTGCACCGAGGAGGTTAGGGAGGCCGCCTTCCTCTTGTGTACTTTCGAGGGCCCCTCTTTCTGGGGCTTCTCCGGTGGTTCAGGCTGGAGGGCCTTATCAAACAGGATCATTTTTAGTCTCATTTCCCTGTCTTTCCTGGCCCTGGCTGTAAGCCTAGTGCAATGAGAGCACTTCTGAGTAACGTGAGACTCTCCAAGACAGCGAATGCACTCGCTATGCCCGTCTGAGGCAGGCATGGTCTCGCGGCATGACTCACACCTCTTAAAGCCCTGCGAAGACATCTCTGCCGCGGCTTGTAAGCCTTTAAATGTTAATAGAGTACTTATCGGCTAATGAAATCGTTAACCAAATAATGTTCACAGCCTCCAGGGGTAGCAGACCACCAAAGGCAGCCGCCTGCGTCCGCTCTTCTCCCCTTTGTTCCTCCCTTCTTCTTCTTTTCTTTTTTCTTTTTAATACAGCACAACAGTTTGAACAGTGAGAACACGACTAACTACTAACAACTAATAACTATCAACAACAATAACCACAGTTTCTCTTTTTTTTTTTTTTTTTTTTTTTTGTCACAGGTGTTGGAGCCAGAGCAAATTCCGTCTGCAGCCGCTGGTGGTTGAGAAGGAACTGGCGGGGACCGGATCGCGCACGTGGCCGAGAGCACGCAGGGGAGTGGCACACATCGGTGCATGCGTGACCCTACAAACACTGCTAGAAGTTTCCGATCTGCGGCGCTGGGGCGAGCCCGACACCTACAGCGGAGCACCTACGGTGGAGCACTCACAGGGACCACTCGAAGAAGAAGGCCCAACTCTCTTGGGCTGGAGCTGACGGGGCAGCAACTTAGGCACAGGCTGATTCCTGGGCAGCAGGGCCCACCCCCTGCCATAGGGATTGGTTTGGACAGGATCCCAAGCTTCTCTCCTCCACCACACAGTGATAAGACATAAGCTGCTGCTGCCAAATGCGCTCCTAGCATCAGCAGCACAGTGCAAATCCATTCCCTTCCCCAACCTGCCACCCCACTTGTCATGATCATGAGGGTTAGCCAGCAGCCTGGGAGCAAAAGGGTTAACCTCCTTAGCCAGGTGGGGTTGGCCTATAGGAATGTAGGTAAGAATTAAATTTTGGCTCCTCCTTCTTCTGTTCTCTGTCTTTTGCTGCTTCTTTCCAGCCATGAGGGAGAGAGAGACAGAATATCTCCCTCCAAGAGCAGACCCTCCAATCTTCTGTAAGTAGGGTGAAGTTTAGATAGATCCATTAGGCTTTGTTGTTTTATGGTTTGGGAAGTGGGATCTGATGTCTGGGCACTTTTTAGAAATGTTCTTTTACTCTCCTTGTAACTAAGTTCTAGGCCCATGGTGGAGACTCCCCATGTGTTTTACTTCGTGACTCTTCCATCTCGCCATGAGGCTCGCAGCACGAATACTGTTCTCGTAATAAAAGTTCTTTCTCTTTTTCTTTTTATTAACCTGGTCTTGGTCAATGGTTGTGTCCTGGTTTTTACTTTTGGGGCTGAGATTTCCCAAGTCGTCTCTCCCTGGTTTCCTTATTATTACTTGGGTGGTGGCAGCGAATTTTATCCCCAAAAATCTAAGGGTTTTTAGGATTTTAGGAGAAGAGTTTATACCAAAACCTGGTAAATAAGGTTTTGGAGGTACTTTTGCTGGCCCCCACTTCTGCATTTATCTTGCTAGAGTGGGGAAGGAGCCAAAACACCGCTGGAGACATTAACCCTGCATCTGTGCTGCTCCTTACCCCCAGTCTCTGCTTTCTCGCTGTCTGCCTCTTCCCTGCAAGACCTTGCTCCTCCACACTCATCTGTGCTCTGCACACCCTCCCCACAACCAGCTGATGTGAACAAAAGTAAAATCCGGCTGGCAGACCGAGCGCAGATCAGCTGATGGGCTGATCCTGGCAGATATGGATCACACACAGAGCCACATTTGTGCATCCACACAGGGCTCCAAGTCTTAATGCCTTCCTGCAGTGAGAGTACCAGGTCTTAAGACACCTGGCCAAGCCAGCCAAAAAAGGCAGAACAAGAACCATGGCCAGAGGCAGAAGCCAGGCAAATTCTAATATGAAATTAGGCATAAATATTCAACAATTAAGATGACTAATAGTAACAGAGAGGGAGCCATGCTAGTCTATATACTATCAAAACAAAAAAGCAGTCAAGTAGCACTTTAAAGACGAGAAAGATAATTTATTAGGTGATGAGCTTTCGTGGGACAGACCCACTTCTTCAGACCATAGCCACACCAGAACAGACTCAATATTTAAGGCATAGGGAACCAAAAACAGTAAGCAAAGTTGACAAATCAGAAAAAAATTATCAAGGTGAGCAAATGAGAGAGCGGGGTGGGGGTGGGGTGTCAAGAATTAGATTAAGCCAAGTATGCCAAAGAGCCCCTATAATGTCCCAGAAAATTTGCATCCTGGTTCAAACCATGTGTTAATGTGTCAAATTTGAATATGAAAGAGAGTTCAACAGTTCTCTTTCCAAAGCAGACTGAAAATTCTTCTTCAATAAGATGCAAGTTCTTACGTCATTAACAGAATGGCCCACTCCATTAAAATGTAGACTAACTGGTTTGTGGATCAGGAATATTTTGATGTCTGTTTTGTGCCCATTAACACTTTGTCTGCGAGAGTTTGAAGTCTGACCAATATACAAAGCATCTGGGCATTGTTGGCACATGATGGCATATATGATGTTAGTTGAGGAACATGAGAATGTGCCCATGATTCTGTGGTTAGCCTGGTTAGGTCCAGTGATGGTATCGCCAGAATAGATATGTGGACAAAGCTGGCAGCGGGCTTTGTTGCAAGGAAAAGTCCCAGGACTGGTGTTCCTGCGGTATAGACTGTGGCTATTAGTTAGAATCCTCATAAGGTTGGGAGGTTGTCTGTAGAAGAGAACAGGCCTGTCACCTAGGACCTTCTGGAGTGTGGCATCCTGATTAAGGATAGGTTGTAGGTCTTTAATAATTTGTTGCAGTGGTTTGAGTTGGGGGCTGTAGGTGATGACCACTGGTGCTCTGTTCTTGGCTTTTTTGGGCCTATCACGGGCACATTTTCATGTTCGTCAACTAACATCATATATGCCATCATGTGCCAACAATGTCCGGATGCTCTGTATATTGGACAGACTTCAAACTCTTTCAGACAAAGAGTTAATGGGCGCAAAACAGACATCAAAACATTCCTGATCCACAAACCAGTTAGTCTACATTTTAATGGAGTGGGCCATTCTGTTAATGACTTAAGCGTTTGCGACTTATTGAAGAAGAATTTTCAGTCTGCTTTGGAAAGAGAAACTGCTGAACTCTCTTTCATATTCAAATTCAACACATTAACACGTGGTTTGAACGGGGATGCAAATTTTCTGGAACACTATAGGGGCTCTTTTGCATACTTGGCTAAATGTAATTCTTGACTTCCCCCCCACCCCTCTGCTCTCTGATTTGCTCACCTTGATAATTTTTTTCTGATTTGTCAACTTTGATCACTGCTTTTGGTTCTCTATGCCTTAAATATTGAGTCTGTTCTGGTATGCCTACGGTCTGAGGAAGTGGGTCTGTCCCACAAAAGCTCATCACCTAATAAATTATTTTGTTAGTCTTTAAAGTGCTACTTGATTGCTTTTTTGTTTTGAAGATGACTAAGGACTGGAAAAAACTCCCGAGGGCAGCAGTGGGGGTCTCTCTCTCCATGTCTCCAGCTCCAGAACAGATGCTTTCTGGAAGATGTTTTAGCCGAACCCAAATTACTAGGCTTAATACGGGGTAACTAGGTAAAATGTGACTGGGGGTGGGACTAGAAGTGGTATCATGTCTAGGCTGTGAGAGCATCCCTTTCCCAAGGTCCCCAAGCTCACCTCTTGGCTTTGAAGCAGTGAGCTGCTGTGAGGACCCAGCGGGTGCTGATGAGGGACCCACCACATGAATGCCGGAGGCCTGTTCGGGTCAGGATCTGGATGCTGACGAGCCAGGGCCATGCCCCTGGCAAGGCATCAACACCACGCACGATCCGCATCCCGCTGTAGCCAGACACCAGGGGGCGGCGCCCACAGGCTGTGGAGAAGTCAAAGACAGGATGAGTAGATGTGCTTCTGTGCGGTAACAGCTGGGCTATGAGAAGGGACCTACTGAGAGCCTGGAATAAATACAGATCCAAAGCATTTCCTCAGAGCCATTTCCACTCCCCTAGCCACAGAGATAGTGCCAACAGAGACCCCAGCGGTTTTAACTACCAACACAGCTCTGCCAGCGCCCTGCAGTCCGCCGGCTTTCCGAGGATCAATCCCCACCTCCACAAGTTGTGGCGGTGCCCCCTCCCCACCCAGTCCTCTGCTTACCCCAGGCTGGGCTCCATTCTCCCATCACAGCCTACCCCTCAGCCCTGTCCAACAGCCCCTAATCTCCCAGGCTGGGGTCCCGTTCCCTACCCCCAGGCTCTGCTACTGTGCTCCTTACTCCTGACCCACAGCTCTCTACCATTCCAGGCCTGGACTCCCCCTTGCCCCAAGTTTTGCCAGTACCCCTCACTCCTGGCTTGCATCTCCCAGTTGTCCAGGCCTGGGCTCTCCCCGCACCCCACCCAAGCTCTGACGGCTCCCCTCCACTCTCCCAGCCGTAGGCTCCCCGCCCCTCACAGGAGCAGCTGCTCAGATGAGTTACGAGAGGCACTGGTGACCTCTCATGGCCAGTTGGAAACAATCACTGAGTTCCCCAAGTTCTCACTTCTGGAACTGGGGTCTACAGGACACTTACTTGGACCAGCCTAAACCCTGTTCAAATCCTCTGCACTGCTGCCTCCTCCACCTTCCTGGGCACAAAGGCCTCAGCCTCTCAACACCTCCCTCCCTGTCCTCCACCACCTTCTTCTGCAATGGATTCTTGGCCCCACTGCCCCTTCCCTTCCTTGTGAGGAAAGGCCCTGCTCCCACCACCTCCTCTCCTGCAGGGGACCACACTTGGCACCAGGGGTAGGTAGGTCTCAGGTTCCTGGGAGTGTGTCTGGGCACAGTTGCATGGGCAGGCCCTGGCTTGCGGCTGCGCTCATGGCGTGAGTGGGGCAGGAGCCCCGGCCATCTCCACAATAGTCCCCACAGGCTGCTCACTCTCTGAGTTACAGTCCTGCATCCCCAGGAGCAGGAAGGGCAAGAGCCTCAAGGGCAGCTGGGCTGGTGACCCCATCACCAGGTGTGACTCCCTGGCACCATTGTGACATCATCAGGTCTTGCCTTAGGCTGAAATACCTGTATTCTCCCACATGTTGCTAGGAAACGCTGTTAGGAGGCTGGAATGAGCTGGACCTACATCTGGACTTTGCTTCCCTGAGGGGCTGAGCTAAGTTGAAACAGCACAGAGGAGAGCCCAGGAACCACATGCTTAAAGGAAGGGGGAGATGAACAGACCTGGAGACAAGGGTGTAGATTTTTTTTTAAGGCCAAAAGGGACTACTACATCATCTAGTCTCATCTCCTGCAGCACACAGGCCAGACAATGTTACCCAGTTACCCTTTATTAAATGGGAATTTTCTTTAATATTCTCATGAATCCACTGCACGTCTCAGTTTGTGTGTCCTGCTATCTACAGGACTGCAAAAGTACTAATGCCGCTCCTGGAACAGTGGAGTGTGTCTCAGCCACCCATCTAGGTGGAATGACTGGGCTGTTAAGGAATGAGTGAAACTACCCAGACCCCCTAACAACTGAACAATTGACACCTAAGTCTAGAAAACCTTGGCAGGCATGGGGTGTGAATTGAACTGGAATCAGGCCTGCTCTTTAGTGCCTCAGACTCTCTCACCTGGGAACTAAGGAAGGAAGTCAGAAAGAGATCCAGAGCCTGAAAACAGAGCTCATTACAGCTTGGATTGTGAACTGTTTTGGGCTAACCAAAAAGGACTATACTTTACCCTGCACATCTCTGTGATGATTAACGACATTCAGTGCTACACACCAGCTGATTCATGAGCCTGACTGCTTTGAAAATGCTGCTTGTGTGTCACTGCAAATATCTGCTAGGGAGAAGCAGGGGGCTGGAGTAGATGACCTCCTGAGGTCCCTTCCAGCCCTATGATTCTATGAAATGCAAACAGGTCTCTGTTAGGGTCTCTCTCAGCTGGACTTTCCAGACAGAGCTCATGGTGTGAAGGCAGAGGGCTGGAGACCCAGAAGTATAGGACAGAGTAAGGCCGTTTGGCCTACTCTGAAATAGAATAAAAACCTTTGGTTCACTCAAGAATCTATTCCAAAGGTGGGCCCCAAGCCCATGGAACTGTAAAACACGCTTTTGATGCATTTGGTTAAGTGTCCTCCAGAAAGATATCAGCATCCAGCTGTCCTGCAGTAACTCAAAAACACAAGCACCAACCTCAGAGAAAGCGGTTAGGAACCAGGGAGCAAACCCCACATGGGTTGTGATTTCTATATTTCAATATCACCAAGCAGTCATAGAAGATAAGGGTTGAAAGAGCACTTAGGAGGTCATCTAGTCCAGCCCCGATTGGTAGACATTTGGTTTTTGTGGATGTGAGGTCACAGTTGAGCATCACAGCTGTTTTGATGGCTATAAAAGCCAATTCTGGACAAACAGATTTTATGGCATTGATTGCAATGACAGGAGTTTTCCTGCTGATCATTTCCTGCTCATTTTTTACTCATTTTATTTTGAAGATAGAGTGCCACTCTTTATTATGTTCTGTGGTGCGTGTCTCCAGGCTGCATTGCCAACTTGAACTATCTTCCACTTGGGCTTCCCAAGTCTGTGGCTCAATACCAGAGCATTTCAGGTCTCTCTTGAAAGCATCTCAAAAACTAATTTTTTTGGCATTCTCTGACTTTGACCCTGTAACTCATCATATATCTTTAGGAAGTCTTCTATTTTGCATGCTGTACACATAACCTAATCTGAAGATGGTTGTGCTTGACTAGGCAGGCTTTATAAACCACGATATTAGTTTTTGTCATAAGCTTATTGTTTTTCAGTTATTGTTTTGTGGGGCAACCAAAGTTGGTGGCTGCTGTCCCTGATCATATGTCCATCTCCTGATCCAGTGACAAATTCTTGTTAATAGCTTCCAGGTGATAAAATAAGCTCATGGTTTGGAAGTTGGTATCAATGAGTGTAGTAGACGGCTGGCAATCTGCATCTTAGCCCGATTTCTGTCTTTTCCACACTAATGATGAGTGAGAATATTTGACATGCATCTTGGAGATGATTTACAAGCTCTTGTAGGTGAAATTCACTATAAGAGACAAGAGCATCATCATCAGAATAAAGGAATTCCCTCTGAGCAACTTTTTGCTTATGACCAGCGGGGGTGCCTGCAAACCGGGCTGCTAAGCAGGCAGTTTGAGAGGGAGTCCTACTACATTTAGGAAGATTCGCATCACCTGTGCCAGCACTGCTCCTGTCTCCTCCAGACAGATTACCCAACCATGGATGCCTCTACCCAGACCCTGGTACGGTTCTGCAGAGATGGTGGCTCCCATTTCCCACTTACAGAAATCCAGGCTGAGGGGAGTATCCAATGTGAAAGGTGCCTGCTGGTGCAGTCTCTCAGGCAGTAGGTGGGAGAGCTGCAGGAGGAAGTGGCCAGGCTGAGGAGCGTCCAAGCCCATGACGAATTCCGGGAGAGTATCCACATGGAAACATCTAAGGCTGAGGTACTTATCCAGCTACAGAGGACTACTGGAACAACACTGGTGGAGGAAGAGATGGCTCTGTCTCGGGGGGCACTGACAGCTGGTTATGTCTCACAGCAGGCAGTGCTTCACCCCTGCTTCCAACCCTCCCACCGTGGTTCTGAAGAACCATTATGCTGCCCTGGATACCAGAGCTGAGGAATCATCCTCTAATGGGGAGGAGGAGAAGCCATGTACCCTCAAGGCTCAGAGGCCTGTATGCTACTGTGAGGAGGAAACAAAGGGTAGTGATGGTTGGAGACTGTCTTCTGAAGGGTACAGAGGCACCCATCTGTTGCCCTGACATGACATTTTGGGAGGTATGCTGCATGCCACAGGCTCGTATCCAAGATGTTATGGAGGGACTATCAAAGATCATCCAGTCCTCTGACTACTCCCCCATGCTACTCATCTATGTGGGCATGAATGATACTGCAAGATGTAACCTTGAGCAGATCAAGAGTGACAACAGGTCTCTGGCAGTACAGGTGAGGGAGTTTGGAGCACTGGTGATGTTCTCTTCAGTCTTCCAGTTAGAGGTAGGAGCCCAGGCAGAGAAAAGTGCATCTCGGAGGTGAATACCTGCCTGTGGAGATGGTGTTATCCGCAGGGCTTTGGCTTCCTTTATCATGGGATTCTGTTCCAGGAAGAAGGAATGCTAAGCAGAGATGTGGTTCACCTATTGAGGAAGGGTAAGAAAGTATATGGATACAGACTGGGTAACCTAGTGAGGAAGGTTTTTAAACTAGGTTTGAGGGGAGCAGGTGACTAAAGTCCACATGTAAGTGAAAACCATGAAGACCTGGGAGATCAGTCAGAAATTGGAGGGAGCATGGGCTGTAATAGCATAGCGAAAGGAGGGACAAGGCAGAACTGGAAGGTAAAATCAAATTAATAAGTTGACAATATACAAATGCAAGAAGTATGGGGAATAAGCAGGAAGAATTTGAAATGCTAGTAAATAAACATAGATATTGTGTTGGTATCCTGGAGACCTGGTGGCATAATACACTTGATTGGAATATTAGTGTAGAAGGGTTCAGTTTGGTCAGGAAGGCCTGGAAAAAAGGGAGGAGGTGTTCTTGCCTTAGACTAAAAATGTGTGTACCCGGATTGACATTGAGATGGGCACAGGAGGCAGATTTGTGGAGAGTCTCTAGGTTAGACTAAAAGGGGTAAAAAGCAGGGGTGACATCATGGCAAAGGGTCTACTACAGACCACCAAACCAGGAGGAAGAGGTGGATGAGGCTTTTTTAAAACAACGAACAAAACCATCCAAAGCACAGAACTTGGTGGGTGATGGGGGATTTCAAATATCCAGACATCTGTTGGAAAAAGGACACAGCAGGGCACAGATTATCCAACACGTTCTTGGAATACACTAGATACAATTTTTTATTTTAGAAGATGGGGAAAGCTACTAGGAGGGAAGCTGTTCCAGATTTGATCTTAACAAATAGGGAGGAATCAGTTAAGAATTTGAAAGTAACTGGCACCTTGGGGAAAAGTGATCATGAAATTCCAGAGTTCATCATTCTGAGGAGGAGAGAACAGCAAAATAAAGACAGTGGATTTCAGGAAGACAAACATTAGTAAACTCAGAAAGCTGGTAGGTGAGGCCCCATGGAAAGTAAGACTATGAGGAAAAATGTTTGAAGAAATTTGTCAGTTTTTCAAAGGGACATTGCTAAGGGTGCAAGAACAAACTCTTCTTCTGCACAGGAAGGACAGGAAATGGGGTGTGAGACCAGGCTGGCTTAACCCGGAGATGTTGAATGACCTAAAAATAAAAAATGAATTGTATAAAAAGTGGACACTAGGTCAAAGTTCAAAGGATGCATATTAATAAATAACATGGGAATGTAGGGGCAAAATTAGAAAGGTGAAAGTACGAAAGGAGCTCAGTCTAGCTCCAGACATAAAGGGAAACAAGAAAACATTCTATAAATATATTAGAAGCAAGAGGAAGACCAAGGACAGAGTAGACCTGTTGCTCAGTGAAGAGGGAAAACGGTGACAAAACATGTGGAAATGGCAAAGGCTCTTAATGATTTCTTTGCTTCAGTTTTCACCAAGAAGACTGATGGAGACTGGATGCCTAATACAGTGAATGATAGTGGAAATGGGATAGATGAAGAACTTGGAATAAAGAAAGTAAAAGTTAAAAATTACTTAGAAAAGGTAGATGTCTTGAAGTCACCAGGGTCTGATGAAATGCATCTTAGAATACTCAAGGAGTTGATAGGGGAGGTATCCAAGCCACTAGCTGTCATCTGTGAAAAGTCCTGGAAGTCATGAGAGATTCTAGAAGACAAATATAGTGCTCATCTATAAAAAGGGAAATAAGGACAACCCAGGACTTTACAGAACAGTCAGCTTAACTTCAGTGCCAGGAAAGATAATAGAGCAAATAATTAAGGAATCCATCTGCAAACATCTGGAAGATAAAAAGGTGAACGGTTACAGTCAGCATGGGTTTGTCAAGAACAAATCTGGTCAAATCAACTTGACAGCTGTCTTTGATCAGATAACAAGCCTTGTGGATAAAGAGGAAGCAGTGGATGTGGTATACCTAGACTACAGTGAAGCATTTGGTACAGGATCATACAACTTTCTTATCAGTAAACTACGGAAATGCAACCTATCAGGAGTGTGTGTAACTATTTGGATAACTGTACAAGGAGGCTGTGTCTATACTACCACCTTCCTTCAAAGGAAGGATGGTAATTAGGGTGTTGGGAGTTTACTAATGAAGAAAATTCCACCCCCCGCGGCAACTCCGAAGTGTTAAACTTCGAAGTACTGGCACACATCTAGCCACGGCTCACCCACCAGTACTTCGAAGTGCTGGGGCAACTTCCAAGTCCCATAACTCCTCAAAATCAAGTAAGGGGACTTGGAAATTGCCCTGGCACTTTGAAGTACCCGTGGGTGTGCCACGGCTAGATGCATGCTGGTACTTTGAAGTTTAAAACTTTGGCATTGCCGTGGGGGGGAATTTGCTTAATGAAGTGCTGCCTGTACAAGGCAGCACTTCATTAGTAAACTCCCAACACCCTAATTACCATCCTTCCTTCGAAGGAAGGTGGTAGTGTAGACAAGCCCACAGAGCAGTTTTTAAAGGTTCACATTCATGGTGGGAGGAAATAACAAGTGGAGTTCTGCAGGGGTCAGTTTTGGGACCAGTTCTGCTCAATATCTTCCTCAACAATTTAGATAACAGCATAAAGAGTGTGCTTATCAAGGTCTGTAGCTGAAACCAAGCTGGGAGGGGTTGCAAGTGCTTTGGAGGATAGGGCCAAAATTCAAAATGGTCCTGCCAAACTGAAGAATGGTCTGAGGCAAATAGGATGAAGTTCAAGAAGGACAAATGCAAAATACTCCACTTTGGGCAGCACAATCCATTTCACAGATACAAAATGGGAAATAACTAGGGAGGAGTACTGCAGAAAGGGATCTCGTGGTGATAGTGGAGTAAGAGTCAACAGTGTGACACTGCTGCAAAAAAAGCAAACATGATTCTGGGAAGCATTAACAGGAGTGGTGTGAGCAAGACACAAGAAGTAATTCTTTCTCTCTACTCTATGTTGGCTAGGCCTCAGCTGGAGTATTGTGTCCAGTTCTGGGCCAAACATTCAGGAAAGATGTGGAGAAATTGGAGAGGGTCCAGAAAGGATCAACTAAAATGATTAAAGGTCTGGAAAATACGACCTATGAGAGAAGACTAAAAGAACTGGGTTTGTTTAGTTTGGAAACTATGACAGCCGAGAGGGGACATAATAATTATTGTCCTTAGCCTCTGATGATCAGACAAGAAGCAATGGGCTTAAGTTGCAGAAAGGAAGATTTAGGTTGGACATTAGGAAAAATTTCCTAACTATCAGGGTGATTTAAGTACTGGAATAAATTGCTTAGGGCGGTTGTCGAATCTCTATAATTGGAGATATTTAAGAACAGGTTGGATAAATATCTAACAGGGATGATAGAGATGGTGCTTGGTCCTGCTGTGAGGGCAGGGGATTGGACTTGATGACCTTTTGAGGTCCCTTCCAGTTCTAATATTCTATGATTCTATGATATACACCATATATATGCACATTTCACATATGTATATGTGTGTGTGAAAAATAATGGTTCCCTATGATAACTTGGGTGGTCAACCATAGTAGGATGGCTACTTTTTACTTCTGGATACTAGAGTACAATCAAGATGGAAATACGGTTGTACTTTTACTCAAGTGGTTTTCCAGAAGGATACTTTGACTTTTACTGACTCACATTTTTTTCAAAGTAGCAGTACTTTTATTCAAGTAACTGTTTTGAGTACTTTTTCCACCAAGGCTCACCTGTTTCCAAGCACTTGCTTCACCCCTAGGATCATCAGTCTTCTCTGATCACGACAGGAGTGTTTACATGACTATCCAGCACCTCCACAATCCCGGCTCTCTGCTTTTGGTACATCTGAGCCTAGAAACAACCTTTGAACTTATCTAATTAACACACACATTCGTCACTCTTACCAGAACAATATCACTGAAAAGTACTGAACTATTTGTGATAACAAATCACAGAGTTCCACAACATCTGTTGCTTATATCAACAAACCCTGTACCATATGGTAACCATAATCCATCACGCTAGCCCCTACATCAAAAAATTCTATAACATATGGTGGCCATAATCAGTAACTAGGATGGCACTGGCCTGTTCCTGCCTTGACATCACTGACAGACACAGACAACCTGCCTGATGCATCTTTACCAGTGGCACTGACACCATTGCTTTCTGCTGGTCAGAAAGCTTGGCTGGCAGGGTATAGCAAGCATAACATATAGCAAACTTTACAGCCTCTAATAGTTCTGATATTTAATGTTACTAACATTTAATACTTACTGGTGCAGGGTCTGGGAGGGAATTAGGGACTCAAGAGTGTGGGAGGGGCTCAGGGCTGGGATAGGGGATTGAGGTGCAGGATTCTTGCCTGGGGTAGCTCCTGTTTATCCCTCACCTCTTCTGCACCCAAGCTCCCTCTCAGAGCCTGCACCCTCCCCCCTGCACCTGAATCTCCTGCACCAGCCTAGCGCCTGCACTCAACACCCACACTCCTTCCCAGAGCCTGCACCCCAAATCCTTCCCCCCACCCAAACTCCCTCTCAGAGCCCTTGGCAGGCGGGGAGAGGGAGTGAGGTTAGGGAAGGGTGCAGGCTCTGGGGTTTTTGGGCACCACCAAAATGTCTACACCCCAGCCTGGTATTCCAAGTTTTAGTTAAAATTAACACTAGAAGGCAAGCATTCACCTCAATTAACTCATGTGGGACTCTTGGATGCAAATTATTCAGGTCTTTAGATTCAAAAATGTTTCTGTCTAAGTAGGTATTGTCTGGCATTCTCCTTAACAACTAATGAACTAGAAAGTCCCTCTTCATCCTCATGTGTCACTAGTACATTACCCTACTTCTCTCCAGCCAAAGCACAGTAGTATTGAGCAGCTTTGCTTTTGTTGCATCATTATCAATATAGAATCATAGAAGATTAGGGCTGGAGGAGACCTCAGGAGGTCGTGTGGTCCAACACTCTGCTCAGATCATGACCAACCCCAACTAAATCATCCCAGCAAGGGCTTGGTCAACCCAAGTCTTAGAAACCTCTAAGGATGGAAAGTCCACCACCTCTCTAGCAAACCTATTCCAGTGTTTCACCACCCTCCTGTGAAATAGTTTCCCCACTAATACCCACCCTAGCCCTTCTCCATTGCAACTTGAGACCATTGCCCCTTGTTATCCATCTGCCACCACTGAGAACTGCCTAACGCTATCCTTTTCAGAACCCCACTTCAGATAGTTGAAGGCTGCTCTCACTCTTCTCTTTGGCAGACTAAGTAAGTTCTGTTCCCTCAGCCTCTGCTCATTAATCAGGTGCCACAGCCCTCTAATCATGTTCAATCCCCACCACTGGATTCTGTCCATGTTGTCCACATCCCTTCTGTGGTGGCAGGGCCCAGAACTGGAAGCAATACCCCAGATGTGGCCTCACCAGAGCCAACTAGAGGGAACTAATCACTTCCCTTGATCTGTTGGCAATACTCCAAATAATGCAACGTTATCATCTCTGATTACCAACACCTTTACTTGGATTTCTTCTATTCCTAATGTCACCCTTCTGCCAGGTGGAGCTAGCAGTGACAAGGGCTGTGTTCAGTAATCTGGGAAAATTTACCACCACCCTGGGTACCTGTCAGAGGCGAAACCAACCCTCTCCCAAGCACTGAGTCTATGTACAACAAACTGACTGAACAAAAGAGGAAAGAGATGCAGCATGAACTTTGGAAACCACCACCAGCTGGGGTGGATCAACTCTTCTGGGGGCCCCAGACTATCAGACTTTTGTGGGGCCCCCAGACAAGTGGGTGCCAAAATGAGGGGTTCAGAGTGTGGGACAGGGCTGTGGATGAGGCAAGAAGCTGGTTGTAGAAGGGGATGAGGAATATCCAGGAGGTGTGAGCTCTGGGGTGGGGGCTGTAGATGAGGCTTCTGCTCTAAGCACTAGGCAGGGGACATGACATTTCATAAAGTGGGCACAGTGCAATCAGCCTTCCCCCATGGCCTCTGCTGGCTCCCCTCCTTGTCCCTGCCCTTGCTAATGGAGCATGGCGCATAACTTACGGGAGACCAACATGCACTTCCAGGACATTGGACAGGCTGGGAGAGGAGCCCTGTTAATTGGAGGGACAAAAAAGAAAGGTTACTCACCGTAGTAACGGTGGTTCTTCGAGATGTGTCCCCGTGGGTGCTCCACATTAGGTGTCGGGCTCGCCCGGCGCCGCAGATCGGATCTTCCAAGCAGTTTCTGCCGGACCGCGCACGCGCCGGTGCGCGCCATTCCCCCGCGCGCTCCCGGCCACGTGCGCGATCCGGTCCCCGCCAGTTCCTTGACCAACCGCCTCGGATGCTCCTGCAAAACACTAAACAGAGATCCGAAGCGGGGAGGATGGGCGGGTAGTGGAGCACCCACGGGGACACATCTCGAAGAACCACCGTTACTACGGTGAGTAACCTTTCTTTCTTCTTCGAGTGTCCCCGTGGGTGCTCCACATTAGGTGACTACCCAGCAGTAACCCAACATAGGAGGTGGGTAATCGGAGTATGTGCAGCTTGTCCCCGAGAGGACCGCTGTCGAGAGACGGGTATCCTCTTGGAATACCCTGTGAAGGGCGTAATGTTTGGCGAAGGTGTCACAGGATGACCAGGTCGCCACTCTGCAAATGTCTTTTAGCGCAACGCCCTTGAAAAAGGGCTGTTGATGCTGCCACCGCCCTAGTGGAATGAGTTCTGGGCATGGCCAGGAAAGGAGTCTTTTTGAGTTTGTAGCACTTTTTAATGCAAGATACGATGTGCTTCGAGATTCTCTGCGAAGAGAGACATTCTCCTTTTGATTTGGGAGCGATAGAGACTAGGAGTCTATCCATTCTCTGGAAGGACTTGGCCCTGTCTATATAGAAAGCTAGCGCCTCCTCACGTCCAGGAGGCGTAGGCGCGCCTCTTTGTCAGAGTTATGAGGCTTTGGATAAAACGAGGGTAAACAATAGGTTCGTTAGTATGAAGCTCAGAAGAAACTTTAGGAACAAAGGCTGGATGCAGCCGTATGGTTACCGCCTCCTTGGAAAAAACAGCGCAGGGTGGCGTTGCCATAACTGCCGCAAGCTCGCTCACCCTGCGAGCTGACGTGATTGCGAGAAGAGAGGTCGTCTTTATCATAAGGAGGCAGAGGGAAACTGTGGCCAAAGGCTCGAACGGTGGTCCCCTTTTCGCATTAAGCACCAGGTCCAAGTTCCACGAAGGTGGAAGCGGTTTCCGAGGGCGGGGGTATAGGTTTACCAGCCCTTTAAGGAACCTGGTAACCATGGGATGGGCGAACACCGTGTGCCCTGTCTCTCCGTGTGTGAATGCCAAAAAGGCGGCAAGGTGGACCTTAAACGAGGATAGCAAGAGTCCTCCTCTCTGGAGGTCCAGTAAATACTCTAATATCACAGCCATAGGCACCGAAAGGGGGCTAGCTGTTTGGTAGAACACCATGCCGTAAAGCGAGTCCATTTCTGCTTGTAGGTCTTCCTGGTGGAAGTCCTCCTGCTACTTTCTAGGACTTGCCGCACTTCCTCCGTACATGTGCTCTCTAGGGAGCTGAGCCATGGATTAACCACGTTTGTAGTCGCAGGCCTTGGGGGTGTGGATGCACTATGGACCCCTGGGCTTGCGTGAGCAGATCCGGCGCCACCGGAAGGGGCATCGGTGGCCGGTCCGACATGCGCAGGAGTAGGGGGAACCATTGCTGTCAATCCCACGTTGGGACTATCGGGATCATTCAGGCTCCTTCCCTCCTGACTTTCTGCAACACCTTGTGGATGAGCACTGTGGGAGGGAAAGCGTAAAGCAGGGGGCCCCTCCAAGAGATCGCGAAGGCGTCCCTCAGGGACCCCCGTCCCAGTCCTGCCCTGGAGCAGAATCGTGGGCACTTCTTGTTGTGCTGAGTAGCAAACAGGTCTATCTGGGGAAAAACCCCAGGCGTGAAAAATCGGTTGCAGCAGATCGGGACGGATCTGCCACTCGTGCGTGAGTGCGAAACGCCTGCTCAGCTGGTCTGCCTGCACATTGTGAGCGCCTGGGAAGTACGAGGCTTCCAGGGTTATATTGTTGGCGACGCAGCAGTTTCACGACCGGACTGCTTCTGCACATAAGGCACGGGACCGAGCTCCTCCTTGCCGATTCATATAAAACATGGTGGAGGTATCGTCTGTACTGATCCCGACTACTTTGCCTTTTATATGGTCTCGAAAGTGTCTGCAGGCGTTGAACACTGCTCTGAGCTCCAGTATATTTGTGTGCAGTGACTGCTCCGTGGAGGACCACAGCCCTTGCGTCACCTCTTCGCCCATGTGTGCTCCCCACCCTATGAGGGAGGCGTCTGTAGTAAGAAAAACCAATATGTGTGGTTGGTGGAAGGGTACCCCTGTTAGCAGGTTCTCGGGGTTTACCCACCATTGCAGGGATTTGCGCACCTCTGTTGTGGGCGACGCCACCCTGTGAACAGTGTGTGCTGCCGGGTTGTATACGCTCGCCAGCCAGTGCTGCATGCTGCGCACGTGTAACCTGGCGTTCTGTTGTACGAACGCCGCTGCTGCCATGTGGCCCAGCAGCTGTAAGCACGTCAGAACCAGCACCGTAGGGCTGAAGGTGAAGACTTGCACGAGGGAGCCAACGGCCCGAAAGGGAGTCTCTGGTAGATACGCCCTCGCTGTAATAGAATTTATGCGTGCCCCTACGAACTCTGTCCTGCGTGGGGTCTATCTTTGATTTTGTCAGATTGATAACCAGGCCGAGCGAGAGAACGTGCCTGTTGTGACGCATATTATGCGTAGTACCTCCTCCTTCGAGGCCCCTTTGAGTAGGCAGTCATCTGGATACTGGAATATAAATACCCCCTGTCTGTGCAGGTAGGCTGACACCACTGCCAAGGGCTTGGTGAAGACTCTGGGGGCCGAGGAGAGGCCAAACGGTAGGACCTTGTATTGAAAATGTTCTTTGCCTACCATGAGAAACCAGAGGAATCGTAGGTGAGCCGGATGAATAGTTATGTGAAAATACGCGTCTTATAAGTCGAGGGCTGCGAACCAATCTCCATCGTATAGTGCCGTAAGGATGGAGGCGATTGTGATCATCCGAAAGCGTTGCTTGCGCAGGTACCGGTTGAGGCCTCGAAAATCTAAGATGGACCTCCCGCCTCCTGTCTTTTTCCCCGTGAGGAAGTACCTGGAGTAGAACCCTCTCCCTTGCAGTTGCTCCGGCACTCTTTCCACTGCCCCTATGAGCATGAGATGGTCTACCTCCTGTTTGAGCCTTGCCACGTGGGAGGCCTCCTGGAGGTGGGGCCTGGGTGGACGTCATGGCGGTGGAAGCGACTGGAAGGGGATGGCGTACCCCGTGGCTATGATCTCCAGCACCCATTTGTCTGTGGTGATCCTTCGTCACTGGTTATAGAATGGTCGGAGGCAATGGTGGAATAACCGCTTCGGATGACCTTGCGACGGTAGTGATGGCGTAGCCCTGGATCTGTGTGTCAAACTTGTGGCCTTTGGCCCTGCCCCAAGGACGCACAGCTGTGTTGGGAACGACGCCTGGGAGTTCTGTACTGCTGGTGCTGTTGATGTCGCCCTTGCTCGTAACCCCTGTGGTACTGGGGACGCTGTTGCTGAGTCCGCAACATCCAGGGCGATCTGAACTCCCGTCCTCGAGGCCGCGTAGCCTTCTTGCATGATGGCCTTGAGCACTGGTTTCTTGCCCTCTGGAAGCGAGTCCATGAGGGAGGTTAACCTAATGTGGTTATCGAAATTATGGTTCGCTAGATGCGCTGCGTAATTTGCCATTCGCAACAGTAGAGTGGAGGAGGAGTAGACCTTTCTGCCCAACAGCTCTAGCTTTTTGGCATGTTTGTCTGTTCCCCCACATTGCGACGACTCCACGACCAAGGAATTTGGTTGTGGGTGGCTGAACAGGAACTCCGTGCCCTTTGTCGGCATGAAGTTTTTTTTTGTTTTTTGTTTTTTTTTTCGCTCTCTTGTGGACAGGCAGAATAGTCGCAGGAGTCTGCCATATCATAGTGGCAGACTCCAAGATTGCGTCATTAAGCAGTATTGATATTTTGGAGGAGGCCGGAGGTCTCAGATTTTTGAGGAGCTTATGGTGTTTCTCTTGCACCTTAGCTGTCTGGATGCCTTGCGTGAAGGCCACCCTCGTAAAACAGCTCTTGGAACTGTTTGAGATCGTCCGGAGGATGGACGTCCCCTGGGGCCGTAGCCTCATCCGGAGAGGAGAGCGAGGAACCACTGGGATACGTCTCTGTGCACCCTTCCGGTTCCTGCTGGTGATGGTACACCCTCTCACTAGAGGTTTGCGAGGGAAAATCTCGGGGTTCCATAACCAGTCCCCCCTGAGATGCTTGAGTCTCTGTCCCCGGTCGCAATTGCCCTCGGGGGTACGAGATCGTTTGTGGGGATCTTTCCCTGGTAGATAGCCGATGGTGTCTATGCCCCGCATGGTAGGGGCGACCATGGCAGTATAGGCACTGTTCTTGGGAAGGTGACCTAGACCACTCCCTTGGTGCATACCCTCTGCGTCTGGGGGAGGGCTGGAGAGAGCGATTTTGCATAATAGTCCAGCAGTTCAAACCCCAGGAAGGGTGAAGGTGGTCCCAGCCAGGGTGAGGCTGGTTGCAAAAAATGGAGAAGGGGGCTCCGGGTAGGCTAGGGGGGACCCCTGCCTTCTGGTTGGAGTCTGTAACATAAGCGGAGGGCTGTGAGAAAGCAACTCCACAGCCCTGTGCGGAGAGGGGCTGCAATGCCTCCTCTTGTGTGCAGCCTTCCCCCTCCCTTGAGGAGGTAACTCTGCCCCCTGACGTACAGGGGATTCCGGCCCCGTGCACACCGAGCTCGGCACGCTGGAGGGCGGTGCCGCAGGTGCGGTGTGCTCCGGTGCCTGCAGGCTGCGTGCCTGCGCGCTCTGCACCGCCGGTTCCCCGGGGGTCGGTGCCGCTGCCTGCGGTGCCACCGGTACCGGCGCTTGTTTAGCCGCTGCCCTGCCTGCGGTGCGGGGCGGCTGGCTGATTATCAGAGGCTGAGCCGCTTTCACGTGGCTCTCTGTGCCGCCGCCGATCAGCTGTTGCTGCGGCTGGGGGCTGCTCGCTCCTCCCGTCCTGCTCGCTATTGTTGCCGGCAGGGATCGGGCTGGGGAGGCTTCCCTCCGTTTTTGGCAGCTTTCCTTTTATGGGCCCCGCAGGGTCCCTGCTGCTGCGGCCGCTCCGGCACGTCTGGCTGGAGGGCCTTATGAAAAGCAGTTTTAAGCCGCTGCCCTGCCTGCGGTGCGGGGCGGCTGGCTGATCATCGGAGGCTGAGCTGCTTCCACGTGGCTCTCCCTGCCGCCGCCGATCAGCTGTTGCTGCGGCTGGGGGCTGCTCGCTCCTCCCGTCCCGCTCGCTGTTGCTGCCGGCAGGGATCGGGCTGGGGAGACTTTCCTCCGTTTCTGCGCTGATGGAGTGAGGGAGGCAGCTTTCCTTTTATGGGCCCCGGAGGGTCCCTCCTGCTGCGGCCGCTCCGGCACGTCTGGCTGGAGGGCCTTATCCAAAGCAGCATTTTAAGCCGCATCCACCTGTCTCTCCTTAATCGCCTCTCGGCAGGACTCACATTTTTTAAAGCCTGAAGAGGACATTGTTGGTGAGTCTTTGAGTTTTATTAAGTGGGTACTTAGCACCTTCCCTGTGCTGTTTTCCCCATCCGATGGCCTGCCTCAGCAGGAGGGCTGATGGCCGTAGCTCCTGGCCTCCGGTGCTTGTTACTGGGACTGGCTGAAGCTGTCCCGCTCGTAGTTTGTTTGTTGTTGTTTGTTCTCCGTTTTTTTTTTTTTTTTTGCAAAATAACAACCGGCTAACTCATAGTAGCCTAAGTATCTGAAAAAAACTTTGAAAGAAAAACAGATAAAGTCGTTGAATACGCTACTTGGCCTTAGCCTAGTCGGATTCCGTCTGCAGCCGACGGCGGTTAAGAGGAACTGGCGGGGACCGGATCGCGCACGTGGCCGGGAGCGCGCGGGGGAGTGGCGCGCACCGGCGCATGCGCGGTCCGGCAGAAACTGCTTGGAAGATCCGATCTGCGGCGCCGGGCGAGCCCGACACCTAATGTGGAGCACCCACGGGGACACTCGAAGAAGAAGTGGGGCCCAACCAAAAAAAGTTTGCGACTCCTCCTATACTTTATGCTCCTAAACTGACCCCCTTTGGATCACCAATTACTTTCTGGTAGTCGTTGCCACTAGATAGGACTGATCGTGGAACCTATTAGGACTCAGAAAATGGTTAAATATTTACCGGATCACATTACAAATTATTGAGTGTGTGTTGTTCTTAAAATGGGGTGGCAAAACGTGCGGTTCTATGTGATTTATTGACTGTCTTGTATTCATGTGCATTGCAGCTCTCGAAGTACTGATTCTGTAACTGATTTTGAAAAACATGTCTCGTCTCACTATTTGGTTGCAGACCCCTCCACTAGCCCAAAACACCTGACCCAACCCTCCTTCATCCACTAGGATTTGGCATCCCTACACCCTGCTTGGCCAGTGATGTTCAGAGGAGCATGAGCCTGTCACTCAGTGCTGGCTTGGAGTGAGTCCCAAGTTAAAATTGCTTTGCCCCTACTTGCTTTTGCTGGATGGCTCTGCTGAACCAAGAGAGCTGTGGGCCAACCTTCTAAAGTATCACGTGCACCCACACAAGCAGCACATATACTTGGGTGGGGGGAAGGTTACTTGGGCCAATGTGAGTTGGCTAAGTTTCATTAACTGCTGCAAACTGCATTTATTAATTGTTTTATTGACATGCCCCTGATGATTTAAATGGCTTGTGACATTCCATCTACTCTCAGGCTGCTGTACCGTGGTCTCTGGTAATGCTGATCTAAGAGTGCAGGGCTTTCTTATATTGGTACTTTGGAGTTAGGTCCAGTGCCTAGACCAGCTTTTACCCTGGAGGTTCCCAGGCCAGGCTAGTGAGCATGAGTGGGGCCCAGCCAGGCAGAGGACTCATGTCCTTGACAAGGAAAAGGGCTGCAGCAGAGAGTGGACTGAGGATCTCATCCAGCCACCGTAAGCACTGGTTTTCTAGGGAATCTCCTGCACTGCCCACAACATACTGAGGAAGCAGTGCCTGCTCCTGACTAAACCAGAGAGGAAACAGGAAAGCAGTCATGTAGCACTTTAAAGACTAACTTGCTACAGGCCTGCTTTCTTGCTTTGTGAAGATACAGAATAACACAGCTACCTCGCAGTGATTATTCACTAGAGAGCAAAGGGTGGTTATATATAATGGGATGGGACTGTCCTCTCTGTGCCCATACTGAGTCATGATCACTGGTCCCTAAGCAACCACCAGTTTCCAGACCAGTGATTAATTCACCTCTATCTGCTGCAATGAGGCCTGAAGCAGTCACCAGATAGCAGACAATACTTTCTGCATTAGAAAATTATATCTACAATTTTTAGAAACTCCAGTGCTGTTTTATTACTGCCTCCAGCCTGTATCACAAATTGCAGGTGCCCATAACAACACAATGCTTTTTCCTACATATTATAGATAAGTGAATCATAGACTCATAGGGCTGGAAGAGACCTCAGGAGGTCATTAAATCTGGACCACTGCTTCAAGCAGGATCAAACCCAACTAAATCATCCCAGCCAGGACCTTGTCAAGCCAGGACTTAAAAAACTTAACAGATGGGGATTGCACCACCATTCTAGGCAATGCATTCCAGTGCTTTCCCACCCTCCTGGTGAAGTAGTTTTTCCTAATATCCAAATTACTCCTCTCCCTCTGCAACTTCAGACCATTGCTCCTTGTTCCGACATCTGTCACCACTCAGAACAGTTTCTCTCCATCCTCTTTAGAGCTCCCCTCCAGGAAGCTAAAGGCTGCTATTAAATCATCCCTTAGTCTTCTCTTCTGTAAGCTAAATAAGCCCAAATCCCTCAGCCTCTCCTCATAGAACATGTGCTCCAGCTCCTTAATAACTTTTTTTCCCTTCCACTGAACCTGCTTCAGCACATTCACATTCTTCTATACCGGAGGCCCCAAAACTGGAAACAATATTCCAGATGTGTCCTCACCAATGCCGAATAGAGGGGAACAACAACTTCTCTAGATCTGCTGAAAATGCTCCTCTTAATGCACCCCAATATGCCGTTAGTCTTCTAGGCTACAAGAGCACACAGTTTACACATTTCCAGCCTTTCATCCACCATAACCTCTAGGTCCCTTTCCACTGTACTGCTGCTTAGCCAGTCAATCCCCAGCCTCTAACAATGTTTGAGATTCTTCCATCCCAAGTGCAAGACTCCACACGTCTCCTTGTTGAACCGCATCAGATTTCTTTTGGACTAATCCTCCAATTTATCCAGGTCACCCTGGATGCTCTCTCTACCCTCCAATGTATCTACCTCTCCCCCAGCCCCAGAACCAAGCCTTGGGGCATTCCACTTGAAACCGACCACCATGCAGATATTGAGCCATTGACCACTACCCGTTGGGCGTAACCACTAAGCCAGCTTTCTATCCATCTT
Organism: Carettochelys insculpta; assembly: GCF_033958435.1. Taxonomy (NCBI): domain Eukaryota; kingdom Metazoa; phylum Chordata; order Testudines; family Carettochelyidae; genus Carettochelys; species Carettochelys insculpta. Next base: position 382,507,976 of record NC_134137.1, on the reverse strand, counting down.
GTAGTACATGGATCCAATCCATACTTCCTTAACTTATGGGCAAGAATGTTGTAGGAGACTGTATCAAAAGCTTTGCTGAAGTCAAGGTATATCACATCCACTGAATTCCCCATGTCAACAGAGCCTGTTACCTCATCATAGAAGCCAATCAGATTGGTCAGGCACTACGTGCCCTTGGAGAATACATGTTGATTACTTTTGATCGCTTTCCCCTTTTCCAAGTGCTCCAAAATGGAGTCCTCGAGAATCCCCTCCATAATTTTCCCAGGGACTGAGGTAAGGCTGACCAATCAATAATTCCCTAGATTGTCCTTCTTTCCTTTTTTAAAGATGGGCACTACATTTGCCTTTTTCCAATCATCCGTGATCTCTCCCGATCTCCAAGTCTTCCAAGATAAAGGCCAAAGGCTCAGCAATGACAACTCCCTCAGTACTCTTGGGTGTATTAAATGCAGACCCATGGATTTGTGTACATCTAGTTTTTCTAGGTAGCACTTAACTCATTCCTTCCCCACTGATGGCTGCCCTCCACTTTCCCATACTGCATTGTCTAGCACCATACTGTGGGAGCTGTCCTAGTCCATGCAGACTGAGGCAAAAAAGGCACTGAGTACTTCACCTTTTCTTACATTATGCCACTAGGGCTGTGTCTACATTAGCCATGCAAACGGCCATTTCAAAGTTTACTAACGAACCACTGAAGTACATATTCAGCGCCTCATTAGAATGCCGGCAGCCGCGACACTGCAAAATTGACGCAGCTCGCTGCCACGCAGCTCATCCAGACGGGTCCTTTTTGAAAGGACCCCAGCAACTTCGCCGCAGGTGCTGGCATTCTAATGAGGTGCTGAATGTGTATTTCAGCACTTCATTAGTAACTTTGAAATGGCCAACATGTACCACGACGACCGGCTCCTCCCCAGCACTGCCCATAAGTCTGTCTAGATGCCTCGAGAGATCCGCAACCTTCGCACCAGGCAGGCAAGTCACCATACGGTTCTCCCGGTCATCACAAACCCAACTATCTATATTTCTAATGATCGAATCCCCCGCTACTAAAACCTGCTTCTTCCTAACAGCTGGCGCTCCCTCCCCCGGAGAAGTATCCTCGGCACGAGAGGATACATCACCCCCCTCTGGAAGGAGGGTCCCAACTATGGGATGGTTTCCCTCTGCTCCCCTTGACTGCTCTCCTTCCCTGAGCCTTTCATCCTCCGTAACAGCATCAGGACTGTCAGATTGGAGGTGGGACAGCCCTACTATGTCCCGGAAAGTCTCATCCACAAACACCTCTGCCTTCCTTAGCTCCTCCAGTTCAGCCACCCTGGCCTCCAAAGCACGCACTCGGTCTCTGAGGGCCAGGAGCTCCTTACATCGAGCGCACACATACGCCACCCGCCCACAGGGTAGGTAGTCATACATACTGCACCCGACACAATAAACAGGATAGCCCCCACTCTGCTGCTGGGCTTCTGCCTCCATTTCCTACTCTAGTTATATATGAGGGGTTAATTAAATGTTTCAGATAGAGGTTGTTATAAAGGATTTAGTTTAAGGGCAACAGAAGGGCAGCAGAAGTCACTGGCTCCCTCCAAGCTCCCCCTCTAAACTCCCTCCTGTTAGCACGCACCCTGTTCGCCAGCACCCGGTCGCAAAGCTCCCTGGTCGCTCACTAGCAGGGTTTAAGTGCTCGGCCTCCCTGATAGCTCCTCCCTCTGCCTGCAGCTCAGCCAATCAGCACACGGTGTTTCAATTCAAACCTAATCAGCTTCTATTCAGTTTAACAACCAGAAGATGAAGGGGCCGCTTAATTCCAGTCTTTCCATACCTCTTCAGGAACCAAATAAATAATACTGGGCTCTTCTACCTAGCAGAGGAGGGTTTAACATGATCCAGTGGCTGGAAGCTGAAGCTGGACAAATTCAGGCAGGAAAAAGTATGATTTTTTTGGCAGTGAGAGTAATTAATTGTGGGAACAATTTACCAAGGGTCCTGGAGGTTTATCCATCCATGACAATTTCAGAATCTAGATTGGATGTTTTTCTAAGACCTATGCTGCCGCAATCAATGCAGGGCAGATCTCTGTCTTGTGGTACTTAGAGGCGAGACTAGATGGTCATGATGGTAACTGCTGGCCTTGGAGCTGTGAATTTCGATGTTATGCAATGTGGGTTAGTTTGATTTGGAAACAGCCCAAATGTCTAAATTCCGTGTGACAAAGCTAGGAGCCCCAACTTGGGGCCCTAGAGACCTGGGAGTCACTGACTCTGGGCTAATAAGGTGTAATCCTTGGAATCTTAGGTCAGCGCCCCAGCTAATGCTGGGTGTCCCCTGCCCTGATTTCAGCTGTAGGGACATGCCCCCCTTCAGAGAACACATGGCTTCAGCTGTTCATCTTGCCTCCTTGACCTCCCTGTCCCCTAGCTCACTGTGCACAGACTTGCCAATCCCAAGCACTTCAGAGCTCCTGTGTTGGCCCCCTGTGGTAGTGTTGTGATGTTTAAAGGTAAACCCTTGAGCGTCTTTCTTTCACTGGCATTCAGCCTTTGGCTGCACTTGGCTTGTGATTCCCAGGTTTCTTCCCCAAGCAGGAAGGCTAGAGCCTTCCTTCTGGCTCTCTGAAGCAGAAACGTGTTTGTAATCCTAGATACCAAACTGCAGGAATTGGTCCCTGTCTCTCTCTTCAGCTGGGATCTCCAGGGGCAGGGAGCAGACTTTGGCAGGCTCTCTAAGGGCTGGCTGCTCCTCAGGGGGTGGGATCATACTAATCAACACTGTGTAACAAGTCTGCTGTGAGCAGCACCCCATGTCTCCCAAGAGAGGCCATGTTGGGGTAGTTGGGCCCACTCTGTCCTGAAGTGACTCTACACGGTGGTAACATGAAAGTTCATCAGATGCGCGTGCCAGCTGCTGGGGTGAGTGAGCAGCAGGAAGCTGCTTTAGCCTCACTGCACTGCTCATGGTGTTGGTGGCAGCCCTCCCACCACCACCACCACAGGGGCATTTTAACTTGTCTGGGGTGGCAGGCGGGGCAGTAGAGTGCATGAGGGGAGGCAAGGGGTCCAGGGGAGCAAGTGGGGTGGAGCTGCTGGGGAGGGACATCAGACGCTTGCTGGACAGAAGGGGCTCCTGGACTGGACAGAGAGAGCAGGCAGAGCCTACCTGGATGCAGGGGAGACTTGGATGTGCTGTGCTGATTGAAGCCAGGCCTATGCCGTGTTCGTATGCTCAAACCCTCCTATTTTACACTGGCTGACAGCTGCTCCACTCCAGAGAACTGGGTTGCACTATTCCCTCTAGGGATGGAGGCCCTGGGAGTCCAGTGTGAGCGGTCTCCACTCAGGGCGGCTCATGGTACGAGATATTCATTGAAGGCTCAAAGAGGTGCAGTCCCAGGAGGCCGAGAGACTTAACTTGAGAAGGCCGTCATGCTGAAGGGGGTTCCCCATGGACCATAAGGGCCAAGAATGGGCAGAACCTGTAAGTTTGACACTCATGACAGTGGTACTGGCTCAGTCAACAAACCAGGACCCTGGCTGTCCCTCTTAGGAGTTCTTATACTTCAATACAAACAAGATACAGGTGACACTCCAGACCCTGAGAGCTACCACACTTCTCTGTGTACCTGCTAGTTCAAGCAAGACACCCTTCTCCATTACTCTGCCATCCCCTCTTTATTTCCCAGGGGTCCATGTGTCCCTGTGCAGGTACCTGAGAGAGCCATGTGGTTTTGTGCCATCCTCTCCCATCAGCAACGTGCTGAGTCGTTGTTACAGCTAACACGACCTCTATCTGATGACTCGGTCAGCAAGTGCCAGACTTCCGCTCTCCACAGAGCACATGCCCACAGACCATGGCCACAGCTGACGAAGAATATGTGCATATTTACTCCACAGATGAACAGCGAGAGAATCATCAAACACCTGTGGCATGGGGCAAACTGGCAGACATCACTAATGACTGTCCAACCCATGCCTGTCCTGAAGAAACCACAGCCACTCAACATGGCTATGCTACGGCTCTGGATGGGATAAGAGACCTTACAATCCAACTGTAGTTACACCTCTGCTTTTACTAGTTCACTACCACTATGTGACAGAGGACTCCTACGCGGCATTGCTCCTCTGCCAAGGCTAGGCCTGCTCTAGTTCACAGCCGACTTCCACACAGCTAGTTATGCCTTGGTTCCAACCAAGCCTCTCCAGGTTACTGCAAGCTTCAGTCTGTCCCTCTGCAGCCTACATCTTAGACACCCTGCCTTATTGCACACGAACCCCCAGTCCCGTACCTTCTGCACACCTACGAGGTACACCCGTTCACCGCCTCTCAGAGAGCAGTGCCCCTCCGTTTGCTGGCATCACTTCAGTTCAACAGACAGCACCAAACTGGAACACCAGATTTCCGTTTATTTAAGAGAGCACAAGTTACAGGTTTGACTAAAAGCCAGGAAAGGGGTTTGGAAACATGAAGCTACAGGTAAAAGACAAAGCATCGTAGGTCTTTATACGGAGTCCCTTTCCCGTCCAAGGGTGCATTTGTCACCCAGCGTCAGCGCATCCAGGGCTGCCCAGCCCACAGAGCTGGGAGCTCTTCCAGGAAACACTCCTGCACACAGCATCCTCTACAGCAGATAGCAGCTTGTGCCCTTTCTTCTCCCTCGACACACCCAAACATAATCCAGCAATCTCATTGCCTGCAGCTCAGCCCTTGGAGTCCCCGTGGCAGCATCTCTCCTTTGTCAGTCGATGCTGCTACCTGGGTCTGGTGCAGCCTCTAAACCAAGGGATGAGCTGGGTTGGAAAGCGTTGACTGTTCTCACTCGAGTTAGATGGGACCCACCCCACTGCAGGCGACCTGCTGCACTCGGGGAACACAGTATTTGACATTCTACATCTCAGAAAATTTGCAGGACATTTGTACAGGATGACCTGTGACAATCAACCAGCTCTTACCTCAGCAGCAGCCATACAGCCCCAGCTCCGGTTAAACACTGAGAAGCCAGTAAACCAGAAGTGTACCATGCCTGCCTGGACAAGCCAGGATCACCTTCCCTCAGACACCCCAAGAAGCTGCCCTAGCCCCTCCTAGGCTGGGTCCACACTGTTCATCTCATGGCTTACCGCTCCCTAGGCGGCAGCACTGCCAAGAGGGCTCAGACTAGGCTTTCTCTGCACCAGCTCTGAGACAGGAACCTGCCACCCTGGCCCAAGGGCGAACACGGCCTGTGTAGCACCTCCCGCAGACAGGAAACATCAGCTGAGCCTGGAAGTCAGCAACTCCATGGAAACACTGCTCCTCATTTCACCCTTCAAACAAGCACTGTCTTTTCCTGGGGTGTATCTATGCAGGCGAAGGGACCTGCCCTGGAGCTCTGCCCACTTCTCCAATGTAGTCAGCCCTCAGTCCCCTATATCCATGTTCAGGGCCAAGCACCCCATTGTCTGCTGCTGCTGGCGCTTACCCCAGCTTCCTACCCCACACTCCACCTCTGTGCTAGGTTTGATATGATCTCAGCCCTGCAGCCAGCCTTCCCAAAGCTAGCCAGACTCTGTTCCCTTGGGCTAGTACTGCCAGGCCCCACCACTGACTGCATCAGGGAGCTGGAGTCTGGCCAGGGGAGAATCCCACATGCAGCACACCTGGCTGCAGGCAGGTTTGGAAAGAGCTGTAGGGAGGCCGGTGCAGGGATTTCAGAGAGCAGCAGCTGCAGGAGGCCTTAGAGCAGTAGGAGAGTTCCAGGCAGTGGCAGGAGGTGAGTTAGAGAATGCAATGTAGCTGGGAGGTTAGGGGCAGAGGCAGCAGGAGGGCTTGGGGGTGCACAAGGGTGCGCAGCAGGGCTGGAGGTCAGAGTCAATGCCCTTCCCTGTCTGGCTTTCCCCAAACTCCATGCGCTGGTCAAAGAGTGACTTCTGCAGCCGGATCTCCTCCAGCACCTGCAGCACCTCTGGCCCTGGGGCATCGTGCTTCAGCAGGTTATAGTTCTCAGCAGGGTCAGCCTCCAGGTCAAAGAGCAGTGGCGGCTCATGAGATGCCAGGGGCGTCAGCCCATGACAGTCCTGGTCAGGGGTTGTCTCACTGTGCAATGAACCTGGGAGAGAAATACAAACAGCAGCTGAAGCCACCTCCCTGAGCTTGGGTCCCCAGGGCTTGGCTGGAACCACACACAGAGCTCTGAGAAGGCTGCAGGCAGCCAGGGCTGCCCATTTCCCCCCTCCCCCACCCAGGGGCAGTACCTTGTGTGAAGAAATGGGCCTTGTACTTCCCATATCGAACGGCGAAGACACCAAGCAGCTCGCTGGGGCTGGGTGGGTAATAGAACATCATCTGCCGGGGACTCTGCAGGAAGCAACCAGGGGTGGAGTCATAAGGGGCTGTGACCGAGCCATGTACTCGGGGAGTGAGGACAGTGCCTAAGCCAAGGCCAGACAGAGGAGGTGCCAGCACAGTGCCTGGGGGCTGGACGGCTCTGGGAATGGCTGGGATGTGCTGGAGCCATGGATGGGGAGGAGATGGACCGGCCAGGTGCTAGGATGGGGCCTCAGACACCAGGCTCCAGCCCAAGCCTGAATGTCTGCACTGCAGTTTGACAGCTCTACAGCCCAAGCACCAGCAACCAGTGTCAGGTGACCAGGCTCAGACTTGGTGCTGCGTTTGTTATTGCAGTGAAGACATCCTGAGTCAAGCCCACCCCGGCCCACCACTCCCCAGCAGCCAGCGTGCTGAGTGCGCACTGTCAAGGGCAGCCTGACAGACACCGATCCCCTCCCCTCTCTCCCTATGCACGCAGAGCACTGCAGCCCAGGGCACTCACCTTCCCACCTTCAAACAGCACTGCGCTTAGGTCGTAGCCATCCAGTGTGACATTGGGGAGTGGCACGCCAGCCACCGCAGCCAGAGTTGGCAGGATGTCGAGGGTGCTAGCCAGCTCATGGGTCACACCTGGCTCCCAGCCAGACGCAGGGAGAAAGATTCAGGTACTATCAGTCCCCTGCTTCCCCGCAGCGTGCGGACACCCTCCTCTCCACTGCCCAAGGGCCTCCCCCATCCCCAGGTCCCGTCCCTCGCCACAAGGCTCTCCCAGTCTCCCAGGAGCAGCAACATTCATCCCTCACCCAGTGCCCCCCCATGCACCACCCTGTGGCCTGGAGCAGAGCAGCTAAGAGTGCCTGGGTGACAGCATTGGCTGCCTAGAGTTTGGGGTGCCAGCCTGTAGCCCCCCTAGCCATAAGCATGCAGCCCCATGCTCCCTCTCCACAGGGGTGAGGCCCATGGGTCCCCTGCTGCCAGCAAGCTCCCTGGTCATTGCCCTGCACACCAAGCAGGGGTGCAAGTAGGGCCAGTTCCACGGGGTCAGCATGACCTCTTCGGCCTGTCCATTAGTCCTCTCCCAGACCACACAGAGACCGCAGGGCTACTGGGCAGAGGCTGGCCCAAGTCCTGCTCTGGCACACCAGCGCCACCAGGCACTGCAAAGTGAGGGCTTACCTGGGGAGATCCGGCCTGGCCAATAGGCCACCGCAGGCTCCCGCATGCCGCCCTCGTAGGTTGTGCCTTTTCCGCACTTCAGGAGACCAGAGCTGCCACCCCGGGCCATTCGCATGGTCTCAGGGCTGCGGAGAGGGGAGAGCACCCGTCAGAGTGCACACAAGTTAGCCACACTCCCATTCCCAGCCAGCCTGGGGCCATCCGCAGGAAAGGGATCTGCCAAGCTTGCAGAGGCTCTCAGCTCTCCTGGCTGGCCAAGGAGCACAGGCAGAACAGGGCAGCAGGTGGCCAGAGGAGCCTGAAGGAACATTCATGTTCCAGCATGGGGCTGGTGATGCTTCTGCCCTAAACCCCTCCGCCTGCGGCAGAGGTGGGGGGGGGGCAAGGTGGAGGAACAAGGGCGCACTCTGAGCCACCCAGAACTTCGAAGCAGATCAACTCCGTAACTTAATGTAATTCCAAATGTCTCTTTCCAGAGGGTCCCTGTCACCCCAGGCTCCAAGCACCCCTGCATCCTGTCCCACCTTTCCCCAATCCCCTCAAACCTTTCAGCCTCCTGAGCATCCAGGATCCCCTGTCCCATCTACACCACTGACCATCACCCAAAACCTCCCTGCATCAGCCCCACCCACCCCAGCAGCTCCAAGCCCCCCTCCCAGACCCCATACTCAGCCCTAGTCTCCTGCCCCCCAAGGCAGGGAAGGGAGACACCCCTGTACCCCATGCTCACCCCACAGCCTCCTGCCCCAAAGCAGAGAGAGCCATCTCCCCTGCCATGCCCCGCATGCACCGCACAGCCTCTCGTCCCCAACAGGATTGGCGGATGCACTCCCCAGCTCGCTGGCACTCACCCATTGTCCGCAGTGAAGAAAACCAGTGTATTTCCCTCCAGGCCGTTCTCCTGCAGTGCCTGGAGCAAGAGCCCCACGGACCCATCGAACTCCAGAAGGGCATCACCAAAGGGTCCCCGCAGCGCCTGGCCGGTGTACTCCTGGCTCCCAAACTGGGGGTAGTGGGTGTGCTGGGCAAAGGGGCAGCCAGTGAAAGCAGAGCCCATGAGCAGAGTGCAGGGAAGGGATCAGTCCTGGCGCTGCCTGGCCAGAGGAAACTGTGGGGACCAGACCACCGGTGGCTTTTTGCTCCCTCTAGGGACCATTCATCACAGCCAATGCTCTGTGTTGCACAGGGAGCAGACAATCACCCCCTCAACCTGCCTCCCAGTATCTTTAGGCCTATCCCCGCTCCCCCAGCTGTGCCCAGACCCACCACTAGCCCCCTCCCTGGCACATCCAGGTGCCCACACCTACCCACCCCAACCAAGCAGCCTGCCCTGGCATACATGGGCACCCCACACCAGTACCTACATGGGAGGCATAGTAGAGCAGGAAGGGGCGGCCCTGGCGGGCACAATCAGCAATGAAGGCACAGGAGAACTTATTGTAGCGTGGCACCAGGTGGGGGAAGTCGAGCGGCTGCTGCACAATGCTCTGGTTCAGCAGCAGCGGGACAGGCACTTGGCCCTGGTCACATCTCCCAAAGCACTTAGTGTCTGGGGGAAAGCAGGTGAGGTTCTGGCAGGGGCCCTGCAGGGAGGGGAGGAGAGAACAATGATCAGCATCCCTCTCCAGGGAACAGACGCTAGCCCCCACCTGAGCTCCCGCCCCGAGACACATGGTCCTCCCCATTCTAGTACCAGCCCATGCACCCAATGACCCACAAACTAGTACCACTCCTGCCCAGTGACCAGTTTGCATCCCCACACCATCTGGGAGACTGGCCCACTTCGTATCTCCCCCAGGACCCCACCCTGCCCTGCAGCAACCCCTCCCCACAGCACCCCACAATTCAACCCTCCTCCAGGGACCAGGATCCCATCCTACCCTACACCACAGCCCAACTCTTCCCCAGGGCCCAGGACCCAAGCTGCCCCAGGCTCACCTGGTCATGGGAGTAGGGCACCCCCAGGAAGTGGTCAAAGCCCTGGTAGATGGGCAGGAAGGAGCTATTGGCGCCCAGCCCCAGGTGCCATTTGCCCACCATGGCCGTGGCATAACCTCGAGCCTTCAGCACCTCTGCGATGGTGACCTCAGCCAGTGGGAGGCCTCCCTTGGAGCCAGGGTAGAACACACCAGGGTAAACCCCAGACCGTGTCTGGTATCGACCTGTCAGCAGGGCTGCCCTGGAGATAGAGGAGCCAAGAAACACTGGAGGGCTCTGCACCTGATCTTGCAAGAGCTGCTGAGCTCACAGCCTGGCCCACCCTCTCACCTGGCCCTAGGACACAGAGCTGCTGAGCTCACAGCCTGGCCCATCCTCTTACCCCACCCTAGGACACGGGGCTGCTGAGCTCCTCTCACTCCGTCCTAGGACACGGAAAGACACCTTGGCTTCTCTGTCAGACATCATCCTGACCACATCCTGTCCAGTGCAGCTGGAGGATCTCTCTATCTCCCTACACTTGGCTCTCCAAAGACCCCCTCTCCCTGCAGGGCATCATCAACACAGTCCAGTTATGTACCGCTCTCCTTTCCTTCTTAGGGAGTGCTCCTACAACACAACAGGGGTCAGCGACCTTTCCGAAGCAGAGGACTGAAGTTTGACCTTTTGACCTCTATGTATGGTCCAAGTGCCAGTGATACTTTTTAAAGTCACTTACAGTCCTATTTACAAGAGCTTCATTAATAATTAATGCAGGTGCAGAGTTTTACGGTTCAGATGGTAGTTGGTAGTACTAGCTTGTCTTTTGCTAACCCACAGGCAGCACGGCTTTCAGCAAGCTCCCAGCTGCACGGGGGAGTCCTGCCTCTTGTGCCAATGAAAACTGGCTCACATGCCACCCTTGGCACCTGTTCCAGGGGTTGCTGACCCCAATATAAAACAGCAGGGCTTAGAGTGGTGCTGTACAGCTACGCCAAGCTTTTTCCAGTGCAGTGACAGGCACTCCCACTCTGCAACCATGACTTTACTTCCCCAAAGCTATGTTCTTAGGCATGTGAACTGCCCAGCTTCTGTGTCCGTGGTCCTCGACCACTAACTACATGTGAACAAGCGCTTCCCATCTGCTTCCAGCCAGAAGTTCGTTTTTTATAGAACAAGATAACTGGAAGGGACCTCAAGATGTCATCAAGTCCAGCCCCTGGACCTAATGGCAGGACCAAGCACCATCTAGACTGGGGGTGGGCAACCTGCAGCTCTTTGAAGAGTCATTTATGGCTCTGGACACTGTCGCCACTGACTCCTCTGCGGATCCCTGCCCTGCTGCTGCCAAAACAAGAGAACTAAATGTAACTGATTTAATGGCTGGCAAGAGGGATCTGGCCACTAAACCAACAGAATTTAGTTCCATTATTTCAGTGGTGACAGCAGAGAGCCGCAGAGACCCTCGCTCACCCCACTACCTGAGCGGTGGGCGTGACTAGGCTCACCCCTACCAGCGGAACACCCCATGCCAGCTGGGTGCCCTTCTGCTGGGTGCACATGGCTGCTCAGCGTAGGGTACCCAGCAAGCACCACGGATAGGCTAGTCCTGAGGGCCAGTGGGGGGGTGAGGCAGGTTTGGGGCTGAGAGGGGTTAAGCCTGGGGATGGGGGGGCAGGCTTGCAGGATGGGGGAGGTGGATTTGGGGGCTGAGGTGGGAAAAGCCTAAAGATGGCTGTGGGTTTGGGGGCCGAGGGGGTAGAGAAGGGGACCTCGAAAGTTGAAACTAACATTACTCCTTCCTGCTTAAGAGCCTGTCCCCAAGTTCAGCGTTCAAGAGAGACCTCAGGGAAGTAGACATCAAGCCAGACAGCTGGGAGGAGCTGGCAGACGATCGCAGCAGATGGAGGCAGGAATTACACAAGGGCCTTCAGAAGGGTGAGATGAGGATCAGACAGCTAGCAGAGGAGAAGCGAGCCCACAGAAAGCACAGCAAGGACCTGCCAGACACCCATTACACATGCAACAGATGCACCAAGGACTGTCACTCTCGTGTGGGTCTTCACAGTCACAGCCGACGCTGCAAATGAGGATGCCAAACGGAACTACGAAGGGCGCAATCCATAGTCTATGTAGACTGAAGGATGCTACCACTACTACTACTACTACTACATTTGCTCTCCAATCCAGGGGCGAAAGTAACAGTTTCTAACTGGTACAAATATTGTGCATAGTGCTCTTAAACTAGGGGTCCCACAAAGCACGGTCTGATGTTATTTATTAAGGACTGTCTCATATTCACGTGCATTGCAGCTCTTGAAGAACTGAATTTTTGTTTTGTTTTGCCACTTCTCTTAAATCTCCAGTCATCCTCTAACATTTCAATTGCCTTTGTACAAGTCCTCAGCAATCTGCATTGCCAAAAAATGACCCTCAAATCAGCCCTCCCAGTCTGGGATTGCACCATACTTCCTGTGGCCACCTTGCATTTACGGACTGAGTCTTTCCCTGAGTTAGCCCACCACTGATGTCACTCAGTATGGTTCTGTATCCCCTGCTGATTTGCAAATACACAATTGGATATTAGGAAAAACTACTTCTCCAGGAGTGTGGTGAAGCATTGGAATGTGTTGCCTAGAGAGGTGGTGGATTCTCCATCCCTCAAGGTTTTTAAGTCCTGGCTTGACAACGTCCTGGCTAGGATGACTTAGTGGGGGCTGAACCTGCTCGAAGCAGGGGGCTGGACTAGATGACCTCCTGAGTCCCTTCCAGCCCTACGATTCTAATTGAACTGTCCCTATTAGGGATTCCAAATGGCTGGCTGTGGCCACCAGGCCACCCCAGCATACGCTACCATGTGCCAACTTATCCCAACCTTAAAACACCTCACCCTTCCCTGTACCACTTCTTAGTGCAAAAGCAAACCCTTTGGGGTCCATGCTGCAGGGCCCCAAAAACTCCACATACATCACCTCTCACTCCACCAGCATTGCAAACTCCCTGCTGCCTTCACATTAGCCTGCCTCAGACTGTGCATGCCCCATCTCTCCCCCTGTACCAGCACTGCAAGCCACCCACCAGCGCTACACTGCTGGGCCCCACATGCTGTGCACGCCCTATCCCTCCCTCTGCACCAGCACTGCAAGCTAAAAGCGATTACAGCTTGGGCCCCACTACAGATCACCTTGCCATGACTCAGCAGGTTCCAGCCACCACACATTGTAGAGGAAGAAAACCCAGGGACAGTGTCATCACTCCACCTGTGCCTGGGACCCTGGGGGACTAGTGCCCTAAAAAGCACAAGCCCAGAGCTCTAGCTCCTGCCCTTCACCAGATGGCTATGTATAGCTGTGTCCTCACAACTCTGACAGGGAGACAAGGTGCCAAACACTGGGAGGACTCTCATTCATTCGCTGGGCATATCAGCTAAGCAGATCTCCAAGCACTTCATAAAGGAAGTCAGACATCAATACAGTGGGGCACAGACTACCCAGTAAGTTCTTGCACTGTACTGGAGACAATTTTTTATTCCAAAAGGTTGAAAAAGCTACCGGGGGGGGAAGCTGTTTTAGATTTGATTTTAACAAATAGGGAGGAATTGGTAGAGAACTTGAAGGTGGAAGGCAGCTTGGGTGAAAGTGATCACGAAATCAGAGTGTTCACAATCCCAAGGAAGGGTAGAACAGAAAACAGCAAAATAGAGATAGTGGATTTCAGGAGGGCAGATTTTGATAAACTCAGAGAGCTGGTAGGTAAGGTCCCATGGGAAGCTAAACTGAGGGGAAAAACAGCTGAGGAGAGTTGGCAGTTTTTCAAAGGGACATTATTAAGGGCCCAAAAGCAAGCTATCCCGCTGTGTAGGAAAGATAGAAAATATGGCAAAAGACTGGCTTGGCTTAACCAGGAGATCTTGCATGATCTCAAAATAAAAAAGGAATTGTATAAAAAATGGAAACAAGGAAAAATTACAAAGGATGAATATAGGCAAACAACACAAGAATGCAGGAGAAAGATTAGAAAGGTGAAGGCACAAAATGAGCTCAAACTAGCTACAGGCATAAAGGGAAACAAGAAGGTTTTTTATAACAATATTAGAAACAAGAGGAAGACCAGGGACAGGGTAGGGCCATTGGTCAGTGACGAGGGAGAAACAGTAACAGGGAACTTGGAAATGGCAGAAATGCTCAATGACTTCTTTGTTTCGGTCTTCACTGAGAAGTCTGATGAAAGAATACCCAACATCGTGAATGCTAGTGGGAAAGGGGTAGGGTTAGAAGATGAAATAAAAAAAGAACAAGTTAAAAATCACTTAGGAAAATTAGATGTCTGCAAGTCATCATGGCCTGATGAAATGCACCCTAGAATACTCAAGGAGCTGATAAAGGAGGTATCTGAGCCTTTAGCTATCATCTCTGGAAAATCATGGGAGACAAGAGAGATTCCAGAAGACTGGAAAAGGGCAAATCTAGTGCCCATCTATAAAAAGGGAAATAAGAATAACCCAGGAAACTACAGGCCAGTCAGCTTAACTTCAGTGCCAGGAAAGATAGTAGGCATCCTTGCTGCATCTCTTGCAGATGTGGTGGGTGTCTGGCAAGTCAGGAAAGATAATGGAGCAGGTAATTGAAGAAATCATCTGCAAGCACTTGGAAGGTGGTAAGGTAATAGGAAACAGCCAGCATGGATTTGTAAAGAATAAGTCTTGTCAAACTAATCTGATAGCTTTCTTTGATAGGATAACGAGCCTTGTGGATAGGGGAGAAGCGGTAGATGTGGTCTACCTAGACTTTAGTAAAGCATTTGATACCGTCTCTCATGATATTCTTATAAAAAAAACTTGGCAAATACAATTTAGATGAGGCTACTATAAGGTGGGTGCATAACTGGCTGGATAATTGTACTCAGAGAGTAGTTCTTAATGGTTCTCAATCCTGCTGGAAAAGTATAACAAGTGGGGTTCCGCAGGGGTCTGTGTTAGGACTGGTTCTGTTCAATGTCTTCATCAATGATTTAGATATTGGCATACAAAGTATGTTTATTAAGTTTGCATATGATATCAAGTTGGGAGGCGTTGCAACAACTTTGGAGGATAGGGTCATAATTCAAAATGATCTGGATAAATTGGAGAAATGATCTGAGGTAAACAGGATGAAGTTTAATAAGGACAAATGCAAAGTGCTCCACTTAGGAAGGAACAATCATACAGAATGGGGAGATACTGTCTAGGAGCGACTACAGCAGAAAGGGATCTAGGGATTATAGTGGACCACAAGCTAAATATGAGTCCGTGTGATGCTGTTGCAAAAAAAGCAAATGTGATTCTGGGATGCATTAACAGGTGTGTTGTGAACAAGACACGAGAAGTCATTCTTCTGCTCTACTCTGTGCTGGTTAGGCCTCAGCTGGAGTATTGTGTCCAGTTCTGAGCACTGCAGTTCAAAAAATTTGGAGAAACTAGAGGATCCAGGAAAGAGCAACAAGAATGATTAAAGGTCTAGAGAATGTGACCTATGAAAAAAGGTTGAAAGAATTGGGCTTGTTTAGTTTGGAAAAGAGAAGATTGAGGGGAGACATGATAGCAGTTTTCAGGTATCTAAAAGGGTGTCGTAAGGACGAAGGAGAACACTTGTTCTTCTTGGCCTCTGAGGATAGAACAAGAGGCAATGGGCTTAAACTGCAGCAAGGGAGGTTTAGGTTGGACATTAGGAAAAAGTTCCGAACTGTCAGGGTGGTCAAACAGTGGAATAAACTGCCAAGGGAGGCTGTGGAATCTCCATTGCTGGAGATATTTAAGAACAGGTTAGATAGATGTCTATCAGGCATGGTTTAGATAGTACTTGGTCCTGCCATTGGGGCAGGGGGCTGGACTCGATGGCCTCTCGAAGTCCCTTACAGTCCTAGTGTTCTATAATTCTATGAAACTGAGCAGGGAACAGACTTGCCAAAGGTCACTCAACAGGCCAGAGCCAGAGACACACCCCAGGTCTCCTGCATCTTAGCTAGGCTTCTTGTGTAACCAGCTTGCACGTTATGACTCCCACAGGAGCTGAACCACATGACAGGTCAGCATGGTGTTCTAGACACTGCTGGAAAAGGACTGCACACCAAATCACAAGACTGTGGACTCAGGCCTTGCTGATGACCCATGTGGAGTTGAAGGAAATACTTAACCAAGCAATCAAGTTAGCGCTGGCACCCTGGGGGAGTATTTGTTGCCACATGGGGTCCTACAAACGGAGTTGGGTTCTTGTGCTAATGGTTGTTTTACTGATGCATCACTGTTACTTGAGGCTCATGGAAGCTATCCCTGTACAAACAGGCTGGGGCAGATAGTATTTGAGATATTGTGGGCAGAAAGAAGACAGTGCCTGGAAAAGCTTCCAGGCATGAAGCCAGTACCACTGGGGCCTTACAGCCTGGGCTTTGCTCATAAAATATGTGTGGGAGTGCAGCCATCAGTGTGAGCGTGCAGCTGCCAGGCCACCTCTGGCCCTTCTAGCAGTAGCGTCTCCTGCAGATATTACTACCAGGCTACTGCTTCCCATCACACAGGACAGCTGGGAAGACATTAGACAACCTCGAGGCCATTCAGTTCAATTTTCTGCTGTATCTCAATTGCATGCCTTCAGAGACCACCAGGCAGTTTCCTGCTCTGTCTTAGGAAAGGCTGCAAACTGGGGAGCAGGATGAAACCGGACCTACCGAGAGGGACTGCAGAGTGGACAGCTGGCATAGAAGTCAGTGAATTTCAAGCCCCTAGCTGCCATCTTGTCCAAGTTGGGCGTAGCCGAAGTGGGGTGTCCATAGCTCCCCAGGTCTCCAAACCCCAGGTCATCTGCAAAGATTAACACTATGTTGGGTGGGCTGGTTGCTGCAGAAAGCAGGACTAGTGGGCCCAGAGAAGAGATGAGCCAGACACATGACCACCTCATGTCTCCAGACACCCCTTTCCAAGGCCAAGACTCCCGCCGTCTCTCCTCCTAGAGGTGGCAGTTCAGCAGCCCTTCCTGTGTCTACCCAGATAGCTCCACTAGTCTGGGCAGGGCCTCTCTTCCGACAACCTGCCAGAGAAAACACAGTTCATCACACACACAAAGTCAGCGGACAGCCTTGCATTACGCTACCTAACAGCTTCCAGCAGCACAAGCTGGGGGCGTTCCGGCACAGGGGGGAGCAGGAGCTCTCCAGCCTCCTCCTTCTGCAGGAGATGGCCACGCAGGGCCCAGCCCCTTGCCCTACAGTCCGGAAAGGGCCGTTCCCGGCTGCCAGGGCGGCTTATAGAAGCTACCGGAGCTGAGGCGGGGGAAGTTTCTGGCTCGTGCGGGGCTGTTTGAACCAGGCACCTCCTTCTCCCTGCAGCGCTTGGAGTTCTGCCGGTGGAAGAGCGGCAGTGGCGGGCCCAGGGGCGGGGCGGGGGCCGGGCAGCTCGTGACCCTGGGGGGGGCGGGGGCGGGGGCGGCGGCGGCGGGGGGCCGGGCAGCCCGTGCTCCCGGGGGGGGGGGGGGCGGCGGCGGCGAGGGGCCGGGCAGCCCGTGCCATGGGGGGAGGGGCGGGGGCCGGGCAGCACGTGCCATGGGGGGAGGGGCGGGCAGGGGGCGAGGGGCGGGGCGGGGGCCGGGCAGCACGTGCCATGGGGGGAGGGGCGGGCAGGGGGCGAGGGGTGGGGCGGGGGCCGGGCAGCCCGTGCCCCTGGGCGGGGGGGGTGGGGGGCGCGGAGCGGCGCCGAGCGACACGGGGCCCCACGGCCGGGACTGAGAACCGCGCGCCTACCAGCTAGTCACGTGAAAAGGGAGCGGCTGATTTAGTCACGTGATCCCGGGCATTCTGGGAGCTGTAGTCCCCAAACCCGGACTCCCTTAAAGGGACCGCGCCGGCCGGGGAGGGGAGCGCCTGGAGCGGGCGGCTGGGCTGGGCCCACTTCTGAGAAGGGCGTCGGGGCGCGGAGCCTGAGCCTCAGGGCATTGCCTCCTGGTGAGCACTTGTGCGTCACAGATGTGCACATGAAACACACGTGTGCAGTACAACACGAAACGTGTGTGTGGTACAACACAAAACACGTGTGCGCAGTACAACGTGAAACGTGTGTGATGCAACACAAAAGTTGTGGAAACGTGTGTGTGGTACACCATGAAACGTGTGGTACACACAAAACACATGTACACAGTACAATATGAAATGTGTGTGTGGTACAACGTGTGGTACACAAAACATGCGCAGTACAACATGAAACGTGTGTGTGATGCAACACAAAAGTGGTACACACAAAACACGTGTGCGCAGTACAACATGAAACGTGTGTGTGATGCAACACAAAAGTTGTGGTACACACATAACACGTGCACAGTACAACATGAAACGTGTGTGTGGTACAACATGAAACGTGGTACACACAAAACACGTACACAGTACAATATGAAATGTGTGTGTGGTACAACGTGTGCTACACAAAACATGCGCAGTACAACATGAAACGTGTGTGATGCAACACAAAAGTTGCGGTACACACAAAACACGTGTGCACAGTACAACATGAAACGTGTGTGTGGTACAACATGAAACGTGTGGTACACACAAAACACATGTACACAGTACAAAACATGCACAGTACAACATGAAATGTGTGTGTGGTATAACACAAAATGTGTGATACACACAAACATGGGTGCGCAGTACAACATGAAACGTGTGTGCGGTACAATGCAACGTGCGGTACCCACAAAACGTGTGTGTGGTACAACAAAAAATGTGTGCGTTACACACGAAACATGCACAGTACAACCTGAAACATGATCAGTACGACAGAAAACTTATGTGTGGTACACACAAAACGTGTGCACAATAAAACACAAAACACGTGTGTGGTACAACACAAAATGTGTGTGTTACACACGAAACATGTGCACAGTACAACATAAACATGATCACTACAACACAAAAGATGGGTGTGGTACACACAAAACGTGGCTGTGGTACAAGTGACTGGCAGGCAGAGTCTAGCCAGAGCAGCCTGCTGGGAGCCGCCATGTTTCGGCTCCCACAGCGACACGCCTGCACAGAGCCTGCTAGCACCCGAGGGCTCTGCTGGGGGCCTGCCAGAGGTTCCAGGCCTGCCTGCCAGCAGGGCCCTGTAGCTTGCATTGCTCCAGGCAGGGCTGGGCCCAGTGTAATCACTGGACCTCGATCAGGACCCTAAGTCTGCTGTGAGCCACAGAACGAAGCAAATGTTCAGACAGCATCACAATAGCCTCAGCACCCAAGGGAGATGGAAAAGCGGAGTTAGACCAAACAAAAGGGGTGACTGCTGGAACCCCAAGATCACGTTCCGATCATGCCTGGCAAACAAGAGACGTGGGACTAGAAGTCAGTGAAGCAAGCTTGGGGTGTTGAAAATGAGACCGAAGCGGTGAAGAGCGTTGGGAGGGGATGGGCTGCTTGTCCTATGGCGCACTTTTGGGGTCCAAAGAGAGAGCTGGGGGGGAGGGGGAAACAAGTGCCCGCTCCAGCAAGGCTGGCTCAATGAAAGACAAACAAAGGGGTGGGTGTGAACTTCCCAGAGTTACCACTCCCACCCTACCACACTGGTGCCACTCCCACCCTATCACACAGGTACCATTCCTACCCTACCACTCCCACCCTACCTCACTCGTGCCACTCCCAGCCTACCACTTCCATCCTACCTCACTGGTGCCACTCCCACCCTACCACTCCCACCCTACCACACTGGTAGCATTCCTACCCTACCTCACTGGTGCCACTCCCACCCAACCACTGCCTCCCCTCCTACCCTACCTCACTGGTGCCACTCCCACCCTACCACACTCATACCAGTCCCAACCTACCACTGCCTCCCCTCCCACCCTACCACTCCCACCCTACTGCACTCATACCACTCCCACCCGACCACTGCCTCCCCTCCCACCCTACCTCACTGGTGCCACTCCCACCCTACCACTCCCACCCTACCACACTGGTAGCATTCCTATCCTACCTCACTGGTGCCACTCCCACCCTACCACTGCCTCCCCTCCCACCCTACCACTGCCACTCTACCACACTTGTGCCACTCCCACCCTGCCACTGCCTCACCTCCCACTCTACCACTCCCACCCTACCACTCCCACCCTACCAGTAGGCATCCTTCAGTCTGCATAGACTATGGATCGTGCCCTTTAAAGTTTCAATTGAGGACTTCACTTACAGCGTCTATTGTGACTATAAAGACCCACACGAGAGTGACAGTCCTTGCTGCATCTCTTGCAGATGTAGTGGGTGTCTGGCAAATCCGTACTGTGCTTTCTGTGCGCTCGCTTCTCCTCTGCTAGCTGTCTGATCTTCAACTTGCCCTTCTGAAGGCCCTTGTGTAACCCCTGCCTCCATCTGCTGCGGTCGTCTGCTAGATCTTCCCAGTTGTCCAGCTCGATGTCTACCTCTCTGAGGTCTCTCTTGCAGACATCTTTGTAGCGCAACTGGGGGCGTCCGGGGGGTCTTTTGCCAGAGGCTAGCTCACCATACAGGATGTCTTTTGGAATCCTTCCATCGTTCATCCTGTGGACGTGGCCAAGCCAGCGGAGTCGACGCTGCCTGAGGAGGGTGTGCATGGTTGGGATTCCAGCTTGCTCGAGGACGGCGGTGTTGGTCACTCTGTCCTTCCATGATATTCCAAGGATGCGCTTAAGGCAGCGCAAGTGGAAGACGTTCAGCCTCTTTTCCTGGCGGGCATACAGGGTCCAAGTCTCGCTGCCATAAAGGAGGGTGCTGAGGATGCAGGCTCTGTAGACTTGCATTTTGGTGTGAGTGTACAGCTTTTTGTTATTCCACACTCTCTTGCTGAGTCTGGACAGAGTTGTGGCCGCTTTTCCGATCCTCCTATTTAGCTCAGTGTCCAACGACAGGGTGTCAGTGATGGTGGACCCGAGGTAAACGAACTCGTGGACAACCTCTAACGTATAGTTGTCAATGCTGATTGATGGGGATTCAGCAACATCCTGACCGAGTACGTTCGTCTTCTTTAGGCTGATGGTAAGCCCAAAGTCCTTGCACGCTTTGGAGAACTGATCCAGCAGTTTTTGAAGCTGGTCTTCTGTGTGAGACACGACAGCAGCATCATCTGCAAACAGCATGTCTCTGATGAGGACTTCTCGCACCTTAGACTTAGCTCTCAGCCTTGCAAGGTTAAACAGTTTCCCATCAGATCTTGTGTACAGCAAGATGCCCTCTGTTGAAGATCAAAAGGCATGCTTCAGGAGGAGTGCGAAGAAGATCCCGAACAATGTCGGAGCAAGCACGCATCCTTGTTTGACGCCGCTCCTGATTCTGAAAGCATCCGATAATGCGCCGTCATATTGGATGGTTCCTGTCATGTTTTCGTGGAATGACTGGATCATCTTCAGTAACCATGGAGGACAGCTTATCTTGTGGAGCAGTTTGAACAGACCATCCCTGCTGACCAAGTCAAAAGCCTTGGTCAAGTCGATGAAGGCTATGTAGAGTGGCTTTCTCTGCTCCCTGCGCTTCTCCTGCAGCTGCCTTAGAGGGAAGACCACATCAACGGTAGACCTCTCTGCGCGGAATCCGCACTGCGATTCGGGGTACACCCTCTCAGCAATCTTCTGGAGTCTGCCAAGGATGACGCGAGTGAACAAACGACTGGTTCGAAGCTAACTCTGATGAGATGATTCCAGTCATTGAAAAGAAGTGCGCTGCACTCCTGGAGTACAAACGCTCACCGAGCCAGAATACCCAGCAGGCACTTAGAGAGGCCAGAAGAACAGTACAGCAGACAGCCAGGCACTGTGCCAACAACCACTGGCTCCAGCTATGCAGCAGCATTCAGACCTGTGCTGACTTTGGTAATCTCAGAGGAATGTACAAGGGTATGAAGAAGGTATTAGGACCCACCCAGAACAAGATGGCACCTCCGAAATCCAAATCTGTAGAAGTCATTGCTGACAAAGCCAAACACATGGAGCGCTGGGTTGAGCACTACTCCGAGCTGTACTCACGCGAGAATGTTGTGGTTGACGCAGCCCTCGATGCCATTGAGCTCCTACCGGTAATGGACAAACTGGACCAAGAGCCGACTGTGGATGAACTGAAGACAGCCATCGACAGCATTGCAGCAGGAAAGGCCCCTGGTCAGGATGGTATACCACCAGAGGTAATCAAATGTGCCGCGGACACACTCCTGGAACCCCTGCATGAGCTACTGTGCCTGTGCTGGAAAGAGGGTGAGGTTCCACAGGATATGTGTGACGCTAACATTGTAACGTTGTATAAGAACAAAGGAGAGAGAAGCGACTGCAACAACTACCTTGGAATCTCCCTCCTAAGCGTCACTGGTAAACTGTTCCCACCCTACCACACTGGTACCATTCCTACCCTACCACTCCCACCCTACCTCACTGGTGCCACTCCCACCTTACCACTGCCTCCCCTCCCACACTACCACTCCCACCCTACCCAACTCCCATTGCGTCCAGCTTCCACTGGAACAACACTTTTGTCCCTCCCACTCCCACCCTTTTGTCTCCTGACCCTGAGAGGAGTCCTGGCCAGGCCAGACTGCAGACAGGGGACATCTTGTGGTGCAGTGGGAATTCTCTGGTGTTTTTTGTATGAATACTGTGCATGCCTGTTTCCCCTCCTTATGCGCCGCATGGTTAACTAGTGGTGGGAAAAGATTGCTGGCTGTCTGCAGAGAGCCACAGATGTAGATGTGACTGATGCTGTCTGGAGCCAGGGCCCCATGTCCATGGTGAGTCCCAGAAGAAAATGGCCGTTGCAGTTACGGTACCTGAGCATTTGACAGCTAATGACTAAAGATGACCCACCCCTCCACAGGAAACCATTCTTGTCTAGGAGCAAGAACAGAGAAGAGGCCAATGGGGAGGTGCTTTAAGTGTGGGCGGCTGGAAACTAGAGTCGATTCAGGCCCACATGCAGGAATTTTTTGGGTGTGCCTTTTTTGTAAATGCGGACCCTCCCTCACACCAGGGATTGCCCATCTCCCCCCACCCCTGGCACTCCAGCTGGCTCTGCACCCCAGGCTCCAAATCCAGGCAGCCTGGCCCTGCCCCTATCCCCCAGCATCCCTGCTGCTGGCAGCCACGTCCATTGGCACTGGGGCCTCTGCTGTCCTATCTCCCTCCCCTGACCTACCTGCCCTGTGCACCAGGGTCCTGGCTGCCATGCACCTAGGGCTCTCCTAGCTGCTCCTAGCAACACACGTGCACCAGGGCTTTCCTGACAGTGTGCGGGGCAGGAGGATGCATTGAATTTTCTTTTGGTCAGGTTAAAATTTATCACATGCAACATCAATACTGAAGCAGTGTGCAGACAGGCACCACCAGTACAAACAAAAATCCTAGATATTGTATACACATATATTGTAAATAGTCCATAGGTGGGAAAGAAAGTATACTAAAATACAGGATAATTAACAAGGAGCAATGCTTACAAAGTTTATTTAATATGAAATCAAATAAAAAGAAAATGAACACTACTCTTGGGGTACCTGTATTATAATCCTTCCTCACAACTCAAGCTAGTGAACACACCAAAAAAAAAAAAAAAACAGCAGAAATGTAGCAATGTAAAGACTAACAAAATGATTTATTCAGTGATGAGTTTTCGTGGGACAGACCCACTTCATCAGATCAATCTAATTTCCGATACAGACTGACATTTATAAGTACAAAGGACCAAAAAAAAAAATTTGCAGTGAAAACTAACAAATCAAATACATAGGAGGGGTGGGAGGATGTTAATTGTCTTGCCTGAGATAATTATGAGCAGCAAAGGAAGGAAAGCAGTCCTTATAATTCGTGAGGTAATTGATGTCTCTGTTCATACCATATGTTAATGTGTTGAATTTAAATATGAATTCCAACTCACAAATTTCTTGCTGTTATCTGGTATCGGAGGGGTAGCCATGTTAGTCTGGATCTGTAACAGCAAAGAAGGGTCCTGTGGCACCTTATAGACTAACAGAAAATTTTTGAGCATGAGCTTTCGTGAGCACAGACTCACTTCATCAGATGCTGGTGAAGTGAGTCTGTGCTCACGAGAGGTCATGCTCAAAACTTTTCTGTTAGTCTATAAGGTGCCACAGGACCCTTCGTTGCGGTTGTTGTTACCTGTTTTTAAATTCTTTTTGCTCCAGGACTCAAATTCTCAGATCTTTAACAGAATAGCCCACTCTGTTGAAGTGTTCTCTGCAGAGTCTCCTTCCCATGGGTCCAGATGATGAAGATGTTATCAATGTAGCGTAAGTAGAGATGGGGTGTAACTTTATCCTCACACACAACTATTTCAGATTTGGCGACGACATACACCTTCAAATCAGCGGCACAGCTATGGGTACCCGCATGGCCCCTCAATATGCCAATATTTTCATGGCTGACCTGGAACAGCACTTCCTTAGCTCTCGTCCACTAACGCCCCGGCTCTATTTACGCTACATTGATGACATCTTCATCATCTGGACCCATGGGAAGGAGACTCTGGAGGAATTCCACCGGGACTTCAACAACTTTCACCCCAACATCAACCTCAGCCTGGAACAGTCCACACAGGAGATCCACTTCCTGCACACCACAGTGCTAATACACGATGGCCACATCAATACCACCCTGTACCGTAAACCCACTGACCGCTACGCCTACCTTCATGCCTCCAGCTTCCACCCCAGACACACCACACGATCCATTGTCTACAGCCAAGCACTAAGATATAACCGCATTTGCTCCAACCCCTCCAACAGAGACAAACACTTACAGGATCTCTACCAAGCATTCTTGAAACTGCAATATCCACCTGAGGAAGTGAAAAAACAGATCAACAGAGCCAGGCGTGTGCCACGAAGCCTCTTACTACAGGACAAGCCCAAGAGAGAAACCAACAGAACACCACTAGCCATCACCTACAGTCCTCAGCTAAAACCTCTACAGCGCATCATCAGGGATTTACAACCCATCCTGGACAATGATCCCCCACTTTCACAGGCCTTGGGAGGCAGACCAGTCCTTGCCCACAGACAACCTGCCAACCTGAAGCAAATCCTAACCAGCAGTTATACACCGCACCACAGTCACTCTAACTCAGGGACCCATCCATGCATAAAGCTTGTTGCCAGCTCTGCCCACATATCTACACCAGCACCTACAGGACCTAACCAGATCAGCCACACCATCGTGGGTTCATTCAGCTGCACATCTACCAATATAATTTATGCCATCATGTGCCAGCAATGCCCCTCTGCTATATACACCGGACAAACTGGACAGTCTCTAGGTAAAAGAATAAACGCACACAAATCAGACATCAGAAATGGCAATATACAAAAACCTGTAGGAGAGCACTTCAATCTCCCAGGCCACACAGTAGCAGACTTAAAAGTAGCTATCCTACAGCAAAGAAATTTCAGGACCAGACTCCAAAGAGAAATTTCTGAGCTACGATTCAGCTGCAGATTCGATGCCCTCAGCTCTGGCTTAAACAAAGACTGCGAATGGCTGGCTAAATACAGAAGCAGCTTCCCCTCCCTTGGTGTTTACACCTCTAGATCAACTGCTGGTAGTAAGCCTCACCCTTGTTGACTGAGCTAACCTTGTTATCCCCACCCTTGCTCTGGCTTATTTATACCTGGCCCTGCAGATTTCCAAGACCAGCATCTGATGAAGTGAGTCTGTGCTCACGAAAGCTCATGCTCAAAACTTTTCTGTTAGTCTATAAGGTGCCACAGGACCCTTCGTTGCTGTTACAGATCCAGACTAATACGGCTACCCCTCCGATATTGGACCTAACCAGCTTATTCACAGAACCACGGGCACATTCTCATGTTCCTGCACTAGCATCATATATGTCATCATGTCCCAACAATGCCCATATACTATGTATATAGGACAAACAGTAAACACGCTTCAACAAAGAATGAATGGGCATGAAACAGACATCAGAAAGCTCCTAACTCACAAGCCTGTCAGCCAGCACGTTAATGGAGTGGGCCATTCTGTTAATGACCTGAAAGTCTGTGTTTTACTGAAAAGGAACTTTAAGGATCGCCTGAGCCGCATCTACATGTGCCGGCTACTTCGAAGTAGCCGCGCCAACTTTGAAATAGCGCCCGCCACGTCTACACGTGGTGAGCGCTATTTCGAAGTTGACATCGACATAAGGCGGTGAGACGTCGAAGTCGCTATCCTCATGAGGAGATGGGAATAGCGCCCTACTTCGACATTGAACGTCGAAGTAGGGCACGTGTAGCCGATCCGCGTCCTGCAACATCAAAATAGTGGGGTCCGCCATGGCGGCCATCAGCTGAGGGGTTGAGAGACGCTCTCTCCAGCCCCTGAGCTCGATGGTCGCAGTGTGCAGTGGCCCCTTAAAGCTCCCCGCCCCCTGCCTTCCTGTGCAGGAAGCTGAGAGAGCATGCAGACGGCAGCACAGCCACGTGGCCTGCCTGCATGCCTCTCTGCAGCCTAGAGATACCACCCCCACCCGCTGCGATGGCTGCCCGCCAGCCCCCTAAGCGCCCCCAGGGCACCCCCCGCCCCAGGGGAGCCAGGGCTCCCAGGCCGGCAGCCAGCCAGGGAAGAGGCAGCAGGGCACCTCCTGGATGGAGGCTGAGCTCCGGGACCTGCTGGGGCTCTGGAGCGAGGAGGAGGTGCTCCAGGTAATGGGGAGCAAGAGGCGGAACACGGATGTGTTCTCTCGGCTGACCGAGGGCCTGGCCGCCCGGGGTCACCCTGCCCGCACTCCTGACCACGTCCGCAGTAAGGTCAAGGAGCTGGGGCAGGGTTACGCCCGGGACCGGGATGCGGCCGGCCGATCTGGGGCCGCCCCCGTCACTTGCCCCTTTTACAGGGAGCTCAGGGAAATCCTGGGCCCCCAGCACACCTCCTCCCCACTGGCCACTCTTGACACCTCGGCTGACGAGCCCCAGCAGGCCCCGGAGGTGGAGTCCGCCCCGGAGGCAAGCCCCGCACCCCAGGGCCCCCCCCAGGAGCCCACCCCTGTGATGCCAGAGGAGGAGGAGAAGGGGGAATCCTCCTCCAGTGACGGGGGGCTCCGGATCGCCATCCCGTCCCGGAGCTCCAGGAGGGCGTCCGCCCACAGGGTGTCCCCTGACCGTGGCAGTGGACCACCAGGTGTGTACCCCCCCGGTGCACACCGCCGGGGTTGAGGGGCGGGGGCAACAGACATGACCAGGGCCCCCCACATGCCCAGATGACCATGGCCCCAAGGACAGCAGTGGCATGTCCCTCAGAAGAGTGCATCAGCCCCTGCCCCCCCAGCATGACAGTGCCATGCCCCATCCCTGGGGATGGGGGGAGCGGAACCTAGGGTCTCCCGGGGGGAGGGGGTGGGACACCCAGCAGCAGCAGCAGCATCTCCCGGGGACAGAGATGGGGAACCAGCAGCAGAGGGATGTGGGGACAAGGGCCACGGCTCGGGGCCCACACTAACTGCTGTCTCCACTCTTCTTCCCCCCCCATGTTCCACAGCTGCACCATCGGAGGGACCAGAGAGCGCCAGTGAGGTGTCAGTGGTCCCGGAGAGCCCACCGGGGCCATCACTACAGGCCAGCCCCTCGGTGGAGCACCAACCAGCCCCAGGGCAGGGATGACGGCGGACCAAGCACCACCCCCGGACGGCGACGGACCCCCAGCTGCTGGCAATCCTCTGGTGGCAGCTGGAGGTCTCAGAGCAGCACCTGTGGGTGGAGGAACGGCACCTCCATCTGCAGGAATGGGCGCTGGCCTGGTGCCAGGAGGCATGGGGGGCCTTTATGCGCATGTTTGAGCGCATCACGGACTACCTGGCCCCCCATGCCACGCTGGCCGCTGCTCTGCCTGCCCTGCCTGCTCCACCCGCCGCTCCACCTGCTGCTCCACCCACCGCCATCCGCCACCGAGGGGCCATCCGCCAAGGGGGACCTGGGGCCTGCTGACACCCGCCGGCCATATCTGCCGGTCCGCCCAGCCCCCAGCCAGCCCTGGCCAGGGCTGAGGCCAAGGCGAGGGTCGTGGCCGCCCACCCCCAGCGCTGGACATTAGGGGGTGCGGGGCCCAGGACATGCCGCCCCCCCCCTTTGTACATATCCCCTTTTACTTGTGTTGTATATAGTTTGTATTAGACCCCTGTTATGTTATGATACCTGCCCCCCCATGTAAATAGTTCTCCCCTTCCTTGTGTTCCACTGTTTTTTGGTTATCCATATAATATATAATATTTATATTTGTTATAATAATATAATAATAAGAATTCAATGTTTTGTGGTTTCAAGAACAACAGGTCTATTTTTATTTGCAAGAAAAGTTGGGGGGTGCTCTTGGGTGCTTTGTGGTGTGGGTGTAGGGGCAGGGAGTGTTGTGGAGGATGTGGGGGGTGCAGTGGGGGGCCTGCCAGCCTTTACCCCATGGCCTGATCGAAATGGGCCCGCAGGGCCTCCCGGACCCAGATCCCCTCGGGGTCCACCTGGCGACTGGGGGCAGCGGGTGGCTGCACGTCAGCCCTGCCAGCATCCACAGCCCAGCCCTGAAAGAAGGCCTCCCCCTTGCTCTCCACCAGGTTGTGGAGGGCGCTGCATGTGCCCATAATCTGTGGGATGTTGGTGGGGCCCGCATCAAGGCGGGTGAGGAGACACCTCCAGCGCCCTTTGAGGCGGCCAAATGTGCGCTCAACCACCTGGCGCGCGTGGTTCAGGCACATGTTGAAGCGCTCCTGCCTGGCTGACAGATGGCCCGTGTAAGGGTGCATGAGCCAGGGCCAGAGGGGGTACGCCGTGTCTGCGATGCCGCAGAGGGGCATCGTGGTGTCCCCCACAGGGATCTCCCGCTGGGGGATGTAGGTCCCCGCCTCCAGCCAGCGGCACAGGCCCAAATTCCTGAATACCCGGGTGTCGTGGGTGCTGCCAGGCCAGCCAACATAAATGTCCAGGAAGCGGCCCCAGCTGTCCACCAAGGCCTGGAGGACCACCAAATGGTAGCCCTTCCTGTTGAGGAAGCGTCCTCCACTGTGCTCCAGGGCACGGATGGGGATATGGGTCCCATCCAGAGCCCCGAAGCAATTTGGGAAGCCCAGGGTGGCAAACCCCGCGATGGCGGCATCCGGGTCCCCAAGCCGCACGAGCCTGTGGAGGAGCAGGGTGTTGATGGCGTGGACAACCTGCAGGGGAAGGACATGGAAGAGCACCAATGAGGGGTGTGCAGGGTGTGTCTGGCCCTCCCCTCCCAGGGCTCCCCTCCCCTTCCCTCCCCTCCTAGGGCTCCCCTCCACCCCCAGGGGTGCCTCCCCCTCCCCGTGGGTCCTCTTACCTCCATGAGGACAGCCTCGACGGTGGCCTTGCCGATGCCAAACTGCTGCCCTACGGATCGGTAGCTGTCTGGAGTGGCCAGCTTCCAGACAGCGATGCCGACCCGTTTCTCCATGCTGAGGGCACGCCGCATGGCAGTGTCCTGGTGCCTCAGCGTGGGGGTGAGCCACTGGCAGAGCTCCAGAAATGTCTGCCGGCTCATACGAAAGTTCTGGAGACAGCGGTCGTCATCCCACTCGCCAAGCACCAGCCACTCCCACCAGTCGGTGCTCGTGGGGTAGCTCCATAGCTAGCGGCGTGTGCGGCGGGGGGGTGGGGGGTGGCAGCAGGGTCTGGGGTTGCTTCCTCCTCCCCTGGGGCAGCTCCTCTTCCACGAAGAAAAGGTGATCAGCTGCCTCCTGCATGGCATTGAGCAGGGAGAGCACTGCTCCTGCAGGGGCAGCTGGGTGGACCTCTGGCTGCTGCTGCTGCTGCTGCCGCTGCTGGGGGTCCGCGACTGCGTTGCCCGAGGTGTGTGTGCCTATGGCTCTGCAGACCACGTGCTGTGCAGGCTGAGTGTGTCTGGGAGGGGCCCTTTAAGGGAGCAGCTAGCTGTTGCCCCGGAAGTGCTAGTCTGCCCTGTGACCCTGTCTGCAGCTGTTCCTGGCACCCTTATTTCGATGTGTGCCGCTTTGGCATGTAGACACTCCCGCGCAGCGCCTACTTCAATGTGGTGCTGCCCAACGTCAACGTTGAACCTCAACGGCACCAGCCCTGGAGGACGTGTAGACGTTATTCATCAAAATAGCTTATTTCAATGTCGCTACATCGAAATAAGCTATTTCGATGTAGCATACAGGTGTAGACGTAGCCCTGCAGAGAGAAAGTGCAGAACTCTCTTTTGTATTCAAATTTGACGTATTAACATATGGTTTGAACCGAGATGACAATTACCTGGCCCATTATAAGTGTAACTTTTCTATTAATGCTAGATGCCTGCCAGAAGGGCCGGGTTCAGCTCTTGTGGGGTTTTCCTGTCAAGGATACAACCAACCGGCTCAAGCCCCTACCCAGTGGCCTGGGACAATTTCACCCCCATGCTGGATGCCTGTAAGGTGGTTCTCCCCCCGCCTCGCAAGCACAGAGTCTGAGATAGAAATGGCTTGTTTAATGACCATAACCTACCCCAAGGTTACAGTGACAGATGCAGTATATCTCAGCACAGAAGAGACAAACCCCCTTTACCCAGATACCATCCGCATATGCAGTAGAACCCAGTCTCTTGCTGGGGCTCTTGGCCCTTTACCCCACACACAGTTACAGGGTGTACCTTCTGGAGTGCAGTCCCGAACCCAAAGCCCGCAGATACATCACCAGGGCAGTACTAGCTGTCCACTTGTCTGCAGCCTCCCCTTGCTGCCACCAGCTGCCCGCCAGTTGCCATCGTCCGCCGTCACTCCTAGGCTACGTCTACACGTGCACCCAACTTCGAAATAGCTTATTTCGATGTTGCGACATCGAAATAGGCTATTTCGATGAATAACGTCTACACGTCCTCCAGGGCCGGCAACGTCGATGTTCAACTTCGACGTTGCTCAGCCCAACATCGAAATAGGCACAGCGAGGGAACGTCTACACGCCAAAGTAGCACACATCGAAATAAGGGAGCCAGGCACAGCTGCAGACAGGGTCACGGGGCGGACTCAACAGCAAGCCGCTCCCTTAAAGGGCCCCTCCCAGACACACTTTCATTAAACAGTGCAAGATACACAGAGCCAACAACTAGTTGCAGACCCTGTATATGCAGCACGGACCCCCAGCTGCAGCAGCAGCAGCCAGAAGCCCTGGGCTAAGGGCTGCTGCCCACGGTGACCACAGAGCCCCGCAAGGGCTGGAGAGAGAGTATCTCTCAACCCCCCAGCTGATGGCCGCCATGGAGGACCCCGCTATTTCGATGTTGCGGGACGCGGATCGTCTACACGTCCCTACTTCGATGTTGAACGTCGAAGTAGGGCGCTATTCCCATCCGCTCATGGGGTTAGCGACTTCGACGTCTCGCCGCCTAACGTCGATTTCAACTTCGAAATAGCGCCCAACACGTGTAGACGTGACGGGCGCTATTTCGAAGTTACTGCCGCTACTTCGAAGTAGCGTGCACGTGTAGACGCAGCCCTACTGGCCACCCACTGGTTGCCGTTGCCCGCTGCTCCTCCTACCAGCCACCCGCCGGTCGCCGTCGCCCGCCACTCCTCCTACCGGCCACCCACCGGTCGCCATCGCCCACTGCCACTCCTACCAGCCGCCGTCGCCCACCGCCACTCCTACCAGGCACCCGCTGGTTGCCATCATTCACCGCTCCTCCTACTGGCTGTCCACGGTCATCCACCACCACTTCTACCAGCTGCCCGCCGATCGCCGTCATCACTCCCAACCCCTCTGCTTTGGATCCCCCTAAATCAGAACCCTGTGATTTCAGCTCTGTGATTTCAGCTCCTGGTATCTCTCATTTGGGGTTTCACAAACACTCTAGCATCCACCTCTATCTTTCAACAGATGGGGAGGGTTAGTCAAGCCAAGCTTATAGCCATATGGCCAAGGCATAGGCAGGGCCATGGCACTCAGCAAGCTGGCTCCACCAGTCCCCCTCCCTTTCTCTCATACAATGCTTTAAACCAGGGAGCCCTGTGTAATCAATGTCTTACACAGCTAAGGCGACTGCCCTGTCCCCCACAACAACCCAGAGCATTGGTGAGATCTCACAACTCCCGCATTAGCTGTCAGCTTCAATTGTGATTTTACAACTACATGTTTAGTAGTAGTAGTAGTAGCAGTAGGCATCCTTCAGTCTGCACAGACTATGGATTGCGCCCTTTAAAGTTTCAATTGAGGACTTCATTTACAGCGTCTATTGTGACTATAAAGACCCACATGAGAGTCACAGTCCTTGCTGCATCTCTTGCAGATGTAGTGGGTGTCTGGCAAGTCCTTATTGTGCTTTCTGTGTGCTCTCTTCTCCTCTGCTAGCTGTCTGATCTTCAACTTGCCCTTCTGAAGGCCCTTGTGTAACCCCTGCCTCCATCTGCTGCGGTCGTCTGCTAGATCTTCCCAGTTGTCCAGCTCGATGTCTACCTCTCTGAGGTCTCTCTTGCAGACATCTTTGTAACACAACTGGGGGCGTCTGGGAGGTCTTTTGCCAGAGGCTAGCTCACCATACAGGATATCTTTTGGAATCCTTCCATCGTTCATCCTGTGGACATGGCCAAGCCAGCGGAGTTGACGTTGCCTGAGGAGGGTGTGCATGGTTGGGATTCCAGCTTGCTCGAGGACGGTGGCATTGGTCACTCTGTCCTTCCATGATATTCCAAGGATGCGCCTGAGGCAGCGCAAGTGGAAGACGTTCAGCCTCTTTTCCTGGCGGGCATACAGGGTCCAAGTCTCGCTGCCATAAAGGAGGGTGCTGAGGATGCAGGCTCTGTAGACTTGCATGTTGGTGTGAGTGTACAGCTTGTTGTTATTCCACACTCTTTTGCTGAGTCTGGACAGAGTTGTGGCCGCTTTTCCGATCCTCCTCTTTAGCTCAGTGTCCAACAACAGGGTGTCAGTGATGGTGGACCCGAGGTAAACGAACTCATGGAGAACCTCTAACGTATCATTGTCAATGCTGATATTTACAATAGACCAAACTCATGGCTTACTTGCTACCCATTAGGCTTTGCCTGAAAGGGTATCACACATGCACACCTTTGCATTCTCATGCAAATGATCTCTGGGAGACACATTCCTCCCAGCCTCAGTATCACACCTGCCGCCCTTTGCATTCTCATGCAGATGACTTCTGGGAGACACATTCCTCCCAGCCTTCAGCAGCATTGCGTTCCTTCTGCCACATTACCTACATAAGGACTCTTTTACCTACCTTGTTTTATCCGACTCCTGACATCCCCACCTCCTACTGCCCCTCTTCTCTTCTGATTTGCCCACCTTGATTACAATTTTTCAGATTTGTAAACCTTGATAACAATTTTTGGTTGTCTGTGCCTTAAATATTGAGTCTGTTCTGGTATGGTTCTGGGCTGAAGAAGTGGGTCTGTCCCACGAAAGCTCATCACCAAATAAATTATTTTGTTAGTCTCTAAAGTGCTACTGGACTGCTTTTTTGTTTTGATAGGGACTGCTGGAGCCACAGTTGCTGGAGCAATGGCAGGCCACCCACAGTTCAGCTCCCCCTTCCACCCCTGGTTTGCCCCCTCCGCACCTGCAAGGACCCAGCAACACCCCCTCAACTCAAACACAGTCCCCTGCTTGGCCCGAACACTCCCACAACCCAAACACCCCATCCACGCTCAGCCTGAAAACCCCTCCCAAGACCCCACAATCACCCTGCTCAGCCCAAAGATTTCCCCCATCCCATGCTTAGCTCAGACACTCCATCTCCTGCTTGGCCTGTGTGATGGGGTTCAGGGGTCCCCCTGCACTGCACCCCGTCTGCTGGCAGGATTGACTCTCACTCAGCAGGTACAACAGAAGGTTTATTAGGCAACAGATGCCCAGTTTCTCCCAGAAGCGACAGCACAGCAGCCAGAGACAGTCCTTCCAACCCGTCCTGGGGAGAAGACCCCGAGGGGTGCCCCTCTGGGGTGTAGCTTTCCCCCTCCTCTCGCTGGCTGCCTTCCAGCTCCTCTTTCCCCCGCTTCCTCACTGCCGCCCCCGATTCAAAACTCAGCTCAGCTCCTCCCTGCTCTTTGTTCAGGCAGAGGTGTTACCTGCCAGTTGTAGCCCCAGGGTCATCCTTAGCCACTGGGAGCTGCTGCTAGCCTCAGACATCTAGCCTGACTCACACATGCACTCCCCCCACCTCAAACACAGCCTGAATCTCCCCCCACCCCCTGCTCAGTCCGAACAGTCCCCAACCCCCTGCTGAGCCCGAATCACCCCCCACTTCCTGCTCAGCCCGAACAGCCCCCCACCTCCTGCTCAGCCTGAATCTCCCCCGACTCCCTGCTCAGCCTGAGCAGCCCCCCCTACCCCTGCTCGGTCCAGGGAGAGGATTACAAATTTTACCAGGGCATGGGGCAGGAGTTGACAGCAGCAGCCAGCCACAGGAGTTCATCCCCATGGTCTCCTGAGCACTCACCAGATGTAGGTGGCTGAAGTGGTCATCCAGACGAGATTCATGTGCTGCACAGCTGATTACCAGCGTGCCCACAGCCATTTACAGACAGCAACCTGTGTTTCTACTGGTGGGGCACATCTGCACATGCATCGGCACCCATAAAAATGTATTCCACACGGATAGAAAAAAAATGAGAAGGAAATTGCCTGTGGCACCACAACTCACCCCCCACCCCATTTCTGGCTAAATCCTAGTCACCGTTTGGGATGTGACACTTTGTCTGTCCTTCCTTCCTCTTGTGTGTCCTTTTCTTTTCCTGTTAGCTTTTTTCTTTCCTGTCTCTCTCCTTTTTCCTTCTGTCTCAGTAGTCTGGCATAGCCCACAAGGATTGCATTTTGCGACACTGTGGCCATAAAAGCAGTTAAAAAGCAATGCCCCAAACAGCCTGCCACTGAACAACAAAACAATCCTGTAGCACTTTAGAGACTAACAAAATAATTTATTAGGTGACGAGCTTTCACGGGAAAAACCCACTTCTTTGTCTCTTCAGCTACCTCTCTGTGACTAGGCTGCTGCTGGTTCATGTGTGCCAGGTCACAGACTGGCCAATAAAACCACGTGTTGCTGTGTTTCCAGCATTGAACTTGTGAGTGAAAGTCAAAGTTAAAGGCAATGGTGACTTCTTTGTCTTTGCTGATCTTTTCTCATCCTCTTTGCCTGTGTCTTGCTTATCTTCAGGAGATAGGATGGGATTTATTTTAACAGCCTCAGCCCAGCTCAACTAACTTTTCTTCTCCTCAAAAATGTCACTGATTATCATCAAGGAGATACCAGATAGGGGTTTTCTGTAATGACTCTCCCCAATTAACAGGAAAGAGAACAAGCAAGATTGTTAAAATAGAACCCTCACTTCTATGGGTCCAGCCCAAGCTTCTCTTGGGACCTGTCCTCTTCAAGAGTTACTGCTCCTCTAGGCTTCATCTCAGCAGCAAGCTTTGTCAGGGATGATTTGGTTTCCTTCCCAGTCTCTGGGAGTAAAAGATATGCACAGCTCATAGAGCTGGAAGGGACCTTGGGAGGTCATCAAGTCCAGCCCCCCAGCCCCCTTGGCAGGGCCAAGCACCATCCCCCTGCTTTTTTTTCTTTTGCCCCCAGTCCCTAAATGGCCCCCTCACAGATGGCACTGCCAACACCAGGTTTAGCAGGCCAATGCTCAAACCACTGAGCTATCCCTCCCGCAGTCAGGTGACAGTGGGTTCCTTTAACAATGTAAGCAACTGCTTCACTGGGGATGGCAACATATCTCCCTAGAGAGCATGTGGGTTAAATGGTCTCTGCTTGGTGCCATAGGCTTCATACTAACTCCTAGCTGGCTTCATTCCTAGCGATGCCCCTGCTCCATCAAAGCAAGTTGCCAGGCATCTGTTCAGGGGAGAGGGTAAGGCAGAGAACATAAGAACATAAGAACGGCCATACTGGGTCAGACCAAAGGTCCATCCAGCCCAGCATCCCATCTGCCGACGGTGGCCAATGCCAGGTGCCCCAGAGAAGGAGAACAGAAGACAATGATCAAGTGATTTATCTCCTGCCATCCATCTCCTGCCCTTGTTCTGAAGGCTAGGGCACCATACTTTATCCCTGGCTAATAGCCATTTATGGACCTAACCTGCAAAAATTTATCGAGCTCTTTTTTAAGCCCTAATAGAGTCCTGGCCTTCACAGCCTCCTCGGGCAAGGAGTTCCACAGGTTGACTGTGCGCTGTGTGAAGAAAAATTTCCTTTTATTAGTTTTGAACCTACTACCCATCAATTTCATTTGGTGTCCCCTAGTTCTTGTATTATGGGAAAAGGTAAATAATTTTTCTATATTCACTTTCTCCACACCATTCATGATTTTATATACCTCTATCATATCGCCCCTCAATCGCCTCTTTTCCAAACTGAAAAGTCCCAGTCTCTCTAGCCTCTCCCCATATGGGACCCGTTCCAAGCCCCTAATCATCTTAGTCGCCCTTTTCTGAACCTTTTCTAATGCCAATATATCTTTTTTGAGGTGAGGAGACCACATCTGCACGCAGTACTCAAGATGTGGGCGTACCATAGTTTTATATAGGGGAAGTATGATATCTTTTGTCCTATTATCGATCCCTTTTTTAATAATTCCTAACATCCTATTTGCCTTACTAACTGCCGCTGCACACTGCGTGGATGTCTTCAGACAACTATCCACTATAACTCTAAGATCCCTTTCCTGATCTGTCATAGCTAAATTTGACCCCATCATGTAGTATGTGTAATTTGGGTTATTTTTTCCAACATGCATTACCTTACACTTACCTACATTAAATTTCATTTGCCATTTTGCTGCCCAATCACTCAGTTTGCTGAGATCTTTTTGTAGTTCTTCACAATCTGTTTTGGTTTTGACTGTCCTGAACAACTTGGTGTCATCTGCAAACTTTGCCACCTCACTGCTTACCTCATTTTCTAGATCATTGATGAACAAGTTGAACAGGATCGGTCCCAGGACTGACCCCTGGGGAACACCACTAGTTACCCTCCTCCATTGTGAAAATTTACCATTTATTCCCACCCTTTGTTTTCTGTCTTTTAACCAATTCCCGATCCATGAAAGGATCTTTCCTCCTATCCCATGACCACCTAATTTATATAAAAGCCTTTGGTGTGGGACCGTGTCAAAGGCTTTCTGGAAATCTAGGTATATTATGTCCACTGGGTGCCCCTTGTCCGCATGTTTATTAACCCCTTCAAAGAATTCTAATAGATTAGTTAGACACAACTTCCCTCTGCAGAAACCATGCTGACTTTTGCCCAACAATTCGTGCTCTTCTACGTGCCTTGCAATTTTATTCTTTACTAGTGTTTCTACTAATTTGCCTGGTACTGATGTTAAACTTATCGGTCTATAATTGCCAGGGTCTCCTCTAGAGCCTTTTTTAAATATTGGCGTTATATTGGCCGTCTTCCAGTCATTTGGTACCAAAGTGGATTTAAAGGATAGGTTACAAACCACTGTTAATAACTCCGCAAAAGAGTGTTGTCATTGCAGTATGACAGGCTGAGCAGCTACACCGTCTGCACGCCTTATTGTATGGGCCAGGACAGAGTCAGGCTGGCTTTGGTCCGTCACTTCCAGGCTGGGTGGGCTGCTCACACCAATTTAGCTTGCTCAACTGTTTGTGGCTCATGATGCTCAGAGTTAGTGGGCCTGAAATTAGCCAAGCTCCACACTGGGTCTGCTGCTCCTTACACAGCGAAACTAACTGGAGGAAACCACCCCGGCACACGGCACAGCCTGTGGCTGCCTGACCAGAGACACCAGGCAAGGCCTCGCTACACCCCACCCTGCCACTCTTCAAACGTCTGGCCGGGTTTGAGCAGGGAAACCAGTAAGCAATGCTAGGGGGCTCACAGTATGGCCCCGCTCTTATAGACTTCAGAGAGACTCGGCTGGGAGCAGCTGCTCCCATGGTCATGCAATGCCAGGCAGTCCCTGGACTGGCGAGGTCACACACAGACCTGGCACAGCAAGGATTCAGCAGTAGCAACAGAGAGGGAGCCGTGCTAATCTATATGGTACCAAAACAAAAAGCAGTCAAGTAGCACTTTAAAGAGTAACAGGCATTTTTCTTCCAAGAAGCCACAAGGGGGAGCAGCTGACCACGTAAATGGCCCAACCCCCCACATCTCCTGTGGCCCGGTGGGGACCTGGGGTGAAGCCCACCCCTCCCAAGCCCAACACAAACCCCAGGGCCTGTCTTAGGCATCAACCCACCAAGTAGTGAGGGCTCAGGGCTGCGAACCACTCCAGGGACCCCCATTTACCTGCTATTGTAAGGCCTGGCCTCTGTGTCCGGGGGGAGGGATATTCCTGCTTGGGGCCCCCATGGGAGAGCACCAGCACTGCCGTAACCCCCACAACTGCCCCCACGCACCACACCAGCACCAGTCATGCCCCTACTCCCACCCCTGCCAGCAGCCCATCCCTGAGCTTTCCTTCTCCCAGCTCCAACCCTAACCCCACCTGCCCAAAGCCCTCTCCCACCCACCCCAACCCCAGCACTAGTGTTCCCTGTAGGCTGCGAGTTTGGGCGCCCACCCAGGAGAGAGGCAGGTGCTGCTCTGCCAATTACCACAATGCCTGCAGCCAACAGACAGCATGTTGTCGTAGTGCTGGGGCACATCCCCATGCCTGGGAGCAGAGACCAAAATTTATTCTGCCCAACAATGGGAAAAATTAGAGGGAGCCCTGCCCAACACCACCAGCCGCTGCCCCATGGGGGTCCCCAACTATGACACCAGCCCCAGGCCTCGCCCCCAGGACTGGTGGCCAAGTCACACACACACACACGCCCCCACACACTGCTGCTGCCAGTGGGCAGGGGCATAAATGACGTGCCTGCAAGGGGAGGGGGTGCGGGGAGGGCCACGCAGAGAAACAGGAAGGGGCATGATGGAGCACCTCATTTAACAATCAAAATTTTGGCGGAGGCACAGGGGCACAGTGCCTCTCCCAGTGCTACCATGAATCCCCTATGGGCAGGAGGCATACCCCATAGGCACCGTGCAGGACCTCAGTGAGCCCTGGGCATGGCCAAGGCACAGTGCCCATGTCATCATCCCCACAGTGAAGTGCCTGGCTGGCACGTGGCAATTCCCCAGCGGGGCTGGCAAGCCGCTGCCCAGCCTGTTAGATCCCAGCAAGCAGGAAGCCAATTAGAGCAGTTCTGTGACAAGCACGCTGTGCTGCGAGATCAATCGCACAGTTCATGCGGAGTGCCAGCAAAGGAAGAGCATGCGGCACTCAGCACACAGCCAGCCCAGCCCCCGCCTGGCCACTGGGCATCCAGAGCCTGCCTCACCTGGGGCTGCAGCGCCTGGCCAATGCCTGCCAGCCCAAGCTGGGGGTCTCCCTAGGGCTGCGAGCATGGGCTGGGGCTGCACAACCTCAATAATCCAGAGGAAGGGCACCAGCGCAGGGCCCATGAAAGGGGAAAGACTTAGGGTTGGGGGTGAGAGAGGTGAGGCTGCACACATTGACTCACCCAGGGGCACGGCCCCACCACGAGCTGGGCAGGGCCCCCTTAATGGGGTGAGGGGCACGCTGGGTGGGCTGCACACATTGACTCACCCAGGGGCACGGCCCCACCACGAGCTGGGCAGGGCCCCCTTAATGGGGTGAGGGGCACGCTGGGTGGGCTGCACACATTGACTCACCCGGGGCACGGCCCCACCACGAGCTGGGCAGGGCCCCCTTAATGGGGTGAGGGGCACGCTGGGTGGGCTGCACACATTGACTCACCCGGGGCACGGCCCCACCACGAGCTGGGCAGGGCCCCCTTAATGGGGTGAGGGGCACGCTGGGTGGGCTGCACGCATTGACTCACCCAGGGGCACGGCCCCACCACGAGCTGGGCAGGGCCCCCTTAATGGGGTGAGGGGCACGCTGGGTGGGCTGCACACATTGACTCACCCGGGGCACGGCCCCACCACGAGCTGGGCAGGGCCCCCTTAATGGGGTGAGGGGCACGCTGGGTGGGCTGCACGCATTGACTCACCCAGGGGCACGGCCCCACCACGAGCTGGGCAGGGCCCCCTTAATGGGGTGAGGGGCACGCTGGGTGGGCTGCACACATTGACTCACCCAGGGCACGGCCCCACCACGAGCTGGGCAGGGCCCTGTTAATGGGGTGTAATGGGGTTCAGGGGTTACCAAGCTCTGCTCCCCATCTGCAGGCGGGAGTGACTCTCACTCAGCTGGAGAACAGCAGGTTATTAACCGACAGGGCACAGCATCTTACAGAGAGTCAGTACAGCAATCATGGACAGCCAGTCCAATCCATGCTCGGGAGAGGAGGCCCCGAGGGGCGCCCGGAACCGAGGCCTTGCCCCCCCCGCCCAGACTAACTGCTTCCCAACTCCCAGTTCCAATTCAAACCCCTCAGGCTCCACCTCCTCCTTTGTCTGCAGCCCAGAGTGGCACCTGGTCACCTTGGTTACCCCCAGCAGGAGCCCCACACCCTCTGTGAGCCAGACACAGGTACACAGGTCTCTCCCCTACATCACACAGGGGGAAGGGGATGCTGGGGCAGCTGTGCACACTGATTCATCCAGGGGTGCCTCAGGTTAGTGAGACCAGCTGGGGGGTGGGATGTGGCTAAGGCCAGGTATGATAACTGCGCCTACAAATTTACCTTGCTTGTGAACACATCTGTGGACCTGCCTGTGAGTTACTGGTGTGTCGCACTAATGGAGCCCAACAAATGTTGCTGGGAAAAGGGGCTTATATCATATCATAGTACTGGAAAGGACCTCAAGTCCAGCCTCCTGCACTCACAGCAGGACCTACCACTGTCCCTAACTGGTTTTTTAAACCTGCCCCAGACTCGTGAGAGGCCCCTCTCGGATTGTGCTCACAGCCCCGGGTTGATAAGGCCAATGCTCTAGCCACTGAGCTAGCCCCCTAAAAATACCAAGTGTGTCCCTGGTGGGCAAAAAGGAGACAAAATTAATTAGCCAAGTGAAAAGCCTCCTGATGTAACTGAGGGGCTCTGTGCAGGTCCTGCAGGGTAAATGAGATGTGTAGGACCAAAAATCAGAGACCCAAACTTGGGGTGTCAGAAACAAGCGGCTGGACTATTTAACCCTCACTCACCTCTGGGGGCCTCGGAGAGAGACTTTGGGGGATGATGGGAATGGATCGATCCAACACTCTGGCTGGAGAGAGGGAAGGAATAAGTGCCACCATCCAGGCACTTCTTTCCCGCCCTCCTGGGAACCTTGGTCTTTGACGTCTCACTGCAGCCCTAGCTAAGTCCAGCATAACTACCTGCAGGCAGACTGGAACTTGAGAACTCCAAAGCTTCGTGCAGGGGCCTCCGTAACAGGAACTAAAGGGCAGCTGGCTCTCAGCTTTGGCGATAGAGGACACTCATTCTTTCTCTTTGAGGTGATCTAGGAACCACTACGTTGGCCAGTTAACCAACCCTAGGGCTAGCTCCTTCCTTTGAGGGGGCATGTAAATGAGCCAGATCAGTGCATAGCAATGAGGTGCTGCGCTGCATATGCATTACCTCATTATCATAATTCTCACCACACGAATTTCGAAGTTGCTAACTTTGACACGCCAGCAAGCAGTGTTGCCACAGGCACTTCGAAATACCTGTACTACTTCAAAGTTCCCTTACTCCCAAAACATTCTGGGAGTAAGAGAACTTCAAAGTAGCACACGTATTCGAAGTGCCCATGGCTAGACTGCTTGCCGGCGCGTCAAAGTTAGCAACTTCGAAGTTCACAGGGTGAAAATTATGCTAATGAGGTAAGGCATATGCAGCGCATCACCTCATTGCTGTTCACCGCTTAGGCTCATTTACATGCCCCTTCGAAGGAGGGGGTGGTGCAGACGAGCTCATAGCTTGTGATTCACGCCAGCACTGCCTGGGCTGGCGTGCACATAAAGCACCCAGTGGCATAGCTGTGCATCTTGGGGTCTGAAATTCCGCCCAGAGCTGTAGCTCTGCCGCCCTTGCCGCAGTAGAGGTGCAGTGTGGGGAATGGAAGGGCTTTCCCAGGTATGTAGCTATTGCCTCCGCAGGCAGCGGTGGGGTTACTTGTGCTCATGGGACAGCCTCTCCCGGGCTGTAGCAAGTGTCTACACCAAAGCATTGCAGCAGATGCAGCCGCAGCTCTGCCACTTTGCGGTGTAGCCTTTTCCGTGTAGGCACAGATGAAGACTTACCAGCCCCAGCCCGGGCTGTCAGTTTCCTTTCCTACCTCGGCTGTTCTTTCCCAGGGCTCTCCTTTCGCCTCCTGTTTAGTGAGCATCTGGCTTCGTTGCCAAGCCTGTGTGCTGTCAGACCATGGTGAGCCCACGGTCAGAGGCAGCGGAAAGCCAAGCAGGCTGATGCTAGTGCCTGGTTGCTACGTCTCAGGGCGGCTGACCTCACTGTGTGCTGGGCCTGTGCTTCCTGAGCTGTGAGGTTGTGCATGTAAGTCAGTCCCAAAGACCCCTGCAGGAGCTGTCATGTGGGGCACAGAGCGGCGGGTGCCAGAATTAGCATGACTTCCACCCTAGGCAGGGTTTACAGTGTGCTCAGTGGCTCTCCGTGGCCCACTTACAAACTGTTCCAGCACTCTCCCACCTGGCCAGACACAGGCTGTGTTTTCTAGTTCGTTTCACTCTCCGTGTGTTTTTGTCTTGTTCTTGTATCTCCTTCAGTCAGTAGGATCTGCCCTCAACAAGCATTTTCTCTTCCCAGCAAAGGGCAGTTACCACCCAAGAAGGTATCAGAGCAGGGGGTTCCTTCTGAAAACTTCCTCCCGCTAACAGAACAAAGGCTGGTTTTGAAAGGAAAACCTCACTTTGTACTTGAGATTTCTATCACTTTAGCTGCTTGTCCTTCTTTTCTGTCTCACTGGTAGAAGATGACAAGGATTTCAGTGGTTTTTGCCATAGCTCAGAGAAGGCTGAGCTGCTGGGTTCCCATACTGGACTGTTTTGGACATTGTTTATGCTGAGCAGTTTCAGTGTCATTGTTACAGGATGGATCACAGAAATCCCCTTAGTGTTGTTCCAGGGGTGCTGATCACACCATCAATGTGCACTGTCTTGCCTTCTGGGGCTCCATACCACCACAAAAGCTGTGGTCTCTCCCAGCCCAGGCACAGAGTTGGGGTGCTTCTGGCTCTTCCAATTTGGTACAGCCAGTTTACGTCAGCTCTTTCAGTCTATCCACCTGAGCAGCCTTTTGTCAAGCTGTTTCAGTTCCAGGGCTCTCTCATAGGTAGCTTCTGGGGCTTGTGATTCTCTATCCTCCCAGTGGCTCTAGTGGACAGCCCATTCCTTTCATGGGCCCTGTGATGGGATGTGATCACAGAAGACCCCTTGGAATGCTTCCCACTGTGCCGATCATGCCACTGACACCCACCGTCTTGCTCTCTGAGGCTCCCCTGCCACCCTGTCCTGCTAAGCCAGATCCTCTGGTCTTCCCCAGCCAAGACACAGAATTGGGGTTACCCCCCCTCCCTGGCAGAGCAGTGCAGACACTTTTAACCACAGCTCTGAGTGGATGCAATTCTAGGGCTCCCAGGAAATCAACACCCCCCACATCATCTCTCTTTGTGCAAAAGGTTTGCACAGGGAAGGCTCATTAAGTAACCACCCTTTATGAATGGAAGGGAGATAAGCACAGTGGTAGCCCTCCCCAAGTAATAATTTACACTGAGCTTGAATATAGATGTAAGGAATGTGCCAGCAGGAGCTCAATCCTGCTGAAGGAATAGTAACAAAGAGGAAGCTGTGCTAGTCTATACACTATCAAAACAAAAAGCAGTCAAGTAGCACTTTAAAGATTAGCAAAATAGTTTATTAGGTGAGCTTTCGTGGAACAGACCCACTTCTTCAGACCATATCCAGACCAGAACAGACTCAATATTTAAGACACAGAGAACCAAAAACAGTAAGCAAGGAGGACAAATCAGAAAAAGATAATCAAGGTGAGCAAATCAGAGAGTGGAGGGGTGGGGGGAGAAGGTCAAGAATTAGATTGAGCCAAGTATGCAGACAAGCCCCTATAGTGACTCAGAAAGTTCCCATCACGATTTAAACCATGTGTTAATGTGCTGAATTTGAATATAAAAGCCAGCTCAGATATTTCTCTTTCCAAAATGGTGCGATAATTCCTTTTCTGTAATACACATACCTTTAGGTCATTGACAGAATGTGCTGAAGGAATGTGTTCTTTAGAGATGCAAATAGGAAGAGTAGTGTGGGTGTGTATATGTATATGAGATGTGTGTATATGTAAATAATTGCTTGTTTTGCAAAAGCTGCTGGGTAGCAGGAAAAAGCAGTGGTGTTTTGCCTGTTGTAAACAACTTGTTGTAAAGTCACAAATCAAACTATCACCCAGTTTAAGAATTGTGGAATAGCACCAATGCTTGAAATTATTATATATATGTTTTTGCGGGGTGGGGAGGTGTTTGCAGGATGGTCATCATCAATGTGTAAGAGGTGAATCACACAGGGCTCCCTTCAGCAGAACTCTGGGAAGTAAAAGAGTAGAGGAAAGAGGGGTTTAATCAGCAGGTTGGTGTTGCTTTGGCTATGTAGTTTAAGTCTGGTTTGCTTAATTTCCATCTTTAAAGATAGAATTAAAGTCCTGAGTAATGCTGGGGTTTGTAGTTCTTGTGTGATAATTCTCCCTGGTGTGTAGATGCTGAGGTTTTGGCATTAGATACAGAGCTGAAATCACTAGGCTTTTCCTAGAACCAAGCCCACAAAGCCGCAGACAAGTAGCCAGCATAGTGGCTGGCAGGTGATCTTGCCTATCCTGATGAACCTGGGAACTGTAGGTTCATATGGACCAGACCATGCTGCAGGAGATACACCCTATGGCTGCAACTACACTACAGCAATCTTTTGAAAGACGAGCTTCCAAAATATTGAGTCCACACGTAAAAAGCAGACCAAGAGAGCCATCTGGTCTTTCAAAAGAGAGCGCCCACATGGCCATGAGCACTTTTTTGGAAGACAGGGGCTGGAAAGTGCATGGATGGGGCGGCACGGCTGGAAAGCCCTTCTGGGAGCTGAGACCAGGCACTTCATTAAAGAGCCCCTCCCAAACGCTCCCTCCCTGCACGTGCTGCTGAGGCCTACCGTGCTGCATGCAGCTCAACAGAGACCGTCCATGACTCTGAAGCTCAGAGCCAAGCGTCAGGGACTGACAGGAGCACCAGATCCACAGGCTGGATCCATGGCTGGGCTGCTGGCCATCATCATTGCAGCTGCCCCCCACCCCCAGTGGCCAAGACCTGGCCCCGGGAACCTCACCCACCATGGCCCCTGCAGGTGGACAGCTGAAGCTGTCCCTGGGTAGGACCTGTCCGCCATGTCCCCAGACTGGTAGACCCACTGCAACGAGCTCTGGATCCAGGAGCCCCTCTGGGAGGGAGTCACCTGGCCCCAGTGAGGAGGACTTTCCAGCCTGCTGCTGCACCCCATCTCCCCCACAATCCTTCCCACCCATCCACCCTACCCACTCCCTGGCCAGTAACGAGGGACATGGGGGAGTTTAAAAAATAAACCATGTTATCAGATAAAACCAAACTTTTGCAACAAGGA
The DNA here is from genome assembly GCF_033958435.1 of Carettochelys insculpta. Classification (NCBI taxonomy): domain Eukaryota; kingdom Metazoa; phylum Chordata; order Testudines; family Carettochelyidae; genus Carettochelys; species Carettochelys insculpta. Next base: position 382,463,024 of record NC_134137.1, on the reverse strand, counting down.
AGCTAACACCTGACCTATTTACGGGGAGAAGCTATATAAAGTGGGAGCGGGGACCGGGACAGGGGATAGGGCACCTGAATTTGGAGCGGTGGGACTGGGATGGGGGTGAGGAGCCTTAGTCCTTCATAGAGATTGGGGGCCATGATCCTCAGTGCCTGCACCCTCTCCTCCCGCCCTGAGTCCGTGGCCCACAAGGGGGCTGGCACAGGGACAGGACCATAAGTAGATCGGGATGTGGGTTCAGTCTCAGCAAGGAGTGCAGGGGTGATGGGGGTGAGGGGAACCAGGAGCCAGTGGCCGAAGCCCCGTAAGGCAGCAGAGTGGAGGTTGGAGGGCAGCAAAGTCAGTGGGCCAGGACAGCAGGGGAGGTTGCAGGCTGAGTGGCTGGGGAAGTGGCGGTGGGGCTGGTGAGCTCAGGCGGCTGGCCCATCAGCCCTGCAAGGGCCCTGCTGATGGATTGCAGGGTACCCAAGAGCTTGTCCCACGCCTCTTGTCACCAGGTCTGCTCAGCCTCATCCAGCCGCAGCTGCCGCTTTGGGAGCTGGTTCTGGAGGTGGAGGATGGCTGTGCTGGTGACAGCCTCATCGTTCCTTGCCCGGTACCATGACTGCTGGCCACAGGCCTGGTTGGGCACTCGTGGTGGGTGTGCCCCAGCCCTCTCCTTGGCCACTGCTCCTGGACCTGCTGGCCTGACCTTGTGAAAGGGGCTCGTCATCCCCGGTGTGGCACTGGGCCTCTCCCAGTTCTCAGACAGTGCAGCTGTGGGGATGGAAGGGGAGAGAGAGAAGGGCCGTCAGTCCCACAGCCCCGCCCTGAGGGCTGGACCCACCCAATGGACAGTGGGCCCCAGCCCTGGGCAGGGGGAGGGGGATGTTCTGGGAGTGGTGGCATGGGTACTTCTCACATCAGGCCTTGCCACCCATGGACCTCTTGCTGGCTTGGGGATAGGGCTTACTCTTGTGAGGCCCCTGCCGCACCCCATGGCATGGACTAGTAGGCAAGGTGAGGCATCTGGGCACCAGGGTCCTCACATGGTGGCAGGTGAGCCAGGTGTAGCCTGGCACCCCAGGCCCCACCTGCTGCATGGCTGTGGCTCATGGTGCTATCCGCAGGTGCTGGTGTTGACCACTGCCTGCAGGTTAGCCTGCCTTCTGGGGGCACGCCCCTCAATTGTGTGGTGGGGTTGTGCCATCAGCCGGGTGCCTGGCATGCTCCAAGCTGTTCAGGTGTGGGTGCCCCCTCCATCCCTGGCGAGTGTGACGTGCCTGGCACTTACCCAAGGATCCCTCGCTGATGTCAAGGGATGCCTGGCTGGACATCACCCAGGTGGCAGGCCCCAAAGAGAGGGCAATGACCAGGGCCCCATTGGAGGGCCTGCTGTCTGATGGGATCTCTGGCTCTGGCTCCAGCGCTGGCCATCCATGGTGGGCAGTCGGTCACGGATGGTCTTGAGCTATCTCCTCCACCATCTCCACCTATGAAGAAAGGCTGAAAGAATTGGGCTTGTTTAGTTTGGAAAAGAGAAGATTGAGGGGAGACATGATAGTGGTTTTCAGGTACCTAAAAGGGAGTCAGAAGGAGGAAGGAGAGAACTTGTTCTTCTTCGCCTCTGAGGATAGAACAAGAGGTGACGGGCTTAAACTGGAGCAAAGGAGGTTTAGGTTGGACATTAGGAAAAAGTTCCTAACTGTCAAGGCTGTCAAACAGTGGAATAAATTGCCAAGGGAGGTTGTGGAATCTCCATCGCTGGAGATGTTTAAGAACAGGTTAGATAGACGTCTATCAGGGATGGTTTAGATAGTACTTGGTCCTGCCATTGGGGCAGGGGGCTGAACTCGATGGCCTCTTGAGGTCCCTTCCAGTCCTAGTGCTCTATGATTCTATGATTCTATGATCTCTGGTGCCAGTCGGGGCTCCTGGACGGCTGTGCCGAGCTCTTCCTTCTTGGAACAAACCTGCTCCAAGGTGTGGCAGGGCTGTCTCCAGGCTGACATGTCGGTGGCCAGCAGGTGTAGGCAGCAGTGTTCTGACTTCTCCCCACTGTCACCTGTAGGATCGCTTCCTCCTCCCACACAGCAAGGAGGTCCCTCAGCTCAGCCTCACACCAGGAGGGCGTCCTCCGCCTGGCAGCCGGTTGGACTCATGGGGCCCCTCCAATGGCCCCTGAAGGGGGGCGGTCCCTGGACATGACACAGCAGCTGGCTCTGCACCATAGTATGACATGGAGAAATGTAGAGTCCTGCACCTGGGATGGAAGAATCCCAATCATTGTTACAGGCTGGGGACCAACTGGCTCAGCAGCAGTCCAGTGGAAAGGGACCTAGGGGTTATGGTGGATGAAAGTCTGGATATGAGTGAACAGTGTGCCTGTGTAGCCAAGAAGGCTAACGGCATACTAGGGTGCATTAGGAGGAGCATTGCAAGCAGATCTGGAGAAGTGGTTGTTCCCCTCTATTCGGCACTGGTGAGGCCACATCTGGAATATCGTGTCCAGTTTTGGGCCCCCCAGTATAAAAAGAATGTGGATTTGCTGGAGCAGGTTCAGCAGAGGGCAACAAAAATGATTAAGGGGCTGGAGCACAAGACCTATGAGGATAGGCTGAGGGATTTGGGCTTGTTTAGTTTGCAGAAGACAAGACTTAGAGGTGATTTAATAGCAGCCTTCAACTTCCTGAAGGGAAGCTCTAAAAAGGAGGGTGAGAAATTGTTCTCAGTGGTGTCAGATGGCAGAACAAGGAGTAATGGTCTGAAGCTGAAGAGGGAGAGGTGTAGGTTAGATATTAGGAAAAACTACTTCACCAGGCGGGTGGTGAAGCATTGGAATGTGTTGCCTAGAGAGGTGGTGGATTCTCCATCCCTAGAGGTTTTTAAGACCTGGCTTGAGAAGGTCCTGGCTGGGATGACTTCGTGTGGGTTGATCCTGCTTGAAGCAGGGGGCTGGACTAGATGACCTCCTGAGGTCCCTTCCAGCCCTATGATTCTGTGACCATCAAGCGATCAATTCCCTGTTGCCCATTTCCAGCCTCTTGCAAACAGAGGCTAGGGACACCGTCCATGCCCATTCTGGCTAATAGCCATTGATGGACCCATCCCCCATGAATTTATCTAGTTCTTTCTTTAAGTTTACTATCATCTTGGCCTTCACAACATTCTCTTGCAAGGAGTTCCACAGGTTAACTGCGTGTTGTATGAAAAAATATTTCCTGTTGTTTGTTTTAAACCTGCTGCCTATTAATTTCATTTGGTGACCCCAAGTTCTTGTGTTGTGAAGAGTAAATAAAAACTCCTTATTTATTTTGTCCACTCCAGTCATGATTTTATATACCTGTATCATATCCCCCCTTAATCGTCTTCTTTCCAAACTAAAAAGTACCAGTCCTATTAATCTCTCCTCATATGGCAGACGCTCCATACCCCTAATAATTTTTGTTGCCCTTTTGTGAACCTTTTCCAATTCCAATATATCTTTTTTGAGATGGGGAGACCACATTTGCACACAGTATTCCAGATGAGGACATACCATGGATTTATATAAAAGTAATATAACATCATCTGTTTTATTATCTATTCCTTTCTTAATGATTCCCAACATTTTGTTAACTTTTTTGACTGCCGCTGCACACTGAGTGGATGTCTTCAGAGAACTATCCACAATGACTCCAAGATCTCTTTCTTTAGTGGTAACAGCTAAGTCAGACCCCATCATTTTATATGTATAGGTGGGATTATATTTTTCAAAGTGCATTACTTTACATTTATGAACATTGAATTTCATCTGCCATTTTTTTGCCCAATCACTCAATTTATTAAGATCCTTTCGTAGCTCTTCACAGTCTGCTTGGGATTTAACTATTTGGAGTAGTTTTGTGTCATCTGCAAATTTTGCCACCTCACTGTTTATCCCTTTTTCCAGATCATTTCTAAATATGTTGAATAGGACTGGTCCCAGCACAGACCCCTAGGGGACACCGCTGTTTACTTCTCTCCATTCTGAAACTGACCATTTATTCTTACCCTTTGTTTCCGATCTTTTAACCAGTTACCAATCCAAGAGAGGACCTTCCCTCTTATCCCATGACAGTTAACTTTTAAGAACCTTTGGTGAGGGAGCTTGTCAAAGGCTTTCTGAAAATCAAAGTACACTACATCCACAGGATCCCCCCCGTCCACATGCTTGTTGACCCTTTCAAAAAATCCTAATAGCATGGCGAGGCATGACTTCCCTTTACAAAAGCCGTGTTGACTCTTCCCCAACAAATTATGTTCACCAATGTATCTGACAGTTCTGTTCTTTACTAGAGTTTCAACCAGTTTGCCTGGTACTAACGTAAGACTGACTGTCCTACAGTTGCCAGGATCACTTCTGGAGCTCTTTTTAAAGATTGGTGTCACATTAGCTATACTCCAGACATCTGCAACAGACACTGATTTAAATGACAGGTTACAAACTACAGTTAGTAGTTCTGCAATTTCACTTTTGAGTTCCCTCAAAACTCTTGGGTGAATACCATCTGACCCTGGTGACATATTACTGTTTAGTTTATCAGTCTGTTCCAATATCTCCTTTAATGACACCTCCATTGGAGACAGTTCATCAGATTTGTTACCTGAAAAGATTTGTTCAGGTTTGGGAATCTCCCTCATATCTTCAGCCATGAAGACTGATGCAAACAAATCATTTAGTTTCTTGGGAATAGCCTTATCGTCCTTGAGTGCTCCTTTAGCATCTTGATCATCCACTGGCCCTACAGGTTGTTTAGCAGCTTTCTGCTTCTGCTGTACTTAAAAAAAATTTTGCCATTACTTTTTGACTCTCCAGCTAGCTGTCTTCAAATTCTTTTTTGGCCTTCCTAATTATATTTTTACACTTCACTTGGCAGAGTTTGTGTTCCTTTCTATTTTCCTCACTAGGAGTTAACTACCATTTTTTAGAGGATGCCTTTTTGTCTCTCGCACCTCTTTTACTTCATTGTTTTACCCATGGTGGCATTTTTTTGGTTCTCTTACGTTTCCTAAATTGGGGTGTACATTTAAGTTGAGCCTCTAATACATTTAAGTTGTGCTGGGGGAAGAGGCAGCAGGCATGGAGGGAGCCCTTGCTGTTTGCCTGACACGGATGGGCATGAAAAGGAAACCACAGAGCTGACAGCTTCTAGCAAAGGTGTCTCCCTGCAGCTCTGTCACCAGTCTTCCCGCCTCCTACTTGCGAACAGGCTGAGGGGTCACAGATGGGGCCTGGTGGGGGCATGAATGTTGTGTTATGTTTCATGTGACGTTGGCTGGGGCTAGACCAGACAATGAGGGGCAGTCTAATGACAGTGGGAGAAAGTACCCCCCTCGCCCCAGGAACAGCCCTGGGAGGGTCTTCACTGGACCACTCAGCAGCCGCTGTAGCAGTTTCAGTGTGGATGGCCCTTTGCAGTGCTCGCTGGGGCGAGGACCTGAGAGCTGCCGGGGGGCAGGGAAGCAGGTGCAGTTTGCCATGTTGGACCTGTTGGGCCGGCCACACAGGAGTGGGGACAAGGGAAGCCACGTGGACTTTACCTCTTGCCATCTGGCAGCCAAGGGAAAGGAGACATGGGCACAGCAGGGCTGCAAGGGGAACAAAGACGGGGGCACGAGCGTGAGACATGCAGGAAGCATCATGTGGGTCCCAGGAAGGCGTACGACCATGAGACAGTTGCTCTGGCGTTGCAGGCTCTGCCTGGAGCATGGCTCTTCCGTGCAGAACTCAGGCCTGGCTCATACTGGATTACAGGAGACGACCACATGCTGGCTTCAGAAGGCTGCCCTGTGTTGCCGCTGCAGCTGGGTCCATTGCTTCTGGCAGGGTAACAGCCTCCAGCAAGAGTCTGAACTACTCTGGACTTGCAGCAGGGCTCAGGCTGAGTGCAGGTGGTACGTCAGCCCAGCAGCTCCCTCCACAAGCTAAGCCCAGGGCCTGTGGAATACAAAGGGAGCTCCCTGAAGGGACTGAGGTCGGGCAGCCTGGGGCAGATTTAGCATGTCCCATGGCCATGTGCACTGGGCATTCCCCTCCCTAGGATCAGAACGTCTAAAGAGGTCAGCAGCCAACAGCCCCTGAATTCTCATGAGGGGATGAGGGCTGTTCTCCACTGCACTGCGGGGCAGGGGTTAGTAATATTGCCCTGTCTCGGGGATCTCTTCAGTTATTACCACATTGTGTCTCGCTGAGAGGAAGCAGGGACACTCCTGCAGCCCACCTGCTAGCCCAGGGTGCCCGGTACTGTGCCCTGTCCTGGGGCTGCTGGAAGCCCATGTGAAGGTGCTGCTCCCAAGGCACTCGTTTCCATTAGCTCAGCTCTGACTTCAAGTGCACACCAGCTCCTGCTCCTTGCCCACACTAAGCATCTCCCTGGAGAAGCCGGCAGTTCAGGGGCATGAATAGAAGAGAACTAATGAGATGAATACAAATCACTGGAGCTGCATCTGTCACCGCCCTGAGCTTTGCAGTGAAACTGAAACAACCCGCAGGAGGTGTGAGGCCCAGAACATTGATCTCAGAGCTTGTGCACCATTGTAGCCAGTGACGGGGTCTTTCTGAAACGCGAGGGTGAGCAGCCACCCACTTCCCCCCACCCCACGCACACCACAAACCAAACCAAACCACCAGCTGCTTTATCTGCGACCCATTTACCCCAGAGTCAGTCCTGTGTGGGGCGCCCCAGATGGGAGCAGTGGGTTGGGACTGTGGGGCACTGCACAGCACTGGGTGGAGAAGGGAGCAGCCCCAGCCCCGAATAGTAAAGCGGTATGAACTGGCCTAGAGGGGTGTCAGCAAAGCTGGACTGAGATAGCCAAGGGCTGCAGTGGGGTGAGGCGGGCGGGCGGGCGGGGCACGACTAGGTGGACAGTGGGACTGAAGAGCTGGGGAGGAGCCCAGAGCTGGATGAACAGGGCTGTGAGTCGGGAGTGAGGGGGCATGACGGAGCTTTGAGGGAAGCTGTAACCCACACACCTAGGGGTGTGGGCCACTGTCCCAAGTAGTGGCACCTAGGCCACTTAAACAGAGAAAAATGAGTCTCCTCTCCAGCCTTAGTGGAGCATCTGCTGCCTTTGCGCTCACCCTGTAGAGGCTCCTACACTGAGCTCCAGAAGTCCCAGGTTCAAGCCCACCTGTGGGCACTTACATTTGCAAAGCACCTGCCTGCAACATGTCTTGCTTGACCAGCACTACCAGACCCTCCAGTGCAGCAGAAACACATAGGGATTCTCCTGGGCTGACCATCTGATGGGGCAGCTTTTGTGGCCATTAAATAGAAGTCAGAGGGTGGGTGGGGAAAGCCTGGGGGGACAGGGTAAAGGAGAGGCGGGCAGGGACCAGTGTGGCTGGGGGCAGGGAGGCAGGGGGTGGGCTGTCAAAGGGGGCCGAGGGATGTGCTGAAGCAGCAGAGGGAGAGGGGCTGCAAGGGAGGTGGAGAACAGGCAGTGCTGGGGGCAGGGCTGCGAGCTGCACAGTTCTTGGTGTCAGGGTTTGGCTCCCCGGGGCTGGAATGTACTTGGCGTCCCTGTGGCTCTGCCAGCACAGGGCTGGGCCCAGGCTGGGTATGGACCTGGGGTGGGATGGGCACAGCAGGCTGGGAGCTGGTCCTGTACAGACCCCCATTTCATCCCCTCACCCACGCTCCCTGTCTGCACAAAGCTGCCTCTCATCCCACTCCTTGGCTGCTCCCCGAGAACTGGTTCTCGCCCACTCTATGCTAATGGCATGGGCTGGCATTCGGAGATCAGTGCAGCTCCAAGAGGCAGGAGGCCACAGGCCAGATGCAACCCAGGGCCCTCACTGATTGAGGGAGGCAAGAGGCAGCGGAGACAGGGCTTATTGCAGCCCGGGCTCCTCTGGGTGCAATTAACAGACTGAGCAGGCAAAAGCCACACTGTGAGCAATCAGCCACTGCCAAGGGGCTGCCAGCCAGGGCCTAGCGAGAGGCAGAGGCTCAGGGAGCAAGCGCTGGGAATTGCCCCTGGGGGGAAAAGCTGGGCCTCATTACTCCCTGGCAGGGAGTGGATCTGGGCAGGAATTGACCAAGGGAAGAGCTGGGGGCCCAATGGTCCCTGGGAAGTAGTGGATCCATCACAGAATTGCCCCAAAGGGAAGGGAAGGGAAGGGAAGGGGCCTGTTGCTCCCTGACAGAGGGTGGATCCAGGCAGGAATCACCCCCCAGGACAGGGGCCATACCCAGCACTGCCCCACTGGGCCTTGGGGGAAGGGAGCACGTTTCACTTGTGGGGGTCAGTGGGCTGGAAGGGTGATGTCTCTCAGTGGACAGGCTGCTCAGGTCAGCTGCAGGAGAAATTACATGGCTCCTGAGGTGCCCTGGAGCAAAGGAAATGCTGGGTGCTGGAGACCCTTGTGCCAAAGCAGTAGGAAGGCAGCTCACAGCCAGATGTGTCATTTCAGCTGAGTCCTAGGTAGGAGAGGGGAGCTGCAGCTGCAAGGGTCCCTTTGACATAGTGCATGTAGGGCCAGCAGCTGGGCTGCATAACTAGCCAAGCGCCAGCCCTGCTAAGAAGGGAACAGCAGCCCTGGGCTCAGGTTCCAGGCAAAACTCATGTTGGCAGGTCAGAGAGTGGCTCAGCCTCTGTAGCAAAGGCCCCAGCACAGGACAGCAGCCTTTATCCACGCTGCGCTCACTTGGAGTGCCCATCCCTGGCCTGCTGGCCTGCCCTGACGCCAGCCTGGGGCCCATCTCACATCCTGCACCCTGGCTCCAGTTGGTGCATCTCCTCCTACCTCCAGCTGTGTGCCCAGCCTGGTGCCTTCCTGGGCAGCTCCCCTGAGTCTCGGCATCTCCCCAGCACCAAATCAGCCCATGCTGCAGGTTCTCCAAGACCCAGCCCCGTCTACACAGGGCTCTACCCATCTACATCAGCCTCTAGGGTACAGTCAGGACGGGTTGCATGCGGGAATAGCTCCCCATGGCCTTTTGCAGGGGTCACACCCATGGGGATGAAGCATAATCTGGCTGGGGACATGGTGAAAGTGCCAGGGGTATGAGGCTGACCCTGGATCTCAATGCCCTGGCAGTTTGGCTCTGTGGCTCCTTTGTTCTCTGCCCACCTTTGTTTGTGGCTGGTGAATTCCAGGCACGGTGACCTTCAGAGAATGCCCGTATCCAGCCATGCAGGAGCCAGACTGCAGCTGGGGGAACTGCTGGCAGGGTGAGGCGGGTGGGAGCTGCTGAAAGACTGTGCTGTGGTGCAGGGAGGGCAGGGACTCCCTGTCTCCCCTTTCTGCTCTGGCTGGCTTGCCAGGGCTGGTTTCTCTGCACTGAACATTGCTGATACCTTAGTAACAGAGAGAAAGCCGTGCTAGTCTATATACTATCAAAACAAAAAAGCAGTCAAATAGTGCTTTAAAAACTAACAAAATAATTTATTAGGTGAGCTTTTGTGGGACAGACCCACTTCTTCAGACCACTTCAGACCTGGGTCTGTCCCACGAAAGCTCACCTAATAAATTATTCTGTTAGTCTTTAAAGTGCTACTTTACTGTTTTTTTGTTTTGCTGATACCTTGGCTTTCACCACCTGGGAGACGGGCTGGGCTCCCTCCCTGGCTCCCTTGCCCTGTCACCTGTGGCTTCTTCTGCCACATACAGGGTCCCCTGTGAATGACCTTGAGACCACACACATTGGCACAATTTCAGCGAGCACTTGTTGGTCCTGCCTGTGCCCATAGCACTACCTGGCAATGGGCCAGAGTCTGCCCCTGCCCCTGCCTGGTCACCACAGGACCAGTAGGTGACATTCCTGCTGCCCACTGCCAGGGCCAGGTGCCCTGCCTCAGTCCTGTGAGCAGCAGTCACCTCAAGCCGGGCCAGATGGGCTCTGGTGTGATCCTTGCAACAGAAGGGCGGGGGATGGCAAGCCAAGAATACTGCCCTGTGCGTAAGCCTGCCTGTCCCACTCCTCTGGGCCTGGCATGGCCAAGCGTGACCCACCCATGGCATTGGCTCTGCCCTGACCAGGGTGGTTAAAGCCAGCTGACCAACACCAACAGCACAGGCAGGCAGCCTCTGGAGAAACCACCCCTGCTCCTCTCCCAGGCTCTGCCAGGGCTGACTGGCAGGATCCAGGACTCCCTTGGCCCCAGGAAACCATAGAATGTGCATTGTTACAGGGAGTTGTTTGTTCGCTTTTTACTGAGTGTGAGAAAACAAAACCGTGCACAGCAGGCGCTGGTTATCCGCACCTCTGTTGTCCAGTGCCCTGAATTAACGAAGCTGGGGGCTGACAGCCCTGGGCCAGCAGGGCACCACCCTCAGCCAGAGAGTGTACCTCTTCTGTTCGCTCCCTCTGGAGCATCAGGCATTGGCCGCTGTTGGAAGATAGGATCCTGGGCTAGACGGACCTCTGGTCTGACCCAGTGTGGCCGTTCTTGTGTTCTTAGCACTGAGAACCTGGAGGCTGAGGCCTGGTCCTCAGTTGGCTCTGAGGTGACTGTAGTTCCCTGTCTTCCCCTCAGTCACCTGAGAGCCCAGGAACCAAGCCAGGCCCCTTCAGAGGGTTCTTCGTGAGTCTTGCAGGTGCACTTGCAGGGCAAGCTGAGGCATGGGAATGGAGCCAGCCAGAGCTCTGCACACCCTCACCTCATGTCTCTCCCCATGGCAGGAGACTGTGCCCAACACCTGCTGTCTCCAGGATTCAGGGAAACCCTTGGCTCATCTCACAACAGCTTAGACTGGGGGATCACTAGTCCCTCTTGGCTTGAGACCCTCTGGATCCTCTTTTCCAGGTTGTGGCCATACCCTGTGTTCTGTGCATGGGGCCCCTTGGCCAGTCCATGCACTGCACCTCCCCTCCTGCACAGGGGCCACCTTTCTCCCCAGTGGGCTAACGCAGGATGAGCAGATGCAGTGGGCTAGCATATGGTACCTCGGGTGGCATGATCACAGCGAGGCCTGGGCACACAGGCTCCAACAGGCCTCACTGCAAACAAGCTACAAGAAAAACTGACCAGAGAGACTGGCTCACTGTGATGTTACTTGCTTTTTAAAATACTTATGAAACTATTTCTGTGATCACTGTATTAAGCTTGCACTAAATCTTGTGCCATGTGAGCCAAGTGAGGTGGTTAGTGAAAGCTGACAGTTCACTGAATCTGTTTCTTCTACTTGTATATCAGTGCCATGGTTGTACGTAGAGTTATAGATATTGGGTCTATACCTGCATTAGAAATGTTTAGAACTAAGGATTCACAATGGAAGGTGTGATCTTCTCCTCAGTCATGTGACATGGGCGGAACAAAGGAACAGATACCCAGACATGGATTCCCCATTTTTTGGAAATGGCCTGGGACGTAAAGGCCAACCCAGCAGCCAATGGCAGAATGCCATCCCAACGGGTAACTTAATCAGGTGATCCTCCATTGGCTACGTGATGAAGAAAGGTTTTTTTCCCACTGCAGGACAAGGCTATACAGACGTCCCTGGCACTGACCGTTCCTTGTTCTTCAGTCCTCATGAAATAAGCCTGTGTGGACTGGGGGACTCATACTGCAGAGGATGTGTTTTCAGAGACTCTCAAGTATAGCAGCTTGTTCCAGTATCTGTAACCTGCAACAATAGCTTTAACTGATGTATGTAATTTAACAATTCTTCTCTCTCACCCCGTTCTTTCATTTTTTACTAATAAACCTTTAGAGTTTAGATTCTAAAGGACTGGCTCATTGTGCTGTTTTGGGTAAGATCAAAGTATATGTTGACCTGGGAATGTGACTAGGCCCTTTGGGTGCTGGCAGAATCTCTTTGGATTTGGTGAAATAGGTTTATATAACTCTCATCTGAGCAAGGATGTTTACTAGTTTGGGCATTAGGAGCAGCTGGAGAACCTGTGGGTTTGCTTGTGTAGGTTCGGGCTGGCAGAGGTACTTTTGTGGCTGGCTTGGTTTGCCTTACTGAGAAGGAGACTCCAGCCTGGACTGAAGTGGCCAGTTTTAAGCAGTTTGCCCAGGATTGGTTCTCTCAGGTTGGCCCAGAACTGCTTGAAATATTACACCCACTCACCCCAAGAACATATGCAGCTCCCTGTCCATCAGAGGTCTCCTTCTCAACTCACCCATCTGGCCAGCGAGGCTGGGTAAGCAGCTCGTTGTGGGCCTTAGACTGGAAGAGCAGGGCAGGCACAGCTGCCAATGCCTGGTTCCCCACCCTACGACTTCTCAGCACTCGCGTCTTGACTTTAATGCTGATTTCACAGGTTGTTTTAAACTGACTTTCAGAATTTTTAAAAAGGAAATGCTCCCTGATTAGTCCCAGTGCGTGCAATAATCACAGTGCAATAAGGCACAGCTCCTGCTTATCTGAATGTGTAATCACCACAATGAATAACACTCAGTACTTAGCAGCGAGCTCATTAGTTCTGTCAGGGGGGTGCTGGGTGTTTCATGGCCAGGCCTCTTCGCTCTCTCCAGGGGGAGCTAAGCCCATCTGGGAGTCACGGCTCTGAGAAGACAGGGGGGACGGAACCCCAGCATCTTGGTCAGTTATTCGTAGTGATTAAGAATTGCTTATATGTTGGAAGCCCCAGGCATGGTGCTGGACTCCTTATAGTCACCTAGCAAGAGACAGTCCCTGCCCCGGGACCTGCTGGCCTACTTAGACAAAACTAGAGTATTATCCCCATATGACAGGTGGGAAACCGAGGCACGGAGCTGCAGGCACTTGCCCAGTGTCACAGGAGCCTATGACAAGCCCAGCTCCTAGCACTGCAGTCCCTGCACCTCTCATTCCTCCTCTCTCTGCAGACAGCACTTACTGGCAGCCTGCACACAAGGTCTGGCTGCATTCAGCACAGCTGCTGTGTGCACAAGCACTGCCACTCACAGCAGCACCCAGGAAGAATCACAGGACCAGAAAGGCCCTCGAGAGGTCCTCTAATCCAGTCTCCCACACTTATGGCAGGACAGAATATTATCTAGCCCACCCTGACCGGTGTTTGTTTAAACTGCTCTTAAAAATCTCCAGTGATGGATGTTCCACATCCTCCTTCAGGAATTTATTCCAATTTTTAACGACCTCGCAAATTAGGAAGTTTTTCCTAATGTCAAACCTAAATCTCCCTTGTTGCAATTTAAGCCCATTTCTTCATCAGATGTTAAGAATAATTTTTCTCCCTCCCCCAATGTCAAATCAGTCCTACTGTATGGAGCAGAAATTTGGGGAACGACAAAGAGAACAGTCAAAAATCCAGATGTTTATCAATAACTGCTTCTATAAAATCCTCCAGATCCACTGGCCATATACCACCAACAACTAAGACCTGTGCCAACAGACTACCAACTTCCCACCGAAGAAGAAATCAGGAGGAGAAGAGGGCAATGGGTTGGACATACCCTCAGAAAACCAACCACCAACATCACCAGGCAAGCCTTAAGTTGGAACCCACAAGGAAAAAGGACAAGAGGGTGCCCAAGAAACACATGGTGTAGAGACCTGAAGGTAGACAGGATAGATGGGATACACCTGGTCAGAGCTGGGAAAGATTGCCCAAGACAGGGGACGCTAGGGAATGATCGTCAGCGGCCTGTGCTCCAAGATACAGGAGTGGGAGATGCTTACTACTACTTGTAACAACCTTTTAAGTACTTGAAAACTATTATCACGTCCACCTCAGTCTTCTCTTCTCCAGACAAAACAAATCTGTTTTTTTTCCAGTCTTACCTTATAGGTCATGTTCTCTAGACCATTAATTAGTTTTGTTGCTCTTCTCTTGGCTTTTCCCAATCGTCCCTGAAATATGGCCCCCAGAACTGGACACAATACTCAAGCTATGGCCTGAGCAAGGCGGAGTAGAACAGAGCAGAGGTACTTCTGTTGTCCTGCTTACAACACTCCTGCTAAAACATCCCAGAACAAAGTTTGCTTTTTTTCCCAAACTATGTTACACTGTTGAGTTTCCTTTAGCTTGTGATCCACTATGAGCCCCTGATTCCTTTCTAGGAAGTCATTTCTGAGTAAGGGTCTAGAAAAACATGACCTCCGAAGGAAGTTTGGAAAAAATGGGTTTGTCTGGTTTGGAAAAGAGAAGAGCGAGAGGGGACATGATAACAGTTTTCAAGTACATCCAAGGTACAAGGAGATGGCGCAGAGCCTGCTCCTGCGAGGTGAGCAGAACAACGTAAGAGTTTTATCCTCTTAATGTCCCACAGTGGTTGCGTGGGGCTGATGGACCTTTCCTGTTGGGAAGAACGTAACAACTTTGATCAGAGATCTGCACTTCACAGTATATAAAACCTGTCTCTAATCTGGCAACTTACATAGGCACAGGGAAGATCACAACTCGCTTATTATCTTGTCGTGTGGCGGCTGTAAGTGCGAGCACTGCAGCAGCCATTCACAGGCGTTCAGTAACGTTTAAGCGCATCACTTGTGTGCTTGCCAGTGGTCAGCTGAAACATGGGGCATTGGCCCCAGTTGCTGGAACTGGGAGGGCCTGCTGCGCTCCCTGGTTTCCTTCTTATACACTCCACACATTGTTCCAGCCCCTTGCTTGGCTGGCACCTGCCTGATGCTCACACCAGTGTTCTCCCATGGCTCTGGCTTCTGTTTGGGTGCAGGAGGTGTTTCCAGGTAGACTGAGCAGCCAGGCTGTCTGTGGTAAATCTGCAGTGATTAATTAGTAGGAGCAACTCCCTCAAGAAACATTGCCTAATTAGCATAGAGAATGGTGATTAAAAGCAAGAAGAAGAGGGAAGGAGACAGCTTAAGGGAAGGAGGAGGGGAAGCTAGTGAATCACAGAATACTACAACTGGAATGGACCTCAAAGGGTCATGGAGTCCAATCCTCTGCCCTCATGGCTATCAGGGAAATATGGGCCCCTGACAGGCTTGAGCTTTCCACTCCACTGCCCCCCAGGGGATCCCAGCTCCACGCAGAGTAGGTTACTGTCCCCCTCCAAGACTCCCAGAAGACTCCTGCTTACCTAGTGAGGGTGGAGCTAGTTCCCAGGAGCTGTGTAGGCTGTGTCTACTACCAAGCCCTTGGCCAAAAGAGCTGCCCTCTACACACCCACTGCTTCAGTCTGAGCTGGGGAGCATACCCCCCTGGATTTGCCTGGTTGTCTCTCACAAAAGCTAATCACCTAATAAATTGGTTAGTCTCTGAGGTGCCATGGGACTCCTTGTTTTTATTAAAGAGGACAAAAGACTTTGGTGTTTACTCTGCTCCCACCCTCCAGCTGAGTCTTGTAAGTAAATTCTTCCCTTCAGCTGAGTCTGCAGCTCAAAGCAGAAGGGGGAAGGGAATACAAAGCAAGAGTCACTGTATCTCACTGCTGTTTGAACTCCCTAGACAGAAGCAAAAGCCTGGGCAGGCCCTAAAGGCCTCACACTACTATGGTCCCCTTTCATCTCAAGAGACGGTGGTTAGCAGCGGCGGTGAGGATCTATGGGCAGTGATTGAGTCTGCAGCTTCTCTCATGGCTTATCCATCCAATATTGGATTTGCACAGTAAACTGCAAAAACCACATCAGTCTAAAGAAAAAGGCAGTCCAGTAGCACTTTAAAGGTGAGCAAAATAATTTATTAGGTGAGCTTTTGTGGGACAGACCCACTTCTTCAGACCACAGCCATACCAGAACAGAGTCAATATTTAAGGCATAGGGAACCAAAAATAGTAATCAAGGTTGACAAATCAGAAAAAAAATTATCAATGTGAGCAAATCAGAGAGTGGGGGGCGGGGAATCAAGAATTAGATTAAGCCAACTTTGCAAAAAAGCCCCTATAATGATTCAGAAAATATACATCCCGGTTCAAACCATATGTTAATGTGTTGAATTTGAATATAAAAGAGAGTTCAGCAGCCTTTCTTTCCAAAGCAGTGTGAAAATTCCTCTTCAGTAAGACACAAACTCTTAAGTCATTAACAGAATGGCCCACTCCATTAAACTGTCGGCTGTCCAGTTTGTAGATCAGGAGTGTTTTTATGTCTCTTTTGTGCCCATTAACTCTTTGTCTGACAGAGTTTGAAGTCTGTCCAATATACAAAGCATCTGGGCATTATTGGCACATGATGGCATATATGATGTTAGTTGAGCAACATGAGAATGTGCCTGTGATTCTGTGAATAACCTGGTTAGGTCCAGTGATGGTATCGCCAGCATAGATATGTGGACATAGCTGGCAGTGGGCTTTGTTGCAAGGAAAAGTCCCAGGACTGGTGTTCCTGTGGTATAGACTGTGGCTGTTTGAGAATCCTCATAAGGTTGGCAGGTTGTCTGTAGGAGAGAACAGGCCTGTCACCTAGGGCCTTCTGCAGTGTGGCATCCTGATTAAGGATAGGTTGTAGGTCTTTAATAATTCGTTGCAGTGGTCTGAGTTGGGGGCTGTAGGTAATGACAAGTGGTGTTCTGTTCTTGGCTTTTTTGGGCCTATCTTGGAGTAGCTGATTTCAGGGAATTCGTCTGGCCCTGTCGATTTGTTTTTTTATTTCTCCTGGCAGGTAATTCAGGTTTATGAATACTTGGTAAAGCTCTTGCAGTTTTTAGGTCTCTGTCAGTAGGATCAGGGCAAATAAAGATGTCATCAACGTATCTTAAGTAGAGGAGAGGTAATAGGGGACGAGAGGGCAACTACAGGGCCCTACAATATGCTAATATATTTATGACTGACCTGGAACAACAATTCCTCAGCTCTCGTCCCCTATTACCCCTCCTCCACTAGAAACGGGTCCGTGTGGGATGTGGGGTGCAGGAGTGCAAGGAGGGGTCCGTGTGGGAGATGGGATACAGGAGTGCAGGGAGGGGTCCGTGTGAGAGGCGGGGTACGGGAGTGCAGGGAATGGTCCTTGTGGGAGGTGGGGTGCAGGAGTGCAGGCAATGGTCCGTGTGCGAGGTGGAGTGCAGGGAATGGTCCGTGTGCGAGGTGGGGTACAGGAGTGCAGGGAATGGTCCGTGTGCGAGGTGGGGTACAGGAGTGGAGGGAGGGGTCTGTGTGGGAGGTGGGGTACAGGAGTGGAGGGAGGGCTCTGTGTGGGAGGTGGGGTACAGGAGTGGAGGAAGGGGTCCGTGTGAGAGGCGGGGTACAGGAGTGGAGGAAGGGGTCCGTGTGAGAGGCGGGGTACAGGAGTGGAGGAAGGGGTCAGTGTGGGAGGTGGGGTGCAGGAGTGGAGGAAGGGGTCTGTGTGGGAGGTGGGTTACAGGAGTGCAGGGAGGGGTCCATGTGAGAGGCAGGGTGCAGGAGTGGAGGAAGGGGTCCGTGTGAGAGGCGGGGTACAGGAGTGGAGGAAGGGGTCCGTGTGGGAGGTGGGGTAGAGGAGTGGAGGAAGGGATCCGTGTGGGAGGTGGGGTGCAGGAGTGCAGGGTGGGGTCTGTGTGCAAGGTGGGGTTCAGGTGTGCAGGGAATGGTCCATGTGAGAGGCAGGCTGCAGGAGTGGAGGGACAGGTCCGTGTGACAGGTGGGGTGCAGGAGTGCAGGGAGGGGTCCATGTGAGAGGTGGGTTACAGGAGTGGAGGAAGGGGTCCGTGTGAGAGGTGGGTTACAGGAGTGGAGGAAGGGGTCCATGTGGGAGGTGGGGTGCAGGAGTGGAGGAAGGGATCCGTGTGACAGCTGGGGTGCAGGGAGGGGGTCCATGTGAGAGGCGGGGTGCAGGAGTGGAGGAAGGGGTCCATGTGGGAGGTGGGGTGTAGGTGTGCAGGGAATGGTCCATGTGGGAGGTGGGGTGCAGGAGTGCAGGGATGGGTCCATGTGGGAGACAGGGTACAGGAGTGCAGGGAGGGGTCCGTGTGGGAGGTGGGTTACAGGAGTGCAGGGAGGGGTCCATGTGGGAGATGGGGTACACGAGTGCAGGGAGGGGTCCATGTGAAAGGTGGGGTACAGGAGTGCAGGGAGGGGTCCGTGTGGGAGACAGGGTACAGGAGTGCAGGGAGGGGTCCGTGTGGGAGACGGGGTACAGGAGTGCAGGGAGGGGTCCGTGTGGGAGGTGGGTTACAGGAGTGCAGGGAGGGGTCTGTGTGGGAGGTGGGTTACAGGAGTGCAGGGAGTGGTCCATGTGAGAGGCGGGGTGCAGGAGTGGAGGAAGGGGTCCGTGTGAGAGGTGGGGTACAGGAGTGGAGGAAGGGGTCCGTGTGGGAGGTGGGGTAGCAGAGTGCAGGGAGGGGTCTGTGTGGGAGGTGGGGTGCAGGAGTGCAGGGAAGGGTCCGTGTGGGAGGTGGGGTACAGGAGTGCAGGGAGGGGTCCATGTGAGAGGCAGGGTGCAGGAGTGGAGGAAGGGGTCCGTGTGAGAGGCGGGGTGCAGGAGTGGAGGAAGGGGTCCGTGTGGGAGGTGGGGTAGAGGAGTGGGAGGTGGGGTAGAGGAGTGGGAGGAGAGGTCCATGTGGGAGGTGGGGTGCAGGAGTGCAGGGAAGGGTTCGTGTGGGAGATGGGGGTACAGGAGTGCAGGGAGGGGTCCGTGTGGGAGGTGGGGTACAGGAGTGCAGGGAGGGGTCTGTGTGGGAGGTGGGTTACAGGAGTGTAGGGAGGGGTCCATGTGAAAGGTGGGGTACAGGAGTGCAGGGAGGGGTCCGTGTGGGAGACGGGGTACAGGAGTGCAGGGAGGGGTCCATGTGGGAGGTGGGTTACAGGAGTGCAGGGAGGGGTCTGTGTGGGAGGTGGGTTACAGGAGTGCAGGGAGGGGTCCGTGTGGGAGGCGGGGTACAGGAGTGCAGGGAGGGGTCTGTGTGGGAGGTGGGTTACAGGAGTGTAGGGAGGGGTCCGTGTGGGAGGTGGGGTACAGGAGTGCAGGGAGGGGTCTGTGTGGGAGGTGGGTTACAGGAGTGTAGGGAGGGGTCCATGTGAAAGGTGGGGTACAGGAGTGCAGGGAGGGGTCCGTGTGGGAGACAGGGTACAGGAGTGCAGGGAGGGGTCCATGTGGGAGGTGGGTTACAGGAGTGCAGGGAGGGGTCTGTGTGGGAGGTGGGTTACAGGAGTGCAGGGAGGGGTCCGTGTGGGAGGCGGGGTACAGGAGTGGAGGAAGGGGTCCGTGTGGGAGGTGGGGTACAGGAGTGGAAGGAGGGGTCCGTGTGGGAGGCGGGGTAGAGGAGTGGAGGAAGGGGTCCGTGTGGGAGGTGGGGTAGAGGAGTGGAGGAAGGGGTCCGTGTGGGAGGTGGGGTAGAGGAGTGGAAGGAGGGGTCCATGTGGGAGGTGGTGTACAGGAGTGGAAGGAGGGGTCCATGTGGGAGGTGGGGTGCAGGAGTGCAGGGAAGGGTCCGTGTGGGAGATGGGGTAGAGGAGTGGAGGAAGGGGTCCGTGTGGGAGGTGGGGTAGAGGAGTGGAGGAAGGGGTCCGTGTGGGAGGTGGGGTAGAGGAGTGGAGGAAGGGGTCCGTGTGGGAGGTGGGGTAGAGAAGTGGAAGGAGGGGTCCATGTGGGAGGTGGGGTAGAGGAGTGGAAGGAGGGGTCCATGTGGGAGGTGGGGTGCAGGAGTGCAGGGAAGGGTCCGTGTGGGAGATGGGGTACAGGAGTGCAGGGAGGGGTCTGTGTGGGAGGTGGGGTACAGGAGTGCAGGGAGGGGTCCGTGTGAGAGGCAGGGTGCAGGAGTGGAGGAAGGGGTTCGTGTGGGAGGTGGGGTACAGGAGGAAGGGGTCCGTGTGGGAGGTGGGGTAGAGGAGTGGGAGGTGGGGTAGAGGAGTGGAAGGAGGGGTCCATGTGGGAGGTGGGGTGCAGGAGTGCAGGGAAGGGTCCGTATGGGAGATGGGGGTACAGGAGTGGAGGAATGGGTCCGTGTGGGAGGTGGGGTACAGGAGTGCAGGGAGGGGTCTGTGTGGGAGGTGGGGTACAGGAGTGGAGGAAGGGGTCCGTGTGGGAGGCGGGGTAAAGGAGTGGAGGAAGGGGTCCGTGTGGGAGGTGGGGTACAGGAGTGGAGGAAGGGGTCCGTGTGGGAGGTGGGGTGCAGGAGTGGAAGGAGAGGTCCATGTGGGAGGTGGGGTGCAGGAGTGCAGGGAAGGGTCCGTGTGGGAGGTGGGTTACAGGAGTGCAGGGAGGGGTCTGTGTGGGAGGTGGGTTACAGGAGTGAAGGGAGGGGTCCATGTGAGAGGCAGGGTGTAGGAGTGGAGGAAGGGGTCCGTGTGAGAGGCGGGGTGCAGGAGTGGAGGAAGGGGTCCGTGTGGGAGGTGGGGTAGAGGAGTGGGAGGTGGGGTAGAGGAGTGGAAGGAGAGGTCCATGTGGGAGGTGGGGTGCAGGAGTGCAGGGAAGGGTTCGTGTGGGAGATGGGGGTACAGGAGTGCAGGGAGTGGTCCGTGTGGGAGGTGGGGTACAGGAGTGTAGGGAGGGGTCTGTGTGGGAGGTGGGTTACAGGAGTGTAGGGAGGGGTCCATGTGAAAGGTGGGGTACAGGAGTGCAGGGAGGGGTCCGTGTGGGAGACAGGGTACAGGAGTGCAGGGAGGGGTCCGTGTGGGAGGTGGGGTACAGGAGTGTAGGGAGGGGTCTGTGTGGGAGGTGGGGTACAGGAGTGCAGGGAGGGGTCCGTGTGGGAGACGGGGTACAGGAGTGCAGGGAGGGGTCCGTGTGGGAGGTGGGGTACAGGAGTGTAGGGAGGGGTCTGTGTGGGAGGTGGGGTACAGGAGTGCAGGGAGGGGTCCGTGTGGGAGACGGGGTACAGGAGTGCAGGGAGGGGTCCGTGTGGGAGACGGGGTACAGGAGTGCAGGGAGGGGTCTGTGTGGGAGGTGGGTTACAGGAGTGCAGGGAGGGGTCCGTGTGAGAGGCAGGGTGCAGGAGTGCAGGAAGGGGTCCGTGTGGGAGGCGGGGTAGAGGAGTGGAGGAAGGGGTCCGTGTGGGAGGTGGGGTAGAGGAGTGGAAGGAGGGGTCCATGTGGGAGGTGGGGTACAGGAGTGCAGGGAAGGGTCCGTGTGGGAGGTGGGGTACAGGAGTGCAGGGAGGGGTCCGTGTGGGAGGTGGGTTACAGGAGTGCAGGGAGTGGTCCATGTGGGAGGTGGGTTACAGGAGTGGAGGAAGGGGTCCGTGTGGGAGGCGGGGTGCAGGAGTGGAGGAAGGGGTCCGTGTGAGAGGTGGGGTACAGGAGTGGAGGAAGGGGTCCGTGTGGGAGGTGGGGTAGAGGAGTGGAAGGAGGGGTCCATGTGGGAGGTGGTGTACAGGAGTGCAGGAAGGGGTCCGTGTGGGAGACGGGGTACAGGAGTGCAGGGAGGGGTCTGTGTGGGAGGTGGGTTACAGGAGTGCAGGGAGTGGTCCATGTGGGAGGTGGGTTACAGGAGTGGAAGGAGGGGTCCGTGTGAGAGGTGGGGTACAGGAGTGGAGGAAGGGGTCCGTGTGGGAGGTGGGGTAGAGGAGTGGAAGGAGGGGTCCATGTGGGAGGTGGGGTGCAAGAGTGCAGGGAAGGGTCCGTGTGGGAGGTGGGGTACAGGAATGCAGGGAGGGGTCCGTGTGGGAGGTGGGGTACAGGAGTGCAGGGAGGGGTCTGTGTGGGAGGTGGGTTACAGGAGTGCAGGGAGGGGTCCATGTGAGAGGCAGGGTGCAGGAGTGGAGGAAGGGGTCCGTGTGAGAGGCGGGGTAGAGGAGTGGAGGAAGGGGTCCGTGTGAGAGGCGGGGTGCAGGAGTGGAGGAAGGGGTCCGTGTGGGAGGTGGGGTAGAGGAGTGGAAGGAGGGGTCCATGTGGGAGGTGGGGTGCAGGAGTGCAGGGAGGGGTCCGTGTGGGACGTGGGTTACAGGAGTGCAGGGAGGGGTCTGTGTGGGAGGCGGGGTGCAGGAGTAGAGGAAGGGGTCCGTGTGGGAGGTGGGGTACAGGAGTGCAGGGAGGGGTCTGTGTGGGAGGTGGGTTACAGGAGTGCAGGGAGGGGTCTGTGTGGGAGGTGGGGTGCAGGAGTAGAGGAAGGGGTCCTTGTGGGAGGTGGGGTACAGGAGTGCAGGGAGGGGTCTGTGTGGGAGGCGGGTTACAGGAGTGCAGGGAGGGGTCCATGTGAGAGGCAGGGTGCAGGAGTGGAGGAAGGGGTCCGTGTGGGAGGTGGGGTAGAGGAGTGGAAGGAGGGGTCCATGTGGGAGGTGGGTTACAGGAGTGCAGGGAGGGGTCTGTGTGGGAGGCGGGTTACAGGAGTGCAGGGAGGGGTCTGTGTGGGAGGCGGGGTGCAGGAGTGCAGGGAGGGGTCTGTGTGGGAGGTGGGTTATAGGAGTGCAGGGAGGGGTCTGTGTGGGAGGCGGGTTACAGGAGTGCAGGGAGGGGTCTGTGTGGGAGGCGGGGTGCAGGAGTGCAGGGAGGGGTCCGTGTGGGAGGCGGGTTACAGGAGTGCAGGGAGGGGTCTGTGTGGGAGGCGGGTTACAGGAGTGCAGGGAGGGGTCTGTGTGGGAGGCGGGTTACAGGAGTGGAGGAAGGGGTCCGTGTGGGAGGCAGGGTGCAGGAGTGGAGGAAGGGGTCCGTGTGGGAGGTGGGGTAGAGGAGTGGAAGGAGGGGTCCATGTGGGAGGTGGGTTACAGGAGTGCAGGGAGGGGTCCGTGTGGGAGGCGGGGTGCAGGAGTGGAAGGAGGGGTCCGTGTGGGACGTGGGTTACAGGAGTGCAGGGAGGGGTCTGTGTGGGAGGCGGGGTGCAGGAGTGAAGGAAGGGGTCCGTGTGGGAGGCGGGGTGCAGGAGTGCAGGGAGGGGTCCGTGTGGGAGGCGGGGTGCAGGAGTGCAGGGAGGGGTCTGTGTGGGACGTGGGTTACAGGAGTGCAGGGAGGGGTCTGTGTGGGAGGCGGGGTGCAGGAGTGGAGGAAGGGGTCCGTGTGGGAGGTGGGTTACAGGAGTGCAGGGAGGGGTCCATGTGAGAGGCAGAGTGCAGGAGTGGAGGAAGGGGTCCGTGTGGGAGGTGGGGTGCAGGAGTGCAGGGAATGGTCTGTGTGGGAGGTGGGGAGCCGGAGTGGGCTGGGATGAGGGACCTCGGCAGTAAGGAGCGTGCAGGGGCAGGCAAGGGGTGAGGTTTCTGGACAGGAAATGGGATGCAGGAGCAGAATGAGGGTGGGGTCGCAGTGTCTGGACAGAAGGTCGGGTGTAGAATTAGGCTGGGGTGGCGTGTCTGCGCAAGGAGCGGGATGCAGAAAAGGTCTGGGGTTCAGGTTCTGGGTGGGGGCAGTTTATGGGGGTATGGGGGTGGAGCACATCTTCACAGCTTCCTCGAGGCGCCTGTGGTTCCATGCCCCCACCACTCCCAGGTACCTCTCCCCCCAACCCCCACGGCTCCCATTGGTCTGGTTTCTGGCCAATGGGAGCAGTGTAGGAAAGCCTCTAGACCAGAGTTTCTTGAACTGCCAATCCTGCAGCCATGGGGGAGGGGGTGTGGTTATGCATACAGCCTTTTTCTGCCCCTACCAGGCAGAGCCCATGGGCCAGATCTGCCCCAACTTGCCTTGATCCAGCATGTGGGCTCAGGACTCCCTTCCTACACACAGCAGAGAGCTGTGGGGGGTTGGGGGGGCTGCTGGGTTGGAGTGTCAGCATGGGGTCCCTGCTGCAGGAGCTTTGCGGTCCACATCAAGGCATGCTGCAGGCCAGATCTATAGGTTCTCCACCCCTGCGTTACAGGGACAAATGGTTCTGAAAACCAGTCTCACCAAATACAAGGTTCCTCTGATCCCGTGGGATCAGCCACACACCCAGGGCAATTTACAAATCAGATCTGACCCGAAAATGCGTGCCATTAGCCAGCCCTTTAGAATCTAATCTCTAAAGGTTTGTTTGTAACAAAGAGAAATGAAAGTGGGAATTAGAATTGTTAAAGGAATCAAATGCATGCACATCAAAATTCTTGGCTCAGGCTTGCAGCATTGACAGAGCAAATCAAGTCCCTGATTAGCTCCAAATCATTGGTAAAACCTCACTTCCTTTGTCAGAACGATCCCATTGGTGCAAGTCCAAAGTCCTGAGGCTTGAACAGTAGTGAAGGTGAAGCAGGGAAGAGGCTGGAGCAGAGACAGGTAGAAGGATGGAGTTCTCAGAGCCTTGTATAGTTTCTCCCATGTGGAGGGAATCCCACTGTCCTTGCTGTACAGCAATAAGCTGGTGTCCAGTCACATGAGCCATCACATGGGCAAGGCCCTTGGCTATGCATGACCCAGTTATTTGCAGGTGGATGCCATTGCCTGTATGTTAGTCTGATCATTTACAGGAAGGCTCATCAGGTTGGCCTCTCCAAAGGCCCATTGTGAGTCAAGTACTTTTGTTCAGCTTGAATAGCCTCTTCACAATATATTGGTGAAGGCTTCTCCTGGTGTTTCCCAGCAGCAAACATCTGAAATTAGCTATAGAGCTAGCACTCCTAACTTCACATCCAAATACGGCACATGCACACAAAGAGTATAATCACAATGGGCAAACCATAAGCTTTTCACAGACACCTCACTTGGCACACTTTGTACAAGATTTGGTTCAAACATATAACAGCAGTTGCAACAGTGATCTATTTGGTCATATTTTAATCAGATAATGTGACACTGAGCACCTATCAGTTGTAAGCTCTCGTCTCAGCCTCCCTCCCCCTGCATCGCTCACTGGCTGGTGGCCCTGCTGACTTCTGGAGTGCTGCACACAGCTAATTTGCAGCATTCAGACAGCTTAAGGAGGGAGATGAAGAGCAGGGAGGGGATGCGCTTGGGGCAGAATCAGGGAAGAGATGGCGAAGGGGCGGAGGGTTGGGGAAAGGCGTGGGATGGGGCAGGGAGCGAGCAGAACAGGAGCAGAGCTGGTGGAAGGGGTGGAATAGGGATGGGTGGGGGCTTGGGCTTGTGGAAGGGATTGGAAGGGAGTAGGGTAGGGGTAGGAGTGGGAGTGGTGTGGGGTGAAATGGAGGTGGGGGCTGGGGTCAAGGGTTGGGCTGAGGGGAAGTCAGCGCCTATATCTGGCAGTGTTGTGGGCAGGGCTGGCCAGGTGTAAGGTGTGAACTCAAAGGTGTTTGAGCTTGTCCTAGTAGCAGCAGGCATCCTTCAGTCTGCATAGACTATGGATCGCGCCCTTTATAGTTTCAATTGAGGACTTCATTTACAGCGTCTACTGTGACTATGAAGGCCCACACGAGAGTGACAGTCCTTGCTGCATCTCTTGCAGATGTGGTAGGTGTCTGGCAGGTCCTTGCTGTGCTTTCTGTGCGCTCACTTCTCCTCTGCTAGCTGTCTGATCCTCATCTCGCCCTTCTGAAGGCCCTTGTGTAAGGCCGACAAAAATGTGGACAGGTGTCTGCCAGCTGGATGTGCCCCTGATACTCTCGACCTCTCCTGTCCCAAAGCCCCACTGAAATCCCCTGGGAGTGCAGGCCCCAGGAGCAGTGCTGCACGGCCAGAGCATCACTGTGGGCCTAAGAGAGAGAGGAGGGGCGGTTCTGATGACTCTTGCTGGGGGTGAAGAGTGGGCTCCGATGGCCCAGGGATAGGGGAAGTGGAGGGGGACTCCAATGGCTGCTCGGGGCGAATCAGACACCTGCTCAGCCCCAGCCATGATGCCTACCCTGCTCCTGGGGCTGGCCATGGACTAACCTCTGCCAGCTGCCTGGCTATGCCCCAGACAGTCAACATGCGTTTGGTCTGCCCTGCCAGAGGTGCACACTCCCTGTGCACAGACAGCTGAATAGGCTGACACCCCTCCCACCCCGAA
This sequence comes from Carettochelys insculpta, assembly GCF_033958435.1. Lineage (NCBI taxonomy): Eukaryota > Metazoa > Chordata > Testudines > Carettochelyidae > Carettochelys > Carettochelys insculpta. The sequence goes on along the minus strand of NC_134137.1, from coordinate 382,437,460 downwards.
ATGTGCATCTGCCTCTATACAGACAGGTGAAATGGCTGCTCCCCCCAATACATATCCCTTCATCCACAGACAGAGGCACAGGCTGCCTCCACACACCCCAAGAGGCACACATGCCTTCTATTCACGGACAGCCGTACAAGCTGCACACACCCCACCACACATACAGCCGTACAAGCTGCACACACCCCACCCACACATACAGCCGTACAAGCTGCCCCCTCAAGATGTGCACACCTCACCCACGAATAGTTGTACTAGCTGCCCCACCCCCCAGATGTGCACACCTTCCACTCACAGACAGGCGTGCAGGCTGCCTCTCCCTGAGATGCGCACACACCGCATGCACAGACAGCTGTACAGGCTGCTCCCTGAAATGTCTGGACACACACATGCTTTGCTCATGCAGTCACTCCTCTGCATGCTCTCCTGCCACCCCCAGCATCCTCCCCGCCTCCCCCACCTTCTGTGCATTGCTAGCTTAGCCTTCCACACCCTTCCTGAGCAGCCGTGAGCCAGGGGTTGTCAGAGAACATGTAGAATAGCACAGAAAACCTTGCGTTTTGCAGATTTCAGTGTGGCCATGTGATGTTGTTGCCACGGTGACAAATCATGCACCTCAGCAGTGACTTACACCTGTTGGAGTCTGTGAGTGAGTCAGGCCTGTCCGCATCCCGCCTCCTGGAGCCAGGGCCCAGCTCCGGACCCAGCAGGGTAAACAGGAGCAAGAGGTGTAAAGTTTGGGGATCCAGCGGGCGAATGGAAAACTCCTGAGAGTCTTTTCTCTAAGGCCTGGAGGCCACATGCGGCTGGCTGCATGGAGCAGCCAAGGTCTGCAGCGGAGCCCCGAGTGCTGCTTGGGACCACAGGCTCCCAGACTGTGGAACTGGCCAACCCCCAACCCCTAGTCTCTGTGTGCCACCCTGAGCGGCAGACTGGGGAGTCCAGACAGGCCTTCCCCCTCCTGGCTCCATGTTCCCCTTCTGTTCCGGGAGACGCCACTTCCTGCTGCCTCCCACTTGCCTTGCTTGGCTCTTGTTACGTATTCTCTGACCTTCAGTTTAAGTAACACAGCCAGACATGCCAGGGAGCTCAGTGCCTCCACTGTCCTTGTGCAGTTCCTCCCTACATAACACCCCCAATGCACTCCTCCCATGAGGCACCCCCCAGTTCCTAGAGAGCCTCCCCCAGGCCTGGGCTGCAGTTCCTGGCCTGCTTCTCCCTGGAACTGGGAGCCAGGGGGCTTTGGAATAGAGAGAGGCACCACAGAACTGCTCCACCAGCCATTTGCACACTGTGGCTACATCTACACGTGCACCCAACTTCGAAATAGCTTATTTCGATGTTGTGACATCGAAATAGGCTATTTCGATGAATAACGTCTACACGTCCTCCAGGGCCGGCAACGTCGATGTTCAACTTCGACGTTGCTCAGCCCAACATCGAAATAGGCACAGCGAGGGAATGTCTACACGCCAAAGTAGCACACATCGAAATAAGGGAGCCATGCACAGCTGCAGACAGGGTCACGGGGCGGACTCAACAGCAAGTCGCTCCCTTAAAGGGCCCCTCCCAGACACACTTTCATTAAACAGTGCAAGATACACAGAGCCAACAACTAGTTGCAGACCCTGTATATGCAGCACGGACCCCCAGCTGCAGCAGCAGCAGCCAGAAGCCCTGGGCTAAGGGCTGCTGCCCACGGTGACCACAGAGCCCCGCAAGGGCTGGAGAGAGAGTATCTCTCAACCCCCCAGCTGATGGCCGCCATGGAGGACCCCTCTATTTCGATGTTGCGGGACGCGGATCGTCTACACGTCCCTACTTCGATGTTGAACGTCGAAGTAGGGCGCTATTCCCATCCCCTCATGGGGTTAGCGACTTTGACGTCTCGCCGCCTAACGTCGATTTCAACTTCGAAATAGCGCCCAACACGTGTAGACGTGATGGGCGCTATTTCGAAGTTACTGCCGCTACTTCGAAGTAGCGTGCACGTGTAGACGCAGCTTGAGTGTAGCACAAACACATACATGGGCACACTTGCACCTCCACCAATTCAGATCTGTGCACACACCTCTGCCCTTCTGTGCATGCCCAGGGACATGGATACAGTACCCTAGGGCACACTCAGGCCAGGCTCAGATTTACACAGCAGCTGACATCAAATGCCCCTGGGCTTGTCAGGGGCATCCAAACACCCATAAGGCTGCAGGTTAAATTCCTCCTGCTGAGGACCCAGGTCCATCAGCCTTACACGTCGTTCCCTGACTAGCATCAAAGGCAGGCCTCAGCACCAAGAGCACTAAATCCTCACCCCTAGGCCAACAAAGACCAGTTCACGCTGCTGACTCAGTGCCCTGGGGTTACATTTGCACAGAGTCACACACACAGACTCCCCAAAGCCTGCAGCTGTATGTGCACTTGCTGACATAAGCCAGCTTCTCTGTGGGAATACACCTATCTCACAGAGTTGGAAGGGACCTTCAGAGGCCATGGAGTCCAGTCCCCTGCACTCACAGCAGGCCCTACCACCATCCCTGCCAGATTTTATTTAATTTTTTTTTAAATCTATTTGCCCCAGATCCCCTAAGTAGCCTCCTGAAGGACTGAGCTCACAATGCTGGGCTGAGCAGCCACTGCTCAAACCTCCGAGCTATCCCTCCCACTCATGTACCCAGTGCAGCTCTCCTGAGCTGTGGGTCTCCTCTCGCTTGCTCAGCATCTATTTCCCATCTGGGTGGTCTCCAGGGAGCTGCCCACCTGCACGGAGATGGCACCATGCTCAGCTTCCTCATGCAGATCAGCGTGTGAGCTGCTCTTTTCCTCTCGCCAGCATGGCCCGGGAAGTGAGCTTTCCCTCATGGCCCCCGGGAAGCAGTCCCTGAATCTCTGGCATGTAGCTCACTCGTGGAGTGACCTGCAGTACCGTGGAGAGCAGCTGCCAGGGTGGCTTTATGTCCATGGCTGCCCTGTGCTCCTGGATATTCCTGACTCCCCCAGCTGATTGTTGGCTCCATGCCCCTTCTTGCCAAGGCCCATCACTGCTCATGATGATAACATCTTTGGCTTCCCTAACCAGGTTTCTAAACTCTGCCCCCGCTGCCCCAGAGCACAGCCCTCATGCTCACTCCCACTGCCTCGGCCCAGGGATCTGGCAGCGTCTCTATCAGCAAACTGCCGCCATCAATCAGTCTGTCCCTCCGGCCCTGCCTTTGCTCCAGCCCCCAGCATGTCCCTGAGCTGCCTGTATGCCCCCCAGTGGGGCATTAGCCATTGGCTAATGAGAAAGCCAGAGCCGAGCCCAAATGCGGCTGTGCGTGAACTGCACCAAGAGGGACAGTGTATCAGTTGGGCTTCCTCTGCAGCTCTAAGCCCAGGCAAACTGCTGGCCCTCTGCTGCCCTTCAGCTGCTGTTCAGGGGGCTGCTCACAGGCTTTTGGCTGCCTCGAGGTTCTGGGCTCTGGACTGTGCCCCCCAGACACCATGACTGCCCTTTTGCAGCTGAGTGTCTTTGCTCCACAGCTTCCACACTTTCTGGTTTCTCTGGATCACTGCCCAGAGGTGTGCATCTGGAAGAGCCGTTCTCCCCTTCCAGGCCCTGGTGAAGATGTCCAAGGAGAGAAGCCTTGTCTCCCCCAGCCAGTTCTCCTTCGCCGAATCTTGAGAGTTACGTAAAAACCGTGCGGATTTTTAAATGATGTTTTAGATGATTGCCTTCTGGGCTTTGAGGCTAGGGGCCATGTTTCCCAGCTTCATTTTTCTTAATTGGACACTTGGGTGACTCAGGCACTGAGCATCTGTCCCCAGTGCTGGGTTTGGGCTGGTGGCGGGAGGGGAGAGACCTAATCAGAGCCAACAGGGCCAGAAAAGCCTGGTGCTGGCTGGTCCACTACCAGTGGGAGAGGCCATTGTGGGAGTGGGTGACATGCTGTGTTTGTGCTTGGAGCCCCGGGAGGCTATTGACTGTGCTGACCAGTCCCAGCTGCGGGATGAGGTCTTGGGCTGGTTCCCCATGTTGGGGACTGGGCTGGTGTCTGAGGGTGGGGACTGGCCTGATACCCTGGGGTGAGGTCTGATCTAAAGAACCCTGGGGAAAGGACTGGCTCTGTACCTTGGGGTAGGGGGATGGCTCCTCAGGGCAGAGACAAGGCTGGTGCCCTTGGGATGGTGGCTGGGCTGGTACTTTGGGGCAGGAGCTAAGCCAGTGCCTCAGGGCAGGAGCTGGGCTGGTGCCTTGGGTCAGGGGCTGGGCCGGCACCTCCAGGCTGGGCCAGACCGACACCTCAGGGCGGGGGCTGGGCTGGCACCTCCAGGCGGGGCCAGGCCAGCGCCTCAGGCCAGCACCTCAGGGCGGGGGCTGGGCTGGCACCTCCGGGCGGGGGCCGGGCTGGCACCTCCAGGTGGGGCCAGGCCGGCACCTCAGGGCAGGGGCTGGGCTGGCACCTCCGGGCTGGGCCAGACCGGCACCTCAGGGGGGGGCTGGGCTGGCACCTCCAGGCGGGGCCAGGCCAGCGCCTCAGACCAGCACCTCCGGGCGGGGGCCAGGCTGGCACCTCCAGGTGGGGCCAGGCCGGCACCTCAGGGCAGGGGCTGGGCTGGCACCTCCAGGCGGGGCCAGGCCAGCGCCTCAGGCCGGCACCTCAGGGCGGGGGCTGGGCTGGCACCTCCAGGTGGGGCCAGGCCAGCACCTCAGACCAGCACCTCAGGGCAGGGGCTGGGCTGGCACCTCCGGGCGGGGGCTGGGCTGGCACCTCCAGGTGGGGCCAGGCCAGCACCTCAGGGCGGGGGCTGGGCTGGCACCTCCAGGTGGGGCCAGGCCAGCACCTCAGGGCGGGGGCTGGGCTGGCACCTCCAGGTGGGGCCAGGCCAGCACCTCAGGGCAGGGGCTGGGCTGGCACCTCCAGGTGGGGCCAGGCCAGCACCTCAGACCAGCACCTCAGGGCAGGGGCTGGGCTGGCACCTCCGGGCGGGGGCTGGGCTGGCACCTCCAGGTGGGGCCAGGCCAGCACCTCAGGGCGGGGGCTGGGCTGGCACCTCCAGGTGGGGCCAGGCCGGCACCTCAGGGCGGGGGCTGGGCTGGCACCTCCAGGCGGGGCCAGGCCAGCGCCTCAGGCCAGCACCTCTGGGCGGGGGCTGGGCTGGCACCTCCAGGCGGGGCCAGGCCGGCACCTCAGACCAGCACCTCCGGGCGGGGGCCGGGCCGGCACCTCCGGGCGGGAGCTGGTCTCAGCCTGGGGGTAAGGACTGGACTGGAACCTCAAGGTTAGGGCTGGGCCCAGCTCTGCACACTCCCTCTAGCCCCACGTGTAGTCCAAGCCCCACGCATTCTAGCTCACCCCATACCCGCAGACTAGCCCTGCCTCTGCCCAGCTCCACATGCTCCATCCTGCTCCACCTGGCTCGGCCCCACACACTCCTTCCTTCTCCCCACACGTTCAGTCTTTTTCCTGCCTGCCCCCTACATCCATCATGCCCCGTTTCTCAGTCCAGCCCCCTTCAGTCTTTCCAGTCCCTAGTTCGTGTAGTGGGAGCCCCCAGCCTGGATGCAGTTGTCCCACCCTGCGCCTGCTGCATTCCTCTCGGCTGACAGAGAGCCCTGGGGAGGGAGGAGGCTGCTGCCCATCTCCGCCCAGGGCTGGGAAGGGAATTTCCTCTGTGCGCAGAGCAGGAGGAAGTGGAAATCCCTGCTCTGGCAAGGTGCTTCCTGGCTGTGCAGATAGTCTGTGGACAGCACATCCTGCCTCGCCGGGTGCATGTCCAGATTCCCTCTGAAACGTGTGCGCGCGCACACATGCACACACACATCATGGGACAGGCCCCAAAACACACGTACACACAGAGCCCCCCAAAGCTGGACATATACCGGCCATAGTCCATCTCCACCCAGTGTTGCTCCTTCACTCCAGCTGGGGGCTTCCCGCCCCCATAAGCCAAAGGATCCCGGGCTCCTGAGGTGTCTCTGCTGGGGAAGGCGGGTTCTGTCCTGCAGCTGGAGCGAGCGTGTCCGTCCTTTTCCTGGCAGGAAAGGGGCAGAGCCAACAGCTGTAGGTTCCCTTTCGACGCTGGCTCTCAGCAAGCCCAGGAGCAGGAGCCGCTGCAGAGGTAAGAGGGGTGCTGGCTAGGCTGGCCCTGAGTTCTGGCTGGGAGCTGGGCCTCCCTGGACATGTTACGGGGCTAATGGGGCTGGGAGAGAGTTTGTGATGGTGACTACTGTGCCTCAGGGGCCCCGCCTCATGCAGGACTGGCACTGCTCACCTTGAGCCCAGCCCTGGCCCAGGGAGCTGCCAGGCCAGGGAGGGCGTGCTGCTGAAGGGACGGCAGAGCAGCCCAGGGAAGCGCAGCCACCGCTTGGCTCACATGCCCCTGAGACCTTTCCTACTCCTGCCTAGCAGGGAGTGCTAGCAGCTCTGCCCTTTGCCCTGCCCTGTGCTCTGGGGGGCTCCGGTGATGCTCCGGTACTGGATGCCATGCCAGGGGAGCAGTCAGGCCCTGCTTTAGGGGCTGAGTCCCAGCTGGCTCTGTGACAAGGGCCCCAGGAGGGTGAGCAGAGAGCACTGTGCAGACAGAGGGAGGCCCGGCCAGGCTGGTGGCCAGGGCTTGCTTTGCACGGACAGCTCCCTGGTGCAAGCCCAGCCACATGGTCCCTCAGGGTTTGCACGGCCCAGGGCCGCACTCTCCGTTACTGGCAGTAATTCCAGGGAAGCATCTCGTTAGTACGCAGGAGTTCTCACTGGCATGGGGCTGCAGCCTCTCGCCCCTGAACACTCTGAGAGGGGCCCAACCCCCCCCACATTGAGCAGCTGCTCCAGCCATCTGAATCCTGCCTGCAGATTTGTGCGTGGGGCAGGGAGCAGTAGGGCCGGGAGGAAGGTGCTAGAGGGAGGGGCAGGAACAGATGGGAAGAGGGGGCTGAGAACATTTTAACTCGCGCTGTGGAGACTGAATTTCGTGGTATGAAGTCAGTTGATAGAGAAATGAATAGTGAACTCCTTCAGGCACTGAGTGTGTGGGTACAATCAGCTGCATCCGGGAGCTCCCTGATGGTACAAGCGTCACTGAGAGCAAGTGTTGTGAGCGAGTTCTACCTTCCCACAGCCCACACACATCCACCCACACACACATACAGGCAGACGCACCTCCTGACATCCACACACACCACACCACATCCAAACATGCTTATCCACATGCCCCCCACCACACATTCACACCCACCCACACATGCACACATACCCATTTACACCCCCACTTTCACACCTACCCACGCGCACGCACACACCCATTTACACCCCCACATTCACACACATGTACAGGCAGATGCACCCCCTTACATGCACACACACCACACCACATCCAAACATGCTTATCCACATGCACCCCACCACACATTCACACCCACCCACACACACCCATTTACACCCCCACATTCACACTGACCCACGCACACGTACAGGCAGATGCACCCCCTCACATTCATACACACACCACATGCAAACGTGCACATCTATGCACACCCCCCACCTTCACACCCACCCACAGGTGCACACACACCCATTTACTCTCCCCACATTCACATTCACACCCACACACACATGTACAGGCAGGCACACCTCCCCCCCACACATATCACATCCACACATGCACATCCACATGCGCTCCCCACATATGTACAGGCAGATGCACACCTCCCACATCCAAACATGCACATCTACATGAACACACCCCACATTCACACCTGCCCACACACACACACACACACACACCCATTTACACCCCTACATTCGCAATCACACCCACACACACCTGCAAACCAACTCCCCAAAATCCACTTAACCCCCACATGCACCTCCACATGTCCTGTATACACCCACATGCCTACATGAAGACATGCACATCCCCACGCACACACCCCACATGCACACACACAGATATACCACCACCCACCACACCTTGCTCTGGGCTCAGTTGCTGAGTCTGAGCTGACCCCTGTACTTGCCACCCAAAGGGCAGCTGAGACCCCCCCCTCAGACAGCTGAGTGTCTCACATCTTTCCCCAGTGTCATGCACGCGCAGAGACCGTGCAGTGGGCAGGAGGCCACATGGCCAAAGTGGACTGTGGTTGGCAGGTGATACAACTTCCAGAGGTTGGTCCCAGGCAGATGAAATCAGAGCGGGCTTGGGGCCTTGGCTCTGGCAGGCACTGAGGTGGTGCCACTTGTACTGAATGGAGTGGTAACATAGCGGAGGGCCTGTGCCTGGTATGGAAAGAGCAGGGCTTGCTGGGATGGGTGCTGTGTCTCATGTTAAGTGTGGTTGCATTCTGCCAGGTGACCTGCCCCTTTGTTGGGGGAGCCTGCAACAACCTGTGTGCCCGGCCCTGGGGCCTGGTTGTGGTATAAGTGAATCATGTTGCTCGCATCCCATTGTCCTTTTCTGCAGCTGAGTTGGGGGCTAATGCCTGCCAGATATGCCGCCCCACAGTAGCTCTCACCACACACTCCCCATCACTTCTAGCAGCGGTTGGCATATTCAGCTCCTCACGCCTCAGTCTCAGGTCAGTCTAGGCCAAGGTCTGTGCTGGAGTACTGAGAGGTCAGATAGCATGTGTGCTGCTAAATCCAGCTGCTCTTCCTCTAACCTCCCTAAACGTCATGCCATTGCCAGTCTGAATGTCTCTGTCTTCAGCTCCCAGCCATTGGTTCCTGGTCTGCCAGCTGTGTGGCTTCCACTAGCTTATGGGTGCCAGCTACATGTGCCTGTTGGGGAGCTCTGGCTTATGATCCTTTCATGGATTGGGAACTGGTTAAAAGACAGGAAACAAAGGGTAGGAATAAATGGTAAATTTTCACAATGGAAGGGGGTAACTAGTGGCGTTCCCCAAGGGTCAGTCCTGGGACCAATCTTGTTCAACTTATTCATCAATGATCTAGAGAAAGGGGTGAGCAGTGAAGTGGCAAAGTTTGCAGATGACACCAAACTTTTCAGGATAGTCAAAACCAAAGCAGACCATGAAGAACTTCAAAAAGATCTCAGCAAACTGAGTGATTGGGCAGCAAAATGGCAAACGAAATTTAATGTGGGTAAGTGTAAGGTAATACACATTGGGAAAAATAACCCCAATTATACATACAATATGATGGGGGGTAAATTTAGCTACAACAGATCAGGAAAGGGATCTTGGAATTATAGTGGATAGTCCTCTGAAAAGATCCACACAGTGTGCAGTGGCAGTCAGTAAAGCAAATAGGATGTTACGAATAATTAAGAAAGGGATAGAAAATAAGACAAAGAATATCTTACTTCCCCTATATAAAACTATGGTACACCCACATCTTGAGTACTGCGTGCAGATGTGGTCTCCTCACCTCAAAAAAGATATATTGGCATTAGAAAAGGTTCAGAAAAGGGCAACTAAAATGATTAAGGGTTTGGAACGGGTCCCATATGAGGAGAGGCCAGAGAGACTGGGACTTTTCAGTCTAGAAAAGAGGAGACTGAGGGGCGATATGATAGAGGTATATAAGATCATGAATGATGTGGAGAAAGTGAATACAGAAAAGTTATTTGCTTGTTCCCATAATATGAGAACTAGAGGACACCAAATGAAATTAATGGGTAGCAGGGTCAAAACTAATAAAAGAAAGTTTTTCTTCACACACCGCACAGTCAACCTGTGGAACTCCTTACCAGAGGACACTGTGAAGGCCAGGACTCTAACAGAGTTTAAAAAAGAGCTCGATAAATATTTGGAGGTTAGGTCCATAGATGGCTGTTAGCAAGGGGTAAGGTATGGTGACTAGCCTTTTGTCAAAGGCAGGAGATGGATGGCAGGAGACAAATGGCTTGATCATTGTCTTCGGTTCACCTCCTCTGGGGCACCTGGCATTGGCAACTGTCGGCAGACAGGATACTGGGCTAGATGGACCTCTGGTCTGACCCAGTATGGCCATTCTTATGTTCTTATGATGGTGGGAGCCCCCACCTGGGGAGACAGACTGGGGTTGCAGGGCTCATGCTAACATGAGAAAACAGCTGCAAAGTCAGAGCTCTGAAACTGGCACTGGGAGCTGGAGCTAGGGAGGAGCCTGCTGGGAGGGGGCTTCAGCTAGGGCTGGGAAGTTTGCTGCCACGCCCATCACCCCAACACAGGGATGCACTGTGGCCACTGCTCCCACAACCAGGGATGCACTGTGCTCACGGTCCCACACAACAGTGGTGTCTTGTGCTCACTGGTCCCATACACAGGGATGTCCTATGCCCTCTGCCTGCACACCGGGCTGCACTGTGCCCACTGCCCACACACACTGGGTTGCACTGAACCCACTGCCCACACACACATTGGGGTGTACTGTGCCCTCTGTCTGCACACAGGTGTGCACTGTGCTTCCTGATCCCACACACTGGGGTGCACTGCACCCACTACCCACACACACTGGGGTGCACTGCACCCACTACCCACACACACCGGGGTGCACTGCACCTACTGCCCACACACACTGGGGTACACTGTGCCCACTGCCCACACACACTGAGGTGCAATGAGCCCACTACTCTCACACACTGGGGTGCACTGCACCTACTGCCCACACACACTGGGGTGCACTGTGCCCACTGTTCCCACACAAAAGTGGTGTCTTGTGCCTGCTGCCCACACTCCAGGGTGTACTGTGTGCGCTGCCCACATAAGTGTATTATCCCTGCCACTTGCACACAGGGTCAGACCGTGCCCACAATGCCCACACTGCCAGTGTGCACACAGATGCCTGTGCTGTTCCATGCATAGGGGGTCTGGAGCAAGTAGGGCTTGTTGGGAGAGGCTTAGCCCCTCCTGGTTCTGGGAGGCTCCCCGGCTCCCACCTGAGACACCCTAACTCTGCTCCTGTTCACCTGGAGTCTCCTCTGGCCCCTGTTGTGAGTGCATAGGTGCACACGTCTTGGGCTGATGCGGCCCTGCACGTTCCCAGGCCCCTTCCTCAGGAGCTCTTGTCTGGCTGCTTTTGGGGGCAGGGGACGCCTGGTCTGCTCCTGCCCCCAGTTGGTGAGAGGAAGGTGCCCCTGCCGGTCAAAGGCACCAGTGCTCCCGTGGCCCTGAGGCGTGGGGCCTGGGCGAGGTGGGGCTGGCGCCCGTCGGGAGGGCTTCCAAGAGAAGGTGCTGAGGTGAGGGGTGCTCAGCAAGGGCAGTGGGAGGGGGTAGAGCGCCATGGCAGCTGGCTGTGCCGGGGGATCCCTGTCCCTGCAGAGGGCGGGGGCGGGGGCACCTGTGGGGTTTCCCTCCAGGACAGCCAGTGCCCAGCCCCACCCCCCAGCTGGCTTTGAACTTTCCTTCCCTCTTCCTCTCTCCTCACACATACTCTGGTTGTCATGACAACACCTTAAACTAACACTCGGCTCCCCAGGCTGTGGAGGGGGCTGAGTTCGCAGGAGAAATTTATCTTTCGTGTTCCTCTCCCGAATCCCCTCCGCCCCCACCCCCAGCACTCCTCGCTCGCTCGCTGGCTCACTCGCATGCTGGCTGGCTCCCGGCACTCGCTAGTGCTGCTATGGTTACTCGGGCCCTGCCATCCTATCCCCGTGCCGTGAAAAGGCTCTGCTCCAAAGGTAAGAGCTGTGCTGGCCCTGCGGGCAGCCCCCAGCCGGCTCCCACTGCCTGGCGAACTAGCCACAAGTGGTGTTTCCTCAGCCAAGGCACCAGGGAAGGGTGGGGACCCCTTCCAAACTAATCCAACATAGGGGCACAACGAACACGGGCCTGGCAGAATGGGGAGCACATGTGCTGGTGGGCATGTGTCCCCAGGTGTGTGCGTGCCCGGGAATAGCCATTGTGTTTGCACATGTGGGAATGCGGGAACAGCTGGTTAGGGGCTGTGCTTTCATGTCGCTTGTGCTGAGGGGAAGGGGTCATGTCTTCACAGGGAACTTGTGGTGGTGCGTATGGTGGGTGGAGAATAGGGACATGTTTGCACAGGGCATATGTGGAGTACGTGTGCTGCGTAATGCAAGTCATGCTTTCACAATGCGGGAGTTGGGGCATGATTTAGTGGGGTACATATGGAGGTGCATGCACTGGTGCCTAGGAGCTGTGCTTTCACAGCGTACGTGTGGCAGTGCATGTACTGGTGAATGGGGCCTCACTTTCACAGCACGTACAGGAGTGCATGGTAAATAAGGCTGGGGAATTAACAGGGTACATGTGGGAATATGTGTGTGGGTGAATGGGGGCTTTGCTTTCATAGCTATACGTGGCAGTGTGTGTACCAGTTAGTAAGGGCCGTGCTCTCCCAGCATACATAATAGTATCTATGCACTAGTGAGAAGGACCAATGATATGGTACAGATGGGAGAGTGTGCCCGAGTGAAGGGGGGGATGTGCTTCCATAGGGCACATGTAAGGGTGCATAAGTTAGTGAACAGGGGTCAGCTTTCACAGGGTACACATAGGAGTGCCTGTGCTGGTGACTTGTGGCCATGCTTTCACAAGGCACATGCATTAGTATGCACACTGGTGAACAGGAATTGTTCTTGCACAGGGAGCACACATGGGAGTGTGTGCTAGTGAAAAGGAACTGTGTGCAGGGGAAGCACCAGGCTCTTCTCAGATGCAGTGTGTCCTTTCATGGATCTATGTTACCGTGTACCCTTGTGGGCTGTGGTGAACTTATGAGTGTCCATGTTCATTGCTGGCACATGTGTCTGTGGGTAGGTGCTCAGGGTGGTCTTTTCCTGTGAGCGCTGGGTACCACACCATCACCTGCCACAAGCATTCCAAACTGACTGGCAGGCCCACAAAGGTAGGAAAATGTTCTAGGGTAAGTGTTGGGACCCTCGTATTTGCCTGTCTGATTCTGACCCTTCTGGATGCACTTTGGTTCCGCTTTGGGATTTCCGCTGCAAGCACCGGGGCCATGCTAATATCAGGATTCTTTTGTAATTTCCTTCTTGTGGAGCTGGGCCAGGTGTTACACAATGCTTGTGTGTGGGGAGGGAGGGGGCGGGGATGTCTGAGCATGCATGAGTTCCGTCATGTGTACGTGTGTGTCTATAGCAGTAATTTCAGGCAGGAGTGCAACAAAGGGGGTCCCAGGTCCTCCCTTGGCCAAGACCAGCACTGCTGCAAATTTACTGTCACGGTCACCTCATGGCAGAGGAGGGGAGAGAAGTCCTGTCTAGTCCCAGTCTCTCAGGTTGGGGGTGGGGGTGCTGTCTGGTTCCCATCTCGCTGGTGGCCGGGGGGGGGAGATCCCAGCGTCTCAGGGAGGAAGGGAGGTCCTGGCCAGTCCTGGTCTCTCTGGTAGGGGACAAAGGTGCAAGCTGGTCCAGGATTCTCTGGCGGGAGGGGAGGAGGGCAAGGTCCTGGCTAGTTCCAGTCTCTTGGGTGGGAAGGGCAGGGGCGAGATCCCAGCTAGTCCCCGTCTCTCAGGTAGGAGGGGCAGGTGGAAAGAGGTCTAGCTGGTCCCTGTATCTCCAGTGGGAGGGCCGGGGGGAAAGGTCCTGGCTGGTCCCAGTCTATCTCAGGGGAGCAGGAGAGGGAGAGGTCTCCGACCGGGTTCCTTGCTTCCCAAAGCCCTGGGCTGCCACCTCCTCACACTGCTTCCTCCACCTCCTGCCCTTCTGGGTCTGCTCCAGGAGATGGGTGCTTGGTGAGGACTTGCATGGCCCCTTGTGGCAGCATGTGCTTCCTGGAATGCAGTACATGCACGCAGCAACAAGAACCTGCAGAGGAGGAAAATGGGACACCCACACTGGGTCCTCTGCTGTCTGGTAGGTAGCGTGGGAAATGGGCCCCTCCTGGGCCCTCTCCTCAGGAGAATTTTGGCTGTGCCCCTGACTTGAAGGCATTGGCATGGAGGGGAAACAGCTTGGGTTAAAGCAGGAGTCCAGCCTTCTGTCCCTGGCTTTCAGGCCAAGCAGGAGCTCTTAAAGCCTTTGTAGATGTACAGGTTACAGCAGTCTGTGGCAAGGCATCATGGGAAATGTAGTTGAACAAGGAGGTTATTTTTGTGGTCCTTCCTGTGGCTAGGGCTACTGAGAAAAGGGCCCTGACCAGTATATAAACTGCTCCTAGGTGGAGGCTGAAGAGAAGGGTTTGTGGGCAGAATGCCTTGCATGTGGTGAAGGATTCAAGGTGCAACGAGGTGCTCCAGGACTGCCCCTCCTGCAGACATCCTCTGTTCTCAGGGTTTACTCTCGCTTTGTGCCTTTCTCTTTCCAATTCAAGTGATTGCACATATCTGTCCCACTTCAGGTGTGTGCTCAGCAACCAAAGTCAGCAGATCGTCAGGGTAGCACATGCACCCTCTGCTCACTCATGTCCCTGTCCAGTTGTTGGAAAAGAGGAGCTGCCACACCCTTCCTCAGTCCCTCCTCACTAGCTGGGACTGGTGGCAGGAGCATGTGTGTCCCTCGCACAAGTTCCCATTGCTCTCAGAAAAACAAAACAAAACTTCTTTACACTGCTGCCAATAGTTAGCAAAACAAAGCAAGCAGTCCTGTAGCACCTTAAGGATGAATGATATTATTTATTAGTTAATGAGCTTTTGTGGGCCAGATCCACTTCTTCAGAACCTGGAGCGGAACTGAGAGAAAAATTGAGAGGAAACTGAGGAATCAGTTAAATGTAAAAATTAAAAAGGAGGGAGAGGCAGGGACAGGAAGGTGGGGAAAAGAGGGAAGAAAACAAAACCCTCTGGGAAGTGTCAATTAAGGTAAGTTAATTATTTTCTCTCTGTTTTTTTTCTCAGTTCTGTTTCAGCTTCTGAAGAAGTGGGTCTGCCCATGAGAGCTCGTTATCTAATAAATAATATTGTTAGTCTTTAAGGTGCTACAGGGCTGCTTGCTTCATTTTGCGAAGATACAGGCTAACATGGCTACCTCTGTGAATCAATAGTTGGAATAGCCCTGGTTAGCATTCATTTTAGGTGCTGGTGCTCGCTTGGCTTTTCCTTTTATTGTTTTGACATTTGGCTTTTACTTCATGTAATTGACACTCAGGACTGGGAAATGCCAATGGCCCTGGAATTTAAATGCTAGTCTAGCTGTAAAAATCTCTTCCAGTAATGATCCCCACCCCTGCTGCCTACAGTGTTTGTGTAAGTGCCTGATCTGCAGGAGGTTCAGGACTTGGTCCAGGAAATCCAGAAAGGTAATGGCTTGACACACACTGATGGAAGTAGCATTGCATTTTCTCTCAGAATTCAGCCATTGACTCTGGAGTGCCTCACAGTGCCCCTCAGACAATGCACTTCCAATGTCTTGGGACGACTCTGATGCTGAGCAAGAGTCGGAAGTCAGACAATCGGCATTCTTCAAAGCCTAAGAGTCTTTGCTCGTCAAGGAGACCCAGTGCCTAGCACTCTACGGAGATATAGCCTAGACCAACTTGCTCTATGGTGGGCGTGTAACTGATTGGAAAACTATGCTGAGAGTGGCTGTCAATGGCTGACAGTCAGTCTGGAAAGATATACTGAGTGGGGTCTTGTTGGATCTGTGTTGCTTCTGCTTCTGACCCAGTATCTTCATAAATGATGTGATTATGATGTAGAGAGTATACTAATAATGTCTGACAAGTATCAGAGAGGCAGCTGTGTTAGTCTGTAGCTTAGAGAACATCAAGAAGTCTTGTGGCACCTTATAGACTAACAGATATTTTGGTGCATGAGCTTTCGATGTCTGTAGATGATATCAAACTGGGAGGGGTGGCAAGTGCTCTGGAGGATCAGATTATAATTCTAAATGATCTAGACAAACTGGAGAAATGGTCTGAGGTAAATAGGATGAAATTCAAAAAGGACATATGCAAAATACTCACTTAGGAAGGAACAATCAGTTTCACACCTACAAAATGGGAAGTGACTGTCTGGGAAGGGTTACTGCAGAAAGGGATCTGGATGTTATAGCAGACCACAAACTAAATGTTAGCCAACAGTGTGACACTGTTGCGAAAAAAGCAAACGTCATTCTGGGATGTTTTAGCAGGAATGTTCTAAAAACACATGAGAAGAAACTCTTCCACGCTACTCAGCACTGAGAAAGCCTCAGCTGGAATAATGTGGCAGTTCTGGGTGTTACGGTTTGGGAGAGATTGGGCAAATTGGAGAAAGTTCAGAAGAGAGCCACAAAACTGAATGAAAGTCTAGAAAACATGACTTATATGGACAGAGTGAAACTAATTGTTTTATATTATCCAGTAGAAGACTGATGAGGGACATGGCAACAGTCTTCAAAAACGTAAAAGCTTGTTATAAAGAGGAGAGTGATATATTGTTCTCCTTAATCAGTGAAAGACACACAAGAAGTAACTGGCTTAACTGTAGCAAGGGATGTTTAGGTTAGACAACAGGAGAAACTTTCAATCATGGTAGTTAGGCACTGGAACAAATTACCTAGACCAGGGACTTTCAACTTTTTTTTTCATTTGTGGACCCTTAAAATTTTTGAATGGAGGTGCA
This sequence comes from Carettochelys insculpta, assembly GCF_033958435.1. NCBI lineage: Eukaryota > Metazoa > Chordata > Testudines > Carettochelyidae > Carettochelys > Carettochelys insculpta. Next base: position 382,421,021 of record NC_134137.1, on the reverse strand, counting down.
GACCCCTTTGGAAATCTTAGACAGTCTGCAGATCCCTAGTGATCTGAAGATCACAGGTGAAAGCCACTTACCCATGGCGACTGTGGAATATCTGTCACTGGAGATTTTTAAGAATAGGTTAGGCAAACACCTGTCAGGGATGGCCAAGATAAAATTTCGTCCTGCCTCCATGCAGGGCACTGGCTCTACATTTCTATGACCTTGTGATTGGGCACCAAAGTTAGATCCCCAGCTTTGGCAAGGCAGTCCCGATTACCACATACTACCTTGGTCACTTGTGTAGAGTCACTGACTCTGCACTAACATCTGATACCCACTGAGAATGATTTCACTGATGGGGCTTTGTGTGGTTTTGACATCATACAGAACTCTTGGTACTGACAACTCATGAAACGTGGGCAGCAGCTAAAGACCTTCTTTGCCCGGGGGCGCTGGTCTCCCTGATTATACAGGTGGTGAGGTTAGCAGTACCGCCTACTTCTTCGCAAGTGCCAGTGCTGTCTATGGCTTTGTCACCCTATCATTCAGTGCCAGCTTTGACATAGCTGCTCTTAGTACTTAGGACAGCCAAGGCTTCAGTACATCTTCCAAACAAACACTTGGTACGGTTGGTGGGTAAGCCCTCACTTCCAACCATAGATCTTGGCTGCCAGTCCTTTGTACTCCATCCAGTAATCTTCTTCCATGGTCCTCCAGTTATTCCTATACCTGTCTGGAGTCAGATCTTACATGTCCCAAGTATATTACAGGAGGCCTCATGTTGCCTTCCTCCTCATGATGCTCAAGGCCTGGGTACTGATGTTTCCACAGGAGCAGATTGAGGGATATGGCTATGGGATACCTATAATTGGGGTGCAGCATCTTACCATGGCCATGCTGGAATCTGTGGAGCATGCTCCTAACTTCTTGAGCTTCTCCCACAGCGGGAATGTTCAAGTCTCCTCCAAGGGAAAGAGTCATGCCCTGTGCCGATCTAAGTTCTGACTTTGGTAGTCACCAAGAACCAGAGGTATTACATGCCATGACTGGTATCAGCTGCATTAGCTCACTACAACAACCAGGGCACCACCCTGTACGGCCTTTCCAAGTACACCTTTCTCCTCTCCTGATGAAGCGATAGTGTGGAATCATCCATCCCCAATTTAGGATGATTCTAAGACCTATCAAGAGTTATGAAAAAGAGCAGACAGCTCTGCTGGTGTGCAGGTAGAAATGGTGCAGAATGATTGTAAATTGGTGGGCATCTTGCATATTTAAGGGTCTGATAGAGTAGTTCTGCCAATTAATTAAGCCATCTTGGAGTCCACAAAAAGTTGGAATGACCCTGGCATCTCTTCCATCTACTGCTGAGAGAACAGAGGGGAGACGCCAAGTACCACTTCAAGGTCCCAAGAACTTCTGTATGCAGCTCACCCTTGTTCTTTGGTTGGGTCTGCACACAACAAAAAATCACATCACAGATGTTCCAAATCTACCCGCAATGACACAGAATCAAAAAATGCTGATCTTTTTGGTCGAAAAATGTATTGTGCTCTGGATACAATACAGAATTACAAGTCACCTGGCTGTCTTGACCAGATATCATTTCTCTGTGTGGGACAATATGGCTAAATTAATCAATAACTGCTACATGAGGCTATGCAAGAATATTAGGCCCTGCTTAATGAAGATTAGTAGTCAGAGCCCTGTTGCAGTCAGCTCTGGATGGTGCAGGCTCTGTGGCAGGCGTGCCAGAACCTGCGCTCCCAATACAACACTCCACTTGGCTGCAGCCTGGAACCCCAGCAAAGGGCCAGCAGACAGGTGAGATTTCCCAGTACAGCATTCTAATTTGTTTGTGGGGAAATGGACTAAACTCTGCATTTCCTGGAAGACTCCAGGGAAGCTCTAAAGTTGGTGGGTGTTTACACATGGTCCTAAAAGGAATCAGTTTCAATGTCCACTACGGCAGATGTACGCCTTGTACCCACCAGGGCAGCTGGAACACTGGAAGAGGTGCTGCAAATCCCAAAGCAGGAGACGACCAACTCCTCTTCCTGCGATAGTAACTGGTAACACATGCCAGCAACACAGACTGTCTGAGCCCTCCGTCAAGGCCAGCATGTCACTATGCTGGGAGCTGATCTCCCTCTGTCTCTTCCTCTAGCAGTAGGTTGTCATGGTCCTGTTTGCAAGGTGTCCAGAGCCATATCACAACTGATTACTGGGTCTGGGTCTGGGTTTGGGTTTGGCAGCTTGTCAGTGTTCCCCAACATCTCCCATTTCACTGTTCCCTCCCAGAGACTGAGCTCACAGTCCCGCTGTCCTTCCAGAACTGCAGTTTCTTTACAGCCAGAGCCTCTAGGACAGGTAACTCCATAGTACTGGGGAGACAAATTTTATTCCTGAGATTTTCCCATTCCAAAGTCTGAGAGAGGCCTCAGGCCTATCCTTGGACTGCAGATCCTGAACAAATACAAAGCAAAGAGAAAGTCACATGGTTACCTGGCCTCTGTTATCCTCTTCCTAGATCCCAAGAATTGGCGTGCTGCCCTCAGGTTGCACAGGCATGATGTACGTACTCCAGACCATCTTCCAGAGCCACAGGATCTTTCCTTGCGACAAAGGCCTATTATCAATTCACAGCCCTCTTATTTAGTTTGTCTCAGCCCCTCAAGTCCTGACAGTGTTCGGCAGTGGTGCTGGTACCTCTCTGAAGGGCAGGCCACTAGGGCCGTGTCTACATGTGCATGCTACTTCGAAGTAGCAGTGCCAACTTCGAAATAGCTCCCGTCACGGCTACACGTGTTGGGTGCTATTTCAAAGTTGAAATCAACGTTAGGTGGCAAGACGTCGAAGTCGCTAACCCCATGAGGGGATGGGAATAGCGCCCTACTTCGAAGTTGAACGTCGAAGTAGGGCACGTGTAGACGATCTGCGTCCCGCACCATCGAAATAGCGGGGTCTGCCATGGCGGCCCTCAGCTGAGGGGTTGAGAGACGCTCTCTTTCCAGCCCCTGCGGGACTCTATGGTCATCGTGTGCAGCAGCCCTTAGCCCAGGGCTTCTGGCTGCTGCTGCCGCAGCTGGGGATCCATGCTGCATGCACAGGGTCTGCAACCAGTTGTCGGCTCTGTGGATCTTGTGTTGTTTAGTGCAACTGTGTCTGGGAGGGGGCCCTTTAAGGGAGTGGCTTGCTGTTGAGTCTGCCCTGTGACCCTGTCTGCAGCTGTTCCTGGCACCCTTATTTCAATGTGTGCTACTTTGGCGTGTAGACGTTCCCTCGCAGCGCCTATTTCGCTGTGGTGCTGCCCAACATCAAAGTTGAACGTCGACGTTGCCAGCCCTGGAGGACATGTAGACGTTATTCATCATCAAAATAGATTATTTCGATGTCACTACATCAAAATAAGCTACTTCGATGTAGCGTGCACGTGTAGACGCAGCCTAGGTGTTCCTGTACTGGAATGATTGGTTGATATGAGGACAATCTACATGTCATATATAGGTCTGCATCGAAACAGTCCCCTCCTCCTTTCATTCATTGGGCCAGCTGATCATCAAGGACAAGTCAGTGTTGCTTCCAATGCAACCAGGATTCTTTCCAGCCAGAAGAAGTTCATCTCTGTCCTCCTTCCTGGACAGCATTGGTACGCTGATCTCTTGAATCTTTCCATCCTGGACTCCATGACTCTTGCTCTAGTCAGACTTAAGTTCCCAGACCACAACCAGCTGTTGCACCCCAACCCTTTCAGCTTTCATCTGGCAGCTGGGATGGTCAGTGGTTACCAATTCAGAGCTGGAGTGTTCCAAAGAGGTTCAGACCATTCTTCTAAATTACAGCAGGCCATCCCCCAGGTACAACTATGTGATGAAATGGAGACCTTTCTTGGTGTGGCCCCACCAGCAGCGTCTGCTTCCTGGGTACTGTTCTCTTTGCTCATTGGAACGTTTATGCAATGTGAAAGAAAACGGGTCTCTTTTACTTCTCTGAAGGCTTGTCTGGCAGCAATTCCAGCATTCTCTCCACTACAGAGGAGGGGTCTGATTTTGCAGCCCGAAGGTTTATGGTTTTCAAAAGGACTGGAGAGGCACTTTCCATGAGCAGAGACCGCACACCTCCATGGGACCTGCACTTCTGCCTCTCTCAAAAGCAGCTGTTACTTCCACCAGAGGGAGGAGCTGGGCTTTGGGCATTAGTTCCAGACTCCCATATGCAGTTTGTTATACAGGTTGAACCTCTCTAATGCAGTACTCTCAGGATGTGACCAGTGATGGACAAGAGGATTTGCCAGATCATGGGAGGTCAGTGTTGTCTAGCAGCATAACCAATGCTTCCACTGCTTACAGGGCTCCTAGAAGACATTTGGAGTAAATTACAGCTAAATAACATCACAGAACACTGAGAGCCAATGAAAGGCTAGAAACAAACTTTATAGGACGATTGGAAACTTGGCCACACCCATAAGTGGTCATCCAGCTAAGTAAAATCGTGCTGGACTATGGATGTTGCCAGACGAGAGTGTTCTGGCATAGAGAGGTTCAACCTGTAATGACAAGCTACAGGTATGTCCACTATGGCATGGGCTGATTCCCACCTTAACTAGTATATTCACCAGCCTGTTTTGTAAAGCCTCCTTTGTACTGAGACAAAGTGAAGTTTCATAATCTGGTTGTCCGCAGGACTTTAGCTTTGTACCTGGACAGAACTAAGCAGTTTACAGAGCTCTCTCCTAAGCCTCAAGAACTGATGCTAGATTTGGGAAGGTTGTGCTGCAGCCATGGCACAGATAAACACTGAACCCCTCCTCCATTCTGGTCTGGTTGTGAGCCACCTAATGTGGAATGGACAAGTGCAGTCACTCACAGAACTGAAATGGTTACCTGTCTGTTCTGTAACTTGTTCTTTGAGGAGCCTTGCACACAGCCATCCCACGACCCTCCCTCCTTCCCCTCTGTATCTGCATGTATGTCCTGGATTCCAGTGTGAAAAAGCTGAGGGAGGGTACACTGGCTCTGCTCTTTGCACAGCTGCTGGGATCATGCCTGTGTGAAGTGTGTATGCGCAGCTCCAGTTGGTATGCCCTGCAAGAAACTTCAGCTGTTGTGCTCCATGCCTGGGGCATACATACTCCTCGTGTGCAAGGGACGTGTGCAAGCCATCTCACGGAACAGCAGTTACAGGGCAGGGTGGTAACTTTTCCTTTTCCTTGGGCCCAGCCTGTCCAGCTGTGGTGAGTCTGGGTAATGACAGGCTTGGGGAGGATGTGGCCAGGACAATGGAGTGCACTTGTCTATGCATTTCCCATGGTTAGTTATGCCCTGGTGCATGGCAGTGCATGTCTGTCAAGGAGCTGACAGGTTGGGTGTGAGTGTGCGTTTTGAATGTGTATGCGTGTGCCTGCCTTCTCGTGTGTGCATGTGTGTATGTGTGTGTGCCTGCCTACCCACTTGTGCATGTGTGCACCTCCCTGTTCACATGTGCATGTGTGTGCCTTCCTGATCATATGTGCTTGTGTATGCACACATGTGTGCCTGTCCACTCGTGTGTGCACATGTGTATGTGCTGGCCTCCGTGTATGCGCTTGTCTGTGCCCATGTGTGTACATGTGTGTATGCCTGCCCAGTTGTGTGTGCATGTGTTTGTGCCTGCCTGCTCATTAGTGCTTGTGTGTGCATATGTGCATGTGTCTGCCTGCTTGTGTGTGTGCCTGCGTGCTGCTGTGTGCATGTGTGTGCCTCATATGCTGTGGGGGGTTGGGGTGAGTATGCCTGCATGCTGCATTGTGCATATGCTGCAGGGGTGAGTGTGCCTGCATGCTGGGTTGTGCATATGCTGTGGGGGGGGGGGGCAGGGTGAGTGTGCCTGCATGCTGCATTGTACATATGCTGCAGGGGTGAGTGTGCCTGCATGCTGGGTTGTGCATAAGCTGTGGGGGGCGGGGTGAGTGTGCCTTCATGCTGGGTTGTGCATATGCTGCGGGGGGCAGGGTGAGTGTGCCTGCATGCTGGGTTGTGCATATGCTGCGGGGGGCAGGGTGAGTGTGCCTGCATGCTGGGTTGTGCATATGCTGCGGGGGGCAGAGGTGAGTGTGCCTGCATGCTGGGTTAGGTGTGTGCATGTCACAGGCAGACGTGACTCTCACCCAGCAGGTGGAACAGAAGGGTTATTAGGCCACAGGGACACAGCACAGAACAGATTTGTCAGCACAGAAACCAGAAGCCGTCAGTACAATCCATCTTGGGGAGAAGGGGCCCTGAGCTGGGGCCCTGGTCCTCCTTCCTCCCTCTCCAGCCTGACAAGAGTGCCCCACCCAACTGCCCAGTCCCAATTAAAACCATCCAGGACCCTCCCCCACCTTTGTCTGGCTTCTCAGGGAAGAAAGGTGTCACCTGGTTGCCTAATTTACAAAGGGCACAGCCTTTGTCCATCCAAACAAAAAGCAGCCATGTAGGACTTTAAAGACTAACAAAATAACTTATTATGTGAAGAGCTTTCGTGAGACAGACCCACTTCTTCAGATCTCTTTGTCTACATGTGAGAAGTCATCACAATGAAACTCCCATTACCACTATGCACTGATGCTGTGCCTAGGGAAACTAAGGCACACACCTGGAGTCACTACAGACGGTAGGAAACACAGGCAACATAACAAGTGAAATTAAATCTTCACAAACCCTACTTTGTTATATAGGGTTGTGCATCTGCTGCGGGGTGTTTGTGAGTGTGCCTGTATGCTGAGCTGTGCATGTACTGCAGGAGAGGGGTGTGTGACTGTGTCTGCATGCTGAGCTGTGCATGTGCTGCAGGGGAGGGAAGTGTGAGTGTGTCTGCATGCTGAGCTGTGCATGTGCTGCAGGGGAGGGAAGTGTGAGTGTGTCTGCATGCTGAGCTGTGCATGTGCTGCAAGGAAGGGGTGTGTGAGTGCGTCTGCATGCTGAGCTGTGCATGTGCTGCAGGGTGTTTGTGAGTGTGTCTGTATGCTGTGTTGTGCATGTGCTGCAGAGGAGGGGCGTGTGAGTGTGTCTGTATGCTGAGCTGTGCATGTCCTGCAGGGCAGGGTGTGTGAGTGTGTCTGCAGGCTGGGTTGTGCATGTGCTGCAGGGAAGGAGCGTGTGAGTGTGTCTGCAATCTGAGCTGCCTATGTGCTGCGGGGTGTTTGTGAGTGTGTCTGCATGCTGGGTTGTGCATGTGCTGCAGGGGAGGGGTGTGTGAGTATGTCTGCATGCTGAGCTGCGTATGTGTCGCGGGGTGTTAGTGAGTGTCTGTATGCTGGGTTGTGCATGTGCTGCAGGGGAGGGGTGTGTGAGTGTACCTGCATGCTGGGTTGTGCATGTGCTGCAGGGGAGGGGTGTGTGAGTGTGCCTGTATGCTGGGTTGTGCATGTGCTGCAGGGAAGGGCGTGTGAGTGTGTCTGCATGCTGAGCTGCCTATGTGTCGTGGGGTGTTTGTGAGTGTGTCTGTATGCTGGGTTGTGCATGTCCTGCAGGATGTTAGTGAGTGTATCTGCGTGCTGGGTTGCGCATGTGCTCCAGGGGAGGGGTGTGTGAGCCTGTCTGTATGTGGAGCTGTGCATGTGTGCCTGCGGGCTGGGTGGGTGTGTGCTGTGGAAGGGAGTGAGTGTGACAGGCAGGGCTCTGTTACACTGTGCTGAGTGAAGCGTTCTCGTGACAGCTGTCAGGGGCATGCAGAGCTGCCAATCGCAGAGGAGCTGTGGGCTGGAGCAGGGGTCGCTGGGCAGGCTCTCTGGGTTGCACTGCAGACTGGATGATTGGAATGCACCTTCCCAGTTGTACAGTCAGTGACTGTTCTGAGCTGCTGCATATTGGAACCATCCCAGGGCTGTTAGTTGTGCAGATGCACTGAGCTTGCCTCCCTGCCTGGCCTCAGGGCCTTGCAGTGCTCTGATAGAGACCAGTGATGGAGCCGAGGAGAGGGGGAGCCCAGGCAGGACTGCCTAGGCTTGGAGCTTGGGTTCCCTGCTCCTCTTGGTGCAGCATGTTGGGTGAGGGGGAAGGTGGCTCGTTTCGCTGAGCTCAGCACATATTTGTAGCACCAGAACGTAGGAGCCCCTCTGACCTCTAGGACGGGAGCCCTGTCCCTGCCCTGCCTGTACAAGAAGGGAAGATGCTGGGTGCGACTGTCTACTCAGGGCACTATGGTGCTGCTCCTCCAGAGATGTCAGGACCCAGGGTGCTAAGACCTGGGGCTGACATTGCCAGCAGCATGCCTCCTCGGCCCCATGCAGGCCCACTGAGGACAAGTCCAGGCCGAGGGCCAGCTAGTCACGGGTCTGTCCCATGCATGCACAAGCCCACAGAGCTACCAGCAGCATGGTCAGGGCTCCTGCAAGCCCGCTAGACACACAAACCCAAAGGCCCCAGCTCTGGCCACTGCCCCGCCCCTTTCCTGAGGCTATGCCCCTGTCCTGCCCTTCTTGGAGGTCCCCCATTGAGTCGCTCCATCCTCCCTTCAGTCACTGGCTCTCCCCGCATCCTCACTTTCCCTGGGCAGCCAGGGTTGAGGAGTAGGAGGGAGAGAAGGTGCAGGCTCTGTGAGGGAGTTTGGGTGCAGAGTGCAGGCTGTGAGCTGAGACGGGAGCCTGGGGTGCAGGAGGGTTCTGTGCATGTCTTGGGTGGCTCCCGAGACACTGGCACACACCTCTGGAAGTGGATACTAGGCAGCAGGCCAGGGTACTCCAAGCACCAATACCCACCGACACTGGCCCCAATGGCTCCCATTGGCTGCAGCTGCTGGCTTATGGGAGCTGCAGATTCAGCATCTCGGAGAGGAGCGGTATGCAGAGACCCCCTGCCCCTGCCCTCAGGGGCTGCAGGGACAGAGCCAGCTGCTGCCAGAAGAGGTGTGGTGTGAGGCCAGGCAAGAAACCTGCCTTAACCCTGCGGCACCAGTGGCGGTGGCAGCCCTTGGGCCCTTTTAAATAACCTGGGCCCCTGGGCAAGTGCCCCTTTTACCCCTGCCACTGGTGTGCCTAGCTGCAGGTACAGCCACTGACTAGGGAATAGCTCAGAGGAGCTGACAGGAGAGTGGTTAGCTGTGGTCAGGCAGTCATATGCTGTCCCTTTCAGGTGGCTAGGCCAGCTCCTTCCTGCAGAGCCCATCAGGAGAATGAGGCCAATGAGCTTGAGGCAGAGGGAGAGGAGAGCTGCCAGGGTCCCTTCTCCACGCATGTTCTCGTGAAAACTAGATGCCTGACCATCCTGGCCTGTCCCAGTGCAGCAGCAAGATTCAGTGATACTAGGATTGATAGAAAACAACACAAATAATGGATTGCCAGTGTATTCTGGGCTTGGGCGGGCTGCCATGAGAGGGGGCTGCTGCAATGCATTCTGGGTGGGTGGGACTGTATGGCATGGGGGCTGCTGCAATGCATTCTGGGTGGGTGGAGACAAGCTTCATAGTTTGGGGGCTGCTCCAGTGCGTTCTGTGTGGATAGGGCTGCAGGACACTAGGGCTGCTGCAATGCATTCTGGATGGGTGGGGCTGCAAGGCGCAGGGGCTACTGCAGTGCATTCTGGGTGGGTTGGACTGCCGGGCTCTGGAGCTTCTGCAGTGCATTCTGGGTGGGTTGGACTGCTGGGCTCTGGAGCTTCTGCAGTGCATTCTGAGCCTGGGAGGGCTGTTGTGCTTTGGAGGCTGCCACTAGGGTTGCCAAGTTTTTGATCAGAATGCCCAGTCAAAAAAGGATCCCGGCGGCCGTGGTCCACACTTCTGGCTGGGACATTTAAAGTCTGTGCACCAGGGCTAAGGCAGGCTCCCACTGGCTCCTGGAGCCATTTGGCGTGTCCTTGCAGCCCCGAGCAGGAGGCTCCGTGCACCGCTTCTGCCTCAAGAGCTGGCTTTGCAGCTTCCATTGGCTGGGAATGTGGCCAGTGGGATCTGCAGGGGAAGCTCCTGTGGATGGGGGCAGCATTCATAGCTGCCTGGCTGTGCCATAGCCTAGGGGCTGCAGGGACACACCTGCCACTTCCAGGAGCCTCCTGAGGTAAGTGCTACCCAGAGCCCGTACCCCCTCCTGCACCCCGAACCCCTGCCCCAGCCCTGAGCCTCCTCCCACACCCAAATCCTCCCAGAGCCCGCACTTCCTGCCACACTCTGAACCCTTTAGTCCCAGTCCAGAGCCCTCACCCAGCTCTCTGCCCTGGCCCTTTGTAATATAGGGTGGTTTTCCAGGCACTGCTGAGAGGGCCAAACTGAGGCAAATTGCTTAAAATTGGGCTACTTACAGACCAAGGCTGGGGTCCTCCACTGTATGGCAACAAACCATTCACACAGAACACATCTATTGTCTCACTGGCCAGCAAGAAGTCACACAAGCAATTCCTTCAGACACTCCAGCTTCCCTTGTGCCACTACGAGTCCCCTACTTACACAGATGAGATGTTATAGAAAACCAATCTCATCAAATCCACACAGGTTCATCCACTCCCAAAAGATCAGCCACATAGAATAATAGGGCTGGAAGGGACCTCCAGGAGGTCATTTAGTCCAGCCCCCTGCTTCAAGCACGATCAACCCCCACTAAGTCATCCCAGCCAGGACCTTGTCCAGCCAGGACTTAAAAACCTCTAGGGATGGAGAATCCACCACCTCTCTAGGCAACACATTCCAGTGCTTCACCACCCTTCTGGTGAAGTAGTTTTTCCTAATATCTAACTGACAACTCTCCCTCTTCAAATTCAGACGATTATTCCTTGTTCTGTCATCTGACACCACTGAGAACAGTTTCTCACCCTCCTTTTTAGAGCTCCCCTTCAGGAAGTTGAAGGCTGCTATTAAATCACCCGTAAGTCCTCTCTTCTGTAAACTAAACAAGCCCAAATCCCTCAGCCTATCCTCATACGTCTTGTGCTCCAGTCCCTTAATCATTGTATTGCCCTCTGCTGAACCTGCTCCAGGAAATCTACATCCTTTTCATACTGGGGGCCCCAAAACTGGACACGATATTCCAGATGTGGCCTCACCAGTGCCGAATAAAGAGGAATAACCACTTCTCTAGATCTGCTCAAAATGCTCCTCCTAATGCACCCCAGTATGCCGTTAGCCTTCTTGGCTACAAAGGCACACTGTTTACTCATATCCAGCCTTTCATCCACCATAACCCTTCGCTCCCTTTCCACTGGACTGCTGCTGAGCCAGTGGGTCCCCAGCCTGCAACAATGCTTGGGATTCTTCTGCCCCAGGTGCAGGACTCTACACTTCTCCTTGTTGAAATGCATCCGCTTTCTTTTGGCCCAGTCCTCCAATTTATCCAGGTCCCTCTGGATTCTCTCTCTACCCTCCAATGTATCTACCTCTCCCCCTAGTTTTGTGTCATCCACAAACTTGCTGAGAGTGCAATCTAGTCCCTCATCCAGCTCATTAACAAAGATGTTGAATAAAACTGGCCCCAGAACCGAGCCTTGCGGCACTCCACTTGAAACAGACCGCCATCCAGATATTGAGCCATTGACCACTACCCGTTGGGCCCAGCCATCAAGCCAGCTTTCTATCCATCTTATAATTCAAGGATCTAATCCATATTTCCTTAACTTATGGACGAGAATGTTGGTCAATGTATACTTAGATCTTATCCAAAAGAGCACACTGGGCCAATCCCTTAGAATCTAAACTCTAAAGATTTATGAATAAAAAGAAAGATGAGGGTGAGAGTAAACTGTTAAAGCAATCAAATTCCAGACATTGGTCACAAAGTTCTTGACGCAGGTTTGCAGCAGATGGAATAGTTGCTATCATAAAAGTCTCTGGAGTACATGCTTTGTTAGGAGGGGTCAGCGATCCCTCCAGGCTCGGTTCAGAGCAGAGATGTTCCTGAAGTGATGAGCTAGACTGAAGACTGAAGACAAAATGGAGGAGCCTTGGAGTCCCCTTTATACCCTTGCCCATGTGGAGGGAAATCCGCGTTCCTCCCTGTGTGGAAGGAGGTTTGCAATGGAGCCTGCTGCATGAGCAGATCACCTGTCCATGTCCGTTGGGGCATTCTGCCATTGGCAGCCTCCCTGGGTACACACCCACAGCCACATTCCTCACATGTGGCTTGGAGTCCAGAGCCACTTCCCCTGGCTAGGAAACCTTCACTGCGGGTCACTGTGCCTCCAGCCGGGTTCTCCAAGAGACAACAGCTCCAACTACAAATACAGGGCCAATACTTACATATCTCATATAAAAGTGACACAAATATATAAGCAGCACAAACAGATTCAGTGATTCACCAGCTTTCATTAGATACCTCGCTTGGCCCACTTGGCACAAGATTTGATGCAAACCTAGGACAGTTACAATAATGCTCTCATGTGCATTTTAAAACTAATAAAGTCACACCCTTACCCACAGCCTGCATGCCACGCCTGGCAGGGCTGCCATGGCACAAGGGTTGTCGTAGTGATGTGTGGGCAGGGGGGCTGCCATAGCATGGGGTGGTGGCGCAGTACATGGTGGGCAGGAGGTTTGCCATGGTATGGGAGTTATAGTGATTTGTGTGTGGCGGGGGGCTGAGTTAGTGAGGGGCTGTTGTGGCATGAGAGCTGTCTCAGTGCATTGTGGGTGGGGTGGGGGGGCTGCCATGGCACGGGGGGGCTGCAGCAGTGCATTGTGGGTGGGGTGGGGGGCTGCCATGGCACGGGGGGGGCTGCAGCAGTGCATTGTGGGCAGGGGCAGGCTGCTGTGGGACCGTGTCTGGTGCACTGCATGCTGGCTTTTTCAAAAGCGAGGTCAGATGAGCTGATCACAGTGGTTCCTTTGAGCCTTGGAATGCATGAATAATTTATGAAAGAGCCTGGAAGGAAGTTGATGCCCTGGCCAGAGATGTAGCTGAGTCTGCGTAACTCTGGCAACAGGCAAACACTGTGTGGATGGTGGCTTGGCTCCTGTCAGCATCATGGCACCTGCAATCCGGCTCCGCATGGCTGAGTTAAACCCCTCCTGAGAGTGAAATGTTTGTGCAAATTCTTACAAATGGTCTGTCCCTGCTCCCTGCCCCAGGCGGCTTATTGGGATGGGCCCTGTGTAACATGAGAAGCAGGCTCATCAGGGGACTCGGTTGTATCATTAAATATTGAAGTAGCCTTCCCAGCTGCAGCGAACTCTCCTCTCCGCAGCAGCTCTCTGCTGGGGCTGCTGACTGGGAATGGGGTCTGTGCTGAGCCCCGGACTGCGCAGTAAGGAGTGTCCTATTGCAGTAAGTCCTCTCCCCATGCAGCACAGCGTCTTTCTGTCCAAGGGGCTGGCTGATTCCCCGGAGCAGCTCCTCTGGAGGCAGCATTCCTCTCTCAGCCTCCCCGTTTTCAGCAGGAGCTTGTTCTTGGGGTGCTCTTTCTCAAGGTGTTCCCAGTCCAGGGCAGGGCAGTAGGAAATGGCTGTGAGGAGCCAGGGGTATTTCCCCAGGGAATGGCCCTGGGCTCTGGGCTGCACTGCATCTTGCCAAAGCTAACTCCCAGTCCCAGAGCCTGCAAGCTCTCACTGGAGAAGAGGCTGATTTTCTTATCTCATTTAAGGAGTGGTTTGAATTTCCTACAGCAGCCACCTGCTTTTTATAGCCCTTTAAGGCGAGTTCAAAGAATAGCAGGAAAAGCTGCAGTCTACAAGCTCTCAGTTGAGAAAGCCATTGTTCTAGGGAGCAAGGGAGGTAAGCTCCAGCTCGGCTGGGCTGGGGCAATCTCTTTTTGTCCAGGGGAGTGCCCAGCACTTATAGCACAGATGCTTGCAGGGCAGCCCACAGCACCCCTTGCTTTGGGTACAGAGGTGTGGCCCAGTTCCCAGCCTGCAGTGTAAAGACAGAGAGCTAGCCCATGGCATGCTGGGACTGAAGGCTCAAAATCTGCAATGTGAGGGCAGCTGCAGTGCTCTCAGTTTGATCCATGCTAGGTGACTTTCAAGGGCTGCCCTCAGCTTCCCCTTGGGGCATCTGGAGCTCTGGCAAGAGGTTATCTACCTTCCAGCACATAGTGACACTCCTAGGAGATGTCCTGAGACTTGCTGATGCAGATCAGGAATTTGCTCCTCTCTCATCTTGGGGAAGAGCTAATCTGGGAAGCGAGGCAGAGAGGCTCCAGGGTGTGGGCTGAGTGGTGTGGAGGGAGGAGCTCTAGGAGCAGCCAAGCCTGGGGAGAAGGTCTGAGCTGGAAACCATCAGGTGGTGGTAATGTACTCAGAAGGCCAGTGGAGTCTGAACCCTGCCTGTAGGTGGGGAATGGAGTATGTTCCTGGGGTTTAGCTTTGAGCATCAGTTGTTTTTTTTTAATTTCTGGAGTGTCTCCTAAAGAGGTGTTTCGCTTTTTCTCCCTGGTGTGCTGGGTCTGGTGGGACAGGTGGGCAGTATGGCAGCCCAGTCTTCGTTGGCCTGCCTTGCTCTCGGGCAGGGATCAGCAACTCCCAGCACAGATGCCAAGAGTGGCAAGTGAGACAATTTTCTTCGGCGTGCAAGGCAGGAGCTCAGCCCTATCTTCCTCCCCCATATAGCCAGGATCTAGCTCAAAGCCAGGCTGCCTGTGAGTTAACCAAAGACCAGCTAATGCTACCAATCACCACCTAAATGGCAAAGCTCTGCGTCTTATAGAATCATAGAATCATAGAACAATAGAGCTGGAAGAGACCTAAGAAGCCATCAAGTCCAGCCACCTGCCCAAGGCAGGACCAAACCCCATCAGATCAGCCCAGGCAGGGCTTTGTCGAGCCGAGACTTAAACTTAATTTATTTATGAAGCTGTTGTGAGTAGGACTATTAGTGACTTTAAAAAGTACCACTGGCCCTCGGACTGTACGTAGAGGTCAAAAGGTCAAATTTCGGCACTCCACTTTGGAAAGGTTGCCAACCCCTTCTCTAGGTTATAGCTGGAGAAAAGAATGATTGACATGCTAGCAGCTGGTCCAGCTGTTGCCCCTGATGTTGCTGTGAGTGGTGGACAGGCTGCTACATATCTTGGGGACACAGGCAGGCTCCCCAGTATGATGGAGCCACAGGCAGCCCCACTGTTCCCTGCTGGCCTCATGACCACAGGCAGCCTCTCTGTTTCACTCTGGCCTCATGGCCACTGGTGGCCCTGGTGTTCCCTGCTGGCCTCACTGCTGGCCATGTGCTCTGCTCTGTCTGGCTCCCATGCTCCTGGAGGTGCAGCTGGTCTGGTAAGCATGGACCCTTCATGGCAGTGTTGGAGTTTCTGAGCACTGGGGTCTGTGGTTGCAGGGCTGCGGTAGAAGCTGGCTTTGTCCTGTGTTTTTCTGTTCTCATTATGCTGTTCTGGGGAGGGAGGTGGTGCCTGCAAGCAAAAGGGTGTCTGGGATCTACGTGCAAAAAGAAGGCTGATGGGCATGAACGCTAGCAAGCAAGCCTATTGTGTAAAAGGCAATTAGCTCCTTTGTGGAGCAAGAGAGCAGAAACAATAGCAGCTACAAGCCAAGGCACTGGCCGTGGGGTTAGGCCTGAGCAAGAGGTTTCCTTGTGGATTGATCTTGAGGGCAGGGACTGGGGCATTGACTGGCTGCAGCTGTGTGCAGTCAGGAAGGGAGCTGGAGAAGCCGTCAGGAGTGTGGCCGCAAAAGGGATCAGAGAGGGTTCCTTGGGACACAGGGCAGACTAGCAAGGAATTGTGAACCTGCCTGCTGTTGGGCAGAAAACAGGCTTGCATCAAAGAAATATCCAGCTCATAGAATCAGTTTCTCCTCCTACCAGAAACAACACAGAAGGCACTGGATTTTGGCTCACGTCTCAGGCTGAGGGGCAACAATACTAGGCCAGCACAAGAGTCCTGCACCCGTAAGAGATGAAAACAGAGACAACTGATAGTGTTTGCACCAGGACCCAAGCCGTATTGGGTGCCTGTATTATTGTGACTATCCAAAGCCAATGCAATGGCCCAGGGTAAAACGTGTCTCTGACGCAGCAGCAGCCAGCTCAGATCCACAGACTTGCACTGCAGGCCTAACAATGGTGGGGACAGGTTCTGCCATCTCCCAAGGGAGGAGGGGCCTAGGCTGTGCCCCAGCCCCATGAAAACGTCCACACTGCTGCTTGTGGCCTTGTAGAGCGAGTCTCACCAGCCCAAGCCTGTTTTCCTTGGCTCTGAACCTGGCTGCAGCAGGTTCTTGTGCTGGGCAGGGACAAGCTCTCTGTGTGCTCTCCTCTGGGCCAGGGTTCTTGATTTCTGTGCCCCTTTTTAGCTTGTTTTCCCAGGGCTCAGTAAGTGGCACAAGCTGCTGTGGATGCTGTGAGCCTGCAGTGCTAGTGGTAGCCCAGAGGTGTCACAGGAGGAAGGGAACTAGAGTGCTGAAACTCCTGGCCCTGTCAGGTGTTGCCCAGCACTGGATGTGCTGGGGCCAGTGGCTCCAGCAATCCCTGGGCAGATGCGATCTCAAGCCAGGTGCCTCTGTGTGTAGTAAAGCACAAAACACCAGGTAAAGTCCATGCGAGAACAAAGCGTCTCTTCTCTGTTGCACCAGCATGAGCTGGCATGCTGGCCAGGGCTACCTGTCTCAGCTGACAGGCTTGTCCTTTTCGATTTAAAGGTGTAATGCAATGAAAACAAAAGCATAAAAGTTACAATCTAAACACATCATAGCTCATCTGCATAATTTATTCCTCTTTATTGGCTCCAATAATAAACTCATAAATTCCTTTCCCTGGTTGGCAGAGCTGCATTTCATGGTTCTGAGGAGATGTTAATGTTATGAGCATTGAATTTATCTGTGGAATTGCCTCCTCTGCAGATGAATGCCTTTGACAGCATTGAAAATGTATTCAGCCAACGCCACATTCCGCAGGGTCAGACATACCCATTTGTAACTTGGTGCCTGACTGGGCCCAGCTTGTCAGAGGAGTCAGAGCTGGGGACAGACATTAGCTGTGCAGTGCCTGGGGCACTGGTTACCAGTACCAGGAAATGGGGTTGAGGAGCAGAAGCAGTGGGAAGTATCACACTGGAGGGGATTCCCATCCACTGGGGCATTTAAAACAGTCCCCACATGTGTAGGGCAAATTGCATTAGCAGTGGCCAGGCTGGATTAGATCCTAATAGGGACAGATGCTGCAGAGAAAAGTAAGAATCCCACAGAAGCAGATGGGGGTCATCTGTCCCCCATGAGGGTCTCACCATGATCTCTGATCATTTGAGTTTGGCAGAAGCCCTGAAGCAGGAGGTTCAATGTCCCTTCCAAAAATGTATCTTTATTAGCTGAGAACATAAGACTGTTCTTCAGATAGCCACACTGGGTCAGACCAATGGTCCATCTAGCCCAGTATCCTTCCTTTCAGCAGGGCCAGTGCCAGGTGCCCAGAGGGAGTGAACAGAGCAGGGCAATTTATCAAGTGATCCATCCTTGTTGCCTGGCAGTCAAGGGATGAGGGCACTCGGAGCATAGGGTTGCATCCCTGACCACCCTCCCTAATAGCTACTGAGGGACTTATGCTCCAGAAGCTTGTCTAATTCTGTTTTGCACCCAGTTACAGTTTTGCACTTCAACATCCCTTGCCAAAGAGTTTTACAGGTTGGCTATGAGATGTGCAAAGAAGTAATCCCTTTTCTTTGCCTTAAACTTTCTTCCTATTAATTTCATTGGGTGACCTCTGATGCTCGTACTATGGGGAGGGCGAATAACACTCCCTGACTCTCTTTCTCCACACCAAGCATGATTTTATAGACCTCTGTCTAGCACATTCCCCCTTAGAGGAACAGTCCCAGGCCTTTGTAATCTCTCCTTACATGAGAGCTGTTCCATGCCCTTTGTTACTTTACTTGTCTTTGTACTTTTTCCAAACCTAATATATTTCTGACATGGGGTAAGCAGAGCTGCACACAATATTCAGGGTGTGGGCAAACCATGTCTTATGATATTTTGTGTCATATTATCTATCTTTACCTAATGCTCTGTTAGCTCTTTTCACTGTCGCTGCACTTTGAGCAAATGATTTCAGAGAACTATCCATGGTGATTCCAAGATCCCCTTTTTGAATGGTTATAGCTAATTTAACTCCATCATGATGGGGTCAAATTTAGCTACGACAGATCAGGAAAGGGATCTTGGAGTTATAGTGGATAGTTCTCTGAAGACATCCACGCAGTGTGCAGCGGCAGTTAGTAAGGCAAATAGGATGTTAGGAATTATTAAAAAAGGGATAGATAATAAGACAAAAGATATCATACTTCCCCTGTATAAAACTATGGTACGCCCACATCTTGAGTACTGCGTGCAGATGTGGTCTCCTCACCTCAAAAAAGATATATTGGCATTAGAAAAGGTTCAGAAAAGGGCGACTAAGATGATTAGGGGCTTGGAACGGGTCCCATATGGGGAGAGGCTAGAGAGACTGGGACTTTTCAGTTTGGAAAAGAGGCGATTGAGGGGCGATATGATAGAGGTATATAAAATCATGAATGGTGTGGAGAAAGTGAATATAGAAAAATTATTTACCCTTTCCCATAATACAAGAACTAGGGGACACCAAATGAAATTGATGGGTAGTAGGTTCAAAACTAATAAAAGGAAATTTTTCTTCACACAGCGCACAGTCAACCTGTGGAACTCCTTGCCCGAGGAGGCTGTGAAGGCCAGGACTCTATTAGGGTTTAAAAAAGAGCTCGATAAATTTTTGCAGGTTAGGTCCATAAATGGCTATTAGCCAGGGATAAAGTATGGTGCCCTAGCCTTCAGAACAAGGGCAGGAGATGGATGGCAGGAGATAAATCACTTGATCATTGTCTTCTGTTCTCCTTCTCTGGGGCACCTGGCATTGGCCACCATCGGCAGATGGGATGCTGGGCTGGATGGACCTTTGGTCTGACCCAGTATGGCCATTCTTATGTTCTTATGTTCTTATGTGTAGCTGGGATTATGTTTTCCCAAGTGTATTACTTTGCATTTGTCAACATTGAATTTCATCTTCCATTTTCTTGCCTCATTTTGTGAGATCCATTTGTAACTTGTTACTCTGCTTTGAATGTAACTACCTTGAGTAGTTTTGTGTCATCTGCAAGTTTCACCATTGCTCTGCTTACCCCTTTTGCAAGTTCATTTATGACAATGTGGAACTGTGCAGGTTCCAGAACAGATCTCAGGGGAACCCACCATTTGCTTATCTCCGCTGTAAAAGGTATCCATTCATTTGTACCCTTTGTTTCCTGTCTGTTAACCAGTTCCTGATCCAGGGGAGAGCCTTTCCTCTTAGCCCAGGGCAGCTCACTTTGCTTCAGGGCCCTGGGTGAGGTGCCTTATCAAAGGCTTTCTGAACATCCACGTACACTGTAGCCACTGGCTGCTGCTTGTTCCCATGCTTACATGCCCCCTTCAAAAATTCTAGTAAAGTGGTGAGGCACGATTTCCCTTCACAGAAGCCATGCTGACTTCTCCAAGCCCTGCTCAGCTGTGTGTCTGACAATCCGTTCTTTGCTATAGTTTCAACCAGTCTCACTAGTACTAGAGTTAGACTTACTGGCTGTAATTGCTGGGCTCACCTGTGGAGCCTGCTTCAAAAATTGGCAGCATGTTGCCTATCCTCCATCTTGCTGTTTAATTCAGGAGTGGCAACTCTATGGCCCGTGGGCTGAATCCATCTCCTTGCTCATTTTCATCTGGCCTCTGGGTCACAAAGTTCAACTCATTCCCAGGGTGGACAGTGCTGAGGCTCAGGGTTTCCTCCTCCCTCCACCAGCAGAGTGAGAGGGTGTTCCTAGCTCCAGGCCAGCTGGCAGGAAGCCCTGAGCCTTGGTGCACCCCTGCATGCTTGGCACCATGAACACCAGCTTTCCTTGCTGCAAGGAGGAAGGCGTGAGTCCTGGCACTCTCCCCGTGGGGCTGGAACTGCCATCTGCAACTCACCCCACTGGAGAGGAAAACCAGGAGCCTCTGCACCTCCCCCCAGAAGGGGGTTGAGCCCGTGTGGCTGAACTTCGATCTTCTTGGTGGGTCAGTGGTTCCTGATGCAAAAAAGTTTCCCAACCCTGGTTCAATTTATTGATTTCTTCGAAAACCTCCCCTGTTGCCATATCATTCTGGGGCAGCTCCTCAGATTTATCACCTAAAACTAGCTCTGGCCTATCCTGATATCCACCAAAGTATTCAACCCTTTTTTGCATCTTGCTTAATTCTTGGCCTTAGCACATTTCTGTGGGAAGTAGTTCCACACTGAACAGCCCAGTGTGTGAAAAAGTATTTATTGCCTTTTGTCAGTGTTGAATGTCATTGCATGTCCCCTTGTTCGTGTGCTAGCAGACAGAGAAAATAGATATTTCTAATCTTCTTTTCTACCCCCATCATTCCAGCTATCTCCTTTGTCTCTTCTCTGTGCTAACAATCCCACCGTTTTCAATCCCTCTTCATAGAAGAACATTTCCAAGATTTCGACCATCCTATTCCCAGTCTCTGACCAGTGTTCCCTGTAAGCTGAGCTGCTGGGTAGGTGGGGTCCTTTCGAAAAGGAGCCCCGTCGGGATGAGCCGCGCGGCGGCGAGGCGCGTCAATTTCGAAGTGCTGCAGCCGCCCGCATGCTAATGAAGCGCTGAATATGCATTTCAGCGCTTCATTAGTAAACTTTGAAATGGCCATTTGCGTGGCCATTTCGAGGTTTGGGGCACGTGTAGACGTAGCCTATATGTCCTATGTGAGCTTGGCAAAAGCTAAAGAAAATAGTTAATTTATCCATACAATCTCTGGCAGTGTTTGCGATCCAATTAACAGCATAGGAATCTTGGCATTTGGCTATGCAAGAAATATGGCTGAGTGCCTCAGTTTCCCTTTTCATTGAGTGTATTAGTTCTGAAATGTCCTCTCTCATGTGAGACATTCCAAGCCTCAGTATAGACATCAACTGTGAAACATCAGTATCACCAGGTCTTCAAACGTACAGAGTGTCCTCATTACCACGCTGCACAAGTTCCAGGATTTTCCCGAAAGTCTATGCATATTGCACAACTTTACAACTTTTGGCATCAGTTACAAAAGCTAACATCAGCAACAAGACCACATCAACTGCAAGCATACCATTCTTGTCAGGCTACATCTTTGACTCAACACCATTGGAGTTTTGGCATTTTAGGGTTAGCCTGTGGCTTCCCTTTACAAAACCAAGTTTTTTCCTTCCTTCTTGCTCTGTGGGCTCAAATTCTGGCCTCCCTGGCTGGGTCTGTCCTCTCTGTTCACATTTGCCATGGGACTGCTAATTGCTATGGAGTCTCTCTCTCCCCAGTCAGACAGGTAATTTGCATCAGCACAGATGCTAATCTTCACCTCAGTTTTCAGCTTAACTGCCACCATTTCCAAAGCTGGTCTCTGTCTCAAAGCCACAGGGTCCATTGGCATGTTCGACTTATGGTTCTTTTGTCCCTACATCACCAACTTTGGCTTCCACATGGAATCATATGTTAAGACCACTAAAAGATTGCAAGTGTTCCCAGTATCTGGAGATGGGACTCTACCTGCCATCCCCTGTATTCTGCAGAGATTAACTGCACAGTTTTGCTGCTCTGCATCTACAGCTATCCAGTCTTTCCTCTGAACCTCAGTTACACACTGTCCTCTCACAGAATCAAAACTGAAACGTTCCTGTCCCAACACTGGCTTCCCAGGAAGCTGGTCAACCACAGCCATTTGGTCTTTACAGGGCTGTTTTAATTTTCTGATCGTTTCTACTTCAGCTGAAACAACTTTCAGTCCATCTGAAACATTTTCTAAACAGTTCACAATGGACCTTTCCAAAGCAAAATCAGTGGAGTCCCTTTCCACAAAAACAATGAGAAGTCCAGTGGCACCTTATAGACTAACAGATATATTGGAGCATAACCTTTTGTGGACAAAGACCCACTTTGTCTGTCCCACTCTGCCCAGGAAAGCTTATGCTACAATACATCTGTTAGTCTGTAACGTGCCACAGGACTTCTCATTGTTTTTGTGGATACACACTACCCCCTCTGATCCTTTTCAGACATTTCTCCTGATCTCCCTCATTCAAATCATTCCACTCCCTTCAGTCACAGCAAACTGCTTGCAAAAATCACCATTAGGATTTTTATCCTTAGGAACTCTTTACCTTTACCTGGCTCTACAGAAGCATCACTCTGCTGAGCCCCAACCAAATCCTTCTGCGTTTTACTTACACACATAATCACCTCTGGCCCATCAAGCAGATTTTTACACAATCCCCTTTCAGGCAAACAAACAAACCAACTCCTAAGATAAAAGGTCAGAGGCATGCTCCGACCCTCTGCAGATTTCCTTAGAGTAACACGCAGGTTCTCTGGCTCAGCCTGCACGAGGAGAGGAACCACTTCCTCCTTGACACAAATTCCCACACTGTCAGTAGGCACAGGGTGACCATATTTGCCTATGTGAAATACAGGACACCTGGTAAAATTACTCAGAGTTAAGCCAGTTCAATGGCAGTCCATTAGAACTAAGCGGTACAAACATTCAATATGACAGTAAGTTGACTGTACACCCATTTAAACGATATACTGCATTATTACAAAAAATAGATAAACATTAAAAATACACACCTACAATTCAGTGGTTATGGCTCTAAAGAAGTACCTGCCTTGTCCCAATATTGCGGTCCTCCAGAGTGTGGGCTGGTAGTGAGAGAGAGGTGCAGCAGCCAGAGCAGAGGGCTGGGGGAGGGTTGGGGTATGTGAGTGAGCTACTGGAAGTCAGGGCTGGGTGTGTGCAGGAGGACAGGAGTCAGGGATAGGGTAGGAGTCTGGGAGTGGGGAAGAGGTCTGGGTTCTGGAACAGTGTAAACCATTTGATATTTTTGCAGCAGTATAAAAAAAGCG
Source organism: Carettochelys insculpta (assembly GCF_033958435.1). Lineage (NCBI taxonomy): Eukaryota > Metazoa > Chordata > Testudines > Carettochelyidae > Carettochelys > Carettochelys insculpta. The sequence continues at coordinate 382,398,267 of NC_134137.1, read as the reverse complement.
TGAAACCTACTAGGCCAATTTTAACCTCCCGCTCCCCCCATGCCATTTACATTTAATTGGAGACAGTGGATTACCCTGATCAGACACATTTGTCTCACCCTTTCCCAGCACACTAGCAACAGGCTAAAAAACAAGCACCAGGATTGTTCCCTCTCTGGGATTCTGTCATAGCACTAACTGGATTCAATCGAGTTACAGCATCATTGTCCTCAGCAGACGTAAACTTAGGGCCATTCCCTTTCTCGGCTTCAGTTATGGTGAGCAGCAGCTGCAAGAGAACTGCACTAGCTTCAGCCCGCACAGGCTGAGAGGCACCTTCTGCAGGCAAAGAACTAGAAAGAAACTCTTCCTCCAGAGGCCTGCTGCTGCTGCTGACAAACAGTTGGAGATGTTCTCTCCCTTTACCAGCACTCAGGGCTGACTTTAGACACACACCTGGAAATCAAGACAGCTTTCTTCACAGACAGCCGACCACTCCCAGCAGATAGAGTGCCAGTCTCCACAGCCAGTGCTGACTATGCTGGGCTCCCCTAAACAAACTCTTCTCATCTTGGAGCCCCTAGAAACTAGCAATTTTATTTAATAGGTAATGATCTTTCGTGGGTAAGACCCACTTCATCAGACCACGTACCCACAAAGCCTCTTCACCAAATAAATAAAACTGTTAGTCTTTCACGCGTCACAGAACTGCTTGTTTGATGTTGTTGTTGTTTTGCTTTGTTTTCAGTGAAGCTACAGACTAACACAACTATGCCTCTGTAATATTTATAGGGTTTCTGGGCAAATTGCTTAAACCCAGGCCACTTACAGCCCAGACTGGGGTCAGCTTCTTAATAAGGCACAAGATGTAGTACAAGTTTAATGTCGTGGTTACAGAAATATTTAATTTAAAAATCCAGTCATGTCACACCCTCTGAGATCATTGTCACTTGTTTGGGTTTGTTTTCACAAGCTTCCTCCAGCTAACAATCCATCCTCTGCACAAACTTTTCTTTGGGTGGGATTTCAACCTGAACATCAACTTCAGTCTGCTCCAGAGGAACTTTTTCCTGGTCACTGAGTTCTCTGCTTGACTAATTGCAGAGTCCCTTCTGAGACATTAGAGCAGCTTTCAGAAATCTCACTCACAGATACACTGCTCCTCTGCACAAAGTTATCGTCCATAGGCATACGTTTAGAGAAGCCATCCGTAGGCAAGTCCTTCCTTCCCTGGGACGAGCTTTGTTCATGACACTAACTTGACTGAACAAAGCTCTAATGTCATTCCCAGTCATAGCAACGAAGGGTCCTGTGGCACCTTATAGACTAACAGAAAAGTTTTGAGCATGAGCTTTCGTGAGCACAGACTCACTTCATCAGATTCACAGTGAGTCTATGCTCGCGAAAGCTCATGCTCAAAACTTTTCTGTTAGTCTGTAAGGTGCCACAGGACCCTTCGTTGCTGTTACAGATCCAGACTAACACGGCTACCCCTCCGATACTTGATTCCCAGTCATAAAATCCTTGGGAATTGTGCTTTTCACTCCCACCAACATAGTGCCATCAAATCCCTTCCATATGAGATGGGTTTTAGCCAAAGGCACTGTTACAAAATACAAACAAGGTTCCAACAGCCAGGCTTCTTCTGGCAAATAAGTTTTTCCTTGACAAGACTGGCTTTAATCAGAGCAACCGCTGCTGCAGGATCTCTCCATGTCTCTCATTCTACTCCATTCAGTGCAGCACCACGAATAAACTGGGAATTATGGTTCCCATATTTAGCCCTAATATGAGTTTTAAGGCCAAGTCCTGCAGAGACAGTATCTGCACACAGGGCCTCAGCCTTGGGCTGTAAGAAGCCTTGTTTTAAACAATCTGTTCTGATTTGGCCCTCTCAGCAGAGGCCAGGAAAATCTCTAATATGTAACCTCAGCAGCAATGAAACCCTAACAAGGGAGGGTGAAGTCTCTCCAGCCTTAGCTTAGCGGCAGCTGGCTTTTACCAGTAGAGCACATGGCTTTAATCACTAAGGTTGCAGGTTCATTCTCTCCTGCTGACAACCCGGATCTGTCAGTCTTACAAATATTACACATGTGATAGCTGGGCTGTACACAGGAGGAGGGTCACAGGTGTACTGTACGCAAGAATGGGACCATAGCTGGGCCGTACACATCATGGTGGGACCAAGGCCAGGGCTGTGTCATGATGTGGGAGAAAGAGAGGCACTAAATATTTCAGAGGAATCTGAGTTCCTGTGATTTCTCCACTGAAGAATTTGGAGTGCATCTTATGAATTGTTAAAGGCCTGCTGGAGACGTGTGTGTCATGCAGAGCCCTTCACAGAGCTTCCAAGAGTCAGGCTCCATCCCCCACTGACCCCTGGCTGTAACCAAGACCCCCATCTGCACACTGACCCCTGGCTATGTACTCTGGAGCCAGCCCCTCCCATTCCTCAAGTGACCCCTGGATGTGTGCTGTGGGTCCAGAACCCCCAATCCCTGTGCTAACCCTGAGTGTGTGCTTTGGACCAGGGACACCCCTGCACTGACCGCTGACTGTGCCCTCTGGAACCAGGACCCTGTGCAGGTGGGGTCCCTGAGCAGACAGGGGGAGGGACTGGGGCCAGCCCATGATCGTGAGGCTTCACTCCTTGTCCTATCTGCACGCTGTCCAGATGGATGCCTGACAGGCCCCGCTTACCTGCCTGCATGCCCCGGCTCTGGAGTGGGTTCAAGGGGCACCGGGGCACTGCATACAACTGACTCCTGCCTTCTCTGTGCCTTCTCACCCCTAGGTTGATGGCAAAGGATTTCCATGAACCTCCAGCCTGTGACTCTCCCATCAGGTAGGTCTTGCCCATCCCTCCACCGCTAGGGGCTTGGGAAGCAGGCCTGGGGGTCGGCACAGTCCTCTGTCTGGAGTGCAGGGTGGGAGCCTAGGGCAGACTCTGGCAGGCGCCTGCAGAGGGATGTGGTGAGGCGAGTGAGTGAGACTCAGCAGGGGCGACACGAGCTTAGTGCAGGGGAAGGAGTCAGGGCCAGGAAACAGACTGCCGTGGGGTTTGGGCCATTGTACCATTGGGAGGGAAACCTAGTAGGGAGGAAGTGGGCAGGCCGGGAGGTGCTGTGTAATTGGGGGCAGTGGGCTCTGCCTGGCCCAGGCTCCCAGCATCCAGGACGGAGGGGACAGTGGCATTCTGGCAGACTCTGAAGGAAGCAGAGATAGGATCTCTGTACATTTCACTTACAAAATGGCATTGGTGAAGGATGGGGGTGCACAGGAGCAGAGCCACAACCAACCCACCATCATCACCCCACCCCCGAGTCACTGTTAGCACCCTGCCGCTTCCAATGAGTACAGGGGCAGTCCTGCCCCTCCCCCTGAGCAGCACAGCCCAAGAGCAGGGCGGCTTCCTAGCTTGCAGTACTCTCAGGCCACCCCAGGGCAGGGCATAGGCGGAGCAAGGGTGGGGAGGGGTGAGGCAGGAGCGTGTGGCCAGTGTCCCTCTGCAATCCCCGCACCAGTTGCCTCTGCAAAATGGGAACTGACTGCCTAGGAAGGAGTGCTAGGGAAGGGGTCTGTGGGTCAGAGTGGACCACAAGCTAAATAAGTCAACAGCGAAACACTAGTGCAAAAAGTGAACATCATTCTGGGATGTACTATCAGGAGCGTTGTGAGCAAGACACGAGAAAAAATTCTTCCGCTCTACTCTGTGCTGTTTCAACCTTCACTGGTGTCTTGTGTATAGTTCTGGTGCCATGTTTCAGGACAGACAGAGACAAACTGGGGAAAGTCCAGAGAAGATCAACACAAATGATTAGATGTCTAGAGAATGTGACCGATGAGGGAGGGAAGAGAGAAAGAACTGAGTTTGTTTAGTCTGGAGAAGAGAAGACTGAGGAGGGACGTGATAACAGGTTTCAAGTGCTCTCGGTGGTAACTCGATAACGAGTAGGACGTCTTTATGTCACCTTCCTATTTGTGAGTCCATTGATGGCGGATCAGCCCAAATCTGGAGCCTCAGATCTTACCACAGAAGAGGCAGGTGTTGGTAGCTGTTGGAGGGGCGTGGGGCAGTTTTTGATGCTCTTTTCTTCTTCTCCACTTCTCCGTGTCTGCACTGTGGTGGGACCTCTCAAAATATGCCACCCCCTCATGGATTACTGTTATTTCTACCACATAGAGGTGAACCCACTGGATACAGTTATCCAGTCAGGGGGATTGAGGAGGACTCTGTTTAGGGCACCTTTTCTAGACCTCTCCCCATGTGGGGTGAGCAGAGTGGATCCTAAATAGGGCTGCTCAGTCGTGGATGCAGCAGCCGGACTGTTCTACCACCTCAGCCTTCGAAATGGAACGACTAATACATACATCCACTGCCTACATACTGGTTCATGACTAAAAGCTTCCAGATTTCACAATCTTGCTTCCATCACCATTCACCAGTCACTGTAGGGCTTAAATTAGGAGTGTAGTACACAGGAGTACAGGCTGAACCTCTCTAATCTGAAACATCCATAATCCAGCATGATTTTAATTAGCTCGGCCACCACTTCTCACGGGTGGGGCCAAGTTTCCTGTAGTCCCATAAAGTTTGTTTCCAGCCACCAGTCCTGGCTCTCAGTGTTCTGTGCTGTTATTTGACTGTAATCCACCAAGAAGTGTCTTCTAAGGGACCTGCAAGCAGTGGGAGTGTTGGTAATGCTGCTAGACGATATTGATCTCTCTTGGTCCAGCAAATTCTCTCGTCTGGCACTGGTCAGATCCTGAGGGTGCCAGATGAGAGAAGTTCAACCTGTACATAAAAGTTTGTTCCAAGGGGGAGGGAGAGAAATTTTCCTCTTTGTGCTCTGAGGGTAGGACGAGATGCACTGCCTGTAAACTGCAGCAAGAGAGGTTTAGGTTAGACATCAGGAAAAACTTGCTAACTGTTAAGGTGGTCGAGCACTGGAATAAATTGCCTAGGAAGGTTGTGGAATCTCCATCATTGCAAGTTTTTAAGAGCAAGTTGGGCAAACAACTGTTGGGGATGGTCTCGATCAGTGTTTCTTAAACTTTTTGAGACCATGGAACACCAAACAATAATATTTTTATGCGGAACACCAAAAGAAGTTTTCTTCAAAAAAATTGTTGTCAGACAAACCAAAGCAAAAAACAAACCCAAACAGCAACATATACAGCAGAATGAAGTAATTTAATGTGGTATCATAGCAGTGAAGAAGTAACATTGTACCTGGTTTTAATAGCAGAAAGGATGTACCCTCAGTGTATTCTTCCAAAGGCTCGTGGCACACCTGCGGGTTGTTCATGGAACACCAGTGCTCCGTGGAACATAGTTTAAGAAACACTGATCTAGATCAGGGTCACCAACCCCTGGCACAGGTGCCAAGAGTGGCACGAGAGCTTATTTTCATTGGCGTGCAAGGCGGGAGCTCAGCCCCACCCCTCCTCCACCGTGCAGCCGGGAGCTTGCTCAAAGCCAGGCCACCTGAGGGTTAACAAAAGACCAGCTGAGGCCACCAACCGCCACTATGCGGTAAAGCTCTGCCTGTTACTGTATTCATTAATGGAGCTGTGGTAAGCAGGGCTATCAGTGACCTTTAAAAGTATCACCTGCACGTAGAGGCCAAAGGGTCACATTTCTGCCCTCCACCTCGGACAGATTGCTGACCCCTGTGCTAGATTATACTTAGTCCTGCCTTGTGTGCCGGGGACTGGACTAGATCCAATCCTATGACTCTGTGACTTGTCAGGTGCCAGGGTTTGCCCCACCCCGCAGCACAGTGCAGGCTTGGGCCAGCCCCCGATCCCATGAGCAGCACTTGGCGAATGCCGAGGCTCTGCTGTCAGGAGGAAGACCGTGGTACACTGCTGTGCAGGGGGTGCGTGCTGGCAGACACAGCACAGGAGCCAGCGAGGAGCCCCAGTTACTAGTCTGGTGGGATTTGTACGATAAGGGGGGTGTGTGAGACAGATGCATAGGGATTTGGATGTAGTCGGTTGGGGCAGATTTCTGAGCTGTCAGGCCCAGCCCTGCCAGTTAACCTGGCCCCAGTGGGATTTGCTGTTGCCTGTGTGTTCTGGGAGAGGGGGATTAGGAATAGCCACTCTCCCCTATACTTTGTTCCTCTGAAGCCTCTCTCCATCCTCTCGGTGGATGTTGCAATGGATTCGTGTCACTCTCCGTCCCCGTGCACCCAACCCCACATCCCTGCAGGAACACCCAGGCCCCTGTGTCCGCAGGAGAGCTCCCTGTCTCCCCAAGAGAACACCCAGCCCCGTCTCCCCCAAGGAGAGCTTCCAGCCACGTGACACCCCTAGGGCTATGTCTACATGGCAGAGCTATTTTGGGGTACCTGAGTATCCCGGAATAGCTACTCAGCATCTTTGAAACACACCTATTATTTCAAAATAGTTTTGAAATAACAGGCGTGCTATTTCGGCCTCCCTGTACGCCTTGTTGCAGGACGAGTAAGGGATGCTTTGAAATAGTGCATTATTTCAACAAAACAGTTTCACTGCCGAAATAGCCTGTGCTGAAATAAACCCGAAATAAGACACACACAATTTGTGTAGCACAAGTTCCATATCTTATTTTGAGTTTAGGGTGCCATGTAGATGTATCCTAGGTGAGCACCTAGCCCCCTGCTGCCCCCAGGAGAGCTTCCAGCCTCTGGCTGTCCCTAGGAGATCTCCTAGCCCCTGGTTTCCCTTAGGAGACCTCCCAGCCCCCTATCCCCTCCAAACCGAAGTCCCAGTCCCCTCTGCCCCCAGGAGAGATCCCAGCCCTCTGCTGCCCCCAGGAGAGCTCCCAGCCCCCTGTATCTGGGGTCTCCTGCCCCTTCTTGCCTCTAATCTATATAGGAGAGCACCCCATCTTCTGCAGCTTCTGGCTAACTCACACTGCAGCAGCCCTCTTATTCCCAGGAAAAGCTAGTAATCCAAGGTCTCTAGTGCAGAACAAGAGCAGACCCAGGCCAAGGCTAGGGGTTAGGTTAGGGCAGACAAGGAGAAGGCTCCTTGGCCATGCATGGGGCAGTGATCTCACCCAGAACATTCACTCATTAAAAGCAGAAGGAAAGTGGCATTAAGGGGAGAACTGCTTTGTTCTATGCACCCTACAGCTCTGCAGAACCTAGCACCCTGAGCTCAGCTCCTGGGCATGGTCTCTTGCACACCCGGGGACAGCATCACACAATCTCCCACTCTCTGCCCACCACTGGAATTAATAGCTGTTTTTCACAGGCTTCTATAGAAACCCTAACATTTGGGGTATCCACTTGTTGAACTGCTGTCCTGTGGTGCAGTTTGCAGAGAGCTCTGTGCTGATTGACAGCAGAGGTCACTGCAACGGGCCAGAGAAGGTTTCCCAGCTATTTCCCCCTCTCTCTCTGAGGTCACTGGGGTGACAGACCTATTCCCACCTTGGCTTCTCTCTACAGTTAGCTGGAGGTGGCAGGTGTCTGCAAGGTGGGCTAGGCTTAGCATCCTACCAGTACCTGACCACTGAAAGGAAGGAGACCCCTAAAGCTTTCGTTGTGCAGGGTACTTCAGATGGAGAGCCTAGCCCATGCTGCCCACCTTTTGACACTGTGCACACCAATTTGCACAGTCCAGTACAACCCCGAGCTTACCTGGGAACAGCCAGTCTCCATCCATGTTGCAGAGCATCTATGCCAGGCCCCATTTGCAAATAAGTACCATGAAAGTGGGCGAGCACCGTGATCCAGCCTGCAGATGCAGCAGCTGGCTTTGCCCACTCATTTGTGCGTGTGCAATGCTGAGTCAGGCTGACATGTCTCTTACCTGTGCTGATCTCGTGCCCCTGAGGTTATGGCCCTTTCTGGTGTGGGTGTGTTTGTTCACTGACCCATTTACAATCCTCTCTTGCACGTTGTCCTAGCAGCGGTTCCTGGGCAGGACACGTCTGTGCAGTGAGTGTGCAATGGATGGGGCTTTGGCTTGGCCATCCCACAAGCTGGACAGACCCTGCCCTCCACCCTTCCCAGTGTGTTTGAGAATTGCTCCTGGACTGATCCCTGGCAGGGCACTGCTGGATCAGCTCAGTAGAGTCCGTGCAGCAGGTCCTGGGCAGCAGAGAGAGGGTGAGGGTCAGAGCAGCTGGGTCCCAAGGAGCAGGGGGAGTGAGAAGGTCAGTGCAGCCAGGTCCCAAGGAAGAGAGGTGTGGAGAGCAGGGTCAGCACAGTGGGGTCTCGGGGACGGGGAGGTTCAGCACAGCTGGTACCAGTGAGCAGGGGAAGGGAGGGTCAGCACAGAGTTGTCATGTTATTTCAGCCTTGCAGAAGCCAAACCTCTGAGCAGATTCTCTAAAGCCGTCCCAGCGAATCCTCCCTGTGCTGTGTCTGTGACAGAAACCCAGGTGGCCAGCTGGCCCATCCCCTTTCTGAGAGCCCCAGCTGGGAGCTGGACTGTCATGGGCATCCTGGGGCCTTGTTGTGCTGGCCCACAGATGAGGAGGGCAGAGGGCAGGCTCAGGGTAGTGTGTTCTGCCTTCTTCTCCAGGAGGTGGGATTGCAGGTGCAGTGCCCAGCAGCCTGGGGGCCCTTCATTGTCTGTGTGACAGCAAAGCGAGCTGGTACCCCAGCCTACCAGCCAGGCTTGGCATCTCCCGCGATGGCCCAGGGGCTCAGGAGTCTTTGCATGACCCTGGCGCATGCCATAAAACGGCTTTTTTCTGACCTGGCAGGAGGTTCTTCGCTGCAGTGGGTCCCAGGCTGGGGGAGCTGTGGCATATGGCACCTGGGAGTGTGTTCAGTGGGGGGAAGGGGTTGTGGAAATACGTGTGTCACTGCTGGGTCAGGCAGGGGCAGCCAGCACGCCGCAACACGGTCCCTGATTGGTTAGCTAGTCCACAGCCCTGACTGAGTGTGCCTCCAGACAGTGGCTTGGCTGGCCACTGCTTTGTGCAGCTGCAGGCGTATGGCTCCGGAACTGCACAGGCCCTGCCCCGGAAGGCCTGCAGCCAGAGCAACTCTGCCCTCATGTCACCGAGAGAGACCAGCACAGAGACTCACACGGACTTGCCACATGCTGCCTAGCAGGGAACTGACCCCCACTTCCCAGCCCAGTGCCCCAGCCACACAGCTTGTCAGACTTGCTCCCCGAGGGGCCAAGGGGGCAGCAAAGGGCAGGGCCAGCTCCACAAGTGCCAAGTCTCCTGGGGCTGAGGCAGGCTGTCATGGGGGCCAAGCCCAGGTCAGGGATGTAAGGGGATGATGCTGCCCCGCTTGAAGGGCTGGCAGCCATCCTGTGCAGGGAGGGACCTCAGGGGCAGCTGGGGGCAGAAGCAGGAAGGAGGGAGATTAGCTTGGCAGGCCGGGATGAACAGATGGAGCAGCTTGATCCTATTACAGTGGCTAAGCAGAGGCAGCTGTGTCAGGAGGCCTGGGTGGCTGGCCTGCTGCTGTCTGGGCTCAGGCGGCCGCAGCCCCCGGTCTCTGCTCTGGCTGGGGTCTCAGGAACTCCACCTGTGAGTACAGGTCAGAATCCCTTTCCCAGCACACTGCACAGGCTGGCATGCCAGCGTCCCCGGGCTCTGGCTTTGCCACCTGCAGCGCTGGCACTTTGCCAGCTCGGTGTCTGCCAGCTGGGCACCCCGCACTTCCTCCAGCTGCTGCTCTGGGGTTCTGCCGGCCAAGCAACAACAGGATGCAGCAAACCACGGGCTCTGGGACTTGACTGGCTGGCAATACCACGCCTCTGGGAGCCATTAGCAGTGGCATTCACCTGGCTGTTGGCATGAGGATACTTCCAGCCTAGGGCTCTGGGTCCCTGGGTCTTGGCCACCAGCTGTCTCCAGGACTTTTCCAGGATGAGCCCTGGAGATTGGCTGGCCAGGAGCTTCAAGACTCAGTAGCTCCAGTCACTGAGCCCTGCAGGATGTGGAGTTATGGGCACTGGGAGCTTGCTGTGTGACCTGAGTGACTGCTGCTCCCACTGCATGCCAGCTTTGCTAGTAAAGCTCTTCTCCAGGGCACACAATGGTTCCTAGTTGGAGGCTGGGCACAGGGCAGCCTGCAGCCAGGCCCAGAATGCCCCATTCCATGCTGCAGTGCACGCCGTGGATTGTCGGTCAGGACGGTGCTGCACCTCCTTCCCTGTCTCATTGGGCTCATCCCCAGGGGCTGCTGGAGCAGATCTCGGTGTGCTCTGCCCGGAAGGGAGAGCACAGGGGCTGGTGTCTGCTTGGAGGTCCGAGACTCACAACCCATTTCTCTGGTGGCCCAGGAAGCATCTTGTGCCTGCTTGTGGCTGTGCTTGTGTGCTGGCCGTGCCCGAGACTGAGTGGGGCTTGTGCACCATGTTGCAGGCCCCATGTCTGTGCTGGTGCAGACTGCTTGGCCTTGCCTCCCCGCAGCTCTGCCTGTACTCCATGGGCATTTTGTGTCCTGGGGAAAGTAGGTGGCTAACTGAGGACTGCAGTGTGATTCTCCTGGGTGGGTTGCTTGAAGTGAAGGCTTCAGATCCTGGCTGCATGGTGGGACCAGGCTTCCCTCTGGGCTGCATGGGGCATCTCAGCTGGAAAGATGGAGCCAGGTGGAGGGGTGTTGATCTGGCTCCCTCGGCAGGGCTGGGCAGGGCTTGGGTCTCTCCATGTCTCAGCAGTGCCCAGCGTGATGGGGTCTTGATCTTAGCTGGTATCTCTCTGGCTATGTCTACGCATCAGCCTGACCTCGAAGTTAGCGATACAATTTCCCCTGTGCAACTAGCATAGCTTATTTTGAGTCAAGTTTGAAATAGGCTATTTCAGCATGTGGCACTGTCTACGTAGCACCACATGCCGAAATAAAGCGCTATTTCAAAACATCCCTTATCCTCCTGCAATGAGGTGTGCAGGGGTGTTGAAACAGCACACCCTTTGTTTTGAGAAATATTTCAAAATGATGGGCGCATTGCATAAACAGCGGGCATCCTGAAATAGCGCCTGCTGTGTAGACATTGCCTCTGTGTCTGAGGAGCGTCCAGCATGATGGGGCCCTGATCCGAGTTGCTCAGGACTTGTCTCTCTGTGTTTGAGTAGCACCAAGTGTGAAGAGGCCCTGATGCCAGTTGGTCAGGCTGGTGTCTCTCTGTGTCTCAGTAGCGCTGGGTGTGACAGGGCCTGATCCCAGCTGGCCAGGGCTTGTGTCTCTGTCTCTCTCTGTGTGGGTAGCGCCGGGTGTGACAGGGCCTGATCCCAGCTGGCCAGGGCTTCTCTCTCTGTCTCTCTCTGTGTGGGTAGCGCCGGGTGTGACAGGACTGGATCCCAGCTGGTCAGGGCTTGTCTCTCTCTCTCTCTCTCTGTAGGTAGCACTGTGTGTGACGGAACCTGATCCCAGCTGGCCAGGACTTGTCCATCTCTGTGTGTGGGTAGCGCCGGGTGTGACGGAATCTGATCCCAGCTGGTCAGGGCTTGTCTCTCTGTCTCTCTCTCTGTGTGGGTAGCGCCGGGTGTGACGGAGCCTGATCCCAGCTGGCCAGGGCTTGTCCATCTCCGTGTGTGGGTAGCATCAGGTGTGACAGGGCCTGATCTCAGTTAAAACTTTTGGAAACTCTTGTTCTGCACACAATAAATAACCCTGTGAAGAGCCTGAGCCCATGGGCGTGGCCCAGATGATGTCAGGTCCCAGTTAGTACGGGGAAGATGGGTGCAGACAGGGACCAGGGGGCCAGGGATATACTGGGTGAGATTGTGAGGAAGGGGAAGGTCCAGCTGCTGCCATGAGAAAGGAGCCACCAAGGCCCTCAGCAGGGCCACGTCTGCCCTCGAGGTCCTGCGCGGCTGCAGGGGCTGCAGATAGGCCCAAGGCACACGGGGTCGACTTTGGATTGCCCACAGGTTTACACGTGGCTCCTTTTAGCTGTGCAGCTGTGGTTACCAAGATAATGTGTTACTGAAGTTCCCGTGCCTACATGGTCTTGGTGCTCAAGTGCTGAGCTGCACGAACACCCTGGAGCCCTGGTGATTCCCAATGAGCAGCAACATATGATGTTACCGTAGTGACAGAGTGGGATGTGGGGTGACCAGCTCCGTCCATTTGGGAGTGACCAGAGTTGGGGCTGGGATCCAGGCTACCTGGTATCTGCCAAAGCTGTGGGCTCACTGCCCCACCCCAACCCACTGGCCAATCCAGTGGCTAAGCCCCAGGCCCAGATGTTGGGTTGGAGTCGTCCCAGTCCAGGAACTTGGGGGACTGGAGGAGCAAATTTTGCAGCTGTGCAGTGTGCTTGGGAGGGATGGGTTTGCTGGGACTGTATGCAATGCAGGGTTGATTTCTGAACTCTCTGTCAGGCACTGATTGCTCCCTCCCTGTGGGGAAGGGACCTCTGTGCCAGGGCCTGTCCCCTTCTCAAACGGTCCAGCCAGGCCCTTCCAGGAGAGCAAGTACCCCAGATTGACTGTCCCCTAACTGCCATGGGCTGATCCCCTTTCCACCACGTCCACTCTGGCCCTCCCTGAGCAGCCAGCTCCCACCCATCCTACTGGAGAATAAGTAGCCTCTCGCTTGTGGCTTGCTGAGGGCAGGAAGGGCAGAGCACTAGCACTGACCCTTCCCTCCCTTCCACTGAGCAGTGGCACTTTGGGTGTGGCAGGAGGCTGAGGGATTCCCTAGGATGACAGTCCAGAGCCCTGGGGCAGGGGTGGGCAGTGTGTTGGGGGGGAGGGGAGGGCCACAGCTGCAAGGTTAGCTAAGGGCAGCTGCTCTCTGCACTGCCTGGGCAGTGATAGGAAGGCAGCAACACCTGGCACTAGGAGCTGATCATTGTGCAGCCGTCACTGCAGAGGTCTATGCCTGGGACTAAGCATGCACGGCCTACCCCAGCACCCCTCCGCGTCAGGGTGTAGGGGGTCACTTGATCAGATCCAGGGCATGCGCAGCTTGGAGCTCACACGTCCGTGCATGGAGCAGTATCCATAGGTAGGAGCAGGTGACAGCTGACACACCAAGCCTGTTGCGACTAGACAGCTGCAGCTCCCAAACCTGTCCTGAGCTGGCACTGCAGATGTTGGATGGGGGCCCTAGGGTGGGTAGTTCTCCAGTACCTTGGCCACATTCTCCCCAGGCCCCTGGGCCAGGAGCCTCAGGCTGAGGCTCTGGCTGCAGGAGATGCTGTTGTTTTGTGTGAAGAAACACCAAAGTACACAGGTCTGGCTGCTGGTCAATGACACATTGGTGAGAACGTCACCCCAGCCTGGCTGGGAAGCAGGAGAACCCCTGGTTTCCACCCCAGCAATGATATTTGCTCCTTCCAGCCACTGACCCATGGGCAGGTGGGAGTGAGGATTGTGGAGGTCAGGCGAGGGAAGGGCCAGAGACAGGCCCACATGTCTGTGGGGGAAGATGCAGATGTAAAAGTCTCTGGAAATACTGGGGTCAGGCTCCAGTCTCAGGCATCGGCCTGCACAGCAGCCCAAAGCAGATGTGGCATCATGTCAGGGCCAGGGGCTGACAGACTGTTGGGCCCCTGGGCAAAGTGATGGTGGGGAGGGCACCGGCTCCACATTCCCAGAAGGTGCAGGAGATTGGGCAGAAGGGGCAGGGCATTGCACTCCCCATCAGCCCCAACCCAGTGAGCCATCAGCACTGCCTGGAGCACATCATTTACCCTTTTCCCCTACCCAGCGAGCCATCAGCACTGCCCCATGGCAGATCCCCAGCAAGGACCAAGGCAGGGGCTAGTGTGAGCAGCTCCCCAGCAGGTACCAAGGCAGAGGCTAGTGTGAGCAGCTCCCCAGCAGGGACCAAGGCAGGGGCTAGTGTGAGCAGCTCCCCAGCAGGGACCAAGGCAGGGGCTAGTGTAAGCAGCTCCCCAGCAGGTACCAAGGCAGGGACTAGTGTGACCAGCTCCCCAGCAGGTACCAAGGCAGGGACTAGTGTGAGCAGCTCCCCAGCAGGGACCAAGGCAGGGACTAGTGTGAGCAGCTCCCCAGCAGGTACCAAGGCAGAGGCTAGTGTGAGCAGCTCCCCAGCAGGGACCAAGGCGGGGACTAGTGTGACCAGCTCCCCAGCAGGTACCAAGGCAGGGACTAGTGTGAGCAGCTCCCCAGCAGGGACCAAGGCAGGGACTAGTGTGAGCAGCTGCCCAGCAGGGACCAAGGCGGGGACTAGTGTGAGCAGCTCCCCAGCAGGTACCAAGGCAGGGGCTAGTGTGAGCAGCTCCCCAGCAGGGACCAAGGCAGGGGCTAGTGTGAGCAGCTCCCCAGCAGGGACCAAGGCGGGGACTAGTGTGAGCAGCTCCCCAGCAGGGACCAAGGCAGGGACTAGTGTGAGCAGCTCCCCAGCAGGGACCAAGGCAGGGACTAGTGTGAGCAGCTCCCCAGCAGGGACCAAGGCGGGGACTAGTGTGAGCAGCTCCCCAGCAGGTACCAAGGCAGGGGCTAGTGTGAGCAGCTCCCCAGCAGGTACCAAGGCAGGGGCTAGTGTGAGCAGCTCCCCAGCAGGGACCAAGGCAGGGGCTAGTGTGAGCAGCTCCCCAGCAGGGACCAAGGCAGGGACTAGTGTGAGCAGCTCCCCAGCAGGTACCAAGGCAGGGGCTAGTGTGAGCAGCTCCCCAGCAGGGACCAAGGCGGGGACTAGTGTGAGCAGCTCCCCAGCAGGGACCAAGGCAGGGACTAGTGTGAGCAGCTCCCCAGCAGGTACCAAGGCAGGGGCTAGTGTGAGCAGCTCCCCAGCAGGGACCAAGGCAGGGGCTAGTGTGAGCAGCTCCCCAGCAGGGACCAAGGCGGGGACTAGTGTGAGCAGCTCCCCAGCAGGTACCAAGGCAGGGACTAGTGTGAGCAGCTCCCCAGCAGGGACCAAGGCAGGGGCTAGTGTGAGCAGCTCCCCAGCAGGTACCAAGGCGGGGGCTAGTGTGAGCAGCTCCCCAGCAGGGACCAAGGCAGGGACTAGTGTGAGCAGCTCCCCAGCAGGGACCAAGGCAGGGGCTAGTGTGAGCAGCTCCCCAGCAGGGACCAAGGCAGGGACTAGTGTGAGCAGCTCCCCAGCAGGGACCAAGGCGGGGACTAGTGTGAGCAGCTGCCCAGCAGGTACCAAGGCGGGGACTAGTGTGAGCAGCTCCCCAGCAGGGACCAAGGCGGGGACTAGTGTGAGCAGCTCCCCAGCAGGTACCAAGGCAGGGACTAGTGTGAGCAGCTGCCCAGCAGGGACCGAGGCAGGGACTAGTGTGAGCAGCTCCCCAGCAGGGACCGAGGCAGGGGCTAGTGTGAGCAGCTCCCCAGCAGGGACCGAGGCAGGGGCTAGTGTGAGCAGCTCCCCAGCAGGGAACAAGGCGGGGGCTAGTGTGAGCAGCTCCCCAGCAGGGACCAAGGCGGGGACTAGTGTGAGCAGCTCCCCAGCAGGGACCAAGGCAGGGGCTAGTGTGAGCAGCTGCCCAGCAGGGACCGAGGCAGGGGCTAGTGTGAGCAGCTCCCCAGCAGGTACCAAGGCAGGGGCTAGTGTGAGCAGCTGCCCAGCAGGTACCAAGGCAGGGGCTAGTGTGAGCAGCTCCCCAGCAGGGACCAAGGCAGGGGCTAGTGTGAGCAGCTCCCCAGCAGGTACCAAGGCGGGGACTAGTGTGAGCAGCTCCCCAGCAGGGACCAAGGCGGGGACTAGTGTGAGCAGCTCCCCAGCAGGGACCAAGGCAGGGACTAGTGTGAGCAGCTCCCCAGCAGGGACCAAGGCGGGGACTAGTGTGAGCAGCTCCCCAGCAGGGACCAAGGCAGGGGCTAGTGTGAGCAGCTCCCCAGCAGGTACCAAGGCAGGGGCTAGTGTGAGCAGCTCCCCAGCAGGGACCAAGGCAGGGGCTAGTGTGAGCAGCTGCCCAGCAGGTACCAAGGCAGGGGCTAGTGTGAGCAGCTCCCCAGCAGGGACCAAGGCGGGGACTAGTGTGAGCAGCTCCCCAGCAGGGACCAAGGCAGGGACTAGTGTGAGCAGCTCCCCAGCAGGGACCAAGGCGGGGACTAGTGTGAGCACCTCCCCAGCAGGGACCGAGGCAGGGGCTAGTGTGAGCAGCTCCCCAGCAGGTACCAAGGCAGGGGCTAGTGTGAGCAGCTCCCCAGCAGGGACCAAGGCAGGGGCTAGTGTGAGCAGCTCCCCAGCAGGGACCAAGGCAGGGGCTAGTGTGAGCAGCTCCCCAGCAGGGACCAAGGCAGGGGCTAGTGTGAGCAGCTCCCCAGCAGGGACCAAGGCAGGGGCTAGTGTGAGCAGCTCCCCAGCAGGGACCAAGGCGGGGACTAGTGTGAGCAGCTCCCCAGCAGGGACCAAGGCAGGGGCTAGTGTGAGCAGCTCCCCAGCAGGGACCAAGGCAGGGGCTAGTGTGAGCAGCTCCCCAGCAGGGACCAAGGCGGGGACTAGTGTGAGCAGCTCCCCAGCAGGGACCAAGGCAGGGGCTAGTGTGAGCAGCTCCCCAGCAGGGACCAAGGCAGGGGCTAGTGTGAGCAGCTCCCCAGCAGGGACCAAGGCAGGGACTAGTGTGAGCAGCTCCCCAGCAGGGACCGAGGCAGGGGCTAGTGTGAGCAGCTGCCCAGCAGGGACCAAGGCAGGGGCTAGTGTGAGCAGCTCCCCAGCAGGGACCAAGGCGGGGACTAGTGTGAGCAGCTCCCCAGCAGGGACCAAGGCAGGGGCTAGTGTGAGCAGCTGCCCAGCAGGGACCAAGGCGGGGACTAGTGTGAGCAGCTCCCCAGCAGGGACCAAGGCGGGGACTAGTGTGAGCAGCTCCCCAGCAGTGACCAAGGCGGGGACTAGTGTGAGCAGCTCCCCAGCAGGGACCAAGGCGGGGGCTAGTGTGAGCAGCTCCCCAGCAGGTACCAAGGCGGGGACTAGTGTGAGCAGCTCCCCAGCAGGTACCAAGGCAGGGGCTAGTGTGAGCAGCTCCCCAGCAGGTACCAAGGCAGAGGCTAGTGTGAGCAGCTCCCCAGCAGGGACCAAGGCAGGGGCTAGTGTGAGCAGCTCCCCAGCAGGTACCAAGGCAGGGGCTAGTGTGAGCAGCTCCCCAGCAGGTACCAAGGCAGGGGCTAGTGTGAGCAGCTCCCCAGCAGGGACCAAGGCAGGGGCTAGTGTGAGCAGCTCCCCAGCAGGGACCAAGGCAGGGGCTAGTGTGAGCAGCTCCCCAGCAGGGACCAAGGTGGGGACTAGTGTGAGCAGCTGCCCAGCAGGGACCAAGGCAGGGGCTAGTGTGAGCAGCTCCCCAGCAGGGACCAAGGCAGGGGCTAGTGTGAGCAGCTCCCCAGCAGGTACCAAGGCAGGGACTAGTGTGAGCAGCTCCCCAGCAGGTACCAAGGCGGGGACTAGTGTGAGCAGCTCCCCAGCAGGGACCAAGGCGGGGACTAGTGTGAGCAGCTCCCCAGCAGGGACCAAGGCAGGGACTAGTGTGAGCAGCTCCCCAGCAGGGACCAAGGCAGGGGCTAGTGTGAGCAGCTCCCCAGCAGGTACCAAGGCAGGGGCTAGTGTGAGCAGCTGCCCAGCAGGGACCAAGGCAGGGGCTAGTGTGAGCAGCTCCCCAGCAGGGACCAAGGCAGGGGCTAGTGTGAGCAGCTCCCCAGCAGGTACCAAGGCAGGGACTAGTGTGAGCAGCTGCCCAGCAGGGACCGAGGCAGGGACTAGTGTGAGCAGCTCCCCAGCAGGGACCGAGGCAGGGACTAGTGTGAGCAGCTCCCCAGCAGGGACCGAGGCAGGGGCTAGTGTGAGCAGCTCCCCAGCAGGTACCAAGGCAGGGGCTAGTGTGAGCAGCTCCCCAGCAGGTACCAAGGCAGGGGCTAGTGTGAGCAGCTCCCCAGCAGGGACCAAGGCAGGGGCTAGTGTGAGCAGCTCCCCAGCAGGGACCAAGGCAGGGGCTAGTGTGAGCAGCTCCCCAGCAGGGACCAAGGCAGGGGCTAGTGTGAGCAGCTCCCCAGCAGGGACCAAGGCAGGGAGTAGTGTGAGCAGCTCCCCAGCAGGGACCAAGGCAGAGGCTAGTGTGAGCAGCTCCCCAGCAGGGACCAAGGCAGGGGCTAGTGTGAGCAGCTCCCCAGCAGGGACCAAGGCGGGGACTAGTGTGAGCAGCTCCCCAGCAGGGACCAAGGCAGGGGCTAGTGTGAGCAGCTCCCCAGCAGGGACCAAGGCAGGGGCTAGTGTGAGCAGCTCCCCAGCAGGGACCAAGGCGGGGACTAGTGTGAGCAGCTCCCCAGCAGGGACCAAGGCAGGGGCTAGTGTGAGCAGCTCCCCAGCAGGGACCAAGGCGGGGACTAGTGTGAGCAGCTCCCCAGCAGGGACCAAGGCAGGGACTAGTGTGAGCAGCTCCCCAGCAGGGACCAAGGCAGGGACTAGTGTGAGCAGCTCCCCAGCAGGGACCAAGGCGGGGACTAGTGTGAGCAGCTCCCCAGCAGGGACCAAGGCAGGGACTAGTGTGAGCAGCTCCCCAGCAGGGACCAAGGCAGGGACTAGTGTGAGCAGCTCCCCAGCAGGTACTAAGGCGGGGACTAGTGTGAGCAGCTCCCCAGCAGGGACCAAGGCGGGGACTAGTGTGAGCAGCTCCCCAGCAGGGACCAAGGCGGGGACTAGTGTGAGCAGCTCCCCAGCAGGGACCAAGACAGGGGCTAGTGTGAGCAGCTCCCCAGCAGGGACCAAGGCGGGGACTAGTGTGAGCAGCTCCCCAGCAGGGACCAAGGCGGGGACTAGTGTGAGCAGCTCCCCAGCAGGGACCAAGGCGGGGACTAGTGTGAGCAGCTCCCCAGCAGGGACCAAGGCGGGGACTAGTGTGAGCAGCTCCCCAGCAGGTACCAAGGCGGGGACTAGTGTGAGCAGCTCCCCAGCAGGGACCAAGGCGGGGACTAGTGTGAGCAGCTCCCCAGCAGGGACCAAGGCGGGGACTAGTGTGAGCAGCTCCCCAGCAGGGACCAAGGCAGGGGCTAGTGTGAGCAGCTCCCCAGCAGGGACCAAGGCGGGGACTAGTGTGAGCAGCTCCCCAGCAGGGACCAAGGCAGGGGCTAGTGTGAGCAGCTCCCCAGCAGGGACCAAGGCGGGGACTAGTGTGAGCAGCTGCCCAGCAGGGACCAAGGCAGGGGCTAGTGTGAGCAGCTCCCCAGCAGGGACCAAGGCAGGGGCTAGTGTGAGCAGCTGCCCAGCAGGGACCAAGGCGGGGACTAGTGTGAGCAGCTCCCCAGCAGGGACCAAGGCAGGGGCTAGTGTGAGCAGCTCCCCAGCAGGGACCAAGGCAGGGACTAGTGTGAGCAGCTCCCCAGCAGGGAACAAGGGAGGGACTAGTGTGAGCAGCTCCCCAGCAGGGACCAAGGCGGGGACTAGTGTGAGCAGCTCCCCAGCAGGGACCAAGGCAGGGGCTAGTGTGAGCAGCTGCCCAGCAGGGACCAAGGCGGGGACTAGTGTGAGCAGCTCCCCAGCAGGGACCAAGGCAGGGGCTAGTGTGAGCAGCTGCCCAGCAGGGACCAAGGCAGGGGCTAGTGTGAGCAGCTCCCCAGCAGGGACCAAGGCAGGGGCTAGTGTGAGCAGCTGCCCAGCAGGGACCAAGGCAGGGACTAGTGTGAGCAGCTGCCCAGCAGGGACCAAGGCAGGGACTAGTGTGAGCAGCTCCCCAGCAGGTACCAAGGCGGGGACTAGTGTGAGCAGCTGCCCAGCAGGGACCAAGGCAGGGACTAGTGTGAGCAGCTCCCCAGCAGGGACCAAGGCAGGGACTAGTGTGAGCAGCTGCCCAGCAGGTACCAAGGCAGGGGCTAGTGTGAGCAGCTCCCCAGCAGGTACCAAGGCGGGGGCTAGTGTGAGCAGCTCCCCAGCAGGGACCAAGGCGGGGACTAGTGTGAGCAGCTCCCCAGCAGGGACCAAGGCGGGGACTAGTGTGAGCAGCTGCCCAGCAGGGACCAAGGCAGGGGCTAGTGTGAGCAGCTCCCCAGCAGGTACCAAGGCGGGGGCTAGTGTGAGCAGCTGCCCAGCAGGGACCAAGGCAGGGACTAGTGTGAGCAGCTGCCCAGCAGGGACCAAGGCAGGGACTAGTGTGAGCAGCTCCCCAGCAGGGACCAAGGCAGGGGCTAGTGTGAGCAGCTCCCCAGCAGGTACCAAGGCAGGGGCTAGTGTGAGCAGCTCCCCAGCAGGGACCAAGGCAGGGGCTAGTGTGAGCAGCTCCCCAGCAGGTACCAAGGCGGGGACTAGTGTGAGCAGCTGCCCAGCAGGGACCAAGGCAGGGACTAGTGTGAGCAGCTCCCCAGCAGGGACCAAGGCGGGGACTAGTGTGATCAGCTGCCCAGCAGGGACCAAGGCAGGGACTAGTGTGAGCAGCTCCCCAGCAGGGACCAAGGCAGGGGCTAGTGTGAGCAGCTCCCCAGCAGGGACCAAGGCAGGGGCTAGTGTGAGCAGCTCCCCAGCAGGGACCAAGGCGGGGGCTAGTGTGAGCAGCTCCCCAGCAGGGACCAAGGCGGGGACTAGTGTGAGCAGCTCCCCAGCAGGTACCAAGGCGGGGACTAGTGTGAGCAGCTCCCCAGCAGGGACCAAGGCAGGGGCTAGTGTGAGCAGCTCCCCAGCAGGTACCAAGGCGGGGGCTAGTGTGAGCAGCTCCCCAGCAGGGACCAAGGCAGGGACTAGTGTGAGCAGCTCCCCAGCAGGTACCAAGGCGGGGACTAGTGTGAGCAGCTCCCCAGCAGGGACCAAGGCAGGGGCTAGTGTGAGCAGCTCCCCAGCAGGTACCAAGGCAGGGGCTAGTGTGAGCAGCTCCCCAGCAGGGACCAAGGCAGGGGCTAGTGTGAGCAGCTCCCCAGCAGGGACCGAGGCAGGGGCTAGTGTGAGCAGCTCCCCAGCAGGGACCAAGGCGGGGACTAGTGTGAGCAGCTCCCCAGCAGGTACCAAGGTGGGGACTAGTGTGAGCAGCTCCCCAGCAGGTACCAAGGCAGAGGCTAGTGTGAGCAGCTGCCCAGCAGGTACCAAGGCAGGGACTAGTGTGAGCAGCTCCCCAGCAGGGACCAAGGCAGGGACTAGTGTGAGCAGCTCCCCAGCAGGGACCAAGGCAGGGGCTAGTGTGAGCAGCTCCCCAGCAGGGACCAAGGCAGGGGCTAGTGTGAGCAGCTCCCCAGCAGGTACCAAGGCAGAGGCTAGTGTGAGCAGCTCCCCAGCAGGGACCAAGGCGGGGACTAGTGTGAGCAGCTCCCCAGCAGGGACCAAGGCGGGGACTAGTGTGAGCAGCTCCCCAGCAGGTACCAAGGCAGGGGCTAGTGTGAGCAGCTCCCCAGCAGGTACCAAGGCAGAGGCTAGTGTGAGCAGCTCCCCAGCAGGGACCAAGGCGGGGACTAGTGTGAGCAGCTGCCCAGCAGGTATCAAGGCGGGGACTAGTGTGAGCAGCTCCCCAGCAGGGACCAAGGCAGGGGCTAGTGTGAGCAGCTGCCCAGCAGGGACCAAGGCAGGGGCTAGTGTGAGCAGCTCCCCAGCAGGGACCAAGGCAGGGGCTAGTGTGAGCAGCTCCCCAGCAGGGACCAAGGCGGGGACTAGTGTGAGCAGCTCCCCAGCAGGGACCAAGGCGGGGACTAGTTTGAGCAGCTGCCCAGCAGGGACCAAGGCAGGGGCTAGTGTGAGCAGCTCCCCAGCAGGGACCAAGGCAGGGGCTAGTGTGAGCAGCTCCCCAGCAGGTACCAAGGCAGGGACTAGTGTGAGCAGCTGCCCAGCAGGGACCAAGGCAGGGGCTAGTGTGAGCAGCTCCCCAGCAGGGACCAAGGCGGGGACTAGTGTGAGCAGCTCCCCAGCAGGGACCAAGGCGGAGACTAGTGTGAGCAGCTCCCCAGCAGGTACCAAGGCAGGGGCTAGTGTGAGCAGCTCCCCAGCAGGTACCAAGGCAGGGACTAGTGTGAGCAGCTGCCCAGCAGGGACCAAGGCAGGGACTAGTGTGAGCAGCTCCCCAGCAGGGACCAAGGCGGGGACTAGTGTGAGCAGCTCCCCAGCAGGGACCAAGGCAGGGGCTAGTGTGAGCAGCTCCCCAGCAGGGACCAAGGCGGGGACTAGTGTGAGCAGCTGCCCAGCAGGGACCAAGGCAGGGACTAGTGTGAGCAGCTGCCCAGCAGGGACCAAGGCAGGGACTAGTGTGAGCAGCTCCCCAGCAGGGACCAAGGCAGGGGCTAGTGTGAGCAGCTCCCCAGCAGGGACCAAGGCAGGGGCTAGTGTGAGCAGCTCCCCAGCAGGTACCAAGGCAGGGGCTAGTGTGAGCAGCTCCCCAGCAGGGACCAAGGCGGGGACTAGTGTGAGCAGCTGCCCAGCAGGTACCAAGGCGGGGACTAGTGTGAGCAGCTCCCCAGCAGGGACCAAGGCGGGGACTAGTGTGAGCAGCTCCCCAGCAGGTACCAAGGCAGGGACTAGTGTGAGCAGCTGCCCAGCAGGGACCGAGGCAGGGACTAGTGTGAGCAGCTCCCCAGCAGGGACCGAGGCAGGGGCTAGTGTGAGCAGCTCCCCAGCAGGGACCGAGGCAGGGGCTAGTGTGAGCAGCTCCCCAGCAGGGACCGAGGCAGGGGCTAGTGTGAGCAGCTCCCCAGCAGGGACCAAGGCGGGGACTAGTGTGAGCAGCTCCCCAGCAGGGACCAAGGCGGGGACTAGTGTGAGCAGCTCCCCAGCAGGGACCAAGGCAGGGGCTAGTGTGAGCAGCTCCCCAGCAGGGACCAAGGCGGGGACTAGTGTGAGCAGCTCCCCAGCAGGGACCAAGGCGGGGACTAGTGTGAGCAGCTCCCCAGCAGGGACCAAGGCGGGGACTAGTGTGAGCAGCTCCCCAGCAGGGACCAAGGCAGGGACTAGTGTGAGCAGCTCCCCAGCAGGGACCAAGGCGGGGACTAGTGTGAGCAGCTCCCCAGCAGGGACCAAGGCGGGGACTAGTGTGAGCAGCTCCCGAGCAGGGACCAAGGCAGGGACTAGTGTGAGCAGCTCCCCAGCAGGGACCAAGGCGGGGACTAGTGTGAGCAGCTCCCCAGCAGGGACCAAGGCAGGGGCTAGTGTGAGCAGCTCCCCAGCAGGGACCAAGGCAGGGACTAGTGTGAGCAGCTCCCCAGCAGGTACCAAGGCGGGGACTAGTGTGAGCAGCTCCCCAGCAGGGACCAAGGCAGGGGCTAGTGTGAGCAGCTCCCCAGCAGGGACCAAGGCAGGGGCTAGTGTGAGCAGCTCCCCAGCAGGGACCAAGGCGGGGACTAGTGTGAGCAGCTCCCCAGCAGGGACCAAGGCAGGGGCTAGTGTGAGCAGCTCCCCAGCAGGGACCAAGGCAGGGGCTAGTGTGAGCAGCTCCCCAGCAGGGACCAAGGCAGGGGCTAGTGTGAGCAGCTCCCCAGCAGGGACCAAGGCAGGGGCTAGTGTGAGCAGCTCCCCAGCAGGGACCAAGGCGGGGACTAGTGTGAGCAGCTCCCCAGCAGGGACCAAGGCAGGGGCTAGTGTGAGCAGCTCCCCAGCAGGGACCAAGGCAGGGGCTAGTGTGAGCAGCTCCCCAGCAGGGACCAAGGCAGGGGCTAGTGTGAGCAGCTCCCCAGCAGGGACCAAGGCAGGGGCTAGTGTGAGCAGCTCCCCAGCAGGGACCAAGGCGGGGACTAGTGTGAGCAGCTCCCCAGCAGGGACCAAGGCGGGGGCTAGTGTGAGCAGCTCCCCAGCAGGGACCAAGGCAGGGACTAGTGTGAGCAGCTCCCCAGCAGGGACCAAGGCGGGGACTAGTGTGAGCAGCTCCCCAGCAGGGACCAAGGCAGGGGCTAGTGTGAGCAGCTCCCCAGCAGGGACCAAGGCGGGGACTAGTGTGAGCAGCTCCCCAGCAGGGACCAAGGCGGGGACTAGTGTGAGCAGCTCCCCAGCAGGGACCAAGGCAGGGGCTAGTGTGAGCAGCTCCCCAGCAGGGAACAAGGCAGGGACTAGTGTGAGCAGCTCCCCAGCAGGGACCAAGGCGGGGACTAGTGTGAGCAGCTCCCCAGCAGGGACCAAGGCAGGGGTTAGTGTGAGCAGCTCCCCAGCAGGTACCAAGGCGGGGACTAGTGTGAGCAGCTCCCCAGCAGGGACCAAGGCAGGGGCTAGTGTGAGCAGCTCCCCAGCAAGGACCAAGGCAGGGGCTAGTGTAAGCAGCTCCCCAGCAGGGACCAAGGCAGGGGCTAGTGTGAGCAGCTCCCCAGCAGGGACCAAGGCAGGGACTAGTGTGAGCAGCTCCCCAGCAGGGACCAAGGCAGGGACTAGTGTGAGCAGCTCCCCAGCAGGTACTAAGGCGGGGACTAGTGTGAGCAGCTCCCCAGCAGGGACCAAGGCGGGGACTAGTGTGAGCAGCTCCCCAGCAGGGACCAAGGCGGGGACTAGTGTGAGCAGCTCCCCAGCAGGGACCAAGACAGGGGCTAGTGTGAGCAGCTCCCCAGCAGGGACCAAGGCGGGGACTAGTGTGAGCAGCTCCCCAGCAGGGACCAAGGCGGGGACTAGTGTGAGCAGCTCCCCAGCAGGGACCAAGGCGGGGACTAGTGTGAGCAGCTCCCCAGCAGGGACCAAGGCGGGGACTAGTGTGAGCAGCTCCCCAGCAGGTACCAAGGCGGGGACTAGTGTGAGCAGCTCCCCAGCAGGGACCAAGGCGGGGACTAGTGTGAGCAGCTCCCCAGCAGGGACCAAGGCGGTGACTAGTGTGAGCAGCTCCCCAGCAGGGACCAAGGCGGGGACTAGTGTGAGCAGCTCCCCAGCAGGGACCAAGGCGGGGACTAGTGTGAGCAGCTCCCCAGCAGGGACCAAGGCAGGGGCTAGTGTGAGCAGCTCCCCAGCAGGGACCAAGGCGGGGACTAGTGTGAGCAGCTCCCCAGCAGGGACCAAGGCAGGGGCTAGTGTGAGCAGCTCCCCAGCAGGGACCAAGGCGGGGACTAGTGTGAGCAGCTGCCCAGCAGGGACCAAGGCAGGGGCTAGTGTGAGCAGCTCCCCAGCAGGGACCAAGGCAGGGGCTAGTGTGAGCAGCTCCCCAGCAGGGACCAAGGCGGGGACTAGTGTGAGCAGCTGCCCAGCAGGGACCAAGGCAGGGGCTAGTGTGAGCAGCTCCCCAGCAGGGACCAAGGCAGGGGCTAGTGTGAGCAGCTGCCCAGCAGGGACCAAGGCGGGGACTAGTGTGAGCAGCTCCCCAGCAGGGACCAAGGCAGGGGCTAGTGTGAGCAGCTCCCCAGCAGGGACCAAGGCAGGGACTAGTGTGAGCAGCTCCCCAGCAGGGAACAAGGCAGGGACTAGTGTGAGCAGCTCCCCAGCAGGGACCAAGGCGGGGACTAGTGTGAGCAGCTCCCCAGCAGGGACCAAGGCAGGGGCTAGTGTGAGCAGCTGCCCAGCAGGGACCAAGGCGGGGACTAGTGTGAGCAGCTCCCCAGCAGGGACCCAGGCAGGGGCTAGTGTGAGCAGCTGCCCAGCAGGGACCAAGGCAGGGGCTAGTGTGAGCAGCTCCCCAGCAGGGACCAAGGCAGGGGCTAGTGTGAGCAGCTGCCCAGCAGGGACCAAGGCAGGGACTAGTGTGAGCAGCTGCCCAGCAGGGACCAAGGCAGGGACTAGTGTGAGCAGCTCCCCAGCAGGTACCAAGGCGGGGACTAGTGTGAGCAGCTGCCCAGCAGGGACCAAGGCAGGGACTAGTGTGAGCAGCTCCCCAGCAGGGACCAAGGCAGGGACTAGTGTGAGCAGCTGCCCAGCAGGTACCAAGGCAGGGGCTAGTGTGAGCAGCTCCCCAGCAGGTACCAAGGCGGGGGCTAGTGTGAGCAGCTCCCCAGCAGGGACCAAGGCGGGGACTAGTGTGAGCAGCTCCCCAGCAGGGACCAAGGCGGGGACTAGTGTGAGCAGCTGCCCAGCAGGGACCAAGGCGGGGACTAGTGTGAGCAGCTGCCCAGCAGGGACCAAGGCAGGGGCTAGTGTGAGCAGCTCCCCAGCAGGTACCAAGGCGGGGGCTAGTGTGAGCAGCTGCCCAGCAGGGACCAAGGCAGGGACTAGTGTGAGCAGCTGCCCAGCAGGGACCAAGGCAGGGACTAGTGTGAGCAGCTCCCCAGCAGGGACCAAGGCAGGGGCTAGTGTGAGCAGCTCCCCAGCAGGTACCAAGGCAGGGGCTAGTGTGAGCAGCTCCCCAGCAGGGACCAAGGCAGGGGCTAGTGTGAGCAGCTCCCCAGCAGGTACCAAGGCGGGGACTAGTGTGAGCAGCTGCCCAGCAGGGACCAAGGCAGGGACTAGTGTGAGCAGCTCCCCAGCAGGGACCAAGGCGGGGACTAGTGTGATCAGCTGCCCAGCAGGGACCAAGGCAGGGACTAGTGTGAGCAGCTCCCCAGCAGGGACCAAGGCAGGGGCTAGTGTGAGCAGCTCCCCAGCAGGGACCAAGGCAGGGGCTAGTGTGAGCAGCTCCCCAGCAGGGACCAAGGCGGGGGCTAGTGTGAGCAGCTCCCCAGCAGGGACCAAGGCGGGGACTAGTGTGAGCAGCTCCCCAGCAGGTACCAAGGCGGGGACTAGTGTGAGCAGCTCCCCAGCAGGGACCAAGGCAGGGGCTAGTGTGAGCAGCTCCCCAGCAGGTACCAAGGCGGGGGCTAGTGTGAGCAGCTCCCCAGCAGGGACCAAGGCAGGGACTAGTGTGAGCAGCTCCCCAGCAGGTACCAAGGCAGGGGCTAGTGTGAGCAGCTCCCCAGCAGGGACCAAGGCAGGGGCTAGTGTGAGCAGCTCCCCAGCAGGGACCGAGGCAGGGGCTAGTGTGAGCAGCTCCCCAGCAGGGACCAAGGCGGGGACTAGTGTGAGCAGCTCCCCAGCAGGTACCAAGGTGGGGACTAGTGTGAGCAGCTCCCCAGCAGGTACCAAGGCAGAGGCTAGTGTGAGCAGCTGCCCAGCAGGTACCAAGGCAGGGACTAGTGTGAGCAGCTCCCCAGCAGGGACCAAGGCAGGGACTAGTGTGAGCAGCTCCCCAGCAGGGACCAAGGCAGGGGCTAGTGTGAGCAGCTCCCCAGCAGGGACCAAGGCAGGGGCTAGTGTGAGCAGCTCCCCAGCAGGTACCAAGGCAGAGGCTAGTGTGAGCAGCTCCCCAGCAGGGACCAAGGCGGAGACTAGTGTGAGCAGCTCCCCAGCAGGGACCAAGGCGGGGACTAGTGTGAGCAGCTCCCCAGCAGGTACCAAGGCAGGGGCTAGTGTGAGCAGCTCCCCAGCAGGTACCAAGGCAGAGGCTAGTGTGAGCAGCTCCCCAGCA
The DNA here is from genome assembly GCF_033958435.1 of Carettochelys insculpta. NCBI lineage: Eukaryota > Metazoa > Chordata > Testudines > Carettochelyidae > Carettochelys > Carettochelys insculpta. Next base: position 382,371,171 of record NC_134137.1, on the reverse strand, counting down.
GGGACCAAGGCGGGGACTAGTGTGAGCAGCTGCCCAGCAGGTATCAAGGCGGGGACTAGTGTGAGCAGCTCCCCAGCAGGGACCAAGGCAGGGGCTAGTGTGAGCAGCTGCCCAGCAGGGACCAAGGCAGGGGCTAGTGTGAGCAGCTCCCCAGCAGGGACCAAGGCAGGGGCTAGTGTGAGCAGCTCCCCAGCAGGGACCAAGGCGGGGACTAGTGTGAGCAGCTCCCCAGCAGGGACCAAGGCGGGGACTAGTGTGAGCAGCTGCCCAGCAGGGACCAAGGCAGGGGCTAGTGTGAGCAGCTCCCCAGCAGGGACCAAGGCAGGGGCTAGTGTGAGCAGCTCCCCAGCAGGTACCAAGGCAGGGACTAGTGTGAGCAGCTGCCCAGCAGGGACCAAGGCAGGGGCTAGTGTGAGCAGCTCCCCAGCAGGGACCAAGGCGGGGACTAGTGTGAGCAGCTCCCCAGCAGGGACCAAGGCGGGGACTAGTGTGAGCAGCTCCCCAGCAGGTACCAAGGCAGGGGCTAGTGTGAGCAGCTCCCCAGCAGGTACCAAGGCAGGGACTAGTGTGAGCAGCTGCCCAGCAGGGACCAAGGCAGGGACTAGTGTGAGCAGCTCCCCAGCAGGGACCAAGGCGGGGACTAGTGTGAGCAGCTCCCCAGCAGGGACCAAGGCAGGGGCTAGTGTGAGCAGCTCCCCAGCAGGGACCAAGGCGGGGACTAGTGTGAGCAGCTGCCCAGCAGGGACCAAGGCAGGGACTAGTGTGAGCAGCTGCCCAGCAGGGACCAAGGCAGGGACTAGTGTGAGCAGCTCCCCAGCAGGGACCAAGGCAGGGGCTAGTGTGAGCAGCTCCCCAGCAGGGACCAAGGCAGGGGCTAGTGTGAGCAGCTCCCCAGCAGGTACCAAGGCAGGGGCTAGTGTGAGCAGCTCCCCAGCAGGGACCAAGGCGGGGACTAGTGTGAGCAGCTGCCCAGCAGGTACCAAGGCGGGGACTAGTGTGAGCAGCTCCCCAGCAGGGACCAAGGCGGGGACTAGTGTGAGCAGCTCCCCAGCAGGTACCAAGGCAGGGACTAGTGTGAGCAGCTGCCCAGCAGGGACCGAGGCAGGGACTAGTGTGAGCAGCTCCCCAGCAGGGACCGAGGCAGGGGCTAGTGTGAGCAGCTCCCCAGCAGGGACCGAGGCAGGGGCTAGTGTGAGCAGCTCCCCAGCAGGGACCGAGGCAGGGGCTAGTGTGAGCAGCTCCCCAGCAGGGACCAAGGCGGGGACTAGTGTGAGCAGCTCCCCAGCAGGGACCAAGGCGGGGACTAGTGTGAGCAGCTCCCCAGCAGGGACCAAGGCAGGGGCTAGTGTGAGCAGCTCCCCAGCAGGGACCAAGGCGGGGACTAGTGTGAGCAGCTCCCCAGCAGGGACCAAGGCGGGGACTAGTGTGAGCAGCTCCCCAGCAGGGACCAAGGCGGGGACTAGTGTGAGCAGCTCCCCAGCAGGGACCAAGGCAGGGACTAGTGTGAGCAGCTCCCCAGCAGGGACCAAGGCGGGGACTAGTGTGAGCAGCTCCCCAGCAGGGACCAAGGCGGGGACTAGTGTGAGCAGCTCCCCAGCAGGGACCAAGGCAGGGACTAGTGTGAGCAGCTCCCCAGCAGGGACCAAGGCGGGGACTAGTGTGAGCAGCTCCCCAGCAGGGACCAAGGCAGGGGCTAGTGTGAGCAGCTCCCCAGCAGGGACCAAGGCAGGGACTAGTGTGAGCAGCTCCCCAGCAGGTACCAAGGCGGGGACTAGTGTGAGCAGCTCCCCAGCAGGGACCAAGGCAGGGGCTAGTGTGAGCAGCTCCCCAGCAGGGACCAAGGCAGGGGCTAGTGTGAGCAGCTCCCCAGCAGGGACCAAGGCGGGGACTAGTGTGAGCAGCTCCCCAGCAGGGACCAAGGCAGGGGCTAGTGTGAGCAGCTCCCCAGCAGGGACCAAGGCAGGGGCTAGTGTGAGCAGCTCCCCAGCAGGGACCAAGGCAGGGACTAGTGTGAGCAGCTCCCCAGCAGGGACCAAGGCAGGGGCTAGTGTGAGCAGCTCCCCAGCAGGGACCAAGGCGGGGACTAGTGTGAGCAGCTCCCCAGCAGGGACCAAGGCAGGGGCTAGTGTGAGCAGCTCCCCAGCAGGGACCAAGGCAGGGGCTAGTGTGAGCAGCTCCCCAGCAGGGACCAAGGCGGGGACTAGTGTGAGCAGCTCCCCAGCAGGGACCAAGGCAGGGGCTAGTGTGAGCAGCTCCCCAGCAGGGACCAAGGCAGGGGCTAGTGTGAGCAGCTCCCCAGCAGGGACCAAGGCAGGGGCTAGTGTGAGCAGCTCCCCAGCAGGGACCAAGGCAGGGGCTAGTGTGAGCAGCTCCCCAGCAGGGACCAAGGCGGGGACTAGTGTGAGCAGCTCCCCAGCAGGGACCAAGGCGGGGGCTAGTGTGAGCAGCTCCCCAGCAGGGACCAAGGCAGGGACTAGTGTGAGCAGCTCCCCAGCAGGGACCAAGGCGGGGACTAGTGTGAGCAGCTCCCCAGCAGGGACCAAGGCAGGGGCTAGTGTGAGCAGCTCCCCAGCAGGGACCAAGGCGGGGACTAGTGTGAGCAGCTCCCCAGCAGGGACCAAGGCGGGGACTAGTGTGAGCAGCTCCCCAGCAGGGACCAAGGCGGGGACTAGTGTGAGCAGCTCCCCAGCAGGGACCAAGGCGGGGACTAGTGTGAGCAGCTCCCCAGCAGGGACCAAGGCAGGGGCTAGTGTGAGCAGCTCCCCAGCAGGTACCAAGGCGGGGACTAGTGTGAGCAGCTCCCCAGCAGGGACCAAGGCAGGGGCTAGTGTGAGCAGCTCCCCAGCAGGGACCAAGGCGGGGACTAGTGTGAGCAGCTCCCCAGCAGGGACCAAGGCAGGGACTAGTGTGAGCAGCTCCCCAGCAGGGACCAAGGCAGGGGCTAGTGTGAGCAGCTCCCCAGCAGGTACCAAGGCGGGGACTAGTGTGAGCAGCTCCCCAGCAGGTACCGAGGCAGGGGCTAGTGTGAGCAGCTCCCCAGCAGGTACCAAGGCGGGGGCTAGTGTGAGCAGCTCCCCAGCAGGTACCAAGGCAGGGGCTAGTGTGAGCAGCTCCCCAGCAGGGACCAAGGCGGGGACTAGTGTGAGCAGCTCCCCAGCAGGGACCAAGGCAGGGGCTAGTGTGAGCAGCTCCCCAGCAGGTACCAAGGCAGGGGCTAGTGTGAGCAGCTCCCCAGCAGGGACCAAGGCAGGGGCTAGTGTGAGCAGCTCCCCAGCAGGGACCGAGGCATGGGCTAGTGTGAGCAGCTCCCCAGCAGGGACCAAGGCGGGGACTAGTGTGAGCAGCTCCCCAGCAGGTACCAAGGTGGGGACTAGTGTGAGCAGCTCCCCAGCAGGTACCAAGGCAGAGGCTAGTGTGAGCAGCTCCCCAGCAGGGACCAAGGCAGGGGCTAGTGTGAGCAGCTCCCCAGCAGGGACCAAGGCAGGGGCTAGTGTGAGCAGCTCCCCAGCAGGGACCAAGGCGGGGACTAGTGTGAGCAGCTCCCCAGCAGGGACCAAGGCAGGGGCTAGTGTGAGCAGCTCCCCAGCAGGGACCAAGGCGGGGACTAGTGTGAGCAGCTCCCCAGCAGGGACCAAGGCAGGGGCTAGTGTGAGCAGCTCCCCAGCAGGGACCAAGGCAGGGAGTAGTGTGAGCAGCTCCCCAGCAGGGACCAAGGCAGGGACTAGTGTGAGCAGCTCCCCAGCAGGTACCAAGGCAGGGGCTAGTGTGAGCAGCTCCCCAGCAGGTACCAAGGCAGGGGCTAGTGTGAGCAGCTCCCCAGCAGGTACCAAGGCAGAGGCTAGTGTGAGCAGCTCCCCAGCAGGGACCAAGGCGGGGACTAGTGTGAGCAGCTGCCCAGCAGGGACCAAGGCGGGGGCTAGTGTGAGCAGCTCCCCAGCAGGTACCAAGGCAGGGGCTAGTGTGAGCAGCTCCCCAGCAGGGACCAAGGCAGGGAGTAGTGTGAGCAGCTCCCCAGCAGGGACCAAGGCAGGGACTAGTGTGAGCAGCTCCCCAGCAGGGACCAAGGCAGGGGCTAGTGTGAGCAGCTCCCCAGCAGGGACCAAGGCAGGGGCTAGTGTGAGCAGCTCCCCAGCAGGGACCAAGGCAGGGGCTAGTGTGAGCAGCTCCCCAGCAGGTACCAAGGCGGGGACTAGTGTGAGCAGCTCCCCAGCAGGGACCAAGGCAGGGGCTAGTGTGAGCAGCTCCCCAGCAGGGACCAAGGCGGGGACTAGTGTGAGCAGCTCCCCAGCAGGGACCAAGGCGGGGACTAGTGTGAGCAGCTCCCCAGCAGGGACCAAGGCGGGGACTAGTGTGAGCAGCTCCCCAGCAGGGACCAAGGCAGGGGCTAGTGTGAGCAGCTCCCCAGCAGGTACCAAGGCGGGGACTAGTGTGAGCAGCTCCCCAGCAGGGACCAAGGCAGGGGCTAGTGTGAGCAGCTCCCCAGCAGGGACCAAGGCGGGGACTAGTGTGAGCAGCTCCCCAGCAGGGACCAAGGCAGGGACTAGTGTGAGCAGCTCCCCAGCAGGGACCAAGGCAGGGGCTAGTGTGAGCAGCTCCCCAGCAGGTACCAAGGCGGGGACTAGTGTGAGCAGCTCCCCAGCAGGTACCGAGGCAGGGGCTAGTGTGAGCAGCTCCCCAGCAGGTACCAAGGCGGGGGCTAGTGTGAGCAGCTCCCCAGCAGGTACCAAGGCAGGGGCTAGTGTGAGCAGCTCCCCAGCAGGGACCAAGGCGGGGACTAGTGTGAGCAGCTCCCCAGCAGGGACCAAGGCAGGGGCTAGTGTGAGCAGCTCCCCAGCAGGTACCAAGGCAGGGGCTAGTGTGAGCAGCTCCCCAGCAGGGACCAAGGCAGGGGCTAGTGTGAGCAGCTCCCCAGCAGGGACCGAGGCATGGGCTAGTGTGAGCAGCTCCCCAGCAGGGACCAAGGCGGGGACTAGTGTGAGCAGCTCCCCAGCAGGTACCAAGGTGGGGACTAGTGTGAGCAGCTCCCCAGCAGGTACCAAGGCAGAGGCTAGTGTGAGCAGCTCCCCAGCAGGGACCAAGGCAGGGGCTAGTGTGAGCAGCTCCCCAGCAGGGACCAAGGCAGGGGCTAGTGTGAGCAGCTCCCCAGCAGGGACCAAGGCGGGGACTAGTGTGAGCAGCTCCCCAGCAGGGACCAAGGCAGGGGCTAGTGTGAGCAGCTCCCCAGCAGGGACCAAGGCGGGGACTAGTGTGAGCAGCTCCCCAGCAGGGACCAAGGCAGGGGCTAGTGTGAGCAGCTCCCCAGCAGGGACCAAGGCAGGGAGTAGTGTGAGCAGCTCCCCAGCAGGGACCAAGGCAGGGACTAGTGTGAGCAGCTCCCCAGCAGGTACCAAGGCAGGGGCTAGTGTGAGCAGCTCCCCAGCAGGTACCAAGGCAGGGGCTAGTGTGAGCAGCTCCCCAGCAGGTACCAAGGCAGAGGCTAGTGTGAGCAGCTCCCCAGCAGGGACCAAGGCGGGGACTAGTGTGAGCAGCTGCCCAGCAGGGACCAAGGCGGGGGCTAGTGTGAGCAGCTCCCCAGCAGGTACCAAGGCAGGGGCTAGTGTGAGCAGCTCCCCAGCAGGGACCAAGGCAGGGAGTAGTGTGAGCAGCTCCCCAGCAGGGACCAAGGCAGGGACTAGTGTGAGCAGCTCCCCAGCAGGTACCAAGGCGGGGACTAGTGTGAGCAGCTCCCCAGCAGGGACCAAGGCAGGGGCTAGTGTGAGCAGCTCCCCAGCAGGGACCAAGGCAGGGACTAGTGTGAGCAGCTCCCCAGCAGGGACCAAGGCAGGGACTAGTGTGAGCAGCTCCCCAGCAGGGACCAAGGCAGGGACTAGTGTGAGCAGCTCCCCAGCAGGTACCAAGGCAGGGGCTAGTGTGAGCAGCTCCCCAGCAGGGACCAAGGCGGGGACTAGTGTGAGCAGCTCCCCAGCATGTACCAAGGCAGGGGCTAGTGTGAGCAGCTCCCCAGCAGGCACCAAGGCAGGGACTAGTGTGAGCAGCTCCCCAGCAGGTACCAAGGCAGGGGCTAGTGTGAGCAGCTCCCCAGCAGGGACCAAGGCAGGGGCTAGTGTGAGCAGCTGCCCAGACGGTACCAAGGCAGGGGCTAGTGTGAGCAGCTCCCCAGCAGGGACCAAGGCAGGGGCTAGTGTGAGCAGCTCCCCAGCAGGGACCGAGGCAGGGGCTAGTGTGAGCAGCTCCCCAGCAGGGACCAAGGCGGGGACTAGTGTGAGCAGCTCCCCAGCAGGTACCAAGGCGGGGACTAGTGTGAGCAGCTGCCCAGCAGGGACCAAGGCAGGGGCTAGTGTGAGCAGCTGCCCAGCAGGGACCAAGGCAGGGGCTAGTGTGAGCAGCTCCCCAGCAGGGACCGAGGCAGGGGCTAGTGTGAGCAGCTCCCCAGCAGGGACCAAGGCGGGGACTAGTGTGAGCAGCTCCCCAGCAGGTACCAAGGCGGGGACTAGTGTGAGCAGCTGCCCAGCAGGGACCGAGGCAGGGGCTAGTGTGAGCAGCTCCCCAGCAGGGACCAAGGCGGGGACTAGTGTGAGCAGCTCCCCAGCAGGTACCAAGGCAGGGACTAGTGTGAGCAGCTCCCCAGCAGGTACCAAGGCAGAGGCTAGTGTGAGCAGCTGCCCAGCAGGGACCAAGGCAGGGGCTAGTGTGAGCAGCTCCCCAGCAGGTACCAAGGCAGGGGCTAGTGTGAGCAGCTCCCCAGCAGGTACCAAGGCAGAGGCTAGTGTGAGCAGCTCCCCAGCAGGGACCAAGGCGGGGACTAGTGTGAGCAGCTCCCCAGCAGGTACCAAGGCGGGGACTAGTGTGAGCAGCTCCCCAGCAGGGACCAAGGCAGGGGCTAGTGTGAGCAGCTCCCCAGCAGGGACCAAGGCAGGGGCTAGTGTGAGCAGCTCCCCAGCAGGGACCAAGGCGGGGACTAGTGTGAGCAGCTGCCCAGCAGGGACCAAGGCAGGGGCTAGTGTGAGCAGCTCCCCAGCAGGGACCAAGGCAGGGGCTAGTGTGAGCAGCTCCCCAGCAGGGACCAAGGCGGGGACTAGTGTGAGCAGCTCCCCAGCAGGGACCAAGGCAGGGGCTAGTGTGAGCAGCTCCCCAGCAGGGACCAAGGCGGGGACTAGTGTGAGCAGCTCCCCAGCAGGGACCAAGGCAGGGACTAGTGTGAGCAGCTGCCCAGCAGGTACCAAGGCAGGGGCTAGTGTGAGCAGCTCCCCAGCAGGTACCAAGGCAGGGACTAGTGTGAGCAGCTGCCCAGCAGGTACCAAGGCAGGGACTAGTGTGAGCAGCTCCCCAGCAGGGACCAAGGCAGGGACTAGTGTGAGCAGCTCCCCAGCAGGGACCAAGGCAGGGGCTAGTGTGAGCAGCTCCCCAGCAGGGACCAAGGCGGGGACTAGTGTGAGCAGCTCCCCAGCAGGGACCAAGGCAGGGGCTAGTGTGAGCAGCTCCCCAGCAGGGACCAAGGCGGGGGCTAGTGTGAGCAGCTCCCCAGCAGGGACCAAGGCAGGGGCTAGTGTGAGCAGCTCCCCAGCAGGGACCAAGGCAGGGACTAGTGTGAGCAGCTCCCCAGCAGGGACCAAGGCAGGGACTAGTGTGAGCAGCTCCCCAGCAGGGACCAAGGCGGGGACTAGTGTGAGCAGCTCCCCAGCAGGGACCAAGGCAGGGGCTAGTGTGAGCAGCTCCCCAGCAGGGACCAAGGCGGGGACTAGTGTGAGCAGCTCCCCAGCAGGGACCAAGGCAGGGGCTAGTGTGAGCAGCTCCCCAGCAGGGACCAAGGCGGGGACTAGTGTGAGCAGCTCCCCAGCAGGGACCAAGGCAGGGGCTAGTGTGAGCAGCTCCCCAGCAGGGACCAAGGCGGGGGCTAGTGTGAGCAGCTCCCCAGCAGGGACCAAGGCGGGGACTAGTGTGAGCAGCTCCCCAGCAGGGACCAAGGCGGGGGCTAGTGTGAGCAGCTGCCCAGCAGGTACCAAGGCAGGGGCTAGTGTGAGCAGCTCCCCAGCAGGTACCAAGGCAGGGGCTAGTGTGAGCAGCTCCCCAGCAGGGACCAAGGCGGGGACTAGTGTGAGCAGCTCCCCAGCAGGGACCAAGGCAGGGGCTAGTGTGAGCAGCTCCCCAGCAGGGACCAAGGCAGGGACTAGTGTGAGCAGCTCCTCAGCAAGGACCAAGGCAGGGGCTAGTGTGAGCAGCTCCCCAGCAAGGACCAAGGCGGGGACTAGTGTGAGCAGCTCCCCAGCAGGGACCAAGGCGGGGACTAGTGTGAGCAGCTCCCCAGCAGGGACCAAGGCAGGGACTAGTGTGAGCAGCTCCCCAGCAGGGACCAAGGCGGGGACTAGTGTGAGCAGCTCCCCAGCAGGTACCAAGGCAGGGACTAGTGTGAGCAGCTCCCCAGCAGGGACCAAGGCGGGGACTAGTGTGAGCAGCTCCCCAGCAGGGACCAAGGCGGGGACTAGTGTGAGCAGCTCCCCAGCAGGGACCAAGGCAGGGACTAGTGTGAGCAGCTCCCCAGCAGGGACCAAGGCAGGGACTAGTGTGAGCAGCTCCTCAGCAAGGACCAAGGCAGGGGCTAGTGTGAGCAGCTCCCCAGCAGGGACCAAGGCAGGGACTAGTGTGAGCAGCTCCTCAGCAAGGACCAAGGCAGGGGCTAGTGTGAGCAGCTCCCCAGCAAGGACCAAGGCGGGGACTAGTGTGAGCAGCTCCCCAGCAGGGACCAAGGCGGGGACTAGTGTGAGCAGCTCCCCAGCAGGGACCAAGGCAGGGGCTAGTGTGAGCAGCTCCCCAGCAGGGACCAAGGCAGGGGCTAGTGTGAGCAGCTCCCCAGCAGGTACCAAGGCAGGGGCTAGTGTGAGCAGCTCCCCAGCAGGGACCAAGGCGGGGACTAGTGTGAGCAGCTCCCCAGCAGGGACCAAGGCAGGGGCTAGTGTGAGCAGCTCCCCAGCAGGGACCAAGGCAGGGACTAGTGTGAGCAGCTCCTCAGCAAGGACCAAGGCAGGGGCTAGTGTGAGCAGCTCCCCAGCAAGGACCAAGGCGGGGACTAGTGTGAGCAGCTCCCCAGCAGGGACCAAGGCGGGGACTAGTGTGAGCAGCTCCCCAGCAGGGACCAAGGCAGGGACTAGTGTGAGCAGCTCCCCAGCAGGGACCAAGGCAGGGGCTAGTGTGAGCAGCTCCCCAGCAGGTACCAAGGCAGGGGCTAGTGTGAGCAGCTCCCCAGCAGGGACCAAGGCAGGGGCTAGTGTGAGCAGCTCCCCAGCAGGTACCAAGGCAGGGACTAGTGTGAGCAGCTCCCCAGCAGGGACCAAGGCAGGGGCTAGTGTGAGCAGCTCCCCAGCAGGGACCAAGGCGGGGGCTAGTGTGAGCAGCTCCCCAGCAGGTACCAAGGCAGGGACTAGTGTGAGCAGCTCCCCAGCAGGGACCAAGGCAGGGACTAGTGTGAGCAGCTCCCCAGCAGGGACCAAGGCAGGGACTAGTGTGAGCAGCTCCCCAGCAGGTACCAAGGCGGGGACTAGTGTGAGCAGCTCCCCAGCAGGGACCAAGGCAGGGACTAGTGTGAGCAGCTCCCCAGCAGGGACCAAGGCGGGGACTAGTGTGAGCAGCTCCCCAGCAGGGACCAAGGCAGGGACTAGTGTGAGCAGCTCCCCAGCAGGGACCAAGGCGGGGACTAGTGTGAGCAGCTCCCCAGCAGGTACCAAGGCGGGGACTAGTGTGATCAGCTCCCCAGCAGGGACCAAGGCAGGGGCTAGTGTGAGCAGCTCCCCAGCAGGTACCAAGGCAGGGGCTAGTGTGAGCAGCTCCCCAGCAGGGACCAAGGCAGGGGCTAGTGTGAGCAGCTCCCCAGCAGGGACCGAGGCAGGGGCTAGTGTGAGCAGCTCCCCAGCAGGGACCAAGGCAGGGACTAGTGTGAGCAGCTCCCCAGCAGGTACCAAGGCAGGGACTAGTGTGAGCAGCTCCCCAGCAGGTACCAAGGCAGGGGCTAGTGTGAGCAGCTCCCCAGCAGGGACCAAGGCAGGGGCTAGTGTGAGCAGCTCCCCAGCAGGGACCAAGGCAGGGGCTAGTGTGAGCAGCTCCCCAGCAGGGACCAAGGCAGGGGCTAGTGTGAGCAGCTCCCCAGCAGGGACCAAGGCAGGGGCTAGTGTGAGCAGCTCCCCAGCAGGGACCAAGGCAGGGGCTAGTGTGAGCAGCTCCCCAGCAGGGACCAAGGCGGGGACTAGTGTGAGCAGCTCCCCAGCAGGTACCAAGGCAGGGGCTAGTGTGAGCAGCTCCCCAGCAGGTACCAAGGCAGGTGCTAGTGTGAGCAGCTCCCCAGCAGGTACCAAGGCAGAGGCTAGTGTGAGCAGCTCCCCAGCAGGGACCAAGGCGGGGACTAGTGTGAGCTGCTGCCCAGCAGGTACCAAGGCGGGGACTAGTGTGAGCAGCTCCCCAGCAGGGACCAAGGCAGGGGCTAGTGTGAGCAGCTCCCCAGCAGGGACCAAGGCAGGGGCTAGTGTGAGCAGCTCCCCAGCAGGTACCAAGGTGGGGACTAGTGTGAGCAGCTGCCCAGCAGGTACCAAGGCAGGGGCTAGTGTGAGCAGCTCCCCAGCAGGTACCAAGGCAGGGGCTAGTGTGAGCAGCTCCCCAGCAGGGACCAAGGCAGGGACTAGTGTGAGCAGCTCCCCAGCAGGGACCAAGGCAGGGGCTAGTGTGAGCAGCTCCCCAGCAGGGACCGAGGCAGGGGCTAGTGTGAGCAGCTCCCCAGCAGGGACCAAGGCGGGGACTAGTGTGAGCAGCTCCCCAGCAGGTACCAAGGCAGGGGCTAGTGTGAGCAGCTCCCCAGCAGGTACCAAGGCAGGGGCTAGTGTGAGCAGCTCCCCAGCAGGTACCAAGGCAGAGGCTAGTGTGAGCAGCTCCCCAGCAGGGACCAAGGCGGGGACTAGTGTGAGCTGCTCCCCAGCAGGGACCAAGGCGGGGACTAGTGTGAGCAGCTCCCCAGCAGGTACCAAGGCGGGGACTAGTGTGAGCAGCTCCCCAGCAGGGACCAAGGCAGGGGCTAGTGTGAGCAGCTCCCCAGCAGGGACCAAGGCAGGGACTAGTGTGAGCAGCTCCCCAGCAGGGACCAAGGCGGGGACTAGTGTGAGCAGCTCCCCAGCAGGTACCAAGGCAGGGGCTAGTGTGAGCAGCTCCCCAGCAGGTACCAAGGCAGGGGCTAGTGTGAGCAGCTCCCCAGCAGGTACCAAGGCAGAGGCTAGTGTGAGCAGCTCCCCAGCAGGGACCAAGGCGGGGACTAGTGTGAGCTGCTCCCCAGCAGGGACCAAGGCGGGGACTAGTGTGAGCAGCTCCCCAGCAGGTACCAAGGCGGGGACTAGTGTGAGCAGCTCCCCAGCAGGGACCAAGGCAGGGGCTAGTGTGAGCAGCTCCCCAGCAGGGACCAAGGCAGGGGCTAGTGTGAGCAGCTCCCCAGCAGGTACCAAGGTGGGGACTAGTGTGAGCAGCTGCCCAGCAGGTACCAAGGCAGGGGCTAGTGTGAGCAGCTCCCCAGCAGGGACCAAGGCGGGGACTAGTGTGAGCAGCTCCCCAGCAGGGACCAAGGCGGGGACTAGTGTGAGCAGCTCCCCAGCAGGTACCAAGGCAGGGGCTAGTGTGAGCAGCTCCCCAGCAGGGACCAAGGCAGGGGCTAGTGTGAGCAGCTCCCCAGCAGGTACCAAGGCGGGGACTAGTGTGAGCAGCTCCCCAGCAGGGACCAAGGCGGGGACTAGTGTGAGCAGCTCCCCAGCAGGGACCAAGGCAGGGACTAGTGTGAGCAGCTCCCCAGCAGGGACCAAGGCAGGGGCTAGTGTGAGCAGCTCCCCAGCAGGGACCAAGGCGGGGACTAGTGTGAGCAGCTCCCCAGCAGGGACCAAGGCAGGGACTAGTGTGAGCAGCTCCCCAGCAGGGACCAAGGCAGGGGCTAGTGTGAGCAGCTCCCCAGCAGGGACCAAGGCGGGGACTAGTGTGAGCAGCTCCCCAGCAGGGACCAAGGCAGGGACTAGTGTGAGCAGCTCCCCAGCAGGGACCAAGGCAGGGGCTAGTGTGAGCAGCTCCCCAGCAGGTACCAAGGCAGGGGCTAGTGTGAGCAGCTGCCCAGCAGGTACCAAGGCAGGGGCTAGTGTGAGGAGCTCCCCAGCAGGGACCAAGGCAGGGGCTAGTGTGAGCAGCTCCCCAGCAGGGACCAAGGCAGGGGCTAGTGTGAGCAGCTCCCCAGCAGGGACCATGGCGGGGACTAGTGTGAGCAGCTCCCCAGCAGGGACCAAGGCAGGGGCTAGTGTGAGCAGCTCCCCAGCAGGGACCAAGGCGGGGACTAGTGTGAGCAGCTCCCCAGCAGGGACCAAGGCAGGGACTAGTGTGAGCAGCTCCCCAGCAGGGACCAAGGCGGGGACTAGTGTGAGCAGCTGCCCAGCAGGGACCAAGGCAGGGGCTAGTGTGAGCAGCTCCCCAGCAGGGACCAAGGCAGGGGCTAGTGTGAGCAGCTGCCCAGCAGGTACCAAGGCAGGGGCTAGTGTGAGCAGCTCCCCAGCAGGGACCAAGGCGGGGACTAGTGTGAGCAGCTCCCCAGCAGGTACCAAGGCAGGGACTAGTGTGAGCAGCTCCCCAGCAGGTACCAAGGCAGGGGCTAGTGTGAGCAGCTCCCCAGCAGGTACCAAGGCAGGGACTAGTGTGAGCAGCTCCCCAGCAGGGACCAAGGCAGAGGCTAGTGTGAGCAGCTCCCCAGCAGGTACCAAGGCGGGGGCTAGTGTGAGCAGCTCCCCAGCAGGGACCAAGGCGGGGACTAGTGTGAGCAGCTCCCCAGCAGGGACCAAGGCAGGGGCTAGTGTGAGCAGCTGCCCAGCAGGGACCAAGGCAGGGGCTAGTGTGAGCAGCTCCCCAGCAGGGACCAAGGCAGAGGCTAGTGTGAGCAGCTCCCCAGCAGGGACCAAGGCAGGGGCTAGTGTGAGCAGCTGCCCAGCAGGGACCAAGGCAGGGACTAGTGTGAGCAGCTCCCCAGCAGGGACCAAGGCAGGGGCTAGTGTGAGCAGCTCCCCAGCAGGGACCAAGGCAGGGACTAGTGTGAGCAGCTCCCCAGCAGGGACCAAGGCGGGGACTAGTGTGAGCAGCTCCCCAGCAGGGACCAAGGCAGGGGCTAGTGTGAGCAGCTCCCCAGCAGGGACCAATTCAGGGGCTAGTGTGAGCAGCTCCCCAGCAGGGACCAAGGCAGGGGCTAGTGTGAGCAGCTCCCCAGCAGGGACCAAGGCAGGGGCTAGTGTGAGCAGCTCCCCAGCAGGGACCAAGGCAGGGGCTAGTGTGAGCAGCTCCCCAGCAGGGACCAAGGCTGGGGAGAGACTGCCTAGGAACGACTACAGCAGAAAGGGATCCAGGGGTTATAGTGGACCACAAGCTAAATATGAGTCAACAGTGTGATGCTGTTGCAAAAAAAGCAAACATGATTCTGGGATGCATTAACAAGTGTGTTGTGAACAAGACACGAGAAGTCATTCTCCCGCTCTACTCTGTGCTTGTTAGGCCTCAGCTGGAGTATTGTGTCCAGTTTTGGGCATCACAGTTCAAGAAAGATGTGGAGAAATTAGAGAGGGTCCAGAAAAAGGTGACAAGAATGATTAAAGGTCTGGAGAACATGACCTATGAAGAAAGGCTGAAAGAATTGGGCTTGTTTAGTTTGGAAAAGAGAAGATTGAGGGGAGACATGATAGTGGTTTTCAGGTATCTAAAAGGGAGTCATAAAGAGGAAGGAGAAAACTTGTTCTTCTTGGCCTCTGAGGATAGAACAAGAAGCAACGGGCTTAAACTGCAGCAAGGGAGGTTTAGGTTGGACATTAGGAAAAAGTTCCTAACTGTCAGGGCTGTCAAACAGTGGAATAAATTGCCAAGGGAGGTTGTGGAATCTCCATCGCTGGAGATATTTAAGAACAGGTTAGATAGACATCTATCAGGGATGGTTTAGATAGTACTTGGTCCTGCCATTGGGGCAGGGGGCTGGACTTGATGGCCTCTCGAGGTCCCTTCCAGTCCTAGTGTTCCATGATTCTATGATTCTAGTGTGAGCAGATCCCCATCAGGAACCAAGGCTGATGCTAGTGTGAGCAGCTCCCCAGCAGGGACCAAGGCTGGGGCTAGTGTGAGCAGATCCCCAATGGGAGCCAGCATGCAGGGCAGTGTGATCTGGTCACACTGCACCCACGATGAATGCTGTTAGAGAACAGGAGCCTCAGGCTCTTGAGGGATCTGTCCAGCTCTCAGGCCACTTCCAGAATCCCCGGCCAGGTTGGCGGAACAGAAGTTAAGTTTAAGTGACACAAGTGGTCGGTCTCGTGCTGCTGGTATTAACTCCCCCTGGGATTTCTAAAGAGCCACACAAGGTGTTGCTGCCAACATGGGTACTATAGAAGACCTTATAGCAGGAGAGTGATCCCAGGACAAAAGTAAATGGTAGCTTAGGTACAAGTGGTCAGGACGTGTCCACACTTACAGTGTGTTAACAGTGGTAAGTACAGCTGGTGCTTTAAAAGGGCCAGTTTCGAAAAGCTGAAAGTGATTATGAACACATCAGTTGAGAGGAAGAATTTAATCAGAAAACTGTGCTTATGTGATGGGGTTCAGGGGTCCCCAAGCTCTGCACCCGTCCGCAGGCAGGAGTGACTCTCACTCAGCAGAACAGCAGGTTTATTAGCCCACAGGACACAGCGTCGTACAGAGGACTCAGTACAGCCAGCAGAGACAGCCAGTCCAATCCATGTTGGGGAGAGGAGGCCCCGCGGGGCCCCCTGAGCCAGAGCCTGGCCCCCTCCTTTGTCTCTCTCTCTCTCCCAACCCAGACTCACTGCTTCCAACTCCCAGTTCCAATTCAAACCCCTCAGGCTCCACCTCCCCTTTGTCTGCAGCCCAGAGGTGGCACCTGGTCACCAGGTTACCCTCAGCAGGCGCCCCACAACCCCTGTGAGCCCCACCCATAGACATACCTCTCCCCCACTACATCACAGCATAATATTGGGCAATTGTTTAAGAAAATTTTACTAGGCGCCCAGATAGCCAAAACTGAGCAAGAACGTCAGGTTGCTTAAAAAACAAAGGCCTGGTTTAAAAGGGACATTAACATCTGTCTGTCTGTCTATCTAGCCATCCCCACGCACCTTATCAATCTAAAATTAATGGAACGCCTGGGAAGTTGAAACTAATGGATACAAATCAGGAGCTAGGCATCATGGAAAATTTATAAGGAAAGCCAAGGGACCCAAGAAAACCTCTGTGGACAGCAGAGCTAAGTAAAATAAGGAGTTTTAAAAGTATATTAGAAAATAAAATGGTAACAAGAAAAGTACTGGTCTATTACTAAATGGAAATTGATTATTAATAATATAGAAAACATAGATGTGTTAAATGAATATTTTTGCTCTGTATTTGGAGCAAATTGTTAATGGAGAGAGTAATTAACCATTGGAGCAGCTTACTGAGGGGTGGGGGTCTGTTCCTCACTGATCATTTTTAACACAACATTGGCTGTTTGTCTAAAGACTCTGGTTTAGAAATTTTTTGAAGACAGTTCCTTCATTTCTGTGATGAGGGAGCTCAGACTAGATGCTCCAAAGGATCCCTTCTGGCCTTGGGTCTATCCTGGCCAAGCAGCTGCAGAGAAGCTAGCTTCTGGGCCGGCATCTGGTAGTGGAGAGCGGCAGTTCCTCTGGCAGTGACAATAGGGGAAGGGGCTGGAGAGGTAGGCATGGGAATAGCAGGCAGGTTTTTCCCATGGCAGGGAAGTGGAGAGTCAACACTATACCCCAGCCTGCTGAAGGCAGCCAGGCTGGATGCTGAGCTGAAGCATATCCTCTCCAATGCCACCCTGCATTCTCTGCAGGTTCTCCTCCCCTCACACCCTTCTCTCTTCACATTCGGCTGTCTTTGGCTTGAGTCAGAGCCAGAAGCAGGGGATGCAGCAGAAATCAGGCCTCAGTGAGCACAGCTCAAAGAATTGGACTGGACACCACTGCACCAAAGGCCTGCTACTGACAAAGTGACCCTCCAAGTGCGTGGCACAGCTCTACTGTCCCCAGACACACTGTACCTGAGGAGCCTGGTGTACAGCTCTGATACGGGGGAAGAAGTTTGGAGCAGAGGGGAGGCAGGTGTGTCTCAGTGCTGGGCATCCAGGAGTCTGTGACGGAGCAGAGGGGACACTGGTATGTCTCAATACTGGATGCTCCAGTAGCTGTAACACAGCAGAGGGGATGCAGGTGTATCTCAGTACTGGGTGACCTGGGGGCTGAGGTAGAGGAGAGGGGATGCAGGTTGACATGTGGTGTAACAGAGGGTTGCAGGGGTGTCTCAGCACAGGGGATGGGAGTGGTCCAAGGGCTGTGATATAACAGAGGAGATACAGGTGTGTCTCAGCACAGGGGACAGGAGTGGTCCAAGGGCTGTGATATAACAGAGGGGTGCAGGGGTATTTCAGCAGAGGGGACAGGAGTGGTCCAAGGGCTGTGATGTATCAGAGGGATACAGGCGTATCTCAGCACAGGAGATAGGGGTGGTCCAAGGGCTGTGATGTAACAGAGGGATACAGGCGTATCTCAGCACAGGGGATGGGAGTGGTCCAAGGGCTGTGATGTACCAGAGGGGATACAGGTGTATCTCAGCACAGGAGATAGGGGTGGTCCAAGGGCTGTGATGTAACAGAGGGATACAGGCGTATCTCAGCACAGGGGATGGGAGTGGTCCAAGGGCTGTGATGTACCAGAGGGGATACAGGTGTATCTCAGCACAGGGGACGGGAGTGGTCCAAGGGCTGTGATGTACCAGAGGGGATACAAGTGTATCTCAGCACAGGGGATGGGAGTGGTCCAAGGGCTGTGATGTACCAGAGGGGATACAGGTGTATCTCAGCACAGGGGACGGGAGTGGTCCAAGGGCTGTGATGTAACAGAGGGATACAGGTGTATCTCAGCACAGGGGACGGGAGTGGTCCAAGGGCTGTGATGTAACAGAGGGGATACAAGTGTATCTCAGCACAGGGGACAGGAGTGGTCCAAGGGCTGTGACGTAACAGGGGGGATACAGGTGTATCTCAGCACAGGGGATGGGAGTGGTCCAAGGGCTGTGATGTAACAGAGGGGATACAAGTGTATCTCAGCACAGGGGACAGGAGTGGTCCAAGGGCTGTGATGTAACAGAGTGGTGCAGGGGTGTTTCAGCACAGGGGACGGGAGAGGTCCAAGGGCTGTGATATAACAGAGGGGTGCAGGGGTATTTCAGCACAGGGGACGGGAGAGGTCCAAGGGCTGTGATGTAACAGAGGGGATACAAGTGTATCTCAGCACAGGGACGGGAGAGGTCCAAGGGCTGTGATATAACAGAGGGGTGCAGGGGTGTTTCAGCACAGGGGACGGGAGAGGTCCAAGGGCTGTGATATAACAGAGGGGTGCAGGGGTGTTTCAGCACAGGGGACGGGAGAGGTCCAAGGGCTGTGATGTAACAGAGTGGTGCAGGGGTGTTTCAGCACAGGGGACGGGAGAGGTCCAAGGGCTGTGATATAACAGAGGGGTGCAGGGGTGTTTCAGCACAGGGGACGGGAGAGGTCCAAGGGCTGTGATATAACAGAGGGGTGCAGGGGTGTTTCAGCACAGGGGACGGGAGAGGTCCAAGGGCTGTGATATAACAGAGGGGTGCAGGGGTATTTCAGCACAGGAGACAGGAGTGGTCCAAGGGCTGTGATGTAACAGAGGGATACAGGTGTATCTCAGCACAGGAGATAGGGGTGGTCCAAGGGCTGTGATGTAACAGAGGGGATACAGGGGTGTCTCAGCACAGGGGACAGGAGTGGTCCAAGGGCTGTGATGTAACGGGGGGATACAGGTGTATCTCAGCACAGGGGACGGGAGTGGTCCAAGGGCTGTGATGTAACAGAGGGGATACAAGTGTATCTCAGCACAGGGGATGGGAGTGGTCCAAGGGCTGTGATGTAACAGGGGGGATACAGGGGTGTCTCAGCACAGGGGATGGGAGTGGTCCAAGGGCTGTGATGTAACAGAGGGATACAGGTGTATCTCAGCACAGGGGACGGGAGTGGTCCAAGGGCTGTGATGTAACAGGGGGGATACAGGGGTGTCTCAGCACAGGGGATGGGAGTGGTCCAAGGGCTGTGATGTAACAGAGGGATACAGGTATATCTCAGCACAGGGGACGGGAGCGGTCCAAGGGCTGTGATGTAACAGAGGGATACAGGGGTGTTTCAGCACAGGGGACGGGAGTGGTCCAAGGGCTGTAATCTAGCAGAGGGGATACAGGTGTATCTCAGCACAGGGGACAGGAGTGGTCCAAGGGCTGTGATGTAACAGAGGGGATACAGGTGTATCTCAGCACAGGTAATGGGAGTGGTCCAAGGGCTGTGATGTAACAGGGGGGTGCAGGTGTATCTCAGCACAGGGGACGGGAGTGGTCCAAGGGCTGTGATGTAACAGGGGGGATACAGGGGTGTCTCAGCACAGGGGACGGGAGTGGTCCAAGGGCTGTGATGTAACAGAGGGATACAGGTATATCTCAGCACAGGGGACGGGAGCGGTCCAAGGGCTGTGATGTAACAGAGGGATACAGGGGTGTTTCAGCACAGGGGACAGGAGTGGTCCAAGGGCTGTAATCTAGCAGAGGGGATACAGGTGTATCTCAGCACAGGAGACAGGAGTGGTCCAAGGGCTGTGATGTAACAGAGGGCATACAGGTGTATCTCAGCACAGGGGATGCGAGTGGTCCAAGGGCTGTGATGTAACAGGGGGGATACAGGGGTGTCTCAGCACAGGGGACGGGAGTGGTCCAAGGGCTGTGATGTAACAGAGGGATACAGGGGTGTTTCAGCAAAGGGGACGGGAGTGGTCCAAGGGCTGTAATCTAGCGGTGGGGATACAGGTGTATCTCAGCACAGGGGACGGGAGTGGTCCAAGGGCTGTGATGTAACAGGGGGGATACAGGGGTGTCTCAGCACAGGGGATGGGAGTGGTCCAAGGGCTGTGATGTAACAGAGGGATACAGGTATATCTCAGCACAGGGGACAGGAGTGGTCCAAGGGCTGTGACGTAACAGGGGGGATACAGGTGTATCTCAGTACAGGGGATGCGAGTGGTCCAAGGGCTGTGATGTAACAGGGGGGATACAGGGGTGTCTCAGCACAATGGACGGGAGTGGTCCAAGGGCTGTCATCTAGCAGAGGGGATACAGGTGTATCTCAGCACAGGGGACAGGAGTGGTCCAAGGGCTGTGATGTAACAGAGGGGATACAGGTGTATCTCAGCACAGGGGACAGGAGTGGTCCAAGGGCTGTGATGTAACAGGGGGGATACAGGTGTATCTCAGTACAGGGGATGCGAGTGGTCCAAGGGCTGTGATGTAACAGGGGGGATACAGGGGTGTCTCAGCACAGGGGACGGGAGTGGTCCAAGGGCTGTGATGTAACAGAGGGATACAGGGGTGTTTCAGCAAAGGGGATGGGAGTGGTCCAAGGGCTGTAATCTAGCGGTGGGGATACAGGTGTATCTCAGTACAGGGGACAGGAGTGGTCCAAGGGCTGTGATGTAACAGAGGGGATACAGGTGTATCTCAGCACCGGTAATGGGAGTGGTCCAAGGGCTGTGATGTAACAGGGGGGTGCTGGGATGTTTCAGCACAGGGGACGGGAGCGGTCCAAGGGCTGTGATGTAACGGGGGATACAGGTGTATCTCAGCACAGGGGACGGGAGCGGTCCAAGGGCTGTGATGTAACAGAGGGATACAGGGGTGTTTCAGCAAAGGGGACGGGAGTGGTCCAAGGGCTGTAATCTAGCGGAGGGGATACAGGTGTATCTCAGCACAGGGGACAGGAGTGGTCCAAGGGCTGTGATGTAACAGAGGGGATACAGGTGTATCTCAGCACAGGTAATGGGAGTGGTCCAAGGGCTATGATGTAACAGAGGGGTGCAGGGGTGTTTCAGCACAGGGGACAGGAGTGGTCCAAGGGCTGTGATGTAACAGAGTGGTGCAGGGGTGTTTCAGCACAGGGGACGGGAGAGGTCCAAGGGCTGTGATATAACAGAGGGGTGCAGGGGTGTTTCAGCACAGGGGACAGGAGTGGTCCAAGGGCTGTGATGTAACAGAGGGATACAGGGGTGTCTCAGCACAGGGGATGGGAGTGGTCCAAGGGCTGTGATGTAACAGAGGGATACAGGGGTGTCTCAGCACAGGGGATGGGAGTGGTCCAAGGGCTGTGATGTAACAGGGGGGATACAGGTGTATCTCAGCACAGGGGACGGGAGAGGTCCAAGGGCTGTGATATAACAGAGGGGTGCAGGGGTGTTTCAGCAGAGGGGACAGGAGTGGTCCAAGGGCTGTGATGTAACAGAGTGGTGCAGGGGTGTTTCAGCACAGGGGACGGGAGAGGTCCAAGGGCTGTGATATAACAGAGGGGTGCAGGGGTGTTTCAGCACAGGGGACAGGAGAGGTCCAAGGGCTGTGATATAACAGAGGGGTGCAGGGGTGTTTCAGCAAAGGGGACGGGAGTGGTCCAAGGGCTGTGATGTAACAGAGGGATACAGGGGTGTCTCAGCACAGGGGATGGGAGTGGTCCAAGGGCTGTGATGTAACAGAGGGATACAGGGGTGTCTCAGCACAGGGGATGGGAGTGGTCCAAGGGCTGTGATGTAACAGAGGGGATACAGGTGTATCTCAGCACAGGGGACGGGAGAGGTCCAAGGGCTGTGATATAACAGGGGGGATACAGGTGTATCTCAGCACAGGTAATGGGAGTGGTCCAAGGGCTGTGATGTAACAGAGGGGTGCAGGGGTGTTTCAGCACAGGGGACGGGAGAGGTCCAAGGGCTGTGATATAACAGAGGGGTGCAGGGGTGTTTCAGCACAGGGGACAGGAGTGGTCCAAGGGCTGTGATGTAACAGAGGGGTGCAGGGGTGTTTCAGCACAGGGGACAGGAGTGGTCCAAGGGCTGTGATGTAACAGAGTGGTGCAGGGGTGTTTCAGCACAGGGGACGGGAGAGGTCGAAGGGCTGTGATATAACAGAGGGGTGCAGGGGTGTTTCAGCACAGGGGACGGGAGAGGTCCAAGGGCTGTGATGTAACAGAGGGGATACAGGTGTATCTCAGCACAGGGGATGGGAGTGGTCCAAGGGCTGTGATGTAACAGAGGGATACAGGGGTGTCTCAGCACAGGGGATGGGAGTGGTCCAAGGGCTGTGATGTAACAGAGGGATACAGGGGTGTCTCAGCACAGGGGATGGGAGTGGTCCAAGGGCTGTGATGTAACAGAGGGGATACAGGTGTATCTCAGCACAGGGGACGGGAGAGGTCCAAGGTCTGTGATATAACAGGGGGGATACAGGTGTATCTCAGCACAGGTAATGGGAGTGGTCCAAGGGCTGTGATGTAACAGAGGGGTGCAGGGGTGTTTCAGCACAGGGGACGGGAGAGGTCCAAGGGCTGTGATATAACAGAGGGGTGCAGGGGTGTTTCAGCACAGGGGACAGGAGTGGTCCAAGGGCTGTGATGTAACAGAGTGGTGCAGGGGTGTTTCAGCACAGGGGACGGGAGAGGTCGAAGGGCTGTGATATAACAGAGGGGTGCAGGGGTGTTTCAGCACAGGGGACGGGAGAGGTCCAAGGGCTGTGATGTAACAGAGGGGATACAGGTGTATCTCAGCACAGGGGATGGGAGTGGTCCAAGGGCTGTGATGTAACAGAGGGATACAGGGGTGTCTCAGCACAGGGGATGGGAGTGGTCCAAGGGCTGTGATGTAACAGAGGGATACAGGGGTGTCTCAGCACAGGGGATGGGAGTGGTCCAGGGGCTGTGATGTAACAGAGGGTTGTAGGGGTGTCTCAGCGCTGGGGCTTGAGAGGTGGTGATATAGCAGAGGGGAAAGAGGAGACGTTAGCTGCTGCATGTCCCGGGGCTGGGACGGAGCAAAGGGAAGGCAGGTGTGTCTGAGCGCTGGTGGTTTCCAGGAACTGTGTGGCAACAGAAGGGTGCAGTGATGCCTCAGCACTGTACTATAGCACAGCAAAGGTGAAAGTGAGTCACTGTGCAGTAAGAACGTCACCAGCTGAGACCCGGGTTCTCAACAAGCACCCTTACACCCGTCCACCCTCCCCGTGCCCCGGGGCTGAAGCTGGAACGAGGAGCAAAGGGCAGCCAGGACCCCGATGCATGAGGCCAGCAGCAGAGCCCCCTGAGTGCAGGGGCCCAAGTGAACAGTGTAGCAGTTGGGACGGCAGTTGCTGAACCAGGAGCCCAAGGATGCTACAGCACAGCTGACACCTCTGGTTCCCATGTCTGTGGCTGGGGACGGGGCAGTGCAGCGGGGCAGGGTCACAGATGGGGACAGCCCTCACCTCCTTTTCCTGCTGCACTTTTCCCTATATGCCCCATGACCTGACTCCTGCACGCCTGATCCTCACCCTTACCATGGGCCCCCGCACACCCTGCCCTGGGCTCCACCCCACCCCAACCCACTGCCCTGAGCTCTCCCACAGCCTGCTGTGAACCCCCCCACCTCCACTCCCTGCCCTGAGCTCCCCGCCACCCCCCACCCTGCCCTGAGCTCCCCCCCACCCTCTCCCGAGCCCCCCCACACCCTGGCCTGGGCTCCCCCCCCAATCCCCTGCCCTGAGCTCCCCCACACCCTGCCCTGGGCTCCACTCAACCCACTGCCCTGAGCTCACCCACACCCTCTCCTGAGCCCCGCCACACCCTGCCCTGGGCTCTCCCCCAGTCCCCTGCCCTGAGCTCTCCCACACCCTGCCCTGGGCTCCACCCCACCCCAACCCACTGCCCTAAGCTCCCCCCCACCCCCCACCCTGCCTTGAGCTCCCCCACACCCTGTCCTGAGCCCCCCCCACCCTGCCCTGAGCTCCCCCACAGCCCAACCCACTGCCCTGAGCTCACCCATACCCTGCTCTGAACCCCCCCACCCTGCCCTGAGCCCCCCCACATCCTGCCCTGGGCTCCCTCCCAATCCCCTGCCCTGAGCTCCCCCATACCCTGTCCTGAGCCCCCCCACACCCTGCCCTGAACGCCCTCACACCCTGGCCTGAGCTCCCCAACCCACTGCCCTGAGCTCCCCCCCCACCCCCCCACCCTGCCCTGAGCTCCCCCCCACACCCTGCCCTGGGCTCCACCCCACCGCAACCCGCTGCCCTGAGCTCCCCCACACCCTGCTCTGACCCCCCACCCCGACCCCTTTCCCTGGGCTCCACCCCACAGCCCAGCCCGCTGCCCTGAGCTCCCCCACACCCTGCTCTGAACCCCCCACACCCACACCCTGCCCTAAGCTCCCCAACCCCCTGCCCTGAGCTCCCCCTGACCCCCCACCCTGCCCTGAGCTCCCCCACACCCTGTCCTGAGCCTCCTCACATCCTGCCCTGGGCTCCCCCCCTGCAATTCCCTGCCCTGAGCTCCTCCACACCCTGCCCTGAGCTCCCCCACTCACACACCCCAACCCCCACCTTGAGCTCCCCCCCACCCTGCCCTGAACCTCCCCCCACTCCTTCACCCTGCCCTGGGCTTCCCCACAACTCCACACCCCAACCCCTGCCCTGAGCTCCCCTGCACCCCAACCCCCTGCCCTGAGCTCCCCCACACCCTACACTCCAATCCCCCACCCTGAACCCACACCGCAACCCCCTGCACACCCCTGGGCTCCCCCACACCCCCACACCCTACCCTGAGCTCACCCCCTGCACCACAACCCCTTGCCCTGAGCTCCCCCACACTCTGCCCTGAACCCCCCCACTCCTACACCCCAACCCCCTGCCCTGAGCTCCCCCACACCCTACACTCCAATCCCCCATCCTGAGCTCACCCACACCCCAACCCCCTGCCCTGGCTTCCCCACACCTTGCCCTGGGCTCCCCCACGCCCTCACACCCTACCCTAAGCTCACCCCCCGCACCACAACCCTGTGCCCTGAGCCCCCTGCACTCCATCCCACACACAAATTTCCTTCAGGTACTTTTGTGTCACAACTCCCCCCAAATCCCCGATGTGATGGAGTGGGGGGAGTGCATGTGTGAGTCAGGCTGGATGTCCGAGGCAAACAGCAGCTCCCAGTGGCTAAGGATGACCCTGGGGCTACAACTGGCAGATAACACCTCTGCCTAAACAAAGAGCAGGGAGGAGCTGAGCTGGGGTTTTTGAATCGGGGGCGGCAGTTAGAGGCGAGGAGAAGGGAGAGCTGGAAGGCAGCCAGCCTGAGGAGGGGAAAGCTACACCCCAGAGGGGCTCCCCTCGGGGTCTTCCCCCCAGGACAGGTTGGAAGGACTGTCTCTGGCTGCTATGCTGTTGCTTCTGTGAGAAACTGGACATCTGTTGCCTAATAAACCTGCTGTTGTACCTGCTGAGTGGGAGTCACTCCTGCCAGCGGACGGGGTGCAGTGCAGGGGGACCCCTGAACCCCATCACACTGGTGTCAGAAGTGGGATGCACTGCACCCACGGATGAGCTCCCAGCAGTGGCTGACTGAGCACCAGAGAAGGAAGGAGTCTCACAAGAGCCAGAGGGGGAACAGAGCCATTCCTGCAGCTGCTGCTGGTGAGTGGATACCCCGGGAAATAGCGGGGAGATGGATTATACCCGACTCCTGAAGGCAGAGCTAGCAGGGCTGTGCAGAGGGAGGGGCCTGACCGTGGGGAAGGCGACCAAGGCCCAGCTGATTGCACAGCTGGAAGAGAATGACCGATCCGGGGGGGCAGAGCCTGTCCCGGCAGAAAGTGGCCGGTCAGCCTCGGGAAGCATTTCGGATTCTCCGACAGGAGCAGGGGCTCGACGCCGTCCGACAGACGCGGTGCCCACCAGGTCGCGCTCAGCTAGCGGTGGTCCATCGCGGGCAGAGTCCCCCGCCGCAGAGCTGAGACGGCTGGAACTCGAGGTGAAATTAAAGGAACTGGAGCACCAGGAACGGGAAAGAGAGCGTGAGCGCCAGGAACGAGAAAGAGAGCGTGAGCTTGAGCGCCAGGAACGAGAAAGAGAGCGTGAGCACGAGTGCCAGCTACAAGAGAGACAGCGGGAGGAGAGAGAGCGAGAGCGGGAGCATGAGCGAACCATGGCAGAGGCGAGACGCCAAGAGGCCCCAGCTGCGGTAAGCGGGGAGAGGGCCAGACGGCTCGGGGTGGCCAGTCACTTGGAGACGCGTGTGCTGGCCCAGTGTCAGGACACAGGGGACATGGACGAGTTCCTTACCGCCTTCGAGCGAGCCTGTGAGTTGCATGAGGTTCCCCCAGATGAGTGGCTCCGGCACCTCACCCCCTTGCTAGGCCGGAAGGGCGCAGCGGTGCTCAGCCAGCTGGTGGGGCTGCAGCCTGGGGACTATGAACGGTTCAAACAGGCCCTGCTGCATAAGTTCGGGCTGACTCCGGAGATGTACAAGAAGAAGTTCCAGGAGGCGCAGAAGAGGCCAGAGGAAACCCACGTAGATACAACCGCCCGCCTGAAGCAATACTACCAGAAGTGGGCATTCGGAATGGGAGTCCAGTCCGTAGAGGACCTGATCGAGCTAGCGGTTGTGGAGCGATTCTACGAGATGTGCGCACCTGACCTGAGGGTGTGGCTCGTGGACCGGAAGCCAGGGGACTCACATGATGCAGGGAAACTGGCAGATGACTTCACAAACAGCCGGGCCAGGTTTGAAAGTGAGCCCCACAAGGAGAGGGAGTCTCGGAGAGAGAGGGAGTCCCGGAGGGAGAGGGAGTCCTGGAGAAACCGAGAATCTCAGAGAGACCGGTCCCTAACTGTACGACAGAGGGGACCACCTCTTGGGCAAGCCCAGGAAAGAGGGGCCAGCCACCCACCCCCCAGAGAGCCAAACAGAGCCCGGACAGAGCAGCCGGCCCGAGGGACACAACCAGACCCAGGCTGTTACCGCTGTGGGCGAAAGGGGCATAGAGCAGCCCAGTGCCCCAGGCTCCCAGACAGGTTGAGCAGGCCGGGGGGTCATGGAGTCAACTGGGTGGGGTCCCAGAAGTCAGAGGGGCTGGCGGCCAAGGCGGGTGGTGCTGACAAGGGGCACTCAGATTGGGCCGAATCCGCCCCACAGACCAGCTCCTCAGGGGGACCAAAGGCTCAGAGGCCAGTTTACAGAGTGGGGGCAGCGCTACCTCTGTGGAGCAAGTGTCTCAAACACCTCGAGGTAGATGGGAAAAAGGTCACGGGGTTCTGGGACACAGGCGCTGACGTGACGCTGGCCCGACCCGGGGTGGTGGCACCGGGCTGCATGATACCCGATTCCCACCTGACGATAACAGGAATTGATGGGACCCCTTTCAAGGTGCCCATGGCCAGGGTGCACCTGAAATGGGGGAAGAAGGAAGGCCCCAAGGAAGTGGGCGTGCACAGCCATTTGCCGGCAGATGTACTGATGGGGGCTGACCTGGAGAACTGGCAAGGTGAACGCCCTCATGCCCTGGTCCTGACCCGTAGCCAAAGAAAACGAGGGGTGCGCTCCCCAGATTCAGGGGTACAGGCCCAGCCAAAGCCACAGGGGCCAACCCTGAGAGAAAGGGGGCTCCCAAAAACCAGATCTCACAGGCCAGGGATGCTGGAGCCAGGCAGGGATGGGGAAGTAGCCTCCGCTCCTGCCCGAGCGGAAGAATTCCAGGCAGAGCAGCAGAGAGACCCCTCCTTGCAGAAGCTGAGGGAACTGGCCAGTCTCAGCCCAGCTCCGCAGCTGGGGGAGGGCTGCAGGGAGAGATTCCTGTGGGAAAAGGGATTCCTGTACCGGGAATGGGCTCCCAGACGCAAAGCGGAGCCATGGAAGGTCCAGAGGCAACTGGTGGTTCCCCAAAAGTACCGGCGCAGGCTGCTGTACCTAGCTCATGATGTCCCGCTCGCAGGACACCAGGGGATCCACCGCACCAGGAGAAGGTTGTTACAGAACTTTTTCTGGCCAGGGATCTTTGCAGCTGTCCGTCTGTATTGCCTGTCCTGCGATCCCTGCCAGAGGGTGGGGAAGAGCCGGGACAAGGGGAAAGCTGCCCTGCGGCCACTGCCCATCATAGAGGAGCCTTTCCAGAAAGTGGCTATAGACATAGTGGGCCCCTTCAGCAAGGCAACGCGTTCGGGGAAGAAATATATTTTGGTAGTGGTAGATTTTGCCACGCGATACCCAGAAGCAGTGGCCTTGACCTCTATCGACGCTGACACCGTGGCAGATGCACTGCTGTCCATTTTCAGCAGAGTGGGGTTCCCCAAGGAGGTCCTCACAGATCAGGGGTCCAACTTCATGTCGGCCCTACTGCAAAGCTTGTGGGACAAGTGTGGGGTCCGGCACACCTGGGCCACAGCCTACCACCCGCAGACCAATGGGCTGGTGGAGAGGTTCAATGGGACTCTGAAGCAGATGCTGAGAACCTTCATGAATCAATACCCCCATGACTGGGACAAGTACTTACCCCACCTGCTGTTTGCATACAGGGAGGTGCCCCAGGAATCCACGGGGTTCTCCCCGTTTGAGCTGCTGTATGGAAGGAGGGTACGGGGACCCTTGGACTTGCTCAGAGAAGAGTGGGAGGGGACGGCCTCCCCTGAAGGGGAGTCAGTGGTACAGTATGTACTGACCTTCCGGGAAAAACTCACCGAGCTCATGGGCCTGGCCAGGGAGAACCTCTCCATGGCCCAAAGGAAGCAAAAGGTCTGGTATGACCGTAACGCCAGGGCCCGAGCCTATGCCACCGGGGATCAAGTGATGGTCCTTATACCTGTGCGGCGGAACAAGCTGCAAGCGGCCTGGGATGGGCCCTTCAAGGTCGTCAAACAGCTAAATGACGTGAATTATGTGGTGGAACTGTCGAACCGGGCCCACCGCCACCGGGTCTATCATGTGAACATGATGAAACCTTACTGGGACAGGCAGAACTTGGTGCTGGCCGTGTGCAGACACTGGGAGGGGCAGGGGGAAGATCCCTTGGTGGATTTACTCACAAGGACTGGAGCCGGCTCCTTGCTGGAGTCTATTCCCCTCTCAGACCAGCTGACCCCTGCCCAGCAGACGGAGATCAAGGAGGTGCTGCATTCGCATCAACAGCTGTTCTCGGACAGACCCGGACGCACTGACCTGGCTGTCCACCGAATAGAGACAGGCACCCACGCCCCTATCAAGTGTGTGCCATTCAGAGCCACAGGGAGGACGGCTCAGGACATAGAGCGGGAGGTTGAAGACATGCTGGCTCTGGGGGTGATCCAACCCTCGTCCAGCCCCTGGGCCTCTCCCGTGGTGTTAGTCCCTAAAAAAGATGGGTCTGTTCGGTTTTGTGTGGACTATCGCAAGCTTAACGCCATCACTGTCTCGGACGCCTACCCCATGCCCAGGCCTGATGACTTTTTAGACAAGCTGGGGGGAGCCCGTTACCTCACCACCATAGACCTCACCAAGGGGTACTGGCAAGTGCCATTAGACCAAGATGCCCGGCTGAAGTCGGCTTTCATCACTCCTGTGGGGCTCTACGAGTTCTTGGTCCTGCCCTTCGGCCTCAAGGGGGCACCCGCTACCTTCCAGCGTCTGGTGGACCAGCTACTGAAGGGAATGGAGAGCTTTGCCCTGGCTTACATGGACGACATTTGCATCTTCAGCCAGATGTGGGAGGACCATGTGTCCCAGGTCAAGCAGGTGCTGGACCGACTCCAGAAGGCTGGTCTGACTATCAAGGCAGGGAAGTGCAAGGTGGGAATGGCTGAGGTGACCTACCTGGGCCACAAGGTGGGCAGCGGCTGCTTAAAGCCAGAGCCAGCTAAAGTGGAGGCTGTCAGAGATTGGCCAACACCCCAGACTAAGAAGCAGGTCCAGGCCTTCATTGGGATGGCGGGGTACTACCGGAGGTTTGTGCCCCACTTTAGCTCCATCGCAGCCCCCCTCACGGAGCTGTGTAAAAAGGGAAAGCCTGACAAGGTGGTTTGGACCGAGCAGTGCCAAGAGGCCCTCTGCGCGCTGAAGGAGGCTCTGGTCAGGGCCCCAGTGCTGGCAAATCCAGACTTCAACAAGCCCTTCCTGGTGTTCACCGATGCCTCGGACGTGGGGCTGGGGGCGGTGCTAATGCAGGTGACTGACAAAGGGGAGAAACACCCCATTGTGTACCTGAGTAAGAAGCTGCTGCCCCGGGAGCAGAGCTACGCGGCCATAGAGAAGGAATGTCTGGCCATGGTGTGGGCGCTGGGGAAGCTGCAGCCGTACCTGTTTGGACGGCGTTTCACCATGTACACCGATCACTCACCCCTGACCTGGCTGCATCACATGAAAGGGGCCAACGCCAAGCTCCTGCGGTGGAGTCTGCTCCTGCAGGACTACGACATGGAGGTGGTCCACGTCAAGGGGAACAACAACACCATAGCCGATGCCCTGTCACGCAGGGAGGGCCCCGAACTTCCCCAGGTCACTGGCTAAGTGACCCCGCTCAGTGCGGTCTGGAAGGGGGGAGAGATGTGATGGAGTGGGGGGAGTGCATGTGTGAGTCAGGCTGGATGTCCGAGGCAAACAGCAGCTCCCAGTGGCTAAGGATGACCCTGGGGCTACAACTGGCAGATAACACCTCTGCCTAAACAAAGAGCAGGGAGGAGCTGAGCTGGGGTTTTTGAATCGGGGGCGGCAGTTAGAGGCGAGGAGAAGGGAGAGCTGGAAGGCAGCCAGCCTGAGGAGGGGAAAGCTACACCCCAGAGGGGCACCCCTCGGGGTCTTCCCCCCAGGACAGGTTGGAAGGACTGTCTCTGGCTGCTATGCTGTTGCTTCTGTGAGAAACTGGACATCTGTTGCCTAATAAACCTGCTGTTGTACCTGCTGAGTGAGAGTCACTCCTGCCAGCGGACAGGGTGCAGTGCAGGGGGACCCCTGAACCCCATCACACCCTTACCCAACGTGCCCTCACCCCATCCCCGGTTTGTGATACCCCCGTGCCTGTAAGACATTAAAGTTACTTTCACCACTGAGTGTAGGTGACGCATTCTGCCACAGTGCTTGGGGTCCTCAAAGACTGGGACTTAGTGTAAGGGCCACCAGCAAGTCTCATCTCTAGGCGTTCCTGGTGACACAACAGAGGGAACACAGTCATGTTTCAGTGCAGGAGCTTCCGGGGCAATGATGTAGTGTAATGGACTGTAATAAGCAGGGCGCTTCCGGGGCACCGCTGAGAGAACGTACCCTGGACAAATTGCTTTAAACCATTGAAACAAAGCAGCAGTCACGTAGCACTTTAAAGACTAACAAAATGATTTATTAGGTGGTGAGCTTTCATGGGACAGACCCACTTCTTCTGGCCATAGCCAGACCAGAACAGACTATGGTCTGAAGAAGTAGGTCTGTCCCACGAAAGCTCACCACCTAATACATTATTTTGTTAGTCTTTAAAGTGCTACTTGACTGCTTTTTTGTTTTGATAGGCTACAAACTAACACGGCTATCTCTCTGTCACTGCTTAAAACCGTGTTACTTACAGCCCTGACTGGTGTTTCCTCTTCAGTGAGGTGAACCGAGCCAGGCACAAGAGTTCTCTGCTGCCCCAGTGGCCAGCCAGAAGTTACACAAGCAAATCCCACAGACTCTCCAGCAGTCTCAATGCCCAAACTAGCCACGTTCCTTACTCAGGTGAGAGGTTAGGAAAACCAATTTCACCAAATCCACAAGATTCTTTCAGTCCCTAAAGGGTCTAGCCACATCCCCAGGTCAATACATACTTAGATCTTACTCAAAACAGCACACTGGGCCAGTTGTTCAGAATCTAAAATCTAAAGGTTTATTAACAAAGAAAGAAAGAACAGGATGAGTGAGAAAATTTGTTAAAGTACTTAAATTACATACTTCAATCAAATCTCATGACACAGGCTACAGCTGATGGTGGAAGCTGCTATCTAGAACATCTGTGAAAATACATCCTCTGAGGGACAGATCCCCAGTCCATACGGGATTAGCTCAGAGCACAGATGTTCTCACCACTGGCTCCCTAGATGGCGGATGAAAGCAGTGATCTGAGGACAGAAAGACAAGATGGCCACAGCCAGAGTCATCTTTATAGGCTTGCCATGTGGAGAGAAAGTCTCTTCTCCTGAGCATGTACTGAATGGAGGACCACCTGATCAGATTACCTCTTGGGGCATTTTCCCATTGGGAAATTCCCAGGTGACACATCTCAGTCAAACTGAAAATGCCCCAGGGCCCTGCTGCCATCACCTGCATCTCAGCAGAGCTAGAGCATCTCACCTGCTGGCACATTCCTGTGGCCCAGGGGAGGCATGGGCAGGGCTGTCCTTCCATAAAACTATCTGGGCCGGCCTCCTTAAGCCCCACATGGGGTGAAATGAAGTACCCCAACCCCAGTCTGATGCCCTCCTGGCCTGGGGGATGGTGGTGGTGAGTGCAGGAGCCATGAGGACGGTCCCTTGAGGTAGGAGCTTTGGGGGAAGCTGTGCAATCAAGGTGAGAGAGGGCAGAGAAGTGGTTGGGCTCAGGGGAATGTATGGACATTCTCTAGGTCATAGGGCTTCGTGTGCTAGCAGCCCTGCGTGGCCCAGACTGTGGAACTGCTCAGTCTCTAAATGACCCCTGAGACATGAGCTTGAGACCCCTCATATAGAGGAGACATGATATTGCCCATCTTATTAGCAGTTCCTTTTCTAACGATTCCCAATGTTCTGTTAGCTTTTTAGACTGTCATTGCGTATCGAGCAGATGTTTTCAAGGAGCTCCCCACAATGAGTCCAAGATCTCTTTCTTGAGTGGTAACAGCTAATGTAAACCTCATCATTTTGTATGTATCATTGGGATTGTATTTTTCCATGTGCATTACTTTGCCTTTATCAACCCTGAACTCCATCTGCCCCATGTTGCCCACTCACCCACCTTTGTGAGACCTCTCAGTAACTCTCTGAAGTCAGTTTTGGACTTAACTAATTTGTATCGGCTGGACATTTTGCCACCTTATGGCTTACCCCTTTTCCAAGATCACTTATGAATAAATTGAGCAGTACTGGTCCCAATGCAGCACCTTGGAGCACACCACTCTTTATTCCGAGTATGAAATTCTCGAGTCCAAACTCGGAGTGGGGGGCGCAGAAATGGCAGTCTTTGCAGGGAGGGAAAACAGCAAAAAACAAAACAAAAACCAGAAGAACCCCCACAAACTATGTACAAATGTGTGACACTTGTGGAGAGATACAGGTAGCTTCCAATGCCCCCAGGCCTCTCCTTGCCTGGCCAGGCCATCTCAATGGCACCAGGAAGTGAGGAGGCCTCTTTGGCCCCTTTAATCCCCCAGCAGCAGAGAGCACCTGGTGGCCCACCCAGGACTTCCTTGTCTTCAGCTCCAATGAGTCTATGAAGTAGATATGCTCCATTGAGCAGAAACTGGCAGGACGTTCCCTTTAATCAGTCGCGTGTCCCCCATGACCCACTAACCTTGGCAAGCAGAGAGAAGGAAAATCAATTGGCTGTGGAATTACCCGTCAGGCCCTGGAGGACATTATGAAGCTGGAGTGGAGGCTGATCAATGCTCTTTCTGATCTGCTTTCAGCTCCTCTCTCTACAATGCTGATGAAGTTGCTGTGGCCTGGCTATGCAGGAGGACAGCTCAGAGCACTGGGCAGCCCAGTGAGCTGTGTCACACAGCTGCTGTGTTCTCTCCTCCCAGCCCGTTCCTGCAGAACAGTGAGGGGAAACAGCAGCCCCAGCCTCCTGTCACACACAGACCCACCAGTGGTTCCTCAGGCTTTACACCCTGCCAGCCCTAGGCTGCATCCCCAGCTCCATCATGGAGGGGCTCCCCGTTCCTTCTTTAGGCTCCCCCTCCAGCTGGTCAGTCAGAGCCAGAGAAGTGTGGTGCTCAGCACAGGGCCTGGGGAGTCGGGCGGCATCTCCATGGAGCTGCTCCACAAGGCACCACAAGCTGTTGTGCCACTGACCACCCCCACTGCAGGCAAAGGTCTCTCTTCCCTGTCCAGCAGAGGGGCTGTTTACCTCAGGCACATCTGCTGCCTGGTGTTGGCCTGAATCTCACTTGGTTCCCAGCCTGGGTTCCTGGTGCATTAGTGTTTGTCAGGCTTGGCTTGTGGGTGTTTCTGGAAGCCAGAAAGTGCCCCCGGCTGGGGCACCTGACACTGGAGCCTTCCCCCCGGTGCAGAACACCTGCTCTCACAGAGCAGAATGCAGCACCAGGGAGGGCGCTGGGTGGCATGCGTGTGTGAAACACGCAGCCTTCACCGGGTGAGATGGAGCCTGAGAGCCGCTGCCAGCTTCCTCCAGCCGCGCCCCTCCTGTGCACTGCAGAACAAAGCTCGAGTGAGGCCAGGGCGCCTTGCTCAGCCTGTGCCCGGCCATGCAGCCCAGGGGATCTCCAACCCCGCAAGTGCCCCCTGCTGGGGAGGCCAATGCCCTGGGACAGCCGTGCTGTGGGGCAGGGAGCTGCAGGACGGAGAGCAAAGGACAAGGGCAGGCAGGCACATGCTGCTGGTGGGGCCTGGCGCACGTAGAGCTGGACTGGTGCCACAGCAAACAGTCCTGCTCCTGCCTTGGACTGGCCCTGACATTCCGTGCAGTGCTTTGGGTCGGCGATTGCCACCGCACGCCCTCAGTCGCCTCCAGCCCATGGGGAGACGCTACTCTGGGGACATCCGTGCCTGCCTTCTGCCCAGTCTGAAATCAGGACTTTGCTGCCCAGCCTGGGCTCCTTGGCCACTGGTAAATCCACAATGTGCTGTCCTGAGCAGGGCCCTGGGCTGCAGCCTGCCCTAGCCCAGGGCAAAATACCATGTGTGCAGGCCCTGGCCCCATGTGACCGCTTGGCGGCTGGGTGGGGGCCTTTGCCTCCCTGAGAACGGTGACTGGGGAAGGGGTGAAGGACACCCGGGGCTCTTGGGGCCAGGTGGGATTGTGAGGAACTGTCTCTGCTTTGTGCCTGCAGGATCTGAGACAGGCTGACTGGGCAGGAGTTGTTGGTCTCTTTCCATAACCTTTGCACGTGGCGCCAGGCAGGCAGGCAGTGGGACCAGCCTCAAGGGAGGCTCTTTAGGATGGTGCTTGGAGCTGTGAAGCTCCCTGAGGCAGGGCATTGTGCAGTGCCTGACACAGAGGGCCTTGGCCTGGTTATACTCACAATGCTCTTGCAATAGCAGGGCTCAGTAACAGGGCCCTGGCACACAGCCCCCCAGCCTGGGATCTCCCTCTGCAAGGAGCCTGGCTGCTGCAGCCTGCTCAGGTACCTGGACAAGGTGAGGTGCAGGGTCCCCGGGAACTACTCCTGCCAAGGGGCCTGGCTGCTGGAGCCTGCTTGAGTGTGTGGTAAAGGCAAGGGGCATAGTCCGCAGGCACTCCCCCTGCTGAGGGATCTGGCTGCTGGAGCCTGCTCAAATGCTTGCAGAAGGCAAGGTGCAGGGACCTTGGGATCTCCCCCTGTCAAGGAACCGCCTGCAGAGCTGGAGCCAGCTCAGATGCCTGGATAGGAGAGGTGCCAGGCTGTGATCTGAGTGATCACACAGCTGTTGCAAACTGGCCTGCCGAGTGGAAAAGCAGTTTGGCCAAAGAGGCTTGGTCAGACAGCAGTTGGTGAAGGGTATCTAAGGGAATACCTGGGAATTGGATTAATAAGACTGGGACTTTTCAGCTTGGAGAAGAGATGCCTAAGGTGGGATATGATAGAGGTCTGTAAAATCATTCCTGCACTGATGATAACACAAGAACTAGGGAGTCAACAAATGAAATTAATAGGCAGCAGATTTAAAATAAACAAAAGGAACTGCTTCTTCACACAAGGCACAGTCAACCGGTGGAACTCCCTGCCAGAGGATGTTGTGCAGGCCAAGATATAACAGAGTTCAAAGGAGAGCTAGATAAACTCCTGGAGGATAGGTCCCTCAATGGTTATTATCCAGGATGGGCAGGAATGGTGTCCCTTGCCTCTGTTTGTCAGGTGCTGGAAATGGGTAACAGGAGGAATCACTCGAGGGTTACCAGCTCTGTTCTTTTCCTCTAGCACACCTGGCTTCGGCCACTGTTGGAAGACAGGACATTGGACTTTAGTCTGACCACATATGGCTGTTCTTATCTTCTTCTGTAATGGCCAGCCCAGCAGCCCAGGGCCCATCTTGTCCCTTCTCCAAGCTCACAAGGCCCTACACCAGCAGCTTCAGGGGAAGGAGCAAACCTCCTCTTAATGGGCAAGTCTGGAATAACCATCCAGGGTGACTCACTCCCAGCCCAGCAGCTAGAAGCAGGTTTCACTTTTTAGAGTTTATTTAATATGATGGCGGAGGAGCCATTCCCCATAAGTGGCTGATCCAT
Source organism: Carettochelys insculpta (assembly GCF_033958435.1). Taxonomy (NCBI): domain Eukaryota; kingdom Metazoa; phylum Chordata; order Testudines; family Carettochelyidae; genus Carettochelys; species Carettochelys insculpta. Next base: position 382,335,865 of record NC_134137.1, on the reverse strand, counting down.
TCTGGAATCCTGCCAGTACCTGGGCCTTGGTGAGACTTCACAGAATCACAGAATCTTAGGGCTGGAAGGGACCTCAGGAGGTCATCTAGTCCAGCCCCCTGCTTCAAGCAGGATCAACCCCTACTAAGTCACCCCAGCCAGGACCTTGTCCAGCTGGGACTTAAAAACCTCAAGGGATGGAGAATCCACCGCCTCTCTAGGCAACGCATTCCAATGCTTCACCACCCACCTGGTGAAGAAGTTTTTCCTAATATCTAACCTACAACTTTCCCTCTTCAACTTCTGACCATTACTCCTTGTTCTGCCATCTGACACCACTGAGAACAGTTTCTCACCTCCCTCTTTAGAGCTCCCCTTCAGGAAGTTGAAGGCTGCTATTAAATCACCTCTAAGTCTTGTCTTCTGCAAACTAAACAAGCCCAAATCCCTCAGCCTTCGTGGCAGGGAGGTCCTCAGTCTGGCTATGCACGGTGTGAGAAATATGTGTACCAGTTTCAAACAAGCTGCCTCTTCATTTCATTCACTATCCCACTTGTGAGGTGGGAGGGAGGGCAGCCAAGCAGCCTTCTCCAGCCCAGTCAGATTTTAAAACTCCTCTGGGTTCCTCACCAAGGTTCTTTCTCAACTAAACCTTCAGCACTTCCTCTCCCTTTCCTTAGGCAGTCTCCTATGTTATCTGTGGCTGAGGTTGTTGTGCTGCACCTTGAGCAATGTGTCACTGAGCTGCCCCCGGTGTCACGCAGATCTCTTTGCTCTGTGGCTCATCAGAACCCAGCTGGATGTGAGCTGTTTGAATTATTCATTCCAATGGGCATTGTCTTGCATTGCCAATACTGAACTCTAGTCACCATTGTGCTACCCTTTCTGTTAACTCAGCTGGCTCCTTGTGGCAAGAGGGCCTTACTCTCCTTGGCTTCCAGGTGTGTGTCTGTCTTGGTTTCTCCCTGGAGGTCCATAGGTCATAGTTAAAAATTATTACCACCCCCCATAAAGGGAAATCCTTTCTCCCTCTCTAGAATTTCCCAGCCTGAAGCCTCCAGACCACTCCAGTGCTGTAATGCAGAAGGTCTCTCTTAATCACTCGTCTGCAGACACCCTCAAAGAATTGTAACAGATTAGTGAGGTGTGAGTTTCCTTTGAAGAAGTCATTCTGGTGAACTCCCAGAATATCACCTTCATCACAATGGTTCAAAAGTCTCTATTTTTGAGCCTGTTTTTCTGGCATTGAAGTAAGACTCTCTGGTTTGCAATGCCCAGGGTCAGCACATCACTTTTTTTTTAAAGATAGTTACATTTGCTTCCCTCTCCTTTACTAGCAGATTTTAATGAGAGAAAGGGAATGTATACAAAGCAGTAGGTCTGGATTAAAGAGTCTTTTGGGAGGTGGTGAATATGTTTACTGAGCCTCGATAGTTGCATTTTAAACATTGTGGAGAGCTAATGAGATACCCAAGGATTCCAAAAAAGAAAAAGTGATCCTGATAATTATCATCTGGTAAATCATAGAATCATAGAATCCTAGGGCTGAAAGGGACCTCAGGAGGTCATCAAGTCCAACCCCCAAACTCATGTCTCTCCTGCCTCTGTTGTGAAATAATGCAACAGATATGAAAAGGAATAAAATCTGTAAGTGCTGAGAGGCAAACATAGCCATGTGCAGTGAGCAGCTGGCTCAGATAGAACAAATCTGCTCAGATGTCACTGCCTTGTCAGACACACTGACAGGGAAGGGGCCACTTGGTGTTAGGTCTCTGAACGTCAGCAATAATGAATTTGACACAGGCTCCCACATTTTCCCACAAACTTGATTATGACTATTATCGTATCACAGAACTGGAAGGAACCTCAAGAGGTCGTTACGTCCAGTCCCCTACACTCTCAACAGGACTCATCACCCTCCCTAGCAGATTTATTTTTGGAAAACCTACCCTGTCCTAGACCAGCCCCCACCCTCCAGGACTGCACTCACAATACTCGGTTTATAAGGCCAGCCTGCTAACCACTGAGCCACGGGTGGGCAACATGTAGCTCTAGAGCCACAGGTGGCTCTTTGAAGAGTCACTTGTGGCTCTGAGCACTGGATTTAGGGTCAGCGTACATCTGCTTAACTCTCTGTCCGGCCAGGTTTTCAAAAAGCCTGAAAATGTCCGGAGTTTGCTCAGCTGTGGCAAACTCTTTCTGCAGCCCCCAGCTTTTCCTGCGTTGTGTTTGCCTCGGCTCAAGTTACAGCTGCTCCCCTTGCTGGCAGGAACCAAAGTCAGGAACAGCGTGTGCAGTGTGGAGCTGAGCTAGGAGATAGTAGGAGGGTGTCCCCCCATCCCTTTTTGTTTAGGGAAATGAGATCTGTGGGGACAGATTCAGGCTGGGAGCTCAGCCCCTCCAGCCGACAGCCTGCTCACTTCCGGGGCATTGGACAAGCTGAGGAAGGGGCCCTGCTCAGTGCAGGGACACAAGGTGGGGCCCAACATAAAAAAGTTTGCTGACCTCTGCTATGCTTTGTGCTTCTAAATTGATCTGCTTTGGATCGCCAATTACTTTCTGCTAGTCATTGCCCCTAGATAGGACTGATCGTGGAGTCTATTAGGACTCAGAAAAGGGTTAAATATTTACATGGATCACATTACAAATTACTGTGTCTGCATTGTTCTTAAAATGGAGTGTTAAAACGTGCGGTTTGATGTTATTTGTTAAGGACTGTCTCGTATGCACGCGCATTGCAGCTCTTGACATTTTGATTTTGTAACTGAACTTGAAAAAAAAAATTGTCTCTTCTTGCTATTATGTTAGTTACAGACCCCTGCAGTGAGCTATCCCTCCCCACTGATTCAGAGGGGTGAACAGCTGGGAAACGTCAGAGGGCACAGGCGCCACAGAATATGGGGGCCAGTTTTACCACCGCTGTGGCCCAACAACCTCATAAAGGGTCGTGAGGAACAGCATGTTAGCGGTGTGGCTGGATGTTGCAAACAGAGAGCACCATTTGCTCCTGTACATGCTCACAGAAAAGTGCATGGGCAGGGCCTAACAGGGAGGTCCCAGCCCAGGGGAAGAGGTGTGGGGCAGAAGATGCTGAGGTGGTTCTTTCATGGAGTAGTCACCAAGTCACTGAGGGTTTGCTCCCACCTTCTTGGACTGGGCCATGATTCCATCACACAGCCCCGTGGAAGTGGCTAGGAGAGCGCTGAGTGCTCTGGTGCAGTCTAGCCCATCTTCTCTCTGCAGCCCAAGGATCAGGTATATCACTGAGGGACTTGGGCTTATTTAGTTTGCAGAAGCAGCAACGAAGGGTCCTGTGGCACCTTATAGACTAACAGAAAAGTTTTGAGCATGAGCTTTCGTGAGCACAGACTCACTTCATCAGATGCTGGTCTTGGAAATCTGCAGGGCCAGGTATAAATAAGCCAGAGCAAGGGTGGGGATAACAAGGTTAGCTCAGTCAGCAAGGGTGAGGCTTACTACCAGCAGTTGATCTGGAGGTGTGAACACCAAGGGAGGGGAAGCTGCTTCTGTATTTAGCCAGCCATTCGCAATCTTTGTTTAAGCCTGAGCTGAGGGTGTCAAATTTGCAGATGAATTGTAGCTCAGAAATTTCTCTTTGGAGTCTGGTCCTGAAATTTCTTTGCTGTAGGATAGCTACTTTTAAGTCTGCTACTGTGTGGCCTGGGAGATTGAAGTGCTCTCCTACGGGTTTTTGTATATTGCCATTTCTGATGTCTGATTTGTGTGCGTTTATTCTTTTACCTAGAGACTGTCCAGTTTGTCCGGTGTATATAGCAGAGGGGCATTGCTGGCACATGATGGCATAAATTATATTGGTAGATGTGCAGCTGAATGAACCCACGATGGTGTGGCTGATCTGGTTAGGTTCTGTAATGGTGTTGCTGCTGTAGATATGTGGGCAGAGCTGGCAACAAGCTTTATGCATGGATGGGTCCCTGAGTTAGAGTGACTGTGCTGCGGTGTATAGTTGCTGGTTAGGATTTGCTTCAGGTTGGCAGGTTGTCTGTGGGCAAGGACTGGTCTGCCTCCCAAGGCCTGTGAAAGTGGGGGATCATTGTCCAGGATGGGTTGTAAATCCCTGATGATGCGCTGTAGAGGTTTTAGCTGAGGACTGTAGGTGATGGCTAGTGGTGTTCTGTTGGTTTCTCTCTTGGGCTTGTCCTGTAGTAAGAGGCTTTGTGGCACACGTCTGGCTCTGTTGATCTGTTTTTTTCACTTCCTCAGGTGGATATTGCAGTTTCAAGAATGCTTGGTAGAGATCCTGTAGGCGTTTGTTTCTGTTGGAGGGGTTGGAGCAAATGCGGTTATATCTTAGTGCTTGGCTGTAGACAATGGATCGTGTGGTGTGTCTGGGGTGGAAGCTGGAGGCATGAAGGTAGGCGTAGCGGTCAGTGGGTTTACGGTACAGGGTGGTATTGATGTGGCCATCGTGTATTAGCACTGTGGTGTCCAGGAAGTGGATCTCCTGTGTGGACTGTTCCAGGCTGAGGTTGATGTTGGGGTGAAAGTTGTTGAAGTCCCAGTGGAATTCCTCCAGAGTCTCCTTCCCATGGGTCCAGATGATGAAGATGTCATCAATGTAGCGTAAGTAGAGATGGGGTGTTAGTTTGCAGAATAGAAGACTGAGGGGAGATTTGATAGAAGCCTTCAACTTCCTGGAGGGGGGGCTCTACAGAGGATGGAGAGAGACTGGTCTCAGTAGTGATGGATGGCAGAACATGAAGTAAAGGTCTCAGATAAGCAGCAGCTGGCCTTAGCTCAAGTGGCAGAGTAGACAGCTTTTGCTCCCAATCATTGCAGGGTCAATCCCTGGTGCCAGCAACCCAGGTCTGTTGGGATTGCAAGTAGGGGCTTGTCTGGGATGAACTGCTGGAAGTTTTCAGAAGCTTGGGATGTGCTTCCTCAGCCCAAGGAAGCATGTAGTCCCCAGAAGTACTGAGCCCACGTGCTAGTGTGACTGAAGCCTCTACTCTACAGCCTTGGCTGAGAGCCAAGTGGCTTTTAGCTCGTGTGGCAGAACAGAGAGCTTTAGCCCCATGGTCACAGGTCCAATCACCAGCACCCTGGGTCTGTGGGCAGTTAGGGAAAAACTGTTGTACGAGGAGGGTGGTGAAGCACAGGAGTGCGTTACCGAGAGAGGTGGCAGAATCTGCGGCCCTAGAGGTTTTTAAGTCCCAGTTTGACAAAGACCTGGCTGAAATGATCTAGCTGGGGTTGGTCCTGCTTCGAGCCCTAGGATTCTGTGATCTCCCTTCAGTGTCTAAGTCCAGTCCAGGCAGTCCCATGCCCAGAGCAGGTGCTGTGTGTTCTGTCGAGACGAGTGATTCCCAGCCCAAAGAACCGGGTCTCTTTCAGCCTGGGCTGCTCTGCAATTTCCCTCCCGCAGGATATGCGTGCACCCAGCATACATCCTAGGTGTGATTTGTCTCTCTGATTATTTTCCCCCTTAGCTATTGGCTTCTTTTTCCCAAGCTGGATTTCAGGATGTTCTTTCCTGCCCTTGTTTCCAAGCTCTTTAGGGCCTTTTATATTAATTCTCTACTCTCTTTGCTAGTTACAGCTCCTCCCAATTTAATATCAACAGCAGATTTCATTAATGTGCTCTTCACTCCCTTTCCTCAGATCATTAATAAAAAAAGTCAGGCTGGGCCCAGAGCCAGCCCTATGGCCCTTTCCAGGCATGTCATCCCAGCTCCATGGGACTGTTTTCAGCCCTGTCTCCCCTAGAGTCTCCCAGAAGGGTGTCTGTCATTGCCCTGTGAGGCCTGGCTGCCTAGCTGGGGAGCAGAGACACCGTGAGCATCAGGGAGAACTTTCAAATGGGATCCCAGCTCCTCTGGGGTGCACTGCAGGGGGCCAGGATGCCATGGGGCTGTATAACAGGAGGCCAGGGTCCTGCCAAGGATGGATTGCTGAGGGGGCAGGATCCCTTTGGAGCTGACTTGCTGGCAGGGCTGGCTGCAGAGCCAGGAGAATTGTGCTCTGAACCTTTGCTGCTACTTTTATCCATCAGCTCTCCCTGTAATCTGGTGGAGTCACTCCTGGCTCAGTCCCCTGCCCACATGCTAGAGCCCAAGGCAAGGGCTCCTTAGGCAGCTGTCATTCTGTCCTCAGGCTACTCTTCCACAGACTCCAGAAGAAAGGGGCAGCAGTTTGGGCACCTCAGTGTCTTGGGTGCTCACCAGGGCTACGTCTACACATGCACCCAACTTCGAAATAGCTTATTTCGATGTTGCGACATCGAAATAGGCTATTTCGATGAATAACGTCTACACGTCCTCCAGGGCCGGCAACGTCGATGTTCAACTTCGACGTTGCTCAGCCCAACATCGAAATAGGCACAGCGAGGGAACGTCTACACGCCAAAGTAGCACACATCAAAATAAGGGAGCCAGGCACAGCTGCAGACAGGGTCACGGGGCGGACTCAACAGCAAGTCGCTCCCTTAAAGGGCCCCTCCCAGACACACTTTCATTAAACAGTGCAAGATACACAGAGCCAACAACTAGTTGCAGACCCTGTATATGCAGCACGGACCCCCAGCTGCAGCAGCAGCAGCCAGAAGCCCTGGGCTAAGGGCTGCTGCCCACGGTGACCACAGAGCCCCGCAAGGGCTGGAGAGAGAGTATCTCTCAACCCCCCAGCTGATGGCCGCCATGGAGGACCCCTCTATTTCGATGTTGCGGGACGCGGATCGTCTACACGTCCCTACTTCGATGTTGAACGTCGAAGTAGGGCGCTATTCCCATCCCCTCATGGGGTTAGCGACTTTGACGTCTCGCCGCCTAACGTCGATTTCAACTTCGAAATAGCGCCCAACACGTGTAGACGTGACGGGCGCTATTTCGAAGTTACTGCCGCTATTTCGAAGTAGCGTGCACGTGTAGACGCAGCTCAGGAGACCCCGGTACAGGTTTTCTGGGGTGCTGGGCACTTGCCTCAGCGGGAGGAGCTGAGTGCTACAAACAGGCCTGCCCCAGTTTCTGGCTGAGGTGGGCATGTTCTGCTGGCAATGACAGGGTCCCACGGCTCTCCTGTTTGTTGCTGTCACCATGTCCCCTCCTGCTCTGTGGCCCTCAGGTTGTAAGCTGTGTCCCTTAGGGTGAGAGTTCTCCTGCGCACAAAGCCCAGCTGCGCTTTGCTCCCACTCAGGCCCTGGGGTGGTGAAGGCCTGCGTCGTCCCTCTGCACAGGGCCAGGTTCACCTGTGCTGCATCCAGCACAGCGCTGCTGCCTTTCATGCGCTGACTTCCCTGTGTTCCTTTCCTGGCCCTTTGTTCTGCAGCTGGCTTTGTCTGCTCCTCCCTGCTCCCTCTCTGACCAAACTTCTCCTTTGTCTTTGTGCTGCAGGGAGTCCTCATGCAGGCGCTTGGGTCTCTGCCCTGTGTGAGTCACAGGCCATTTCATTCACCCTCTCGCCTGCTCCCAGTCATATCTTCTCCCTGGCATTCCTACCTGCAGGCCTTCCTCCCCATTTCCTCACTCTGCTTTGTTCAAGAGGCCCCTGCCCCTCCAGCTTGACTCCAGTACCGACACCTCTGCATCCCAGACACAGGGACAGAAAAGATTAGAAGGAACATTGGTTACAGACCATGGGAGCAGTGCAGGGTGCTTGGGCTGGGTGCTGAGCAATGCACAGGACAGATTTTGAATGGGATCCCCTGGGCTTTCCCATGGGCCATCCTTAAGATTTATGGTGCTCCACATGGGGGCAGGAGCAGGACATAGGCATGGGAACTGGGGGTTGTTGCAGCCCATATTTTATGTGGGTTCCTGGCAAGGTTCCCTGTGATTTTTTCCATCCATGGGTGGAATAAGATCTGTATATGCACCGAGGCGTGTTCCCATGTGCACCACCCATAGAAGCAGATGCTGCTGGCTGTGAGCAGCTGTGGGAAGGCTGCTGATCATCTGGGCGGTACCTTAACCTCTCCCGGGTGGCTGCCTAACTGCTCAGCTTACAGGGAACTCTGGTTCCTGCCCTGGTTGGTGCTCCACTCCCAGCCCTTCGCCTGCCCTCAGCTGTGGCCCCAGCATTAGCTCCCAGCCCTGCCAGGTCTCCTGTGCCCCAGAGACATGGTTCTGCTCCCAGCCCAGTGAGGTGGAGTGGATGACTGGCTCCAGAATGGGAGGAGCGAGGCAGCCTCTCCTCGGCTGGGCCATGGTTGTGCTGGGCGTTGCCCCCGTTGTTGCCCTGGTTGGAAACTGCATGATATCAGAGTAACGGAGTGACCTTGTGAGTCTCCACTGAGGCCTGCGGAAGTGTCACTTCACCGTGGGCATGGACACAGTCAGGGGCTGGTGTGGATGTGGGGAAATCCCCAGTCCAGTCCCTCAGGAGATTTTTCTGCAGCTGCAGGAGGTAGAGGGATGAAAGGGACAGGCTTCTTTCCCTGGCAGTGTGTGGCCAACTCCTTCCATTTCCATTCAGGGTGTTAGGAAGTAGAGGGTGTGACAGGACAGAGTTTCCGGGCACAGCTAGAGAAATGAATCCAGGGGATCTTTGTTTAAAATCCGGGCCACTCACAGCCCCAGGCTGGAATTTCCTTCTCACTAAGGCAAATCCAACCAGCCAACACAGCACCTCTGCCAGCGCCACTGGCCAGCCAGAAGCCACACAAGCAACCCCACAGACTTCCCAGCTGCTGTACCAGCTCAGACCAGCAACCCCCAAATTCAGGTGAGAGGCTCTTAAGCCTGTTTAACCCAACACCACATAGATTCCTCCAGACACCAAAGGGCCCAGGCCCAGACCCCGGTCAATATAGACTTGGATCTTACCCAAACAACGCACTCATCAATTCTTTAGAACTAAACACCTAAAGATTTATTAATACAAAAGAAAGAGCAGGGTTGGCGAGAAGGACGGTTAGAGCAATACTTTACATGCATCTGTCATAACTACTGGTGCAGCCAGCAATGTTATTTGCTGATTCTTAAAAGTCTCTGAAAGTTCATTTCAGCTTTACATATATTCAGTCATTGGAGCATTGTAGATCTGGCCCACTGGGGTCCACATGCTGGGACATGGACCCTTGGCAACCACAAGACAATAGATCCACGATGGACACTGCTAAGTCCACATCATCCCTCTGAGGGATGGGCCCCCAGTCCAGACAGGCTTAACTCATGAGGACCAAAGAACAAATAAAGTCCCTGTCAGGGCCCATCTTACAGTTTTTCATACGTGGAGGCAAAATTCTATTCTTTTGCCAAAGTTCTTGGCTTACCACCTGACCAGGTGGGTCACTGTGCTGTGCTTCTATTTGTTGCAGTCCCAGTAGGAAAGCCCCACATCATGAAATGGGTGTTGGCCATCTGGGCCTTTGCTCAGTCTATTGTCTTGGCTGGGGTGAAGTCCCATCTCCCATTGTGAACCTCAGCACTGACACATTTCTCACACATCTGCAGAGCTAAACATCTGTAACTTTACATACACACATGATAATGATACAGACACACAAGCAGAATACACAGATTTAGGGCATTATCAGCTTTCATTCGACACCTCACACGGTCCAACAGCACGATATTTGGGGTCCATAGCCACCCTGGGCATTAAAATGGTTTCCAGACTCAATATAAAAATCCAGTCACCTGACAGAGGGGTTCGCAGAGGGGCAGCAGGAACAATCGGGGGCTGGAGAGGTCAACAGGCCTGGCACTGGCTATCTTTCTGGGTTGCTGAGTGAGCAGGGCTATGAGGAGTACCAGTGCTTCACTGACTCTTGGGGCAGGAAGATGTGGGGCCCAATCACCCCACAACAGCTCAGGCCTGGACTCACTGAACCCCATCAGCGAAAGGGGCAACTTGAAAACTGGTACAGGGAACCCTTTTTCACACATTGCATGGGCAGCCTGTGGAACTCACTGCTGCAGGACAGGGGTGAGGCCAACAATTTCTCAGGCCTCACCCAAGGCTTAAATCCTGATTCAGGTAATGAGAGCATTCCAACCTGCAGTACACATGAAAACAGACCAGAGTTTAGAGAGAACTGTAACCCTCCCTGCCACTGGCTAGGGGCCAGCCAGATTACTAGGGATCAGGAAAAAACAAGCTAATCTATTGCTGCCCATTCCCATGCCCAGTTGGTGGCCAGAGGCCGGGCTGGGGGGTCTTGGTTGACCTAGGCTGACCAGACCTGTGAACCTGTGACCAGATCTGAGGGAAGAGAGATAATGGGTCTTGCAGATGGAGTCCAAGGGAACTGGGGGACAGGGGCTGATCCCAGAGCTTGGGGGCAGCCCCTAATTTCCCTAGGGGTGCAGTGTCAGGGTGCCTGGGATCCCCCTGGGGTGCAGTGCTGCAGAAGCTGGGATCTGCAGGGGGAGGGAAGAGGAGGAAGGACTAATACAAGGGGGGCTGGAGTGCCTGGGGGTGCAGTGCTGGAAGAGCTGAGATTCCCCAGAGTGGCACTGCTGGGGAGGCTGGGATCCCTGGGTGTAGTGCTCGGAAGAGCAGGGATCACGGGGGCTGGGGGGGAGGCTTGGATTCCTGAAGGGAGGGCTGTGTTGGGAGGACGCTTGGATCCAGGGAGGCTGTGCTAGGGGACTGTGCCAGTAAGGAGCTGGGATGGGGGGACAATGTCAGGGAGCTGGGATCCTGAGGGGTGCACTGCTGGGGGGAGTTGGGATTCCTGGGAGACAGTGTGGAGGATGGCCAGGATCCAGAGGGGGCAGAGTGGGAATCCCCAGACACTAGGGCTGGGATTCTGGGGGACAGTGTGGCAGAGATCCCAGGGGGACAGTGCAGGGGAATCCCTGGCAGGCAATGGGGGCTGGGGTACCGGGGGCCAGTGTGTGGGGAATCCCTGGAGCAGTTTGGGGGCTGGGATCCCGGGGGGAGGCACTGTGTGTGGGGGAATCCCTGGAGCAGTTTGGGGGCTGGGATCTGAGGGCAAGGTGGGCTGGATCCTGGGGACACAGAGGATCTTGGGGGGCTGGAATCCCAGAGCCAGGGGCAATGGTGGTACTAGGATTGCAGGGCAGTGTGGGGGAATCCCAGGGACACTGCAGGGGGCTGGGACCCCGCGGCAGTGCAGGGGGACCCCCGCGGCAATGGGGGGCTGGGACCCCGGGGGGAATGGGGGGCTGGGATCCCGGGGGCAATGGGGGCCTGGGACACCGCGGCAATGGGGGGGCTGGGACCCCGGGGGGAATGGGGGGCTGGGACCCCGCGGCAATGGGGGGGCTGGGACCCCGCGCTGATCCCTCTCTCTGCCCGGCCCAGCGCTGCGCTGTGCGGGCTCTAGGTCCCGCGGCCCCGCCGCCCCCGCGCCGCCCCCCGCCCGCACGGAGCATGCCTCTGCCGCCCGCCGCCGGCAAACATGAGACTCCGGAGCCGCCGCCGCCAGAGCAGCCGCCGCCGCCGCCGCCTCCGCGCCCGCCCCGCGCGGCCGAGGAGGAGCCGGGGGACCCCGCGGGCCGGCCCCGGGACCAGACGCCCTATGCCCCCTGCGCGCAGCAGCCGCCGCCGGCCCGCATGGAGGGACCCGCCGCCAGCGCCATCGTGGTGCGCATCGGGATCCCCGACCTGCAGCAAACGGTGAGCGGGGCCGGCCGGGAGCGGGATCGGGGCCGGGAGCGGGATCGGGATCGGCTCCTCCCCCAGGCGCCCGGCGGGGCCGGGGCCGGGGCCTGGATCGGGGCCGGGGCGGTTGCTCCCCCTGCCGGGCCCCGGGCCGGGATCGGCTCCTCCCCCAGGTGCCCCCGCGGGGCCGGGAGCGGGAGCGGGGCCGGCAGAACCGGGACCGAATGGCCGCAACTTCCCCACGAGGGACCTGGGTGTCGCGGCTTAACCCCGCGCCGCGGGCAGCCCGCAGCTGCGCCCGGCCAAACTTTAAGCCGGCGGAGGAGGGGCGAGGGCTGGGGGCGTGCATGGGACCCTCCGGGCCGGGCGTGTCTGCCCCCCCGCCCTGCACCCCGGCGGTGGGACCAGCTCCCTTGGGCCCTGGCTCACCCTCTCCGCCTCCGGGCTCCTCAGGGCCGGCCTGGACTCTGCCCCAGTCCCTGGGAGCCAGCCGGGGACTCGGCCCAGGACTCCCTGCCCCGCCGCCCTCAGCGCTGTGGCTTGGGAGAGCTGCTGAGTCTGGAAAGCCGGGAGCAAATTCCCGGCTAATTAAGGCCCCTTGCGACCCCCGAGCAGAGGGACACTCTCAGCTGGGCGCTCCTGCTGGAGCAGGCTGGGTCACTGCCCAGCTCATGAGCCTGAGGGTGAGGGTGTGGGTGGTTTCTGGGCTCTGCCCCAGCCCACTCACTCTAGGCTGGTGAATCGCACTTGCCTGTGCATCTGCCTGACGGGATGCAGTGATTGCACAACGAGCTCCAGTGCCGGGTCGGCAGTGCTGCAGATGGGAGAGGCACTGGGGACAGGCTGGCTGGCTGCACAAGAGGCAGAGACTGCCTGGGGCTGGAGCCGGAGCCTGCTGCACATCAGGCCATGGCTCCCAAGTCAGTGCAGCGTCCTTCTGCCTCAGAGCAGGGACTGGGCTGCGTGCAGCCTGCGCTGACTGCAGGAGGGACTGAGCCAGGAGAGCCGCGGAGTTATGGCAGCGCCCGATTGAAACAAGTTCCCGTTGGCCTGCTACCTCATGTGCATGATAAAGAGTGATTCTGCTGCGAGGGCTTGGTGCCTGGAGGGCTACACCGGGTGTCAGAGCACGAGCCAGCGTGTCTTTTAATGCAGGGGTGTGATGGGTGCTAGTACAGGGCACAGTGTGTCAGTGAGGGGGTGTAATACCCCATGCCTAGCTCTAACACCCAGCTGTCAGAGGGAGGGTGTGTCATACAGCTGGGTACCAATCAGAGCAGGGCACAGTGTGTCAGTGGGGCTGTGTGATGCACCCTGCCCTGCTCTGACACCTCCTGTATCACACAGTCCCAATGACACAACAGATGTTACGTCAGGGCCTGTGACCAGATCTGAGGGAAGAGAGATAATGGGTCTTGCAGATGGAGTCCTGTGTATATCAGTGTATGTAGGGGTCTGTGCAAGACACAGCTGGGTATCAGCAGGGCACAGCATATCAGAGCAATTGTCAGAGCAGGGCGTGGTGTACTGGAGTGCCTGTGGCACAGCATATCAGAGCAATTGTCATAGCAGGGCATGGTATACCGGAGTGCATGTGGCACAGCTGGGCAATTGTCAGAGCAGGGCATGGTGTACTGGAGTGCGTGTGGCACAGCTGGGCGGTTGTCAGAGCAGGGCATGGTGTACCGGAGTGCGTGTGGTGCAGCTGGGCGGTTGTCAGAGCAGGGCATGGTGTACCGGAGTGCATGTGGCACAGCATATCAGAGCAATTGTCAGAGCAGGGCATGGTGTACCGGAGTGCGTGTGGCACAGCATATCAGAGCAATTGTCAGAGCAGGGCATGGTATACCGGAGTGCATGTGGCACAGCATATCAGAGCAATTGTCAGAGCAGGGCATGGTATACCGGAGTGCATGTGGCACAGCATATCAGAGCAATTGTCAGAGCAGGGCATGGTGTACCGGAGTGCGTGTGGCACAGCATATCAGAGCAATTGTCAGAGCAGGGCATGGTGTACCGGAGTGCGTGTGGCACAGCATATCAGAGCAATTGTCAGAGCAGGGCATGGTATACCGGAGTGCCTGTGGCACATCATATCAGAGCAATTGTCAGAGCAGGGCATGGTGTACCGGAGTGCGTGTGGCACAGCTGGGCGGTTGTCATAGCAGGGCGTGGTGTACCGGAGTGCGTGTGGCACAGCTGGGCGGTTGTCAGAGGAGGGCATGGTGTACCGGAGTGCGTGTGACACAGCTGGGCGGTTGTCAGAACAGGGCATGGTGTACCGGAGTGCATGTGGCACAGCATATCAGAGCAATTGTCAGAGCAGGGCATGGTGTACCGGAGTGCGTGTGGCACAGCTGGGCGGTTGTCAGAACAGGGCATGGTGTACCGGAGTGCATGTGGCACAGCTGGGCAGTTGTCAGAGGAGGGCATGGTGTACCGGAGTGCGTGTGGCGCAGCTGGGCGGTTGTCAGAGGAGGGCATGGTGTACTGGAGTGCGTGTGGTGCAGCTGGGCGGTTGTCAGAGCAGGGCATGGTGTACTGGAGTGCGTGTGGCACAGCTGGGCGGTTGTCAGAGCAGGGCATGGTGTACCGGAGTGCATGTGGCACAGCTGGGCGGTTGTCAGAACAGGGCGTGGTGTACCGGAGTGTGTGTGGTGCAGCTGGGCGGTTGTCAGAACAGGGCATGGTGTACCGGAGTGCGTGTGGCACAGCTGGGCGGTTGTCAGAGCAGGGCATGGTGTACTAGAGTGCGTGTGGCGCAGCAGGGCGGTTGTCAGAGCAGGGCATGGTGTACCGGAGTGTGTGTGGCACAGCTGGGCGGTTGTCAGAGGAGGGCATGGTGTACCGGAGTGCGTGTGGCACAGCTGGGCGGTTGTCAGAGCAGGGCATGGTATACCGGAGTGCGTGTGGCACAGCTGGGCGGTTGTCAGAACAGGGCATGGTGTACCGGAGTGCGTGTGGCACATCTGGGCGGTTGTCAGAACAGGGCATGGTGTACTGGAGTGCGTGTGGCGCAGCTGGGCGGTTGTCAGAGCAGGGCATGGTGTACTGGAGTGCGTGTGGCGCAGCTGGGCGGTTGTCAGAGGAGGGCATGGTGTACCGGAGTGCGTGTGGCACAGCTGGGCGGTTGTCAGAGCAGGGCATGGTGTACCGGAGTGCGTGTGGTGCAGCTGGGCGGTTGTCAGAACAGGGCATGGTGTACCGGAGTGCGTGTGGCACAGCTGGGCGGTTGTCAGAACAGGGCATGGTGTACTGGAGTGCCTGTGGCACAGCTGGGCGGTTGTCATAGCAGGGCATGGTGTACTGGAGTGCATGTGGCACAGCTGGGCAGTTGTCATAGCAGGGCATGGTATACCGGAGTGCATGTGGCACAGCTGGGCGGTTGTCAGAGCAGGGCATGGTGTACCGGAGTGCGTGTGGCACAGCTGGGCGGTTGTCAGAGCAGGGCATGGTGTACTGGAGTGCGTGTGGCACAGCTGGGTGGTTGTCAGAGCAGGGCATGGTGTACTGGAGTGCGTGTGGCGCAGCTGGGCGGTTGTCAGAGCAGGGCATGGTGTACTGGAGTGCGTGTGGTGCCGCTGGGCGGTTGTCAGAACAGGGCATGGTGTACTGGAGTGCGTGTGGCACAGCTGGGCTGTTGTCAGAACAGGGCATGGTGTACTGGAGTGCGTGTGGCACAGCTGAGCGGTTGTCAGAGCAGGGCATGGGTTACTGGAGTGCGTGTGGCACAGCTGGGCGGTTGTCAGAACAGGGCATGGTGTACCGGAGTGCGTGTGGCACAGCTGAGCGGTTGTCAGAACAGGGCATGGTGTACTGGAGTGCGTGTGGCACAGCTGGGCAGTTGTCAGAGCAGGGCATGGTGTACCAGAGTGCGTGTGGCGCAGCTGGGTGGTTGTCAGAACAGGGCATGGTGTACCGGAGTGCGTGTGGCACAGCTGGGCGGTTGTCAGAGCAGGGCGTGGTGTACCGGAGTGCGTGTGGCACAGCTGGGCGGTTGTCAGAGCAGGGCATGGGTACTGGAGTGTGTGTGGCACAGCTGGGCGGTTGTCAGAACAGGGCATGGTGTACTGGAGTGCGTGTGGCACAGCTGGGCGGTTGTCAGAGCAGGGCATGGGGTACTGGAGTGTGTGTGGCACAGCTGGGCGGTTGTCAGAACAGGGCATGGTGTACTGGAGTGCGTGTGGCACAGCTGGGTGGTTGTCAGAGCAGGGCATGGGGTACTGGAGTGTGTGTGGCACAGCTGGGCGGTTGTCAGAGCAGGGCATGGTGTACTGGAGTGCGTGTGGCACAGCTGGGCGGTTGTCAGAGCAGGGCATGGTGTACTAGAGTGCGTGTGGCACAGCTGGGCGGTTGTCAGAGCAGGGCATGGTGTGTCAATGTGGGTGTGTGACACCAGTGGATGTCAGTAGACCACGGTGTATCAGCAGGGGGGTGATGCAGCTGGGTGTCAGCAGGGCACAGGGCATGAGTGGGGATTTGAGATGCAGGTGGTTTTGGAGCAGAGCACAGTGTATCACACCCTTTGACTAATGCACTGTGCTCTGCTCTCTCAGTGATGGGGTTTGGTACATTGTGTCGGCCCTTACACCTGCTGTATCAGTGAGGTGTGTGTGACGCACTGTCGTGGGCCCTGCTGTAACGCCCAGATGTGCCAGGGAGGCAGTTGTGCTCTAGCTGGTGCCGAGGCAGTGCATGGCAGTGAGGGTGCTTGTGAGAGCCGGACCGGCCTGGCAGTAGTAAGAGCAAGCGTTACAGCCGCGGAGAGTGTGCCAGTGAGAACGGAGAGATACAGCTGAGCACCATAGCCAGGCATGCTGTGTTCTGAGAGCAGGTGCTGGAGCTGAGTGGAACTTGTCAGCAAGGCAGGTTTCGGGAGCCGGGTATCCGTTGAGTACGGGTGCTGGAGCAGGGCATGGTGTGTCTGTGGGTCTAACCAGAGTGGGAGCTGCATCGCTGGTGGGTGCTGGGTGCTGCATGGCAGTGAGGGTGTGTCTATGCTGCAGTAAAACACCTGCTGCCGGCCCAGCCTTTCATCCACCATAACCCCTAGGTCTGTTTCCATCGTACTGCTGCTGAGCCAGGCGGTCCCCAGCCTGTAACAGGGCTTGGGATTCTTCCACCCCAGGTGCAGGACTCTGCACTTCTCCTTATTGAACCGCATGAGATTTCTTTTGGCCCAGTCCTCCAATTTATCCAGGTCCCTCAGCTTCCACAGCTTCTTGTCCCTTGTGGATGGTGGCAGGGTCGCAGTGAGCCTGCCTGCCTCTTCCCACTCTTCCTTCGCTCTCTCCTTCCCCAGAGATAATTTCTGGACTATCCACTGGGTTTTCCTGTCTGGATCCACCCCTGTCAGGGAATGACAGGCCCCAGGCATTCCGCTGGGGGTGATTCCTGGCTGAATCCACCCTTGTTGGGGAGAGAAAGGTCATGGGCCCATCCTCCGGAACGATTCCCTCCCAGATCCAGCCCCTCATGGAGCAATGGGCCCCCAGCCTGAGGGATAGCTCAGTGGTTAGAGCATTGGCCTTGTATACCCAGGGCTGTGAGTTTAGTGCTTCAGGGGCCGTTCAGGGGGCTGTGAGGGATGGTGACAGGCCTTGCTGTGAGGGCAGGGACTGGACTCGATGCCCTCTCAAGGTCCCTTCCCATTCTGCGCTATGAGCGCTAAAAAAAAGAGGGTGACTCCTGCGGTGATCCACCCGCTGTCAGGGAACAACATGCTCATTTCCCCTCTCCTCTCAGGAGGACAATCCATGCCCAAAGTCACCCCTGTCGGCAAGTGACTGGTCCTGCCTGGGCATCCCTCAGGGGTGATGCCTGACTGGATCCATGTTGTCAGGGAATGACTGGCCCCAGACCTTTCCACAGCATGATTTCTGGCTGTATATGTCTCACTGGCTGGTCTTCCTCCAGGTTCTCTCTGAGTTTCATCTCCTGTCCCTTGGGGATCATCCCTTCATCCAGGGCCTGTTCTAGCCAGACTCTCACACTCTTAGTCACTGTTCATTGTTCCTCTCCCACTCTCCATCCCAAAGGGTCCCATTCTGTATCTTTTCACTCACTCTACAGCATCTCTCTGGTCCTGTGAAGCCCAGCACTGAGTGAGTCCTGCATCCCTGGGGTGGGAGAGTCCAGCCTCTCTTCTCTCTGCCCAGCAGCTAGCCTGGCAGGCTGGCAAGGCTGAGTGTGCAGGCTGCCAGTGCTCTGAGTGCAGGGCAGGGAGCCCTTTTTCAGATGTCTTCCTGGGGCTGCCTGGAGCTACTCCCACCCCTTCTCCCTGGAGTGGGAGTTCCATCCTGCCAGGCCCTTCACCTTCCTGTGCTAGGAGCGGGTGGTAGAGTGGCATTGTTTCACAAGCCGTGTGACCTGGCAGCCCTTGGTGCTGGGACCTTGCCTGCTCCCAGTGTCCCCTGTCTCCGGGTGCCCTCTCTGCTCCCAGTCCATGTCTGGAGAGATTCCCTGTCCGCAGCAACTCCACCATCTATGAGCGCATTGTCTGTTCTCCTTCCACCCTCCCAGGGGCCCTCACTGCTCATGTGTCGGCTCCTCTCCCCTGTGGACACCCTGACCCCCCCCAAGCCCCCAGCACGCTGCATTCTGATCACAAGCAGGTGATTTTCACACTCTTTAGTGCTCACAGTGGAAATCTCATTAAGTCTCTGCAATGTGCCTGGCAGATTTGTAACTGCTCCCTTGGCTGGCTCTGCTGGTGCCTCTCCACCTGGCTGCCCTCTCTGTCCCCACTGCACCACTGGCAGGAAGCTGAGGCCTCCTCTTCTCCAACTCTGCCCCACAGTGCTGTCTCTGGGCTGCACAAGAGGCTCCAGCCTCCAGCGCTGGCGGGGAAGGGGTAGGGGGTTTGATGCCTTTGGCCTCCTCTCTGAGCCCTTCTGGGGGAGGGGGAGGAGCCTCCCTGTGAGCGGGCAGTTTGCTCCAGGGGTGCTGGCTGGCCCAGCCCGGGCACAAGCTGCTTGTGACGTTATTGCCACAAGTGAGTCAGGAGGTGTTTCCATGCAGCGGGTCAGACTCAGCGGTGTGCTGCCAGCCCCTCTAAGGGGGAGGGCCTTATCTCCGGTAGACATCGACTTGTTGGTTCCCAGTTAGGGTTGGCAGACATCCTGCAATCTGCGTAACGGTTCCAAATTCCCAGGGCAAGTGCCGCATCCCGCATTTACGCAAAATTGTCCCGTGAGGTGTGGCACTTGTCATGGAAATTCCCCGCTGGGCTGGGGATCCCGCAGCTGCGGCTGCCTGTTCCACCTCAGTCTTCCCAAAATCTGGCAAGCCTACTCCCTGCTCTGCCAGCTCCGTGCGCAGGAAGGACTGCCAGGGTGTACTGGACGGGGAGGAGCTGTGGCTGGGTGCCTGGCTCCTTGGAGAGGCAGTGGGAGCCGGTGCACCTGTGACTCATCAGCTGGGCCTGAGAAGGAAGCAGGTAGGAAAGGGTAGAGTAGGACCATGTCTGTGCTACAGTTTATGTCAGTACGACATATGTCGCTTAGGAGTGTCAATGGGGAGCAGGAACAATTTGTATTGTTGGGGTGAGCCATTGAACTAAACTGTAAAGCCTGTATATGATGGAACCAGGGCGGGGGCCTGGCAACCCTCAGGCACCCCTGGTCCCAGCTTCTGTGGGTGTGAATTCATGAGCCCACCGAGTGATATAAGTTACACCAACCTACATAGCAATGTGAACAGTGCTACATCACTGGGAGAGCTTCTCCTGCTGACACAACTACGCTGCTCATGGGGACTGGGTTAATGAGGCCAGGAGAGAGCTCTCCCCAGTGGCCTAGAGACACTTCTTGGTAACTTGGTGCAGGTGTTAGAATGCTTCTGTAGCCCTTGCCTAGATGAGAGCTGTCTGGAACACAGGCGGGACAGGCAGATGGGTCAGCAGAGGTGCCTGAGCCAAGGAGCTGCAGGACACTTGTAGGCGTGAGCTGGATGAGTTCTGAGCAACACTGCCTGGAGCGGGGGAACCCTGCTAAGCTGCAGCTTGTGGGGAAGGAGCCGAGTGGTCAGTGCAAATGGGGCCGGAGGCAAGGGATGTCTACAGGAACTGCATTAGCACTCACAGGAGAGGAGGTGTGGCTGAGTGTGACTCAATGGCCACGTCTACACGTGCACGCTACTTCGAAGTAGCGGCGCCAACTTTGAAATAGCGCCCGTCACGGCTACACGTGTTGGGCGCTACTTTGAAGTTGAAATCGACGTTAGGTGGTGAGACGTCGAGGTCGCTAAGCCCATGAGGGGATGGGAATAGCGCCCTACTTCGAAGTTGAATGTCGAAGTAGGGCACGTGTAGACGATCCGCATCCCGCAACATCGAAATAGCAGGGTCCGCCATGGCGGCCGTCAGCTGAGGGATTGAGAGACGCTCTCTCTCCAGCCCCTGCGGGGCTCTATGGTCACCGTGTGCAGCAGCCCTTAGCCCAGGGCTTCTGGCTGCTGCTGCTGCAGCTGGGGATCCATGCTGCATGCACAGGGTCTGCAACCAGTTGTCGGCTCTGTGGATCTTGTGTTGTTTAGTGCAACTGTGTCTGGGAGGGGCCCTTTAAGGGAGCGGCTTGCTGTTGAGTCCGCCCTGTGACCCTGTCTGCAGCTGTTCCTGGCACCCTTATTTCGATGTGTGCTACTTTGGCATGTAGACGTTCCCTCGCAGCACCGATTTCGATGTCGTGCTGCCCAACGTCGAAGTTGAACGTCGACGTTGGCAGCCCTGGAGGACGTGTAGACGTTATTCATCGAAATAGACTATTTCGATGTTGCTACATCGAAATAAGCTATTTCGATGTAGTGTGCATGTGTAGACGTAGCCCATATGCCGCTCTGCGGTAGTAGACCCATGTGGAAGGCAGTAGGACAGTGGTTCTCAATGTAATACACATTGTGGGAAGGACATGCAGTCCACAATGTGTTCCTTGGGCTGCAGGGTCTGGTGGCCAGGCAGTGGGAGCTAGGACCCAGAGCTGGGCCTGCACCCCCATACAGGGGGTCATCAGGCTGCCCTCCCCATGGCTATTCCAGACTCCAGGCCCAGCAGGGATGGGCAGATGCCCTAGACCCTGCACTCAGTGGGGTTGGCCAGCTGTTCCTGATTCCATACCCTTTGGGGCCAGACAGCTGCCCCAGATACTGGTTGAGGAACCTGGAGCTCACATGGCTGTCCAGAAACCCCGATCGTGAGCTCCCATCATACCAAGCAGACAGGCAGCCCTCAACCCACCCTCTTGGACTACAGAGCAGGCCAGAGCCCACCATGGGACCCCAGCAGGCAGCTGGCCTTTAGCATGTAGCTGAGCTGGGCTACAGCTGTGTGCTAATTGGGCTGTATGTGGCCTGTGGGCTGCAGGTTAAGGACAGCTGCTAAAGGAGGAGCTCAGGAACAAGGGAGGAGTCCTGGAGGGGGGATCCCCTTAGCAGAGGTAGGACTCACAGGCAAGAGGGTCTGGGGGAATGCAACACTGCAGGGATCCCTCCAGCAGGAGACTTGACTTGGGACTGCAGATGCAGGCCCATAGTAGAGAAGTGGGTCTAGGAGCTCTCAGGTTGGACACCCAGGAGTAGGAGCTGAAGGAAGCATGCCCAAGTGGTTAATAATTCCTGGGTGGGTGGGGGACCTGGGAATGGAACTTTGAGTGGGAGTGCCAAGCTGCTGCACTGTAGCCTTGTTTTCCTCCGGGGTTTTCACTGTGAGGGAATTGTGCACTGTGGCACTTCATAGGAATAAAAGGGCTGGAATTTGTTGCTGAGAGTGGCAACATCCCTGTCCATGGATGAATGCAAAGACATTTTGCATGAACATGTGACACTTTGATTAAAAAACTAACATGCTATAAAGTTAACGCTGCACACATGAAAGGGCTTACGGGCCAGCTGACTGACAGGCCTGAAAATGGAACTGTAAATGGGGCCTTGGCATTGAGTTGGTCTGTTTCTCGTGGGGTCTTGCAGGGATCAGTTCTTGGCCCTGTGCTATTTCACATTTTTATCCATGACCTAGAAGAAAACATAAAATCACCACTCACAAAGTCTGCACATGACATGGAAATTGGGGAAGTGGTAAATAATGAAGAGGACCCGTCACAGATTCCAAGCAGTCTGGACTGCCTGCTAAACTGGGTGCAAGTAAACAACACACGCTGACTGTGGCTGAACGGAAACATATACATCTGGTAGCAAATAATAGCAGCCACAGTTAGAGGATGGGGGACTCTAACTTAGGAAACAGTGACCCAGAGGAGTCAAGATGGATAATCAAATCAGCATGAGCCCCTGGTGCAGCCAAAGTGCTAATGCAATCCTGGGACTCATAAATGGGAGTCTCTCGAGTAGGAGTAGAGAGATTAATGTACCTCGGTCTGGATCTGGTGGGAACTGCTGGAAACCTCTGCCCAATTCTGGAGTCCACAGCTCAAGAGGGATGCTGATAATTGGAATGTTCAGAGGAGAGCCACAAGAATGATCGAAGGATGAAAAATCATATAGGGATGGATTCCAGGAGCTCAGTCTTTAGCTTACTGAAGAGAAGGTGAAGGGTTACTTTATGACAGTCTAGGGGTACCTACAGGGAGGACATATGTTTAAAAGAAGTACTTTAGTCCAGCATGGTGAATAGTCACAGAGCGGTAGCTATCTTAGTCTGTATCTTCACAAAACTAAAAAAGCAGTCCTGTAGCACTTTAAAGACTAACAACATAATGTATTAGGTGATGAGCTTTCATGGGACGGACCCACTTCTTCAGACCTGGAAATAGTGCTGAAAGTGAATGCGAGTGTTCTCTCTCTCTGTTATATGTTCATCATGCTAATTCACTTTCAGCACTATTTTCAGATCTGAAGAAGTGGGTCTGCCCCATAAAAGCTCATAACCTAATGTGACAGATCACAGTCTGCAGCTGACAGGTGCCTGGGGGAGGGGCAACATTTTGGGCATTGGAGAAACCCCTTTTTGTTCCCCTTGTAAGTTCCCAGGGAGTGCAGTCCTGCAGGCTGCATAGGCAGCTGGGGCTCATCAAGGGTCAGCCAGCATCAGGCTGTAATTGAAGCACCTGGGACAGATAAAGACCTTCAGGCTTTCTATAAAAGGCTTTCCCTAGGCAGTAGGAAGGAGAAGGGTGGGGTAGCCACAGGGAAGAAGGCTGAACCAGACCAGCAGTATGGTACAGGGCAAAAGATTGCAGAGTGTAGTGGTGGGTGAAGAGGTCCAGGAAAGGGAGCTGTTGAGGGGGTGTGAAATGCTCCACTGGCTTCCTTCTTGCCTAGGGTCCCTGGGCTGGAGTTTAGGGCAGTGAGTGGGACTGGACTTCCCCCCCCCCCCCCCCCTCACATTGTTGCTGAACACCTGGGGTAGAGCTGGAGGGGAGGAGAAGGGAGCCTCCTCCACCTGAAATTGACTGGCCTATGATGAAAATGGCTTGGTGAAGGGCAACAGAGGGGGCCTCCCTGAGTCCCATAAGTAGTTGCCTGGAAGTACAGGACTCTTTAGGGGTGGTTGAGGAGTCTGTCCCAATAATAAGCTATTTTGTTAGGCTTTAAGATGCTACAGGACAGCCTTTTTTTTTGTTTTTGTTTTTGTTTTTGTTTACTCCAGCAGAGGAAGGTCTAACATGATACAGTGGACTGGAGCAGAAGTTAGACAAATTCAGAGGGGAAATAAGGTGCAGACTTTTGAAAGGTGACTAATTAAGCACAAGAACAATTCACTAAGGATTGTGGTGGATTCTCCATTGCTGACAACTTTAAAATCAGGACTGGCTGTTTTCCTAACAGCTGTGCTCTAGTAGCTATTTGGGGGCAGGTCTCTGGCCTGTGCAGTCCAGCAGGCCATACTGGATGATCTCTATGGCTGAGGGGAAACTGAGGCAGGTGTACCTGGCATGCACCACTGGAGGTAGTGCTGTCTTTTGCAGGAGCTCTGTTGGCAGGGCCAAGAGCACCTTCCTCTCTCCCAGACAGGCTTTGTCAGGGGAGCCCTTGCATCTGCATCGGGATGCAGGCTCTCAGGAGTCTGTGCAATTACAGAAGCTCTGGGTGCTGGTCTCTGGTCCTCCACTGTCCCATCAAAGGCTTGTGTTCCCTTCTAAGTGGCAGTGAGCAGAGGGGAAGGTGCACGCGGAGCAGAGCAAGGAAAGCCTGATTCTCCTTCCAGCTGGGCCTGTGAAAACTACAGCTGTAAGAGGAAGGCACTGGGAAAATGACGTGGCTCTGCTTAGTGCAGAGGGGCAGGACTTGCGGGGGCGGGAGGAGGGAGAGGGTTATGAGGTAATGACTGGTCAGAGAAGACAGACTGGATGCTCATGCTATCCGAACTAGGAATCGGAGTGGCAGCACCTCTAAACTACTCAAAGGAAAGAGGTTTGTGCAGCCTGTGGAACTTGCTGCCACACTGTGACATTTAGCAGAGAGCTTTGCCAAGAGTGAGGAAGGGCTCAGCCCGTGATTGGGATAATGGGCCCATCCCTGCTACAGGAGATAGGATGAAAAGATGGGCTCTGAACCCCAGTGCTGAAGGCATGAGTCTGCCATCAGCTGGGGCCTTAGGGAGATACTCCCTCTGGGGAGGTGGTTCCACAGTTGACCACTGAGGCTGTCAGACCTCCCTCTGCCGTGGCAGGTGCTATCTGCTGTCAGACAGGCTGTGTTAGTTTCTGCTGTGGTCACAGCTGGGCATGCTGGGCAGGACCCCACTGTGCTGCATGGCACACAGGCACAGAACAGAGCGCCCACTACGTCTCCAAACCAAATGCTATGTGATGGTGATCTGACTCGTGTTCCCCTTGGCCAAACGTTGCAGCACCCCTGGGAGCAGCATCAGTTATCTGATCATGTCTGGGTGGGAGTTTTACTGCAATTCCAGCTCGAGTTACCTGATGCAGGTAGGAATGCTCATCCCCACGAGCACCGCCTTTGAGTGCTGCTGGAGTGGCATCATGCCCTGGCTCTTGGGTGTGAGCAGGTACGTAGCAGGCACGGTCTAGGGGAGAGTGGTGCCAGCTGCGGGGTGGGGAAAGGGGCCTGGTTTAGTGCTCTCCTTTTGGCCTCAGCCAGCGACAAGGGGGATGGAGCTCAGTTTGGAATGGGGAGCAGCAGGCTCAGTCTGGGCAGGGGCATGACTCGAAGAATTACAGGTCATTCCCAGGAATCTCGGGAGTCTGTCTGGTTATGTTACAAATGGGGACTGATGTGACATTCACAGATGACCTGCAGATCAGGCGACAGCTGCTGCAAGTGGTGGGGGAGGGGATTAGTGACTCCTGCAGAGGGCATGCAGGTCTCTGTGTCTTGACTTCCGTAAAGCTTTAGCCAAGGCACCGTGTGCGTAAGTGCTTGATTCTAAGGCTGTCCAGGCAGGGTCCGGCACAAAGCTTTGCAAATCAGAGCAAACTGGTTCCATGGTGTGACAGATTAGAAGCCATCTGTCCAGCACTCACCTACTCTATCCCTGGAAATCACCAAGAGTGCAGAGAGCCTCGGGAAGGAGGGGCTTACTTACAGTGCCAGCTAGCTCTCTAAGCCCAGAGCCAGCGAGCAGGTAGGAGGGCCAGCCAGGGACTGTTTGCACAGTCAAGGAGGGGAAGCTGACAAGATGAAGAGCAGCCAGCCCTCGTAGCAGGAAGATGCTAAACTGGGATGGAAGATGAAAAGCAGCCTGGGTTGGGGAGATGTGGAAATGTGGGTGAGCTCCTTGTAGCAAACAAGGCCATGTCTCAGGAGCTGCAGGGACCCAGCACTGTCCATAGCAGCAGACACTAGTGGGAGTGATGCTGGACCTTGCAGGAGGCAGCCATAGTTCTCCTCAGTCACCTCTGGCCTTTCAGAACTCTTCAGGGACCTCTGGGGATGCACTCTTTAGGGCTCAGAGCTGGACACTGGTGCAAAGGGCCACAGAACTATTGGGAGTGACAGTGAGTGTTCTAGAAATGTAACTATTGTGCTTGGTGATTTCTCGTCTGTAACTTCAATGTTCTGGGCTTCTTGGGATCAGCTCAAGGTGTCTCAGGCTGCTGAATGGCATTTGACCTTGGCTGTTTCGGCGTGAACAGAAATCGCTCGTCCCTGTCCAGAGGGAAGGTGACTGAATGCAGTCCTTGCAGTTTCAGAGTGCTTGAGAATTTCATGCAGGCCTTTTCTGCAGATATTAAACTTTCTGATGTTTTTTGAGATTTCCAGAGCTGAAGGGACCACTGTAATTTGACCGCATGTATGTTAGTAGGTACAACAGATATCTCCCATGCAAAATGGGAAGTGATTCCCCCAGATCCCTTTCTGCAGTACTCATCGTAGGATCATAGTGGACCACAAGCTAAATGTGAGTTAACAGTGTGACACTGTTGGTGGGCTAGGGCAGAGTGTTGTAAGAAAGACACAAGCAGTAATTCTTCCTCTCTAGGGTGTGCTGATTAGGCTTCAACTGGAATATTGTGCCCAGTTCTGGGTACCACGTTTCAGGAAAGAGGGAGACAAATTGGAGAAGGTCCAGAGAAGAGCAACAAAAATGTTTAAAGGTCTAGAAGACAGCTTAGGAGGGAAGATGGAAAGAAACAGGTTTGTTTAGCCTGGAAAAGAGAAGGCTGAGATGGGACATAACAGCTTTCAAGTACCTAAAAGGGTGTTACAAGGCGGAGGGAGAAAAATTATTCCCCTTAGGTCCTGAGGATAGGACAAGAAGCAGCAGGCTTAAATTGCAGGGAAGGAGGCTTAGGTTTGACATTAGGAAAAATCTTCCTAACTGTCAGTGGTTAAAGCAGTGGAACAAATTGTTTAGGGAGGTTGTAGAATCTCCATTGCTGAAAGATTTTTAAGAGCTGGTTAAACAAACACCTGGGGGGTATGATCCTGCTATGAGTGCAGGAGACTGCGTTTTATGAGCTCTCAAGGTTCCTTTCAGTTGTATTATTCTGTGATTCTATGAAGCACAGATCATAGAACTTCCCCACAATAATCCCTAGAGCATGGGCTAGAAGAACATCCATCTGGATTCAAAAATTGTCTCTGGAGAATACATCTGGGCCCTTGATAAATTGTTCCAAGGGTTAATTACTCACTCTTAAAAATGTATGCCTTGCTGCAGCCTTATCTACCTTCAGTTTCCAGCCATTGAATAGTGTTCAGCTTTTCCTGCTACACTGAAGAAATGTGCTCCCTGTGTTGGTCTTTCCAGACTCTGATCAGATGACTCCTTAATCTGCTTCTTGTTAAAATCAATAGACTGAGCTCCCTGAGCCCTTTTGCTCTGAGCGCATCTGCAGTGCAGCTGGAAGCTAGCCACTAGCCTGCTGCAAAGAGCAATGTGGACATGCATGCTTAGGTTTTAGTTCAGAATTGCCAGGGCTGGGGAAGCTTAATGGTAAGTTTTTGGAGGGGATCCTCTCTGTAGCTTGGTGGTTCAGGTACTTCCTCCTCTCCCCCCAGGGAGGTTGCAGAGCAGAGTCCAGTCCCCTGCTCTACTCCTTCCTCAATTATTTGTGATAGTTAGTGGGGCTCTGGGCCATGCTAAGAGAACCAACCCTGGATAAATTGCCTAAAACTGGGGCACTTACAGCCCAGGCTATAATCCCTTTCTCAGTGAACCAAGCCAGCCACAAAAGTACCTCTGCTGCCTCTCTGGCCAGCCAGAAGCTATACAAGCAAACCCACAGATTCTCCAGCTACTCATACTGCCCAAACCAGCCACCCTCCTTACTTAGGTGAGAGGTTATGAAAATCTAGTTCAGCAAATCCACACAGATTCTTCCAGGCCCCAAAGGGTCCAGCCACATTCCCAATCATATATATACTTACCCAGAACAGCCCTCTTCTAAAATATAAAGGTTGATTAAGAAAGAATAGAGTAAGAGGAAAAAATTGTTAACATGGTAAATAACATGTATCAGTTAAAGCTACAGGTGCAGGTTACAGCTGATGGTATATGCTACTATTCTTGAGTCTCTGAAAATACATCCTCTGAGGGATGGGCCCCCCATTCCACACAGGCTTAATTCAGAAGAACAAAATGGTCACTGTCAGGGACATTGCCCTGTAGAGGGAGAAACCCTTTCTTCTTGTAGGCAATGGCGACAGTTGACTAAGGAGGAGTATAAACATACGGCTGGAGAATGCCGGGAAGTAATCAGGAAAATGAAAGCACAATTGGAACTGCAGCTGGCAGGGGATGTGAACAGTAACAAGAAGGGTTTCTACAGGCATGTGAACAATAAACGGGCTATCAGAGAAGGTGTGGGGTCATTACTGGATGAGGGAGGTAACCTAGTGCCAGATGATGCAGGAAAAGCTGAAGTACTCAATGCTTTTTTTTGCCTCAGTCTTCACAGACAAAGTCAACTTCCCAATGATGGTCCTAGATGATCCTGTACGGGAAGGTGGAGGGCAGCCATCTGTGGGGAAGGAACAAGTTCTGAGCTATCTAGAAAAACTAGATGTACACAAGTCCATGGGTCTGGATTTAATGCACCCCAGGGTACTGAGGGAATTGGCAGAGGTCATTGCTGAACCTTTGGCCATTATCCTTGAAGACTCTTGGAAATCGGGGAGATACTGGATGACTGGAAGAAGGCAAACGTAGTGCCCATCTTTAAAAAAGGAAAGAAGGACAATCCAGGGAACTATAGACCCGTCAGCCTTACCTCAATCCCTGGGAAAATAATGGAGGGAATCCTCAAGGGATCCATTCTGAAGCACTTGGAAGAGGGGAAAGTGATCAAAAGTAGCCAATATGGATTCACCAGGGGCAAGTCCTGCCTCACCAATCTGATCAGCTTCTATGATGACATAACAAGCTCTGTGGACATGAGGAAGTCAGTGGATGTGATATACCCTGACTTCAGTAAGGCTCTTGTTACAGTCTCCCACAACATTCTTGTCCATAAGTTAAGGAAATATGGATTGGATCCTTGGACTATAAGATGGATAGAAAGCTGGCTTGATGGTCGGGCCCAACGGGTAGTGGTCAATGGCTCAATATCTGGATGGCGGTCTGTTTCAAGCGGAGTGCCGCAAGGCTCGGTTCTGGGGCTGGTGTTATTCAATGTCTTTATTAATGACCTGGATGAGGGACTGGATTGCACCCTCAGCAAGTTTGCGGATGACACAAAACTAGGGGGAGAGGTAGATACATTGGAGGGTAGAGAGAGAATCCAGAGGGACCTGGATAAATTGGAGGACTGGGCCAAAAGATATCTGATGCGGTTCAATAAGGAGAAGTGTAGAGTCCTGCACCTGGGGCAAAAGAATCCCAACCATTGTTACAGGCTGGGGACCAACTGGCTCAGCAGCAGTACGATGGAAAGTGACCTAGGGGTTCTGGTGGATGAAAGGCTGGATATGAGTAAACTGTGTGTCCTTGTAGCCAAGAAAGCTAATGGCATACTAGGGTGCATTAGAAGGAGCATTTCGAGCAGATCTAGGGAAGTAGTTATACCTCTTTATTCGGCACTGGTGAGGCCACATCCGGAATATAGTGTCCAGTTTTGGGCCCCCCAATATAAAAAGGATGTGGATTTGCTGGAGCAGTTTCAGCGAAGGGCAACAAAAATGATTAAGGGTCTGGAGCATAAGACCTATGAGGATAGGCTGAGGGATTTGCGCTGGTTTAGTTTACAGAAGAGAAGACTTAGAGGTGATTTAATAGCAGCCTTCAACTTCCTGAAGGGGAGCTCTAAAAAGGAGGGTGAGAAACTGTTCTCAGTTGTGTCAGATGGCAGAACAAGGAGTAATGGTCAGAAGTTGAAGAGGGAAAGGTGTAGGTTAGATATTAGGAAAAACTACTTCACCAGGCGGGTGGTGAAGCATTGGAATGCATTGCCTAGACAGGTGGTGGATTCTCCATCCCTTGAGGTTTTTAAGTCCCGGCTTGACAAGGTCCTGGCTGGGATGACTTAGTAGGGGTTGATCCTGCTTGAAGCAGGGGGCTGGTTTAGATGACCTCCTGAGGTCCCTTCTAGCCCTGTGATTCTGTGAGAATCACCTGGTCAGGTTACCTGTTGGGTCACTCTGCCATTGGCTGCTGGGTTAGGCAACACCCCTCAGTCCATTTCCACAGAATGTGGAATCCACAGCTGGGTCTCTGTTCTTTTGTTCTGCCCATGTCACATGACTGGGGAAGTGATCACATCTTCTATTGTGAATCCTTTGCTCTAAACATTGCTAGTATAGCTATAGAGCCAATATCTGTAACTCTAAATACAAACATGGCACAAACATACAAGTAGCACAAACAGATTCAGTGAATCACCAGCTGTCATTAGACACCTCGCATGGCCTACCTGGTGCAAGATTAGGTGCAAACATAATAGCTTTATTACAGGAAAGGCTTTATATGTATTGTAAAAACCCAGTAACATCACAGTACCCAAATAGGAACAACTTCAAGGGGAGAGTGAGGGAGCCCTACATCGGAGAGTGTTAGTGTTACAGCTGTCTCAGGAGAGGGAGGCCTGTACAGACATTTCCCTTTTCCTCAGCAAGCAGAGGAGGAAGATCCTGAGTCTCCCACAGCCAGACTGAACGCTCTAACCAGCAGGTTAAAGTTGTCACATGGTCGCTGCTGCCACCTTCCTCTCCCACTCTGGCTGGTTCCTGTGGCGCTGGGTGTCTGCCTCGGTCATTGTTACAAGAAACAGCTTAGCACCCAAGTGGCCTAAACTCCAATTAACTAGAGACACATAGGGTAACAAAGTCATTCTACAAATATATTAGAAGCAAGAGGAAGACCAAGAACAGGGTAGGCCCATTATTCAGTGAGGGGGGAGAAACAATATCAGGAAACCTGGAAATGGCAGAGGTGCTTAATGACTTTTGTTTCAGTCTTTGCCAAGAAGGCCAATGCAGAAATGCCTAATGTAATGTATGCTAGTGGGAAGGGAGTAGGGTTAGAGGATAAAATACGTGAAGAAAAAGTTAATTACTTAGAAACCCCGATGAAAGGCATCCTAGAATACTTAAGGAGTTGCTAGAGGAGGTGTCTGAGTCTTTAGCTATCATCTTTCAAAAGTCCTGGAAGTCAGGAGAGATTCCAGAAGACTGGAAAAGGGCAAACATAGTGTCCATCTATAAAAAGGGAAAAAAGAACAACTCAGGAAACTACAGACCAGTCAGTTTATCTTCTGTGCTGGGAAAGAGAATGGAGCAAACAATTAAGGGATTCATTTGCAAATATCTGGATGAAAATAAGGTGATAGGTAACAGCCAGCATGGATTTGTAAAGAACAAATCATGCCACATCAGTCTGATAGCCTTTTTGACAGGATAACAAGCCTTGTGGATAAGGGAGAGGTGGAGGATATGGTATACCTAGACTTTAGTAAGGCATTTGACACAGTCTTGTATGATCTTCTTATCAATAAACTAAGCAAATACAACTTAGATGGGGCCACGATAAGGTAAGGGTATAACTGGCTGGATAACCATTCTCAGAGAATAGTTATTAATGGTTTGCAGTCATGCTGGAAGGGCATAATAGGTGGGGGTCCCCAGGGATTTTTTTTGAGACTGTTTCTATTCAATATCTTCATCAACAATATAGCTATTGGCATAGAGATTATGCTTATTAAGTTTGCAGATGATACCAATCTGGGAGGGGTTGCACCTGCTTTGATGGATAGGCTCATAATTTAGAATGATGTCGACAAACTGGAGAAATGATCTGAGGTAAACAGGTTGAAGTTTAATAAGGACAAATGCAAAGTGTATTTCCTAAGTAGAGCAATCAGCTTCATACGTATAGAATGGGAAGTGACAGTCTAGGAAAGAGTACTGCAGAAAGGGACTTAGGGGTCACAGTGGACAACATGCTAAATATGAGTCAACAGTGTAATGGTATTGCCAGAAAAGCAAACGTGGTTCTGGGATGCATTAACAGGAGTGTTGTAAGCAAGACACGCAAAGTCATTCTTCCGCTCTACTCAGCGGTCATTAGGCCTCAGTTGGAGTGCTGTGTCCAGTTCTGGGCACCACATTTCAAGAAAGATGTGGAGAAATTGGAAAAGGTCCGGAGAAGAGCAACAAGAAAGATGAAAAGTCTGGAGAGCATGAACTATGACAGAAGACTGAAAGAACTTGGCCTGTTTAGTTTAGAAAAGAGAAGATTTAGAGGGGACATGAGCAGTTTTCAAATACCTCAAAGAGGGTTACAAGGAGGAGGAAGAAAACTTGTTCTCCTTAGCCTCTGAGGACAGGCCAAGGAGCAATGGGCTTAAACTGCAGCAAGGGAGGTTTAGATTAGACATTAGGAAAAACTTCCTGTCAGGGTGGTTAAACGCTGGAACAAGTTACTTAGGGAGGTAGTGGAATCTCCATCGCTGGAGATATTTAAGAGCAGGTTAGACAGACACCTAGCGGGGGTGATCTAGATGGTGGTTGGCCCTGCCAAGAGGGCAGGGAAGTGGACTCAATGACCTCTTGAGGTCCCTTCCAGTTCTAGTGTTGTATGATTCATGACATGCTCTGCCACAGCCACATGCATGTATAACACTCTGCTTCCCTTCCTTGCATGTCATCCTCCTTTGCAGCCAGATGTGTGCATGCACAGACTGCATCCCCTCTTTGCACATCATTCTCCATCACACACACTCGTGCGCGTGGACTCCTGCATTCGTTTTCTCATGTTACCCTTCTTTGCAGCCACATGCATGTTCACACTGCACCTCCTCCCTCTGTCAGACTCCACTGTAGCCGCACCTCTGTGCTCACAGTCTGCACCCCCTCCTTGCACACTGCCCCCCGCCTCCCCGTGACAGCCAGATGTAAGTGGAGCAGGGTTCCTTTTCAAGAATCACTATCTGCAGTGTGGAGCGAAGCGAGGTGAAGTGTCTGGGGGGAAGGCCTTAGAAACATGCTTCTCATTGGCATATCTCACTGGCTACCATAGACATCTGGCTTTTGTGAATCACAGTCTGTGGTGCCTGTCTCTCCCCATGCTTTGTATGGGGAGACTGGGTACCTGACAGGCTTTGCAAACTGCAGCAAGTTCCTGTGCGTTTTTTTTTCCCCAGATGCCTGAAAATGAAGCATTCTGTCAGCATCACCGTGTCTAAGTACCTGGAGAGCCAAGTCCCATCTTTTAAACATTCTTTCTTTTTAACATTGTTCCCTGTCATGTGTCTTTATTCAAAGAGAAAAAAGGGAGTGGGAAAGAGAGAGGGAGGGAAGGAGAGGAGAGAATCTAGGAAATTTCACACAGTGCCCATTGCTGCATCATTAAAGCTTCCCCGTTTAAGCACTCAAATGCCAGAGCTCAGGCTTCCTGCAGAGCCTTCCTGTGACCCTTCTTTCTGAGGTGTATTCGTGACTCAACATGGTGTTTAATCAAGTACAGGTTTTCAAACAGTACATACAATATTGTGCAGTTTTTATTCTACAGCCTTAGGAACATTCTTGTGCCTTGAAGTTCTGGACATAGCTCTGTGTATGAGGTGTACTAGGAGTGAGGAGACCTCGGTGATGAGCGCAGCTTAAATATATAGTATCAGAAGGGTAGCAGAGTTAGTCCGTATCTTCAAAACTGACAAGAAGTCCTGTGGCACTGAGTAGGCTAACAGACTTTTTGTTTTTAAATGAATAGCTACACTGAGCCCATGGTTGTAGCTTATATGAAAAGTACTTACGGAACCATAATTAAAACTGACAGCAAGTTAGAGGACTGGCAGAGAGAAAGCGTGAGGATGTGCTGGTGTACACAGGCCACACAAATCTACAGCCAAGTTGGTTTTGCACTGAATTTCCTCATTCCCAGTACTGCGTGCTGGAAAACTCTGATCTTGGCTGAAAAGAGACTACTAGTTGGTGCCAATAATGATTTCTGTTGGGAGATCCCTGTACAGAGCTCACGACAGGTGTGACTGGTGAGAGTGCAGACTTCAGGGAAAGAAAGGGTTATGACACACACCAGAGGTGAGGAGGTTGGGGGCCATTAATCCACATAACAATACATCAGGGGCCATAAAGTGAGAAGCAAATAAAAAATAACAACCCTGATGGGGACACTTCACTGACCCTGCACTTCAGCCCCATGGTGGTGAGGCAGGACCGAGGTTCAGGGATTCTCCTAAAACAGATAAACTCTTCTTGGGGCGTGGTGCTCATAGATTTTTGTGTGGCCCCCCAGGCTTAGAGATGAGGCCAAAAACAAGGGAGGTTGCAGCAGCAGGCTGTGGGGGGTGGGTATGTGGGGTCTGGAGAGGAGGTAGGATGCAGGAGGGCTGTGGGGATTTTGGGGTCTGGGTGGTGGATAGGTGCAGGAGGAGTGTGAGGCTTTGGGGTCTGGGTGGTGGGTAGGTGCAGGGGTGGTGTGGAGGTTTGGGTGTGGTTTGGAGGTAGGGTGCAGTAATGGTATGGGGGTCTGGGTGGGAGGTAGGACACAGGAGTGGTGTGGGGCTTTGGCTCTGGGTGGAGGTAGGACACAGGAGGGGTGTGGGGCTTTGAGGTGTGGGTTGGAGGTAGGGTGCTGTAAGGCTGTGGGAGTTTGGGCGGGAGGTAGGATGCTGGAGGGGCATGGGGGTCTTGGTCTGGGCAGCAGGTAGGGTGCAGTAGGGTGTTGGGGTTTGGGGTATGAGTGGGAGGTAGGATGCAGTGGGGTATCAGGGTTTGGGGTATGGGTGGGAGGTAGTGTGCAGGAGAGGTGTGGGGGTTGGGGTATGGGCGGGAGGTAGGGTGCAGGAGAGGGGTGGGGGTTGGGGTATGAGCAGGAGATAGGATGCAGGGTTGAAGGATCTGGGCGAGGTATGATATAGTAGCAGTGTGGGGGTTTGGGGTCTGGGCAGTAGGTAAGGTGTAGGGGGTTGTGGGGTTTGGTGTCTGGGTGGGAGGTAGGGTGCAGGGTGAAGGACGTGAGAGGGAGGTAGTGTGCGGTGGGTTGTGTTGTTTGGGGTCTGGGTGGGAGGTAAGGTGCAGGAGCAGGCTGGTTGGGTCTGGGTGGGAGGGAGGATGCATTAGTGGGAGTGGTTGAGGTCTCTGGGAGGGAGTTCGGGTGCAGGATGGGGTTGAGCATAGGGGTCTGGAGAGGTGAATGGATGCAGGAGTTTGCCAAAGTGGGGACTGTGGGGATTCTATTCCCCTTGTTGTGTTGTGTGTGTTTCCTACTGCCCTGTAGTAACCCTGAGTGTGTGCCTCAGTTTCCCTAGGCATTGCATCAGTCCCTAGTTGCTGATGGGAGTTTTGGGTGTGCTAGTTTCTTCATGTATACAATGGTCACACCTTCATGACCTGAACCTTGCAGGTGGTGGGGAGAGTGCAGCCAGGTGACACCGTTGGCACAGGAAGCAGGACAAAGGACTGCCTTGCTGTCTGAATTTGAACCGGGCTGGAGTGAGGCAGTTTCAGTGGTCTGGAGAAGCAGCAGGGAGGGCTAGAGACCCCCTGTGGTCCTCCCTCTACCCAAGATGGATTGTACTGTTCACTTCTGGCTTCTGTGCTGACAAATCTATGCTGTGTCCATGTCGAGTAATAACATTTCTGTTCTGCCTGCTAACTGAGACTCACACCTGGCTGTGGATGGGGATGCAGGGCTCAGTGATCCCCTCCACTCCATGGCACAGAGCAAGCTGGGGGTGGGGATCTGGGCAGGAGGAGGCTGCAGGCGTGGTCTGCGGCAAGAGGTCTGGATTAGGGGGGTGTAGGAGGGTGATGCCTTGCGCAGCTCCCCAGGGAACATGTGGTTCTGTGCCACTCCTAGCTACCACTGTCTGCTGCTCCCATTGGTGGTGATTCTGGCCAATGGAGCAGCTGGGGAAAAGCCTCCAGCCCGGTGCTTCCCGGAGGTGTGGTGGGGCATCATTGCCTATGTAACCCACACACTGACTGGGTGTGGGTCACTGCCCTATGGGGTGGTACCTAGACCACTTACAAAGAGACAGGATGGGTCTCTTCTCCAGCCGTAGCTGGGAGCCAGATCCTGTACTGAGCTCCAGAGGGCCCAGGTTTGAGTCTGCCTGTGGACGGTTACACAGGGAGCTGCTTCCTCTCCCACCGGGCAGAGCCCCTGTGCTGAACTGTCCCCTCCCAGCCCCAGCAGTGGGAAGATGGTGCCAGCACAGGCTTCTCCCTGCAAGCGGGTCTGGCCCATAGGCCATAGGTTCCCCACCCCGACACAAACAATGAGACCAGACAGATGAGAGAGTGTCTCTTACTGGACCAGCTTCTGATGGGGGAGGAGGCGTTCAGGGGGTCTGTGGAGCTTGAAAGTTTCTTTTTCACCCAAAGAAGTTGGCCCAATAACTTTTGAGCCGCACAGAGCTGGTCTTAGATCTCATCGCTGTGGGGCTTCCAAGCTTGTCTGCTTCACTAACAGAAGCTGGTACAATAAAACTTTTCCTTCACTCACCGTGTGTCTCTCTTCTGGGACCAACATGCTACAAAACCGCTGCATATGTGCCCTCTCTAAGGAGTCTCTGGTAGAACGATACTACTTTTGGTGAACTCAGACAGCTGGTAGATAAGGTCCCACGGGAAGCAAAACTGAGGGGAAAACCAGCTGAGGAGAGCTGGCAGTTTTTCAAAGGGACATTATTAAGGGCCCAAAAGCAAGCTATCCCACTGCGTGGGAGAGATAGAAAGTATGGCAAAAGACCGCCTTGGCTTAACCAGGAGATCGTGCATGATCTCAGGAATCATATAAAAAATGGAAACAAGAACAAATTACAAAGGAGGAATATAGGCATACAACACAAGAATGCAGGAGCAAGATTAGAAAGGTGAAGGCACAAAATGAGCTCAAACTAGCTACAGGCATAAAGGGAAACAAGAAGGCTTTTTATAAATTAGAAACAAGAGAAAGAGCAGGGACAGGGTAGGGCCATTGCTCAGTGAGGAGGGAGAAACAGTACCAGAGAACTTGGAAATGGCAGAGATGCTTAATAACGTCTTTGTTTCCATCTTCTCTGAGAAGTTTGATGAAGGAATGCCCAACATAGTGAATGCTAGTGGGAAAGGGGTAGGGTTAGAAGTTGAGATAAAAAAAGAACAAGTTAACATCACTTAGAAAAATTAGATGTCTGCAAGTCAGCAGGGCCTGATGACTCTTAGAATGTGCAAGGAGCTGATAGAGGAGGTATCTGAGCCTTTATCTATCATCTTTGGAAAATCATGGGAGACCGGAGAGATTCCAGAAGACTGGAAAAGAGCAAATATAGTGCCCATCTATAAAAAGGGAAATAAGAATAACCCAGGAAACTACAGGCCAGTCAGCTTAACTTCTGTGCCAGGAAAGATAATGGAGCAAGTAATTAAAGAAATCATCTGCAAGCACTTGGAAGGTGGTAAGGTGATAGGCAACAGCCAGCATGGATTTGTAAAGAACAAATCATGTCAAACCAATCTGATAGCTTTCTTTGATAGGATAACGAGCCTTGTGGATAGGGGAGAAGCGGTAGATGTGGTATACCTAGACTTTGGTAAAGCATTTGATATGGTCTCACATGATGATATCAAAAAACTAGGCAAATACAATTTAGATGAGGCTACTATAAGGTGTGTGCATAACTGGCTGGATAATTGTACTCAGAGAGTAGTTCTTAATGGTTCTCAATGCTGCTGGAAAAGTATAACAAGTGGGGTTCTGCAGGGGTCTGTGTTAGGACCGGTTCTGTTCAATATCTTCATCAATGATTTAGATATTGGCATAGAAAGTACGCTTATTAAGTTTGCAGATGATACTAAGCTGGGAGAGGTGGCAACTGTTTTGGAGGATAGAGTTATAATTCAAAATGATATGGATACATTGGAGAAATAGTCTGAGGTAAACATGATGAAGTTTATAAGGACAAATGCAAAGTGCTCCACTTGGGAAGGAGCAATCAGTTTCTCACATACAGAATGGGGAGAGACTGTCTAAGAAAGACTACAGCAGAAAGGGATCTAGGGGTTATAGTGGACCACAAGCTAAATATGAGTCAACAGTGTGATGCTGTTGCAAAAAAAGCAAACATGATTCTGGGATGCATTAACAGGCGTGTTGTGAACAAGACACGAGAAGTCATTCTTCTGCTCTACTCTGTGCTCGTTAGGCCTCATCTGGAGTACTGTGTCCTTTTCTGGACACCGCAGTTCAAGAAAGATGTGGAGAAATTAGAGAGGGTCCAGAAAAGAGCAACAAGAATGATTAAAGGGCGAGAGAACATGACCTAAGAAGAAAGGCTGAAAGAACTGGGCTTGCTTAGTTTGGAAAAGAGAAGATTGCGGGGGGCGGGGGGGTGGGGGGCATAGCAGTTTTCAGGTATCTAAAAGGGTGTCATAAGGAGGAGGGAGAAAACTTGTTCTGCTTGGCCTCTGAGGATAGAACAAAAGGCAATGGACTTAAACTGCAGCAAGGGAGGTTTAGGTTGGACATTAGGAAAAAGTTCCTAACTGTCAGGGTGGTCAAACGGTGAAATAAATTGCCAAGGGAGGTTGTGGAATCTCCATCGCTGGAGATATTTAAGAAGAGGTTAGATAGATGTCTATCAGGGATGGTTTAGATAGTACTTGATCCTGCCACTGGGGCAGGGGCCTGGACTCAATGGCCTCTCAAGGTCCATTCCAGTCCTAGTATTCTATGATTCTTGATGAACCATCAGCTGACTGAATGGCCAACAGGGGACCTTTCCCAAACTCCAGGAGTATTTCAGTAATGCGTATAGCAATGCTTCATGACTTCCTGTACAGTGATATGACCAGGCCTGCTGACAGGGGCGGACGCCCACCGCTGTTTTGGGAGCTGCAGTTTGCAGAGCTCCAGGCCTCTTTCAATTGCTGCGTGTGGCTGTTGGGGAGCAGGGGGGCAGTGCTGCGGTCTGGGCAGCACTGAGGGCCAAATACACTAGACCCCACCTTTTCTGCCCTTGACCCACCCCTTTCCTGGGTGTCTAGCCAGGTCCCCCCTCCCAGGACCTGTGGAGGCTCTCAGTGCCACTGGGTATGACATACAATTTAACCGGATGTTAAGGTTCAAGAGATCATGACTTTTAAAATGTTACTTCCCAAGCGTGCATTATACAGAACCATATGACAGTGGTGATTACTGGGGTTCTAGGGTGCTACTTCACGATAGAGAGTGCTACAGTGCTGTAAAAGTGTATCTGAGGAGGAGAAAAACCTGTGTCAGCTCCTGCTTTGGTCTTTGAGCACTAAGGTGGTTGTGTTGTTACAAACAGGAAGGTTATGTGCCCACACGGGAACAGAATTACAGTTTCTGCATAGAATAAATGTCTTAAGTCAGGCAAAGACTGACAGTGTCATTTTGTCCATTTCTGATCCAGCCCTACCCCACCATGGGCTACATCTCCCTGTTTTGGTAAAAGAGATTTTGATCTGTATCTGCAAGACTGGCCAGCGATGCTGAGCTGGGGGACAGAGTTCCAGCTTTAGTTAGTACAGTACAGGAGGGAAGGTGTTGGTTCTAGCGCAGGGTTTTGTCTGTTTCCTAGATCCCTGGGACATCTGGTTTTTTCCCCACATCAGCCAGTGACAAGGAGGATGAGGCAGGGAGCAAAGGTTGTCAAATGCTGCTGCTGCCGCTGCTGCTGCCGCCCAAGAGACCCAACAGCTGTATGTCGGGCAGGAGGGTTGGGCTGAAAAATGCTCAGATGTGCTGCATCTGGAGCTGCAGCTCCTTTGCAGGGGGGAGCGAAGGAGAAAGCAGCTGAGGTGCAGAAGAAGGTTGGAGGAGGAGGGCAGGAGCCACAAACTCAGTGCCCTGGGCGCAGTGGGATCCACATGCTCTTTCTTCAAGTGCACCAGTTCCCAGAGTTAAGCTCTGTTCTACAGTACATGGATGTGGTGATAGTGTTTCCCTCCATAGACTCATACGGTGACCGTAGGGTATGGAATTGATTTGCTTTGATAGTCTAGGCTGCTGAGGTCTGCATTGTTCTCACCACGCAGAGATGGTAATTTACTTGGGTGTTGTGACCTAGAATCACAGCCTCCTCTTTTAATGCTGCTCTGTGTGAGCTGCTGGGCCTGGGAGTGGAGGGAGGCAGATGGGCTCTTGCAGCAGAGCAAGGGTTCTTTTTAATTGCTGATGCAGTGGCTTCCTAGCACCTGTCCGTCTGCTGTTTGTCTGATAGGCATAGAGACAGGAACCTTTTCAGGCCCACTGGCCTCTGTGGTGTATGCGGCAGTGTGCAGGAGAGGCTGGTGGAAGGAAGTGAGGCCCTCAAAAGGGATCCTACATCCCATTTTCCAAGGTGACTCAGGCATGCAGGAGCCAGAGTCTAATTAAGCGTCCATTTGACATAACCCTCCAAGCCAATGAGCTGTTTTTAAGTGTTACCCTAGGCCTCTCATAGCAGCAGCATGAAGCAGTAGTGATTCCAGTCCTGGCTATGGGGAAGAGTGGAGCCATGGGACTGACTACAGTGGAATGCATCAGGGGTCCTCTAGGATTCAGTCCAGTGTCCTCTCTCTGCCAGTGATGTCTAGTGGAGGCTCAGAGAAAGGCAGAAGTCCCAGGCAGTACCTGAGGGCCAAATACACTAGACCCCACCTCTTCTGACCTTGGCCCACCCCTTTCCTGGGTGTGGAGCCAGGCCCCCTCTCCCAGGGCCTGTGTTGGCTGTCAGTGCCACTGGGTATGACATACAATTTAACAGGATATTAGGGTTCAAGAAATCATGACTTAAAATGATACTCCCCAAGCGTGCATTGTACAGAACAGGTACGTGATAGCATCCCACAGGAAAAACTCCTTTTTGTCCTATCTGCTGATCAACTCTGGCCCTGAACACATTGCACTAATAGGCAGCATAGTTTTGTCTTACAAAGCCTGGCAGGCTATGGCTTTGCTTCATATGACAAAAGCCATAGGATAAAGAACAATTATCACAAGAAATCCTGGCTCAATGTGTCACATAACTCTGGACATTTTTCCAGTTTGGCCCCATCTTTCCTGAAACGTGGCATTCAGCACTGGATGCAAAACTACAGTTGAGGCCAAATGGGTGAAGAGTAGAATGACTTCTCGTGTCTTGCTAATAACACTCTTGTTAATACATCCCAGCATGATGTTTACTTTTTTTGCAACAGTGTCAACTGTGGACTCCTATTTAGCTTATGGTCCACTATG
This sequence comes from Carettochelys insculpta, assembly GCF_033958435.1. Lineage (NCBI taxonomy): Eukaryota > Metazoa > Chordata > Testudines > Carettochelyidae > Carettochelys > Carettochelys insculpta. The sequence goes on along the minus strand of NC_134137.1, from coordinate 382,295,295 downwards.
ACCCCTCGATCCCTTTCTTCAGTACTTTTCCTTAGACAGTTATTTCCCATTTTGTAGGTGTGAAACTGATTGTTCCTTCCTAAGTGGAGTACTTTGCATTTGTGCTTCTTGAATTTCATCCTACTTACCTCAGACCATTTATCCAGTTTTTCCAGCTCATTTGAAAACCCTATCCTCCAAAGCACTGGCAACCCCTCCCAGCTTGGTATCATCCACAGAGTTTACAAGCATACTCTCTTGTGCCATTATCTAAACTGTTGATGAAGCTGTTGAACAGAACTGGTCCCAAAACTGATCCTTGTGTTACCCCACTTGTTATGTCCTTGCAGCGTGACTGTGAACCAGTAGGCATCCTTCAGTCTGCACAGACTATGGATCGCGCCCTTTAAAGTTTCAACTGAGGATTTCATTTACAGCGTCTATTGTGACTATAAAGACCCACACGAGAGTGACAGTCCTTGCTGCATCTCTTGCAGATGTGGTGGGTGTCTGGCTAGTCCTTATTGTGCTTCCTGTGTGCTCGCTTCTCCTCTGCTAGCTGTCTGATCTTCAACTTGCCCTTCTGAAGGCCCTTGTGTAACCCCTGGCTCCATCTGCCACAGTCGTCTGCTAGTTCTTCCCAGTTGTCCAGCTCGATGTCTACCTCTCTGAGGTCTCTCTTGCAGACATCTTTGTAACGCAACTGGGGGTGTCCGGGAGGTCTTTTGCCAGAGGCTAGCTCACCATACAGGATGTCTTTTGGAATCCTTCCATCGTTCATCCTGTGGACGTGGCCAAGCCAGCGGAGCCGACGCTGCCTGAGGAGGGGGTGCATGGTTGGGATTCCAGCTTGCTCGAGGACGGCGGTGTTGGTCACTCTGTCCTTCCATGATATTCCAAGGATGCGCCTGAGGCAGCGCAAGTGGAAGACATTCAGCCTCTTTTCCTGGCGGGCATACAGGGTCCAAGTCTCGCTGCCATAAAGGAGGGTGCTGAGGATGCAGGCTCTGTAGACTTGCATTTTGGTGTGAGTGTACAGCTTGTTGTTATTCCACACTCTCTTGCTGAGTCTGGACAGAGTTGTGTCTGCTTTTCCGATCCTCCTATTTAGCTCAGTGTCCAACGACAGGGTGTCAGTGATGGTGGACCCGAGGTAAACGAACTCATGGACGACCTCTAATGTATAGTTGTCAGTGCTGATTGATGGGGATTCAGCAACATCCTGACCGAGTACGTTCGTCTTCTTTAGGCTGATGGTAAGCCCAAAGTCCTTGCACGCTTTGGAGAACTGATCCAGCAGTTTTTGAAGCTGGTCTTCTGTGTGAGACACTACAGCAGCATCGTCTGCGAACAGCATGTCTCTGATGAGGACTTCTCGCACCTTAGACTTAGCTTTCAGCCTTGCAAGGTTAAACAGTTTCCCATCAGATCTTGTGTGCAGCAAGATGCCCTCTGTTGAAGATCCAAAGGCATGCTTCAGGAGGAGTGCGAAGAAGATCCCGAACAATGTCGGAGCAAGCACGCATCCTTGTTTGACGCCGCTCCTGATTCTGAAAGCACCCGATAATGCACCGTCATATTGGATGGTTCCTCTCATGTTTTTGTGGAATGACTGGATCATCTTGAGTAACCGTGGAGGACAGCCTATCTTGTGGAGCAGTTTGAACAGACCATCCCTGCTGACCAAGTCAAAAGCCTTGGTCAAGTCGATGAAGGCTATGTAGAGTGGCTTTCTCTGCTCCCTGCACTTCTCCTGCAGCTGCCTTAGAGAGAAGACCATGTCAACAGTAGACCTCTCTGCACGGAATCCGCACTGCGATTCGGGGTACACCCTCTCAGCAATCTTCTGGAGTCTGCCAAGGATGACGCGAGCAAACAGTTTACCAGTGACGCTTAGGAGGGAGATTCCTCGGTAGTTGTTGCAGTCGCTTCTGTCTCCTTTGTTCTTATACAACGTTACAATGTTAGCGTCACGCATATCCTGTGGAACCTCACCCTCTTTCCAGCACAGGCACACAGCTCATGCAGGGGTTCCAGGAGTGTGTCCACGGCACATTTGATTACCTCTGGTGGTATACCATCCTGACCAGGGGCCTTTCCTGCTGCAATGCTGTCGATGGCTGTCTTCAGTTCATCCACAGTTGGTTCTTGATCCAGTTCGCCCATCACTGGTAGGAGCTCGACGGCATCGAGGGCTGCGTCAACCACAACATTCTCGCGTGAGTACAGCTCGGAGTAGTGCTCGACCCAGCGCTCCACTGATAACTATTCTCTGAGAACAGTTATCCAACCAGTTATACAGCCACCTAGGTTGCATTTCCTTAGTTTATTAATGAGAAGGCCATGCAGGGGCTGTACTGAATATAGAATCTAGGTATACCACATTTACTGCTTTCCCTTTATCCACACAACTTGTTCTCCTAGCAAAGAAAGATACAATAGAAGTGTGCAGAGTAGGAAGTGTAAGGGAAAGAGTTGGCGCTTTAGAGAGAGAGAGAGAAAGGGTCTGAGAACGGAATACGTTATATGACTGCCTTTCTAAGGGCTGGCATACTCACTGTGGGGCAGATATGCAGCTTCAAGGTACCACCCATCAATTTGTCAGCCAGCAGCTGTAATACTTCCCAAGCTTATCTCTTCATTCTTCTTTAACATACTCAATCCACTCATACTACCAATATTTTGGTTAGTGTCACAGTCACACAAAATCCTAGGGCTGGAAGGGACCTCAGGAAGTCCTCTAGTCCAGCCACCTGTCTAAAGCAGGATCAACCCCAACTAAATGATCCCAGCCAGGACTTTGTCAAGCTGGGACTTAAACCTTTAGGGATGGAGATTCCACCACCTCGCTAGGTAAAGCATTCCACTGCTTCACCACCCTCCTGATGAAATAGTTTTTCCCAGTGTCAAACCTACACCTCTCCCTCTGTAATTTCAGACCATTTCTCCTTGTTCTGCCATTGGTCATTACTGAGAATAGTATCTCTCCATCTTCTTCAGAGCCCCACTTATGGAAGTTGAAGGCTGCTATCAAATTGCCCCTTACTCTTTTCTTCTCTTTGGCAAATGAAATAAGCCCAAATCCCTCAGCCTCTCCTCATAGGTCATGTGCTTCAGCCCTTAATCATTTTCACTGCCCTCCGCTGAACCTGCTCCAATGCAATTTCATCCTTTCTATACTGGGGAGCCTAGAAATGGACACAATACTTAAGATGTGGCCTCACCAGTGCCGAGTAACTTCTCTAGATCTGCTGGAAATGCTTCTCTTAATGCACCCCAATATGCCATTAACTGTCTTGGCTACAAGAGCACGCTGTTGACTTACATCCACTGTAATCCCCAGGTACTTTTCTGCTGCACTGCTATTTAGCCAGTCAGTACCCAGCCTGAAACAACGCTTGTGATTCATTCATCCCAAGTGCAGGACTCTGCACTTGTCCTTGTTGAGTCTCATCAGATTTCTTTTTGGACCAGTCCTCCAATTTATCTGTGTCACTCTGGACCCTATCCCTACCTTCCAATATATCTACCTCTCCCCCTACCTCAGTGTCATCAGCAAATTTGCTGAGAGTACAATCCATCCCATTGATCGCCACTCATTGGGCCCGACCACCCATCCAGCTTTCTACCCACCTTACAGTCCATGTATCCAAATCATACTTCCTTAACTTATGGGCAAGGATATTGTGGGAAACTGTATCAAAAGCTTTGCTAAAGTCAAAGTATATCATGTCCATTGACTTCCCCATGTCCACAGAGCCAGTTACCTCATAGAAGGTAATCAGATTGGTCAGGCATGACTTGCCCTTGGTGAATCCATGTTGACTATTCTTGGTATTCCTTGAGGATCTCCTCCACGACTTTTCCGGGGATGGAGGTAAGGCTGACCAGTCTATAGTTCCCTGGATTGTCCTCCTTTCCTTTTTTTAAATATGGGCACTACATTTGCCTTTTTCCAGTCATCCGGAACCTCTCCCGATCTCTACGAGTTTTCAAAGATAATGGCAAAAGGCTCTGCAATGACATTTGCCAGTTCCCTCAGTACCATTAGATGCATTAAATCCAGCCCCATGAATTTGTGTATGCCTAGCTTTTTTAAATAGTTCTTATCCTGATCTTTCCCCACTGAGGGCTGCTCACCTTCTCCTACTGCATTGTCTCGTGCTGTAGTCTGGGATGGTTTCTCAGCCAGGGGTACATGTATTCTTGAGGGTACACTGAGGTCTTCCAGGAGGTACATCAACTCATCTATTGGCCTAGTTTTACAACATGCTACATTAAAAACACTAGTCATACAATCTAAAAGTTAATTGAGACAATAACAGTTTCAGATGCCTTACACTGAAATGTAAGTACAATATTTCTATTCCAATTCATTTATTTGATAATAAGATGGTAGAAAGTTATCAAGTTTTCACTAGTAGTCTTCTGTGATATTTTTGCATGTTTTTGTAAGTAAGTGGTTTTTACGTGAGGTGTAACTTGATGGTATGTAAAAGAAATCTGACTCCTGAAAAGGATACAGTAATTTGGAGAGGTTGAATGGCACTTATTTCAAAATCTCAAATTACTTTAGGACCATGTTTCTCAGCTGGTGGTATGCATACCCTTAGGGTAATGAGAGAAATATGGGGGTACTTAATTTTTTTCAAAAAGGGGTACTTTATAAAAAAGGTGAGAAACATTGGTCTGGGAGATTATCTTGTCTGAAGACAGAGGCAAGAAAAAATCATTGAGTAATCATCTTTTTCGGACATCATCTATGACGAGGCTTCCTCCATCATCCAGTAAGGGCCCCATCCTCTCCTTGATTACCCTCTTACTGTGAAGAAGAGAAGAGATCTCATCAGGTCAAATACAGCCCCCTGCTCAAAGCAGGACCAACCTTAACCAACTCATCCCAGTCAGGGCTTTGTAAAGCAGTGACTTAAAGACCACTAGGGAATGACATTCTACCACCTCCCTAGGTGACATATTCCGGAGCTTCACCACTATCCTAGTGAAATATTTTTTCCTAATATTCAACCTAGACCTCCCTCATGGCAATTTGAGACCACTGCTGCTCATTCTGTCATTTGTCTGAGAACAGCCCCTCTCCATCCTCTTTGGAACCCCTCTTCAGGTAGTTGAAGGCTGCTATCAACCCCCCCCCCACTCTTCTCTTCTGTAGACTAAATAAGCCCAAGTTCCTCAGTCTCTTCTTTTAGGTCACGTGTTCCAGCTCCCTGTTTATTTTTGTTACCCTCCTCTGAACTCTATCTAGTGCATCCACATCCTTTCTGTGATGGGTAGCCCAGAATTGGACACAGTACTGCTGTTATAGCTTCACAGGTGCCAAATAAAGGGGAATAATCACTTTCCTAGATCTGGTGGCAATGCTTGTAATGCACCCTAGTATGTTATTAGCATTCTTGGCTATAAGGGCACACTGATGGCTTACATCCAGCTTCTTGTCCACTGTAATCCCCAGGTCCTTTTCTGAAGAAATGCTGCTTAGCCAGTTGGTTCCCAGCCTGTAGCAGTGCTTGAGATTCTTATGTCCCAAGTGCAGACTCTGCACTTGTCCTTTGTAAACCTCATCAGATTTCTTTTGAACAATTTGTCTAGGTCTCTTTGGACCCTATCCCTACCCTCCAGCCTATCAACCCCTCCTTCTAGTTTAGTGTCATCTGCAAGTTTGCTGAGGGTGCAAACCCAATCTGTTCCCTCGACCAGGTCATTGATGAAGATGTTGAACAAAACCAGCTCCAGCACCGACTCTTGGGATATTCCACTTGATACCAGCCATGGAGCTGTTGGTCGCTACCTGTTCAGCCTGATGATCTAGCCAGCTTTCTATCCACCTTACAGTCCATTTATGTAATCCATACTTCTTTTACTTGTTGGCAAAGCTACTGTGGGAGACCATATCAAAAGCTTTGCTAAAGTCAAGGTCTCCTGAGATTAGTTCTTGTGGGTGCTCCATTTGAGGTGTCAGTGCATTCTTGTGCCAGGCGCATGGAATTTTTTTCTAAGCAGTGCCTTTCTGGGCTTCACGCACACAGCAGGGGTCAGAGTCCATTGTCTGCTTACTGCACAGGCACAGTGCAGCACCTGCCTGTTCCTTCTTCTGCATTCTTGGCAGCAGATGTATCTTCACAGAAAGGAGTGATGAGAGACTTCAGCATCCCTCTATATTTGCCTCCCCATTCCTTGTGCCTTACTTGGAGTGGGGGAGAAGCCTTTTCCTCACATATTTTCCTTATCCCTCCCTCCTTTCTTGTTCCCTTTCACATTCCTTGCTATCCGCAGCTCCAGTGCGCTTTACAGATGGGGAACTGAGACACAGAGAGATTACAGCTAATATTTGCAGTGACCTCTGATTTGGGCACTGAAATACAGACACAAAGGCTGCATCTAGACAGTATTCCCCTTCTGGAGGAGAAATGCAAATGATGAGCGAAAGCAAAAATTCAAATGAAGCATGGATTTACATATCTCACACCTCATTTGCATATGCTCATGTGATTGTCTTTCCGCAAGAGACTTTTCTGGAAACAAAAACAGCTGTGTAGACAGGGTTCCCTTAGAAGAACACCCCTTTTCTGGAACAACCCTTATTTCTCATCTTTTTCAGGACCAACGCTTCTCTTGACTGTCCCTAAGCCTGGTTAGGCTGGGTGCGAAGCCCGTAGCCACAGGAGCAAATGTGCATGTGCTGTGTGCCCCAGCCTCCCTCCTTTCTGTGCTCTCCAGGATGGCAACACAGGCATACTTCCCTTCTGTGTGGTCTGTGCAGTGACATGGAAATGCCAGCAACTTGGAGACATCGTCTCATCCTGCTGACTTGGCACCAACACAGTGCTGTCAACTCTTGTGACGTGCCAGGTTTAGCTGGGCTGGAGCCATAAGAATGGCCATACTGGGTCAGACCAAAGGTCTGTCTAGCCTAGTAGTCTGTCTTCCAATGGTAACCAATGCGAGATGCCCCAGAGGGGATGACCGGAACAGGTAATGATTGAGGGGTCCCTCTTCTGTCATCCATTTCCAGCCTCTGACAGATATAGGCTAGGGACATCATTCCCACCCATCCTAGCTAATAAGTATTGATAAATCTAACCTCCATGAATGTATCTAGTTCTTTTTTGAACCCTGTTAAAGTCCTGGTCTTCTGGCGAGGAGTTCCGCAGGTTGACTGTGTGTGCACTGTGTGAAGAAAAAATTATTTTGTTTGTTTTAAACTGCTACCTATTAACTTGATTTGGTGACCCCTGGCTTTTATGTTGTGGGAACAAGTAAATAACTTCCTTATTCACATTCTCCATACCAGTCACGATTTTTATATACATCATTCATATCTCCCCTTTGTCTCTTCTTTTCTAAGCTGAAAAGCCCCAGTCTTTTTTATCTCTTTTCATATGCCACCCTTTCCAAAGCTCTCATCATTTTTGTTGCTCTTTTCTAAACTTTTTCATATGCCAGGATATCTTTTTGGAGATGAGGCGACCACATCTCTACGTAATATTAAAGATGTGGACGTACCATGGATTTATATAGAGGCACTAAGATTTTATTTGTCTTATTCTCTATCCCTTTTTAAATGATTCCTAACATTCTGTTTGCTTTTTTGACTGCTGCTGCATATTGAGTGGATGTTTTCAGAGAACTATCCACAATGACTCCAAAATCTCTCTCATCAGTGATTATGGCAAAATTATTCCCCATCACTTTGTATGTGTAGATTAAATTTTTTTTTAGTGTACATTACTTTACATTTATAAACATTAAAATTCATATGCCATTTTGAGTCTAAACACCTAGTTTTGTGAGATCCTATTGAAGTTCTTCACAGTCTGCTTTGTTCTTAACTATCTTGAACAGTTTAGTATCATCTGCAAATTTTGCCCCGCACTGTTAACCCCTTTCACCAAATCATTTATAGATATGTTGAATATGATTGGTTCCAGTCAGATGCTTGGGGGACGGCACTAGTTGCCGCTCTCCGTTCTGAAAACTGACCATTGATTTCTACCCTTTGTTTTCCATCATTTAACCAGTTATAAATCCATGAAGGGACATTCCCTCTTATTCCACGACAACCTACTTAGCTTAAGAGCCTTCAGTGAGGCTTTGTGGAAATAGATGTATACTGTGTCCACTGGATCCGCGCTGTCCACATGCTTGTTTAGCAGCTCTAAGCATTCTAGCAGATTAGTAAACCATGATTTCCCTTTACAGAAAATATGTTGATTTATTCCCAACAAATTATGCTAATCTGTTGCCTGACAATTCTACTCTAGCCAGCCCAGAGATGACACAAGAAGGACCAGCCTTGAATATGGGACCTCTGCTTGGCTGCCTGCCCCACTGGGCCACCTCCAGGGTGTAGAGCAGCAGGGTGCCATAAACAATAGCCTTACTCCAGACTCTGGCACCCACAGCCCTGGGGAGATGGACTCGGTCCTACTTCTCATAGCCCAGGGCCAGGAGGGAAAAGACTAATGGGCTGCGGCCCTTTAAGGACACAATGCTGGAGTCGGGGAGAGCCATGGAGGAAAATGGGAGGGGCTGGTCCCTCCAGCTGAGGGGAAAGAGTTTGGGAAGCAGCGTGGGAGGGGCTGGTCCATCAGGCTGGGACATGGGGGTCTTGGGAGCAGCATGGGAGGGACGGGTCCCTCAGGCTGGGATGGGGTGGGGGTTGGGAGCAGTGTGGGAGGGGCTGGTCCCTCAGGCTGGGACGGGGTGGGGGTTGGGAGCAGGGTGGGAGGGGCCGGTCCCTTAGGCTGGGATCGGCGGCGTTGGGAGCAGCGTGGGAGGGGCCGGTCCCTCAGGCTGGGATGTGGGGGTGTTGGGAGCAGCGTGAGGAGGCTGGTCCCTTAGGCTGGGACGTGGGGGTGTTGGGAGCAGTGTGGGAGGGGCTGGTCCCTCAGGCTGGGACATGGGGTGTTGGAAGCAGCGTGGGAAGGGCTGGTCCCTCAGGCTGGGACATGGGGGTGTTGGTAGCAGAGTGGGAGGTGCTGGACTCTTAGGCTGGGACGTGGGGGTGTTGGGAGCAGCATGGGAGGGGCTGGTCCCTCAGGCTGGGACGTGGGGGTGTTGGGAGCAGGGTGGGAGGGGCTGGTCCCTCAGGCTGGGATGTGGGGGTGTTGGGGGCAGCGTAGGAGGGGCTGGTCCCTGAGGCTGGGACATGGGGTGTTGGTAGCAGCGTGGGAGGTGTTGGTCTCTTAGGCTGGGACATGGGGGTGTTGGGAGCAGCGTGGGAGGGGCTGGTCCCTCAGGCTGGGACATGGGGGTGTTGGGAGCAGTGTGTGAGGGGCGGGTCCCTCAGTCTGGGATGTGGGGGTGCTGGGAGCAGTGTGGGAGGGGCTGGTCCCTCATGCTGAGATGTGGGGGGTTGGGGGCAGCATTGGAGGGGCTGGTACCTCAGGCTGTGGTTGAGGGGAAAAGATTAGCCACACAGGAGGGAGTGGTACAGTGGGTCAATGAGAAGGAGTCATGTAGTGGGTAGATGGAGAGGAAATACTTCCTAGTGGTCTGAGAGATACCAGCTAATGTTTGAGTTCTGAACAAGGCCCTTGGGTCTTGCTCTAATGGGGGTGTCATCAGGAAGAAGGCAACTTCTATTGTTGGGAATGGGGAGGTGGAGGAATTGCCTGTGTTTAGAAATGGGAGATTCAGTTATCCCAGTATGGGCAGGGAGAAATGTCCACAGGTGAGGTATAGCATGCGTGGCTGGAGGGAAATGGGAAGGTGGACTGGCTCTCAGCTCCAGAGTTGGCATGAGGTGGAGGGATCTACCAAGATCCAGACTCGCCCTGACTGGCTCTCATGTGGGTATACATCTCTTTTGTCCCTTTCAGTACAGTCAGCAGCACAGAACTATTTCCATTCCTTCTCAGATCCAGAGAGATATGTCCAGGGATTCACTCCCCCACACCCAAGCCTCCAGAACTTGCCAGAAAGGAGAGATTTCCCAACAGAGAGAATTCAGAGTAGAAACCTTGATAAAACCCAGAAAGAAGGAAAGGTGGTGAGTGGGAGTGGCGGGTAGAAACTGTGTATGGGAGGGAGGATTTGGGATCCTGCGTATCTTGAGTTACAGTGGTTCCTGGTGGACCTTTAGCAGGAAGGTCATCTGCTACTGTAGGATTCTTTGGCTACAGTGGAAATTATTACAGTGTTTGCCCCAGAGCAGTGGTTTTCAACCTTTTATTTGCAAACCCCTGAAAGTTTTGAATGGAGGTGTGAATACCTTTGGGAATTTGAGACATGTTCAGCAGATATCCAGAGGTCTGTGGACTATAGGTGGAAAACCATTGCCCTTGAGAATTCATGCATCTGAAAACTGGGGAGTCGGAGTTAACACATTTTGTATAGCTTCATGTGATGCTTTAGATATCTATGCTGCGTCTACACTACAGTCTTCTTTTGGAAGGGGAATGGAAATGCAGCTGATTGGAAATGCAAATGAGGTGCTATTTTGCATATTGTGCACATAATTTACATAATGACAGCCACTCTCTGTTCTGGAAGTGCAGTTTTCAGAAAAACAAAACAAAGAAGACGTGTAGAGGGAGTTCATTCAAAAACAAACTCCGTGTTTGAAAGAACCTTTCTTCCTCATATTTTTCAGACTTCTAGAAAAAGGAGTGTCTGCTCTTATGTAAATGAGGCACATGATATGTAAATTAGCACCTTATTTGCATTTCAGATTGGCCGCATTTGCATTCACCTTCTGAAAGGCAAATGTAGTGTAGACACAGCCCTTATGTATAAGGTCATTTAAGTATGTGAAAGAATACAACTGTAAAATCTGTTTTGTTTTTTAAATTCTATGGACTGTTTATATGTGGAGCACAGTAGCACAGTCTTCCCACATACACTGCTTTGCCAACATTCTTCACCGGTTAGGAAACACTTCCTCTATGTATAGACAAGAACAGCATTCCTCCTGTTTTTTTTTTTTCTATTTGTAACCCCAGAGGCCCTGAGACCACTGACAAGGGAGAGTGAAGGCTCTGGTCTGCAGCCTTGGCTGAGAGCCAGCTGGCTTTTTAGCTTATGTGGTAGAGCACAGGGCTTTAGCCCTAAGGTCACAGGTTCATTCCCTTCTGCTGAAGACACAGGTGCATTGGCCGTACATATGCATGGGTAGAATAAATTTTGCTATGTATGCCAAGGCATGTGCAGATGTGCGCTATCAGTAGAAGCTCATGCTGCCCACTGTTGGTGGCACTGGACACTCTGCTAATCAGCTGGGTGGCACTACCTTTCCTGGATAGCTGCCCAAGTGCTCAGCTTACAGAGAACATTGTCCAGGAGAATTCAGTTTCCAGGGCCTGTGAAGATCTTGGCCTCTCTCCTGAGTCTTCCAGTTAGTGCCAAGCATGGAGATAAGTTTATGCTTTGAGAGCTGGCACTGGGACCCACCAACCTGATATCGTATTGAAACTACCATTCAGCCATTAGATGGGAACAATTTCTAATCCCTATTCAGTTTGACTGGATTCACACGGGTGACCCAAAGGCAAAAACTCTTCAGTAACATTTAAGGATACCCAGTTCCCTCATGAGAATAAATGTTACAGGTTCAGTATAGAAGCTTGTTTTTTAGAAAAATAAGATTATCAAATTAAGTTCTGATCTTTTTGAAGCTTGCATGGACAAGCCCTTCTATGCTCTACTCACACAAGCAGCATCTCACATGCACTGTTGCCTGTGTCAGTCAAAGCCTACAATATGTAACCCACTCCGTTTTTAGGGGACAATAAAAATGCATGTACTACAACAATAAAACTCAGTAGAACATTCAAATTTACCTCTTAGTGACAATGTCTACAGTAGCCCCTTCCTTTCAGAAGGCACATGGTAATGAGTGAGTTGGGAAGATGCTAATGAGGTATTGCCATGAATATGCAGCACCTTATTAGCATGATGACAGCCACACACAAATTGAAATTACCGCTTTTAAATCATGCGCCACCCGTGTAGACAGGAGCCTTTGGAAAGGCCCCCTCCCCTGGGACTTCAAAAGCCCTTTCTTCCTAAAACCAAATAGGAAGAAGGGGCTTTCGAAGTCCCAGGGGGGTGTCTTTCCAAAGGCTCCCGTCTACACAGGCGGTGCACGATTTGAAAGTGGTGCTTTTGTATCGCGCATGACCACCATTAGGCTAATGAGGCACTGCATATTCAAGGTAGTGCCTCATTAGCATCTTCCCAACTCATTCATTACCATTCCCCTTCCAAAAGGAAGGGGCTAGTGTAGAGGTAGTCAGTATGTTTTGCATTATAAGATGATTTCAACAACTTTTTTCCAGGTTCTTCATATTTACCTTCTTCTTATTTCTTCTTCTTTATATTTACCTTCTTTTTACCTCTTTTTTTACCTTCTTTAGAAGGATGTTAATCAAGAGCCATCAGATGCATAGCTCAGACCATTTTGCTCTAGGAATAATTGATGTGGCAGGTATATCTTATGATTAATCTCAGTGAGATGCGGCCCTTGGAATGAGACAGGTTCTAGCACATGGAATGGCTGGGCAATCACAAAAGCAGTTTCTCCACATCTTGGTGTTCACACCGACACATCCTCCCTGAATGAATTGACCTCATCATCTCTGGCCTTCCTCTTGATTGGTACTCCCTCCTTTTTATGAACCTGTATATTTAGAGCTGCCTCTGGAAACTCCACTACATGCATCTTACAAAGCAGGTCTTTGCCCACAAAAACTTATGCTCCAAAAAATTTGTTAGTTTATAAGGTGGTATGGGACTTTTTGTTTTTGCAGATACAGACTAACATGGCTACTTCTCTGTACATGTTTTATCACTGAGTTCCACAATTATTGCTGGAGCAAGCAGTAAGTGCTGGCCATCAGGGTTTCTTGGCAGCATAGCTATGTGTAATGTGTCCCTGTTTGAGCCATCTGTAGGAAATGAGTTGGGGAGATCTGAATTTAAAACTAGAGGACTAATCCTATTTTATGTGGGTAGTAGAAGCTTTATAAATCTTTATACATGCCCTAGTCACTTGAGAAATCCTTCTGGGATGCTAAGGCTTTGCATGTCACCCGTCTGTGAGTCCATAATGAGAGGAACCAGCCAGATGGAAGTTGTCCCTGATAATGCAGGAGGTGGTTCCAGCAGAGAGAAGTAGACCCTGATGCCATCAATTGCTTTCTGCAGGTTTCACTTGGTACATTCTCACTCCTGAATTGAGTGGCTTTTTGCTCCGGCTCCCCTCAACCACACTCCCTTTTGTCTGTCCAGCTGCTCAGATGCCTGCAACCTATGGCTCCTTTAAGCAGCATGCGGATCGTTAAGGAATTCTTTGTGCCTCCCAACGCTATAATTGCAAAGTTAAAAAAAATCTTCCTGATTATTTTTGATAAATGGTGAACAATTTATCACAATAAAGCCCAACAGTGAACAACTAAATAGCAAACAATATGTGATCTCCAAATGTGGGATAACTCCCCCTTTAATATGTGTAAGTGTGTTGTGGGATGTGATAGTGTATCTGTGGTTTGAGCATGTTGCTAGTGAAGTCTTATTCACATGCATTGCGGCTCTTGAATTATCAAGTTTTTTACTAAATTTGAAAAAAAAATGACTCTTCTTGCTATTTTGGTTGCTGACCCTGATCTAGCTGATTTCCTGATACAACTATAGTAGACAGATTTAGCTAACAAAGCAGAACTGAATCATGGAATTGACATGATACTTGCTACTTTCATGCTGTGTCTCTTTCCCCCACCATATGTCTCTCTCTTGTCTCTTTAGATGGTAAGTAAATCTTGGAGATTGTGTCAATCTCTTCTATATTTGTATAGCGTGTTGCACAGTGTGGACCAGGTCTTACTCATTTAGGCCCTAGGTACTGCTTTAACAAATTATGAGAGATTTGGCAAGCACAGAATTTGTCCCATTACATGTGAGAGGCAGTATGCCAAAGTGGATCAAATTTGGGCCTGTCTATAAGAGTGTTGTTAGAATGGGTACTCTCTTCTCTTTCACCTGCAGTGATTTATTCAACCTCTCTTATCTTGTCTGTAAGATAAGAGAATAATAGTTGCCTCCCTTTAAGGTTGTGACATTGGTCAATAAGGGTTGTGAACTGAACAGAAATATTAAGAACAATCAGAAAATCTGCAATTAAAATCCACGCAAAAATGTGCAGAAATTTACCAGCTGTGCAGCTATGTTGAAGTGTCATGAGAGATTTGCGAGTATGTGCAGTCTGGAGGTGTTACCGTTTCTTTTTGAAATGCCTGAGCACCTCCAGGAATGTCAGAAGCTACGTCAGCGGTGAAAACTCTCCAACCAGCATAGCGTTGTGTGTGAGCGCTCGTGTTGGTGTAATTTGCATCAGTTGAATGGTGGTTTATTCACACTCCTGTGCAACGTAAGTTATGCCAACAGGCTGTAGTGTGGACATAGCTTCAGACTCAGCACAGAGGAAGAAAAAGAATAGCTTGTAAGGGAACAGACCAATGCAGGCAGTGTATGAATTATGCCTAGCTCTTTATGTACCACTTCTCACTTGTGGATCTTGTATACCGTGCAGTGGTTGTTCCAATGCTACTGTATGCATGTGAAAATTGGACAACATACAGGCATCATTGGAAGGCACTTGAACAACATAATCAGTGCTGTCTCAGAAGAATCCTAAATAGCTCTTGGGAATATAGGTGCAGGAACACTAGCATCCTGGAAGACTTGAACATGACCAGCACTGAAGCCATTATCATTCACCAACAACTATGCTGAACTGGTCAGGTTCTGTTTTCCAAATTGGAGGGAGGACAGAGGAGTGTTGGGGGCCAGTGGAAGTGATATAAGGACATTATGAAGACACACAAGAAAAAGTACAGTGTTGGTATTGACACTTAGGAGAACTTACCCAAGACCATCCCCAGAAGAGAACCGTAATCCATGAGGGGGTGGCACAATTTGAGAGGTCCTGAGACAGTGCAGACTAAGAGAGTCAGAGAAGAAGAAAAGAGCATCAAAAACTGCCCTAATGCCCCTCCAACAGCTACCAACACCTGCCCCTTCTGTGATAAGATCTGTGGCTCCAGAATTGGGCTGATCAGCCATCAATGGACTCACAAATAAGAGAGTGACATGAAGACATCCTCCTCATTATTGGTTGACCACCAAGAAAAAGGAAGAGTTCTTGAAGTATTTTACAAATAAGAGTAGTTATTCATTTTTGAAGGATAGTGAAACTGAAGCACAGGGAGACTAAGGGAATGTGAACACAGCCATTATTTCAAAATAACTTTCTTAGTGTCTGCAGAACTCAATCATTATTTTGAAATAGTTTCAAAATATCTGTTGGCTTATTTTGAAATTGGTAAACCTCATTCTATGGCTACATCTACACTAGCCCCAGACTTTGAAATGGCCACGCAAATGGCCATTTCGAAGTTTACTAATGAAGCGCTGAAATGCATATTCAGCGCTTCATTAGCATGCGGGTGGCCACGGCGCTTGGAAATTGACACGGCTCTCCGCCACACGGCTCATCCCTATGGGGCTCCTTTTCGAAAGGACCCCACCTACTTCAAAGTCCCCTTATTCCCATCTGCTCATGGGAATAAGGGGACTTCGAAGTAGGTGAGGTCCTTTCTAAAAGGAGCCCCATAGGGACGAGCTGCGCAGCGGCGAGCCATGTCAATTTCGAAGTGCCACAGCCGCCCGCATGCTAATGAAGCGCTGAATATGCATTCCAGCACTTTATTAGTTAACTTGGAAATGGGCATTTGCATGGCCATTTTGAAGTTTGGGGCGAGTGTAGACAAGGCCTATGAGGAATAGCACCTATTTCAAACTAGCTATTTCAAATTAGCAGCTGTTTAGACAGGGAATAGACCCTATTTCAAAATAAGCCATAGTGCATCCAGTGGCTCTGTTTCAAAATAGGCTGTATTGTGTTTAGATGCTGTATTTTGAAATAGCTAATGCATTTTGGTTACATCTACATTTGCATTCCTCTTTTTGAAAATAAACCCCATCTTCGAAAGAACCCTTCTTCCTGAAATAAAATAGCAAGAAAGGTTCTTTCAAAGATGGGGTTTATTTTTGAAAGAGCCCCATCTACACTGCTCTTTTTCTTTTGAAACAATCTGTTCTGAAAAGAGAGTATGCAAATGAAGCACAACATATGTAAATCAATACCTCATTTGCATTTTTGATTTCCCTCGTTTGCAGTCCTATTTCAAATAAGGAATGCAAATATAGATGTAGCCTTTGTATGTAGCAGCATTATAGCAAAATAAGCTATTCCAGAAGAGCCTGACTCTTGCTGCCCTGCCAGGAGTGGTTTTCTGTTCCTGTCAGGGGCGGCAGCCATGAGTCAGGCTGCTGCCCCCAACAGGAGCAGTTTCCCCACTCCTGTCAGGGATGGGAGCCTGACTTGCGGCTGCTGCCCCTGACGAGTGGTTTCCCGGTTCTAGGATTGGCAGGGAGCTGGGAACCAGGCGGCTGCCTGGTTCCCATCTCCCTGCTGCTTGCAGGATCCGGGAAACTAACCAGGGCAGCAGCCTTGGTCAGTTTCCTGGCTCCAAGGAGTGTAGGGGAGCCGGATGCCAGGCTGCCCTTGGTTCCCGGCTCCCCTCCACTGGCTGGAGCTAGGAAACTGACCAAAGCTGCTACCCTGGTCAGCTTTCTGGGTCCTGCAAGTGGCAGGGAGACATAAACCAGGCGGCCCCCTGGTTCCCGGCTCCCCACCACTGTGGGAGCCAGGAAACTGACCAGCCCAAGTGGGCTGGTCAGTTTCCTGACTCCTGCAAGCCTGTGGGAGCTGGGAACCAGGGGGGCAGCCTGATTCCCATCTCCCTTCAACTTGTGTGAAAATTTGAGTTACACGGGTTTCAAGACTGTACTCACTGGATTCTCTATTTGGGCCTAGTTGCGTATGTACATGAGTTTCTAAACATGTAATCTGGAAATATATTTGTGCAAGAACACATCACTGTAGCCCTCCTACTCCTTCTGTTTCTCCTGTGCCTGAAGGACATAGTGAGTGTAATTGAGCCATAATTCACCTGCTACTGGAGAAAAAGCCTGAGCCATAATGTGTGAAGTGGCCTTGCATTTCTATATTACAGCCCTCTCCAGGGAAGATAATTTTTATTAAAATCTGAGTTGATGACAAACATTGAGATTAACTATGTAACTGTCCCCAAGTAATGCCCAGCAGGTTTGTGACATGAGATCCTACTCACTGAAGCTGCTCAGATACAATTCATGCCCAAAATTAATTGTCAGCATTTCTAAAAATTCCAAACATATGAAACCATAAGTAAAGAAGACTGGCTAAAGCAAGCTATGTTATCAGAAAAGTATATTAAACAAAAGCAAAACAACAGCCTTGCTTCCTCGCAAACCGCTGCCTCCTTTGGCATGAAGACAAAATATACAAAGAGTGACTCAGGAGACAAAAAACGTCACTTCCAGAGGAAGGAACTTCTCTCCCGCTGGGAATTTAGTACAGAATTGTAGGAACCAGGAAAGGAAAATCCCTCAAGGTCGCATCTGGTCCATCTTCCTTGGAGTGGGGTGTGTGTGTGTGTGTTTGTGTGTGTGTGTGTGTACACCCAGGATTGTGCCTTGCCCACAGTTTGATACCCAGCACTTTGTTTGGTTTAGTTTTACAGTCCTAAGCAAGGGGACTTTGTTATACTGCTCTCTAAAGGAACTTTGATGAGTTTCAGTGGCCAATAAGAATTTAGCTAAATTCAGCAATGAATTATACTAAAGTGATATGTGTTTCAGTTTGAGTGTCCACACAAAGATCTTGCACTGAAAAACAGGTACAATTTTAGTCTGTAGCAAAGTTCTTGGCTTCAATTATGTATTCCTAGTTACATCCCTTTGGACCAGCATAAAATTTTTCCAATTTCCTTGGTGTTTATACCCTACAAATACCAAAGGCTTGTGTACACATAGGCTGGATCTACACTGGAGAGTTTTGTCGACAAAAGGGACCTTCTGTCAACATAACTTGGAGAGTCTCCACATACTTAAAGCATTCTGTCGACAGAGTCTCCACAGGACTCCACATCTTCCTCAACAGTATTATCCCTCAAAAATTTGAGACACAACAAAAAAAAGCAGTCAGGTAGCACTTTAAAGACTAACAAAATAATTTATTAGGTGGTGAGCTTTCATGGGACAGACCCACTTCTTCAGACCATAGCCATACCCGAACAGACTATGGTCTGAGGAAGTCGGTCTGTCCAACGAAAGCTCACCACCTAATATATTATTTTGTTAGTCTTTAAAGTGCTACTTGACTGCTTTTTTTGTTTTGATAGTATATAGACTAGCACGGCTTTCTCTCTGTTACTACTGAGGCAAAACAATTTCTTGACATAGTACCATCGACAGAAGTGCAGTGTAGACCCTTCTGTCGACAGATGTGTCTAGTGTAGACGTAGACATAGACTGCTACAGCAACATAGTGGCACCTCTGCGGTGTTTTAGCATAGATACTACCTATGCTGATGGGGGTCTGTTTTCCAGCTGGTGTAGGGGTACAGGATCAGGGAGTAGCTAGGTCAGCAGGGAAATTTCCTTGTCAATTGAGTGCTGTTTACACCAATCATTAGATTGGCATAAATTGCATTGCTCAGGGGTGTAGATTTTTATGCCTCTGAGCGATGGAGTTTATACTGGTATAATTTTCTAGTACAGACCAGGCCTTAGTTATCATTACTCCCTTCTTTGTAATTGTCATGTGGTCAAGCAGCTCTCTAGGGCTACGTCTACACGTGCACCCAACTTCGAAATAGCTTATTTCGATGTTGCGACATCGAAATAGGCTATTTCGATGAATAACGTCTACACGTCCTCCAGGGCTGGCAACGTCGATGTTCAACTTCGACGTTGCTCAGCCCAACATCGAAATAGGCGCAGCGAGGGAACGTCTACACGCCAAAGTAGCACACATCGAAATAAGGGAGCCAGGCACAGCTGCAGACAGGGTCACGGGGCGGACTCAACAGCAAGTCGCTCCCTTAAAGGGCCCCTCCCAGACACACTTTCATTAAACAGTGCAAGATACACAGAGCCAACAACTAGTTGCAGACCCTGTATATGCAGCACGGACCCCCAGCTGCAGCAGCAGCAGCCAGAAGCCCTGGGCTAAGGGCTGCTGCCCACGGTGACCACAGAGCCCCGCAAGGGCTGGAGAGAGAGTATCTCTCAACCCCCCAGCTGATGGCCGCCATGGAGGACCCTGCTATTTCGATGTTGCGGGACGCGGATCGTCTACACGTCCCTACTTCGATGTTGAACGTCGAAGTAGGGCGCTATTCCCATCCCCTCATGGGGTTAGCGACTTCGACGTCTCACCGCCTAACGTCGATTTCAACTTCGAAATAGCGCCCAACACGTGTAGACGTGACGGGCGCTATTTCGAAGTTACTGCCGCTACTTCGAAGTAGCGTGCACGTGTAGACGCAGCTAAGGGGTATAGCTGGAAAACAATTTCCATTAGAACATGCCTATTTTTACATAGCTATCCTAAACACTCCTCTTCAGTAACAGAGAGGGAGCTGTGTTAGTCTGTACTCCAACAAAACAAAACAGCAGAAATGTAGCACTTTAAAGACTAACAAAATGATTTATTCAGTGATAAGCTTTTGTGGGACAGACCCACTTCATAAGATCAGTCCTCTTGAGTGACATTTTCTATATTTTTTCTCTCCAGCTTTTTTCCTTTCAGTAGTGTTTAGTGATATCAGACTGGAAAATATGCTATTTCTTGTGCTGAATACCCCTTTATTTTGCTTTTTAAATAGGAAAAAACCCTAAAAATTGTCTAAACTTTGAGATTCTAATTTTGGGCTATGGCTGAGTACAGTGTGTATTTCAGGAAGGAGCACACACAAAGGGCAAATTAAGCTTGATTTTGGTCCAGCTGTACAGTGCAATGGTCCCTCAGCGTAAACTAGATTAGCTTTAGTGCTGATTTGACTTCCATTGCCCCATCTCGCCTTGTGCTTGACTTCACCTCCAGAGTTGGCCAGGGTGGGATCATTCAGTGATCCTCTGGGGAGAGCTTTCCATGGTAGGATGCAGCAGCTTTAAGTCCTGTGTCTTCCTGCTGCCACATTCCTCGTGTGTGTATGATGCAATGGATGGATAGGCACCATGCAGTGAGGAACTGGAATATAACTTGCAGTTTACCTCTGTCCTTCTCTGCCTGTCTATTTTCAAGGACCATTCCCATTAAACTGATCTTATTCAATAAGTTCAGTTTCTTTTACAGCAAGAGGCCACAATGGGAGAAAGGTTTTTTCCCAATATTTTCTCATTCTAAAGTCAAAGGAGAAGCACAAGCATACGGTGGAGCTGCGAAATCTGGATAGGATACGAAAATTTACCAGTACCTATCATTGTATCTCCAAATCCCAGAGTGTACCCTGCCCTGCACTTCAAGGACGCCTACTCCCATGTGGCCATAGAAGGCTTTTAAAATTTATTGTTGCTAGTGTTCATTAGTGATGCAAAGGCCTTTCATTTTGGCTTGTCTTCAGCCCCTCAGGACTTTGCAAGAACCGTCTCTGTCTCCGCATCAGTGTTTGGGAGATCGAAGCAATACATCTAATTTCTAGAATGTTTTTGTCGTGCATCAAATGATGTGCTATGCAGCTATTTCTGCATTCCATTTTCCTGTGGCAGAAAAACTTGTTTGTTCTCCAACTCAATACCTATTAGATGTTTGAAGGGGTGAGATGAACTATTCTCACCTGTAAGAGACCCTGCAAAGGCTAGGGATATTGTGAGCTCTAATCCCCTGCTCCCTACTCTGCTTTGAACTTCTGCTTACATGTTCACTTTCTCATGTCTCCATGAATGTAGCAATGGGGAATGGTTGCACTGCATTCTCTAGTTGCTGACACAACCCCCCGCCCATATATGGTATTGTGAAAAAACAAGTCTACTTATCTCCACATCCTTAATTCTCACTAAGTTGGTGACCTATACTTCATTTAAATCAATCTATATAATTACAAACTTTTTTTGAACTTTCACTCTTACAAAGATAAGGAGAGCCTGCATACTTTGGATGACTGTAGGCAGTTAGCAACTGCTTTGTCCTGTCCAGATTAAAAGCTAACAGAATGAAAGTGCAGCCTGTCTCCTCACAGAGCATATCCTGTTGGATTTCTTTCTGTATTCTTCTGTGCTATGATAATAGCTAAGGTTCCTCTACCTGAAAGAGGTTCAGCTCATTTTACAAGAGCACAAGCTGTGTCAGCTTCTTTCTTTAGTCAGGTACTCAACAATGGCATTTGCAGGTCTGCAACTTGGCTATCTGTTCATACTTTCATAGTTTATTAAGCTCTCTCCCAGGCTTCAGGAGATCATGCTAGATTCAGAAGTGTTATATTGTAATTCTCCTTCAAATAGACTCCCAAACTTCCTCCATACTAAATTGCTTATGAGTCAGTTGAAGTGGAATAGACATGTGCAGTCACACAAAGAAGAAAAAAACTGTTATTTCTTCTTCGAGTGTCCCCGTGGGTGCTCCACAATAGGTGTCGGGCTCGCCTGACGCCGCAGATCGGAAATCTTCCAGCAGTTTCTCCTGTATCGCGCATGCGCCGGCGCACGCCGCTCCCCTGCGCGCCCCCGGCCACGTGTGCAATCCGGTCCCCACCAGTTCCTTCTCAACCGCCATCGGCTGCAGATGGAATCCGCTCAGGCTAAGGCCAGAGTCAGATTAGATAGTGTTTCTACGTGTAAATTGTTTTTTTCGGTTAAAAAAAAAAAAAAGAGGACAAAGAGAATATCAAAAAAAAAAAAAAAGAAAAATATATAATAAAAAGAGAGAGAGGAGCGGAGAAGAAGAGTGGATGTGAAGGCCAGTAGGCTGCCCGCTGCCCCGCAGGCCAGTGACTGCGATTCGGGTAAAAAGGCACGGGTTAAGTGCTAAGTACCCTATTAACAGTAAAGGACTCACCGAATGGCCTCTTCAGGTTTTAAAAAGTGTGAGTCCTGCCGTGAAGCTATGCCGGCCTCCGATGGGCATAGCGAAGGCATCCGCTGCCTGGGGGAATCACATGTTACCCAGAAGTGTTCTCGCTGTGCTAAGCTCACAGCCAGGGCCAGGAAAGACAGAGAAATGCGTCTTAAAATGCTCTTGTTTGACAAGGCCCTCCAGCTGGACTTGCCAGAGAAGCCTCACCCAGAAGGGCCCTCTGGGTTGCATAAGAGGAAGGCAGCTTCTCTGACCCCCTTGGTGCAGAAACGGAGGAAACTCTCCCCAGCTTGATCCTTGCCGGCGGTTTCAGCGAGCGGGACGAGCGGAGCGCACAGCCCCCAGCCGCATACTCAGGCAGGCGGCAGCGCGGCAGCGCACGTGGCAGGGGCTGAGCCTCCGGTTACACAACAGCCGGCATGCGCGGCACCTAGAGCGTCAGCGAGGCAAGCGCCGGAACCGGTGGCACCGCCACAGGCGGCACCGGCCCCCGCAGCACCAACGGTGCAGGGCCGCCAGGCACGGAGCCTGCAGACACCGGAGGAAGTTACCCGTGCGGCACCGCAGGTGAGCATGCCGAGTGCGGCACCGACAGCGGGGCCGAGATCCCCGGCACAGGAGGGGGCGGTGCCAGCCCCGCAGGGGAGGGGCAAGGCAAAATCAAAAGCCCGGCACCGCAGCCCATTTCCGGACAGGGCTGCGCTGCTACTAGCAACAAGCCCTCCCCCTGTGCTACACATGCCGCCCAGAAGGCCTGGGTCTCCACCGGCCTATCCAGAACCTCCTTCTCCGTTCCTCCAACCAATGTCACCATGGCTTGGGCCACCTTCACCTTTTCTGGGATTGGATCCCCTGGGGTACTATGACAAACCAGTTTCACCTCTATCTGTGTCGTTGTGGAGGTTTCGCTCTCCCAGACGTCGGGGGTACACACCCCGCGAGTGGTCTAGGTCTCCGTCCCCGGACCCGTGCCTGTGCTGCCATGGTTGTTCCTATCATGCTGGACACAGACACCCCAGGCCTACGCCCAGGGGCAGGTCCCCCCGGCCAGCCAATACCCCTGTGGACGCTCCTGGGCGGGGATGGAAACTCGGTTATCTCAAGGGGAGTTAATTTTAGAACCCCGAGACTTTCCTTCGCAATCCTCCAGCGAGCAGGTACACCATCGACCGCAGGAACCTGCGAGTTCGAGGGAGGTTTACCCTAGTGGTTCCTCCTCATCCTCCCCAGATGAGGCCATGGACCCCGGGGATGTCGCTCCCCCGGATGACCTTAAACAGTTTCAGGAGCTGTTTAAAAGGGTGGCTTTCACGCAGGGCATTCAAACGGCAGAAGTGCAGGAGAAACATCACAAACTCCTGAAAAATTTGAGACCCCCGGCTTCATCCAAAATTGCTATCCCGCTGGACGAAGCCATTATGGAGTCAGCCACTACCATATGGCAGACTCCGGCCTCTGTTCCGCCTATCAATAAAAGAGCGGACAAGAAGTACTTCGTCCCGGCAAAGGGCATGGAGTTCCTCTTCAGTCACCCACAACCGAACTCACTGGTGGTCGAATCGTCCCAGCAGAGGTCAAAGACTTCTCAGTACAAATCGGGGAGATCAGACAAAGATGCCAAGAAGCTAGAGCTGTTTGGCAGGAAGGTATATTCCTCTTCCACCCTGCTATTGAGAATGGCAAATTATGCAGCACACCTAGCAAACCATAACTTCGATAATTACTCCAGGCTTACTTCTCTCATGGATTCACTTCCGGAGGATAAGAAGCCGGTGTTAAAGGCAATTGTGCAAGAGGGCTACGCCGCTTTGAGGACGGGAGTCCAGATCGCCCTGGATGTGGCAGATACGGCGGCATGCTCAACAGCTACAGCAGTGGTCATGCGTAGAGAATCCTGGCTCCAGACATCGGGCATCCTGAGGGATCTACAGGCGAAGATCGTGGATCTTCCCTTTGACACGCAAAAGTTGTTTGCAGACTCAACCGACTCGGTCCTCCACTCCAGTAAGGACTCGAGAGCTACACTTAGAACCCTGGGTATTTATACTCCTCCATATAGGAAGAAAAAAATATTACCCTCAGCGAAGACGCTACCCGTACCAACCACAGCGTGCGCAGTATCAGCGGGGCTATGACCAAGGGCGACATCAACAGCAGCAACAGTACAGAACTCCCAGGCAACGTTCCCAACAAAGCTGTGCACCCTCGGGACAGGCCCAAAGGCAACAAGTTTGACGGGCATGTCAAGGGCTGCACTATCACTACCATCACGCAATGCCACTCTCATCTCATGTTCCATCATCGCCTCAGACCGTTTCACTCCCAATGGCAAAAGATCACCGCAGACAAATGGGTGCTGGAGATCATAGCAACGGGTTACGTGATCCCCTTCCAGTCGCTCCCACCGACGAAGCCTCCCTCCAGGCCCCACCTCCGGGATGCTGCCCATGAGGCGAGGCTCAAACAGGAGGTGGACCACCTTATGTTCATAGGGTCAGTGGAAAAAGTGCCGGAACAATTCCAGGGGAAAGGGTTTTATTTACGCTACTTCCTCACAGAGAAGAAAACAGGAGGCTGGAGGCCCATCTTAGATCTTCGGGGCCTCAACCGCTACTTGCGTAAGCAACGGTTTCAGATGATTACAGTCGCCTCCATACTCACGGCACTGGACGATGGAGATTGGTTTGCAGCCCTCGACTTACAAGATGCTTACTTTCATATAATGATCCACCCGGTACACAGGCGCTTCCTCCGCTTCATGGTTGGCAAGGAACACTTCCAGTACAGGGTTCTTCCGTTCGGCCTCTCCTCGGCCCCCAGAGTCTTTACCAAAACCTTGGCAGTGGTGTCAGCCTACCCTGCACAGACAGGGGGTATTCATATTTCCATACTTGGACGACTGCCTACTGAGAGGAGCCCTGAAGACAGAGGTCCTATGCATGATATGCGTCACAGTGGACACGTTTTCTTTGCTGGGCCTAGTCATCAACCTCGCGAAGTCAAAGACCGACCCCACACAGGACATAGAGTTCATAGGGGCACGCATAAACTCTATCACAGCAAGGGTGTATCTGCCCGACGCCCGCTTTCGCGCCATCAGTATGCTGGTGCAAGTCATTACATACAGCCCCACGGTGCCGGTCTTAACGTGCTTACAGCTGCTGGGCCATATGGCGGCAGCAACATTTGTGGTACAGAATGCCAGATTGCACATGCGAAGCCTAGAGCATTGGCTGGCGAGCGTCTACAAACCAGCATCCCACACCGTTCACAGGGTAGTGTTGCCCACGACAGAGGTGCGCAGATCCCTGGTGTGGTGGGTAAACCCCAAGAACTTGCTAGCAGGGGTGCCCTTTCACCAACCACAAATTTCTATTTTTCTTACTACCGATGCCTCCCACATAGGATGGGGAGCGCACATCGGCGACAAGGTGATGCAAGGGCTATGGTCCCCTGCGGAACAGTCACTGCACATAAACATACTAGAGCTCAGAGCAGTGTTCAACTCCTGCAAGCATTTCTGAGACCACATATGTGGCAAAGTAGTCAGGATCAATACAGACAATACCTCCACTATGTTTTACATAAATCAAGAAGGAGGAGTCCGATCCCGTGCCCTATGTGTGGAAGCAGTCCGACTGTGGAACTGGTGCATCGCCAACAACATAATGTTGAAAGCCTCGTACTTGCCGGGTGCTCACAACGTGAAAGCAGATCAGCTAAGCAGGCACTTTGCACTCACGCACGAATGGCAGATCCACGCCGATCTGCTACGACCAATCTTTCATACATGGGGGTTTCCCCAGATCGATCTGTTTGCCACACAGCACAACAAGAAGTGTCCCCAGTACTGCTCCAGGGCAGGAGTGGGGAAGGGGTCCCTGGGGGACACATTCATGATTCCATGGAAGGGCCCCCTACTTTACGCGTTCCCCCCCACAGCGCTTATCCACGAGGTCGTGCAGAAAGCCAGAAGGGAGAGAGCTCGCATGATACCAGTAGTCCCAACGTGGGATCGGCAGCAATGGTTTCCCTTGCTTCTGTGCATGTCGGACCGCCCACTGCTCCCCCTACTGGTGGCGCGGGACCTGCTCATGCAGTCCCAGGGGTCCATAGTGCACCCGAGCCCTCAGAGCCTGCCCCTACAAGCATGGCTAATCCATGGCTCAGCTCCTTAGAAAGTACATGCACAGAGGGAGTACAACAAGTCCTGGAAAGTAGCCGAAGGACCTCCACCAGGAAGACTTATAAGCAGAAATGGACTCGATTCACAGCCTGGTGTTCCGCCAAACAGTTAGCTCCCCTTGCCGTTCTTATACCAGTAATACTTGAATACTTATTGGACCTCAAGAGGGATGGACTTTCATTATCCTCGCTAAAAGTCCACCTCGCCACTATATCAGCCTTTCGGCATACAGAGGAGGGGCCCACGGTATTTGCCCATCCTATTGTTACCAGGTTCTTGAAGGGGTTGGTAAACCTGTACCCCGCTCGGAAACTGCTTCCACCATCGTGGAACCTGGACCTGGTGCTCAGCACGCTCACGGGTCCACCTTTTGAACCATTAGCCACGGTTCCCCTACATCTCCTTACGATAAAAACAACCTTCCTCCTTGCAATTACGTCAGCTCGCAGGGTCAGTGAGCTCGCAGCAGTGATGGCAACGCCGCCCTGCACAGTATTCTCAAAGGAGGCGGTAACCTTAAGGCTGCACCCAGCCTTTGTTCCAAAAGTTTCTTCAGAGTTCCATCTTAACAAACCAATAGTTTTACCCTCGTTTTACCTGAAGCCTCACAGCTCCAGCAAAGAGGCACAACTGCATCTCCTGGATGTGAGGAGGGCATTGGCCTTCTACATAGACAGAACTAAGTCCTTCTGGAAAACGGACAGGCTCTTAGTGTCTCTCGCTCCCAGGTCAAAAGGGGAAGGCCTCTCTTCACAGATAATTTCAAAGCACATTGTGTCCTGTATAAAAATGTGCTATGAGCTTCAAAAGACCCCTTTGCTGGCCCCGCCCAGGGCTCACTCCACCAGGGCGGTGGCGGCGTCAACAGCCTTCTTCAAGGGCATCGCGTTAAAAGACATCTGTAGAGCGGCGACCTGGTCATCCTGTGACACCTTCGCCAAGCATTATGCCCTACATCGGGTATTCCAAGAGGATACCCATCTGTTGACAGCAGTCCTCTCGGGGGCAAGCTGCACATAAACCGATTACCCACCTCCTTTCTTGGGTTACTGCTGGGTAGTCACCTATTGTGGAGCACCCACGGGGACACTCGAAGAAGAAAGAGAAGTTACTCACCGTAGTAACGGTGGTTCTTCGAGATGTGTCCCCGTGGGTGCTCCACCACCCGCCCATCCTCCCCGCTTCGGATCTCTGTCTAGTGTTTTTCAGGAGCATTCGAGGCGGTTGGTCAAGGAACTGGTGGGGACCGGATCACGCACGTGGCCGGGGGTGTGCAGGGGAGCGGCGCACACCAGCACATGCGCGATCCAGGAGAAACTGCTGGAAGATTTCCGATCTGCGGCGCCGGGCGAGCCCGACACCTATTGTGGAGCACCCACGGGGACACATCTCGAAGAACCACTGTTACTACAGTGAGTATCTTCTCTTTCCCTGTCCTTTAACTATTCTTCACGATGTGTTGGACATGTCCCTCCCAGATTCACCCTCCTTTGCTTTACATTTTAGTCCCTTTCACTGGACTCCAGTGAGAAGGAAATTGGTGGGTGTGTTGGGGCAGCTCCACTGCTTTATGCCTCCAATTAGCAGCATGAGTGGGTGGAGGACCCCCAGAGGTGGCACTATAGGAGAAAGCTGTACAGTTTCCATGCACGGGGAGCATGCATACCTGAAGTGGGATGGACTTGTCCTTCTCAAAGAACAACACTTACAGGGCAGGTACGTAACAGCTTTTTCTGTTAGTCACCCAAGTCACAAATATTTCTTTGGGTTCTTCCCCTTCTGTGTTCCCTCTAGAACTTTCTGATCTCAGAGTGCCAAACACTAAATGAATAACCTGAGGGATAATCACAGCAGAGTGGCACTTACTTCTGTCTGTGATGTGATGTCTTTACACACAGCTCAAAATCTCATTACTTTTTTCATAGAAATTAGAAAGGACATAACAGATATTTTGACAATCCAGTTCATCTCCAGCTGAGGCCAGTGCAGGATTGCTTCATGCAAAATCTGTTCTAGTTTTTTGTCTGGTCCAGTTGTAATGTCCCAAGTAAGAAGGCCTCCACCAGGGCAGTTGGGAGTGTATTCCCCAGCCTCATACGTCTTCCTATTAGGATATGAAGTCAATGTTTTCCTTTTTGTCATGTCATTCTCCTACTCCAGATGATTTGTCTATATAGCCGCGTCTACACATGCCGACTACTTTGAAGTAGCCGCGCCAGCTTCGAAATAGCACCCGCCACGTCTACACGTGGTGAGTGCTGTTTCGAAATTGAAATCGACATAAGGCGGTGAGACGTCGAAGTCGCTATCCTCATGAGGAGATGGGAATAGCGCCCTACTTCGACGTTCAACGTGTAGCCGATCCGTGTCCCGCAACATCGAAATAGCGGGGTCCATCATGGCAGCCATCAGCTGAGGGGTTGAGTGACGCTCTCTGCAGCCCCTGAGGGGCTCTATGGTCACCGTGTGCAGCAGCCCTTAGCCCAGGGCTTCTGGCTGCTGCTGCTGAATCTGGGGATCCATGCTGCATGCACAGGGTCTGCAACCAGTTGTCGGCTCTGTGGATCTTGCGCTGTTTAGTGCAAGTGTGTCTGGGAGGGGCCCTTTAAAGGAGCGGCTTGCTGTTGAGTCTGCCCTGTGACCCTGTCTGCAGCTGTTCCTGGCACCCTTATTTCGATGTGGGCTGCTTTGGTGTGTAGACGCTCCCCTGCAGCGCCTACTTTGATGTAGTGCTGCCCAACGTCGACGTTGAACGTCAACGGCACCAGCCCTGGAGGACATGTAGACGTTATTCATTGAAATAGCTTATTTCGATGTCGCTACATCGAAATAAGCTATTTTGATGTAGCATTCACGTGTAGACGTAGCTTATGAGATGTTAATATAAAGTTAGTTGTTGCATCACCTTGAATGCAACACACAAGCTTCATGTAAACATGACAGTCATTCTACCTATTCAAGGACTTGATTAAAGTAGCAACTCCCTGATTCAGAGGTGCCTATTTCTGGCACAAGTGAGAACTGCAGAGGGGCAGCCTTCACTTACACTTGGAGAAGACTGAGCATAATGGAGCTCTGCTCTCCCAGACCCTCTCCCTTGCCTATCCCACAAAGACCTTAACATAGCCCATCCTTCCCTTTTATGTTAGGGCCAAAGAGTGTAGCTGGTATAGGAGCAGGTGGAACTACCCATGTCAGAGCTCTACCAGGGAAGAGTTTTTTAACCCTGAACAAGGAGAATCCACTGATCATCTTGAGTGAGTTAGGTAGCTCAAAGTGGCCTTAGCAGACAAGAGAAACTGGCCTCTGGTGTTCAGCTGTTTACATGCAAAATGCCCTTGATTGTGGGAATAAGATCAAATTAAGAACTTAGCTAGGTATCGTGATCTGCAAATGTCAGATGGAGGCACAGTTCAATTTCTGTTAGCAGGGTGTTCAGCAGTCTAGGACCTGGCAATTGTAGAAATGCAAGAAACTTTGAGAGACCATCAAGTCCAGGCCCCAGCACTCATGGTAGAACCAAGTACCATCTAGATCATTCCTGACAGGTGTTTGTCTAACCTGCCCTTAAAAATCTCCAATAGTGGAGATTCCACAACCTCCTTGGGCAATTTATTCCAGTACTTAACCACCCTGATTGTTAGTTAGGGAGTTTTTCCTAACGTCCAACCTAAACCTCCCTTGCTGCAATTTAAGCCCATTGCTTCTTGTCCTATCTTCAGGGGCTAAGGAGAAAGTGCTGCCTCTAGATCCCAAACATTTCACTCTGGACAGTTATGATTTCTGTGTTTGAGTGTATTACAATTATCTTGGTGGATTGATTAAAGAGACAAGATCAGACTCTATGTTGTGCTTTTCTGGAGGCACAGTACAGAAGGGTCAGCCTGCAGGTAGGGAAGAATGTTACTTTTATGTCATCTTTGGTATTCTGGACTGGTCTGGGGGGCAGAAATGTCCCCCCCAGTAAGTTAGACTATTGGGCCTGTGCAGGAGCGCTACGTTGCTACTTGTTTGAAATATTCCACTATGTGTCAATGCAGTCCCATTATGCCGCTGGCACAGTGTGCATGGGCCATGGTGAGAATGGCTGAAGTCAGCTTGTTCCAAACCACTGAGAACCTCAAGATTAGGATCAGGGCTTTTATTTGGCCTGGAAACAAGGGAGAAGCCAGGGGGTGATGCAGAGCACTAAGGGCTATTCTCATTGTATGTTCAAGTCCCTACTGTGTATTGTATGAGCTGGAATTTTTCACTGATCAGTAAGTAAAAGCCTTCAGTATTAAGAGTTACTGTTGTTCTGTCTTGAGGTGACAAATGTATCTTGATTTCTAGATCTTTATCTGTGTGGCATGGGTATGGATGGAAACATGGAGACATATATATTTCATAGACATGGAAGGGAGCTTGACAAGTCATCAAGTCCAGTTCCCTGCACTTGCAGTAGGCTCTCTCACCATCCCTGCCAAATTTTTTTTTAAATCTATCCTAGTCCCTTGAAAGGCCCATGCAAGGACTGAGCTCACAACCCTGGTTTACAAGGCGCTCTATCCACTGAGCTATCCCTTCCCCCGCCCAAGTTGCTTAGAATCAGATGTGTTTGTGCGAGCATCACTACCTCTAGGGATCAAGGAACAGAGACAATTTAGTGAATCTTTGCAACTGAATTTACTATTCCTGTTCCAATCCCATAAGAGTTTAGAGAGGATCTCTCTCCTCCCTGCTCTGTGATAAGAGACCCTTGGCTCAGGTCAATAAAAGGATTTAAACATTGCAACACTGAGCACTGAAAGATTTAACTCTAAGTGCCTTGAAAATCACTGGGATCCACAAAATCCTATACAATGAATAGGGAGAGTTAGGCACCTAAGAATGGGCTCCACAACAGCCAATGCACTCCAGTGGGAGATACTGAGGACAAAGGAATTTGCAAGTCTTGCCACCTTACTGAGTTAGGTGACTAAGTGAGGGTTGATCAGAGGCATGTAGGGCAATGTTTCTCAACCTGTTTTTAACAAAGTAAAAAATTGTAAGTGCCCCCACACTACTCTTGCATATGCATACCACTGGTTGAGAAACATAGTCCTAAAATAATCTGAGGTCTTGAAACAAGTGCCATTCAACCTTTCCAGACTACTGTACCCTTTTCAGGAGTCAGATTTGTTTTGCATACCACCAAGTTACACCTCACTAAAAAACTACTTACAAAAACAGGCAGAAATATCACAGAAGACTGCTACTGAAAACATGTTAACTTTCTAGCTTATTATTATCAAATATGTGAACTGGAATAGAAATATTGTACTTAATTTCAGCATAAGGCATATGAAGCCATAGAAACAAGTCATTGTCTGAATGAATGTTTAGAGTGTACTGACTTTCCTAGTGTTTTTATGTGCCTGTTGTAAAATTAGGCAAGTATCTAGATGAGTTGATGTACCCCTGGAAGACCTTGGTGTACCACCAAGGGTACTTGTACCCCCGTTTGAGAAACACTGGGTTAGGTCACTCTCCTTAGATGTAGAAGGTCTGGGTTCTATTTCACCCATTTTTCTGATGGGTAATAATGATTTCAACAAAGTTCACCCAATTTTCAGGAGACATCCTAACAACTGGGCTATGAGATTCCGATGTGGGTCTCAGTCTTAATGTCTCTTCCAGCCAGTGAGTGAGAATAACTGGACAGCCTGGTGCTTCATGCACAATGTCCTTCTGATTCAGTCACTGTTTAATTAGGAGCCTAAGTTCCTTTGTGAATCTGGGCTTCTGTGTACAGTTCACAACATGGCAGTGTGTTTCTTTTGCAACCAAACTCTTCAGCAAACATCTCTCTTGCCAGCTATTTCACACCACCATTGTCTTCCAGGTTTCTCTCTCCCATGGTGCTGAGGATTGTTTTTCTAAAATTTGATTAATTTGAGTATTTCCAGGCTGAATCTCATGTTTTGCCTTATCCATGTCTCTAAAGTGTGTCGGTCCATTTGGATAATTTCTGTTCAGTCACTGGTGTACACATCTCCCTATTTGGTATGCACATGCAATTAATGCGCTGCCAATTTCTCCACTACACTGAAAATGCTAAATAAAACTAGACCTAACATCATTCCCCATGTTCTCACTTGATGCCATGCTCCCATTAATTTTTCTGCCATTATTCCTTATCCTTACTTTACAGAAATTCAGTTTCCGGTCTGTGTGATAATGTCATATGTAAGGGTAGGTCTATGCCACAAATTTATGTCGAAATAACAGACCTATCCTCCAAAGCAGTTGCAACCCCTTCCAGTTTGGTATCTTCAGCAAACTTAATAAGCATACTTTCTTTGCCAGTGGTTCCCAAACTTTTCAGCATCACATGCCTCCTTTTGGTTTTTGAAAAACCTTCATGCCCTGCCCCCCAGCTCTTCTTTACCATCATCCAACCCCACTTTAACAAAAAAAATTTAAATGTATAATTTAAAATAAACACAAAAGCTTGATATAAAAATGTTGTTTAAAATTAAAAATAAACCCAGATAAGTTTTCTGGGCCCCCTGTGGTTGCCTGGTGCAGCCCCAGCAAGCCAGCTGCCTGAGCCCCATGCCAGCCTCTAGCATGCCCGAGACCTGCACTGCCAGAACTGCCTGCCTGAGCCCCATGCCACTGGGGCCAGCCACCCGCTCACCTGCCAGCCATGGGGGGTAGCCATCTGCCTGCCCACCAGACACCCACACCAGCCGCAGACGAGCTGCCCGCCCCCCCAAGCCCCATGCTGCCAGGGCCAGCTGCCCGCTCAGCAGCCCAAGCTGCTCAAGCCCCATGATGCTGGGGCCAGCTGCCCAAGCCCTGCTCTGCTGGGGCCAGCTGCCTTAGGCCCGTGAACTCCACAAGCCCTGCCAGCCGCCCACCCAAGCTCCTCCTCTGCTCTCCTACATAAGCAGGCAACCCCCAGTCTCCCATCTATACCCATCCTCCTCCTCCTTCTCTCCCTCCCCCTCAGCAACCCACACTCACTCACATTTGCAGAAGGAAGCTACCTTGTGGGTCTTTGCTGGCTGCCTACTTTTTATAGCAGCTGCACCAGGTTCCCACGTAAAATGGCAGGGGCTGAGAGCCGGAAGCAAAAGCCGTATCTTTCTTCAGGTGGTGGAAATGATGTAGGGGGTGGGGTGGGGAGGGGCTGGGTCGCTTCACCCCCCCCTCCCATGGGGGCACACCCCCCAGTTTGGGGAACCATGTTCTATGCCAATATCTAAATCGTTCATGAAGATATTGAACAGAACTCTTTCCAGGATAGACCCCTGTGGAACTCCACTTATGCCCTTCCAGCATAAGTGTGAACTGTAAATAACTACTCTCTGGTTATGCAGCCAGTTATGCACCCACCACTATTTCTAAGTAAGCCATAATGCATCCAATGGCTATATTTTGAAATAGGTTGTGTGTATGTGTACGTGTGGTAGCTGTATTGCAAAATACCTAAATGCTATTTCAAAATGCATTTTTGTGTATCGCATTATTTAGTATAGTATATAGCATTATTTCAAAATAAGCTATTCCAGAATAATTTAGACATATCTTAAGTTAATTTAAGTTAATTTGAATTAATTTTTCAAATAAGACTTCCTGAGACAATATTAACTGCTTTACTAAAATCCACACATATAGCATTTATTACAGCCCCTTTTGTACACTAATTTTCTAATTCTATCAGATAAGTAATTTAACACCCATTGTTGTGTTTTCTACAGATCAGTGATTTTCTAAATGTAGCTCAAAGGGTACTTGCAGGGACCTGTGAGAGCTGTCTCTGTTTCAACTGTAAAATTTCTTTTTTTTTAGGATCTTTGTTGAGCAACTGAATTGAAACAAAAACAAGTAAACCCCATGTAACCCTTCTGCTGAAAGGAGTCAGCAGCAACCAGGGCCAGGTTCAACATCTAGAATACATAGAACCATAGAATACTAGGACTGGAAGGGACCTCGAGAGGCCATTGAGTCCAGCCCCCTGCCCCAGTGGCAGGATCAAGTATTGTCTAAACCATCCCTGATAGACATCTATCTAACCTGTTCTTAAATATCTCCAGCGATGGAGATTCCACAACCTCCCTTGGCAATTTATTCCACTGTTTGACCACCCTGACAGTTAGAAACTTTTTCCTAATGTCCAACCTAAACCTCCTGTGCTGCAGTTTAAGCCCATCGCTTCTTGTTCTATCCTCAGAGGCCAAGAAGAAGAAGCTTTCTCCCTCCTCCTTATGACTCCCTTTTAGATACGTGAAAACCACTATCATGTCGCCCCTTAATCTTCTCATTTCCAAACTAAACAAGCCCAATTCTTTCAGCCTTTCTTTACAGGTCACATTCTCTAGATCTTTCATCATTCTTGTTGCTCTTTTCGGGACCCTCTCTAATTTCTCCACATCTTTCTTGAACTGCAGTGTCCAGAAAAGGACACAATACTCCAGATGAGGCCTAACCAGCACAGAGTAGAGCGGGAGAATGACTTCTCGTGTCTTGTTCACAACACACCTGTTAATTCATCCCAGAATCATGTTTGCTTTTTTTGCAACAGCATCACACTGTTGACTCATATTTAGCTTGTGGTCCACTATAACCCCTGGATCCCTTTCTGCTGTAGTCGTTCCTAGACAGTCTCTCCCCATTCTGTGTGTGTGACACTGATTGTTCCTTCCCAAGTGGAGCACTTTGCATTTGTCCTTATTAAACTTCATCCTGTTTACCTCAGACCATTTCTCCAATTTATCCAGATCATTTTAAATTATGACCCTACCCTCCAAAGCAGTTGCAACCCCTCCCAGCTTGGTATCATCTGCAAACTTAATAAGCGTACTTCCTATGTCAATATCTAAATCGTTAATGAAGATATTGAACAGAACCGGTCCTAGAACAGACCCCTGCGGAACCCCACTAGTTATACTTTTCCAGCACGATTGAGAACCGTTAAGAACTACTCTCTGGGTATGGTTATCCAGCCAGTTATGCACCCACCTTATAGTGGCCTCATATACATTGTATTTGCCTAGTTTTTTGATAAGAATATCATGTGAGACCGTATCAAATGCTTCTAGGGGTTCCTTTTCATCCATCTCGCACAGAAGTGGCTCGACCTCCACCCAGTTGCTTGGGAAACTCACACACCCCTGGGTGCCTCAGAGAGGCAATGCTTCCCCACTCGCAAGCACAGAGTCTAAGTGTAGAAAAACGTTTAATGAAAAAGGCAGAAAAGTCATAGGACATAAGCTTGGGAAAATACTACAGCCAGAGTTCATAACCAACCATCAAGTAACTGTCCCAGCTCAAATGGCATGAGCGGCGTCTTTTGCCTCTCAGGCTCACCAGTCCAATACTGTAAGGATACAATCCACACACCCACACTTTTTCCGTTACCCTCCCCCACTTAAAATGCCCCAGTCACAACTCTGTTCAGTCCGTGCAGGCCTTGACACATCACCCTGATGCATTCCCTCATTGAGCCTGTGGCAATGCCACCTTTCTGCTGATCTGTCATTCCACTTGCCCCAGTCACACCTGCCAGATGCCCTGCTGGCCGCCTACTACTTCTCCTACCCGGCCACACACCGGTCGTTCCTGCCAGCCGCCTGTTCGCTGTGTTCTGCCAGTCATTTGCCTTCTGTCTTGTGGGTTTTGCAGTAGGCAAAAACCTGTGGTTCCAGCTCTGTGTGGCTTCCACTACCAGTGAGTTCAATTCACAGTTTCGTTCAGCTCTGGGCCTAGCCGCCACTTATCTCAATGTCCACCAAGGATGATTCAACCAAAACAGCTATAGACCCAGCTTTAGATCCATCTTTGAACGGGGGCGGGGGGAGAAGGGGAGAGAACTGGTCAAACCAGTCTTATGGCTGTCTGGCCAAAAGGCTCCCAGCCAGGGGGTTCAACCACTATCCCTCCCCCCCTCAGACTGTTTAGATGGAGGGAGCCCTGTGCAATCTGTATCTTAAACAGCAGTGATGACTGTCCTGTACTCCCACAACAACTTAAAGCATTGGTGAGATGCCATAATTCTTACACTGGGTGATAGTATAAATCGTGATTTTACAACAACATGTTGGTTACAATAGACAAAATCTCATTGCTTCACCTGCTACCCATCAGGCACCTGCTAGCCATCAGGCTTTGTTTACAAGGCATTACATATGCACACCTTTGCATTTTCATGCAAATGATCTCTCAAGGGCACACTCCCTAAATCCTTCAGCAATATTGAGCTCCTGCTGGCACATTCCTTACACCCATACAAGACCGAAACCGAACCCACAAGCCAAAACAAACTCCTCTCTTTCTATTATTTGTTACTTGGTTATATTTGGGGGAGACAAGGTGGTTGAAGTAATAAATATGTATTGAAGCAACTTTTATGGTGGAAAAGTTTTTGAGCTTCACAGAGCTCTACTTCAGGGTCTGGTAGTTCAAAAGGGCCCCAAGCTCCCAGTCATTACTGCTACTATGGCAGCAGCTCTGGGCCCTTTAAATAGCCACCGGAGCACTTGCAGTACATGCTGGGCAGTGATGAGGGCTGGGAAGAGTGGGGAGCATGGTGCTAAGGGCTGGTTGGCCCAGCACCATCTCATCCCTTCCATCCAGGGATTTGCCCCTCCTTGTTCAGGGGTCTG
The DNA here is from genome assembly GCF_033958435.1 of Carettochelys insculpta. Lineage (NCBI taxonomy): Eukaryota > Metazoa > Chordata > Testudines > Carettochelyidae > Carettochelys > Carettochelys insculpta. The sequence continues at coordinate 382,258,523 of NC_134137.1, read as the reverse complement.
GCAATTCTGTCGGTCTCCCTGATGTGTAGGTTTCCTTTGAGGAGGAAACTGATATTCCATATTTGAGCTAACTGCTTTGTGAAAGTTGCTTGTGCCAGTGATAGGCAGTTTTTATCTTTTATCAAGTTTCTGTGTGAGTTCATTCAAAAGCGTAGTGGATGTCTGATTTCACCCATGTAATTGTTGTTGGAGCATTTGATGCACTGGATGATGAACAACAAGAAGTCCTGTGGCACCTTATAGACTAACAGATATTTTGGAGCATAAGCTTTTGTGGGCAAAGACCCGCTTCGTCCAATGCATGAGTGGTGGGGTTTCAGGGGGGGATTTAAAGAGGGAGTCTCCGGAAAGGGAAGGGCCAGAGCTGACAAAGTCTATTCAGTCAGAGTGGATGTGGCCCGTTATCGGCAGTTAATGTGGAGTTGTGAAAAACTGAGAGGAGGAATGAAGTCAGTTCAGTTGGGGGGATGTGGCTAATGTGGAGGTGTGAATATCAAGAGCGAAGAAACTGCTTTTGTAATGGGCCAACCACTCCCAGTCTCTGTTCATTCCTTGGGTGATGGAGTCAAATTTTCAAATGAAGTGCAGCTCTGAAATTTCTCATTGCAGTTTATTTTTAAATTTTTTTTTGTTGTAGGACGGCTACTTTTAAATCTGTAACTGAGTGTCCAGGGAGACTGAAGTGTTCTCCGACAGGTTTTTTTGTATGTAACCGTTCCTGAAGTCTGACTTGCGTCCATTTATTCTTTTACATAGAGACTGTCCAGTTTGGTCAATGTAAATTGCAGTGGGGGCATTTCTGGCACATCCTGGCATATATTATATTAGTAGATGTTCAGGTGAAAGAGCCCCTGATAGTGTGGTTGATTTTAGGTCCTGTGATGATATTGCTGGTATAGATACGTGAGCAGAGCTGGCAGTGAGGTTTGTTGCAGGGATTGGTTCCAGGTTTAGAGTGACTGTGTTGTGGTCTATAGTTGCTGGTGAGAATTTGTTTAAGGTTGGCCGGCTGTCTGTAGGTGAGGACAGGTCTGCCTCCCAAGGTCTGTAAGAGTGAAGGATCATTGTCCAGGATGGGTTGTAGGTCACTGATGATGCACTGGAGAGGCTTTAGCTGGGGGCTGTATATGATGGCCAGAGGTGTTGTGACAGACATGCAAGAGCCATGTATCTTGACAGGTGTGTCAGTCATCATAAGAGCAGAGGTTGCAGATGTGCAGGTTTTGCATCTGTTGATCTGGCAAAGTTTGAATCTGATGGAGAGCTTGGGGGGTTGCTTGAAAGCCAGAAAATGGGTTTGGGGAAAGATTTGTTTCAGGATGTGTTTCCCATCAAATATGGGTTGTAGTGGTTTGAGGATACCCTCTATGGGTTGCAGTGTGAGGTGGTAGGTGACACTTCAGGGTGTGTGGTAAGCATTCCTTCTGCTTCTGGTATTCTTTGAATGTATGATTCTTCTTCGAGTGGTCCCCGTGGACACAGTAGGTGTCGGGCTCGCCCCGGCGCTGCAGCTCGGAAAATGTTCAGCAGTCTCCGTCGGGTCGCGCATGCGCCGATGCGTGTCGGCTCTTCGCGCACTTACGGTCACGTGCGCGATCCGGTCCCCGCCAGTTCCTTCTCAACCGCCAATGGCTGCAGACGGAATCCTCTCCGGCTCCAATGCCTGAGACAGATAAGTCTTATTTTTTTCTCGTGTTAATAGTTTTTAACAGTTCGTAGTTAGCAGTCCTATAGTTATTATAGTTAGTTACTCTGTTAAAAGTTGTTAAAAGTTAAAGACTATCTTAAAACTTCAGCGGCTGCCTCCAGGTGGGCCCACTGCTTTTGTTTGTCGGCCTTCAAAGGCCAACGGTTATTAACATCACCTAACATACTGTTAAGTGTGCTATTAGCACCTCAGGACTCAGAATTAAGTTTTAACAATGCCATCCCCCCGGCTTTAAGAAGTGTGGATCTTGCTGGAGGCCATGCCTGCTTCGGATGGCCATAGCAGATGCATGCGGTGCCTTGGGGAGACACACGTTCCCCAGAAGTGCTCCCATTGTTCCAAGTTGACTAATAGAGCTACAAAAGATAGAGAAATGAGGCTGAAGATGCTGTTAGTTGACAAAGCACTTCAGCCTGCCTCATCGAAGGCAACGCATGCGGAGGGCTCTTCAGGACCGCACAAGAGGAAGGCTACCTCTTTGACCTCCTCTGCGCAGAAGAAAAGAAGAGCCTCGCCTACTCGATCCCTGCCCCTTACTGTTGGGAGCGGGATGAGTGTAACAAGGGGCCTGCGAAGAGCCTCGCCTACTCGATCCCTGCCCCTTACTGTTGGGAGCTGGACGAGTGTAGCAAAGGGCCCGCGCACGCTGGCTTCCTCCACTGGTAAAGCTGCGGCACATGCAACCACTCAAGGCCCTGCAGTTACCAGGGAGACGGCACCGAGAGCCGTGCGGGCACTAATCAGTTCGGCACCGGCTACTGCGGCACTGATCGAGACTTCCCCAGAGGCACCGGAGACGACGGCACCGAGGACATCGGCACTGAAGACGACGGCACCAGGATCAATGGCACCGGCGACGACGGCACCGGGATCGACGGCACCGGGATCAATGGCACCGGCGACGACGGCACCGGTAGCAGTGGAAATCAGCATGACACCTGCTCCGGTACCAAGTTCACCAATAGGACCACCCAAGAGGGTAAAGGCTAAAACGAAGACCAGGCACCGCAGCTCCTCTCCTGAGGTAATTGCACTGCCTCTGTCACCACGATCACCACCGGAGATTCGACGGGCAGCAACACCTTCAGCCTGCCACAGACGTCCTTCTCCTTTTCTTTGGAGCCCATCACAGGGATCTGCATGCTTTTCTCCAGCATCTAGCAGAGATCCCTACGAGTCTTCTCACAGAGGCTCTCCTCGTACATCGGTATCATCTCAGAGGTCTCGACATTCCAGGCACCACCCTTACATCCTTGGGTCATGGTCCAGGTCTCCATTGCCAGGCCCCTGTCCCTGTTGCTACGACCGCCATCATTATGCGGGGCGTCATCATAGGAGGTCGACGTCTCACTATGGATCCCCGTCGACCACTCCTCAACGCCACAGTGTTCTGCTTTCACCTGGGGAAACATCACGGGTTCCCCAGTCAGAGGCTGGGTCTAAAGACATTGAACCCCACCTCGAAATTCCACAAAGGCAATCACATCAATACGGCCAGGATCCAGAGGAATTGGAGGAGAGATACCATAGTGATGCCTCCCCATCCTCGCCAGACGAGGCTGTGGTCCCTGGAGACATTTCTCCCTCAGATGACCTGAAACAGTTCCAGGAGCTGTTCAAACGGGTAGCTCAATCCCAAGATACTCAAGTGGCGGAGGTGCAGGAGAAACACCACAGACTCCTTAAAAACCTCAGGCCTCCATCTTCTTCTAAAATTGCTATTCCTCTGGACTATGCAATCATGGAGGCAGCCACTAATATATGGCAGACCCCAGCATCCGCTCCTCCTACCAACAAAAGAGCGGACAAAAAGTACTTCGTCCCTGCGAAAGGTATGGAATTTCTATTTAGTCATCCACAGCCAAACTCGCTAGTGGTTGAATCGTCCCAACACAGGTCCAAATCGTCCCAGTACAAATCTGGGGGATTGGACAAGGACATAAAGAAACTGGATCTTCTGGGTAGAAAGGCCTACTCCTCCTCTACTCTGTTGCTCCGCATGGCCAACTATGCCGCTCATTTGTCGAATCACAATTTCGACAATTATTCCAAGCTTACTGCCCTCATGGACTTCCTTCCAGAGGAAAAAAGGCCAATTCTTGAAGTAATTGTGCAAGAGGGCTACGCGGCTTCTCGAGCAGGCTTGCAGATTGCACTGGATGTGGCGGACACAGCGGCCCGCGCCGTGGCCACTGCAGTGGTAATGCGGAGAGAGTCATGGCTTCACACATCCGGCATTCCAAAGGAGTTACAGGTCAAAATTGCAGACCTCCACTTTGACAAAATAAAATTGTTTGCTGAATCGTCCGACTCAGTCCTACACTCCAGCAAAGATTCCAGAGCAACACTTCGGACTTTGGGGATATATACCCCACCGTTCAGAAGGAAGAAATTTTATCCTAAGCAACGCCGTTATGGTTACCAACAGCAACGTACCCAATTTCAACGGGGGTATGATCAGGGATGTCATCAACAAACACATTATAAGGGCCCTAGGCGCCGGCCTCAGCAGGGCAGCGCCTCCGCAGGGCCAAGTGCAAGACAGCAGGTTTGACGGATACGTCGAGGGCCACGAAGCCAAGACCGTACCTCAGTGCCAATCTCAGTACATGTTCCATCACCGACTCAAGCCATTTTACCCACAATGGAAAAGCATCACGTCGGACAAGTGAGTATTGGAGATCGTAAACACGGGATACACGATCCCCTTCCAGTCTTTACCTCCACCAAATCCTCCCACCGCACCCATGCTCAGAGACCCCTCTCACCTACCGGAATTAAGGCGGGAGGTGGACCACCTCCTATTCATAGGGGCGGTGGAGAGAGTACTGGAACAATTTCAAGGCAAAGGGTTCTACTCCAGGTATTTCCTGACGGAGCAGAAGACAGGAGGGTGGAGACTCATTTTGGATCTACGCGCACTGAACCAGTACCTACGCAAACAGTGCTTCAAAATGACTACGATGGCTTCAATAATCACGGCACTTGACCATGGCGATTGGTTTGCAGCCCTCGACTTACAGGATGCGTATTTTCATATCGCAATTCATCCAGCCCACAGGCGTTTTCCTCCGGTTCCTTGTGGGTACGGATCATTTCCAGTACAGAGTCCTCCCATTCGGACTCTCTTCAGCACCCAGAGTCTTCACCAAGACCTTAGCGGTGGTGTCAGCATACCTACACAGACAGGGAGTTTTCATTTTCCCGTACCTGGACGATTGCCTGCTAAAGGGAACTTCCCGGGAGGAGGTATTACGGATGATACACATCACCACAAACACATTTACCTCGCTGGGCCTCATCATCAATTTCTCAAAATCAAAGACCGACCCCACACAAAATATAGAGTTTATAGGGGCTCCGATAGACTCAGTCATGTCAAGGGTGTATTTACCTGAGGCTCGTTTTCGTGCCATCGAATCTCTCGTACAACTACTAATGTACAGCCCCACTGTTCCAGTTCTCACGTGCTTACAAGTGTTGGGGCATATGGCAACCGCCACGTTTGTGGTGCAAAATGCCAGGCTGCATATGCGAGGATTGCAGCATTGATTGGCAACCATATACAAACCCTCAATCCACACCGTCCACAAGAGGGTGTCACTTACAACAGAGGCACAAAGCTCACTAACATGGTGGGGAAACCCCAAGAATCCCTAACAGGGGTGCCCTTCCGCCAACCGCAAATTACGGTGTTCATTACAACAGATGCCTCCCATATGGGATGGGGGGCTCACATGGACAACAAAACCACTCAAGGATTATGGTCCCCCGTGGAGAAGACACTGCACATAAACATATTAGAGCTCAGGGCAGTGTTCAATGCATGCAGGCATTTTCACAATTATCTGCGCGGAAAAATAGTCGGCGTGAATACCGACAACACCACCACTATGTTTTATATAAACCGACGGGGGGAGCCAGGTCTCGTACGCTTTGCGCGGAGGCGGTCCGGCTCTGGAACTGGTGCATCGCCAACAATATAACCCTAAAGGCTTCATACCTACCGGGGGTCCACAACGTCAAGGCGGACCAACTCTGCAGACAATTTGCGCCCACTCACGAGTGGCAGATCCATCCAGACCTACTCCTCCAAGTGTTCCGCAGATGGGGTTTTCCCCAAATCGACTTGTTCACCACCCGAGAAAACAAGAAATGTCCCCAATACTGCTCCAGAGCGGGCATGGGACACGGGTCTTTGGGGGACACCTTCATGATCCCATGGAAGGGCTCTCTACTTTATGCGTTCCCTCCCACGACACTTATACACAAGGTCTTGGAGAAGACCAGAAGGGAGAAAGCACGCATGATACTCATAGTCCCAACCTGGGACCGACAACAGTGGTTCCCATTGCTCTTGCGCATGGCTCAACATCAGCCATTTCCCCTATCAACAGTACTGGACATTCTCTCTCAGGCTCGGGGGTCAATACTGCACCCGCACCTGAACAGACTTCGGCTACAAGCATGGCTAATCCATGGCTAAGAGCCTTAGAGACTACATGCTCAGAGGGAGTACAACAAGTCCTTGAATGTAGTCGGAGAACTTCCACCAGAAAGACTTATCAGCACAAATGGTCACGTTTTTCCGAATGGTGTTCCTCCAGGCAACTAATACCCCAGGACGCCACCATACCTACGACTCTAGATTATTTGCTACAACTCAAACAAAACGGACTTTCGCTATCCTCTATAAAGGTGCATCTGGTGGCTATATCAGCATTTTGGCATGAAGAGGATGGATCAACCACATTTGCCCATCCTGTTGTTTCACGTTTCCTAAAGGGGTTGGTGAACCTGTACCCCCCTCGGAAACCAATACTGCCGTCATGGAGTTTAGACCTAGTTCTACATACCCTCTCGGGACCGCCCTTTGAACCATTGGCTACGGTACCCCCCGACTACTTACCATTAAAACGGCTTTCCTCCTGGCAATCACGTCAGCTCGCAGAGTGAGTGAGCTCGCGGCCATAATGTCCACACCACTCTGCATGATCTTCTCAAAAGAAGCGGTGGTCTTATGATTACACCCAGCCTTCGTTCCGAAGGTCTCTTCAGACTTTCATATCAACGAACCAATAGTGCTGCCCTCGTTCTATCCTAAGCCTCACAACTCAAATGAAGAGGCACGGTTGCACTTACTTGACGTAAGAAGGGCACTGGCCTTCTACATCGATAGAACTAAACCTTTCCGGGAAACGGACAGACTCCTGGTGTCCATTGCATCCAGGTCAAAAGGAGAAGCGCTATCTTCGCAGAGGATTTCAAATCACATTGTGTCTTGCATAAGACTGTGTTACAAGATTTGCAAGACTCCTGTGCCAGTTCCGCCAAGAGCCCACTCTATGAGGGCAATGGCGGCATCAAACGGCCTTCTTCAAAGGCATCGCGCTGAGAGATATCTGCAGAGCGGCGACGTGGTCTTCCTATGACACCTTAGCCAAGCACTACGCCATGCACAGGATGCTTGATGAGGATACACGCCTGTCGGCAGCAGTCCTTTCATGGGCAAGCTGCGCATAAATCGGGTACCCACCTCCTTTTCTGGGGGGGGGTTAGTGCTGGGTAATCACCTACTGTGGAGCACCCACGGGGACCACTCGAAGAAGAAAGAGAAGTTACTCACCTGTGTAGTAACGATGGTTCTTCGAGATGTGTCCCCGTGGGTGCTCCACTACCCACCCGTTCCTCCCCACTTCGGAGCTCTGTTTGTGTGTTTTCAGGGGTGTCCAGAGCGGTTGATCAGGAACTGGCAGGGACCGGATCGCGCACGGGACCGTAAGTGCGCGAAGAGCCGACGCGCATCAGCGCATGCGCGACCCGACGGAGACTGCTGAACATTTTCCGAGCTGTGGCGCCAGGGCGAGCCCGACACCTACTGTGGAGCACCCACGGGGACACGTCTTGAAGAACCATCGTTACTACACAGGTGAGTAACTTCTCTTTCTAAGGTGAGTAAGGTAATATTTTAGAATCATGGAACACCAAAACTGGAAGGGACCGATGGAGGTTGAGTCCAGTCCCCTTCCCTCATGGCAAGCCCAAGCACCACCTAGACTGTCCCTGACAGATATCTATCTAACCTGGGCTACATCTACACGTGCCCCAAACTTCGAAATGGCCACACAAATGGCCATTTCGAAGTTTACTGATGAAGTGCTGAAATGCATATTCAGCACTTCATTAGCATGCGGGCTGCCGCGGCGCTTCGAAATTGACACGCCTTGCCGCCGCACGGCGCGTCCAGACGGGGCTCCTTTTCGAAAGGACCCCACCTAATTAGAAGTCCCCTTATTCCCATCAGCTCATAGTTCAGCCCCCACACCCCAGCTCACCACCTAAGGCCCAGCTCTGGCTCAAACCCCCTGCCCTGGTTCAATCCCCCATGCATGGCCTCAACTCCACCCCCCACACACCCCTAACCCACCCCAGACTTAACCCCCCTGCCCCTCTCCCACAGCCCTAGTCCACCACCAGGCTTAATCCTCCCCAACTACCCCACAACCCAGGACTTACCTTTCAAAAGGAGCTCTAGGTGCTCCTGCTGCTTCCCCAGCTGCAGAACATGCATTCCACAAGGGAAAAATCTGCCCGCCAACTTATGCGAAATTCGAGTTATGCGACAGTGAGTGGGAACGCAACCCTTGCATAACTCAAGGGACTGCTGTACTTGTAAACCACTATCATGTCCCCTTGGTCTTCTGTTTTCTAAATTAAACAAACACAATTTTTCAGTCTTCCCTCATAACTCATGTCCTCCAGACCTTTCCTCATTCTTGTTGCTCTTCTCTGGACATTCTCCAATTTCTCCTTGTTTCTTGAAATGTGGTGCCCAGAACTGGACATGATACTCCAACTGAGGCCTAATAAGTGCAGAGTAGAGCGGAAGAATGACTTCTCATGTCATGCCCACCACACTCCTGTTAATGCATTCCAGAATCATGTTTCCTTTTTTTGCAACGGTGTCACACTATTGACTCATATTTAGTTTGTGGTTCACTATAACCCCTAGATAGCTTTCTGCAGTACTCCTTCCTGGACAGTCACTTCCCATTCTGTATGTGTGAAAGTGATTGTTCCTTCCTAAGTGGAGTACTTTGCTTTTGTCCGTATTAAATTTCATCCTATGTACCTCAGGCCATTTTTCCAGTTTGTCCAGATCATTTTGAATTATGATGCTCTCCCTCAAAGCAGTTGCAATCCCTTCCAGCTTGGTATCCTCTGCAAACTTAATAAGCATAATTTCTATGCCAATATCTAAATCGTTCATGAAGATACTGAACAGAACCAGTCCTGAAACAGACCCCTGCCGAACCCCACTTGTTATGCCCTTCCAGTGTGATTGTGAACCGTTAACTACTCTGAGAACAGTTATCCAGCTAGTTATGCACCCACTTTATAGAAGACCCTTCTAAGTTGTATTTGCCCAGTTTGTTGATAAGAAGATCATGCAAAACCATATCAAATGCCTTCCTGAAGTATAGGCGTACCACATTCACTGCTTCTCTCTTATCCACAAGACTTGTTATTCTATCAAAGAAAGCTATCAGATAGGTAACAGCTGTCATGGATTTGTATAGAACAAATCATGCCAAACGTATCATATTATTTTCTTCCAGATGTCTGCAGATGAATTCCTTAATTACTTTCTCCATTATCTTTCCTGGCACAGAAGTTAAACCTTTTTCTGTTGGAGAGAGGGACAAACTTTTGAGCTTTCACAGCACTCTTCTTCAGGTCTGGAAAAGGTGGAAAAATTATTATGCATAAGGGACTAACACTTACTGCAAGAAATCACTTAAATGAAGTGAGTAATTGACATCTTTGCATCACAGGTGTGTGTCAGAGTAGAGTCAGTAGTCATCAGCTTTGTGGATGATATTGGAGTGGTAACGAACATATAGGTGAGGAGAGAATTGCATTACAAAGTGAGCTAGAGGGAGTACATGAGCTTATAGTGGGGGTAGTTTCAGTGCTGATAAAAGGAAAGAAAGAGGAAATAGCCCAAATACAAAATAGGAGGTTGTTAGTAAGCAGCAACACTCACTGCAATAAAGCAAATGTGTTCTCATCTTTCCCCACAGTAATATCCTAACATTAATTTTTCATACAACCAAGTATTATAATTGCTACAGGGAAACTGGAATTGAGGTTGAGAGATGAGGTGTACCCAAGAGGGTCTCAGCCTGCAGTAAGAAAGCCTGAGAACTGTAGCTGCAGATGTTTACAGAATTTCTCTGATGATGTTTTCAGCCCTGTTTTGTTTTAACTTATTGGCCTGTAATTACCAGGATTGATTTTAGTTTTCTTTAAAAAGGTTGGTACAATATTTATTATGACTAAACAGTTTATATCTCCCAATTCTCTGACTTTTCAAAATAATTGTCAGTGTTCAGTAAGTAGGCTGGTTAATTCTAATGAAAATGCAGAATGAATATCTGTTAGGCCACCGCTGGCCCCAGTTGAGGAAAACACTGAAACATATTGAAGTAAGTTGAATTTAAGCAGGTGTTTTTGGGTTTCTCTGAGATAAGGTAATGTCCTGGGTAGAGGACGAGACTAAGACTTGGGTAACGACAGAGAAAATCTTAGCTCAAATCCTTGCAAACCAGCTCCTGCCACTCTCAGAAGAAAGTCTCCCAGAATCCCAGTGTGGCTTCCAACCATTATAAGGAACAGTGGACATGATCTTCAGCAGCCGACAACTGCAAGAAAAATGTGCTGAACAAAACCAAGCCTTATACATAAGTTTCATCAACCTGACCAAAGCATTTGACTCATTGGCTACGTCTACACTAGCCCCAAACTTCGAAATGGCCATGCAAATGGCCATTTTGAAGTTTACTAATGAAGCGCTGAAATACATATTCAGTGCTTCATTAGCATGCGGGCGGCCGCGGCACTTCAAAATTGATGTGCCTCGCCGCTGCGAGGCTCGTCCCTATGGGGCTCCTTTTTGAAAGGACCCTGCCTACTTCGAAGTCCCCTTATTCCCATGAGCAGATGGGAATAAGGGGACTTCGAAGTAGGCGGGGTCCTTTCGAAAAGGAGCCCCGTCAGGATGAGCTGCGCGGCGGCGAGGCACATCAATTTCAAAGTGCCGCAGCCACCCGCATGCTAATGAAGCGCTGAATATGTATTTCAGCGCTTCATTAGTAAACTTCGAAATGGCCATTTTCATGGCAATTTTGAAGTTTGGGGCTAGTGTAGACATGGCCATTCAGTAATAGCACCCTATGGACCGTTTTCTCAAAAATCGGATGCCCCAAAAAATTCGTTATCATCTTGTGGCTGCTTCATGACAACATGACTGCCACAGTATTGAGCAACAATAGATCACAAAGCAACCCCTTTTCAAAACAGGAGTCAAACAAGTCTGCGTCATTGCCTCATCATTGTTCTGCATCTTCATCCCCATGACCCTTCACCTCATTGATGGCAAGCTTCCAGATGGCGTGAAGATTGTCTATGGAATGAATGGGAAGCTTTTCAATCTCAGGAGACTGAAGGCTCCATGGAGCTCCAATACGCAGATGAGAACATGGTTGCTGTTTTCTCTCCCAGAGCCCTTTAGACCCTCTTAAGTGCCTTCGCTGAAGCATAGGAGAATCTTGGCCTCACACCAAACATCACAAAGCTGAAGGTACTCCACTGACCCTTGCTGATGGGACTGTCTCATGTACCTTCTATTGAAGTCAATGGAGAACTTCTGGAAAATGTGGAACACTTCCCATACCTTGGAGATAATCGTTCTGCTAAAGTTGACATTGATGTGGATATCCAGCATTGTCTGAACCATGCAAGCTCAGCTTTCATCTGCATGAGATAAAGGGTCTTCGAGAACTATGACATCTATGCCAGGATAAAGCTCCTTGTATGGCACAGATCATAGGATACTAGGACTGGAAGGGACCCCGAGAGCTCATCAAGTCCAGCCCCCTGCCCTCATGGCAGGACCAAGTATGCTCTGGACTATCCTAGATAGACATTTATATAACCTGTTCTTAAATACCTCCAGAGATGGAGATTCCACAAGCTCCCTTGGCAATTTATTCCACTGTTTGACCACCCTGACAGTTAGAAACTTTTTGCTAATGTCCAACCTAAACCTTCCTTGCTGCAGTTTAAGCCCGTTGCTTCTTGTTCTGTCCTCAGAGGCCAAGAAGAAGTAGTTTTCTCCCTCCTCCTTATGACATCCTTTTAGATACCTGAAAACAGCTATGATGTCCCCTCTTAATCTTCTCATTTCCAAACTAAACAAGCCCAGTTCTTTCAGCCTTACTTCGTAGGTCATGTTCTCTAGATCTTTGATCATTCTTGTTGCTCTTTTCTGGACCCTCTCCAATTTCTCCACATCTTTCTTGAAATGCAGTGCCCAGAACTAGACACAATACTCCAGCTGAGGCCTAACCAGAGCAGGGTAGAGCAGAAGAATAACTTCTCGTGACTTGCTCACAACATACCTGTTAATGCATCCAAGAATCATATTTGCTTTTTTTGCAACAGCATCACACTGTTGACTCATATTTAGTTTGTGGTCCACTATAACCCCTAGATCCCTTTTTGCCTTACTCCTTCCTAGACAGTCACTTCCCATTCCGTATGTGTGAAAGTGATTGTTCCTTCCTAAGTGGGATGCTTTGCATTTGTCTTTATTTTGACATTATTTTGTTCCACTGCTACTAGATGCATGTAAAACCTGGACAACGTGCAAGCATCATTTGAAGGCACTTGAGCAATTTCATTAACACTGCCTCAGGAGAACCCTAAATATCTCTTGGGAGAATAGGTGCACGAACACTGATATCATGGAAGAATGAAACATGACCAGCACTGAAGCCATTATCATTCATCAACAACTTCATTGGACTAGTCACATGGTTCGGATGTCTGGTCAGCACTTCCCAAATTGGATTTTGTTTTCTGAGTTGGAGGAAGGGCAGAGAAGCATTGGGGCGGGGGGAGCTAGTGGAAGCCATGTAAGAACATGCTGAAAATACACATGAAAAAGTATGGCATTGGGAGAACCTAGTGCAAGACCATCCCCAGTGGAGGACAGTAGTCTGGCGGGTGGGAGGAGAGTGTGTCAAAATCTGGTCAGCACCCCTCAAACAGCTACCAATGCCTGCCCCTTCTGTGACAAGATCTACAACTCCAGAACTGGGCTGATCAGCCATCAATGGACTCACAAATAGGAAGGTGACGTGAAGACATCCTACTAGTTATCGAGTGACCACCAAGACCAAGACTTGGGAAACCTGGTTTCAATTCCTGCTGCAATGTAAACTTCCTATGTGATCTTGGACAAAAAGGGTCAGATCCATAAAGTACATAGTTGCCTCAATTCTATTTTTAATCACCAATGCAACTCACAAAACTGCTTGTGCCTAGCCCTGTAGGTGCTGAAACTTACCTGAACCACAAGTTTTTGCAGTACAAGTTTCCTCCCTCATAACCCTTAGCCGAGGAGTTAAAGCACTCACCTGGAATGCAGGTGAATGCCATTTCACATCCTTCCTGGACGATAGAGACATAAAAGGAGCAATCAAGGAAGATAATGCCATTGAGGGAAAACTAAATGATTTCTTTGCTTCAGTCTTCACAGCTGAGAATGTTAGAGAGATTCCCAAATTTGAGCCGTCCTTTATGGGTGACAAATCTGAGGAACTGTCCCAGATTGAAGTATCATTAGAGGAGGTTTTGGAACTAATTGATAGGCTAAACAGTCACAAGTCTCCGGGACCAGATGGTATTCACCCAAGGGTTCTGAAAGAACTCAAATGTGAAATTGTGGAACTATTAAGGGTGGTTTGCAACCTATCCTTTAAATCAGCTTTGGTACCCAGTGATTGGAAGACAGCTAATATAACACCAATATTTAAAAAGGGCTGTAAAGGAGACCCTATCAATTATAGACCAGTAAGTCTAACGTCAGTACCGAGCAAATTAGTAGAAACAATAGTAAAGAATAAAATTGTCAGACATGTAGAAGAACATGATTTGTTGAGCAGAAGTCAATGTGGCTTCTGTAAAAGGAAGTCGTGTCTTACTAATCTATGAGAGTTCTTTGAAGGGGTTAACAAGCATGCGGACAGGGGGATCCAGTAGACATAGAATACTCAGTTTTCCAGAAAGCCTTTGGCAGGGTCCTTCACCAAAGGCTCTTATGTAAATTAGGTGGTCATGGGATAGGAGGAAAGATCCTTTCATGGATTGGGAACTCGTTAAAAGACAGGAAACAAAGGGTAGGAATAAATGGTAAATTTTCACAATGAACGGGGGTAACTAGTGGCGTTCCCCAAGGGTCAGTCCTGGGACCAATCTTGTTCAACTTATTCGTCAATGATCTAGAGAAAGGGGTAAGCAGTGAGGTGGCAAAGTTTGCAGATGACACCAAACTGTTCAGGATAGTCAAAACCAAAGCAGACCATGAAGAACTTCAAAAAGATCTCAGCAAACTGAGTGATTGGGCAGCAAAATGGCAAATAAAATTTAATGTGGGTAAGTGTAAGGTAATGCACATTGGGAAAAATAACCCTAATTATACGTATAATATGATGGGGGCAAATTTAGCTACAACAGATCAGGAAAGGGATTTTGGAATTATGTGGATAGTTCTCTGAAAACATCCACGCAGTGTGCAGCGGCAGTCAGTAAAGCAAATAGGATGTTAGGAATAATTAAAAAAGGGATAGAAAATAAGACAAAGAATATCTTACTTCCCCTATATAAAACTATGGTACACCCACATCTTGAGTACTGCGTGCAGATGTGGTCTCCTCACCTCAAAAAAGATATATTGGCATTAGAAAAGGTTCAGAAAAGGGCAACTAAAATGATTAAGGGTTTGGAACGGGTCCCATGTGAGGAGAGGCTAGAGAGACTGGGACTTTTCAGTCTAGAAGAGAGGAGATTGAGGGGCGATATGATAGAGGTATATAAAATCATGAATGGTGTGGAGAAAGTGAATACAGAAAAGTTATTTACTTGTTCCCATAGTATAAGAACTAGAGGACGCCAAATGAAATTAATTTGTAGCAGGTTCAAAACTAATAAAATAAAGTTTTTCTTCACACAGCGCACAGTCAACCTGTGGAACTCCTTACCAGAGGACGCTGTGAAGGCCAGGACTCTAACAGAGTTTAAAAAAGAGCTGGATAAGTATTTGGAGGTTAGGTCCATAGATGGCTGTTAGCAAGGGGTAAGGTCTGGTGCCTAGCCTTTTGTCGAAGGCAGGAGATGGATGGCAGGAGACAAATCGCTTGATCATTGTCTTCGGTTCACCTGCTCTGGGGCACCTGGCATTGGCTACTGTCGGCAGACAGGGTACTGGACTAGATGGACCTTTGGTCTGACCCAGAATGGCCTTTCTTATGTTCCACAGTCTGATGAGAAGGTATAGAACAGGCCCTGCTGCTCTGCAGGTAAATGGCCTAAGCACTGGGCTTGACAGTAGCCTGCTATGGGTCTCCTCAGTCTCTCAGATTGAAGTTGTTAAACTATAATTGTTTAACAGAATTATTAAAAAGCAGTTGGGCAAGGGAAAGAGTAAGACTGACTTCAGAGGTTAGGGCATTCCTCAGAGGTGGCAGATCCTGTTGCAGCAGCTTGGAGGAGTGCTCTTACTACTGGGCTAATGGTTTTGAGTGAGCTTGTCTCAGTCCAACTGTTTTGTATGGTATTAGATGGTCTTTGAGCACATCTAACACATTGAGCCTCATGTCCATCTTAGGCACAGAAGCACTTGTCTTCCGCTCAGTTCCTGGTTTGCTAGTAGAGAAAGGTGCCTTTCTACAGCTCAGACATAGGCACCTATCTCTGCAAAGATATACATACACAATATATATATGTATACATAATATAAGCCTTGGGTAACTCTTGTATAATGCTTTTCATCCGTGGATCTCAAAGCACTTCTCAAGATTTAATGAGTTTTGTTTTCCCAACTCTCCTGTGATCATCATCCCTCTTCTACTCATGGGAAATGGAGGCCCCTAACCACCACTGATTTAGTGTATATATATTATATTTACAAGGTTTTGTTATTTCCTAAATGCCCAACCATTTTTCATGTTAAAATCTGGATAAATCTTAAAAAAGCAATTAGGTAACTCAACATCTTTAAAATAATCAGCATTCGTTTCCCCTACCTTTTATTTATGTTTATGGGTTTTTTTTTCCTGATTCTTTGCTCCAATTCTCCCTCCACCCCACACCTTTGGATTGGTAAGAACCTCTTCTTATTATTTGTATAGCCTGTGGCAGTATTGAGTCATTCTGTTTTATTGTACTCTTTACCTTCCACCTATAATATATCCAAGTGAACTATAGATTTAAACTGATTAAACTTTTTATGGTCACAGAAGCATCACTCACTGAGTACATTAAAGACTTGCATTTTTATCCAATGTAACTGCCTGTTTTAGCCCACTACATTTTCCAGCTATCTTAGTGCCAAGACATGTTCAGTCCATCATTTTCCTTTAAGTCATGTGTTTAGGGCCCCACTTTACTAGCCTGAAGTTGCTACCAAAGTCATGACCAGGGATCCTAGAAATATGGAATTCACATTTTTACAGAGAATCTGTAGGTTTTACATTTTGTAAAGAAATAAAAACATATACAGCAGAAAACCCACTTGTCCAAGCATCTGCTATCTGTCTTTCCATATTGATTGAATCACTACCACTAGGGGCTGACAATAGCAGGGGTCAGACTGCGAGACCCACACCATTGGTTCAGTTAATATGAATCCTAGAATCACAGAACTGGAAGGAATCTCAAAAGGTCATCAAGTCTTGTGATGTGCACTCATTGCAGGGCCACACAACATCTTTAGCATCCCTGACAGGTGTTTGTCTTACCCGGTCTAAAAATCTCGAGTGATGGAGGCTCCACAGTCACCTTGCACAATTTATTCTAGTGGTTAACCAACCTGACTATTAGGAAGCTTTTTCTGATATTCAGCCTAAATCTCCTTTGTTGCAAATTAAGCCCATTGCTTCTTGTCCCATCATCAGAGGTTAAGAAAAATAATTTTTCTTTCTCCTCCTTGTAACAAGCTGGAGTGGCCCCTCACTGACCTGGGGGTGAAGAATCCCTCCCCAGCCTAAACAAACCCATTTCTTTCAATCTTCCCTCATAAGTCATGTTTTGTAGATCTTTAACAATTCTGTTGCTCATCTCTGAAGTTTCTCCAATTTGTGCACATCTCTCCTGAAACGTGGTGCCCAGGACTGTGTACAGCTCTCCAGTTGAGGCCTAATCACTGCAGAGTGGAGCAGAATTACTTCTTGTGTCTTGTTTGCAACACTCTGTTAATACGTCCCAGAATCTTGTTTGCTTTTTTGCAGTAGTTTCACACTGACTTATATTTAGCTTGTGCTCCATTAGGTCCTATTGATCCCTAATGGCAGTATTCCTTCCTAGGTAGTCCCATTTTGTATGTGTGAAACTGACTATCTTCCCAAGTGGAGTACATTTTATTTGTCCTTATTGAATGTCATCCTATTAATCAGAGAATCATAGGGCTAGAAGGGACCTCAGGGGGTCATCTACTCCAGCCCCCTGCTTCAAGCAGGATCAACTCCATCTAAGTCATCCCAGCCAGAATCTTGACAAGCCGGGACTTGAAAACCTCCAGGGATGGAAAATCCACCAGCTCTCTAGGCAACACACTCCAGTGCTTCAACACGCTCCTGGTGAAGTAGTTTTTCCTAATATCAAACCTATTTCTCTCATTCTGTAACTTCAGACCATTGCTTTTTGTTCTGCTATTTGTCACCACTGAGAACAATTTTTCTCCACCCTCTTTAGAGCACCTCTTCAGGAAGTTGAACGCTGCTATTAAAATCACCCCTCAGTTCTCTCTTCTGTAAACTAAAAAATCCCGAATCCCTCAGCCTCTCCCCATAGGTCATGTGCTCCGGCCCCTCAGTCATTTTTGTTGCCTTCCACTGAACCTGCACCAGCACATCCACATCCTTTTTATACTGGTGGCCCAAAACTAGACGCAATATTCCAGATGTAGCCTCACCAGTGCTGAATAAAGGGGAATAACCACTTCTCTAGATCTGCTTGCAGTGCTCCTCCTAATGCATCCCTAATATGCCATTAGCCTTCTTGGCTACAGGGAAACACAGTTTACTCATATCCAGCCTTTCATCCACCATAACTTTTAGGTCCCTTTTGGCTGTACCACTGCTTAGCCAATCAGTCCCCAGCTTATAACAATGCTTGGGATTTTTCCGTCCCAAGTGCAGGACTCTACATTTCTCCTTGTTGAACCTCATCTTTTGGCCCAATCCTCCAATTTATCCAGGTCACTCTGGAGCCTCTCTCTACCCTCTAGCATATCTGCCTGTCCCCCAGCTTTGTGTCATCTGCAAACTTGCTGAGGGTGCAATCCAGTCTCTCATCCAGGTCATTAATAAAGATGTTGAACAACACTGGCCCCAGAACCAAGCCTTGCAGCACTCTGCTTGAAATTGACTGCCATCCAGATATTGAGCCATTGACCACCACCCATGAAGCCAGCTTTCTATCCATCTTGTAGTCCATCCAATCCACACCTCCTCAACTTATAGGCAAGAATGTTGTGGGAGATTGTATCAGAAGCTTTGCTGAAGTCAAGCTATATCACATCCACTGACTTCCCCATGTCCACAGAACCAGTTACCTCATCGTAGAAGCTAATCAGATTGATCAGGCATGACTTGCCCTTGGTGAATCCATGTTGACTACTCTTGATCACTTCCCCTCTTCCAAGTGCTTCAAAATGGATTCCTTGAGGATCCCTGCCATTATTTTCCCAGGGATTTAGGTAAGACTGACTGGTCTATTGTTCACTGGATTGTCCTTTCCGTTTTTAAAGATGGGCACTACATTTGCCTTTTTCCAGTCATCCAACATCTCTCCCGATCTCCAAGAGTCTTCCAAGATAATGGCCAAAGGCTCAGCAATGACATCTGCCAGTTCCTTCAGTACCCTTGGGTGCATTAAATCCAGACCCATGGACTTGTGTACATCTAGTTTTTCTAGGTAGCTCTTTACTTGCACCTTCCCCACTGATGGCTGCCGTCCACTTTCCCATACTGCATTGTCTAGCACCGTAGTGTGGGAGCTGTCCTTGTCTGTGAAGACTGATGCAAAAAAAGCATTGAATACTTCAGCTTTTCTTACATCATCTGTCACTAGGTTACCTCTTTCATCTAGTAACAGCCCCACGCCTTCCTTGATAACCCTCTTATTGTTAACATGCCTGTAGAAACCCTTCTTTTTGCCCTTCATATCCCTTGTCAGCTGCAGTTCCAATTGTGCTTTCACTTCCCTGAATGCTGCTCTGCATTCTCCAGCCCTGCATTTATACTCCTCCTCAGTGAATTGTCTATATTTCCATTTCTTATACAAATCATTTTTGAGTTTAAGCTGACCAAGGACTTCCCTGTTAAGCCAAGCTGGTTGCCTATCATGTTTGTGTTTCTTATTGTGCAGCAGGATGTTTTGTTCCTGTGCCTTCAGTAAGACTTCTTTAAAATACTGCCAGTTCTCTTGAACTCATTTCTCCTTCGTCTTCATTTCCCAAGGGATTCTGCCCGTCAGTTCGCTCAGGGAGTTGAAGTTTGCTCGTTTGAAGTCAAGAGTCTGTATATTACTGCTCACCCTTCTTCCTTTTGTCTGGACCCTGAAATCTACCATCTCATGATTGCTGCAGCCCAGTTTGCCACCCACTTCTATTTCTCCTACTAGTTCTTCCCTGTTTGTGAGTAGCACATCAAGTTGTACACGGCCCCTGGTTGGCTCCTTCAGCACTTGTATCAAGAGGTTATCTCTGATGTTCTCCAAAAACTTCCTGGGTTGTCTGTGTGCTGCTGTATTGGTCTCCCAACAAATGTCCAGATGATTAAAGTCTCCCATGAGAACCAGGGCCTGTTATTTGAAAGCTTCTCTTTGCTATCTGAAGAAGTCCTCATGTACCTCATATCCCTGATTTGGCGGTCTATAGCAGACACCAACTACAACATCACCTCTGTTGATTCTTCCTGTAAGCGTAACCCGAAGAGACTCTACTGGTTTCCTTCCCTCCTTATACTGGAGCTCTGAGCCATCATACTGTTCCCTCACATAGAGTGCAACTCCTCCTCCTTTTCTCCTGTCTGTCCTTCCTAAACAATTTATACCCTTCCATTACCATGCTCCAATTTTGCAAATCATCCCACCAAGTCTCTGTTATTCCAACCACCTCATACTTCTTGGACTATAACAGGGCCTCTAATTCTTCCTGTTTGTTCCCCAGGTTTGTTGCATTTGTGTACAAGCACCTTAGAGAAGTGACTGATTGGCCCACTTTCTCCTCTTCACCCAGGAAACCTATTTGATTGTTCCCTACTCCTTCCCCACTTATCTCAAGGCTTGTGTCACCATCCCCTGACAAATCCAGTTTAAAGCCCTCCTCACTAGGGTTGAAAGCCTGCTCACAAAGATTCTCTTTCCTCTCTTCAGTTTGTGGATCCCATCTCTTCCCAGGAATTCTTGTTCACAAAAGAGAATCTCATGGTGAAAGAAATTAATGCAGGCAGTTTCTCCAGTTTGTCCGGATCCTTATGAATTATAATCCTATCCTCCAAAGCACTTGTAACCTCATTCAGCTTGGTATCAGGAGTGTTGAGAGCAAGACATGGGAGGTAACTCTTCCACTCTACTCAATCGTTGTTGGGCCTTAGCTGGATTACTGCGTCCAGTTCTGAGCACCACATTTCAAGAAAGATGTGGAGAAATTGGAGAAGATGCAGAGAAGAATAACAAGAAAGATTAAAGATCCACAGAACATGAGCTATGAGGGAAGACTGAAAGAACTGGGCTTGTTTAGTTGAGAAAAGAGAAGACTTGGAGTGGACATGATAGTGGTTTTCAAATGCCTAGAAGTGGGTTACAAGGAGGAGGGAGGAAAAATTGTTTTCCTTGGTCTCTGAGGATAGGACAAGGAGCAATGGGCTTAAACTGCAGCAAGGGCTGTTTAGGTTGGACATTAGGGAAAGCTTCCTAACTGCCAGGGTTGTTAAACGCTGGAATAAATTGCCTAGAGAGGTTGTGGAATCTCCATCACTGGAGTTATTTAAGAGTAGGTTAGACAGACACCTATCGGGGTGATCTCGATCACGGGTCTGCAACCGAAACTGTGAGAAGAAACATTTTTTGAAATTCAGTTACAAAATCGGTGCTTCAAGACCTGCAACACACGTGAATAGGAGACAGTCCTTAATAAATAATGTCAAACCATGCTTTTTATCACCCCTATTTTGATAACAGTGCAGGCGTGCACACAGTTATTTGTACCAGTTGGAAAGCTGTTACCCCCATCTCCAGGCTTTACTCCCCATCCCATAACATCCTCTTCCTTCTTGGTGGGTTGTGTGGCTCCAGCAGGGGCAGGCTCAGCTACTCCTCACATCCAGCTCTCCTGCCAGTTAACTTCCGCCCATATGGGGCAGCTCCCTGCCTAGCTGGCTTTCACTTCTGGGTTCCCTGCCCTGCCACCCGTGATAACTGCTCAGTGTCTCCACAGCTGCTGCCGCTTAAGCAGAATTTATTTTAAAATAAATTCTGCTCAAATGGCGGCAGCCACTGGAACCACAAGAGGAGTCAGCGATGGCAGTGCTCAGAGCCACAAGTAGCTCCTTAAAGAGCCCCTTATGGCTCCAGAGCTGCAGATTGCCGCCCCCCAGTCTAGACAGAGCTTGGTCCTGCTGTGAGGTCAGGGGACTGGATCTGATGACCTCTTGAGGTCCCTTCCAGTCTAATATTCATCTTCAAGCATCAGTGTACTTTCTATGCCATTGTCTAAACCTCCTTATGAATATGTGGAACAGGACTGGTCACAGAACTGATCCCTGTGGATCCCCATGCATTATGCCCTTCCGGAATCACTGTGAACCATTGATAACCACTCTCTGGGAGCAGTTATTTAACTATTTATGCACCCACCTTATAGTGGCTCCACCTCATTAGATAATGAGATCACATGGGACTGTATCAAATGCCTTACTAATGTTTAGATATATCACATCTAGAGCCTCACGATTATCCATAAGGTTGTTATCTCATGAAAAAAGCTTTCAGCTTGGTTTGACATGATTTGTTCTCTTTACAAATCTGTGCTGTTACTTATCACCTTATTTCTGAAAGAACTCAAATGTGAAATTGCGGAGTTATTAACAGTGGTTTGTAACCTATCCTTTAAATCCACTTTGGTACTAAATGACTGGAAGACGGCCAATATAACACCAATATTTAAAAAAGGCTCTAGAGGAGACCCTGGCAATTATAGACCGATAAGTTTAACATCAGTACCAGGAAAATTAGTAGAAACACTAGTAAAGAATAAAATTGCAAGGCATGTGGAAGAGCACGAATTGTTGGGCAAAAGTCAGCATGGTTTCTGCAGAGGGAAGTCGTGTCTAACTAATCTATTCGAATTCTTTGAAGGGGTTAATAAACATGCGGACAAGGGGCACCCAGTGGACATAATATACCTAGATTTCCAGAAAGCCTTTGACAGGGTCCCACACCAAAGGCTTTTATGTAAATTAGGTGGTCATGGGATAGGAGGAAAGATCCTTTCATGGATCGGGAATTGGTTAAAAGACAGAAAACAAAGGGTGGGAATAAATGGTAAATTTTCACAATGGAGGAGGGTAACTAGTGGTGTTCCCCAGGGGTCAGTCCTGGGACCAATCCTGTTCAACTTGTTCATCAATGATCTAGAAAATGAGGTAAGCAGTGAGGTGGCAAAGTTTGCAGATGACACCAAGTTGTTCAGGACAGTCAAAACCAAAACAGATTGTGAAGAACTACAAAAAGATCTCAGCAAACTGAGTGACTGGGCAGCAAAATGGCAAATGAAATTTAATGTGGGTAAGTGTAAGGTAATGCATGTTGGAAAAAATAACCCAAATTACACGTACTACATGATGGGGTCAAATTTAGCTACGACAGATCAGAAAAGGGATCTTGGAGTTATAGTGGATAGTTCTCTGAAGACATCCACGCAGTGTGCAGCGGCAGTTAGTAAGGCAAATAGGATGTTAGGAATTATTAAAAAAGGGATAGATAATAAGACAAAAGATATCATACTTCCCCTATATAAAACTATGGTACGCCCACATCTTGAGTACTGCGTGCAGATGTGGTCTCCTCACCTCAAAAAAGATATAATGGCATTAGAAAAGGTTCAGAAAAGGGTGACTAAGATGATTAGGGGCTTGGAACGGGTCCCATATGGGGAGAGGCTAGAGAGACTGGGACTTTTCAGTTTGGAAAAGAGGCGATTGAGGGGCGATATGATAGAGGTATATAAAATCATGAATGGTGTGGAGAAAGTGAATATAGAAAAATTATTGACCTTTTCCCATAATACAAGAACTAGGGGACACCAAATGAAATTGATGGGTAGTAGGTTCAAAACTAATAAAAGGAAATTTTTCTTCACACAGCGCACAGTCAACCTATGGAACTCCTTGCCCGAGGAGGCTGTGAAGGCCAGGACTCTATTAGGGTTTAAAAAAGAGCTTGATAAATTTTTGCAGGTTAGGTCCATAAATGGCTATTAGCCAGGGATAAAGTATGGTGCCCTAGCCTTCATAACAAGGGCAGGAGATGGATGGCAGGAGATAAATCACTTGATGATTGTCTTCTGTTCTCCTTCTCTGGGGCACCTGGCATTGGCCACCGTCGGCAGATGGGATGCTGGGCTGGATGGACCTTTGGTCTGACCCAGTATGGCCATTCTTATGTTCTTATGTTCTTATGTTATCTTCTATGTGTTTGCTAATGGATTCTTTATGTATTTGCTCCATTATTTTTCCTGGTACAAAAGTTAAACTGAGTGGTCTGTAATTCCCAGGGTTGTCCTTATTTCTTTTCTCATAAATGAGCACTGTATTTGCCCTTTTCTAGTCTTCTGGAGTCTCTCCTGTTTTCCATAACTTACAAAGCTAATGGCCCTTATAGCTCCTCAGTCAGCTGCTTGAGTATTTATTATAGGCAGGCCTGCCGACAGAGGGATGAGAGAGAAATAGGGCAACTGCCTAGGGCCCAATGATTCAAAAGGGCTTAGGGTTCCCAGCTGTCAATGCTGCTGCAGCAGTAGCAAGAACTGGAGCCCCAGGCCTTTTACCCTGGATGGAGGGGGTGGCTTCATCCTCTTCAGGGACCATAGAGCTTTCTCCCCACTCACCCCACCCCTGGGGCATACAACCACACCTTGTCCTGAAGCTCAGCAATTTTGTTGGCCTCCTTGGTTATAGGATGCATTTCATCAGGCCCTGCTGACTTGAAGACATCTAACTTGCCTAAGCAATTTCTAACTTGTTCTTTCCTTATTTTTGCTTCTGAACCTACCATTGGCACTGGCATCCACTATGCTAAGGATCCAGTTATCACCAACTGTCTTGGTGAAAACTGAAACAAAGAAGTCATTAAGCCATTTCCACACTTCTGATACTGTTTTCTCCCGCTACCCTGTTCTTGGTCTTCCTTTTACTTCTAATGTGTTTGTAGAATGCTTTCTTTTTACCCTTTATGTCTCTAGCTAGCTTGAGCTCATTTTTTGCCTTTACCATTCTAATTTTGCTCCTAAATACTTGTTTTATTTGTTTATCTTTATCCTTCGTAATTTAACCTAGTTTCACCTTTTAGTAGGACTTCTTTTGGATTTTTTAGATCATTCAATGTCTTCTAGTTAAGTCAGGGAGATACTCAGATAAACATGGCTCTATGTAAATCAGTGAAATATTATGTTCAGGTGATACTTACATGTATTGTGGCAAGAGAAACTGAAAGTTAGAGCTGAGGAGAGTTGGCAGTTTTTCAAAGGGACATTATTAAGGGCCCAAAATTAAGCTATCCCGCTGCATAGGAAATAGAAAATATGGCAAAAGACCGCCTTGGCTTAACCAGGAGATCTTGCATGATCTCAAAATAAAAAGGAATCATATAAAAATGGAAACAAGGCCAAATTACAAAGGATGAATATCGGAAAACAACACAAGAATGCAGGAGCAAGATTAGAAGGGCTAAGGTACAAAATGAGTTCAAACTAGCTACAGGCATAAAGTGAAACAAGAAGGCTTTTTATAAATATATTAGAAACAAGAGGAAGACCAGGAACAGGGTAGGGCCATTGCTCAGTGAGGAGGGAGAAACAGTAACAGGGAACTTGGAATTGGCAGAGATGCTTAATGACTTCTTTGTTTTGGTCTTCACTGGGAAGTTTGATGAAGGAATGCCCAACATAGTGAATGCTAGTGGGAAAGGGGTAGGGTTAGAAGTTGAAATAAAAAAAGAACAAGTTAAAAATCACTTAGAAGAATTAGATGTCTGCAAGTCAGCAGGGCCTGATGACTCTTAGACTACTCAAGGAGCTGATAGAGGAGATATCTGAGCCTTTATCTATCATCTTTGGAAAATCATGGGAGACCGGAGAGATTCCAGAAGACTGGAAAAGGGCAAATATAGTGCCCATCTATAAAAAGGGAAATAAGAATAACCCAGGAAACTACAGGCCAGTCAGCTTAACTTCTGTGCCAGGAAAGACAATGGAGCAAGTAATTAAAGAAATCATCTGCAAGCACTTGGAAGGTGGTAAGGTGATAGGGAACAGCCAGCATGGATTTGTAAAGAACAAATCATGTCAAACCAATCTGATAGCTTTCTTTGATAGGATAACGAGCCTTGTGGATACGGAAGAAGCAGTAGATGTGGTATACCTAGACTTTAGTAAAGCATTTGATACGGTCTCACATGATATTCTTATCAAAAAACTAGGCAAATACAATTTAGATGAGGCTACTATAAGGTGGGTGCATAACAGGCTGGATAGCCATGCTCAGAGAGTAGTTCTTAATGGTTCTCAGTCCTGCTGGAAAAGTATAACAAGTGGGGTTCCGCAGGGGTCTGTGTTAGGACCGGTTCTGTTCAATATCTTCATCAATGATTTAGATATTGGCATAGAAAGTACGCTTATTAAGTTTGCAGATGAAACCAAGCTGGGAGAGGTTGCAACTGCTTTGGAGGATAGAGTCATAATTTAAAATGATCTGGATACATTGGAGAAATGGTCTGAGGTAAACAGGATGAAGTTTAATAAGGACAAATGCAAAGTGCTCCACTTGGGAAGGAACAATCGGTTTCACACATACAGAATGGGGAGAGACTGTCTAGGAATGACTACAGCAGAAAGGGATCCAGGGGTTATAGTAGACCACAAGCTAAATATGAGTCAACAGTGTGATGCTGTTGCAAAAAAAGCAAACATGATTCTGGGATGCATTAACAGGCGTGTTGTGAACAAGACACAAGAAGTCATTCTTCCGCTCTACTCTGTGCTGGTTAGGCCTCATCTGGAGTACTGTGTCCATTTCTGGACACCGCAGTTCAAGAAAGATGTGGAGAAATTAGAGAGGGTCCAGAAAAGAGCAACAAGAATGATGAAAGATCTAGAGAATGTGACCTATGAATAAAGGCTGAAAGAATTGGGCTTGTTTAGTTTGGAGAAGAGAAGACTGAGGGGGCGACATGAAAGTGGTTTTCAGGTATCTAAAAGGGTGTCATAAGGGCCATGTCTGCACTAGCCAAAAACTTCGAAATGGTCATGCAAATGGCCATTTCGAAGTTTACTAATGAAGTGCTGAAATATATATTCAGTGCCTCATTAGTATGTGGGCAGCCACAGCCCTTTGAAATTGACGCGGCTCACCCAGACAGGGCTCCTTTTGGAAAGGACCCCGGCTACTTCGAAGTCCCCTTATTCCTTTGAGCAGGCGGGAATAAGGGGGCTTCGAAGTGGCCGGGGTCCTTTTGAAAAGAAGCCCTGTCTGGACAAGCCGCGCAGTGGCGAGCCGCGTCAATTTCGAAGTGCTGCAGCTGCCCACATGCTAATGAGGTGCTGAATATGTATTTCAGCGCTTCATTAGTAAACTTTGAAATGGCCATTTGCATGGCCATTTCAAAGTTTTTGGCTAGTGTAGACGTAGCCAAGGAGGAGGGAGAAAACTTGTTCTTCTTGGCCTCTGAGGATAGAACAAGAGGCAATGGACTTAAGCAAGGGAGGTTTAGGTTGGACATTAGGAAAAAGTTCCTAACTGTCAGGGTGGTCAAACAGTGGAATAAATTGCCAAAGGAGGCTGGGAAATCTCCATCACTAGAGATATTTAAGAAGAGGTTAGATAGTTGTCTATCAGGGATGGTTTAGACAGTACTTGGTCCTGCCATTTGGTCAGGGGGCTGGACTTGGCCTCTCGAGGTCCCTTCCAGTCCTAGTATTCTATGATTCTATGATTTGTTAATTGGTTGTACCTATGTATTCTACTTAGGTGTTTGTGACACTGAAAGCTGGAGTCTTTCACCAAGCAGCAGTATCCTCTAGGGTGGGGCACACTTCTTGTGCCTCCCTGTAGCCTCTTCAGAGTCTATGTAAGAGCAACAAACCCACTACTCCTCTCAGTTCCTTCTTGCTGCCAATGGGTTAAGTCGGAGTTCCCCATGCAGTTTTTGTCTTCACTGTTTATTTCCTATACCACAGCTGCTTGGGTTTTTGGAGTGCAAGTAGTTAGAAGCAGTTAGTACCAGTAATATATTGTGTATGTAGTTGGTTTTAGTAGGTCAATGTTCTTTAGGTAATTCTTTTTTGAATGCTGCCAAGCTTTTGGCTTTTATAATCTCTGAGAATGAGTTCCACAGGTTAACTGTGTGTTTGAAAAAAACAAAACAGCAGTCATGTTGCACTTTAAAGACTAACAAAATGAAATGACTCATTAGGTAAGGAGCTTTCATGAGACAGACCCACTTCTTCAGATCTATAGAATTTCCAGTCCAGACCCAGTTATATAGCACATAGGTCCAAAAAAATTGCAATAAAAACTGGGAAATCAAATACATAGGACTGAAGGAGTGGGGTGAAGTGTGGGGGATGTTAAATGTCTTGCCTGAGATCATTACAAACATCAAAGGAAGGGAGACAGTCCTAGTAATGCGTGAGATAATTGTTGTCCCTGTTCATACCAAGTATTAATGTGCTGAATTTGAGTATGAACCCCAGTTCCCAAATCTCCCAATGTAATCTGCTCCAAACACTGTTGATAACAGGAGGGAATTTTGAGAGAGGCTCTCCTGGGGAAGGAGGGGGCAAACTACAGCACCTTCAGGTAAGTGGCTCTCTGGAGTGTGTGGGTGTCTGGCTTTGGGGGTTCTGGGCCTGGGTTTTTCTGTTTGTTTGGTGTTTGGAGTGCTGAGCGGTCTGTTTGTTTGAAAGCCTGTGTGCTCAGGCTGGCAGTTGGAAGCTGTTAGCCTTGATTAAGGTTTGAAATCTAAACTCTGCATGCTGATTGGCTGAGTGGTAGGCAGAGGGAGGGGCTCTCAGGAAGGCCAGAGCTTTTTAAACCCTGCTGGCAAGTGACCAGGGAGCTTGCAAACAGGGTGGTTGCTAACAGGAGGGAGTTTTGAGAGGGGAGTTTAGAGGGGGAGCTTAGAGGGAGCTAGTTACTTCTACAGGGGTAAGGGGCAGCAAGATGGCAATGGTGGTGGTGTTCCCAACTGCTGGCTGGAGCTGAGGGACCCGCCACCCCCACGGTGCAGCGCAGGCAGCAGGACACAGGTGGGCCTTGGGGGAGTGTGCAGGTCGGGGTGCAAGACCAAGGAGTGTTGGTGGTGGGCATGTGGATTGGGAGCGTGTGGTACAGCTGTGTGGATGGTGGTGCCCACGGAGGCAGGTGGTGGCATGCCTGGCTCAGATTGCCTGGGCTTCTCGGCCCAGTCCTACGATCCCTGCATGCGCATCCTGCAGCAGCTTCGTGGAGCTCTGGGGCAGCTGCAGCCAGAAGAAGAGTTGGTAGCTTTGGTGGGACCCAGCGCACAGCTGGGCCACGAGATTGGCACCTTCCTGGAGGACGTGGGGCTGCAGCTGTGCACGGCTGGGTGCAAAGAGGCTGAGAGACGGGGGACCTGGGGGTGATGAGAGCTGATGGGGGGGCAGTGTGGTGAGGTTGGGGGGCATGGGAGTGGATGAGGGGCAAGGAGGCAGGGAGGGGGTATCTGGGGGTGATGGTAGCTGATGGGAGGCAGAGGGGTGGGGAGGAGGTCGTCAGGCCATGGGGAGCTATGGGGACGTGGTGCCAGGGAGGTGCAAGAGGTAGTGGGATCGTTACCCACATTCTCCATGCCCCACTGCCTTGTGGGTTATCCTGGGAAGGAGCAAGGCTAAGGGAGTAAACCCTGACAGAAAATCCGGAGGGGAGTCGTAAGGTGGTTCTGTGCCAACTTCTGGTATTCACCCAGCAACTCCTGCAGCTGAGCTGGTACCAGATGTAGAGGGTATCTTCTCCTTTGGACTATATCAGTAAAGCTGAGAGGGGGACACTGGCGTCTGGGCAGCCCAGAGGCCCAAAAAAATTTTCCCAGGCTCGTGCCTGGAGAGGTACGCCAGCATCGCTTAACAGTGTTGAACCAACACAGGAGGTAACAGATACCGGTTATAAGCTCTTGCTCAATTGGCATAGAGAACGAGCGCCAGGGATTGCCTTCGATGGTGGGAGAGATCATCACATCTCACTGTACAGTCAGCGCCCGCCTCAAGCTGGGCAGCCCCCAGCCAGAAGGGTACTGTCCCGCCACTGTTCACTTGCCTCACTGGGTGCGTGAGGCTTAAGGTTCCCAAACCTGACAAGTGACTGAAATTTGGGCACCAGACAAACCAAAAAGAAAATCAACAAGAAAAGGAAACCATCAAAGTTTTAAGCTTACTTGCTGGAATGTGTGGACCATGCTGACCGGTTTGACTGAAGATCTTCAGGCCATCAGCGACACCCGAAAGACTGCTGTCATCAATGAGGAACTGAAAAAGTTCCAAGTTGACATCGCTGCTCTGCAAGTGACGCGACTCGCAGATTCGGGATCTCTAAAGGAAAAGGACTACACCTTTTTCTGGCAGGGTAAAGCCCAAGATGAACCCAGAGAGCATGGTGTTGGCTTTGCCATCAGAAACGCCCTTCTACAAATGGTGGAATTAGTCACGGGTGGATCAGAAAGACTCCTTCAGGTCATACTTCAAACTTGCGCCGGTCCTGTCCACCTGATCAGCACTTATGCTCCAACCCTGTATGCCACACTGGAAGTAAAAGACAAGTTCTGTGACGTGCTTAATGCTGCCATAGCGCAAATACCTGCTCGCGAACAACTGTACATTTTGGATGACTTCAATGCGAGAGTTGGAGCCGATCGTGACTCATGGCCTTCCTGCTTAGGCCACTTCGGTGTGGGAAAAATGAATGAAAATGGACAGCGTCTTCTCGAACTTTGCACGTGCCACAATCTGTGCATCACAAACACATTTTTCCAAACCAAGCCACAGCACAGAGTGTCATGGAGACACCCACGCTCAAAACACTGGCATCAACTAGACGTGGTCATTGCTAGATGTGATAACCTCAAAAACGTCCTTCTGATATGCAGCTATCATAGCGCCGACTGTGATACAGATCACTCGCTAGTTTGCTCCAAGCTCAAGGTGAGACCCAAGAAGCTGTACCACTCTAAACCAACTGGAAGGCCCCGCATTGATGCCAGAAAGACGGCAAACTCAGAGAGAACCGAAAAGTTCAGAGTGACCTTCGAGGAGAATCTGTGCAGCAGCCGTGAGGGTGCTGATATGACATCCAGATGTCAGCATCTGAGGGATACAATTTACAACACGGCCTTGTCGGTATTTGGAGGAAGAGCTAGAAACACAAATGACTGGTTCAAAGCTAACTCCGATGAGATGATTCCAGCCATCGAAAAGAAGCGCGCTGCACTCCTGGAGTACAAACGCTCACCGAGCCAGAGTACCCTGCAAGCACTCAGAGCATCCGGAAAAACAGTACAGCAGACAGCCAGGCACTGTGCCAACAACTACTGGCTCGAGCTATGCAGCAGCATCCAGACCTGTGCCGACTCTGGTAATCTCAGGGGAATGTATGAGGGTATGAAGAAGGCATTAGGACCCACCCAGAACAAGATGGCAGCTCTGAAATCCAAATCTGGTGAAGTCATCACTGACAAAGCCAAACAGATGGAGTGCTGGGTCTAGCACTACTCCGAGCTGTACTCACGCGAGAACATTGTGGTTTATACAGCCCTCGATGCCGTCGCGCTCCTACCAGTAATGGACGAACTGAAAAAAGCCATCGACAGCCCTGCAGTAGGAAAGGCCCCAGGCCAGGATGATATACCACCAGAGGTAATCAAGTGTGCCATGGACACCCTCCTGGAACTCCTACATGAGCTACTGAGCAACGAAGGGTCCTGTGGCACCTTATAGACTAACAGAAAAGTTTAGAGCATGAGCTTTCGTGAGTTAACTCACTTCTTCAGATGCTGGTCTGAGTTAACTCACGAAAGCTCATGCTCTAAACTTTTCTGTTAGTCTATAAGGTGCCACAGGACCCTTCGTTGCTCTACAGATCCAGACTAACACGGCTACCCCTCTGATACTTGACAACATGCAAGGCACTACATGAGCTACTGTGCCTGTGCTGGAGAGAGGGAGAGGTTCCACAGGGTATGCGCTACACTAACATCGTAACCTTGTATAAGAAGAAAGGAGACAGAAGTGACTGCAACAATTACCGTGGAATCTCCCTCCTAAGCATCACTGGTAAACTGTTCGCTCGTGTCATCCTCGGCAGACTCCAGAAGATTGCTGAGAGGGTGTATCCTGAATCACAGTGCGGATTCTGCGCAGAGAGATCTGCTGTTGACATGGTCTTCTGTCTGAGGCAGCTGCAGGAGAAACGCAGGGAGCAGAGGAAGCCACTCTATATTGCCTTCACCAACCTGACCAAGGCCTTCGACTTGGTCAGCAGGGATGGACTGTTCAAACTGCTCCACAAGATAGGCTGTCCTCCACGGTTACTCAAGATGATCCAGTCTTTCCACGAAGACATGAGAGGAACCATCCAATATGATGGCACATTATCGGAAGTTTTCAGCATCAGGAGCGGCATCAAACAAGGATGCGTGCTTGCTCCGACATTGTTCGGGATCTTCTTCGCACTCCTCCTGAAGCATGCCTTTGGATCTTCAACAGAGGGCATCTTGCTGCACACAAGATCTGACGGGAAACTGTTTAATCTTAGAAAGGCTGAAAGCGAAATCTAAGGTGCGGGAAGTCCTCATCAGAGATATGCTGTTCGCAGATGATGCTGCTGTAGTGTCACACACAGAAGACCAGCTTCAGAAACTGCTAGATCCGTTCTCCAAAGCGTGCAAGGACTTTGGGCTTTCCATCAGCCTAAAGAAGACAAACGTACTTGGCAGGACGTTGCTGAACCTCCATCAATCAGCATTGACAACTATACGTTAGAGGTCATCCATGAGTTTGTTTACCTTGGGTCCACCATCACTGACACCCTGTCATTGGAGACTGAGCTGAATAGGAGGATTGGAAAAGCGGCCACAACTCTGTCCAGACTCAATGAGAGAGTGTGGAATAACATCAAGTTGTACACCAACACCAAAATGGAAGTCTATAGAGCCTGCATCCTCAGCACCCTCCTTTATGGCAGCAAGACTTGGACCCTGTACGCCCGCCAGGAAAAGAGGCTGAACGTCTTCCACTTGCGCTGCCTCAGGCGCATCCTTGGAATATCGTGGAAGAACAGTGTCCAACAGCGCTGTCCTTGAGCAAGCTGGAATCCCAACCATGCACACCCTCCTCAGGCAGCGGCAGCTCCACTGGCTTGGCCATGTCCACAGGATGAATGATGGAAGGATCCCAAAAAACATCCTGTAAGGCGAGCTAGCCTCTGGCAAAAGATCTCCTGGACGCCCCCAGTTGCACTACAAAGATGTTTGCAAGAGGGACCTCACGGAGGTAGACATTAAGCTGGACAGCTGGGAGGAGCTGGCAGGCGATTGCAGCAGATGGAGGCAGGAACTACACAACGGCCTTCAGAAGGGTGAGATGAGGATCAGACAGCTAGCAGAGGAGAAGCGAGCCTACAGAAAGCACAGTAAGGACCTGCCAAACACCCATTACACATGCAACAGATGCAGCAAGGACTGTCACTCTCGTGTGGGCCTTCACAGTCACAGTCGACGCTGCAAATGATTCCAAATGGAACTATGAAGGGCGCGATCCATAGTCTACGTAGACTGAAGGATGTCTACTATTACTAATCTGCTTTTAAAGTCTTTTTGTTGTAGAATGCATATTTTCAGGTGTTTAACAGAATGGCCCATTCCTTTGAAATGCTCTCATTCTGTTTGTTTTTTCAGGTTAATGCCTGTCACTTTTATTTTATGACCCTTGATTCTTGTGTTAGGTAAAGGGGTAAATAACACTCCCTTACTCACTTTTTTCAACATGATTCCTGAATTTATAGATCTACATCATATCCCCCTTTAGTCATTTCTTTTCTAAACTGTCTTGTCATAGGTTTTTTTAATCTCTTCTCATATGGAAGCTATTACATACCCTGAATAATTTTTGTTGCCCTTCACTGAGTCTTCACCAATTCTAATATATAAGTATATATTACCTAGGGTGACCAGAACTCCATGCAGGAGTCAAGATGTGGGTGTACTGTGGATTTATGTGGTGACATTATGATGTTTACTGTCTTCTTATTTATCCATTTCCTGATGGCTCCTCACATTGTATTAAATTTTTTGACTGCCACTACATACTGAGTAGGTATTTTCAGAGAGCTATCTATGATGACTCTAAAATCTCTTTCTTGAATGCTAATTTACACATCATCATTGACGATGTGCCGACCTACTCCGGGTCCCGTGGGTGCGCGTGGGGTGTGATACAGCAGGGGGAGTCAGGTGGCCCGGGACCGACCACCCCACCTTTATAGCAGCCTTATATAGTGTAGCAGCAATATGTGATTCAGCGTATCTACTTTAAAACCTAGGTTTCCACAGTATTATGAGTACCAGGAACAATAACACTCTGATTGTGAACACCACAATGCCCTGTGGCTGTTCTAAGTCCCAATAATTCTCTATACAGCCCCAGCTAGACCAGCTAGTGGTATTTACCGATAGTGATTGATTCATTTATTCGTAACTACAATTACTTAACACTTGTTTTTTATATATATATATATATATATATATATATATATATAGTTATTTATTTGGCATAGGCTAAACACTAGGTTACATATAGCTGTATATAAGTACATGTGACTTACCAATAACATCCAATGCTCCCACATCTCACCAACAACTATGTTACAGCGGCCCTTCAAGTCAGAGATACGGCTTGGTTGGGACCTTTCGTGGTGGTGACGTCCGGGTGATCAGGCCGGGGTCTGCTGTCTGGACTGGAAGTTGCTAGCCTCCACCTTGTGTCCAGGAGCCCACACCCTTATTCCTGCTAAATCACCTTTTATACTGTTTCTTACTTGGGGGTTTGATACCTGGCCAATTAAAGCGTTTGTTACCTAATTTGGGCTTTCTATCCTCCCGGCCTGTCAGAACATGTTACAAGATTTCCTCTGTCCTTGGTCTTTTTCTGAACCCCCCCCGCCCCCGGGACCCTCTGGGCTGTGTCTACACGTGCCCCAAACTTCGAAATGGCCATGCAAATGGCCATTTCGAAGTTTACTAATGAAGCGCTGAAATGCATATTCAGCGCTTCATTAGCATGCGGGCGGCAGCGGCGCTTCGAAATTGACGAGCCTTGCCGCCGCGCGGCGCGTCCAGACGGGGCTCCTTTTCGAAAGGACGCCACCTTCTTCGAAGTCCCCTTATTCCCATGAGCTCATGGGAATAAGGAGACTTCGAAGTAGGCGGGGCCCTTTCGAAAAGGAGCCCCGTCTGGACGCGCCGCGCGGCGGCAAGGCTCGTCAATTTCGAAGCGCCGCTGCCGCCCGCATGCTAATGAAGCGCTGAATATGCATTTCAGCGCTTCATTAGTAAACTTCGAAATGGCCATTTGCATGGCCATTTCGAAGTTTGGGGCACGTGTAGACACAGCCCTGATGTTGTACAACCAAGATGTTCTCTTTGGGGGGCTTCCAGCTACTAGCCCCAGCTGTTCTCTTTGGGGGCTTACTATCTGCTTGTCAGGATGTTCTCTTTGGGGACTCTCCAACTACTTGTCAACTTTCTGATTTCTTTCTCCTGGCCTGACTTCAGACCTTCCCGCCGTTGTATGATAGCGTTCCAAGATGGAGTGTATGGTCATTCTGCCTTGCAAGTGAGGCCCGGCCACCAGGTGCTCGTGCTCCCACAATCATATTATCTGTTTAGTTGCAATTGTTCTCCTGCGTGCATTACTTTGCAGTTAACGACAATGAATGTTAACTGCCATTTTTGCCCAGTGTTGTGAGTTTTTCCTTTGCAACTCTTTGCTGTATACTTTGAACTTAACTATCTCGAATCATTTTGTGTCATCTGAAAACTTTGGCACTGATTTACCCCCTTTTTCCTAATTCTTTAAGAATATTTTAAACAGCACTGATTAAATAATCCTGTATAGATTATTGGGGGACTTCATCATTTACCTCTGTCCATTGTGAAAACTACCTTGTTTTCCTTTAACCACATACTGATCCATTAAAGGACTGTCCTTATCCCTTGACTACCTACTTGGTTTAAGAACCTTTAGTGGAGGACATTGAGAGACTTTCTGAAAGTGTTAATACACGGTGTGGCTAAGCTACCTTTACAAAAGCCCTGTTAACTCTTTCCCATTAAACCATGTTCATCCATGTGTCTGAAAGTTCTGTTCTTTACGATAGTTTCAACCATTTGCCTGGAACTGAAGTTCAGCTTACTGGCCTATAGTTTCCAGGACTGCTTATGGAGCCTGTTTTAAAAATCTGCACTGTATTAACTATCATGCAGCCATCTGGTACAAGAGCAATAGATTATATATTACAGCTACTTGTTCTGCAATTTCATGTTTGAGTTCCTCCCAAATTCATGGGTCAAGCCAATCTGGTCCTGGTGACTTATTACTGTTTAGTGTATCAGTTTGTTTAAAAACCTCCATTACTGACAACTGAATTTGGGAAGGTTTCTCAGATTTGTCACCTAAAATGAATGGTTCAGGTGTGGGAATCTTTTTTTCGGATCCTCTGCAGTGAAGACTGATGCAAAGAATTAACTTCTCCAAAGTGACCTTGTGTACCTTCAGTGAACCTTTAGCACCTCAGTCATCCAGTGACCCCACTGACTGTTTGCAGGCTTCCTTCTTATGGTGTTCTTAAAATAAATTTCCTGGGTGGATGGGGGTGGGGGAGAGAGAGAGAGAGAGAGTGCGTGTGTGTGTTACTGGTTGTTTTTTTATTTTATTTTGTCCTAAATTATCATGCTTTCATGTTTGACTTGTCAGAGTTTATGCTCCTTTCTATTTTGCCTTGTAGGATTTCACTTCGAATTTTAAAGGATGCTTTTTTGCCTTTGTTTCTTTTATTCTATTTAGCCATGGTTTTGGTACCCCTAAGCAAAACCCTGGAACCCCATATTCTCAATTCACATATAACCATGATATGTCTCATACAAAGCATGCCATGTAAGATATACTAAAGCATCATGATATGCTGGCACTCATTGTTCTGTCCAAATGTGTATCCCATTAGTCTTATCAACATATGAGACTTTGCTGTCTGGCTGTTACTGAAATATGTTGTAAGTTTGCTAATGGCATACAAAGTAAGCAAACCACTCAAAGGAGGGTACTTGAGGACAGAGGGTACTCAATGAATCATTAACAAGCAGGGGAATTGTAATCAGGGGATGTACAATTCAAGCACACACACCAGGGGCATTGCTTAACCAAGTATCAGAGAGGTAACTGAGTTAGTCTGTATCTTCAAAAACAAGAAGTCCTGTGGCACCTTATAGACTAACAGATATTTTGGAGCATAAGCTTTCATGGGCAAAGACCTGCTTTATCAGATGCATGAGTGGGAGGTTTCAGAAGAGAATTTAAAGAAGGGTCTCAGGAAAGGGGAGGGCCAGAGCTGACAAGGTCTATTCAGTCAGAGTGGATGCAGCCCATTATGGGTAGTTAATGTGGAGTTGTGAACATCAAAGGCATTTCTATACAGGCCACTTCCTTCCCAAAAATTTTTGGGAAGAACGGACCTGTGGAACAAGGACTTCTTCCGGAAGCCCCCTCAGGGCTGCGCTTCTACACGGCATTTTGGAGTCTGGAAGAATGGTCTTCCGGACTCCAAATCATGTGATGTTATGCTAATGAGGCATGGGGGATTTGCATCCATGCCTCATTAGCCACTTGCGCTCCATGTATTAGAAACGGCCCAAGAGAGGAGAAATCAAATCAGTTCAGTCAGTGGAGTTGTGGCCCACTGTCAGCTGCTAATATGGAGTTGTAAACATCAAGAGCTGGAGAAACTGCTTTTGTAATGGGCCAACCACTCCCAGTCTCTGTTCAATCTTTGCTTGTTGGAGTCAAATTTGCAAATGATTTGCAACTCTGAAATTTTTCTTTGCAGTTTATTTTTGATTTTTTTTTTGTTGTAGGACTGCTACTTTTAAATCTGAGTGTCAGGGAGATACAGGTTTTTGTACGTTACCATTCCTGTGAGTAATGTCCATTTATTCTTTAATGTGGAGACTGTCCACTTTGGCCAATGTAAACTGCAGTAGGACATTGTTGGCACATCATGGCTACGTCTACACGTGAAGCCTACATCGAAGTAGCCTATTTCGGTTGAATTATTCGGTAGGTTATTTCGATGAATAACGTCTACACGTCCTCCAGGGCTGGCAACGTCGACGTTCAACATCGAAGTTGCGCAGCACCACATCGAAATAGGCGCTGTGAGGGAACGTCTACACGCCAAAGTAGCACACATCGAAATAAGGGTGCCAGGCACAGCTGCAGACAGGGTCACAGGGCGGACTCAACAGCAAGCCTCTCCCTTAAAGGGCCCCTCCCAGACACAGTTGCACTAAACACAAGATCCACAGAGCCGACAACTGGTTGCAGACCCTGTGCATGCAGCATGGATTCCCAGCTGCGGCAGCAGCAGCCAGAAGCCCTGGGCTAAGGGCTGCTGCCCACGGTGACCATAGAGCCCCGCAGGGGCTGGAGAGAGAGCGTCTCTCAACCCCTCAGCTGATGGCCGCCATGGCGGACCCCGCTATTTCGAAGTTGCGGGATGTGCAACGACTACACGGTCCCTACTTCAACGTTGAACGTCGAAGTAGGGCGCTATTCCCATCCCCTCATGGGGTTAGCGACTTTGACGTCTCGCCGCCTAACGTCGATGTTAACATCGAAATAGCGCCCAACACGTGTAGCCGTGACGGGCGCTATTTCGAAGTTAGTGCCGCTACTTCGAAGTAGCGTGCACGTGTAGACACGGCACATGGCATATATTATATTAATAGATGTGCAGGTGAAAGAGCCCTGATGGTGTGGTTGATGTTAGGTCCTGTAATGATATCACTGGTATAGACATGTGAGCAGAGTTGGCAGTGAGGTTTGTTGCAGGGATTGGTTCCAGGTTTAGAGTGAATGTGTTGTGGTCTATCGTTGCTGGTGAGAATTTGTTTAAGGTTGGCAGGCTGTTGGTAGGTGAGGCAGGCCTGCCTCCCAAGGTCTGTGAGAGTGAAAGATCATTGTCCTGGATGGGTTGCAGGTCACTGATGAAACGCTGGAGAGACTTTAGCTGGGGGCTGTAAGTGATGGCCACTGCTGTTTTCTTGTTTTCCTTGCGAGGTCTGTCTTGTAGCAGGTGGCTTCTGGGTACTTCTCTGGATCTGTCAATCTGTTACTTCACTTCCTTAGATGGGTATTGTAGTTACCGAGGAAAGCTTGGTAAAGGTCCTGTAGATGTTTGTCTCTGTCTGAGGGATTGGAGCAAATGCAGTTGTCCGTTAGTGCCTAGCAGTGTACAATGGATTGTGTAGTGTGAGAGACTCGTGGAAGCCCTCCATTACTTGTCAATATAAGTGTCTTCTAGGCACAGAGACTATGAATATAAAGAGGGAACAGTGCCCACATGGCTTGACATCATTCACCCCACAACCCAACATCTGGAAAAATGTCTGGAAGGGGGAAAGGGGCCCAGGGCTGGAAGAGACTTCCAGCCTATGTACTAAAGGTCTGTAACTTACTTGTATGATCTGTCAGGCTGAGGCACTGATTGATTCAAATCCTGTTTAGTGTATAGAGTTTAGATTGTGCCCTTATTTTTTTTTTTTTTGCTTTGGGTAACCATCTCTATCCTTTACATCTACCTGTTATAATCACTTAAAATCTATCTTTCTGTAGTTAATAAACGTGATTTATGGTTTACCTAAAACAGTGTGGTTTGGCTGAAGTGCTTGGAAAATCTGTTTTGGAGCAAGAGCTGGTATGTGTTGTCTAAACACTGAGAGAAAAGCTGACAGTATAGTTCAGGGTTGCACTCTTGGGGAGCTGGGAGGGATTGGTTGGAGCCTCTCTGTAGTTAGGTGAAGAGTGATTGGGAGAAGCATTCATGTAGCTCAACTGGGTGTGTTCCTGCCTGTGGATGTCTGTGTGGGTGGAGTACCTAACACAGAATCATAGAATCATAGACCACTAGGACTGGAAGGGACCTCGAGAGGCCATCGAGTCCAGCCCCCTACCCCAATGGCAGGACCAAGTACTGCAAACTAACAGAGGTTTGCAGCTTATCACAGCGTCAAAGGCAATGTTCCCACAGATCTTTTCCATCCATGTCTGGAATAAATTGTTCTCTGTACACCAAGGCATGTGAAAATGTGCACCCCCAGTAGAAACAGAAAAACCTAGCTGTGGGTGCTCTGCCTGTGAGCTGGGTGGCGTGTGGATCTCTGTGGAGCAGCTGAACAAAGGCCTAGCTTAAGGGAACACTGACCACAGGGTTGAAAGAGGGCTCAGCTGCACTCCACTTCCAGATTGCACTTCAAGAGGGCCCCTCACAGTTAGACTGAGCCTTGTGTTTTTAAATCATTTCCTTATAGTTTGTCTCTTTGTCTCCATAGGATATTTAAGCTGAATAGTGGAGAAAACTTCCTGCAGTGAACTGTATGGCATTAGGCTATGGAATACCCTCCTGGACATCCCACTACTTGAGACTTTTATTTCCAGACAGGATAGAATCATGTT
This sequence comes from Carettochelys insculpta, assembly GCF_033958435.1. Classification (NCBI taxonomy): domain Eukaryota; kingdom Metazoa; phylum Chordata; order Testudines; family Carettochelyidae; genus Carettochelys; species Carettochelys insculpta. The sequence goes on along the minus strand of NC_134137.1, from coordinate 382,218,678 downwards.
GATTAGACTGTAGGGATGTCTACACGAGGAACTAACTTCGAAGTAGCCAGAAGAGAGTCTGCACACATTTCTCCTTACTTTGAAGTTAACTTTGAAGTAGGGAGCCCAACTTTGATGTCCTTATTCCATTCCCAGGAATGGAGTAGTGCCCTACTTCAAAGTTTAACTTTGAAGTAGGATGTGTGTAGATGCTCAACTTCGAAGTTGCTCACTTCGAAGTTATTTTTGTAGTGGAGACACAGCCATAGTAAATGATCCTGCGCTGACACAATAGGAGATGGATGAGATGGGACCTAATGAAATTTATTCTCTAATTTCTGCAGGTCATCTGTTTCCACTTGGTCACTGACATGGAAAAGATTGTAGATTTCCTGTTCCAAGCTTGTTTCATGGTCTCGCCACTGTTGTTCTTGGATGCGGTTATGGAATTACAGAAATGCTGGATTCCTATCCTCTAATCGCTCTCTTTGTCTCTCCATAGAAATGTCTGCGGCTAAATCCTGATGTTCCTGTCTGGGTCTCCAAACAGCGCATTCTCTGCACTTTGAACCACAGCCTGAAGGATGTTCTGAATTATGGGCTCTTCCAGCCAGCCTTCAATGGCAGGGCTGGAAAGTTCCTGGATGAGGAGCGACTGCTGAGGGAATACCCTCTGAATCCAGACACTCCTGTCCCCTACTTGGAGGTATCTAGTTGACTTTTTGACTGACTTACATGGCTTCCATCACTGTTGTGTCCGAGTGTCTCAGAAGTAGTAAAAAAGAGTAACAAAAATCTCTCTTCTTTCCTGACCGGAGTGAAAACATGAATATCCCATCACAATTTGGGCTGGGGTGTGTGTTTGCTTGTTTGAAGACGTTTCAGTGGGTAAGCTAAGTCACAGAAATGAGCTTTACATTTAGTTTTCAGTGAGTTTAGCCTCCTAGTCAGTGTTTGTTTTTGCTGGCAATGGGCTCCACAGTGTTGGTTCTGCTCTGGTAAAAGTTCTGCGTCCTCTGCTCAACAGTTTTATTGCTCCAGTGTAGTGTAGCTGTTGTGGAAAGCCAAATTCATAGTGGGAGAGGGAGTTTGACAGTTAGTTCTCTGTGGGACAGACTCTAACTAGGAGTATCAGGACAGACACCTTGTATTCAATATGTGTTCATTGGAGAGTCTGGAGTAACCAAGTGGGGTGCTTTGATAATGAGTTGGCAGAACCTGTTTAGGCACCCTTTGTGTAATGGCTGCTGGAGATAATTATTATGTACATCTTCATAATGTTTCCTTTTCTAGGACCTCAGTTTAACTCTTTGCTGAACCATGGGGCAGAATTTTTCTTTGGGACTTGTCAGAAAGCATTACTCAGTTAACCCTTATGGACTGTTACAAACAAATTCTGTTATAAAGATTCTGCTGTCTGTTTACAAGAAGGTCTATGAGATCACCTCCGGTGTTAGGCTCTCCCCAGGGTATCCCCTCCTGTGGAAGTTTTCTTGTCCTCTTTGTGTCCTATCTGTAGTAGGAACCCTTCTCCCAGGCTGTCTGAATTCTCTTTGGGCCAGTCCAGGGATATGGACCAGCAAAGGAAATATTGTTGCTATTTGTCATACAGAGGTCATGTTCTTCAGCCTTCCCATGCTCCTTTGATGCCTTCTCCTTGGCCTGATAGGGTCATCTCCATATGGATTCTAGATCAGGCCATTTGGCCCTATTTGTTTCATTTTCAGGGACAATTTCCATTATATACTCCCAAGGTCCAGAGACAAATCTGAGCCTATGAGTTCACCTCTCTAAATTGTTCAGGAAAAGCAGCAGAAGATGAAAGAAGAAGGAGAGAAAATTCACTGGAAAGGTGGTGCAATGGGTTATCTGGGGAAGTGGTGGAATCTCATGTGATTCCATTTCAGGGCTGCCTGAGACCTTTTTAAACCCTCCCCTCCTAGGAGAAGGGGAGGAAGGAGAGCAAGCAAGGGCTACACACACCCAGAGGTTACTAAGCTGGAGGCAGCAGGGGAGTGAGTAGCTTCTGAAACAGCCTTCCCTCCCCACAAGAGAAGGTGAGAAGTCTAAACCCTTCACTCAGGGGCAGGCTGACAGCATGAACATGGCAGACGGGGTGTTTTACCTGAGGCCTATGCTGCCAAAGTGGGGGCAAAGCGCACAGGCTTGCAAGGGGAAGAAGGGGCCTTCTCACAGCAGTTAGTTACCAGGACTTTCTCATGAGTTGTTTTGGTGCTGTAGACATGGGATTGAGATCAGTGGTAACAACTGAGTGAAATTCAGAGTGAAGGGTATTTCAACACAGACTCTAAATGGATTTATGACTGTATTAGAACAGCCTTTGCCACTGATAAGTTGAGCCTCCACATTGCTGAGGATGGGCTGCTTCAGCAGCATGATCTACAGCAGCAACATGGTCTTTGGTTAACATTTTCACTCACCATTGTTCTCTGATGGTGGCTTCTCACTCAAATGCCCCATTTGATAGGGTGATGCGACCATCTCTTTTCAGATGAATTTCTACAGTCCATCCTAGCAGTGCTGGCTAATTACCACGTGCAGGATCCACATATACACACGGGCAAAGAAATAATGGTTACTTACTCTGCAATAACTGATTCTTTAACATGCTCCGCACATGCAGACACCATCAGCTACCCTTTTTTTCCCCCACAGCTCGAAATTTAACATAGGAGCCCTAGGTGGTTGTCTATATTTTGTGCCCTTGGTAGGGGAAGAGCAAGGGTGTGCACAATGCATGCGCCTCTGCAATTGGCACTTTTGGCAAGAGCATGCCAAACTCCTGCGCATAGATATGTGTGCACCATGGCTAGGACAGACAGCATACCTTGAAGAAACAGTGTTACTGTGAGGTAAACTAACTGCTATAGAAGACGGTTACCAATAACTAAATATGAATTCCATAGGTTGGATAGCCTCTAGGGCTGACAAACGTTCCCCTCCCAGTTCTCCCTGCAGGATCATAAAACACACTGCAGTGGATCATAAATTATCCTGAGTTTCCCTAGGTATTTTTCCTTCCTCAGAAGTTGCCAATGCTTGTTGCTGTCACAGGTGGGAATTAAATGAACTATGAATCTGATCTAGTCTGCCAGTTCCTATGTTCTGTGCCTGAATTAGACAGGGATTGAATCTAGCTCAGTTCTACCTATTATTTCAGCAGGCGTCTCTGGTTTCTGGGGACAGAGCACGGGCCTTCTTGCTTACTATCTACAGTGCTTTGTCCATTTGGGGATCAAACAGAGCCTTACTCCTTAAAGGAGGTAATGTGAAACAATATTTACGAGGCATAAATGTTTTAAAATCAGGCCTGGCTAATTTATACCCAAGAGACCAAAAAAATTGACTGAAGAGGTCTTTGGCCTGCTGATATTAATTTGTAATGTATCTTGAATGCTGTGAAGATTCCAGAAGACTGGAAGAGTGCCACTAATGTGCCAATATTCAAATAGGGCAAGTGGAATGACCCCAGTAACTATAGGCTGGCCAAATAATAGAAAATCGGATATAGGAATCAATTGATAAAGGATAAAAAAAGTACAACTAATGCCAGTCAACGTGGTTTTGTGGAAAATTTAATCTTGTCAAACAAATGTGATTTCATTCTTTGAGATTACAAGTTTGATTGAAAAAATAATTGTGTAGATGTAATAGACTTGTGTAAAGTGTTTGATTTAGTATCTCCTGACATGCTGATTAAAAATTAGCCCAATACAGTATAAACAGAGCACACATTAAATGGATTAAAATCTGGCTAAGTAGTACCTCAGAAAGTAGTTTTCAGTGGTGAATCATCATCCTATGGGGCTGCGATATTCTACAGAGATTGGTACTAAGTCTGATATTCAGTGTTTTCATCACTGATTTCAAAGTAAATATAAAATCCTGGCTCATACTATTTGCAGATCTCCCAAAGTGGGCAGAGTACAAATAATAAGGATAGGATGGTCAAACAAAGGGATTAGGATTGTTTTAGGCAGTCATAGTGGGTAAGCAACTGAATAAGAGCTCGTAGTGCAGAACTCTGGCAAAAAGAGCTGTTGTGATCCTTGGATATACAGACAGGGGAGTAGTGAGTAGAAGGGTGTGGATTTTAACCATAGATATGGTACTGGTGAGATTGATACTGGGACCATCGTGGATAGTTCTATGAAAACATTTGTTCCATGTGCGGCTGCAGTGAAAAAAGCTAACAATGTTAGGAACCGTGGTAGTGCTTCCAACCCTCCCACTTCCCCTGGGAGTCTCCTGGAATCAGGCGCTATCTCACGGAGGCTACTGCAGCCAATCTGGGAGATTTTCAGCCACTGAAAGTCCAGTGGCACAGCAGGGCTAAGGCAGGTTCTGTGCCTGTCCTGGCCTCCCTGTTGCTCCCAGAAGTGTCTGGCACATCCCTGCAGTCCCTCGCCCATGGGGTCAAAGGCTCTGTGCATTGCCCCTCTACAAACACCAACTCTGCAGCTGCCATTGTCTGGGAATAGGGAGCTGCATCCAGGGAGAGCTGTGGGGGGCAGTGCCTGCAGGAAGTGGCAGCATGTGGAGCCATGTGACCACCCCAAGGGCCACAGGGACATACTGACTGCTTCCAGGAGTGGAGCAGAGCCAGGGCACGCAAGGAACCTGCCTTAGCACCCTCTGTGCTGCCACCTAAGGTAAGTGCAGCCTGGCCGGAGCCAGTTCCCCCTCACCTTCTCCCACAGTCCAAATCCCCATCCAGCTGTGAACCCCCTGTCAAGAGCCCACCCCCCAATGTACCCCCAAACTCCTGCCATAACCCTAGGCTCCCTCCTGGAGTAGCACCCCACACTCCTTCCCACAGTGCCACCTCCTGTTGCAGGCTCAGCCCAAAGTCTCTTCCCACACGCAAAACCCCTAGGCCCCATCCCAGAGTCTGCACCCCCCTGCCAGAACTCCAGCCCTTTTCCAGCCTTGTGAATGTGAGTGAGCCTGGGGATTGCAAATGATGTAGGGAAGGGGAATGGAGTGAGTGGGGCATTGCCTTGGGGCGTGGCGAGACGGGGTGTGGGCAAGGGTAGATGAGTTTGTGTGATTAGAAGAGTTGGCAACCTTAAACCATTAGGAAATAGATAATAAGACAAAAAATATCATAACGTCACTGTATAAATCCATGCTACGCCCTTGAATACTGAATGCAGTTCTCATCACCCCATCTCAAAAAAGTATATTGGAATTAAGAAAGAAGCAGAGAAAAGAAACAAAAATAATTAAGAGTACAGAACAGTTTTCACGTGAGGAGAGATTAAAGGGACTGAGACTGTTCAGATTCAGAATGAGACAGAGGTCTGGGGATTACAGTAGTTGATAATCTGGATATGAGTCAACAGTGAGCCCTTGTAGCCAAGAAGGCTAATGGTATATTGGGGTGCATTAGGAGAAGCATTTCCAGCAGATCTAGAAAAGTTTTTATTCCCCTCTACTCGGCTCTGGTGAGGCTTCCTCTGGAGTACTGCATCCAGTTTTGGGCCCCCCAGTATAAAAAGGATGTGGATGCACTGAAGAGGGTTCAGCGGAGGGCAAAGAAAACAATTAGGGGTCTGGAGCATATGACCTATGAGGAGAGTCTGAGTGATTTGGGCTTATTTAGTTTGCAGAAGAAAAGACTGTGGGGTGATTTGATAGCAGTCTTCAACTTTCTGAAAGGGGGCTCTAAAGAGGATGAAAAGAGACTATTCTTAGTGGTGACAGATGACAGAACAAGGAAGAATGGTCTGAAGTTACAGAGGGAGAGGTGTAGGTTGGATATTAGGAAAAACTATTTCACCAGGAGAGTGGTGAAGTACTGGAATGTGTTACCAAGAGAGGTGGTGGAATCTCTGTCCCTAGAGGTTTTTAAGTCCCAGCTTGACATAGTCCTGGCTGGGATGATTTAGTGGGGGTTGATCCTGCTTTAGGCAGGGGGCTGGACTAGATGACCTCCTGAGGTCCCTTCCAGCCCTAGGATTCTATGATTCTACGAAAATCATGACTGGTGTGGAGAAAGTGAATAGAGAAGTCTTAACTATCTCTTTCGATAACACCCAATGAAATTAATAGGTAGAAGATTTAAAACTAACACAAGGAAGTACTTATTCACACAATGCACAGTCAACAGATGGAACTCACTACCATGGAATGTTGTGAAGACCAAAAACATAACAGGGTTCCAAAAAAGTTAGATAAGTTCATGGAGGATAGGCCCAACAGTGGATAATAGCCAATACTCCAGGTGTCCGTAAGTGCAATTTATCTGACTTGGTAAATTGCACTTGAAAAAAACACTTGATAAATTGCCATGTTGTATTCATTTCTTCTGAAGTGTTTGGCACTGGTCAGTGTTGGAAGATGGGACACTGGCCTAGATGGACCATTCGTCTGACCCATTATGGCCATTCTTAAGTTATGGTGTTCACCTGGTAAGAAGCTTGTTGGAAAAACTGGAATGAGTTCAGAAAAGACCTACAAAACTTATTCTAGGGCTGGAAAAAACAATTTACAGCGAGAGACTTAAATACCTCTGTGTGGTTAGTCTATTAAAAAGAAGATTGCAAGGTGACTTGATTATACTGTCTATGTACACTTTATGGGGAGAAAATACCAGGACACTTCAGTCTACTGGAGAAAGGCAGAATCAGTGCCTAGAACCTGAAGTCAGTCAAATTCAAACTGGAAATAAAGCACAGATTTCCAACACTGCAGGAGATTAGCCCCTGGTGCAAATAACCAAAGGAAGTGGTGGATATTTCATCTCTTCACATCCTCGGATCAAGACTGGATGCCATTCTTGAAGAGATACGCTAGCCAAATAAAAGTTATTTGCCTCAGAACAATTTTAACTGAAAGAATTCTATGGCCTGTGAATTACAGGGGATCAGACTAGATTGTCTGATGGTCCCTTCTGGACCTAAAGTCTGTACAAACCAAGGCTGTTGAAATGTGAAATGGCCTGGGATCTAAAATAATAGAATCATAGAAGCACAGGGCTAGAAAAGACACTGTCCTGCCCCTTGTACTGTGGCAGGACCAAACAAACCTAGACCTTTCCTGTTAGTCCTGATAGTTTCCTGACTGATAGCCAGTTCTTAAAAACCTCTCATGATAGGAATTCCACAAGCTCCCTGGGAAGCCTGTTCCAATACTTAGCTGCCCTTAGAGTTAGAAAGTTTTCTCTAATGTCTGACCTAAATCTCATTTTCTGTAGATTAATCCCATTGCTTCTTGTCTTACCTTTAGAGGACATGGAAGACAGTTGATCACCATTCTCTTTTTGTAACACCCTTTAACATATTAGATGTCTGTTTATTTGGTTCCTCTTTCAGTCTTCTTTCCCCAAGGCAAATACAAGCTCTGCACTAAAAGGTTAGCATGACCCAACTACGTCATCCAGAGGCATGAAAAATGCATACCTCTGAGCCGGTTTAGTTAAGCTGACCTAGCTTTTGGTGCAGACAGTACTAGACTGGTGGATGAATTCTTCTGTTGACTTTGCTACCACTTCTTGTGGACATGGATTAACTACAGTGACAGGAGAACACTTCCTGCTGCTGCCCTGAGTGGCTAACTGAGGTGTTCTGGTGGCACAGCTTCAGGGGTTTAAATGTAGATGTAGTGTAATATGCACAGTTTTCGCTTAAAACTTTCCTTATAGAACAGGTTTGCTAAATCTTTAATAATCTGTATTGTTCTCCTCTGGACTCTCTCCAGTTTGGCCATATATTTCTTCAAGTGCATCACCCAGAGCTGTACAATGTACTCCAGCTGAGGCCTCACCAGTGCTGCTAAGAGCAGGATGATTAACCTGCATCTTTGGTCATGTCTACTGTGTGAGCTGCAAGTGTGGTGTTCCTGCCCAGGTACATCTACTTGGAGTAGATCAATGAGTGTAGTCATGGCAGTGCAGGCAGGGCAACAGTGGCACAACTGAGCTGTACCTAGAACATACCCACCAATTTCAGGCAGGTTTGTACCTGGCACAACTCAGCTGGGCTTTGGCTGATGCTGCCTGTGCTACCAGAGCTGCACTGCTATATATACCTGTACCAGCTCTTGTTGAACTACTATGAGTGTGTGCACAAGAACTGGGGAACTACACCTTTAACTTCCCGCGTAGACCTACCCTTGCATACAACAATCCAGTTAATAAGCACAAGAATATTACTTTTTTCCTCAACTGCATTACATTGTTTGCTCCCATTCAGTGTGTGGTCCATTATAATCCAGAGACCCTTTTCAGCAGTGTTGCTGCCTAGGCAGTCCTTCCCTATTTTGTATTTGTGCATTTGATTTTTTTTCCTTCCGAAGTGAAGTACTTTGCACTTGTCTTTATTGAATTTCATCTTGTTGATTTCAGACCAGTTCTCCAATTTGTCAAGGTCATTTTGAATTCTAATCCTGTCCTCCAAAGTGCTTGCAACCCCACCCAGGTTGGTGTCCACACACATTTTATAAGCATATTCTCCACTCCATTATTCAAGTCATTAATCAAAATATTGATTAGCACTGGGTCCAGGAGTGACCCAAATAGGACCCCACTAGATGTGTTCTCCCACTTTGATAGCAAACCATTCATAATTGCTCCTTGAGTACGGTCTTTAAGCCAGTTTTGCCCTCACTGTATAGTAATTTCATCGAGACCACATCCCCTTGTATTACCCTTGACATTTATTCAGCTTTTGTGTCTGACCAGCTTTCCTTGCCTTCTCCTCTCCAGTTCCGGTACAAGAGGCGTGTGTACACACAGAGTCTGCTGGATGACAAGCAATTTGCCAAGCTCCACACAAAGGTAAGACTGGACTCTAGCCTCAGGGGAACTCAAAGTCCTGATAGCATAGTCCATATTGACAGCAGCTCCAGGTAAGTCATAATCTGTATCAAAGAATCTCACTGGCAAAGAGAGCCTTGCAGAAGAAGAGATCTGTGTGCATTCCATACTGCCTCCTTTCACAGACCTCAAAATCTATCCTAAAAATGTGCTTTGGTTGCCAAGGGCTGATTTGTGTTACTTAGCAATCTGAGCCGAAGGCCCCCCATGGAACTGTGGGTGGAAGCCCACCTTTGTGACACTGAGCTGGTTACGTACCCTCAGCAATCAGATGTGCAGCTGGATTGAGTTCTGACAGAGGGGTCAGGGCTAAGCCTCCCCTGGGATGGTAAGGCTGGGAGAAACACATGATGGGCCAGCTGCAGAGTTGCTTTATTCACTGCCATTGATGAGTCACTGCATACCAGTACAGCACAATGGCATACATTGACAAGCTCCCTTCCTCTCCCACAGCACTCACTGCAGGGCTTCTCTGTTTCACATACAGAAACAGTATTGCACTGCTTTGGTCTCCGGCTTTAAGCTATGTGTACATTATTAGGACAGGTGAGTTGGATTTTTTGGGGGAATAGTCACCTACCATGAACTAAGTTCAAAATGGAGACAACTTTAGTGAAAAGAGCAAAAGCATTTTTGTGGTTGTTTCCTGGAAGGGCCTGTACTTTCTAAGCCTCCACTTCAGCACACTGCAGAAAATTGGTGTGAATAGGTTGGCAGGTAGGTGTGTGTTTGAGAGAGAGAGAGAGATTTCAGACAGTAAACTGGAAAGAACTCTTTTTTTTCTTTTTTTAAGGAACTTTGCTAAAACTAGCATATGCTCTTCTTGACAGTTCTGTACAATTCAGATTGAGCAGCTGGGGATCGAGAGGAGAAGGCAGCACAGTCATGCCCTTTCAGTTCTGACCACTCAGTCTGCCATGTGGTCATGGCGTAAAAATGGTGATGGCAAGTGACCTAGGACTAGGCATGTCTTGTCTGATTCTACTGACCAGGACACTGGGGCTTGATTCTGTGACTTGCTTTCTATTGCCAGAAACTCCAGGGATGATAGCAGAGAGGACTGGGGTTTCTTCAGGCTTTTTCTAGGATCAGGCTCTGACTCCCAGGGCAGGGATACACCTCTTGTCACCAGAAAACAGGGACTCTCATCCACCAAAGCCAGGGGATTCAAACATTAAAGCATTGATACCCCTTCTTCCCCTTGTGCCTGACCATCCCTTTGCCTGGTCAAGGTATCCTTAGTGGTTGTTGACTTGTGTAGTGGTAGTGCATAATGACCCAATCTGGGTCAGGCTCAGTTGTGTTGGATCCTACACAAGGACACTGAAAGACAGGATTTCCTGTTCTCAAGGGTTTAATTGGAAGCAAGATTCAATCAGCAAGTATGAGAAACAATGGATGATAAAGGAGGAATGAGGATTCACTTCCTGTGGGAAGGTCCCCAGCTCCAGAGGTTAGCTGTGTATATAGCTTGTCTGATGGTTCCAACACATTTGAAAGTATTAAACTTGTAAATAAAGTATGAGCTACTTCAGACTCCTGTAGTCTGGCCATTAGTAAGGTCTGATTTTTTCATAAGCAGCGTGGGAGAGGAATGTAAGGACAAGAGGTTAGTGGCTTTATGGAGAAGCTCATGATGGGTGTCCCATATATAGGGAAAGAGAAAAGGGAGGATATGGGTGTGAGATTTCCCTCATGCCATCATTTGATCCTGACCTACCTGGAGCAGGATCTTTTGTTTTTCCTGTCAGGCATAGACTCAGGTCTACCCAAGCTGGGGCTGCCTTGAGCCATCGCCAGGCGCAGAGTGTCACCCTCTGCAGCTGCCAGTACTGTTACCATGTGAAGTGGGAAAATGTATTAGTAATGCAGTGTGGAATTTCCTTCAGACACAGGCTATATGTCCCTGTTTATTCCTCAGTACTCATGGCAGTGCTGGAGTCTGATATTCGGCTTTAGGATTCCTCAATTCAACTCCCAGCAAAATTCCTCAGGGCAGTAATGTTGGAAACTTTGCTGCTGACGTATGCTGTCGGACACAGGCGCAGAAAAGGGTCAGCTGATCTGTACAACAGCAGCAGCTAAATGGGAGAAACTTTGAGGAGATAATTTTCTTTCTGCTTACAATCTCCCCTAAAGGTTTATCCTTCCAGATGGGACTCGCTATATACCCTTCCATTAGCCTTTGCAGGGTTGCCACAACACAAGACTGTCCCTGTGGAGTAATATAAGATACAGATTTGTGTGCTGTGAGTATCATGACATTTGACACAAGAAAGTCCGTGTAATGGACACCAGTGTTCCACACCCTCCTAATGACAGGGAATTCAAGTCACTGTTGAATGGCACTAGTGGATATGCAGCTTGAGGACCTTGTTTTCAGAAAGGGAGAGGGGCCTGAGGACTAGTGTATATTGGATGGGCATCTGAGCCTGTGTGCAAGATACTACCCTCAAAGATATACGGAGAATGACATAGGTGCTTTTCTTTGCAGTCAAATCACTATTAAAATAATCCCTTTGTGTTGGGTTTTCTTTTGTTCCCCAAACTGCATTGAACCTGTGCCTTATTGTGCAGATGGTGCAATGCAAAGAGTAGCTGAGCCTCCAGTCCCACCTGACTTCTGTGGGGAAGATGCTGACTTGTGCATTTAATTTAGTTAACTTTTTCTTGTGTTATTTGTTGCATTCATTGATGTCACAGTGAGATCACAAGACTTAGGCAACAAAAGAGAAACCCACACCCAGCAGCCAAAAGGAGAGATTGTTCCCTGTGAGGGACAGAGAAATACAGTGGCAAAGAGAGAGGAGGAGGCTATCACACAGTGAGACAAACTGTGTGTGTGTGACATGCACGCCTGCTGCTCATTGGAGAGGAGACAGTCCTGAAAGCCAGTGCTGGTGTAACTTGTCCCCTCGGCACAGACTGCTGCTGCTGCTTTACTGGGAGAGCATGTGGAACGTGTGCGTGTGCAAGCTCTACACCCTGGTCTGGAGCCTGAGACAGGGACTGAGAGAAGGGAGTGAGAAAGGAGAGGGACACAGGAAGGGACATGGGCTCCTTCCTAGGAAGAAAGCTGACGGAGCAGAAAGACAAAAGGCAAACTTCAGGGGCCAGCAGGTCCAGAGTGAAAAGCAAGGTACCCTCTGCTTTCATCCTCATCTCCTCTGTTGTTCTCCCATTTACAGCCTTGGCCATCACTCCCTCTGTGAGTAGGGTTGCTGTTTGTTGATGCCAGGATGTCCCTCAAGCGCTGTGTGAGTGCCATTGCGGTTGATGGATGTGTAGGATCTCACAGGAACACCGGATGCAGGGGAAAGATTTTGCAGTTGCAAACCACTTTTTGTGGACTATCTTTGAGACCTGTCTCAGGGCAGTTTATTTCCCTGTAATGTGACCATTGGTATGCAGTTGCCAACATTTCTAAGCAAACCGGTGTGTATAATTATACTCCTTCCTTTGTGTGGGTTGGAGTATCAGTTTTGAGACTATTTTCCTTGTGAAAATGGATGCACATGGCTGATTTTTTTGGGCACAGTGCACAGTATATAGTTCTCTGAGGACAGTGACATGAATTGATTCTACATGGCTTGTGATGCTGTAGAGTCTTGTGCTGTGGTGCATAACATATTGCTCGAGGAAATTGTTTTCAATACTATAAGAGATTTTTCCCTTTTCTTAGTAGAGTACAAGAGAATGCATCCCAATAGCCAGCCACATTTGGCATTACAAAGTGTGTGTGAAAAAGTAAAGGAGGATTCTTGTACTCTGTTTTTATTTTCACTGAGTTTTGATCACATCTGTGCTCCTGGCTGTAGTTTTCTCATGGCAATAATGATTAGGCTATGTCTGGAGGTAAGGTAGGTAGGTGTCTTTCATGGTACTGGAATTTGAAATTCTCTCTTCAACAAAGCTATTATGGCTGTTGGTTGGGGTGTTGAGGATTTTTCTTGGTATGAGTACAGACTGGTGACATTTTGATGATGCTTAGTTTAGTTTTAAAACTTACCTTGTGTATGCTGATAACCTTTTGATAAATGAGCCATATTTATGCTGGATTGTCTTCTGACCATTCTTGCCAACTCTTCTCAATTTTATTACTAGTTTTTTATTTTTTTGAACATCCAGCTCCCAGTTTCATATGATTATGTGAGAACATCTGCTTCCATTTCAGAACAAAGCAAGTATTAGTTTTTGTGGTCACAGAGAAAAGCCTGAAAATGTGAACTGTAGTATTCAGAAACCAAAAGACAAATGGAACTAATATAGTTAATTTTTTTTAAAAAAACTCATCATTTAAGCCACTCTCTTGGCTTTTGGTGCCTGATTCATACCCCCAAAAGCTTTGTTTTGACAATACTGAGGACTGTGGTTTTGTGACAGTCTGTTTGTGATGTATCAGCATGCGGTACAAGAAGCCACTATACATAAAAACACAAAAGATTGGAAAGAGTTCTGCCATTGGGGTTCTGGGCAGCTGGGAAGGGCTGTGATCATGTCAGGCATTTGTCCAGATGCAGGTGGAGAGAGAGAGGATGAAGTCTCCTTGGCGATGCTTAGGTCTGTAGTTTCTTAGAAATTCTGTCCTGCTGTTTGTCTGAGGAGCTGAGAGGCCTGTTCACCTAGATGGCGAGAGATCTTTGGGCTCAGTCTTATCTAGCCTCACACTGGTGCCCCCTGTTCTAACAGAGAGAATCGAGAGAAAGCTAGCGGGGGAATAAAGGCCTCCCAGGTGAGCATCCCTTGCTGTTATTTAGCATTTATTATCTGTATTGCAACAGTGTCCAGAATGCCTAGTGGAGATTAGATACACTCCTAATCAAATCCTGCCCCTGCCCCAAAGGATTTGTAATCTGACAACAAATGCAAGAAACAAGTGTTAAGGTATTGAGGTAGAAGTGAGGGCAAGGGTGACAGGAAGGCAAGTAACCCAGGTACAGGAAATTAAACTACCTAAACTGTGGACAATTAGCAGGGTTGAGGCTTTTTTACATGTAATAAGATACTTGATGTTAGTCACCCAGACTGCCTCTCTCAAAATCTTTTTACATGTACACCCTTTCCACATGTACCACTTTCTCTGAGCCTGTAACAATTTTCCCCCTATGTCTGTGAAGGAAATATCTCTGGCAGACCTTCCCTTGGACATCTAGAAGCATAACATCACAGTACACAGATGTGTTAATTTGTTAAAGGAGTTTCACCTCTAGGTTCAGAGTTTTCATACTCTGTGCTTTACAATACACTAATTGGATAAGGCAGATGCTTTATACCATGTGAGACATAGCCCTACTGAGGCATGCTGTATGATATACTCCTGTTGCAGTTAACTAAAAGTAGTCTTTTTCCACAGCCTGAGTCCTGATAAATGTAGCCAGCTTCCATCTCATAATAAATAAGTAAAAAGATACTGTGAAAACTCCTATTGTATCACAACTAACTTCACCTACAGAAATGTGTGTGCCTCTGGGGCAGAAGGCAGCTGCTGTTTAACAACAGTGTTAATGTGCCTGTTTAGGTCAGGAAGTGAAGGACAGTTCTGCATCCAGCTGAGGTAATGGTGGGTGAAGGGAGATGGGTCAGTAGAATGTACTTAGCTGAGTTAGAAATTGACTGGGATATCAGCGTTAATGCTCTGACTCCTGCCAAAAAGTACTACGGGTTGCTAATGTACATGTGTGGTCAGGGACGTGGGGATTGATCGCTGCTGCTTGCATCATTCTTTGGTTGTGACAGCAGGCGAACACTATGCTGGGATGTTGGGGTTAGTTCTAACACCAAGGGAAACTGCTCACTTAGACATCCATACTACCAGCTGTTGTCCAGCCCCCCTCGCCACTGTGCGAGCCTTGTGTTTCATACAGATTCAGAGCAGACAGTTCTTCCACTGAGTTACTCACACCATTCCTTGTGACACACTTGTCTTTTACACTGTGCAGAGGCCTTTACTGACTCAGAAACAAGAGGTCCCCTACCAGAGTCAACTGTACCATTCTCTTTATCACAGCACCAGGCTGGAGCACAAAGTCAGAGGAGAGCACTGTCAATGGATTCTAGACAAATCTTGACCCTCCTTGGCACACACAATTGGTCTGGATCACAGCCCAAGTGGTGGTCTGGCTTCAGGTCTCCAATTCCAGTTTGAGATGCTTCATACAAGGTCAGAGAATCATTCACTGGGCCTCTTAAGATAACAATTAACCCCTCTTCGCATGTGTCTGAAAATTGATTATCTGACATCGTGTGGTAGGAATCAGTGAAATTCCCGTTTGTTGATGTCCACCAGTCTGTGTGGAACCCCTCAGATCATTGGTATTTCAATGGCTTTCTGCAAACAATTGGAAGTGTAATCAAATGGCACCCCACTTCTCCATGCTCATGAGAGTTGGTTGCTTTTCTTACAGTTCCTGTCACCATTCAGAGCAAACCAAACACTGAAAAAGATTTTCTATTATTCTGAATTTGCTCCTAAGCCACAGGAAGACTTTGAAGCGGAAGCCTCCAAGTGTGCTGTATGTTAAGGGAATATCATCTTCTCATCTTCATAAAATATGGCCCTGCGCCTAGCTCCATGGTGCTTTCCAGCCTCATGCTGAATAGTAAGTGACATTGGAGTCATTTCTCTATAAGGCAAATATTTCATTTATTTTCTTTCATTTCAAGGGAGAGAGGCTTCACTCCCTTGAACTATTTCCTCTCAAGGAGATTTTTTCTGGAGGCTGTTGATTTTTCTTGTAATTTCTTACTAATGGAGGATAATGGACTACAGAACAATAGGCTGCCAGCTGGACAGTTATGACTCCCCACCCTCCCTCACAAGCACATTCCAGAGGCTTAACCTCATTCCCACTTCTGTAAACGTACCTCAGACTTGCTTAGCGAAATCATCTCCTGGCACTGAGCATTGTGGGTACTGATATGCAGCTTGCACTGAGGCATGAGAAACTGCGCCTTGTAATCATGTTAAGAGGATCTGGAGTCAGAGGTTTCCAGTGGCTAGGAGTTCTGAATGGCAGTATTTTGGGGTCTCTTCAAGTCACAGCCTTGCACATAATGAAACAATCCTAAAATTCATAGATTGCAAGGCTTTATGTAACCATTGTGATTATGTAGTCTGGCCTCCTGTTTAACACAGGCCATAGAAATGCCACAAAATACAGTAAACTGTCCTTTAACTGGTGTTCACTAAACCAGTACTCTCAGATAACAACCACTGACACCAGGCACTATTCCTGGTACCTGGGTTTCCTCTTCCAGGGAAGATGCGGCACTGGGATCCGCTTAACCACAGCAGAGACAGGTGGCCAGACCAAACACCCCTGTCCCACACTGCGTGGCAGCACAAGCTGAGGCCTGCTGCTGGGAGCAGCTTAATCCCGGTGACTGGCAGGGAGTGCAGCAGAACGGGTAGCCAGAGCACAATGATCCAGCTGCCGCTTCCCCACTGCTGCCTGTGGTAACACAGGACACGGCCAGAGCT
Source organism: Carettochelys insculpta (assembly GCF_033958435.1). Lineage (NCBI taxonomy): Eukaryota > Metazoa > Chordata > Testudines > Carettochelyidae > Carettochelys > Carettochelys insculpta. The sequence continues at coordinate 382,202,380 of NC_134137.1, read as the reverse complement.
GCTGGAAGCACAGAGTGGGTTGCACTGGTAGAGGCGCGGTGCCCAGGGCTCGGGGAGGGGAATGTTGGAACAGTGCAGACCCCAGATGGCGAAGGGATCCTCTCCATTATTCAGAATATTTAAATATCCAGCAGTCTTCCAGTCCTGAGGCTGCCAGAAATTCCTAAGATATATGTGTTAAAAAAGCATCCAGTCTTGATTTAAAGTTGTGTGTCGTAGAGAATCTACCAGAAGCCTAGTTAAATTGTTCCAATAGTTACTTATTCTCACTGTTTTATGGTGTATTTTATTTCTAGTCTGAATTTGTCTTCAACTTCCAGTCAGCTGATGGTGGTGTATTTTTCTTCACTAGATTGGGGCATAAATATTTGTTGACTGTAATTAAGTCATTCATTAGCCATCTCTTTTTTAAGCTAACTAGGTAGACCTAAGCTAACTAGTTAGATCTTAAGAAGTGGGTCTGTCCCACGAAAGCTCATCAACTAATAAATTATTTTGTTAGTCTTTAGAGTGCTACATGATTGCTAGTTTGTTTAGGTAGACTCAACTAGCTCAATTATTATAAAGAAGGTTTTCTTATCCTTTAATCATTCTTATGGCTCTTCTCTGAACCCGCCCCAGTTTGTTGGGATCCCTCTTGACTTATGGACACCAAGACTAGGCACAACATCCCAGCAGCTGTTCGTATCAATGCCAAATACAGAGGTAAAATAGCATCTTTCGTGCAGAAGTTGGAGATAGAAAACTTTACTGGGTCCATCTAGGTCCTTTCCTGGAAGCTAAGGCAGAATTTTCCCAATACAGCATTCCTTATTGTGCTGGCTATAGGGAAAGGTGATGTTTGCTCACAGGCCTTATCAAGTTCCCCTGCAGTCAAGAGCTGGAGTATCAACCTCAAGTCAGATTGTTGAGAACGAGGGCACAAGGTCACCCACAAAAGCTCACCTAATAAATCATTTTGCTAGTCTTTAAAGTGCTACTTGACTGCTTTTTGTTTTGATAGTGTATAGACTAGCACGGCTCCCTCTGTTACTATTCCCCATCTAGTGGTGAGTTCTGAACTTAATTTCATCAAGCAGTTATTGAACGTACACTCGTCAGGTGCTATAATAGCCTAACAGTGGAGTCACTGACAGTCCCCCTGGGCTCTGTCACGTAATTTATCTTGTCACCTAGGCAAGTTTGCTTTTGAAATCACAGCAATATTCAGTATCAGAGAGCTTGCCGTGTTAGTCTGTATTTTCAAGAACAACAAGAAGTCCTGTGGCACCTTATAGACTAACAAATATTTTGGAGCCTAAGCTTTTGTGGGTAAAGACCCACTTCATCAGATGCATGCAATATTCAGGTTACTTCCAATCCCAAGAGATTAGTCATTTGCCCAAGCCAACTGCACCTTACCTCTTACACCAAAGACAGCACTTGTAACAAGCCTTTAATAAACTATATACAAATTTATTAACAGGAAAAGGAAACCAGAGAGTAATTTATAAAGTTAAAGCAGGTAGGCATAATACATAAATTAGTTACAATAATAACTTTACAAAAATAAGACACTTCTGTGATAAGCACGCTCTGTATGTCCTTTAGGATTAATTTAGGCTAAACATTGGGGATTTTTTTTCTGATTTCTAGTAATCTCTGCCTCTCAGAATCCAAGCAGCTATGAAATACAGTTCCTCCTGTACTGGGGTTTTTAATTCCCTTCCTGGTTCTGCTTGGAGTTGCAAAGTCCAGCTGGTGGGATGAATCCTCTTGCAAAACTCATCTTCATGCAGATGGGAAGAGAAAACTGTGAAGTCTTTTGTCTTCTTTCATGTTTTGCTCCAGATTGCCTGGTGTTGATGGGCCTTTCTTTTCAGGTAGGTTCTAACACCTGCTGTTGGAGAAAACATTCCATATGAGTTAATTTCTCTCTCCTTGGGAGATTTAAATGGTTACAGAGGCAATCCAGATAGATAGCTTTACGTTCCACTCTGGGATACAGATGTTAAGTGAGAATAGTGCAGGCTGCTACTCACAGGCATTCAATAAAGTCTAACCATTAAACGTATTCTCCGTCGTGTTTGTGTGCTGGTGCTTGCTGGTGCTGTGTACCAGCAGCTCAGCAGCCTCAGCTGTGGGATTGGCGGGGGGTGGGGAGAGGCAGCTGGTGGACTACCTGCTCCTTTTTTGTTGTTGTTACAAAATAAGCACTGCTTATACTTATAATTCTAATATCTGTTTTAACAATACTAAGACCTTGGTGAACCAGACTGATTGCAGCTTGGTCTTTGTTCATATTCCATTGAGACATGGTGACCGTGGCTTGAGCTGGTACCTGCTCTGCTAGGATCACATATCTTGTAAATCACATTCATCTGAGCAAGTAGAAACACTTTCTAACCTCAGTTTGTTATTCCCAGCACAAAGTCCAAGGCTCAGTTCCTTTTCTCTCACTCCCATTGTGTGAAACTGGCCTGTTGGAAGTGAGGAATGCAGATCCAAAGGCAACCACAGCCCTATGATAACCTTCCAACTAATCTTACACTGTAGGAAACTTTGCTTCTAGGGTAACTTTTGGATAAAGGACAGGCATTGTGAGACAATCACAAAAGCTTTACCTCCTGTCAGTTCTGCTTTATCCAATGACTCCATGTTCCAGCATAAAAGAACAATGTGGGTGATGGTCTCTGGACAAGCTGCCCTGTTATTTTTTAATGTAAGGGAAGACCAGGTGGGAGTTAACTATCCAAATATGACTCAGACTGTGGTTCATCAACACATAGAAACACAACATTAGTTTAAATTGGCTTAAAACAGATGGTCAGGCAAACTTTCTTTGTGGACATTGATTTTGGTTTAAACCTTGCTTCTATCAGCTTAGCATACCCAAAAATGATTTAATTAAACTGGTTTAAAAATCAGACGTGTAGTTAACCAGTTATTTGTGTAGACCAGGTCTTTTTCTTCTCTTGTGCACAGAACCACTCCCTTGAGTTTACACTCATATAAGAAACAAAAGATGCTCCAATGCCAAAAATTACCAAGTGGATAGGTGCACAATGAGGCCTACATCATAATTAAGAGTGAAGGCCAAAAACAGGTGATGATAAGGGAGAGTTGTTTGCACCAGAATATGATAGGCGTTGAATGCAAAATATATCTGTGACTTGACTTTCCTTCAGTAAGGTTTTCACAAAACAAAAAAGAGAATGCTGTACTATATTTAAATACTCTGATATTTCATAGATGGGAATATATAACTACTTTGATAATCAGACAGATAAGGCAGATAAAATCAATTAGATTATATAGGAGGTGGATTAGGAAGTTGTCAGGCATGATATCCAGTCACTTCCAACTACGAAAATCAGATGAAGTAGCATCCAGGAATCTTCATCCAAAAAGGCACCTCGTTATCTTGTTTTCATGGGTTAAAGTCCAGTAATGCAAGAATGCTGATGGCACCACAGTAAAATTGCTGCTCAGCCTCAAACACATCCTGTGATTTAAGATATTTGCAGAAGAATTATGATATGGTCTGTGGTGCACCAAGGGACTGATCTGTGGTCTGTTTGTAGGTGTCTGTGAAAATAAGGAGGGAGCAAAGACAGAACTCCAGAAAGAGGCAAAGCCAAGCCCCAGCCTCCACCTTGAACCAGTCAAAGCCAAACCCCTTTACTGCATGCACTTTCTTGGTGCTGCTTTGGGGGAGGAGGAGGATGCAGCAGTTCTTGGGTGCTCACAGGAAGATGGTATGATTCTAGGCGCAGTAAAAAAATTTAGACAGTGCTCTCCCCTGTAGCCTGCTTGGGAGACTCAATTCTAGAGACAATGAAGCAGCTTGAGGTCTTCTGCAAGTTTACCTCTCACCCAGTGTGCAGGACAGATATTGGTTGCTAGTGTGAAATGTCGGGCCTGCTGCCTTTTGCTGTCATGGTTAGAAGTGGGATAGAGAGGTTGGAGCAGCAGGTTGACAACAATGAGGTGGGAGTGGTTATGGAGTTTGGCAGGTATTGCTACCACACTGGTGACTAGGACTTTCTTTGAATCCATGCCTTGAAACAAGAGATGTCTTTCTGAAAGTGACTGGATTGGTTCCTGGGTCCATTGGTTAAATGACAAAGGGAAACTGGAGCACAGAGTAGATCTCTGAGCTGTGGCTCAGTTAGAGAGAGGAAAAAGGGCAGAATCTGAAAGAACAGTGTCCTATAACCGTGTTCTGATGAATATGAGGCAGCAGGTGCTGGGAGCCAAAACAGGTGTGATTTGCACCAGTTTGTCTTGACTGTACTTGATTCACATCAGTGGGTAAAAATTATGAATAACAGAATTATAAATGTTTTAAAACTTAAAACATTAACATTTAAATTCATTTAAAAAATAAGCTTTTTTAATTTACATGTTGCCAGTTCTTTACTTTCTTCACATTTTGTAGTCTTTGGTTGCTACAGTGGATATTCCTTTAATTATGTAATTCGTAGTAGAATTTCAGATTGTACAGAATTTTTTTTTATCATGACATTTCACATTTAAAGTACTCATCTGTACTGAATCAGACAAATACAGGGCCTAATTTTCATCAACTTTCTATGAGATGTTGGCTCCTAAATGACTAATTCCCTTTTGAAAATGAGATTTGGGCTCCTGAAATAGTTAGGCATTGCAACACTGAGCATAGCAATGCCCAAATATATTTTAAAAGCTGGCTTGTAGATGCTTTAGAAAATTCTACCATTAGATGCGTATACTAGGCTTGGGAACCTAACATTAGGTTCCAATTTTTAAAAAAATTGGCCTGTACGTATAAGTTAACATTAACTTTATTAATATATTGGAAGTCTAAATAATTTTTCATTAATATTGAAGCAATTTTGTTTTGAGCCCTTAAACAATTTGCACCACTAGGAGAAAAGTTTTCAATAAAAACAGTAGAGGTATTGCCTCTGATGGTGCATTTATGTGGATATTCAAATACATATCTTCTGAAGTGCTTGCATGGCTGCATTGTTTTACACAGTATTTTGGTTTTTGCCTGTAGCAATTTTGTAAAATTCAAGTGAGACCCTACCAATAATGACATTTAAAGAAACCAACATTTACTGTACTACTGTACTACTGATATAATTTTGAACCCAAAATTGCATTAGCATAAATTGTCAATTAGATTTACAAAGCCTCAACCTAATTAACAATCTAGTGATTTAAATCAATGAAACAAATTATTTAAATATCCTTGATTTAAACTGCTGCACACTGCCTCAGTGAAATAGTTTGTGGTTAAGACCAGCAGAAAAATCTAAAATCCACAAACATATAAACAAGGAGGAATAAGAATCTAGTCCAGTGTTCTGCACTCATGGCAGTACCAAGGACCATCTAGACCATCCCTTACAGTCTAAACTGGTCTAAAAAAAGTCTCCAGTGATTGAGGTTCCTCAACCCCCTAGACAATTTATTTCCATGCTTCACCAGCCTGATAGGAAGTTTTTCTAATGTCCAACCTAAATCTCCATTGGTGAAATTTAATCTCATTGCCACTTGTCCTATTATCAGAGGTTAACGAGGAAAATTTTTCTACTTTCTCCTTCCAACAATGTTTAAGGTATTTGAAAGTTATCATGTTCCCTCTCCATCTTCTCTTTTCCAGACTAAGCAAACCCATTGTTTTCAACCTTCCCTCAAAGGTCACATTTTCTAGACCTTTAATAAGTTGTGTTGCTCTTCTCTTGACCTTCTCCAATTTGTCCACATCTTTCCTGAAATGCAGTGCCCGGAACTGGGCACAATACTCCAGTTGATGCCTAATCAGAGCAGAATAGAGCAGAATTACTTCTCGTATCCTGGGGTATGTCTACATAGCAGCACTTAGTTATTTCAAAATATAGTGTCTACACACAGAGGGTGCGTCTACACTAGCAAGTACATTCGAAATCCAGATTGAAAGACTGAGTTCTTTTGAAAGAACCCACGGAGCTCTACACACGGCGTTCTTTCAATGTTAACTTCGAAAGAAGTCTCCCTTTCTTTCTAAGTTGGTCCTCCCATCCTGGGATGGGAAGAGCACCCTCCTTCGAAAGATTATTTCAAAAGAGTGCAAGTGTAGACACTCTGTGGCCCACTCTTTTGAAAGAGCTGGTCGTCCATGGCTGCAATCAGCTGGCAGGTGGTGGTGCCACTCCCAGCACAAGTGGAGCTCTATGGCTCCAGCGTCCGGCCACGTTTCAGGATGCAGGCTCCCAGAAACCCTCAGGCAGGAAGCTGAGAGTGTGCAGGTAGTAGGGAGCCCACGCTGCTGTGCAATACACTCCCTGCGACAATGCTCCAGCCAGCCCAGAGCCCTCCTCGGCACCATGGCCAGCTCCCCCGACCCACGCCAGGGGCCCACAAAGAAACCAGGGAGCCCTCCCAGGAGGGGAGCCATTCCCCCAAGTGCCAGGCACCCTCCTGGACAGACGCTGAGGTGCAGGTCCTGCTTGAACTCTGGACAGATGGAGAGGTCCTGTACCAGACTGGGGTCTGGTGCAGGAATGCGGTGGTGTTCCAGCACCTTGCCACGGGCCTCACTGGCCAGGGTCACCCCACCCAGACCCCAGACCAGATGAGGTCCAAGATGTAGGAGCTGCACCAGGGATACTACAAGGCCTGGAACACGGCCGGGTGGTCAGGGCAGCGCCCACCAGTTGCCCCTACTATAAAGACCTGGACCGCCTCCTTGGGCCCAAGGAGGTGGGTCCTCCGGCCATGCTGCTGGACATGATGGTCCTGACATCAGAGCAGGAGCCCGAAACAGGGACAGAGGGGAAGGACCATCCCGGACCCGCGCCCAGCACCAGGCACCCACAGAGGCTGAACACCAACAGCGATGACGAGGGCTCAAGTGAGGGGGCCCTTGTCATCAACATCCTATCTGGGTCCCATACACTCGTACCTCACCCGACTTCCTGGAGGGACCCACAGGTAGGTGGCCCACACACCAGTCACCCTGGGACTGAGGAGGGGGCATCCGGTCTCGCCCAGGGTTACTACAGCCCCGCCACCCCGGGGCCTGTGGACTCCAGACAGCCACATTCCCCGGGCCTGGACGAGGGGGCTGACACGCGGTGCTCAGCACCACATGGGCGGGACAGCACCACAGACCGGTGGCTATGGAGGGACCCGGAGGAAGGCAGCATGGGGCAGCCCTTGCCCTTGGCACCCACGCAGGGAACTTCGGGACACGGGCATCACAGGGCACCCCGCAGTGGGGGGCACAAGGTTCAGTGCTTAGGACTCATGTTCCCCCCGATCTCCCCTTTTGTCTCCACAGCTCCTGTAGCCAGCGGCCGGACCAGCCCCACCACAGAGGGCAAAGGGGAGCTACCTGGACCCCATGCTGTCCCTGCGTGGGCTCATTGCCTGGCTGTCTGCTGGCGCTACCTGGGTGGGGAGGAAGACACGGGGAAGGCTGCACACCCTACAGCACTGCGGGACCTTTCCAGCATGCTGCGGGAGTGGCTGGACATGGAGTGGTGGGCCTGGGACCAGGTGGCGGCTAACCTTGACACCCTGAACCAGGCTGTGGCCGGCTTCCTGGCCCCGATCGTCACCCCACCACCACCCACTCCTGCAGCTGCCCCTCCCACCCCCACCACTCCCCATCTGCCCATTATCCACCCGCCCCCCCCCGCAGCTTCCCCCCCCGCCACTCCCCGGTCCACCCTTCTCTGCCTCTTTGATTAAAAGTTTCTTAGCTGCACTTAGACTCTGTGCTTGTGAGTGGGGAAATGTTGCCTCTTTGAGGCGCGCAGGGGCATGTGAATTTCCCAGGCTACTGCGTGAGGGCTCGAGCTGGTTCTATGTTCTATGTGGGGTGGATGAAAAGAACACCCTCGATGTTAAACCTGGCCCTGGTTGCTGCTGACTGCTTCCGGCAGAAGGATTACACTTTTGGGGATATGTTGATAAATGTCATCTTTGAAACTCTCACTTTTGATCTCACAACACTTTCTGGCTGTGTCTACACAAGCCCCAAACTTCGAAATGGCCACGCAAAATGGCAATTTCGAAGTTTACTAATGAAGTGTTGAAATGCATATTCAGCGCTTCATTAGCATGTGGGCGGCAGCAGCTCTTCGAAATTGACGCGGCTCGCCGCCGCACATCTCATCCAATGGGGCTCCTTTTCGAAAGGACCCCGCCTACTTCGAAGTCCCCTTATTCCCAGGGGACTTCGAAGTAGGCGGGGTCCTTTTGAAAAGGAGCCCCATCTGGACAAGACATGCGGCGGCAAGCCGCGTCAATTTCAAAGTACTGCTGCCGCCCGCATGCTAACGAAGCGCTGAATATGCATTTCAGCGCTTCATTAGTAAACTTCGAAATGGCCATTTTGCGTGGCCATTTCGAAGTTTGGGGCTCATGTAGACGTAGCCTCTTAGTCCTAGAGCAGTTTCTTCTGCTGTAGTCTCTTCAGCCGCTGAAATATTTCTACCATTTGGAACCTGCTTTCCTCAGTTGTCAGTGACTGGGTGTGGATGTTCTGTTTTTGCCAGTGCACATTTCTATAGCCTTCTGAATGCCTTCAAAAATAAATCCAGCAAATGTCTTAGTTTCATTTAGATGCCTTCTGTTCCTCTTTTAGGAGTGAACCTCAGAGGGGAGTTGTGGTGTAAGCTGGTGAGGAGAGTACAGCTGTTTACTTGGTAGGCTGCCAGATGCTTCCTGTTTGGGACCTAATATTTTCTCCCATGTGAAATGGGACTAACTCTCTGGGTTTTTTGTCATCTCTGTACAATTTTCTGATACATTATTCTTTTGTAGCTGTGCCAGGGTTAATAGTCTGTCCCCAGAGGAACTCGTTAGATCTTGGCCTTAAGGTATTTGTTCTGCAATGTGTCTCTATCCTGATATTTCAAATAAAGATTTGTGAGTACTGCTGTGTTGATCTAAATATGGATATCTTGAAGCTATCTGGGCATATTTAAATCAAATTCTGTTTGTTCTGAGCTTTTGGTATCCCATTCAACTGTGTATACTACAGGCTTGTTACAGCACACTTAAAGTCATACAGCAAAAGGAATTGCCAAAATGAGCCACTTGTGACTTTTTTAGGGATTATCTTTCATAGCTGCAGACAGACTGGATCAGACATATGGTATATCTAGTCCAGCATCTGATTTCCAACAGCAGTCAGAACCAGATGCTTCACAGAAAGGTACTAGAAAACCTGGATTTTTAACTCACCTGGAATCTCACGGCAAGCAAACTGCAATTCACTATGTCCAACAGCTCCATGAAAAAATGGTGGTTCACTGATAAGTAATCTTTACTGTTTCATTCAAATCGATCTCAAATTTTGAGGAGTAAAGGGACTTTGAAGTAGTGCTACATGCATGCCAGCAATTCGAAGTTTGAAGCTTTGAAGTTGCCATGGGGGAAAATTAGCCAAAGGAAGTGCTGCATATTCACTGCAGCACTTCATTAGTAATCTCCCGTGGCCCTGATTCACATGCCCCCTTCAAAGTTGGGGGCAAGTGTAGACAAACCCTTGGTGAATAGTCACAGAGAGGTAGTCATGTTAGTCTGTACGTTCACAAAACAAAAAGAGCAGTCCTGTAGCACTTTAAAATCTAAAAATAATTTATTAGGTGATGAGTTTTTGTGGGAAAGATCCACTTCTTCAGATGTGGAAATGCTGATAAAAATAAACTAGCACAATAAGAATATAACAGAAAGATAGAAAAATGAAATGGAAATGGACAGTTTCCCCATCTTTGATATTTAGTTATCTCAGGCAACTCACGTAACTTAATAGACACTTGCAGTAAGTAATTTTTCCCCCATTTCCCCCCCGCCTTCCCTTTATCTGTTTTATGTAGCTGATTCGTTAGTTTTCATTTCATTTTTTCCAATCTTTCTTTTAAATTCTCATCATCCAGTTTACTTTTATCAGAATTTCCAGATCTGAAGAAGTGAGTCAGTCCCATGAAAGCTCATCACTTAATAAATTATTTTGTTAGACTTTAAAGTGCTACAGAACTGCTTTTTTGTTCTGTCTAGCAGTTTACTGTCATCTTCAGTGTACTGTAGAAGTACAGTGCATATGGAGTCCATATATTGCAGTCTATAGGATTTAATCTTTCTCTTTGCAGATTTCTGACATCATGTAATAATTTTGTAACACAGAAACATTCTAGGAAGATGCTGAATTTTATTTCTTGGACCTAATTATTTGCCATGAGGTCAGGGTTACCTGTTGTATAGCAAGACTTACCATTATAAGATCAAGCCTCCAAAGACTTTGCAAATTGCCTCCTCAAATTAGACCTTATTATCACAGGTACAGTTTGAATCTGATCAAATGAACCTGTTGCATATCAGGCCAAAGCTTATGAAGACTTGAAGAGCCTGCAAACATTTTATAATGCATCCTTCTTTAAGTGTCAATTTATGTGTGTGTTTCTCACATGGGTACATGTGCACAGCATGCACTAAAGTCCAGAGAGTTTATCAAACAGTATTTATTGGCCCCCACAGATGCAGGTCAGGTGAGGGTAGAAGATACAGTACAGATCAATGGCCCAAGGTCTGCACGACCTGACTTGGGATCCAGATCCTCTCTTGCTTCAGCCTCTCAGAAAATCCTGTAAATAAGACTGTGAAAAGTTATTATTTTAGTCTTGTACAGTCAGTTTTTAGTATAGTTAGTGTATTTTGTTACTTTGGATCAGGAATTGCCTTCCTGCCATTGCAGATGCTGCCCAGAGTCCTGACAAACATCACAAACTGCCTCTAGTCTCTGGGTGAAATGCATATTTTGATGTAGTGCAACATTTATCATTACTTTCCAGAATGTCCACATCTGGAATACTGTGTAGAGATGTGGTTGCCCCATCTCAGAAAAGGTGTATTTGAATTGCAAACGGTTCAGAAAATGGAAGCAAAAATGGTGATGGGTATGTAGCATCTGCCATATGAGGAGAGATTTATAATAACACTGGGAAAAATGATGATTGAGGTGGGATATGATAGAGGTATATTAAATAATGACTGGTGTGGAGAAAATAGATAAGGAGTTGTTATTTACTCCTTCTCACCACACAAGAACTAGGGGTCACCAAATGAAATTAATAGGCAACAGGTTTAAAACAAACAATAGGAAATATTTTTTCACACAACACACAGTTAACCTGTGGAACTGCTTGCCAGAGAATGTTGTGAAGGCCAAGACGGTAGTAAAGTTTAGAAAAGAACTAGGTACATTCATGGGGGATGGGTCCATGGCTATTAGCTAGGATGGGCATGGAGGGTGTCCCTAGCCTCTGTTTGCAAGGGGCTGGAAATGGGCAACAGGGAATTGATCACTTGATAATTACCTGTTCCGTTCATTCCCTCTGGGGCACCTGGCTTTGGCCACTGTCAGAAGACAGAATACTGAGCTTGGTGGGCCTATAGTCTGACCCAGTGTGACTGTTCTTATGTTCTTAACTTGCTAAGCTCATGAGCTTCACTTTGGAAAATATTTTAATGCAGAAGGCCTGGAGGCTTCTCTCTGATATGGGCCAGGAAGACCTCCTGGTACCTCAGCCTCATCAAACAAGCCATGCCACTCTGGTCACATGGTTAGGAGCAGATCCCTCAGTTCCTAAATCTCCCCCAAGCATCTTATGAAGGCTAGGGATGCTTTCATATTGTAGTGGGGTAGCTGCCCTACTCTGGCTGGAAAGGTTTAAAGCAGGCTGGGGGAGCCAGCACAGAGCCTTGTCCAATCAGGAAAAGGCTTATAGGGAGCCAGTGGGAGGGCAGTTTGCAGGGGGAGCCCTGTTATAAGGAGCTGCTTGGCAAAGCAGTGGGCAGTTGGATCTGGACCAGGGAGAGAGAAGGACTGATTCCCTGATAGAGCCTTAGATGAAGCAGTGTGGGGCAGGCTCAGGGGAGCACAGAGAGTGTCTCCAGCCTGATACCTGCTAAGTTATAGACCTTTATAAAAGTCCCAAGGAGCTGCAAGGGGCTGTGGGGAAATGGCTTAGGGTACAAGAGGTAGTAAAGGGGAGGGAAGGAAGACAAAACAAGGCTACTGCCAGATGGTCCCAGGGCTCAGACTGAGAGTATTGGGTAGACCTTTGTTGTGCTTATTACTGTATCTTGTTTCAAATTAGTAAGTACATAAAAGTTTTTAACATGATTGAAAGCCAAAATGCATGCACTTTCCCAGCAGCACTGTACTTTCTTCCCTCACCATTTTTTTGTCTCTCTTTAACGGAAAAAAAGTAACTTTCCAGGGGTTTTCTACTACTAGTATTTCATGAGCCAGCTCTTCTGCTGGTGACAACTCCCCGTCCAATTAGGAGGCAGATCTGGGCTCAAAGGGCAGAGAGTCAAGGACCTGAGGGATTTAATTCTTGACATGCAAAATTAATGCTAAAACAGCAACATTTCTGAGAGTAAATTGGAGTCACATATAGCTGTGCTGGAGAATTGCCTGGTAGAGCAACTCAGAGTGGTGTAGTGCCTGGTGTGTGCAAGCAGCAGATGAGGACTAACAATGATTTCTGTACTTTCCCTTGAGCGCCTTGTTAATAAAAATGTGCATTTTTATGTGTGACCATTGCAGAAGGATTCGCTTTGGACCCTATCCCATCTCTCTGCTTCTTGTCTTGGCTCTCACAGCCTACTCCTTCCTCATCTTGGCTAGCAGACACTACCCACATTTTTATTTATCAAGCATGGAGTTTTCTCAATTACAGCTCATGACTGGCAACAGAACATGTGTCAGGAACTCAGGATCTTGAACCATGGCCTACAGGAGTGCTTTGAAGCTAACAAAACAAAAAAGCAGTTCTGTAGCACTTTAAAGACTAATAAAATAATTTATTAGTGATGAGTTTTTGTGAGGCAGACCCACTTATTTAGATCTGGAAATAGTGCTGTACTGGAAATGGCAGGATGGTTTTGTAACAGAGATACCAAAAACAAAAACAAAAAACAGAAAACAAAAAAAGGAAGAAAAACTGACAAGTCAGATACATGGGACAGAAGGGGCGATGGGTGGAGAGAAGGGGAGAGAATTACTGACTGTGAGTGCCCTGCCTGAGATCACTACAAATATCAAAGATGGGGAAACTGTCTTTGTAATGCGTCAGTTAATTGCTATCTCTAATGAGGCCAAGTGTCAATGTACAAATTCTATCCCATGTATCTGATTTGTGAGTTTTTATTTCATTTTTCTTTGTATCTCTGTGCTATAAAACCGTCATGTCATTTCCAGTACAGCTCTGTCTCCAGATCTGAAGATGTGGGTCTGCTCCACGAAAGTTCATCACCTAATAAATTATCTTGTTAGTCTCTAAAGTGCTACATGACTGCTTTTTTGTTTTGTTAGGATACAAACTAACACGGCTACCTGTCTGTCACACTTTGAAGCTAGTTTGCTCTAACCTGTTACCAAGTGACCTGCTGTTTTCAGAATAGGAACTGAACTGTGACAGAGTGCCCCAGTTCTGGGAGCCGAGTGCCGAACTGCTGGGGTCCTGATTTGTTCTCAATTCCTATTTAAACACAACACAGGAACGTAAATGTATCCATGCAACTGCATTCACCTGTTTCAGACTGCTTCCCTTGGAATACTTGCTCCTACTGCCTGCCCCCGATCTTCTGGTATCCTGACCCTGCCTGCCTCCTGGATCATCTTCTGGCATGCCTTGAACTCCAGTCTCCAGGTATCCAGCCTGACTCAACTCCTGTCCAGTGTGACAGGATGTACCTTAGCAAAAAGCAGCTGTTTCCTTCTTGGATCTTTTGGCTTCCCTCAAAGGAACAGGATGCTCTGAAGAGAGGGGTTTCTCACAACATTTGTTGTCCCAGTTAAAATTGCGCTATCTTGGGCTGTGCGTAATGGTCTGGGTTTGGAGAAAAGTACAGCACATGATGCAATCAGACAAGAATCTTCCCGCCTCTGAGAATTTTGCAGCCTGTGGTGAGAGCCTGAAAGGAAATTGATCATAGATCTTTAACAATTCTTCACTTTAACATGTCATTTGTGAGCTGCTCCCTCTGAACCTCGTGGCTGTCCATGTGGTAGTGAGCATTCCACCATGTGAATTCTCTACGAGGAGGAGGAGACTTTATTATCTGATGAGTCAATGATTGCTATTGCTATATTAAAAATAAAAAAATAATTAGCTCACCAAGATACTCAGTTTAGACACCTGCGTCCCTTTGGGCTGACATATACTCCTCTATACTTTCCTATGGCATGTCATCTTCTCTTCACCTCACATCTACATTTAGATTGGAGACTCTTTGGGCTGGGACCATGTGCTACGGTGTGTTTTTTTAAAAAAAAAAAAAAAAAAAGCCCAGAGTGTGGAAAGAGCGAAAATAAAAACTTATAAATAGCACCCAATACATGGAAGATGCTTGATAGCGGCAGAGTAAGACAGGTCTATGCATGGGAGCACATGCATTCTGAATGGATGAAACAGACAAAATATAGGTCTAGGAGTGGAGGAAGAAGTGAACAAGGCAAGAAAGGCAAGCGGGAATGGTATGGTATATATCATGTTCACACCATGGTTTATTAAAACATTAACATTTTTTACTTGTTTTGGGATAATGAAAGGCATATATTTGGGATTATAGAAAAAGGTTGGTTTTGAGAAGGGATCTGAAGGATGACAGGCAGATTGGCAATTAAGGTGGGGAACAGAATCCAGGCATAAGGAAATGAGAGAAAAGTTGAGATTGCTGTTTTTTAGATTGTGAACAGGAGAATGAATGGAAGTGCACAAATCCAGCACTGTCATATTTGGCTCTCAGTCCTGCTGGATACAGCACTAGCATACTAAGCTATGGATCCTGCTGCAGTGGGAGGGTGTGAGTTAGACTCTCATCTTAAGTGTATCAATATTGTTTAAGTTGTAAGTGAATATTGAATTATTGTTTGATGACATTGCATCATACAGAATCCTGTGACTAAATCCTTCCCCACTGAAGTGAATGGGAATTTTGTCTTCACGTGAGAATTAAATGCAGCAGTCTTTACGCCTTGTCTGTTGCACCAGCCTTCTTATCTGGATAGGGTTGCAGGTTGAAAGTGAGAGAGAAGAAAGAGGAGGGAAAGGTTTTGGAAAGGTGTCTATGGTGATCCTCTGCTAGATATTAAAGATTGTGCAGCTGGCATGTTCTCATTAATACTGAAGAATCCATTCTGCCTGGGAGAAAAACTAGAGTATACTCAAGCTGTTTGGGGCTAGTAAAGAAAGAGACACAGAGGAGAGATACTTGTTTTCCCAGAGACTTCAGGAAGAGTACAAAACAGCCTCTTGAAAGCTGTGTAGGAAGATAACCAGCTTCCAATGGGAGGTTTGTTGTCCTCTTTTTGTGTGTGTGCTGCCATCCCGTGGAATGAAGTGTTAAAGGAAGGAAGCCTGATTGGAGCCTGGAAATGTGTAAACTAATGCTCGTGGAAAAAATAAACCAGAATAACAAGTTTATAGTGGACAGGAGAAAACGATATAGCCACAGTGGCAAAGCAAGGCTGAGCAGGTAGAGTATATTTACAGAATGATGAGACAGAAAAATGGCCAATGGAGTTTTGGGTTCCCGAGGAATTGTATCTCAGGTTCATTCCCTTTGTCTGTGCACACACTGACTATTTTTTCTCCCAAACTCTTGCTAATGCTAGTTTAGATCCATGGGTGTAAGAACCAGTGGGGGTACTAATATACATTACAACATGTCAGCCACCACTCTTTTTACCACCAGATAATTTAGAATTGCCTTGGGAAGGATTAGTGACACAATGGTAAAAAACCTGGTAATGGTTGACACCCTGTATGTATTCATAGAATCCTAGGGCTGGAAGGGACATCAGGAGGTCATTTAGTCCAGCCTAAAGCAGGATCAACCCCAACTAAATCAGCCCAGCCAGGACTATGTCAAGCTGGGATTTAAAAACCTCTAGCAATGGAGATTTCACCACTTCTGTCGGTAATGCATTCCAGTGCTTCACCGCCCTCCTGGTGAAATGGATTTTCCTAATACCCAACCTACTCCTCTTCCTCTTTAACTTCAGACCATTACTCCTTGGTCAGCCATCTGTCACCACTGAGAACAGTCTCTCCCCCATACTCTTTAGAGGTCCCCTTCAGGAAGTTGAAAGCTGCTATTAAATTACCCCTCAGTCTTCTCTTCTGTCATCTAAACAAGCCCAAATCTCTCAGCATCTCCTCACGCGTCATGTACTCCAGCCCCTTAATCATTTTTGTTGCCTCCAGTGAATCCATTTCAATGGTTCCACATCCTTTCTATACTGAGGAGCCCAGAACTGGACACAATAGTCTAGATATGGCCTCACCAGTGCCAAGTAGAAGGGAATAGTAACTTCTCTAGATCTGTTGGAAATGCTCCTCCTAATGCACCCCAATATGCCATTAGCATTCTTGGCTACAAGGGCACACTGTTGACTCATATCCAGCCTCTCATCCACTGTAATCTCCAGGTCATTTTCTGCTGCACTGCTATTTAGCCAGTCAGTCCCCAGCCTATAACAGTGCTTTGGATTCTTCCAACCCAAGTGCTGGACTCTGCACTTCTCCTTGTTGAACTCATCAAATTTCTTTTGGCCCAATCCCCCAATTTGTCCAGGTCACTTTGGACCCTATCACTACCCTCCAGAATATCTGTCTGACTCCCTATTTTAGGGTCATATGTAAATTTGCTCAGGATGCAATCCATCCCCTCATCCAGATCATTAATAAAGATGTTGAGTACTACTGGCCCTAGAACAGATCCTTGGGGCGCTCCACTTGACACCAACCAGACATTGAGCCATTGATCACTACCTGTTGGGCCCATCCATCAAGCCATCTTTCCACAGTCCATGTATCCAATCCACACTTCCTTAACTTATGGGCGAGAATGTTGTGGGAGACTGTATCAAAAGCTTTGCTCAAGTCAAAGGTATATCATAGCCACTGACTTTCCCATGTGCACAGAGCCAGTTACCTCATCACAGAAGGCACTCAAATTGCTCATGCATGATTTGCCCTTGGTGAATCCATGTTGACTATTCTTGATCACTTTCCCTTCTTCCAAGTTCTCCAAAATGGATTCCTTGAGGCTCCCTTCCATGATTTTTCCAGGGACTGAGGTAAGGCTGACTAATCTATAGTTCCCTGAATTGTTCCTTCATTTCTCAAAGATGGGCACTACATTTGCCTTTTTCCAATCAGCCGGCATCTCTCCTGATCTCCACGAGTTTTCAAAGATAATGGCCAAAGGCTCAGTAATGACATCTGCCAATTCCCTCCATGGATTTGTGTACCACTAGCTTTTTAAAGTAGCTCATAACCTGTTCTTTCCACACTGAGGGCAGCTCGGCTCCTTCCCATACTGCATTGCCTAATGCCATACGTTGGGAACTGAATTACTTGTGTTCCTTCGTTGGGACTGCCGTAGCATATGCAGCAATGGGGAACTTTAGGGGCTAATTTGTTTATAGAAGAGATAGATGGTTCTGGTCATGGTACTGAAAGATATTGAAATTGGAGGGTGGGGCCTTGGACCATTAGAGCTATATTTGTATGAGTTGGATAAGTTGCAGGTATGAAGCACATTGTAATAGTGTGGAAATATCTGAAGAGGTTTCGGGAGGAGCTTGGGAGAACATATTCCTCTTTTGCAGTTGGTGTGTGAGTTGAAGTTTGAGGAATAGCTCACTGATATCAGAATGGCCCACTCCATTAAAGTGCTGGCTGACAGGTTTGTGAATCAGGAGTGTTTTGATGTCTGTTTTGTGCCCATTAACTCTTTGTCTGAGGGAGTTTGAAGTCTGTCCAATATACAAAGCATCTAGGCATTGTTGGCACATGATGGCATATATGATGTTAGCTGAGGAACATGAGAATATGTCCGTGATTCTGTGAATAACCTGGTTAGGTCTAGTGATGGTATCTCCAGAATAGATATGTGGACAAAGTTGGTAACAGGCCTTGTTGCAAGAAAAAGTTCCAGGATTGGTATTCCTGTGGTATAGACTGTGGTTGCTAGTGAGAATCCTCATAAGGTTTGGAGGTTGTCTGTAGGAGAGAACAGGCCTGTTACCTAGGGCCTTCTGCAGTGTGGCATCCTGATTAAGGGTAGGTTGTAGGTCTTTAATAGTGTGTTGCAGTGATTTGAGTTGGGGGCTGTAGGTAACGACCAGTGGTGTTCTGTTCTTGGTTTTTTTGGGCCTATCTTGGAGTGGCTGGTCTCTGGGTATTCGTCTGGCCCTGTTGATTTGTTTTTTTTATTTCTCCTGGTGGATAATTCTAGTTGTGTGTGCAGGATGGAAGTTAGAAGTGTGTAGGTAAGTATAGCGATCAGTGGAGTGTGGTACTGGTCAGGCCATGCTCGATTTGTACTGTAGTGTCCAGAAAATGTAGAAAGCACACTAAGGACTTGCCAGACACCCACCACATCTGCAAGAGATGCAGCAAGGACTGTCACTCTCGTGTGGGCCTTCACAGTCACAGTAGACGCTGTAAATGAAGTCCTCAATTGAAACTATAAAGGGCGCGATCCATAGTCTATGCAGACTGAAGGATGCCTCCAGGAAATGTATATCTCGTGTGGAGTAGTTGAGGTGTAAGTTGATGGTGGGGTGCAGATTGTTAACGTCTCTGTCAAATTCTTTCTGAGCTGCTTCTCATGTCCTAATGAGCTAGCCATAGTTCCTGCTATGTTCCTCAGCTTAATTTGGCACTCATTTCAGCTGTTGTCATGTGCTGCTTTTCCTTGGCTGGTGAGCAGAGGATGTCTCAATGCAAGGGCCTCTTGTGAGTGGGCGATGGCAGGGAAGCTGAGGAGGGACCTGGGCTTGAAATGTGGGTAAGCTGATCAGGCTTCAGGTCCCACACTCTTTAATAAACTGGGAATTCCTTTCCTCTGCCCTTGTTTGTGGCCCTGCTTTGTTATTCTGTCAAGGAAATTCAGAGTATCAGAATGTGCTGCAATGAAACCTGCACATTGATTTCTTCAAGCTTTAGGTTTTAGTGTCTCATAAAACTGACTCTTCTGTATGTTTTCACTTCTGTTGTCTCTTACTGGGCTTGATTGAATACGTAGCATTTATCTGCTACGCGAGGTTCAGAGCTGCAGCACTTGCTGTGGTGACTCTTGGGTTATTTTTCTGTACTCTTCTTTCTCATGCAGAACTGAGTTTGGTCCTCAGCTGATTTTAGGGGCTTTCTGTAGGAGACAATGTAGCTTTAAAAATGTTTTCATATCCTTTGGTTCTGTTTGTATTGACTAGCTAAATCACATATAATCCTGGTTTAAACTGAGTTCAAAGCCTGTGTGTGTTCACTTCATACTAAATCATTTGGAACCTTTATTGCACTGGTGAATGTATCCAGTTGACATCTACCCCACCATTACCCCAGCAAGGAGGATGCTGCTAAGGCAGCAAATGCCCTGTTTTGTGGTTGCTGATAGTTGGTGGAGCCATGAGGATCTTTTGATCTTTGCTTGCAGGCTTCTGGGATGGTGCCCCTGATGTTTTCAGACAAATTTGTTTTTTTCCCCCGAGAGTAATGCTAGCCAGCTCACTTACCATTAATGTTATTTCTTTTGTAATAGGCACTGCCCCAAAACCCCTTCACACTTCCAGCAAAGATGGCTATTTCAGGGTTTGATAAAGCAAGTCTCAGAGAAAGAAATTTCTTTGCATGCAGATTTGGGAAGCCGAACTAGAGCCTCTTGGGGAATGAGCATATTCAAGCTCCGTTGTGCTCATGCAGCTCTGCTATCTATCTGCTTGGGGCTCTCTTCTCAAATCAGCAACTTCTGGAACCTATGCATTTCTGTGGAATTTGCTAAAATAAATATATTTGCTAAACATTATAATTTGAAAACAAGAAAAACTGTGAAAGCAGGGCTATATGCAGCTGAGAAAAAACATCCCCTTTGAGAACAGGTCTAATTGCTGGCCCCGTTTGGGAGGCTCCTGGCAGAAAGTGACATCAATAATAAAAGCAGTTACAAAGTAGAGAGTAGAGAGACTTCAGTTTACAGTGTGTCTGTGTCAGTTGTATATACTGTGAATGGTTTGCTTTATGGTGTATATGAATAGAATATATCTAGTAGGAGGGTAGAGGTGTGTCTTGGGGACTTGGGTGGAGGGCAGGGGAAATAAGTTATCTGCCGCAGTGGCTCTGGCTTCCTTGTTATGGTTCAGCTGTCTCCAGTCTTTGGGACAATAAAAGTGACCCTGGTTGCTCATGGGCTGCAAGTCCTCTAGCTGGTTAAAGGTTCTAGGAGTGAATATGTGCCCCAGTGGGTCTGGTGGACATGTTTTCCAGTATACTTGCTGGTTTTCTTGGGTGTGCTCCGCTAGTGGTGTGTTTTTTCAGTAACAGGGTGTTAACATTGTGTATTTTCCTGGGATGTTGTGACTGCAGGCAAATCTGAAGAAGTTCATGGAGTACGTGCAAATGCTAAATGTGGAGAAGGTCTGCAGACTGCTGGAGAAGGGACTGGACCCCAACTTCCATGATCCGGACACTGGAGGTGAGAATAGCTTCCCCAGAGATGGGGTATGGCAGAAGAGGTTGGGGGCAGTTGGTTGTGTTGGGAAGACAGTGGGATTTTTGGGGAGTAGTGGTTTGGTTGAGGGGGTAGCAAATGACATTAGGGGAAAGATGGGAGTTAGGTTTTGGGTTATAGGGGCCTTTATAAAAACACATGACTGGGACTTTTTAGTAATGTTTTTCCTCAGTGGGGTTTGGATCCTGGGATTCTTGTGCTGGACAGGACTTACTTTGAGGAATACAGAGGCCTGGGATTGTCAGGCTAGATAAAAGCATAGGACAGCAACGGGTTATCTAGGTGAGCCAGTCATGGGGATTCAGAAGTATTCTCAGGACAGAGGAGGTCATAAGAATGGTCATACTGGGTCAGACCAAAGATCCATCTAGCCCAGTATCCCATCTTCCAACAGGGGCCAATGCCTGATGCTCCAGAGGGAGTAAACAGAAAAGGTAATCACAAAAGCAATCCCTCTGCTGACATTCATTTCTTACGTCTGACAAACAGAGGCTAGGGACACCATTTGTACCTATCCTGGCTAATATCCATGGGTGGACCTAACCTCCATGAATTTGCCCAGTTCTTTTTTGAATCCTCTTAGTCTTGTATGCAGATTGATTAAACAGGCAAGGAAACCAGAGAATTATTTACAAGGTTAAAGAAAGCAAACATAGATATAAAAACGAGTTTCAATCTTAAATTTCAGTGTTAAATCTTCAATCTTAAATTTGAGAAGGTAATAGAAGCTTCTAATATATCTGAGCTCTGTAAGCCCTTTGAGACTTACCCAGGCTATGCAGCTAGGGGTCTCTTGCTTATGCCTAGGAACACATTGTTCCCCCATCCCCATTTCAACCACCAGAGTCCAAGCAGCATAGGGATACAGTTCCTCCTTGTTAATGGTTTTTGTTCCCTTCTCCACTTTGGTTCTGAGCTACATACTCAGCTGGTGGGAGATCTCTTCATGACAAGAGAAGAATGGAGCAATGAAGTCTCTTGTCCCCATTAATGCTCCACAGTATTCCGTCTGCTGTTGATGCAAATTCCTTGTTGTCTAGGACATACCACATTCTGTTGGGGACCAGCACTCCACAGTAGTTAGAGTCTCATTCTCTTTGGTGATTTGCAATGTCACAAAAGCTTGCGATATAAATGCTTAAATATTGCCTTACAATCTGGGATTCAGGTGCTGTAAGGCAGGCTGCACCTCACAAATATTCAGTGAAGTCTAAACACATTCTTATAACTCTAATACCTTTTTTAACAATAGTGACACAGGTGAATTAGGTGATTCCAGCTGTTCTTGTCAATGTCCAGTTGACCCATGGGGACCTTGTCACTTGTTGATGCCTGACACCTTATCTGCTGGAATTAGACTTAACTCTACTCTGATGGTTAATTTTCTGTGTTCATTTGTGCTTGATTGGATCCCCATTCCAGTGTGATTCTAGCCATTTGTTATTCCCTGTCCATTCTGGATGTGAAAATTTGTTTCATGTTTTAAGACGTTAACATCTGAAATGTCAAAGGGTCACAGTGCTGTTGTTAGGGGGTCGTGGGATTGCTGCCCTCACTTCTATGCTGCCTTCAGAGACAAACTTTGAAGGCAGAAACCACAGATCTTCCTGCAGCTGCAGGAGGTTCTTGGAGGCTGGGGTGGGGGGAGGGTCTGATCTCCACAGTGCTGCCCAGAGCACCCCAGCCAGTTGGTCCTAGCATCTAGTCCTGGTTGGACTGGGGAGGGACGGGACTTGTTCTTCTCATGCATGGTTGTTCTTGAAGAGAGATCAGATCCATCTCCTGTTTAAACCTACCCCTCACTGAATTCAGGAAGCTCCATGGCTGCTGCCTTCACCCAGCTTCTCACACTCAGTCAGCATGTCTCTTAGTGTTTTCTTGCCAAAGTACTTCAGTAGGTTCAAGTAGCTCTGTCCCAAAGTGCCTAAAGGTATCTTGGAAAAATTCTGGATTTTAGGTGGTTTTGGATCTAGGCTTTATTTGAGGGAAGCCCAGGGATTTGGAACAGGCAGCTGCTGACAGCTCTGAGCATTTGGTAAGATGTAGACAGAAGAAAAGGAATCATGTTGGATCCTAGTGGTTATTGGGGTCGCAGAGCCACAATGGATTTGATGGAGCTTGATGCAAGTGTGGGGTTCAGAACAGGTGGAGGTCTGATTCGGATGTCTCAGAACTAAGTGTCCCAGTTCTTGAGCAAAATTTATTTATTTAGTCTGTATTTCTTTCATACTTCAAATCTGGATTTTGAGCTGATTCAGCTAGTTGGAGGAATATGACATTAGACAATTTTACACATTCATAAAGTTTAAGGCCAGAAAGAACCATTATGCCAGCTTATTTGAACTTTTCTATGTCAGAGACCATTACATTTCATTCAGTTACAGACTGAGCTCAATAACTTGTGTTCCACTAAAGAAGATGTTTAAAAACACATCCAGTCTTAATCTGAAGGCACCAAGAGATGAAGGCTCCAACACTACTGCAATTAATAGCTTGTTCCAGTTGTTTGTGCCTTACTTCAGATTTAAAATTTTTTGGCTTCAGCTTCTGTCCATTGGTTCTTGTTCTACCTTTTCCTGCTAGATTAAAGGACCCGTAAGTACCCAGTATTTTCACTATATGAAAGTGTTTATAGACGGCAGTAAAATCACCTCTGTCTCTTTCTGGTAAGGTAATAAGGTTTCCTTCAGTCTCTCACTGTCAGGCATTTTCTCGAACCTGCAGATAATTTTTGTGACTCTTTCCTGAATCCTCTCTAATTTCTCAAAATTCCTTAAAAATATGGGCATCAGAGTTGGGCATGGTACTCCATTATTGGTCTCACCAATGCTATAGAGAGAGGTAAAAAGCAAGTTCTTGCTCCTATACTTTACTCCCTGTTTGTATATCCAAAGATCACATTAGCCCTTTCGGCCATGATATCACACCAGGAACTCATGCACTTGATAATCTACTGTGATCCTCAAATGTTTTTCTAGAATTACTGCTTGCCAAGATAGATTCCCCACATTCTGTAGTGGGGCCTGTATTCCTTGTTCCTACATTAATGACTCTACATTGAGCCATAGTGAAGGGAAGCGGTATGGACTGATTACAAACATCGATAAAACAAAAAGGAAATAAGGAGATAAGGAAATAGGAAGGAAGATCAATGTAGATGGTATGGAACTAGAAAATGTAGAGAAGGTCACATATCTGAGGAGCAATATAACCTATGATCTAGACTGTAAAAAGGAAATAGCAACTATAATAGCGAAAGCAAGAGTAAGTTTGAAGGTGGTGGATAATATCTGGGAAGGCAAAGCAACTAGCTTAGGAATGACGCTGAGCGTCTTGAAAATGTGTGTATTCAGCAGCATGTTGTATGGATCTGAGACATGGGTGATAATGAAAGATTCGAAAAGAAGAATATTGGCATTCGAAAGGAGTTGTTATAGAAAGATTCTAGGAATAGGATGGATGCAGAAGGTCACCAATGAGAAATTATATGGAAAGATACAGTCGAAAGAGAACCTGCTGTAGAAGGTTATAAAACAGAAGTACAACTATTTGGGCATATTTATAGAGTGAACAATGAATGAAAATCAAGACTGTGGTATGTGACATAATGGATGGTTCGAATAGGAGAGGCAGACCCCACAGAGAATGGATAGATGATACAGTAGATTAGTGTGGAGCTACTTTACAGAAGCTAAGCCACTCCGCACTGGACAGGGAACGATGGAAAGGAATAGTGAGAGAGGCATTAGACACCGACGGGCGCTGAGCCCACGGTTATTGATGATGATGAAACATATATTGTTTGCTAGTGCCAAGCTTACGAAGTGATTCAACCATATTCATTCATTCATCCAGATCACTCTATATTTTCTATTCCCCAAACTTTGTGTCATCTGCAAACTTTATTGGTAACTACTTGATGGTGTCTTCCAGGTTTTGTTATGTTATTGTATATAGCCATGAATGCTTCTAGAAACACACCTGTTTGTAAATAATTCCTTATCAACAGTTACATTATGAGACCTATCAGCCAACTCTTTTTAATCAATGTAGTATTTGCCATGTTGTATTCTGATTTTTCTAGTTTCTTAATCAAAATATTGTGTTGTATGAAGTCAGATGTCTTATAGAAGTGTAAATATGTTACATGAACACTATTAACTTGATCAGCCAAACTGGTATCCTTGTAAAAAATCAAATTAGTTTGACAAGACTGAACCTACTGCAGAAGGTTGTACGGTGGAAGTTACAGCTGTGCGGGCAGATGTGCAGAGTGAATGGCACATGAAAAGTCAAGACCCTGGTATTCAGCACAGTGGGTGGTTCGGATAGGAGAGGCAGACCCCACAGAGAATGGGGAGATGGTATTATAGGTTGGCGTGCAGCTAGTCTGCAGAAGCCAAGCCACTCTGCATTGGGCAAGGAAGGATGGAAGGAATAGTGAGGGAGGCATTGGACACCAAAAGGAGGCATTTCATCAGGCCCTGCTGACTTGCAGGCATCTGATTTTTCTAAGTGATTTTTAACTTTTTCTTTTTTTATTTCAACTTCTAACCCTACCCCTTTCCCACTAGCGTTCACTGTGTCGGGCATTCCCTCATCAGACTTCTCAGTGAAGACCGAAACAGAGAAGTCATTGAGCATCTCTGCCAATTCCAAGTTCTCTGTTACTGTTTCTCCCTCCTCACTAAGCAGTGGCCCTACCCTGTCCCTGGTCTTCCTCTTGTTTCTAATATATTTATAAAAAGCCTTCTTGTTTCCCTTTATGCCTGTAGCTAGTTTGAGCTCATTTTGTGCCTTAGCCTTTCTAATCTTGCTCCTGCATTCTTGTGTTGTTTGCCTATATTCCTCCTTTGTAATTTGTCCTTGTTTCTATTTTTATATGATTCCTTTTTTATTTTGAGATCATGCACGATCCCCTGGTTAAGCCAAGCCAGTCTTTTGCCACATTTTCTATCTCTCCTACGCAGTGGGATAGCTTGCTTTTGGGGCCTTAATAATGTCCCTTTGAAAAACTGCCAACTCTCCTCAGCCGTTTTTCCCCTCAGTTTTGCTTCCCATGGGACCTTACCTACCAGCTGTCTGAGTTTACTAAAATCTGCCCTCCTGAAATCCATTATCTCTCTTTTGCTGTTTTCCCTTCTTCCCTTCCTTAGAATTATGAACTCTATGATTTCATGATCACTTTCACCCAAACTGCCTCACAGCTTCCCCCGGTAGCATTTTCAACCTTTTGGAATAAAAACTTGTCTCCAATGCAATCCAAGAACTTACTGGATAGTCTGTGCCCTGCTGTATTAGTTTCCTAACACATATCTGGATAGTTGAAGTCCCCCATCACCACCAAATCCGGGGCCCTGCATTACTTTGTTAGTTGTTTAAAAAAGCTCCATCCACCTCTTCCACCTGGGTAGATGGCCTGTAGTAGACTCCTAGCAGGACATCATGCTTGTTTTTTACCCCTCTCAGTCTGACCCAGAGACTCTCAACACGTCCATCTCCTACGTCCATCTCCACCTCAGTCCAAGTGTGTACATTTTTAATATATAAGGCAACACCTCCCCCCTTTCTTCCCTATCTATGCTTCGTAAGCAGGCTGCACCCTTCAATACCAACATTCCAATCGTGTATTATCCCACCAAGCTTCCAAGATGCCAACGATGTCATAGTTGTATTTATTTATTAGCACTTCCAGTACTTCCTGCTTATTACCCATACTTCTTGCATTTGTATACAGGCATCTGAGATATTGATTCGATCTTGCCTCCCTGTTTTGCCCTGACCCTCTTTTTACTCTGACCTTGTTGCCCATGCTGCCTCCCATTTCTGACCATCTCCCAGGTTTCCATGTTCTCCGCTTACCTGTGGGCTTTGCTCCCCTTCCCCCATTGAACCTTGTTTAAAGCCCTCCTCACTAGGTTAGCTAGTCTGTGTCCAAATACGGTCTTTCCCCTCCTTGAAAGCTGGACGCCATCTCTGCCCAGCAGTCCTTCCTGGAATAGCATCCGTGGTCGAGGAAGCCAAAACCTTCCTGGCGATGCCATCTTGGAAGCCAGGCATTCACCTTTAGGATGCACCTATCTCTGCCTGGGCCCCTACCACTGACAGGCAGGATTCAGGAGAATACCACCTGCATCCCAAGCTCCCTCACCTGTGCCCCAGAGCCCTGAAGTCACTCTTGACCTGCTCAGCATCACACCTCACAGTATCATTAGTGCCCACATGGATGAGAAGCATGGGATAGTAGTCAGAGGTCTGGATAATCCTCGACAACACCTCCATAACGTCTCGGATACAGGCCCCCGGCTGGCAGCACACCTCCCGAGATGAAATGTCAGGGCGACAGATGGGCGCCTCCGTCCCCCTCAGAAGAGAGTCCCCGACCACCACTACTCCACGTTTCTTCCTCGCAGTGGTGGCAGCAGACTTCCAAGCCTTGGGGATGTGAGGCTTTTCCTCCGCTGTACGGGGCGATTGTTTGTCTCCTGTATCAAGTACAGCATAACGGTTTCCTAGTACCACAGTGGGAGGGTTCTGAGCAGGGGTGGAACCCTGCCTACTGCCAGAAGTAACAAGCTGCCAGTGTCCACCCTGATCTATTTCCTCCTCCACCAGTGGTTTATCAGCCGTCCTGTGTACTGGGACAGTTACCTCAGCTGTCTCCATGTGAATACTATCCAGGAACTGCTCATGGAGTCAGATACTCCTCAACCTGGCTACCTCCTCCTGTAGCTCCCCCACCTGTCGCCTGAGAGATTCCACCAGCAGGCACCTTTCACACTGGGTGGTCCCCCCAGCCTGGATATCAGTGAGTGGGAATTGCAAGCTACAGTCCCTGCAAAGCCACACCAGGATCTGGGTAGAGGCATCCATGGTCAGGCAGTCTGTCTGGCAACAGGCACAGGTGGAGGAGACAGCAGTAGTGGTGGCACAGGTGTTGCGGGTCTTCCTAACCATCGTAGGCCTCCCTCTGTCAAACTCCCTCTTAAACTCCCCTGTCTGCAGCTCCCTGTCCCCTTCGCTCCCCTGGTCACCCTTGCCTCTGGCTTTTATAGCCTACCAGCCTGGGTCAGGCCCTCCACCCTGTGAGTCACACAGGGGAAGGCTAATCAAGGGAACAAATGTCAGGCAGGCAGTCCCAGCTGCCACAGAAACTGAAACTCAACCACCTGAAATCAAAATGGCAGTTCTGATTCAAACAATTAAGCACACTCACTCACCTCTAAAAGCCAGCACTCTCACCTGGTAGCTTCTGCAACAGCAGGATCACTTTCTCTCCCTCTTAAACTCCCCTGTCTGCAGCTTTCTGTCCACTTCACTCATCACCTAATACATAAAATTGTTAATCTTTAAGGTGCTACAGGACTGCTTTTTGTATGATAGGTAGACAAATGAGTTACGATCTTAAGTTTCAAAAGGCATTGGAAATTTCCATAATCAGCAAGTTCTGCAAACACAGGCTAAGCAATTGTGGATATTTTGCTTAAGCCTGGAAAAACCTTGCGCCACAGAGGTCAAATAGCATAGGGTTACTTAGTTACTTTTTGGGGGGATTTTTATCCCATTTCTTTAAACTGCAAAAGGAGGCATCCACTTGCATGGCTTATCTACATGGGTAGGGGAGCAAAACAATAAACATATTTTGTTCTCCTTAGTGCCCACAAAAGCCCCTCTACTGTCAATGGACTTCTCCCAGTGAGGAGACTATTGCACCTTTTGTTGAAGATAAACCCATCACACTAATAAACATCTCTCTCCGGCCTAATGATTTGCACATCACTGAGGCTTACAGAGCACCTCCTCAGAGGTTACTTTGCAGTGTGGGATATAGAAGTTACAAGTCATAGCAATGCTGGCACTAGCTCACAAGTATTCCCTGGCTGGGATGATTTAGCTCGGGTTGATCCTGATTGAAGCAGGGGGCTGGACCAGATGACCTCCTGAGGTCCCTTTCAGTCCTGTGATTCTATGATTCTAAAGTCTAAGCACATTCTTAAAATTTAATAGCTATTTTAATGATACCCACGTGCAGGTTCCAGCCGTTTATCATTTGAGACATGGGAACGTTGGCATGAGCTGGCATTTGGCCTGGCAGCATCACAGTCTCTGCCAAGAAGAGTTTACAATCTACATGGTTACATGAGAGACAAATTAATATACCAAATGTGCCAGGAATGGGAGGGGAATGAAAAGATACATTGACTGCAAAGGCAGCAATGAAGGGTCCTGTGGCACCTTATAGACTAACAGAAAAGTTTTGAGCATGAGCTTTCGTGAGCACAGACTCACTTCATCAGATGCTGGTCTTGGAAATCTGCAGGGCCAGGTATAAATAAGCCAGAGCAAGGGTGGGGATAACAAGGTTACCTCAGGCAGCAAGGGTGAGGCTTACTGCCAGCAGCTGATCTGGAGGTGTGAACACCAAGGGAGGGGAAGCTGCTTCTGTATTTAGCCAGCCATTCGCAGTCTTTGTTTAAGCCAGAGCTGAGGGCATCGAATTTGCAGATGAATTGTAGCTCAGAAATTTCTCTTTGGAGTCTGGTCCTGAAATTTCTTTGCTGTAGGATAGCTACTTTTAAGTCTGCTACTGTGTGGCCTGGGAGATTGAAGTGCTCTCCTACGGGTTTTTGTATATTGCCCCATCATCTCAGGCATTGGCACTCCCACTGAAAGACTGTCTGGTTATGTGGACTCTGTCCTCAGACCCTATGCCACCAGCACTCCCAGCTATCTCCGAGACACCACTGACTTCCTGAGAAAACTGCAAGACATTGATGACCTACCAGAAAACACTATCCTAGCCACCATGGATGTAGAGGCTCTTTATACCAACATCCCACACAAAGATGAAATAAATGCTGTCCAGAACAGTATCCCTGATGATGCTACAGCACATCTGATGGCTGAGCTCTGTAACGTTATCCTCACACAGAACTATTTCAGATTTGGTGACAACATATACCTTCAAATCAACGGCACAGCTGTGGGTACCCACATGGCCCCTCAATATACCAATATTTTCATGGCTGACCTGGAACAGCGCTTCCTTAGCTCTCGTCCACTTACACCCCATCTCTACCTACGCTACATTGACAATATCTTCATCATCTGGACCCATGGGAAGGAGACTCTGGAGGAATTCCACCGGGACTTCAACAACTTTCACCCCAACATCAACCTCAGCCTGGAACAGTCCACACAGGAGATCCACTTCCTGGACACCACAATGCTAATACACGATGGCCACATCAATACCACCCTGTACCGTAAACCCACTGACCGCTACGCCTACCTTCACGCCTCCAGCTTCCATCCCAGACACACCACATGATCCATTGTCTACAGCCAAGCACTAAGATATAACCGCATTTGCTCCAACCCCTCCGACAGAGACAAACACTTACAGGATCTCTACCAAGCATTCTTGAAACTGCAATACCCACCTGAGGAAGTGAAAAAACAGATCAACAGAGCCAGACGTGTGCCACGAAGCCTCTTACTACAGGACAAGCCCAAGAGAGAAACCAACAAAACACCACTAGCCATCACCTACAGTCCTCAGCTAAAACCTCTACAGCGCATCATCAGGGATCTACAACCCATCCTGGACAATGATCCCCCACTTTCACAGGCCTTGGGAGGCAGACCAGTCCTTGCCCACAGACAACCTGCCAACCTGAAGCAAATCCTAACCAGCAATTATACACCGCAGCACAGTCACTCTAACTCAGGGACCCATCCATGCATAAAGCTTGTTGCCAGCTCTGCCCACATATCTACACCAGCACCACCATTACAGGACCTAACCAGATCAGCCACACCATCGTGGGTTCATTCAGCTGCACATCTACCAATATAATTTATGCCATCATGTGCCAGCAATGCCCCTCTGCTATATACACCGGACAAACTGGACAGTCTCTAGGTAAAAGAATAAACGCACACAAATCAGACATCAGAAATGGCAATATACAAAAACCCGTAGGAGAGCACTTCAATCTCCCAGGCCACACAGTAGCAGACTTAAAAGTAGCTATCCTACAGCAAAGAAATTTCAGGACCAGACTCAAAGAGAAATTTCTGAGCTACAATTCATCTGCAAATTCGATGCCCTCAGCTCTGGCTTAAACAAAGACTGCGAATGGCTGGCTAAATACAGAAGCAGCTTCCCCTCCCTTGGTGTTCACACCTCCAGATCAGCTGCTGGTAGTAAGCCTCACCCTTGCTGCCTGAGCTAACCTTGTTATCCCCACCCTTGTTCTGGCTTATTTATACCTGGCCCTGCAGATTTCCAAGACCAGCATCTGATGAAGTGAGTCTGTGCTCACGAAAGCTCATGCTCAAAACTTTTCTGTTAGTCTATAAGGTGCCACAGGACCCTTCGTTGCTGTTACAGATCCAGACTAGCACGGCTACCCCTCCGATAATTGACTGCACAGATGATTTCAGTGGCAAGTCAGTTTAGGCAGAACAGTAGCTTGGCAGTTTAAAATTTACTTTTCATTGTGGATTCTAAAGAAGTGGGGTTTTAGCAGATATCTGAATAATGGGAAGGAGAGGACCTCATTCACAGAGTTTTTGGAAGGCTGTTCTAAAAATAAGGCTCCCACAGAGCAAGTTGAAAGAGCAATTAAACACCCAATACTGGCCTGGTCATCTGACTTGGTCTGTGGGGTTGTAACATTGCTCGGACATGTGAACTCAGGTTGAAGCCAGAGCTCTTGTATCCCATGAGGGTCGAAGATCCCAGACTCCACTCTATATCCAAATGTTTACTCTGCAGTTCTTAGCTCTGCAGCCTGAGCCCTGGGAGCTCGAGTCAGCTGCATCCATTCTATGGGTTTTTTATTCCACTGTGGATGTACTCTAATAATCTCATTCCTATGTACAAACAAGCTCGCACGAGTTTTGCATATGAACAGTCAGACTGGGTCAGACTAAAAGTCCATCTAACCTATTATTCTGTCTTCTGCCAGTGGTCAATGCCAGATGCCCCAGAGAGAATCAACACAATAGGTAATCATCAGGTGATCCTTGTCGCCCAGTACCAGCCTGTAACAAACAGAGGCTAGGGATACCATCTCTGTACATCCTGGCTAATAGCCACTAATAACCTATTCTTCATGAATTTATCTAATTCTTTTTGGAACCATATTACTATTTTGGCTCTCACAATGTCCTCTGGCAAGGAGTTCCACAGGTTGATGTGCATCGTGTGAAGAAGCATTTCTTGTTTATTTCCACTCATGATTTTGTAGATCTCTATTATATCCCCCCTTAATTCTTTTTTTCCAAGCTAAAAAGTCCCCAGTCTTACTAATCACTCTTCATATGGCAGCTGCTTCATACCCCTAATAATTTTTATTGCCTATTACTAAACCTTTGCAATTCCAATATATGTTCTGAGATGAGGTGACCACAGCTGCATGCAGTATTCAAGTACCATGGATTTATATAGAGGCAATTTAGTTTTACTGAATGGTGATAATAAATTAGTATAGTAAAACTAATGCACTTACATCTTACATCAGGCAAGCTAAGCAAATGTAAGTCAGGTTTAAACTAACCTAAGAGTGTCTGCTCTCACATGTGCATTAATTTAATATCACGTCTTTGGTGTTGTAAAGGTGCACTGGTATAACTTGCCATTATAGTTGAACTTGTACAAGGGACTGTGTAGGCTCTCTTATTTCAGTATTTCCATTCTGGTCAAATTGACCAAACAGAGTCACTCATACCAGAATAAGTGTGTCCACACAATCTTTTGCTCCAGTTCAACTATATCTGTTTCAGAGCCAATTCAAATTATTCTGGTGCAACTTTCTTATGTAGAAGAGACCTCAGTTATATCAGTGGAACTTGTGGGTGCATGCAAGTTCCAGTGAGAAGGCAAAATAGGGGTGAATACCTTGGCTGTATCTAGGCTACAGGGATTTGTTGGCAGAAGTTTGTGTCGGAAGATGTCTTGCAGCAAAATGCCTGTTAACAGATTGCATCCTGACGCAAAGGTGGATCTAAAGAGCCATCTGCTCTGTAGACAGAGAATGGCTGGACTGCCTGGCCACTTTACCAGCAAAATGCCCACCTGGAAGCACAGCAGACAGGGTCACAAGTCACCAACTCCTTCTGGGAGTGCCGGCAAGACGCACTCTTAAAGAGACCCCCACAGATGCCTGTTTCCTGCCTCTGCTGTGGGCATGCCTATCTCTTTGAGGGACAGCACAGCTGGAGCGGGGCTTCATGTCTTCATGGGTCACACAGCTACTTCCAGGGAGTCGTGCCACTGGAACTGCCACCGGGTTTGCACTGATCCCACACAGAGATACTGCAGCAGCTTCTGAACCTTCTGATGGCCATCCTCCTCTTCCTCACGGAGAGTGAGGCTGAGACAACCCGCAAGGACCTCACCCTGGCTGCAAGATTATCACACCTGCAGCCGCCCCCCCATGGTGCGCAAGTGGCTCTGGCACCAGTTCTGACTGGTGGAACTGGCTGGTCATAGGGCAGTGGGACAACCATCATTGGCTCCAGAACTTCCAAATGCAGAAGACCACCTTCCTGGAGCTCTGTGCCTGGTTCAACCCCACCCTCCAGAGGCAGGAAACCTGGCTGTGGCTCACCACCCCCCTGGAGAAATGTGTTGCATTCGCCTCTGGAAATTCGTCACCCCCGACAGGTACCAGTCGGCAGTCAACCAGTTCGGCATGGGGAAGTCCACCATGGGGGCCCTCCTCATGGAGGTAAGTCACTCTCGGGACGCTGCCCTTGCAGGGAGGTGGGGGGGGTCCTGCCAAAGGGGGACCCTCAGGAAGTGGTGTTGGGTGGGGTTGGGGTGGGAGGGAAATCCTGCCCCTGGGGGACTATGCAGTCCCGCCCTTGCACAGATCTACTGTTGGGGGGTGTGGCTTCACAGGGGGGTTCTCGGAGAGCTTGGGGGGTGCCGCGGAACCCCCCCTCCAGGGCCCAGGTTCTCCCTCTCTCAGTCCCTGATGTGTCTGTTTGGTTTCCTTGCTCTGCAGGTTGTGACAGCCATCAACACAATCCTGCTGTGGAGGGTCATCCGTATGGGAGACACTGACAAAGCTGTGGCTGGATTCACTGCCCTGAGCTTCCTGAACTGCGTCAGGACCATCAGTGGGACTCACATTCCGATAAGTTCCCCAGAGCATAATGTAGCCAAGTACATCAAATTCAAGGGCTACTTTTCAATTTTGCTTCAGACCCTGGTCAACTACCTCGGACAGTTCAGAATCATAGAATCCCAGGGCTGGAAGGGATCTTAGGTGGTCATCTGGTCCACCCCCTGACTAAAGCAGGATGACTCCCAATTAAATCATCCCAGCCAGGGCTTTGTCAAGCCGGAACTTAAAAACCTCTATGGATGGAGATTCCACCTCCCCTCTAAGCAACTCATTCCAGTGCTTCACCACTCTCCTGGTGAAATAGTTTTTCCTAATATCCAGCCTATACCTCCACCTCTGTAACTTCAGACCATTACTCCTTGTTCTGCCACCTGTCACTACTGAGAGCCCCCTTCAGGAAGTTGAAGGCTGCTATCAAATCACCTTTCATTCTTCTCTTCTGCAAACTAAATAAGTGCAAGTCCCTCAGCCTCTCCTCATAGGTCATATGCTCCAACCCCATAATCATATTTGTTGCCCTCTGCTGAAACCGCTCCAATACCTCCACATCCTTTCTGTAGTGAGGGGCCCAGAACTTGATGCAATCAATACTCCAGGTGAGGCTTCACTAGTGCTGACTAGAGGGAAATAATAACTTCTCTAGATTTGCTGTAAATGCTTCTTTGTCTTGGCTACAAGGGCACACTGCTCACTCATATCCAGCTTCTTATACACTGTAAACCCTAGGTCCTCTTCTGCTGCACTGCTACTTAGCCAGTTGGCACCCAACCTGTAACAATGCTTGGGATTCTTCCATCCCAAGTGCAGGACTCTGCACGTCTCCTTGTTGAACCTCATCAGATTTCTTTTGGCCCAATCCTCCAATTTATATAGGTCACTTTGGACCCTATCCCTACCCTCCAACATATCTACCTGTCTCTCTAGCTTAGTGTCATCCACAAATTTGCTGAGGGTGCAATCCATCCTCTCATCCAGGTCATTAGTAAAGATGTTGAACATAATGGCCCTAGAACTGATCTGTGGGGCACTCCACTTGAAACCAACCAGCAACCAGATAATGAGCCATTGATCAGTACCCGTTGAGCCTGACCATCTAGCCAGCTTTCTGTCCATCTTACAGTCCATGTGTCCAAGTCATACTTCCTTAAAATTATGGGCAAGAATGTTGTGGGAGAGTGCATCAAAAGCTTTGCTAAAGTCAAGGAATATCACATCCACTGACTTCCCCATGTCCACAAAGCCAGTTACCTCATCATAGAAGCTACTCAGATTGGTCATGCGTGGCTTGCCCTTGGTGAATCTATGTTGAATACTCTTGATCACTTTCCCCTCTTGCAGGTGCTTCAAAATGAATTCCTTGAGAATCCCGTCCATGATTTTTCTGGGGACTGAGGTAATGCTGACCGGCCTATAGTTCCCTGGATTGTCTTTTTTTCCTTTTTTTATAATGATTTTCCTTTTTCCAATCATCCAGGATCTCTCCTGATCTCAACGAGTTTTCAAAGATAACCAAAGGCTCTGAAATGACATCTGCCAGCCCCCTCAGTACCCATGGAAGCGTTGAATCCAGACCCATGGATTTGTGTTCATCCAGCTTTTTTAAACAGGTCTTAACCTGCTCTTTACCCACCAAGGGCTACCCACCTCCTTCCCATACTTTATTGCCTAGTGCCATAGTCTGGGAGCTGACTTTGTATGTGAAGACTGAGGCAAAAGAAAGCATTGAGTACTTCAGCCTTTCCCACATCATCTGTCATCAGGTTATATCCCTCATCCTGTAACGGTCCCACATCTTCTCTGAAGACCCTCTTATTTTTAACGTTCCTGTAGAAACCCTTCTTGTTGGTCTTCACATTCCTTGCTAACTACAGTTGCACTGGCGCTTTCACTTTCCTGAATACTCCCTGGCATTCTTCAACAGTATATTTATACTCCTCCTAAATCATCTGTCCAAGTCTCCACTTCTTATATGCATCCCTTTTGAGTTTAAACTCTCCAAAGATTTCCCTGTTAAGCCAGACTGATTGCCTACTGTATTTGTTTTTCTTACTGTGCACTGGGATGTTTTTTCCTGTGCCTTCAATAAGTCTTCTTGAAAATACTACCAGTTATCCTGAACTCTTTTCCCCTTCATGTTAGCTTCCCAGAGGATCCTGTCCATCAGTTCTCTCAAAGAGTTGAAGTCTGCTCTTCGGAAATCAAGGGTCTGGCTCTCTGCCTAAAGCACGATCAGCCCTAATTAATTATCCTGGCTGGGACTTAAAAATCTCAAAGGATGGAGATTCCACAATCTCTGTACACAGCCATTTAAGTCGGGTGGTCGGGCCTGGCACCCCTCGCCCACATGTTCCTCAACTCCTGCCTGTGCCGGAAGCTGGAGGTGAGCACATTTCTCCCCTCCGTGAGATGGTGGTTCAGATGTCTCTCTGCTTTGTGGGGGACATGGCCTACCCTCTCATGGCCTGACTTACAAAACCTTATACTGCCCAGCTGGACCCCAGCCAAGACCTGTTCAGCTCCCACCTCAACCAGGCGAGGATGCAGGCCAAGTGTGCCTTTTGTCCCCTCAAGGCACGCTTAAGTTGTCTGTTCACTCGACTGGATGTGGAGAAGCACAGTATGCACCAAACTGTGGTGGTGTGTTGTCCCATGCGCAACATTTTGAAAGGCAAGGGGGAGGCACAGCTGCCGTCTGCCAGGTCCATCAGGATGGGGTGCAGATTCATAAGGCCCTAAGGGAGAGGGCACCCCCAGTGAGGAGCCTTAGGTCCACAGCCCTACCCCATCCCCACCACGACTCTTCTCTTCACCCTCTCCCACTTCCTCCACTCACTAAAGAGGAATGAAGGTGTGGTGAAGAAATAACTAGTTTACTGAAACCAGGAAAAATGTGCTGAAAAGAAATGATGTAATAACAAACTATTTGCAAACAGTGCAGTGCAAGCAACTACTTACAAGGGCGGGCTTGGGACAGGGGTTGGGGGGCCTCAGAACTTGGATGGAGGAGCTTTGGGTAAGGGCTGGGCGGGTCTTGGTCCATGGAGTGGATGGGGGCCATGAACCCAAGGAGAAGAAGGCAGGGGAGGGATAGCTCAGTGGTTTGAGCCCTGGCCTGCTGGGCCCAGGGTTTGGAGCTCAGCCCTTGAGGGGGCCATTTAAGGATCTGGGGCAAATAGGACACACTGTTGGGGGGGGGGGCGGCAGGGTCAACCACACGTGGCTGGGCCATCATGTTACACCAAGGCGCCGGTGATGGTGTCAAAGCAGGACATGAGTTGGTCCCATGCCTGCAGCTGCCATTCCCTGTTGGCCTTCAGTTGCCACTCCATGATCTGCATCATGGTCCACAGGCTGGTGCTGTGGTCCTGTTGGAGGTCTTTGTAGGCCCATCTGGCTTCAGGCTCAGGCTGGTGGTAAGGTGGGAGTGGTTCAGCCCTTGGATGTTGTAGGTCCAGCTGTAAGGTAGACAAGGAAGAGAGACAGTGCAATTCATTCCTGCAGTGCAGCTCCTGAGGCCGTGCCCTCAACCCTGAGCACCAACCAACAACCCCTGTGCCAACAGACAGGGGTGTCCCAGGAGCAGAGCCATGTGTGGCCTGCACAGTGGACCCTTTTGCAGCACCTTCCTGCAACTGCTTGACTGCCTAGTGGGCAAGTGGGGGTTCTGGCCATGTACGGTTCCCCTCATGGGTGATGGGTGAGCCAGGAGCAGCCTCTCCAGGCCCCACACACACCTCCGTGGCTCATGACACTGTCCACATGCGCTGCCTCTTGCCTGCAGGCATGCCCACATGCCAGATGCTGCACCCCTCAGTGTGTCTAGGGTCAGGCTGGAACCCTTGTGGCTAACCTGCTTCCATCTGTGGCAGGTGCTGGGAAGACCCCCACCCACTGGGGCCTGGGGCTCTTCTGACCTCCCGTGGGCCTGGCAGGAGGATGCCACCCATGCCCAGGGGCTGTCTGCTGGGTTCAAGTGGAGCACACTCCCACTGCACATGGTTCTGCATCCTGGGACCACAGTGCAAGGTCCTGCCTAGGATGGCAGAGTGATGCTCACAGCACCCCCCCTCTGCGTCTGCCTTTCATGTCTAGGGAGTGTAATGCATGGGGGTGCTCAGCGGAGGGACCCTTGCCCAGATCCGAAGATGCCTGGGACATTGCTGGTTGCTGGGCACGTAATTCAGCACCCGGATGAGACTGCTGGCCTTGGAATCCAGCTGTGGTGGGGCTTGGGCCTGGGATAGGGCAACCATATCTCCCTGTCCGAGATATGGGCAGGAGGGGCAGCTCCTTCCGGCTCCATCAAACCCTGGGGATCCAGGAGTGAGGAGGCAGCCACCAGCACTCCCTGGGAGCCCTGAAAAGCAGCAGCTGCCAGCCCTCCCCACGAGCCCCAGGGAAGCGGCACCCCCGGCACTCCCTGAGTCCTGGGGAAGCCGCAGCCACTAGACCTTCCCCAGAGCCCTGGAGAAGTGGCAGGGACGTGGCAGCTGCCCATGCTCCCCCTGCTTCCCCAAGGCTCAGGGAAGTGATTCCCGCCAGCAGCTGCACTTGTGCAGCTGCTGGTGGAAAAAGTCAGTGGTGGGGATTGCCCAAATACAAGACAATTAGACCCTTTTTAAAAATACGTCAGGATGCTTTTTTGGCATCCAAAATACAGGACCATCTCACCCAGGACAGGATGGATGGTCACGCTGGACTGGGATGCTGCTACCTCCTCCTCCTCCTCCTCGGTCTGCAGGGAATGCTGCTGTGCTGAGGGGGCCTCGAGTGCTGTGTTTATGCTCAGGTGTGTGGGAATGTGTCCCCACTCCCAGGATGGCATTGAGTTCCTTGTAGTAGAGACAGGTTGCAGGTTCTACCCGGAGCTTCGGGCAGTGTCTGGGGCCTGGATGTAGCCCTGCCTCAGCACCTTCACTTTCACCCGGACCTGCTCCATGGTGCGGGCTGGGGGTGGCCCCATTTGGCCAAGGCTGTGGCCACCCTGCTGTATATTGAGGCATTCTGCCGCTTGGCCTTGGTGTCCTTGTGTGGGGGAGTCTCCTCCTCCCTACCACAGGACCACAAGGGCCTGGACCTCAGCCCTGCTCCACTAGGGGGCGTGGTCTGCCTCTTGGAGCCCCAGGGTGGTCCTGGGACCCCTTAGACTGGTCCCTGGAGGGCCCAGGGGGGCCTCGAGTGGCCTCTGCCATTGGGGCTGGAGAGACAGTGTGGCTCTGAGGGCACTGGAAGGAGCAGCACATTTATCTGCTGCTCACATACTCTCAGCTTCCTGCCACGGGGTTTCCTGGGCTCCATGTGGCTTTAAGATAAGCTGGAGGCAGGGACCATAGAGTGCTGCATGCCATGGTCAGGTTGTCCGATGGGGCACTCTGGAGGCCTTTTATGTTGACAGAGGGCCCCCCAGAATATCCAGACCAACAATTTGTCGACAGAGCTCTGTCAACAGCGGCATTCTTCCTCATGGGGAACAAGGTATGGCCATCAACAAAAGTGCTGCATTCTGTTGACTTACCATCAAGAGAACATGCTTGGCAATTTGGATGCTCCATGGATTTTGTATACAAAACAGCTGTTTTGGTGACAAAAACCTTGAATCTGGACATCGTCCGAGACCTAGACCTCTTGATAAACATGTCAGAAACAAAGACGTAAGAAGAGAAGACATGTTTATCTGTGATGTTGCAGCACAGCCTTACTTTTGCACACAGTTGATACTTACAAGATGTGGTCAACATTGATACTAAGTTTATATATTCAATTAAAAATTGCATAATGCACAGCTATTTTACCTGAGTAATTATATACCCTTACTGTGAAATTTGTGTCCTTTCTTCCCATCCCCTACATACGAATTTTTTTACTCAGTTTTATCATGTCACAGCTGAAGCTAGACAGTAAGCTCCGCAGTTGTCATTTTTTTGTCTGTACTTTAGGGTGCTATAAAATAATACTACCAGGAACTGTTGGTGTGAGAGAATTATTTCCCTCAGGATGTTGTGTTCTTTCTATTCTGTATTCTTATACTCCCTCTTTATAGTATATGAATTCTTTCTACTAGTGCATCATGTGACATGACTGGCGTATCTAACGTGTGCTTCTTTTTTGTCATCCCCTCCCCAAGAGGAAACAAGTGAGTGCTGCGGTGCAGTGTTCTGTTGGCAGGAGGCTTTAAAATAAAAATATTTTTATATGTCCGTGTTGCTGCACCATGTTTATATTGGGAGTGTGTGGGGGTGTGACAAAGAAGTGTGCCTTGGAATGTGAGAAGGCAAAGTTGGGAATGGGCCTCAGTTTGTTCTATAATTTGGAGCCACATCTCAAGAAAATTCTGTCTCCTGCACAAACCAGATTCTTAGTAAAAGAGAACAGTTCCATTGTTTCTGAGCAGTACAGTTCTCAACCACATCCTCGTTTAGAGTGGTGGTATGTCAATTTGGAGCCTCCTCAGTTTCTCGTTGATGACAGCGGGCTTTTGGGTGTTGCTGATGTTCTGAAGATCTTCAGTCAAACCGGTCAACATGGTCCGTACATTCCAACAAGCGAGCTTGAAACATTGATGGTTTCCTTTTCTTGTTGATTTTCTTGTTGGTTTGTCTGGTGCTCATTTCAGTCACTTGTCAGGTTTGGGAACCTTAAGCTTCATGCACCCAGCGAGGCAAGTGAACTGTGGCAAGACAGTACCCTACTGGCTGGGGGCTGCCCAGCTCAAGGCGGGCGGTGACTGTCCAATGAGATGAGACAATCTCTCCCACTGTCAGAAGCAACCCCTGGCACTCGTTCTCTACACCAATCGAGCAAGAGCTTATAACCGGTATCTGTTACCTCCTATGTTGGTTCAACGCTGTTAAGCTATGCTGGAGTACCTCTTCAGGCGCAAGCCTGGGCAATTTTTATGGAGACCCTGGGCTGCCCAGACACCAGCCACCCCACCCCTCGGCTTTACTGATATAGTCCAAAGGAAAGGATAAACTCTACGTTTGGTACCAGCTCAGCTGCAGGAGTTTCCGGGACAGTGCCAGAAGTTGACACAGAACTGCCTTAGGACCCCCCTCCGGATTTTCTGTCAGGGTTTACTCCCTTAGCCTTACTCCTTCTCAAGATAACCCACAAGGCAGTGGGGCATCTTTCCCCGCCTTCACAGAAGTTGTCTATTTGCAGCACCACATCTCCTGGTCCACCATTGAGACTGTGGATTAGAAGGGAGAAGGAACAAGTCCCTTCATAAGGTCAGTATGTGAGACAGACCAGACCCCCCTCACTGTGTTTCACCTGTGAGGTGACGCAGTTGCCTGGGGGATGGCATCGCTGTAATGCACCACAGCTGCTAGGAGCCAACGGTGAGAGCTCAGTTGTGGGTGAGGACCAGGGCTTTCGTCCGCCTGAAAAGGCGCAGCTGCCGGAGCGTCAAAGGTACCACCTCTACCTCAGACACCCCATATCCACCCAAATGGGGAGTAACAAAGGGTTCATAACTGAGGCCCAGTCATCAATCTGTCAGTATGGGACAGAGTCTCTGGCTAACCAAAATGTATAGAAAACATTATTTGTGGACACTGCTGTGTGCTAGCTCTGTGTCAGCAAGGAGTCCAGGAGCCTCCTAAAATACGGAACGAATTAACCAGTTGCTGACATGAGCATGTGACCAAAGGAGACTGCACAATGACCATGGATGACCTAAAATTCCTTCCTTTGTTGTCAGCCTCACCACTGCTTTGCATTCAGCTTCAATCAGCTGTTCTTCACCCGTAAGTTGATCTTGGCTAAGCATTGTGCTCGCTCAGTTCAGGTAGGGCTATAACAGAAATGTTGGGTGAGACAGTGTCACTTTTGAAAGTGTGTTTTTAAACAGTATTTTTATACTAGCAGAAGTCCTAGTTCAGATCTAGTTACCTGATGAAAAGAGTGCTTTTGCTAGCAGCTAGCTTATTTAGTTTAGGAAATTGGTATAAGCCAGTGGCTCTGAACCTTTCCAGATAATTGTACTCCTTTCAAGGGTCTAATTTATCTAGTGTGCCTCCAAGTTTCACCTCACTTAAAAACTGCTTGCTTTTACAATCAGACCTAAAAATATAAAAGTGTCACAGCACATTATTGCTGCAAAATTACTTACTTGCTAATTATCATCATCATCATTAAGTTAATTGGACTATAAATTTTGTGCTTACATTTCATTGTATAACATACAGAGTAGTATAATCAAGTCATTGTCTGTATGAAATTTTAGTTTGCTCTGACCTCACCAGTGTCAAAAGCCTTGATGAGATGATATTCTCTCTGGAAGACTTCTGTGTACTCTCAAGGGTTTGTGTATCACTGATTGAGAACCACTAGTATAAGCTGCCTACAAGCAAAAGTGCACGTTTTGCCTCTTACAAAAGCTTTTCTCAAATGGAGGGTCTCAACCCGATGGGGGTCATAAAGCTATTATGGAATGGAGGAGGTAAGAAGACTGGTGGCTGCTGGCTGGGCAGCCAGCTATGAATGCAGTGCTGCCACCAGCAGCAGTAGAGAAGTATCAGTGGCAATATCTGACCATGCTACCCTTAGTTCTCTGATGCTGCAAGTGAGTGGTGCTACCTTCACATCTGAGCAGCAGCTGCTGCCCTCTGCTCTGCCTGCACAGCTAGGTGCTTCACGATAATAAGGGCATTTTGACTGTGTCATTTCTCTAAGCAACAGCTTGTTGCTGAAATAAGTCAGCCCTCATTTTAACAGCAGGGAGAAAGTAGGTAGTGAAAATAAGAAAAAAAAATCAAACTACTGGAATTTCTGAAATAAATTAACGTTAAAACAATGAATAGTTTTGTTGTATGCAGCATGAAGAAGGATGATGAAGCCAACATAGATGGTGGAGAACACGAGTCATAACTGTGGTAAAAAACCAACCCCCCAATACTGCAGTTCTGCTTTGGCCTTTGGATTTATTTACACTGACTTAGAAGACAATCCAAGTCTGCAGTATCAGAGAGGTAGCCATGTTAGTCTGTATCTTCAAAAAACAAGAAGTCCTGTGGCACCTTATAGACTAACAGATATTTTGGAGCATAAGCTTTCATGGGCAAAGACCCGCTATGTGAAATGCAACAGTCCACAGTGTGTTTTATGCAGTGAAGTTTTGGTCAATAACAACCTGAACCCAAATAAACTCTAGCAACATATACAAACAAAACACCTTACGTATGCGAAGATGTCTCTGGAAGTTTTTGGAAGAAAATCATGAACTTGAGCAATAAAAAAAAATTATACATAAATCAGCAACTATGACAGCCAAAACTTTGGAGGCATCTTATGCTGTTTTACTTTTGATTGCCAAGAGAAACAAAGCCTCACAGCATTGCAAATCTCTCATTGGCTACGTCTACACGTGCACGCTACATCGAAGTAGCTAATTTCGAAGTAGAGACATCGAAATAGGCTATTTCAATGAATAGCGTCTACACGTCCTCCAGGGCCGGCAACGTCGATGTTCAACTTCGACGTTGCGCAGCCCAACATCGAAATAGGCGCAGCGAGGGAACGTCTACACGCCAAAGTAGCACACATCGAAATAGGGATGCCAGGCACAGCTGCAGACAGGGTCACAGGGCGGACTAGCGCTTCCGGGGCAACAGCTAGCCGCTCCCTTAAAGGACCCCTCCCAGACACACTCAGCTGCACAGCACGCGGTCTGAGGAGCCATAGGCACACAGACCCCGGGCGCTGCAGTCATGGACCCCCAGCAGCAGCAGCAGCAGCAGCAGCAGCCAGAGGTCCACCCAGCCCTCCCGGCAGAAGCAGGGCTTGCCCTGCTCTGTGCCATGCGGGAGGCAGCTGAGCACCTCCTTGGTACACCGGAGGAGGAGATGCCCCCAGGGCAGCAGGGCTCAACCCCTAACCCTGCAGCACCCCGCCCCCCCCGCCTCACACGCCGGTGGCTGTGGAGCTACCCCACCAGCACCAACTGGTGGGAGCGGCTGGTGCTTGGGGAGTGGGACGACGACCGCTGGCTCAGGAACTTCAGGATGAGCCGGCAGACATTTCTGGAGCTGTGCCACTGGCTCACCCCCGCACTCAGGCACCAGGACACCGCCATGCGGCGTGCCCTCACAGTGCAGAAATGGGTCGGCATCGCTGTCTGGAAGCTGGCCACTCCCGACAGCTACCGATCCGTGGGGCAGCAGTTTGGTGTCGGCAAGGCCACCGTCGGGGCTGT
Source organism: Carettochelys insculpta (assembly GCF_033958435.1). NCBI lineage: Eukaryota > Metazoa > Chordata > Testudines > Carettochelyidae > Carettochelys > Carettochelys insculpta. The sequence continues at coordinate 382,158,496 of NC_134137.1, read as the reverse complement.
GTTCATGGAGGTAAGAGAACCCACGGGGGGAGGGCAGGGCAGGGGAGGGGGGCCCGGGCAGAGGAGGGCAGGGGAGGGGAGGGGAGGCCAGGGCAGGGGAGGAGGAGGGGAGGGGAGGCCAGGGCGGGGGAGGGCAGAGGAGGGCAGGGCCACGCACACCCTGCTCACCCCTCATTGGTGCTGTCCCATGTGCTTTTTCTGCAGGTTGTGCGTGCCATCAAAGCCATGCTCCTGCACAGGCTCGTGAGGCTGGGGGACTCACATGCCACCATCGCGGCCTTTGCCACCCTGGGCTTCCCCAACTGCTTCGGGGCTCTGGATGGGACTCACATCCCCATCCGCGCCCCGCATCACAGTGGAGGACGCTACATGAATCGAAAGGGCTACCATTCTGTCGTCCTCCAGGCCTTGGTGGACAGCCGGGGACGTTTCCAGGACATTTATGTGGGCTGGGCTGGCCTGGCAGCACCCACGATGCCTGGGTTTTCCGGAACTCGGGCCTGTGCCGCCAGCTGGAGGCAGGGACCTACATCCCCCAGCGGGAGATCCCTCTGGGGGACACCACCATGCCCTTCTGCGTCATTGCAGATGCGGCCTACCCCCTCCGGCCGTGGCTCATGCACCCCTACACGGGCCATCTCTCCGCTAGCCAGGAGCACTTCAATGAGCGCCTGAACCATGCGCGCCAGGTGGTGGAGCGCTCATTTGGCCGCCTGAAGGGACGCTGGAGATGTCTCCTGACCCGCCTGGATGCGGGCCCCAACAACATCCCCCAGATTGTGGGTGCCTGCTGCACCCTGCACAATTTGGTGGAGAGCAAGGGGGACACCTTTTTCCAGGGCTGGGCTGCGGAGGCCGGCAGGGCAGACATCCAGCCACCTGCTGCCCCCAGTCGGCAGGTGGACCCCGAGGGGACCTGGGTCCGGGAGGCCCTGCGGGCCCACTTTGATGAAGAGGCCGTGGGGTGAACTCTGCCCAGGCCCCCTACTGCCCGTCCCTTCCTCCACCACACTCCTGCCCCAACGCCTACACCAAGGAGCACCCCACCGCACCCGCCTCCCATTTTTCCTGGACAAATGACAGCACGCACTGGTGGCTGAACTTAAACGTCTTTTTGTTTCAGAACCTTTTTTTTTAACTGTAAATATTTGAACCAAAAACAAACTATGTACAAACATGTTGAAAAAAACTAATATGTACAAAAATAAAACAATACAAAGAAACCAGTGTCCTCAATAATAAAAAGAAAACCAGGGAGGATAAAGGGGAGAACTATTTACATGGGGGGGACGGGGCAAACGGGGGGCAACAAATAATAACTGTAAACTATATACAAGGGGGGGGGCCACGTCCCAGGCCCCTTCCCTCTATAGCCCGGCACTGGGCGTTGGCGGCCGGGAGCCCCACCGCGGTCGCAGCCCTGTCCGGGGCTGGGTGGGGGCGGGCCGGACTGGAAGGTAGGACGCCCAGCAAGGCTCAGGTGGCTCCAGGGGTCCCTCAGCGCTCCGGCCCTCGGCGGTGGGTGGCGGGGCGACGGCAGACGGGACGGCGATGGGCGGAGCAGCTGGTGGTGGGGCTGGTGGAGCAGGCAGGGCGGGCGATGCGGCGGCCGGCGTGGCATGGGGGGCCAAGTAGTCCACCAAGCGGTTAAAAGTGTCCATGTAGGCCCCCCATGCCTCCAGGCGCCAGGCCAGTGCCCGCTCCTGCAACTGCAGGTGCTGCTCCGCGACCTCCAGCTGCCGACGGTGGATGGCCAGCAGCTGGGGGTCCGTCGCCGTCGGCGGGTGGTAGCGCAGGGTCCGCCGTCTAGCCCTCCGCGGGGCCAGTCGGTCCTCGGCCGAGGGGCTGGCCTGGAGCAATGTGATGACTGAGGCCTCGCCAGCGCTCTCTTCCGGTCCTTCTGATGGGGCAGGTGCAGGACACAGGAGAGGAGGGGGGGAAGAAGAATGGAGACAGGCATTAGTATGGGCCCCGAGCCGTGGCCTTTGTCCCCCCAGCCCTGTGCTGCAGGTTCCCCATCCCCGTCCCCGGGAGATGCTGCTGTGATGGATGGGGTTCAGGGGTCCCCCTGCTCTGCACCCCGTCCCCTGGTGGGAGCGACTCTCACTTCACCCCGCAGGGTCTGACAGCAGGAGAGGTTTCTTAGGCCACAGATGCCCAGTTTCTCCCAGGAGTGACAGCACCAGCTGTCGGAAGAGATAATCCTTCCAACCCGTCGTAGGGAGAAGACCCCAAGGGGTGCCCCTCTGGGATGCAGCTTTCCCCCTCCTCAGGCTGGCTGCCTTCCAGCTCTCCCTTCCCCTAGCCTCTACATGTGGCCCCCGCCCTCGCCCCCCAATTCCAAGCCAGCTTGGCTCCTCCCTCCTCTTTGTTCAGGGCAGAGGTGTCACCTGCCAGCTGTAGCCCCAGGATCCTCCTTTGCCCCTGGGAGCTATTCGGCTCTTGTTGCTCATATGTAGCCTGAGTCTCCCTTTTGCACTCCCCCCACTCCATCACATGCTGCTGCTGCGGGGTGTCCCACCCCCTCCTCCCGGGGGCCCCTCGAGGTTCCGCTCCCCCCTGGCCCGGGGATGGGGCATGGCACTGTCATGCGGGGTGGGGGGGGGGCAGGGGCTGATGCAGTGCTGTGAGGGTCATGGCCCTGGTGTCCTTGGGGCCATGGCCATGTGAGCATGTGGGGGGCCCTGGACACATATCTATTACCCCCGCCCCTCAAGCCCAGGGGTGTCCACCAGAGGGGGGTACCTACCTGTTGGTCCGCTCCCACGGTCCAGAGATCCCCGGGGGGCGGAGGCCCTGCTGCTGCTCCGGGATGGCAGGAGGAGGATCTGCAGCCCGCATTCTGCAGAGGAGGAGCCCCCCTCCTTCTCCTCCTCCTCCTCCTGCCGCAATGTCCCGGGGGTGGCCTCCGCGGGGGGCCCCCGGGGTGCGGGGCTTGCCTCCAGGGCGGACTCCGGCTGCAGGGCCTGCTGGGGCTCGTCGGCCAAGGTGTCAAGGGTGGCCGGCGGGGAGGAGGTGTGCCGGGGGCCCACGATGTCCCTGAGCTCCCTGTAAAAGGGGCAAGTGACGGGGGCGGCCCCAGATCAGCTGGCCGCATCCCGGGCCCGGGAGTAACCCTGCCGCAGCTCCTTCACCTTACTCCTGACGTGGTCAGGAGTGCGGGCAGGGTGACCCCGGGCAGCCAGGCTGTCGGCCAGCTGAGCGAACGCATCCGCGTTCTGCCTCTTGCTCCCCATTACCTGGAGCACCTCCTCCTCGCTCCAGAGCCCCAGCAGGTCCCGCAGCTCGGCCTCCGTCCAGGAGGGGCCCCCCTGCTGCTTCCCAGCCTGGCTGCCCTTCTGGCTGGGCTGTGAGCCCTGGCTCCCCTTGGGGGGGTCCCCTGGGGGGGCTGCCGGGCAGCCATCGCAGCTGGGTGGGGGGGCTGAGGTAGGTGCAGGCTGGCAGCGTGTGCAGGCTGCTGCCTTCATGATCCCTCAGCTTCCTGCACAGGAAGGGAGCGGGAGGGGACCTTTAAGGGGCTGCTCCATGCGGCCACCAGTGAGCTGAGGGGCTGGAGAGAGCGTCTCTCAACTCCCCAGGTGATGGCCGCCATGGAGGACCCGGCAATTTCGACGTTGCAGGACGCGCAATGACTACGCGGTCCCTACTTTGATGTTGAACGTCGAAGTAGGGCGCTATTCCTATCCCCTCATGAGGTTAGCGACTTCGACGTCTCGCCGCCTAACGTCGAAGTTAACTTCAAAATAGCGCCCAACGCGTGTAGCTGCGATGGGCGCTATTTCGAAGTTAGTGCCGCTACTTCGAAGTAGCGTGCACGTGTAGACGCGGCTATTCTGTCCACAGCTAAACAAATATGAGATTATTGATTGCAGAGATGCTACCACTCACCTGAGCTGTATTCCAATATTACATGATACAGTGAGTCATTGTATTGAGTGTATGTCCAATGACATACAAGATCAAGTAGTACAAAGCATTAAAAAGAGCAAGTTCTTTCCTTTACAGATTGATGAATCTGCCATTGTTTCAGGAGCAGTTACTGTCCTGTCTTCACTACATTTCGGAAAACATGGTAAAAAAAGACTTTCTATGCTGCAAGGAAGTGCCAACATATACTTAGGGAGAGGAAATATTTAAACTCCTTCCAACCTTTATAATGGGAAACACAGGAACCTCATGTAGGTATTCACCCAAGTGTTGCAAAAGCTACATCTGGTACAAAGACTTGGCTTGCTGGCAGAATTAAAGTGGCCTCTGAAGCTCAGTGTACCCTCATCATGATCCACAGGGAAGCTCTGGCTGTCAGAAGAAATGGGATGAGAGAGTCAGTGGTTTTTACTGCAAGGGCTTGCTGGCTGCTGCAGGGAAGCATTCCAACCCATCTACTTGAATTGAAAGACGGGGTACAGTTGTTTCTGATTGAAGAGGACTCTACTCTGTAGAAGCAGTTAAATGACATCAATAGTGGTAACACTCTCATCTAGCAGATACTTCCGAGTGTTTAAGTTCATTGAATGAGTCACTGCAAGGAAAATAAACTTTCTCAAATTCAACTTAATTACAAAATTAATGCCTTTACTGACAAACTGGATCTTTGGCAACCGGGGTCAACAACAAAAATTTTTAAATGTTTTCAACAGTGGATAATCTGGTAATCTCATCTAATGATGTCAGTGTTGGAGATATAAAAGAAGATGTACCAGAACAGCTCTCTATACTGAACGGGTATGTCAAAAGGTTTAATATTTCATGTGGTGACTTTTAGCCTTTATTATTCCTTCTTTAAATCTGCCAGATTGGTTTGGCTCATCTTCAAAGATGTGCATTTCTACATCTCAATAAGATCCAGATAATAAATATACCCAGGATTCTTTCTGGGCAACAATCACTACAAGCACTAGTTCCTGCGTGGCACTAGGTTCTGCACACTCCAGGTGACAAGGAATCCCCATAGAGCTGTACTTTGATGACTAGTTTCCAAAAGCATCATATCTCTAATGGATCCATCTGGCTCTTCAGGCAGCACTTGGCTTTTTTCCTGTCTCTAGGCCCAAATCTCAATCTGGAGAAGGCCTTGTGTTTGCTCCAAATCAGAGGGTGGAATTCTTAGGAACTGTCCTGGATTCTGTCACCTGGAATGGCTTCTTGCCAGCTTCCAAACCCACATTGCCATACTAGAATAGTGAAAGCAAGAACAAGTTTGAAGGTGCTGGATAAGATCTGGAAAAGCAAAGCGATTAACTTAGGCAGGAAGATGAGCATCTTGAAAATGTGTGTATTCAGCAACATGTTGTATGGATGTGAGATGGGTGATAATGAAAGATTCAAAGAGAAGGATATGGGCATTGAGACGAGTTGTTATAGAAAGATCCTGAGAATACGATGGATGCAGAAGGTAACCAATGACGAAATATATAGGAAGATACAGCCAAAAGAGAACCTACTGCAGAAGGTTGTACAACAGAATGAATGATAAACAAAAAAATCAAGACCCTGGTATTCGACATAATGGATGGTTTGAATAGGAGAGGCAGACCCCACAGAGAATGGGCAGATGATATAGTGGATTGGTGCAGAACTAGTCTGCAGAAACTAAGCCACTACACATTGGACAGGGAAAGATGGAAGGAAATAGTGAGGGAGGCATCAGACACCAACTGCACTGAGCCCATAGTTATTGATGATGATGAATGAGCCCAAGGGCTCCACCACAGCAGTTAGCTGTTCTCCTGTATTGCTACCCTCTTCATGGATCCCACCTTCATGCCCCTGACAGGTATTTATAGCCCCAGCTGTAGCCTTGCCCCCTTTAAATTTTCTCAGTTCTTGCTTCAACGTTGAGTATTGCTGTTTCTCTCTCTCAGCCTCCACCTGAACCTAACTCTTGTTTCAGACCTACAGACTTCTTAATAATCTTCCCTCCTCCAGCTTTTGTGGAGTCATCTTAAGATGTCCCACAAGCCTTAGGGATAGTCAGGGGGTTCTTTGGCTCTGTAAATGTATAATGAAGAGGCAATAGTTCTCCAGAGCTGGGACTAACTGCTTTACCCTGGATTGCATCTTCACTGCAGAGAAAAGTCTTGTTACCTGTGCTCAAGTTAACTTAGCCTGGGTAACAGCAGCCACACTGTGAAATGATGCTCCAGCTGTTGGGTCCATACCAAAGTTGCACTCACTCAGGTGAGGTCCAAAGACCTCTGGGGCATATCACATGGTTCTTAACTTCTTAGAGCTTGCAGCAAGCCAATATATTCTGCAACAGTGACTTGTGGGAGCACTCATATATCCTTGATGGGTGCACATGGGGAATTCTGGGAAATTTAGCAGCATGCAAGTGGCGATAGCCTGTGTCCACAAGGCAGGGTGTTCAAGCTAGCAGCTGACAAGTTGTGATATGCAAGCTGTAGCCTCTACCTCATGGCAGGATATCCAGCTTGAAAGAAGTTCATGTCATCACTTGAGTCAAGAGTCTATTGAAAGGAAATAGAGTTGGAGCAACACTGTTAAGATGAGCTGTCATAGGGGCTGATTATAAGGCTAATTTTTGTCACCCTCACATCATATAACTCATTTAAAATGTCCAATTAATCCTACAGGAGAGGTTATGAAAAACAAGAATTTTTCTTCATATTAAAAGCCTTTGAAATAGTTTTATTTTAAAATTTAATGCAAAATGTCTAGTTTATTTACATCTCTGTGTAAATACCTGATGAAATCCTATTACATCACACTCTCTGGATCATCACCTTGTCATGGTGAGTGGGCTTGCATGTTCCAATGAACCCAAGTGTGATGCCCTAGGGAGTCCTATACTCACAAGAGAGTCACCCATGGCACCAAGGTCAAGGGAGAGGACCCAGACAAAGAACAATCCTAAAAGTCCTGAATGGCAGAGCAGGTGGAGGGTAGCAAACGTAGTGCTACATTGGCTGTAAAGGCGGATGAAGGCTGCAGCAGACAGGAGACTCCCAGTCATTGTGGATCTCATGCTATTGAACCTGGGCCTTCTGTCCATCAAGAACTATGTGGTGGCTGTAGTGCAACAGTCCCCCCCACATTAAAAGACGTCTCACACAAGCATCTTTCTCTGTGTACTACTTTCCTAGACTTAAGCCCTACAGCGACTGGAAAATGATGATGGGAGCAGGATTGTGAAATCTGGGAGCTTTTAGTCATGGACCAGCCAGTAGGTGGTGGATGTATGTGTCAGTCATTCTGTTTTGGTGACTCACATGGTAGCATGGTTCAGCTGCTGCGTCCATGACTGAGCATTCCACATGGGAAGGAGGCTAGAAAAGTTGCCCTAAACATGGTCCACCTCAACCCCCTGACTGTATAACTGCATCCAGTGGGTTCACCTCTGTGCACTAAAAGATTGAATGATAAACTTTGGAACATGAAATATATGGACCCTAATGGGCAACCCAGATAGTGGGCAATCTGAAAGATGCACACCAGTTATCACCCATGAGCTGCAATGATCCAACATTGGTATAGCTTCCCTGGCAGAACTGTGTAGACCAGAAGGGTAGCCAAGACAAGGAACTTTTCTGGAAAGGAGCCCCAAGGAAGACAAATGAATTCACATAGTAGGATTTGCCATCAAAAACAAACTTACAAAGATCCTGTCTGAAGTCCCTGTTGGCATCAATGAGCATCTCTTGACTCTCTGCTTGCAGTTTGCCAAAAACCAACAGGCAACTATCAGTGCTTATGCACCAACTTTACATGCTGAAGATGATGTGAAGGAGAAGTTCTACACTCAGCTGGATACAGTGTTGAAAGACATCCCCAAAGAAGACAAGATTATTCTCTTGGTGGCTTTGAATGCCAGGGTCAGAACCTCTGGCAGACAACTACTGGGAAAGAAGAGGTTGGCAACTGCAACTCCAGTGGAGTGCTCCTCCTTGCAAAATGTGTGAAACACGAGTTTGTCACCATAACCACCCTCTTCTGCCAGTAAAACAAATTTAAGATCGCATGGCAACATCCTTGATCAAAGCACTGGCACCTCATAGACTATGTCACTGTCTGTGCTCAGGGTCAGTGTGATGTCCTTCTCATACATGCAGTGACTACCACTGATGACTGCTGGACTGATCACTGCCTTATTCAATCCCTGATGGCAATTAGGGTTGTCAGCAAATGGAGAAGTCAGAGGAAACAGATCCAATGAAAGATCAGTGTACAAGGCTTGAAGGACCCCATCAGACAAAGTGGTTTCCAGTTAGTACTCCAAAGGACTCTGCCAACAGTACACCCTGAAGATATGGAAGAACACTGGTGCCAATTGAAAAATGCCACCATTGGAGCTTGTGGAGAAACCGTTGGCTACCAGACCAGGAAGCATCAGGACTGGTTTGATGAGAATGATGTGGAAATTGAACGCCTGATTGAGGCAAAAGGGAAAGCCTTTAGGGGCCTGGCAAAGTGACATCAACTGCACAGCAAAGAAGAAGTTCATGCCGTGGCAGAAGTCCAACGTAAAACAAGGGCTCTGAAAAAACAGTGGTAGACTGAGAAGGCATGAGAACTCCAGCGTCTCACAGACATCATGATACAAGAGGTTTCTTCAATGCTACCAAAGCTGTTTATGGACCAAGAAACCACGGAATCAGTCCCCTGAGATCAAAGGAGGGTTCCCAGCTCTTGAAAGACAATGAAGCCGTTGCTTCTCTGTGGAGGGAGAAGCACTATAATGGGCTCTTGAATTACCCCTCCACTGTGGTGGTCTTGCAATGCTTCCTACCTTGAAAGAAGTCCAAGCTGCCATCAAAGCAATGAAGTGCAACATGGCAACTAGACAAGATGGAATCCCCAGTGAAGTCTTCAAAGAAGATGGACCAGAGCTCCACAAACAGCACCACCTCCTGATCCTCAAGACCTGGGACAGGGAGCAGATGCCACAAGCTTTCAGAGACACGCTGATCGTCAGTCTTTTCAAGAAGGGCGACAAGTCAGACTGTGGAAACTATCGTGCATCTCCCTCCTGGCAACAGCAGGGGAAAATCTTAGCTTGAATTCTTGCAAACCAACTCCTGCCACCCTCAGAAGAAATTCTCCCAGAATCGCAGTGTGGCTTCCAGCCATTCCAAGGCACAACAGACGTGATCTTCACCACCCAGCAACTGTAAGAAGAATGTCATAAACAAAGCCAAGCCTTCTAGAAGAGTTTCATCAACCTGACCAAAGTATTCGACTCAGTCAATCATAGCACCCTGTGGACCATTCTCTCAAAGATTGGCTGCCCCTAAAAGTTCATTAGCATCTTGCAGCTGCTTCGTGAGCGTGTGACTACCATAGCACTGAGCAACAATGCATCGCTTTGAGGACAAAAAGGGAGTCAAACAAGGTTGCGTCACTGCCCCAGCACTGTTCTGCAACTTCATCGCCATGACCCTTCAGCTTATTGATGGCACTAGAACAATATAACCATCACTGCCTCAGGAGAACCCTAAATATCTCTTGGGAGGATAGGTGCATGAACACTAGCATCCTGGAAAAGTCAAACATGACTAGTATTGAAGCCATTATCATTCATCAATAATTTGTTGGACTGGTCACATGGTTTGGATGTGTGATCAGCACCTCTCAGAAGAGATTCTGTTTTCCGAGCTGGAAGAAGGACGGAGAAGCATTAGGGGCCAACGGAAGCGCTGTAAGGACATGATGAAGGCACATATGAAAAAGTGCAGCATCAGCGTTGACCCTTGGGAGAACCTTACCTGGGACTGTCCACAGTGGAGAGTGGTAAATCTATGAGGGGTGGCACAATTTGAGTGGTACTGCAGTACAGATGAGAGACGGAGAAGAAGAAAAGAGCATCAAAAACTGCTCCATGCCCTCCAACAGCTACCAAAACCTGCCCCTTCTGTGATAAGACCGGTAGTTTCAGAATTGGGCTGGTCAGCTATCAATGGACTCACAAATAGGAGGGTGACATGAAGACATCCCACTCATTATCGAGTGAGCACCCAGATTAGAGACTAGAAGACATCACAAATTTAAACAAATACTAGATTGTAAGACTTGTACAAGAGGTGGTTTTAAAGAGTAATATTAAACATGTTTCAGATAGTGCCATTAATAAAGGTTACATCCAACTCTCTGTTGTAGGTCAGGATGGAGAAAAGTGAACTAGTGGTAAATGCATTAGGCTGTGGCCAGAATGGTGCAGAGAGAGCAAGAGTGAAGGCAATTTTATTCATACTGAAAAATTTCATTCATACTGAAACTACAAAAGGCTGTTGTCCAGGACTGGGCAATATTTGTCAGTGTGTCTTGTGTGACGTGGGGGTAAGTGACAGCTACAGCAAGGGGAGAAGTAAATGTGGCATAGTGAAGGGTAGGTGCCCTGCTACACACGTAATTTCTGTAACAGGAGAGTGTGGAAATCTGCAAGGCAGCCCCTTCATCCAGCAAGTCCATCTCTGCTTCTGCTGGCCAGCTGTGCTCAGACTATTTTCCAGCCACAGTATGTTTCCTCTTTTTCTCCCACCAACTGTCTAAGGCCTGCAGGAACCTGGCATGGACACTCAGAAGAAAAACACAAATTGGTTCATTAATGATTAGAATACTTTACCTAAGGGTATGGTGGACTCTCTGTTATTTGGAGTCTAAATCCAGGTTGGATGGCTTTTCTAAAAATGACACACCAGCTCAACCAGAAATTATGGGCTTGACAAAGGAACCACTTGGTGAAATTCTGTGGTTTATGTTCTGCAGGAGGTCAGATTAGAATCAGAGGCTCTCAGTCTTTATTGCACTGTGACCCCCTTCTCTCAGCAAAAATTACTACATAACCACTAAGAGAGAGGGCTGATGGTTGAGCTCACCTCAGCCCTGCTGCCCTGAGTGGAGGGAGCCAAAACCTGAGTTTTGTTGTCCTGGGGTGGCGGGGGAGCTAGAGACAAAGCCTAAATCGCACCACCCAGGGCTGAAGCCGTTGGACTTTGGCGTCAGATGCAGGCAGTGGGCTCAGGCAGCCTCAGGTCCCATTAAATCTAGTGCCAGCCCTTAGAACCCCATTAAAACGGAATTGGAATCCACCATTTGAGAAACACTGGACAATGTGATCCAAATGGTCTCTTAAGATCTTTTAATCTAGTTACTTGGAACCTCTGTCTTACAAATTAATGCCATCTTATTGAATTCATTTCAGTGCATTAGGTGCATTACTGAACAATTCACCTGCACACAGCTGGAGGTGTATGCTACATTGGTTGTCATAAGTGATGTGGTACTTTTAGAGTTTTCAGCTACAACTACAAACATACTGATATCGTGTTGCTTATAGATTGTGCATGTCAGGGACAGATTCTTGCTATGACAATGACAAAAGCTACGGGACTATTATAGGAAGTCTCTTGCCTTTTCTTAGTACGGTTGCAACCTATCTCCCAAGTCAAGGCTGATTTATCATCTTGAATTAATCCAGGGAAGCCCTCTGGCCAGCTCCCTTCTGGCCTTATGGTTTGTGTATCTAGGCTTATAAATTAAAAGAAAAACAGCTTCATATTTTCTCAATGCTAAAGTTAACACTCAAGCAGAAATGGATTTATTCCTCTTCTGATGATATGAATAAAATTGAACATGTTCTTTCCAGTAGGAGAAAGAGAGAGAGATTATGAAGCAATTCCTTTTTGATGTTTTCTGAAGTGTTTGTGTTGTGCTATATGAGTAAAGCCTGATCTTGGTGGTAAATAATTTTTGGCATAACCTTGATACAATCATTAGGATTTATTGACACTGGGGTAGCTCCCTCTGTATCCCATTACGATTGGGGTGATGTTGTTTTGGGTATTGTATAGCTATACAAGAAGGAGTAGGGGCTGTCTCTAAAGAACATGCAATCTAAAAAAAAAGAACAAAGTGAGTGTGATAGATAGGAAAAGGGATGGGGTAACAGGATGGAGGCCTCTGGTTGGCTGCATGTTTACCTTGATGGTTCTAAATGCTTTGCAAGTTTTAAATAAATAAACGTTTGCTCTCCCCAACTGATGTTCAATCTGCCTTTGTTGGTCAGCGGATTTCTTGTGGGCATCCCAAAAGAACTGGATCTGGAAAAGGACTTTGAAGAAGACTAGTTTTCAAGCAAAAACATATTTTCATAATCAGAGTTTTAAAAAAAATAGCAATGAGTCTCCCCTATTGAAACTGATGGAAAGAAAAGAGTACTGATGGATAATATTTTCAGCATCAAAACCAGTATAAAATATGGAACCCTTTTTCTTAGAGAATAATGTACATATGAACAACTTTTACATAGAGAGGGTTATGCAAGGTTCATTTTGGGTCTATTGTACTTTTCAAATGAAATATATATATATTCCAGTTGGCTGGAGAAGGGAGATTTTCTAGGAGAACTAACTTCTGGAAATGTTCAACTTCAGCAAAATAATATGTGGCCGAAGAGTAGCAGTTCTTCTCTTGCTAGTCAATGGTAGTGTCCCTGTTCTAGGTCCTCTTCTGTATGATCAAGTTCATTAGATGTGTCTCAAATCCTCAAAGAAAATTATGCAACATAAAAGCTCAGCAGAGTCAGTCGATGTAGTTGCTCTGAGTTATTTTGTATTGGCTGTGGGGGAGTGTTTAAAATAAACATCCATGCATGTCATGAATTTGACAGTCATTGAATCATAGAATGCTAGGGCTGTAAGGGACCTCAGGAGGTCATCGAGTCCAGCTTCCTGCTTCAGGCAGGATCAACACCAACAAAATCATCCCAGCCAAGACTTTGTCAAGCCAGGACTTAAAAACCTCTAGGGATAGAGATTCCACCACCTTTTTTAGGCAATGCATTCCAGTGCTTCACCACCCTCCTGGTGAAGTAGTTTCTTCTAATATCCATCCTACTCCTCTCCATCTATAACTTCAGACCATTGCTCCTTGTTCTGACATCTCTCACAACTGTGAACAGTCTCTCTCCATCCTCTTTAGAGCTCCCCTTCAGGAAGTTGAAGGCTGTTATCAAATCACACCTCAGTCTTCCCTTCTGCAAACTAAATAAGCCCAAGTCTCTCAGCCTCTCCTCATAGGTCGCGAGCTCCAGCCCCTTAATCATTTTCATTGCCCTCTGCTGAACATGCTCCTGCACATCCACATCCTCTCTATACTGGGTTGCCCGAAAGTGGGTGCAATACTCCAGATGTGGCCTCACCAGTGCTGAATAGAAGGGAACAACAACTGCTCTAAATGCTCCTCCTAATGCACCCAAATATGCCATTAGCCTTGTTGGCTACAAGGGCTCACTGTTTACTCATATCCAGCCTTTCATCCACCATAATCCGTAGGTCCCTTTCTGCTGTACTGCTGCTTAGCCAGTCGGTCCCCAGCCTATAACACTGCTTGAGATTCTTCCATGCCAAGTGCCGGACTCTACACTTCTCCTTGTTGAAACTCATCAGATTTCTTTTGGTCCAGTCCTCCAATTTATCAAGGTCACTCTGCATCCTATCTCCACCCTCCAATCAATCCACCTTTCCTGATAGCTTGATGTCATCTGCAAACTTGCTGAGGGTGCAATCCATTCACTCATCCAGGTCATTAATAAAGATGTTGAAGAACTCCAGCCTCAGAACTGAGTTTCGGGGAACTCCACTTGAAACCGACCACCGTCCAGATATTCAGCCATTGACCACTACCCATTGGGCCCGATCGTCAAGGCAGCTTTCTTTCCATCTTATAGTCCATGTATTGAATCCATACTTCCTTAATTTATGGGCAAGAATGTTGTGGGAGACTGTATCAAAAACTTTGCTAAAGTCAAGGTATATCACATCTACCGACTTCCCCATGTCCACAGAGCCTGTTACCTCGTCATAGAAGCTAATCAGCTTGGTCATGCGTGACTTGCCTTTGGTTCATCCATGCTGACTACTCTTGGTCACCTTCCCCTCTTCCAAGTGCTCCAAAATGGAGTCCTGGAGAAAACTCTCCATTATTTTCCCAGGGACTGAGGTAAGGATGACTAGCCTCTAGTTCCCTGGATTGTCGTTTTTCCTTTTTCAAGATGGCACTACATTTACTTTTTGCAGTAATCTGGAATCTCTTCCGATCTCCAAGAGTCTTCAAAGATAATGGCCAAAGGCTCGGCAATGACTTCTGCCAATTCCTTTGGGTGCATTAAATCCAGACCCATGGATTTGTGCACATCTAGTGTTTTTAAGTAGCTTTTAACCCGTTCCTTCCCCACTGAGGGCTGCCCTCCACCTTCCGTTACTGCATTGTCTAGTACCTTAGTATGGGAGCTCACCTTGTCCGTGAAGACTGAAGCAAAAAAAACCGTTGAGTACTTCAGCTTTTCTTACATCATCTGTCGCTAGGTTGCCTCTTTCATCCAGTTAATGGCCCCAGACCTTCAGTGATAACCCTCTTATAGTTAATATGCCTGTATAAACCCTTCTTGTTCCCCTTCACGTCCCTTGCCAGTTGCAGTTCCAATTGTGCTTTTGCTTTCCTGATTGCTGCCTGACATTCTCCAGCCATATGTTTATACTCCTCCTTAGTCAATTGTCTATATTTCCAGTTCTTATATTCATCTTTTTTGAGTTTAAGCTGACCAAGGATTTTTCTATTAAGCCAAGCTGGTTGCCTACCAGATTTTTGTTTCTTACTATGCAGTGGGATGGTTTGTTCCTGTGCCTTCAGTAAGACTTCTTTAAAATCTTGCCAGTTCTCCTGAGCTCTTTTCTCCTTCATCTTCATTTCCCAGGGGATCCTGCTCATCACTTCTTTCAGGGAGTCGAAGTCTGCTCTTCTGAAATCAAGGGTCTGTATTTTACTGCTCACCTTTCTTCCTTTTATCAGGATCCTGAAATCTACCATCTCATAGTTGCTGCAGCCCAGGTTTCCACCTACTTCTATTTCTCCAACTTGTTCTTCCCTGTTTGTGAATAGCAAGTCAAGCTGTGCATGGCCCCAGTTGGTTCTACCAGCACTGGTACCAAGACGTTATTGCCAACGTTCTCCAAAACCCTCCTGGATTGTCTGTGTGCTGCTGTATTGGTCTCCCAACAAATGTCTGGATGATTAAAGTATCTCATGGGAACCAGGGCCAATTTTAATTATTAGTATTTTTATATCTAAACATCTTAAAAGGATATTAGATTTACAGCTTCCATAGACACTTTTACAGACTTTTTTAAGCCTTTATGATAATTATCTACTGCACTGTATACAAGATAGACCGATAAGTTTAACATCAGTACCAGGCAAATTAGTAGAAACACTAGTAAAGAGTAAAATTGCAAGGCACATAGAAGAGCATGAATTGTTGGGCAAAAGTCAGCATGGTTTCTGCAGAGGGAAGTCGTGTCTGTCTAATCTATTAGAATTCTTTGAAGGGGTTAATAAACATGCGGACAAGGGGCACCCAGTGGACATAATATACCTAGATTTCCAGAAAGCCTTTGACACGGTCCCACACCAAAGGCTTTTATGTAAATTAGGTGGTCATGGGATAGGAGGAAAGGTCCTTTCATGGATCGGGAATTGGTTAAAAGACAGAAAACAAAGGTTTGGAATAAATGGTAAATTTTCACAATGGAGGGGGGTAACTAGTGGTGTTCCCCAGGGCTCAGTCCTGGGACCGATCCTGTTCAACTTGTTCATCAATGATCTAGAAAATGAGGTAAGCAGTGAGGTGGCAAAGTTTGCAGATGACACCAAGTTGTTCAGGACAGTCAAAAGCAAAAGGGATTGTGAAGAACTACAAAAAGATCTCAGCAAACTGAGTGATTGGGCAGCAAAATGGCAAATGAAATTTAATGTGGGTAAGTGTAAGGTAATGCATGTTGGAAAAAATAACCCAAATTACACGTACTACATGATGGGGTCAAATTTAGCTACGACAGATCAGGAAAGGGATCTTGGAGTTATAGTGGATAGTTCTCTGAAGACATCCGCGCAGTGTGCAGCGGCAGTTAGTAAGGCAAATAGGATGTTAGGAATTATTAAAAAAGGGATAGATAATAAGACAAAAGATATCATACTTCCCCTATATAAAACTATGGTACGCCCACATCTCGAGTACTGCGTGCAGATGTGGTCTCCTCACCTCAAAAAAGATATATTGGCATTAGAAAAGGTTCAGAAAAGGGCGACTAAGATGATTAGGGGCTTGGAAAGGGTCCCATATGGGGAGAGGCTAGAGAGACTGGGACTTTTCAGTTTGGAAAAAAGGCGATTGAGGGGCGATATGATAGAGGTATATAAAATCATGAATGGTGTGGAGAAAGTGAATGTAGAAAAATTATTGACCTTTTCCCATAATACAAGAACTAGGGGACACCAAATGAAATTGATGGGTAGTAGGTTCAAAACTAATAAAAGGAAATTCTTCTTCACACAGCGCACAGTCAACCTGTGGAACTCCTTGCCGGAGGAGGCTGTGAAGGCCAGGACTCTATTAGGGTTTAAAAAAGAGCTTGATAAATTTTTGCAGGTTAGGTCCATGAATGGCTATTAGCCAGGGATAAAGTATGGTGCCCTAGCCTTCAGAACAAGGGCAGGAGATGGATGGCAGGAGACAAATCACTTGATCATTGTCTTCTGTTCTCCTTCTCTGGGGCACCTGGCATTGGCCACCATCGGCAGATGGGATGCTGGGCTTGATGGACCTTTGGTCTGACCCAGTATGGCCATTCTTATGTTCTTATGTTCTTATGTAAGATTTCTGCCCATTATCAGGGTACCTCCCTCAAAAATTGAAAATCTGAAATTTGTGTTCACAAACTACAGAACTCAATTTATAGAAAAAGAACAAGTCTGTCAAATGTTCATATCCATTTCACAAAGATTCAATAAAAGCATACACACAACTATACATTTTATCATTTTATTAGGAATAATTCCAAGTGGGTTATGAGCAAGCTAATCCATTGAGTGTGATGATTTTTCCAAAGTTTCTCTTTATGAAGATATGTTCACCAATAAACAGTAAAACTTTAGCAGAACTATTATACACTGGGCAAAAACATTCAGGCTGATACCAAAAAGCAACACGCAACACACAAAGATACAATATAAAGGAAGACCATTCATTCATTCACAGTCATTCAGGTGCTCTTGGTAGTCCATTGTTGCTGCTGCTGACAACATTGTCACAGTTCTCATCTATGGCTGGGCAGAGGACTTTGAAGTCTGACCCCATATGCACGCACAGTTGGCCATATTGAGGACATGGAACGTCTGCAGCTACAATGTTTGATGAGTAGGGTGAACACATTGCCCTATGACAAATACAGGACATTGGCCTCCAGGGATGGGAGGCTGCTGTCCCATGTCAGGGCTCCTCGGAGATGGGGGTTACTGCCCCATGGTGAGGCACTGGGGATGGGGGCTCCACTGCCTCCCGGGGGGGTGCACCAGGAATGGAGGCTCTGCAGCCTCCCTACAAGTGGGGGTGGAGGATGGGGGTTCTGTGACCTCCTGGCAGGGAGCTGCTGAGAATAGGGATTCTGCAGTCTCCGGGTGGGGTGGATGCGGAACTGGGCAGCCACCTTGCACAGGAGCTCCCTGACAGTGGGGGCTGCTACTCTGAGACACCAGGTGCCAGGGAATAGGAGCCCTGCAAAATAGGGGAAAATTTGCCCATTCACTTAAAAAAGTTGGGACCCCTGTGAGACAGCTTAAATAAGGGATTGTCCTGGTAAAAACAGGATGGATCGTCACCTTACTGATGGTGCACCTCTGTGGTGCTTTTGACATGCAGCCTGGCAATGATTTCTTTGATGCCTCTCAAATGTATGGCATGCTGAGCTTGTCAAAGCGCATCAGTGAGTCCTTCAAAGCCGCTAGCTCAAGTTCTTTGAGACTGACACAAATGCACTGGAGGCTGCTTTTCAGATTATTTTTGAAGTGCTTACTTATACATGGATGACAATGCTTTCATTAGTTGGCAAGATAACTGAGCTGACCAGTCTTCAGTGGATATTGTTATGGGTGTTAACTTTCCATTCTGTCTTCTCTATGTGTATTTTGAAGGAAAGGAGGTAAATCTTGAACCTTGGGCTGTAACAGAGTTGCTACTATCTTTTTCTCTTTGGGCCCATATATTTCATCTGATTCAGGGATTGTCAAACTTCATTGCTCCACAGCCCCTTTTGACTACAAAAATTACTACATGACCCCCCCCAGGAAGGGGGACCAAAGCCTCAGCCTGCCTTGTGCCAAAGGGGCCAGAGCTGAAGCCATAGGCTCACCATGATAGATTGGGGGAGGAGAAGGAGGGCAAAGCTATAAACTGGCAGGGGGCATATAACCCTGAGCTGTGCCTAGGCTACAGCCCTGGGAAGTGGGACTTGGGCTTTTCTCCTGGCCCCGCCACCCCAAGGCTATTACCAGCCCCGGCAACCTCATTAAATGGGGTCCCAACCCATAATTTGGGAATCATTTATTTAAATTAATACAAGAGGGCTTGGAATCTACATTCCATGTCCTGATTTGGGATTTGGCCTTTTTGATGAGATTGTAGCCATGCATTAGTTTCCACTTCATCCTGAAAAACTTGAATAACCCTATGCACATTGTGTTAAGTGTCTTACAACCACAGATGAAAGAATCTATTTCTTCCCTATGTCCCTTTTGCTGCAGTGGGTGTCCCCCACCCTGCAACATTCCAGACAACCCTGTAACTGCTCTTTATTCCTGCTTCACCTTCTCACTGCCATCCCTTCTTGTCCCCTTTATTCCTGCTTCACGCTCTCACTGCCCTGAACTCTCCCCTCCCCTCCACCCAAAATGTGGGTGTTTTGGGTTCAGAAAATAATGCTAAGTCAGCTTCTAGTTCAGCCTCCTACAGTCAAGGGATCTTTGAACAGAGCTGCTGCAGCTGGCTGGCAGAGGAGGTAAAGAGTGCCTTTGCAAGCTCCCTGAGGGAGATGCTACTGCGGTGAAAGGATAGCTGTGAAGCACTTTTACAGAACTGCCCAGGAGACTCCTATGGGCAGCTAGAGGGGTCAGAGGAGAGAGGCATTTAATGATTTTTCTCAGACATTTCTTTTCTCTTTTCTGGGTGGGTGGGTGTTCCAGAATGCCCCCTGACAATGGCAGCCCAGCTGGAGCACAGTGCTGAAGTGATCAAAGTGCTGAAGAATGGAGGAGCACATCTGGATTTCAGGACTCGTGAGGGAATGACAGCTCTTCATAAGGCCATCCGGTGCCGAAACCACATTGCCCTGATGGTGAGTCCTTGGGAAGGCACAAAGTGTTGGCAGGGCTACCTTGCCCTGATGGAGATAGGCTGGAAGGGGAGATCTGGGGTACGTGTCTCCCTTCCACTTCCCTAACTCCCCCGCTGCATGCTGCCCTCTCCTTAACAGTGCTCTGCTCACCAGTCATCCCTTCTCCCCTCTTTTGTGTGTGGTCTGGATAGAAACTGGCCTCTCTGCTGTCAGGACTTTGCCTTCAGACTTCTATGGAACACACACTGCACGGTTGTTAATTAATCCTAAAATGGCTCAAAGAGCTCTGAAATGGAGTGAGCCTTGCACTCTACTAGGGCTGGAGACATCCATCCCCTGCCTTCCCGTGTATGTTTTGCGCTTTATCTTTGTAATATTCAGGCCTCAGAGCACTCCCCAGTGAATTTTTCACTCTTTCTGCAGATGCTCTTAGACCTGGGTGCCTCCCCAGATTACAAGGACAGCCGCGGATTAACTCCTTTGTACCACAGTGCCATGGTTGGAGGGGACCCATACTGCTGTGAGCTTCTGCTTCATGACTATGCCAAGGTGGGCTGTGTAGATGAGAATGGTTGGCAAGAAATCCACCAGGTGAGTCTAGAAGAGTGTCATGATGGGAGCCATGTAGATTAGAGCCTTATATTTTATAATTGTCTGTCCGTGTGGCTGTGTTCTTAAATTAAATTGTGATTAAGGCACTCCCAGGTAAATGCTTTTCTTTGTCAGTTCACTTACTGTTAGCATGAGAAACAAAGAACTTTTTACTGGATTAGTCAATACAGAGATGCTTCCATGCTGTGGTCTTCATTGCAGCTCTTTGCAGCTGCCCCTTCTGACTCGGAGTCTGCGATCACCATATAACCAAGATTAGAAGGAAGCAGTTGCTCAGTAATCTAGAGATTCTGGCTTCCTGTGGCCATCCTTCCCCTTCTGTATCTTTGGGCTTTTCTTCACTTAGCAAACTGCACTACATTAGAAGATGGACTCCTGTAACTAACATGATGTTGATAACAATTTTACAGTTGTCATAGATGGGTTTTACTCCGGAAGAAGCACGTCCTTCTGGAAGCACCCCCGGGGGCCGCGCTTCTACACGGTGTTTTGGAGTCTGGAAGAAAGGTTTTCCGGACTCCAAATCACGTGATGTTATGCTAATGAGGTGCAGGGAATTTGCATCCACGCCTCATTGGCATCTTTCGCTCCCTGTTTTAGCATGCCACTCCCGAAGGAAGTGGCCTGTGTAGAAACAGCCTATGTGAATAGGTCAAAGACCTTCTTGTTCTTCCTAATCACCTTTCTCTCTTTTTTTTCTGTTTCATTGTTTGTTTCTGAGCAGGCATGTCGTTATGGCCATGTGCAGCACCTGGAGCATCTTCTCTTCTATGGAGCCGACATGACTTCACAGAATGCCTCAGGAAACACGGCACTCCATATCTGTGCCCTCTATAATCAGGTGAGGAGAGCAGCAGGAGGCACATGGCCATCTGAACGGGAGACACAGGGTCATAGTCACCAGGGCAGTGGACATGGAGACCAACGGGAAGGGGTCATAGGGATAGAGACTATGCAGACTTGGATATATCCTCTTTACTCTTCTTGCTAAATCTAGAACTGGGAAACAGCCATTGGGTCCAATATAGTTCTCTGTCCTTAGCCAGTCCAAGATTGACCCGTTTGTGCACATATTGTCCAGTCTGATATGAAATTTCTCATGAGAGAGCTCTCCCACCCTTCCCATTGGGAGATAACTCAGCTCTCTAACACATACAATTGCAAGGGAATGTTTCCTGATATTCTGTCTGACTTTTTCCTTCACTACTTCCAGCTGAACCCCTGGTTTGATAAACCAATGGTGAGAGAGTGGCAGGAGTACCAGCCTCCCTCAGAAAGCGGGAAGGGATTGTTCTTCTTCGAGTACTGTCCCTGTTGGCACTCCACGGTAGGTGTTGGGCTTGCCCAGCACCACAGCATGGAGACTTTTCCAAGCAGCACTGAGTGGGGCTGCGCATGCACTAACCCAACGCACACCATTTGCACCAATAGGGATAGTGCGTGCAGCCTCATTCTCTCCTCAGTTCCTTCATCACCACCCTTGGGTGCAAACAGAGCATGGGTTTCTCCTCTCTGCTCAGATCTCTAGATAGAAAACAATCTACAGATAGTTATTGGTTGTATATGTAGTTCTATTATTATAACATACTTATTTCAGTTATTAAAAAAATAAGAAGGAAAAGGAGGGACCTTCCCTCTTCTCATCAGTTTCGCTTCTCTTGTACCTACTTCACTTATGCGGCTGGTTTAAAATAAAAAAGAGAGAAAAGAAGAAGAGCATGGAAGAACAGCGAAGAACAACAAAGTACTAAAGAAAGAACATAACTGTGTCTCTGACATTAGGTTTAAAAAATGCTTAAAGCACTGAGATTGTCGAATCATGGAAGTAAATGCATGGTTGCGCAGGTGGTGTAAGAGAGAGGGATTTAGTTTCTTCAACCATGGGATTCTGTTTCAGGAACAAGGATTGCTAGGAAGAGATGGGATCCATCTAACAAAGAGAACGAAGAACATGTTTGCAGGGAGGCTTGCACACCTAAGCCGCGTCTACACGTGCCGGCTACTTCGAAGTAGCTGTGCCAACTTCGAAATAGCGCCCGCCATGTCTACAAGTGGCGAGCGCTATTTCGAAGATGAACTCGACGTAAGGCGGTGAGACGTCGAAGTCGCTATCGCCAACAGGAGATGGGAATAGCGCCCTACTTCAAGGTTGAACGTCGAAGTAGGGCACGTGTAGACGATCCGCATCCCGCAACATCGAAATAGTGGGGTCCACCATGGTGGCCATCAGCTGAGGGGTTGAGAGACGCTCTCTCCAGCCCCTGCGGGGCTCTATGGTCACCGTGTGCAGCAGCCCTTAGCCCAGGGCTTCTGGCTGCTGCTGCTGCAGCTGGAGATCCATGCTGCATGCACAGGGTCTGCAATCAGTTGTTGGCTCTGTGGATCTTGTGCTGTTTAGTGCAAGTGTGTCTGGGAGGGGCCCTTTAAGGGAGCAGCTAGCTGTTGCCTGGGAAGTGCTAGTCCGCCCTGTGACCCTGTCTGCAGCTGTTCCTGGCACCCTTATTTCGATGTGGGCCGCTTTGGCGTGTAGATGCTCCCCTGCATCTACGTGGTGCTGCCCAACGTCGACATTGAACATCGATGGCACCAGCCCTGGAGGACATGTAGACGCTATTCATCGAAATAGCTTATTTCGATTTCGCTACATCGAAATAAGCTATTTCGATGTAGCACACACGTGTAGACGTAGCTCTAGTGAGGAGGACTTTAAATTAGGTTTGTTGGGGGATGGTGACACAAGCCTTGAGGTAAGTGGGGAAGGAGGAACAGCAAAGGAGGACCTCTGGTTCAAAAGGAAAAAGTAGTCCGATTAGCTAACTATCTAAGGTGTTTGTCAAAAATGCAAGAAGCCTGGGAAACAAACAAGAAGAATTAGAGGCCCTGGCACAGTCAAAGTAGTATGAAGTGACTGGAATAATAAGACTCTTGGTGAAATGACTCGCATAACTGGAGCACTGTCATGGAAGGCTATAAACTGTTCAGGAAGAACAGGCAGGGGAGAAAAGGAGAGTACTTGCGATTTATGTGAGGGAGCAGTATGATTGCTCAGAGCTCCAGTATATGGTGGGAGAAAAGCCAGTTGAGTCTTTGGGCTGAGCAGTTATAAGCAACAGGTGATGTTGTGGTTAGTGTCTGCTATAGACCACCAGATCATCTAGGTGAGGTAGGTGAGGATTTCTTCAGACAACTAAGAAAAGCTTCCACATCACAGGCCCTGGTTCTCCTGGGAGACTTTAATCACCCAGACATTTGTTGGAAGACTAATACAGCAACACAGAGACAATCCAGAAAGATTTGGAGAATGTTGGGGATAAACTCCTGGTACAAGTCCTGAAGGAACCAACCAGGGGCCATGTGCAGCTTGACCAGCTGCTCACAAACAGGGAAGAATTAGTGGGTGAAACAGAAGTGGGTGGCAACCTGGGCTGCAGGGATCATGAGATGGCAGATTTTAGGATATCAACAAAAGAAAGAAAGGTGGGCAGTAAAATACAGGCCCTTGATTTCAGAAGAGCAGACTTCGACTCCCTCAGAGAACTCATGGACAGGACCGCTGGGAATTCAATATGAAGGGGAAAGGAGTTTAAGAGAACTGGTTTTTAAAGAAGTCTTATCGAAGGCACAGGAACAAACCATCCTGATGCACCGTAAGAAAAACAAATATGATAGGCAACTAGCTTGGCTTAACAGGGAAATCCTGGGAGAGCTGTAACTCAAAGGGGATGTGAATAAGTGGAGACTTGGACAGATGCCTAAGGAGGAGTATAAATATATTGTTGAAGAATGCCAGGGAGTAAGCAGGAAAGCGAAAGCGCAGTTGGAACTGCAGCTAGCAATGAATGTGAAGGGCAACAAGAAGGGTTTCTACAAGTATATCAAAAATAAGAGTATCATCAGGGAAGGTGTGGGGCCATTACAGGATGAGGGAGATAACCTGGGGACAGATGATGTGGAAAAAAGCTGAAGTACTCAATGCTTTTTTTGCCCCAGTATTCACAGACAAGGTCAGCTCTCAGATTATGGCACTAGGCATGCAGTATGGGAAGGAGCTGGGTAGTCCACAGTGGGGACAGAACAGGTTAAGACATATTTAGAAAAGCTAGATGCACATAAATCCATGTTTCTGGATTTAATGCATGCAAGGGTACTGAGGGAATTGGCAGATGTCATTGAAGAGTTTTTGGCTATTATCTTTGAAAACTCGTGGAGATAGAGAGAGGACCTGGATGACTGGAAAAAGGCAATTATAATGTCCATCTTTAAAAAGGAAAGAAGGACAATGCAGGGAACTATAGACCGGTCATCCTTACCTCAGTCCCCGCAAAAAATCATGGCGGGGATCCTCAAGGAATCCATTTTGGAACATTTGGAACAGGGGGAAGTGATCAAGAGTAGTCAACATGGATTCACCAAGGGCAAGTCATGTCTGAACAATCTGAGTAGCTTCTATGAGGAGGTAACTGGCTCTGTGGATGTGGGGAAGTCAATGGATGTGAAATACCTTGACTTTAGCAAAGCTTGTGATACAGTATCCCACAACATTCTTGCCCATAAGTTAAGGAAGTGTGGCTTGGCTAGATGGACTGTAAGATGGATAGAAACCTGGCCCAATGGGTGGTGATCAACGGCTCTATATCTGATTGGTGGGTGGTTTCAAGTGGAGTGCCCAAGGATCGGTTCTAGGGCCAGTATGGTCCAACATCTTTAGTGATGACCTGGATAAGAGGGTGGATTGTACCCTCAGAAATTTTGTGGATGACACTAAGCTAAAGGGGAGAGGTAGATACAGTGGAGGGCAGGGATAGGGTCTGGAGTGACACTGAAAAATTGGAGAATTGGGCCAAACGAAATCTGATGCGATTCAACAAGGAGAAGTGTACAGTCCTGCACTTGTGGTGAAAGAATCCCAACCATTGTTACAGGCTGGGGACTAACTGGCTAAGTAGCATTACAGCAGAAAAGGACGTGGGGATTATAGTGAATGAGATGCTGAATATGAGTCAACAGTGTGCCCTTGTAGCCAAGAAGGCTAATGGCATATTGAGTTACATTAGGAGAAGCATTTCCAGCAGATCTACAGAAGTTGTTATTCCTCTGGCACTGGTTAAGCCACACGTGGAGTATTCCATCCAGTTTTGGACACCCTCCCAGTATAAAAAGGATGTGGATGTGCTGGACCAGGTTCAGTGGAGGGCAATCAAAATGATTAAGGGTCTGGAGCACATGACCTGTGAGGAGAGGATGGGCTTACTTAGTTTGCAGAAGAGAAGAGTGAGGGGCAATTTGATAGCAGTCTTCAACTTTCTGAAGGAGGGCTCAGAAGAGCAAGGGGACAGGCTGTTCTCAGTAGTCACTGATGGCAGAACAGGAAGCAGTGGTCTGAAGTTACAGTGGGGGGATGTAGATTGGGTATTAGAAGAAACGATTTCACCAGAGGGGTGGTGAAGCACTGGAATGTATTACCGAGAGAAGTGGTAGAATCTCTATCCCTTATGGTTTTTAAGTTCTGGGTTGACATAATCCTGGATGAGATGATTTAGTTAAGGTTGACCCTGCTTTGGGCAAGGGGCTGGACTTGATGACCTCCTGAGGTCCCTTCCAGCCCTAGAATTCTATGATTCAGTGAGATCCTATGCCTGCCTCTGACAAGCACTCCAAATGTATTCACTGCCTTGGAGAGCCACATATGCCTTAGAAATGATCTAGCTGTAAGAGCTTAATGGCCAGAGCCAGAAAAGCTAGGGAGCTAAAATGGAAGCATTGCTCCTGTTTGATAAAGATCTTCAGCAGCTGCCAGAATCAATTTCAACACCAGGCAGTGTCCCTTCTGTCAGGGAGGCTCCCCCTTCCTCACTGGGGACTCAGGCACAGTCAAAGCCTTCCCCTGTATGCTCCCTGCCCACAGTGAAGATGGGAGAGAAACCATCAGGCACACAAAAGTCCAAGTCCATTTCCTGGCTCAAAAACTAAAAGCTGTGCCTTCGGAAAAACAGCTTCAGTGCGTGCAGCATTGGCAGTGCTTGAAGCGGTGGTGTGCCTGTTACCAGCACTGGCAGACCATGGAGGCTGCTGTACTGAGTGTGTAGCCGGCCCTGGTCAAAATACAACTGTTACCACTGCTGGAGGAACCTGTGGTACCACACTCCCTCCTGGCAAAGGGAGAACAAATTCAAAACCTGCCGCAGCAGTGGCTCTCACCTGTGGCACCGCAGAAAGCCAGGGCTAAAATAAATAGAGTTCCCACAGGAAACCATAGACCTCAGTCATTAAGCAAGTCACCAGAGGGGCATTATGTCACATCTCCCAGTCCACTCCATCACTGTGGGGATACTGTGAGGGGTTGTCACCGTTCGTGCAAGTCACCGAGGTACTATTATTTACCTCTTTCCTACTGCTCTGCAGATTACAGAGTCCGCTCACCTAGAGAGGCTGTCATTTTCCTGAGGCCCTTCTATCACCATGATCTTCTAGGGTGAATAGATATTTTGACTTCAGAAGCACTTTCTCTTCACGACATTCGTCCCCCGGTGCAACCCTTGTGGCACGTTATCACTGTGATCATCTCCACCATCCCCATACACATGAGCCTTACTGCTCCAGGCTTCGGTCGTATTGCTCACCCTGCCACTACAGCAGTCCCATTAGGAGTCACTGAAGTGCACTGAGCACTCTTCGCTCTGCCACAGCAGCAGGCATCCCCTGTCTTGTCAGTTTCGTCACACAAAGAGAAAGACTTGGAAGTGCATGATACACACCAGCTGGAGGATATCAAGTCATGAATTTCTCCTGACTCACCACTACCTTCTCCCACAGAGAAACTCTCTTGCACATTCACCAGCTTTCTCATGATGACCTGGAACAATTCCAGGACCTGTTTAAGAGAGTGACAATCAGCCAGGAGATCACTTTAACACAAATACCCTGAGAAGCCGGGGCCATTACTGGGTGAGGGAGGTAACCTAGTGACAGGTGATCCAGGAAAAGTTGAAGTACTCAATGCTTTTTTTGCCTCAGTCTTCACAGACAAAGTCAACTTCCACTTGACGGTCCTACACAATGAAGTTTGGGAAGCTGGAGGGCAGCCATCTGTAGGGAAGGAACAAGTTCTGAGCTGTCTAGAAAAACTAGATGTTCACAAGTCCATGAGTCCGGATTTAATGCACCCGAGGGTACTAAGGGAATTGACAGATGTCATTGGTGAACCTTTGGCCATTATCCTTGAAGACTCTTGGCGATCAGGAGAGATCCCGGATGACTGGAAAATGGCAAACTTAGTGCCCATCTTTAAAAAAGGAACGAAGGATAATCCAGGTCAGTTTTACCTCAATTCCTGGGAAAATAATGGAGGGGATCCTCAAGGAATCCATTTTGGAGCACTTGGAAGAGAAGAAAGTGATCAGAAGTAGCCAACATGGATTCACCAGGGGCAAGTCCTGCCTCACCAATCTGATTAGCTTCTATGACGAGGTAACAGGCTCAGTAGACATGGGGAAGTCAGTAGATGTGATATACCTTGAGTTCAGCAAGGCTTTTGATATGGTCTCCCACAACATTCTTTTCCACAAGTTAAGGAAATATGAATTGGATATTTGGACTATAAGATTGATAGAAAGCTGGCTTGAGGGTCGGGCCCAATGGATAGTGGTCAATGGCTCAATATCTGGATGGTGACCAGTTTCAAGCGGAGTGCCGCAAGGCTTGGCTCTGGGGGCAGTGTTGTTCAACATATTTACTGATGACCTGGATGAGAGAATGGATTGTACCCTCAGCAAATTTGCAGATGACACAAAACTAGGGGGAGAGGTAGATACATTGGAGGGTAGCAATAGGATCCAGAGTGACCTGGATAAATTGGAGGTCTGGGCCAAAAGAAATCTGATGCAGTTCAACAAGGAGAAGTGTAGAGTCCTGTACCTGGAGCGGAAGAATCCCAAGCATTGTTACAGACTAGGAACTGACTGGCTCACCAGCAGTACGATGGCAAGGGACCTAGGGGTTATGGTGGATGAAAGGCTGGATATCAGTAAACAGCGTGCCCTTGTAGCCAAGAAGGCTAACGGCATACTAGGGTGCATTAGGAGGAGCATTTTGAGCAGATCTAGAGAAGTAGATATTCGCCTCTATTCGGCACTGGTGAGGCCACATCTGGAATATTGTGTACAGTTTTGGACCCCCCAGTATAAAACGGATGTGGATTTGCTGGAGCAGGTTCAGTGCAGGGCAACAAAATGATTAAGGGTCTGGAGCACAAGACCTATGAGGATAGGCTGAGGGATTTGGGCTTGTTTAGTTTACAGAAGAGGAGACTTAGGGGTGATTTAATAGCAGTCTTCAACTTCCTGAAGGGGAGCTCTAAAGAGGAGGGTGAGAAACTGTTCTCAGTGGTGTCAGGTGGCAGAACAAGGAGTAATGGTCTGAAGTTACAGAGGGAAAGGTGTGGGTTAGATATTAGGAAAAACTACTTCTCCAGGAGTGTGGTGAAGCATTGGAATGTGTTGCCTAGAGAGGTGGTGGATTCTCCATCCCTGGAGGTTTTTAAGTCCCGGCTAGACAAGGTCCTGGCTGGGATGAGTTAGTGAGGGTTAATCTGCTTAAAGCAGGGAGCTGGACTAGATGACCTCCTGAGGTCCCTTCCAGCCCTCTGATTGTATGATTCTATGATACTAAGCTTTTAAATAATTGACAACCGCCTACAACTGCCAGATTAGCCCTGCCATGTCATGAGGCTGCATTGGAGGCAGCAGATGAAGTCTGGAAAAACCCTGCTACAGCCACACTCACCAACAAATGGGCAGAAAGAAAATATTTTGTACCAGCAAAAAGCACGGACTTTTTCTTTTTGAACCCACAACCAAACTGTTTAGTGATAGCTGCTGCCAGCCACAGAGCGAAATCACCAGTGTACAAAAACATCCTTGCTGAAAAGGAACATAAGCACTTGGGGCTATTTGGTAGAAGTGTTTGTTCATCTTCAGTGCTCCAACTATGCATAGCTAGCTATTCAGCGCTACTAGCCAATCATGACTTTGATAACTATGCTAAGCTTTCTCAAGTAATACCTCAGCTGCCTGAGGACAAAAGATCTACCCTGAAATCTATAGTTCAGGAAGGCCACACTGCAGCAGAAAACACCATTGCAGATGGCACTAGACTCAGCTGATACAATGGCTAGCACCATGGAATTAGTGTGCAGAGATCCTCATGGCTACAGGCAGCAGGTG
Source organism: Carettochelys insculpta (assembly GCF_033958435.1). NCBI lineage: Eukaryota > Metazoa > Chordata > Testudines > Carettochelyidae > Carettochelys > Carettochelys insculpta. The sequence continues at coordinate 382,129,479 of NC_134137.1, read as the reverse complement.
TTCCAAATGAACTCCAAACAAAGGTGGAAAATTTACCATTTGACAAGGTTAAACTGTTTGCAGCAAATACAGAAGAAATATTATGTTCTAACAAAGTCACAAGAAGTACTGTGCGTCCTTTGGGGGTGTACACTCCCCCATTCAGAAGAAGAAGATACACCCCTTACCAGGTGTACAAGAATCAATGATTTGCTAGACAGTCCTACAAACCTTACCCAATATACTGTCAAGAGATCAAGAAATCAGAAGCACAAAGCCCTGAATAACTGCGCTGCGCTTCCACCAGCCTTGAAACAAGTTTGAAGTTTTGATTGAGGGCTCACCGCACTCTCTATAGCACAACTATCAAATATTCTACCACCACCTATCTCCCTTTTACCATCAGTGGATGCTAATAATCACAGGCAGATGGGTGTTAGACATCATTGCCCAGACATATGCTATTCCTGTGCTCTCTGTCCCTCCAACATCCCCCAATCACCCATCCCACTTCAGGGACCCTCCCCATGAGAACTTACTGTGGCTTCAAGTGCTATGCTTTTACAAACTGGAGCCATAGAGAAGCTCCAGAACAGTACCAACGGAAGGGATTTTAGTCAAGCTACTTTTTAAACAGAAAAGAAGAGAGGGAGGTGGAGATCCACCTTAGATCTACAGTGCATTCGCAAACAGCAATTCAAGGTGGCCATGCAATCTTCTGTAATATATTCTGTCTACTCTGTGGAGATTAGAGAGGGCTGGCTGTACATTGCCCTGAAGGAAGAAATAGTGCAGCCTTTACCCAAGAAGTCATTGCTTGACACTGACAAGTTAGTTAATTATTGACAGTCTGCTGATGATGACATCTTCCCGAATGTGTCTGCCTCATCCAACCAGAATAATGCCCTTTCCTCAGCTGGAGAGAGCAAGACTTAACTGTGGCCAGGGAGCCTGCTGCTGCTGCGAGCAGATTGCCTGAGGGCAGATTGTTGCAATAATGTCTTGCTTTCCTGCCTGCAAAGTGTGTGTTGCTGTAAGAGTGTGAGAGGGAGGCCAGGCAGGGCAGGGGTTAAACAAGGCCTGTTGGCCCAATCAGCCCCACCCCGGTTCACCTGTGGCCAGTGTCAAGCCTGGAGGGGTATAAAGGGAGGCAAGCCAGCCCAGTTTGGGGCTGTCCAGCCAAGAGGCAGGAGCTGGCTCTGAGGCAGCAGGCCCCAAGACAGAGCTGCCACATGGTTGGCCACTGCAGGGCGCAGCCCAGGACCCTCCCCCAGGCACTGAGGGAGTGGGGAACCCCCCCACCCCCAGGGAACTCCTCTCCCACCAAAGGGGGAACTAGATTCTTGGGGCCAAACCCCAAACTTAACCCATAGACTCTCAGGTGGGGTTGAAGACCCACCCAACAGGCTCTGGCCATGTGGCCTAGCTGCTAGGCCACCTGATCCCAGGTGCGAACCACTCACAGTTGCCCATTCATCTCTTGTTGGCCAAGCTGCTTTGAGGCGAACACCAGTGTAATCATGGTGCTGACCACACAAGAGCCTGGCAGGGAAATTCCCTAGGGGGAGTGACTTGCTGAGTACTGTTCTCATGAAAGCATTCTCAAGACATTTCAACCAATATTTTAAGTTTTAAGCTAGATTGGATCAAGCAGCCTTGGGACCTTCTTCTGTCCTATGACCTGTCTTGCTAACTGAGCTCACCACAGGAGAAATCAGAAGTATGGTGAGAGACCTGTGTGATTCTCCATTTCAGTTACATGTGGATGGAGCTTGGTAGCTTCTCCATCAGGGTCAGCTTCCCTGGTTGATTTTCAATATCTTCAATATCTGTACTAGGGTTGTCTGAAAGACCACAGGCATGAGAAATTATGTATTATGTTTATTTCTTATTAAACAGATAGTGTTATGTTACAGAAGATTTATAGTTTATGGGGTGACAGCTACATTAATTCTAAACTGGGAGACCGTTCTTTCCAGGGATCTGTCCCCAGGGGACATAAGCCTTTATAGGAGGGATGGAAGGACATTGGTTTCAATGCCACAATATCCCCTAAATTGTTCTGTGTGATAAGAGAAGCATAGCACTGCTGGCGAGGCAGAAAGAGATGGAACATGTCCAGATTATGAGTAACAGCACCCCCAAGGCACAGCATATAATCGGAGCACTTCCAGCCACCGTGTACCCTCGTGCTAAACAGGTATGCGGAGAAACAAAGCTTGTCTGGGTTGTGGGTGGTCAGGAGGGCAGTTCCCCTGAGGCTGGGAGGGGATCTAGAGATGGGAAATTGGAGAGACTTGATCTATATAAGTGAATTCTGACATTTTTACCGTATTTCTCTCCCTTTCAATAAGGACCTCTCTACTCTTGAATGAACCAAGGTCACTTCTTCAGTCACGTCAGTACTAATAGGTTTCCTTCTTTCTTCTCTGGTTTTCTTCTCCCAGGAGAGTTGTGCTCGGGTCCTCCTATTCCGGGGTGCAAGCAAAGAAATTCGGAACTACAACAGCCAGACAGCATTCCAGGTGAGAGAATGTCAGGCCATTCCATCTTTGGTGATGATGGAGAAGCACCAGTGAGCTGTCTGGTTTTTGAAAGCTTTGGTAAAGGGTATTAAAAGATAAAGCACCTGGTATGTTCTGAGCAAAGAAGGTAAGCCTGTGTCGACCATTTTCGAGTCTCTTACAGGTGTAACTCTTATGCCAGGTAGAGTCAGTTTGATATCCTGGAGTTCCTCGTAAAATTACAAAACTAAACCAACTTTGCCCCAATCCAGAAATATGGAAATACTAAATACGCCTTGATACCCCTAGGAGGCAATACTTCCCCACTAGCAAACACTGAGTCTAAATATAATAAGAGAAAACTTCTACTAAGAGGAGCTGGAACACCACATCAATTTGGGGAAAAAAACCAAATATAGTGATTCAGAATTATGCAAACAGTAATAAACACCTAGAGCATTGCACAGATACAGAATTTATATCTGCATTTGATCCATGATCTAAAGGATCTTTAGATATCCACGTTGGATGCAGATACGTGCAGATATACAACAGAGATCTGTGGATTTGAAAGACTTTGTAAACACCAACCTCACAAATCTCACCTTTGCCTTAAGTTTCCCATTTGTGGCATCAAAGTCCAATAGACAAATGCATTTTTAATGTGCCCCTCCCTCTTTTACTCTTTTTACCACATTCGCAGTTTGTTGTCTGAGGTCAGTGAAGTGCCAGAGTCCAGGGCTGCTTTCAGGGGTGTTCACTTCTCCCCCTTCCACTGGCTTCCCCAAGAGGTGGTGGGCACAAACATTTCTGCTGCATCGCTCACCACTGCCGCTGCCTATCACTGCTGCGCCCTTGGAGCAGTGATGCTGTTTTCTGAGGTTCCATCAGCTGGCCCATGATTTCAGCTCTCAGTGATTTCCTTGGGTAGTGGGGAATGTCACCCACATTAGGTCTATATCTCAGCCCCCTACACCAGCCTACTAATATCAGAGGGGTAGCTGTGTTAGTCTGTATCTGCAAAAAACAATGAGAAGGCCTGTGGCACATTATGTACTAACAGATTTATTGGAGCATAAGCTGTTGTGGGCAAAGACCCATTTTGTCAGATGCATATCATGCATCCAGATGCCGTCTACTAATGATTGCAGTCCTAAGAAAACACAAGGACTCTCAGCTGAGGCTAACCAGCTCTGTGGTTAAACACTGGAGAGAATGGTCACATGGCTCATAGACCTTTCAGCAGAGTCTACACACTTGAGTGGGAATACCTGTTCCCTCCTGTAGTAAGAGAGAGGGAGCCATGTTAGTCTATAATTTATGAAGACAAAAAAGCAGTCCAGTAGCACTTTAAAGACTAGCAAAATAGTTTATTAGGTGAGCTTTCCTTGGACAGACCCACTTCTTCAGACCATAGCCTTACCAGAACAGACTCAATATTTAAGGCACAGAGAACCAAAAATAGTTATCAAGGTTGACAAATCAGAAAAATTGTAATCAAGGTGGGCAAATCAGAACAGAAGAGGGATGGTGGCGGGGGGGAGTCAAGAATCAGATAAAACAAGGTATGTAAAAGAGTCCTTATAATGGGCTAGGTAATTGGCGTCCCATTTCAAACCAAATGTTAATGTGTCGAATTTGAATGTAAAAGAAAGCTCCGCATTCTCTCTTTGTATGCGATTCTTAAAGTTCCTTTTCAGTAAAACACAGACTTTCAGGTCATTAACAGAATGGCCCACTCCATTAAAGTGCTGGCTGACAGGCTTGTGAGTTAAGAACTTTTTAATGTCTGTTCTGCATCCATTGATTCTTTGTCGAAGCATGTGTACTGTTTGTCCTATATGAAAAGTATGTAGACATTGTTGGCACATGATTGCATGTATGATGTTAATAGAGGAACATGAGAATGTGCCCGTGATTCTGTGAATAACCTGGTTAGGTGATGGTATCGCCAGAATAGATATGTGGACAAAGCTGGCAACGGTGCTTGTTTCAAGGAAAATTCCAGGATTGATATTGTTGTGGTATAGGCTGTGGTTGCTAGTGAGAATTCTCATAAGGTTGCAGGGTTGTCTGTAGGAGAAAACAGGTCTGTCACCTAGGGCCTTTTAGAGTGTGGCATCCTGATTAAGGATTGATTGTAGGTCGTTAATGATCCATTGCTGTGGTTTGAGTTGGGGTCTGTAGGTAATGACCAGTGGTGTTCTGTTGTTTTTTTTGGGCCTATCTTAAACTAGTTGGTTTCTGGGTATTCATCTGGCCCTGTCAATTTGTTTTTTACTTCTCCTGGTGGGTAATTCAGGTTTATGAATATTTGGTAAAGATCTTGTAGTTTTTGGTCTCTGTCAGTAGGATCAGAGCAAACGCGATTGTACCTAAAGGCTTGACTGTAAACAATGGATCTTGTTGTGTATGTAGGATGGAGGCTAGAAGTGTGTAGGTGAGTATAGCAATCACTGGGTTGCTGGTAGAGTGTGGTACTGATCAGTCCAATCTTGATTTGTACAGTAGTGTCCAGAAAATGTATCTCTCGCGTGGAGTGGTCGAGGCATAAGTTGATGGTGGGGTGAAGATTGTTACAGTCTCTGTGGAATTCTTCTAGAGTCTCTATACCATGGGCCCAAATGATAAAGATGTCCTTGTTGCATCATAAGTAAAGGAGGGGTAATAGGGGACGAGAGCTGAGGAATTGTTGTTCCAGGTCAGCCATAAATATCTCACTCTGCCTCACCCATGTGACCTTAGTAAGTGAGATTACAATTAGGGTGCCCACCCTCGATTAGGGTATATTAAGTATAGTTCTGCTCTCTTTTAGTAGTAGAGTAAGCTACCCTTGTGTCCAATACCAAAGTCCATTTTAACTCAAAATGTTCAAACAATCTTGCAACTCCATAGTTCTTTTTAAAGCCAGGATCCCTAGAGTTAAGACAGCATGACATTTCAGATTTAAATTTACAATTTACAATTTTTAAAGTCCTATGATGGTGAAACTGACTGTGATGGACTGTAACTTTTGAAGATTCCTAGCTGTAGCCAGACAGCCCCTCATGAATTACACTGCAGGGCAGCCCCAGCAAACTCCCAGTCCCAGTTTTTTCCCAGAAACATAGGTCTTGTAGTGCCCAGCATCCTCTTGGGCAGTGCACACTCATAGAAAGCCCGTCATTTTGTAACCAGAAATTGATACACATAAATTCAGTTATCCTAAACACTCCAATCAAACACACTGATTAGATAAAAGAATAAAACAAGTTTATTCACTACAGAAAGATTTAAGTGGTCATACACTGAAAAAGCATTGGAAGTTAGGCTTGGTACAAGGAAATCAAAAGTAAAATGCATCTGATGCCAAACTAAACAAGCTAAGTGATTAAAAAGCCAATGTCTCTCTGATCACATGCTGTAGCAGTCTGACTGGCTGCTCGAAGGCCTTTTAGCCAAGATTTCTCCCCCAGTCTGGTGATGCTTCCTTTCTCCTTCAAGAGGTGATGCTGTGTTGAAGAACAGAATCTTTGTCCATTTTAATGGAGTGGGCCATTCTGTTAATGACTTAAGAATCTGCATCTTACTGAAGAATAATTCTCACACTGCTTTGGAAAGAGAGACTGCTGAACTCTCTTTCATAGTCAAATTGGACACATTAACACGTGGTTTGAAATGGGATGCAAATTTTCTGGGACACTATAGGGGCTCTTTTGCATGCTTGGCCTAATCTAATTCCAGACTCCCCACCCCCACCCTTCTGCTCTCTGATTTGCTCACCTTGATAATTTTTTTTCTGATTTGTCAATCTTAATTCCTATTTTTGGTTCTGTGTGCCTTAAATATTGAGTCTGTTCTGGTCTGGCTATAGTCTGAAGAAGTGGGTCTGTCCCATGAAAACTCACCTCATAAATTATTTTGTTAGTCTTTAAAGTGCTACTTTACCATTTTTTTTCTTTTTGTCCTATGATTGCACAAGTGTTTAAAGGCCACTCTACCTCAAATGGTCCCTTAGAATATGTGCTAACTACTTGCTAAGGATCTCTTTCAGCCTGCATTTAGCTATGACCTGCAAGGTGCCTTTCTTGGATTTGACAAATTGCTCTGGATGGCTTGGAAGAATCTCTCTTGGCAGCAGATACTACTATAGTTACTGCTTCTCATTAAAAAAGCACTATTCAGCACCCGTAAGGCCACATCTGAAGTATTGTGTCCAGTTTTGGGCCCCCCAGTATAAAAAGGATGTGGATTTGCTGGAGCAGGTTCAGTGGAGGGCAACAAAAATGATTAAGGGTCTGGAGCACAAGACCTATGAGGATAGGCTGAGAGATTTGGGTTTGTTTAGTTTACAGTAGAGAAGACTTAGGGGTGATTTAATAGCAGCCTTCAACTTCCTGAAGGGGAGCTCTGAAGAGGAGGGTGAGAAACTGTTCTCAGTGGTGTCAGATGGCAGAACAGGGAGTAATCGTCTGAAGTTGAAGAGGGAGAGGTGTAGGTTAGATATTAGGAAAAACTACTTCACCAGGCGGGTGGTGAAGCACTGGAATGTGTTGCCTAGAGAGGTGGTGGATTCTCCATCCCTCGAGGCTTTTAAGTCCCGGCTGGACAAGGTCCTGGCTGGGATGACTTAGTTGGGGTTGATCCTGCTTGAAGCAGGGAGCTGGACTAGATGATCTCTTGAGGTCCCTTCTAGCCCTATGATTCTGTGATTCTGTGAATGTATCTACCTCTCCCCCTAGTTTTGTGTCATCCACAAACTTGCTGAGGGTGCAATCCAGTCCCTCATCCAGGTCATTAATAAGGATGTTGAATAACACTGGCCCCAGAACCGAGACTTGCGGCACTCTGCTTGAAACAGACCACCATTCCGATATTGAGCCATTGACCACTACCCGTTGGGCCCGACCATCAAGCCAGCTTTCTATCCATCTTATAGTCCAAAGATCCAATCCATATTTCCTTAACTTGTGGCCAAGAATGTTGTGGCATACTGTATCAAAAGCTTTGCTGAAGTCAAGGTATATGACATCCACTGACTTCCCTATGTCCACAGAGCTTGTTACCTCATCATAGAAGCTAATCAGATTGGTGAGGCAGGACTTGCCCCTGTTGAATCCATGTTGGCTACTTTTGATCACTTTTCCCTCTTCCAAGTGCTCCAAAATGGATTCCTTTAGGATTCCCTCCATTATTTTCCCAGGAATTGAGGTAAGGCTGACCGGTCTGTAGTTCCCTGGATTGTCCTTCTTTGCTTTTTTAAAGATGGGCACTACATTTGCCTTCTTCCAGTCATCCGGTATCTCCCTCGATCTCCAAGAGTCTTCAAAGATAATGGCCAAAGGTTTGGCAATGACCTCTGCCAATTCCCTCAGTACCCGCGGATGCATTAAATCTAGACCCATGGACTTGTGCATGTCTAGTTTTTCTAGATAGCACAGAATTTGTTCCTTCCCCACAGATGGCTGGCCTCCACCTTCCCATACTGCATTGTCTAGGACTGTCATGTGGAAGTTGACTTTGTCCATGAAGGCTGAGACAAAAAAAGCCTTGAGTACTTCAGCTTTTCCTTCATCGGCTGTCACTAGGTTAACTCCCTCATCCAGTAATGGCTCCACATCTTCTCTAATAACCCATTTATTGTTAACATGCCTGTAGAAATCCTTCTTGTTACTCTTCACATCCCTTTCCAGCTGCAGTTCCAATTGTGCTTTTGCTTTCCTTATTACTGCCCGGCATTCTCCAGCCGTATGTTTATACTCCTCCTTAGTCAACTATCCACGTTTCCATTTCTTGTATGTATCCTTTTTGAGGTTAAGCTGACTAAGGATTTCCCGTTAAGCGAAGCTGGTTGCCTACCATGTTTGCATTTCTTACTATGCAGCGGGATGGTTTGTTCCTGTGCCTTCAGTAAGACTTATTTAAAATATTGCTAGTTCTCTTGAACTCTTTTCGCCTTCATCTTCTTTTCCCAAGCGATCCTGCTCATCAGTTCTCTCAGGGAGTCAAAGTCTGCTGTTCTGAAATCAAGGGTCTGTATGTTACTGCTCACCTTTCTTCCTTTGTCTGGCTCCTGAAATCTATGATCTCATGGTCACTGCAGCCCAGGTTTCCTCCCACTTCTGTTTCTCCTACTGGTTCTTCCCTGTATATGAGCAGCAGGTCAAATTGTGCACGGTGCCTGGTCGGTTACTTCAGCACTTGTGCCAAGAAGTTATCCCCAACATTCCCAAAAAACTTCCTGGATTGTCTGTGTGCTGCTGTATTGGTCTCCCAACAAATGTCTGGATGATTTAACTCACCCATGAGAACCAGGGCCTGTGATTTGGAAGCTTCACTTTGCTGTCTGAAGAAATCCTCATCATCTACCTCATCTCCCTGATCTGGTGGTCTATAGCAGACACCAGCTACAACATCACCTCCGTTACTTCCACCTCTAAGTTTAACCCAAAGACACTCAACTGGATTTTCTCCTTCCTCATACTGGAGCTCTGAGCAATCACACTGCTCCCTCACATAGAGTGCAACTCCTCCTCCTTTTCTCCCCTGTCTGTTCTTCCTAAACAGTTTATAACCTTCCATGACCGTGTTCCAATTATGTGAATTGTCCTACCAAGTCTCCGTTATTCCAACCACCTCATACTTCTTTGACTGTGCCAGGGCCTCTAATTCTTCCTGTTTGTTCCCCAGGCTTCTGGCATCAGTGTACAAGCATCTTAGAGAAGGGGCCGATTGGCCCACTTTCTCCTCTTCACCCAGGATATCCACTTGATTGTTCCCTCCTCCTTCCCCACTTACCTCAGGGCTTGTGTCACCTTCCCTGGATGAACCTAGTTTAAAGCCCTCCTCACTAGTTTTGCAAGCCTGCCCAGAAAAATGCTCTTTCCTCTCTCTGTGAGGTGGATCCCATCTCTTCCCAGCAATCCCTGCTCATGAAAGAGAATCCCATGGTCAAAGAAACCAAATATTCTCCTGCTACACTACCTATGCAACCACACATTTATCTCTGTGATTCGATGATCCCTAGGTGATCCCTTCCTTCCACAGGGAGGATAGATGAGAACACCACTTGTGTGCCGTATTCCTTGATCTTCGTCCCTAGGCTTACGTAATCTGCCATGATCTCATCAAAGTCACTCTCAGCTGTATCATTGGTTCCTACATGGAGAAGTAGGAAGGGGTAATAGTCTACAGGCTTAACTATTTTTGGCAGAGACCCTGTCACAAGCTGGGCTGCCATGGACCTGCGACCTGGAAGAAGCTCACCCCATGGGCCTGGCTGGTGTGATGGCTCTGGGGTAGAGGAGAAGGTCACCCTGCCATGGGCCTGGCTGCCATGTTGTCCAGGGTCTGTCATTATTTCTTCTTCTACAGATCAGAGTTTATTATTTGATGTTTGGGACCATTCAGTAAAAAGCTGTTGTGTTGCTTGTGCAAATATGAAGTGAGATCTGTAGTTGGTAAATGATTCCTTATTGCATTACTATTTGGGAACGCATTCCTGTGCTAGTAATAAAACCCGAGCTACTTGTATCCGGTGCCTCTGTCAGCATAGGTGCCGGGGCAGCAGCAGAGGCCAAGGGAACTTCTCGCTTCTGTCCCAGAATGGCTTGCCTACAGGTGAAACTGAGTTGATGAAGATACATAGAAATGGGCAGCAAATGGCAGGGGCAGCCTGATTACCTCATCTTTTCTCAACAGGAGTCATGTTTTGTGGACAGAAAACAGGCAGAAGAGGGAATTCAGGGAACAGTGTGTCTCCAGCCAGTCCCCAGGGTCTGTGCCCTTCCCCGGTGGTGGGCAGAGGTACTCATGCACAGGGCAGCAGCATCTTCAGGCAGCTTGCCTCACTTTCAGGTGAATGTTCTTGGCGTACGCAGTGAAACCCTGAACTCCAGTAACGCATGGGGTCCAGGCTGTGCCTCACAGCGTTAGGAATGGGGTCCGTTGGCTGAGCTGCATGCCCATGGGGGAAGGGATCGAACAGCAGAGTGGGTGGCAGCAGCACAACCTAGTTGGAGTAAAAGGCGGCTGAGCACCCTGAAGTTGAACACTAGAGGATGCAGCAGCTTGGAGTTCCCCTGCTCTAGTAAAGCTGCATGTGGAGTGGCTCGCACAATTTCTGCCGCTACTGAACCCGGCTTAAAGGCTTGAGCTGTTCATTTCTCCCTGTCAGATAGCTACATTTGAATTGATCTTTCTGTTCTTTGCCCTGGATTTGAAAATGGCTCCTTCATAGGGTTTCCTGGATGCCTCATAACTTTTGGATTTTCCTTGGGCCTAGACGTGTGGACAGCCATATGGCGTGAAAGCATCAGGGGGTAGCCATGTTAGTCTGTGTTCGCAAAAACAATGAGAATTCCTGTAGCACCTTATAGACTAACAGATTTTATGGAGCATAAGCTTTCATGGGTGAAGACCCACTTCATCGGATGCAACAGAGAGAAAGCCATGCTAGTTTATATACTATCAAAACAAACAAGCAGTCCAGTAGCACTTTAAAGACTAACAAAATAATTTTTTCTCTGTGCCTTAAATATTGAGTCTGTTCTGGTGTGGCTGTGGTCTGAAGAAATGGGTCTGTCCCACAAAAGCTCATCACCTAATAAATTATTTTGTTATTCTTTAAAGTGCTACTGGACTGCCTTTTTGTTTGCATCAGATGCAGTTACTTTTCCGGGGGCCTAGCTGCAGGCATGGACCTGAGCCTTCTGTCCTTGATCCCTCCTGCCCAAAAGTAGGACATTTCATTAACTGGAAGTGCAAGGGGCAGCTCCCTTTTGAGGCTTGGGAACCAATAATTCACTGTGATCCTACACCGTGGTGAGTGGGAGAAATATGTACAGTCCCCAATGGGAGGGGCAAAGGTGGTTGGAATAGGTGAAAGGATTAGGATATTTACAGAGAAGATCAAGTACTCAATTCCATGTCTCTTAAAATAGCCCAGCTGTCCTGGTATAGGGCTTCTTCTTAAAGTCATTGCAGACATTATTGATCTCACTGCAGTAACAGACATCAAAGGCTGCTCAAATAGCACATAGCAGACACTGCATTTGGTACTCTTTGCAGTGGCTGTAAATTCTGTCATTCTGGGTTCCAGCAAATGGGCCACAGTGCAATTCCATAAAATGCTACTCTTTTGTACTGCGCAGAACAAATAGGAATATCAGGAGCATAAGAAATATGGAGGATTAGCTCATGGAATGTCTTTATAATCTCTGCCAAGGGACTGCTTGGATCTACAGATTCTAAGGAACTCTCCCTCCTGCTATGCCTACCCCCATGCCCTTTCTCATAAGACCCTGATTGGGTAAGAGCCACCTGAAAGAAATACTCCAGGCTTTGCAGTCACATTCAGTGGCATTGGTTTGTATTTTTCCACTTTTCTCAAGGAAGCATTGAGTAATAATCTTCTCCCTGCTTTTCCAGGATTCTGGAAAATTTTCCCGGAGCACTCTGCCTTTGGAATGCATATCTGAATAAAACAGTGTGAATTGTTCACTGGGATACCTGCCCTCAGTAGCTTCTCTGGTCTTCACCAAGTGTCCAGGAATGTAGTTTGCTCACTTTGTGAACACAGTCTCTTGAGTGACAGAGTTCAGTATTGGAGGGGTTGAGCCAGTCTTTTGGAGACTGCTTCTCTTGTGGAGGAAGCTAGTGTGTAAGTGTCAGTGTAAGTTTATAAATATCTTTCTTGGAACTCATTTAGAGACTCCAAGGAGTCCATGCTGCCAAGCACTTTGGATTTGCCTGCTCTGAAAGTATTTTCTGGAAATGTAGAAAGTTACTGTGATAGGGTGCTGCTTGAGTAGCCCTTAGTCAGCTCCTGCCACTCCAGCCCCAATCATGGGGAATGGATTGAGGCTGGTAAATAGCAATATGCCTGCTGGGTAACTGGCTGTGCCTCCCAGCCATGCTAGCTCAAAACTAGAAATTCCGGGAGGAATCCAGTAAAAAGGGGAGGGGAAAGAGAAAGGTCAGGCAAAGAAATATAGGAGCCTCCCAGTCTGTTGATAGCCAGCCCTGTTGTATGCAAAGTAGCTGTGAAGCCTGTATGTAGTTGGGAACTGTTGCTGGGAAACCCAGTGAGAATAAAGAGTGCGGGTGTCATACCAGACTGAAGTGTCGACTGTCTGGAGACGGGGGCTGTGGGGCTGAATAATTGGGGATGCAGTGTGAACCCAATTACAGTTACCAAGCCAGTTTTACCCACCTGAAATTTAGTCATATCCTGCCTCTGAATTTTAGACTTGTGACCTCTAGCATAGCAGCCTCTTCCTTTGTCAGTCAAATATGTGCCCTCTCCATGTTTTGGCTAAAATGTCTCTATTCAGCAAGTTGGGGCACAGTTAGGAGAATTATGTGCATTCTCCATATGTCAGTGCCTCCTATCACAACCTGTCCTCAGAATGTATTTGGACAGTCTCCTTTTTCCTACCCAGCCCTGTATTAGGAAGCGATGTACTCCAGTCCTGGCTGGGGAGCTCACAGAATGTCATTTCTAAAAAGGTGTCATTGCTGAGAGGAAAAATGGCAGAGATTCTTACAGCCAACACAGAATCACCAAGCAGATCCAGAAGCTCCATGGTGGTCCATGCTGGTGAGCATTTGGAGCCATAGCCAGCCTTGATCAGCTGAGAAGATGTCATGAGAGCTCTCCTGCTGAGCTGGCTAGCAGGAAATGGATTTTAAAAGTTCCCGGGTCTTGCAGGGGCGAGGGGCGCATTGCTGTTTACTTGACTGCAGAGCAGTGGAATTCAAAGAGCTGTCCTGAGTAGCTAATTGAACGTTGTCGGACACATCATAGAGCTCAACAAAGGTGAAAACAGGTTTCCTGTGGGACACACTGCCTGATTGTTGTCAGTAAAGGTAGGTAGAGAGAAAAAGGTCCCTTGTGGAGGTGGAAGTTTTTTTGTAACCAATACTGAGCAATTTTTGCTACTTTTGTCATGTTGCAGTGTGAACACTGTCTGGGTTTTGTTGCCAAAAGGGGCATTTGGAGAGACAACTTGACGATGTAAACATGCCCTAAGCTCTCTTCATATGAGGTGAATCTTGACACCTTAATGGATGAGAATTTGGACTGCTCAGGAGAACTCTGTCAGGTTTCACTGCCTTCTGTAAACCAGGATGTCCCAAGTATGGGTCCATGGGTCTCATCACCCTGAGGTTGATTGTATTAAATAGAAAAATTGAAAATGTTCTCCCTAGTGCCTTTTTGTATGGACCAGGGCCTGGGTGTCTGGCCTCAAGGTTAGAAGCAGGAGCCAGGAACCACAGCTGGGAACAGAGCCAGAGTCAGAAATCAAGACAAGTGATGAATCCTTAGCTATCATCAGGGTTTGGGCATTGGAGCAGAGACCTAGAGTGGGGCATGAAAGCAGAATTCAGGAAGAGACAGTGGTCTGGGGTGAGCAGAGCAGGAATGTCAGGAGGGTCGGAAGTAACAATCTGGCTGGAATTCACCTTGATTAGAAAACTTTCTGAGTCTCTTTTTGGCTGGCTGGCTCCACCAATAAGGAGCTTTATGAACAGGACCCTTTGTGAGCTAACGTTTTGCTAGCCCCATTCTCTATTGCACAGCAAACAGAACTGGCACCGCATGAGCTGCTGGGTGGTGAACATGGTCTGCACACAGCCTGGGGACTCACCAGCCTGTGATTCTTCAGACTTTTCTTCAGGTAGGCAGTGGGAGTGAAGAGAAAAGCAGTGTCTGAGCTGCTGTGCCTTTCACAGGAGGGGAACCCCTGAGAGCAGAGAGCTGTAGCTTGGAGTCTTCCAGACAGTGGGTGAGAAATGCATTATACTGGCTACGTCTACACGTGCAGCCAACATCGAAATAGTCTATTTCGATGAATAACATCTACACATCCTCCAGGGCCGGCAACATCGATGTTCAACTTCGACGTTGCTCAGCCCAACATCGAAATAGGCGCAGCGAGGGAACGTCTACACGTCAAAGCAGCACACATCGAAATAGGGATGCCAGGCACAGCTGCAGACAGGGTCACAGGGCGGACTCAACAGCCAGCCGCTCCCTTAAAGGGCCCCTCCCAGACACAGTTGCACTAAACAACACAAGATACACAGAGCTGACAACTGGTTGCAGACCCTGTGCCTGCAGCATAGATCCCCAGATGCCGCAGAAGCAGCCAGAAGCCCTGGGCTAAGGGCTGCTGCCCACGGTGACCATAGAGCCCCGCAGGGGCTGGAGAGAGAGCATCTCTCAACCCCCCAGCTGATGGCCGCCATGGAGGACCCAGCAATTTCGACGTTGCGGGACGCGGATCGTCTACACGGTCCCTACTTCGACATTCAATGTCGAAGTAGGGCGCTATTCCTATCTCCTCATGAGGTTAGCGACTTCGACGTCTCGCCGCCTAACGTCGAAGTTAACTTCGAAATAGCGCCCGATGCGTGTAGACGCGACGGGCGCTATTTCGAAGTTGGTGCCGCTACTTCGAAGTAGCGTGCACGTGTAGACGCAGCTACTGTGACCAGGCCCTCATTCAGGAGGGAGGGAAGAAGTTTCCTAGTGAGCTGCAGCAGGAAGAATGTAACTTTAGTCACTGGTCATCCAAGCTTAGTGAGAAAAACTGGAATCTGGTTTTGCACCACTCTGATGAATGGGGCTGTGCAACTGCAGTGGAAGATGGAGACCTGGATTGTCCAGCTTTTAAAAGCATTTCCTTTTTCATCAACATCAGTTAGGTCTTGTTTGGGTTCGTCTATGAGCAGATATCGTGTGAGGTGACCACCAGAGGTTACTCCCAGGACTCTATGCAATGCTGGGTGAAGATGAAAGAACTCTGGCAGGCCTATTAAAAAGTCCAGGAAGCCAACGAGAAGTCAGGGGCAGCTCCACAGACCTGCCACTATTTTGAACAGGTGGGGGCTTCTGTGTGGGGGGGTGGGGGGGTGTTAGGTTTCACAAGAGAACTAGATCAGTGCAGGACCAGAGGTGCAGAAATACAAACGCAGAACTGGTGAGCAGGGACCTACAGCAGGGCCTCTGCATATAAAATGGATTGCTCGGTCCGCCTAATGAAGCTCTGTTTCCAACACCTCTGCCTGCTTGCAGCAGCCCTTATTACTAATTAAACCCTTGTCATTCATTCTTCAAAGAAGCTGCCTTTGCATTTTTAAACTCCTTGCCTTCTCTCCCCTCTTCCTTAGGGGTTTTTTGTATCTGCAGACTCTGATGTTCTAATGAAAGAATTGAGGCAACAGGGGCTGTAGCTTTCTTGGGCACTCAGTTTTGCAGCTCCACTGGTCATACGTTCACATCTCATGTAGCAGGTGGTGCCTTTCCCAGGAGGTATATACAACGACAACCCAGAACAAACTATATCTGTCTGGGCATCCTTTACTTAGGGTTTGAACATAATTCTGACTTAGCTCACAATTTTATCCTTTTAGCTTGTCACAAACTTTGCTTTACTGCCTATCCCTGAAGATAACATTTCTGGTGGCAATGATATGCACCTGAACTATGAGAGTGATTCTGTATCTCATGGTTTGTGTGCCCATTGCAAGTGTTTACAAGGGTAAAATTGTTTATGATTGAAATTCTTGCTCAGGGTGCTGTCGTACCTTCATCTGCGACACTCACTCTCCCAGTGCTGGTTCTGAAGAGACGTGAGACAGACACTATAACTGTCGTTTTAGATGCGGGAAATGCAGGTCTAATATACTTGGACTTCAGTACAGTGTTTGGCAAGGTACCTGCAGGGATTTATTAATTAAATTAGAGAAGATGAGGACTGATACAAGAAATGTATGGTGGGTACACAACTAGCCAAAGGGAGATAGCAATGCATGTTGCTGAAAGATGAACTGTTGGACTAGAGAAAGGGGACTAGTGGAATTCTTCCAGGGTCAATTTTATTCAGTATTTTAATTAATGACCTTGACACAAAAGAGTAGAAGTGCGCTAAAGGTATTTACTGTTGATACGAGGTTGAGAGGCATCAGAAATATGGAGGAGGGGCAGAATGATACAAAGGGAAATGTGGACAACTTAGAGCACTGGAGTGCCAGAAATGGGATGACATTAAGTAGTGCAAAATGCAGGGTGGTGTACTCAGGGTCGAAGAAGAATTTCTGCTAAAAGTTGGGAGCTCTTCTGTTGGAAATGACAAGAGGAGAGAAAATCCAGCAATGGGGTCAATCAGTGGATGATTCTGAGCCACCAGTGTGATTGGTGCAGCTGTGAAAAAGGCAAATGCAATCCTGTGATCAAGTCAGGTTTTTCCAGCAGAGGGAGAGTATTAATGCCACTGTGCAAGGCACCCATTTGGAATACTGTGTGCCATCATGGACATATGCATGTTCAAGAAAGATGAATTAAAACTGGACAGGTGCGGAGAAGAATTGCTAAGATGATCAGGGAAATGGAGGACCTATCTTATGTGAGGCGAATGAAGGAGGTTGGCTTGTCAGGTTAGCGTGGCAAACAGGAGACTGAGGAGGGAGCATATTGGTTTTTATAAAGACCTCAGGCGGGTGATCTGCTATTTAAGCTAAAGGACAATATTAGCACACTCATCGACACCGACTTTTTCCTGTTCCCCAGGGTTGCTCCACCCGTACTTTGACCCAAGGCCTTGCCCCCACTCTGCTCCTCCTAAGACCCGCTCTCTCTGCACCTCATCCCACTTCCATTCCTCCCCTCCCTGAACAAACTCAGGTTGGAACACATCCCAAACAAACCTGGCTACAAACAATCTCAGGCTTTGGGGCTCACTTTCAGCTTATGCCTTACATTCCTACCAATCTCATGGTTTAGGGCTGAGCCTGTTCACTGCAGAGCGATAAAAGGATCCCCTTCCCCCTCCCTGGCCAATGCATCTTGGTGACTTTTGTCTCCCTCCTCTGAAGCGTAAGGGACGGCCCTGTCTAGAGATGGGACACTGGATGACGTGGTCTAATGCCCTGAGCATTCTCTCTCAATTGTGTGGCTGCCTGGCTCTTGCTCGCATGATTGAAGCCTGACATTACCATGTACTGGGTTGGAAAGGAATTGCCCCTTAGGTCACTCTGTCTGTGAGCTTGGAGCTTTTTCCCACTTCCTCTCTAGCAGGTGGATGTGGGTCACAGCAAGGGTCATCTGAGTACATCACATTTAATGTTTTCTCTTCCATTTCAGTGGCCTTGGGCAGTGATGCACTGGGTCCTCCTATTCTCACCCCGTGGCACCACACAGTCTAGTCTCTTGAGGGCTTTGACACTTTGCTCTGATTTTGGCTGTAGGGTTTAGTGTGCCGAAGCTGGGTGGGGTGGATGGCCTGTGATGTACAGGAGGTCGGATGGAATGACCTGGCTGTCCTTCTGGCCTTAAGTTCTCTGAGTCCATAAAGTGGGCTGTAAATTACTCCCATAGGCAGGACGAAGCCCGTTTGCAAATCACCCTGGTGGGTTGCTGTATGTGGAGAGAACTCTAATGATCGAGAACAACAAGAAGTCCCTGTGACCCCTTATAGACTATCAGATATTTATCTAAATATCTAAACACTAAATATCTCTTAGTCTATAAGGGGCCACAGGGACTTCTTGTTGTTCTTGAAGATACAGACTAACACATCTACCTCTCTGATTCTAATGATGAAGGGATTTTTGTACCAAACTAAAGACATTTCATACTGAGACTTTTTACAGCCAGAAAAAGCTGCAGGTATCAGATGTTAGAACTCACTCTGCTAGGGCAGTACCAACTCTAGCAGCTTTATTTTAATGTGTTAATGTTCTGAATGTGTAACAAGGTTACATAGAGTTCAATTTATACTTTCCTCTGCTGTATCAATTGGATGCTCATTTCAGGAGACTCGTCCTTCACTCATTCTCTATGTAACCACATATGAGTCCTCCTGAGGACTACGAGTGGTGTCTTGTTTCCCAGAAGGGAGGCCGTATAGCAGCAGTTCTTTGAAAGAGAAAGAAAGGGTCCCCATCAGTAACTAGCACTCTGTGCATGTTTCCATGTTCAGTCTCCCATCTTTCAGTGCCAATTCCTTTTCTTGTGAGGATCTTTGCCTTACTGCAAGCTGGATAATGTACAGAGCTTGATTTCACCTTGGTTTAGGTTCTGTGGCCATTGTTTGGAGTAGGCTGCCCCCATGCTACACTCCAGAAGGCTTTAGGTGACAGGCCTGTCCTTTCTTATAGAAAACCTCCTAACCTGAGAGAGATTATCACCAGCAATCACAGGCTACACCACAGTAATACAAATCCTGGAACTTTTCCTTGCAACAAACCCCGCTGCCAACTTTGTCCTCATATTTATTCTGGGGATACCATCACTGGACCTAACCATGTTAGTTACAAGATCAAAGGAGCATTCTCATGCACTTCCAGCAACATTAGATATGCTATTATGTGCCAACAATGCCCTGACACTATGTACATTGGGCAGACTGGACAAAACCTTCACAAAGAATAAATGGATACAGAGCAGACATCAAGAAACTCAATACATGTAAGCTGGTCAGTGAACACTTCAGTGAAGTGGGCTGTTCTGTTTAAGGCCCGAGAATTTGTGTCCTGGAACATAGAGAATTTAATAACTGATTAGAGTGCGAGGTTTATTAGTTAGAGTACATATTCAGATTGGGCACATTAACACATGATATGAACAGAGACATCAAATACCTCACACATTACAAGGACTGCTTCCCTTCCTTTGATGCTCGTAATTATCTCAGCCAGGACAATTAACACCCCCCCACCCCCACCTCTCACTCCCTTTCTTCAATCTGATTTGATTTGTCAGTTTTTATATTATTGGGTTTTTTTTTGGTCCTCTGTACTTATAAATGCCAGTCTGTATTGGAAATGAAACTGATCTGAAGAAGTGGGTCTGTCCCACGGAAGCTCATCACCGAATAAATCATGTTGTTAGTCTTTAAAGTGCTACATTTCTGCTGCTTTGTTTAGCTGGAGTACAGACTAACACGGCTCCATCTCTGGTGCTTGGAAATGGTTCCACTGCCTGCACAGCTTGGAACAAGCATAACAAAGGTCTGTGGCTTTGCCAAAGCAAGACCTGCAGAGAGTTCAGTTACTGGTAAATAACCTCCTATATCAGACAGTAAATGTTTTCCTTACAAGCTCCATGTATGAGACTATTAACACAGCAACACCAAGCCACAAATTTAATCCCTAGTTGACAGTGGAAGCAGCACCACCCAACCTTCTGAAAGGACAAGAACTGTGAGGTCTGAGTTCCCTGCCACCTTGTGTGTATAAGGAGTTATTGCAGGAGAAAGGTGGATCATTGTTGGCACCAGGATGTACCTCAGGGGTGCTGGCTGTGCACCTGGCTTTGGGGCTAAGCCAGGAGGAGTGCTGGCTGAGGCAGTCTGCCACAGTGAATGGCTGTTGCTAGCCCATGTGGTTGTAGTATAGCAGTTCCTTCTGTGCTAGCAGGCCTAATCTTTCCTGGGGGATAGGGCAGATCAAAATCACTCACTCCTCTCTTCCTCTTTTTCAGGTGGCCATCATTGCAGGAAACTTTGAACTGGCTGAAATCATCAAAACCCACAAAGAGTCCGATGTTGGTGAGTTTGACCTTTCACCCTCTTTTCTCCTCCTATCTCACTTTAGGTATTTCATTGTGCAGTCTAGGGAGACCAGCAGAGCTGCTGTAAGTGGGGTGTGGCATGTCCTGTGGATTTTTGGGTGCTGGAGCTTACATGGGTGGTTACTATGTGGGTGTTGTGCTGTCCTTGAGGATGGGGTAGAGGTTGACTGTGTAAGTCTCTGTGGTGTCCTGAAGCCATGGCTGTTTGCATTTAGTATGTTTGGTGAAATGTTTGTCGTGGCTGGGGTGGTCGCTGTACCAAAGAGACTATCAGCAACTCAGCAATTTGGAGGGTATCTCCAAAACTCTGTCTTTCAATTCTACATCCTCGCTTGTGTGCTTTTGCTGGGGAATCTTTCACGCCAGTCTTGCAGCTGGACTCAGTGCAGGGAAGGGCAATGCGGCTCACTTCAGGCTACCATTGCTGGTCTGCTATTGCTGCAGCAGCCTCCATTCTAGTTGCGATCACTCAGGGCTCTTGCCTCACTTACACACATCATGGGTGCTTGGTCCTGCTGTGAGGGCAGGAAACTGGATTCAATGACCCCTTGAGCTCTTGAGATCCCTTCAAGTTCTAGGATTCCATGAAACTCTGGGTCCACTGGAGCACCCCCAGTCCTCACAACATCTCTGCAGTGCTACACAGAGAATCCCTGCATAACTAAGCTTGATACTGTGCAGAAAGTCAGGCCCTGTGCTGAACCTCCTCCAGTCTGCTTCCTGTGAAATCCTCCCCTGACAAACTGGTGGTGCCTGAGTTCTTTAGGGCAATGGAGGATCTGACAGCATTTACAGCTATCAAAACAAAAAGCAGTCAAGTAGCACTTTAAAGCCTAGCAAAATAGTTTATTAGGTGAGCTTTCCTGGGACAGACCCACTTCTTCAGACCATATCCAGACCAGAACAGACTCAATATTTAAGACACAGAGAACCAAAAACAGTAAGCAAGGAGGACAAATCAGCAAAAGATAATCAAGGTTAACAAATCAGAGAGTGGAGGGGTGGGGGGGAGGATCAAGAATTAGACTGAGTCAAGTATGCAGACGAGCCCCTATAGTGACTCAGAAAGTTCCCATCATGATTTAAACCATGTGTTAATGTTCCGAATTTGAATATAAATGTCAGTTCATCCACTTCACTTTCTAAAACGGAGCGATAATTTCTCTTCAGTAACACACATACCTTTAGGTCATTGACAGAATGCCCCATTCCATTAAAATGTTGACTAACTGGTTTGTGGATCTGGAGTGTTTTGATGTTTGTTTTGTGCCCGTTGACCCTTTGTCTAAGGGAGTTAGAAGTCTGTCCAATATACAAAGCATCTGGGCATTGTTGGCACATGATGGCATATATGATGTTAGTAAAGGAGCATGAGAAAGTGTCTGTGATTCTGTGAGTAACCTGGATAGGTCCAGTGATGGTATTTCCAGAGAAGATATGTGGACAAAGCTGGCAGTGGGCTTTGTTGCAGGGAAAGGTTCCAGGACTGGAATTCCTGGGGTATAGACTGTGGCTGTTAATGAGGATCCTCATGAGATTGGGAGTTTGACTGTAGGAGAGAAAGAATTATCGCACCGTTCTGGAAAGGGAAACAGCCGAGCTGGCTTTTATATTCAAATTCGGCACATTAACACATGGTTTAAATCGTGATGGGAACTTTCTGAGTCACTATAGGGGCTCATCTGCATACTTGGCTCAATCTAATTCTTGACCTTCCCCCCCACCCCTCCTGTCTCTGATTTGCTCACCTTGATTATCTTCTTCTGATTTGTCCTCCTTGCTTACTGTTTTTGGTTCTCTGTGTCTTAAATATTGAGTCTGTCCTGGTCTGGATATGGGCTGAAGAAGTGAGTCTGTCCCATGAAAGCTCACCTAATAAACTATTTTGCTAGTCTTTAAAGTGCTACTTGACTGCTTTTTGTTTTGATAGTGTATAGACTAGCACGGCTTACTCTCTGTTACCATTTACAGCTAGGATAGAGTTAACTCCACACAGGTGGGTCAAATGCCTGTTCTGAGCAGAGTGCCCAGGGGTGTCGAGGCAAAATGAAATGTGTTGGACTTCATGGAGTGTGGATCTTGAAGTAAATATTGAATAAAACACTGGGCTACTGCCTTACCCCTGAGACATTGCTGTCTGTCTGGGATTTTGGGCCTCCCTCCTCCTCATCGTTCGACTTTTCTCCTCCTCTAATATCTTCACTGCAGCTGTCACTTCTGATGCTTTCCTCTTTGTTCATTTTATTCATATACTCACTGGAGAATGATGGTCTGGTATCAGTAAAACAGACTCCTGTTGTTTGTGTAAGGAGATGTTAATACTGCCAGGGGGTATTGAGGAGATCTGAAATCTCCTTATAAGTGTATCAAACAGAAGTACTGGTAAGAAAGCGAATGATGAATGAGATTACATTCATGATTATTATAAAATGGCTCAGCTGCTAAGTTATGTCTCTTTCTCTTGAAAGACGAGGTAAGAGATCATCTGACCAATTAAGAAGAAAATGCTGACTTTGTATGTTCTGTAGAGCTACTGATATGAACTGGGTCAGGTAAACTTGGGATACTGAACATACATAAACAAGCATGTCCCGATGGCATGCACCTGCAACGCCAGGGAATTAGCTAATTAATTTTTCAAGCTCTACACATTACTTTTTTTTTCCACATTGATTGAGGATTGGGAAGATGCCAAATGGTTCAAAAAAGTACAGATGATATTGAGCATCAAAAAGGAGAAGAACTCAGAGAAGAGAGGGAGCTGTGTATTTCACTACATTCACTGGCACGAGCAGCATGTGAATTGCTGGCTGAGTGAGGCTAGTCCTCAGCCCTCGTCCTTCTGCCAAAGTCTCTGTCCATTCCGTACCTCCCTGCCAGCGTTCAGAGCCTCCT
Organism: Carettochelys insculpta; assembly: GCF_033958435.1. Classification (NCBI taxonomy): domain Eukaryota; kingdom Metazoa; phylum Chordata; order Testudines; family Carettochelyidae; genus Carettochelys; species Carettochelys insculpta. The sequence continues at coordinate 382,106,544 of NC_134137.1, read as the reverse complement.
GTTTCTGCTGCAGCTGCCAGCCCCTTGCCCCAGACTAAGCTCCCTGGAGTGCCAGGAGAGGAGGGTGATGTTGCCCCAGTCCCTGGAGTGCTAGTAAAATGGGGCCCAATCTGGGTCCAAGCCACAGGAAGACTGAAGCCAAGACATTTAGGAAGCAGAAGGAGGGTATAGGGGAAGAGTGTGGGCGGAGCCATTCCTGCCAGTTTGGCAAGGCACAGTCTCTCCTGAACTATGACACCCACTGCCCATGTTCACTGGGCTTGAAGTTGCTTCTGTTGGGAATGTGTCTGTGGAGATGGTTGGTTCTGATCCTGTCAGCTCAGCTTTACTGGTACGGACAGCTTGAAATCCTCTGATGGTGACTAAGTCCCATAGAGAGGGGATCTGTCAATGTTGACCTAGTCTGTCTTTCCTGTCCCACACCTAGGCTACGTCTACACGTGAAGCCTACATCGAAGTAGCTTATTTCGATGTAGCGACATCAAAATAGGTTATTTCGATGAATAACGTCTACACGTCCTCCAGGGCTGGCAACGTCGACGTTCAACATCGACGTTGCGCAGCACCACATTGAAATAGGCGCTGCGAGGGAACGTCTACACGCCAAAGTAGCACACATTGAAATAAGGGTGCCAGGCACAGCTGCAGACAGGGTCACAGGGCGGACCCAACAGCAAGCCGCTCCCTTAAAGGGCCCCTCCCAGACACACTTGCACTAAACAGCACAAGATCCACAGAGCCGACAACTGGTTGCAGACCCTGTGCATGCAGCATGGATCCCCAGCTGCAGCAGCAGCAGCCAGAAGCCCTGGGCTAAGGGCTGCTGCCCACGGTGACCATAGAGCCCCGCAGGGGCTGGAGAGAGAGCGTCTCTCAACCCCTCAGCTGATGGCCGCCATGGCGGACCCCGCTATTTCGATGTTGCGAGAGGCGGATTGGCTACATGTGCCCTACTTGGATGTTCAACTTCGAAGTAGGGCACTATTCCCATCCCCTCATGGGGTTAGCGGCTTCGACGTGTCGCTGCCTAACGTCGATGTTAACATCGAAATAGCGCCCAATACGTGTAGCCATGTGTGTAGCCTACAAGAACTAGGGGACACCAAATGAAATTGATGGGTAGTAGGTTCAAAACTAATAAAAAGAAATTTTTCTTCACACAGCGCACAGTCAACCTGTGGAACTCCTTGCCCGAGGAGGCTGTGAAGGCCAGGACTCTATTAGGGTTTAAAAAAGAGCTTGATAAATTTTTGCAGGTTAGGTCCATAAATGGCTATTAGCCAGGGATAAAGTATGGTGCCCCAGCCTTCTGAACAAGGGCAGGAGATGGATGGCAGGAGATAAATCACTTGATCATTGTCTTCTGTTCTCCTTCTCTGGGGCACCTGGCATTGGCCACCGTCGGCAGATGGGATGCTGGGCTGGATGGACCTTTGGTCTGACCCAGTATGGCCATTCTTATGTTCTTATGTTCGAAGTTAGTGCCGCTACTTCGAAGTAGCGTGCATGTGTAGACACGGCTCTAGAGGGTTTGCAGAGGAGAAAAGGTGGGAATAGGGACTGCTGTCTTCTCTCTTATTAGACATGAGAGGCTGGATCGTATGTAGAATGTCATCCATAATCAATATGATCACTCTCCAGAGTCCCTCCACACTTTTGTTTCATTGGATTGTTCAGAAGGCTCATTGGGAGGCGCACACCCTCCCCTTCCCTGAGCTGTGATCTTCTGTGGCAAAGTACAGAAGTGGAGATGTAACATCTTATCCCCTTGAGTCAGTCACCTGATTTGTGGGGGTGTGGTGGGCTGTGAGAGTGGGAGAGATATTTATAGAATCATAGAATTATAGAACTCTAGGGCTGGAAGGAACAACAGGAGGTCATCTAGTCCAGCTCCCTGTCCAAAGCAGGATGCGCCTCAAATAAATCATCCCAGCCAGAACTATGACAAGCAGGACTTAAAAACCTCTAGGGATGGAGATTCCACCACCTCTCTATGTAATGCATTCCAGTGCTTCGCCACCCTCCTGATGAAATAGTTTTTCTCAATATCTAACCTACACCTTTACTCCTGTAACTTCTGACCATTGCTCCTTGTTCTGCCATCTGTCACCACTTTGAACAGTCTCTCTCCATCCTCTTTAGAGTCCCATTTCAAGAAGCTGAAGGCTGCTATCAAATCGCCCCTCAGTCTTCTCTTCTGCAAACTAAATAAGCCCAAATCCTTCAGCCTCTCCACTCATAGATCATGAGCTCCAGCCCCTTAATCATTTTCATTGCCTTCCACTGAACCTGCTCCAATGCGTCCCCATCCTTTCTGTACTGGGGGGCCAAAACTGGACACAAAACTCTAGGGCTGTTTCTACACATGGCACTTTTTCCAGAAGATGACCTTCCGGAAGAGTGCATCTACATATCAAACAGGACCTGGAAAGAGCCACCCCTTCTTTCGGAAGAGTGCATCTACACATGCACTGGCATTCTTCTGGAAGAACAGGGCAGGAAACAACACGGATGAGTTCGCACAGCCAGCGAGCCCTTCCAGGGCCGCCGGCCACACGGCCCCTTAAAGGGCCCCACCCAAACAGCCCCTCCCTGCAAACGCTGCTGAGGCCAGCCATATCTGTGCACAGTAAGCCAGACCCAGATCCCTGTCCAGCGCCCGACGACCAGCTCGCATGGACCCCCCAGCAGCCGCAGGACAGCAGGCTTGCCCTCACCTGTAGGCTAGCCATCCTCCTGGCCACCCTCCTCAGCCTCCTGTTGAGACAAAGGCCCAGGTCCATGGGTCCTGAACCCCCACCACCCCTGCTGGGCCCCCCTCCAACTGGTCCAGCGCATCTGGAACCACGCCACCAGCATGGACTGGTGGAACAGGGTCGTCATGGGGGAGTGGGACAGCAGAACCTGCAGATGAAGAAAGAGACCTTCTTCAAGATCTGCAGCTGGCTCACTGCCATGCTACGATGCCAGGATACCTCCTTGAGGCCAGCCCTCTCCCTGGAGAAGCACATGGCCATTGCCATATGGAAATTGGCCACCCCAGACAGCTACCAATCCGTCGGGCACCAGTTTGGGGTGGGCACATCCACCGTCGGGGCCGTCGTCCTCCAGCTAAGCCCTGCCACAGGCCCTGCCCTGCTGGCGGGAAGGAGGGTGCCATCAGGCTCGGGGATCCCCAGGCACCAATCCAGAAGGGGCAGGGCTGGGGGTAGGCCTAGCCCAGAAGGGATACCACATGGCCACTGCTGGAGGGGTCCCTCAGTGGGGGGGCCCAGTAGGGAGGCAGGGAGTGGAAATGCATATGCCCACAAGTGTGCCCATTCCCCTGCAGGTTGTGAGGGTCATCAAGCATGTGCTGGTGCAGCAGCTGGTGAGCATCAGAGACCTGGATGCCATTGTTGAGGACTTCACCCTGCTCAGGTTCCCTCAGTGCTTCGGGGTGATTGATGGGACGCATATCCCCATCGGGGCCCTGGACCATAGTGGCAGCCAATACGTCAACCGCAAGGGGTACCACTCCATCATGCTCCAGGCAGTGGTGGACACCCATGGGAAGTTCACAGACATTTATGTCGGCTGGCTGGGCAGGGCACATGACACGCAGATCCTGCGGAATTCTGCCCGATTCCGCAGGATGGAGGCCGGGACATTCATGCCCCAGCAGGAGCGCACCACTGGGGACGTCATGATGCCTCTTTGCCTTGTGGATGACCCGGCCTACCCACTCTAGCCCTGGTTGATGTGCCCATACACAGGCGACCTCACACCCTTCCAGGAGCTGTTTAATGCCCGGCTCACACAGGCCCAGTATCCTGTCGAGTGCGCTTTTGGCCATCTGAAGGCACGGTTCAGGTGTCTCCTCACGTGCTTCGATGTGGGGGTGGAGAACGTCCCGCAGGTCGTGGCCGCCTGCTGCACGTTCCACAACCTTATCGATGCACATGAGGTGACCCTGCCCCAGGGCTGGATGGTGGAGCTGGCCCCCTGCTACCAGCAGCCCACTGCGGCCCCCGACAGGCGGCTCGACCATGACGGGATCCAGATCTGGGAGGCACTTCGGGAAGCATTCAGCTGAGGGGACTACTAACCTCCGCACCCCTCCCCACAGGCCCCCCCTACACACACCCCCAACCCCCTACAGTAATCAGGGACATGGGGGGTGCTGAATGCTAATGTGTATTTAACCTTCAACCTTTAACAACCGTGAGCAACGTAAATGGTGAATAATAAAAATAATAACCAAAACCTGATAGGGAGTGAACTATATACATGGGGGTAAGAGGGCAGGGGCACTTAAACCTGGATGGGGACTGGGGCAGGAACAGTGGAGGGCCTTAATCAAGGGATGGGGTGGAAGGCCACAAGCCCTGCTGCCTGTGGGCGCCCCTCCCACCCCGGGTGCGCAGTCCCCTGCGTGGCGCTGATGGGGCTGGAAGCACTGGCAGGTAGGGCTGGTCAGCACCTGGCCCAGCCTCAGCGGAGGGCCCAGAGGGGTTGGGTTGTGGCTTGGGTGACCCTCCACGAGTCCCACCGTGGCCACAAGCCATGCTGCGAGGGCCCTCAGCACAGCATTGGGCAGGCCTGGGGGCAGTAGGGTAGCCTGGGCCTCAGGGTCATGGGCTGGCGGCACAGGAGCAGCTGAGGGGCCGGGGGGGGCAGCAGGGGGGAATGCAGGGGGGCAGCTGGGGGGGCAGTAGTGGGGGCCTCGGGGGGCACTGCAGGGGGGTAGTAGCAGGGGCCTCGGGGGGCACTGTGGAGGGTCTTGGGGGGACCTCCAGGGGGGCTGGGGGGGCAACTGGGGGAAGGCTAGCCTGCTAGGGCCCCACACACGGTGCAGAGCATCCCCACCATCTCCCCCCACATGTCCCATCTCCACTGAAGCTCGGCCTTGTCAAGGGCCAGTTGTCTTTCGGCAAGGGTGTTCTGCTGGCAGAGGGCCGCAGTGTAGGCCGCAGCCTCCTCCTTGTGGTGGCTGCGGCAGGTCCGGCGCACCTGTGGCCGCTGCACAGCAGGTGCTGGTGCGGGCCCAGCTGGTGGGCTGCTGGGTCCTCCAGCCTGGATGGGGCTGGCAGGCCCCAGGCTCCTCGTCCAGCTGCCCCGGCCCTTGGATGGTACCACTGTTAAGAGGGAGAGGGTGAGGGTAGAGGGGGAAGTCAGTGCCACATCTGGGACCTGGGTGGCATCGCCACAGTCTCCCCGGCTGCTTACCCCCTCCACAGATCCACAGGATGGGCACGTGCCAGGGGAAGCCGGCTTGCAGCCTGGCCTGCATTTGCCGTGGCATCCACTGGGGCATGACGCTAGGGCCGGGGTGCTATGCACGGTGGCCCACCCTGGCGACGGGCTTGTGGGCTGGGAGGGGCTCGGCTGTGGGGGGTTCTGGATGCAGCTATGCTGCCTGGGGGGGCCTCAGCATGCTCAGGGGGTGCTCCATGGGAGAGGGAGCTGGGTGCTGCTTACAGGCATGGGTGTGTCCTGGGCCCTGACCGGGGACGGGCTTTAGGGCTTCGGGGCCCGGGGCTGGGGCCCAGGTGTCCCCCTCCCCCCACTGTGCTTTTTCACTGTGCACACTTACCCGAGGTGGCCTCATATATGTCAGGTGATGCCCGACTGGAGGGGGCCTGGCTGCTGGCGGTGGAGGGCATCATGATGATGAGGGACCTGCCTGTGATCTCCCCATCAGATGGGACATCCACAGTGGTGGGTCCCTCCTCCTCCTCCTCCTCCTCCAGTGCAGCAGGGGGCTTGGGTGCAGCTGTCTCCACAGTGATGCAGGGTGGGGAGGCGTCATCTGCAGCCCGGAGGTCCCGCAGCTCCAGGTAGAAGGGGCAGCTCGCAAGGGCATGGCTGGATCTGTGGGCGCTATCCCGGGCCCGCATGTACCCCTACTCAGCTCCTTCACCTTGCACCTGACTTGCTCTGGTGTGCGGGAGGAGTGGCCACGGGCAGCCAGGCCCTGGGCGAGGCAGGCAAACACTGGGACGTTCCTCCGGTGCCCGCTGGTGGCCCAGAGGACCTCCTCATTGTGCCAGAACCCCAGGAGGTCCTGGAGCTTTGGCTCAGTCTAAGAGGGGGCCCTCCGTTTTGGAGCCCAGTTGGGGTCTTGCCTACCCTTGTCCAGCTTCCTGGGGCTCCCCTGGGCAGTGCGGGGTCCTGGCCGGCTGGCCATCCCTGCGGGTCAGGACTCACTGGGCACTGCGGGGCTTTGGGGGAGTGTGGCAGGCAGCCCTGCACATGCTGCCTGTCTCTCACTCTCAGCTTCCTGCCATGGGGTCTCCGGGTCCTTGCAGCTTTAAAGGCTGCAAGGACCTGGGGACCACAGAGGCTTGCTGGAGGTGTCTAAAGCAGCCCCTCTCTCCAGCAGGCTGCCGCCATGAAGAACTGCTTCTTTCGGAAGAAGCAGTCCGGGAACGTCTACACGTGCCTTCTTCCAGAAGATTCTTCCGGAAAGAGGTCCTCTTCCTGATTCTGAAGCGGAATACAGAATCAGGAAGAGGGGGCACCTTCTTCCAGAAGAAATCCGAAAGAGCATCTTGCATGTGTAGACGCTCCTCAGATCTTCCGGAAGATGGCACCGTTCTTCCGGAAGATCTTGCCTGCATAGAAACGGCCTCGATGTGGCCTCACCAGTGCCAAGTAGAGGGGAATAACTTCTCTATATCTTCTGGGAATGCTTTTCCTAATGCACCCCAATATACCATTAGCCTTTTTGGCTACAGTGGCACACTGTTGACTCATATCCAGGCTCTCATCCATTGTAATCCCTAGGTCATTTTCTGCTGCGCTGCTACTTAGCCAGTTGGGACCCTGCCTGTAACAATGCTTGGGATACTTCCATCCCAAGTGCAGGACTGTGCGCTTGTCCTTGTTGAACCTCCTCAGATTTCTTTTAGCCCAATTCTCCAATTTTCCTTCATCATTCTGGACCCTATCCCTACCCTCCAATGTATGTATCTGATCCCCTAGCTTAGTGTCATCTGCAACTTTGCTGAGGGGGCAATCCATCCCCTCATCCAGGTCATTAATAAAGATACTGAACAATACCAGTTCTAGAACTGATCCTTGGGGACCTCCACTTGAAACCAACCACCAATCAGACATTGACCACTATCCTTTGGACCCGTCCATCAAGTCAGCTTTCTATCCATCTTACAGTCCATGTGTCCAAGTCATACTTCCTTAAAATTATGGGCAAGAATGTTGTGGGAGACTTTATCAAAAGCTTTGCTAAATTCAAGGTATATCACATCCACTGACTTCTCCATGTCCACAGAGTTAGTTACCTCATCGTAGAAGCTAATCAGATTGTTCAGGCATGACTTGCCCTTGGTCAATCTATGTTGACTACTCTTGATCACTTTCCCCTCTTCCAAGTGCTCCACAATGGATTCCTTGAGAATTCCCTCCATAATTTTTCCAGGGACTGAGGTAAGGCTAACCAGTCTGTAGTTCCTTGGATTTTTCTTCTTTCCTTTTATAAAGCTGGGCTCTACATTTGCCTTTTTCCAGTCATCTGTGATCTCTCCTGATCTCCATGAGTTTTCAAAGATAATAGCCAAAGGCTCTGCAATGACATCTGTCAATTCCCTCAGTACCCTCAGATGCATTAAATCTGGACCCCTGGATTTGTGTGCATCTAGCTTTTCCAAATATGTCTTAACCTGTTGTTTACCCACCGAGGGCTGCCCAGCTCCTTCCCATACTGCATTGCCCAGTGCCATAGTCTGGGAGCTGACCTTATCTGTGAAGACTGAGGCAAAAAAAAGCATTGAGTACTTCAGCCTCTCCCACATCATCTATCACCAGCTTAGCCCCCTCATTCTGAAATGGGCCCACGCCCTCACTGATAACCTCTTATTTTTAACATGCTTGTAGAAACCCTTCTTGTTGCCTTTCACTTCCCTTGCTAGCTGCAGTTCCAACTGTGGTTTTGCTTTCCTGATTACAACCTGGTATTCTTTGACAATATATTTATATTCTTCCTTAGTTATCTGTCCAAGTTTCTACTTCTTATTCACATCCCTTTTGACTTTAAGCTCTCCAAGGATTTCCTGGTAAGCCAAGCTGGTTGCCTACCATATTTGTTTTTCTTACTGTGCATTGGGATAGTTTGTTCCTGTGCCTTCAGTAAGACTTCTTTAAAATACTACCAGTTCTCCTAAACTCCTTTCCCCTTCATATCCATTTCCCAAGGGATCCTGCCCATGCATTCTCTGTGGGAGTTGAAGTCTGCTCTTCTGCAATCCAGAGTCTGTATTTTACTGTTCACCTTTCTTCCTTTATCAGGATCCTGACACCTACCATCTCATGGTCACTGCAGCCCAGGTCACCACTCACTTCTATTTCTCCTACTAGTTCTTCCCTGTTCATAAGCAGCAGGTCAAGCTGTGCATGGCCCCTGGTCAGTTCCTTCACCACTTGTACCAGGAAGTTAGACCCAACATTCTCCAAGAACTTCCTGGATTGTCTGTGTGTGCTGAATGAAAATGTAGGGCTGGAAGAATTCTTCAGGAGTCATCAAGTCCAGCTCCCCATACTGAGACAGGAGCAAATAAACTTAGACCTTTGGTTTTCAACCTCTGGCTCAATCGGCACACAGCTGTAGCCCATGTGACACCCCAGCAACCATACAGCTAGTGTATATGTTGTGTGGATACAGCACACGTGATATCTGAGTGTGCAGCCATAATGGTAAATAGTTGAGAATCACTGACTTAAACCAACATATTTGTCCAGTCTGTTATAAAAATCCTCCAGTGATGGTAATTTTCTCAAAACCCTATCACAGAGTTCAGCTATCTTTAGAGTTAGAAACTTTTTCCTATTATCTAACCTAAATGTCCCTTGCTGCCAATTATACTCATGGTTTCTTGTCCTGCTTTCCATGGATGTAGAGTTCAATTGATCACAATCCTCCCTATGACAACCTTTAATACATTTAAAGGCTGTTATCAGGTCTTCACTGAGTCTTCTTTTCTTAGGACTAAACATGGCCTGTTTTTAAATTTTTCCTCATAGGTCTGGTTTGCTAAATGTGTTATAATTTTAGTTGCTTTCCTCTGGACTCCCTCCAGTTTGTCCAAATTTTTCCTAGCGATTTCACTGGTGTTAGTCCTGTGGTGTCAAGTAGAGCAGGACAGTTACCTTCCGTGGCTCACTTACAATAGTCCTATTACTTCACCTCAGAATATCAGCATTTTGCTCAACTGCATGGCATTGTTGACTCCTATTAAATTAGTAATCTGTAATCCTGGAGCCTTTTCAGCATTACTGACATTTATTTGGTTAGTCCCTATTTTGAAGTTGTACATTTAACTTCCCTAAGTGAAGTACTTTGCATTAATCTTTATATTGTAGAAACAACAAGAAGTCCTGTGACACCTGTGACAAATCCAGTGTCAGTCCCTTAGGGCTTCTGGGCAGCTCCTTCTGTGCCTCAGAGACTCACAGAGGCCCTTTGGTTGCCCTGGGTCTTCCCCAAGGCAAGAGTCTCCCTTTACAGAGCCATTTTCATCCAGGCCAGTCCTAATTGGAGGTGGAGTAGGTCTGGGGGAAATGATGCTGGGTGGGGAGTCCAGTCCACCCCACAGCCCTGGTCTCCAGCCCAGGGATTCTAAAGAAGGGGAAGAGCTTGTGGGGCTTTTGCACCCCATCCCACAGCAGTGAGCTTTACCTGGACCTCTTCCCCAACCATTTCCCTCTGGTATCTTCCCCCTCATACCTTGTTCTTGGAGTTGCTCACCTCTGCTCTGATCTGTTCCATTCTGTTCTGCTTTACTCTCAAAGTCTCCAGCCTCCTCCTCTCTGGGAATCACTCCACACCCTCTTGCTACCTGGGAAAACCTTTTATAGGGAGCCTGGAGGCCTTAACTGGTCGCAGGTGCTTGATTATGACCTGTTGCTGTCTGACTCCTGATGAGTCCCAGCTGCCTATCCAGTCTGCAGGACTGTACCCTCTGTGAGCTTAGGAGGGGAACAAAAAGGAGTTCATCCATCACTCAAAATGTTCATCCTCTGTCAGACCCTTGTCAGCTGTGGTCTGTGATCTGCCACACACCTCATAGGCTAACAGGGGTTTTGGAGCATAAGCTTTTGTGGGCAAAGACCCACTTCATCAGATGCATGTAGTGGAGATTCCAGAGGCAGCTCTAAATATACAGGTTCATGGAAAGAAGGCAGTACCAAGTGTGGTAAACCCGGTGGTAGACCCTTACCTGGAAGCTTCCAGAGCCTTCTAGAAGGACAGTATACTGGGTGGTGGGCCAATGCATTTCTGTTCCCTCTCCAGACCCAGACCTTCATTGGTCAGATAGGCCCTGTGCTCCCTATAAAAGGCTCCCCATCTGGTAGCAGTGGGGAAGGTTTTGGGAGGTGCACCAGAGGAGCACGAGCAGGAGCACAGCAAAAAGGTACCACGGGGAAGTGGTGGGCGAAGTGGCCCAGGGTGAGGCTACTACTTTGGGGCAGGGGTAAAGGTCCTGCCGGTTGCCTCTTGTTCTCATAGGGACCCTGGGCCGGAGTCCAGGGTAGAGGGTGAGTCTGGACTTCCCCCAGCCTTCCCCCGAGGGATCACTTTACTGGAGCAGGCGCGGGCCTGCAAGTGGACTGGTGTTATTCTCCCTATACTGGTCCTGCCTATGATGAGGATGGCTCGCTAAGCGGAGACCCCTGCCTTTGGAAGGGCCTGGGCAAAAGGGGGACCTCCGTGAGTCTCTGAGGCAGCACAGATCCGCCAGGAAACGCAGGGACCCGCAGAGACTGGCAAGGGACTTTGTCACACAATCAATAGGTCAAATCAGTCAGGGAGGATCTGGCCCACTTCCAGCAGATCATGTGGAGGTGTGAACACTAAGGCTACGTCTACACTAGGGCTACCGCTACACTAGCCCCTTCCTTTTGGAAGGGGTATGGTAATGAGTAAGTTAGGAAGATGCTAATGTGACACTGCCGTGAATATGCCATGCTTCATTAGCATAATGGCAGCCACAAGGTTCAAAAGTGCCACTTTTGAATTGTGCAGTGTCTGTGAATACCAGGGCCTTTCAAAAGAACTTCCCAGACTTTGAGAGCCCCTTCTTCCTATTTGGTTTTAGGATGAAGGGGCTTTCAAAGTCTGGGAGTCCTTTCAACAGGACCCATCTACACGGGTGGCACTCAATTTGCAAGCAGCGTATGCGCAGCTGCCATTATGTTAATGAGGTGGTGCATATTCGTGACAGTACCTCATTAGCATCTTCCCCACTCACTCATTACCATGCCTGTTTCGAAAGGAAGGGGCTAGCGTAGATGCGGCCTAGAAGCACTAGTCTACAGAAGTTAGAGAGTTTCCAACAAAACTTCTGTCAATAGATCACATCTACGCATAAAAGCAGATCAATCTTTTGATCCACTCTGTCAACAAAAGGGCCCCCCAGAGCATCTACCCAGCTTTTTTGTGGACAGTTTATGTCAACAAACACATTTTATGTGTAGATGCTCTCCAAGTTTTGACTACAAAACTCTCTAGTGTAGATGTAGCCTCAGAGAGGAGAAACTGCTTTTGTAGTTGACCAGCCATTTCCAGTCTCTGTTCAACCCTTTATTGATGGTGTCAAATTTGCAAATGAATTGTAGCTCTGCAGTTTCTCTTTGGACTCTGCTTTTGAAGTTTTTTTGTTTGTTTGTTTGTTTGTTTCAGGGTGGCTACTTTTAAATCTGTTACTGAGTGTCCAGGGAGTTCTACAGGTGTTCTACAGGTTCTACAAGTGTTCTACAGGTTTTTCTATGTTACCATTCCCGCTATCTGATTTGTGGCCATTCTTTTATGGAGAAACTGTCCAGTTTGGCCAACGTGTATGGCAGAGGGGCATTGCTGGCACATGATGGCATATATTACATTAGTAGAGCTGCGTCTACACGTGCATGCTACTTCGAAGTAGCGGCACCAACTTCGACGTTAGGCGGCGAGACGTCGAAGTCGCTAACCTCATGAGGAGATAGGAATAGCGCCCTACTTCGACGTTCAACGTCGAAGTAGGGACCGTGTAGACGATCCGCGTCCCGCAACGTCGAAATTGCTGGGTCCTCCATGGCGGCCATCAGCTGGGGGGTTGAGAGATGCTCTCTCTCCAGCCCCTGCGGGGCTCTATGGTCACCATGGGCAGCAGCCCTTAGCCCAGGGCTTCTGGCTGCTTCTGCGGCAGCTGGGGATCTATGCTGCAGGCACAGGGTCTGCAACCAGTTGTCAGCTCTGTGTATCTTGTGTTGTTTAGTGCAACTGTGTCTGGGAGGGGCCCTTTAAGGGAGCGGCTGGCTGTTGAGTCCGCCCTGTGACCCTGTCTGCAGCTGTGCCTGGCATCCCTATTTTGATGTGTGCTACTTTGACGTGTAGACGTTCCCTCGCTGCGCCTATTTCAATGTTGGGCTGAGCAACGTCGAAGTTGAACATCGACGTTGCCGGCCCTGGAGGACGTGTAGACGTTATTCATCGAAATAGACTATTTCGATGTTGGCTGCACGTGTAGACGTAGCCTAGGTATGCAGGTGAATGAGCTCCTGATGATGTGGCTGATGTGGTTAGGTCCTGTGAGGATGTTACTGGTGTAGATATGTGGGCAGAGTTGGCACCGAGGTTTGTTGCAGGGATTGGTTTCTGAGTTAGAGTTACTGTGGGGTGGTGTATAGTTGCTGGTGAGAATTTGTTTCAGGTTGGCAGGATATCTGTAGGCAAGGACTGGCCTGCCTCCCAAGGTCTGTGAGAGATCATTGTCCAGGGTGGGTTGTAGATCACTGATGATGTGCTGGAGAGTTTTTAGCTGGGGGCTGTATGTGATGGCCCATGGTGTTCTGTTAGTTTCCTTATTGGGCCTGTCTTGTAGCAGGTGGCTTCTGGGTACATGTCTGGCTCTGTTAACCTGTTTCTTCACTTCTTTAGGTGGGTATTGTAGTTTTAGGAATGCTTGGTAAAGGTCTTGTAGGTGTTTGTCTCTGTCTGAAGGCTTGGAGCAAATGCGGTTGTACCTTAGTTGTTGGCTGTAGACAATGGATTATGTGGTGTGCCCTGGATGGATATGTAGGAAGTGGATATCTTATGTGGACTGGTTCAGGCTGAGGTTGATGGTAGGGTGGAAACTGTTGAAATTACGGTGGAACTCTTCAAGAGCGTTCTTCCCATGGGTGCAGATAATGATGTCATCAATGTAGTGCACATAGATGATGCACACTGAGGGACCACGGCTGAGGAATGTTGTTCCAGGTCAGCCATAAAAAGGTTGGCATACTGTGGGGCCATGCAGGTGCACATATTGGTGCCTTTGATTTCAAGGACTAAATTATCCTCAAATCTGAAATAGTTGTGGGTTCGAACAAAATTTGCAAATTTGACACAATCAGTCAAGGACTGAACAAGACTGAGAATGGCTGGTCAACTACAAAAGCAGTTTCTCCTCTCTTGGTGTTCATACCTCCATATCCGCTCCTGGAAGTGGGACATATCCTCCCTGACTGAATTGAACTTGTCAGCTCTGGCCTTCCACTTGATTGGTACTCCCTTATTTTCATGAGCCTGTATATTTAGACTTGCCTCTGGAATTTCCAATACATGCATCTGATGAAGTGAGCCTTTGCCCACGAAAGCTTATGCATCAAAATATCTGTTAGTCTATAAGGTGCCACAGAATTTATCACTTTTTTTTGTGTCTACAGACTAACACAGCTACCGCTCTGATCTTTATATTGTTGAATTCAAATTGAATCTCCAATTCTGTTTGTGAAAGTGTAAAACCAAGTGGAATTAAAATCTTAATTGAACCAAACTGTACCATAGGCTCTCAATGGGTAGTAATTCCATGCTCAAATAACAAAAATATAGTAGTAGGGATATGCTACTAACCAGTTGACCAGGATGGTGCAGCAAAGTGCTCACAAAGATTAGGAAAGCTGGAAAAATAAACTTGATAATGTTGGATTTGAACTATCTCCACATTGACTGGGTACAGATTACCTCAGGATGGAATGCAGAGGTAGTTTCTTGACACCTTAACTGACTGCTTCTTGCAGCAGCTTGTTCTGGAACCCACAAGAGGAGAAGCAATTCTTGATTTAGTCCTAAGTGGAGCACAGGCTCCGTTAAAAGAGGTGAATATAACTGGACCAATTGGCACTAATAGCCATAATATAATTTAATTTAACATCCTTGTGGCGGGGCAAACACCTTAGACTCAGTTATTCCTGCTCTGGATCTGGGAAACTGGTATGTCACCCTCAGCCTGAAGGATACATACTTCCATGTGTCAATCTTCCATGGTCACAGACGTTTTCTGTACCTTATGGTGGTGCCCTACCACTACCAGTTTATGGTCCTCCCCTTTGGCCTGGCCATAGTGCCAAGGGTATTTATGAATTGTATGGCAGTGGTGGCAGCCTACCTCACATGCTGGGATTTACCTTTACCTCGATGACTGGTTGAGCAAGGGCAGCTCCAGGTCCAAGACAGAGTACTAATCCTTTTGGCAACCTTCCAATCCTTGGGGCTCCTAGTCCATGGCAAAAGTCCATGTTAGTACCAGTCCAGAAGATAGACTTCATCAGGGCAATACTCGAATCAAATTATGCAAGGGCCTCCTGCCCCCTTGACAGATTCCAAGCATTGACAATCCTCATGGGAGAGGTGTCCAGGCTTCCACTGGCCACAGCCAGGGTCTGCCTGTGCTTGCTGGTCTACATGGTAGCATGAACATACGTTGTTCATTATTTCAGGCTCTGCACGTGGCTGCTCCAGCAGTGGCTGGCCTTGGCTTAATCCCAGTCTTAGGGCCACTTGGACAAGGTGGTCATGATTCCCCTGCAAGTCCTTACCAACCTGTAGTGGTGGTCAAGTTCTGGACAACACTGTAGAGGGAGTCCTGATTGATGCCCCCCGGTCCCTCCCTCAAGCTAAGTTGGATGCTTCACCTCTTGGTTGGGGAGTACACCTTAGTGATCTCCAGACCCAGGGCATGTGTGTCCTGGAGGAGTTCTGACTCCACATAAATGTCAAAGAACTCAGAGTGATCCATTTGGCCTGTGAGGTCTTACTGCCCTAGGGTCAAGAAAGGGTGTGACAGTCCTCAGGAACAAAAAAGCATCCATGTTCTACATCAAAAGATAGGGAGGGGAGCACTTATTGGCTCTATTCCGGGAAGTGCTCCTTTGGGACTTCTGCATCAGTCATGACTTCCATCTGAAGGCCTACCATCTCCTGAGAATCAGCAATTCTGTGGCAGATCACCTCAGCAGAAACTTTTCTTCTCACCATGAGTGGTTCTCCACCCACATGTGGACAATGTGATCTTCCAAAGGTGGGAACTTCCCCTTGTGGACCTGTTTGCTACCGAACAAAACAGAAAATGCCATTGGTTTTGCTCCTGGCTTAGGGTGGGGAAGGGCTAGGAAAGGGCTCCCTCTCCAACATATTTCACTTGTTGAGGTCTGAGGACCTCCTTGTACCCATTCTTGCCAGTTCTTTTCATCAGTCGGGTCTTATACTAAATCAAACAGGGCAAGGATTGAGTGATCATAATTGTTCCAGTCAAGTATCAGAGGGGTAGCCGTGTTAGTCTGGATCTGTAGAGCAACGAAGGGTCCTGTGGCACCTTATAGACTAACAGAAAAGTTTAGAGCATGAGCTTTCATGAGTTAACTCACTTCTTCAGATGCTGTTCCAGTTGTTCCAGTGTGACCCAGCTAGCAGTGTTTCAGCATGTTCATGAGCATGATGTTCTACGTACACTGATTTCTCCAAAATTTTCCCACAGCCTGCTGCAGGATCAAGGTCAAGCCTGTATCCCAACCTCATGTTCCTGCTTGTTCTGGCATGGATGTTCTGGGGTCTAACATGTAGGAGTGTACTTTCTTGAAGGAGGTCCAGCAGGTTCTTCTTGGATGCAGGAAGGCCTCTATATGCCTAATGAATCAGGCAAAAAATGGACAGGAGTCTCTCTTGCTCTTGTCCAAGTCACCCTTAACTCCCTGGTGTAGCTCAGGAATCAGGGTCTGGTGCACAGCTTCATCCAAGTGCACCTTGAAAGCCATCTCCCAATAAGCATGCCCCCTACTTGCCTGTTGATGTAAAAAATGGAGACTGCATTATCCATGAGGAATCTCACCCCTTGACTGCACACAGGGCAGGAAGAACTTATAGGCCAGATGAACTGCTCTGAGTTCTTTGACATTTATGTGGAGCTGCACCTTCTCCAGTGTACACATGCCTGGGTCTGGAGACCACTGACAGGCAGGCAGCCTCCTCTCATGACATGACAGTGAGGTTCCAGGGGAGCCTTGAGAGGCTCGTCCCCAGGTGCGGGACCTTGTCCTGCAAGGGGACCTCAACCTAGTCTTCTCTCGGCTCACCGTACTGCCCTTAGAGCCTTATGGTTCCTGGCCCTGTCTCTCATGTCCTGGAAGGTGGCATTCCTGATGGCAGAGACTTCAGTGAGATGGGTGATGGATATCAAAGCCCCAGTCCTGGTCTTTTAGAATGACAAGGTCTTGCTGAGACCACACATGATCTTCTTACCAAAAGTCATCTCCACTTTTAAAATTTATCAATATATTTTCCTACCAGTGTTCTGCACCAAGCCTCATAGGTCAGGGGAAGAAAGGTGGCTCCATTCACTGGACATCAGGGGGACGAAGTGTTCTTCATAGAGTGGACCAAGCCTTTCTGCAGATAGATAAACCTCTTTGTAGCCACTGCCAATAGGTGGAGGGGAGATACTGTCTGCTCAATAGGGCAAGTACTAGGGGGGTCACCAAACTAAACAAAGAGGCAGTGGGTTTAATATGCATAAAAGGAAGTATTTCTTCACCCAGTGCACAGTCAGGCTGTGGAACACTTTGCTAGACTATGTTGTGAAGGCCAAGTCTATAATGGGGTTCAAAAATTTATCTTGACTTTAGCAAATATCTTGACTTTATCAAAGCTTTTGATACGGTCTCCCACAGTATTCTTATCAGCAAGTTAAAGGAATGTGGATTGGATAAATGGACGGTGAGATGGATAGAAAGCTGGCTAGAAGGTCGGGCCCAGTGGGTAGTGATCAATGGCTCGATGTCAGGATGGCGGTCGGTTTCTCGTGGAGTGCCCCAAGGTTCGGTTCTGAGTCCTGTTCTGTTCAACATACTTATCAGTGACCTGGATGAGGGGTTGGATTGCACCCTCAGCAAGTTTGCGGATGACACTAAGCTAGGGGGAGAGGTAGATATGCTGCAGGATAGGGATAGAGTCCAGAGTGACTTAGACAAATTGGAAGACTGGGCTGCAAGAAATCTGATGAGGTTCAATAAGGACAAGTGCAGAGTCCTGCACTTGGGCCGGAAGAATCCCAAGCATTGTTACAGGCTGGGGTCCGACTGGCTCCGTAGTAGGTCTGCAGAAAAGGACCTGGGAGTTGTAGTGGACGAGAAGCTGGACATGAGTCAACAGTGTGCCATTGTAGCCAAGAAGGCTAGTGGCATAGAATCATAGAACACTAGGACTGGAAGGGTCTTCAAGAGGCCATCGAGCCCAGCCCCCCTGCCCCAATGGCAGGACCAAAGACAGCTGGGGTAACTTTTTTTGTGGCATATTAGGTTGCATCAAGAGGAGCGTTGCCAGTAGATCCAGAGAAGTGATTATTCCTCTTTATTTGGCTTTGGTGAGGCCACATCTGGAGTACTGTGTCCAGTTCTGAGCCCCCAATTATAGGAAGGATGTGGATACACTAGAGAGGGTCCAGCAGAGGGTAACCAAAATAATTAGGGGGCTGGAGCACATGACCTATGAAGAAAGGTTGAGGGAATAAGGACTGTTTAGTCTGCAGAAGAGAAGACTTGGGGGGAACTTGATAATAGCCTTCAACTGACTGAAGGGAGGTTGCAAAGAGGCTGGAGAGAGGCTGTTCACAGTGGTCACGGATGGCAGAACATGGAACAATGGTCTCAAGTTGCGGTTGGGAAGGTCCAGGTTGAACATTGGAAAAAACTTTTTCACTAGGAGGGTGGTGAAGCATTGGAATGGTCTACGCAGGGAAGTAGTGGAGTCTCCATCCCTGGAGGTGTTTAAGTCTCGCCTCGACAAAGCCCTGGCGGGGCTGATCTGATGAGTTTGGTCCTGCCTAGGGCAGGGGGCTGAACTTGATGGCTTTTTTAGGTCTCTTCCAGCTCTATTGTTCTATGATGCTATGAAAAGAGCTTGATAAATTCATGGAGGATAGGTCCACCAATGGTGATTAGCTAAGATGGGCAGGGATGGTGTTTCTAGCCTCTGTTTATCAGAAGCTTTGAATGGGAGACAGGAGATGGATCACTTGAGGATTACTTGTTCTGTTCATCCCCTCTGAGGCACCTGGCATTGGCCATTGAATACAAGAAAGTGTTCCAGATGGACCTTTAGTTTGATCTAGTATGTCTATTATAATGTTTTTATTTCTGAAGGTCCATTTGAGTTCTAATCCTGTGCTCCAAAGTGTTTGGAACCTCTCCTAGTTTAGTGTAATCTGAAAATTTTATAAATACACTCACCCCTGTATTATCCAAGCCATCCATAAAAATATTAAATGGTACTGGACTCAGGAGTGAATTCTATTAGACCTCACTACATGGCTACTCCAAGTTTGCCAGTGAACCATTCATAATTGCTCTTTAGGTGAATTCAGCCAGTTGTACAGTTTAATGTTGTATATAGAATCATAGAATGCTAGTACTGGAAGAGACCTTAGGACAGGCGTGTCCAGCCTGCGGGCCGCATGCGGCCATGGACAGCTAGTAATGTGGCCCCACAAGATCGTAAACTTTTAACATTATTATGTGATTTATATACATTAACTATATTATATATTTTATATGCGGCCCAAGACAATTCCTCTTCACTCAATGCGGCCTAGGAAAGCCAAAAGGTTGGACACCCATGCCTTAGGAGGTCATCAAGTCCAGTACCCTGCCCTCATGGCAGGACAAAGCACCATCTATATTGCCCCTGTTAGATATTTATGTAACACATTCATAAACATCTCCAATGATGGACCTTCTACAGCCATCCTAGACAATTCATTCAAATACTTAACCACCCCGACAAACTTTCTCTAATGTCCAACCTAAACCTTCATTGCTGCAATTTAAGTCCATTGCTTCTTGTCCAGCAATCCAGGAGAATAATTTTTCTCCCTCCTCCTTGTAACACTGTTTTAGGTACTTGAAAACTATGATCATGTCTCCTCTCAGCCTTCTGTTTTCCAAATTAAACAAACCCAGTTATTTTAATCTTCTTTCTTAGGTCATATGCTCTACCTCTTTAATCATTTTAGTTACTCTTTTCTGGGCCCTCTCCAGTTTCTCTACATCTTTTCTGAAATGTGGTGCCCAGAACTGGACACAGTACTCCAGTTGAAGCCTAATCAGCACAGAGTGGAACAGAAGAAAATATTGCTCGTATCTTGCGCACAACACTCCTGTTAATGAATCTCAGAATTATGTTTGCTTTTTTTGCAGCAGTGTCACATTGTTGACTCTTACTCAGCTTGTGGTTCACTGTGACCTGTGTGATATAGAGAGATTGTGCACCCGCCTTTTAGTAATTTCACCAAAACATCATTTCCCAGGTTTTCTTATGAGAATATTATGTAGAACCAGATCAAATGCCTTACTAAAATCAAGATACATGACATTTACTGCTTCAGCCCTGTCGACTTCTGAGCTAGGAAAGATAATGGATCAAATAGTTAAGGAATTCATCTGCAAACATCTGGAAGAAAATAAGGTGAAAGGTAACAGCCAGCATGGATTGGTGAAGAACAAATCATGCAAGACCAATCTGATAGCTTTTTTTTTGACCGAATAACAAGTCTTGTGGATAAGGGAGAGGTGGTAGATGTGGTATACCTAGACTTTAGTAAGGCATTTGACACAGTCTTGTATGATCTTCTTATTAATAAACTAAGCAAATACAACTTAGATGGGGCCACTATAAGGTGGGGGCATAACTGGCTGGATAACCATTCTCTGAGAATAGTTATTAATAGTTTGCAGTCATGCTGGAAGGGCATAACAAGTGGGATTCTGCAGGGATCTGTTCTGGGACTGGTTCAATTCAATATCTTTCCCAGTAATTTAGATATTGGCATAGAGAGTACGCTTATTAAGTTTGCAGATGATACCAAGTTGGGAGGGGTTGCAACTGTTTTGAAGGTTAGGGTCATAATTCAAAATGATTTGGACAAACTGGAGAAATGGTCTGAGGTAAACAGGATGAAGTTTAATAAGGACAAATGCAAAGTGCTCCACTTGGGAAGAAACAATCAGCTTCATATCTAGAAAATGAGAAGCAACTGTCTAGGAAGGAGTACCGCAGAAAGGGATTTTGGGGCCATAGTGGACCACAAGCTAAATGAGTCAACAGTGTGATGCTGTTGCAAAAAAAGCAAACATGATTCTGTGATGCATTAACAGGAGTGTTGTGAGCAAGACATGAGAAGTCGTTCTTCTGGTCTACTCAGCGCTCATTATGCCTCAGTTGGAGTGTTGTGTCCAGTTCTGGGCACCACATTTCGAGGAAGATGTGGAGAAATTGGAGAAAGTCCAGAGAATAGCAACAAGAATGATTAAAGGTCTAGAGAACATGAGCTATGAGGCAAAACTGAAAGAACTGGGCTTGTTTAGTTTAGAAGAGAGAAGACTTACAGGGGATAGGATAGTGGTTTTCAAGTACCTGAAAGAGGGTTACAAGGAAGAGGGAGTAAAATTGTTCTTCTTGGCCTCAGGCTACGACAGGGAGCAAAGGGCTTAAGCTGCAGCAAGGGAGGTTTATATTAGACATTAGAAAAAAACTTCCTAACTGTCACAGTGATTAAACACTGGAATAAATAACCTAGGGATGTTGTGGAATATCCATCACTGAATAGACACCTGTCAGGGATGGTCTAGATGGTGCTTGGTCTTGCTGAGAGGGCAGAGCTCGATGACCTCTTGAGGTCCCTTCCAGTTCTAGTGTTCTGTGATTCTATCTCTGGTCCCTTTTTGCCTCAAGAGACAGTGGTTAGCAGTGGCAGTGAGGATCTATGGGCAGTGTTTGAGTCTGTAGCTTCTCTCCTGGCTTATGCATCCAATATTGGATTTGCATGGTTGATTGCAATAACCACATCAGTCTATTTCAGAATTCTTGAGTCTGAGAGTTTTAACTTCTAAGACGAAGTTCTTTTGTGTGGCTTGCACATATACTATCGAAGGATGAAGTGCCCTGTCATAGCAATCGGAATGATATAGATTCCCAGGATTTTGGATTGACGTTGAATTTTTTCATGGCATTTTTACATGTATCCTTGAATCTTAGCTTCGGTCTTCATTTTGTTCTCAACTGACATGACAGTTCACCTAAGAGGATTTCTTTAGGCAGACATTTGTCACCAAAGCAGGCCTCAGTGCACCTCCATTGGTACAGGGTTCTGTAACACTGCAGAAAGAGGCCTCAGTGAAAGCTGAGCACTGTCTCTCACTGGAACTGAAGATGTCAGCACCATGGGCATGACACTGATCCCACTCTCTGGCGCTACAAAAAATTCACAAATGGTCTGAGTGGAGATAATCACCGAGTGCCAAGATGGCAATGCCAAAGGGGGAGAGTCTGTGCCAGGGTACCCACCTACTGACAGGGAGGAGCCATCCCCGTCAACTGGCCCCACAACTGGGACTGCTGAGTCTGGTGCCACTGGACTGTCCTGCTGGACAGTCAGATAGGGGATATCACAGAATTACAGGGCTGGAAGGGACCTCAGGAGGTCATCTAGTCCAGCCCCCTGCTTCAAGCAGGATCAACCCCCACAAAGTCAGCCCAGCCAGGATCTTGTCCAACCAGGACTTAAAAACCTCAAGGGATGGAGAATCCACCACCTCTCTAGGCAACACATTCCAATGCTTCACCACCTGCCTGGTGAAGTAGTTTTTCCTAATATCTAACCTACACCTCTCCCTCTTCAACTTCTGACCATTACTCCGTGTTCTGCCATCTGACACCACTGAGAACAGTTTCTCACCCTCCTTTTTAGAGCTCCCCTTCAGGAAGTTGAAGGCTGCTATTAAATCACCTCTAAGTCTCCTCTTCTGTAAACTAAACCAGCCCAAATCCCTCAGCCTATCCTCATAGGTCTTGTGCTCCAGCCTCTTAATCATTTTTGTTGCCCTTCGCTGAACCTGCTCCAGCAAATCCACATCCTTTTTATACTGAGGGGCCCAAAACTGGACACAATATTCCAGATGTGGCCTCACCAGTGCTGAATAAAGAGGAATAACAACTTCTCTAGATCTGCTTGAAATGCTCCTCCTAATGCACCCTAGTATGCTGTTAGCCTTCTTGGCTACAAGGGCACACTGTTTACTCATATCCAGCCTTTCATCCACCATAACCCCTAGGTCCCTTTCCATCGTACTGCTGCTGAGCTAGTTGGTCCCCTACTCTCTCCCAAGACTTATGAAGCAGCAAGGGACTTAATAGAATTGACATCCGGCAAATCTGCATCCCCAAGAGTCTCTTCAGTGCAGCAGCCAGTGCCATCACCAGGTCCAGGACCACTGGCACTGAGAGGGAAGCCAGTGATGATGCAATGGTCACTGTCTCCTTGGCACTGCTTGTCTTGGTAACGTTCCGGGGGTCATTTGCTACAGCGCCAGTCTTCAATAGACCTCACCCTGGTGCGTTGGTCACCAAGGCCATTGACAAAAACATCACCATGGTGGTCATGCTCTGACTCATCATCCAGTTTGGAGACCGAGTCATATAGATCCCAGAGGTCCTGGCACCACTTCTCCCTGCACCATAGAAATTACCTGACATCAGTAATGTTATGGCCTCCACAGTGGCAAGTAAAAGATGGGATCCACCTAATGAAGAGATGGAAGAGCATCTTAACTGACAGGCTTGAAAACCTAATGAGCAGGGCTTTAATCTAGTTTCATCATGGGATGGTGACCTAAGCCCTGAGATAAGTGGGCAGCAGGATACCTGGAAGAAACACCAGGAGAAAGATGCAACAGAGAGGGACCCCTGATTTGTATGGAGAATATAGCGCAATCAGCTAGTTACCTAACGTGTCTGCACACAAACACAAGATGCCTCAGAAACAAGTAGGAAAACTTAAAATTCCTGGCACAGTCAAAGATCTGTGATGTGATGGGGATGATGGAGACTTGGTGGGATGACTCACATGACTGGAGCAGTCATGGAAGGGTATAAACTGTTCAGGAAGGACAGGTGGGAGAGAAAAGGAGGAGGAGTTGTTTATGTATGTAAGAGAGCAGTTTGATTTCTCAGAGCTCCAGTAAGTACAGGGAGAAAAGCCTGTTGAAAGTTTTTTGGGTTAAGCTTAGAGGCTGGAGGGAGCAAGAGAGGTGATGTCGTTACAGGTGTCTGCTATAGACTCCCAGATCGGGTGGATGGGGTACAAGAGGCTTTTGTCAGACAACTAAGAGAAGCTTCTAGATCACAGGCCATGGTTCTCATAGGGGACTTCAATCACCCTGACATCTGTTTGGAGAGCAATACAGCAGCCCACGGACAATCCAGGCAGCTTTTGGAGAATGTTGAAGATAACTTCCTGGTGCAAGTTCTAAAGAAACCTATCAGGGGTCTTGCACAGCTTGACCTATACTATCTCCCTGTGTTCCTGTTCTGATGAACTCACCTCAGTAACTATACATCTCCGAGCTGCCTTCATATCACCAGTCTTACCATTGATTATGAGGTTATGTGCTTTTTAAAACCCAGGTCCACTGCACAGCTGGAATGGGTGACGCCAACCCCACTCACTCAAACGTGCTTAGCTGATCAAAAACTTCTCTCATTTCAAAGGCCCCTGCTACAAAGCAAGTGCTAACACTCAGCAGCAGGACAAACTCATCTTTATAGTTGGTAACGTAACCTACATCTCAGAAGTCAGTAAGTAGTTCAGCGTCCTACCAAACTCAGTGAGAAGTACCTAGCACAAAAAGTGCTTCTTTCTTATACCCCAAAGTCAATAAGATAGGAATAAATCAGAAGTTCCTATGACACTGACTAGCTGTCTTGTCTTCCTTGATCTCTCTTCTGCCCTTTTCTCACCACCTATGTATTGCCTGACTCTTCCAGGTAGATTCGGAAAAGGGTTTCAGTTGAGACCAGTGTTTCCTGTAAGTTGAGCACTTGGACACCTGTCCAAAAGAGATTCATATGCTGCCCAGCTGATTGGCAGAACACCCACAGCTGACGGCACGCATTTCTATTGGTGGTGCACATCTGCCCATGCCTTGGCACATAAAAAATTTATTCTGCCCAGGCATGGAAAAAAATTAGAGGGAATGTTGCTTGAGACCTATTATGTCCCCATCTGGGGACAGACTAGAATAGCCATCCTGGGTGCGCTTGGCTCTCTTTTGGAGCCCTTACTATCTGTTGAGAGGAAGCATCTGTTTCCATTTGTCCTGATTTCTTATAGTCCTTTTGAGAGCCAGTCTTTTCACCCTCCATTGTTTATACCAGCCCCATAACCTACACAACCTTTATGGGTCCTGTGTTTTTGCACCTGGATTGGTGCCACTGCCACAATGATTCCCAATAGATCTGTCTGAGAAGAATTTAGTTCAGGGCTGACAATCCAGAACCTCTTTCTGACCACATCATAGAACACTTAGAACTGGAAAGACCTCAAGAGATCATTGACTCCAGTCTCCTGCCCTCATGGTAGGACCACACACTATCTAGACCATCCCTGAGAGGTCAAAACAAAAAGGCAGTCATGTAGCGCTTTTAAAGACTAACAAAATAATTTATTAGGTGATGAGCTTTCGTGGGATAGACCCACTTTTCAGATCGTAGCCAGACTAGAACAGACTCAATATGTAAAGCACAGAGGTCCAAAAATTGTTATCAAGGTTGGCAAATCAGAAGAGCAGAGGGCTGGGATGTTGGATGTGGGGTGGGGAAGTTAAGAGTTAGATAAAACATCAAAGTATGTAAAAGAGTCCTTATAATGGGTCAGGTAATTTCTGTCCCTGTTCAAACCATGTGTTAATGTGTCAAATTTGAATATGAATGTTAGTTCTGAGCATTCCCACTGTAAAGGGTTGTTAAAGTCTCTTTTCAGTAGAACGCAAACTCTCAGGTCTTTAACAGAATGGCCCACTCCATTAAAGTGCTGGCTGAGAGGTTTGTGTATTTGGAGATTTTTGATGTCTGTTCTATGTCCATTCATTCTTTGATGAAGAATGTTTACAGTCTGTCCTATATACAAAGGGTGTGGGCATTACTGGCACATGATAGCATATATGATGTTAGCTGAGGAATAGGACAATGCCCACATATGATCTGGGCTATGATCTGAAGAAGTGGGTCTGTCCCACAAAAGCTCACCACCTAATAAAATATTTTGTTAGTCTTTAAAGTGCTACCTCACTGCTTTTTTGTTTTGCTATAATACAGACTAACATGACTATCTCTGATAAGTGTCTGTTTAAGATGCTCTTAAAAGTCTCCAGTGATGGATATTCCACAGCCTATGATAGAATTATATTGCTTCATGTGATTAGGATGGTTTTACTGAGGTAGGCTTTGAGGGTTAATTACAAATTTATCAAAGGAACTGTTTTTTTCATATAATGCCTAATTAACCTGTGAAAGTCATTGCCACCAGAAATGATTGAGACCAAAGGGTGGTTGAGCATTTATATGGATATCAAGAAAATCCAGATATTGTAATGAAATTATGATAATGTTTTGGAAGGGATATCGCACTTCATGGTCTGGTGCAGGGGGTGGGCAATAAGTTTTGATGGGGGGGCACTCCAAGATTTTGGTTAATGGTCAGGGGCCACACTTGATCCATCCTCTGTCATCCATGTCCACTTTCTGTCAGTCAGAGGATTAGGAACATGCAGAATATGGCGTTGCATTCCTGACTATTTTTTCCTAACAGCTATTGATGAACCTGTGGTCCATTAATTTATCTAATTCCTTTTTGAACTGAGTTACACTT
This sequence comes from Carettochelys insculpta, assembly GCF_033958435.1. Classification (NCBI taxonomy): domain Eukaryota; kingdom Metazoa; phylum Chordata; order Testudines; family Carettochelyidae; genus Carettochelys; species Carettochelys insculpta. Next base: position 382,080,553 of record NC_134137.1, on the reverse strand, counting down.
TTGGCCTTCAGAACATCACCTGCCAGTGAGAGAGAGACTGTGTGTTTTATGTAAAGAGGTACTTTCTTACATTGGTTTTAAATCTGCTTCTTATTAATTCTGTTTTGTGACTCACAGTTCTCATATTATGTGAAGAGGTCAATAGCACTTCCTTATCGACTTTCTTCTCACCATTCATGGATTTTATAGTCCTCTATTATATCCCCTCTGTTATCCTTTTTTCTTTTTTTGTTCTAAACTGAACAGTACCTATCTTTTTTTATTCTGTCCATATATGGAATATGATCCATCACCCTGATCATTTTTATCTTTCCTGAGCTGGGTTTACTAGAATTACATGCAGTATTCAAGGTGAGGGCATACCGTGGATTTATATAGTGTCAGTAAGATATTTTGTCTTGTTATCTACCCCTGAGTGGTTCTTAACATTCTGTTAGTTTTTTTTGAATGCTGCTGCATGCAGAACAGATGAGTTCAGAAAACTATCCACAGAATCATAGACTCCTGGGGCTGGAAGAGATCTCAGGAGGTCAATGAGTCTAGCCCCCTTCCTAAAGCAAGATCAACCCTAACTAAATCATCCCAGCCAGGACTTTGTCAAGCCGGGATTTAAAAACCTCTAGGGGTGGAAATTCCACCACCTCTCTAGCTAAAGCATTCCAGTGCTTCACCACTTTTCTGGTGAAGCGGTTTTATCTAATGTCCAGCCTACACCTCTCCATCTGTAACCTGAGACCATTGCTCCTTGTTCTACCATCCCTCACTACTGAGAACAGCCTCTCTCCATCCTCTTTAGAGCCCCCCTCCAGGAAGTGGAAGGCTGCTATCAAATCACCCCTTACTCTTCTTTTCTGCAAATTAATAAGACCAAGTCCCTAAGCCTCTCCTCATAGACCATTTGCTCCAGCTTCCTAATCATTTTCGTTGCTATCCTCTGAGCCCACTCCAGTGCATCCACATCTTTTCCATACCGGGTGGAGGGAGCAGGGGATGGCAGAGCTAGACACAATACTCCAAATAAGGCCTCACTGGTGCCAAGTAGAGAGGAATAATAACTTACAGAATCATAGAATCATAGAACAGTAGAGCTGCGTCTACACGTGCACGCTACTTCGAAGTAGCTGCACCAACTTCGAAATAGCGCCCGTCGCGTCTACACGTGTCGGGCGCTATTTCGAAGTTAACTTCGACGTTAGGCGGCGAGACGTCGAAGTCGCTAACCTCATGAGGAGATAGGAATAGCGCCCTACTTCGACGTTCAACGTCGAAGTAGGGACCGTGTAGACGATCCGCGTCCCGCAACGTCGAAATTGCTGGGTCCTCCATGGCGGCCATCAGCTGGGGGGGTTGAGAGATGCTCTCTCTCCAGCCCTTGCGGGGCTCTATGGTCACCGTGGGCAGCAGCCCTTAGCCCAGGGCTTCTGGCTGCTTCTGCGGCAGCTGGGGATCTATGCTGCAGGCACAGGGTCTGCAACCAGTTGTCAGCTCTGTGTATCTTGTGTTGTTTAGTGCAACTGTGTCTGGGAGGGGCCCTTTAAGGGAGCGGCTGGCTGTTGAGTCCGCCCTGTGACCCTGTCTGCAGCTGTGCCTGGCATCCCTATTTTGATGTGTGCTACTTTGACGTGTAGACGTTCCCTCGCTGCGCCTATTTCGATGTTGGGCTGAGCAACGTCGAAGTTGAACATCGACGTTGCCGGCCCTGGAGGACGTGTAGACGTTATTCATCGAAATAGACTATTTCGATGTTGGCTGCACGTGTAGACGTAGCCTAGAGCTGGAACAGACCTAAAAAAGCCATTGAGTCCAGCCCCCTGCTTTAAGCAGGACCAAACCCATCAGATCAGCCCCACCAGGGCTTTGTTGAGGCGAGACTTAAACACCTCCAGAGATGGAGACTCCACTACTTCCCTGCGTAGACCATTCCAATGCTTCACCACCCTCCTAGTGAAAAAAGATTTTTCTTATGTTCAACCTGGACCTTTCCAACTGCAACTTGAAACCATTGTTCCGTGTTCTGCCATCCGTGACCACCGTGAACAGCCTCTCTCCAGCCTCTTTGCAACCTCCCTTCAGTAAGTTGAAGGCTGTTATCAAGTCCCCCCTCAGTCTTCTGTTCTGCAGACCAAACAGTCCCAATTCCCTCAACCTTTCTTCATAAGTCATATGCTCCAGCCCCCTAATTATTTTGGTCGCCCTCTGCTGGACCCTCTCTAGTGTATCCACATCCTTCCTGTAAATGGGGGCCCAGAACTAGACACAGTACTCCAGATGCTAACTTCTCTAGATCTGCTGGAAATGCCTCTCCTAAAGCACCCCAATATGCCATTAGCCTTCTTGGCTACAAGGGCACATTGTTTTCTCATATGCAGCCTCTCATACACCGTAATCCCCAGGTCCTTTTCTGCTGCACTGCTACTTAGCCAGTTGGCACCCAGCCTGTAACAGTGCTTTGGATTCTTCCATCCCAAGTGCAGGACTCTACACGTGTCCCTGTTGAACTCCATCAAACTTCTTTTGTCCCAATCCTTCAATTTATATAAGTCACTCTGGACCGCATCCCTACCCTCCAACATATCTACCTGTCCCTCTAGCTTAGTGTCATCTGCAGACTTGCTGAGGGTGCGATCCATCCCCTCCTCCAGGTCATTAATAAAGATGTTGAACAACACTGGCCCTAGAACCGATCCTTGGGGCACTCCACCTGAAACTGACCACCAACCTGACATTGAGTCATTGATCTCTACCCATTGAGCCTAACTGTCTAACCAGCTTTCTATCCATCTTACAGTCCGTGCATTCAATCCGTATTTTCTTAACTTATGGGCAAGAATGTTGTGGGAGACTGTATCAAAAGCTTTGCTAAAGTCAAGGTACAGGAAAATACCTTTAATTCGGTATGTCCAGGACTGGCCAGGGGGCTGATTACCAAAATTTCCAGGCTATTGGACATTACCATAACCCCCACACCCTAGTTCAAACCACCCCTGCACCCAGCTGTGGTTCACCGCCCCTGCATGTCCTCAGCTTCTTCACCACTATGCACTCCTACAGCTTCTTCACCACCCCTGCGCTCCTGCAGCTTCTTCATCCCTGCAACAACTGTCACATTTCTTGGGGGACTGTTGTATGTCAAACTATCAAATTTTGCTGGATTTTCTCCATAAATGGGACTATCTGCAGATGCCAAACCATCAGGATTTCCTAATCATCAGAGGCCAGGTTAAAGGAATTGTACTGTATATCACATCCATTGACTGCCCCATGTCTGCAAATGCAGTTACCTCTTCATGAAAGCTAATCAGGTTGGTCAGGCACGACTTGTCCTTGGTGAATCCATGTTGGCTACCCTGGAGCACTTTCTCTTCTTCCAAGTGCTTCAAAATGGATTCCTTGATGATCCCTTCCATGACTTTCCCAGGGACTGAGGTGAGGCTGACCGGTCTGTAGTTCACTGGACTGTCCGTCTTTCCTTTTTCAAAGCTGGGCACTACATTTGGCTTTTTCCAGTCCTCTGGGATCTCTCCCGATCTCCTTGAGTTTTCAGAGATAATGGCCAAAGGCTCTACAATGACATCTGCCAATTCTCTCAGTACCCTTGGATGCTTTAAATCCAGACCCATGGATTTGTGTGCATCTAGCTTTTCTAAATAGCTCCTAACCTGTTCTTTCCCCACCAAGGGCTGCCCACCTCCTTCCCATACTGCATTGCCTAGTGCCATAGTCTGAGAGGCTGACCTTTTTCATGAAGACTGAGGCAAAAAAGGATTGCGTACTTCAGCCTTTCCCATATCATCTGTCACCAGGTTATTTTCTTCGTCCAGTAACAGCCACATACCCTCCTGATAACCCTCTGATTTTTAACATGCCTGAAGAAACCCTTCTTGTTGCCCGTCACATTCCTTGCTAGCTGCAATTCCAATTGTGCTTTCGCTTTACTGATTACCCCTCCAGCATTCTCCAGCCACATATTTATACTTCTGCTTAGTCATCTGCCCAAGTTTCTACTTCTTATATGCATCCTTTTTAAGTTTAAGCTCATCAAGGATTTCCCTTGTAAGCCAAGCTGGTTGCCTACCATATTTGTTTTTTTTACTGCACATCAGGATGGTTTGTTCCTGTGCCTTCAGTAAAATTCTGTCAGTTCTTTTGAACTCCTTTCCCCTCCATACTAGCTTCCCAGGGGATCCTGCCTATCAGTTCTCACAGAGAGTCGAAGTCTGCTCTTCTAAAATCAAGGATGTGAATTTTACCGCTCGCATTTCTTCCTTTTAACAGGATCCTGAAATCTACCATCTCATGATCACTGCAGCCCAGGTTTCCACCCACTTCTATGTCTCCAACTTGTTCTTCCTTCTTTGTGAACAGCAGATCAAGTTGTGCATGGCCCCGGCTGGTTCTATCAACACTTGTACCAAGAAGTTATTGCCAACATTCTTCAAAAACTTCTTGGATTGTCTGTATGCTGCTGTATTGGTCTCCCAACAAATGTCTGGGTGATTTAAGTCTCCCATGAGAAGCAGGGCCTGTGATCTGGAATCTTCTCTTAGCTGTCTGAAGAACTCCTCATCTGCCCGATCTGGTGGCTGTAGCAGACACCAAGCACAACATCACTTCTATTGTTTCCACTTCTAAGCTTAACCCAAAGACTCTCTACTGGCCTTTCTCCCTCCATATGCTGGAGCTCTGAGCAATCACACTGCTCCTACATAAATCTAAACTCCTCTCCTTTTCTCCCCACTTGTCATTCTTGAACAGTTTATACCCTTCCATGACTGTGCCCCAGTTATGAGTCATCCCATCAAGTCTCCGCTACTGTAATAATGTTATGCTTCTTTGACTGTGCCAGGGCCTATGATTCTTCCAATTTGCTTCCCAGGCTTCCTGCATTTATGACAAAGACCTGAGATAGTTAGCTGATTGGCCTACTTTCATCTTTTGAACTGGGATCCTCCTTTGTTAAGCTTAGAGGCGGAAGTAACAGAGGTGATGTTGTGTTTGGTGTCTGCTATAGGCTGCCAGATCAGGGCGATGAGGTAGATGAGGATTTCTTCAGACGGCTAAGTGAATCTTCCAAATCACAGGCCCTGGTTCTCATGGGAGACTTTAATCATCCAGACATTTGTTGGGAGACCAATACAGCAGCACGCAGACAATCCAGGAAGTTTTTGGAGAATGTTGGGGATAACTTCTGGGTACAAGTGCTGAAGGAACCAACCAGGGACTGTGTGCAGCTACACCTGCTGCTCACAAACAGGGAATAACTATCAAAACAAAAAGCAGTCAAGTAGCACTTTAAAGACTAGCAAAATGGTTTATTAGGTGAGCTTTCGTGGGACAGACCCACTTCTTCAGACCATAGCCAGACCAGAACAGACTCAATCTTTAAGGCACAGAGAACCAAAAACAGTAAGCAAGGAGGACAAATCAGAAAAAGATAATCAAGGTGAGCAAATCAGAGAGTGGAAGGGTGGGGGGAAGGTCAAAAATTAGATTGAGCCAAGTATGCAGACAAGCCCCTATAGTGACTCAAAGACTATAGTGACTGAGTCACTATAGGGGCTTGTCTGCATATAAGTCTCCATTATTCCAGCCACTTCATACTTCTTTGACTGTGCCAGGGCCTCTAATTCTTTCTGTTTGTTCTCTAGGCTTCTGGCATTCGTGTACAAGCATCTTAGAGAAGGGGCCGATTGGTCCACTTTCTCCTCTTCACCCAGGAAATCCACTTGATTGCTCCCTCCTCTTTCCCCATTTACCTCAGGGCTTGTGTCACCTTCCCTCCCATGAACCTAGTTTAAAGCCCTCCTCACTAGGTTTGCAGGCCTGCCCACAAAGACGCTCTTTCCTCTCTTTGTGAGGTGCATCCCATCTCTTCCTAGCAATCCCTGTTCATGAAAGAGAATCCCATAGTCAAAGAAACCAAATCCTCTCCTGCTACACCACCTACGCAACCACGCATTTATCTCTGTGATTCGATGATCCCTAGGCGACCCCTTCCTTCCACAGGGAGGATAGACGAGAACGCCTCTTGTGCGCCGTATTCCTTGATCTTCCTTCCTTGGGTTACGTAATCCTCCATGATCTTGTCAAAGCTGCTCTTAGTAGTATCATTGGTTCCTACATGGAGAAGTAGGAAGGGGTAATAGTCTACAGGTTTAACAATTTTTGGCAGGGACTCTGTAATATCCTGTATTCTAGCTTCAGGCAAGCAGCAAACTTGTTGGGATTCTAGGTGCGGACGGCAGATGGATGACTCTATCCCTCTTAGGAGGGAGTGCCCGACCACCACCACCCATCTTTTTCTCTTAGGGGTGGTGGTCAAAGAAGTCTCACCTCTACGCCTGCGCATCCCATGCCTTAGAAACCCTGGGGACTCTTTCAGATCCAATCCCTGTGAAGTATCAGCCCCAGATATCTCCACCGTATCATGTGTGAAGAGAGGCTGAAAGTGGTTACTTAACTCCACTGGAATTGGAGATGCCTGAACTGGTTTTCTCCTCCTGGAGGTAACATGCTTCCAGGTCTCCTCCTTGTTTTGGGCAGCTTGCTGTTCCTGCAGTATTATCTGTTGCCTTCTATCTAGAAAGTCTTCACCCTCTCTGATGGACCTGAGGGTTGATATTTGCACCTCAAGTCCTTTAACCTTCTCTTCTAAAATGGCTGCCAGCTTGCACTTGGTACATAGAAAATCCTTTCTATCATTCGGGAGGAAGACAAACATGGCACATGGCATGCAGGTCACAACAACAGACCTCTTACCAGCCATGTCACTGTCCAATTTTTCTCTTTTCAGAGATCTCTTATTTGTTTCTAGTGCTGCCTTGAAGGGCACAAGAGAAACACAGGTTTAGATATGTTCCTGACATACCTGGTTCTGGTGTCACAGGGAAATAAATTTGGGTATCATCTGCCTATTGTTGGCACTGCCCTTCAAAACTCCTTATGACTTCTCCCAGTGGCTTCATGTGTGTGTTAAAGAGCATAGGGGACAATATGAAACCTTGCAGGATCCCATAGCACAATTGCCATGGGGTTGAATAACAGCCCCCTTGTTCCACGTTCTGAAAATGTCCCGACAGGTGAGACCGGCACCACTGCAAAACAATCCAATTTCCTCAGGTGTTCCAGAAGGATACCATGGTCAATGGTATCAAAAGCCACTGAGAGGTCCAGGAGAATTAACAGAAATGCGCTCCAGCTGTCCACTTTCCTGCATATGTCATTCAGCAGGGCGACCAACACAGTTTTAGTTCCAAAGCCCAGCCTAAAACCAGATGGAAATGGATCTAAATAGTCTGTTTCTTCCAAGAATGCCCGAAGTTGCAATGCCACCGCTCACTTGAACACCTTGCCCAAGAATGGAATATTAACAACTGGGCAATAGTTATTCAAGTCATGTGGGTCCAGTGAAGGCTTTTTAAGTAGCAGTTTTATCACTGCCTCTTTCAAGGCAGCTGCGACTATACCAGATCTAAAAGAAGCATTAATAATCCTCTTGGCTCAACCAATGACCCCTTCCCGGCTAGAAGGGCAGGGGTCAAGAGAGGATGTGGTCAGACGGACTCCTGCAAGCAGCTTGTCGATGTCCTCGCTCTGTAGCAACTGGAACTGTTCCAAAGAAGAATGACTGGATGGTACACTCAACACATTTTGTATCCCATTTACATGGAAATCAGAGTCCAATCAGATCAAATGTGAGCAATCTTAGCCTCAAAGTGCTCGATAATGGTACTTTAAAAGTTTCCATACAATCTGCAAGCGTTTCACTCTTAATGACTGTTCCTTTTAATTTCTAGTTAACTGGATTCCACATTTCTGGATAGTTCCCATTTCTGAAGTTAAATGCTATTGTGTGGATTCCTTGGGCATACCACCCCCACCCCTCCATAGCACTGTTAGATGTATTTATGTTCTAGCTGCAGTTATTGAAGGGTTTGGCTACATTCATTTCTTGGATCAGATTTTATGTGCCACTTAGAGCTAAATCAGGAATTGCCTCTCCCTTTGTGGGTTCCAAGACTAGCTGCTCGAAAAAGCAGTCATTAATAATGGCTAGAGATCTTATCTCTGCAACATGTTCTAAGCTACGTCTACACGTGAATGCTACATCGAAATAGCTTATTTCAATGTAGCGACATCGAAATAAGCTATTTAGATGAATAACGTCTACACGTCCTCCAGGGCTGGTGCCATCGACGTTCAACGTCGACGTTGGGCAGCACTTCATCGAAGTAGGCACTGCAGGGGAGCGTCTACACACCAAAGCGGGCCACATCGAAATAAGGGTGCCAGGAACAGCTGCAGACAGGGTCACAGGGCGGACTCAACAGCCAGCCGCTCCCTTAAAGGGCCCCTCCCAGACACACTTGCACTAAACAGCACAAGATCCACAGAGCCGACAACTGGTTGCAGACCAGCTGCAGCAGCCAGAAGCCCTGGGCTAAGGGCTGCTGCACACGGTGACCATAGAGCCCCTCAGCTGATGGCCGCCATGGCGGACCCCACTATTTCGATGTTGCGGGACGCGGATAGGCTACATGTGCCCTACTTCGACGTTCAACGTTCAACGTCGAAGTAGGGCGCTATTCCCATCTCCTCATGAGGATAGCGACTTCGACGTCTCACCACCTTAAGTCAATTTCAACTTCGAAAAAGCGCTCGCCATGTGTAGACGTGGCGGGCGCTATTTCAAAGTTGGCACGGCTACTTCGAAGTAGCCGGCACATGTAGACGCGGCTCTAATGTGACATGTAGCAGTCAATATAGGGATAGGTGAGATCCCCTATTGTTTCCTTTTTTGCAGCCTCTTTAATCTCCATTAGCATTTCACAATCAAAAGGGGGCATTCTGTTTACCCTTTTAAAAGTAGGCACAGCATTGGTTTCTTCGAGTCCTTGGGAAATTCTTCTTTTCAAAGACAAACTACCAATTAACACCAACAATTCAGAGAGCTCCTTGGCTAACTTTTTGAAAACTTCTGGGTGCAAGTTATCCAGACTTGCTGATTTAAAGATTTATTACTCTTATTTTGAGTAAAGACTGTTTACCATCTTCATTCATTACATGGGTGCTGTGTTGCCCTTGTTTCCAGTCATCTCTTCCTTTTCTCTATCCATCCTTTTGTGCACCTATGGCATTGTTAGGATTTCTTTACTGGGGTTCCTGAGGATGAAACCGAGCAAAGGCAAAGATACTATGGGCTGAAGAGTAGAAGGAACTTCCTGGCAGTGAGATGCATCTGGCTGAGGCATAATCTCCAAGAGATGGAATGAAACCCCCTATTTAAGATATTTAAAATGGATGTGGATAGATCCTTGGGGAAATGCCTGTAGAGAACAGTTATCAGTTAAATTAAGGGTCTATAATGCCATAAATGTACATTGCATTTTAATGAGGGAGATCAGTTGCCAGCTCCGAGAGGCTCACAGTCTCTGTGAGGTCAGGCAAAACAAGGGCTTGCCATTCAGCATTTAGTTGGGTTTAGAGAAAAGAAAAGATGAGAGACAGGTTTGGAAATAATAAATTAATAATAAATAAATAAATACCTAATAAATTATTTTGTTAGTCTTTAAAGTGCTACTTGACTGCCTTTTAGGTTTGGAAAAGGTGACTTGCGTGAAGTGACTTGGGAGGGGTCTTCGTGAAGGAAGAGTCTTTGGAGGACTCTGCAGATGACAATGTATAGCTGAGCACCAGAATGATACAAAGGAGTAAAAAGTAGGAGTTGGAAGGAGAGACGATGGGAGGAAGAGAATTTTTAAATATTTAAGTAAAAAAAATTGGGCATTTATATAGTGCTTCTTTGCACAGGACTCATCAGAAGTGATGTGGCCTGGATGGCATCTACTGCCAGTGGGTTGCTCCAAGTTGCTCCTGGTTCCTTGAAGGGAGTTTGCCTGCATACCAGTACTTCCGTCATTCATCTTTTCAGTTTGGGGTCTGTAATAATTCCTGGAATGTCTGGTTTCAGTGGCCTGTCTCCCCTGCCTGGGTTGAAGGGTTAGCGAGTAAGTTTGCAGGAGCTGTGTGGTATGGAGTTGCATTGGGAAGTTTACAAGATAGCTCTGCGTGTGCATTCTCGTTGTTCCGTTTTGTAAATTTCCTCTGTTAAAAAGTAAATGTGCCCTCCCACCCTGGAACTGTGAACACATTTGCTCTTGGCTTATTTGCACTCTTCTAGATGGCTATTTAACACAGGGCCAGAAAATCTCTAAATGAGCAAACACTGATTGCCTTTCAGTTCATTAGATTACTGGTTTGGGATTGGCTGCATTTTAGTCTGGCTTCTGCATAAGTGACACAAAACTATTTTAAATGCTGGGAATTCCCTGAGGAAGCCCAGTTTAGTTTCCTCCCTCATCTCTTGCTCAAACAGGATGAAGCATCTTCAGATCAAAGGGAAGGCATTTCCTCTCCTAAAGAGCAAAAAGCAAACAGGGAAGTGGCAGATTAACCAGACAGGCTAGAACAGTGTTGTCATGGTAACTAGAGTGATTCATTTTGCAGCAAAAAACCCACTCGACATACTTTGATTAAACTCTTGAGAAGAAACAGCAAATAATCATCCAACCAGATTGTGTGAATGGAGCAGAGTGTTTGTCTTTGAACACGCCATTTAGTGGCCATGCTTCCTTCCCGCTGGGGTGGGAACAATGGCAATGTGGGTTTTGGGGTGGGATGGGAGGATTGTTAGCTGGAAAAAAAGACTGAGACCTGCTTTCTGATAAGCTGCAGTCTGATTTCTGGCTTGTTGGCTTCTCCATCCTGGTAGTTCCCACCTGATTGATGTGTACAAGAAATCTGGTTTGTAAATCCCCAGGGTTGTGAGATGAAGGTTTTGTTCCTTGAGGCCGGTTTGTGGATTTCACTGCACGTGCAATCTCCTATGTCTATTGTTTCAGTTGCTTTCCATAGTTGCTTACCTTGCATGTTTATTCCTCCACCTCACAATACTGGACTCAGCCCTTTGCCCAGAACTCCAGGCAGGTGAAGACAGCTCATGGCTTTATAGCATCTCAGTATCACCATCTCCAGATCTGCAATCTTTCCCCCCAGGGATGGGTGCAACCCTTTATCCATAAATCTCTGGCTGTATCTAGACAACTCCAAGCAACTTCTGAAATCTTCTGTGGCATCAGTAAGACAGTAACCACTCTTCCTCCCTCATTGGGTTCATCCAGCCTGATCAGTGTTCACTGAGATCTCGGAGGGCTTTCTTACATGCAGTAGCTATCACTCTGCAACTCTGTTCTGTGCCTTTGCTAAAGTTCCAGGTCCCTGGACTGCACTCGCACTGTTGAGACTGCCTGACTGCTTGGCACCAGACTTATCATTGCATATTGTATTCTCCTTCTTCCAAATATGCCCTTTTGTCACTTTTCTGTCACTGTTGAAGTATCTGAGCACTTAAAAATAGCCTCAACACAGGGTGCATGGTTCTGTCTCTACCTCTACAAGCTGAGCACTTGGATTTGTTTTTCAGCTCTGGTGCCAGCCTCTGCCCCACCACACCATGTGGCAGCTAGGCTGCTAGGGGAGTTCTGCTTATGTAAGAAGCTGAGAAACTTCTTTTCTGCAGTTTACATTTGTGCAGGGGCTCCCCCTCCCTCTCCCACAGGTGCCGTGCAGTAGGAGCCTTTCCTGTGCTCAACCACATCGTGTGGCTAGCCCCCGACCCAATAAAAATGTGACTGCTGTTCAGCATGAACCATGCTTCCAGGCAGCACCATGTCCTGGCTTATGTGAGGTGAGGGCTCCAAAAGCAGGAACGATTTGTGGGGTAGCTTGCTGCTGTTATGGGGAAGTCTCTCCAGGTGACTAAGATTTTCAGGGGGTTACCCCCCCCATCCCAAGCACCACTGAAGGGACCATTTCAAGTTCCCCTTATCTATAATAGGCTACATCTACACTACCCAAAAACTTCGAAATGGCCATTTCGAAGTTTACTAATGAAGCGCTGAAATGCATATTCAGCACCTCTTTAGCATGTGGGCAGCCACGGCGCTTGATGCAGCTTGCTGCCGGCTTGCTGCCGCGTGGCTTGTCCAGATGGGGCTCCTTTTCAAAAGTACCCTGCCTACTTCGAAGTCCCCTTATTCCTATGAGCAGATGGGAATAAGGGGACTTCGAATTAGGCGGGGTCCTTTCAAAAAGGAGCCCCATCTGGACAAGCCACGCAGCGGCAAGCCACATCAATTTCGAAGCGCCGTGGCCGCCCGCATGCTAATGAAGTGCTGAATATGCATTTCAGCACTTCATTAGTAAACTTTGAAATGGCCATTTCGAAGTTTTTGGGTAGTGTAGACACGGCCATAGAGATATACCTGTCTCACAGAGCTGGAAGGGACCTTCAGAGGTCATCAAATCCAGTCCCTTGTACTCACAGCAGGACCTACCACCATCACTGGCAGATTTCTTTTTCTTTTAATCTATTTACTATAGATCCCTAAATTGCTCCCTCAATGATTGAGCTCACAATCCTGTGCTTAGCAGGCCAGTGCTCCAACCACTGAGCTATTCTTCCCTTCATTCTCTGATCTCCTGAAACTCTCCCACAATGAGATGATGGGGGATGGCCCCTAACAATCAATATGGGTTGGCCCCTACCTGCGCAACACTGAATGGACCATTTCAACAGGCCCTTCATCCTCTGATCCTCTGAAATTCCTTGCTGCTGCTGATGGACCACATCCTCCGTGACTGAACTGACCTTGTCAACTCTGGCCCTCTTCTTGACTAGGACTCCCTCCTGTATATGAGCCTACAAATTTAGACCCTCCTCCGGAACCCCCACTCATGCATTTGACAAAGCGGGTCTTTGCCCATGAAAGCTTATACTCCAAAATATCTGTTAGTCTATAAGGTGCCATAGGACGTCTTGTTTTTTTCGAATCATCATTTCTTCTTGCACGTTTTTTCAGCCTCCCCTCATAGGTTATGTGCTTCAGCTCCCTAATAATTTTCGTTGCCCTTTGCTGGATCTGCTCCAGTGCATCCATATCCCTTCTTTACTGGTTACCCCAGAACTGGACACAATGGTCTAGATGGGGTCTCACCAGTGCCAGATGGAGGGGAATAATAACTTCTCTAGATCTGCTGGAAATGCTCCTCCTAATGCACCCCAATATGCCATTAGCCTTCTCCCCTTGCTGGTGTTTTTAGCTCCATTCAGTTTGACTTCAACTGTGTATTTCACTGATGTGCTACTTATGCCTTTGCTCACCTGTGCTATGAGTGAAGATGTTAAATTTAGTCAAATTAGACAGCTGACTTGTGTAACCGTCTTATTTCCTTGTGATCCTCCTGTCGTCTCTTAAGTTACGGCCACGCTTCCAAGCTCAGGCAGACATACTGATGCCACATCTCATTGGCTCAGATCTTCAGTGAGGGGAGAAACCTGGGGAGCTGCCATGGGAGAGGGCAAGGGCTTGCTGTGGGTATGACTGCTGAAGAAGTAGATGCAGTTTGTGCTGCACAGCAGAGGCCTCGTGGAACAGGACAGAGGGTGCCAGCCATCTCCTTTGGGCTCTCATGCAGCATCACCTGGATTACTGTGTTGATTTCTGAGTACCTTGGTGCTAAACAGATGCAGACAAGTTGGAAAGAAAGCAGCAAAACATGGTGTGGGGCCCACGGTTTATTCATGAGGAAGATTAAAGGAGCTGTATATTCTTTTAGATTGTCTCAGTGACAAACAGTGTGGAATAAGCCAGCAGTCAGAAAATGCCTCAGGGAGAGGGTTTGTTTACTATAGTGACTTGTGTATTTCTTGGCAGTCATTCGTTAACAAGTAAGACATCTTCATGTTGTCACTCTCCTATTTGTGAGTCTGTATACCTAGATTTCCAGAAAGCCTTTGACACGGTCCCACACCAAAGGCTTTTATGTAAATTAGGTGGTCATGGGATAGGAGGAAAGGTCCTTTCATGGATCGGGAATTGGTTAAAAGGCAGAAAACAAAGGGTGGGAATAAATGGTAAATTTTCACAATGGAGGAGGGTAACTAGTGGTGTTCCCCAGGGGTCAGTCCTGGGACCGATCCTGTTCAACTTGTTCATCAATGATCTAGAAAATGAGCTAAGCAGTGAGGTGGCAAAGTTTGCAGATGACACCAAGTTGTTCAGGACAGTCAAAAGCAAAAGGGATTGTGAAGAACTACAAAAAGATCTCAGCAAACTGAGTGATTGGGCAGCAAAATGGCAAATGAAGTTTAATGTGGGTAAGTGTAAGGTAATGCATGTTGGAAAAAATAACCCAAATTACACGTACTACATGATGGGGTCAAATTTAGCTACGACAGATCAGGAAAGGGATCTTGGAGTTATAGTGGATAGTTCTCTGAAGACATCCACGCAGTGTGCAGCGGCAGTTAGTAAGGCAAATAGGATGTTAGGAATTATTAAAAAAGGGATCGATAGTAAGACAAAAGATATCATACTTCCCCTATATAAAACTATGGTACGCCCACATCTCGAGTACTGCGTGCAGATGTAGTCTCCTCACCTCAAAAAAGATATATTGGCATTAGAAAAGGTTCAGAAAAGGGCGACTAAGATGATTAGGGGCTTGGAACGGGTCCCATATGGGGAGAGGCTAGAGAGACTGGGACTTTTCAGTTTGGAAAAAAGGCGATTGAGGGGCGATATGATAGAGGTATATAAAATCATGAATGGTGTGGAGAAAGTGAATATAGAAAAATTATTTACCTTTTCCCATAATACAAGAACTAGGGGACACCAAATGAAATTGATGGGTAGTAGGTTCAAAACTAATAAAAGGAAATTTTTCTTCACACAGCGCACAGTCAACCTATGGAACTCCTTGCCCGAGGAGGCTGTGAAGGCCAGGACTCTACTAGGGTTTAAAAAAGAGCTTGATAAATTTTTGCAGGTTAGGTCCATAAATGGCTATTAGCCAGGGATAAAGTATGGTGCCCTAGCCTTCATAACAAGGGCAGGAGATGGATGGCAGGAGATAAATCACTTGATCATTGTCTTCTGTTCTCCTTCTCTGGGGCACCTGGCATTGGCCACCGTCAGCAGATGGGATGCTGGGCTCGATGGACCTTTGGTCTGACCCAGTATGGCCATTCTTATGTTCTTATGTTCTTATGTTGAGGGCTGAGCAGCCCAATTCAGGAGGTGCAGATCTTATCACAGAAGAGCAGGTGTTGGTAGCTGTTGGAGGAGTATGGGGCAGTTTTTGATGCTCTTTTCTTCTCCATCTCTCATCGTCTGCACTGCAGCAGAACCTCTCAAACGGCACCTCACAGATTACCGTTCTCCACTGGGGACAGTCTTGGGCCAGGTTCTCCCAAGTGTTGACACCGATGCTGCACTTTTCCATGTGCGCCTTCAGCATGTCCTTATATCACATCTGCTGGCCCCCAACACTCCTCTGTCCTTCCTCCAATTCTGAAAAGAGAAACTGTTTTGGGGGGCGCTGATCAGACATCTGAATCATGTGACCAGTCCAATGAAGTTGTTGATGAATGATAATAGCTTCAATGATGGTCATGTTCGACTCTTCCAGGACACTAGTGTTCATGTGCCTGTCCTCCCAAGAGATAGTTAGGATTCTCCTGAGGCAGCGTTGATAGTATTGTTCAAGTGCCTTCAGATAACACTTGTATATTGTCCAGGTTTTACATGCATACAGTAGTGTTGGAACAACCACTGCACGGTATACAAGGAGCTTTGTCTTGCGATAGATGTCCCAATCTCAGACCCTTTGTCTCAGGTGGGTGAAAGCAGAGCTTGCAAGGCTCAGAAGATGCTGGATTTCCACATCGGTGTCAATTTTAGTGGAAAGATGACTTCCAATGTATGGGAAATGTTTCACGTTTTTCAGAAGTTCTCCATTGACTTCATTGCGTATTGTACAAATGGTGACATTACATGCGCTAGTACTGCGGTGCCCAGTACTTTCACTACTCGCCATGTGACGAATAGGACACTGCATTGTGGCGAATGCACAAGGGTGACTAACCCATGTCTCTTGAGCTGCATGTGGCTCTTGAAGCTTTTAAATATGGCTCTTTCTCATGCTCATGCTGGGAGTGCCATCTTCCTGTTCCGCACATGTGCCCCACCGCTTGGTGGGAGAAGTGCATGGCGGCAGTGGCAGCAGCCCCAGCAGCAGCACCGACAGCTTTGGTGAGTCGCCAGCACTGAATTAGAATGGAGGGGCCGGTGGTGCCTGGTTCTGGGGGAGGAGTAGGGCATTTTTAGATGCAAATATTCTTATATTCTTTAATAAAGTTTTGTATCATATAATGTGGCAAATATGGAAAGATGACAACTACAAGTGTGGTGACCTTTGAATTTCTATTGGACACCACTGCACTAGTAAAACACCAGAAGGAACATCTCTGTTTTGGTTCCTTGGGGTGGGAACTAGAAGGGACCGAACAGGTCTCTTCTGTCTTCAGTTCAGTGACTTACCGGGTGTGTCTAAACTATAGCAGGTGTGAGCTCAGGTAGGTAGCCAGCACTGTGCCAGTGTCATAGCCTCTGCACTGCAATATTTAGCATGCTAGCTTGCAAGTCTGCCTGCTTGGGCTGAGTGGTGTACTCCCTCTTCACAGGCAATTTTGCCTTCAGAGGGCAACTATGGAAGACAAGAACATATCCTCTGTGCTCTGGTAAAGTGTCTGCCATGTACAACCTATCCTGGGCTCACTGCTTCTGGGGCTATAGACAATTATTTCTTTTCCGTTTTATTTGCATGCAAACTAACCTTCCTTCCATGCACCTTCTGGTGCCTGTTTGCCACAAGTCATTCCTTGTGTGAAATAGACCCTGTGAGCGAAGAGCCATTCATCTCGGACTTTGGTTCCCTCTCCTGCCTTTTCTTGCACACTGGCTTCAAAGTCTCATGGATTTCCTCTCTTTAACCACTTTGCTTCTGGTGTGGGACCTCATTTAACCCCTCTCAAACTGGCTTTGATCCTCTAAGCACTGCTGGGTTTCAGTGGGGGAAAAGGTGGAGTCCTGCAAGATGGGTTCCCTGAAGGGGGCAAAAAGGAACTGGGGAGAAGTAAATATTCTGCAAGAGTACTACCTTCAGAGCATGCTGAGGCAGGTATGCAGAACAGGTATCCACCCTCTGCCAAGTGAGAGTTGGCCTGGTCTCATAGCCATACAAAGCAGCCTAAGGATCATCTCTGAGAAAACCATAGTCCATGAGGAAAGCAGCAGCTTGTCTTCTCAGCAGCATCACACTGGTATTCCACCGACTGCCTGTGTTATACTGTGTAAAGTTTAAGGTCTCATTTTTTTATTTTCAAAGCCCTAAATGGTTTAGGTACAGGAACTCTGAATATTTTGGGGCCTTCACTGCTACCAACAACTTGCTCCTCAGGCATAGTGGAATAGCTTATTTAAAAGGTGAAGGTGGTCCACAGGAGGTGGGGCTTTGGCTGCTGCTAGCCAGAGCCTCTGGAACATGCTGCCTCAGCAACAAGGAAGGTAGTAGTAGCAGGCATCCTTCAGTCTGCATAGACTATGGATCGCACCCATTATAGTTTCAATTGAGGACTTCATTTACAGTGTCTACTGTGAGTATGAAGACCCACATGAGAGTGACAGTCCTTGCTGCATCTCTTGCAGATGTGGTGGGTGTCTGGCAAGTCCTTGGTGTGCTTTCTGTGTGCTCGCTTCAATGACACAGCAGGGAAGGCAGGGAACTAAGACTAGCCCATTGTATTTGAGCTCAAATTCGTGGGTATCTAAGGCAGCTATAGACAGGAGTACTACCAGAGACAAAATGTTTTTACGGTTGATGTATTGATTCCTTCCCAGTTTCCCCTTTGGAGAGATGTCTCCTCTTTTCCTGGAAACCTGACCTCTGTCCTAAACACTAAACGTTTTGCCCAAGATAATCCAAATCTTCCTTAGAAAGTCCTGTAAGAAAAGCTTCACAAAACTGCACAAAGAGCTGTGACTTTGACTGGGGACCAGTCCTGCAAGGCACCATCACATGGCAGAGTCCAGTTCCACTGAAAGCAGGGTAGCAGAAACATGAAATATGTCAACAAGAACATATTAAAGGGATTTGAAACACGATCAGTGGAACATACAATTATACATTTTCCCCTAAGCAATTAGCATCAAGAAGCTAATAATTACCTTGTGTAGCACATTTACAGCAAAACCAAATGGCTGCTCTCTCAGGAGCTTCTCCATCCTCTTAGTTTTACTTCTGCATTCCTCCCTCCTGCCCTTCTCCTGCTTTGGTTTGCTACACAACATTGCTTGAATAGTAACAGAGAGGAAGCTGTGCTAGTCTATACACTATCAAAACAAAAAGCAGTCAAGTAGCTCTTTAAAGACTAGCAAAATAGTTTAGTAGGTGAGCTTTCGTGGGACAGACCCACATCTTCAGACCAGGGTCTTCAGACAGGGTCTGTCCCGTGAAAGCTCACCTAATAAATTATTTTGTTAGTCTTTCAAGTGCTACTTAACTGCTTTTTTGTATTTGTAAAAGTACACTTTTTATTAAATAATTGAAATAAGAACTCATTGAAATTGAAAGGGTCAGTGCAAAATGCAGAAAAGAGTAAATAGCAAGTTACTACATTAGTGGGAAACTTGGGCCTGCTGGTGTGCAAAAGGCAGGCAAGCTGGGGCAGGAAGAGTCAGTTCCAGAGAGCAGGCACCCCTCCCCTCCAGATCATTGGAGCTAGGATTTGACATTTAAACCATGTCCTAACTCCAAGAGGCTCCCATCCTCCCTCCCTCCCCACTTGCCACAGCAGGGAGGGGCTGGCTTCCCCCTGGCCCTTTTGGGCTTGAAAGGAGCATTTTAGCTGCCTCCTAGTGTGAATTGACTCCTGCAGGGTTGTCATTTCCCCTTGTAGCGGCTCTGCAAAGAGCAACCATTGGGGGGAAATTGACCAGCTGTGTGCCAGCTGGGACTCAGGCAGCCTTGCTGCTTGAACCCCAGCTGGGGCAGGGTCATCAGTTTCCCCCCTGCAGAGGCTCTGCAAAGGGCCACGGTGAGGGGAAATTCATGAATTTTCATGGTATACTTGGCCAGTTCTCATGGCAAACCAGTGTGTCACAGCACACTGGTTGAAAACCACTGGAGTACAACTTTGAGAGCCAAACTAAATATACTGGAAGCTTGGCCCTGCAGAGCATTACATAGATGAGTAATCCTTGTGCTCAGGAGTAGCCCTGTTTACTTCAAAGGGAGGAAGGAGCAGCAGCATTTGGGCTGTGAACTGCATAATGCCATAGGGCCCCAGGGTCAAATTCCTGACCTGGTTTACTCTGATACCTTATACTGAAATCAACAGGATTACACAGATGTAACTGAGACCAAAGTCTGGCTGCTGGTCTTAGAAGTCTGTAAAGTGCCACATGCCCCAGTGGTACTTACAGAAACTAATAGTTTCGGCCAGATTATCCGCTGCATCCAAATGCTGCTGAGTTCAGTAGAAAAAGAGGCTATCAGGAAGATTTCCTGGAACCCAAATTTGAAGCATGGGCACCAGACCTGGATGTAGTGTTACATAAGAATGGCCATACTGGGTCAGACAAGAGGTCCATCTAGCCCAGTATCCTGTCTGCCAACAGTAGCCAATGCCAGGTGCCCCACAGGAGGTGAACCGAAGACAATGATCAAGCGATTTTTCTTCTGCCATCCGTCTCCCGCCTTCGACAAAAGGCTAGGCACCATACCTTACCCCTTGCTGACAGCCATCTATGGACCTAACCTCCAAATATTTATTGAGCTCTTTTTTAAACTCTGTTAGAGTCCTGGCCTTCACAGCATCCTCTGGTAAGGAGTTCCACAGGTTGACTGTGCGCTGTGTGAAGAAAAACTTTCTTTTATTAGTTTTGAACCTGCTACCCATTAATCTCATTTGGTGTCCTCTAGTTCTCATATTATGGGAACAAGTAAATAACTTTTCTGTATTCACTTT
The DNA here is from genome assembly GCF_033958435.1 of Carettochelys insculpta. NCBI lineage: Eukaryota > Metazoa > Chordata > Testudines > Carettochelyidae > Carettochelys > Carettochelys insculpta. Next base: position 382,060,623 of record NC_134137.1, on the reverse strand, counting down.
CTCCACACCATTCATGATTTTATATACCTCTATCATATCGCCCCTCAATCTCCTCTTTCCTAGACTGAAAAGTCCCACTCTCTCTAGCCTCTCCTCATATGGGACCCATTTTAGTTGCCCTTTTCTGAACCTTTTCTAATGCCAATATATCTTTTTTGAGGTGAGGAGACCACATCTGCACGTAGTACTCAAGATGTGGGCGTACCATAGTTTTATATAGGGGAAGTAAGATATTCTTTGTCTTATTTTCTATCGCTTTCTTAATTATTCCTAACATCCTATTTGCTTTACTGACTGCTGCTGCACGCTGCTGCATGCTGCATGGATGTTTTCAGAGAACTATCGACTATAATTCCAAGATCCCTTTCCTGATCTGTTGTAGCTAAATTTGCCCCCATCATATTGTATGTATAATTGGAGTTATTTGTCCCAATTTTCATTAACTTACACTTACCCACATTAAATTTCATTTGCCATTTTGCTGCCCAGTCACTCAGTTTGCTGAGATCTTTTTGAAGTTCTTCACAGTCTGCTTTGGTTTTGACTATCTTGAACAGTTTGGTGTCATCTGCAAACTTTGCCATCTCACTGCTTACCCCTTTCTCTCGATCATTGATGAATAAGTTGAACAACATTGGTCCCAGGACTGACCCTTGGGGAATGCCACTAGTTACCCCCTTCCATTGTGAAAATTTACCATTTATTCCTACCCTTTGTTTCCTGTCTTTTAACCAGTTCCCAATCCATGAAAGGATCTTTCCTCCTATCCCATGACCACCTAATTTACATAAGAGCCTTTGGTGAGGGAACGTGTCAAAGGCTTTCTGGAAATCTAAGTATACTATGTCTACTGGATCCCCCCATCCGCATGCTTGTTAACCCCTTCAAAGAACTCTCATAGATTAGTAAGACACGACTTCCATTTACAGAAACCATGTTGACTTTTGCTCAACAAATCATGTTCTTCTACGTGTCTGACAATTTTATTCTTTACTATTGTTTCTACTAATTTGCCCGATACTGATGTTAGACTTACCAGTCTGTAATTGCTAGGGTCTCCTTTAGAGCCTTTTTTAAATATTGGTGTTATATTAGCTGTCTTCCAATCATTGGGTACCGAAGCTGATTTAAAGAATAGGTTGCAAACCACCGTTAATAGTTCCACAATTTCACATTTGAGTTCTTTCAGAATCCTTGGGTGAATACTATCTGGTCCCAGAGGCTTGTGACTGTTTAGCTTATCAATTAGCTCCAAAACCTCCTCTAATGACACTTCTATCTGGGACAGCTCCTCAGATTTGTCACCTACAAAGGACGGCTCAGTTTTGGGAATCTCTCTAACATCCTCAGCCGTGAAGAATGAAGCAAAGAAATCATTTAGTTTTTCCGCAATGACGTCATCTTCCTTGATTGCTCCTTTTATGTCTCTATCGTCCAGGGGCCCCACTGCATTTTTAGCAGGCTTCCTGCTTCTAATATACTTAAAAAACATTTTACTATTGTTTTTTGAATTTATGGCTAACTGTTCCTCAAAATCTTTTTTGGCTTTTCTTGTTACATTTTTACATTTAATTTGGCAGTGCTTATGTTCCTTTCTATTTTTGTCACTAGGATTTAACTTCCACTTTTTAAAAGATGCCTTTTTATCTCTCACTGCTTGTTTTACATGGTTGTTAAGCCATGGTGGCTCTTTTTTAGGTCTCTTACTGTGTTTTTTAATTTGCAGTATACATTTAAGTTGGGCCTCTAATATGGTGTCCTTGAAAAGTTTCCATGCAGCTTTCAGGGATTTTACGCTAGTTACTCTACCTTTTAATTTCTGTTTAACTAACCTCCTCATTTTTGTGTAATTCCCCTTTTTGAAATTAAATACCATCATTAATGCCGTGTACAAAGGTGATACCACCTTCCTACTCCTACTTACTATTCTTGCTTATGCAGCCCAGGATTGCATTTTATCCACCATATTGCACTAGGAGCTATGTTCACGTTAGTTTCCACCATGATCCCTAAAGCCCCTTCAGAGTTATTGCTTTCCAAAATACAATCCTCCATCGCATTAGCAAGATGAATATTGCTTGTGCCAAGATGCATGTCTTAGAATTTAGCTGTACTAACATGCATGTTGTTCAGATGAGTCCATGTTACAAAACTGTCCAGACTGATCTTTATACTTGACCTGTGCTGGCATTATTTATATAGTATATAGTAGGCATCCTTCAGTCTGCATAGACTATGGATCGTGCCCTTTATAGTTTCAATTGAGGACTTCATTTACAGCGTCTACTGTGACTATGAAGACCCACACGAGAGTGACAGTCCTTGCTGCATCTCTTGCAGATGTAGTGGGTGTCTGGCAAGTCCTTGGTGTGCTTTCTGCGCGCTCGCTTCTCCTCTGCTAGCTGTCTGATCCTCATCTCGCCCTTCTGAAGGCCTTTTTGTAACCCCTGCCTCCATCTGCTGTGGTCGTCTGCTAGTTGTTCCCAGTTGTCCAGCTCGATGTCTACCTCTCTGAGGTCTCTCTTGCAGACATCTTTGTAGCGCAACTGGGGACGTCCAGGAGGTCTTTTGCCAGAGGCTAGCTCACCATACAGGATGTCTTTTGGAATCCTTCCATCATGCATCCTGTGGACATGGCCAAGCCAGCGGAGCCGACGCTGCCTGAGGAGGGTGTGCATGGCTGGGATTCCAGCTTGCTCAAGGACGGTGGTGTTGGTTACTCTGTCCTTCCATGATATTCCAAGGATGCGCCTGAGGCAGCGCAAGTGGAAGACGTTCAGCCTTTTTTCCTGGCGGGCGTACAGGGTCCAAGTCTCGCTGCCATAAAGGAGGGTGCTGAGGATGCAGGCTCTGTAGACTTGCATTTTGGTGTGAGTGTACAGCTTGTTGTTATTCCACACTCTCTTGCTGAGTCTGGACAGAGTTGTGGCTGCTTTTCCGATCCTCCTATTTAGCTCAGTGTCCAACGACAGGGTGTCAGTGATGGTGGACCCGAGGTAAATGAACTCGTGGATCAACTCGGAGCCTCTTCAGTTCCTCGTTGATGACAGCGGTCTTTTGGGTGTCATTGATGACCTGAAGATCATCAGTCAAGCCGGTCAGCACAGTCACTCTAAGCCTGGAACCAATCCCTGCAGCAAACCTCACTGCCAACTCTGCTCACATATCTACACCAGCGATATCACAGGACTTAATGTCAGGGGCTCCTTTACCTGCACAGCTACTAATGTAATATCTGCCATCATGTGCCAGCAATGCCCCACTGCCATTTACATTGGCCAGACTGGAGAGTCTCTCCGTAAAAGAATAAATGGACATAAATCAGACATCAGGAAGGGTAATGTACAGAAGCCTGTGGGGGAACGCTTCAATCTCCCTGCACACTCAGTGGCAGATTTAAGGGTGACATTCCTGAAACAAAGAAATTACAAAAGTCAAATGGAGAGAGAGATCTCTGAGCTGCAATTTATTTGCAAATTTGACTCCATCAACCAAGAATTAAACAGCAGCTGGGAGTGGCTGGCCCCTTCCAAAAGCAGTTTCTCTGTGCGGGAAGTTCACACCTCCACACTACAATCTGACAATGGGCCACATCCCCCCTGGCTGATCTGACTTGTTATTTCTCCTCTCTTGATGTATGCTACTGAGAATGCAAAATATCTGTTAGTCTATAAAGTGCCACAGGACTTCTTTTTGTTTTTGAAGACACAGACTAACTTGGTTACACAAGGAAACCACCTAAGAAAGAAGGCGGGAGAGCACTGTGAACTCAGCCAAGAAAACATATAGGGGCCTGAGTACCATATTTTTATGTCTGGAAAAATAGCCTCGTTCATAGAATCATAGAACAATACAGCTGGAAGAGACCTAAAAAAGCCATCAAGCTCAGCCCCCTGCCCTAGGCAGGACCAAACCCATCAGATCAGCCCAGCCAGGGCTTTGTCAAGGTGAGACGTAAACACCTCCAGGGATGGAGACTCCACTACTTCCCTGGGTAGACCAATCCAATACTTCACCACCCTCCTAGTGAAAAAGTTTTTCCCAATGTTCAACCTGGACCTTCCCAACCGCAACTTGAGACCATTGTTCCGTTTTCTGCCATCCGTGACCACTGTGAACAGCCTCTCTCCAGCCTCTTTGCAACCTCCCTTCAGTCAGTTGAAGGCTGTTATCAAGTCCCACCTCAGTCTTCTCTTCTGCAGACCAAACCGTCCCAATTCCCTCAACCTTTCTTCGTAAGTCATATGCTCCAGCCCCCTAATTATTTTGGTCGCCCTCCGCTGGACCTTCTCCAGTGTATCCACATCCTTCCTGTCAATGGGGGCCTAGAACTGGACACAGTACTCCAGATGTGGCCTCACCAAAGCTGAGTAAAGAGGAACAATCACTTCTTTGGATCAACTGGCAACACTCCTCTTGATGCAACCTAATATGCCATTAGCTTTCTAGGCTACAACGGCACACTGTTGACTCATGTCCAGCTTCTCATCCACTACAACTCCCAGGTCCTTTTCTGCAGAACTACTACTGAGCCAGTCAGACCCCAGCCTGTAACAATGCTTGGGATTCTTCTGGCCCAAGTGCAGGACTCTGCACTTGTCCTTATTGAACCTCATCAATTTCTTGCAGCCCAGTCTTCCAATTTGTCTAAGTCACTCTGGACCCTATCCCTACCCTCCAGCATATCTACCTCTCCCCCAGCTTAGTGTCATCTGCAAACTTGCTGAGGGTGCAATCCAACCCTTCATCCAGGTCATTGATAATTATGTTGAACAGAACAGGACTCCACTAGAAACTGACTGCCATCCCAACATCGAGCCGTTGATCACTACCCACTGGGCCCAACCTACTAGCTCACTTTCTATCCATCTTACCGTCCATTTATCCAATCCACATTCCTTTAACTTGCAGATAAGAATACTGTGGGAGACCACATCAAAAGCTTTGCTAAAGTCAAAATGAATTACATCCATTGATTTCCCCCTATCCACAGAGCCAGTTATCTCATTGTAGAAACTAATCAGATTGTTCAGGCATGATTTGCCCTTCATGAATCCATGCTGACTATTCCTGATCACTTTCCCCTTCTCCAAGTGCCTGAGGAGCCCCTCTATGATTTTTCCAGGGACTAATGTAAGACTGACTGGCCTATAGTTCCCTGAATCATCCTTCTTCCCTTTTTTAAAGATGGGCACTACATTTGCCTTTTTCCAGTCATCCGGGATCGCTCCTGATCACCACGACTTTTCAAAGATAATGGCCAAGGGCTCGTCAATGACATACACCAACTCCCTCAGGATCTTCTGATGAATTAGGTCTGGGCCCATGGATTTATGTATGTTTAGCTTTTTTAGATAGCTCCTATTCTGTTCTTTCCCCACCAAAGGCTGTCCACCTTTATCCCACAGTGCATCACTTATCGCATTAGTCTGGGAGCTATCCTTGTCTGTGAAGACAGAGGCAAAGAAAGCATTAAGTACTTCAGCTTTTTGTCTTCTGGAAACTCACCTTTTTTTCCCTACATCAACCAGAGGATAAAGACAGAATAGGCCTTATTCACCACTGTGACCTTAAAGTGAAATTCCAAAACATGAGAAAAACTATAGAGAATTAAAACAAAAAGCAGTCAAGTAGCACTTTAAAGACTAGCAAAATAGTTTATTAGGTGAGCTTTCGTGGGACAGACCCACTTCTTCAGACCATAGCCAGACCAGACCAGACTCAATCTTTAAGGCACAGAGAACCAAAAACAGTAAGTAAGGAGGACAAATCAGAAAAAGATAATCAAGGGCTACGTCTACACGTGCACCCAACTTCGAAATAGCTTATTTCGATGTTGCGACATCGAAATAGGCTATTTCGATGAATAACGTCTACACGTCCTCCAGGGCTGGCAACGTCGATGTTCAACTTCGACGTTGCTCAGCCCAACATCGAAATAGGCACAGCGAGGGAACGTCTACACGCCAAAGTAGCACACATCGAAATAAGGGAGCCAGGCACAGCTGCAGACAGGGTCACGGGGCGGACTCAACAGCAAGTCGCTCCCTTAAAGGGCCCCTCCCAGACACACTTTCATTAAACAGTGCAAGATACACAGAGCCAACAACTAGTTGCAGACCCTGTATATGCAGCACGGACCCCCAGCTGCAGCAGCAGCAGCCAGAAGCCCTGGGCTAAGGGCTGCTGCCCACGGTGACCACAGAGCCCCGCAAGGGCTGGAGAGAGAGTATCTCTCAACCCCCCAGCTGATGGCCGCCATGGAGGACCCCGCTATTTCGATGTTGCGGGACGCGGATCGTCTACACCTCCCTACTTCGATGTTGAACGTCGAAGTAGGGCGCTATTCCCATCCCCTCATGGGGTTAGCGACTTCGACGTCTCGCCGCCTAACGTCGATTTCAACTTCGAAATAGCGCCCAACACGTGTAGACGTGACGGGCGCTATTTCGAAGTTACTGCCGCTACTTCGAAGTAGCGTGCACGTGTAGACGCAGCCAAGGTGAGCAAATCAGAGAGCGGAGGGGTGGGGGGGAAGGTCAAGAATTAGATTGAGCCAAGTATGCACACTAGCCCCTATAGGCTACGTCTACACGTGCACCCAACTTCGAAATAGCTTATTTCGATGTTGCGACATCGAAATAGTCTATTTCGATGAATAACGTCTACACGTCCTCCAGGGCTGGCAACGTCGATGTTCAACTTCGACGTTGCTCAGCCCAACATCGAAATAGGCACAGCGAGGGAACGTCTACACGGCAAAGTAGCACACATCGAAATAAGGGAGCCAGGCACAGCTGCAGACAGGGTCAAGGGGCGGACTCAACAGCAAGTCGCTCCCTTAAAGGGCCACTCCCAGACACACTTTCATTAAACAGTGCAAGATACACAGAGCCAACAACTAGTTGCAGACCCTGTATATGCAGCACGGACCCCCAGCTGCAGCAGCAGCAGCCAGAAGCCCTGGGCTAAGGGCTGCTGCCCACGGTGACCACAGAGCCCCGCAAGGGCTGGAGAGAGAGTATCTCTCAACCCCCCAGCTGATGGCCGCCATGGAGGACCCCGCTATTTCGATGTTGCGGGACGCGGATCGTCTACACGTCCCTACTTCGATGTTGAACGTCGAAGTAGGGCGCTATTCCCATCCGCTCATGGGGTTAGCGACTTCGACGTCTCGCCGCCTAACGTCGATTTCAACTTCGAAATAGCGCCCAACAGGCGTAGACGTGACGGGCGCTATTTCGAAGTTACTGCCGCTACTTCGAAGTAGCGTGCACGTGTAGACGCAGCCATAGTGACTCAGAAAGTTCCCATCACTATTTAAACCATGCGTTAATGTGCCGAATTTGAATATAAAAGCCAGCTCGTCTGTTTCCCTTTCCAGAATGGTGCGATAATTCTTCTTCAGTAACACACATACCTTGAGGTCATTGACAGAATGCCCCATTCCATTAAAATGTTGACTAACTGGTTTGTGGCTCTGGAGTGTTTTGATGTCTGTTTTGTGCCCATTGACCCTTTGTCTAAGGGAGTTAGAAGTCTGTCCAATATACAAAGCATCTGGGCATTGTTGGCACATGATGGCATATATGATGTTAGTAGAGGAGCATGAGAAAGTGCCCGTGATTCTGTGAGTAACCTGGTTAGGTCTAGTGATGGTATTTCCAGGTATATCGCTGGACCTAACCAGGTTACTCACAGAATCACAGGCACTTTCTCATGCTCCTCTACTAACATCATATATGTCATCATGTGCCAACAATGCCCAGATGCTTTGTATATTGGACAGACTTCTAACTCCCTTAGACAAAGGGTCAATGGGTACAAAACAGACATCAAAACACTCCAGAGCCACAAACCAGTTAGTCAACATTTTAATCAAATGGGGCATTCTGTAAATGACCTAAAGGTATGTGTGTTACTGAAGAAGAATTATCGCACCATTCTGGAAAGGGAAACAGACGAGCTGGCTTTATATATTCAAATTCGGCACATTAACACATGGTTTAAATCGTGATGGGAACTTTCTGAGTCACTATAGGGGCTCATCTGCATACTTGGCTCAATCTAATTCTTGACCTTCCCCCCCACCCCTCCTGTCTCTGATTTGTTAACCTTGATTATCTTTTTCTGATTTGTCCTCCTTGCTTACCGTTTTTGGTTCTCTGTGCCTTAAAGATTGAGTCTGGTCTGGTCTGGCTATGGTCTGAAGAAGTGGGTCTGTCCCACGAAAGCTCACCTAATAAACTATTTTGCTAGTCTTTAAAGTGCTACTTGACTGCTTTTTGTTTTGATAGTGTATAGACTAGCATGGCTTCCTCTCTGTTACTATAGAGAATTAAGTGCATCACATTGCTATGATAACAGGGAGGTTTTTTGGTTTTTACAGGAGCTTGAAAGTTATGTATTTTGACCATAAAGGTTCTTCTGTAAACTAAGCAGAGTAGTTTGTTGTGTGGCACAGCTGGTAATGCCCCAGATAATGAGCTCAGGATGAAAAGAGACATGAGGCCTCAGTAAAGGCAGGGCAAGATACCCTACCTCTCCCTTCTCTGAAACTTGTCAGATGGTATGATTAAGCCACCTTCGGAGCTTACATCAGTCTTTTTACCTTTGATGTGTGTTAGTTGCTATGGAAATAGTGACATTAGGATCGATAGATCCTAGGTATGTGACTAAATGCAGAATAAAGGCATTCCTGCTGAGTAGGCTCACACCATTATAATGGCCTGCTCTAGACTAAGATGAAAGACGATCTCATAGGAGTTAGCTCACACGTTTTATACATTAGCTACCCCATGTATACAGAGCTTGACTTTTAAAAATGTGTGAGAGGAAAGAGCATCGTCATCAGCCCGAGGATGCCCCCTAGAATTGTCCACAATCAGCTACCGAGTTTTTAAAGAACTAAGCCATGTCATAGAATCATAGGGTTGGAAGTGACCTCAGGAGGTCATCAAGTCCAATCCCCTGCTAAAAGCAGGACCAATCCCACCTAATCTTCCCAGCCAGGGCATTGTCAACCTGGGACTTAAAGATTTCTAGGGAAGGAGAATCTACTACCACTATAGGTAACCCATTCCAGAGCTTTTCCACCCTCGTAGTAAAATATTTTTTTCCTAATATCCAAACTAGACCTCCTCCACTGCAGTTTAAGACCATTGCTCCTCATTTTGTCATCTGTCACCACTGAGAACAGCCTCTCTCCATCCTCTGGAACTCCTCTTCAGATAATTTAAGGATGCTGTCAAATCCCCCCTCACTCTTCTTTTCTGTAGACTAAATGAGCCCAAACCCCTTAGGCATTCCTCATAAGTCGTGTGCTCCAGCCCCTTAATAATTATTTCACCCTAGCCATTTCTACACATGCCACTTTTGGAGAATGACCCAAAATATGCTATGGAATTTACATCCACGCCTCATTAGCAGATTTTGGGCCATTTATTTTATAGAAACAGCCCCTCTGCTAGACTCTCTCTACTGCATCCACATCCTTTCTGGGTGGGGAGGGCCCAGAATTGGATGCAATACTCCAGATGTGGCCTCACCAGTGCCAAATGAGAGGGGAATAATCACTTCTCTAGATCTGCTGGCAATGCTCCTACTAACGCACCCCAGTATGCCATTAACCTTCTTGGCTACAAGGGCACACTGTTGGCTCATATCCAGCTTCTCCTCTACTGTAATCCCCAGGTGTTTTTCTGCAGAACTGCTGCTTAGCCAGTTGGTTCCCAGCCTGTAGCAGTGCTTGAGATTCTTCATCCTAGGTTCAGGCCAACGTACTTGCCCTTGTTGAAAGTCATCAGATTTCTTTTGTCCCAATCCTCTAATTTGTCTAGGTCTCCCTGAATCTTATTCTGACCCCCCAGAGTATCAACCTCTCCTTCTAGTTTAGTGTCATCCACAAATTTGCTGAGGATGCAGTCCATCCCCTCATCCAGGTCATTAATAAAGATGTTGAGCAAAACTGGCCCCAGAACCAACCCTTGAGGTACTTCACTTGATACCAACCACCAACCAGACACAAAACCATTGATCACTACCCATTGAGCCCAACCATCTAGCTAGCTTTCTACCCACCTTACAGTCCATTTATCCAATCCATACGTCTTTAATTTGCAGGCAAGGATGCTGTGGGTGACCATATCAAAAGCTTTGCTAAAGTCAAAGTATATTACATCCACCACCTTCCCCATGTCCACAGAGTCAGTTACCTCATCCTCTAAGGAAACCAGGTTGGTCAGGCATTACTTGCCTTTGGTGAATACATGTTGACTATTTCTGATCACTTTCCTCTCTTCCAAGTGCTTCAAAATGGATCTGTTGAGGATCCCCTCCATGATTTTTTCCAGGGACTGAGGAGAAGCTGACTGATCCGTATTGCCCCAAATTCTCCTTCTTCCCTTTATTTAAAGATTGGCGCAACATTTGCCTTTTTCTAATCATCTAGCACCTCTCCAGATCACCACAAGTTTTCAAAGATAACGGCCAATGGCTCTGCAATCACATCGGCCAACTCCCTCAGCACCCTTGGATGCATTTGATCCAGCCCCATAGATATGGGTATGTCCAGCTTTTCTAACTAGTTCCTGACCTGTTCTTTCTGCAGTGAGGGCTGCCTACATCCTTCCCACACTGTGCTACTCAGTGCACCAGACTAGAAGTTGACCTTGTCTGTGAAGCCAGATGCAAAAAAACGTTGCGTACTTCAGCTTTTTCCACATCATCTGCTGCTTGGTTACCTCCCTCATCCAGTAACAGTCTCACACCTTAACTGTCCAGCCTTTTATTGCTAACATGCCTGTAGAACCCTTTCTTGTTCCCTTTCACATCACTCCAATTGGGCTTTGGCCCTCCTGATTACACCCCTGTATGCTTGAGAAATATCGTTATGCTCCTCCCTAATCATCTTTCCAAGTTTCCACTGCTTGTAAGCTTCCTTTCTGCATTTTAGCTTAGCAGAGATTTCTCTGTTAAGTCAGTCTGGTCGCCTTCTGTATTTACTTTTCCTACTGTGCATCAGGATGGTGCGTTACTGTGCCTTTAGAAATGTTTCTTTAAAATAAGCTGGACTTCGTGGACTCCTTTTCCTCTCATGTTAGCATCCCAGGGGACCCTGCTCATCACTTCTCAGAGGAAGTCAGAGTCTGCATTTCTGAAGTCCAGGGTCTGGTCTGTGATGCTCTCCTTTCTTCCTTTGGTCAGGGTCCTGAACTTGACCATCTCTTGATCACTGCTGCCCAGGTTGCTGCCTCATCTACTTCCCCTACCGGTTCATAGAATCATAGAATTCCAGGGTTGGAAGGGACCTCAGGAGGTCATCTAGTCCAGCCCCACCTGCCCAAAGCAGGATGAACCCCCACTAAATCATCCCAACCAGGAATATGTCAAGCTGGGACATAAAAACCTCTAGGAATGGAAATTCCACCAGCTCTCTTGATAATGCATTTCAGTGCTTTACCACTCTCCTGGTGAAATAGTTTTTCCTAATATCCAAACTATACCTCTTCCTCTGTAACTTTAGACACTTCCTCTTTCTTCTGCCTTCAGTCACAACTGGGAGTAGCTGCTCTCCATCCTCTTTAGAGCCCCCTTTGAGGAAGTTGAAGGCTGCTAGCAAATTGCCCCTCAGTCTTCTCCTCTGCAAACTAAATAAGCCCAAATCTCTCAGCCTCTCAGCCTCACATAGGTCATGTGCTCAAGCCCCCAAATATTTTTTGTTGACCTCTGCTGAACCCTCTCCAATGCATCCATATCCTTTCTGTATGGGGGGGGGGGTGCAGAAATGGACGCAATACTCCAGATGTGGCCTCACCAGTGCCAAGTGGAGGGGAATAATAACTTCTCTAGATCTGCTGGAAATGCTCCTCCTAATACACCCCGATATGCCATTATTCTTCTTGGCTGCAAGTGCACACTGTTGACTCATATCCAGCCTCTCATCCACTGTAATCCCCGAGTCCTTTTCTGCTGCACTGCTGTTTAGCCAATTGGTCTCAGTGCTTGAGATTCTTCCATTCCAAGTGCAGGACTCTGCACTTCTCCTTGGTGAACCTCATGAAATTTCCTTTGGCTCAATCCAATTTATCTGGGTCACTCTGGACCCTATTCCTACCCTCCAATATACCAACCTGACCCCCTTGATTAGTGTCATCTACAAATTTGCTGAGGATGCAATCCATCCCCTCATCCATGTCATTAATAAAGATGTTAAACAGCACTGGCCCTAGAAGTGATCCTTGGGGCCCTCCACTTTAAACTAGCCACCAGCCAGACTGAGCCGTTGACCACTACCCATGGGGCCTGTCCACCAAGCCAGTTTTCTATCCATCTTACAGTCCATGTATCCAATCCATACTTCCTTAATTTATGGGTAAGAATATTGTGGGATACTGTATCAAAAGCTTTGCTAAAGTCAAGGAATATCACATCCATTGACTTCCCCATGTGCACGGAGCCAGTTATCTCATCACAGAAGCTAATCAGATTGGTCAGGCATGACATGCCCGTAATGAATCCATGTTGCCTAACCTTGGTCACTTTCCCCTCTTCCAAGTGCTTCAAAATGGATTCCTTGAGGGTCCCCTCCATGATGTTTCAGGGAACTGAGGTAAGGCTGACTAGTCTATAGTTCCCTGGATTGTCCTGTTTCCCTTTGTTAAAGCTGGGAACTACATTTGCCTTTTTAATAATCATCTGGGACCTCTCCCCACCTCCACGAGTTTTCAAAGATAATAGCCAAAGGCTCTACAATGACATCTGCAAATTCCCTCAGTATCCTTGGACGCATTAAATCTGGACTTATGGATTTGTGTGTGTCTAGCTTTTCTAAATAGCTCCTAACCCATTCTTTCCTATCTGTGAGCAGCAGCTTGAGCTGAGCATGGCCCCTGCTTGCTTCCTTCAGCTCTTACACCAGAAAGTTGTCCCCAGTATTTAACAAAGACTTCCTGGATTATCTATTATCGGAGGGGTAGCCGTGTTAGTCTGGATCTGTAACAGCAATGAAGGGTCCTGTGGCACCTTATAGACTAACAGAAAAGTTTTGAGCATGAGCTGTCGTGATTTCCAAGAACAGCATCTGATGAAGTGAGTCTGCGGTCACGAAAGCTCATGCTCAGAACTTTTCTGTTAGTCTATAAGGTGCCACAGGACCCTTTGTTGCTGGATTATCTATGTACTGCCGTATTGGTCTCCCAGCAGATGTCAGCATGACTGAAGTCCACTAAGAGAACCAGGGCCTGTGATCTGGAAGCTTCTGTTAGTTAGCTAAAGAAAGACACAGCCACCTCATACACCTGATCTCGTGGTCTACAGCAGACATCCACCATGACATCACCCATCAACCTCTAAACTTAAAGCAGAGACTCTCAACAGGCTTTTTTCATTTCAGACTGGAGCTCTGAGCAATCATACTGCTCTCCTACATACAATACAACTCCTCCACCTTTTCTCTCCTGCCTTTCCTTTCGAAAGAGTTTATACCCTTCCATTACAGTGCTCCAGTCATGTGAGACTGTGTCTCCATTATTCTAATCACATCATAGTTCCTTGACTGTTCCAGGACTTCTAATTCTCCCTGCTTGTTTTCTGGGCTTCTTGCATTTGCATACAGACACCTAAGATAACTAGCCAGTTGCCCCCCTTTTGCAGTACAAATGGAGATCCTCCTCTGGGGTACCTTTCTTCTTGTGTTTCTTCCTGTTATCCCACTTCCCCCCTTACCTCACAGCTTAGGTCATCATTCTCTGACAAACCTAGCTTAAAGCCCTGCTCACTAGTTTGCAAGCCCATCTGCAAAGATGCTCTTCCCTCTCTTAGTTATGTGATGCCATCTCTTCCCAGCAATCCTTCTGCGTGGAACATCAGCCCCATGGTCCAAGAATCGAAAGTCCTCTCTCTGACACCATCTGCACAACCAAACATTTACTTCCAAAATTTGACAATCCCTACCTGAGCCTTTTCCTTCAACAGGCAGGATGTCTTCACTGACTTGAAATGTGTTAACTAGCACAGTGTAGAAAACACGTTTTCTCCTAGGATTTGTCTAATGTGGGGTTTAATCCATAGCTTTGTGTGGCACATTGAGTAAATACAGAGCACACACCTTGGTAATAGTGTGTACACAGATGATATGTCCTCTGTCATTGTTCCTCCTTGGGTACACATTGAGCAGTAAACTCTGAAATGGGGGCATGGTGTTCTCTACAGGGTAGCCCGTATTCCTTTGCTGAGATATTAAGCAGTGTGCATCCTGTGCATTGCAGGAGACATGGCAGAAGGCAGGTACATTCAAATGTTTAAAAAAATACCATGATTCATCTGTCTCCACCCTGGAAACTAGCCCGTCCCAAATACTGCCAGTCCAAAACACGTCAGTTTGACATAAGGATATCAGCTGGTTCGGCCATTGCCGTGCAGATGTGTGATGCCATGGAAACAGTCCTGTTGAACCGAGTTAGAAGTCACAGTAGTGTTCAGGAACTATTGACAGCTTTGGTGCCCTGGAATTCCCAAAATATATTGGGGTGATTAATGGGAGCCATGTGTTTGTCCCCCCTCTGCCCATCCAGGCTCAGAACTCATAAACAGAAAGGGACTTTTTTTCTCCATGGTGCTCCAAGGACTTGTCAACCACTCTGGCAGCTTCCTACACATAAATGGAGGGTGGGCTTGAAGGGGCCACCATGCTGTCTATGATCTTTTGAAACTCAGCTCTCCTTAAATTAATGGAGAAAAGATCCTTTGCCCTTAGGAACTTGATGGACATTAATGGTGTGGCCATTTCTCTGGTTATCCTGGGAGACTTGCTCGGTGCTTGGAGCAGCTGGGAAGATGTCTGATACAAAATGCAAACAGCCTGGGCATTGTTGTCAGGATTGGCTATTGCTCTTACGTTGAGTCTCAGGCCTGAAAGTCTGCAGCTTTGTAACCCCTGGAGCTGGTGAGGGCTGGAAGTTTTTGTTCAGTTAGTGTTCTGTGCAGGTGATGGATGTGAAATGTTGTGGCAGTTCGTCTTGTATCTTGTGTCTTTGTCTATGTGTGTTTAGAAAACCTTATGAATTAGTGCAAACTTAAGTGTTTTCTGCGTAAAATGAACTGCTGTGTTCTCAGGAGTGAAAGTGTAAAGGTTTGTATTATTGAACAATGTATTAATTAAGAAACATAAATGAATCTGCAACTGAAACAGTTGCTTTGGATTATGAAACAATGTGTTAAAATCAGTCTACTATCTGGCTACAGAAAGAATCCTCTAATTAAACCAGCAGTGAAACAAAACCGCAACATGCAACAGTGCAATGCTGGGAACAACAGAAGAGGTGGGGAGGCTCAAAGTCACAGGCAGTACATGTTTTGCCTCTGCTTCTTTTGGTTTGCAGGGCTTGTGGCAGAGAGTGTCAATGCTCAAAGGTACTAAGAGGAATAGAGGGATCAAAAGAGGTCACAGGCGCTCGTGTTCTCAGATGGGCTGTGGGAGGTGAATGGGCTGTGGGAGCAGTGCCGCAGGGGTACAGCAGGGAGTAGGAGCTTTTGCGACCAGTAGCTGATATTTGCCCAGTGCCTGCATAATATGTCAGGTTGTTGGCTTACAGTACTGCATTACCTATTGTCTCAAAAGTGACGTGCTATGCCAGGACGTCTTGGCTTTGTATTGATGCCAGGGATCTGTATCTCCCTGTCTTTTGGACTTGGTAATAGCCCTTTTCCATTGGCAATGTCTTCCTCAAAAGCATTTGTCAGGTCCCGAGTCATTCCTCAGATGCTGCAACCACTGGTTCACCTTTCTGATTTTCTTTGGGACTGTGTCATGATGTCGGTGATGTTGTCAGATGCTACCAGCGTGGTGCTCTGCTCTCTCCAATGTTGGTATCACTTGGCTGCATGTGTGTGTTCCCTCTGTGTGTTGCCCCAGCTCTGCAGATAGCCGACACAGCAGACCCGAAGAGAACCCCCACTGACCACAGAGTCTAGTAAGGTGCAAAGGCATGTCTGCCAGGTGTATTGCAGTATTGGACACAACAGTGGTTCCCTGTAGACTTCTTAGTCTAAGTCAGGGCATGCTACAAATATGCACCCACGGTCAATGGACTCGGCTCAGTCAGTGGCAGGACTTTCCACTGCCCCCTCGGCCGGACCCAGACCACACCCCAGGGGTACATTCTTATACACAGGTACAAACAGTTTACACATCACTCCTGATGTATTGAGGTACAACACTTCTACGTAGTCAGGTGCCGCCTCTCACCTTGTACATGTTGGTTCGAACAAAACAACTCTATCCATCATATTACCCTTTTGACCCTGTCATTGGGATGGGTCGGCCTGTTCTTTCTTATCTGTGGAATGTTCCAGGGTAGGGTGTTCTGGTACCATGTTCATACTTCAGTATGCTAGGTAGATAAGTTTATGCAACATCAACCCTCTTCTTGCCAACTTCTGTGAGCAATGCATTCCTTTAGCTTACAGCTGCACTTTGCTTTCTGTTAGCAAAGTCTTGACCATTACTTTAGTTCAGGCCTAAGGCCTCATGCTGGGCCTGTACTTACTACAGGTGACAATATTGTCACCAGTTTTCCCTTTTCTCCTCTCAGATTTATCAGCTGTTCCCATGTTAAGAAGAGCCCTGTGCTTGAGGGTGTGGCCTCTGCAGGGGACATAAATGTGGCTGTATTTAACAAAAATGGCAAGCTGGTGTTGTTAATGTTCTAGGGAGGCTGTGATGACACTTTTGACATGCATTTCTGGCTTATCGCCCAGAGTTTTTTCCCAGGTGTGAGTGAGGCTCAAATGGTGAGTGGTGTTTGCACTGGGCTTGTTACCTGCACAGTAAATACTGGTCAATTTGGCTGCCATGCCTAGGGGCCAGGGAAGCATGGGGAGGGATGGGTTGGTATTTGTATTCCCCACTCTGTGGATGGTGTTGGAAATTGAGTTCCCCATCTGTCTTTGCAGTTGTGTTGTGCCAGCAGGACTAACAGCCACTGCAGGCCCTGCAGGGTGGGGGAAGGAGGACTCAGCTTCATGGCCCTGGAAGTGGTGGGACACAGGTGGCTGGGGATGGGACAAGGGCAGTAATCCTGAGTGCCATCTAGACCATGGTGCACGGCTTCCTTCCCGCCACGCCGCTTCAAAGAGTCCTGGAGCTCTGGCCACCGTGGCTGTCAAAGCAGCAGTGGCCTTCTCCAGACCTCCAGACCCCTTTGAAACACTGGGTCCCAGGCAACTCTCCCCTCCTCCGTACAGGCAGGCTGGGTGGTACCTTAGAAGTGCGCATGATGCTGGTGGCATTAGCCAGGTGAAGCTGGGAGCGAGGTGGATTGTAATCTTCTCTGCATCCCCTTTAGCCTGACTTGGCCTGGGTAATGTTACACTGAGACGAGTGACAGGGCAGACACTGCTCTTATTCAGAGGGGCAGGCAAGTGAGAAATGCTGTGATATGTTCTATGCGGATGGTCCCCTCAGAAAGGCTACAGGAGTGAAAGGCTTCACACACTATCCCAAAGAATGATCCCTCATAATCTCTGAACAAAACTGGACATTATTTCCACCTTAGATTGTGTTTGTATCACATCTGCAGACATGGTAAAGGTGCAGAGAAGAATAGGTAGGGGTCTACATTGATCTCCTGAAGCATTTGCTGCTGCCAGCCTTTCTCTGGGTAAGTTTGTGAAAAGCTAGTAAGAGCTTTGCTACCACCAGAGCAAAGCTGCTGTAGTGTATGAATGCACATGGGGCATTTATTCCTTGGGAGGGAGCTGAATTCATTGTACCCTTATGGGTTTCAGTGCTAACTAAACTCTTTTTCCTGTAATCATGTCCTCATCAAACATTTTTATTTTTCACAAAAGCATGTTTTCTCATTAAAATCTGACACCTGTGTGGTGCAGGCTGCAGCTGTGTCATTCTGCCCCTTTGCCTTTTGAACTGGTCAGGTTAGGTGGCCAGCGGGTATTCTTTGAGTGTTTGCTCATATTCATCCCATTCTAAACGTGTGCATGCTCACAGGTATAGTTGTCAAAGATACTGCCTTAGTGGTATCTGTAGGTTCAGCAGTGGTGGCTTCCGGCATGCTATGCTCATGCCACTGGCCCTATGCTTTGTCAGTTCCTTTCTACAGCCTAGGGAGGTTGGTGGAGTGGCTTCCCCTTGTCTTGCAAGTGGATAGCTGTTTTCTCTCTAACTCTCGCAGCGGTTAGTTTTCTACGTAGTTTGTTTACTAATAATAACAGAAAGGTTGCCGTGTTAGTCTGTATCTTAACAAAACAAAAAAGCCATCCCACGGCACTTCAAAGAGTCACAAAGGCGCTATTTCCAGTACAGCGCTGTCTCAGATCTGCAGGAGTGGGTCTGTCCCACGAAAGCTGATCACCTAATAAGTTATTTTGTTAGTCCTCAAAGTGCTACATGACCTGCTGTTTTGTTTGTGTAGTCACTAAATAGGTGTTAAGTAGTGTTGTAAGTTAGAGTCCCAGTGGAGACTTAGCCCTGGAATGAGACATGCCCCTGTCCCTGGGTTTTAAGCCTTGTTCTCCCTGCAGTAGGCCTACGCCCATTGGAAATCTCCATAGCAACTGCCTAAAACGCTCAAGAGAGCTGAACACGAAGGGAGAATGTTGTATTTACAAGGATGTTCATCCTGGAACTCAAAAGGAGCATAACAGTCAGCTAAGGGCTGTCCTCATGGAGGTAGTGCTTCACCTGGCATCAGAGTCTTCCTGCTCTGATTCTGTCCTCAGCACCTTGGCTTGGTGTGCAGGGCTGCTCCTCTTTGCAGGTATCCAAGAAGCAGCTGAAGAAATGAGACCGCCCCCCTGGCAGTGGGCAAGAAAAGTCAAGTGGTGCTGGGCACTTTGGGTTATCTTCCTACTGTGGAACCTCAAGGGGATGCCTCTTTGGTGAGACACCCCTTCTTCCCCAATCTGTGAGGAATCCACTTCCACTCTCAGGGAGCAGTAGAGGACCGCCATACCTGGAGGGACCATCAACATTTGTGACCACCTGAGTGGCCATGGATCAGAGAGCTCTCCTGGTGTCACTGGTGCTGTGCATGATATTGGACCTTGGCATGGTTCCCCATGGGGATAAGGCAGCCATGAGATCTGCCCAGAGGGCAGCTGAACACCATTGGTTCCTGGAGCAGAGCCGGCATTGTACATCTCCATGGCTGAGATCCTGAGATCCTTCACAGCCTCGGTCTCCTGTTGGGTGACATAGTTGCCAGCACTGTGCTCGTGGTCACAATCAATACTGCACAGATAGTCTATGGGAAGACATTGGTCACCATATGTTTGGCACTGATAGTCCTCCTGCCAGCCGACCTCTATGTGTAGATCTCCACTGGTACGCCATTCCCCTCACCTACAGGGCCAGACACCACTGGAGCACTGACCTCCCCACTCCTGACACTCATCGCTGGAAAGATAGCCCCCTTATCTGAGGCATCGCTCCCACATGGTTATGGTCAGCCATCAAGCACCAGTTTCGATGACCCAACCCTAGTCATAGAATCATAGAACAATAGAACAATAGAGCTGGAAGAGACCTAAAAAAGCCATCAAGCTCAGCCCCCTGCCCTAGGCAGGACCAAACCCATCAGATCAGCCCAGCCAGGGCTTTGTCAAGGTGAGACTTAAACACCTCCAGGGATGGAGACTCCACTACTTCCCTGGGTAGACCAATCCAATGCTTCACCACCCTCCTAGTGAAAAAGTTTTTCCCAGTGTTCAACCTGGACCTTCCCAACCGCAACTTGAGACCATTGTTCCGTTTTCTGCCATCCGTGACCACTGTGAACAGCCTCTCTCCAGCCTCTTTGCAACCTCCCTTCAGTCAGTTGAAGGCTATTATCAAGTTCCCCCCAAGTCTTCTCTTCTGCAGACTAAACAGTCCCAAGTCACTCGACCTTTCTTCATAGGTCATATGCTCCAGCCACCTAATTATTTTGGTCGCCCTCCACTGGACCCTCTCCAGTGTATCCACATCCTTCCTATCAATGGGGGCCTAGAACTGGACACAGTACTCCAGATGTGGCCTCACCAAAGCTGAATAAAGAGGAACAATTACTTCTTTGGATCTACTGGCAACACTCCTCTTGATGCAGCCTAATATGCCATTAGCTTTCTAGGCTACAATGGCACACTGTTGACTCATGCGAGCTTCTCATCCACTACAATTCCCAGGTCCTCTTCTGCAGAACTACTACTGAGCCAGTAGGACCCCAGCCTGTAACAATGCTTGGGATTCTTCTGGCCCAAGTGCAGGACTCTGCACTTGTCCTCATTGAACCTCAACAAATTTCTTGCAGCCCAGTCTTCCAATTTGTCTAAGTCACTCTGGACCCTGTCCCTACCCTCCAGCGTATCTACCTCTCCCCCTAGCTTAGTGAAAACTTGCTGAGGGTGCAATCCAACCCTTCATCTAGGTCATTGATAAATATGTTGAACAGAACAGGACCCAGAAATGAACCTTGGGGCACTCCACTAGAAACCAACCACCATCCCGACATCGAGCCATTGATCGCTACCCTCTGGGCCCGACGTTCTAGCCAGCTTTCTATCCATCTTACTGTCCATTTATCCAATCCACGTTCCTTTAACTTGCAGACAAGAATATTGTGGGAGACCATAACAAAAGCTTTGCTAAAGTCAAGATAAATCACATCCATTGATTTTCCCCTATCCACAGAGCCAGTTATCTCATCGTAGAAACTAATCAGATTGGTCAGGCATGACTTGCCCTTCATGAATCCATGCTGACTATTCCTGATCACTTTCCCCTCCTCCAAGTGCCTCAAAATGACTTCTTTGAGGAGCCCCTCAATGATTTTTCCAGGGACTGATGTAAGAGTGACCGGCCTGTAGTTCTCTGGATCATCCTCCTTCCATTTTTTTAATGATGGGCACTACATTTGCTTTTTTACAATCATCCGGGATCTCTCCTGATCACCATGATTTTTCAAAGATAATGGCCAAGGGCTCATCAACGACATACACCAACTCCCTCAGAACCCTAGGACAAATTAGGTCCAGGCCCATGGATTTATGTATGTTTAGCTTTTTTAGATAGCTCCTAATCTGTTCTTTCCCCACCAAAGGCTGTCCACCTTCATCCCACAGTGCATCACTTATCGCATTAGCCCGGGAGCTGTCTCTGTCTGTGAAGACAGAGGCAAAGAAAGAATTAAGTACTTCAGCTTTCCCTACATCATCTGTCACTGGGTTACCTCCCTCATCCAGGAGGGGCCCCACACGCTCTCTGATCACCTTCTTCTTGTTAACATGACTGTAGAAGCTTTTCTTGTTATCCTTCACATTCCTCGCAAGTCGCAATTCCAGTTGTGCTTTCGCCTTCCTAACTGCCCTACATTCTCAAGCTATATGTTTATATCCCTCCCTAGACATCTGTCCAAGTTTCCACTTTTTGTAAGCTCCCTTTTTGTGCCTAAGTTTTCCAAGGATTTCCCCAGTAAGCCAGTCTAGTCTCCTATCATATTTACTTGTCTTGCTGAGCATCAGGACGGTTTCTTTCTGTGCCTTCAACAGGGCTTCCTTAAAATACTGCCAGTTTTCCTGGACTCCTTCTCCCTTCACAGTAGCATCCCAGGGGATTCTGCCCATAAGCTTCGTGAAAGAGTCAAAGTCTGCTTCTCTGAAGTCCTAGGTGTATAATTTGCTGCTCTGTTTCCTTCCTTTGGTCAGGATCCTGAAGTCTACCATCTCATGATCACTGCTTCCCAGGTTGTCACCCACCTCTACCTTCCCTGTTTGTAAGCAGCAGGTCAAGCTGCACACGACCTCTGGTCGGGTCCTTCAGCACTTGTACCAAGAAGTGATCCCTAACATTCTCCAGAAATTTCCTGGACTGCTTGTGTAGCGCCATATTGGTCTCCCAACAGATGTCAGGGTAATTAAAGTCCACACGATAACGAGAGCCTACGATCTGGAAACTTCCCTCAGTTGTCCAAAAAAAGCCTCATCTACCTCATCATCCTGATTCGGCGGCCTGTAGCAGACACCAACCACCACATCTCCAGTGCTGCCTACACCACTAAGCTTGACCCATAGATTCTCAACAGGCTTTTCTCCCTCTATGTACTGGAGTTCCAAGCAATCATAGTGCTCTCTTACATACAGTGCAACCCCTCCTCCTTTTCTCCCTTGCCTCTTCTTCCTGAACAGTTTATACCCTTTCCTGGCAGCGCTCCAGTCATGCAAGTCACCCCACCAAGTCTCTGTTATCCCAATCAAATCATAGTTCTTGGACTGGGCCAGGGCTTCTAATTCCTCCTGCTTGTTTCCCAGGCTTCTGGCATTGGTGTACGAACACCTTAGATAGCCAGTCAATCTCCCTGCCCTCACTACTCGAACAAGGGGTCCACTTTTGTTGTACATTTCTCTTTGCGTTTCTTCCTGGCCTCCAAGTTCCTTTCTCCCCACAGGGTTTTGGTCACCTTCCCCTAGTGAACCTAGTTTAAAACTCTCCTCACTAAGTTTGCAAGCCTACCTGTGAAAGTGCTCCTTCCTCTCTTGGTTAAGTGGACCCCATCTCTTCCCAATAATCCTTGTGCCTGGAACAACATCCCGTGATCAAAGAATCCAAAGCCCTCTCTCTGACACCACCTGCGTAACCATGAATTTACTTCCTCAATTCGATGGTCCCTACCTAGCCCTTTCCCTTCTCCAGGAAGGATGGACGAGAACACCACTTGCGCTCCGAATTCTTTGACCTTTCTTCCCAGTGCCACATAATCTGCAGTAACCCGCTCAAGGTCATTCTTGGCCATATCGTTAGTTCCCACATGCAGAAGTAGGAAGGGGTAGTATTCCGAAGGCTTGAGCAGTTTTGCATCCTGAGTTCAAGCTCCCGGTAAACAGCACACCTCACAAGATTGCAGGTCCGGTCAGCAGATGGATGGTCCAGTCCCTCTTAGGAGGGAGTGGTAAGAAATTCATCTGTGTTGGAAAGGGAATTCAGTCCCTCACCACCACAGCAGAGGCTCATTTGCTCTCATAGTGGCAACCTGGCCTGCACAGTGGCCATATTGAAACACTTTATACCAGTGCCCTTCTTGTAACACTTGCCCTCGGAAAAGCAACCCCTGGAACCAATGGTGTCATGCACAGAGTGTGGAGCTGAATCACACACTGGGCTGGGGAAATGTAAGCCCACTGTAAAAGAACCTTCCTCCACAGGAGACAATGTCCATGCCCTCCCTGGCAGTTCTGTCTTCATCCTTGTTACTGTTAAGGCATTCTGGGGCCATCCCATCAGATTACTTTAAGGGACACCAAGCCTGAGTCAGAAGGCTTGCTGAAAACTGGGCCATAGAGGTGGAGGACATTGCAGAGGTGCTTTATTCAGCACCTGAGGGAATTCTAAAAATAGCCAAGGCCCTCTGGCAAACCCCCTCCGGTATCCCACCCACCTCCAAGCAGGCCCAAAAGAAATATTTCAGAGTCCCTAAGAGATTCACATAACTTTATAATCCATCTAGCTGTTCGTATCTCTGGCCAGTGAGAAAGACAGACAAGGGAAGCAAGTTGTACCCCCAACAATAAGGATGCCAAAAGGCTGAACCTTTTCAGAAGAAAAATCTATTCAATGGCCACCTTTCAGTTTAGGGTGGTGAACCACCAGGCTTTATTGAGGAGGTTTAACTTTAATTTATTGGACTTCCTCTGTAAATTCAAAGACTTTCTACCCCAGTAGTTGACCCTAGAGTTCACTGCCCTCATAGAGGAGGGTACAGCAGTGGCCAGGCTGAGATGTGACTGATTTGGTGGCCAGGGTGGTCAGCTTTGGTGTGGTTTTGAGGTGTGGTTCCTGGCTTCAAATCATGGACCTGTCCCAGGAGATGCAGTCCTCCATCCAAGACCTGCTGTTTGATGGGAAAAGACTTTTCTCCAAGTGACTGATGCAAGGCTGCATAGGCTCAAGGACTCTTAAGCAACCCTCCACTTGCTGGGCCTGCATACACCAAAAACAGCCAGGAAGCAGGTCAATTTGCCACCATGTCCTAGGCCTGGGCCTTTCAGCAGAGCTCCAAGAGGGGAAAGGACAGATACATGGGTATTAGTCATTGCAACCCCTCTACCTTCCACTCACCAACTCATCCTGACGTGGCAAAACACCATGAAGG
The DNA here is from genome assembly GCF_033958435.1 of Carettochelys insculpta. NCBI lineage: Eukaryota > Metazoa > Chordata > Testudines > Carettochelyidae > Carettochelys > Carettochelys insculpta. The sequence goes on along the minus strand of NC_134137.1, from coordinate 382,036,483 downwards.
CCAGAGGTGCTCATTTTGAGGGTAAAAATAATGAGAAGTCCTGTGGCACCTTATACACTAACAGATATTTTGGAGCATAAGCTTTCATGATCAAAGACCCGCTTCATCACATGCAATGAAGTGGAGATTCCAGAGGAGGGTCTAATTGTACAGGCTCATGAAGAAGAGGGAGTCCCAGTAGATAATGTGGAGATGTGAACACCAAGAGAGGAGAAACTGCTTTTGTAGTTGGCTAGCCTCTCCCACTCTCTGTTCAATTCTTAATGGGTGGTGTCATTTGCAAATGAATTGTAGTATAGCAGTTTCTCTTCCGAATCTTCCGAAAGGCACTCTACATAGCCTTCATCGACCTGACCAAGCCCTTTGACTTGGTCAGCAGGGATGGTCTGTTCAAACTGCTCCACAAGATAGGCTGTCCTCCACGGTTACTCAAGATGATCCAGTCGTTCCACGAAGACATGAGAGGAACCATCCAATATGACGGCGCATTATCGGATGCTTTCAGAATCAGGAGCGGCGTCAAACAAGGATGTGTGCTTGCTCCGACATTGTTCAGGATCTTCGCACTCCTCCTGAAACATGCCTTTGGATCTTCAACAGAGGGCATCTTGCTGCACACAAGATCTGATGGGAAACTGTTTAACCTTGCAAGGCTGAAAGCTAAGTCTAAGGTGTGAGAAGTCCTCATCAGAGACATGCTGTTCGCAGACGATGCTGCTGTCGTGTCTCACACAGAAGACCAGCTTCAAAAACTACTGGATCAGTTCTCCAAAGCATGCAAGGACTTTGGGCTTACCATCAGCCTAAAGAAGACGAACGTACTCGGTCAGGATGTTGCTGAATCCCCATCAATCAGCATTGACAACTATACATTCGAGGTCATCCACGAGTTCGTTTACCTCGGGTCCACCATCACTGACACCCTGTCGTTGGACACTGAGCTAAATAGGAGGATCGGAAAAGCAGCCACAACTCTGTCCAGACTCAGCAAGAGAGTGTGGAATAACAACAAGCTGTACACTCACACCAAAATGCAAGTCTACAGAGCCTGCATCCTCAGCACCCTCCTTTATGGCAGCGAGACTTGGACCCTGTATGCCCGCCAGGAAAAGAGGCTGAACGTCTTCCACTTGCGCTGCCTCAGGCGCATCCTTGGAATATCATGGAAGGACAGAGTGACCAACACGGCCATCCTCGAGCAAGCTGGAATCCCAACCATGCACACCCTCCTCAGGCAGCGGCGGCTCCGCTGGCTTGGCCACGTCCACAGGATGAATGATGGAAGGATTCCAAAAGACATCCTGTATGGTGAGCTAGCCTCTGGCAAAAGACCTCCCGGATGCCCCCAGTTGCGCTACAAAGATGTCTGCAAGAGAGACCTCAGAGAGGTAGACATCGAGCTGGACAACTGGGAAGAACTAGCAGATGACCACAGCAGATGGAGGCAGGGGTTACACAAAGGCCTTCAGAAGGGCGAGATGAGGGTCAGACAGCTAGCAGAGGAGAAGCGAGCGCACAGAAAGCACAATGAGGACTTGCCAGACACCCACCACATCTGCAAGAGATGCACAAGGACTGTCATTCTCGTGTGGGTCTTCATAGTCACAATAGACGCTGTAAATGAAGTCCTCAACTGAAACTTTAAAGGGCGCGATCCGTAGTCTATGCAGACTGAAGGATGCCTACTACTTCCAAATCTGTTTTCAAAGTTATTTTGTTGAAGGATGGCTACTTTTAAATCTGCTACTGAGTGTCCAGGGAGATTGAAGTGTTTTCCTAACAGTCTCTGTATGTTACTGTTCCTGCTATCTGATTTATATCCATTTACTCTTTTATGGAGAAACTGTCCAGTTTGGCCAATATATATGGCAGAGGGGCATTGCTGGCACATGATGGCATATATTACATTAATAGATGTACAGGTGAATGAGCCTCTGATGGTGTGGTTGATATGTTTCATTTCTGTGAGGGTGTCACTGGTGTAGATGTGCAGGCAGAGTTGGCACCGAGGTTTGTTGCAGGGATTGGTTCCTGAGTTGGAGTTACTGTGGTGTGGTGAATAGTTGCTGGTGAGAATTTGCTTCACGTTGATAGTAAAATGTTTTTTAAATACATTAGAAGCAGGAAGCCCGCTAAAAAAGCAGTGGGGCCCTTGGATGATAAAGATATAAAAGGAGCGATCAAGGAAGACAGTGCCATTGCGGAGCGATTAAATGATTTCTTTGCTTCAGTCTTCACGGCTGAGGATGTTACAGAGGTTCCTAAATCTGAGCCAGCCTTTTTAGGTGACAAATCTGAGGAACTCACTCAGATTGAAGTGACATTAGAGGAGGTTTTGGAATTAATTGATAAGCTGAATAGTAACAAGTCTCCAGGACCAGACAGCATTCACGCAAGGGTTCTGAAAGAACTCAAATGTGAAATTGCGGAGTTATTAACAGTGGTTTGTAACCTATCCTTTAAATCCACTTTGGTACCAAATGACTGGAAGACGGCCAATATAACACCAATATTTAAAAAAGGCTCTAGAGGAGATCCTGGCAATTATAGACCGATAAATTTAACATCAGTACCAGGCAAATTAGTAGAAACACTAGTAAAGAGTAAAATTGCAAGGCACATAGAAGAGCACAAATTGTTGGGCAAAAGTCAGCATGGTTTCTGCAGAGGGAAGTCGTGTCTAACTAATCTGTTAGAATTCTTTGAAGGGGTTAATAAACATGCGGACAAGGGGCACCCAGTGGACATAATATACCTAGATTTCCAGAAAGCCTTTGACACGGTCCCACACCAAAGGCTTTTATGTAAATTAGGTGGTCATGGGATAGGAGGAAAGGTCCTTTCATGGAACGGGAATTGGTTAAAAGACAGAAAACAAAGGGTGGGAATAAATGGTAAATTTTCACAATGGAGGAGGGTAACTAGTGGTGTTCCCCAGGGGTCAGTCCTGGGACCGATCCTGTTCAACTTGTTCATCAATGATCTAGAAAATGAGGTAAGCAGTGAGGTGGCCAAGTTTGCAGGTGACACCAAGTTGTTCAGGACAGTCAAAAGCAAAAGGGATTGTGAAGAACTACAAAAAGATCTCAGCAAACTGAGTGATTGGGCAGCAAAATGGCAAATGAAATTTAATGTGGGTAAGTGTAAGGTAATGCATGTTGGAAAAAATAACCCAAATTACACGTACTACATGATGGGGTCAAATTTAGCTACGACAGATCAGGAAAGGGATCTTGGAGTTATAGTGGATAGTTCTCTGAAGACATCCACGCAGTGTGCAGCGGCAGTTAGTAAGGCAAATAGGATGTTAGGAATTATTAAAAAAGGGATCGATAATAAGACAAAAGATATCATACTTCCCCTATATAAAACTATGGTACGCCCACATCTTGAGTACTGCGTGCAGATGTGGTCTCCTCACCTCCAAAAAGATATATTGGCATTAGAAAAGGTTCAGAAAAGGGCAACTAAGATGATTAGGGGCTTGGAAAGGGTCCCATATAGGGAGAGGCTAGAGAGACTGGGACTTTTCAGTTTGGAAAAGAGGCGATTGAGGGGCGATATGATAGAGGTATATAAAATCATGAATGGTGTGGAGAAAGTGAATATAGAAAAATTATTGACCTTTTCCCATAATACAAGAACTAGGGGACACCAAATGAAATTGATGGGTAGTAGGTTCAAAACTAATAAAAGGAAATTTTTCTTCACATAGCGCACAGTCAACCTGTGGAACTCCTTGCCCGAGGAGGCTGTGAAGGCCAGGACTCTATTAGGGTTTAAAAAAGAGCTTGATAAATTTTTGCAGGTTAGGTCCATAAATGGCTATTAGCCAGGGATAAAGTATGGTGCCCTAGCCTTCATAACAAGGGCAGGAGATGGATGGCAGGAGATAAATCACTTGATGATTGTCTTCTGTTCTCCTTCTCTGGGGCACCTGGCATTGGCCACCGTCGGCAGATGGGATGCTGGGCTGGATGGACCTTTGGTCTGACCCAGTATGGCCATTCTTATGTTCTTATGTTCTTATGAAGTCGAAGTGGAATCAAGACCTCCTTCCCATGGGTCCAGATGATGAATATGTCATCAGTGTAGCATGAATAGAGGAGGGGCGCTAGGGGACGAGAGCTGAGGAAGTGTTCCAGGTCAGCCATAAAAATTTGGCATGTGGGGCCATGCGGGTGCCCATAGTGGTGCCACATATTTGAAGGTGTAAATTGTCCTCAAATCTGAAGTAGTTGTGGGCGAGTACAAACTTGCAAAGCTCTGCCACCAATTGGGCTGTAGCATCATCAGGAATACTGTTCCTGACAGTTTGAGGCACATTTTGAGGGTGTGGTTAATGGCAATGCCACATTCAATTTCCTGGATCCACTGTATTCTTTCCTCAGTGCCCTATGCCCCTAACATTTGGCCTGGTTGTGAGCAACCTTGGACTGCTGGGTGCTCAGCATTGTATCTCTGGGTTGCATCCTGCAATTTCCAGACCCTCTTCCCTGTCTCTCTTCAGTGGCCCTTCTCAAGAGCAATGCCTCACTGAGAAAGCAGAATATTCCCTACAGCTGGCAGTGGTGGAGAAGGTCCCTTGGGAATTGAGAGGGAAAGGATGCTACTCCTGCCATTTCCTAATCCCAAAAGCAAAAGAGGGTCTAAAACCTGTCCTGGACCTGCAGTGCCTCAAGAAGAAGTGGAAAGTTTCACAGGGTCTCCCTGGCCTCCATCATCCCCTCCCTAAATCCATAGTCTCACACACCACTGTCAACTGAAGAATGATACCAAGCTGGGAGGGGTTGCAAGTGCTTTGAAGGACATGGTCGTAATTCAAAATGATCTGGATAAATTGGAGAAATGGTCTGAGGTAAGTAGGATGAAATTCAATGAGGGCAAATGCAAATTACTCCACTTAGGAATGAACAATCAATTTCACATGCAGAATGGGAAGGAACTGCCTAGGAAGGCGTACTGCAGAAAGGGATCTAGGGGTCATAGTGGGGTACAAGCTAAATATGAGGCAACACTGTTGAAAAAAAGCAAACAACATTCTAGGAAGTATTAACAGGAATGGTGTGAGCAAGACACAAGAAGTAATTCTTCTGCTCTACTCTGCGCTGGTTAGTCCTCAACTGGAGTAATGTGTTCAGTGCTGGGCACTGCAGTTCAGGAAAGAAATCCGGAGAAGAACAAGAAAAAATTATTAAAGGTCTAGAAAATGTGACTTGTGGGAGAAGATTGAAAGAAATCGGCTTGTTGACTTTGGAGAAGACTGAGAAGGGACATAACTTTTAAATACCTAAAAGAGTGTCACAATAAGGAGGGAGAAAAAATGTTCTCCTTGGCCTCTGCTGACAGGACAAGAAGCAATGGGCTTAAATTGCAGCAAGGGAGGTTTAGGTTGGACATTAGGAAAACTTCCTACCGTGGTGGTCAAGCACTGGAATAAATTGCCTCGGGAGACTGTGAAATCTCCATCATTGGATATATTGAAGAGCAGGTCAAACACCTGTCAGAGATGGTCTAGATGGTGTTTGGTCCAGCTATGAATGCAGGGGCTAGACTTGGTGACCTCTTGATATCCCTTCCAATTCTCTGGTTCTAGAATTAACAAGGCCACCTACAGAAGGAGAGGACCCAATGATGTACACTGCATAGAAGTTTCCTATACAGCTGCAATTCCATGCTGGGTAATGAGCAGGGATCTGACTGTGATACACCAGTTACTCCTTGGGAGAGGGTGACAAAGTACCGCCATACCACAGGGAGGTGGAGGAGAGACCTCGAGAGCCATCAAGCTTTGCTGCTGTCTCAGTAAACAGCCAAAGGATCCTCTTGCTTTGTCACCCTGCTCATCTCCTGAATTTGGAGCTGTAGGACCCTCCTGCCTCGTGAAGTGTTGAATTTACACCCTGCATGCTTCATGTCTCATGTTCACAAGGCACCAGGTCTGGCCAAGGACTTTCCAAAGCCACCTTCTTTGTACCTCACCTGAACTGCAGGCCGAGTAGGTGACATTCCCAGCTGCGGACTGTGAATGTCCAGCAAGGCCTGCTCTGCCCTCTGTGTACCAGTTCTCACTTTAGGGTTGTACCCTGGTTTCTGCTCTGAGTCCCCCCCTCGCTGGACTCGTCTGCTCAGCCCTCTTCTAAATCGTGCCAATTTCTTACGCCACGTGATGCATGGTTCCTGCTTTCCCTTCTCAGTTCATCTCTCTTACACTGATCTGTGAATGATCCTCCCTGCTGTGACCCCAGAGGTTGTGCCTCAGAGCCTCTTAGATGAAGATTTATTTTGCTCTTGTCTCGCATCGTTTCATCTTCACTACACAGGTTGCTCCCAGCAATTAAGCTAGGAAGTACTCCTGCTCATTCAACCACATGCCCCTGGCTACACGCCACATGCCTCTCATCTCGCTCGCTGAAAGACCTGGGACAAACTCCACTGCAGAATCTTCCTTCTTTGCATTGTCTCCTGAGACAGGTGTGTGGTATTTCCCTCTCCTGCTCTACTGGAACAGTGAGCTCCCAGCCATGCACCAGGCTGACAAGGGCAATCGGCCCAGCTGTGGGAAGGGGAAAGAAAATAGATATATAGTTATATACCATCTATGGTTTGGGCCTGGACATGGTCGGTACTCAGTGCCTTTGGAAGTAGCCACTACTTCAGAAAGGTGCATGCATGGGGGCTGAATGGCCAGCATAGGACAAGGAAGGGATGGTGCAGTGGTCCTGCATAAAGAAAAGTGTTTAGCTCACATCTGCCTTCACTGACTGCTACCAGGGTCACCCAGAAGAGAAGATAATATGGCAGTGTAACTTACTAATACTAAATTCAAACTTAAATAATAAACTAATAAAGTAACAGGAAGATTCACATGCCAAGGCTCTCTACATAGGATCAGCCCTGGCCTGGAAATTGGGGTTGGTTGCTTCAGGGAGGGAACTGTGTTTACCTTTCCTATTACCTACATCAAAATCTGAAAGGGATCCTTGCTTTCAGGGGAGGTCATTTCACTAGCCTCCTCATGCTCATTCCCCTATGACTCTTTCTGGCCATGCCTGGGGGAAGGCAGCCAGTAGTGCTACAGGCTTCTGGGATTCAGTGCTCATGCAGTCTTGACAAAATCTGGCAATACACAGCTTATAAATGGGTGACAGAATATCTGATCAACTCAATTCAAGGGAAGAGTAGGGCCTACAGGGAAACAATCTCCGACAAAGCAGAGGGGAAAGCAGTTGAAATGCTGTCAGCTGTTGAAAGACCACTTCCCTTCATGAACAACAAGAAGTCCTGTGGCACCTTGTAGACTAACAGTATTTTAGAGCATAAGAGTTTGTGGACAAAGACCCACTTCATCAGATGCATGAGACATCTGATGTCATCTGACGAAGCGGGTCTTTGCCCATGAAAGCTTATGCTCCAAAATATCTGTTAGTCTATAAGGTGCCACGGGACTTCTTGTTGTTCTCGAAGATACAGAGTAACACATCTACCTCTGTGATATTTGCTTCCCTTCATGTCCATCTGTCCAGTCTGCAGCACCATTTCATGCATATGGATAGCAGCACAGATTAATTCACTTGGTAGTTGGAATGAGAATGCCAGAACAATGCAGAGTCAATGCACTGTGATGCATTGTGTTGTGTGTGAACAAGTGGTTTCAATATGGACTAAGTAAAAAGATGCATATTGAGTCACCTGTGTAGACCAATCTCTAGTGTAGAAAAGGCCTCTGATGCTTCCCTTCATGTCCATCTGTCCAGTCTCCACAATGTCCATAATGTTTTCTTCACTGAGGTAAAAGGTATCAGAGAGGTAGCTGAGTTAGTCTGTATCTTCAAAAACAAGAAGTCCTGTGGCATCTTACAGACTAACAGATATTTTGGAGCATAAGTTTTCGTGGGCAAAGACCCATTTCGTCAGATGCATGAGTGGGTCCAGAAAAGGGTCTACATATATAGACTCGAAGAGGAGTGTGTCCCAGTCAAGAAGAGGGCCCATGTTGACAAGGTCAGTTCAGTCACAGAGAATGTGGCCCATTATCAGTAGCTAATGTGGAGCTGTGAACATCAACAGAGGAGAAACTGCTTTTGTAACTGGCCAGCCACTCCCAGTCTCTGTTCAATCCTTGGTTGATGGTGTCAAATTTGCAAACGAATTGCAGCTCTGCATTTATTTTTTTATGTAAAGATGTTGCTGGTGTAGATATGTCAGCAGAGCTGGCACCAAGGTTTGTTGCAGCAGCTAATGACTAACTACTAACAAGGTAGGCATCCTTCAGTCTGCATAGACTATGGATCGCGCCCTTTACAGTTTCAACTGAGGACTTCATTTACAGCTTCTACTGTGACTATGAACAAAGAAACTATTTACACTACAGGTTATCTATCTACAGATAAAAAGGGGAGAAACACCAGTCCCCACCAATAGACAGCCCGCCAACCTGAAACAAATTCTCACCAGCAAGTATAGACCTCACCACAGTAACTCTAAACCTGGAAACAATCCCAGCAAAAAAGCTTGGTGCCAGCTCTGCTCACGTATCTACACTAGTGACATCTTTATGTAAAAGAATAAATGCAGAGCTGCAATTCATTTGCAAATTTGACACCATCAACCAAGGACTGAACAGAGACTGGGAGTGGCTGGCCAATTACAAAAGTAGTTTCTCCTCTCTTGATGTTCACAGCTCCACATTAGCTACTGATAATGGGCCACATCCTCTGTCACTGAACTGACCTTGTCAACTCTGGCCCCTCCTCTTGACTGGGACTCCTTCCTTTTCATGAGACTATATATTTAGACCCTCCTCTGGACCCGCTCATGTTTCTGATGAAGAGGGTCTTTGCCCGTGAAAGCTTATGCTCCAAAATATCTGTTAGGCTATAAGGTAACACAGGACTTCTTGCTGTTTTTGAGGTAAAAGGTGTCTCTGGCTTCCCAAGTGTCAAAGTTTCCATTCACACTCCATCCAAAGGTACAGAGGAGGAGCGGGGGATGTTGGCATGTTTGAGCAGTGAGTGGGGGAGAGGAGAGGGGTGGGAGTGGTGGGCAGGGGCTGTGGAGGGTGTTGCTTGATGTGCTCAGTTAGTGGTGTGCTGTGTAGGCAGTTGTTGGGAAGTCAGACCTGTGCTTTGCTCCTGGGGCAGTCATCCAACCATTGAGGACTCCTCCGGTCCTTTGGGATGCTGAGAGCTGATATGGGATATTATTGGGAATTCCAGCGGTTGGGCACTAGCTGTTAGATAGGGAACTCTAAGGCTTGCCAGCTGGCATAGGGCTGTTTCAGAGTTGTGGGCAGGTCCAGGAGAAACTCTAAATTAGTTCATTCATGTGGTTGTTCATCAAGTCTGGATTGGTCTGGGGTATTCTTGCAGTGGCCAGTAAAGAGCACTTACTGTGCTTATCAGTGAGCTCCCTGTGCCTGAGGACAGGGCCGGAGGATGAGGGAGTGGAGCCAGGAATGACAGAAAGTGCAGTTTCCAGGTGTGAACATTGGGGATGGCAGCAGCTACTCTGAGCTCAGGGCACAGGGAGCCTGGAGTCATGACAGGGCACCTAAGAGTCAGTCCAACAAGAGGTGTGAAGATGCTGGAGGGATAGTCTCTTTTACACGCCTCCCTTCAACTGTTCAGTTTTCATCCCAGTGAAAGGCTGACAGGCGGGTGCTGGCAGTGCTGGCAGAGCCAGAATTCTGGACTTGATGGATGGACCATAAGTATGACCCAGTTTGGCAATTCCTGTGTTCCCTCTAAAGCATGGGTGTCCAACCTTTTGGCTTGCCTGGGCCACATTGAGTGAAGAGCAACGAAGGGTCCTGTGGCACCTTATAGACTAACAGAAAAGTTTTGAGAATGAGCTTTTGTGAGCACAGACTCACTTCTTCAGATGCTGGTCTTGGAAATCTGAGTGAAGAGGAATTGTTTTGGGCCGCATATAAAATATATAATATAGTTAATGTATATAAATCACATAATAATGTTAAAGGTTTACGATCTTGTGGGGCCTAATTACTAGCTGTCCAGAGCCGCATGCAGCCCGCGGGTTGGACACGCCTGCTCTAAAGGACTTCCACTCCACTTCCCAGCACAGGGCCTTACACCAAGATCTGCACACTCACTATCTTTCTGGACAAACAGAATTGGGTGAGACTCACCTTTGTTCCATTATCTTAAACCCTAATTAACAAAAACATGGCATGATGGGTGACCTGTGTCTCCAGGAAGTCATTCTGCTTATCAGCACTGGCTTGCAGCACCTGGTAACCCTAGAGCAAGAGGCCAGCAGTGGAAATAAACCAGAACATGCATTTTCTCGTGGTGTTCAACATCAATTGTTGGTAGAAATTAATATTTTCAGGGACATTGACTGCTACAAAGCTGCGTTCAGCTTCTTGCATGGTTGGTAACTGATGGGACTCTCTTTGCTTGCTTTCTTGCAGTGCCTTTTAGAGAAACTCCCAGCTACACAAAGAGGAGACGGATCACTGGCACAGGAGGCCTCTCCTCCCCCCGCATGCTGCAGCGTTCTGCCAGTGACAACAATTTGAAAGCCGAGAGCCACCCGTCCTACTCACCAGTGCCCTCGCTCCGCAGCCTGCCCCCACAGCTGCTGGTGCAGATGCAGGAAGCTGCTGTTGGGGCTGGGGTGGGAGACAGCAGTTTGGTGAGCACAGGCAGCTCCCGGAGTGCTCACAGCCGCTCCCCATCTCTGCAGCGGGTGCAGGAGGAGAAGGAGGCCGACGTGCACACACTCAGGAGAAGCAGCCGAAGCAAGGCCAGGTAAGAGAGGATGTGGGGAGCAGGTAGAGGGGACACACAGGGCTCACCAAGCACCCCTCTGTGGTTCCTTGCTGAATTTGAGAGCCTCTCTGCTGCAGTTGTGAGAGAACTGGAAAGGGCTTTGGGGTTGGTGTGCAAGGGATGGTGCGATTGCAGCCAGTGAAGCTGATACTGGACCGGGCCTGTCTCTTCAGCAGAGTGTGCTGTGACCGAAGTGCTGGATGTAGCTGATGTGACAAGCAGCACAGCCACTATATATGTTGGGTTTCCTGGGAAGTCCCGGCTTCTGGAGCTAACTGAGCACCATGCTTTGTCTCTGGGGCTGCAAGGAAGCAGGGATATTACGTGGGAGGGGAACAGGCTGACCAAAGGAGTCTGATGATACCATGCACTAATTTGCTGTATGAGGCTCTGCATCTTCCTAACCAAATACCTGGGAGAACAGGAGCTGTTCTGGATACAAAAGTGGCACGTGTGCACACACACACACACACGCACACACACACAGAGTCAATGCAGTACAAGTTGGTTTTCTTTTCTCTCCTTCCACCCCCACCCAATCTATTTACGTGCCTCCAGAAACTAGTGAGTGCATCAGATGCCATAGTCGAATTTGTTGTTGCTATGACAATGGACTGTATTTTGAGTCTGAAGACATCAAGATGGCATATTGTAGACAATTGCACATCCACTACTGGCAAACCAACTTCCTGGCAGTATTCACTCACTCCTACCCAGAGGCAGGTGCAGTCCTATTGTCCCATGGAACTGAGCACCAGCCTTCACATTCTCTCTCACTCCTGAGTTTGGTTCCCTTCGATGGGTGTTCTGCCATCTTGCCGATGAAACAGTGGAGACCTGGATGAGGTTGGGCAGAATGCAGGAAGACAGCCACTGCTGGGGTCACATGGGACAGCTGCTAGAAAGCCATCAGAGTTTTATTGGACAGTATGCATGGGAAGAACCTATGTTCTCTCCAATAATTTCCCAGTCACATGTTGGCCTTCCAGGACATGATCCTTAGGTCAGATACCAACCCCTCAATGGCTGCTACTTCTCAAGTAAATTTTGAGTGACCTATTCATTATAAAGTCCTAGCTGCTGGCAGTTGGAAGTTTAGGGACACCCAAGAGCATGGGGTTGCATGCAGGGCCATTTTGGCCAATAGCTACTGATGGACCTATTCTCCATAAACTTATCTAGTTCTTGTTTGAAATCACCGATACTTTTGGCCTTCACATCATCCACTGGGAATGAGTACAACAGATTGTGCACTGTGTGAAGAAGTTCTTCTTTTTGTGCATTTTAAACCGACTTCTTTTTTATTTAATCCTGTGACACCTGATTCTAGTTTTATGTTAAGCAGTAAATAACTTGTTACTATTCACTTTGTTCAGACAGTTCATGGTTTTTTAGACCTGTCACATCCCCCCTTAGTTGTCTAATTTCTAGGCTGAACAGTCCCAGTCTTTTCAGTCCCTCCTTGAATAGAAGTTGTTCCAGACTCCCAATCATATTTGTTGCCTTTTGCTGTATCTTTTCCAATTCTAATACATCTTTTCAGATGGGGCAACCAGAACTGCATGCAATATTCAATATGTGAACAAAGGATAAATTTGTTTAGTGTCACTATATTTTCTGTTTTATTATCTCTTTCCTAATAGTTCAGAACATTCTGCCACTGCGCACTGAGCTGAAGTTTTCAGAGATGACACCAACATCTCTTTCTTGAGTGATAACAGCTAACTTAGAGGTCCTCATTTTGTATATATAGTTGGAATAACATTTTCCAGTGTGTGTTACTTTCCATTTAGCAACATTGAATTTCATCTGCCATTTTACTGAATAGTCCCTTATTTTGATGAGATCCCTTCACAGTCTGCTTTGAACACAATTATTTTGAATAATTTTATATTGTCTACAAAATTTTCTGGCTCATTGTTCATACTATTATCCAGATTATTTGTGCATATGTTGCATAATATAGGTACTTGGGAGACCGGGTATTTATTTAAAGAAGTATGGATTGGATAAATAGACTGTAAGGTGGATAGAAAGCTGGTTAGGTTGTTGGGCTCAACAAGTTGTGATCAACGGCTCAATGTCTGATTGGTGATCAGTATCAAGCAAAGTCCCTGAACTCTCAGTCCTGGGGATGGTTTTGTTTCACATCTTCATGAATTTCTTGGATGGTGGGATGGATTGCACCCTCAGCATGCTCACAAATGACACCAAGCTAGGGGGAGAGATAAATATGCTGGTGGGACTCTCTTTGCTTGCTTTCTTGCAGTGCCTTTTAGAGAAACTCCCAGCTATGGTGGGGAGAAACCCTATGGTGGGGAGATTCCTCAAGGATCTGGACAGACTGTAGCGCCAGGTCAAAGACTCAGTTCCTGAATGAGACCTGAACTTGGACCTTTCTAAGCATATGGGTCCCCAGTTTGGGCCCCTAACAATCATGTCATGTCTCTCCTGGAAGGTACCCTTCCTGGTGGCCATGACCCCAGGTCGGTGAGTCTCTGAGTCTGCATCTCAGAACCACCGTACATCATGCATCCTTGTCCAGCATTCCTGCCTAACGTGGTCTTCACTTCCATATAAAGCAAGACATCTTTTTATGGGTGTTCTTCCCAAAACTGTATGCCAATGAATCTCCATTCGCTGGACTTCAGGCATGCCGTAGCATTTTACATTAACTACATGAGACCATTTCATCAGTGAGTGCAACTCTTTATTGCGAGAGTGAAAAGAATGAAGGGCCTCCCCATCTCGCCCCAAAGTCTTTCATAGTGGGTTGCATCCTACATCAGAATCTGCTATGCCAAGGTAGTAGTACTGGCCCTGAGAGCCCACTCCCCATGGCACAAGCTTCCTCGGCAGCATTCCTTATGTGGGTCCCTATCCAGGACATCTGCCAGGCAGCCATGTCATCATCCAGTCATACCTTTACATCACACTATGTCATCACCCAGAAGGCACGAGATGACACAGCCTTTGGCGTGGCAGTCCTATGGGTGGCAACCAGGTGATCTCCAACCCCTCTTCCATGGAAACAGCTAGTGAGTCACCTACTGGAATGCATATAACCAGTCACTCAAAGAATTAAAATGGTAACCTACTGGGAGGGGTGGGGTGGGAGATTAGTAGCCTAAGATTTCCATATGTTTTTAAGTATCAAAGAGGTAGCTGGATCCGTCTGTAGCTTCAAAAACAACAAGAAGTCCTGTGGCACCTTATAGACTAACAGATAAATATGTCTGAGTATACCTGCCTCTGATACACCTTTGCCAAACTGCCCTGTTTGCCCTTCTATTAGCTAGCTCCTCTTGCTGTTTAGGAACTGAGTTTATAAACTCCTGTTCTCAAGGGCTGTGTCTACATTAGGCTGAGGGCTCACTAATGAGGCTCTATCCTGTTATCCTTAATCCCTAATCCCTTTAGGACTCCTTGGCTATGTCTGCACGGACACAAATCTTCAAAATAGCCACGCTAATGGCCATTTCGAAGATTACTAATGAGGCACTGAATGGAATATTCAGCACCTCATTAGCATTAGGACGCTTCCGGCTGCGGCACTTTGAAGGCGTCGCTTTCGAAAGCGCGCGGCTCGGCACAGCTACACGGGGGTCCTTTTGGAAAGGACCCCTCACCTTTCAAAATCCCCTTATCCCACTCACTGATCAGAATAAGGGGATTTCAAAAGGTGTGGGGTCCTTTCCAAAAGGACCACCGTGTAGCCGTGCTGAGCCGCGCACTTTTGAAAGCGGCGCTTTCGAAGCACCACAGCCAGAAGCATCCTAATACTAATGAGGCGCTGAATGTTCAATTCATCACCTCATTAGTAATCTTCGAAATGGCCATTAGCATGGCTATTTTGAAGATATGTGCCGTGTAGACACAGCCAAGGAGTCCTAAAGGGATTAGGGATTAAGGATAAAAGGATAGAGCCTCATTAGTGAGCCCTCAGCCTAATGTATCTGGCTGCTTGTTTCAGACACTGGATCCACAAAACAGATTTCAGTATAATGTTAAAGCAAGCAAGCACAATGCAAACAAATAACAAACAGGCAGAAAAATTCACTCCAAGGTTCAAGTAATCTTTCCTGCTTCACATGGGAAATCCCTCAGAAAATTCCTCTCCATGCGCTGCCCCGTTGATGTTTGTCATCTTCAACTCATCATCTCTGAGTGGAAGTTGTCTCTCCAACTCTACTTGCAGTTTAGTTTTTTAGATTAATAAAAGAGAAAAGAATTGATTTGACTTTTCAGAAGTGTTCAGGAGTATAGATAACTATGAGGTATGGTTTCATGCATCAGAACTGGTAGGAGACAGGAAAGAGTTGGAATAAATTAGATATAATGTGGGTGAGGTAATAACTATAACTGGACCAATGCCTGTTGGTGAGAGAGACAAGCTGAGTTCTGGGTTAGTACCCAAAGAAGAGCTTGGTGTGGCCCCCAGGCTTGTCTCTCTCACTATCAGAACTTGGTCCAATAAAAGACATTATTATCAACTACACTGCAAGCAGCAACAGGAATAAATGATCAAATTTCATCATGGCAAAAGAGTAGCAGAAGGGCTTTAAGGTGTTGTACTATGCCCATTGTTTAATGTTTACTAATGACCTGGAAATGAGGAGAGTAGTGGTGTAGCAAACATTGCAAAATGCAGAGCTTTATTTAGGGTCCTTAATGCCATGGAAGGCTGTGAGGGACATGAGCAAAACCTTCTGTGCCTCAAAGAATCATGCTGTCCTACCCCAGCCCCTTGCTCCAGGGTTCAGGTGATCTGCCATGCATCAGCTCCAGTTTATGGTGGGAGTAGCCTGTCTGTTCTTCTTTCCTGCCTGCTGCTTCTTTCAGGTTGCTGCTCAAAGAGAAGGTGCTTCCCAGCTCTTCTCTGCTGGGCCTCTTCCCTCCAGCGGGGCCCATCTAGTGCTCATCCCACTGAATGAAGCCACCTGAGCTGCAGTCAGTCAGGGTGTGCTGAGGTCAGTGCCAGATTAAAGTGTAAGCAAGCTAAGCTGCAGCTCAGGCCCTTGCAAGGGGAGGGGCCTCTAAAAAAGAAAAAACTGACTCCATTTCAAATGTTATCCAAATCAACAGATAAATAATAGAGATATGGAAAGAGATAGGGTCCCTACAGGTTTTTAAGTCCCAGTTTGATAAGGTCCTTGCTGGGATGACTGAGTGGGGGTTGATCCTGCTTGAAGCAGGGGGCTGGACTAGATAACCTCCTGAGGTCCCTTCCATCCCTTGGAGTCTATGATTTTATGATTCTACAGATATGCCTCTCTAAATACAGGTATTTTCATTCTAATATGACAGAAGTATACACATCTGGCTGCACAAATACTCTTACCCTTCACTGATTTTTTATTATTGACAGGTAGGAGCCAAGGTCTGAGAAAAAATCATACAATAATTATAATCATAAAATGAGTTTCTGCTAGGAAGTCTGCTGTCAGTCTCCTAAGGCAGCATTTTGTTGGACAGCTACTACTGGTAAAATTCCAGCTGTGCCTTCATATCTTATTTAAATACGAAAGTAATCACACTGCTGAAAAATTGGGGAAAATATCAGCACAGAGGCAGCATTGTCATGTAACAATCCTGCCAATCCTCGTACTGGTGTGGGACTCATAGTAAGGATGATGTTGTCTATAGCGTCCCCCTTGGTGGATAACAGCCAGACGGCTACCATCTTTTGTTACAGTGCAGCACACTCAGTCATATAGGCTGTGTCTATGCTAGAGCGATTAGTCAACGGAAGTATCTTGCAACAAAACTTTGGTTGACGAATTGCAGCCAGGCTGCAAAGTGGATCACACTTTCGATCCACTCTGTTGACAGAGAATGACTGGGCTGCCCGGCCACTCTCTCAACAAACAGCCAACCAGAAGCACAGCAGACAGGGCTGGCCAGTATGCCAGAAGCCCTATCTGCCAACAGAGGGCCCCCCAAAAAGTCCAGAATGGCTTTCTGTCAACAGAATCCGTCGACAAACGCATTCTGCCTCATGAGCGAGCAGCAGAATGCTGTTGGCAGAAATGCCACGTCCTGTCAATTTACTGTCAGTTGAATGCCTTCGGCATGTGGGCCCTCTGTGGGTTTTGTCCATAAATGCCAGTTTTGTCAGCAAAACTCTCTATTGTAGACATAGTCGTAGCGTCTTCACTCTTGTTTTTCTGTGTTATCTTGAGTGTTCTTTCTTCATTTGATCTGTACATATGTACAACTGTGTATTTTAGTGCAGGTGCTGCCTTCTGTTTAATGGGCTATCCAGGGAACTCCTTGGCAAACTTAAATGCAAAAAGGATGTGTGTAAGAAGTGGAAACTTGTAAAGATGACTGAGGAGTATAAATATATTGCTCAAGAATGCAGGGGAATAAGCAGGAAAGCAAAAGCACAAGAGGAACTGCAGCCAGCAAAGGATGTGAGAGGTGACAAGAAGGCTTTCTACAGGCATGTTAACAATGAGAGGGTGATCAGGGAGGACGTGGGACCTGTGCGCATCAGGGGGTAACCTAGTGACAGATGATGTGGGAAAGGCTGAAGTTCTCAATGCTTTTCTTGCCTCTGTCTTCACAGGCAGGGTCAGTTCCCAGACTACTGCAGTAGGCAATGCAGTATGGGAAGGATGTGGGCAGCCCTCGGTGGGGAAAGAACACGTTAAGAGCTATTTAGAAAAGATAGACATACACAAATCCATGAATCTGGATTTAATGCATCCACAGGTACTGAGGGGGTCAGCAAATGTCATTGTAGAGCCTTTGGCCATTATCTTTGA
Organism: Carettochelys insculpta; assembly: GCF_033958435.1. Lineage (NCBI taxonomy): Eukaryota > Metazoa > Chordata > Testudines > Carettochelyidae > Carettochelys > Carettochelys insculpta. Next base: position 382,018,917 of record NC_134137.1, on the reverse strand, counting down.
AAACTCATGAAGATTGGAAGAGATCCTGGATGACTGGAAAAATGCATATGTAGTGCCCATCTTTAAAAATGGAAAGAAGGACAATCCAGGGAAATATAGAGAAGTGATTATTCCCCTTTAATAGGCATTGGTAAAGCCACATCTGGAGTATTGCATCCAATTCTGGGTGCCCCAGTATAGAAAAGATGTGGGTGCATTGGTGAGGGTCCAGTGGAGAGCAACCAAAATGGTTTGGGGGCTGGAATGCATGGCCTACAAGGAGAGGCTGAGGGATTTGGTCTTATTTAGTTTGGAGAAAAGTGAGGAGGGATTTGATAGAAGCTTTCAGCTTCCTGGAGGGGGGCTCTAAAGAGGATGGAGAGAGGCTGTTCTCAGTAGTGACTGATGACAGAACATGGAGCAATGGTCTCAAGTTGCAGTGGGGGAGGGCTAGGTTGGATATTAGGAAGAACTATTTCACTAGGAGGGTGGTGAATCATTGGAATGTGTTACCTAGAGAGGTGGTGGAATCTCTGTCTCTAGAGGTTTTTAAGTCTCATTTTGACAAAGTCCTGGCTGGGATCATTTTAGTTGGGGTTGATCCTGGTTTGAGCAGGGGACTGGACTCGATGACCTCCTGAGATCTCTTCCAGTCCTAGGATTCTATGACTCAACGTTTCTAAATATAGTTATATATAGTCTGAATAAGCTCTGTAGTTCTCTAACAAACTAATATTTTTATTTAGTCTTATGAAATAGAGGATAATTTTCCTTATTTGTGGTGTAAAGAAATTATATATCCTGTCTTGTTTTCCTGTGTGAATGTAAAGCTTTTGTGTTTATATATTTGATGTCCTTCCTGTGAAGTTTGTAACTCCACAGTTTTACTGTGGTAGCATTATGATATATTCTCTTACCTATCCCTTTCCTAATGGTTCCTAACATTCTGTAAACTTTTTTGACTGCCATTGCACATTGAATGGATGTTTTCAGAGAACTATCTACAGTGATTCCAAGATGTGGTAACAGGCAGTGAGGATGTTTTCTAATGTGAATTAGTTTGCATTTGTCATTTAATTTTATCTATGATTTTGTTGCCCAGGCACTGAATTGTATGAAAACCCTTTTTAAATCCTCATAGCTTGCTTTGAACTTAACCATCCTGAGTAATTTTGTAGTGTCTGCAAATTTAGCTATTTCACTGTTTGGTCATTTTTCCAGATGATTTATGGACATGTTAAACAGCCCTGGTCCCAGTGCAGATATTTGGGAGAACTCTACTGTTTACCACTTTCCATTCTGAAAACTAACCATTTATTCCTATCTTTTGTTTTCTATCTTTTAACCAGCTATTTAGCCTAATTTTTTCCAGGGTTGAGAAACAGCTTTTTGTTTGCCCCTATAAAATATCAGTATCCAAGAGCTGCTTTTTACAAACAAGGCTCAACTTTGTTGTAAGTGTCAAGACATCCCTGAGTACATGGCCTCGTTGCAAATTCTTTCTTGAACAGCTTTGAACAAACAAAACCCTTTTTTAGAATAAGTACCTAGAGAATCAAGAGTTTTAAGTGGTTCCTGGTACTGCACTTTACACTACCATGTAACACTCATCTTCTGTTTATAGTGGTGGCTTAACCAGCAAATCCTGGATTGCTTTCCATGGAACCAGTGTTTGGGAGAAGATTTAAAAGAAAAGGCCAAACATAGAGAAGTTGATGTCAGTTTTTCAAATGAGGAACTGTGCTGAGAGCTCATGAAAGCCAGCTGATGGGCAAAACCATAGTAATTTTTTATCATGGGACAGATTTAGTCTTGTCAGCTGTCTAATAATGTCACTTGCAGTGTTTGTCATTATTTTAGAGCTGCCTCTCCCAAGGTCCATCACTTCTGACATTTTTAATGTCCAGCTAGGACTGCACAGCTGCAGCCATAGTATCGTGAGTCCCAGAGTTAATCTGAATATTAGCTGCCCAGTGAGTATTTGGAAGAAATGGCCATGGGCCATCGTGCAAAGGTAAATACAAGGTTTTCTTTGCATTACTGTATCAGTGTTTTCAGGAGTAGGAGAAGCTAGAAGCATCCATCCATTTATTTTGTGCTCACTGGGGTCAGAGGCCAGCAGCACGTTAGAGCTGCAACACTAGTTTCCAGCAGACTAATTTATCTCTATTAGGGCACATTCATTCAGAGGAAAACTCCCAGGGAATCTCACATTTGTCCATTGAAAGTTCTTATTTCAGCTGTTAAATGGTTCTAAGAGCCACAAAAGTGTTTGTAAAGGCCGTTTTCATAGCTTTGGCAACATAATTTCTCAGGTCCTCAGAAACAACAGCTGCTTCCCCATCTCAAAGGCCTGCTTGACTCCACAGACTCTTACTTCTCTCTCTCCCTGGGCCATCAAGAAAAACAGGTTTCTTCCTGGGGATTTTGTATATTGTACATCATTCTATTTTCATCTGCTCTAAAATGCAGCCAGGTATAGTACTGAAGCCACAGTATAGGAAATTCTCTCTTTGGCTTCTTTACCATGTGGCTCTTTGGACTGATAGCTGCAGTTGCTGGTGGTGACATGACTAGCAGTCTCATCACCTCTGTTACATTTGGCATTGGCAGACTCCCTGGTATTTCAGTCCCCAGTACTGCATTTAGCCCATTCAAGTAAACCATGTCCAGTAGCAATGGAGCATTTGTATACTTTGACCTGAGACAGCAGGAATCTTTGACAGGGGAGATATCAGACTACAAAATTACAACTGGCTGCTCCGTGACATGTGTCCACAGGCTGAAGCTTATAGAACCACAGTAGAATAGTTCAATTTCCAGACAGTTTTTATAAATGGAAACAAACTCCCTTACTCCTTTCAAGTACAAAGGAAGTATAGATGCCCACCCCATTTCTCTAGACACCTCTCTTGAAGGATTCTGGCAACCTGCATTCATAAGCATATTACATATTTTTAAGATGCTAAGACTTCAGTTTTCTTACAACAGCCAAAATCCAGGGATTTTAGTTTTAATCTTCTTTGACCCATCCCTAGTGGTTTTAACAAACTGACTTCCCTATATCATCCTTGTGTACTTTTTTTAAACAATACGAATTAATTGTCTGTCCCACAGCTTTTATTTTGCTTCAGCAGTCTGAATGAGAGCTCTGTCCCCAGCACTCCATGGCTGGTCAGTTTGCTTTTGTAAAATCAATGTGCTTTATGTTCCTGGCTTATGAGAGGGTTTGAATTGATTGGTTTTGCTCTCCCTGCTTTCAGAGTATATGTGGTGGGTTGAGGATAAGCATGAGTCACTCTTCTTTGAGTGATCACAAATGTGTGTTCCACTTTGGGGTGAGTTTATGCCATGCACAGTCACTGGAAACTTTAACATCAGTGGCATCCATTGGGGCAGCTCATGTACCCTGTGCTACCAAATGCCATTGCTGACCCTGAGCCCCCTCAGTTCCTTCTTACCACTGTGGTGTTTGCTAGAACTGCTGTTCATGAATTTGTAGATTCTCTCAGTGAACTGTGCTCTTTTTCATGGCAAGTTTGTTTTATTAAGGTTACTGGTATTAAGTTAGAATTGTTCCAAGTTTCAGCTGACTCCTGGTGCCAAAGGATGCCCCTGGCACTGGGCTTCAAGCCCTTCATTTCCAGCAATAAGCCTGTGCCTGAGAGCAACCTGCATTCACGTTGCTTGAAGTGGTGTGGGGAAGCTCCCACTGGAAAGGACTGTCACATTTGCAGAGACTTTAAGCCTCACATGAAGAAAGATTTAAAACCCGGCTAAAGTTTCTGCTCATGGGGGTGGCTTTGACACCTTCATCTGAGACAGATTGTTCACTATGTGCCTTTACATCAGTAACGAGTGAACCTCCTAGCAGACCTGAGTTCCACCACTGCCCACCATTCCCAGTGTCTAAGAAAAGGCGCAGGAAGCAGACTGGGTGAGATCCGTGTCATCAATGTCTGCCAGGCACAGGCTTAAGTATAGAGTGTGATCTGAGCCCAGTCACTCCTCTGGTTTGGTGATACAGAAGACGGTATCATTGACTGAGGAGCAGAGGCAGAGTCTATCATGTCTGGAGTCAGAAGGAGCTCCTTTTATATCTACAGCACTGCACCTGGAAACACATAATATAATAATATATGGAAATACACATCTCACAGAGCTGGAAGTGACTTCAGGAGGTCATTGAATCCAGTCCCCTGCCCCCTTGGGAGGACCAAGAAATCTCCCTGTTTTCTTTTTTTCATTTGCCCCAGATCACTAAATTGCCCCTTCAATGACTGAGCTCACAAACCCAGGTTTAGCAGACCAATGCTCAAACCACATGCAGCTGCCAGGGCCCTTGTGACCCTGCTGTTGGCAATATCACTGTCAGTGCAAGAGCTCACGTTGTTGGGGTTTGGGGACTAGGAGGACTTAAAAGGATTGCTGCAACACTCAGTAGCATGTCAGTTTCATGCAATCTGAGGGCTCACCCTTCAGTATTGTCGTAGGGGAAACCATGACACTCCCTTCGCTGTGGGCTTCTGAATCTCGGCACTGATGGCTGGCACCATCTGGAACCCTGCCTTCATGGTCAGCAGAAAGAGGGTCATCATCCTCCGAGCCACTCTCCTGCCTGATGTTCCTATCCTTCCGTGTATCCTGCCACAAGAGTACCACTGAGGAGTCGGCCAGGCAGCTGCGGTGCGATTATGTGTGTCCAGTGGCCCTTTGGGAATCCACGGAGATTTCTCTCAGTTTCCAGATTGTATTTGAGGTCTGTGAGCTTGGAGAGACATGTGGCTCTTACCCACTGGGCAGCTCAGTTCCAGACTCGAATACTGAGCCTGGTACCAGAGTCTAAGAGACAGCTCCATAGAACCTCCTGATCAAGGGACATAGGAAGAGCATCCACAGCCAGCATTGGCCTCCTCTTGCTTCTCCCTGCCAAAGCAGTCCTGGGGAGGAGGGCGTGTCGCCTCCCCAGATTATGAAAACATGCCTCAGGAATAGTTAAAGAGAATTGCCTTAAGACTGGGCATAAAGATGGAAGGATGAAAGAATTTTCTCACTTCCTGGTTGATATTTTAGCCATTACAGTTTCTGCAAGATGTGTCATACCTCTCAATGAGGCCAAAACAGGTCCAGGTGAGGGGGCTGTGGCAGACACTTGCCTCCCTATTCAAAGGAGGCTGAGTGCAAGTATTATAGATTCACCCAGCATTGTAAGTGTCTTTACTCTCTGTCCGGGGTTGATGCTGGTATCTGCTGCCAAAGAGAGGAGAAAGCAGGTGCAACCCCAAACTCAAAAGATTCAGAGAAGTTAATACATGTTTGGTAGGAACACTTATTCTGTGGGGCAGAGAAGGAAGTTTGTGGTTCAGAATTGCAAACCTGCATGCACTTTTGGACAGGTGTGACTTTACCATATGGGCTCCGTGCTGAAATTTAAAGACATGCTCCCAGAAGAGGCTAGTAAGTGTTCTTCTCAGTAGTGGATGAGGGAGAACCAGTGGAGAGGATCTCTCTGCAAACAGCTTCTGGGTGCTGCTGAGAGGTCCATAGCTTCAGCGGTGTTAATGCACAGGAGCCCCTGACTGCAGTCCTCTGGCTCTCAGGGGCTCCAACAGACTGTGCAGGACCTGCCCTTGGAGGGAGCCTTGCTTTTTTCGGAATGACTTACCTACTTAAACTCTTGTACTCTGAGTGGAGCATCAGTCATCAACAAGTCTCCTCCACTTCACTCTACCTCAAGACAAAGCTTCTAGATGACCCTGTTGTCGTCCTTCAGTCTCAGTACATCTTCTCCACGTTGGCTGAGGTCTTCCTGTATGTGCTTTTTCCTTGTGGGTTCAGTGTGAGAGCCTGATGGACTGTGCTGGATGATGGTTTTCTGAGAGTGTGGCCTAGCCACCTACCCTTTCTTCTCTAGGTTTGAACATAAAATGGTTCTTTGTCCTGCTCTGTTCCAAAACTCCTCACCTGTAACCAAGTCTTGCCATTTTCTGTGAGGGATGTGTACCTCAGGCATCTGTTTATGAACATGCCTCTGCAATTCAAGTTTAATTCAAGTTTGTTTTGGGTTTTTTTTTTCAGAATGAAATGATGCTAGCTTCCATGGATAAAAGGATACAAGGGCAATCCTAATGGCCCTTGGGATGTACACAGTAGCCCCTTTCAGGAAGCACTCTAAGCTTCAGCAGCCCCTCCACTATTATTCAGTGTCTGTTCAACAGGCTCTGCAGAGAAAGAAGAGTACAGGATACAGGCAAATCTATTACCTCTACTGTCCTTCAGTCGTGCTAGCTGCACAGCTGATATCACTAGGACTAATTCTGGGGCAGCTATGCCATCTTGTCTGTGTAGGAGATGAGGCAGAGCACAAGCATGGGAATCATTTGATTTCATACTCTGGGCTGAACCTGCTTCCTGGATGAAAAAACCAACACAGCTGCCATTGAATTACCAGAGGCCAGTGAAAGAAGATGGGAGATTGAGAGCATTATTTGACCAAGCTTGGTTTGTTTGGTTTATGTATTCTTAATTTATTTCTATGGTGATATGGTGCAAACAAACAAAGCATGCTTCCATTGTCTTAAGACATCCAATAAGAGGCAAATGCTGACCTAAGCTGGCATTGGCAGACTTCGACATTTGGGATGTTTTTGGGGAAATTGGAATTTTAATTTTAAGCCTTCTATTTCCAAGTATTACAATGTTCAGGATTTTGCAAAAATGACACATTTTCCAAAAGTTAGTTTTAGGATGAAATTTTGGCTCATTTCATCATTAACTGTAGATGAATTTTTGTCAAAGTAAAAGAAGCACTGAGAGGCACAAAGGCATCCATTAAAAAGTGGAAATGAAATTCTAATGAAGAAAACAGAAAGAAACATAACCTGGCAAGTGAAGTGTAAAAATATAATTAGGAAGACCAAAAAAATGTGAAGAAGAACTAGCGAAGATTCAAAAGTAATCACAATTTTAAGTATGTCAGAAGCAGGAAGTCTGCGGAATAACTAGTGGCGGCACTGATGTTGAAGGCAATAACCTCTTTGCAGAGAAGTTAAATGAATTCTTTGCATTAGTCCTCACAGCTGAGTATCTGAAGGAAATTCCCAAACTTGAGTCATTTTCTGAGGAACTACCCTATACTGATGTGTCATTAAAGGAAGCTTTGGAACAAACTGATAAACTAAACAGTGATGAGTCACCAGGACCAGATGATATTCACCCAACTATGCTGAAGGAACTCAAATGTGAAATTGCAGAATTATGACTGTGGTTTGTAAGATGCCATTTAAATTGGCTTCTGTACCATATGATTGGAGGATAGCTATTGTGATGCCAGTTTTTAAAAAGCATTCCTGAGGTGATCCTGGCACTTACAAGTCAGTAGTTCTGACTTCAGCACCTGGCAAACTGGTTGAAACAATAATAAAGAACATAATTGTAAAACACAGATGAACATGACTTAATGGGGAAAAGTCCACATGGTTGTGACTAGATCCCTGGGGTTGAAACTCCAGACTACAGAGAACAGCTGTGCTTCTCCAGCCTGGGCTGTCTTTCACAATGCTTTGCTTTTTGTGACAAGGTGAGATAACAGAAGACCCATTTGGATTGTTCCCTGGTGTGCTGGTCATGCCACTGACACCCACCTTTTTGTTTGTTGGGGTTCCCAACCACCCTGCCCTGGTAGGCCAGATCTTCTTGTCTCCACCAGCCAAGGCATGCAGGTGGGGTTACCATCCCCCTCCAGAACAATGCAAACACTGACTCACTACAGCTCTGGGAGGATACAGTTTTAAGCACAGCACGCAGAATAATAACCCACAAAAAGAATTAAAACCATTTTTGTCTCCCCTCAATCTTCCCTTTTCCAAACTAAACAAGCCCAATTCTTTCAGCCTTTCTTCATAGGTCACATTCTCTAGACCTTTAATCATTCTTGTCGCTCTTTTCTGGACCCTTTCCAATTTCTCCACATCTTTTTTGAACTGTGGTGCCCAGAAATGGACACAGTACTCCAGATGAGGCCTAACCAGCACAGAGTAGAGCGGGATAATGACTTCTTGTGTCTTGTTCACAACGCACCTGTTAATGCATCCCAGAATCATGTTTGGTTTTTTTACAACAGCATCACACTCTTGACTCATACTTAACTTGTGGTCCACTATAACCCCTGGATCCCTTTCTGCTGTAGTCATTCCTAGACAGTCTCTCCCCATTCTGTATATGTGAAACCGATTGTTCCTTCCTAAGTGGAGCACTTTGCATTTGTCCTTATTAAACTTCATCTTGTTTACCTCAGACCATTTCTCCAATTTATCCAGATCATTTTGAATTATAACCCTATCTTCAAAAGCAGTTGCAACCCCTCCCAGCTTGGTATCATCTGCAAACTTAGTAAGTGTACTTTCTATGCCAATATCTAAATTGTTGATGAAGATATTGAACAGAACCGGTCCTAACACAGACCCCTGCGGAACCGCACTTGTGTTAGCTGGTGGCTGGGTAATGTGCGGTGAAGTACCAACTATGCCCTTGTTACCATCCGAGTCTTAAACTGCAAGAGCAGGGAGCTCGTGGCTGCGAGCAGCCAGGACAGGCTGACGGATTCCCCTGGGTCCTAAACAACCCAGTTTTTTTACTGTGAGAGCTGGGAGCTCCTAGCACTCTCACCTACGGCTAGGCTGTGGTAACCAAACGGTTAAAGTTCTTTTTATTGTGCTGGCTGTGTTGCAGTGACAAAAGGGTAACAGCAGTCGGGCTTAGATCTTAACTAGTTACAAGTTTATTAAGCTACAGTTATAAGCGTGTGGTTACAAAAGGCTATTGTCTACTTCTTATATGCTAGCAAAGTACAGGTGTTAACAGGTTACGTTACAATCCAATACAAAGATATCTGTTACCATCTAACACAATGATATCTTGATACAACAACATCTAGTTACAGAGCTCTAATTCTTTAACTGTGCACAAAAAGAAAGGAGACCTTGCATGGGTGTATCTTACCCTCTCTGCGTCTCTTGATACCAGCGTAGCCAAGCCGGATCGGTCACTCAATTCCACGGAAAGACGAATATGAGGTTGGGCGTCCCCAGTTGCGGACCTCGGGAGGCAATCACCTGACCCGACCAGCAGGTAGTTGGTGGAATGCACTCAGAGTTAGAGTTCTGCTGGGCCCACCTTTTATACCCCTTTTAGGTTACGTATTCTCTTTCTTATCTATGGTGCCAGATCATACTGGTCTGTCTTTTGTGACGCCAGTTTGTTACAAGGGCAATTCTTACTTAATTTGCACTTGTAAGACAGGAGATAAGCAATTTAGGAGTACAGGACATTCTTTTGTGTGGGCGGAGACTTCCTCTTCTGGGATGGCTGTGTGGTCATCATATCCATCAATGCCAGCTGAGCTGATTTCCTGAGGTCCCTCCCCGTTGACAGTTTGGCCTGTTAGCCTTTTATCTGTACTTTCTGTTTCTCAGGGTCATGATGAGCTAGCACATCTGGGCCTCAATGAGAGGCATCAAAGACTGTGCTGTCAGCAGCCGTTTCCGTGCCCTGTGTGCTTGCGAGGCTTCTTGGTGGGGGGGGGCAGCGAGCAAGCTGGCTTGTAAGGGGGAGACTTTGTCTGGCTACAACTTGTTATACTTTTCCAGCAGGATTGAGAACCATTAATAACTACTCTTCGAGTACGATTATCTATCCAGTTTTGCACCCACCTTATAGTAGCACCATCTAAGTTGTATTTGCCTAGTTTATTGATAAGAGTATCATGTGAGACTGTATCAAACGCCTTACTAAAATCTAGATATACCACATCCACCGCTTTTCCCTTATCCACAAGGCTTGTTATCCTGTCAGAGAAAGCTATCAGATTGGTTTGACATGATCTGTTCTTTGCCAATCCATGCTGGCTGTTCCCTATCAGCTATTTCCTTAATTACTTGTTCCATTATCTTTCCTGGCACAGAAGTTAAACTGGTCTGTGTCTCCTGTGTTGTTCTTATTCCCCTTTTTATAGATGGGCACTATGTTTGCTTTTCTCCAGTCTTCTGGAATCTTTCCTGTCTCCCATGATTTTCCAAATACGATAAATAATGGCTCAGATACCTCCTCCATCAGCTCCTTGAGTATTCTAGGATGCATTTCATCAGGCCCTGGTGACTTGCAGACATTTAACTTTCCAAAGTGATTTTTAGCTTGTTCTTTTTTTATTTTATCTTCTAAACCTGCCCCTTTCCCACTAGCATTCCCTACGTTGGGCATTCCTTCTTCAGACTTCTCAGTGAAGACCGAAACAAAGAAGTCATTAAACATCTCTGCCATTTCCAAGTTTCCCGTTATTGTTTCTCCCTCCTCACTGAGCAATGGGCCTCCTCTATCCTTGGTCTTCCTCTTGCTTCTAATGTATTGATAAAACGTCTTCTTGTTTCCCTTTATGCCCATAGCTAATTTGAGCTCATTTTGTGCCTTTGCCTTTCTAATCTTGCTCCTGCATTCCTGTGTTCTTTGCCTATATTCATCCGTCGTAATCTGTCCTAGTTTCCATTTTTATATGATTCTTTTTTTATTTTGAGATCACAGAATCATAGAATCATAGGGCTGGAAGGGACCTCAGGAGGTAATCTAGTCCAGCCCCCTGCTTCAAGCAGGATCAACCCACACGAAGTCATCCCAGCCAGGACCTTGTCCAGCTGGGACTTAAAAACTTCGAGGGATGGAGAATCCACCACCTCTCTAGGCAACGCAGTCCAGTGCTTCACCACCCTCCTGGTGAAGTAGTTTTTCCTAATATCTAACCTACACTTCTCCCTCTTCAACTTCAGACCATTACTCCCTGTTCTGCCATCTGACACCACTGAGAACAGTTTCTCACCCTCCTGTTTAGAGCTCCCCTTCAGGAAGTTGAAGGCTGCTATTAAATCACCCCTCAGTCTTCTCTTCTGTAAACTAAACAAACCCAAATCTCTCAGCCTATCATCGTAGGTCTTGTGCTCCAGCCCCTTAATCATTTTTGTTGCCCTCCACTGAACCTCCTCCAGCAAATCCACATCTTTTTTATATTGGGGGACCCAAAACTGGACCCAGTATTCCAGATGTGGCCTCACCAGTGCTGAATAGAGAGGAACAACTACTTCTCTAGATCTGCTCAAAATGCTTCTCCTAATGCACCCCACTTTGCTGTTAGCCTTCTTGGCTACAAGGGCACACTGTTTACTCATATCCAGCCTTTCATCCACCATAACCCCTAGGTCCCTTTCCACCATACTGCTGCTGAGCCAAGCGGTCCCCAGCCTATAACAATGCTTCGGATTCTTCCCCCCCTGACCCCCGCAGGTACAGGGCTCTACACTTCTCCTTGTTGAACTGCATCAGATTTCTTTTGGCTCAGTCCTCCAATTTATCCAGGTTACTCTGAATTCTCTCTCCACCCTCCAACGTATCTACTTCTCCCCCTAGTTTTGTGTCATCCGCAAACTTGCTGATGGTGCAGTCCAGTCCCTCATCCAGGTCATTAATAAAGATGTTGAATAACACGCCCCAGAACCGAGCCTTGCGGCACTCTGCTTGAAACAGACCGCCATCCAGATATTGAGCCATTGACCACTACCTGTTGGGCCCGACCATCAAGCCAGCTTTCTATCCATCTTATAGTCCAAGGATCCAATCCATATTTCCTTAACTTATGGACAAGAATGTTGTGGGAGACCATATCAAAAGCCTTGCTGAAGTCAAGGTATATCATATCCACTGACTTCCCCATGTCCACAGAGTCTGTTACCTCATCATAGAAGCTAATCAGATTGGTCAGGCAGGACTTGCCCCTGGTGAATCCATGTTGGCTTCTTTGATTGCTTTTCCCTCTTCCAAGTGCTCCAAAATGGATTCCTTGAGGATTCCCTCCATTATTTTCCCAGGGATTGAGGTAAGGCTGACGGGTCTATAGTTCCCTGGATTGTCCTTCTTTCCATTTTTAAAGATGGGCACTACGTTTGCCTTCTTCCAGTCATCCGGTATCTCCCCCAATCTGCAAGAGTCTTCAAGGATAACGGCCTAAGGTTCAGCAATGACCTCTGCCAATTCCCTCAGTACCCTGGGGTGCATTAAATCCAGACCCAAGGACTTGTGCACATCTAGTTTTTCTAGATAGCTTAAAACTTGTTCCTTTCCCACAGATGGCTGCCCTCCACCTTCCCATACTACATTGTCTAGGACTGTCGTGGAAGTTGACTTTGTCCCTGAAGACTGAGGCAAAAAAAACATTGAGTACTTCAGCTTTTCCTACATCATCTGTCACTAAGTTGCCTCCCTCATCCAGTAACAGCCACACAACTTCTCTGATAACCCGTTTATTGTTAACATTCCTGTAGAAAACCTTCTTGTTACTCTTCACATCCCTTGCCAGCTGCAGTTCCAATTGTGCTGGTTAAGCCAAGGTGGTCTTTTGCCATATTTTCTATCTTTCCTATGCAGAAGAATAGCTTGCTTTTGGGCCCTTAATAATGTGCCTTTGAAAAACTGCCAACTTTCCTCCGTTGTTTTTCCCCTCAGTCTTGCATACCAGCTCTCTGAGTTTACCAAAATCTACCTTCCTGAAATCCATTGTCTCTATTTTGCTCTTGTCTCTTCTACCCTTCCTTAAAATTGTGAACTCTGTGATTTCATGATCACTTTCACCAAAGCTGCCTTCCACTTTCAGATTCTCAATCAGTTCCTCCCTATCTGTCAATATCAAATCTAGGATGGCTTCCCCCCATTAGGTTTTTCAGCCTTCTGAAATAAAAAGTTGTCTCCAATGCAGTCCAAGAACTTATTGGGTGGTCTGTGTGTCGCTGTGTTAGTTTCCTAATATATATCTGGATAGTTGAAGTCCGCCATCACCACCAAATCCTGGGCCCTGGATGATTTTGCTAGTTGTTTAAAAAAAGCTCCATCCACCTCTTCCATCTGGGTAGGTGGCCTGTAGTAGATTCCTAACAGGACATCACCCTTGTTTTTTACCCCTTTTAAGTTAATCCAGAGTCTCTCAACACATCTGTTTCTTATGTCCATCTCCACCTCAGTCCAAGTGTGCACATTTTTAATATACAAGGCAACACCTCCTCCCTTTTTCCCCTGTCTATCCTTCCTAAGCAGGCTGTACCCTTCCATACCAACATTCCAATCATGAGTATTATCCCACCAAGTTTTTGTTATGCCAACAATGTCAAAGTTGTATTTATTTATTAGCACTTCCAGTTCTTCCTGCTTATTACTCATACTTCTTACATTTGTATATAGGTGTCTAAGACATTAATTTGATCTTGCCTTCCTGTTTTGCCCTGACCCTCCTTTTTTCTGCCGTTATAGCCCGTGCTCCCTCCCATTTCTGATCCATCTCCCAGGTCTCCATCTTCTGTACTTATCCGTGGACTTTTCTCCCCTGTCCCCGTTGAACCTCGTTTAAAGCCCTCCTCACTAAGTTAGCCAGTCTGTGTCCAAATAGGGTCTTCCCTCTCCTCAAAAGGTGAACGCCATCTCTGCCTAGCAGTGCTTCCTGGAATAGCATCCCCTGGTGGGGGAAGCCAAAGCCTTCCTGGAGACACCATGTGCGCAGCCAGGCATTCAGCCCTCTGTTTTAGCAGTCTGTGTTCCCTCTTACAATGGGACACTCTGACAAGCTGCAAAGCCCTCCAAGCTTGCACTCACACCAGAATCCACAGGCATGGGCCACATCCGTCTGTGTTCAGGAATACTCTGGCCAGCCACTGGATGAACTAACAGTAGAAAGTCTCCAGGCAGCTTGCCACAGCTCTGCATTCTTTCACCCATGGATTGCACCATTTTACCGTATTGAACGGCCTGACCAGTAAAGAGTGTTACCCAGTCTGGCCCTGCCTCATTGTGGAGAGGACAGTGCACAAGACTTTAACAGAGCTAAGATTTTTCCACAAGCACTTCACTCAAACCACCCTGTCCATACGTAAAATATAAATAGATTTATTAGCAGTAGAAACTAGATTTTAAGTGATTACGAGAGAAAACATACAGTCAACGTCAGATTACCTAAGAAATAACCAAAAATCACATTCTAGCTGCGTCTACACGTGCACGCTACTTCGAAGTAGCGGCAGTAACTTCGAAATAGCGCCCGTCACGTCTACACGTGTTGGGCGCTATTTCGAAGTTGAAATCGACGTTAGGCGGCGAGACGTCGAAGTTGCTAACCCCATGAGCGGATGGGAATAGCGCCCTACTTCGACGTTCAACATCGAAGTAGGGACGTGTAGACGATCCGCGTCCCGCAACATCGAAATAGCGGGGTCCTCCATGGCGGCCATCAGCTGGGGGGTTGAGAGATACTCTCTCTCCAGCCCTTGCGGGGCTCTGTGGTCACCGTGGGCAGCAGCCCTTAGCCCAGGGCTTCTGGCTGCTGCTGCTGCAGCTGGGGGTCCGTGCTGCATATACAGGGTCTGCAACTAGTTGTTGGCTCTGTGTATCTTGCACTGTTTAATGAAAGTGTGTCTGGGAGGGGCCCTTTAAGGGAGCGACTTGCTGTTGAGTCCGCCCCGTGACCCTGTCTGCAGCTGTGCCTGGCTCCCTTATTTCGATGTGTGCTACTTTGGCGTGTAGACGTTCCCTCGCTGCGCCTATTTCGATGTTGGGCTGAGCAACGTCGAAGTTGAACATCGACGTTGCTGGCCCTGGAGGACGTGTAGACGTTATTCATCGAAATAGACTATTTCGATGTCGCAACATCGAAATAAGCTATTTCGATGTTGGCTGCACGTGTAGACGTAGCCTCTATGTCTTATGTACTGATCAGAGTTTGAATCAAGCAGTCTCACCTGGGTAGCTCATACCAGCTGGTTGCAGCTCTTGTGTATGCAAACAAGAATCTTCCTTTCTAGATTGGGACCAGCACTTCCACTGGCCAGTCCCTTGGGGGTTTTCAGGTACTGTTGCAAGGGGAGAGAGACCCCCATGGTGATGTCACTTTCCCCTTTTATAGTTTCTCTCATGTGGAGGGAACTTTTTTGTTTCAAGCCAAGAATCACTCACAGTTGATTGAAGAGTACTAGGCTAGCAATAAGATGCAGTCCAGTTTACCATGATCTAGCCACATGTCTTTGAGAGCTTTGATTAGTCCTCGCACCTTTTACATATTTCCTAACTGAAGAGTCCACAGGAAAGATCATCAGACTCCATGGCATTCCCCCAGTGACTTCACATTGAATGTGCTCAGGTTAAAAGTATTAAAGAGAGAGAGAGAAGATGTTTCTTTTTAAGGGCTAATCCTGAAGACTTGGCATGTGCTCTGGGAGTCAGCCTTGGCTCTGTCCTTCAGTATGTCATTACTATCAGTGTTTTGTAGGCCAAATGCTGCACTTTATTAACCCCTGTGCAGCCCTTTAGTTAGCAGGATCTGTAGTTAGGTACACGTTCCATTTGTCCTCTTGGCTTTCGCAACCTTCACTAGTAACAACAGTAGTTTGCCCATCTGTGGCACACCCCGCGTGAACATCTCCAAGTGCTTTCCAGTGGGGAGTGCGCTCATCCTCAGCCTTCCCTGCACCCCTGGAATTATGGATGTTGCCTTTATCATTGTTCCTCAGTCTGGCCTCTGACTCATTTCTGACCCCTCCATCTGGGACTATAATGCTCCCGGCTGCTGACCTCCCTAGCGTCATCACCTTCCTCTCCCTCATCTTCAGCTGCTTCTTTTCTGACCCCTCCATGTACAAGCGCCCAGTGCTGGTTCCCTGGCCTCAGGAAGCTGACCTTTCACCCCATCTCTCTTTGTCTTTCGCCCCTCAGCAACCACAGATGTCCTCTTCTCTAACTCCCTACCTGATCCGCACCAATTTGGCTCACTCAGTCCATTAAAACTGCTCTCACAAGCCCTCCAAAGAGCTGATGCTGACCAAGTCTTGGGGTCTCCAGGGCAACATATGTTCCTGTAGCTTTTGTTATTGTTGCTTAGTACCTTCTCTCTTGGCACTTTTATCTGTGTGACTGCTTTTCTAGAGCCACTTCTGGTGGGTTCAGTTTCTTCACGCTCTATATGGGTCCCGTAAAGACTCTCTCCTTTACGCCTTAACCCAGAATGACATCATCTGTCCTCACTGATTCAACTATTTTTGTGGCAATATGTTGCCTAGTTTTCAGATTACCTATTCATTCTGTTAATTACCTCAGATTTCCCAGTTATCACTTAGACTGACAGGTTCGTGCCCCAAGATCGGGCCCAGTATTATGCAATTTGTTATATAGTAAAACCCATATGGTAAAGTCAGACCTATCCAAAAGTGCATGCTGGTTCTTTTGGTTCTTTCCAAATTGTGTGAGGTTTGAAAGGGAATGCCCCATATGCCCGACAGCATTAACAAATCCTCTGTATTGAAGGTTGCAGCCATGCATGGACCTTAAGCTTTAGCTCACCGCCATCTATCTAAGCTAATTCTGCTTTAGCTCACATACACGATGTGGCCTGCAGCTTCCTTGTGTTATAGCCAAAATATACTTTAATATAAGCCTATAAACCTCTTATTATAAAGAACCAATCCCATAGGAAAATCAGAAATTTATAAAAAAAATGTATGTTTTCTTATAAATGTAATATAGCCAAGCAATCAGGTTAACTGTAGATGTATTTTGTGTACCTTTAAGGTATATCCGTTCATTGCCAGGATGCTTCTGTGGTTGACTCATGCACCAATGGTCAGAACTTCCCCTTAAACTCTGTTTTTGGCTCCCCACATGCTTGGGGTTTTCATTGGTCTGTTTATCTTTGCAAAGTTCATCTGGTCAAAGTTCATAGACTTCAAGCTGTTTGCTTACTTATAGGAAACAGGCCTGTAGGTTTCTTGTATTACTGCTAAATATATGACAAATCAGTACATACAATAAAGGCAGGCTAGCCCAGCTGGCTGCAGGAGCAGAGAATATTACCAAGACAAACTAGCAGATCTGCATAATATGCTCCTCCCTGACTGTACATACGTGCCTGGAGCATGGCAAAAAAGACAGCAGTATTGACAGTGAGCATTTTGTTAACACTTCTTTGAAGGTAACAGAAACAGTCTTTGTTTCTCCTTTCACTGAAAGCAGCTGTTTTGTTTGCAGCACCACCTGCCAGAGAGTGAATGTGCTTCAGCTTCAATGGCTGATCCTCTCTTCGTGATGTTTGCACAGGCAAAGATTTCCAGTGCCTTCATGTCAAAATGTTTCCAAAAAGGAAATCTCAATTCCACTGGGACCAGGTATCCAGCTCAAGGTGGTTCTGCCCAGACTTCATTCTCTTCCTGTGCAGTTTGTGGCCATGCCCTGGAAGTCATAAGAGTTTTGGAGTCTTATTTGCATAGGACAAAATTGCTTAGTAAAGCACCATGGCTTTTTCTGTCCTTTGGCAGTCACTGTGGGGCAGGGGGGGGCAGATATAGCCACACAGCTATTTAATTGCATTAGGCTGTTGCTGTGGTTATGTTAGTGAGCTTACGGTGGTACAATGCACCTGTGATTGGGTTCTACTTCCCTGGGAATCTGTGACACTGTAAAGGGGAGTGGATTTGGTGGGCACACAGAGCCCAGGTATAACCTGGGTTTTGCTTTCTGGAAGTTCTTGAACCACAGCAGCATGTGAAGGACAACCTCTCAAGAATGTGCCATTGTGATGCGCTTGACCAGCGATAGTGGTTACCTGTCTACTGAGTGCCTGTACTCGCCTTTGTGCAGCGTGTAACAGAGTCTGCCATGTTTGATTAAAGAACGTGTTTTGTTTTTCAGAATTTACTCATGGAATTTTTAAGCTGGTCGCTAGAGTCAGAGTTTTCAGTCAGAGTCATGTTTCACATGTACATGTGAGAGATCTCTGGTGTTCCACCAGACCTCAGAATCTGACCCTCTGTACCCAGGAAGTAGTCTGTCCCCCTCAGAGCATCTCACGGTGTTCCCCACTTCTTCTACATTCAGAAGAGCACTGAGTTAACCCCAAAGGATCAAGCACAGAAAAGGAATGGAGATGACGGACAATCTACGGCTGGGTCCACACGTGCCCCTTCCTTTCAAAAGGGGCATGTTAATGAGCAGGTTTGAAATATGCTAATGAGGCGCTGCAATGAATATGCAGCTCCTCATTAGCATAATGGCAGCCGCAGCAATTCGAAAGTGCAGCTTTTCAAATCGCACGCTGCCCGTAGAGACAGGACTTTCCAAAAGGACTGCCCCCAGTTTTTGAAAGCCTTTCTTCCTAGCTGTGATCGGAAGAAGGGTTTTCGAAAACTGGGGGGGGTCCTTTTGGAACATCCCATCTGCACGGGCGGCGCGCGAGTCAAAAAGCCGCACTTTCGAATTGCCGCAGCTACTATTATGCTAATGAGGCACTGCATATTCATTGCATTGCCTCATTAGCATATTTCAAACCTGCTCCTTAACATGCCCCTTCCAAAAGGAAGGGGCACATGTAGACCCATCCTACTTGAACAACAGTTACTTTTTTATAATTTGTGTTACTGTAGCACCTTGGAGTCCTAGTCATGGACCAGAAGCCCATCACATCAGGTGCTGTTTGAAAACAGGACAAAGAGACAATCCTTGCCTAAGAGCTGACTGCCTACTATGAGATGAGAGACACCAGATAGACACAGACAGTTTGGGGAGTGCAGGTGAACAATAAGCCAGTGGTGATCAGCATGACAAGCTGGAGTCTCTGCACAACTGCAGTTGAACCACTGTCATGCTTTTTGTAGGCATCAGGTACTGGAGACTTTTGAGGAAAGAGCTCTGCAGGGGGTTCCTCTCAAATGCATGTGCCGCAGGAAGAAAGCATGAAGGTGCTTGCTTGGAAAGTTTAACAAGTGGTCATTGGAAGGTACCATCCTGTCTAGATTTTCTTGGATAAATTTCAGTTTGGATCTAACTAAATTCCCTCTCCTGTGTACTTAATATGACATTATTCACCTCCTGTGGAAAGCCCTGAGTGAAAGATCTTTGAGAAGTGCAAAATAATACCGAGAGTCATCTGTTCCAAGGCCAAAGGGGACTACTGTTATCATCCAGTCTGATTTTCTGCATGATGCAGGCTATAGGGTTCCCTGGAATTAATTCCTGGAATAGTGTTGCTAGCAGCATGAACAGCAACCAGCCCATTTCATTATTGGTACTGTGGCCAAGGTAACGTTGTTGTGGGACCATGACTTTGATGAGTTTTTGTGCTTACTGCATTTTGAAAACTCTGCCCATAAACCGGCCAAGTGTATGTAATCGGTGTCACACACAGTTAGATAGGTCTGTGTCCCTGAGTGCAGGAATTGGGCCGGGGGGGTGCAGTATCTCTGTGTGAGGTCTTTATGTATCTCTGATGGAAACTGTAGTGAAGGACTTAGGCAGATGCACAGCCAAGAAGGTGGGAGGTGAGCAATATTCTGTTGCACAGAGTGGCAAGGGGTTAGATGAGTGTTTTGTTTTGCCTTCTGTCTCTTTGCAATTTGCAGAGTCGGTGGGAGAGACTGGCTAAAGGAAATTGTCATGTGGAGCCTTGGCAGAGACCCAGAGTAGGGGAGGTGCATGTTGGACGGCACTAGAGATGACCTGTTTCATGGGAGCTGCGGTAAATACTACAACCTACCACATTCTCTTGAACAGCATTTTGCACAGAGAGTGTCCTTTCCAAAATCCTTTACAGAGTGTGTCATACTCAGTCGTGTACATACTTCATAGGGTGACTGCCGAGGAGCTGTCACTCATAAGGAAGGAAAGAAACAGGGAGAAGTTGGAAGGTCAGATCCGAAAGTGAATAGAGAGTTAACGAGCTGGCAAGTAATAAAGAGACTGTTCCAGTTAGCAAGCGCTGCAGAGGAAATGTCTCTTTCGTTGATGCTGTGTGAAGGGGATGAGAGGAGAAATGCAGCCAAGGAAAGTCTGTAAAACAAACCTCTTTTTTCTCCTGGATACTGAAATTAGTGGTGAGTTAGAGCACTTGTCTGAAAGTAGTGGTGGATCTTTTGGGTTTTCTTGAGTCTGTGAGTAGGTGGAGATAGGAGAATCCTGCATACTCTGGGAAGCTGGAAATGGAGAGACTGGGGAAGGGAGCTGCAGTAGTAAAGGAGAGAGGACGCTGAAACCTGGAGGAGTCAAGCAAAGAAGGAATTGAAAAGCATGGGGAAGAGGTCTAGGTCAGGATGGAAGATGCAGCAGAAGTGGAGCTGAGGCTTGGGCATTACATAGGTCAGTTTGTCAAAGCTGAGTGAGGCATAGCTGCAGCTGTAAGTAATTCAGGAAGAGGAGGGCTTCGGAACAGCAGAGGCATATGAGAGGCCTGAGTGGGTAAGAATGGCGGTGCTAGGCTTGGAGATGCTTCTTCTGCACATGAGATACTCTTCTGAGATCAAAGACATTTAGCTGACAAGTTCTAAGATAAGTCCCAAAAGTGTATCAAATGTAGAAACTGAAGGAGGCAGGTACCTGGGATGACACCAATTCACAGATGATGAGGAGGGAAGGTGGACACAAAAGCAGAAGAGTGGAGTCTGTTAGCCACACAGAGGAAAGCCATTCACCTCTCTGTGAGCAGAGTGAGGCCCAGACTGTGCTGCGGTAAATTAGGCTGGGTTATTTCTGTAGCACTATCAGTGCACTGCACAAACCATGCTGGGAGAGCAGAGGGAGACTTGCTTGGAAAGGGAAGGTTGGAGACAGGGTATAAGATTAAGGGCCGTGCTCTGGGGTGGGTTATAGAATCATAGAACACTAGAGCTGGAAGGCAAGTATCAGCGAGGTAGTGATGTTAGTCTGTAGCTGCAAAAACAACAAGATGTCCTGTGGCACCTTATAGACTAACACATTTTTGGAGCATAAGATTTCATGGGCAAAATCTGTTAGTCCAAAAAGTCTGTCAGTCTATAAGGTGCCACAGAACTTCTCGATGTTAGAACTGGAAGGGACCTCGAGAGGTAATCAAGGCCAGTCCCCTTCCTTTATGCAGGATGAAGTATCATCTAGACCACCCTGACAGTTGTCTATCTAACCTGCTTTCAAATATCTCCAGTGATGGAAATTCCACAACCTCCTGAGGCAATTTGTTCCGAGACTTAAATCACCCTGACAGGATTTTTTTCCCAATGTCCAACCTAAATCTCTCTTGCTGCAATTCAAGCCCATTGCTTCTTATCTTATCATCAGAGAATGAGGAGAATATTTTTTCTTTTAGGTACAGAAAAGCCACTATCATGTCCCCTCTCTTTCCTCTCTTTTCTAAACTAAACAGCCCAGTTCTCATGTTCTCTAGACCTTTAGTCATTCTTGTTGCTCTTTTCTGGACCTTCTCCGATTTTTCCACATCTTTCTTGAAATGTGGTGCCCGGAGCAGAACACACTACTCCAATTGAGGACCAATAAGATCAGAGTAGAGCAGAAGAATGATTTCTCATGTTTTGCTCTCAACACTCCTGTTAATGCATCCCAGAATCATGTTTACTTTTCTTGCAACAGTGTTATGCTGTTGACACATATTTAGCTTGTGGTCCACTATGACCCCTAGATGCCTCTCTGCAGTACTCCTTCCTAGACAGTCTTTGCGTGTGTGAAACTGATTGTTCCTTCATAAGTGGAGTACTTTGCATTTGTCCTTATTAAACTTCATCCTCTTTTCCTCAGACCAATTCTCTAGTTTTGCCAGATCGTTTTGAATTATCACCCTATCCTCCAAAGCTGCTCCAACCCCTCTCAGCTTGGTATCATTTGCAAACTTAATAAGCGTACTCTCCATGCCAATATATAAATTGTTGAAGGTATGGAATACAACTGGTCCCAAAACAGACCCCTGCAGACCCACACTTGTTATGACCTTCCAGCATGATCGTGAACTGTTAATAACTACTTTCTGAGAACAGTTATCCATCCAGTTATGCACCCACCTTATAGTAGCACCATTTAAGTTATATTTGCCTATTTTATTGAGAAGGAGATCATGTGAGACCTTGTTAAAGTCTAGGTATACCGCATCCACCGCTACTCTCTTATCCGCAAGACTTGTTATCCTATCAAAGAAATCGATCAGATTGTTTTGACATGATTTGTTTTTCACATATCCATGCTGGCTGTTACACCTTATTTTCTTCTAGACATTTGCAGATTAATTTCTTAAATACTTGCTCCGTTATCGTTCCTGGCACAGAAGTTAAACTGACTGGTCTGTAGTTTCTTGGGTTGTTCTTATTTCCCTTTTTATAGATGGGCACTATATTTACCCATTTTCCAGCCTTCTGGAATCTCTCCTGACTTCCAGAACTTTTCAAAGATGATAGCTAAAGTCTCAGATACCTCTCTATCAGCTCCTTGAGTAATCTAGAATACATTTCATCAGGCCCTGGTAACTTGCAGACATGTAACTTTTCTAAGTAATTTTTAAATTGTTCTCTGTTTATTTTACCTTCTGAACCTACGCCCTTCCCATTTTCATTCACTATGTTAGACATTCCTTCACTAGACTTCTTAAAGACCAAGTGTCTTTCTCACAACACGCCTGTTAATGCATCTCAGAACCGTGTTTGCTTTTGTTTTTGCAACAGTGTCACACTCATATGTAGCTTGTGGCCCACTATGTCTCTGAGTTATGGAGTGACCATGTGTAGATTTCTGAGACAAGGGTCGGGGCAAAGATGTCACTGGCTAAGGCTGACAAAAGAAGGGAGTGCTTCACACCTCATGAGAGGGATGTGCTAGACCAGTGGTGTCCGAAAGAAATTTAAGGGTCATCACCACCTCCCACTCTGAGCCAGGCACTCGCCCTTTCCCGCAAACTGCAGGTGACTCGTCAGAGGCCCCCGCACTGCCAGACGGCCCCCCCGGCCCCATCCCTGCACGAGCCACCTTGCTGCGAGAGGGACACCTTCCCCACAAGCTGCCCCACCACCACCAGAGGCTCCCTTCCCCACCAGCCCCTCCTGCCACTGCCAGAAGTTTCACCCCACCATTCCCCTCTGACTGCTGCCGCTGGAGGCCTTCCCACTGCTGGAGCCGGTGCTGTGTAAGCTTCCTCACAACTGGAGCCACCACCACGCTGCAGGAGGTGGGACAAGTGGTGGGGTGCGTGGGTGGAGGGTGCATCAGGTGTGTGGCTCTGATGAGCTGCTTTGCCATGCCACAGTATCCAGTTCGCCACATGTGGTGAAGAAAGCATATTGGACCCTGTGGTGCTTGACAGTTTGCACTAAAGTCATAGAATTATAGAATCCTAGAATACTAGGACTGGAAGGGACCTCGAGAGACCATCAAGTCCAGCCCCCTGCCCCAATGGCAGGACCAAGTACTGTCTAAACCATCCCTGTTAGACATCTATCTAACCTCTTCTTAAATATCTCCAGCGATGGAGATTCCACAACGTCCCTTGGCAATTTATTCCACTGTTTGACCACCCTGACAGTTAGGAACTTTTTCCTAATGTCCAACCTAAACCTCCTTTGCTGCAGTTTAAGTCCATTGCCCCTTGTTCTATCCTCAGAGGCCAAGAAGAACAAGTTTTCTCCCTCCTCCTTATGACACCCTTTTAGATACCTGAAAACTGCTATCATGTCTTCCCTTAATCTTCTCTTTTCCAACTAAACAATCCCAATTCTTTCAGCCTTTCTTCATAGGTCACATTCTGTAGACCTTTAATCATTCTTGTCGCTCTTTTCTGGACCCTTTCCAGTTTCTCCACATCTTTCTTGAACTGTGATGCCCAAAACTGGACACAATACTCCAGCTGAGGCCTAACCAGCACAGAGTAGAGCGGAAGAATGACTTCTCGTGTCTTGTTCACAACATATCTGTTAATGCATCCCAGAATCATGTTTAGTTTTTTTGCAACAGCATCACACTCTTGACTCATATTTAGCTTGTGGACCACTATAACCCCTGGATCCCTTTCTGCTGTAGTCATTCCTAGACAGTCTCTCCCCATTCTGTATGTGTGATACTGATTGTTCCTTCCCAAGTGGAGCACTTTGCATTTGTCCTTATTAAACTTCATCCTGTTTACCTCAGACCATTTCTCTAATTTATCCAGATCATTTTGATTTATGACCCTATCCTCCAAAGTAGTTGCAGCCCCTCCCAGCTTGGTATCATTTGCAAACATAATAAGCATACTTTCTATGCCAATATCTAAATTATTGATGAAGATATTGAACAGAACTAGTCCTAAAACAGACCCCTGCAGAACCCTACTTGTTATACTTTTCCAGCAGGATTGAGAACCATTAAGAACTACTTTCTGAGTATGATTATCCAGCCAGTTACGCACCCACCTTATAGTAGCCTCATCTAAGTTGTATTTGCCTATTTTTTTATAAGAATATCATGTGAGACCGTATCAAATGCTTTACTAAAGTCTAGGTATACCACATCTACTGCTTCTCCCCTATCCACAAGGCTCATTATCCTATCAAAGTCAGTCAGAAAAAGGCTACTCTGTGGAGGTTTTGTGAAAAATTTTCTTATATCAAATTGTTTCAAACGCAAATCTTTGTGATTTTAGTAAAGCTCATATTTCTACTTGAGGACCAAGCGCAAACCAAGGATGAGCCACCAAGATTAGGCTACTTTTGACGTAGAAGTATAAAACCCAGCTGAACAGTGTTTGGAAGTGCAATGAACCAGATTCTCCTTTATGCTCAGGCCACTTTACGCCATATTACCCAAACAGTGCAACCCTACAGCTGGTGTATCTGGAAATAGGAGAGTCATTTCATGGGGAACATCCCATATGGCACCCTCCCTGTAGCTGGGGAGAGGTATGGATAGGGTCCCTGCACTCTGATTATCCCTGGCTAGCATAACAGCCCCAAAAGTCCGCATTGGCCATAATGTAATCTAGAACATCTTTTAAGCTATTGCAGTGTCTGCTGAGGATCAGACTAGCACCCCGCTTGCTCAGGATTGGGGAAGTGGGAATTTTATGATTAGAAAGTTCTTAGTGTTTAAGTTTAAAATTTTGTGCTTACGTCAAGATTAAGAAATTTCAGATGGGAGATTATTTTCTGATAAAACTATGAGCAATGGAAAATAACAGTTTAGAATGAATGTGCTCAATTTGTCAGTAACTAGACACATCAGCAAGGGTTTTAGGGCCTTGGTGGAGGGATTCAGAGAAGGATGGTAATGAGAGTTGTGGCTGAGAATTTGTCAGGAAATTCAAAGCGGCTCCCACAGCCACTGTGACTCAGGAACTCTGTGTGCAGGTCATTTTTAAAGTGAAATGTGTTGGCTTGTTATTCATGATTGTAGCAGACTCCCTGGTGCTGTGATCTCTTCCAACCTCATAAACTGCAGAGGCCTGGGGCTGGTGTATATTGGGATGGAGACTTCCAAGGAAGGTCAGGAGGAGTACTGGGCATTGATTCAACAGTTGTCTCTTCCCCCAACAGTTCTAGTTCTTATGTTCTAAATCAAGGTGGATCCAGACTGCTGGCATTAAACATTAAAAAGGTCGTAGAGCAGTTTTTAAACTAAGAGGTGGGGGAAAGCCGATTGGTGCGGGGGAGCACCTGGATCGGACGGAGACTTCTCTTACACGAGGCTCCATAGATAGGGATTCCCTAGAAGTTAGTCAGATAGGGAACGTGGGAAATAATATATGGGCAAGATCAGATGTGAAACAATCGCATATAAAAAAATCCAAGGCGTCTGTGAAAGGCGGACATATAAATAGTGGTAGTTTTTTAACGTGCTTTTACACAAATGCTAGGAGTCTGTCTAATAAGATGGGTGAACTGGAGTACCTCATATCAAAGGAGGAAGTTGACATAATAGGCATCTCAGAAACATGGTGGAATGAGGACAATCAGTGGGACACTATCATACCGGGATATAAATTATATCGGAAAGACAGAACAGGTCGTGCGGGTGGCGGAGTGGTACTATATGTGAAGGATAATATAGAATCAACTGAAGCAAAAATCCTAAAGGAATCAAAATGTTCCATAGAATCATTATGGATAACAATTCATTCCTCTAATATGAATATGGCATTAGGAATATATTACCGACCACCTAACCAGGACAGTGATAGTGATGCTGAAATGTTAAGGGAGATTAGAGAGGCTATCAAAATAAAAAACACAGTAATAATAGGAGATTTCAATTATCCCCATATTGATTGGGTGCATGTCACCTCAGGACGGGATTCAGAGATTAAATTTCTTGATGCCTTAAATGACTGCTTTCAAATTTAGCTACGACAGATCAGGAAAGGGATCTTGGAGTTATAGTGGATAGTTCTCTGAAGACATCCACGCAGTGTGCAGCGGCAGTTAGTAAAGCAAATAGGATGTTAGGAATTATTAAAAAAGGGATCGATAATAAGACAAAAGATATCATACTTCCCCTATATAAAACTATGGTACGCCCACATCTTGAGTACTATGTGCAGATGTGGTCTCCTCACCTCAAAAAAGATATATTGGCATTAGAAAAGGTTCAGAAAAGGGCGACTAAGATGATTAGGGGCTTGGAACGGGTCCCATATGGGGAGAGGCTAGAGAGACTGGGACTTTTGAGTTTGGAAAAGAGGCGATTGAGGGGCGATATGATAGAGGTATATAAAATCATGAATGGTGTGGAGAAAGTGAATATAGAAAAATTATTGACCTTTTCCCATAATACAAGAACTAGGGGACACCAAATGAAATTGATGGGTAGTAGGTTCAAAACTAATAAAAGGAAATTTTTCTTCACACAGCACACAGTCAACCTGTGGAACTCCTTGCCCGAGGAGGCTGTGAGGGCCAGGACTCTATTAGGGTTTAAAAAAGAGCTTGATAAATTTTTGCAGGTTAGGTCCATAAATGGCTATTAGCCAGGGGTAAAGTATGGTGCCCTGGCCTTCATAACAAGGGCAGGAGATGGATGGCAGGAGATAAATCACTTGATGATTGTCTTCTGTTCTCCTTCTCTGGGGCACCTGGCATTGGCCACTGTCGGCAGATGGGATGCTGGGCTGGATGGACCTTTGGTCTGACCCAGTATGGCCATTCTTATGTTCTTATGTTCTTATGTAGTTACCTGATGACAAGTACGGTGCACTGTGCTGGTGGAAAGGAACAGTCTGATTCAGCCCAGGCAAAGATGTGGTTAAGAAGGCTTGTGCCACAATTGTACTGCTCGTACTGTGTGCTGCCCAGAGACCAGTGCAGGACATGGGTATAAATTAGAACAATCCTGGGGCTGCTGTAATTTGCAGTAGCCACTCAAGGGCATCTTTTGACCTGTGCCTCACCCCAGAGATGCCTCAACTCCCTATGTTGCTTATGCATTAAAGCTGGAAATAGGAGATGAAACAGTAAGCAGGGGATCTCTCCCATCATGTTTGGGTTGCCGAATATGTCTCTCAGACCTGTAGCACAGTTTCATCTGAGCTCTTGTAGGTGCTCCATAATCCCCTCTGACATTAGCGAAGAAGTATAACCATCCACCCCCTACTTTGCAGTGGCTAAAAGTTCAGCAGAGAGTTGTGGGGAGATTTGGCCAAGGTCACATAAGCTGCGTCTACACGTGCACGCTACTTCGAAGTAGCAGCAGTAACTTCGAAATAGCGCCCGTCACGTCTACACGTGTTGGGCGCTATTTCGAAGTTGAAATCGACGTTAGGCGGCGAGACGTCGAAGTCGCTAACCCCATGAGGGGATGGGAATAGCGCCCTACTTCGACGTTCAACATCGAAGTAGGGACGTGTAGACGATCCGCGTCCCGCAACATCGAAATAGCGGGGTCCTCCATGGCGGCCATCAGCTGGGGGGTTGAGAGATACTCTCTCTCCAGCCCTTGCGGGGCTCTGTGGTCACCGTGGGCAGCAGCCCTTAGCCCAGGGCTTCTGGCTGCTGCTGCTGCAGCTGGGGGTCCGTGCTGCATATACAGGGTCTGCAACTAGTTGTTGGCTCTGTGTATCTTGCACTGTTTAATGAAAGTGTGTCTGGGAGGGGCCCTTTAAGGGAGTGACTTGCTGTTGAGTCCGCCCCGTGACCCTGTCTGCAGCTGTGCCTGGCTCCCTTATTTCGATGTGTGCTACTTTGGCGTGTAGACGTTCCCTCGCTGTGCCTATTTCGATGTTGGGCTGAGCAACGTCGAAGTTGAACATCGACGTTGCCAGCCCTGGAGGACGTGTAGACGTTATTCATCGAAATAGCCTATTTCGATGTCGCAACATCGAAATAAGCTATTTCGAAGTTGGGTGCATGTGTAGACGTAGCCATAGTGAGTCAGCAGCTGAGCTGGGAACAGAAGGAAGGATTCTCCTCTTCTTCATCCCCACCTGTTACCTACTCTAAGCCATAGATTCACTCCCTTTCCTACCTGACAGGGTGTTGGGAGAGTTAATTCCTGCTTCACAACACGTTGAAAATATGAAGAGTTACATTATTAGTGCTGCAAAAACAATAAGAAGTCCTGTGGCACCTTAAAGACTAATAGATATTTTGGAGCATAAGCTTTTGTGGGCAACAACCCGCTTCATGAGATGACATCAGATGTCTCATGCATCTGACAAAGCAGGTCGTTGCCCACAAAAGCTTATGCTCCAAAATATCTGTTAGTCTATAAGGTGCCACAGGACTTCTTGTTGTTTTTGAAGATACAGACTAACTCTCCTACCTCACTGATACTTGTCATTATTAGTGCTTGTTATTTATTTGTAGAGCTTTATTGCTAGGTATCCCTATGTCCTCATTCTACATGCTAGGTGCGCTTAAGGATCTGTGAATTTTTTTTCCTGACTAAATTCAGCCATCCTAAATCTAAACTGACTACATGTCCATTTTTTTCTGGGACAAATTTCAGTTTGCTGGGAGATGCCTCCACACTCCAAGAATTTCTTTCACAACCCTCAAAGTGTCCTGATTTTGTTTGTTTGTTTGTTTGTTAGATGAGTCAGAATTATTCTTTAATAGCTGCAAAATGTTTGTTCAGGGTGACATGTTGCCCTGGTTGGCATTTCCTGTGTTTGTCAGGAACAGACAGACCTGTGGAATGAGTGGTCAGTTTGATGAACAGTGTTTGTAATGAAGAGAGAAAGTCAAAAAAATGCAGACAGAATTACTAGTGCATTGTTTCAGGATAAACTTATTGAGAGAGTAAATTATTGGAAAATACTGCAGCCATATTCCAAAAAGCAGATGCTGCTGTTGATCAGAAGCCAGCACATACTTTAAAAGTTGTAAATGTATGTGTAGCTGTGTCATGACTGTGGGAAACATTGTTTCAAAAGCATTTAATTTTCTCTGCACTGTGTTGCAGTCTCACTTGCTCATAGGAGTCTTTTCTTGTTCCTATGCCTGTTGCATCTGGCAGATGCCTGCTTTTTAGTGGCTGTTAGGTGATTCTTAAACCTGTAAGGTGACTTGAAATCTTTTGTCAGATGCATGGGGGGTGGTCAGAAGTGAGTCTTTGCCCACAAAAGCTTATGCTCCAAAAGATGTTAGTCTGTAAGGTACCACGCGACTTCTTGTTGTTTTTGAAGATACAGACTAACTCAGGTACCTTGCTGATACTTGAAATCTTTTGGGATGAGAATTGTGCTAAAGATAGTTGCTCGTCCTTTTATTCACGTATACAGTAGCCAGATTTTCCTGTGGTTTATGTGGGAAATGTAACTGAGTTTTCTTCTCCCAGTGGGTCCAAGTCCAGAGATTATTAGTAAGTAGTGTCTGTTGGTCCACACCTGCGTAATTGTTTTTCCTCATGCTCTTAACTAAGGGCAAAACAGATGGGGTCTCTACAATTCCTTTCTACTACTGTATTGAGCTGAGTTCTCCTGTATCCACAGCTTCTTTCTTCGACTGTTTCAGCCTGTAAATATAATATACAAAATTGTATTTATTCCTTTACTCTTCTTGTCTGACTGTAAGAACATGGGATGGGGATTTTTGTAACCCCAATCAGACCAACCCTGGAGAGTTCCCTGTGCTTCAGCTTCAGTCAACAAGCAGTGTCCTTCTGAGTACAGGTGTCACGGCCAAAACTTCAGGGTCTAAGGAGATGACTTCTCGTGGGAGTAAGGTGTGCTCTTACTGGGTTAGCAAAAAATCCTCTCCATAGCTGCACTGACAAAGAGATTCCTCCCCATGTCCTTCAAAGAGCTCTTTCCCCTCTTCATAAGAATTTAGCCTGAGTCAGAGGAAAGGGCATGAATGGTACCAGTTCTGAGGTACAAGCTTGATATAATTGGAAATACACATGGAAAGAAATAGTGAGAGAGGCATCAGACACCAATGGGTGCTGAGCCCATGGTTATTGATGATAATAATGGAAATATGCATCTCCTAGAACTAGAAGGGACCTTGGAAGGTCATCTAGTCCAGTTCCCTGCCCTCTTGGCAGGACCAAACACCACCTCTGACATCTATTTGCCCCAATCTCTAAATAGCCTCCTCTAGGATTGAGCTCACAAGCCCAGGTTTAGGGGGCTAATGCTCAAACCACTGAGCTATCCCTCCCTCCTACTGAAAGGCATCCATCCAACACCACTCCTTCTGACATTCAGACAGACTTTGTGCTAAGGTTATCACAGCTCCAGAGGGATCCAACCTCCCTTGTGACCAGGGAAGTTCCAGATCATAGATTCTTCATTGAGTGTCCCCGTGGGTGCTCCACAATAGGTGTCGGGCTCGCCCGGCGCCACAGATCGGAAACTTTCCAGCAGTTTCTCCTGGATCACGCATGCGCCGGTGTGCGCCGCTCCCTTGCGTGTCCCCGGCTGCGTGCACGATCTGGTCCCCGCCAGTTCCTTCTCAGCCGCCATCGTCTGCAGACGGAATCCACTCAGGCTACGGCCAGAGTCAGATTAGCTAGAGTTTTTTTTGTGTAAATTGTTTTTCTTTCCAAAAAAAAAAAAAGGACAAGAGGAAAAGCAAGAGAGTTAAAAATAAATATATATATAGTAAAAAGACAGAGAGGAGCGGAGAAGACACGTGGACGTGAAGGCCAGTAGGCCTCCCGCCACTGCAGGCTGGTGTACGCGAAGGGTAAACAGGCACGAATTCAGTGCTATGTACCCTATTAACAGCACAAAGACTCACCGCGATGTCCTCTTCAAAGTGTGAGTCCTGCCGCGAAGCTATGCCGGCCTCTGATGGGCATAGTGAATGCATTCGGTGCCTGGGGGAATCACACGTTACCCAGAAGTGTTCCCATTGTGCTAAGCTCACAGCCAGGGTCAGGAAAGACAGAGAAATGCAGCTGAAAATGCTCGTTTGATAACGCTCTCCAGCCTGACGTGCCGGAGAGGCCTCAACCAGAGGGACCCCCTGGGCTCCATAAAAGGAAGGTGGCTTCCCTCACCCCTTCAGTGCAGAAACGGAGGAAGCTCTCTCCAGCCCGATCCCTGCCGGCGGTCTCAGCGAGCATGACAGGCGCAGCACATAGCCCCCAGCGGCATACCCAAACAAGCGGCAGCGCAGCAGCGCACGTGGCAGAGGCTGAGCCTCCGATTACCAAACAGCCAGCATGCGCAGCACTCAGAGCGGCGGCCAGGCAAGCGCCAGAACCGGCGGCACTGCCACAGGCGGCACCGACCCCTGCGGCGCCAGTGGTGCAGGGCCAACAGGCACGGAGCCTGCAGGCACCGGATGACGTTATCCGCGCGACACCGCAGCTGAGTGGGCTGAGCGCGGCGCCGACAGCGGGGCCGACATCCCCGGCACAGGAGGGGGCGGTGCCAGCCCTGCAGGGGAGCGGAAAGGTGAGAGCAAAAACCCGGCACCGCAGCCCTTCTCCGGACACGGCTGCAATGCTACTATCAACCAGCCCTCCCCTTATGCTGCACACGCCACCCAGAAGATCTGGGTCTCTACCAACCTATCCAGAGCCTCCTTCTCCGTTCCTCCAACCAGCGTCACCATGGCTTGGGCCACCTTCGCCCTTTCTGGGATTGGATCCCTTGGGCTATGTCTACACGTGCCCCAAACTTCGAAATGGCCATGCAAATGGCCATTTCGAAGTTTACTAATGAAGCGCTGAAATGCATATTCAGCGCTTCATTAGCATGCGGGCGGCAGCGGCGCTTTGAAATTGACGAGCCTTGCCGCCGCGCGGCGCGTCCAGACGGGGCTCCTTTTCGAAAGGACGCCACCTTCTTCGAAGTCCCCATGAGCTCATGGGAATAAGGGGACTTCGAAGTAGGCGGGGCCCTTTCGAAAAGGAGCCCCGTCTGGACGCGCCGCGCGGCGGCAAGGCTCGTCAATTTCGAAGCGCCGCTGCCGCCCGCATGCTAATGAAGCGCTGAATATGCATTTCAGCGCTTCATTAGTAAACTTCAAAATGGCCATTTGCATGGCCATTTCGAAGTTTGGGGCACGTGTAGACACAGCCTTGGAGTACTATCATAAACCAGTTTCACCATTGTCTGAATCATCGCGGAGATCTCGCTCTCCCAGACATCGGGGGTACGCCCCCCGAGAGTGGTCCAGGTCTCCATCCCTGGACCTGTGCCTGTGCTGCCATGGTCGCTCTTACCATGCTGGACACAGACACCCCAGGCATACACCTAGGGGCAGGTCCCCCCCGGCCGCCCAATACCCCTGCGGACACTCTCGGCTGGGGGTGGAAACACAGCTGTCTCAAGGGGAATTAATTTTGGAACCCCAAGACTTTCCTTCGCAAGCCTCTAGCGAGCGGGTGCACCATCGGCCACAAGAACCTGAGAGTTCGAGGGAGGCTTACCCTAGTGGTTCCTCCTCGTCCTCCCCTGACGAGGCTATGGCCCCCAGGGACGTTGCTCCCCCGGACGACCTCAAACAGTTTCAGGAGCTGTTTAAAAGGGTGGCTTTCATGCAAGGCATCCAAACGGCAGAGGTGCAGGAGAAACATCACAAACTCCTGAAAAATCTGAGACCCCCCGGCTTCATCCAAAATCGCTATCCTGCTCGACGAAGCCATCATGGAGTCAGCCACCACCATACGGCAGACCCCGGCCTCCGCTCCAGCTATAAACAAGACAGCGGATAAGAAGTACTTCGTCCCGGCGAAGAGCATGGAGTTCCTCTTCAGTCACCCACAACCAAACTCACTGGTGGTAGAATCGTCTCAGCAGAGATCAAAGACTTCCCAGTACAAATCGGGGGGTTCAGACAAAGATGCCAAGAAGCTAGAGCTGTTTGGCAGAAAGGTATATTCCTCCTCCACCCTGCTATTGAGAATGGCAAATTATGCAGCACATCTAGCGAACCATAATTTTGACAATTACTCCAGGCTTACTTCTCTCATGGATTCACTTCCAGAAGATAAGAAGCCGGTGCTAAAGGCGATTGTGCAAGAGGGCTACATGGCTTCGAGGATGGGAGTCCAGATCGCCCTGGACGTGGCAGACACGGCAGCATGCTCAACGGCTACAGGGCGGTGGCGGTGTTAACAGCCTTTTTCAAGGACATCGTGTTAAAAGACATCTGTAGAGCGGCGACCTGGTCATCCTATGACACCTTCGCCAAGCATTATGCCCTACATCGGGTATTCCAAGAGGATACCCGCCTCTCGACAGCGGTCCTTTCGGGGGCAAGCTGCACATAAACCGATTACCCACCTCCTTACTTGGGTTACTGCTGGGTACTCACCTATTGTGGAGCACCCACGGGGACACTCGATGAAGAAAGAGAAGTTACTCACTGTAGTAACAATGGTTCTTCGAGATGTGTCTCTGTGGGTGCTCCACCACCCGCCCATCCTCCCCGCTTCGGATCTCTGTTTAGTGTTTTTCAGGAGCATCCGAGGCGGTTGGTCAAGGAACTGGCAGGGACCGGATCGCGCACGTTGCCGGGGACGCTCAAGGGAGCGGTGCGTGCCGGCGCATGCGCGATCCAGGAGAAACTGCTGGAAAGTTTCCGATCTGCAGCGCTGGGCGAGCCTGACACCTACTGTGGAGCACCCACGGGGACACATCTCAAAGAACCATCGTTACTACGGTGAGTAACTTCTCTATCCTAGGGCTGGAAGGGACCTCAGGAGGTCATCTACTCCAGCCCCCTGCTTCAAGCAGGTTCAACCCCAACTAAGTCATCCCAGCCAGGACATTGTCCAGCCGGGACTTAAAAACCTCTAGGGATAGAGAATCCACCAACTCTCTAGGCAAGGCATTCCAGTGCTTCACCACCTGCCTGGTGAAGTAGTTTTTCCTAATATCCAACCTACACCTCTCCCTCTTCAACTTCAGACCATTACTCCTTGTTTTGCCATCTGACACCAGTGAGAACAGTTTCTCACCTCCCTCTTTAGAGCTCCCCTTCAGGAAGTTGAAGGTTGCTATTAAATCACCCCTCAGTCTTCTCTTCTGTAAACTAAACCAGCCCAAATCCCTCAGCCTATCCTCATAGGTCTTGTGCTCCAGCCCCTTAATCATTTTTGTTGCCCTCCACTGAACCTGCTTTAGCACATCCACATCCTTTTTATACTGGGGGGCCCAAAACTGGACACAATATTCCAGATGTGGCCTCACAAGTGCCGAATAGAGGGGAACAACCTCTTCTCTAGATCTGCTCGAAATGCTCCTCCTAATGCACCCGAGTATGCTGTTGGCCTTCTTGCTAACGGGCACACTGTTTACTCATATCCAGCCTTTCATCCACCATAACCCCTAGGTCCCCTTCCATTGTACTGCTGCTGAGCCAGTCGCTCCCCAGCCTGTAACAATGCTTGAGATTCTTCCGTCCCAAGTGCAGGACTCTACACTTCTCCTTGTTGAACCACATCAGATTTCTTTTGGCTCAATCCTCCAATTTATCCGGGTCACTCTGGATCCTATCTCTACCCTCCAGTCTATCTGCCTCTCACCCTAGCTCACTGTCATCCACAAACTTGCTGAGGGCTGTGATGGAGTGGGGCGAGTGCATATGTGAGACTCAGGCTGGATGTGGGAGACAAGCAAAGCAGCTCCCAGTGGCTAAGGATGACCCTGGGGCTATAACCTAGGCTGGCAGGTAACACCTCTGCCCTGAACAAAGAGGAGGGAGAAGCCGAGCTGGTTTTTGAATCGGGGGTGGCAGTTAGAGGCTAGGGGGAGAGGGAGCTGGAAGGCAGCCAGCCTGAGGCGGGGGAAAGCTACATCCCAGAGGGCACCCGTCAGGCTCCTCTCCCCAGGATGGTTTGGAATGACTGTGTCTGACTGCTGTACTGACGCTTCTGTGAGAAACTGGGCATCTGTTGCCTAATAAACCTCCTGTTGTACCTGCTGAGTGAGAGTCACTCCTGTCAGCAGATGGGGTGCAGTGCATGGGGACCCCTGAACCCCATCACACTGGTGTCAGAAGTGGGATGCACTGCACCCACGGATGAGCTCCCAGCAGTGGCTGACTAAGCACAAGAGAAGGAAGGAGCCTCACAAGAGCCAGAGGTAGAACAGAGCAATTCCTTCAGCTGCTGCTGGTGACTAGATACCCCAGGAGACAGTGGGAAGATGGATTATACCCGACTCCTGAAGGCAGAGCTAGTGGGTCTATGCAGAGAGAGGGGCCTGACCACGGGGAAGGCGACCAAGGCCCAGCTGATTGCCCAGCTGGAAGAGAATGACCGATCCGGGGGGGCAGAGCCTGTCCCAGCAGGAAGTGGCCGGTCACCCTCGGGAAGCGTTTTGGATTCTCCGACAGGAGAGGGGGCTCGACGCCATCAGACAGACACGGTGCCCACCAGGTCGCGCTCAGCTAGTGGTGGTCCATCGCGGGCAGAGTCCCCCGCCGCAGAGCTGCGACGGCTGGAGCTCGAGGTGAGATTAAACGAACTGGAAGCCCAGGAACGGCAGAGGGAACATGAGCGCCAGGAACGGCAGAGGGAACATGAGTGCCAGGAATGGGAAAGAGAGCGTGAGCATGAGCGCCAGCTACAAGAGAGACAGCGGGAGGAGAGAGAGCGAGAGCGGGAGCATGAGCGGGCCATGGCGGAGGCGAGACGCCAAGAGGCCCCAGCTGCAGTAAGTGGGGAGAGGGCCAGGCGGCTCGGGGTGGCCAGTCACTTGGAGACACGCGTGCTGGCCCAGTGTCAGGACCCAGCGGACATGGACGAGATCCTTACCACCTCTGAGTGAGCCTGTGAGTTGCACGAGGTTCCCCCAGCCGAGTGGCTCCGGCACCTCACCCCCTTGCTGGGCCAGAAGGCCGCAGCGGTGCTCAGCCAGCTGGAGGGGCTGCAGCCTGGGGACTATGAATAGGTCAAACAGGCCCTGCTGCAAAAGTTTGGGCTGACTCCGGAGATGTACAAAAAGAAGTTCCAGGAGGTGCAGAAGAGGCCAGAGGAAACCTATATAGGTGCGGCCTCCCGCCTGAGGCAATACTACCGGAAGTGGGTGAAGTGGGTGTTCGGGATGGGAGCCCAGACCGTAAAGGACCTGGTCGAGCTGGCGGTCCTGGAGCGATTCTACGAGATGTGCTCACCTGACCTGCGGGTGTAGTTCAGGGACCGGAGGCCTGGGGATTAACTCAACGCAGGGAAACTGGCAGATGACTTCACAAATAGCCGGGCCATGTTTGAAAGTGAGCCCCACAAAGACAGGGAGTCCCGCAGAGAGAGGGAGTCCCGGAGAGACCGAGAATCTCAGAGAGACCGGTTCCTGACTGTACGACAGAGAGGACCACCTCTTGGGTGAGCCCAGGAAAGAGGGGCCAGCCACCCACCTCCCAGAGAGCCAAGCAGAGCCTGGACAGAGCAGCCGGCCTGAGGGACACAACAAGACCCGGGCTGTTATCGCTGTGGGCGAAAGGGGCATAGATCAGCCTAGTGCCCCAAGCTCCCAGACAGGTTGAGCAAGCCGGGGAGGTCATGGAGTCAACTGGGTGGAGTCCCAGAAGCCAGAGGGGCTGGCGGCCAAGGCGGGTGGTGCTGACAGTGGGTACTCGGATTGGGCCGAGTCCACCCCACAGACCAGTTGCTCAGGGGGACCAAATGCTCAGAGATCAGTTTACAGAGTGGGGGCGGCAATGCCTCTGAGGAGCAAGTGTCTCACACCCCTTGAGGTAGACGGGAAAAAGGTCATGAGGTTCTGGGACACAGGTGCCGACGTGACGGGGGCCCGACCTGGGGTGGTGGCACCAGGCCACATGATACCCAGTTCCCACCTGACTGTAACAGGAATTGACAGGACCCCTTTCAAGGTGTCCATGGTGAGGGTGCACCTGAAATGGGGGGATAAGGAAGGCCCCAAGGAGGTGGGCGTGCACAGCCATTTGCCGGCGGATGTACTGATGGGGGGTGACCTGGAGAACTGGCCAGGTGAACGCTTTCGTGCCCTGGTCTTGACCCGTAGCCAAAGAAAACAAGGGGTGCATTCCCCAGATTCGGGGATACGTGCCCAGCCAAAGCCACAGAAGCCACAGGGGCCAACCCTGAGAGAAAGGGGGTCCCCAAAAACCAGATCTCACAGGCCAGGGGTGCTGAAGCCAGGCACGGATGGGGAAGTAGCTTCCGCCCCTGCCCCAGCCGAAGAGTTCCAGGCAAAGCAGCAGAGAGACCCCTCCTTGCAGAAGCTGAGGGAACTGGCCAGTCTCAGCCCAGCTTCCCAGCTGGGGGAGGGCTGCAGGGAGAGATTCCTGTGGGAAAAAGTATTCCTGTACCGGGAATGGGTTCCCAGACGCAAAGCGGAGCCATGGAAGGTACAGAGGCAACTGGTGGTTCCCCAAAAGTACCAGTGCAGGTTGCTGTACCTAGCCCATGATATCCAGCTTGCAGGACACCAGGGGATCCAACCGCACCAGGAGATGGTTGTTACAGAACTTTTTTTGGCCAGGGATCTTTGCAGCTGTCCGTCTATATTGCCTGTCCTGCGATCCCTGCCAGAGGGTGGGGAAGAGCCGGGACAAGGGGAAAGCTGCCCTGAGGCCACTGCCCATCATAGAGGAGCCTTTCCAGAAAGCGGCTATAGACATAGTGGGACCCTTCAGCAAGGCAACACGTTCGGGGAAGAAATATATTTTGGTGGTGGTAGATTTTGCCACGCGATACCCAGAAGCAGTGGCTTTGACCTCTGTCGACGCTGACACCGTGGTAGATGCACTGCTGTCCATTTTCAGCAGAGTGGGGTTCCCCAAGGAGGTCCTCACAGATCGGGGTCCGACTTCATGTCGGCCCTGCTGCAAAGTTTGTGGGACAAGTGTGGGGTCCGGCACACCTGGGCCACAGCCTACCACCCGCAGACCAATGGGCTGGTGGAGAGGTTCAATGGGACTCTGAAGCAGATGCTGAGATCCTTCATGAATCAATACCCCCATGACTGGGACAAGTACTTACCCCACCTGCTGTTTGTGTATAGGGAGGTGCCCCAGGAATCTACGGGGTTCTCCCTGTTTGAGCTGCTGTATGGAAGGAGGGTACAGGAACCCTTGGACTTGCTCAGAGAAGAGTGGGAGGGGACGGCCTCTCCTGAACGGGAGTCAGTGGTACAGTATGTACTGACCTTCCGGGAAAAATTCACCGAGCTCATGGGCCTGGCCAGGGAGAACCTCTCCATGGCCCAAAGGAAGCAAAAGGTCTGGTATGACCGTAACACCCAAGCCCGAGCCTATGCCACTGGGGACCAAGTGATGGTCCTTGTACCTGTGCGGTGGAACAAGCTGCAAGTGGCCTGAGATGACCCCTTCAAGGTCGTCAAACAGCTGAATGAGGTGAACTGTGTGGTGGAACTTTCGAACCGGGCCCACAGCCTCCGGGTCTATCATGTGAACATGATGAAACTTTACTGGGACAGGGAGAACTTGGTGCTGGCCATGTGCAGACACTGGGAGGGGCAGGGGGATGATCCCTTGGTGGATTTACTCACAAGGACTGGAGCCGGCTCCTTGCTGGAGTCTATTCCCCTCTCAGACCAGCTGACCCCTGCCCAGCAGACGGAGATCAAGGAGGTGCTGCATTCACACCAACAGCTGTTCTCGGACAGACCCGGACGCACTGACCTGGCTGTCCACCGAATAGAGACAGGCACCCACGCCCCTATCAAGTGTGTGCCATTCAGAGCCACAGGGAAGACGGCTCAGGACATAGAGGGGGAGGTTGAAGACATGCTGGCTCTGGGGGTGATCCAACCCTCCTCCAGCCTCTGGGCCTCTCCCGTGGTGTTTGTCCCTAAAAAAGATGGGTCTGTTCGGTTTTGTGTGGACTATCGCAAGCTTAACGCCATCACTGTGTCGGACGCCTACCCCATGCCCAGGCCTGATGACCTTTTAGACAAGCTGGGGGGAGCCCGTTACCTCACCACCATAGACCTCACCAAGGGGTACTGGCAAGTGCCATTAGACGAAGATGCATGGCTCAAGTCAGCTTTCATCACCCCTGTGGGGCTCTACAAGTTCCTGGTCCTGCCCTTCGGCCTCAACGGGGCACCCACTACCTTCCAGCATCTGGTGGACCAGCTACTGAAAGGGATGGAGAGCTTTGCCTTGGCTTACATGGACAACATTTGCATCTTCAGCCAGACGTGGGAGGACCATGTGTCCCAAGTCAAGCAGGTGCTGGACTGACTTCAGAAGGCCGGGCTGACTATCAAGGCAGGGAGGTGCAAGGTGGGGATGGCTGAGGTGACTTACCTGGGCCACAAGGTGGGCAGCGGCTGCTTAAAGCCAGAGCCAGCTAAAGTGGAGGCTGTCAGAGATTGGCCAACACTTCAGACTAAGAAACAGGTCCAGGCCTTCATTGGGATGGCGGGGTACTACTGGAGGTTTGTGCCCCACTTTAGCTCCATCGCAGCCCCCCTCACGGAGCTGTGTAAAAAGGGAAAGCCTGTCAAGGTGATCTGGACTGAGCAGTGCCAAGAGGCCCTCTGCGCACTGAAGGAGGCTCTGGTCAGGGCCCCAGTGCTGGCAAATCCCGACTTCAACAAACCCTTCCTGGTGTTCACTGATGCCTCAGATGTGGGGCTGGGGGCTGTGCTAATGCAGGTGAACAACAAGGGGGAGAAACACCCTGTCGTGTACCTGAGCAAGAAGCTGCTGCCCCGGGAGCAGAACTACACGGCCATAGAGAAGGAATGTCTGGCCATGGTGTGGGCACTGGGGAAGATGCAGCTGTACCTGTTTGGACGGTGTTTCACCGTGTGCACCAATCACTCACCCTGACCTGGCTGCATCACATGAAAGGGGCCAACGCCAAGCTCCTGCGGTGGAGTCTGCTCCTGCAGGACTACGACATGGAGGTGGTCCATGTCAAGGGTAACAACAACACCATAGCCAATGCCCTGTCAC
Organism: Carettochelys insculpta; assembly: GCF_033958435.1. Classification (NCBI taxonomy): domain Eukaryota; kingdom Metazoa; phylum Chordata; order Testudines; family Carettochelyidae; genus Carettochelys; species Carettochelys insculpta. The sequence goes on along the minus strand of NC_134137.1, from coordinate 381,978,790 downwards.
GCAGGGAGGGCCCCAAACTTCCCCAGGTCACTGGCTAAGTGACCCCGCTCAGTTCAGTCTGGAAGGGGGGAGAGATGTGATGGAGTAGGGGGAGTGCATATGTGAGACTCAGGCTGGATGTGGGAGACAAGCAGAGCAGCTCCCAGTGGCTTAGGATGACCCTGGGGCTCTAACCTAGGCTGGCAGGTAACACCTCTGCCCTGAACAAAGAGGAGGGAGGAGCCGAGCTGGTTTTTGAATTGGGGGTGGCAGTTAGAGGCTAGAGGGAGAGGGAGCTGGAAGGCAGCCAGCCTGAGGCGGGGGAAAGCTACACCCCAGAGGGGCACCCCTCAGGGTCTTCTCCCCAGGATGGGTTGGAAGGACTGTGTCTGACTGCTGTACTGACGCTTCTGTGAGAAACTGGGCATCTGTTGCCTAATAAACCTCCTGTTGTACCTGCTGAGTGAGAGTCACTCCTGCCAGCGGACGGAGTGCAGTGCATGGGGACCCCTGAACCCCATCAGAAGGGTGCAGTCCAGTCCCTCATCCAGATCATTAATAAAGATGTTGAACAACACCAGCCCCAGAACCGAGCCTTGGGGCACTCTGCTTGAAACTGACCGCCATCTAGATATTGATTCATTAGCCGCTACCTGTTGCGCTCGACCATCAAGACAGCTTTCTATCCATCTTATAGTCCGTGGATCCAATCCATACTTCCTCAACTTATGGGCAAGAATTTTGTAGGAGACTGTATCGAAAGCTTTCCTGAAGACAAAGTATATCACCTCCAACAGATCCAAAATCTCTGTCCGCTGTCTCACCCTGTACCATGTGGCCATCTGAAGCCTGCATCTCTGTCACGTCCTTGGCTGCATCTGGATCAGCGAGGGGCTGTGTCACTGCCTGCTGTATAGCCCTGAGTGCCTAAAAATTCTGCTTTGCTGTGATTTTCCTGCCTGCACACTACCAGTCAGCATTGAAGCATGCAGTTTCCTGAGTGTCCATGTGCTACACAGCCCTGGGTTAGTGCTTTGACCCCGGCAGCCTGCCTCCAGTACTTCAGCCCTGCCCTGCTGGAGAGGGAAGGCAGATTCTTCTAGTGAGCAAGCAACAAGCACCAATGATACGGTTTGGCTTAATATACCCTCTCTACACACATACAGGCCTTGTAAATTGTCTGAACACTTATGATGTCTTGTTTCAGAGGAGGTATGCAGTAGACCTGTCAAGTGGTGCTGTTACCCTATACATTAGGATAAACTATGACACCAGCCACACCTTTGAATAGCCACTTTGACATGTAGGGTTTTGCTAGTTTAATGGTCCTGTGTATTATTTTAAGGCATACAATTAGATTTCTTTGAGGATCTTTCTCAAGGATTTGCAACAGTAATCTAAAGGGTAAAACCAAGTCTCATAATAAATGTGTGCACTTGTCACTGAAATGTAATAGAGCTGGTGACATTTCTAATCATCAATATCATCATTCTTCTCTCTCTCAACAGTGTGTGAGTTATCATAGTCTGCACTGCATTGACATGGAGACACTTCTATGAAGGGAATATGTTCAGGAACAGATACCAAAGGCCCCCTTCTAGTACGGGCACAAATAAGGCCTTGCTGTAGCTCAGAAGGGCCATTGGCTTGAAGCATATGGGAAGTAGTTGATCAAGATTAACAGTGGTGATCCAAAATCTGGTTCACCTATAAGCAGCGATATCTAGATTGTTGTCTGCCAACATGCTCTTTTGACACGTTTGTCAGAACTGTCTTCAGCTGGTGAGAGCTTGGTTAGTGACTTATCCTTGTTGATGCCTAGATTGAGGCTCAAGCAGTTCAGCTCTTTGGGGGGCTCCTTTTCCTTTCTGGACATCCAGCACTACTGTGGGATTCCTCACTGCTGAAATTGTGGCTTGTCCATCACTCTCTCTCAGTGTGATGAACAGGCCAGGAGATGGGTGGAGTGGAGCAGGCTGGTGGACTGCTCCAGCTCCCTCTGCCCATATGGAAAGCGTGAAGGGAGGAGTGGTGACTCCTGCTACCACCACTGTGCCAGGCTCCATAATCCCCCCAGATTGTGTTGCTTGGGTGTGGAGGGAGCGAAAGGATGCGGGTGGAGCAGGAACAGATAATGTGGCAGGGAGGGTTGCCCTGTGCCTGGGGCACTGGCAGGAGATTGCCCCATGCCCTGTGTCTGCCTCAGGGTGGACCTGTGTGACTATTCTAGAAAGCACAGATTCTGAAAAGAATTTGGTGTCCTGGGGATAATCAGCAGATCATGCTGCCCCTGTACAACGCTGTGGCCAAAAAGGCTATTGTGATCCTCAGGTGTATAAACAGGAGAATCTCAAGTATGTGTAGGGAGGCTAAATTGTCTCTTTATTTGGCACTCTTGCAACCTGGCTTTTCCATCAAATCAGAGGAGGGCTCACTAAGAGCAAAATATGGGCGCCTTCAAGTTTCTCCACCACTGAGCAGCCAAACTGGAAGCGTTTATCTAGAGGGTATTGCAGAGGCAATATTGTATCTGGTACCAGTAAGTATTTTCATTAATCACTTGAGCAATGGAGTGGAGGGTATGGGTATAAAATTTGTGGGTGGCCTGATGCTGGGAGGGATTACAAGTGCTTGGGAGGATGGAATTCAAATTCAAAATGACCTTGACAGATTGGAGAACTGGTCTAAAATCAACAAGTTGCAATTCAGTAAAGACAAGTGCAAAAATATTACATTGAGGAAGGAAAAATCAAATAAACTACAAAATGGGGAATAAATACATAAGTGGTCATATAGCTGCAAAAGGTCTGGGAGTTATGGCAGAACATCAACTAAATGTGTCCACCATGTTATGCAATTGCTAGAAAGGCTAATTTCATTCTTCTGTTCATTAGCTGAAGTGTCATATGTAAGACGTAAAAGGTAACTGTCCTGCTTTACTCAGCATTGGTGAGGCCTCAGATGAGCACCACCCTTTAGGAGATGTGGACAAATTACAGGGAGTCCGGAGAACAGCAACAAGATGGTAACAAGTTTAGAAATCCTGACTTATGAGGAAAAATTTTAAAAATATACATGTTTAGTCTTGAGAAAAGAAGGCTGAAGGGGTAAACCACATGATAGTCTTCCAAGATGTCGAGGGATGTTATAAAGAGGACTGTGATCAAGTGTCTTTATGTCCACTGAAAGCAGAACAAGAAGCAATGGTCTTAATCTGAAGAAAGAGAGATTTAGGGTAGAAATTAAGAAAACACTTTCTAAGTATAAGGATATTTAAGCTCTGGGGTAGGCTTCCATTAAAAGGTATGCTCTCGTGGAACAGTGCTTAGAGTATCTGGACAAACTGATGAGAAAAGGAGAAGTCAAAGCCCAAAACTTGGGGAGGTCCTCCACTCATAAGTTTAAAAAAAAAGCCAAAAGGAGAACTTCTGTGTCTCCACACTGGCTAACAAGAAGTCAGAAAAGTTGTTCCCTCAGATACTCCAGTTCCTCTGTATCACCATCAGAAGCACTGCCTGTAGGGATACTACTACTGCTACTTAACCCTTGTACTCCACATGGAGCATAGGTCATCTACAAGTCTCCTCCACTTCACTCTGTCTTGGGACAAAACTTATAGCTGGCTCCAGGAATACCCAAGTTGTTGCCTTCAGTCTCAGTAGACCTTCTCCACATTGTCCGAGGTCTTCCTCTTTTGAGTTTTCCTTGCAGGCTCCATGTGAGAGCTTCACGGACTATGCTGGATGTTGGTTTTCTGAGAGTGTGGCCTAGCCACCCCCACTTTCTTCTCTTGATTTGAACGTCAGGTGGTTCTTGTCCTGCTCTGTTCCAAAACTCCTTATTTGTGACCAAGTCTTGCCATTTGATGTGAAGGATGTACCACAGGCATTTGCTTATGAATGTCTGTAGCTTGTGATTTGAAGACATTTTAGTATGTCAGGTCTCGCATCCATACAAGAGCACACTCTTCACATTTATGTTGAAGATCCACAGTTTTGTCTTCGCAGATATTATTTGTGAACTTCATATAGGATGCAGAGTCTTGAATGCAGCTGTTGCTTTCGCTATCCTGGGACTGATATCCTTGTCTGGTTCTCCGCCTATGCCCATAATACTCCCCAACTAGGTGAATTGCTCCACGTCTTCCAGGTCATCCCCTCCCAGTGTGATGGTGGAGTTGTTGGACTGATTGATCCTCATTGCCTTGGTCTTTCCCTTGTTAATGCTCAGTCCAGTCACTGAGGCAGTTTTGTCAAGTGTTGCAACCTTTTCTTCCATTGTTTCATGTCAGTGTGAAAGGAAGGCAACGTCATCAGCAAAAATCAATGTCCTCTGGCTGTTTGAAAAGTGTCTACTGAATGCCTTGTTGAAGGCTATTTGTTGTCCTGTTGATAATCCAGTCTATTGTGATCAAGAACAGGAAAGGTAACAAGAGGCATTCTTGTTGCACTGCCAACACCATGCAGAAGGATCCTGTCAAGGCACCATCATGAACAACTTGGTATGTTGAGGGTTCATATGTAGGGATGGGTAATTATTAAACCAAACTCATCAAACAAAAGGTTCTTCCAAACCCAAAGGACCAGCGATAAACCCAGGTCAATGTACAGCTTAGATCTCACTCAAAATCATGCTGTTGCCAATACTTCAGTATCTAAAATCTAAAGGTTTATTTATAAAAATAAAGAAGGAAAGGATGACAGTTGAAGTTAGTTAAAGAAATCAGATACATACAATTGCAAAGTTCTTGGTTCAAGCAGGTGGTAGTGATAGAACAAACTGCTGGCTCAAGTCAAGTCACTTATTACTTCCAAATCATTGGGAGGACCTCAGTCTTGTTGTTAGAATACTGCCATTGCACAAATCCCTGGTTCAGGGCCTTGAACAGTGGAGAACCTGGAGCAGGAAAGAGGCAAAATGGAGATGTTCCCAGGGCCTTTTTTAATCTTCTGCCCTGTGGCGGGAATCCCATGGCTCTTACTGTGGAGAAGTATGGTAACAAGATGGACTATGGTGTGACATGGGTGAGTCACATGTCTATGCACAGCTTTGCTGGGTGACAGCAGTGGTCATTACTCACATTCCAGATTCGGTGTTCACAGGAGAGTCCAGTCAGTGCAGATGGGTGTATGCTATGGGCCAGTGTCAGCTGAGCATTTCTTGATGAGCCATTCAACTTGAAAAGTCCCTCCAGGACATGCTGGTTAATTATTAAACATTTGAAATCGGATATAGAGCCAATACTCATAACTTCAAAGGCAGAAACGATACAAGCATACAAATATCATAGTCCTAACCAGCAAATTATACGTTTTCCTTAGACATCTCATTTGACAACATTTATACAAGATTTGTTGCAAATGTAGAAGAGTGATTACAACAATGATCTATATGGTCGTATTGTAATCAGATTATGCCACAGCCTTGAAAGCAAGATATGGATTCTCCATTGCTCAAGGTTTTTAAGAACAGGGTGGACAAACACAGGTCAGGGTTGGTCTACGTTTACTTTGTCCTGCCCCTGCACATTTGTGTTTATGTGTGTGTACATGTGTATGTGTACCTGATAGCCTGCAGGATACCTTTCAGCCCTATATCCCTATGATTCTATCCTATGGCAGTGGATGCTGAATGAAGATCTAGAGAGACAGAACGCAGTATAAGGATAAAGTCACTAGTCCTTCTGACACATCCATGGTTCAAAATGCTGGAAGGACACATTGTTTCCTTGCTCGAGGAGAGTCTCACTCGTGTGGAGCAGTAAGAAAACTTTGTCCAAATGGGGAATGAATTAAATCTGCCTCATTATAAAAGCCACTTTTTTGGAGAGGGCTGTTTTTTTTTCTGAAGCCTCCTTCAATGGCTCGTCTCAGAAGTTGCTCCTGAACCTACTGACTGAGAAAGCCCATGCAAAGCTGCAGCTAGTGGCAAGATTAGGTGTCTCAACTTGGAATAAATTAAGTTGTTTAAAGCTCCTAACAGATTGGGGTGGGGTTCTTCCTCTTATTCTCAAACAGTCTTTAGGGAAAGAATCTTTATTAGGAGATTCGGAGGCACTAACCTAACTTGTGTGACTTTTATTTTGCCCAGTAAGTACCTCTTGGTAAAATAGTATGGCTCTTAGATTATTCATAACCTTTCATCAATATGTGGGGCCGTGCTCCCAGTTCAGGGATGGGAGACTTTCCCAGAGGAAGTTGGTACATGAAAAGGACCTCAGCAAGAACCTTGCAAGGAAGTAGCTTTGTGTGGGCACAGGTTACAAATATCAAATCTGGGATTCAAGGTCCTCAAGAGGGTCATGTGAATTAAAGTGCTCAGAGCATGACCCTGAATCAGAAAAAGGAGAATTCCCTAAAAGACAGGGCCAGACTTTTGGCCAGGGCACAGCCCCACATTGAGGTGGGTTCTTGCACTGAGGATTGGGTGCCTAGCCTTGAGACTAGACTCTGATCACGGCTGTGCAGAGAGATCTGAGTGCTCCCCAGCCGGATAAATGGTAACAGTGTGGGCAGGAACTCTGCATTGCTCTCTGGAAACTTTTCAACTGATTGTTTTTATTGCTTCAGTTCCAAGCTGATTATATATTTTATTTAATGTTCACAGTCCTGTTGGAAATTTAGTCTCTGATCCGCTCCTTGCCTCTAAATGGAAAGCAATGCAACCATTTACTAATTAGAGCCAATTAGTGGCAGGCTTCACATTCCGCACCTGGAGAAGGACAGAGGAGTAAGAGAGGCAGAAAACTCAGATATTTAGTAACAGCAACGAAGGGTCCTGTGGCACCTTATAGACTAACAGAAAAGTTTTGAGCATGAGCTTTCGTGAGCACAGACTCACTTCATCAGATGCAGTGATCTGATATCAGACTCACATCTGATGAAGTGAGTCTGTGCTCACGAAAGCTCATGCTCAAAACTTTTCTGTTAGTCTATAAGGTGCCACAGGACCCTTTGTTGCTGTTACAGCTCCAGACGAACACGGCTGCCCCTCCGATATCAGATATTTAGGGCTCACATTCTTACCCATCCCCTCAGAGAGCAATGAGCCCAGCACACAAGCTCATTAGCAGAAGGAGATGGAGAAGAACTGTGTAAACCAGCAGATGAGGAGCAGTCAGCTCAGACGGTGAAATCCAATAGGTGCATCAGGCACGCTGCAAAACTGACACCTGGGGAAGAAGGATGATGCATAGGCCTGTACCAGCTCCCAGTTTATACCTTATTTTCCTACAAACTCCAGTTGACCAGTTGGCCCCCTGAAGGAGTCGGGAAGGGACTTTCCCCACTGCAGTGTGTGCTGGGTTTTTATCATCCCCTTTACCGAAAGCACCGCGGCCGCCCAAGGCTGGAGAGGGGACAATGGGTAAAGGGGGCAGGGCTGTTAGGCGGCACCGAGCACCCTCTCTCAGGCACATGGCTGGCCAGTTCTTGCTCACACACTTGGGATGTGACTGACTGTCGTAACTGGGGTTGGGAAGGAATTTTCCCCAGGTCCAACTGACTGTGATCCTGGGAGTTTTCACTCTTCTGTGCAATGTGGGTGAGGGTCACATACCAGGTTTATCGTGGTGCTTCTTCCTTAATCATTCCTCTGCCATGGCGATGGTCTCTAGCTCTGGTGCACTCCTGGCCTCGCTGTTCTCCTTCTGAGGTGTGCCCACTCTTCTGTGTGCTGCACTGCATTGGTCTCTTTTTCATTTGGCTGCGGTGGGTGGGTGCTGGCTGGTGGTGACAGCCCATGATGCGTGGAGGTGTCACACGAGAGTAGTGGGCATATCCAGGCTGACTGTGATTGACTGACCAGTCCTGGAGCCTCTCCTAGTCAGCCACAATCTCTGGAGGCAGTTGGGCAATTCCCAGGGGAGGGTCCCTGACTGCCTCAGCCTCGTGCTGCCCCTGGAAGCAATCAGCACACCCCGCCAGATCCAGGGGAGCATGCGGGGTGGGTCTCCAGGAGCTGATCCTGCCTGCAAGCGCTGCCCCAGAGCTCCCAGTGGTCAGGAACAGGGAATTGTAGCTAATGGGTGCTGCAGGGGCAATGCCTGCAAAGAGGGGCAGCACATGGAGCCACATACCCTCCCCTGGGGTACACGGGTGCACTGGCCCCTCCAGAGAGCAGTGTGGAGCCTGGGGAGGCAGGGAGTCTGCCTTATGCCTGCTGCACTGCTTACTGGGAGCTGCAAGAGGTAATTGCCATCCAGGAACCTATACCCCAATCCCCCTTCTGGAGCAGCACCCCAGACTGCCTCCTGCATCCCAAGCTTCTGCTCAGACCTTCCCCTGGGCTGGCTGAAAAGAGACAAATGCTGTGCTTGAAAGACACTGACAAAAATATTACTGGGTTTAGCTGTAGGAGGCCAAAGTCTGTGGCCAGGAACAGCTGCAGTGGAAAGCTCCGGCTTCAGGGTGTAGATTTGCTCATGAGCCCCTCCTAGAATCCCCTCTGACATGCCAACACTGTGCCACAGTCCAAAGACCCCTCCTACATCCAGACTCCCTCCCAGAGCTTGCAACCGATACTCTCTGCTGTACCCCAACTCACTACCCTAGGCTCAGCCTGGAGCATCCTCCCACACTGTGAACCCCTTGGCCCCTAGCTTTGAGCCTACACTGCCTCCCAAACCCCAGCCCCTTTCCCCAGCTTGGTGAAAGTGAGGGAGGGTGTGAGAATGCAAGTAACGGGGGCAGGGCAGAATAGAGGGAGTGGGGTGGGGGTTTTGGGAAGGGACAGGATCTCAGGGAAGGTGCAGGTTAGATCCTGGTTTGCACTTAAATTTAAAAAGTCATCTTGGGCATTAAAAGTTTGGAGAACACTGTACTAACGGATCTGATGGGGCCTTCTGGCCATACGCTCTATGACTGTATAGGCCTCACTGGGTGACATGGAGAAGGGGAACAGTTACAGGACTTTTTATTTACTTATTATCACATACTCATGGGCTTCTTGTGGGCACCACAGTATAACAATTTCTCAGTCTGTGTGGCAGAGTACTAAATGTTCCAAGTACTTATGGTTCTTTTGCCTCATCCCTGCCTCTTGGGAGACACTTCTACAACTCAATTAATCGGGTTAGCTCTTTTATCTTACCAACATCAGTTTCATTTCATTTGTCTTCATTGCACAACTAGCAGAATCGTCAGTATTCCATCTGCCTCATTGGGTTCACATGCCTCCCAGACCTCTAAACTCTGGTCACACCCCCTGCCATGAGCTGTCACATTGCTAAATTACGTATGCCAGTTCCTTTTAATCTTTATTCATCACTCAGACATACCAGATCCCCTAATTAGTGTTACTCCTGTTTGAGTATGGTCTTTCAAGAGTATGGTCTTTCACCCAGTTGTGCACCCACCTTATAATAATTTAAGGCAGACTGCATTTCCCTATATTGACTAAAATCATAATGTATCATACATATTGCTTCCTGCCGTCCATTAGGCCAGTAACAGCGTCAGAGAAGGAAATGAGGTGGACTTGACATGACTTTTCTTGCAAGTCCATGCAGGCTTTCTGCTATTAGCGATTAGTGCCAAAAGTCGATTGTTTAATGATTTGTTTCTGTATTATTTCACATATGGAAGTTAGGCTGATTGGAGTATAATTTGCCAGTCCCCTTTGCTTGCTTTTTAACTGTAGACAATATATTTACTCTTCTCCAGGCCTCTGGCCCCTCATCCATCCACTGTGATTCCATGAAGATAATTGTTAATAGCTTGGAGATTGCTTCTACTAGGTTTAGTACCCTAAGATGAATTTCATCAGGTCTTGCTTTGATGAATATATCTCACTAATCCTAAATAGGGCACCTCCCCAGGTACGCCCAGTTTTTTCCAGGCACCTAAGCAGCAGATCAGGACTTCCTCTGCTCCCCTGAGCTTTCCTGGCTCACCAGCCTTTTGGGGGGATGTATGAGTTTGATTTACCTGGCTAGGAGTTAATTTGTTACCCACACACACTGTAGTGTGCCCACAGGACTGAAAAGGACCTCAAGAGGTCATCTGCTCCTGTCACCTGCACTCATGGCAGGACTAAGTATTATCTAGACCATCCCTGACAGGTGTTTGATTAACATGTTCTTAATTATTCCAGTGACAGAGATTCCACAGCCTACCTAGCCTATTAAATCCAGTGGTTAACCACTCTGACAGATAAGGAAATTTTCCAAATGTCCAGCCTAAATCTCCCTTGTTGCAATTTGCTTCTTGTCCTTCCCTCAGAGGTTGAGAAGAACAAGTTTTCTCCCTCTTCCTTGTAGCACAATTTTACCTACGTGGGCTTACGGCATCACACTGTTCATTTAGGCACCTAACCCTTCGCGGTCTTGGGCTCAGGGCATAAGGCACCTAATTTTATCCCTCAGTAGGATCCAGGCTCTACTGCCTTGTAGTCTCATGGCTCTACCCCTCTGTGGGCTTGGGGTATAACATGCATTCCCTAAAGGCTTGTCAGGTCTCTCACCATTGAGAGAGTCTTATGTGGTAACATTCTTAACCTCTATTTATTACTAATCACCAAAACAGAATGCACACACTAAACCTACAATGCTCACCATACCAAATTTTCCTGGTGTCTAGCCAACATCGGGTTATCTGGGCACTCCAGGTTCTTCATGGTGTGATTGACAGGGTGTTGATCTTGAGCTATATTCTGGAGTTGCTTCCAAAGAATTTCCTCTTGGATACCAGTTTATGCTGTGAAACTTGTGTTTTGCTTCGCTATATCTTTGGCAATCGTATTAAACTATGGCTGTCAATCACAGTTAACTCAAACAATTAATTTAAAAAATTAATCACAATTTAAAAATTAATGGGGATTAATTTCAGTTTTAATCACACTTAAAGATAGCATACTAATTGAAATGTATTAAATATTTTTAAAGTTTTTATATTTTCAAATATATTTACTTAAATTACAACATGGAATACAAAGTATACAATGACTGCTTTATATTATTTTTCACTGCAATATTTTCACTGTAAAGTGGGGAAAAAAGTATTTTTCAGTTCACCTCATATAAGTATATTTGTGTATTGTCTTTATTATGAAAATGTAACTTACAAATACAGATTTTTTTTGTTATATAACTGTACTCAAAAACAAAAAAAATGTAAAACTTGAGAGCAAATAAGTCCTTTCAGTCTTACTCCCTCTTCAGACAACTGCTATCAAGTTTGTGCACATTTATGGAAGATAATGCTTGGCACTTCTTATTTACAATGTTACTGAAAGTGAGAACAGGTGTTTGCCTGGCACTGTTCAGCCAGCATTGCAAGGAGGTCCCTCTTCCAAGTGTTCCTCTTACAAAGGATACAGTCTCCCTCCCTTATGAGATTATTTTCTGTTCTTGAATGCCAAAAGAGGGCTATGACCACTGCATTTTTTTTCAGGCCCTCTTTTTATACCATCACAGAAAATCCAGTCCCTGGTCATGCTCATTCTTACCTCATTTGGTGTTGCTACCCAGGGGGGTGGAGAAGAATTAAAATGCTCTTGTGGAATTTCTTTGATCATGGGATTCTATTTCAGGAACAGGGATTGCTAGGAAGAGATGGGATCCACCTAACAAAGAAAGGAAAGAGCATGTTTATGGGCAGGCTTGTAAACGTAGTGAGGAAGGGTTTTATCTCGGTTCTTTGGAGGATGGTGACACAAAGCCTGAGGTAGGTGGAGACGGAAGAAGGAACAGCAGAGGAGGACCCCTGATCAGAAGGAGAAAGTAGACTAATCAGCTAATTACCTAAGGTGTTTCTATACAAATGCAGCCTGGGAAACAAACAGGAAGAATTAGATGCCAGTGCGCAGTCAAAGAAGTATGAGGTGATTGGAATAATGGAGACTTGGTGGGACGATTTGCATAACTGGAACACGGTCGTGGAAGGTTATAAACTGTTTGGGAAGGACAGACAGGGGAGAAAAGGAGGAGGACTTGCGATGTATGTAAGGGAGCAGTATGATTGCTCAGCGCTCCAGTATAAGGAGGGTGGAAAGCCCGTTGAGGGTCTTTAGGTTAAGCTTAGAGGCGGAAGCAGCAGAGATGATGTGTAGTTGGTGTCTGCTATAGACCGCCAGATCAGGTAGATGAAGATTTCTTTAGACACTTAAGAGAAGCTTCCAAGTCACAAACCCTGGTTCTCATGGGAGACTTAAATCACACAGACATTTGTTGGGAGACCAATACAGCAGCACACAGACAATCTAGGAAGTTTTTGGAGAATGTTGGAGATAACTTCCTGGTGCAAGTGCTGAAGGAACTGACCAGGGGCCGTGTGCAGCTAGACCTGCTGCTCACAAACAGAGGAGAACTAGAAGTGGGTGGCAACCTGGGCTGCAGCAATTATGAGATGGTAGATTTCAAGAACCTGACAAAAAGGAGAAAGGTGAGCAGTAAAATACAGACCCCTGATTTCGGAAAAGCAGATTTTGGCTCCCTGAGAGAACTGATGGGCAGGATCCCCTGAGAAACTAATATGAAGGGGAAAGGAGTTCAGCAGAACTGGCAGTATTTTAAAGAAGTCTTATTGAAGGCACAGGACCAAACCATCCTGATGTACAGTAAGAAAAGCAAATATGGTAGGCAACCAACTTGGCTTACCAGGGAAATCCTTGGAGAGCTTAAACTCAAAAGGGATGTGTATAAGAAGTGGAAACTTGGACAGATGACTGAGGAGTATAAATGTATGGCTGGAGAATGCCAGGGATTAATCAGAAAAGCAAAAGAACAATTGGAACTGCAGCTAGCAAGGAATGTGAAGGGTAGCAAGGAATGTGAAGGGTAACAAGAAATGTTTCTACAGTCATGTTAATAATAAGAGAGTTATTAGGGAAGGTGTGGGGCCGTTACTGGATGAGGGAGGCAACCTGGTGACAGACAATGTGGGAAAAGCTAAAGTACTCAATGTTTTTTTTTGCCCCAGTCTTCATGAACAAGGTCAGCTCCCAGATTATGGCACTAGGCATTGCTGCATGGGAGGTAGGTGGGCAGCCCTCAGTGGGTAAAGAACAGGTTAAGAGATATTTAGAAAAGCTAGACGCACACAAATCCATGGGTCCAGATTTAATGCCTCCAAGGAGACTGAGGGAACTGGCAAATGGCATTGCTGAGACTTTGGCTATCATCTTTGAGAACTCATGGAGGCTGGGAGAAGTCCCAGATGTTTGGAAAAAGGCAAATATAGTGCCCATCTTTAAAAAAGGAAAGAAGTACAATCCAGGGAACTATAGGCTGGTCAGCCTTACCTCAGTCCCTGGAAAAAATCATGGAGGGGATCCTCAAGGATTCCATTTTGAAGCACTTGGAGGAGGCGGAAGTGATCAAGAGCAGCCAACATGGGTTCACCAAAGGCAAGTCCTGCCTGACTAATGTGATTAGCTTCTATGATGGGGTAACTGGCTCTGTGGACGTGGGAAAGTCAATGGATGTGATAGACCTTGATTGTAGCAAAGCTTCTGATGCAGTCTCCCATAACATTCTTACCCATAAGTTAAGGAAGTATGGATTGGACACATGGACTGGTAGGTGGATAGAAAGCTGGCTTGATAGTTGGGCCCAATGACTAGTGGTAAGTGGCACAATGTCTGGTTGGTGGTCAGTTTCAAGTGGAGTGCCCAAAGGATCAGTTCTATGGCTGGTATTGTTCAACATCTTCATTAATGACCTGGATGGGGTGATGGATTGCACCCTCAGCAAATTTATGGCTGACACTAATCTAGAGGGAGAGTAGATATGTTGGAGGGAAGGGATAGGGTCCAGAGTGACCTAAATAAGTTGGAGGATTGGGCCAAAAGAAATCTGATGAAGTTCAGCAAGGACAAGTACAGAGTCCTGCACTTGGGATGGAATAATCCCAAACTTTGTTACAGGCTGGGGACTGATTGGCTAAGTAGCAGTGCAACAGAAAAAGACCTGGGGATTACTGTGGATGAGAGGCTGAACATGAGTCAACAGTGTGCCCTTGTAGCCAAGAAGGCTAACAGCATATTGGAGTGCATTAGGAGAAGCATTTCCAGCAGATCTAGAGACGTTATTATTCCCCTCACCTTGCAAACTGCTCTTCTCTGCACAGCACAAGCTCAGGTACCTAGGCAGCTGATCAAGCTGCAGACAGACAGACATTCACCCACCAGCTCACCACACAGCCCCCCAAATCCCACACTCACCCAAGCTCCTCTAGGACACTTTGCCCAGAGGCAAACTCCCTTCCCTGTTAGTTTGCAAGGTGTGAATTGGGAGAGTTCCCTGCCAGGTGAGCCTTCAAGGGCTGATTAGACTGGAGGCAAGACTTTGAGCCATGCCTGATCAGCTGGGAGCTCTCCCTATAAGAAGGGAGCTCCCAGTGAACAAGGGGTGAGCAGTGAACAGGGGGCAGCAGCTAACAGGGAAGGGAGTTTGCCTCTGGGCAAAGTGTCCTAGAGGAGCTTGGGTGAGTGTGGGATTTGGGGGGCTGTGTGGTGAGCTGGTGGTTGAAAGTCTGTCTGTCTGCAGCTCGATCAGCTGCCTAGGTACCTGAGCTTGTGCTGTGCAGAGAAGAGCAGTTTGCAAGGTGTGAATTGGGGGAGTTCCCTGCCAGGTGAGCCTTCAAGGGCTGATTAGACTGGAGGCAAGGCTTTGAGCCAGGCCTGACCAGCTGGGAGCTCTCCCTATAAGAAGGGAGCTCTCAGAGAACAAGGTGAGCAGTGAACAGGGGGCAGCAGCTAACAGGGAAGGGAGTTTGCCTCTGGGAGTTCGCCGAGGGAGGAGCCCCATGTTTGTTGTCCTTTTCAGGTATGGTATTCCACCTGTGCCCTGCAAGGCAGCACTATCAGGAAAAGGAGTCTCTGAAGAGAAGAGCCTGAAGAGCGATGGGGAAAGGTGGACCTGGGGGCGCTCAGAGCAGCTGAGGGGAAAGGGGCCAGTGCAGTGAGGAGGGCGGACATGGGAGCAGATGGGGGTAGTGGGTTGGGGAGGGGCCTATGGTGATGGTAGCTGGGGGGAGGGGCGGTGAAAGGTGGGGAGGAGGGTCCTGGGGATATGAGGTCATTGCTCTGCAGGGAGCTATGGTGACTCGTGGTAACAGGGAGGCATGAAGTAGTTGGATCCTTAACTACATTCGCCACACCCCACTGCCTTGTGGGTTATCCTGGGAAGGAGAGAGGCTAAGGGAGTAAACCCTGACAGAAAATCCGGAGTGGAGTCTGAAAGCGGTTCGGTGTCAACTTCTGGCACTGTCCTGGCAACTCCTGCAGCTGAGCTGGTACCAGACGTGGAGGTTATCCTCTCCTTTGGACTATATCAGTAAAGCCGAGAGGGGGACACTGGTGTCTGGGCAGCCCAGAGTCTCCATAATAAGTGCCCAGGCTCGTGCCTGGATAGGTACTCTGGCATCACTGAACAGCGTTGCATCAACACAGGAGGCAACAGATACCGATTATAAGCTCTTGCTCGATTGGCATAGAGAACGAGCGCCAGGCATTGCCTTCGACAGTGGGAGAGATCCTCGCATCTCACTGGACAGTCACTGCCTGCCTCAAGCTGGGCAGCCCCCAGCCAATAGGGTACTGTCCTGCCACAGTTCACCTGCCTCGCTGGGTGCGTGAGGCTTAAGGTTCCTGAATCTGACAAGTGACTGAAATTTGGGCACCAGGCAAACCAATAAGAAAATCAGCAAGAAATGAGAAACACTGACAATTTAAGCTTCCTTGCTGGAATGTGCGGACCATGCTGACCGGCTTGACTGAAGATCTTCAGGCCATCAGTGACACCCGCAAGACCGCTGTCATCAACGAGGAACTGAAGAGGCTCAGAGTTGATATCGCTGCACTGCAAGAGACGCGACTCGCAGATTTGGGATCTCTAAAGGAGAAGGACTACACCTTTTTCTGGCAGGGTAAAGCTCAAGAAGAACCCAGAGAGCATGGTGTTGGCTTTGCTGTCAGAAACACCCTTCTACAAATGGTTGATTTAGTCATGGGCGGATCAGAAAGACTTCTTCGGATCACGCTTCAAACTTGCGCCGGTCCTGTCCACCTGACCAGCGCTTATGTTCCAACCCTGTATGCCACACCAGAAGTAAAAGACAAGTTCTATGACATGCTTAGTGCTGCTGTAGCGCAAATACCTGCTCGTGAACAACTGTACATCTTGGGTGACTTCAATGCAAGAGTTGGAGCTGATTGGGCCTCATGGCTTTCCAGCTTAGGACACTTCGGTGTGGGAAAAATGAATGACAATGGACAGCGTCTCCTTGAACTGTGCACGTACCACAATCTGTGCATCACAAACACGTTCTTCCAAATGAAGCCACAGCACAGAGTGTCGTGGAGACACCCACGCTCGAAGCACTGGCATCAACCAGATGTGGTCATCGCTAGGCGTAATAACCACAAAAAGTCCTTCTGACACGCAGCTATCATAGTGCTGACTGTGATACAGATCACTCGCTAGTTTGCTCCAAGCTCAATCTGAGACCCAAGAAGCTGCACCGCTCTAAACCTGCTGGAAGGCCCCGCATTAACGCCAGAAAGACGGCAAACTTGGAGAAAGCTGAAAAGTTCAGAGAGACCCTCCAGGAAAATCTGCACAGCGGCCCTGGGGGTGCTGATGCGACATCCAAATGGCAACATCTGAGGGATACAGTTTACAACATGGCCTTGTCAGTGTTTGGAAGAGGAGCTAGAAACACGAACAACTGGTTCGACGCTAACTCCGATCAGATGATTCCAGTCATTGAAAAGAAGCGCGCTGCACTCCTGGGGTACAAACGCTCACCAAGCCAGAGCACCCAGCAAGCACTTAGAGAGGCCAGAAGAACAGTACAGCAGACAGCCAGACGCTGTACCAACAACCACTGGCTCCAGCTATGCAGCAGCATTCAGACCTGTGCCGACTTTGGTAATCTCAGAGGAATGTACGAGGGTATGAAGAAGGCATTAGGACCCACCCAGTACAAGATGGCACCTCTGAAATCCAAATCTGGTGAAGTCACTGCTGACAAAGCCAAACAGATGGAGCGCTGGGTTGAGCACTACTCCGAGCTGTACTCACGCAAGAACATTGTGGTTGACGCAGCCCTCGATGCCATCGAGCTCCTACCAGTAATGGACAAACTGGATCAAGAACCGACTGTGGATGAACTGAAGAGAGCCATCGACAGCATTGCAGCAGGAGAGGCCCCTGGTCAGGATGGTATACCACCAGAGGTAATCAAATGTGCCACGGACACACTCCTGGAACCCCTACATGAGCTACTGTGCCTGTGCTGGAAAGAGGGTGATGTTCCACAGGATATGCACGACGCTAACATTGTAACGTTGTATAAGAACAAAGGAGACAGAAGCGACTGGAACAACTACCGTGGAATCTCCCTCCTAAGCGTCACTGGTAAACTGTTCGCTCGTGTCATCCTTGGCAGACTGCAGAAGATTTCTGAGAGGATGTACCCCGAATCGCAGTGCGGATTCCGCTCAGAGAGGTCTACCGTTGACATGGTCTTCTCTCTAAGGCAGCTGCAGGAGAAGTGCAGGGAGCAGAGAAAGCCACTCTACATAGCCTTCATCAGCCTGACCAAGGCCTTTGACTTGGTCAGCAGGGATGGTCTGTTCAAACTGCTCCACAAGATAGGCTGTCCTCCACGGTTACTCAAGATGATCCAGTCGTTCCACGAAGACATGAGAGGAACCGTCCAATATGACGGCGCATTATCGGATGCTTTCAGAATCAGGAGCGGCGTCAAACAAGGATGCGTGCTTGCTCCGACATTGTTCGGGATCTTCTTCGCACTCCTCCTGAAACATGCCTTTGGATCTTCAACAGAGGGCATCTTGCTGCACACAAGATCTGATGGGAAACTGTTTAACCTTGCAAGGCTGAAAGCTAAGTCTAAGGTGCAAGAAGTCCTCATCAGAGACATGCTGTTCGCAGACGATGCTGCTGTAGTGTCTCACACAGAAGACCAGCTTCAAAAACTATTGGATCAGTTCTCCAAAGCATGCAAGGACTTTGGGCTTTCCATCAGCCTAAAGAAGACAAACGTATTCAGTCAGGATGTTGCTGAATCCCCATCAATCAGCACTGACAACTATACGTTCGAGGTCGTCCACGAGTTCGTTTACCTCGGGTCCACCATCACTGACACCCTGTCGTTGGACACTGAGCTAAATAGGAGGATCGGAAAAGCGGCCACAACTCTGTCCACATGCAGCAAGAGAGTGTGGAATAACAACAAGCTGTACACTCACACCAAAATGCAAGTCTACAGAGCCTGCATCCTCAGCACCCTCCTTTATGGCAGCGAGACTTGGACCCTGGATGCCCGCCAGGAAAAGAGGCTGAACGTCTTCCACTTGCGCTGCCTCAGGCACATCCTTGGAATATCATGGAAGGACAGAGTGACCAACACCGCCATCTTCGAGCAAGCTGGAATCCCAACCGTGCACACCCTCCTCAGGCAGCGTCGACTCCGCTGGCTTGGCCACGTCCACAGGATGAACGATGGAAGGATTCCAAAAGACATCCTGTATGGTGAGCTAGCCTCTGGCAAAAGACCTCCCGGACACCCCCAGCTGCACTACAAAGATGTCTGCAAGAGAGACCTCAGAGAGGTAGACATCGAGCTGGACAACTGGGAAGAACTAGCAGATGACCACAGCAGATGGAGGCAGGGGTTACACAAGGGCCTTCAGAAGGGCGAGATGAAGATCAGACAGCTAGCAGAGGAGAAGCGAGCACACAGAAAGCACAATAAGGACTTGCCAGACACCCACCACATCTGCAAGAGATACAGCAAGGACTGTCACTCTCGTGTGGGTCTTCATAGTCACAATAGACGCTGTAAGTGAAGTCCTCAATTGAAACTTTAAAGGGCGCGATCCATAGTCTATGCAGACTGAAGGATGCCTACTACTACTATTATTCCCCTCTATTCAGCATTGGTGAAGCCACATCTGTAGTATTGTATCCAGTTCTCAGTAGTGTCAGATGGCAGAAAAAGGAGCAATGGTCTGAAGCTACAGAGGGAGAGGTGTAGGTTGGATATTAGGAAAAAAAAAACTATTTCAACAGAAGAGGGGTAAAGCAGTTGAATGTTTTTTTCTAGAGAGGAAGCAGAATCTTTGTTCCTACACATTTTTTAAGTCACAGCTTTACAAATCATCCTGGCTGGGATGATTTAGTTAGGGTTGATCCTGATTTAGGTAGTGGGCTGGAGTAGATGAGCTCCTAAGGTCCCTTCCAGCCCTAGGATTCTATGATTCTGTGAGCAGTTTATGGTCATGTAACTGTCTGTAGCCATATGAATGGGTTGTAACAACCAGCCCCTCTCAACAGATCATCTTGAAGGACAACAGGAACTTGAGCCACTGAACACCTAATGTTGGGAAGTTCTGCCAGTTGAAAATGGTCAGGACTTCGCTGGGAGAGAACAATGAATGAAGAGGTGTCTGAGGTAAAAACAGGAAACTCTTCCTTGAATTGACAGATAAAGGTACTGACCCAAAGAAAGGAAACCAAGGTGGTTGCCACAGGAGCTTGACTCAAGGGAATTCTGCTTTATTGAGCCTGGACTGTGTCCTAACCTTTGATTCTTCATGATGTGATGAAGGGGGAGTAGTTTATAATATTTTATGACTCTTACTTCTGCCTCAGGTCCCACTATACGCTTCATTATTACCCAGTGGGTGGAAAAGGACAGTTTGCTTTCAGAGCAGGCTAAAAGACACAGGGGAGGGTGTCACTTAACTATGTCCCATATTAATGAAGCATCTGAGAAGACAATGGCAGATCCAGGCACCAGACATTGACACCTAGCAACCAGTGTCCCAGAGGAATGAAAGTGAGCAACATTCCCAGCTGGAGAACACAAGAGTGGGAACATGACAGACAGGAGATAAGAGTTGGCTGCTGGAAGGACACAGGGATCTCACCTGGTGTCTGACCAAAGAGGTTGGACAGAGGAAGACAGAGAGAGCTTGAACAGTAAGAGTAAGGAAGCTTGGCTGGTCTAACCAGAATGGGCTGTGCTTAACCTACAGTTCTCTAGGTGCTGATTCTTGAAGAGTGACCAGATCTCCATAAGAGTGAGTCTGACTTACTGAATGGCGCTGACTGTGTGAGGTTGGGGTGCTGCAGACTCCGAGGTCCATGCTCAGTGGAGTTGTGTGGCTCACCCTTGAGGGTGGGGGTCTGGCACATCGAAGGGGCTCCCCCTAGAGACTGTTCCAAATCTGGGGGAATAGCACAGGTCTTGTGGTAACCTCAGGTCTTTCCAATTCTGTGTTCCTGTTGACTAATAAGCCTGATCCTGCTTTGAAAAGGCTGTGTGACATCACTGCAAATGCTTGCTGAGGTGCACTGATCCCTGAAGAGGGTGACAGTCTCAGGAGTCTTGCTCAGTTTGACTGGTTGGGCTCCAGGGACTACCCTTAAGGAAGAGTGGGGTCCCTTGGGGTTCTGGTGCAATAAAAGGTACCTCCAAGGGAGGGTTTAGGACACAACACAGAACGTGTGCAATTAAGATGCGAAGTTTTGAGGGTCAGCCTCACTGCCATACAAGGTGGACCTTATAGCAAGGACTAAAAGGACTCTTCATACCCTGTGCATCAAGTTTGGCCTTCTTTGTATACACCTTCAGCATCAGGCACTTTGGCAAAAGCCGCTCAAATGGAGTTTAAATTTTCAACTTCTTGGACATTTTCATGAGAATTCACTGCCTTAGTTGTGGGGAAGAACACAGTAGTACTCATCCAGGCTCCACCCATGAACTGTGCTCCACCCTCTTGAGAAGGCTCACAGTAGACTACAGATGTTCAAACTGCATACTTTGCAATGTCCCTGGGTCTGAGATCCCCTGTGGTGAGATCCACCTACAATTGTGTGCTCTCTGGAGCTTCCCTGGCCTAGCTATCCCTTCATGGGGCTTTGCTGTCCTGTATGCTCCTGCTGCTCCCTTCTTGGTTACCTGGATCTTCCTGACAGTTTGGAAGAATAGATGCGGTGGTGCTGTTTCAGGGTGTGTTCACAGCCAGAAAAGACACAGTCCTGGCACCAAAATACGAGGTCAGTACCAGGTTATGTCAGTTGTTATAGCTGATCATCCCTCTGCCATTTGATAATCAGTGTTGATGCTATTATGCTTTACAGATAATGATCTGTTGAGATGAGGGGGTAGGCTCCATCCTTAGGGCTGCTATTTCAGCATGCCTGTGGATTAGGGGAAATCTCTGCATTTGTTTGATGCTTTTTAGGTTATTTTTGCAACCATAAGCGCTGAAAACTATTATTAATTATTAATTATTATTATTATTTATTATTATTATTATTTTATTTTGCAAAGTCTAGATTCAGGAGAAATATCTAGGGTCATTGAGCTGGTTCATCTTGACCCCTTGGCAACCTTTTTATTCTCCTTTATCTTTATGGAAGATATTCTCCACAAGCCAGGTTCTAAAGGCTCTTTCCCATGTTGAGCACACTGAGGACACCAAGAGCTCTCAGTGTGGCTCTGAATGGGGTGAAGATCTGCTTGCCTAACAGAAACCTTCTTCCCAGACTGCAGATGTATGTGTATGTTTCTCCAGAGTCTGATCCCCAGAGTGATGAATAAATTTAATGGAAGGAGGCTCACATTCTGATAGCACCGCAAGTGAAACAAAATATTTTGTGTACTTGGGACATGAGTATCTAGCAACGGAGTCACCTTTCCCTCCCATTTCTCTTCTGAATTTTCTATCTCAATTACAAGGTGAAACACTTCAGCCACATTTGAAGCCTCCTCTGTTAGAGGCTTATTTCATATCCCTATGATCTTGAGAGATCAACTTTTCTGTTAGGCTACGTCTACACGAGGAGCATCTGTTGACGGATGTTACTGTTGGAAGAGATCATCTGGCAAAACTGCTGTTAACAGATCACATCCATACACAAAAGTGGATCGGAAAAGCAGTCTGCTCTGTTGCCTGAGAGCGGTGAGACTGCCTGGCCTCCTCTCAACAGAACTGCTGATTGGAAGCTCAGCAAACTGGAAGCCCTGCCTGTTGACAAAAGGGACCATGGAACGTCTACATGGCTTTTTTTTTCAACAAGAAACTCTTCACAAAGGCATTATACCTGAATGGGGAGAGGTATAATGCACCTGGGGGATGTGCCAGGTTTTGTTGACATACTGTTGACAAAGCACATTTTGCTTGTAGATGTTCTGTGGGTTTTTCCAACAATATCTGAAAACCCCTCTTGTGTACGTATAGCCTTAAAGAGTTCCTCTTGCTAGCTCTGCAGAGAACTCTCCACCTGGAGAACTCTACATAACCAAACAGAAGACTTTCGATGGGACAGCATAGAACACCTCTGTAAGGACTGGTTCCATACATTTTTGACTATCACTGTGGTCATTCTCACTCAGTCCTTTTAGAGGTCACCTGCCAGGCAGAGCTACATATCAAGCTTCAATACAGAGAACCTCTGGGTCTATACAGACCACTACTAAGATATTTCAAACAGACTATCTGGTGTTTCCTACTTGTACGTGAGCAGATGCTTTCACATTGCCCAAGCTGAACAATGCCCCACTGAAGACCATGGACACGTGGTCTTTCTGTTACTGTGTTCAAAGAGTGGAAGCCCCTGGGCCGAGGCAAGCTCTTGGCATTAGTGGTTGACCTTATTTGTATGCTCTTCTGTTAAGATAAGATCATATATTTTCACCCATCACCTATAGCAAACTATTAATTTGACTATTGTCTTCCCCAAGCTTCACCCACTCCCAGAGGAGTTGATGTTTGACAGTTTAAATCGTCAGGAGACCCTTAGGTCCAGGTCTATGAAGGGATTTAGGAATTTAGCAGCTAAGTTCCAGGCACTTAAGCCTTCCAGCAGAGTTCATAAATCCTGGGTTAGGCACCTGGGATCACTATATTATTCATAGAGGGAGAGAGGCTTCCAAGCGTGGGATCCACAGAAGCCACAACACTAGGCAAGGGGTCACCTGAGCTAGCCAAGAGAAGATGCTAATGAGAGGCTGTCCCCCAAGACTTTCCCCTTACTGTGACTTAGATGACAATCTGCTTGGAATCTGCATCTGGAGTGTGGCACCTTTGCCATTTCTTGAAAGCATGGTGGGGGATGAACATGAATCTCTGAACAAAACAAAGTTGTGGCATCCCCTATCATCTTTTCCTAGTGACTAAGGGATGAAGCCAGGATGTGGGAGCCCCCAGCTCAGTTTTGCCCTCTACACACTGAAACAAGGGGATCTGAACATAACTATTGTCTATCTCTCAGGTTGAGTGTCTTAACCAGTATGTTATAGTGTCACTGTCATTTACTCTTTCTGGCCCACTGCATATTTAATTATTTTTGTGGCGGTCACTGAATAACAAGAAGGACGTCTTCATGTCACCCTCCATGTGTGAGTCTGTTGGTGGCTGAGCAGCCCATTATCACAGAAGGGCAGGTGTTGGTCGCTGTTGGAGGGGCGTGGTGCAAGTTTTGAGGCTCTTCTCTTCTCTGCCTCTCCTCATCTGCACTTCAGTAGGACCTCGCAAATTGTGCTACTCCCAATGGATTACTGTTCTCCACTGAGGACAGTCCTGGGCAAGGTGCTCTCGAGTGTTGACATCCCTATGCACTTTGTTCCACAAGGAAGAAGGGTTGTTTTGACAGGGTTTCTTTTCCTGGCACTTGGCCCTTTGTGGGTGGGCCGAAAGTTGGAAAAGCCTCTCCTGGCAGAACTGTGAGCTAAAGATATGCAAATGCGTTGCTCAACTTGCATATCTTTTGCTGACAGTTCTTAACAAACTGGACACAGCCTAGGATGGACTTCCAGCTTTTAGAAGAATGACTTTTTGTCTCTAACTGCCCCTTTTACACTTGTTATTTGGAGTGTATATATATTTTGAGCCTTCTATGTTATTTCTACTGAGTTTCCATGCAGCTTTCAGGCATTTTACTCTTGTGGTTGTTCATTTTTTCTCTTTAATTAGCTTTCTTACTATTTGTACAGTTGTTTTTTTGAGGTTAAATGCTACTATGATGGGTTTATGAAGTATTCCCTCCTCCCACAATGATGTTTAATTGTATTATAGTCACTATTATAGATCATTCCGCTACATCCGTGCTCCACTTTTAACTAAATCAGGAATGGCCTCTCTCCTTCTGGGAGTAGCTGGTCCAAGATACAATCATTCATAGTGTCTAGAAATGTTTGGTCTGCATCCCATTCAAAGATAATGCGTTCTCAGTCAGTAGTTGAAACTCCTCATTTTTATTGAATTTTCTATTTCTATAACCTCCCTGATCTCCCCGAGCATTTCACAATCACTGCCCCCATCCTGCTCAGGTGGTCAGTTGTATATTTCTACTACTGAAGTCTGTATTCTTCCAGTGTGGATTTTCAGTTGGAGAGTCTATGGTACCGTTTTATTCATGTAAAAATTTTAACGAATTTGACTCTATGCTTTCTTCCACATATTGGTTATGTCCACACTAGGGAAAAACTTCAAATTGGCCATGCTAATAGCCAAATTGGAGAATACTAATGAGGCATTGAAATCAATATTCAGCACCTCATTAGCAAGCTGCCAGCCGTGGCACTTCGAAAGTGCTGTGTTTCATTTGCGTGTGGCTCGTCTACATGGGGGTCCTTTTCAAAAGGACCCTGTAAATGTCAGAATCCCCTTATTCCTATCAGCTGAAAGGAATAAGGGGAATTTAACATTTGCAGGGTCCCTTTGAAAAGGACCCCTGTATAGATGAGCCGCATGCAAGCAGAACGTAGCACTTTCGAAGTGCTGCAGCCAGCAGCATGCTAATGAGGTGCTGAATATTCATTTCAGCATCTCATTGGTATTCTCCAATTTGGCCATTAGCATGGCTATTTCGAAGTTTTCGCCTTGTGTAGACATAGTCATATTGCCACTCTGTCACTTGTGCGACCTACTGTGTTAGTCCAATATATTTTGTAACCTGGTATTAACATGCCCCATTGATTATGATCACTCCACCAAATTTCTGTGACTTCATTTGCCTTTTTCTCTTCAGTTTCTACCTGTACTTAAATATCTATCCACTCTTCATCAGGATATAGCGTATCCCTTACAATAAATCCTCTCCTGAGGGATGGACCTGCCCAAGCTGTGTGCTCCTCCGTAGCTCCTGGCTTTCCAGCTCCTAGTGTAAAAACTCTCCAGCATTTGTAATGTTACATGTCAGCAATCTGGATTAATTTTGATTTAGGTGGAGCCCATCCTTCCTCTATCAGCTGCTTCTTTACCAAAAAATGTCTTAGCTCCAAATCCCTCCTTTGAACACCATCATTTCATCCATGTATTGAGTCTCCACCCTGCAGCTCTGCCTAATAGCCCTGTGTGGAACTGGAAGCACTTCAAAGAATGCCATCAAGGAGTCCTGGACTGTAATCTCTTTCCTAGCAGCCTGGATTTGGCAATTAGACCCTCTCCTTCCCTAGGTCATTAGCCCTCACCTGAAATACAACATCTGGATCCTCCCTTGAATTGCACATAAGGCTATATAGTAACAGAAGGAGCCGTATTAGTCTGTATAGTATCAAAACAAAAAAGCAGTCAAGTAGCACTTTAAAGATTAACAACATAATTTATTAGGTGGTGAGCTTTCGTGGGACAGACCCACTTCTTCAGACCATAGCCATACCAGAACAGACTCAATATTTAAGGCAAAGAGAACCAAAACAGTAATCAAAGTTGACAAATCAGAAGAAAAAAAATGATCAAGGTGAGCAAATCAGAGAGCGGAGGGGCGGGGGCGGGGGGGAAGTCAAGAATTAGATTAAGCCAAGTATGCCAAAGAGCCCTACAGTGTTCCAGAAAATTTGCATCCCAGTTCAAACCATGTGTTAATGTGTCGAATTTGAATATCAAAGAGAGTTCAGCAGCTTCTCTTTGTAAAGCAGACTGGAAATTCTTTTTCAATAAAACGCAGACTCTTAAGTCATTAACAGAATGGCCCACTCCATTAAAATGTAGACTAACTGGTTTGTAGATCAGGAATATTTTGCTGTCTGTTTTGTGCCCATTAACTCTTTGTCTGAGAGAGTTAGAAGTCTGTCCAATATACAAAGCATCTGGGCATTGTTGGCGCATGATGGCATATATGATGTTAGTTGAGGAGCATGAGAATGTGCCTGTGATTTTGTGAGTAACCTGGTCAGGTCCAGTGATGGTATTTCCAGAATAGATATGTGGATAAAGCTGGCAGCGGGCTTTGTTGCAAGGAAAAGTCCCAGGACTGGTATTCCTGTCATATAGACTGTGGCTGTTGGTTAGAATCCTCATAAGGTTGGGAAGTGGTCTGTGGGAAAGAACAGACCTGTCGCCTACGGCCTTCTGGAGTGTGGCATCCTGATTAAGGATAGTAACAAAGAGGAAGCCATGCTAGTCTATACACTGTCAAAATAAAAAGCAGTCAAGTAGCACTTTAAAGCACTTTAAAACAAAATGGTTTATTAGGTGAGCTTTCATGGGACAGACCCACTTTTTCAGACCATAGCCAGACCAGAACAAGCTCAATATTTAAGGCACAGAGAACCAAAAACAGTAAGCAAGGAGGACAAATCAGAAAAAGATAATCAAGGTGAGCAAATCAGAGAGTGGAGAGGTGGGGGGGAAAGTCAAGAATTAGATTGAGTCAAGTATGCAGACAAGCCCCTATAGTGACTCAGAAAGTTCCCATCACGATTTAAACCATATGTTAATGTGCCGAATTTGAATATAAAAGTCAGCTCGGCTGTTTCTCTTTCCAAAATGGTGCGATAATTCCTTTTCAGTAACACTCATACCTTTAGGTCATTGACAGAATGCCCCATTCCATTAAAATGTTGACTAACTGGTTTGTGGATCTGGAGTGTTTTGATGTCTGTTTTGTGCCCATTGACCCTTTGTCTAAGGGAGTTAGAAGTCCGTCCAATATACAAAGCATCTGGGCATTGTTGGCACATGATGGCATATATGATGTTTGCAGGGGAGCATGAGAAAGTGCCCATGATTCTGTGAGTAACCTGGTTAGGTCCAGTGATGGTATTTCCAGAGAAGATATGTGGACAAAGCTGGCAGTGGGCTTTGTTCCAGGGAAGGGTTCCAGGACTGGTATTCCTGGGGAATAGACTGTGGCTGCTAGTGAGGATCCTCATGAGGTTGGGAGATTGTCTGTAGGAGAGAACAGGCATGTCACCCAGGGCCTTCTGGAGTGTGGCATCCTGATTAAGGATAGGTTGTAGGTCTTTAATAATTCATTGCAGTGGTCTGAGTTGGGGGCTGTAGGTAATGACCAGTGGTGTTCTGTTCTTGGCTTTTTTGGGCCTATCTTGGAGTAGCTGGTCTCTGGGTATTCGTTCAGCCCTGTCGATTTGTTTTTTTAATTTCTCCTGGTGGGTAATTCAAATTTATGAATATTTGGTAAAGCTCTTGTAGTTTTTGGTCTCTGTCAGTTGGATCAGAGGAAATGCGATTGTACCTAAGGGCTTGACTGTAAATAATAGATCTAGTTATGTGTGCAGGATGGAAGCTAGAAGGGTGTAGGCAAGTATAGCAATCAGTGGGTTTCTGGTACAGTGTGGTACCGATCCGGCCATCCTTATTTGTACTGTCGTGTCCAGGAAATGTATCTCTTGTGTGGAGTAGTTGACGCATAAGTTGATGGCAGGGTGCAGATTGTTAAAGTCTCTGTGGAATTCTTCTAGAGTATCTATACCATGGGCCCAAATCATAAAGATGTCATCAATGTATCGTAAGTAGAGGAGGGGTAATAGGGGACGAGAGCTGAGGAATCGTTTTTCCAGGTCAGTCATAAATATGTTAGCATATTGTGGGGCCATGCGGGTGCCCATAGCAGTTCCACTAATCTGAAGGTATAAGTTGTCCCCAAATCGGTAATAATTGTGGGTGAGAACAAAATTGCAGAGGTCAGACACCAGATTGGCTGTGTTGACATCAGGGATGGTATTTCTGATTGCTTGTAATCTGTCTTTGTGTGGAATATTAGTGTAGAGATCCTCTACATCCACGGTGGCAAGGATGGCGTTGTCAGGAACTTTTCCGATGTTTTGTAATTTCCTCAGGAAGTCGGTGGTGTCTTGCAGATAGCTGGGAGCGTTGGTGGCATAGTGTTTGAGAAGGGAGTCAACGTAACTGGATAGTCCGGTGGTAAGGGTGCCAATGCCTGAAATGATAGGGTGTCCAGGGTTTCCAGGTTGTGGATTTTGGAAAGTAAATAGAATAATCCAGGCTGGGGCTCAGATGGTGTGTCTGATTGAATAAGGTCCCGGGAAGCAGCAAAGAGTTCCTTAAGTAGTAGTTGTAATTTCCTTTTGAATTCCAAATTGGGATCACCGGAGAGAGGTCTGTAAAATGTGGCGTTGGAGAGTTGTCTGGCTGCCTCCTGTTCATAGTCTGACTTTTTCATAATGACAACAGCAACCGTTTCTCAGCTGGTTTGATTATAATGTCTGGGTTATTTTTGAGACTGTGGACAGCACACCATTCAGCATAGTTGAGATTGTGTCTCATTTGGTATTGTTTGCATATAACATCAGCCTGAGCACGGTTGCGGAAGCATTGTATGTAGAAATCCAGGCTTTCACTACGACCCTCAGGGGAGTCCACAGAGAGTTCTTATTCTTTTGTTGTTGGTAGGGGGAGGTTGAGAGAATCAGACTGTTGTTCATAGGTGTGATGGAAAAATTCCTTTAGACGGAGGCGGCTAAAGAAGGCTTCAAGTTGGGACATCCGCAATGTTTGCGCCTGGCAAGCAATTCACTATGACTTTCTCCTGGTTACTACAAATCCAACTATTGATCGCCAGTAGTCAAATCCCCCATTACTATTTCTTCTACAGTAAATAAAAATGATACTGAGGTGAGATTTACAACTCCTTGTAGAGAGTTGTACTGATTTCATATAAGCAGCAGTTCAGGCCGTTGACTACAGGTTTGTACTGTACAAAAATGACCAGGCTTTTGATCTGAGGCCTATGTATCACATAAAATGTCGACCCCAGTACCACAGTCTGTCTTGAGCTGAAGGCAGCATCTGTGAATGGGATTCAGTTGGATAAAAGGATTTATTTAAATGGTTATTTGCAGGACAGGAGGCCTTGCCATTTTGTGGTTACATGTTTTGTTTAGGCATTAACCCTCCCTTCTATTGCTCTCCCCCTCTCTCCACCTGTTTGCAAATCCAAAGAATTACATAATCTGTGTATAGCAAGGAGAGAGTCTATTTGAGTGTTGCCCACAGTTGGTACCTCTCACAACACCTGGGCAGAGGTAACCAAACCGGCTTCCTCAGTTTACAGTCCCCTAGACAGATAGCAGGTCTTGGGGACAGTGTGGCTGGGACTGCCAGTCAGCAAAGCCCTTTTATTAACCATGGCCAGGCCCCAGGCCGCACCACCCAGCGCTGCCCCCCTCCAGCCCCCGGCATGGCCAGGCCCCAACCCACACCACCCAGCGCTGCCCCACTCCAGCCCCCGGCATGGCCAGGCCCCAGCCCAAGCCACCCAGCGCTGCCCCCCTGCAGCCCCCGGCATGGCCAGGCCCCAGCCCAAACCACCCAGCACTGCCCACCTCCAGCCCCCGGCATGGCCAGGCCCCAGCCCAAACCACCCAGCACTGCCCCCCTCCAGCCCCCGGCATGGCCAGGCCCCAGCCCAAACCACCCAGCACTGCCCCCCTCCAGCCCCCGGCATGGCCAGGCCCCAACCCAAACCACCCAGCGCTGCCCCCCTGCAGCCCCCGGCATGGCCAGGCCCCAGCCCAAACCGCCCAGCGCTGCCCCGCTCTAGCCCCCGGCATGGCCAGGCCCCAGCCCAAACCGCCCAGTGCTGCCCCCCTGCAGCCCCCGGCTTGGCCAGGCCCCAACCCAAACCAACCAGCGCTGCCCCCCTGCAGCCCCCGGCTTGGCCAGGCCCCAGCCCAAACCACCAAGCGCTGCCCCCCTCCAGCCCCCGGCATGGCCAGGCCCCAGCTCAAACCACCCAGCGCTGCCCCCCTCCAGCCCCCGGCATGGCCAGGCCCCAACCCAAACCACCCAGCGCTGCCCCCCTTCAGCCCCCGGCATGGCCAGGCCCCAGCCCAAACGGCCCAGCGCTGCCCCCCTTCAGCCCCCGGCATGGCCAGGCCCCAACCCAAACCACCCAGCGCTGCCCCCCTCCAGCCCCCGGCATGGCCAGGCCCCAGCCCAAACCACCCAGCGCTGCCCCCCTGCAGCCCCCGGCATGGCCAGGCCCCAACCCAAACCACCCAGCGCTGCCCCCCTGCATGGCCAGGCCCCAACCCAAACCACCCAGCGCTGCCCCCCTCCAGCCCCCGGCATGGCCAGGCCCCAGCCCAAACCGCCCAGCGCTGCCCCCCTGCATGGCCAGGCCCCAACCCAAACCACCCAGCGCTGCCCCCCTCCAGCCCCCGGCATGGCCAGGCCCCAGCCCAAACCACCCAGCGCTGCCCCCCTGCATGGCCAGGCCCCAACCCAAACCACCCAGCGCTGCCCCCCTGCAGCCCCCGGCATGGCCAGGCCCCAGCCCAAACCGCCCAGCGCTGCCCCCCTGCAGCCCCCGGCATGGCCAGGCCCCAACCCAAACCACCCAGCGCTGCCCCCCTGCAGCCCCCGGCATGGCCAGGCCCCAGCCCAAACCACCCAGCGCTGCCCCCCTCCAGCCCCCGGCATGGCCAGGCCCCAGCCCAAACCACCCAGCGCTGCCCCCCTCCAGCCCCCGGCATGGCCAGGCCCCAGCCCAAACCACCCAGCGCTGCCCCCCTGCAGCCCCCGGCATGGCCAGGCCCCAACCCAAACCACCCAGCACTGCCCCCCTCCAGCCCCCGGCATGGCCAGGCCCCAACCCAAACCGCCCAGCGCTGCCCCCCTGCAGCCCCCGGCATGGCCAGGCCCCAACCCAAACCACCCAGTGCTGCCCCCCTGCAGCCCCCGGCATGGCCAGGCTCCAACCCAAACCGCCCAGTGCTGCCCCCCTCCAGCCCCCGGCATGGCCAGGCCCCAGTCCAAACCACCCAGTGCTGCCCCCCTGCAGCCCCCGGCATGGCCAGGCTCCAACCCAAACCACCCAGCGCTGCCCCCCTCCAGCCCCCGGCATGGCCAGGCCCCAGCCCAAACCACCCAGCGCTGCCCCCCTGCAGCCCCCGGCATGGCCAGGCCCCAGCCCGAACCGTCCAGCGCTGCCCCCCTGCATGGCCAGGCCCCAGCCCAAACCACCCAGCGCTGCCCCCCTCCAGCCCCCGGCATGGCCAGGCCCCAACCCAAACCACCCAGCGCTGCCCCCCTCCAGCCCCCGGCATGGCCAGGCCCCAGCCCAAACCGCCCAGCGCTGCCCCCCTCCAGCCCCCGGCATGGCCAGGCCCCAACCCAAACCGCCCAGCGCTGCCCCCCTGCAGCACCCGACATGGCCAGGCCCCAGCCCAAACCGCCCAGCGCTGCCCCCCTCTAGCCCCCGGCATGGCCAGGCCCCAACCCAAACCGCCCAGCGCTGCCCCCCTGCAGCCCCCGGCATGGCCAGGCCCCAGCCCAAGCCACCCAGCGCTGCCCCCCTGCAGGCCCCGGCATGGCCAGGCCCCAGCCCAAACCACCCAGCGCTGCCCCCCTGCAGCCCCCGGCATGGCCAGGCCCCAACCCAAACCGCCCAGCGCTGCCCCGCTCTAGCCCCCGGCATGGCCAGGCCCCAACCCAAACCACCCAGCGCTGCCCCCCTGCAGCCCCCGGCATGGCCAGGCCCCAGCCCAAACCACCCAGCACTGCCCCCCTCCAGCCCCCGGCATGGCCAGGCCCCAGCCCAAACCACCCAGCGCTGCCCCCCTGCAGCCCCCGGCATGGCCAGGCCCCAACCCAAACCACCCAGCACTGCCCCCCTGCAGCCCCCGGCATGGCCAGGCCCCAGCCCAAACCACCCAGCGCTGCCCCCCTCTAGCCCCCGGCATGGCCAGGCCCCAGCCCAAACCATCCAGCGCTGCCCCCCTGCAGCCCCCAGCATGGCCAGGCCCCAACCCAAACCGCCCAGCGCTGCCCCCCTCTAGCCCCCGGCATGGCCAGGCTCCAACCCAAACCGCCCAGCGCTGCCCCCCTGCAGCCCCCGGCATGGCCAGGCCCCAGCCCAAACCACCCAGCGCTGCCCCCCTGCAGCCCCCGGCATGGCCAGGCCCCAACCCAAACCGCCCAGCGCTGCCCCCCTGCAGCCCCCGGCATGGCCAGGCCCCAACCCAAACCACCCAGCGCTGCCCCCCTGCAGCCCCCGGCATGGCCAGGCCCCAGCCCAAACCACCCAGCGCTGCCCCCCTGCAGCTCCCGGCATGGCCAGGCCCCAGCCCAAACCACCCAGCGCTGCCCCCCTCCAGCCCCCGGCATGGCCAGGCCCCAACCCAAACCGCCCAGCGCTGCCCCCCTGCAGCCCCCGGCATGGCCAGGCCCCAGCCCAAACCGCCCAGCGCTGCCCCCCTCCAGCCCCCGGCATAGCCAGGCCCCAACCCAAACCGCCCAGCGCTGCTCCCCTGCAGCCCCCGGCATGGCCAGGCCCCAACCCAAACCACCCAGCACTGCCCCCCTGCAGCCCCCGGCATGGCCAGGCCCCAACCCAAACCACCCAGCGCTGCCCCCCTGCAGCCCCCGGCATGGCCAGGCCCCAACCCAAACCACCCAGCGCTGCCCCCCTCCAGCCCCCGGCATGGCCAGGCCCCAGCCCAAACCACCCAGCGCTGCCCCCCTGCAGCCCCCGGCATGGCCAGGCCCCAGCCCAAACCACCCAGCACTGCCCCCCTCCAGCCCCCGGCATGGCCAGGCCCCAACCCAAACCGCCCAGCACTGCCCCCCTGCAGCCCCCGGCATGGCCAGGCCCCAGCCCAAACCGCCCAGCGCTGCCCCCCTGCAGCCCCCGGCATGGCCAGGCCCCAGCCCAAACCACCCAGCGCTGCCCCCCTCCAGCCCCCGGCATGGCCAGGCCCCAACCCAAACCACCCAGCGCTGCCCCCCTCCAGCCCCCGGCATGGCCAGGCCCCAACCCAAACCACCCAGCGCTGCCCCCCTGCAGCCCCCGGCATGGCCAGGCCCCAGCCCAAACCGCCCAGCGCTGCCCCCCTCCAGCCCCCGGCATGGCCAGGCCCCAACCCAAACCACCCAGCGCTGCCCCCCTGCAGCCCCCGGCATGGCCAGGCCCCAGCCCAAACCGCCCAGCGCTGCCCCCCTCCAGCCCCCGGCATGGCCAGGCCCCAACCCAAACCACCCAGCGCTGCCCCCCTGCAGCCCCCGGCATGGCCAGGCCCCAACCCAAACCACCCAGCGCTGCCCCCCTGCAGCCCCCGGCATGGCCAGGCCCCAGCCCAAACCGCCCAGCGCTGCCCCCCTCCAGCCCCCGGCATGGCCAGGCCCCAGCCCAAACCACCCAGCGCTGCCCCCCTCCAGCCCCCGGCATGGCCAGGCCCCAACCCAAACCACCCAGCGCTTCCCCCCTCTAGCCCCCGGCATGGCCAGGCCCCAGCCCAAACCGCCCAGCGCTGCCCCCCTGCAGCCCCCGGCATGGCCAGGCCCCAGCCCAAACCACCCAGCGCTGCCCCCCTGCAGCCCCCGGCATGGCCAGGCCCCAGCCCAAACCACCCAGCGCTGCCCCCCTCCAGCCCCCGGCATGGCCAGGCCCCAGCCCAAACCGCCCAGCGCTGCCCCCCTCCAGCCCCCGGCATGGCCAGGCCCCAGCCCAAACCGCCCAGCGCTGCCCCCCTCCAGCCCCCGGCATGGCCAGGCCCCAGCCCAAACCGCCCAGCGCTGCCCCCCTGCAGCCCCCGGCATGGCCAGGCCCCAGCCCAAACCGCCCAGCGCTGCCCCCCTGCAGCCCCCGGCATGGCCAGGCCCCAGCCCAAACCGCCCAGCGCTTCCCCCCTCCAGCCCCCGGCATGGCCAGGCCCCAGCCCAAACCGCCCAGCGCTGCCCCCCTGCAGCCCCCGGCATGGCCAGGCCCCAACCCAAACCACCCAGCGCTGCCCCCCTGCAGCCCCCGGCATGGCCAGGCCCCAGCCCAAACCGCCCAGCGCTTCCCCCCTCCAGCCCCCGGCATGGCCAGGCCCCAACCCAAACCACCCAGCACTGCCCCCCTCTAGCCCCCGGCATGGCCAGGCCCCAGCCCAAACCACCCAGCGCTGCCCCCCTCCAGCCCCCGGCATGGCCAGGCCCCAGCCCAAACCGCCCAGCGCTGCCCCCCTCCAGCCCCCGGCATGGCCAGGCCCCAGCCCAAACCACCCAGCGCTGCCCCCCTCCAGCCCCCGGCATGGCCAGGCCCCAACCCAAACCACCCAGCGCTGCCCCCCTCCAGCCCCCGGCATGGCCAGGCCCCAGCCCAAACCACCCAGCGCTGCCCCCCTGCAGCCCCCGGCATGGCCAGGCCCCAACCCAAACCACCCAGCGCTGCCCCCCTCCAGCCCCCGGCATGGCCAGGCCCCAACCCAAACCACCCAGCGCTGCCCCCCTCCAGCCCCCGGCATGGCCAGGCCCCAGCCCAAACCACCCAGCGCTGCCCCCCTGCAGCCCCCGGCATGGCCAGGCCCCAACCCAAACCACCCAGCGCTGCCCCCCTGCAGCCCCCGGCATGGCCAGGCCCCAGCCCAAACCGCCCAGCGCTTCCCCCCTCCAGCCCCCGGCATGGCCAGGCCCCAACCCAAACCACCCAGCACTGCCCCCCTCTAGCCCCCGGCATGGCCAGGCCCCAGCCCAAACCACCCAGCGCTGCCCCCCTCCAGCCCCCGGCATGGCCAGGCCCCAACCCAAACCGCCCAGCGCTGCTCCCCTGCAGCCCCCGGCATGGCCAGGCCCCAGCCCAAACCGCCCAGCGCTGCCCCCCTCCAGCCCCCGGCATGGCCAGGCCCCAGCCCAAACCACCCAGCGCTGCCCCCCTGCAGCCCCCGGCATGGCCAGGCCCCAGCCCAAACCACCCAGTGCTGCCCCCCTGCATGGCCAGGCCCCAACCCAAACCACCCAGCGCTGCCCCCCTCCAGCCCCCGGCATGGCCAGGCCCCAGCCCAAACCGCCCAGCGCTGCCCCCCTGCATGGCCAGGCCCCAACCCAAACCACCCAGCACTGCCCCCCTCCAGCCCCCGGCATGGCCAGGCCCCAACCCAAACCGCCCAGCGCTGCCCCCCTGCAGCCCCCGGCATGGCCAGGCCCCAGCCCAAACCGCCCAGCGCTGCCCCCCTGCAGCCCCCGGCATGGCCAGGCCCCAACCCAAACCACCCAGCGCTGCCCCCCTGCAGCCCCCGGCATGGCCAGGCCCCAGTGCCCGCGACAGCATCGCCCCCGGCACGGCCGCTCCGTGCCCAGCACTGCACCGCCCCCAGCCCCCGCAGCGCATCCCGGCCCGGGGCCCGGGGCGCGGGGCGCGGCACGTGGCTCTGCCCCGCACGCAGCGGGCTGGGCAGGGCCGGGCCGGGCCGGGCCGGGAGAAGCGGTCAGTCTCCGCCCGCCCGCAGAGGGGGCGGAGCCGCGGCCGCCCAGAGGCACCTGCCGCCCGGCCCTGGTGTGCGGCGGCGCCGGAGGGAGCCGAGCCCCGCGGGGCCCCGCTCCCGGGCCATGCGCCGGCGGCAGCCCGCAGGCAGCGCGCCGGGGTGGGGCGGCGCGGAGCCATGGAGCCGCCCGCGGCCGGCGGCCCCCGGGGCCCGGGCCGGGCCGGAGCCGGAGCCGTGCGAGGGCGGCCGCTGGCGGGGCTGCTCTGAGCCCCGCGCCCCCGCGCCATGACGCTGCCGGGCATCAGCACCATAACCTATGTCTTCGTTTACAGCCCGAGCGGCGGCCAGGGCGCCCCCCCGGGGCCGGGGCCAGGGCCCGAGCCCGCCCGCCACGCCGCCCCCGCCGCCCTCCGCGGGCCCAAGCGCAAGCTGTACAGCGCCGTGCCCGGCCGCAGGTTCATCGTGGTCAAGAGCTACACGCCGCAGGGTGAGGGCGAGATCCAGCTGAACCGGGGCGAAGCCGTCAAGGGTGAGTGCGGGCACAGCGGGGGGAGCGGTTGGCAGGCGGCGCCAGGGGCCTTCTAGCAGGGGAGTGGCCAAGGGCCCCGGGCGCAGGGCTGCAGCAGCTGGACCGTGGCTGGGTCTGTCCCCTGCACGTCCCTCTCCAGCGCTGAGAGGCGAAGCCTGCAGGAGGAGGTAGGAGCAGAAAAAGTTGCTCCCTTGTCTAACTGGGACTATTGCTGTGTAGGCTGGGGGCTCCCTGCCCTGGCAGTGGCCCGGGTAGGTGTCCATTGCCTGATTTGTCTTCAGTGGGGTCTGCTTTGTCAGCCTGGCATTACGCACACCTGTTTGAAACAAGAAGTGCACTCAAGATGATTTGGGGCCCACAGAAACTTACAGGTGGTGCAGATTTTTGCTGTGCTCCACGCATGTTTTAGGGCGTGGGATTGGAGCCAAAGGGTTCGAGAGACCTCTAGACTCTGCTCACTGTGGCTCTGAGCATTGAGCGTATACAAAACTTTTGGCATTGTAGAAAGGACACTAGACACTTCCTCTGCTTGGAAGCAGTTCCTGATGGGCTGGTCCCATCCTGGCAGAAATGAGGGGGCTTGCCTGGGTGCAGGTCAGTCCATGTACCACTCTTTTGCGCGCACACATCCTGACTACTGCCTGGAACTGTAGAGGAATCAGAGAGCAGTGCCCGGGGAGGTGTGTGGGAGAGGAAGGGGCAGTGCACAGAGGAGGAAGGTGGTTGTAGTTCCCATGTGAGTGGGGTGAGGCAGGGCCTGTTGGCATGTCGGCGCTGTAACTTACCCAGTTAGTAGAAACAGAATTTTATACCTGCTTTTCGTTCCCTGTGGACCTAATATCTTATTTGCCAGTCCTGCCTCTCACCCTTGGCCTAGTTCTGCCTGAATTCATCCTTGTGTAGGTTCTCACTAATATTGCTTGGCTCTAGCATAGGAGTCGCTTTGAAGAGATGATGTTGAACCTGGTTTGGGGTCAGAACACTGAAGGCTTTCCTTTAAGAACGTGTTTCAAGAATCGTTTTTTTCTGACTCAAGCCATGGGATGAGGCAAGTGATTAGTTTTGGAGGAAACATTGAAGTGACTCAGTTGCCTTTTTATTTTTGTATTTTGATTGATGATCATTGATTTGCTTCATTGATACTTTCAAGTTTGTCATAAAACGTCATGTCACCAAACATACAAGTTGATGGGAGAGATTATGTCTGAAGCTATGTTAACACCACATTTCTCCCTCTCCCCGAAATACTAGTTTAGTATAGTGTATGGGATGTCTCTCTTCCTCCACTATGTATCTCTGCTTTGTGCTCTTGAATGGATAGGAATATAAAATGATGTTAGGGATGAAGTGTAGATGGTTGCTCTGATTTGTTCTGGTAGCGCTGCCTGCAGGGACTCAGGCGTGTGAATGCCATCCTCAGACAGATGGTTAGAAAGCTGGGCACAAAACTGAGATTGTCTGATTTCTACACGACTCAACCCAAAAATGCAGTCCAGTAGCACTTTAAAGACTAGCAAAATAATTAGTTAGGTGGTGAGCTTTCGTGGGACAGACCCCCAAATGGCTGAATGTAGTGCCTTGCACATTGAGTAGTGACAGAGAGAGAGCCGTGTTAGTCGCTATACTATCAAAACAAAAAAGCAGTCCAGTAGCACTTTAGTTATCCTCTTGCTCCACAATAGCCATAACATGGAGTCACCGACGGTCCCCTGTCTACCTTGTGAGCCAGGTGGCTATACATTTGTAATAGATAGTCCCCCGTGCCAATGGCAGTATTCTAATCCAGTCTCATTGGGCCAGTCACCCCTTTTCCAGTGTACGTTAGGTCTTGCACCATAGACAAAGTTTGTACCTAATCCTATAGTAAAAGAAATTCAGACTTATGAACCAGAAGGAAACTAGAGAGTTATTTACAAGGTTAAAGTGGGTAAATGTAGATGCACAAATGAGTTACAATTTTAAATTCTGAAAGGTAATAGAAGCCTCCGTAATCAGCAAGTTTTCTCTGTGCTTCAGGGCAAACCCAGGCTAAACATCTGGCAGTCCCTTGCTTATGCCAAAACCACTTTGCCCCCGTGTCCAAATGTCCTAGAAG
Organism: Carettochelys insculpta; assembly: GCF_033958435.1. Lineage (NCBI taxonomy): Eukaryota > Metazoa > Chordata > Testudines > Carettochelyidae > Carettochelys > Carettochelys insculpta. The sequence continues at coordinate 381,940,758 of NC_134137.1, read as the reverse complement.
CACAGATACCAACTTGCTTTTGGGGTGTGGGGGGGAGGGCAAAGAGTTGTTCTTCTGTTGCCATGTACGCTGAGCTGCACGCTCAGCTGCTAGGAGGAGTCCACTTGCGTGGCTCATCTTTATGGGGAAGGGAGCAGAGCAGCATCTGTCTTTTCTCCTCTCATTGATGGTATAAAGGGAAATCAAAGTTGCAGTCACCCATGAGAGTCCATCTGCTATTGATGGATTTTCCTCTTGTTGAAGATCAACTCTTCAAAATAACTGATCTCTCTCTCCTGTCTGATGTGCAGAGTCATAGAGTTTCAGAACAGAACCTTTCCTGTTCTACTTTGCAGAACTGAATTGTTACTGATGTTGTGAGTAACAGAAATAAAGGCAGCAACTGACAAACATTCAATAAAATCTGAATTCTAAACTCAACCTTATAGTTCTAATACCACTTTTAGCCATACTAACAGCCAGGTGATCTGGACTGAGTGCAGCTATGTGTTTGTCAGCGTCTCGTTGAGACATGGGGACCTTGAGAGAACCTGGCACCTATCTGCTACAGTCCTCTCCTGTAACATATAAACAGTGGGACAGTCAGTTAAACTGAGAGGCAACAAATATAAAGCTGATAAAAGGAAATGTGTTTTGCACAAAGCACAATTAATCTGTGGACTAGACTGCCAACGTGTGTCAGTGAGGCCAAAATTATAGCAGAATTTAAGACAGGAGTAGAGATTTAGGTCATGTAGAGAATATCCTCAGTTACATTAGAAAGGATTTTTAAAAATCCTGTAAGTGTTCCTGCTTCAGGGCAAAAATGAGCCTTCCATTGACAGAGTTACGAAGAAACTTCCCCCATGATCAAGAACCTCATAATTTTCACAGCAGGATTTCTTGAAGCTTCCTAGAATGCATTATATGCTGGGTACTGTCAGAAGAAGCCTTATTGAGCTAGGGCTGTTGGTCTAATCCACTGATAGTGTCTCCTTGCTCAGATTCTAATCTGGCTCTGACATGTTGGGAGGCTAAGAAAGGGGAATAAACCAACTCTGTACCTTTTGCTTGTATCTTTTTAATTGTAGCAGTGAAAGGTGCCATCTTGATGGATCTGGAGACTGTAGTCTTCTGTCCACAGCAAGAGTCATCATGGAAATGGTATTACAGCTAACTTCTGCCACTGCCACACCCATGTCTCTTACTCTTGAGCTGCAGAGTACCTCCTCCCCAAGATGAGATGGGTCTTTAGTCTCTGTGATCCGGGGCATTCTTGGCCTCTTGGCTAATACTGCCTGCGAGCTTGCAAACTAGGGTTTTTGCTAGTGCTGTTTTCTGGGATGGGCTTACTTGTTTAGAGGAATTGGATATAATGACTAACTTTGAAGAGGCAAGAGGCAATCATCTGATGGGTCACTTTTGATCACCCTGTTTTTCATCTGTGCCCTTTCTCTGATCTCTAATTTTTAAATGCAGTCACTCAGACTCCTTACTGGGTTTGAAGGCTGTCCTTACTTTCTTAGGCAAGGTGGGTGATCCCCACCCCGGCCCTTCTTTCCTGGTAATTTTCCTGATTCTTCAGTTCCTTTATTCCTTGTGCCTGGTGCCAGCATTTTACTCACTGGCACTGTGGAGTGGAGGGAAGTTGGGGGAGGTATACACATCAGAAGTGTGGGGAGGTGAGTTTTGGCTGAGTTGGGAGGTGTGAGGAGGATCAGCACTGTCTGGGCTTCTCCTTGTTGAGGTGTAACTGAAGTGTCCTTTGTCAAGGGCCTAGCAAAGGGTCAATATAGGGTCACAAAATCAGGTGCTTGTCGTGAGATTTCTCAGAGGAGAGATGGGGTGGCTGCTCTTTACTCTGTCCGTGTGGTGCTGGTGCGTTGTTCTTGTGGGAGTGAGAGGGATAATCTGATAGATATAGACTCTTCCCTTGTAATTGATCTCGTCTGTTTTCATGTTCTCTGTCCTCAGAGTCTTCTGGCAATAATTAGGGCTAGTGTGGCAGATGTTTGATCACCAGTTTGTGTAATGAACCTGTGCCTCCCTTGGCAAGCTGTGGAGGGTGTCTAAGTAGTGGCTGATCCTTTTCCGGCATGCTAGGGCACTCTGCCCGAGCTGGCTCTGGGATAACCCAGGTGCCAGAGCATCAGCCTCTCAAGATATTGGGGGCTGGGGATGGTCATCAGGATCTGAGCATAAGTGCAAGAGTAGTGTTCTAAGGTTGGGGTAGAGTTCACGGGTGCCAATTGCAATGGCATGTCTATGGATGAAATTACTGAAAGGTGTCTGAGGGCGGGTGAACTAAATGATCTGTCTGGGGATGGAGGTGCTGTAGTGTGGGGAAGTGGGAGCTGTCTGGAATAAGGGTGCTTTAGGGAGTTCGTGAGCAGCCGGGGAGGCGTCCCTGAATGGCAGAAGGAGAACAGAAGAGCTGTCTGTGGACAGTGACAGAGAGATAGCCGTGTTAGTCTGTATTCTTTCAAAACAAAAAGGCAGTCATGTAGCACTTCAAAGACTAACAAAATAATTTATTAGGTGATGAGCTTTCATGGGATAGACCCACTTCTTTAAATCATAGCCTTACCAGAACAAAGTCAATATATAAAGCACATAGGTCCAAACATTTTTATCAAGGTTGACAAATAAGAAAAATTGTTATTAAGCTTGGCAAATCAGAAAAGGAGAGGTGGGGGTGTGGGATGGGGAAGTTAAGAGTTAGGTTAAACATCAAGGTGTGCGAAAGAGTCCTTATAATGGGTCAGGTAATTGCCGTCCCTGTTCAAACCACACATTAATGTGTCGAATTTGAATTTAATGGAGTGGGCCATTCTGTTAAAGACCTGAGAGTTTGTGTTCTGCAGGAAAAAAGACTTCAGCAACTGTCCACAGAGAGAATGTGTAGAACTAGCATTCTTATTGAAATCTGACACATTAACACATGGTTTGAACAGGGAGGGCAGTTACCTGACCCATTAAAAGGACTCTTTCACATACTTTGATGTGTAACCTAACTCTTAACTTCCCCATCCCACATGACCCCCTTCTTTCTGCTCTTCTGATTGGTCAACCTTGACAACAATTTTTGGACCTCTGTGCTTTCTATATTGAGTCTGTTCTGGTATGGCTATGATCTGAAGAAGTAGGTCTGTCCCACGAAAGCTCACCACCTAATAAATTATTTTGTTAGCCTTTAAAGTGCTACATGACTGCTGCTTTGTTTTGTCTGCAAACAGGGTGCTGAATGAGGGAAGGGGGAGCTGACCACAGTCAAGGTGCTGAACAAGAGAGAGGGTATCTGTTTCTTAGACCAGTTGTTGAACAAGGGAAGGGAGGCGGTCTGCAGATGGGGTGCTGAATGGGGGAAGGGGGAGCTATACTGCAGACAGGTGCTGAACAAGGGAAGGGGTAGTTGACTGCACAGGGAGTGTTTGAGTGCGGGAAGGGGGTGCTTAAAAAGAGAAGCGGGGAGCTGACTGCACACAGGTGCTGAATGGGGCAAGATGACAGGGAGAGTTGTTTGGGATCAGGCCCAAGAGAAAAGTTACACATTCATGACCCTTTGTCTTATTCTCTCAGTCAGTGGTGTGGGACGGGTGAAGGTGTCTGTGTGTGAAAAATGCTTGTTCGGTTGAAGGTGTGTTACCTGCTGCCACCTTACCCTGTATTGTGCCTTTTTGGGCGGGGATCCACTGAGCCATCCTGAGAAATCCTGGCACTTTGAGAGCTAAGTTCCTTATCTCAGCATCTTTGCCTTTTGCCCATCTCCGCAAGGGCTGTTGATGCTACAGAACAAAGTCCCCAAGCAAGAGTCTGAGCTGCTGGTCTTGGTAGCATCAGGAACCAGCAGAAGCATTCCTTGCTATTGAGATTGAAGGGATTGTCTCAGCCAAAGAGCTAATTGTTTGCCCTCAAGATGGGAGTCCTGCACTTTGCTAGTGGATTTTCTGAAGCAAGTTCAGCACTGCATTAAAGTATATATGGGAGCTGAGGGGAGAGGGAAGAGGCAGGGGCAATTTTTCTGGGCTGTTGTGCCAGGGAGAAGGTTCATCTGGACTCTAGCACTTTTAATTATCTTGTTGGCTGGTGGGTAACAAATAACCATACAGTATCAACGTAGAGGTTCAACGTGTAAGTTACTTAAACAGTTCATAGAAACAAAAGAAAAGGGGGTTCAACTTCAGAAACACAAACGCTGGGTGAATTTAGGAATCTTGTGAGCCTGCTGTCTTTTGAGTCTGGTGTGCTTTATGCTTCCAGAATCATGGAGATTCCTAACAAATCACTCTGATGTGAACTAGTGGTGTTCCTGGCGTAGGGTTTCCTGTGGACGTTTGTCAGCAGAGGATGTAAGCAAGTCCTGTGTGAGACCAGTAGCAGTAGCTAAGCCCCTAGTGGATTTCATGAAGTCCTGCCTTTCCTCCCTTTGGAGTTTAGATCTCTGCTTGCAGACAGGTTGTTATTTTGTTTGCTTGATTGATTTGAATTTCTAGTTTTTGGTGTTTGGGTTTTTTGGGTTTGCATGGGAGCCATTTTTGTGCTGTTTTTCTCGTGGTGAAAAGGATTTTCTCAAAGTGCAAGAGTTTGCAGTGTTTCCGACCAATAGTCAGAGTCTGGATTCACTTTGCCACATCTAGAAGTTCTGTACGCAGCCAGAGTCCCTGGACAGATGGTGTTTGTGCTGGGCCCCTGAGTGCTTCATTTGTCATCTGTACTGTATGAGGTATGCAGCTGTTTTGGTAGTTTTGTAGATGGAACTACTTTTATTTGGGTGCGTGGGGCTTAATGCACAGTTGAGACGAAGGCCTTAAAATGTGATTTGAAATGGACTAGGGACTATTGGAGGGACTTGAGCACAGGACTGATGTATCATGGGAGCCTTGATCACGGAGAGGCAGGCAGCTGCTTTCTGTCAGCTGCAGCCTGTGGGTCAGCTTCACATTCCGCTTCAGAACCAGGGAATTACAGCTGTCGAGCTGGGCTGGGATGATCGTATGGGTCACCATGGCCAGGTTCTTGTCCATGGTGGAAGGAGGAGGGGGAGTTTCCTGGAGATCTGGAAGTGCAAGAAGGTGTTTTTAGTCACTCATGTTACCTGCTCATGAAAACTTGGTGAGAAGTGTCACAGGAACTCAACACTTCACATCAGTTCAAGGAATGGGGTCTGTGCCCTTTCAAGGGAAGGTGAAGACAGCATGTTGATCAGCACTTGAACCTTTACTTCTGCTGGCTAGGGTCACTTTGCTCTTATCTGGACATAACTTGAGCTATCTGTCACAGCTTCAGGTTTAGCTGGCCCATTGACTACCTGGATTTTCCTTGAGGGGGCCCTGTTAAGGTTTTAGGCTTCCTGGTAGTCACCTCACTTGGAGCAGAGACCCACACTCACTCTTTTCAGACCCAGTGTTTAAGGTTGAAGTCCCTCTGCACCTCGCTGATTTTCCTACAGGTCCAGCCAGGATCAGCTCTTTCTCTTAGGATTGCAAGAGTGAATACCAGTTTCTGAACAGCTTCCACAAAGCAAACTGCATTTTTGTTTGGGGCGAAAGCATTATGTACAGAAAAAATCCACATTTAAGAAACCCTAAACACTTATACTCATGCTAAAAACTTACCAGCGGTCACCCCCAGCTGCAGCGTACAGCTCTGGTAGGTGTTTTTCAAAAACAAAACCTCAGTTTTCCTCCTTGATTACAAGTTCCTGTCAGCTTTAGCTCAGAAGCCAGACTCCCATTGGACAGTCCATCCATTCTTTTGCATAGTTCAAGTCTTTGATCTCCATTCTTCAGGGACAGCTAATAACTAGTCAGCGACCCTCTCCTCAGAGTGTAGATTTGAAAGGCCAGAGTAGTGCATAATTACAGAATCCCAGTTTGTGTTAACCACTCCCCAGAGATTGGCCAGGAAACTCACTTAACACTTAGGCTACGTCTACACTAGCACAAAACTTCGAAATGGCCATGCAAATGGCCATTTCACAGTTTACTAATGAAGCGCTGAAATACTTATTCAGCGCCTCATTAGAATGCCATCAGCCTTGGCACTTCAAAATTGACGCGGCTCATCCAGATGGGGGTCCTTTTTGAAAGGACCCCGGCAACTCTGAAACCCCCTTATTCCTAATAGCAGAGAGGAATAGGGGGATTTTGAAGTTGCTGGGGTTCTTTCAAAAAGGGGCCCCATCTGCACAAGCCATGCGGTGGCGAGCTGCGTCAATTTTGAAGTGCCATGGCTGCCAGCATTCTAATGAGTCGCTGGATATGTATTTCAGCACTTCATTAGTAAACTTCAAAATGGCCATTTGCACGGCCATTTTGAAGTTTTGGGCTAGTGTAGACACAGCCGTCGTGCGCAAAGTCCATGCCTTTTGGCATGTTTTAGTATAGTCATTTGAGCTCTTTACACTCCTCAGCTCTTGTGTTTGTCACACCAGCTGCTCTTATCTAAGAACTGATTTCTTGTAGTCATTCCAATGTGTTAATAATGGCAGTGTGTGGAGAATGAGATGAGTTCAGTATAATGGACATGATGTTGGCAGCTGAGCCTATGGCATCTTGCCGTCTTCCAGTGATCTTGTGTCAGAATTACAGAGAGTGACAGACAAACGTGGACCTCTCTGAATCCTATGATGAGAACAATCTTTCTATTCCACTGACATCGCTTGAGATTGTTAAACAGCAGTTAATAAAGTTAGATGTTTTTCTATTATCAGGTCCAGGTATTTGCATTCAGGAGTTTTAAAAGAGTTGTCCAAGGAGCTGACTGGACTGTTTTATGTTAGTTTTCAGTAATCTTGGAACTCTAGAGAAGTTTCAGAAGAAAGGAAGAAATCTAATGTGCCCATTTTTTAAAAAAGGTAAACAGGATGACCAGGATAATTAGAGGCCTGTCAGCCTGACATAAATCCCAGGCAAGATAATAGAGCAGCTGACATAGAATTTGATTAATAAAGTATTAAAGGAGGGTAATTAATGCAAATCGACATGGGTTTATGGAAAATAGATCCTGTCAAACCAAATTGATATCTTTTTTGATGATATGACAAGTTTGATTGATAAAGGTAATAGTGTTGATGTAATAGACTTCCGTAAGGCATTTGACTTGGTACCACACAGTATTTCAAAACTAGAATGATATAAAATTAACTTGGCATGCGTGAAGTGGATTTAAAGCTGACTAACTGAAAAATGTGAAATGTAATTGTAAATAGGCAATTGTCATCAACTGTATTTTGAGTTTTTGTGGTGGAGTTCTGCTGGGATTGGTTCTTGACCCTACGTTATTTGACATTTTTACCACTGATCTGGAAGCAAACATCCTATCACCACGGGTCAAATTAGCAAATGATGCTGAAGTTGGGGGAGCAGTAAATATGGAACGAGGCGGGCCATTGGTTCAGCCTGATCTGCATAAGTTGGAGACTGGGTGAAAAGACCAGATAAATTTTAAAATTGCTAAATGTGTACACTTAGGAACACAAATGTAAACAATATTTAAAGCTTGAGGGACTCTGAAAAATATTTAGGGAATGATGTATGATAGTAAGTTGAGTATGAACTCCCAGGTCAACACTGCACCCAAAAAATAACGCAGTCCTGGGATGCTTAAAGAAGGGACTCTGAGCTAGGAGGAGAGAGGTTATTTTACCTCTGTTGTGGCTCTGGTGCAGCTGGTGCTGGAATTCTGTGTTCAGTTCTGGTGTCCACAGTACTAGAAGAGTACTGAGAATCTCAAGAGGCTTCAGGAAAGAGCCATGAGAATGTTCATGCCTACGATTTTTTAGTGGCTCTTTTTATTAAAAGTCAAGGACCAGCCATGGGCAGTAGGTAACAATTCATGGAAGTCTGTGACCTGCCCCTGACTTCTTTTAAAATAACAGTATGGGGATGAGAAGGCATAAGTGTCTGAGCCTTGCTGTGCAGGCTGCAGAGGTGGTTTGCGGATCCAGCTTCTATCCCAAGTGACAGCTCTCAGGTCCCCCTGCTGCTGGTGGCAGCTTAGAGTTCTGCCCCCCACAGCCCCAGCCACTGCCCACAGTAGCTTGGAGCTCAAGAGCTGGCATCTCAGAGCTCAGGGTCCCTATGCCACCTGTAGTGCCTGGGAGCTATTGGTGCTGTGGTTCCTGCTTCTGCCTGCAGTAGTTTGGAGGTTCAGGCTGGCAATAGGGAGCTGTGGGGGACTTGAGCCGGCTGGTAGCTCTGCCCCACTGAAGCCGAAAATGTCATGAAGGTCTCTGGATGTCATGGAATGTGCGACCTCTCTGACGTGAGACATCCTGAATCTTGCTTTATGGTGATTTACTCAGTGACCTATTTGAATGATATACGTAAGGAATCCTATTTTGCTTAGCAAAGAGAATGCTAAGGACTGACTTGATCACGTCTGTAAGTACCTGCCTGATAACCAATCAGACCATGAATTAATAAGGTGCATAACTGTACATAAATCAGAACAAGAATCCAGCTAGTCTGCTCTCCTGGTTCTGATTGGCCAATACCAGATACTTGAAAATTGAGATACCAGAGTTCGCTTCAGTTAGGGGTTGGTTTGCTCCCTGAAGCAGGAATGTTTGCAGCCTGTATATTCGTTTGTCTAATGCGGTTCTGGGTACTGGTGGAGCAATGAAGAAGCTCTTGGCTGGCTGCTGACATGGAGGAGTAACTTATGCTGGGGAGAGCCGCACGAAGATCGTGTCTCCAGGAAGCAATCCCCAAGGTTAAAGCTCCATAGCAGGGCTGGATTGGTTTAAAAACTGCAGACACAACCATTCAGGAGTGCTCTTAAAGAGTGGGTGCTGGCCCCATTACACTTCTTTACTGCACATCTTCTCTCTAAACTACAGCAGGTCCCTGGTCCATGACTAGGGACCCAAAGTGCTATGGTAACAGAAATCATAATGTATCTCGTGTGTGTTTTTTCAATTCTTCTGGTGTGGAAGCCTTACTATTCCTCTTATCAGTCCTCCTGCTCTTTGGACCACTTCCATTTCTCCAGTAAACAGGTCTTTCCTATATGGGGAGCTGACTTGTCCTACAGGTTGTGAAGCTCAGAAACACATGACAAACCATCGATCAGGGAGGCAGATGTAGTTATACGGGAGAGAGAAAAGTAGCTCATTAGATTCCAGTATGATGGTTGTAATATTGTTTATCGACTAAAATCTATCAAGAATTGCGGAAAGAAATCTAATGAGCACGATGCAAAGGGAAGCGGGACCACAACCCACCTCAGTGGCAAACATAAAAGAGAGAATAATCCTTGAAGACAGCGAGATGTTATTTCCATCACAGTTATTAAGGCTGCCACGAGTTTCCATAATAAATTAGTTTTAATCCTACATTTTGGCTAGAAAAATTGGTTTAGCCTGAAATTTTCCTGACTATTCTGTTTTAAAATGCAATTGTGGCTTAGTTAGGACATAAGAACGGCTATACAGGGGCAGCCCAAAGTCCATCTAATGCAGTATTCTCTTTTCTGACGCTGGCTAGTGCCAGGTGCCCCTGAATTAACAGAACAGATAATTATCAAGTGATCCATGCCCTGTCACCCGTTTCCAGCTTTTGACAAACTGAGGCTAGGGACACCATTCTTACCCATCCTGGCTAATCGCCATTGGTGGAGCTATTCTCTATGAATTTAACTAGCTCTTTTTTGAACCCCATGGTAGTCTTAGCCTTCACAATATCCTCTGGCAAGGAGTTCCATGGGTTGACTATGCATTGTGTGAAGAAATACTTCCTTTTTGTTTTAACCCTTTTAATTTTCTTTGGTGACCTGCTAGTTCTTGTATTCAGGGAAGGAGCAAATAATTCTTTATTCAGTTTCTTCACACCAGTCATGATTTTATAGATTTCTGTCATACACCCCTCCCCAAGTTGTCTCCAAGCTGAAACCTCAAAGTCTTGTTAATCTCTGTTTATATTTTACTGCTATTCCAAACCCCTAATCATTTTTGTTGCCCTTTTCCGAACTTTTTCCAATGCCAACATAATATTTTTTGAGGTGAGACCATATCTGCAGAATTCAAAATGTAGACATACTGTGGATTTATATAGAGGCAGTAAGATCTCTTTGTCCCTTTCTTAACGATTCCCAACATTGTGTTTGCTTTTGTGAGTGCTACTGCATGGAGTGCATGTTTTTAGAAAACTATACACAGTGACACCAAGATGTCTCTTTAGAGTGTTAGTAGCTAATTTAGTCCTCATTGTTTTATATGTATAGTTATGTTTTCCAATATGCATTACTTGGCATTTACTAAAATTGCATTTCATCTGCCATTTTGTTGCCTGGTTACCTAGTTTTGTGAGATGCTTTTGAAGCTCTTCACAATCTGCTTTGGACTTAACTATCTAGAGCAGTTTAGCGTCATCTGCAAATTTTGCCACCTCACAATTTACCCCTTTCTCCAGATCATTTATAAATATGTTGAATAGGAGTGGTCCCAGTATAGGCCCTGTTGGACACCACTACTTACCTCTCTCCGTTCTGAAAACTGACCATTTATTCCCTCATATCTAATGACAGCTTACTTTGCCTAAGAGCCTTTGTGGGAGACTTCTGGAAATCTAAGTATACTATATCCGCTGGTTCTCTCTTGTCCACATGCTTGTTGACTGCCTAAAAGAATTCTAGTAAACTGAAAAAGGTGGCTCTATGCTGTCACCCCACTCACTGGCAGGCACTGCCCCCCACAGTTTCCATTGGCTGTGATTACCGGTCAATGGGAGCTATGGGGACAGAGTTTCTTGGGGCTTGTGGCGACATGGCTCCAGCCTCCTTAACTCAAGACCCTGAACTGCAGGTATTTGTATTCTTTGTGTTCTTGGATTTGCTTCCGACACTGGATTAAAACCCATGCAAAATAGAGATAGTGGATTTCAGGAAGGCAGATTTTGGCAAACTCAGAGAGCTTGTAGGTAAGATCTCCATGGGAAGCAAGACTAAAAGGAAAAATAACTGAAGGGAGTTGGCAAATTTTCAAAGGGATGTTATTAAGGGCCCAAAAGCAAGCTATTCCCCCCATGTGAAAAAGACAGAAAGTATGACAAAAAACCGCCTTGGCTTAACCAGGAGATCTTACATGATCTCAAAAACAAAAAAGGAGCCATATAAAAATGGAAACTATGGCAAATGACAAAGGATGAATATAAGTGAACAATACAGTTATGCAGGGGCAAGATTAGAAAGGCAAAGGCACAAATTGAATTCAAACTAGCTAGAGACATAAAGACTAGCAAAAAGTCATTCTAAAATATATTACAAGCAAGAGGGAGACCAAGGACAGGGTAGACCCACTGCTCAGTGAGGTGGGAGAAACAATATCAAAATTTAGAAGAGGGAGAGGTGCTTAATGATTTCTTTGTTTCAGTCTTCACCAAGAAGGCCTAATAAATAATGCATAAAATAGTGAATGCTAGTGGGAAGGGGATAGGTTTAAAAGATAAAACAGGAGAAGTTAAAAGTTGCTTAGAGAAGTTGGATGTCTGCAAGTTACCAGGACCTGATGAAATGCATCCTAGAATACTCAAGGAACTGATAGAGGAGGTATCTGAGCCTTTAGCTATCGCCTTTAGAGCCCTTTTAAAAAGTTGATGTCATGTTCGCTGTCCTCCAGTCGTTCACAGACGCTGATTTAAAGGATAGTAGTTAGTAGTTCTGCAATTTCACATATGAATTCTTACAGAAATGTTGAGTGAATGCCATCTGGTCATGGTGTCTTATTATTGTTTATTTAATTCATATGTGCCAAAACCTCTTGTAATGACTCCTCAATCTGGGACAGTTCCTGAGATTTCTCACTTAAAAATTATGGCTCAGGTTTGGGAACTCCGTCACATGCTCAGCAGTGAAGACTGATGCAAAGAATTCATTTAATTTCTTCACAATGACCTTATTGCCCTTGAATGCTCCCTTAGGCTCTCAGTCGCCCAGCGAGTCTATAGATTGTTTAGCAGGCAATCTGCTTCTCATGTGCTTTAAAAAATTGCTATTACTTTCAGAGTGTTTGGCTAGATGTTCTTTACATTATTTTTTGTCCTTTGTAGTAATATTTTTACAATTCATTTGCCAGACTTTATGCTCCTTTATATTTTCCTCGCTAGATTTATCTTCCACTTATTAATGATGCCTTTTTATTTCACTGCTTCTTTTACTCAGTTTTTAGGCCACGGTGGCACTTTGTTGGTTCTGTTATAATGTTTTTTAATTTGGTTTGTACATTAAAGTTGAGCATCTATTATGGTGTCTTTGAGAAGTTTCCATGCACTTTGCAGGGATTTTCACTTTTGGCACTGTGTTTTTTTAAATATATGTTGAACTAATCCAATTTTTGGGTAGTTCCTCTTTCTGAAATTAAATGCCAGTGTTAGGCTGTTAAGTGGGTTTTTCTGCCACAGGGATAGTAAATTTAATTATATTATGGTCACTATTTCCAAGCAGTCCAGTTATACTCACCTCTTGGCCCAGACCCTGTTCTCCACTCAACACTAAACTGAGAATTGTGTCTCGTCTTGAGGGTTTCAGAATCAGCTGCTTGATTAGAAGTCATTTGAGTTGTTAAGAAACCTTGTCTCTCCATTTCATTGTGACATGACATGTACCCAGTCAGTATGGGATACTTGAAATCCTCCATTATTATTGAACAAGCATATATGGTAGCCAGCAAGGACCAGGCATACAGGTAGCTGTGGGGCCTCCAAAGGGACAGGTGTGTTCTCACAGTCTAGGTTGGCTCAGGTGCATGGCAGCTGAGCTGGCATTCATGCGTTTGTAGCTAATAATAAAGATATTAAGCAGTTGGATCTGTTGAGGCTTAAGACTTACTCCTTGGCCATTTTGTAGAATGTTGTAGTTTCTACATTTGTAGTTTCAGAAACTTGGTAACTAGGGCTGGCTGGAAAACAGAATTATGTTCTGCAAAAACTTTCGAAAGGTCTTGGGTCTTGTTCCAATACAGATTCAAAACAAATGCAAGGTCAGGAGGGGGACTGCCCTACCCCCAACCTAGCCTCCAGCCTGCTGGATGGGGGAGGAGTGGCCTGAGCCAGGCACCTCTCTCCTGGCTGACACGCAACCATGGTCTGGGATGGCTGGCCCTGGAGGAGCCCCCTTGCCATGGCCAGAGCATCCTGGTCCTGGCACCCATCCCTCCACCATAGCCAGAGCAGCTGTGACCCACAGCCCCCATGCCCTGACTGGTCATGAGCCCTCCCTCCCACACCCACACCCCACCCTCTGTCCCAGCACTAACCCAAAGCCTGCACCCCCAGAGAGAGTCTGTACACTCCAAAACTCTGTCCCGGCCTTGAGTCCCTCACCCTGGCCCCATCCCACAGCTGTGCACTCCCAGCTGGAGCCCTCACACTCCTTCACCTCTGTCCCAGCTGTGAACTGTATCCTGCACTCTGAACCCCTGGGCCTCACCTCCGCCGCGCGAATTCTGTTATGTGCGTGAGTATGACGGTGTGTCGCGCATCAGCTCCATAGTGGTGCACATAACAAAGTTAATGAGGCAGGGTGGGAAAAAACTGAGGTAACACTGATCTTGGAGTGTGAAGTTTAGTTCTCCAAGCTGTGTGTGTTTGAACCTTGCATCCAGAAACATGTTGGTCAAAACGAGTCTTACAAAAAGCTACTGAGTCAAATTCTTCCTTCAGAGCTCATCATGTCAAGTGAGCTCTCTGGAACTTCTAGACATAAAAAGTACAAGACAAATACAAATACCCGCTCTTACTTGTCTGAGATGTCACTTACCTTGAACTCTAACAGATGAATTTTCAGTATACTCACATATTGATCTTGATCAATACCTTTCAGCTTCGGACCCAGCTTTGCTATTCTTTGATTTATCTGCCAAATGGCCTAGGTCAAATCACCATAGACCTTGAAGCTGGCACCAGAACAGTGTTTGATAACACCATTTCCTCTCTTGGTGAGTCTACAGCATCCTGCTCCTGTGTGGCTGCCTGCGGATTAGCCAGTGCACTGGTTGGACTCTCATCTTCTGTTGCCCCCACAGATGCTCTTCCTTGGAAGAGCCAGAAGACTGGTTGTGTCAGCCAGCGTTCATTGGCAGTTAGGTGGCTGAGCTGACAGCCTCTGAAAGGGCTAATGAGGGAGGAGGAGGGCATGCTGCCCTGCAGCTTTTGTTTTAAGACTAGCAAATTGAGCCAGCAGTGCTTGGGTATTTAAATGAGGTATTTTCCCTCCCAGCACACCACCAGCTCCTCCTGGGTTGGGAGAAAAGCCTCAGCCCCATGCCTGGCTCCAGCTCTGGTGATTATTCCCCAGCCACGGCAGGAACGTGGGTCCAGAGCTGAGGCTGTGATGTTTTTCCCAGGCCTTGACTCAGAAGGAGTGAAGGGGCTGATCCGGGGCTGGGGCTGGGGCTGATGGCTGGGGCCATGGAAAAGAGCCACAGCTCTGGCACAGCAGCAGTGGGGAGGCAGGGCTGTTTTCCCCCAGCCCCAGGGAGAGTGGCAAGGGGGGCCTGGCTTGGGGTTGGGGGGTGGGGTTTCTGGCCCCAGCATGACCTGGAGGGGAGGGGCAGGGCAAGGGTTCATGGCTGCAGCATCTCAGGAGCGGGAGGTTAATTTTGTGGGGGCAGTGGGGCTCCCCCTGCACAGTACTGTGGCTGAGTGCTGGAGCAGGGGCTTGGGGGGTGAGCTGCTCCCTGCGCTTACTGCCCCCAGTAGTGAGTCTGAAGTATGTTGTCCCTCCTGTCAGTGCCCCTCCCTTCCACGTGCTGGGAACTCTTGGGATTTCGTGCGCTTCCCACTTTCCAGCCTCCACCAAACGCTGATTGGTTTAAGTGAGGGTAAGAGTAAGAGGAAGCAGTGCACCAAATTTCATGGTCATGGCTCTCACCGTTTAAGAGGAGTTCTTGGACAAATGTAGCACTGACAGACGGACACCGTCCAAACTAGATAGTACATGTTCTAATACTTCTTCCAGTGCTTGCTCATGTCAATTCCAGTCAGGCGTGTGTGGTCACGCATGCACAGAAGCCAGCAGACTTTCCCCCTAGCAGCAGCCGTCGGGTCGACCTGCGCACTCCATGGAGTCACGCCTTCATGGCACCCATAAGAGAGCCCTGTCAACCCACCTCCTACTTTTATGCTTCCTTATCACCAGTGGTGTTAGCAAGAACCAGGGAAGTTCCAACTTCAGCCAGCGATGTAACAGTTCGATTCTTGTTGCCTTCTTCTTTAGTGTGTTAGTATAGACCTGGCGTACTAGGGTGTCTTCAGATCACAAGCTGCAGACATTCATAAACAGATTCCTGAGGTACATCCCTCACATCAAATGGCAAGACTTGGTCATGAATGAAACACTTTGGAAAAGAGCACTAGTATAGTTAATTTACTAGTTAAATAGTCTTAAGTTTCCAGTGCAGGTTCCCCCCGACACACACCTCCCTTCCTGCTCCCAGGGCATTCCGTGATCCCCAGGTTTTGAGTCCTGCAAGAAACACACACCAAATTGTGACAACCTCCCCCAGCATCTTCAGTTTATGGTTTTGGGGCAAAGGTCATCAAGAGGGCCACTGTGAAATCTGGCAGGAATTCAAGCCAAGAACCTGGGACGAGAGGGAGCAGCTACGTAAAACCCTTCTCATGAAAATAGTTCTTCTTTCACAGTCAGACCCTGGTGCCAGGGATCCTACCACCAGCAGGTTGTCTTTAGAGCAGAGCATGCCAGTGGCTTCTTCGAGGAACCAGGTGCCAAAGAAGGATGCACCTAAGGAGCCTTGGCACTGAGGACCTTCTTTGCGCACTGCCCCCACCCCAAAAAATCTTTCAGCTCCTATTGTCTAGAAACCAGCCAGTGGGAGCAGGGAAATGGGATGCACTGCCAAAGGCCCCAGGCAAAATCTTTCAGCTCCCACTGGTGTGGACAGCAAGGGCAGGCTGAATTAAAAGGCTTGGTGGGTTGGATCCAGCCTGCAGGCTGTATCCTGCCCATCCCTGTGTTGAGGGTTCTCTTCTCCCTAGAAAGGGAAGGGAGTGCTGATTTCAGGGTCTGATAAAAAGCAAGTACAAAGATAAGAGTAAGGAAGGGATGTGTGAACAACACAAGAAGAAGGGAGACAAAATGGGGTCTTGCATGCCTCTTCAATGCTGGCAATTAGGTGTCTCTGCTTCTGACTGAGGACAGGACGTTTATAATGATGGTTCAGAACTTACAAGAGAAAAAACAAAAAGAGTTTCCACGGAATTTGCTCCTTCTTTCTTGGGGTCAGGGAAGATCTGAGAAGATAAAAGAAGTTACAATAGGACAGGAGATGAGTGGTCATTTTTTTCAAACTCTCTGTTTAACAAACCCAAAAGGGACAAGAGTGGGTGGCATAGTTCACCTCCTCATTATTTTGCCTGCCAATTAGGCCTAATATTTGTTACACCAATTTTGGATCATTAACTTCTGGGTCTACATCTTTTTTTACCCAGCATGATTTCAGCAGTCTTTGAAAAATATCAGCAGGTCCTTTTGGTTTGGAATACTCCATCTTCTTTATCTGGTTCTCTCTCACTTGTTTGCAATATTCGTTTTTCTTAAACACAGCTCAACTTCTTTTTCATGGTAATTTCAAACTAGGCAAAAATTATAGGTAATCCTAAACTTTCACATGATTTTTGCATTTAAGCTGACATGGGATAAAATCTGTAGGCCCAATAGTCAGACCACAGGATAGGAAAGACTCCTGAACAGCTGGATTCCTCTTTAAATAATCTGGATACTATTGCATTTGAGAAATCAGTTTGTTCTGGTGGATTAAAAGCAGATAACTCAGAGTGTTGAATGGCTGCACTAACAGCCCTGACCTCCTGAGGCAAAAGAGACAATGGCATTTAAGTTCATAAAGAGGAACTATACAAAAATTAGATTAGTTAAACAGAAATTAAAAAACAACACAGTGCCAAAAGTAAAATCCCTGCAAGCTGCATGGAAACTTTCCAATTACAATTACAGTAGCGGGCGTTTCATCCGCATGAGCCATACCAAAAATCTTTTCTACCTCAAACTGTCAAGGGAGGTAATTAATGATTTACTGCTAGGACCTCTTGGACATCCTCGGAGCAGAACCTGTCTGTTGTGCCCAGCAGGGAACCATACATAAGAATGGCACACTGGGTCAGGACAATGGTCTACTTAGACCAGTATCCTGTCTTCTGGTTGTGGCCAATGCCAGGTGCTTCAGACAGAATGTGGCGGTTATCAAGTGATCTGTCCATCCGCTCCCAGCTTTTGGAAGCCAGAGGCTTAGGACACTAGAGCATATGTCTGCATTTATGATCATCTTGGCTGCCAGTTATTGACGGACCTATTCTCCATGAATTTACCTGCTTCTTTTTTTAACCCTGTTTAGTTTTGGCCTTCATAACATCTCCTGGCAACAAGTTTACACATTGACTGGGTGTTGTGTGAAGAACTTCCTTTTGTTTGTTTTAAACCTGAGGCCTATACATTTCACTGGATGAGCAGAGTCCATCTGTTATGCAGGCACTCAGGATGGTGATCTGTCCCTGGTTCTGAAACAAGAAATCTGGAACACGCAGTAGCAGGATAGAAGGACCACTCAGCAAATCCAGCACATTTGTGAACCAGAACACCCATGTCCACGACACAGTTATTAGGTCATATGGGTGTTTTGTCCTGTGAGATCTTTCAGGTGGCCCCTGTGGAATGCATGAAGAGGTCTCTGGAACCAGACCTGTGGAAGGGGGAAGAGATCTGGGAGGGAAGCCAGACTTTTCTCTCTCTAAAGCAGACCAATCCTTATGCCTTTTCCTAGCAGGTGGCAAGCAGATCTGTGTGAAGCACGCCTCAGCTGTTGGAACTGGAGTGCTCCCAGGCCCACTTGTAGCAGGCTGTGATGTGCTGAGATTGCTGGCTAGGTTGTTGACCTTACCACCTAGTTCAGGGGTCTCAAACGTAATTTATCTTGGGACCACTGAACACCCCCATCTGGCAGGGCTCTGGGCTGAGGGGGTCTCTGCACAGTCTCTCCAGTGCATCTCCCAGCTCTTCTCTCTGGTGCATGCAGCCACCCCACGCATCCTCCAGCCACACCTGATACCCCTGGGTGATTTAAAACCCACCAGGGACCCCTACTGTGACCACCAGTAGTGCAGCAGGGCTAGATGCCTGATGCCAGTTCCCTGCCGCTCCCAGCACATCCCCATTGCCCAGGGGAGATGTGTGTGGAGCCCTCCCATCCACAGGTGTAAGCTGTGAAACTTAACTCTTTTTATAAAACTGACTGGGTATCAGTGATGACAACTCTCCTGATTTGCTCTGAAGCCACCTGATAATTGAGGCTTTTTCCTCCTGGAAAACCAAAGCCACATTATTAGAATTAAGCCAGATCTGGGAGCTTCACATCCTGATTCCTCATGAATTGCTGTCAGTTGTGATCAGTTTGACTCATTAGATTATGTTTGCTTGTTGGTGCATGGCATTAGAAGAGAATAACATAAGAACAGCAGGACTGGGTCAGACCAGAGGTCCATCTAGCTCAGTACCCTGTCTTCAGACAGTGGCTAATGCCACGTGCCCCAGAAGAATTAATAGAACAAATAATCATCAAGTGATCCCTCCCCTGTCACTGATTCCCAGCTTCTGACAAACAGACACTAGGGACACCATCCCTGCCCATCCTGGCTAATAGCCATCGATGGACCCAACCTCCATGAATTTTCTAGCTCTTTTTTGAATGCTGTTAATGTTCTGGCCTTCACAGTATCCTCTGGCGAGGAGGTCCACAGGTTGGCTGTGCATTGCTTGAAGAAATACTTTTGTTTGCTTTGAACCTGCTACCTGTTAGTTCTTGTGTTATGGGAACAAGTAAATAACATTTTTCTTATTTACTTTCTCCACACCAGTCATGATTTTATAGACCTCTATCATATCCCCCCTTAGTCTCTTCTTTAATCCTTTTTAATTTCTCCTCTTACAGTAACCATTCCAAGCCACTAATAATTCTTGTTGATCTTTTGTGAATTTTTTTTCCAGTGCCAAGAATCCCACCCTCCTTCTCTCCCTTTTTTTTTTTAATGCAAGACTTTAGGTCTTATAGTTTGTTGAGAAAAAGCTAGAACATATGCACCAAGTTCAGCCACAGACTCAGACAGCTGATGCCAGGTAAAAGTCAAAAGGCAGGTCCTATACAGTTTGTTGTACCTCAAAGAGGAGACCTGATATTTGGTGCCATGAGTCTCTTCTCATTGCTACAAGCTTGGCCGTGACTCTGGTAGCAGCATATGCCAAGTCATATGCCACTTGCAGGGATGCCCTGGAAGTCACTTCCCCCTTCCTCAACCAAAGACTGAAAACTCGACTGAGGCGGGTAACCCCGTAATCTTAGCCGTCGCGAGCAGGCATTGCAGGTGTGCCTGCTGGTTGGAGGTGTGGAACTGCAGGGTCCTCATGGAGAATATCTGCTGCCCAAATAGGTCAAGCTCCTTCACATCCCTGTTCTTGGGGGATGGGCCTTGGAAACCCAGCTTGTGTCTCAGGTTAGCAGCATCCACGTGTGGAGAGTCAGGTTGTGGGTGTGTGTATAACTGTTTGTAGCCCTGGGAGGTCGGAAAGTACCGCCATTCATTGTACGTGGCGGTAGGTGGCAGGTTGTGGGCGTGTGTATAACTGTTTGTAGCCCTGGGAGGTCGGAAAGTACCGCCATTCATTGTACTTGGCGGTAGATGGCAGGTTGTGGGTGTGTGTATAACTGTTTGTAGCCCTGGGAGGTCGGAAAGTACTGCCATTCATTGTACGTGGCGGTAGGTGGCAGGTTGTGGGTGTGTGTATAACTGTTTGTAGCCCTGGGAGGTCGGAAAGTACCGCCATTCACTGTACGTGGCAGTAGGTGGCAGGACTTCCACGATCTTCCACAGGGTCTTGGTCATGGTGTGCTGATTTTAATTAAAGGGGAAGGATATAGGGGAAGGGCCTGAAGGGGTCAGGATGTCTCCCGTAGGGGCTGTATCATCCACAAGTTCCTCCACTTTAATGCCCAAACCCTGCATGACTCAGTGCGGCAACTGCTGCAACTCCCTGGGATCTTCTGGGGCTGAGGCAGTGGTAGTTCCTGCAAGTGCCACTTCTGGGCGGTGGCGAGGAGCCCAGCCAAATAGATGGCTGCTCCCTTCTGGAGGTATGTGACCTGAGGGATGGCGGGAGGGGGCAGTGATGGGCTGGTCTAGTCTTAGCACCAGGAAAAGTGCTGGTACTGGCATTGACATTGGCTCTGCATCAGTGCCAGTGCTCTTGTCAAGAACTGGTCTGGATCTGTGCTATGTTGGCTGTAGACTTTGGCACAGCAGTTGATGGTCATTGCCCTAGCTGGTGCCACGCTCTGTGCTGCAGACACAGCCAGTGCTATGGGGCTGCAGCTGGTGCTGCAGGTGCAGCAGGAGGTGCCAGGGGTGCCACAAGTGCTGAGGGTGGTGCCGGAGGCTCGGGTGGTGCTGCAGTCAGAACTGGTGCCGTGACCTGAGCTACTGGAACCGCTGGTGCAGAGGGAGCTGTGTAGTGAGCAGTTATTGGTGCTGACATTGACAGTCTTGTGGCAGCTGCTGGCACTGATGCCAGAGATACCCGCCTGGCTGCTGGGTATGGTGGGACAATGGTAGCAGACATGACTGAGGAAGCACCTGAGTGAGCGTCTTGACTCCATCCCTGGGCTTGGTGGAAAGCCTGTGTAGTCCAGAAAGACCACTGACCTGGGGTCTGCCATTGAGAGGCCCACTGCCTTGGCTGGGACGTTCTGTGGTGCCTGGAGGACGACCTGCTGCTGCTGCTGCTGCTGTAGTTGGAACAGTAAGAGTCTGACTTGAAAGCCTCAGAATCTGAGGACCTAGGTGGTGCCGCTCCTCTCGAAGTGGAGCGTCTGGGGATGGGCTGCACTCACTAAATGGAGCTTCTGGCCTCTGAGCCGATGGGGAGCAGCTCAACATCATCACTCGTCTTCCCCTAGACTGTACAGGAGGGACAGCAGCCTGCAATGCAGACATCATCTCCGGCGTGGCGTGGCGTGGCGTGGCGTGGCGTGGGGGAGAACAGCACTGTGAGTCTCAGCAGCTTCCATGCGGCCTCCACCAGTTCAGGAGTGGACGGAAGTGGCAGGCTGTGAGGGACCTGGTGAACACAGTGGGCCCAGACTTGACTGCTTTACCTGAGCAGGAATTTACATGGCTACCCTCTGCATCTCAGACACGGCCCAGCTGTGGTGCCAGTAAGAGCTGGTCTCTGGGTGTAGCTCGTGGAGAATTGATTCTTTTCAACCCCCTTGTTCTTCTGCACTGGGAATGGGGACCCCGCAGAGCAGAGTCGTGTGTAACAAACAGTGGGCTTGGGCTGTTGGTGGGTGAGGAGGGCTACCTGAGGGTGCTGCTGGCCAGGAGTTGCTTAGGTAAGCACCTCTCGGCCACAGCCTGCTTCTGGCACTGCACCCCAACTTCCTCCCAGGCCCTACACCACCTCCTACGCCCCTCCCTGGGCCTGAATCCTCTCATGCATCCATGTGACCTCCCAGAGCCTGCACTCTAGTCCCCCGCCCCAGATCACTATCCAAAACCTCTGCATCCTCCTCCACCAAATCGAGGTCACAGCTCCATCTCAGATCCTCACCTGCTCTTACATCCTTCCTCTCGGCCAGAATCCTCTCTGCACCCATACCCCCTCCTGCACGATGTGTCCCAATACCCTGCCATAGGTCACAACCACTTTCTTTATCCAAGGCTCTTCTCAGACCCAGTGCCCTTTCCTGTACCCCAGTCCCTTACCCTGAGCTTCCTTTTGCACCGAACCTTCATTCCTGACCCGGTACCCATTTATAGAGAAGAGCAGCCCTTGCCCACTTAGTGAAATTTTGGAGTGACTCCCCCCCATTAAAAATTGTTGCTCACCCTTGCCCCAGCAGATGACATCCTGACCAGAAAGAGAAAGAGGATCCAAGCTACAGGCGTTGTGGTCAACCTGTTAGCCAAAGTATCCATTCATGACTAACCTGCCATCCAGAGTGCCCCGGATATCAGCAAAAGTCCTATTTTCCTCAACTTTTCTGTCCTCCACCTTGCATCTGTCTATCAGCAATAGGAGACATGACTACCCCTCGCACATCAACACTGAAAGTTAAAATCATGCTTTTCTTTTTCATCAAAGTTAGGTTCTAAAAAAGTGAGACTAATATTTTGTCTCTGAAAGAAGAGAGATTTTTAAGATTTTGATTGTGCAAAAGAATCCCCTCCATTTTAATTTCACTATGAAAGCTTGTTTTAATTTCTTGTTCTCTCTTGTGTTTGGACAATAATTTTTCAGCTTTACAATGCATGTGGGTGTTTGCCAAGAAATAGAGTAAACAAAAGTCCCTGTAAAGGGGAAGGACCCAAATAATCCAAATCAGACCTCTTTGTATGCTGAACAGTGAAGTAGTACACCTTTAACTCCCTTGGCTCTATAAATTAATACAGCATACCTCCATAACTCCAGTCTATAACTCAGCTTCTGGGGTCTCCCTTTGAACCAACAAGGACTTAAACCCTCTATCATCTTTCTACATAGTCTGTTATCACAGTAAGGAATTCCTCACCTTGCAGTCTGAGCTAGACAACTGTCCTGATAGGTGACCCAGAATAACGACGAAGTGAGGCTACGTCTCCAATGTTTAACAATGAGGTTAGCCTTTGGAGCAATTTGCCAAGGTTTGGATGTGATGGATTCTCTGTCACTTGAAGTCTTCAAATCAAGATTGGACATTATTCTAAAAAAGACACCTAGGTCAACCCAGAGTTATAGGGTCAATGCAGGGATTCCTAGGCAAGATTCTCTTGTCTGCAGTACACAAACCAGAATAGTGGTCATGATAGTTTCCTCCTCCTGATTTTAAAAACACTGAATTCTAAACTTGTATCCAAGGGGCTCTGGGACTGCTACTTCCACCAGTACATTAACCTGTCTGTGTTGTTTTCTAATCCCTATCTGCCGCCTGAGAAGGTGAGGTTATGCATACTAGGTATTTATTCTACAGCTGTCCACTATTACAAGGACATGACTAAATGTTTTCACCACTCACCTCTCCTATTTGTTGCTTAGGGAGATAACATTCTACCCAAAGACTCTTCAACAAGTAGACAAGCTTGCGTAGCCAAAGCTGCTATGAGCTGCCAGGACACATTAATGTCTTGGCACAGGGCTCACTGTGCCAGATCTAATGTAAATTCTGTGAGTGTCTCAGATGTGTGCAGTTTTAGACCGAGAGAGCTGCATTCAGGAACTCTTTTTATGCTTTTATCTAGCTTCACTCTTTCACTCCAGTATCCAGGTCTGATGCTGGACTTGGGAAGAATAAGACTCCTCAGGTCCTCTTGCAGTGACTGCTAATTAATCACCAGAAGCTACAGGCAGTGCTGAGACAGACAGACCACCTGGTTATTTACCAAGGGTCAGTGTGTTTCTGTCACTTGTCTGATTGTGTGGATCCCTGCCATCTTCATCTGTCTTTTCTGCTCCAGTGTCGTACACTATGGAGATGTTTGAGTCACTGAAGTGCTCAGTGGAAGTTGTTGGGAGGACACCCTTTTACACTCCTTGGTCTGGGCTATGCAGTCGTCAGCAAGGAGTAAGTGCAGCCCTTGCAAATGTTGTTCTCCATAGCTTTTGCTCTTGTGCACGTAATGAAGTGAAGGTGCACGTGGAGAAGTGTCCCAAAGAAGCATGCTCACTGTAGGTGAGTGATGGTATTCTGCACAAGATCTTTTGGAGACTCTGGTGTCCTGCTTCTTATTGTGTCTATCCCCCTGAGGCTGTGTACTCTAGAAGGAGAGTTTTGGAGCCACAGGTTTGAATGGAAGAACCTTTCCTAATGGAAACAGAGAGGTGGCCATGTTAGTCTGTACTCCAGCAAAACAAAACAGCGGAAACATAGCACTTTAAAGACTAAAAAATGATTTATTTGGTGATGAGCTTTCATGGGACAGACCCACTTGAAGTGCTGTTAGTCTTTAAAGTACTACGTTTCTGCTGTTTTCTTTCCTAATGGAGAAAATTTCCTGAAATCCCATCCTGTGTTTGTCTGGCAGACTTGGATTGTCATTTAAATGAGACCGCTTCTTTTCTGCTATTTTCTTTCTTGATCTTCCTGGTTAAACAAGATTGTACAACTTGGATCCACAGGGTGGTCTCTCTCTCACTCACTCACACACACACTTTCTCTTTCTCTCTCTCTCCTCAAATTTGTTTGTGTCTTCTCATTTGATCTGAGCCAGTCCTTTTCATACCAGAGGTGATGAAAACACATAATGCTGTCTGCCTTGAAGGTCCTATGCCAGATACACTAAAAAAATAAGGATAGCCACGCTGAATCAGACCAATAGTCCATCCTACCCAATGTCCTGTATTCTGGTTGTGGCCAGTGCCAGAAGTGCTTCAGAGGTAATGAACAAAAGAGGGCAATTTTCAATCAGCTGTCTCCTGTCATCCAGTAACAGCAGCTGTCAGTCGGAGGTTTATAGATTCCTGGACGTTGGGGTTGCATCCCTGACCATTTTGGCTAATAACTGTTGATGGACCTACCCTCCAGGAACATACCTAATATCGGTTAAGTTGGTTCTACTGTTGGCCTTGGCAATATCCCCTGGCAATAAGTTCCACGGATTGACTCTGTGCTGTAAGAAGAAATGTGTCTTTGGTTGGTTTTAAACTTTCTGCCTCAAAGTTCATTGGATATCCTCCTGGTTCTTGTATTACGTGGAAAGGTCAATAACACTTCATTACTTGCTTTCTCCACACTGGTCTTGGTCTATAGACCTCTATCATGTTCTCTGGTAGCTATTTCTTCTCCATAAGATGAATAGTGCTGGTCTTTTTACTCTCTCCTCGTGTGGAAGCTGTTTCATATCCTGATAATTTTCATTGCTCTTTTCTGTGCCTTTATCAATTCCAAAATATCTTTTTTGTGATGGGGCAAACAGAGCTACGTGAAGTTCTCAAAGGGTGGGTGTACTATGGGTTTATATGGCAGCGTTGTGATATTTTCTGTCATATCTATCCTCTTCCTAATGTTTCCTAACACTCTTTTTTCTCTTTTCATAGTTGCTGCACATTGAGCAGTTGTTTTCAGGGAACTCACCACAATGGTGCTAAAATCTCCTTCCTGAGTAATAACAGCTAATGTAGACCCAATTGTTTTGAATGTATAGTTGAGATTTTTTTTTCCTATCTGCATTACTTTACACTTACCAGTAGTGAATTTTATCTGCCATTTTCTCTCCCAGTCACCCAGTTTAGTGAGATCTTTTCATAAGTCTTTCCAGTCAGTTTTGGACTTACTATCATGAGTAATTTTGCATGTTCCATAAATTGAAGGTTTTTGTGCAGGGGGTGGATAGGAGGGTAATACATTTTGCTACACCTGTTTGTTAAGCACAGACTGTTGAGGAGCTGCTCAATTACTGCTAGTATCTTCATGTCCAGTTATGCAAAGTAATATTCTCTTAAGGCCATGTCCAGATCAGACTGTCTGGTCCATGTGAGAGAGCAATGTTCCGTCACTCATCAGCTAGTAGTATTACACCACCCTGGCCCTGTGGAGGACCCCCTTGAGGGGGAATATGTGGAGATAATACAGATGTGAAGGAGAAGAAGAGGTCACTTACCAAAGTAACATTTGCTCTCTGAATACTGTGCTCCTGTAGAACCCCATTGACCCGCTCTGCTTTGAAGATACATGGGGCATGCCTCGCATTCAGAAGGAACTGAAGAGTTAAAGCTGAGAGCTTTTATAGAACCAAAAGTACCTGTAATGCTGGAACAGAGGGTCCGGCACGTGTTTCTTCAAAGGCTGTCTTATTTCAGATCAGTCCCATGCCCGTGTGGCATTTCATGTGCTCTCACCGTGTGGTTCTGCAGATGTGCTACATTTTGAGAATCAAAGTCACTTTGGTAAATAAGTACTTTTCTTTCAGACATTTTTATTGTAAAAGAGCGAGCAAGCTCTGTCTTTGCTGGCTCAGCCTCCCTTCATTAAATTCCACAGTGGTAGGATTCTCTTATATCGGGTGGGTCAGATTGGTGTACTCATGAGAATGGCCATACTGGGTCAGACCAAAGGTCCATCTAGCCCAGTATCCTGTCTGCTGACAGTGGCCAATACCAGGTGCCCCAGAGGAAGTGGACCAAACAGGTATCAATCAAGCAACCTTTCTCCTACCATCCATCTCCAGCTTCTGACAAACAGAGGCCAGGGACACCATTCCTTATCCACCCTGGCTGAGAGCCATTAATGGACCTAACCTCCATGAATTTATTGAGCTCCTTTTAAAACCCTGTTATAGTCCTAGCCTTCACAGCCTCCTGTGACAAGGAGTCACACAGGTTGACTATGCACTGTGTGAAGAATTTCCTTTTATTTGCTTTAAACTTGGTGCCCATTGATTTCATTTGGTGTTCCTTAGTTCTTATTTTATGGGAACAATTTAATAATTTTTCCTTGTTCACTTTCTCCACACCACTCATAATTTTATATACTTCTATCATATCCCCTTTAGCCGCCTCTTTTCTAAACTGAAGAGTGCTTGTCTCTTTAATCTCTCTTCATATGGGACACGTTCCAAACCCAGAGAACAGTACTCTCCCAAGCCCCTCTCCGATGAGTATCAGAATAAGATTCTGCTCTCAGTGGATTATATTGCTTGTCATACTGCGGTTGGCTGTCGTTTCACTTTTGTGTGTGTGTGTGTTGAGCTGTAGTGAAATAGGCAATGATCCTGGTGTCTAGGTTGCCATCACTGGGCTTCATGGTTAATGTTCCACTGTACTGAGCCAAGGAGCTCACCATGCTGCTTTGGGTTATTGTTTCATGCTCTCACCACACTCAAGGCACCATCACTACATTAGTTTAGTTTCAGTTCTGGTTTTAAAGGCTATACTCCATAAAGGCTGCAGCCTTTTTTTTAAAATGGAAGTGGAGACTTTTTGGAACACAAGATGGCAGCTTACTGAGCCTGGCCCAATTTGTTCCTCAGATCCACCTTCGCTTACCTCTGATCGTCTGTCTGAAACCTTCTTCATTCTTTGGGGCTCTAGCTTCTGCTTGCCTTTATGTCTCACGTGCAGCTCTTCATCTTTGCAGGGCTGTGGCTTTGTCTAGACTAGCACCACTGTCGTCCTAATGTTTCGCTGACAGACGCATGAGTGTGGACAGAGCTATGTTGGTGGCAGATGCCCATACAGCTACTAACACTCATTGGGGTGATTTAATTATGCCGGCTGGAGAGCTTTCTCGTGCTCACAACTTTGTCCAGATATTTATTCTGGGGATACCATCACTGGACCTAACCACGTTAGTTACAAGATCAAAGACGCATCCTTGTGCACTTCCAGCAACATCATATATGCCAACAATGCCCTGACACTATGTACATTGGAGAGACTGCAAAAGCTTCACCAGAGAATAAATGGGCACAGAGCAGACATGAAACTCAACACACACAAGCTGGTCAGTGAACACTTCAGCGAAGTGGGCCATTCTGTTAAAGACCTGAGAATTTGTGTTCTGGAGCATAAAAAATTTAAAAACAGATTAGAGTGAGAAATTTGTGAGTTGGAATTCATATTCAAATTCGACACATTAACACGTGGTATGAACAGAGACATCAGTTACCTCATGCATTACAAGGACTGCTTCCCTTCCTTTGATGCTTGTAATTATCTCAGCCAGGACAGTTAACATCCCCCCACCGCTCATCGCCCTCCTATGTGTTTGATTTGTCAGTTTTTAATTGCCTTTTTTTTTTTTTTTTTGGTCCTCTGTACTTATAAATGTCAGTCTGTATTGGAAATGAGATTGATCTGAAGAAGTGGGTCTGTCCCACGAAGCTTATCACTGAATAAATCATTTTGTTAGTCTTTAAAGTGCTACATTTCTGCTGTTTTTGCTTGGTTGGAGTACAGACTAACATGACCACCTCTCTGTTAGTTCCACCACAATTAACATAAGAAGGAGGTCCCTAATGGCACCTATTTCCTTCTCTTCTTTGCACAGAAGAGAGAACAGGTCAGACACTCGAGCCAGCGCCCCTGCAGAGGGTGTACAGCTTCCTGGACAGAATAACGTCCCCTCACCCACTCTTACTCTCATAGAGCTCTGACAGTTGAGCCCAGAGTTTCTCTCTGCTATCTGTGTGACCTTTGCCATGGAATAGTTAGCAGTCCTGCTTTTCTGCTTTATTTCCAAACCGAGTACAAGCATTGGTACCCACGTGTTAGCTGTCCCTTCATTTCATACAAACAGAGCTGGTGTTGGGTTGCAAAGTGAGGTGGGTGCAATCGGCAAGGTGCCACTCAGGCCAGGCCTGTACTAGGAAAATAAGTTGATTTCGGATACACAGTCCCAGACACAGCAATTGCATGGGTAGAATCAATGTATCTGAAATTGACTTACCTGGCCGTCCTCGCTGAGGACGGTTGACAGGAGAGTTTCTCCCATCGACCTCCCTTACTCCTCACGATAGCCAGCCACTAACCGGTTGACTGCTGACCCCAGTAGATCAATTTCTTGCATCCCTACCAGACAAGTGAAATCAAACTCTGGAAGATGGACCCTGTGTGGGTCAATCCTCCAGGTAGGGTAGACCTGGCCTCAATCTGCTGAATATCCAGCAAAGCAGGAGCAAACTGTATTTACACAGACACACTCAGGGTCGCTCCCACCTCTTCCAGGTAGGGGTGCGGGAAGCATTCCTTCTTCAAGTGTCCCCGTGGGTGCTCCACATTAGGTGTCGGGCTTGCCCGGCGCCACAGATCGGATCTTGCAAGCAGTTTCTGCCAGACCGCGCATGCGCCGGTGCGCGCCGCTCCCTTGCGCGCTCCTGGCCATGTGCGCGATCCGGTCCACACCAGTTCCTCTTAACCGCCGTCGGCTGCAGACGGAATCCGACTAGGCTACGGCCAAGTTAGCGTATTCAATGGTTTTAACTGTTTTGCTTTAAAGTTTTCAAGTTCTTAGGCTACTGTTAAGTTAGCCAGTTGTTATTTTCAAAAAAAAAACCAAAAAACAAGAAACAACAAGCGGGACGGCATTCAGTCCAGTCCTAGTAACAAGCGGAGCACCGGAGGCCAGGAGCCTAGGGCCATTAGCCCTCCTGCTGCGGCAGGCTATCGGAGAGGGGGAAAACAGCACAGAGAAGGTGCTAAGTACCCCATTAACAACTGAAAGACTCACCAACAATGTCCTATTCAGGATTCAAGGAATGTGAGTCTTGCCGAGAGGCAATGCCAACGTCTGATGGGCACAGTCACTGCATAAGGTGCCTGGGGGAGTCCCATGTCATGCAGAAATGCTCCTTCTGTGCAAAATTAACAGCCAGAGCAAGGAAGGACAGGGAGATGCAGCTTAAAATGCTGCTCTTCAACAAGGCCCTCCAGCCAGACGTGCCGGAGTGGCCGCAGCAGGGGGGACCCTCCGGGGCCCATAAAAGGAAAGCAGCCTCCCTCACCCCATCAGCGCAAAAACGGAGGAAAGTCTCCCCAGCCCGATCCCTGCCGGCAGCAACAGCGAGCGGGACGGGAGGAGCGCACAGCCCCCAGCCGCAGCACCAGCTGATTGGCGGCGGCATGGAGAGCCACGTGGAGGCGGCTCAGCCTCCGATAATCAAATAGCCGCACCGCACCGCAGGCAGGGCAGCGGCTAAATAAGTGCCGGTACCGGCGGCACCGCAAGCAGCGGCACCAACCCCGGGGAACCGGCGGTGCAGAGCGCACAGGCACGCAGCCTGCAGGCACCGGAGGACACCGCCCATGCGGCACCGCCCATAAGCGTGCCGAGCACGGCGCGGACAGGGCCGAGATCCCCTACACGTCAGGGGGTGGAGCTACCCCCTCAAGGGAGGGGGAAGGCTGCACACAAAACAAGGCACCGCAGCCCCTCTCCAGACAGGGCTACGGAGTGCTTTTTCTCAGCCCTCCGCTCATGCTGCAGACTCCAACTAGGGGGCAGGGTTCCCCCCTAGCCTACCCGGAGCCCCCGTCTCCATTTTTACAACCAGCCTCGCCCTGGCTAGGACCACCTTCGCCCTTCCTGGAGTTTGAGCCGCTGGAATACTATCACAAATCGCTCTCTCCAGTGTCCTGGGTCTCTCGACGATCTCGCTTCCCCAGACGCAGAGGGTATGCACCAAGGGAGTGGTCTAGGTCACCTTCCCAAGAGCAGTGCCCATGCTTTCATGGTCGCCCCTATCATGCGGGGCATAGACACCACCGGCAATCTACCAGGGAAAGATCCCCACAGACGGTCCCGTATCCCCGAGGGCAATCGCGAACGGGGACAGAGACTCAAGTATCTCAGGGGGAACTGGCTATGGAACCCCGAGATTTTTCCCTTGCAAGCTTCCAGCGAGTGGATGTACCATCACCAACAGGAACCGGAAGGGTCCAGAGAGGCGTACCCTAGTGGTTCCTCGCTCTCCTCCCCGGACGAGGCTACAGCCCGGGGGGACGTCCATCCTCCGGACGATCTCAAACAGTTCCAAGAGCTGT
The DNA here is from genome assembly GCF_033958435.1 of Carettochelys insculpta. NCBI lineage: Eukaryota > Metazoa > Chordata > Testudines > Carettochelyidae > Carettochelys > Carettochelys insculpta. The sequence continues at coordinate 381,910,245 of NC_134137.1, read as the reverse complement.
TTAAGATGGTGGCCTTCACGCAAGGCATCCAGACAGCAAAGGTGCAAGAGAGACACCATAAGCTCCTCAAAAAATCTGAGACCTCCGGCCTCCTCCAAAATAGCAATACCGCTTGATAACGCAATCTTGGAGTCCGCCACTATGATATGGCAGACCCCTGCGACTATGCCGCCTGTCCACAAGAGAGCGGATAAAAAAAAAAAAATACTTCGTGCCGGCGAAGGGCATGGAGTTCCTGTTCAGCCACCCAGAACCAAATTCCTTGGTGGTGGAGTCGTCGCAACAAAGATCAAAGACATCTCAATTCAAGACAGGGGGAACAGACAAAGATGCCAAGAAGCTAGAGCTGTTTGGCAGAAAGGTCTACTCCTCCTCCACACTACTGTTGCGAATGGCAAATTACGCAGTGCATCTAGCGAACCATAATTTCAACAACTACACTAGGTTAACCTCCCTCATGGACTCGCTTCCAGAGGGCAAGAAACCGGTGCTCAAGGCCATCGTGCAAGAATGCTACGCGGCCTCGAGGACGGGAGTTCAGATCGCCCTGGATGTTGCGGACACAGCAGCACGCTCCACAGCTACGGCAGTGGTGATGCGAAGGGAGTCCTGGCTCCAGACTTCGGGTATACCGAGGGACCTGCACGCAAAGATAGTCGATCTTCCCTTCGACTCGCAGAAGCTGTTTGCTGAATCAACTGACTCGGTCCTTCATTCCAGTAAAGATTCAAGAGCCACACTTAGGACCCTGGGGATTTACACCCCTCCATACAGAAAGAAACAGTACTACCCTCAACAAAGACGGTACCAGTACCAGCAACAGCGTCCCCAGTACCACAGGGGTTACGAGCAAGGGCGACATCAACAGCACCAGCAGTACAGAACTCCCAGGTGATGTTCCCAACAGAGCCGTGCGTCCTTGGGACGGGGCCAAAGGCCACAAGTTTGACACACAGATCCAGGGCTGTGCCATCACTACCATCGCACAAGGTCATCCGAAGCGGTTATTCCACCATCGCCTCCGACCATTCTATGACCAGTGGCAAAGGATCACCACAGACAAATGGGTGCTGGAGATCATAGCCACGGGGTACGCCATCCCCTTCCAGTCGCTCCCACCGCCACGACCTCCACCCAGGCCCCACCTCTAGGAGGCCCCCCACGTAGCGAGGCTCAAGCAGGAGGTAGACCATCTCATGCTCATAGGGGCAGTGGAAAGAGTGCCGGAGCAACTGCAAGGGAGAGGGTCCTACTCGAGGTACTTCCTCACGGAGAAAAAGACAGGAGGCTGGAGGCCCATCTTAGATCTTCGAGGCCTCAACCGGTACCTGCGCAAGCAACGCTTTCGGATGATCACAATCGCCTCCATCCTAACGGCACTAGACGATGGAGATTGGTTCGCAGCCCTCGACTTACAAGACGCGTATTTTCGCATAACTATCCATCCGGCTCACCGACGATTCCTCTGGTTCATGGTAGGCAAAGAACATTTTCAATACAAGGTCCTACCGTTTGGCCTCTCCTCGGCCCCCAGAGTCTTCACCAAGACCTTGGCAGTGGTGTCAGCCTACCTGCACAGACAGGGGGTATTTATATTCCAGTATCTGGACGACTGCCTACTCAAAGGGGCCTCGAAGGAGGAGGTACTACGCATGATACGCGTCACAGCAGGCACGTTCTTTTCGCTCGGCTTGGTTATCAATCTGGCAAAATCAGAGATAGACCCCACACAGGACATAGAGTTCATAGGGGCTCGCATAAATTCCATTACAGCGAGAGTGTATCTACCAGAGACTCGCTTTCGGGCCATCGGCTCCCTCGTGCAAGTCATCACCTTCAGCCCTACGGTGCCGGTTCTGATGTGCTTACAGCTGCTGGGCCACATGGCAGCAGCGACGTTCGTAGTACAGAACGCCAGGTTACACATGCGCAGCATGCAGCACTGGCTGGCGAGCGTCTACAAACCGGCAGCACACACCGTTCACAGGGTGGTGTCACCCACAACAGAGGTGCGTAAATCCCTGCAATGGTGGGTAAACCCCAAGAACCTGCTAACAGGGGTACCCTTCCACCAACCACAAATATCGGTTTTTCTTACTACAGATGCCTCCCTCATAGGGTGGGGAGCACACATGGGCGAAGAGGTGACGCAAGGGCTGTGGTCCTCCACGGAGCAATCACTGCACATAAATATACTGGAGCTCAGAGCAGTGTTCAACGCCTGCAGACACTTTTGAGACCGTATACAAGGCAAAGTAGTCGGGATCAGTACAGACAATACCTCCACCATGTTTTATATAAATCGGCAAGGAGGAGCTTGGTCCCGTGCCTTATGTGTGGAAGTAGTCCGGTTGTGGAACTGGTGCATCGCCAACAATATAACCTTGAAAGCCTCGTACTTACCAGGCGCTCACAATGTGAAGGCAGACCAGCTGAGCAGGCGTTTCGCACTCACGCACGAGTGGCAGATCCGTCCCAATCTGCTACGATCGATTTTTCACGCATGGGGTTTTCCCCAGATAGACCTGTTTGCTACTCAACACAACAAGAAGTGCCCACTATTCTGCTCCAGGGTAGGACTGGGATGGGGGTCCCTGGGGGACGCATTCGCGATCTCCTGGAGGGGCCCCTTGCTTTACGCTTTCCCTCCCACAGTGCTCATCCACAAAGTCTTGAAGAAAGCCAGGAGGGAAGGAGCCCGAATGATCCTAGTAGTCCCAACGTGGGATCGACAGCAATGGTTCCCCCTACTCCTGTGCATGTCGGACCGGCCACCGATGCCCCTTCTGGTGGTGCCGGATCTGCTTATGCAAGCCCAGGGGTCCATAGTGCATCCACACCCCCAAGGCCTGCGACTACAAGCGTGGTTAATCCACGGCTCAGCTCCCTAGAGAGCACATGTACGGAGGACGTGCAGCAAGTCCTAGAAAGTAGCAGGAGGACTTTCACCAGGAAGACCTATAAGCAGAAATGGACTCGCTTCACGGCATGGTGTTCTACCAAACAGCTAGCCCCGCTGTCAGTGCCTATGCCTGTGATTATTAGAGTATTTACTGGACCTCAAGAGAGGAGGACTCTCACTATCCTCGTTAAAGGTCCACCTTGCCACCTTTTCGGCGTTCAGACACGAAGAGGAAGGGCACACGGTGTTCGCCCATCCCATGGTTACCAGGTTCCTCAAAGGGTTGGTAAACCTATACCCCCCTCAGACACCGCTTCCACCTTCGTGGAACTTGGACCTGGTGCTTAATGCGATAACGGGACCACCGTTCGAGCCTTTGGCCATGGTTTCCCTCCGCTTCCTTACGATAAAGACGACCTTTCGTCTCACAATCATGTCAGCTCGCAGGGTGAGCGAGATTGCGGCAGTTATGGCAACGCCACCCTGCACTGTTTTTTCCAAGGAGGCAGTAACCATACGGCTGCATCCAGCCTTTGTTCCTAAAGTTTCTTCTGAGTTTCATATTAACGAACCTATCGTTTTACCCTCGTTTTATCCAAAGCCTCATAACTCTAACAAAGAGGCGCGCCTACACCTCCTGGACGTGAGGAGGGCGCTAGCCTTCTGTATAGACAGGACCAAGTCCTTCCGGAAAACGGATAGACTCCTAGTCTCTATCGCTCCTAAATCGAAAGGAGAAGGTCTCTCTTCGGAGAGAATCTCGAAGCACGTTGTATCCTGCATAAAAATGTGCTACGAACTCAAAAAGACTCCTTTACTGGCCACGCCCAGGGCTCATTCCACTAGGGCGGTGGCGGCTTCAACAGCCTTTTTCAAGGGCGTTGCGCTAAAAGACATTTGCAGAGCGGCGACCTGGTCATCCTATGACACCTTCGCCAAACATTACGCCCTTTACAGGGTATTCCAAGAGGATACCCGTCTCTCGGCAGCGGTCCTCTCGGGGACAAGCTGCACATAATCCGATTACCCACCTCCTGTCTTGGGTTACTGCTGGGTAGTCACCTAATGTGGAGCACCCACGGGGACACTCGAAGAAGAAAGAAAGGTTACTCACCGTAGTAACGGTGGTTCTTCGAGATGTGTCCCCGTGGGTGCTCCACTACCCGCCCATCCTCCCCGCTTCGGATCTCTGTTAAGTGTTTTGCAGGAGCATCCGAGGCGGTTGGTCAAGGAACTGGCGGGGACCGGATCGTGCACGTGGCCAGGAGCGCGCAAGGGAGTGGCGCGCACCGGCGCATGTGCGATCCAGCAGAAACTGCTTGGAAGATCCAATCTGCGGCGCCGGGCAAGCCCAACACCTAATGTGGAGCACCCACGGGGACACATCTCGAAGAACCACCGTTACTACGGTGAGTAACCTTTCTTTCAGATCCTACTTACACACTTCACGTCAGGTGGTCAGCAGCACTTATGTCGGTCTCCTTGTTTAACTAGAACTTTTCATCTCCCCCCCCCTTGAGGGGATGAATGTCGGGGGGAAATCACAGTATTTCTCTGGGTGGAAATATGGAGAGCTCTCCATGAAGAAAGACGGTAACTGCCAGTCCTTGTGAATGTTGAAACTGCACTTTCATTTATTTGCTCGGCAGGCCCAGAAGGAAGTGTTTCTGCAACCCCAGTGAGTCACTGCTTTCTGGATGGTTCTCAAAACTCAGCAGTAGGACCCAAGCATAATTTTTTTGGGCCCAGTGCAAACTTGTAACATACAGCCCCTCCCACACACATACCACAATTTGCAGCCTGGGCTGCACACATCAGGGCCTCCAAGCCCTAGTAAAGTGTACCTTTCCCCCACGCCATGAGGGGGTTCTGCTTAGGATTATTAGTAGATTTATTATTAATGGGAATTTGCAAAGGCAGGGCTCAAGGACTGTGGAGTAGTCTTTCTGTACGAGAGCAAAAGCATTGTGAACACAAAACCTGAGCTCCTGCTATGCTTGAAACTCTTCAGCTAAGAGTTTGGTGCAAAGTTCTTTTTATGTTTTGTTTGGCACACTGGGTATGACACGGACAAGAATGATGCAGTCAGGCAGGAATACTGCTGAAACAGTTCTTTGAGTGATTGCTTCTGTCCATTCGGCTAGGGATGTGCATGTGCGCATGGTTCATGCACGATCGTTGGACGTGTTTCCCCTAGCAATGCCTGCTAGGTCAGCAGTGGAGCCCCTGGAATGGTGCTGGTATGCTAGCACATGTATGCGACAGCCGGCCTTCCCCCACCCGCAGGTCCTTCGAACCGCCAGTGACGGTTAGAGCAGTGATCAGCCCTTGCCTTCTGCAAGCACAGTCCCTCCCTTCTCACTGCGCACTTGTATATGGTTGTTATAGTCGTAGCTCTAGTTAGAGGAAGATCTGTGTACAGTGGTTGGCTTTGTTTGGGAGGTTTGCCCCCAGCATTTCTTCCCTGGACCGCATGCTGCGCGCCTGGGGGATTTAAACCTTGTCAGTCTTGAGGGAAGCGTAGGTCCAGAGGTGACCCACACAAAGAGTCACTAAAGTGTATGGGGTTTCTGGCCTTGAACAAAGGATGACAGGAAATACCACCTCAGACTGCTCTTAATGGAGGAGGTGTTGAGATGGCGGCCTATGACCTGTCACAAGCACCTCCACCACCTTGGTGTGCAGTACTTTGGCATTGAGGAAGGACACTGGCAAAGCAGACGAGCACTGTTTCCCTGCTAGAGCTCAGGGTGTGAGCAAGTGGCACCAGCCCTGCTCTCTGGTGCTATGTTGAAAAGATGGCTGACTGGGTCGCTCCCTTTGGAGGCTGGTACGCAAGGACTCTTCACATGGGAGGCCTCAGCACTGTGCTTGGGCATCGTCAATGCCGGCCCTGAGGAGGAGCCTTTTGAGTCTGGTGTTCATTGATTCCCTTTCCAGGAGCTGAAAGAAGAGGTGGATCTGCCTTCTGCTCCTGGAACATTTGAAGCCACACGTAACCTGATCGACCTAAGAGCAGATACTTCATTAAAGCGCATTGCGGCACCAGTGGCTGTGCCTACTCCATTCATGCCGATGCCATGGCACTGGTGGGCCCTCAAGGTTCAGACACTCCTGCAACACATGAGCGTGCGACACCAGCTTCCCTCCAACAACCACTGGCACTGACATCCCTTCAGCCATCGATGTTTGTGGCACCACTGGCTGCTCATCCAACCCAGCAAGGGAGGAAACCCTTTGCTTTGCAAGCGCTCACTCCTCCTTGGAATTCTGCCTCAGTGCCAGAGAATTTGCTAGTTTTGGCACCACCGTAGCTGGTGTCTGAATGATACTCAGATTTTGACTCTTCAGTCTCCGATAGGAGCAGCTATAGATCGTGCTCTTGGTGCTACTCTTGGCATGGGTGTCTGCACTGCTCCTGGCACCAGGATGGCCGCTGTGTTGCACCTGCCCCATCTTGTCAGGGGACCATGCACTAGCCATTCTGGACCCCTTGGGCCTACCACCAGGCACAAGGCCAGAGTTCTAGGTCTGCATTGGTGGTCTCTGTACGTAGGGGTCCCCTGTCAGTGACAGAGGCTTCTCCTACTATGGCAGCACCACCCTGACCCAGTACAACTGCAGATGCAGTGCCAGTTGATGGACCCAGTTGGCCCTGCACTCAGTGGACAACCACCCATAGCCCAAGCACCTATTGCACAGGATTCTCTTAGCCACAGGTCCTGGAGGACCCCATGCTGAGAGCATAGTCTTTCTCCTCCATGACAAAGCCATGGCTCGGACTTCAGTGACATCTTTGCAAGCTATGGATCTCAAAGGTCACCAGGAATGACTGACAAAAAACCTACGCATTCAGCTGGAGGAGGTAGTGGAAGAGGCTGATTCCATGGCGGACATAGCAGCAGCTGACAGCCCTTCTAGAGTGGCTTTGCTACTCACCAAGCCTATCAACACCACTTCCAAAACCTTATGGCAAACGTCAGCCTTTATTTCCCCCAACCGCCAAAGAGGTTGAAAGGCACTACTTTGTTCCCCCAGTGGGAGATGTTCATCTATTTATCTTCCTGCAACTGGGAACTTTGGTCATGCACGTGGCCAGTTACATGGAGTGCTGAGGCCAAACTGGGCTTGCCCCCAGAAATAGAGGCACAGAACATGGACCACATTGGGCAGAAGATTTATTGTTCTGTGGGGCGGGGGTGTTGCAGCTGCATGTAGCAAATCAGAAAGCAGTAGTGAACATAAGAAGGGCAAAACTGAATCAGACCAAAGGTCCGTCTAACCCAGTATCCTGTCTTCCAACAGAGGCCAATGCCAGATGCCCCAGAAGGACTGAACCGAATCACAAAAGTGATTCCTCTCCTGACATCCTTTCCAGCCTCGGACAAACAGAGGCTAGGGACGCCATTCCTGCTTGTCCTGGTCCGTTGATGGACCTAACCTCCATGAATTTCGTTCTTTTTTGAACCCTGTTAAAGTTTTGGTTTTCACAACCTCCTTTGGCAAGGATTTCCACAGGCCAAGGACCAAATAAGCCTTCCCATGGCCATGAACATTCATAAACAGATGCCTGAGGTACATTTCTTCGCATCAAATGGCAAGACTTGTCACAAAAGAGGAGCTTTGGAACAGAGCAGGACAAAAAACACTTGATGTTCAAATCAGGAGAAGAAAGTGGGGATGGCTACGCCACACTCTCAGAAAACCATTATCCAGTATAGTCCATCAAGGTCTCAAATGGAACCTGTAAGGAAAGCCATGAAAGAGGAAGACCTCAAACAACGTAGAGAAAATCTACTGAGACTGAAAGACAACTGGGGTGCACCTGGAGTCAGCTAGGAGTGTTGTCCCAAGACAGAGTGAAGTGGAGGAGACTTGTAGATGACTTATGCTCCACCTAGAGTGCAAGAGTTTAAGTCAAGCCAGTGGACATAAAGCCAGCTTTTGAACGTGCACCCAGGAGCCGAATACCAGACTCGCTGTCAGATCATCTTCCCTTTACATAAGAATGGCCATACTGGGTCAGACCAAAGGTCCATCCAGCCCAGTATCCTGTCTGCCGACAGTGGCCAGTGCCCGGTGCCCCAGAGGAGGTGAACCGAAGACAATGATCAAGTGATTTGTCTCCTGCCATCTGTCTCCAGCCTTTGACTAAAGGCTAGGGGCACCATACTTTACCCTTGGCTAATAGCCATTTATGGACCTAACCTCCAAAAATTTATCAAGCTCTATTTTAAACTCTGTTAGAGTCCTGGCCTTCACAGCCTCCTCAGGCAAGGAGTTCCACAGGTTGACTGTGCGCTGTGTGAAGAAAAGCTTTCTTTTATTAGTTTTGAACCTGCTACCCATTAATTTCATTTGGTGTCCTCTAGTTCTTATATTATGGGAACAAGTAAATAACATTTCAATATTCACTTTCTCCACACCATTCATGATTTTATATACCTCTATCTTATCGCCCCTCAGTCTCCTCTTTTCTAGACTGAAAAGTCCCAGTCTCTCTAGCCTCTCCTCATATGGGACCTTTTCCAAACCCTGAATCATTTCAGTTGCCCTTTTCTGAACTTTTTCTAATTTGTGAATTGTTTATGCTGATTCTACTGTGCTTGGAGGTGCATCACCTCAGACTGTTGGATATTAAGCACAGTGGAAATGGGATATTCTCTCCATTTTTCCTCCCTCCCCTACTGCAGTCTCTCTTCAGGGGCCCCTCTCATGAGTATCTCTTACTTCAGGAGGTGCAGCTGCATCTTTGCATCAGAGCAATAAAGGAGTTCCCTTAGGAGTTTTGGAGCAAGGTGTTTTATTCCTGTTGTTTTATTCCAAAACCCAAAGGGGCAGGGACCTATGCCTTATCCGACACCTGCATTATTTCAACACCTTCCTAGTATGGAAATGGTTTTGCATGGTCTCCTTGGCATCTGTAATCCCTTCCCTGGATCCCAGAGACTGATACGTGGCCCTCAAGATGAAGGATGCATGCTTCCTGTAATCGAACGGGGTTTCTGACCACAGCTAGAGAAATCAATCCAGGGTACCTTTGCTTAAAATTCGAGCTACTTACAGACCCAGGCTGGGATTTCCTTCTTGCTAAGGCAAATCCAACCAGCCACCACAGCACATTTGCAAGTCCTTTGGGCAGCCAGAAGCCACAAAAGCAAACCAACAGATATTCCAGCTACTATACCAGCCCAGAAAAACAACCCCAAACTAAGGTGAGAGGTTGTTAAGCCTATTTCACCCAACACCATACAAATTCTTCTGGGCCCAAAGGGTCTAGCACCAGTTCCTGGTCAAGAAATACTTGGATCTTACCCAAATCACCACGGTCACCAATCCTTTAGCTCTAAATAGCTAAAGATTTATTAATAAAAAAGAAATAACAGGGTTAGAGAGAAAAATTGTTAAAACGATACTTTACATGTATCAATCACACTTATTAACGCAGGCCATCGATGTTATTTGCCAATTCTTGGAAGTCTCTGAAAGTCCATTTTAGATCACATAGTTTGTTACTGGAGCATTGTAGCTCTGTCCTGCTGGGGTCGTTGGAAACAGGCACAGGTATCCAAAGGACAAAAGATCCATGACAGACGTTGCTAAGTCCACACTATCCTTTGTGCCCTTCTGTTTAGGGACCAAGCCCTTTCTTCTTCCCATAGTCCTTTGAGGGTCCTCCTCCACCTGACTCAGGTGGGCTGTTGTGGCAAACTGATATTGGATGAATCCCAGGAGACAGTCCCAAATTTCTGAAATGGGCCTGTTCCTTTGTCTCAGTCCAGGTCACCTGACCAGCAGGCTGCATTCCATTGACAAGCCCCAAGCATCTGGGTTGTGGGTTCAGTGTCTGAGCACCTGGTTTCTACCTTCTTGTTTAGACCAATGTCCTGGCCAGTGCTGAGTTCACACCTATTGTGAAGCTTAGCACTAAAACATTCCCTGCTATAGCTCTTAGCTAAAAACTGTAACTTCACCTGTATACATGATACAGGCACTTCTAAGTAGCATACACAGATTCAGGACATCAAAAACTTTCATTAGACACCTCAAGTTGCCCCCACTCAGCACAATATTTGGGGCCAGTAGATACAGTGGGCACATAAAACAACTTCCATATCCAATGTAAAAATCCAGTCACATGACACTTCCCCCATAGCCATCATTCTGCTCCCATGGAGATTTCACTGTTTTGTAGTTGAGGATGAAGAGTTTCAGTTCAGGACCCTCCCTTTTGGCCTTTCATCATCCACCAGGATTTTTACAAAGTGCTTGGCAGCGGTGGCAGCCCACCTGTGCAAACACAGGGTCCAGGTATTTCTGTATCTAGATGACTGTTTAATCAAGGCCACGTCTGAAGAACAAGCCCATGACCATGAGGAACACATTCCAAGATCTGGGTTTGCTGCTCAACAAACCCAAATCAACCGTAACACCGGCACAGGCTACTACAGAGTTTATAGCTATAATCCTGGACTCTCGACTCGTCAGGCCCGCGCTAGCAGAGCACAGTTTTCAGTCAGTAAAACACACGATCGAGAACGGTTTCCCATGTTGTTGCATTTCTCCGTAGTGCTGCCTGTTGCTCTCCCCTTGTAGCCTGACCTGCTGGCTCAGGAGCATGAGAGACTCCATCATTCCAACCTGGAGTCCCTCTGTTTGACAGTGTGGAAGCTCCTTGGTTAAGTCCCATTGAACTGCAGTGCTCCAATCCGGTAAGGGAGGCTCTCATGGAGAGTAGGAAGCCCACCACTTGAGCCGCTTATTTGGCTAAATGGAAGCGGTTTTCTATCTGGTCCCTTTGGAGTGAAATTTCTGTACAGACTATTTTAGATTATCAGCTGTGTCTTAAGGACCAAGGCCTAGCAGTTCCCTCAGTCACAGTACACCTCGCAGCTATTTTGGCATTCAATCCCAGGGTGGGGAGAAGATCGGTGGTCTGCAATTCTGTGGTGTCAGATTTTTGAAGGCTTAGGTAGATTCTACCCTCAGGTTGCTCTCTGGTAAAGCAATGGGGCCCCAGCTTGGTGGTTCATGAACACATGGGGACCCCATTTGAGTCTTTGTCCACTTGTCCGCTACCTTATTTGTCATGGAAAATTGCATTTTTGATAGGTATCACTTTGACCAGAAGGGTTTCAGAGCTGAGATCTCTCATGTTGGAACCTCCATGTACAGTTTTTTTTTTTGTAAAGACAAGGTTCAGTTTCACCCCCACCCAGACTTCCTTCCAAAAGTGGTTTCTCAATTTCATATCAACCAACATATTCTTCACCCTGTTTTCTCCCCTAAGCCCCATGCTAGTGATAGAAAACATGCACTCTACTCCCTGGACATTAGACTTGTATATTCACCACATGAAGCCTTTTTGTAAGTCACAAAAGCTTTTTATTGCCATCGCTGAGAGGGTCAAGTGACAGCCTGTTTCTTCTCAATGCATATTGTCATGGATCACGTTGCGCATTTGAAGGTGTTATGAGCTAGCAGAAGTCCCCTGTCTCTCTTGCTCCTTGATGGCATACTCCACAAGGGCCCAAGCACCATCGTCATCAGTCTTTATTGTGCAGGTTCAGGTACAGGATATCTGCAGGGTGGAAATGTGGTTCTCAGTACGCACCTTTGCAACTCACTATGCCATCACGTGTGATGCCGGAGACGATGCAGCATTTGGCAGAGCAGTCCTGTAGCCAGCAGCCTCTTGAATTCCGACACCCTCCACTGGTATTACTGTTTGGAAGCCACCGATCAGAATGGACGTGTGCAATCACTCGAGGAAGAAAAGATGGTTTCTTACCTCTTGTAACTATTCTTCGAGAGGTGTTGCTCATGTGCATTCCGAATAGCGTCCACCTCCCCTATGCTAGAATTGTCGGCTAGAAGGACCTGAGTTCAGGGGAGGGCGAGCTGTGGCGTAGATGCGCTGGCATATTGGGGCCACTCCAGGGAGCTCCACAGCTGGCCCAACAGGTACAGCTAAGGGGAAGATATCTGATGATTGTGCATGCGGCATGTGCGCACATGTATTGGGATGGACCTGAGTAACACCTCTCGTAGAACAAGATTTGCAAGAGGTAAGTGACTGGATTTTTTTTTTTCAGCCTGTTTTCAAGCCTCTGGTGAGGATCTGAATGGAGCTGCTGTTGTCATCTGTTTTAACAATTCTTACCTTTGAACATGTCACTAGTGAGCTTCTCTCTCTTCACTGGGTGGCTGTCGGTGGAGTGGTGAGTGTCTGATGGCAACAGTGATTCTCTTCAAGGAAGAGGGTTTGTTATCTGACGTGTTAATGAACAGCCACTCTTACCGTATGGGTAAATCTGATTTTAATTAGATTGCCAGATACCCAAGTGCCTATACTGAATCTATTTGCAATGGTATTGCAGGGGTCCAGCTCTTCCTCCTCTGTGGCATGACACGGCGGTACCTGCATGTAGGTTGGAAGCTCTTCGGATAGCCACCAGGGGTTGTGTTTTGTTTCTGTAAAGTGCCCAGATCATGGGCAGAGTGAACATAAAGACTAAGATATCAGCACCTAGAATGCACTTTGTGAGCTTGGAGTAAGGTGGGTTGTCACACATGCACTTGCGATATGCAGCCTGGGTTAATCACTTCCCCTTTCAATTAATTAAGATTCCTGTGTTTGGGATCTGGAGTGCCCCACTCACCTATTCAGTATTCCTGGGGAAAAAAATGAATTTCTAATGTTAAAACAAGCAAACAAACAAAGCCAACAACATTTGTCTTGAAGAAGGGAGAACCCCTTCTTGGAGCATTGTCTATGTTGGTGACCCACATTCTGGGCATGCAGGCTCAGAAGCGTCCCATCGCAATATACGTTCAAGCTGTGCCTCTGTGTGTCCTCGTGCCTGCTGGCACATAAGGGGGCACAGCCCCAACTGATACTTGCCCACTTTTATCACCCGGAGTGCAAGTTGTCTCTCCCAGGGGCTCACCTCCTGGATGCAGAACTGTACTGCTTGTCCTTGGTGCCGTTTCAGGCCATATCTTCCAGGGAATCTTACTGTACAAAGTCGGTGTATCGCTGCGGACAGGACTGGAGGAGAGTGCAGGTCCTTGCCTGTCCTAAGTGGTTCTTGGAGCTGTAAGTGTGGATCCCCTCTGCTCACCCTCCTCCTTGGTTTCTCTGGAGTCTCTCAGCACTATGGAGCTGATGTAGCAAAAAGGAGCTGAATGGTATTGGGGCCAGGAGAGTGGGGGATTACAGGGACAGCCAGGATGGGGCATGTGCGCAACCCCCGTGGAAGCTGCCTGATGAGCAGGACTCAAGCAGTGCTGGAAGAACCGCAGGGAAGTCACTGTTCTTCTCAGGATTTCTCTATCCAGCATAAAGCAGCAAAAAAATTCTCAACCCCCTCCCCATCTTCACCCCGCCAGCCATGTGTGAAGTTTTTCATTTGTGGGAGAGTGTCTGAACCAGGAGGAGATGGGAAGTCCCCGACGTGTCTCATTTCCATGCTTTTAGCTCTAGTATTCCTTGGCAAACATAGATCAGCCTCCCTTCAAGTACAGCCAATGCCATCTCCTGCATTGGGGGAAATGGGATAAAAAGCCCAGAGCCTCAGTGGGTGAGATGAGAGACATTGGAAGTTGTGATGCGTGCAGGAAATGGAACCTGGAGAGTGAGCCCTGTAACCACACAGAAACCGGTCAGCTTCTGCTTCCCAATGCCTGCTGTAGGCATCCCACTATGGGGCAGGGTTTGTGGAGTATTGGTGTTTCTCTACACACCTCTGGGACTACCAAATCTAGGACGTAGTAATCAGTTGTCATTGCTATCTCAGTGTTGGAAAGAGTTCAGGCATAAATTCATGTGATCAGGGTGCATCTTGGCAAAGTGGTGATTTGGGAATGAGCAGCAGCGTGGAGTATCTGAAGGGAGTGTGTTCCAGGGAGGATGAGAGATTGAACATTGGGATAGAACTAGCAGGGACAAGACAGGGTGGCAGCAGAGAAGGGGAGCTTTATTCTGAGTATTAGGAAGCCTCTTGTCTGTGAGATGCATTTGTTCTGCTGTTGTTTGAATACATAACAGCTGGCTCATTTAACACTCTTGGACAAAACATGAACAAAGGTCTGTCTAGGTGACTTTCTCTGAAGTGCCTGGGTAACATTGCAGCCTAAGGCCCATGGACTTGCCGTGTACTTTTAGGCACTTTTGCAAATGGGACGTAGGTGCTTGTGAAAATGTTATCCACTGTCTGCCACTCTTTATACAGCATCATGGCACTGCCTCGGCAAGACGGAGGTAAAGCCCATGTCCCAGGGGCTGGGAGTGAAAATACAAGCCGGTGGATGGGGTGGTGTTCCAAAGCAGATGCTGCATTGCTAGAACTCTGGTTGTAGGGTTGTTTGATGCTTTTTGTTCATTTCTTGTTGGATTATGTTTTATTGAACTTCTTTACAAATCTGCAGTTCTTTTCCCTGGTATGTACTGGCTAGGAAGCTTTGCAAAAGAGAGAGATTTCTGGGGGAAGGCAAAGGGGTACACAAGGGCAGTGGCATGGAAGGGAAAGGAGGGCAGGGGCTGCATACAGCCCAAAGAAGGGGTGGGTTAGGCCATGTGGGAAGGAGAGCAGTGAATTAGGCCCATGGGCTCGAAAGGAAGGAGGGGGTTGATCTGGGAACTAGTGCTGTTAACTCACGATTAATTCAAAAATTTAATCAGCTGCACATCTACCAATATAATTTATGCCATCATGTGCCAGCAATGCCCCTCTGCTATATACATTGGACAAACTGGACAGTCTCTACGTAAAAGAATAAATGCACAAAAATCAGGTATCAGAAATGGCAATATACAAAAACCCGTAGCAGAGCACTTCAATCTCCCAGGCTACACAGACTTAAAAGTAGCTATCCTACAGCAAAGAAATTTCAGGACCAGACTCCAAAGAGAAATTTCTGAGCTACAATTCATCTGCAGATTCGACACCCTCAGCTCAGGCTTAAACAAAGACTGCGAATGGCTGGTTAAATACAAAAGCAGCTTCCCCTCCCTTGGTGTTCACACCTCCAGATCAGCTGCTGTCAGTAAGCCTCACCCTTGCTGACTGAGCTAACCTTGTTATCCCCACCCTTGCTCTGGCTTATTTATACCTGGCCCTGCAGATTTCCAAGACCAGCATCTGATGAAGTGAGTCTGTGCTCACGAAAGCTCATGCTCAAAACTTTTCTGTTAGTCTGTAAGGTGCCACAGGACCCTTCGTTGCTGTTACAGATCCAGACTAACACGGCTACCCCTCCGATAATATAAAAATTGTGATTACTTGAACTGTTCAACAGTACAGTATCAGTAGAAATGTATTTAAATGGTTTGGATGCTTTTCTACATTTTCAAATATACAGTAAACCCCAATTTATGCGATTTTGACTTACACATTACTTGGATTAGTGCAAGTCAAAATCAGCCAGTGGACGTGGCCAGGTGGTGTAGCGCTCTGCCTTCCAGCTCCAGCCTCTGGCTCTCCCAGCTGAGGGAAGCCGGGGAGCACCTGCGAAGTTGCACTGATCTGCCCTCCCGGCCTGCCCCCCAGCCACTCGCAGGCGTCAGGAACCAGACGGCAGCCTGGCTCTCAGCTCCCCTCTGCTTGCACTGATCAGCATTGCAGTGCTGGTCAGTTTCCTGGCTCCTGCCAGTGGTGGGCAGTCAGAGGGATACTGACCAGTGCTGCTGTGCCTGGCTCTGGGCTTCCTGCCACTTATGGGAGCAGGGAGCCAGGTGCAGCCAGGACAGGGGACCCGTCCCAACTTACATGAATTTTGCCTTTCATGTCCTTGGCCACACACGCAGCCTTATGCGTCAGTTGAGTATTTACTGTACAGTACACTCTTGTTTAACTGCTGTTTGATCAACTGGCACACTCGAATAGCCAGCATCACTTACAGCGGAGCCGCCCTGGTCAGCGCACACCAGGCAGGAGCATGGAGAAAGCAGAGCAGCCTGCAGGCTGCGCTCAGAGGCAGCGCAGAAGGACGCTGGGCTAACATTCTAGGAGATAATTAGTGCTAATTACAACATAGATGTTTCTTCAAAAAGATCTAGATGGAGGACCTGCCTAGTAGCCATCAGGCTTTCTCTTTTAACAGCTGCCAATAACACACTTCTAAACTATCCCGTCTCCCCCTTTTCAGAGTACAGCTGGCAGATTTCTCTGCTCTCCCACCCAGCATGAGCTGCTCTTGCTGACCAGAGCTACTCAGCTGAGGTGGTGCCCTGCTGGCAGGGGGTAACAGTCTAAAAATGTACCTAGATGTTTGTAGAAAAAGTCTGGGAACAATGTTCTGCGTACATTTTTATTTGTTTCTTAATATCCAATCTTGTTTCTCTTTAGTGTTATGATTTAGTGTACAGAATCACAGAATCACAGGGCTGGAAGGGACCTAAGGAGGTCATCTAGTACAGCCCACTGCTACAAACAGTGTCAATCCCCACTAAGTCATCCCTGCCAGGACCTTGTCAAGCCGGGACTTAAAAACCTCGAGGGCTGGAGAATCCACCACCTCTCTAGGCAACACATACCAATGCTTTACCACCCGCCTGGTGAAGTAGTTTTTCCTAATATCTAACCTACACCTTTCCCTCTTCAACTTCTGACCATCACTTCTTGTTCTACCATCTGACACCACTGAGAACAGTTTCTCACTCTCCTCTTTAGAGCTCCCCTTCAGGAAGTTGAAGGCTGCTATTGAATCACCTCTAAGTCTTCTCTTCTGTAAACTAAACAATCCCAAATCCCTCAGCCTATCCTCATAGGTCTTGTGCTCCAGCCCCTTAATCATTTTTGTTGCCCTTCTCTGAACCTGCTCTGGCAGATCCACATCCTTTTGATACCGGGGGTCCCAAAACTGGACACAATATTCAAAAAGTGGTCTCACCAGTGCCGAATAGAGAGGAACAACTACTTCTCTAGATCTGCTCAAAATGCTCCTCCTAAGGCACCCTACTATGCCGTTCGCCTTCTTGGCTACAAGGGCCCACTGTTTACTCATATCCAGCCTTTCATCCACCATAACCCTTAGGTCCCTTTCCATTGTACTGCTGCTGAGCCAGTCGGTCCCCAGCCTATAACAATGCTTGGGATTCTTCTGCCCCAGTTGCAGGACTCTACACTACACTTCTCTTTGTTCAACAGCATCAGATTTCTTTTGTCCCAGTCCTCCAATTTATCCGGGTCACTCTGGATTCGTTCTCTACACTCCAATGCATCTACCTCTCCCCCTAGTTTTGTGTGATCCGCAAACTTGCTGAGGGTGCAATCCAGTCCCTCATCCAAGTCATTAATAAAGATGTTGAATAACACCGGCCCCAGAACTGAGCGTTGCAGCACTTTGCTTGAAACAGACCGCCATCCAGATATTGAGCCATTGACGACTACCTGTTGGGCCCGACCATTAAGCCAGCTTTCTATCTGTCTTATAGTCCAAGCGTCCAATCCATATTTCCTTAACTTATGGACAAGAATGTTGTGGGAGACCGTATCAAAAGCCTTACTGAAGTCAAGGTATATCACATCCACTGCCTTCCCCATGTCCACAGAGCTTGTTACCTCGTCATAGAAGCTAATCAGATTTGTCAGACAGGACTTGCCCCTGGCGAATTCATGTTGGCTACTTTTGATCACTTCTCTCTCTTCCCAGTGCTCCAGAATGGATTCCTTGAGGTAAGGCTGACCGGTCGATAGTTCCCTGGATTGTTCTCCTTTCCTTTTTTAAAGATGGGCACCATGTTTGCCTTCTTCCAGTCATCCGGTATCTCCCCCAATCTCCAAGAGTCTTCAAAGATAAGGGCCAAAGTTTCATCAATGACCTCTGCCAATTCCCTCAGTACCCTTGGGTGCATTAAATCCAGACCCATGGATTTGTGTATTTCTAGTTTTTCTAGATAGCTCAGAACTTGTTCCTTCCCCACAGATTGCTGCCCTGCACCTTCCCATACTGCAATGCCTAGGACTGTCACGTGGAAGTTGACTTTGTCCATGAAGACTGAGGCAAAAAAAGCATTGAGTATTTCAGCTTTTCCTATATCATCTGTTTCTAGGTTACCTCCCTCATCCAGTAACAGCCCCACACCTTCTCTGATAACCCGCTTATTGTTAACATGCCTGTAGAAGTCCTTCTTGTTACTCTTGACATCCCTTCCCAGCTGCAGTTCCAGTTGTGCTTTCGCTTTCCTGATTATTGCCCGGCATTCTCCAGCCTTACGTTTATACTCCTCCTTAGTCAACTGTCCACGTGTCCATTTCTTGTATGCATCCTTTTTGAGTTTAAGCTGACTAAGGATTTCCCCGTGAAGCCAAGCTGGTTGCCTATCATGTTTGCATTGCTTAATATGCCGCGGGATGGTTTGTTCTTGTATGTTCAGTAAGATTTGTTTAAAATACTGCCAGTTTTCTTGAACTCTTTTCCCCTTCGTCTTCGTTTCCCAAGGGATCTTGCTCATCCATTGTCTCAGGGAGTTGAAGTCTGCTGTTCTGAAATCAAGGGTCTGTATTTTACTACTCGCCTTTCTTTCCTTTGTCTGGATCCTGAAATCTACAATCTCATGGTCGCTGCAGCCCAGGTTTCCTCCCACTTCTATTTCTCCTACTAGTTCTTCCCTGTTCGTGAGCAGCAGGTCAAGTTGCACATGGCCCCTGGTCAGTTCCTTCAGCACTTGTATGAAGAAGTTATCCCCAGCATTCTCCAAAAACTTCCTGGATTGTCTGCGTGCTGATGTATTGGTCTGCCAACTATTATCCAGAGTATTTAATAATCCGGAAAGCTCCTGCTCCCGTGCATGCCAGATATCAAAGAGTTTACTGTATTAATTTGTATAGAACACAAAATTCAAAGCGTACACTTCACTTTATATTGTATTTATAACAAATACTTGCACGGTAAAAATGACAAAATAACTAGTATTTTTTCAACTCACCTCATACAAGTTTTGCATTATGAAAGTGCAGTTTACAACTGTAGAATTTTTTTGTTACATGGCTGCACTCAGAAATAAAACAATGGTAAACTTTAGAGCAGGGATCAGCAGCCTCCAGAACATGTGCCACCGTTGGCATGCAAGGTGATTTTAAAAGGCATGTGGCGAGAGCTCAGCCCTGCCTTTCCTCTCCCCATTCAGCACAGGACTGGGGCTAGAGTCCTTGCTGCGAAGGCCCCCATGGCAGCGTGGGCTTCAGGCCTGAGTCCCGCCACAGCGTGGGGCCAGAGCCCCCATCATAGACCCCTGAAGAACCCACTGCAGGTTGGTTTCTCTTTCCCTCCCTGTTGGGCTGGGGGTAGGTGTGTGATTTCTTGCCAGGAGAGAGGGTGCCAGAGCAGGCTGGGGTTGGGTGTTTGGAGTCTGGGTAGGAGGCAGGGTGCAGGAGTGGGCTGGGGTTTGGGGATTTGGGTGGGAGGTGAGGAGCAGCAGTGGATGAGGGGTTCAGGAGTGGGCTGGATGTGAGCGATATGGGTGGAAAGGAGGGTGCAGGAACAGGCTGAGGGTGGGGTCTGGGTGGGGAAGGGAGGGTCAGGGCAGGGCGGGATGTAGAAGCAAGAGGGGGTGGTCTGGGCAGGAGGGAGGCAGGAGAAGACTGGGTGAAAGGGGTTGCTTATCTCCCTGCTGCACTGTCACTGTCCCCTTCCTTAGCTGGTGGTGGCCCCTTGATTGGGAACTGCAGCAGTGCTGCGCTCCTGGCCACCATGGCTCCCTGCCCTGTGGCTGGCGGTGGTTCCCTGCCAAGGGCCAGCAGCAGCTCTTGGCCTCTGGCCACCGGGGCTCCCTCCCAGCACTGCTGGCAGCTCTGCTTCCAGCCTGTGGGGCTGCCTGCCAGACTGGCTGAGACCGTGAATGTTGCTGAATCAGAGAATCCAGGATAAGAGACATTCAACCTGTATTAAAATCCCAGACGTTTTTAGATATTTAAAAAACTCAGCCAGCTGGAGATTTAAAGACCGAAATGGTAAAGCTCTACGTCGTTGGTAACGAAACAGTAAAGCTCTACGTCGTTGGTAACGAAACGGTAAAGCTCTACGTCTTTAGTAATGAAGTTGTTGTAAGCAGTGCTGTTGGTGACTTTAAAAAGTATCCCCGGAGCTTGGACTGCACTTAGATGTCAAAAGATCGAATTTCAGCACTCTGCCATGGAAAGGTTGCTGACCCCTGTTTTACAGCCTATAAGTACGCTTAGTTCTACTTCTTTTTCAGACAGTTGCTAAGACGAAAAGGTTTGTTTACATTTATGGGACCTTATGCTGTCACCTGAAAGTAAAAATGTGTTCACATAGCACTTTTGCAGGTAGTGTTGCAAGGTATTTGACTTACACCCTTGTACTTGGGGTGGAGCATAGGTCATCTACAATTCTCCTCCAGTTCACTCTGTCTCAGGAGAAAACTTCTAGCTGACCCCAGGTGTATCCCAGTTGTCCTTCAATCTCCATAGATCTTTTCCATGTTGTTGAGGTCATCTTTCCTGTTCTTGATAACAATGTTTGCAAGGTATTTATGTGCCAGATAGGCTAAACATTCGTATGCTCTATCATGCTTCTGCCACCATTCCCAAGGACATGCTTCCATGCTGAAGATGCTTGTTTTAAAAAATGCATTAATTAAATCTGCAACAAGGGTTCCTTGTGGAGAATTCTATGTCTTCTGTTTTGTTTTACTCACATTCAGCCATATATTTCATGTTACACTTGTCTCTGATGACTATCCAACATATGTTACTCGTTTTATGAACATTTTCACAGCAGATTTGACAAAACTGAAAGAAGGTACCAACATGAGATTTGTAAAAATAGCTACAGTGCAGGACCCAATGTTTAGGAGTCTGAAGTACCATCCAAACTGAGAGGGATGAGGTATGGCACATGCCTTCAGAAATCTTAAAAGAGCAGCACTCTGATGTGAAAATTACAGAGCCTGAACCACCAAAAAGGAAAACGAGCCTTCTGCTTGTGGCATCCAACTTAGATGATGAAATGAGCATGCGTCTGTCTGCTCTGCTTTGGGTTGTTATCAAGCAGAGCCCATCCTCAGCATGGATGCATCTTCTGGAATGGCAGTAGAAGCATAAAAAGACACATGAATCTTTAGTACATCAGACATAAATGTTTTAAGAAGCTGGCTACAATAGTGCCATGCCAATATCATTTCTCACTGACAGGTGATGTTGTAAAGAAGGAGAGGGGAATACTATCTGCTGCAAATTGTAACCAGACTTGTTTGTCTTAATGATTGGCTGAAATAGAAGTAGGACTGAGTAGACTTATAGGGTCTATGATTTTACATTGTTTCATTTTTATATACAGTTGCTTTTGTATATAATTCTACATTTGCTAGTTCAAGTTTCATGATAAAGAGATTGCACTTCAGTAGGTGTATGAGGTGAACTGAAAAATTTCTTCTGTTTCCAGTGCAAATATTTGTAATAAAAATAAAGTGAGCCTGATATACTTCATTTTCTGAGTTGTAATTGAAATCAATGTATTTGAAAATGTAGAAGATATCCACAGTATTTAAAGAAATGGTATTCTGTTATTGTTTAACAGATTAATCATGACTGATTTTTTTTAAGATCTCAAGAGCCCTACTGGGAATATTTCTCCACAGAAATCTGCCGCTTTGTTATAAACCAGATCATTGAACGCCCTGTCAAGCCCTTTAGCAGGGTGGGTTGCTACAGGGGCACAGTGAAGGGATGAAATTGGCCATTGGTGATTGTTTGCCCTGTAACTAAAAAAAGGGGTGAGATCTAGATGTTCCCTGGTCACTGGCTTTGGGTGTCCTTGTGCTCCATTTGTCTGATTTCTTGTCACTTGGTGCCTGTGTCCCTTTATTTGCTTTACTTTTTCACATTAATTAATGCTCCACCCTAGATGGC
Source organism: Carettochelys insculpta (assembly GCF_033958435.1). Lineage (NCBI taxonomy): Eukaryota > Metazoa > Chordata > Testudines > Carettochelyidae > Carettochelys > Carettochelys insculpta. The sequence continues at coordinate 381,888,468 of NC_134137.1, read as the reverse complement.
TTGCTTCATGAGCTAGGTAATTAAGGTTTTCATGGTTGTCCCCTACCCCTACTCCCATGCCTTACCTGGTGAGTTTTGTGAGGTTTATGGGAGCAAGGGGCAATCTCTTTCCCCTTTTTCCCCTTGCTTTCTCCCTTTCAGTCCCAAGCAACTCCACCCAGATGGGTGGAAGAAAGCACAAGAAGCAGGTGGCTCCCGCCCTGCCTGATGTCTGTCCTGTAGTCCCCAAAGTACCTCTCCTTCTTGATTTTTCTTCAGGAGGTTAGATAGGCCAGCAAAACCAGTGCTGTTTCTTCCCAGAAGAAAGCAGACATGTATGTATGGTGTCTGGTGCATAGTACAAGGAAGGAGCAAATCAGGTGCATCCCAAAGCAGTTGCTTGTCTGTCAGTCAAGGCTATGGCTAAATGTCGTCTTGCTACTCAGAGGTGAGAAGTCTTATAAAAAGTGGTACTTAGGAGAAATTACAAACAACAAATATAAGCAAACAATACATGTATTCAGGGGCAAGATTAGAAAGGCAAAGGCACAAAATGTGCTGAAACTAACTCGAGACATAAAGGGTAACAAGAAGACATTCTGTAGTGTTAGAAGTAAGAGAAAGACCAAGGACAGGGTCCGTCCATTGCTCAGTGAAGAGGGAGAAACAATATTAGAAAGCTTTACCCTCTCCTGGTAAAGAGTTGGGCTTGTTTAGTTTAGTAGTAGTAGGCATCCTTCAGTCTGCATAGGCTATGGATCGTGCCCTTTATAGTTTCAACTGAGGACTTCATTTACAGCGTCTACTGTGACTATGAAGACCCACACGAGAGTGACAGTCCTTGCTGCATCTCTTGCAGATGTGGTGGGTGTCTGGCAAGTCCTTAGTGTGCTTTCTGTGCGATTGCTTCTCCTCTGCTAGCTGTCTGATCCTCATCTCGCCCTTCTGAAGGCCCTTGTGTAACCCCTGCCTCCATCTGCTGCAGTCGTCTGCTAGTTGTTCCCAGTTGTCCAGCTCGATGTCTACCTCTCTGAGGTCTCTCTTGCAGACATCTTTGTAACGCAACTGGGGGCGTCCGGGAGGTCTTTTCCTAGAGGCTAGCTCACCATACAGGATGTCTTTTGGAATCCTTCCATCATTCATCCTGTGGACGTGGCCAAGCCAGCGGAGGCGCCGCTGCCTGAGGAGGGTGTGCATGGTTGGGATTCCAGCTTGCTCGAGGACGGCGGTGTTGGTCACTCTGTCCTTCCATGATATTCCAAGGATGCGCCTGAGGCAGCGCAAGTGGAAGACGTTCAGCGTCTTTTCCTGGCGGGCATCCAGGGTCCAAGTCTCGCTGCCATAAAGGAGGGTGCTGAGGATGCAGGCTCTGTAGACTTGCATTTTGGTGTGAGTGTACAGCTTGTTGTTATTCCACACTCTCTTGCTGCATGTGGACAGAGTTGTGGCCGCTTTTCCGATCCTCCTATTTAGCTCAGTGTCCAACGACAGGGTGTCAGTGATGGTGGACCCGAGGTAAACGAACTCGTGGACGACCTCTAATGTATAGTTGTCAATGCTGATTGATGGGGATTCAGCAACATCCTGACCGAGTACGTTCGTCTTCTTTAGGCTGATGGTAAGCCCAAAGTCCTTGCACGCTTTGGAGAACTGATCCAATAGTTTTTGAAGCTGGTCTTCTGTGTGAGACACTACAGCAGCATCGTCTGCAAACAGCATATCTCTGATGAGGACTTCCCGCAGCTTAGACTTAGCTTTCAGCCTTGCAAGGTTAAACAGTTTCCCATCAGATCTTGTGTGCAGCAAGATGCCCTCTGTTGAATATCCAAAGGCATGCTTCAGGAGGAGCACGAAGAAGATCCCGAACAATGTCGGAGCAAGCACGCATCCTTGTTTGACGCCGCTCCTGATTCTGAAAGCATCCGATAATGCGCCGTCATATTGGACGGTTCCTCTCATGTCTTCGTGGAACGACTGGATCATCTTGAGTAACCGTGGAGGACAGCCTATCTTGTGGAGCAGTTTGAACAGACCATCCCTGCTGACCAAGTCAAAGGCCTTGGTCAGGTTGATGAAGGCTATGTAGAGTGGCTTTGTCTGCTCCCTGCACTTCTCCTGCAGCTGCCTTAGAGAGAAGACCATGTCAACGGTAGACCTCTCTGAGCGGAATCCGCACTGCGATTCGGGGTACCACCCTCTCAGCAACCTTCTGGAGTCTGCCAAGGATGACGCGATCGAACAGTTTACCAGTGACACTTAGGAGGGAGATTCCACGGTAGTTGTTGCAGTCACTTCTGTCTCCTTTGTTCTTATACAACGTTACAATGTTAGCGTCGCGCATATCCTGTGGAACCTCACCCTCTTTCCAGCACAGGCACAGTAGCTCATGTAGGGGTTCCAGGAGTGTGTCCGCGGCACATTTGATTACCTCTGGTGGTATACCATCCTGGCCAGGGGTCTTTCCTGCTGCAATGCTGTCGATGGCTCTCTTCAGTTCATCCACAGTTGGTTCCTGATCCAGTTCGTCCATTATTGGTAGGAGCTCGACGGCATCGAGGGCTGCATCAACCACAACATTCTCGCGTGAGTACAGCTCGGAGTAGTGCTCAACCCAGCGCTCCATTTCAGAGCATGGTGTTGGCTTTGCTTTCAGAAACAACCTTCTACAAATGGTGGAATTAGTCATGGGCGGATCAGAAAGACTTCTTCGGATCACGCTTCAAACTTGTGTTGGTCCCGTCTACCTGATCAGCGCTTATGCTCCAACCCTGTACGCCACACCAGAAGTAAAAGACAAGTTCTATGACGTGCTTAGTGCTGCTGTAGCGCAAATACCTGCTCGTGAACAACTGTGTATCTTGGGTGATGCCAATGCAAGAGTTGGAGCTGATTGGGCTTCATGGCCTTCCAGCTTAGGACACTTTGGTGTGGGAAAAATGAATGACAATGGACAGTGTCTCCTTGAACTGTGCATGTACCGCAATCTGTGCATCACAAACACATTCTTCCAAACGACGCCACAGCACAGAGTGTCGTGGAGACACCCATGCTCGAAGCACTGGCATCAACTAGACATGGTCATCACTAGGCGTAATAACCTCAAAAACGTCCTTCTGACACGCAGCTATCATAGTGCTGACTGTGATACAGATCACTCGCTAGTTTGCTCCAAGCTCAAGCTGAGACCCAAGAAGCTGCACCGCTCTAAACCTGCTGGAAGGCCCCGCATTGACGCCAGAAGGATGGCAAACTCGGAGAAAGCTGAAAAGTTCAGAGAGACCCTCCAGGAAAATCTGCGCAGCGGCCCTGAGGTTGCCGATGTGACATCCAGATGGCAACATCTGAGGGATACAGTTTACAACACGGCCTTATCGGTGTTTGGAAGAAGAGCTAGAAACATGAACAACTGGTTCGAAGCTAACTCCGATGAGATGATTCCAGTCATTGAAAAGAAGCGTGCTGCACTCCTGGGGTACAAACGCTCACCGAGCCAGAGCACCCAGCAAGCACTTAGAGTGGCCAGAAGAACAGCACAGCAGACAGCCAGGCGCTGTGCCAACAACCACTGGCTCCAGCTATGCAGCAGCATCCAGACCTGTGCCGACTTTGGTAATCTCAGAGGAATGTACGAGGGTATGAAGAAGGCATTAGGACCCACCCAGAACAAGATGGCACCTCTGAAATCCAAATCTGGTGAAGTCATCGCTGACAAAGCCAAACAGATGGAGCGCTGGGGTTGTTTAGTTTACAGAAGAGAAAACTTAGAGATGATTTAATAGCAGCCTTCAACTTCCTGAAGAGGAGCTCTAAAAAGGAGGGTGAGAAACTGTTCTCAGTGGTGTCAGATGGCAGAACAAGGAGCAATGGTCAGAACTTGAAGAGGGAGAGGTGTAGGTTAGATATTAGGAAAAACTACTTCCCCAGGTGGGTAGTGAAGCATTGGAATGCGCTGCCTAGAGAGGTGGTGGAGTCTCCATCCCTTGAGGTTTTTAAGTCCCGGCTGGACAAGGTCCTGGCTGGGATGACTTAGTGGGGGTTGATCCTGCTTGAAGCAGGGAGCTGGGCTAGATGACCTCCTGAGGTCCCTTCCAGCCCTGTGATTCTGTGAAAGACCTAAGCCCTGCCAGGTGTACCACATGGGGCTGAGTCCCCAGGATCTCCCCCTGTACAGCAGAAGCACCTACCCCAGCACCTCAGTGCAAGGCAGAGTTCCCAAGCTTCCCTTCACCCCAGTCCAGGTGGAGAAAGGAGAGGATGGGGCAGGGGCAGGAGCTGCACTTAATGATAAAAGAGTTTCAAGTAGCTCATGAGAAACAGTTTGACCACCTCTTCTCTATGACATTATCTAAATCATTGAGGAAGATACTGAACAGAACCAGATCCAGGAGTGATCCCTGCAGGACCACAGTTGAAATGCTCTTCCAGCTTTGTTGTGAACTACTGATACCTACACTCTGGAAATGGTTTTCCAACCAGTTATGCACTTATCTTATACTAGTCCCATGTAGGCTTTATTCCCCTCGTTTGTTTATGAGAAGGTCATAAATGACAGTATCAAAAGCCTTCTTGAAGTCAGGATATATAACATCTACAGCTTCCTCTATATCCATGTGTTTCTTACCCTGTGAGAGAGAGCTTGTATGTTGATTTGACAAGATTTCCTTATGAGAAATTCATGCTGTTACTTATTGTCTTACTATCTTTTAGGGCCGTGTCTACACTAGCCAAAAACTTCAAAATGGCCATGCAAATGTCCATTTCGAAGTTTACTAATGAAGTGCTGAGATATATATTCAGCGCCTCATTAGCATGCGGGCGGCCGCGGCACTTCCAAATTGACGCGGCTCGCCGCTGCGTGGCTTCTCCAGACACGGCTCCTTTTCAAAAGGACCCTGCCTACTTCGAAGTCCCCTTATTCCCATGAGCAGATGGGAATAAGGGGACTTCGAAGTAGCTGGGGCCCTTTCGAAAAGGAGCCCCGTCTGGACGAGCCACGCGGCGGCGAGCCGCGTCAATTTGGAAGTGCCGTGGCCGCTCGCATGCTAATGAGGCGCTGAATATGTATCTCAGCACTTCATTAGTAAACTTCGAAATGGACATTTGCATGGCCATTTCGAAGTTTTTGGCTAGTGTAGACGTAGCCTAGGTGTTTTGCAAATTGATTGTTTAATTATTTATTCCATTACCTTTCCAGGTCTGAAGTTAATTTGACTGGTCTGTAATTCCCTGGGTTATCCTTATTCCCACTTTTATATTTTGGTGCTATATTCTGAATTTTTCCAAGCCTTTGGAATTTCTGCCATGATTTTTTGAAGACAATCACTAAAGGCTCAGATATCTTCTCAGTCATCTCCTTGAGCATTTTTGATGTATTTCTTCAGGTTCTGGTGCCATGAAGACAGCTTACTTGTCCAAGTAGTTTTAATTGGTCTTTACCTATTTTAGCATAAGATCCTACCTCATTTTCACTCACTCTTTACAAATGAGCCTAGAGTAATTTTCTAGGTCCAATAATCACCAGAGACCCTGTCCCCCAATCTTTGTCCTTTGGGGAGCCTTTCTGCCCTTTCTGCCTCTTGCAGCTCATCTGTGCTGCCTCTGCCCTGTCCTCCCAGTAGTATTTCTCCATCCACTTACTTTCTCATTGTGCTGGATACCAGTGTGAGGAACGCGCGGAGGACAGGAGACCCAGCCTTTCTGCTCCTCCTTCCAGTACCTGTTGCCCCAGTGACTTGTGTGGGCTAGTCTGGGTATGGCTAGGAATGTCGCATTCAGCCCCAGTGTGGACATGGAGGAGCTGCTGGGGACAGAGCGTGCCCAGAACAGATGGTATGAATAGATCAGTTACCTGCCAAACTGCTGCTCAGCATTTGTGGACTGTATTGTTTTTTCAGTTAGCTTTGGACTTGGCCAAATGCGTGTGGATTCCTACAAGGCAAGTTCCAGGCACCAGGATGTTCCCCCAGTCAAATTACCAGAACCTGCTCCAGCATGGAGGCACCTAGAGTCTCTCATTGAAATTACTGGGAGAGTTTTTAACACTGGTGAGGCAGTATGTTTTTCCTGATCGTGTTTCCTGAGGAACAGCTGAATCATTTTTGCTGAAATGATAACAAAGAAAAAATTTCAGTCTGCAGCAGAGAGCCAACATGGAAATTTCATCCCTAGCAGTTTGTCTAGCAAGTCAAAAGCAATTGAAAAAAGGATCTTATAATAGAAGGTGCAGGACAACAATACCTATAGGCATTGTTATCAGCTCTGCCTAAAATAGCTTCTCCTGCTGTAACAAGTTGGCAATGCTCCGTTAGCAGGTGCTGTTTCTGCCGGGGGAACATTACGTGGGGTCTGCTGACTCACTGAGGCAGGCGGCTGGATGCTCCGTGTGCATATTGTAAGCGTGCTGGGAGCAGAGCCAGATCTCCAGAGCCTGGGCAGCTGGTGTTCCCGCAGCACCACCGGGAGGCCATGCAGAGCCGTACCCCATGAACACTGGTAAAGAGGCACCGCAGGAAGTACCGTCGAACGGATCCACAGTGACTGCACCTTGTGTTCGGCTGGTTGTCTAGCGGCCCTATTTACCTCTGGACATTGTCTGGGCAGTAACGCAGACGTTGCCTCATCTTTGATTACTTACAAATTTTCAGTTACCACCCTCAGGGTTGTCAGGTCCTTTGTCCCAGGATCAGGCCCAGTATTTAATTATTCTCTGATTAGGAACCCTGAGGTGCACAGTTGCAACTCTCACCCTATAGGAATTCTAGTATGTTTACAAATGTAGTTTATTAACACATTAAGCACAGTCACAAACACCCCCAGTTTCGTAAGATGGATCGGGAGTGCACATCTGTATTTTCATACCATTTACATACACCAGTCAGAACAAACTGAGGTACTACCCATCTGTGGCGGGGTCCTGGGTGGCTGGGTAGCCTAGTGGCCAGATTACCAAATAGGTGGACCAAACCGTGTATGTGTTGGGCCAGAGGTGGGTGTTTCCCTCCAGGGAGACCTCTTTGCATTGCAGCACAACAGAGACGTCAGTTTTCTTGTGCCAGGACTTCACCCCAGTTTACTTCACAGATGCATTCCTCCTCAACTGGCTAGAACACCTCCTTTATGCTTTACTGTCCCTGACACTCATCCACAAGGTGCTCCTCAAAGTCAGACGAGATCGACCTCCTGTCACTCTCATAGACCCAGCCTGGCCTTCCAACGTTTGTACGTCTCTCTGCTGGACATGTCAGTGCAGAACCTGATCTTGCGTCCACTCTTGCTTGACCTTCTCACATGAGACGATGGCTCTTTACACCTCCCAAATCTTAAGTGTCTGACCCTGACCGTGTGGAAGCTCTATGGCTGAAACCCTTGGAGCTCTCCTGCTCGTACTAGCTTAGACGAGTCCTCCTGGACAGTAGGAAACCCTCCCTGAGAGCCACCTACTTTGCCACATGGAAGAGATTTTCAATCTAGTCCATGCAAACGGTTCACCATTGATTCAGGCCCTGGTACCCTTGATTCAAGGCTCTGAACCCACCTCCTGAGCTCTGGCTTGCGAATCATCTAATTGAAATGCAAATAAACAAGCACATGAAAAAGTTCCTCCACACAGTTCCTCACCTTCTCATGACGATTGTTCTTCCAGGTGTGTCGTTCATGTCCATTCCAGTACTCAGACTCCTTCCCCTCTGTTGCAGTAGCTGGCAAGAGGGAAGTGAGAAGGGTGGTTGTCAGGGCCCTGTATTGGGTGTCATGAAGGTGCGATTTCAGGGGCACTGAGGCTGACCCTATGGATAGCTGCTAGAGGAAAGCTCTTCTGGCTACTGTGCACATGCTCCTGCACACAGCTGCCTGGCATGGACATATGAGCATCACATCTCAAAGAACAGGAGTTAGGAGAAGAGGAGTAACTGTTTTATCATACCAGCAGCTTCTTCAGGTGAAGCAGTGTTGTGTTGAAAAGGGGGTGTTTGCCCACCAAGGGATAAGATGTTAAAGGACCCCTTGTCTTCTGTTACGTCATCCAGCCATTAAGCATGACCTGGGATTGTTAACACTGGCTTGCTTTTACAAGAAACCTCCCTTTAAAACTTTTGTTACCCTTCCAATAAATGCACAGTAAAAGGAGAAAAAAACTGTTAGAACATCTGAAATGTAAAGTCATAAGAGAAGTAAACCAGGCCTTCAGCACAGCAATATTCCTTATCCACTTTCCCTTTCTACAGTGGAGCCTTCGCGTTTGAGATAGTGCTAGAGCTATTAATTGCTCCTAGGGAGGTGGAATGAGGTCGTATGTGCTTTCAGACCAAACCAACACACCAGAGGACAGGAAAGAATGGCAAAAGCAGGTGATGCAGCTTGTGTCTCTCTGGCTGACTTGCACTTGTAGCCTCACTATTGGAGAAACAAGGGCCCAGCACATGGTCTGATCCAGCATTCTGGCTGGCTAAAAACATTGTTGGCCTATTTAAAGTGTGGCTTTTAGCTGCTGCTTTGGTCTCGTGCTTGTCTGGCTGGGTACGCCAGACATTTGTTAGTCAGAGAACAAGTGGAGAAAAAAAAAGACGTGGGACACGGTTGAGTGGGGAAGGGACATGACACATGGGGAAGAGAGCGCCTCTCAGGAACTCAGCTTTCATATTCCAAGCATTCAGAATTTAGCCAGAGCCAGTGGAGGTGCTGATGGGATTTGGGTCTCTCGCCTTGGCTCAGTCTGGCTGCTTCAGCTCTCAGGATCAATGTAATAAAGGCCCAGTAGTGGTACGGTGGATCGCTGGGTCCTAGGAGTTGGTGGGGTAGCAGTCAGGATGGTAAAACTCATTTCTTCCAGCCCCCAGGTCTTCCTGTCTCTTATTTAGTGACTGCTAATAAATAATGCCTGAGGAGTAGCAGCCTCACCCATTAACTCATCAAGCCAACCACATGGTGGTGATTTCTGTTACAAATGTTCCCTCTCATTGCTAGAATTTCATCTTCTTACCATGTCAACCCCTGACTTCATCAGACCTTTACTTTACACCAGTGGTTCTCGACCAGGGGTACATGTAACCTGGGGATACGCAGAAGTCCTCTCAGGGATACCGCAAATCATCTAAATAGTTGCCTAATTTTATAACAGGCTACATAAAAAGCTCTAGTGAAGTCAGTACAAAGTACAGTTTCATACAGATGATGACTTGTATGGCATTACGTACTGTATCAGTATTTCTCAAACTGGCTACCCCCAGGAAGTCGCAGGATGGGTTATGGGAGTAGCAAGTGCAGGACCAGCGTTGAGGGGTGGCAAGCAGAGGCCCTGCAAGGCTAAGGTACATGCTGAAGCCGGAGCCTGAGGCTTGCTCCTGGGGCTGAAAGCAGACTCTTGCAAGGGAGCAGCACTGTGGAAGAGCTGAGACCCAGTGCTTTAGAACCCTTAGCACTGCTCTCTTGACTTGAACAAGCCAGCCTGTACAAATCTTTGTGGACATCTTTTACTCTTATAATCAATGTGATGTAAGGGGGCTGAACTGGGTTTTTGTTACCTCGGCCACCTTTGTTGTTCACACCTGACAGGTAGCCGGTTAGCGGTCAGTGACTTTGAGGGTATCTCTTTAGCATGGCAAGTACGGCGAAGGAAGGATCTCTCCAAGGCTGTGTGTCATCTCTGCATGTTCCCAGAGCCTGCAGATGGTGCAGCCCCAGTGAGTTACAAGCTGCGTGGACTACGCTGGCTGCAGAACTCCCCAGCATCACGTGTCTGCCATTGGTCAGCAGTGCCAAGAGCTGCAGCAGCTCATTTTTCTCTGCCCTGGCGGGGGCCTGCTCCACTCTGTCCTCAGTGGCAGCCTGGCGCGAGGGCGGCTGCTAATCACAAATGAATTCATCCTTTCATCTGCTCCGTTCCCTTGTTTATTTTTGTGTGGGTGTTTCTGTCTCAGGAAAATTGGATTGCGGGTTGACGAAGCAGAGCCCCTGGGAACCGTGGTGAGCAGGGCTTCATGACTTACGCAGACGGCAGAGTAGAGCTAACAGCCTCAGAATAACAACAAGAGGCACAGTCCCCTTCACCTCCGGGAAGGAACTAATAGCTGCACATTCAGGGACCCTGCAAGGGCTGCTGTGGCCAGTGCAGAGGAGAGAGGCTGCTCCTGTACAGCTCCCTTTGTAGTGTGGGGCATGGAGGCTGGACAGGGACGGTCACCGTCCCCATGAAGTTTTTTGGCCCTAATCTCTGCCTCTCACCTACTTCCTCAAGTGCTGTGCTCTGGCTTTTGTTACCTTTGCTCATGTGCTTTCCCAGCTGGGGCTGTGAAAGAAGGCCTTAATCCAAGTGTCTAAGGCTTCCCTGTTCCCACCTGGGAATTGAGGACTCCATGCCTCTCTTGCACGAGGCTTCAAACAGGGGCACCAAAAGCAGAAGGGTGAGGCTGCGGGTGGATGAAGGGGAGGAATTGCCTGGATGTGTGGAGCCAGCTGTCAGCACTGCCAGGGTACATTGTGCTGAGCCTTAGCAGGAGTAATGTGAAGTCTTGCTTGGCGACCCGCTTGGGTGGGCGTTGTCAGAGTTGCTGCCTGGGACAAGTCCCAGCATGCCAAACTGCACTCTTCTGTCTCAAGTCGGTGATGGCCTACCGTTGCATCCAGCCTTCCTCCTGCCCTAGGGGACTCCCAGACCACAGGATAGAGCAGGATATTTGTGTGTGGGGGGGGGCGGTTTCCTCCTGATCGCAGAGATTTCAGGCAGCTTTGTCAAATGTCTGGCAACTTGTTGAGTTGCAGACACAGCTGATCCTTTGGGGACTGGCACTTCTTCAGTCATTACCAAAAGACAGAAGGGTCAATGCTGTCCCAGGTCTGGATGAAAAGACCAGGGCCATGTCCAAAGGACTGCCATGAAGGCAATGCAGTAGAGTAGTGGTGCTTAGGCTGAGGCTCATGAGCCACAAATGTCTCCGGTGGCTCTTTGCAGCATGATGTTAAAGAACTGTGCAATGTAATTATTATCCTGCCTGAGTTGTTACCAGTCCAGAGGTATAGTATGTCATTAACCAATTGCAGTGGATAAAATAATACTCAGGCATTTTGCTGCTGGACTGATAGATCTGTAAAAATAGTAACAGAAAGAATGAACCCCCATGGCTGAGGTTCTTTCAGGTAACCTCGATGGCTAGTTTGGCTCTTGAGGTCTGTAGAGCTCACTGCTGTAGAGGGGAAGTAGGAGTGACAGCGAGCTGGACAGATGCCTCTGAGCAGTGTCCTTGTTCTTCTGGCGGTTGGCACAGCACTGCACCAAGAGAGGGAATATCATCGCTGGTGCCACTCTGTCTTGGGGATTGCTGTGGCCTGCCATGGAGCCCAGGGGTTACAAGTCTGGGGCCTGGATGGATGGCACCACCCGCACTATAAGTACAGGACACAGCTGTTTGGGACCAGTTCTGGGGGTGAAGGGTTGACATTTGGCTGCGTGAACCTCTCTGGGGGGTGCTACACACCCTCTCAGACCGCAAGCACAGAATTGCAGGATAGCTGTGTCCTTGGAGGCTGTGGCCCAGAAGCTCCCGCCCTAGGGGTGTTCATTTTCTTCTGATGGCTGAAGGCAGCCAACAGGAGCTCTTTGGTGCCTGTAACTACCCTGAGTTGGCTGGCCCAGTTTCATCAAGTTTTGGTCCTGTTCCATGTTCACCCCTTGGACTCCATTGTGCTCTCCTGCCTAGTGTTCCCTCTCACCTTTTCCATCCAGGTACAGAACACAGTTTTCGTGCATCACCTACAGAAGCACAGAGCCTAGCTGTGGGCGCCCTGCGAATCAGATGGGCAGCACTGGAATTTCTCCTGGGCCACAGTACAAGTGCATAGCTTACACAGAGCCAGCTCCCCACCCCATCGTAAGCACCTCTTCCATGGGATGGCAAAGGCCCACCTGACCCGCTCTGTGCCCTCATGGGTCTGGGGTGGTTGTGTAGGGGATGGAGGGGCTTGTGGCATTTGCAGGGATGATTTTGGGACATGCATTACTAACTATTTCGGTTGTAAATAACAAGCAGTCCTATAGCACCTTAGAGAGGCATGTAAAATCCTATTTAACAAGCTAACTGGTTAACATTAAACAAGGAGGGATGGCTGAGGAGGCTACTTCGGCCCTGCTGGGCTGGAGCACCCCTGCCCATGACAGGCCGGGGACTAGGGCTGATCTGGCCTGGCTGGAGTGTCACAGAATCACAGGGCTGGAAGGGACCTCAGGAGGTCATGTAGCCCAGCCCCCTGCTTCAAGCAGGATCAACCCCCACTAAGTCATTCCCGCCAGGACCTTGTCAAGCCGGGACTTAAAAACCTCGAGGGATGGAGAATCCACAGCTTCTCTAGGCAACGCACTCCAGTGCTTCACCACCCGCCTGGTGAAGTAGTTTTTCCTAATATCTAACCTACACCTCTCCCTCTGCAACTTCTGACCATTACTCCTTGTTCTGTCATCTGACACCACTGAGAACAGTTTCTCACCCTCCTCTTTAGAGCTCCACTTCAGGAAGTTGAAGGCTGCTATTAAATCACCCCTCAGTCTTCTCTTCTGTAAACTAAACAAGCCCAAATCCCTCAGCGTCTCCTTATAGGTCTTGTTCTCCAGCCCCTTAATCATTTGTGTTGCCCTCTGCTGAACCTGCTCCAACAAATCCACATCCCTTCTATACTGGGGGGGCCTTGCCCTTGCCTGTGTCCTTGCCAGTGCTGCTGTCGTTGGGCAGGGGGATGCTCCCACACAGCCATAGCAGCGCGAGTCGGCAGCAGCCATAGGTGCGCTGTGGGCAGGGGCACTCCAGCCAGGCTCGAGTAACCCCTGTCCGTGGCAGAGGGGGCTGCTCTGGGTGCAGTAGAAGGCCTCCCGTCTATCCATCACCCATCTAGCATGAGGCTTACTGGTTAATTGTTAACATCCCTATTTACAGACTAACAAATGTGTTAGGTCATGAGCTTTCATAGGTAAGACCCACTTCTTCAGAAGGTTTTGCCTATGAAAGCTCATGACCTAGTACATTTGTTAGTCTGTAACATGCTATAGAAGTGTTTGCTATTTGTGAAGCTACCGACTAACATGGCTGCCACTCTGAGACCATTTGTGCACAGGTCATCAGCAATGACTAGTGAATGGTTAACTGCTGGATAAAGCCTCCGCACAGTACAAGTGCTCCTTTAAAAAACATAAGTGATCCCACAGTTCTCTCGCGTAGCTCTAAGGGTGTGCAAACCACCAGTTGAGAAACATGGTCCTAAAGTAATCTGAGGTCTTGAAACAAGTTCCATTCAACCTTTTCAGATTACTGTAGCCTTTGCAGGAGTCCGATTTGTTTTGCACAGCACCAAGTTACACCTCACTAAAAACTACTTGCAGAAACATGCAAAAATATCACAGAAGACTGCTGCTGAAAACTTACTTTCTACCATCTTATTATCAAATAAATGAATTAGAATGGAAATATTCTACGTACATTTCAGCATAAGACGTGAAGCAGTAGAAACAAGTCATTGTCTGAATAAACTTCTAGATTTTACTGACTTTACTGGTATTTTTTTATACAGCCTGTTGTAAAACTAGACAAATATCTACAGAAGTTGATGTACCTCTTGGAAGATCTTGGTGTATCCCCAAGGGTTCGTGTACCCCTGGTTGAGAAACCCTGGTCTTTATTAAGAATGGTAAGTTAGTAAGAAATTTGTTTATAACTACCCTAAGTCCTCTAGAAGCGCTGGCTGCTCCTTTGTAAAAGAGTGCTTTCCCTGACGTGAGCTTTCCTTTGTGTGAGAGGGGAAATTGTGACTGTGTGACAGGCAGGCTTGAACCTGGGACCTCTGTGCAGGACCTCTACGGCTTGAGCTGAAGTCCAGCTGGCTCTCAGTTTAGGCTGTAGAGGACGCTTATTTTTTCTCTGTGAAGTGGTCTAGCTACCACTACATGGGACAGTGAACCACACCTAGCTGTGTGGGTTACATGTGCACAACAGAAACAGTCCCTGAAGCCAGCCTGTCTGGACAATCCAGGTGCGAGAAGTGCCTTGATGGGACCTTGATGGCCAGAGAATACTGGGAGCTGAGCCCTGTAAAAGACCCACCCAAGAAAGAGGGAGAGTCCCGTCAAGAGAAGATCAAATTCCCATCTGCCATTAGTTGCTGACATATGGAGTCCTGGGGCAGTGGTGATGACTCATGGTCGTATAGTGTCCTGGGGCAGTGGGACAGAACAAGAGCTATGGACTGAACCATGTAAAAAGATTGATGCAGAGCAATAGGGGAGTAGTTTTTGCCATCACTGCTCTGAAGGAGTTCATTTCATCTGGCTGGGGAGGCAGAGGAGGCCAAGGGCCTTGGCTCTGGGGCCCTCCCCGTCTCTCCAGGATGGATGGTACTGATTGCTCCTGAGTACAGTGCTGACAATCAGCTCGCTGCTCTGGATTCATGACTGCAGCCACACACGCTGAACCCACTACACCTTGGCTTCCTCCACTGTCCTTAGGCAACTCTCTGCCTGCATGAGTTCACCTTAGTAAATGTGAGTGCAGGAGGATGTGAGTGTTGGGGGGATGTGTGCTTGGAAGCTAGACTCCCCCCCCCTTCCTTTAATCTAGTAGTGGCACTTAATAAACTACATGTGAGTGTAACCCAGGGTGGGGGATATGTCTAATGAAAATAAGGTAACATTTACAGATCAGTGGGTTGAGTGTGGCTGACCTGTGTGACTTTGTTCTCACCCACAACTGTTTCCAATGTGGGGACAATCTATACCTCCAGATTAGTGGCATTGCTGTGGGCACCCGCATGGCCCCACAGTATGCCAACATTTTTATGGCTGACTTAAAACATTTCCTCAGCTCTCGTCCCCTGTTGCCCCTCCTTTACTTATGCTATGTCGATGACATCTTTATCAGCTGGACCCACGGTAAAGAGACTCTGCAAGAATTCCACAGAGATTTTAACAACCTGCATCCTATCATCAGTCTCAGCCTTGACTATTCCACACAGGAGGTACATTTCCTGGATACCACAGTACAAATCACTGATGGCCACATCGACACCACTCTGTTCCGGAAACCCACTGACTGCTACACTTACCTACATGCCTCCAGCTTCTGTACAGCATACACCACTCAATCCATCGTTTATAGTCAAGCCCTTAGATATAATTGCATCTGCTCTGATCCTACTGACAGAGATCAAAAACTACAAGATCTCTACCAGCCGTTCATAAAACTTAATTACCCACTGGGAGAAGTGAAAAAACAGATTGACAGGGCCAGGCGAATACCCAGAAACAAGCTACTTCAAGGTATGGCCAAGAAGGTCAGTAACAGAACATCACTTGGCATTACCTACAGCCCCCAGTTCAAACCCCTGCGACGCATCATTAAAAACCTACAACCTACTCTAGATGATGAGGCTACACTCTGGAAAGCCCTAGGTAACAGACCTGTTCTCTCCTATAGACAACCTCCCAACCTTATGAAAATTCTCCCTAGTGACCATAGGCCATACCACAGTACTACTAGTCCTGGAACTTTTCCTTGCAACAAACCCCATTGCCAACTGTGTCCACATGTTTATTCTGGAGATACCATCACTGGACCTAATCACATTAGTTACAAGATCAGGGGCTCATTCTTTTGTACCTCATCCAATGTTATATAAGCCATCATGTGGCAGCAATGCCCCCCTGCTATGTACGTTGGAAAGACTGGACAATCCCTTTGCCAAAGAATGCATGGCTACATAGCAGACACAAGCCTGTCAATGAGCATTTCAGTGGAGTGGGCCATTCTGTCAAAGACCTGCGAATATGCATCCTACAACAAAGAAACAGCAGATTACAAAGGAAGATGCATGAACTGGAGTTCATGCTCAAATTCAATATGTTAACATTTGGTCTCAATTATCTAACACATTATGAGGACTGTTCCTCTTCCTTTGGTATTCATAGTGATTTCACGCAAGACAATTAATATCTCTCCCTCTCACCCCCCCTTCAGTTCCATGTATCTGATTTGTCTTTTTTTTTTTTTTTTGGACCTCTGCGATATGTAACTGTCAGTCTGGACTGGAAATGCTATTGATCTGAAGAAGTGGGTCTGTGTGCTCATCACCTAATAAATGATTGCGTTAGACTTTAAAGTGCTACGTGACTGCTGCTTTGTTGGGTTAGAATACAGAGTAACATGGCTACCTCTCTGTTACTCCTCACAGTGTCTACATCAGGCAGAGAGAAGACTTGGGAGAACAGCAGTGCATTTCTGTGCCCTCGCACCTTGTTAGGAAGGTTTGCTTCATAATCCAAAGGGCTTTCAAGTGAAAGTGCCAGTTGTGCAGGAACAGTTTGCAGTAAGGGATGAGTTCTCTGGCAGTTCCTGGGCTTTGGTATTGGGGATACCTGGGCTGAGGCTCCTAGCCCCAGCTTCAGTTTTCCAGGGACCCTCCCATCCCTCTGTCCAGCCACGGGGCAGGTTCTGAAACGCCTGCATCTCATTGCCTGGCTGTTGGCTGCCTAAGTGTGGTTACAGATCTGCTTGCTTACTATTTCTAAATAGTGCCTTTGGAGCCCATTATGGCTTATTTCAAAATAGCACTATTCTGTATTTTAACAGTGCCTGTTAATAGTGAAATAGCAATTTTGAAATAGGCATTATTGCTCCTGCATTGAGGGTTACCAGTCTCGAAATGATGCACTGTCTGTTCCAGTTTTAATTTGAAATAGAGTGTGCATAGTCAAGATGCCAGCAAATTATTTCAAAATAACTCTGTAGTGTCACCATAGCCTTGATGTGCAAGGGGCAGAGAAGAGGCTGCTGTCACTCAGGCAGAGTTAAGCCACCGCAGCATTCCCTGCTTTCCCAACAGCTGGGTTTTATTTAACTCTAGCCTTTGTTAGCAGGGTACACAATTTGGGCAGCAGCCTCAACTAATTGCAGCGTAACACCTGAATGGGTGTGAGTGGAGATGACGACTGTGAGAAAGAAGCGCCTGCACCAGCTCTGTGGTTTGTGTTTTCCAAGTCTGTTGTGAGAGTGAGGGGTTGGGAGCAGGATTTCTTCCTCTTAGGCTTCTGGCCCCCTGAGCAGCTCTCGTTTTACTTGGCAGTTGTTGCTGTGAATGGATCTGAGCCTCTCCTAATCAACCTCTCCTTAAATGCCCCTTCTCAGCTGGAGCTGTGATTGAGAGTCCTCCTGTGAGTGTCTGAGCTGGAGCCCTCCTCAGTGCAGGGCCCATTCAGTAAGGGTGAGAAAATTGCAGCAGCCTGTTGTTTACTCACTTTTGCTGGAGGAGGCGTTTCAGATCCCGGGGTGGAATTAATGAGCAACATGTCACAGCCTTTTGCTGGGGTGGGATTTGGGTACCAGACAAAGGGGTTTACTGAATTCTAGGGCTCTGCCTGGGACCCTTCTCTTCTGAGAGGCCAGCGCTGAGCAGTAGGTGGTAGAACAGAACTGACAGTGAGGTGGAGCACCAGAGTCTGGGGACTCTCCCATAGATTTCACCTCCCCCAGGGGTGAGGGCTAATTCTCAGCCCCAGCTGAGGCTGGTAGGCATTTGGCTCTGCGTGTGGCAATGCTGATTACCCTGTGCCCTTCCTTCTGAGCGTTAGGACTTCCTGACCACCAGTGTGGGCTTTCAGAGAGCTGGGATCACCATGTACGCCAAGGCCCTGCATGTCCCCCCCTTGCACTGCTGATGAACGTGGCCAGAGTGGCAGCACATTAACATTTCCTGCCGGGCAGCTGCAGCACTGGGGTTGCTGCAAGACTGCAGTAAGCCCCTCCGTAGCCCTGGTTCCGCCCTAGGAGGCCTGGCAAGCAGAGGACAAAGGCGTTTAAATTGCTAATGGGGTAAGGGAGAGAAACACCTGAGTCGGGCTGCTGAAGGGGAGGGGTGAGAAGAGGGCTGCTGGCTTGTTCGGTGTGTAGGCCATGCTTTGGAAGAAGCCCCAGAGGACAGAGCTGGTTGGAGCTCATTAGAATCTTTCCCTTGTCTGAGGACTGCTGAGATGGGATCCTGGCGTCTGGAAAGTCGTCATGGTGCACAGCTGTTGAGTGTTAAAATCTCCATTGCAAGCTCTGAGGATTGAGCCGCGTGGGGGCTTGGTTCTCCCATGCAGCCTCCACTGACTGCAGAACAGCTGATGGGATCCTCTGGCCCTTGAGATGAGCAGGGTGGTAGCTGGCTGGATCAGCATGCAGAACATGGGGTCTGTGCTCTGGTGCTGAGGGTCGTGCATCCAGGTCTGTGACGTGTGCATATCTTGTCTTCTCCTCACACTGTGGGGCAAGCAGCTGCCCTTCTCCATTCCATAGTGGTCTGGGGGGGTGTTGTGTCTTGCTCCACGCCGTAGTATCTGAGCATCTGGAGCATTGTGTCCAGTTCTACCCCCCTCCCCCCCCGCCCCAGTGTAGAAAAGATGTGGACACATTGGAGCAGGTTCAGTGGAGGGCAACGACAATGATTGAGGGGCTGGAGCCCAAGACCTATGAGGACAGGCTGTGGGATTTGGGCTCGTTTAGATAACGGAAGAGAAGACTGAGGGGTGATTTAACAGCAGCCTTCAACTTCCTGAAGGGGAGCTCTAAAGAGGCTGGAGAGAAACTGTTCTCAGTGGTGACAGATGGCAGAACCAGGAGCAATGGGCTGCAGTTACAGGGGCGGTGTGGGGGGGGTGTAGGTTGGATGTTAGGAACAGCTACTTCCCCAGGCGGGTGGTGAAGCACTG
The DNA here is from genome assembly GCF_033958435.1 of Carettochelys insculpta. Classification (NCBI taxonomy): domain Eukaryota; kingdom Metazoa; phylum Chordata; order Testudines; family Carettochelyidae; genus Carettochelys; species Carettochelys insculpta. Next base: position 381,869,774 of record NC_134137.1, on the reverse strand, counting down.
GAATGCGTCGCCTAGAGGGGTGGTGGATTCTCCATCCCCTGAGGTTTTTAAGACCTGACTGGACGTGGTCCTGGCTGGGATGATTCAGTTGTGGTGGATGCTGCTTTGGGCAGGGGGCTGGACCCAATGACTCTAGAGGTCACTTCCAGCTCTAGAATTCTACGATTCTACGATCTTCCGCGTACGATGGCGTGACTAACCCTTGCTGTGTGAGGGTCTCTCTTTCTCCCTCCCTCTCTGGAGGAGGAATATGGGTGGGATTTTTTAAATTAGCATATTACATATGTTTTGTGCTCTGTGTTTCTACTAGCAAGGTCAAAGTCAGATGTAGGAGATGGGAAGTGCTAGTTCAGGGGTGTCCAGCCTTTTTTCATCGGGGGCCTCATGTTATGTTCCAGGGTCTAAACACAAAATATTCCCAAACTGCCATCCCCAAGCTTAACCCCCCGAACCCCAAACTGCCCCCTCCTCTCACCCCTAGACTGACCCCTCCCTGCAGCCCCAAACTGACCGCCCTACCTGTCTCACACAAGACCTCTGTGTGCTCCCGTCTGGTCTCCCCTGACCGCCCCGCTGATCTCCCTCCCAGCAGTGTCAGGGAAGGTGCCAGCGCTGTCGGCTCCGGAGGCGGTGGAAGGACTTCAGCCAGGCGGCTGCCGGGGAGCGGTGTCAGCGCCAGAGCCTGAGTAGCCGTGGGGAGCTGCCAGCACAGTGAATGGAGCCGCTTTTTGGCCTATACTGCAGGCACTGCAAGGGTCCAGTGAGGTGCCGCTCTGGGTTCCAAGTGCCTAAGTGCCCCAGGGCAGCCAGCATGGGGCTGGCTTTCAAAATGGCACCTCACCTGGCTCTGTGGGCCGGATTCTGGCTAGCAGGCCATGTGGGGGATACCCCGTTCTGGTCCATGCTGCAGGAAGGCGCTTTGCGCATGCAAAAGGCTGAGGAGGAAAGAATGCAAGAATGGCAACGTTGAGTCAGACAAGAGAAGATCCATCTAACTCGGGGGCCGAAGCCAGATGCCCCAGAGAAAGTGAGCAGAACAAGTGATCATCAAGTGATCTGTGCTGTCTGTCTCAGCTTCTGGCAAACAGAGGCTAGGGGCACCATCTGTTGTGAAGACCAGGTGTTGAGTATGGTCCAGAAAAGATCTGTAGGAGTCCTAGGGAGGCAAGTGAGGACACAGATTGTGTGGCTTTTACAGCTGAGTCCTTGCTGGCACGTGTGTTGATGGGTCTCAGTACCATCAGTCTGGAGTGTTTTACTGTCTGTCACTTTAATCTTGTGAGCACAAACTGTCTGTTAGCATTGGTTCTGCCTTCTGGTAGTAGAAGGGTAAATTCGCAGGACTTTGACTTAGCTGCACTGTTTTGTTTGGCGTTCAAGTCAGAAGGAAGCCATCTTGGCTTTTTGTCCTTTTGGGGCTACGGGGCTGGACATTTGGGGAGAGCAAAGTAGGGTAGCACAGAGCTAGTGGAATCCTGCAGGTAGGTTTCCATGATGCGAGCTTCTTCACTGAGGAAGTCATACATCATGAATATTTGTTGACCACAGATCCTGCACTGATCAGCATCAGCTTCAGGCCTTGTGCATTTGTTGCTACTGCATCTGGTTTGTGGAAAGCTGATGGTTTTCATGCAGTGAATCCCTGCTGGCTTGTATCAGGTGTCTTAAATCTGTTCTTTCCTTTCTATGAGCTGTTCCTCCCAGTGCAAGCTAGGACAGGCGACAGGAAGAGTTGTTTATTGTGCTGCTCTGGGTGGGGGCTAGTTAAACCACATACCCAACACCCAGGTGCCTCAGGGGCTGGCACTGGTGTCAGGAGAGACAGCAGGCCAGCGGGAGCTGTCGTGACTCCCTGGTTGTGTTTGCTGACACCAGCAAAGCCCTGGTCTTACCATTTCTTTTCCATGGGTAGGAGGAGAAAGAGTTGAACTGCTGTGGGCACTGACACCTACAGCATGGCCTTTGGGGCCTCACACTGAAAGAGTGGAAGCTGTTGCTGCTATGTGGTGCTCTCAGAGAAAGAAAGGAGCTTGCCCCTGTTTCCTTCCCCAGCACCCAGCAATAGGTTGGCAGTGGGGGAGAGTGCGGTTCTGTGCTACATCCTGTTGCAGTCTGCAGCCTTCTGCCACTGCTCTGAGCACATTGCACCCCTTATATCTCTGAGCAGCTTTCCCCTCACTCCATGATCCCATCACAGCCTGCAGCCTTCTGCCGCTGCTCTGAGCACATTGCACCCCTTATATCTCTGAGCAGCTTTCCCCTCACTCCATGATCCCATCGCAGCCTGCAGCCTTCTGCCGCTGCTCTGAGCACATTGCACCCCTTATATCTCTGAGCAGCTTTCCCCTCGCTCCATGATCCCATCACAGCCTGCTGCCTTCTGCCGCCACCCTGAGCACATTGCACCCCTTGTATCTCCACACAGCTTTCACCTCACTCCATGATCCTATCGCAGCCTGCAGCCTTCTGCCGCTGCTCTGAGCACATTGCACCCCTTATATCTCTGAGCAGCTTTCCCCTCGCTCCATGATCCCATTTCAGCCTGCAGCCTTCTGCCGCTGCTCTGAGCACATTGCACCCCTTATATCTCTGAGCAGCTTTCCCCTCGCTCCATGATCCCATTGCAGCCTGCAGCCTTCTGCCGCTGCTCTGAGCACATTGCACCCCTTGTATCTCCACACAGCTTTCCCCTCGCTCCATGATCCCATCGCAGCCTGCAGCCTTCTGCCACCACCCTGAGCACATTGTACCCCTTGTATCTCCACACAGCTTTCCCCTCGCTCCATGATCCCATCGCAGCCTGCAGCCTTCTGCCGCTGCTATGAGCACATTGCACCCCTTGTATCTCTGAGCAGCTTTCCCCTCGCTCCATGATCCCATCACAGCCTGCTGCCTTCTGCCGCCACCCTGAGCACATCGCACCCCTTATATCTCTGAGCAGCTTTCCCCCTGCTCCATGATCCCATCACAGGCTGCTGCCTTCTGCCACCCCCTGAGCACATTGCACCCCTTGAATCTCCACACAGCTTTTCCCTCACTCCATGATCCCATCACAGCCTGCTGCCTTCTGCCGCCACCCTGAGCACATTGCACCCCTTGTATCTCTGAGCAGCTTTCCCCTCGCTCCATGATCCCATCGCAGCCTGCAGCCTTCTGCTGCCCCCCTGAGCACATTGCACCCCTTGTATCTCCACACAGCTTTCCCCTCACTCCATGGTCCCATCACAGCCTGCTGCCTTCTGCCGCCCTGAGCACATTGTACCCCTTGTATCTCCACACAGCTTTCACCTCACTCCATGATCCCATCACAGCCTGCAGCCTTCTGCCGCCCCCCTGAGCACATTGCACCCCTTGTATCTCCACACAGCTTTCACCTCACTCCATGATCCCATCGCAGCCTGCAGCCTTCTGCCGCCCCCCTGAGCACATTGCACCCCTTGTATCTCCACACAGCTTTCACCTCACTCCATGATCCCATCACAGCCTGCTGCCTTCTGCCGCCACCCTGAGCACATTGCACCCCTTGTATCTCCACACAGCTTTCACCTCACTCCATGGTCCCATCACAGCCTGCTGCCTTCTGCCACCCCCCTGAGCACATTGCACCCCTTGTATCTCCACACAGCTTTCACCTCGCTCCATGATCCCATCACAGCCTGCTGCCTTCTGCTGCCACCCTGAGCACATTGCACCCCTTGAATCTCTGAGCAGCTTTCCCCTCGCTCCATGATCCCATTTCAGCCTGCAGCCTTCTGCCGCTGCTCTGAGCACATTGCACCCCTTATATCTCTGAGCAGCTTTCCCCTCGCTCCATGATCCCATTGCAGCCTGCAGCCTTCTGCCGCTGCTCTGAGCACATTGCACCCCTTGTATCTCCACACAGCTTTCCCCTCGCTCCATGATCCCATCGCAGCCTGCAGCCTTCTGCCACCACCCTGAGCACATTGCACCCCTTGAATCTCTGAGCAGCTTTCACCTCGCTCCATGGTCCCATCACAGCCTGCAGCCTTCTGCCACCACCCTGAGCACATTGCACCCCTTGAATCTCTGAGCAGCTTTCCCCTCGCTCCATGATCCCATCGCAGCCTGCAGCCTTCTGCCACCACCCTGAGCACATTGCACCCCTTGTATCTCTGAGCAGCTTTTCCCTCGCTCCATGATCCCATCACAGCCTGCAGCCTTCTGCCGCTGCTATGAGCACATTGCACCCCTTGTATCTCCACACAGCTTTCACCTCACTCCATGATCCCATCACAGCCTGCTGCCTTCTGCCGCCACCCTGAGCACATTGCACCCCTTGTATCTCCACACAGCTTTCACCTCACTCCATGATCCCATCGCAGCCTGCTGCCTTCTGCCGCCACCCTGAGCACATTGCACCCCTTGTATCTCCACACAGCTTTCACCTCACTCCATGATCCCATCACAGCCTGCTGCCTTCTGCCACCACCCTGAGCACATTGCACCCCTTGAATCTCTGAGCAGCTTTCCCCTCGCTCCATGATCCCATTTCAGCCTGCAGCCTTCTGCCGCTGCTCTGAGCACATTGCACCCCTTATATCTCTGAGCAGCTTTCCCCTCGCTCCATGATCCCATTGCAGCCTGCTGCCTTCTGCCGCCACCCTGAGCACATTGCACCCCTTGTATCTCTGAGCAGCTTTCCCCTCGCTCCATGATCCCATCGCAGCCTGCAGCCTTCTGCCGCCACCCTGAGCACATTGCACCCCTTGTATCTCTGAGCAGCTTTTCCCTCGCTCCATGATCCCATTGCAGCCTGCAGCCTTCTGCTGCCCCCCTGAGCACATTGCACCCCTTGTATCTCCACACAGCTTTCACCTCACTCCATGATCCCATCGCAGCCTGCTGCCTTCTGCCGCCACCCTGAGCACATTGCACCCCTTGTATCTCCACACAGCTTTCACCTCACTCCATGATCCCATCACAGCCTGCTGCCTTCTGCCACCACCCTGAGCACATTGCACCCCTTGAATCTCTGAGCAGCTTTCCCCTCGCTCCATGATCCCATTTCAGCCTGCAGCCTTCTGCCGCTGCTCTGAGCACATTGCACCCCTTGTATCTCTGAGCAGCTTTCCCCTCGCTCCATGATCCCATTGCAGCCTGCTGCCTTCTGCCGCCACCCTGAGCACATTGCACCCCTTGTATCTCTGAGCAGCTTTTCCCTCGCTCCATGATCCCATCACAGCCTGCAGCCTTCTGCCGCTGCTATGAGCACATTGCACCCCTTGTATCTCCACACAGCTTTCACCTCACTCCATGATCCCATCACAGCCTGCTGCCTTCTGCCGCCACCCTGAGCACATTGCACCCCTTGTATCTCCACACAGCTTTCACCTCACTCCATGATCCCATCGCAGCCTGCTGCCTTCTGCCGCCACCCTGAGCACATTGCACCCCTTGTATCTCCACACAGCTTTCACCTCACTCCATGATCCCATCACAGCCTGCTGCCTTCTGCCACCACCCTGAGCACATTGCACCCCTTGAATCTCTGAGCAGCTTTCCCCTCGCTCCATGATCCCATTTCAGCCTGCAGCCTTCTGCCGCTGCTCTGAGCACATTGCACCCCTTATATCTCTGAGCAGCTTTCCCCTCGCTCCATGATCCCATTGCAGCCTGCTGCCTTCTGCCGCCACCCTGAGCACATTGCACCCCTTGTATCTCTGAGCAGCTTTCCCCTCGCTCCATGATCCCATCGCAGCCTGCAGCCTTCTGCCGCCACCCTGAGCACATTGCACCCCTTGTATCTCTGAGCAGCTTTTCCCTCGCTCCATGATCCCATTGCAGCCTGCAGCCTTCTGCTGCCCCCCTGAGCACATTGCACCCCTTGTATCTCCACACAGCTTTCACCTCACTCCATGATCCCATCGCAGCCTGCTGCCTTCTGCCGCCACCCTGAGCACATTGCACCCCTTGTATCTCCACACAGCTTTCACCTCACTCCATGATCCCATCACAGCCTGCTGCCTTCTGCCACCACCCTGAGCACATTGCACCCCTTGAATCTCTGAGCAGCTTTCCCCTCGCTCCATGATCCCATTTCAGCCTGCAGCCTTCTGCCGCTGCTCTGAGCACATTGCACCCCTTGTATCTCTGAGCAGCTTTCCCCTCGCTCCATGATCCCATTGCAGCCTGCTGCCTTCTGCCGCCACCCTGAGCACATTGCACCCCTTGTATCTCTGAGCAGCTTTTCCCTCGCTCCATGATCCCATCACAGCCTGCTGCCTTCTGCCACCACCCTGAGCACATTGCACCCCTTGTATCTCTGAGCAGCTTTTCCCTCGCTCCATGATCCCATCACAGCCTGCTGCCTTCTGCCACCACCCTGAGCACATTGCACCCCTTGAATCTCTGAGCAGCTTTTCCCTCGCTCCATGATCCCATCACAGCCTGCTGCCTTCTGCCACCACCCTGAGCACATTGCACCCCTTGTATCTCCACACAGCTTTCACCTCGCTCCATGATCCCATCGCAGCCTGCAGCCTTCTGCCACCACCCTGAGCACATTGCACCCCTTGTATCTCTGAGCAGCTTTCACCTCGCTCCATGATCCCATCACAGCCTGCTGCCTTCTGCCACCACCCTGAGCACATTGCACCCCTTGAATCTCTGAGCAGCTTTCCCCTCGCTCCATGATCCCATCACAGCCTGCTGCCTTCTGCCACCACCCTGAGCACATTGCACCCCTTGTATCTCTGAGCAGCTTTCCCCTCGCTCCATGATCCCATCACAGCCTGCTGCCTTCTGCCACCACCCTGAGCACATTGCACCCCTTGAATCTCTGAGCAGTGTTCCCTCCGTTCCCACAAACCCTGGCTTCTCCTGGACACTGCACAGCCCTGGCCTAGCCTGCTGCTGAGCACGCTGTGCTCACCACTCCCAGTGAGGCAGACAAGCTTTTCCTGTTGCCCAGAGAGGATGAAGTCTCCTGGGACTCTAAGTTCTGCACAGTGGGTTTGGCTGGGGTTGGGATCTGGCAGCTGCGTCCTGGTGCTGGTTCCAAAGAGCACCCCTTGGACCCCAGTCCGTAGGAGGGAAGCTGTGGGTGGCCTAGCTGTACGCAAGCCAGGGATTTTGGTAAAATATTACTGCTGGGTTTTCTAAGCCTAACGGATTGTGAAGCAGTTCGTTAGCCAGCCAGCCCCCCGCACTGTCACTGACTGACTGTATACCTAGCGAGAGGGCCACCTCATTGCCGGTGCTCCTGCTGTAGCCCCCTCCATGCCTGGGTTTGAGCCAAGGACCTGATGGATGTGCCTGTCACTTTGGGCACTGGTGCACCTGGCCTGGATGTTGGCAAGGGCACCTGCTAATAGCAGAAAACAGCACCAGGGAACGGGTTGCATGAGGTCCACTTCCTCATAGCCCTGGCTCGTGCGCAGCCCTTTACCCAGCAAAGAGCCCCCGCTCTGAGCAGGAGTGGACCTCACACGCTGCATGGGGGGGACGTGAGAATGAGGCGCGGAGCTCAGGAGAAGGGGTGTGAGGGCCAGCTGGTGTGGTTGGCGTTGAGGAGGTTGGCCAGAGCCAATTGGGGGTGGGATGAGGGGGGTGACTAGGGCCAGTGGTGGGGACAGGGAGGGCAGGTGGCCAGGGCAGCTGCTAGGCTGTAGGAGAAGCAGGAGCTTGGGCTAGGTTTGCTCCCTGAAAGGTGCTATTTTTTGCTTTGTTCATACCCTGTGGCTACTCTGACAGGGCAGCTGAGCTTTGGTCCTGCCTTCTTCAAGCCCTGTCCTTCTCCTTCCCTTGGCTCAGCAGCAGCAGGCCGGGGCGAAGTGTTTCCTGTACGCTGAGCACTGGGGCGGCCCAGCTGATTAGCAGAGTGCCCCCAGCCAGCAGCCTGTGTTTCTGTTAGCGGTGTACGTCCGCACATGCCTGGCTGCACATAAGAATTTATTCCACCCCTGGATGGACAGAACTCGAGGGAACCCTGCTGGGGAGGGTGAAAAATCCCACCCACGGGTTTGCTGTCTGAGGACGAGGCTTGGCTGAGCTGGGCTGTTGGAGGCCCTAGATTCTGCTGAGACAGAATTGTTGGTTTGTGACCCCGTGCTTTGTGCTGCGGAGGGGCTGGCAGGCTGGAGAGCAGCGCTTGCTGGGAGATGGCTCTGGCAGGCTGGAGAGAGCTGATGTCGGCCAACCGCTGCCCTAAGCAGGCCTTCGGGTCACGTGCAAGCCTGGTGGCCCTTTTATTTAAGGTCGGCCTTTAGTCCAGCACTGGCGTAAGCCAGGGTGTGGTTTTGTCCTGCATCAGGCATGGGGGTGTACCGCTCTGCCACAGGGGTGTGAGGTCATGCTGGCGTCCGTGCTGTCCTGAAGTACTGCAGGGTGCTGGGAATGCGTGACTGGCCCCTGGACACAGCCCTGATTCTGTCTTCCTGTAGCAACCGCCCGTCACAAACCGTAGGCTGAGCCCTTTGTCCTGAGACACTTCACAGCAGAAGTCCCATTTGGTGAGCTGTTGCTGGGGGGTCACGCACGGGGCCCAGGGCTCTGCAGAGTTGAGCTCCCCTGGAATCCAGACAGCTCCTACCTTCGTGTGCGTTGGCTGTAAATGGGCTTTGCGGGGGAGAGATGCTCTGCAGATGGTTGATAAAGGGCAGAGCAACCCAGGAACTAGCTCACCTCCTGTAGCACCTCTGCCTGTCGCCCGCCTCGCGTGAGACGTGGCTGCAGGCAGCAGCCTACACGGGGTCGATGTAGTTCGGTTTGGGCGGAAGGCGGGAGGTGCCGGGGGGCGGGGGCAGAGCAGAGTGTGCAGCGGTTGGGGCGGCAGTGGGGAAGCTGCATTTGTAAGTTTCTCAACTTCACTTTTGATCTGTGTTACTAAGCACTGTGTTGATCCAAGCTGCATCAGGGCCCCGCCTTTGGTATTAATGAGCTATCAGTCTGAAAAGTCCTTATTAATTTTGGAATAAATTAATTTCCCCCCTCCCCTCCCCTCCCCTCCCAAGCCTGGGTGACTTTGACTGGCACCTGATTTTCACACAAATGATTAATTGAAAGCATAATGAGTGCGAAGTCGGCTCAGCAGCTGGAGATGGGAGATCAGAGCTTAGGAACAGCCAGAGACACAGGCTCCTGCTGTGATCTTTAGGCCAGTGGCAGAGTGGTGGGCACAGCACAGGCCAGGAGACAGGGTCCCTGCCTCAGGAGCCTGCGGGGGGACAGTAGAGCCTGGAGGGAAGCCATGGGTGATGGGGGTATGTAATGTTGGCCACGGAAGGATCTCCATCACTTTGTGGGGTGACGAATGCCGAGACGTTCTCGCTGCGTGGCCATAGACTTGAGTCCTGGGGACTGTGGAGTACAGCCCAGGGTTCTGGCCGAACGGGGAATGCACAGTAACCAATGCATTCAGGAGAACGCACTTGCTGAGGAATAGGCGTGTTTAGCAAGACTCACCTCTTGTAGCAGCGTCTGTGGGCGTCCCGTTGTGCCTTGTGCAGCTGGGTAGGAGATGCTCCTGCCCTGGTGGCCAATGAGCAACCTCAGCAGTTCATACCTTGTCTGCTTCTGGCTGAAGCTCATCAGTGTGGTGTCCCTGGGCATGACGCCCAAAGGGAACTCCAGCCATGCCAGAATGCAGCAGCATCTCTCTGCAGCAGCACTCGCTATCATGGGTGCCTCACGCCAGTCCTCTGCCCTCTCCCCTGGCTTCCCAGAGAATGTGGGGTCCCGTTCCAGGTGCTCAGTGACCTGGGCCCAGCCTGTCTGAGAGAGCCCAGCGTTCCCAGCTGGGGGCAAGTGAGCAATTCCGCTCCTTTGGGACAAGGAGGCTGTGCACAGCAGGGGTAAAGCTCCTGTGGTCTGAAGACAGATGTTTCTCCAGGGCCTGTCCCAGCCTGTGGAGTGAACTGTGCTGGGGACTAAGGGCCATCCCAATGCTGCCTGTCCCTCTCTGCATGTCAGGGCATTGCTCCGGCTGAGCTTTGCTGCCTTTCACAGAACACTGTCGCTCTGTAACTTACTGAGGGAAAAACCGAAACCAACCCTCTCCCCCATGCCACCCTACCTGCAGAAGTGCTCACCCAAGGAGGGCTGAGACAGCTGTGAGCTGCCGGAAGCCACTCGAGTGCCCTGATGTTGAGGCAGAGCCAGAGAAATGCCCCAAGACTTCTCTGTTCTTTTTCTGGGGATGATTCCAGGACTGTGCCAGTCTGCAGACTGTGTCCTGGTTCTTATTGTTGTGCTTCTGTGGCTTCTGTAGCAGCTCTCATGTGAATCTCATCTGCTCCTGGAGACTTGTCAGATCCCTGGGACAGGAGCTTAATTGCTTTTACTTGCCTGCTGCTGAAGCTAGCCAGGGAAGCAAAGGCAATCTGCAGCAGATGGCTTGTGAGAGGGATCTCTGCCTTGGCTCCTACATCCCATTTGCTCCTTGTCCCCATTCTATATTCAGCTCCCAGTCCATCTCCTAATGCTCTCACTTTCTCCAGTGCTGGTTGGGGGAGTGTTTACTCCGTATTCAGTACAGAACCGTCCATGCTGGGTTGTCACTTCCGTGCACTTGTAGCTCTCTTTGTTGTCACAGCCCATCAGCATTGCTGTGTGTCCATAGCCCACTGCAGCAGAGGGAAGGGACTTGCTCATGGAAGTTTGTGACACCTCTGGGAACGGAGCCTAGATTTGTGGAGTCCTAGGCAGTGCTCCTCGGCACAGAATGAAGTCCTGGTGGTGTCCCCTGTCTCCTGCAACGTGCTTAGTGGAGAAGCACTTTCTTGTTCAGCTGATTTCGTCCTCAGAGTCTCTTCCTTGGATTTAGGAGGCATTTCGCCTTCTGTTCAACATTTACCTCTGTGTTCTTAAGCCCCTCCTAGCCCATCAGTGATGATTCCTGGGCCCGTCCTGTTCCTCCCCTCTGATGGCTGAAGGTCCTTCTGCCCCAGCAGTGTCATGTCCCTTGACTGGCAGGTTCATCAGCCTGGGGCCCCACATTCCCTGATGTCACTGCCAAGGGTCTGACAGAGCTGAGAATTAGTGCTGATTTCAGGTGTAATGATGCTGTTCGTGCATGGTGACAAGTATCAGAGAGGAGCCGTATTAATCTGTATCTTTGAGAGCAACAGGAAGTCCTGTGGCACCTTATAGACTAACGGATGTTTTGGAGCATGAGCTTTCGCGGGCAAAGATCCACTTCATCTGATGAAGCAGGTCTTTGCCCACAAAAGCTTATGCTCCAAAATACCCGTTAGTCTATAAGGTGCCACAGGACTTCCTGTTGTTCTCGATATTGTTCTTGTGACACACTTTCGAAAGGGGCTGTTGCTGAGCCCCTAGTGGGAAGGAGATGGAGCAGCAGGTTACTGACTCGGGGTGGGGAGTGCAGTGGGGGTAGAAGCAATCCAGAGGGGTGGCCTCGAGCTGCAGGGTCTGGGTGCACTCCAGCTGCAGGGAGTTCTATGTGCAAGTTAGGAATGAGCTACGACCCTGAGATACACTTGAGCTGCAGTGGGGCAGGCGGGAGGACAGACTGGCCTCCGAGTAAGCACCAATGGTCCCAGACAGGTCTGCCCTCAGGGCAGCTCTCCTGTGCCATCACCACCTCAGCCTATGAACAGTTCTGCTGCTAGCATGCTAGCCCAATCCAAGCTCGCCCAGGAGCATCAGCCTCTGCTGGACGTTAGACTTAACTGTAGGTGTATGAGGAGCCAAAGGGCTGATCTCCAGTCTGGCTCTGCGGTGTGCCGGATCACAGAGATCCCCTTGAGTCTGTCCCCTGGTGTGCCGATCATACCAGTGAGCCCACCTACCTGCCCTCTGGGGCATTCCACCACCCTGTGCTGCTGAGACAGAACTCTGGTCTCCCTCCAGCAAAGGCACAGAGTGGGGGTAACCACCCTCAGCAGTTTAACACAGATGCTGAACCAGCTCAGCTCTGGGTGGGTTCTGTTATAGGGGCTTGGCAGCACCCAGGAGCACAGCACTCCAGCAGGACCAGCTCCCCAAATAAATCCAAGTCGATACACGGTTTACACAGAGGAAGCTCCTACGCTGGCCCCTTTATCCGTGAAAGAGCTGCTGTGCGCAGCTGCGGCTCCCTTCGGCCACCGGTACGTACGGTGGCTTTGATAATAAACAAAAATGTCTGTGTGAAGTAAAGAAATAGGATTGTCGTGACTGGAAGTAGAAAGGATTGATCAAAGCAAGTTACTAATGTAGCATAACCAAATACTCCAGCGAAACCTCGTACACTGGGGCCGGGGCTACATTGGGAAGCTCCTTTGAGAACAGTTTCAAAAGTAGGGCCTATTGCTTTCAAAAGAGCGTGTCTGCCTTTTGCAATTGCTCTTCCGTTCCTGTGCTAGGAGGCGTGCCATCCTTCGAAAATAACTTCACAAGAAAATGTGTGCAGCCGTTCTGCGAGGCCCTCTTTTGAACGAGAAGGTCCTCCATGGCACCAGCCTGCCGGAGTTCGGAGATGGCCTGGCCAGGCTCAGATGAGTTCTGTGCTCCCTGCATCCAGCTGTGTTTAAAGTCTCAGGGACCCAGGAACCCCGTGGCAGGAAGCTGAGAGCATGCTGGCAGTATGGACACCACACTTGCAGCCACACGCTCTCCAGCACAGCATCAAGGGCCCAACCACAGCCAAGCCAGCCATGGCCAGCAGCCAGGAGCCCCTTGCCCCCCAGGGAGCCAGCATCACCCTGGGGAAGAGCTCCCAGGTCTCCAGCTAGGGCAGGAAGAAAAGGGCCCCATCGAAGTCAGAGCCAGAGCTGCAGGACCTCCTCGGCCTGTGGGGGGCAAGGTCCTGCTGCAGCCCACGAAGACATCCATGAACATCCTGTTAGCGTTGACAAGGGCCAGGAGCACCACCATGGGGTACCCCTTCCGGCTGATGTAGCTGCCTGGACTGTGTTGCAGGGACCAGATTGCTATGAGGGTCCCATCCAGTGCATGAAAGCAGTTTGGGAACCCCAGCTCGGCGAATCCTGCGATGGTGGCGTCAAGGTTCCCAACATGGAAAACCCAGCGCAGGAGGAGGCGGTTTATTGCCCTGATGACCTGCGTGGGATGGAGGGCAAACGCGCTCCTGAGCATGTGGTGGGATGTTGCAAGCCCCCTCCCCGGTCCCTCCCATGCAACCCCATCTGCAGTGTTTCCTGCCTCGTTCTTTTGAAAGGAAGCCTGGGGCTGCATAGCCACTTGTTTCCAAAAGGATGAAGGGCTCTTTTGGAAGGGCGGATCAGTGCCTTGATCTGCTGTTTGCGTGTAGCAGCTCTCTGTCGAAAGGAGAGCTTTCGGATGTTGGCTTTCAAAAGTTTGCCTTTCAGAACTGAGCCGTAGTGTGGCCGCAGCCTTGGAGCAATTGTTACAAACTTATTTTTCTCCCAAGTCCTTATTGTAGGGTCTTCTCTGTGTCCTGAATCTAACAGCTCCTGTACGCTTCAAGAGGAGGGTCGTGCCACTCTTGCAGAAGGTTGGAGAAAAGACCCAGATCAGAAGTACCACAAGGGGTGCAAAGTGTCTTTCCATCTGTACAAAGCCTCCATCTGTACCTGTGTGTGAAAGTAGGCCTGCAGGTTTTGTGGGTGCATGCATGTAGGTGCAGGTGTGTGAATGTGGACACTCCTGTGGGCGGGTGTGCCTGTGAGTGAAGGCGGGTACGCCTGTGGGTGGGTGTGCCTGTGTGTGAGTGCCGGTATGCCTGTGAGCGGGTGTGCCTGTGTGTGGCCATTATCTTTGGAGATCGGGAGAGATCCCGGATGACTGGAAAAGTCAAACATAGTGCCCATCTTTAAAAAAGGAAAGGAGGATAATCCAGGGAACTACAGACCCATCAGCCTTACCTCAATCCCAAAGAAAATAATGGAGGGAATCCTCAAGGAATCCATTTTGAAGCACTTGGAAGAGGGGAAGGTGATCAAGAGTAGTCAACATGGATCCACCAAGGGCAAGTCGTGTCTGACCACCATAAACTTTTATGGTGAGGTGACTGGCTCTGTGGACATGGGGAAGTCAGTGGATCTGATATACCTTGACTTCAGCAAAGCTTTTGATCCAGTCTCCCACAACATTCTTGCCAATATGTTGAGGAAGTATGGATTGGATCCATGGACTATAAGATGGATAGAAAACTGGCTTGATGGTTGGGCCCAACGGGTAGTAGCCAATGGCTCTATATCTGGATGGTGGTGGATTTCAAGTGGAGTGCCGCAAGGCTCGGTTCTGGGGCCAGTGTTGTTCAACATCTTTATTAATGACCTGGATGAGGGACTGGATTGCACCCTCAGCAAGTTTGCAGACAACACTAAGCTGGGGGAGAGGCAGGTATGCTGGAGGGAAGAGAGAGAATCCAGAGTGACCTGGATAAGTGGGAGGATATGGCCAAAAGAAATGTGCAGTTCAACAAGGACAAGTGCAGAGTCCTGTATTTGGGATGGAAGAATCCCAAGCATTGTTATCGGGTGGGGACTGATGGGCTCAGCAGCGTACAGCAGAAAGGGACCTAGGGGTTATAGTGGATGAGAAGCTGGATATGAGTAAACAGTGGGCCCTTGTAGCCAAGAAGGCTAACGGCACACTAGGGTACATTAGGAGGAGCGTTTCGAGCAGATCTGGAGAAGTGGTTATTCCCCTCTATTCGGCACTGGTGAGGCCACACCTGGAATATTGTGTCCGGTTTTGGGACCCCAGTATAAAAAACATGTGGATTTGCTGGAGCAGGTTCAGCGGAGGGCAACTAAAATGATTAAGGGGCTGGAGCACAAAACCTGTGAGGAGAGGCTGAGGGATTTGGGCTTGTTTAGCTTACAGAAGAGAAGACTGAGAGGTGATTTAATAGCAGCCTTCAATTTCCTGAAGGGGAGCTCTAAAGAGGAGGGTGAGAAACTGTTCTCAGTGGTGACAGATGGCAGAACAAGGAGTAATGGTCAGAAGTTGAAGAGGGAGAGGTGTAGGTTGGATATTAGGAAAAACTACTTCACCAGGAGGATGGTGAAGCATTGGAATGCGTTGCCTAGAGAGGTGGTGGATTCTCCATCCCTCGTGGTTAAGTTGCGGCTTGACAAGGTCCTGGCTGGGATGATTTAGTGAGGGTTGATCCTGCTTGAAGCAGGGGGCTGGACTAGATGACCTCCTGAGGTCCCTTCCGGCCCTGTGATTCTGTGAACACAGACACGCCTGTGGGTGAGTGTGCCCCTGTGTGAACGTGGACACGCCTGTGGGCTGGGATGTAGACAGTATGTGAACATGGGTATGTGGGTTTGTGCATGCGTGAATGCGGGCACAGCTGTGAGTGGGGGTATGGCGTGTGCATGAATGATGATGTGCCTGGGGGTGGAGACGCAGACATGCCTGTTGGCGAACATAGCTGTGTGCGCATGTTGGTAGCTCTTTGGGTGATTGCTCGTGTGCATTCAAACTGGGTATGCGCTGGCGCATGCCGATTGCTGGAAAGCTTTTTGCCCTGGCTGGTAGCCATAGGGTCAGAGCGGCACCCACTGGAGTGGTGCCGATATAGCGACAAATGTATGCAACGTCCCACTGGCCCCCCTGCTCAGTTCTGTCTCGCCGCACCGTGGGTTGCTCTCCTTTCCCTCTGGGACTGTTAGCTAGTAGCCTTTATTGTGTAAATGGTTCTTAATTCCCTGTAAATATTCCATAGTGTTGAGTAGTGCTAGGTTGTTGGAAGAATTGAGGTGGGAGTTACCATCCCTCTTGGTGCCTCGGCTCTGGGCAATGCCTGGCTGGCTCTCCGGGTTTTAAAAACTGATCTAAGCGTGGCAAGTGGATGCCCAATAGTGATCCACACCAGACTTGCCCCTCACCCAGACAGCGCAGACTTGTTGGAGGTCGCTTCTCCATTTGTAAAACTTTTAAGCCAAGGACTTTGAAGGACAGGACAGTGTCTCAAAGTCCTGCTTCTGGAGGCGGCCCTGTAACCAGACGTGTCCCCAGTCGGGGTGTGCAGTGGATCCTCATCGGTGCAGAGTGCTTGAGTGCCGTCATCAGGCTCGGTGCTGTCCAAAGACTCTCACCGTCGTGAACAGGTGCCTAGTCCACCCAGCACCATAGGAACCAGCCCCGGTGCCTCAAAAGAAGAAGAGGCATAATAGGGGCCTGTCGGAGTCAAAGCTCTGGGACATTCCCAAATCATCTGCTCTGCCACACCACGGACTAGAGCATGGGGCACGTGCCTTGACGCCAGCGCGAGGCAGACGCCTGCGCTCCCCTGGACTGCTCTTGATGCCGGATGTGTTTAGGGCGGTGCAGAGCTTGTTGCAGATGATGGTGCTGGACCCCTCGCAGCTGGAGGAAAGTCAGTGCGAGCACAAAGCTAGCGGGGAGCAGCCTGTCCCTGCAAGCGAACTCACCCGCAGTGCTGACGCTGACCCCGGGGGTTTCGCAGGTGTCTTCTGCATCGGCATCATCTTTTGCGGCACTGGATCACTTTCAGCACCCCAGGGCACGGGCAGCCCGCCTGTTTCAGGTGCCCTATTCGGTGGCAGTGGTGCAGGTGCCAGTCCACGAGGTACAGGCACCAGGACCTACGACACCACCGTGGTCTTCAGCACTGGAGTTGGCATCGGAGTCGGACTCCTGTGACTCCAGCTTAGGGTGGAGTGGGAGCACAAGGCCATCTCATCGCAGCCGTCGCAGGCACTGTAACTGACTCTTGGACGGTGACAGGTGGCCGCTGACAGCGCAGAGGGTAATGCAATGGCCCTTTTGGACCCGTTGGATGTTTCAAGAAACACAGTCAGGCTGTAGGACACCCGTCGAGGGTGCAGGGAGCCCCCCAGCAGCTGCTCTCAGCGCTGTCGGCGTCACTGGGCGCCCTTCCACCCCCCCACCGGCATAGGTGCAGGATCTGCTCTGCAGGTCAGAGGCTTCCTCGTCCGTGTCTTCGGCATCGCTGGCCCCAACGCTGTCAGCACCGGCACTGGCGCCATCTCAGCCATTGCAGCCTCTGTTGGTTTCAGCATCAGGGCCCCTGGTAATGTTGTTGTTGTTGGCACTGTCAGACCAGGTGCCATTTCATCAAGACTCAACCTTGATGTCCTCTGCCCCGGTGCTGAGCATTTGACCTTTGGCGTCAGGCACCGTGCCTCCACACCACAGGTGGTGCCGGGACCTCAGGCAGGGGGCTTGGACCTGCCAGGTCTCCCCCTACAAACTGATGTCGCGGGTATTTCCTCCTCCTCTTTGCTGTATGAGGTGGTGGCGGAGTCATCTGTGTCACTGGTTCTGGAGAATGGCAGGGTCTTCCAGCAGCTTCTACACAGGGCGGCCCAAGGCTGGGGTGTGCAGGTGGAGGAAGTTTGGAGTGAGACGGACCCAGTAACGGACATCCTGTCCTCCTTTGCACGTGTGGGATGGCTCTGCCCGTTAGTCAAACAATTCCTAGTACTGCAAAGACAGTTTGGCAGACCCCAGCTTTGGCCTTGCCCATGGCCCAGAGTAAGGAGCGTCATGACTGTGTCCTCTCCCAGGGCAACAGGTGCTTTTTTACCCACCCTCCCACCAACTCCCTGGTGGTCGATGACATGAAACACAGGGAGAGACAGGGCTTCCAGGGACCCTCCGCAAAGGACAGAGGTGCCAAATGCCTGTTTACTCTACAGAGGAGTTACAGTTGCTCATTGCTAACCAGCAGGCCCAGGTTCGCAGACATGTGTACAGGACACCTAGTTCACTGCCACGTTTTGCAGAATTGGTTCCTCTTGAGGCCAAGTCAGAATTCACGGTGGTAGTGGAGGAAAACAAACTTATTTCCCTGGCAGTGCTGCCAGAGGCGCTGGACATGGTGGTAGCAGCCACGCAGGTCATGGCCTCTGGGGTAGCCATGCATGAGGGGGCATGGCTGCAAGTGTCAGGTCTCACTGATGAGGTCCAACAGACAAGTCAAGACCTTCCATTTGAAGGGCCCTCTTTATTTTTGGAAAAGACCAATGAAGGGCTTCACAGCTTCAAAGATTCGAGGGCCACTTCACATTCTTTGGGTCTTCATACTCCCTCACCCCAACACAGGGACTTCACCCCTTGGCCTCTTACTAGACTGCTCCCCAGCAGCGAATGGATGCTAGTAGTAGGAGGCAGCGTGCTGGCAGAAGGCGTCCCAGCCAGCTGTCTCAGGGACAAGGCCACCACAAGCCGCCACCAGGGCCGAAGCAGGCATTTGGACGGTGCGGTTGAGAACAGCACGCCAATTGCTGTTCCTGTTCCAGCACAGCCTCAGTTTTCCTTCCGTCTGTCCCCTTCCTACCCTGCTTGGTGCAGCATCGCTTCAGACCAGTAGGTCCTTTGAACAGTAGAAAGGGGATACGCCATCCAATTTTCTTCATACCCCCCCCCGCAATACCCGCCTTCCCCATCCCTCTTCGGGGACCTCTCTCATGAGAGTCTGCTCCAGTAGGAGATACAGTTCCTCCTTCAGTGGGGACTATAGAGAAGGTCCCACAGCAGTTTCAGGGGCAGGGGCTTTACTCCTGATATTTCCTAATCCCCAAGTCAAAAGGGGGCCTAAGACCTATCCTGGGTTTACAAGACCTGAACAAGTTTGTGAAAAAGATAAGGGTTCCTATGATATCCCTGGGTCTTATCAGCCCAGTGCTGGAACAGGGGATTGGTTTGCTGCTCTTGACTTACAAGAAGCTTATTTTCACATAGCGATTTACCCTCCCCCCAGGAGGTTTCTTTGGTTTGTGGCAGACAGGGTTATCATCAGTTCACAGTCCTCCCATTCGGTCTGTCTGCAGCCCTGAGGGCCTCCATCAAAGGCGTGGCTGTGGTGGTGGCCCACCTGTGCAGGTGCGAGGTACAGTTGTTTCCGTAGCTGGACGATTGGCTGGTTGAGGGGCGTTCGCAGGACCGAGTGCATCAGCGTGTGCAGCTGATTCGTCAGACGTTTGCCAACCTTGGCCTTTTCGTCAATGAGGTGAAGTCAGTTTTGGTCCCCACTCAGGAAGTGGAGTTCGTGGGGGCCCTCTTGGACACAGCTCGCTCCAGGGCGTTCCTGCCAGGTGGCAGGTTTCAGGCCATGGCGTCTCTTATCCGTGATGTGGTCAGGCTCCCCACCATGACGGCCAGGTGCTGTTTGCAGCTGTGGCGTCACATGGCAGCGTGCACATTCGTAGTCCAGCATCCCAGGCTTCGAGCACGCCCTCTTCAGCTCTGGCTTGCTTTGGTGTACCGTCCTATCAGAGACAACATAGACTAGTGGTAACGGTGCTACCACAGATTTTGTTAACCCTGCACTGGTGGCTAGGTGCTCAGGCAGTGTGTGCGGGAGTTCCCTTCAGTCCCCCCACCCCCCAACCGTCTCTCCCTGGTAACGTACACCTTGGACCTGGGAGGGGGCACAGATGGGGGAGGGCCGAACTCAGGCTCTGTGGAACAGAGTGGACCTTCCTCTCCGTATAAATGTTTGGGAGCTCAGGACCATCAGGCTCACTTGTGAGGCATTTCGGAGCAGTTTATCCGGCCATTGCATGTCAGTGAGCACAGACAACAAGACAGCACTGTACTTAATAAACCGACGGGGGTGCACACTTCTGTCCCGTGTCATGAGGCCCTCAGGCCCTGGGAGTTCTGCATTCAACATCAGACCCTTCTCAAGGCCCGTTTCCTTCTGGGAGTCCACAACTCACTACTGGACCATCTCAGTAGGTCGTTCATGGACCAGGAGTGGTCGTTATACCCAGATGTGCTGCGCTCCATTCCCCGTAAGTGGGGAGATACCCAAGTGGACCCATTTGCCTTGCACCTTGTTGCAAGGTGCCGGATCGGACATTTTGTCCTTGCCTGAACCGGAGTCTGGGATCCTGGGCAGATGTGTTCAGCATTCCCTGGTCAGGCCCGCTGCAATACGCTTTCCCTCTGACTCCACTCATCCACAAGGCCCTTCTCAGAATTCGGTCAGATCGGGCATCTGTCATCCTGGTGGCTCCAGCATTGGCCCAGCAGCACTGGTACTCGATCCTCCAGGAAGTGTCGATCTGCAAACCCACAACACTCCCGTTATGGCCGGACCTGTTGACTCAGGAGGAAGGGTGACTGCATCACCCCAACCTTCCATCCTTACACCTCACAGCTTGGAAGCTCCATGGTGGAAGGCAGTGGAGCTCCCATGCTCATACCCAGTGAGGGAGGTGGTGTTAAATAGCAGGAAACCTTCCACGAGAGTTTTCATTGCCAGTTTTTTATCCAAAACCTCATTCCTCTCCTAGGGAACAGAGTTAATGTACCTTGGATGTTCAGAGGGCTTTGGCCTTCCACATGGACAGGACCAAACCCTTTAGGAAGTCCCAGCAGCTGTTCATGGTGGTGGCTGACAGGATGAAGGGCCTCCCAGTCTCCTCCCAGCAGATCTCCTCCTGGATAGTGACCTGCATCAAGGAATGTTACAAGTTGGCAGGGGTTCCCCCTCCTCAGATCAGGGCTCACTCCCCTAGAGCGCGTGATTCTTCCGTGGTGTGTTTAGCCCATGTTCCTATCCAGGACATCTGCAGGGCGGCCACCTGGTTCTTAATTCATAAGTGTACGGCCCGTTATGGACTTATACAGCATGTGAGAGAGGACGCTGCAGTGGGTAGAGCTGTCCTGCAGTCCCCCTTGGGCTCCGAACCTGCCTCCTAGGCATCGGCTTGCAGTTTGGAATGCGCGAGCCATCGCTCGAAGGAGAGAAGAGAAGACAGGTCCCTGTTCTGTAACTGGTGTTCTTTGAGATGTGTTGCTCATGTCCATTCCTAAACCCACCCACCTTCCCCACTGTCAGAGTAGCCAGCAAGAAGGAACTGGGGGGCAGGGCGGTGCATATACGCTCATCCCTTGTTAAACGAGGGACATGTTTACCTACCTTAGTTCACTCTGTGAGTGAACTCCCCACTCATATGAGCCTTACCCCTGTCCCTGGGTCTCCAAGCCCCCTTGTCTGACTCCCCTCCCCCCGCCAGCCCCACAGCCCCAACCCACTGCAGCCTGACACCCCACTGCCAACTGTACTTCCCGCGACCCCGCAGCCTCAAACCGCGGCAGCCTGACTCCCCGCCGGCCCCACTGCCAGCCCGCCCCCCACCCCCCGGCCACTTGACACTCCCCCACAGCCCTAAACCGTGGAAGCCAGACCCCTTTACTGGCCCCACAGTCTGAACCCCTCCATGCTCCTGATCCCATGGCCACCTGTACCCCTGTGGCCCCACAGCCCAACACCCATGCTGGCCCCACAGCCCAAACCTGCTGCCGTCTGTAACCCCTGCAGCCAGACCCCCTTGGGGCCAGCCCCACTGCAGCTGCCTGTACCCCCCCACGGTGGCCAGACCCACCTGTGGCCCCACAGCCAGACCCCCCCACGGCTGCCTGTACCCCCTGCAGCCAGACCCCCCCGAGGCCAGACCCTTCCACGGCCACCTGTAATCCCCGCAGCCAGACCACCCCGCAGCCACCTGTACCCGCCCCCCCCGCGGCCAGACCCCCCATGGCTGCCTGTACCCCCTGTGACCGGACCCCCCCGAGGCCAGACCCTTCCACGGCCGCCTGTAACCCCTGCAGCCAGACCACCCCGCAGCCACCTGTACCCCTCCTGCGGCCAGACCCCCCATGGCTGCCTGTACCCCCTGCTGCCAGACCCCCGCCCCGAGACCAGACCCTTCCACGGCCGCCTGTAACCCCTGCAGCCAGACCACCCCGCAGCCACCTGTACCCCTCCTGCGGCCAGACCCCCCATGGCTGCCTGTACCCCCTGCGGCCAGACCCCCCCCGAGGCCAGACCCTTCCATGGCTGCCTGTAACCCCCGCAGCCAGACCACCCGCAGCTGCCTGTACCCACCCCCCGTGGCCAGACCCCCCCGAGGCCAGACCCTTCCATGGCCGCCTGTAACCCCCGCAGCCAGACCACCCGCAGCTGCCTGTACCCTCCCATGGCTGCCTGTACCCCCCATGGCCGCCTGTACCCCCTGCGGCCAGACCCTTCCACGGCCGCCTGTAACCCCTGCAGCCAGACCACCCCGCAGCCACCTGTACCCCTCCTGCGGCCAGACCCCCCATGGCTGCCTGTACCCCCTGCGGCCAGACCCCCCCCGAGGCCAGACCCTTCCACGGCCGCCTGTAACCCCCGCAGCCAGACCACCCGCAGCTGCCTGTACCCCCTGCTGCCAGACCCCCCCGAGGCCATACCCTTCCACGGCCGCCTGTAACCCCCGCAGCCACCTGTACCCACCCCCCGCGGCCAGACCCCCCATGGCCGCCTGTACCCCCCACAGCTCCACCCCCTGCCACCTGTAATCCCTGCAACCTGACCCCCCGCCGGCCCCAAACTGCGGCAGCCTGAACCCCTCCCCTGCCACCAGATTTTAACCCTCCCTCCCGCTCACCACCACAAACTACCCCCAGCCTTTAACCCTCCCCAACCCAAGGGTCAGTCACCACTCAAAAGCAGCGCGCCGGCTGCCGCTCCTTCCCCAAGTTGGGAGCCGCAGGGACTAATCAGGGGCTTTCCCTGTAATTTAACAGGAATTTAGTGCCCCTCTTACGAGTTTTCGCCTACGAGCAGAAAGTTGGGAACCAGTTGTTCTTGTAAAGCGAGGGACGAGTGTATTGGTTGCCAGATCGGCACCACTCCAGGGGGCGCTGCACCGACCCAGTGGCTACCGGCTGGGGCAAAAAGTGCTGGCAATGGGGCGTGCGCCGGCGCACACCCAGTTTGGAATGCACGTGAGCAATCGCTCCGAGAAGAAGGGACAGTTACCTGCTCCATAGCTGGTTTGGAACGCACCTGAGCAGCACATCTCACAGAACACCAGTTACGGAACAGGTGACTCTCTTTCCTGTGAGCACGGGCGCCAGTCTGTAAATGCCAGTTCGCCTGCAGATGTGGGTGCCCGTGTGGGAATCTGGTATGCCTGCGGGTACCTGCGTGCGCAGGCCAATATGCAGGTGCGCTTGCGGGTACGCCTGTGGGCGCAGGTACCTGTACACTCATGCGGGTGCACCTGTGGGCGCAGATACCCAGGTGTGCATGCGGGTACGCCTGTGGGCGCAGATACCCAGGTGTGCATGCGGGTATGCCTGTGGGCGCAGGTACCTGTACGCTCATGTGGGTGCACCTGTGGGCGCAGATACCCAGGTGTGCATGTGGGTACGCCTGTGGGCGCAGATACCCAGGTGTGCATGCGGGTATGCCTGTGGGCACAAGTACCTGTACGCTCATGTGGGTGCGCCTGCGGGCGTAGGTACCCGGGTGTGCACGCGGGTGCGCCTGCGGGCACGGGTACCCGTGTGGGAATGCTGGTATGACTGTGGGCATGGGTACCCGTGTGCACATGCCAGCCCCTCTGTCGGTGCAGCCTGTGCGTTGAGTTCTGTTGTTATGACCGGTTCCATCCATGGTGTCTCTGCTGAGGCTGCCAGCCTGGGAGCAAGGTGTAATGTGAGTTGGACTGACATGCAGGGGCCAGCCATCAGCTGCTGGATGGGCAGGCCAGTGTCCCTGTTGGTCTGGGTGGCTTATTCTAGCCTCCCTGACCTCTTTGGATCTCAACCTGTCCCTCCTAGGCACCTGTATTAACAAACTTTAGTGAAATCAGGTGTGCTGAGAGACCCTGCAAACACCTGCCGGAAGGTTGTGTGCAGCCAGTGTATTAGTGTAATTGGGCATTTTACAGCCAGTTCTTGCAATTACATTTTAATTTGTTAACCGGCAAACCCATTGTGCCAGGTGAGGTGCGGAACCAGTGTGTTGCGCAGGGCATTGGCTGCCTTTGAAAGGGGTTTGTGGGCTGTAAGGTTTGACTTATCAGTGACCTGTGGGCTTGAAGCAGTCAGAGCGCCTCAGAGCCTCCAAGCTGAAAGGACCAGAAACTAGTCACATTCACTGTGCCCAGTTGTTCCAGGGACTCGTAGTCTAGGGGGCAGTTTCTACTGCTCCTGGGTGACTTTCTTACCAGACTCTTCCAGCACCAGTGCTGGGTCACGCTGGCCTCTTCTAGGAAACATGCTTGTATATTGCCTGTTCTACACACCTGAACATGTCGTCTTGCATGGCTCTGCGCGTCCGTCTGTGCATGCATATTCTATGTGTAAGTGCAGCTGGGAGTTAGCAGAGCCAGGGCAGAGGAGGCGAAGCAAAGGGGTATTTTTCTGTCCAAGATGCTGGCTTGCTCCCTCTTACACAGGGACATTCAACAGTGGGAAAACTTGTGTTCCATTTCTCATGTGGAAAAAATAACAGCAAGAAACCCAGAGCCCAAGGGACCCAGGTAGAAATGTACCATCACAGTCTCAAGCTGTTTCCCGGGCATGGCAGTGGGACAGAAACTGGGTCAAAGTCACTGAAATCTTTTCAGAGCCAAGTCTCAGGAATTCGTGGCTGCACTGAGCCGGTTCATTGCCCTCTGTATGCTGCGATGCATTCCCATGGCTCTGGGTCCCTGACAAGAATGCTGGAAAGAGGGGTCGCTAGCCGGTGGGCAAAGGAGGAGTGGATGTGGGCAAGCCTGCATTGTCTCCCTGGGTTCCCTCAGAGGAATGTGGATGCCATGTAAAGCCATAGGAGAGAGAGGAGTGCTCTGTGGTGTGGGATTCTGATGCCGTTTGGTGCAGGTTCTGCCTTTCCATGGTGGTGATCGTGGAGCCGGCAGCTCACAGCACCTACCAAAGTAGAGTCTCATATGAGATAGAAACACTAATATCCACCTCTATCTTTTAACAGGTGGGGAGGGTTAGTCAAACCAGGCTTATAGCTATATGGCCCAGGCTTAGGCAAAGCCAAGGCACTCAGTCCCATATCAGTCCCCTTGTGCTTTACAGTGCTTTAAACCAGGGGAGCCCTGTGTACTCCATGTCTTATGCAGTTATGATGACTGCCCTGTCCCCCACAATGACTTGGAGCATTGGTGAGATTTCACAATTCTTATACTGAGTGTTAACATAAATTGTGATTTTACAATGTGTTTACAATAGACAAAATCTCCTTGCTTCCTTGCCACCCATCAGTCTTTGTTTGCAAAGTATCAGGTAGGCGCACCTTTGCTTTCTCGTGCAAATGATCTCTGGGAAACACATTCCTCCCAGCCTTCAGCAGCATTGCGTTCCTGCTGGCACATTCCTTACATCCACCAAGATGCATGATGCAGAAATGCCTAACTTGGGGAATGCTAATAGGAAGGGGGTAGGTTCAGAGGATAAAATAAAAGAACAAGTTTAAAATTACTTAGAAAAATTGGATGTCTGCAAGTCACCAGCACCTGATGAAATGCATCCTAGAATGCTCAAGGAGCTGATAGAGGAGGTATCAGAATCTTTAGCTATCATCTCTGAAAAGTTCTGGAATTTGGGAGAGATTCCAGAAGACTGGAAAACAGCAAATATAGTGCCCATCTATAAAAAGGGGAAAAGGAACAACCCAGGAAACTACAGACCGGTCAGTTTAACTTCTGTGGCAGGAAAGATAATGGAGCAAGTAGTTAAGGAATTCATCTGCAAGTATCTGGAAGAAAATAAGGTGATAGGTAACAGCCAGCATGGATTTGTGAAGAACAAATAATGCCAGACCAATCTGATAGCTTTCTTCGACAGATAACAAGTCTTGTGGATATGGGAGAGGTGGTGGATGTGGCATACCTAGACTTTAGTAAGGCTTTTGATATGGTCTCGCATGATGTTTTTATCAGTAAACTAGGCAAATACAACTTAGATGAGGCTACTATAAGGTGGGTGCATGACTGGGCTGGATAACCCTTCTCAGAGAGTAGTTATTAATAGTTTGCAGTCATGCTGGACAGACATAGCAAGTGGGGTCTCCCAGTTCTATTCAATATCTTCATCAGTGACTTAGATATTGGCATAGAGAGTGCGCTGGTCATGTTTGTGGATGATACCAAGCTGGGAGGGGTTCCAACTGCTTTGAAGGACAGGCTCATAATTCAAAACTCGCTGGACAAACTGGAAAAATGGTCTGAGGTAGACAGGATGATGTTTAGTAACAACAAATGCAAAACACTCCACTTATGAAGGAGCAATCAGCTTCATACCTCTAAAATGGGAGGTGACTGCCTAGGAGGGAGTACTGTGAAGAGGGATTTAGAGGTCATAGTAGACCACAAGCTAAATATGAGTGAACAGTGTGATGCTGTTGCAAAAAAAGCAACCATGAGTCTGGGATATTACAGAGAGGGAGCCATACTAGCAAAACAAAAAAGCTGTCAAGTAGCACTTTAAAGTTTTTTTGTTTTGTTTTGTTATGATTCTGGGATGTATTAACGAGTGCTGTGAGCAAGACACAAGAAGTCATTCTTCTGCTTTACTCAGTGCTCATTTGGCCTCCATTGTAGTGTTGTGTCCAGTTCTGGTCTCCACATTTCAAGAAAGATGTGGAGAAATTGGAAGAGGTCCAGAGAAGAGGAGCAAGAGTGATGAAAGGTCTAGGGAAAGTGAGCTACCAGAGAAGGCTGAAAGAACTGGGCTTGTTTAGTTTAGAAAAGAGAAGACTTAGAGGGGACATGATAACAGTTTTCAAGTACCTCAAAGAGGATTGCCAGGAGGAGGGAGAAAACTTGTTCTTCTAGGCCTCTGAGGACAGGACAAGGAGCAATGGGCTTAAACTGCATCAAGGGGGCTTGGATTAGACATTAGAAAATACTCCCTAACTGTCAGGATGGTGAAACACTGGAATAAATTACCTAGGGAGGTTGTGGAATCTCCATCGCTGGAGATGTTTTAGAGCAAGTAGCCAGACACCCATCAGGGATGGTCTAGAAGGTGCTTGATCCTACTGTGAGGGCAGGGACTGGACTCGATGACCTCTCGAGGTCCCTTCCAGTTCTTGTGTTCTGTGATTCTAAAGGTGCAAAACAGTACCCGGACCAAAATGTTCAACAAGCATGAACAAGCTGCTGCCCTGGGGCTGGGGTCTCCTGCTGTAGCAGAGCTCCTGCTCCCACACCAGGCTCTTTTATTAATTGAGTGGAATAAATGGCCTAACGAGTCAAAGGTGTTAGCATCACCCAGTCACTGCCAAACGATATACGGTGTTAAATCACCTTTGGGGTTTGATATGGGGTGACCTAGCTTGCTTAGCGCCATGGCAAACATGCCAATCAAAGTCCTTCAAGTTCCAGAAGAAGAAGAAAAAGCCATGATAGCATTTGAAATGAAGTGCTGAGTAAGGCTTTTACTAGAACAGTATCTCCATAGCTAGAGAGTTTTCTTTTAGCGAGAGTCTTTTGGGGGAAATTCCCTCTTTGAGAGTTGTAGGAGATTAGAGTTGTCCTTTTGGGGACTGGGGAAAGAGGAAGAGTGAGCTGGAATGAGCTGGAGGTGTCATTGCTTTTGTCTTATCCTGTTTTCTAAAAGACAAAGCAAGACAAACACACATAAAAGGGAAAAAATGAGCAGCATGAATAGGAAATGCAGCTTCTACTCTGGTTGTGGACATTGACTTGGAGCTTCAGAGCTGGGAAAATGCAGGCACAGTGAATGGTCTTATCAGCTGCTCGAGACCTTGCAAACTTCATCCCGCTGTTTAGGGCACGACTTTTAGCTGCCAGCGTGGTCACAGGCTTACAGCAGTGTAGCAAAATATCCAGTCATAACTGGCTAGGCTAGATTCTGAGTGCGCTGAACACAGAAGGAGAAGGATGGAAAGGGAAAGGACACGTGAGGAGGTGGGCAGTCTCATATCCCAGGGAGTGTTTGGGATTTAATGGTGGCAGCAGTGGCAGCATCTTTCTTTGAAGCCTGATTTCATCAGGACATCTTCCAGGATGAGTGGGACAGAGATCCAATGAGTTCCATTTTGGACCACAATGTTCCAGGGCACAGCCGGGGTGGTAGGCAAGCTGGTGGAACTTGCTTCTGGTTCCCTTGTCTCCCAGCCACCTACTGTTGTCAGACAAGTTAATCACATTTCTCTCCAAACCTTTTCTTTTAAACATCTCCACAAGGAGTGATGAGTGGAATAGCCTGTCTCCTCTTTTTCCTGCCCATTAATTAAATCTGATTTCGGATACCAGCTTTGGTTCATTGGTTTCTGCTGCCACACTCTTTTTGTTTGCCAGGCATGATCCAAACACACACATTAGTAGGTCGCCTTCTTGGAGTAACTCAGTTTTGCTGACTTCTTTTGTACCTTTACGGTTAATATTTATTGTTATAGGTTATTGTGATACCTTGTGACCTTTCACTTACCTCTCAAAGGTGGGGCAAATTTGGAGGCTCATTTATAGCGATGCTCACTTTGGACCCATCCTCTGCTATCCTGCTTGCCTGCCGTCATGACAGGACACAGCCCCTCAGCCCCTGTGTGCTAAAATGTGGCTAAAGGATAGTTAGATAAGTTAGTTGTATTCAGCTCTGTGGGGCCTGTTGAAGTTCATCCTCAGGTACTTAAGGGACTAACTGAACTGAAGTAGTCTCTGAACCATTAACAATTATCTTTGAGAACTTACGGAGGACAGGTGAAAGAACGGAGAAGGGCAAGCCCAGCTCCCTTCATTAAGAAGGAGAACAAAGGCAACCTGGGGAAGTATGTACCGGTCAGCCTAACTTCAATTCCCGAAAATATTCTGGAACAAATTATTATACAGTCAGTTTATAAGAAACTCAGGAACAGTCAGGTGATAAATATTAACCTACATGGATTCATCATGAATAAATCAATCCAAACCAACCTGATTTCCTTCTTTGACATGCTTATTGGCCTCGAGGGTGGGAGAAGCTGTAGTTGTGATATATCTTAGCCTTTGATACACTCCCACAAGGCATTCTTACAAACGAGCTAGGGGTGTATGGTCTAGATTAGATTACTGTAAGGCATGCACACAGTGTTCTAAAACCCATACTTGGAGATTGGTAATCAATGATTTGCTTTTAAACTTGAAAGTTACATCAGCGGAGACCTTCAGAGGTCTGTCCTTGGTCTAGTATCTAGTGAGGTCCCACAGCGGTGTGGCATTGTTCAGTATTTTCATTAATGGCTTGGATAATAGAGTGGAAGGTATGCTTTTCAAGGATGCCAATGAGCCCAAGGTGAGTGGGGTTGCATGCACTTTGGAGAGCAGGATTAGAATTCCAAATGATCTTGATAAATGGAAGAGTTGGTCTGAAATCAACAAGTTGAAATGTAATAAAGATGCATGAAGTGCCATGTGTACATATCCGCGGCTACAAACACTGGAATAACTGGCGAGGTGGTAGTACTGGCAAAAAGGATCTGGTGGTTATAATGGATCAGAAATAGCATATGAGCCAAAAACATGATTAGTCAAATGCATCACTTGGGGGCATATTAACAGGACTGCGGTATGTAAGACATAGGGGGCAGCTCTTCCACTCTGTTTGGTGAGACCTCAGTGAAGTATTGTTTTCAGCTTTGGGAAGCACACGGTAAGACTGTGGTTTTTCAGCCTGTGTGGTCTGCAGAGCTCTGGGGGTCCTGCAGACTGTCTAAAATTTCCAAAGGGGTCCAGGTCTCCAGTTCACATTTTTGTAGGGATCTGCCAAAATGAGACGAGGTTGAAGAGCACTGCTCTAAGGAGTAGGGGGATGTGGGGGGATGTACCCATCCTGCCCTGGCCAGGATATGGGGGCCAGGCTTCCTAGGTGGAGCAGGCCCCACTTCAGTGGCCCTGCTGGGCTTGCGCTAGGTCTAGCTCTAGTAGAAAGGCCAGAGCAGCCCTAGGAGAAAGCACTCCTGCTGCAGCTTGGGAGCAGCTGTAGCCTGAGGTGCCTCAGCCCGGGGAGCAGGCGGTCAGAGGAGCAGCAGCCAGACCCTGAGCAGTGCTACATGTCTGGATGGGGTAGGAGGTAACTCAGGGCAGGGTGCCAGGAGGCCATATGGTGAGTTCTCCGTGTTGCGGAGGGATTCCCCACTGAGCTGGTGCTTGGGTGCATGGCCACCACCGAGAGGCCCGAGCTCCCCTACCCCGCCCCTGTGATCCCAAGGACGCTGGGCCTGCCTGACCGTGATACTGACTAGACGGGGGCCTGACTACGGGCTGCAGGCTTTCGGAAGGGACGTGGAGCCGGCGGCCCTGCCACAGGGGCGAGCTGGGGAGTCAGGAAGACTGCTGACTGGAAGGGCTGGAAGGGCTACCAAACCTGAGCGGTGGGGAAGGGTAAACCAGCTGGGAAGAAAAGCCTGAGGTGGGAGCTGATGGCAGGGCTGGTATACAGAGGAAGTGGACGACATCTTCGCCGCAGGCAGCACAAGAAGTAATGGGCTTAGCCTACAGCCAAGGAGGTTGGAGAAGTCACTGGTCCGTAGTGTGGTGTGGCGGGTGGGACAATCCCCTTACACACCAGCCCTCGCCCCCACTTGGCCCCAGCCCGCTGCCCCTGCTTCCTGTGCGACGCCGGGTTGCTCTGCTTCCTGCCACCATGATGAGGTGGAGTGACCTGGCTGGGAGATGGCAGAGCAGGACAGGCTGCTGCGGCAATCCACTTCCCATAGCTCCCACTGCTGTGGTGAGTGTAGTGGGGGGCTCTCCTGTCCCCCTCCCCTAAGGCATCCCCTCGGCCACTCTGGGCCCTGCAGGTGAAGTTGGAGCAACCCCACTATAGAGGGCCTTCCTGTCCATGGCAGTTGGGGTGGCTGCCATAAGACCACCCTCCCTCCACATGCAAAGTGCAGGCTCTGGGGCAGCCACCCTAACCATCCTATGGACAATGGGATGGCTCTGTTGGTTCCTCTTAGAGGGAGCAGGACCAATGCGCCTTTGACCCCGGTCTGTGTTAGAAGAGGGAACCACAGCTTAGGAGAAAGGCGCAGTGAACCAGAGAGCTGCAGGATGCAGCAGTGAAAACAGAGACGTTCCCTGAGAGGAGAGGCAGTAAAGGGACAGGCTTTGGCTGGCAGTGCTCTGTGACCGGAACTGGACAGTGAGCCCGAAGCGGGAAGGACTGGGGGGAAAAGGGGAACTTAGGTGGGTGCCGTAGCCAAGGACAGACTGAGGACAGCTCATGGCATGCGGTGAGCATAGCAGCCACCCCTGAAGTGCGGGGCGAGCAATCAAACTGGTGCAGGGAAGGGAGTGGGGAGCTGGAGTGAGTGCAGCCACCTTAGCTGAAGAGTCTCCTTCCAAGCTGGCATGTGGAGAGACACTGGTGGCTGCTGGAGCTTCCACGCTGTTTTTTTCAGGCCGCCAGATGTTAGGAGCTGTGGAGGGGATTGACTCTGGAGGAGCCCGAAGTACGTCCTTGAGCTGGGTCCAGAACAGGCCCAGCAGAGGGTGTGTTTGGCAAGTGGGTCGAATGGGGAGTATTTGCTCCCATGTGTACATCAGTACTTGTTCAGATGAGCGAAGCTGGGAGGAAATCAGAGAGCTTCCGAGTGCGCCCTTCCTGGGGAGGCCATGAGTTCCACGTTTTCACTGTGCTATTGCCCATAAAGCATCAGGCTCTGGAAAGCATGGACAGAAAGGGTTGGGTGGCCAAGTGGCAGGATAAGCACATAGGAGGTTTGCATCCAAGAGTAGTAAGGTCTCCTTCAAGGGGGAGCACTGCAGAGAGAGAGATTGATCTAAAGGCCAAAAGGGCCATCTGCAGAGCTAGAAGCTCTGGGGGGAAGAGGTCTGTAACATGCTGGCTGATGTAGTGGAGCAGGAGAGACAGACACCTGAAATTTAATGTGGGTAAGTGCAAAGTAATGCACACTGGAAAAAGTAACCCCAAGTATACATACATTATGATGGGGGCTAATTTACTTACAACTAATCAGGAAAGAGATCTTGGGGTTATCATGGATAGTTCTCTGAAAACATCCACGCAGTGCGCAGCAGCAGTGAAAAAAGCAAATAGGATGTTAGGTATTATTAAAAAAGGGATAGAAAATAAGACAAAGCATATTTTACTGCCCCTTTATAAAACTAGGGTACGCCCACATCTTGAATATTACATACAAGTGTGGTCTCCTCACCTCAAAAAAGATATTTTGGCATTGGAAAAAGTTCAGAAAATGGCAACTAAAATGATTAGGGGTTTGGAACAGGCCCCATATGAGGTAAAATCCTGAGCAGTTTGGAGAGGGTGAGTGAATAAAGAAAAGTTATTTACTTATTCCCATAATTAAAGAACTAGAGGACACCAAATGAAATTAATGGGTGGCAGGTTTAAAACTAACAAAAGAAAGTTCTTTTTTGCACAGCGCACAGTCAACCTGTGGAACTCCTTGCCAGAGGAGGCTGGAGGGCTAGGACTGTAAGAGAGTTCAAAGAAGAGCTAGGGAGATTCCTGGAGGTTAACTCCATAAAAGGCTATTAGCCAGGGGGTAGGAATGGTGTCCCTGGCCTCTGTTCATCAGAGGCTGGAGGTAGATGGAAGGAGACAAGTCGCTTGATCATTGTCTGTGGTCCACCCCCTCTGGGGCACCTGGCACTGGCCACTCTCGGCAGACGGGATGCTGGGCTAGATGGACCTTTGGTCTGACCCAGTAATGGCCATTCTTTTGTTCACCTGGTGTAGGTGAGACTGAGAAGAGGGAGTTGAATCAGAAGGCTGAGCTGGGTACAATGAAGTAGACACAGCATTATGGACTGTAAAAAGACAAGTCTATAGTGTAGTCCCAGGAACAGTGCACGTCCCAAGACAGGCAAGGCACAGTCCTCTCCATGAGGGTCATTTCAGTGAGGGAGTGGTCGGGGGGACAGCGGTTGATTTCTTGGGGGTGCAAGTCCTCACCAACTCACAGTGCACGCACTGGGCTGATTGCCTTTGTCAACCTGGTGCTTGGCTGGGAGCTCGCTGCTCCAGGAGAGGGACATACCACACACCTGTCCCTTTTTATCCTAACCCGGAGACGCTCGACAAGTCTATGTCCTATTACTAGAACCCTGCAAACAGTATTAAGTCACCAGGACTAAACGGTATTCATTCAAGAATTCTGAAGGAAATCAAATGCTAACTTGCAGAACTACTAACTGTAGTGTGTAACCTAGCATTAAAATAGCTTCTGTAACAAATGACTGGAGGATAGCTGCTGTGACATCAGTTTTTAAAAAGGGCTCCAAAAGTGATCCTGGCAATTACAGACTCGGCAAACTGGTTGAAAACTGTAATAAGGAACAGAATTGTCAGACACGTTGATGAACATAATTTGCTGGGGATGAGTCAACATAGTTTTTGTAAAGGGAAATGATGCCCCAGCAATCTAGCAGAATTCTTTGAGGCAGTCAACAAGCGTGTGGACAAGGGGATCCAGTGGATATATTGTATTTAGATTTCTAGAAAGCCTTTGACAAGGTCCTCCACCAAAGTCTCTTGAGCAAAGCTGTAATGGGATAAGAGGGAGGGTCCTCAGATGGATCCATAACTGGCTGAAAAATAGTAGCTGAGAGGTAGCTGTGTTAGTCTGTATTCTAACAAAACAAAGCAGCAGTCATGTAGCACTTTAAAGACTAACAAAATGATTTATTCGGTGATGAGCTTTCCTGGGACAGACCCACTTCTTCAGATCAATCACATTCCAGTCCAGACTTGATTATATAGCACAGAGGTCCAAAAAAAATTGCAATAAAAACTGACAAATCAAATACAGTGGGGTAAGGGGAGGGGGATGTTAAGCGTCTCGCCTGAGATAATTATGAACATCTAAAGACAGGAGACAGCCCTTGTAATACATGAGATAGTTGCTGTCCCTGTTCATACCAACCGTTAATGTGTCAAATTTAAATATGAACCTCAATTCCCAAATCTCCCGTACTGAAATTCGACACATGGACATTTGGTATGAACAAGGAGTTCTTGTGTCACAGTGCAAGGAGGTGATAGTCGCTGTGTAGGGCTATGACAGTACAGAGAAAAGTGTTACATCAGGTTAGCTAGCCTGCTTTAGGTAAGTTGGGTTAAAGCGGTAAAGACATGGTGACTTGGCTCTTAACGTGAACTGCACACTCAAATTCAACCTCTGGCTCCCTAGCAGGCTATGTCTGGAAGAGCAAACTCCCATTAAAAGCCGGGCTGCCAAGGCTTGGCTGTTAGTTTGAGCTGTGTTAGCTAGCCTTTGTCAGGTAGTAGGACTTAAGAACACACCTTTTTGCTGTACAAGTACCTTTCGTGACACTGATGACACTACACAGAAACATGGGCTGCTGAAACAAGTCTGTATTGTCAGCTCCTTACTGTCTCATTGGCTCCACCTGATGGTGATCAAATTCAGATCCACCCTCTGTGCTCCTTGAATCTCAGATGCTCTGTTCTTTCCCGGGAGTGGTACTGAGCAAGTCTTCCTTGTTCTCCGTCCCAGTGCAGGTTCGGTTCATTTACTCTTCTGGCTCAGCCTGCAGCTGAGGCGTTGGCATCACACGGGTGGCGTGGGCTTTGCTAATTCGCCTGTGGGTAAGAGCCCGTTCTGCAGCTCCATTTGCTGTGGCCTGGATGACAAAGGTGATGAATCTCCTGAGTGCCTAAGTTGTGGGTGAATGGGAGCTGGCAGGGCTCCACCTGATTGAAACTGTGGCGGCTGGGGGGATCACCAAGGAATCAATGGTGATTCTAGGGACTTGGTGTCCTGCCCGTTGTTACTCAGAATAGCCCTCTGGTCCTGTGGGGTCCTCCAGGAGCAACAGTGTTGGAGGCCATTTCTTGCCACCTGTGGTTGCTGTAAAGTTCCTGACCAGCACTGTTGCATTTGAGTCTTTCCTCACCACGATCCAGGCATTTCACCTGCAGACTGGGCTCTGCTTCTGTGGGCAGCACCTGCAGAATGCAGGCCTTCTTGCTGGGTAAAGCCTCTTGCAGGGAGTGGGACACATGCTGTGGGATCTGCACTGGCTTCCCAGTTGCTGTAAGAGTTCACAAAAGGTGATAGATTTGACTTACAAACCTTCAATGATTTTGGCCCTTACTACTGCAGGGGACCCAGTGAGGTGTCAGCTGGCCGGTGCCCTGGCTCAATCAGTAAAGGGCTGCTGGCAAGATGCAGGCAAGGGACCCTTGGTGCTGAAATTTAATTCTTCCCTTGTCCTACTTATCTTCTGGAGCAATTTGAAGGCTTCTTGGTTTTCTGAGGCAGCTGGGAATGACTGGTGCAGGGAAGGAAGGCTAGTAGTAACTCCTGAGGTGCTGGGAGGATTTTGCCACTGATGTTGAAGTGCCGTGGCAGTAGCTGAGACAGCTGAGCTGTGTCTTCACTCTTGTTAAAAGAGCAGGAGGATGAGGTCACTCAGGTCTTCACTCAGGTTAGCAACTTGAGTTCAGGCCCAGGTTCCTGTACAGGCCATAACAGGAGTTAAATCTGCATTGCCTTGTCCCCGCTGCTGTTTTAACCTGAGTTAGGTAGCCTGAGGTAAGGACACATCATCATCTCTTTTGGCAAAGAAGATGCTTCTTAGAGGCAGCATTTCTAGTTCTGGGAGCATGACTGGGCTCAGACTCCTGGGATCTAATTCCTGCTCTGACACTCACTTCCTGTTTGGCTTTTGGAAAATCTCTGGCCCCTGCATGCCTCAGTTTCTCTGTTTGTGACATACTGACAGTACTTCCCCGTTCCTGGGCGACCTCTGAATTTGCAAAGGCAGCACGTTTGTGATGCTGAACTCTGGTTTCCCAAGAGCCTCTGTTGTATGTGAAACCTGTGTTTTCTCTTCCACGGGTTCTTGTGAGCAGGGGGATGCTCTTGTCTCTGTCTGCACACACACCAGGTCTCTCACTTTCTAGCTGAGGAGTCTGGAAGGACTGAAACAACCCTTTCTCAGGGCTCTCGGGTGGTTCCTCTCCCTGTTGCCATACTTAGACGCTAGACTTGTGTCCCATGTTGTGCATGTTGGGGCTGGTGTTGTTCAACCTCTTTATTAATGACCTGGATGAGGGACTGGATTGCACCCTCAGCAAGTTTGCGGATGACACAAAACTAGGGGGAGAGGTAGATACGTTGGAGGGTAGAGAGAGAATCCAGAGGGACCTGGATAAATTGGAGGATTTGGCCCAAAGAAATCTGATGCGGTTCAACAAGGAGACGTGTAGAGTCCTGCACCTGGGACGGAAAAATCACAAACATTGTTACAGGCTGGGGACTGACGGGCTCAGCAGCAGTCTGACGGAAAGGGACCTAGGGGTTATGGTGGATGAAAGGCTGGATATGAGTAAACAGTGTGCCCTTGTAGCCAAGAAAGCTAACGGCATACTAGGGTACATTAGGAGAAGCATTTGGAGCAGATCTGGAGAGATTGTTGTTCCCCTCTCTTCGGCACTAGTGAGGCCACATCTGGAATAGTGTGTCCAGTTTTGGGCACCCCAGTATAAAAAGGATGTGGATGTGCTGGAGCAGGTTCAGCGGAGAGCAACAAAAATGATTAAGGGTCTGGAGCACAAGACCTAAGAGGAAAGGCTGAGGGATTTGGGCTTATGTAGTTGGCAGAAGACAAGACTGAGGGGTGATTTAATAGCAGCCTTCAATTTCCTGAAGGGGAGCTCTAAAGAGGATGGAAAGAAACTGTTCTCAGTGGTGTCAGATGGCAGAACAAGGAGTAATGGTCTGAAGTTGAAGAGGGAGAGGAGTAGGTTGGATATTAGGAAAAACTACTTCCCCAGGCGGGTGAAGCACTGGAATGCGTTGCCTAGAGAGGTGGTGGATTCTCCATCCCTTGAGGTTTTTAAATCCCAGCTTGACAGGGTCCTGGCTGGGATGACTTAGCGGGGGTTGATCCTGCTTGAAGCAGGGAGCTGGACTCAATTACCTCTTGAGGTCCCTTCCAGCCCTGTGATTCTATGATTTAATGTCCACAGGCTGTGCACTTCAGTTTGACAGTTCTGTACTTTACACTGCTCCTCTCCCAGCTCTGAGCTGTGTCTTTGTTTCTCTTCCCATAGTGCTCAGTATCGGTGAGGGTGGCTTCTGGGAAGGAACTGTGAAAGGACGGACTGGGTGGTTCCCGGCAGAATGCGTTGAGGAAGTGCAGATGCGACAGTATGATCCACGACAAGGTAAGCTTTCTTGCTTGGGTTGGGTGACTGTCTCAGATGCTGGGATGAGCAATCCCTCTGCAAGGCCACCATGTATTGTTCCCATCGATTCAGATTTGCTGATTTCTACTTGCACAATATTCTCAGGCTGCCCACACTCTGCTCTGGGTACCCAGCCTTTAAATAGATACCTGCAAAAGCAAATGATGTAGAAAAGGTAGAGGGGTTGCACTGTATGTAAGAGAGCAGTATCATTGCTCAGACTTCCAGTATCAAACTAAAACCTCTTGAGAATCTTTGGGTTAAGATTACAGGTGAGAGCAAGAGGAGTGATGTCATGGTGGGTTTCTGCTGTAGACCACCAAAGCAGGAGGATGAGGTAGACAAGGCTTCCTTCAGAAAACTAGTATGTTTCCAGACAGTAGTTACTGGTTCTCCTGGGGGACTTTAGTCACCCTGACGTCTGCTGGGAGAGCAATACAGCAGTGCAGAGACAGTCCAGGAAGTTTTAGAGAGATAGTCACTGACAACTTCCTGGTGCAAGTACTGGAGGAACAAAGCTTCCCTGTTGCTCATAAACAGGGAGGAATTGGTAAGAGATGTCGAAGGAGGTGACAACCTGGACGTCAGAAAAGCAGACTTCGACTCCCTGAGAGAACTGAAGGGCAGGATCCCTTAGAGGGTAATACAAGGGGGAAAAGGAGTCCATGGGAGCTGTCTTTGTTTTAAAGAAGCATTAAAAGACCGTGCACAACTTGACTTGCTGCTCACAAACAGGGAAGAACTAGTAGGAGAAAGAGAAGTGAGTGGCAACCTGGGCTGCAGTGATCACGAGATGGTAGATTTCAGGATCCTGACAAAAGGAAAAAAGGTGAGCAGTAATATACAGACCCTTGATTTCAAAAGAGCAGACTGACTCCCTGAGAGAACTGGTGGGCAGGATCCCTGGGAAAGAGGAAAAGAGTTCAGGAGAACTGGCAGTATTTTAAATTAGTCTTGCTGAAGGCATAAGAATAAACAATCCTGCTGCATAGTAAGAAATATAAATATGGTAGGCAACCAGCTTGGCTTAACTGGGAAATTCTTGGTCAGCTTAAACTCAAAAAGGATGCGTATAAGGAGTGGAAACTTGGACAGATGACTAAGGAGGAGTATAAATATATGGCTGGAAAATGCCAGGCAGTAATCAGGACAGCAAAGGCACAATTGGAAGTGCAGCTGGCAAGAGATGTGAAGGGTAACAAGAAGGGTTTCTACAGGCATGTTAACCATTAAAGGGCTATCAGAGAAAGTGTGGGGTCATTACTGGATGAGAGGTAACCTAGTGACAGATGATGTAAGAAAAACTGAAGTACTCATTTTTTTTTTTTTTTGCTTCAGTCTTCACGGACAAGAACAGCTCCCATACTAAGGTGTCAAGTATCAGAGGGGTAGCCGTGTTAGTCTGGATCTGTAGCAGCAACGAAGGGTCCTGTGGCACCTTATAGACTAACAGAAAAGTTTAGAGCATGAGCTTTCGTGAGTTAACTCACTTCTTCAGATGCTGGTCCTGGAAATCTGCAGGGCCAGGTATAAATAGGCCAGAGCAAGGCTGGGGATAACAAGGTTAGCTCAGTCAGGAAGGGTGAGTTGTATTGTCATCAGTAGATCTGGAGGTGTGAACTCCAAGAGAGCGGAAGCTGCTTTTGTATTTAGCCAGCCATTCACAGTCTTTGTTTAATCCTGAGCTGAGGGTATTGAATTTGCAGATGAATTGTAGCTCAGCAATTTCTCTTTGGAGTCTGGTCTTGAAATTTCTTTGCTGCAGGATAGCTACTTTTAAATCTGCTACTGTGTGGCTTGGGAGATTGAAGTGCTCTCCTACGGGTTTTTGTATATTGCCGTTTCTGATGTCTGATTTGTGTGCGTTTATTCTTTTACGTAGAGACTGTCCAGTTTGTCCGGTGTATATGGCAGAGGGGCATTGCTGGCAGATGATGGCATAAATTACATTGGTAGATGTGCAGCTGAATGAGCCCACGATGGTGTGGCTGATCCGGTTAGGTCCTGTAATGATGTTGCTGGTGTGTATATGTGGGCAGAGCTGGCAACGAGGTTTGTTGCATGGATGGGTCCCTGAGATAGAGTGACTGTGGTGCGGTGTATAGTTGCTTGTTAGGATTTGTTTTAGGTTGGCAGGTTGTCTGTGAGCCATGATAGGTCTGCCTCCCAAGGCCTGTGAAAGTGTGGGATCATTGTCTAGGATGGGTTGTAGATCCCTGATGATGCGCTGTAGAGGTTTTAGCTGAGGACTGTAGGTGATGGCTAGTGGTGTTCTGTTGGTCCGAACATGAAGAACAACAGAACACCACTAGCCATCACCTACAGTCCTCAGCTAAAACCTCTACAGCGCATCATCAGGGATCTACAACCCATCCTAGACAATGATCCCACACTTTCACAGGCCTTGGGAGGCAGATCTATCATGGCTCACAGACAACCTGCCAACCTAAAACAAATCCTAACAAGCAACTATACACCGCACCACAGTCACTCTATCTCAGGGACCCATCCATGCAACAAACCTCGTTGCCAGCTCTGCCCACATATACACACCAGCAACATCATTACAGGACCTAACCGGATCAGCCACACCATCGTGGGCTCATTCAGCTGCACATCTACCAATGTAATTTATGCCATCATCTGCCAGCAATGCCCCTCTGCCATATACATCGGACACACTGGACAGTCTCTACGTAAAAGAATAAACGCACACAAATCAGACATCAGAAACGGCAATATACAAAAACCCGTAGGAGAGCACTTCAATCTCCCAGGACACACGGTAGCGGATTTAAAAGTAGCTATCCTGCAGCAAAGAAATTTCAAGACCAGACTCCAAAGAGAAATTGCTGAGCTACAATTCATCTGCAAATTCAATACCCTCAGCTCAGGATTAAACAAAGACTGTGAATGGCTGGCTAAATACAAAAGCAGCTTCCGCTCTCTTGGAGTTCACACCTCCAGATCTACTGATGACAATACAACTCAGTCTTCCTGACTGAGCTAACCTCGTTATCCCCAGCCTTGCTCTGGCCTATTTATACCTGGCCTTGCAGATTTCCAGGACCAGCATCTGAAGAAGTGAGTTAACTCATGAAAGCTCATGCTCTAAACTTTTCTGTTAGTCTATAAGGTGCCACAGGACCCTTCGTTGCTCATACTAAGGTGCTAGACAATGCAGTACAGGAAGGTGGAGGGCAGCCCTTAGTGGGGAAGGAATGGGTTAAGAGCTACCTAGAAAAACCAGATGTACACAGATCCATGGGTCCGAATTTAATGCAGCCAAGGGTACTGAGGGAATTGGCAGAGGTCGTTACCGATCCTGTGGCCATTATCTTTGAAGACTCTTGAAGATTGGGAGAGATCATGGATGATTGGAAGAAGGAAAACGTAGTGCCCATGTTTAAACAAGGAAGGAAGGACGATCCAGGGAACTATAGACTGGTTAGCCTTATCTCAATCCCAGGGAAAATAATGGAGGGGATCCTCAAGGAATCCATTTTGGAGCACTTGGAAGAGGGGGAAATGATCAAGAGTAGTCAACATGGATTCACCAATGGCAAGTCCTGCCTGAACAATCTGATTAGCTTCTATGATGAGGTAACTGGCTCTGTGGACATAGGGAAGTCAATGGATGTGATATACCTTGACTTCAGCAAAGCTTTTGATGCAGTCTCCCACAAAATCCTTGCCCATAAATTGAGGAGGTGTGGATTGGACACACGGACTATAAGATGGGTAGAAAGCTGGCTTGATGGTTGAGCCCTATGGATTGTGGTCAGTGGCTTAATATCTGGATGGCATTCAGTTTCAAGTGGAGTGCCCAAGGCACTATGATTCTACTCAAGATGCAGGAACAAACCATCGGAGCTCAGTTCTGCGGTGGGTTTTATTTGTGGTCATTCATGATCTGGGTGACGGATGGGTTTGCACTCTCAGCAAGTTGCTGAGTGACACTAAGGTGGCAGAAGTGCTGAAGGGTAGGGAAAGGCTCCTCAGTGGTCTATACTAAGTGGAGGATTGGGCCGAAAGAAATCTGAGGTTCAGCAAAGACAAGTGCAGAATCCTGCACTTGGGATGGAAGAATCCCAAGCACTGCTGCAGGCTGGGGATGGATTGATTAGGCCATAGTTGTGCAGAAAAATATCTAGGGGTACAGTAGATAAGAAGCTGGGTATGAGTCAACAGGGTGTCCTTGTAGCCCACAAGGCAAATGGCATATTGGGGTGCGTTAGTAGGAGCATAGCCGGCAGATTGAAGGAAGTGATTATTCCCTTCTGTCTGGCACTGGTGAGGCCACATCTGAAATATTTTGGCTCGTGTTGGGCACAATACAGGAAAGATGTGAACAAATTGGGGAGAGTTCAGCAGAGGGCAACGAATACGACTAGGGGTGGGCTACATGACTTGTGAGAAGAGGCTGCACAACTAGGCTTATTTAGTCTTCAGAAAAGACATGAGGGCAGGCATTTGATAGCAGTCTTCACCTGAAGGAGGGTTCCGAAGAGAATGGAGCCCCAGGGGATTGTCAGTGGTGTCAGGTGACAGACAACTGGGGAGATCTACGTTGGATGTTAGGAAAAATATTTCACTGGGAGAGTGGTGAGGCAGTGGAATGGGTTGCCTGCTGAGGTTGTGGAATCTAATGTTAAGGTTGAGGTTTCTAAGGCTCGGCTTGACAAGCCCTGGCTGGAATGATTTAGTTGGGGTTGGTCCTGCTTTGAGCAGGGAGTTGGACTTGGTGTCCTCCTGAGCTCTCTTCCAACCCTAAAGTTCTGTCATTTTATGAAAATAACACATTATAGTCTACTCGTTTTGTCAGCGATTGTCTTGCTGCTCCCAGTCCAGAGTCCCCACCTTCAGCACGTTCCGTGTCATGACTTGTG
The DNA here is from genome assembly GCF_033958435.1 of Carettochelys insculpta. NCBI lineage: Eukaryota > Metazoa > Chordata > Testudines > Carettochelyidae > Carettochelys > Carettochelys insculpta. The sequence goes on along the minus strand of NC_134137.1, from coordinate 381,827,991 downwards.
TTTGCTGCCCATTGGGGTCATTATTTAGTCCTACAAGGAAATGGTTTCTAATGCAACTACTGAGTGTTTGGATGCCAAATTTGAGATGATTGAGATGTCCCCAAGTGAGTGACTCTTGCTCTTTCAGCAGTGGCTGTCAGTGTTGTAGAAGCTGTGATTCAAAGGGATTTCTGTCCCCTTAATCATGTCTCGGCTTGTGCTTGCATAAGGAGCTGGCTCCCCGGAGCATCTCGTGCTTTATTTATGACATTCTAATGCACTGAAAGCAAAGTGGCTGATTGACATGGAAGTGCTTTGCTTTTTCTGCCAAGAGCCTTATTCAGCACCATCTGCTGACACTGGCTTAGTGGGAATTGTTCACGCCAGGGAGCTCTGGTCCCCTGGAACAGTGCCTAGTATGGCCTGAGTGGCTAGCAAGGGGCCAGTCCATCTGGTGCTTTCCATACACCTGAAAAAATCAGGTTATTCACAGAATCACAGGCACATTCTCATGTTCCTCAACTAACATCGTATACGCCATTATGTGCCAAGAATGTCCAGATGCTCTGTATATTGGACAGACTTCAAACTCTGTCAGAAAAAGACTTAATGGGCACAAAACAGACATCAAAACATTCCTGATCCACAAACCAGTTAGTCTACATTTTAATGGAGTGGGCCATTCTGTTAATGACTTAAGAGTCTGCGTCTTACTGAAGAGTTTTCAGTCTGCTTTAGAAAGAGAAGCTGCTGAACTCTCTCTTATATTCAAATTCAACATATTAACACGTGGTTTGAACCGGGATGCAGATTTTCTGGGACATTGTAGGGGCTCTTTGCCATACTTGGCTTAATCTAATTCTTGACTCTCCCTCCCCCCCGCCCCCTGCTCTCTGATTTGCTCACCTTGATAATTTTTTTCTGATTTGTCAGCTTTGAGTACTGTTTTTGGTTCCCTATGCCTTAAATATTGAGTCTGTTCTGGTCTGGCTATGGTCTGAAGAAGTGGGTCTGTCCCACGAAAGCTCACCTAATAAATTATTTTGTTAGTCTTTAAAGTGCTACTTGACTGCTTTTTTTTTTTGATAGTAGATAGACTAGCCCGGCTCCTCTCTGTCACTATCTGAAAAAAGACGTAAGTTACATATGACCCTCCAAAGAGGCTCTGTTTGTGGGCAGGGCCTTGTGGGAAGGAGGCCCTGCCAGAGCTCTTCCAAAAGCTGTGTAAGTCAGGCAGTTTGCTGCTCTGTGCACAGGATGGTGGCAGGTCTGGGCATGGATTCCTCAAGTGCCAGTGGAAGGCACTGTTAATTAACACCCTGTTGCATAGGGCAGTGGAAATGCTCCACACTTGAAGTCACTGGAGTGAGGGTTCCTGAAGTACAGCTCCCCATTTCTGAAGCTTGCTGGATTTCACCAGTGTTTTTTGCACAGACCCAGGGCTCAGACCCTGGCTTTGATTGCCCCTTGTTTGATCTCGGTGTGTTTGCTGCACGTTGGCCCTGTGGTGCACTTAGCCTGTTGGGAGGGAAAAATAGAAAACTTTATTACAGGAAGATTGCAGTGTGGCTGCCCAGAACCTCTCACGCCAGATTGCAACGCCTGCATGCTGAACTACTAGTCAAGAGCGTCAGGCCAGGCAGCCTTCACGTGAGCCATATGGCTTAGGGGTTATGGACGGTGTCTGGGCTTCAGCTCCCCATAGTACTGCATGTTCAGACCTCCCCTTGGCAGAAATCTGAAAGTGAAATATGGACCAGCTGCCCCCAACAAACAGTGGGGCTTTGCTCTTGTTTCTGAGATGTGCAACAGAAAATCCAGCAGGTGCCAAACCGTTCTGATTACTGTGAATTTTTGTGGGAAGGGCAGCAAATGGGGCTGGAATGGGAGGAACACTGAAGGAGTGATATGGAGCTGGGTGGCAGGGTACAGGGATGGGGGGCACCTGTCAGCCCCACATTCTCCCCTACTGTGTGGGGGGACTGGAAAGCCTGTCTCTCAGAGGCTGAACCCTCTGTTCCTATGGCCATGTGTTGTTGTGAGTTGTGCCCCTTTCCCATCATGTCCCTGTGACCCACCTAAGGTTTGGGCTGCTTACATGATCATCCTGCGTGGTCCTGTGACTTGGGAGGGAGGAGGACACCGTGACTTTCTGCAGTGTCACAGAGTGGCTGGCCCCTTTAAGGGGAGCTGACCTCAGCCCCATCTGTGATGCAATTAGTTCACTTCCCCTAGGCCTGTGATGTGGGGGTCATGTCACCTCCTCACAGATACTGGGATGGACATAAGGGCAGTGGCTTCAACTTCTGGAAGGGGAGCTCTAAAGAGGAGGGTGAGAAACTGTTCTCAGTGGTGTCAGGTGGCAGAACAAGGAGTGATGGTCTGAAGTTGCAGAGGGGGAGGTGTAGGTTAGATATTAGGAAAAACTACTTCCCCAGGTGGGTGGTGAAGCACTGGAATGCGTTGCCTAGAGAGGTGGTGGATTCTCCATCCCTTGAGGTTTTTAAGTCCCGGCTGGACAAGGTCCTGGCTGGGATGACTTAGTGGGGGTTGATCCTGCTTGAAGCAGGGGGCTGGACTAGATGACCTCCTGAGGTCCCTTCCAGCCCTGTGATTCTGTGAGCCAGAAATGGCCATGCTCAAGGCAAGATGCCCAGGGTGCGGCAGTTAGTGGAGGGAAGGGCCAGTCTAGCCAGAGTGGGGCAAAGACTTGTTTTATGCTGTTTTGGACTGTGTGGAAGAGGCTGCTGAGCTCTGGGGAGACTGTCGGAACCAGTGGAAGGCAATTCAAAGGGGGCAGGAGAAGTGCACTCTCTGAGCCCCAGGAGGAGGGCTGTGGGCTTCCCCCAGCTGTGAAGAAAGGGTTTGGGCCTAGTGGGCCCTGGCACTGCGTGAAAGGGTAGGTCAGTTGGACAGCCCTCCCCTTGCGGTTGTATAGAAATACATGGGCCGGAGATGCTAACATCACTCACCAATGTCCAACATTAGACAGCATTACTAAAGGTCCTTGCTTGGTCACCAGAACTGTATCAACACAAACTCACGTAGTCTGTCTGGTTGTCTTGCACCTGCTTGTGACGCTTCTTGCTGACGATAGCGTGACCTGCTTTCTGTGGTAAGTTCTGAACCAAGCAAAAGTTAGAGATTAATTGTCACAACAGCCCATCTGGGGGAATCTGTTCTGATACCTTGAACTGTCTAAAGCTTTTAAGGAGCCCCAAGAAGGAGAGACGGGCCGGGCTGCTGTAGGGCCGTCATAGACCAAAAGGGGACTCTCTAGAGGCAGCACACTCACTTCTGGTTGTAGGGCAGTGCTGGCTGCACTAAAGCATTGAGTGCAACTTTCCGCCTCTCCAAAGTCCTCCAAACTCAGCGTACTGGAGAACGCCGTAACATTTCCCATGACTCGTGCGATGGCAAATGGTCCCAGTAAGGGTTCATTTGTGCAAATGGTTCCTGAGCTACAACTCTCTTGGGGGCGAAACCAGTATTTTCCAAATCAGCAGATTGACACTTCCCTTGCATACATCTGGGGGTCAAACCCTGGCCCTGATTTGCCTGTCACATAGCCCGTACCTTTGTTATCAGAATTGGACCTGATAATACAGGTTGTAAACCCTAAATCCAGCACTCTCTGGTCCAGCAACATCCCTCGTTTGGCAGGTCAGGGGATGTCACCGCACCGGAGAGCAGGGCAGGAGGGTGCAGGCCATGTTCTCTGGCAGTCAGGGTGGAGGGAGCCTACAGTGGAGACCGCATCCCCCCAGGGGTGCAGCTGTGCAGGGCTACGGCTGGCATCCACCGGCAGCCCTACGGGGCTGGGGGCAGTCCCCCTGTGGACAGAGCTGGCTTTTCCCAGCAGCCCCGTGGGGCAGCGTCCAGCTTCCTCCAGCAGCTGTGCAGGCCTGGGGGCAGCCACATAGGACTTGAGCTGCATCTCCAGCACCGGACTGGAGCAGGTTTTCCCAGCAGCTCCCCAAGTGGGGCCAGGGCCAGCGCCAGCTTCAGCTTCCCCCGGCTGGAATGGAGTTTGTCATCAGTTCTGTGTAGACTGGCTGAAAGCTGCACACACATCAAGGCAAGCAAGGGGACTGACAGGAAGCCCATTGTCACAGTACCTGTGGTCATTGGCCATGAGCTAGACCCAGGCATTCAGTGTGAATTGCACCCTGACCTGGGGCAGAAATCTAGGCAAGTTGCTCCTGTCTACCTCTTTCCAGGGCTCTCTCCTTTGGGGAATGCACCGTGCTAGCTTGTGTGCCTGACGTACAAGGGGCTCTTTTCTGAAAGCTAATAAATCACACATGCTGCACAGCTACGTGAGTACAATTTCTGGGCATGCTGCTATTTCCCACCTGCTGATTTATTGTAGCACTGCACCGTGTTGATTCACTGCCTTGTATATTCTCAGGCCGGAAAGGATTCTGTGATTAATCTGTTTTGACTCTTACATAATACGGGCCGTAGGATTTCTGTGAATTAACAGCAGTTTGAGTCACAGCCTGTCTCTTACAAAATGGTCCTGGCGCCCGAGACTGTGAGTTACCTTCGTACCCTCTGCTTCTAGTACAAGGCAGCTTTGACTGTGTGTGGCTGGGTGCCAGCTCCCTATGGCCACCAGACACCTAGGCAGTCTCCTCTGGACTGCACAAGCTGTGTCCTTGCCTTGGAGGTTATCAGCAGAGGTACCTTTGTCCAGGGTTCCCTCTGGCTCTTTTCCATCCAAGGGTAGAATAAATTTGAGGAGTACCAGGGCATGTGCAGTAGTGTACCGCCAATAGCAACACACACTCCCAGGTGTGGGAGGCTGGGGGGCTCTGCTAATCAGCGGGGCAGCGCCTGACTCTCTCCTGTGCGGCCGCCCCAGCGCTCAGCTCACTGGGACCCTGCCTGTGTCCCTTTGAATTGTTCCCTGTTAGACACAGCTCCTGAGACTGGTTCTTCACTGAAATCTACAGACTCTGTCCCTAAAGGAGCTGCACAGCCCTGTTTCATTGCTGTTGTACTGCACCTGGCACCTGGGGGCACTTTCAATGTCACAAAAGTGGGCTCTGTTGAGAGAATGTGGAGTTAAGTAGTGGAGAGTATTACTGGCAGTCTTTTAAATAAGTCTTACTGAAGGCACAGGAACAAACCATCCCGCTGCATAGTAAGAAATGTGAACATGGTAGGGAACCAGCTTGGCTTAACAGGGAAATCCTTAGTCAGCTTAAATTCAAAAGGGATTCATACAAGGAATGGAAATGTGGACAGTTGACTGAGGAGGAGTATAAACATACGGCTGGAGAACGCCGGGCAGTAATCAGGAAAGCGAAAGCACGATTGGAACTGCAGCTGGAAAGGGATGGGAAGAGTAACAAGGAGGGTTTCTGTAGGCATGATAATAATAAACAGGTTATCAGAGAAGGTGTGGGGCCGTTACTGGATGAAGGAGCTAACCTAGTGACAGATGATGTAGGAAAAGTTGAAGTGCTCAAGGCTTTTTTTGCCTCAGTCTTCACAGACAAAGGCTACGTCTACACATGAAGCCTACTTCGAAGTAGCCTATTTCGATGTGGAGACATCGAAATAGGTTATTTCGATGAATAACGTCTACACGTCCTCCAGGGCTGGCAACGTCGATGTTCAACATCAACGTTGGGTAGCACCACATCGAAATAGGCGCTGCGAGGGAACGTCTAAATGCCAAAGTAGCACACATCAAAATAAGGGTGCCAGGCACAGCTGCACACAGGGTCACAGGGCGGACTCAACAGCAAGTCGCTCCCTTAAAGGGCCCCTCCCAGACACAGTTGCACTAAACAGCACAAGATACACAGAGCCGACAATGAGTTGCAGATCCTGTGCATGCAGCATGAATCCCCCGCTGCAGCAGCAGCAGCCAGAAGCCCTGGGCTAAGGGCTGCTGCACACGGTGACCATAGAGCCCCGCACGGGCTGGAGAGACAGCGTCTCTCAACCCCCCAGCTGATGGCCGCCATGGAGGACCCCACAATTTCGATGTTGCGGGACGCGCAACGACTACACAGTCCCTACTTCGACATTGAACGTCGACGTAGGGTGCTATTTCCATCCTCTCATGGGGTTAGCGGCTTTGACGTCTCGCCGCCTAACGTCGATGTTAACATCGAAATAGCGCCCAACACGTGTAGCCGTGACGGGCGCTATTTCGAAGTTAGTGCCGCTACTTCGAAGTAGCGTGCACGTGTAGACATGGCTAAAGTCAACTTCCCCATGACAGTCCTAGACAATGAAGTTTGGGAAGCTGGAGGGCAGCCATCTGTGGGGAAGGAACAAGTTCTGAGCTATCTAGAAAAACTAGATGTACACAAATCCATGGGTCTGGATTTAATGCACCCAGTGTACTGATGGAATTGGCAGAGGTCATTGCTGAACCTTTGGCTATTATCTTTGAAGACTCTTAGAGATCGGGGGAGAAACCGGATGACTGGAGGAAGGCAAACGTAGTGCCCCTCTTTAAAAAAGGAAAGAAGGACAATCCAGGGAACTATCGACCAGTCAGTCTTACCTCAGTCCCTGGGGAAATAATGGAGGGGATCCTCAAGGAATCCATTTTGGAGCATTTGGAAGAGGAGAAAGTGATCAAAAGTAGCCAACATGGATTCACAGGAGGCAAATCCTGCCTGACCAATCTGATTAGCTTCTATGATGAGGTAACAGGCTCTGTGGACATGGAGAAGTCAGTGGATGTGATATACCTTGACTTCAGCAAAGCTTTTGATACGGTCTCCCACAACATTCTTGTCTGTAAGTTAAGGAAATATGGTTTGGATCCTTGGACTATAAGATGGAAGAAAGCTGGCTTGAGGGTCGGGCCCAATGGGTAGTGGTCAATGGCTCAATACCTGGATGGTGGTCAGTTTCAAGGGGAGTGCTGCAAGGCTTGGTTCTGGGGCGGGTATTGTTCAACATCTTTATTAATGACCTGGATGAGGGACTGGATTACACCTTCAGCAAGTTTGCAGATGACCCAAAACTAGGGGTAGAGGTAGATGTGTTGGAGGGTAGAGAGAGAATCCAGCGTGACCTGGATGAATTGGTGGACTGGTCCAAAAGAAATCTGATGCTGTTCAACAAGGAGAAGTGTAGAGTCCTGCACCTGGTGTGGAAGAATCCCAAGCCTTAGTGTATGCTGGGGACTGATTTGCTCAGCAGCCGTATGATGGAAAGGGTCCTAGGAGTTATGGTGGATGAATGGCTGGATATGAGTAAACAGTGGGCCCTTGTAGCCAAGAAGGCTAATGGCACACTAGGGTGACTTAGGAGGAGCATTTCAAGCAGATCTAGGGAAGTAGTTATTCCCCTCTATTCAGCACTGGTGAGACCACATCTGGAATATTGTGCCCAGTTTTGGGGCCCCCAGTATAAAAAGGGTGTGGATTTGCTGGAGCATGATCAGCGGAGGGCAACTAAGATGTTTAAGGGGCTGGAGCACAAGACCTTTGAGGAGAGGCTGAGGGATTTGGGCTTGTTTAGTTTACAGAAGAGAAGATTTGGGGGTGATTTAACAGCAGCCTTCAACTTCCTGAAGGGGAGCTGTAAAGAGGAGGGTGAGAAACTGTTCTCAGTGGTGTCAGGTGGCAGAACAAGGAGTAATGGTCAGAAGTTGCAGAGGGAGAGGTGTAGGTTAGATATTAGGAAAAACTACTTCCCCAGGAGGGTGGTGAAGCACTGGGATGCGTTGCCTAGAGAGTTGGTGGATTCTCCATCCCTCGAGGTTTTTAAGTCCCAGCTGGACAAGGTCCTGGCTGGGATGACTTAGTTGGGGTTGATCCTGCTTGAAGCAGGGGCCTAGACTGCATGACCTCCTGAGGTCCCTTCCAGCCCTGTGATTCTGTTGTTCTGTGTGATTCTGTGAGAGGGATTGGTGGGAACATTTTACACTACAAAACAGACTTGTAACCCAAACCCACATCTCACTTCATGGTCACTTTCCTATCTAACCAAGCAGTTTCTTCCCTCCCACCCCCCAGGCAGGTTTTGTCTGTGGCAGAAGGAGATGGTTCCCAGGAAGCTGGATCCATTTTTTAAGAGAGCGTCCTGGCTTCATAAGGTGTCTTCTCGAAGAAAGCTGGAATGCTCCCGATCTGTTCCATGTGATCAGTCACGTGGCTTCTGTCAGAGGGTGGCTTGCTGTCTGTTGTGTAGTTCCTTTTGTGTCTCCAAGTGGTTGTGGTTGTAATAATCCCTGCTGGTTTATTTTTGAAAGTCTAGGGAGGGAGCAAGGCTAGACTATTTCATCAGCAGCAAACAAGTGCTGGCTGACAGCTCCTCCCTGCCCAAGTAGGCCATCCCCAAGATAACCCTTGTGACTAATTTTTACTACAAATGCATAGCATGTACTTCAGCTGGAAATGCATTATTCCTTAAATAGTACCTGTTTGAACATCTAGTTTCCTGTGGGGACCTGGCACACTCCTCCTCAGGGATAAATGCCCTGCAAGAAAGGCTTGTTGAAGTGAGACTGTTGGATCTGTGGTAATATCTGTTTGTCAAAGGGAATTAGAAAAGGTCAGGGATGGAGACTCTGCCACAGCCTTGGATTTGTTTCCACTGGCCCATTACTCTCACCATTCTGCAAAAAAAGAAAACAATAAATTGTGCATTCTTTCTAGTCTGAATTTGTCTCTGTTCAACTTCTAGCCATTGGATCTTATTCTTGTGTCTGATAGATCAAAGAACCTTCTGCTACCCTATTTCTGTTCCTCAGGGAGGTGTTTGCAGACTGTAAGGAAGCCATCCCTTAAGCCTCTCTTGTATAAATTAAACTTATTGAGCTCCCTGAGTTCACCGCATGGAACGTTTTCCACTCCTGTGATTGTTCTCCTGCCCTTTCGTGAACCTCTCCAATTTTTCTACATCTTTCTTTGCAGTGTGTGCGCCTGACCTGGCACAGTACTGCAACAGCGATTGCATCTGTGCCAGCTATGGTGCAGTGGTCCCTGCCCGGATAGCCGCAGATCATCGTAGCATTTGTGGCTATAGCATTGCATTGGGTCCTCGAGGCCATGATCACCCACCATGACTCCCAAGTCACCTTCAGGGTCTCTGCTTCCCATTGTACAATTCCCCATCCTCCATGGCCTTATAAACAGCCACACTTCAATGTGCGTTGTTTGCTCCCAGCTTACACAGTGCTCCAGATCACAGTGTGTTAGTGACCTATCCTGCTCTGTGCCTTGTTCCAGCCCACCGCTGTCCTACCTCCCTGGGTCCCACCAAGCTTATCAAGTGCTCCGTCAGCACGTGCAGGTGCTTCACAATGGCTGTGGGTAAGTCGAGTGGGCAGAATTAAGGTTGTGCTGGCAGTTGGTTTTCAGCCACAGTGGGAGAGTGGGGAGCCCTGCAGAACTGAGAGCAGACACAGCTTGTGGCACGGAGGGTGTGGTGGAAGAGCAGAGAAAGTCCAACTGTACAGGTGGAAGAACTGGCCCCTTGGTTGTGGAAATGACCTTTCCCTGGCACCAGAACTGAGCTGCTGGCTGAGAGCACAAAGGGGCCTCCATGCAGAGTAGAGCCCTCGTCTCAGGCTGTAAGTGGACACGTTCTGTGGGCAGCAGTGGCCTCAAAATGGGATGTAGCCACCCCAACTGTGAGCTCCAGCTTAGGGTGACATAACAACCATCAGTGCTTCTGTTTGGAGAGGCTGAATTGTCTCTCCTAGTTCTCCTCAGATCAGTGGTCCAAAAACAGTGGCGCAACCCATAGGGGGCACAGGACAGGGGCATGTGGTGGGGCCTGGGCCAGCTTCATGGGGTGTGGGGAAGGAGTGCCAGGCTTCTGGTCTGCTGTGCCCCAAGACCAGCACCATCTCAGAGTGGTAGCTTTGGTTGACTGTATTTCTGGAGGTTTGGCATCCTTAGCTCTACCCCGACCCTCAGTCAGTGCTGCTCTGCCTCCAGGCCTGGGCCAGCCTCCCTCATGTGCAGCTTGGAAGGAACAGCATGTGCCCAGTCCAGCTCCAACCCCATCCTCTTTCAAACTCCAGGCTGGTGGTACCCACAGTCCACTCCACCCCCAACTCGCTTCAGTCCCAGCTCCACCTCTAGCCTTGCTCTGTCCTCATTCCTTTCCCATCTCTAGGCCCATTCCCTTCCCCATCTCCAGTTATACCCCCTCCCTGTCCTCAGCCCAAGTGGGCAGTAGGGGGTGGGGGGTGGGGTGACTGGAAGTGTTTGTGCACCACGATCTCAGGGATTGGATGCCCAAAGGGAAATTTTCCACGACCTAGAGTCCTGGCATAATGTGGTGTTGCTGCTGTCCCTGTCTCAGGGATGTATGGTGCCGCCCAACATTGTAGTCCAAAATGCCTTATACGTAAAAAATGGGGCAATAACAAAGTCAGTGGGGGCTTTCTGGGGACCTTCTTGCTTCTCCCTTTTCAGGGTAAGGGCTCTGCTTGGAGTGCACTTGTAAATTTATTTCATTAAGAGAAACCCGACATGCCTTGGGTGGTGGTGGGGGGGGCGTCAGGCTGACTCTGGGGGTTGTCAGGTTGGGACGTAGGGGTAGAAGCGGGGTGCTAATGTTGTGGGTGCCATCGCTTTGATTTGAAAGTTTTTTGGAAGTAGGGTTTGCAGCTTTTCCTAAAGAGAGTGAGCTGCGGGGATCACCCGATCTCTGGATGAGTACAAGCTTTCACATGATCTGTGCCGTGTGTTGGGTCTGTGTTTCCAGAGCAGCACAACAATCGTGGTGGTTCATAGGCTGAAATTTGGTGTGGTCAGTCATAGAATGGACCTGGGCTGGGGCTTGTTCCATTCTTGAAAACTAGAAAGAAGATACAACACTTGCCCTTGGAGCTGGCTGCAGAGCGGCACAGCAGCCTGTTGGTCGGCACTTGCCTCTCCACGGCCACACAAAGGGATTAGTTTTAGTGCTGCTAGTGCATCTCTGTGCTGGGCCTTGGTCTGAGCCTGAGTGGGAGGCATTGGGGATGTGGCTGATACCATGCCTGGTTGGAGCTTGATGGCTGTGACTTCCTCAGTTGTTTTGCTCAAGAAGGGAAGGCTAGTGACAGCTGGTTATGTGAGAGCAAGGCCGAATGAGCAGAGGGTGAACTGTTGCACAGTTGAAAGTGTTTGCTAGATGCGCTGGTCTGAAGGAGATATCGGCTGTTTCCGTCAGTGGTGATTGTAGTTCTTCACTGTGCTCCACCAACCAGGAGGGGCATTGACCCTTTTCATAGGTGGTGGCGTCGATATTTTCCACAGGTTCTCGATATTTGCTGCTGTTGTGTGTAATGGGACCAAGCCTAAACAGGGGTATTGTGGTTGTAAGATGAGCTGGTGAGGGGTGGATGGTTGTTCTTATCAACAAAATTTACTGACAGCTCTTCACAGCAGGAGACGCCTGGATCTGGTGTCTAGGCTACAAAGTGGGTTGATTAGCAACCTGAATATGCCAGATAACTCAACTCGACCGTCTTGGATTCTGCGTTGTTGACTGTGGATGAGAAAGAGACTTGGTTTTCATCCTTTACTTCAGTGGTGAAACCCTCTAAGACTCTCTGTGATCATTCACAATACTTGCCTTGCTACTAGTGTTCTAACTTTTTCTTGAGTACTTCATCTGCTGTAGTTCATCCATGAGCCTCTGTGATTGAGGTGCTGGGTTGAGGGGAGCAGGTAGCTTGGGGTAAAGCATCGGTGGCAGTGGATATCAGATGCCGCAGCACTAACTCATGTGCATCTAGGGCTGCTTCTTGTAGGGTGAGTTGGGAACCTAGAGGTTCATGAGTCCTGGGAGGCACCAGCTTTGTCTGCTCACTGCCCTTGGAGCGAGATCTCTGATCCCTGCATGGATATTCGCGATGTCACCAGCAGGAGAGGGGCATGTTGTTGACATGTGCAATATCTAGTCCTAAGCCAAAGGTAGGATCCAGTGTGTGTCTGGCTGCACATGTGAATCCAGAAACTACCTGTGAGAATGCCGTGCTGTCCATGTGTGCAATGAGGTTGAGTACTGCATTTTTTTCATTGTATTATGGAGTCACCAAGGCCGTGGTTTCTGGGATTCTCCAGTACTGTGCTGGGAAGAAGTGCTGTGGGATCCTTCAGAAAGTAGAGCAGATTTCTGTCTGGAGCTGTGTACTTCTGTAGGACCCTCTGGCCCCTCGTGTCCTTCACCTCACAGAATGCAGAGACGTACGTAAATGTGTTTGTTGTCGGACTGGAATATTGTCTGCGTCTAAGTTTGGAGAGGAACAGGACAGCTTCTCTGTCGCCTTTGTTTTTTCATGGTGCATTCTGCGATCTCTCTTGGTCTGTGACATGTAGAGTGTCCTCTGGGAGGCCTGATGTGTTACAAGGGCGATGGAGGGCACGTTGAACCTTATCTCAGTTATGCAAGGAAGGACAGGACTTCCTCCAAAACAAGATCGTGCATCATCCGGTGAGGAGCCATTGTGGCCTGTAGCCGTGCAGATGAGAGCCTTTAGGAAGCCCTCTAGGTGCACAGAGGCAGCGGACTGGCTGGTACCACTGGTGTCCCTGGTGGTCGTATGGCACATCTGATGGAAAGACCAACTGCAGTGATGGCCATAACTGTACTGGAGAGGAGGCGACTGCCCTGTCTCTAGCTCATCCTTCAGTTTGTCACACTGGTGCTGAATGGCTGCAGGAAAGAGCCATGTGTCCTGAGCACTTCTGCAGTCAACAAAGACCTCTGAGGGTTGTGTACACTGCAGGTATTGTAGCATCACAGCTACCACACACCAGCTCTGCTGCCACGGTGCTGTAGTGCAGGCACTTCCTGCAGCCATGGGGGAGCGGGGAAGGTTGTTTTGTGGTGGTGTGGTAGGAAATCCGTCTCTACGAGGGGTAGTGTTTAGTCCTGTGGAAGCATTACTCCATCAGTCAGGACACCAGGCACTGGGCAGGCTTAGCTGTGGCTCAGCTTTTTAAAATCTTCTGGACTCAAACTCCATGTCTTTCCCATGACAGGCTGTTTTGTGCAAGCCTAACCTGGTAAGAGTTTTGGCCATAGCGGCTATTTTCTTTCACTGATCTGTGCTTGTCCAAATGTTCCCAGTAATTCAGCCCAGTGTGGTTCCATAAACTGGTTCTGAAGCTTCCGAGCCCAGCTGTCAGCTTACATATCCCTTTCCCTGTCTGGCCTCACATCCTCACTTCTGCACTCCATTAGCCTAATGTGAAATTATGCGTAGCTATCGCTTAAAACAGGCTCCCAGAACCCTGACTGATTCAGATCTGACTTATTACTAACAGAAAAAAAAAATCTCATATCTTCTTCTGCGCAAGAGCTGAGCGACTGCACTTAGGAGAGGGAGTTGGGGCAGGGTGATTGGAAATGAAAGATTCTCTATCTTGGTTATTGGAAATTTTCAGTTCCAAGGCTTAAAATGGAAAGCTTTAGTTGAATATTGATACGTGCAGACTCTGCAGTCTGTCTTTTCTGTGCCTGTGTGTAGGAGATGGTCCCTGTGAATTCTGATGTCAAGGACTCCTGTTCTCAGATAGTCCCTTGGGAAGAGGCCAGCTGAGTGCAGCGCTGTGGCTGGCTTGGGAGGGTAAATGCAAACCTAAGAGGACAGAACAGTCTGAAGACAGACCGTGCTAGCTGGGGCTGTGGCTGCTTCTGCCTTTTGCCTTTCTGAGGTCAGCTCTTCCCTTTGATTCTTATTACTAGAACTGTGGTCCGTCCCGTTATTGCCTCCTGTCCAGCCTCTCGAGTGACCCTAAAACACAGCTGTGGGGATCCTGTTTCTGGCCTATTGTTCTCACCATGTCACCTTCTTTTGGGTAATTCTCCACCACATTCAAGCTTGTCCTCCCCTTCAGGAATCTGTGTTGTATCATGTCTCTGTGCTTGTTGTCCCTTGTCTGCCCCTGGATCAACTGGGAATCCCTTTCACTCTGATGTGGAGAGCAGCCTTGACACTCCCATTTTGCCCACTTCTCCCGCAACATTCTCTGCACTTCCTGTTACAATGGCCCTATGCAGAAGCACCCTTTAGGGAGGATGGTGGTGGTGGGGGGGTGTCCCCAGGAAGCTGCTTGCTTTTGCTGTTCTTCCCCTTCCTCTCCCTGTTAGGGAGCAAGAGGAAAGCACTCAGCTTGCATCGCTTTCTCCCGCCCCCTACCATGACGAGCCAGGAGTGAGAAGAATGCACGCAAGGTGTGGACTTTCCCCTCGCTCCTTTATAGTGAGGGGAAGGGGAAGGCGAGTAAGCAGCATCCTGATACAAGGGGCCTTAGCACCCCCTGGCACCCCTGCCCCTTGCACATAATGCTCATCCTTAATGTTTCTGAAATTGCAGAAGTGCTAGCTATGGGATGTAATCTCTTGCATAAAGCAGCCTCTATACACAAGACTGAAGGGTAGCTCATGAAAGGCCACTTGTTTTTCAGAAAATCCCCAGATCTGGACTCTCCCAATTTCAGAAAGTCGAACCTGAGGAGCAGGCAAATGGACTGAAACCAAGTAAAGAGCAGAATGACTGGACACACGTAAACACAGTATATCGTCTAGCGAAGCCCGTCTTTGCCCACCACAGCTGATGCTCCAAAATGTGTTAGTCTATAAGGTGCCACAGGACTTCCTGTTGTTTGTGTCATCAACATGGCTTTTGCGCAGGGAAATCAGGCCTCACCAGTTGACTAGAATTCTTTGAGGGGCCAGCAAGCCTGTGGGCAAGGGGCAGCCAGTGGCTATGGGGGACTTGGATGTTCACAAAGCCTTTGATGAGGTCCCTCCCCAAAGGCATTTAAGCGACATGAGCTGCCCTGGGCTAAGAGGGAAGCTCGTCCCCTGGATCAGGAACAAGAGCCAAAGGAGAGGACTAGATGGTTAGATTTCATAAGGGACATGGCATCCTCCAAAGCTCTGTACTGGCCCCTGTGCTGTGCGACGTATTCTCACAGATGGTACTACTTTACTCTAGACACGTAAGTCCAAAGCAGGATGCAGATAGCTGCAAAGGGATCTCACAAACCTGGTGATTGGGCAACAAAATGACAAATGAAATTTGATGTTGATGAATAAATAACAAATCACATATATTGGAAAAATGATTCTAACTATCCATGCAAAATGACAGGTTTTACCAGTTACCACTCAAGAAATGGATTTTGGAGTCATCCTGGCCAGTTCAGAGCACATCTGTTCAATATGCAGCAGCTGTCAAAAGGGCTACCAGAGTTTTAAGAGCCATTAGCAAAAGGGATTGTGTTGTGAAGCGGAGCAGTCTCCCTCCCCGTGTGAACATAAGGAGCCATGACGCTGCCGGTGGGTGAAGCCAAACCTCCCCGCTTCTCTTGCCAAAAGTAATAGGGCAGACAGGAAGTACAACAGGAGTGGTCTGCAGCTCAGTTGAGCAGGAGCTGGGGAAGAAGTCAAATGTCTCCTTTTCTGCAGGCCCCAAAAGCTGAACCTATTCTGGGCAGTGCCAGGTGCCCTGGGGAGAGCGACCTTAGAGAGGAGTTGTGGGATTTCTTGCTGCTGTTTACCCAGAGGAGCCAGAGGACTGCAGAACGTCCTGCCCAGACTGTTGCAGGAAGTAGCCCGGGGGAACCAGACCGTAGTTGTTGCTGGACCCCAGGTCAATGTGTTTTGGTCCCTGCTGACCCAGTGGCGGGTGGCTCTGCCACACTTAGGGGCCCTGTGCTGGGATCAGGAGTGCACCAACATGAGAAGGGGCTGCAGGGAGCGAGGCGGACAGGGCGCTGCTGACAGGGGGAGTTTAAGAGGGAGGAGAGCAAGTGAACCCGCCGCTGGAGAAGCGACCAGGTGAGAGTGCTGGTCGCTGGGGGAGGGAGCGTGTGCTTCAGCTGCTGCCGCTTGGATTCCAGGTGGGGGAGTTTCAGTTTCAGTTTCGGTGGCAGCTGGGACTGCCTGCCTGAGCTTTGATCCCTTGATCAGCCTTCCCCTGTGTGACTCATCGGGGGAGGGCCTGAGAGAGGCCAGCAGGCTTAAAAGCCAGAGGCAGGAGCGACCGGGGGAGCGAGACAGAGGGAGGTGACAGAGAGGACTACAATGGTTAGGAAGACCCGCAACACCTGTGCCAGCACTACTGCTGCCTCCTCCACTTGTGCCTGTAGCCAGACAGGCTGCCTGACCATGGATGCCTCTACCCAGATCCTGGTGTGGTTCGGCAAGGACTGTGGTTTGCCGTTCCCACTTACCGATACCCAGGCTGGGGGGAATATTCAGTGTGGAAGGTGCCTGCTGGTGGAATCTCTCAGGCAGCAGGTGGGGGAGCTTGTGATGGAGTGGGGGATACCTGTGTGTGGGGGGGGGGCTCACAGAGGGTGTGGGGCGCCTGCTGAGGGTAGCCCTGATGACCAGGTAACACCTCTGGGCTGCAGACAGAGGAGGAGGTGGAGCCTGAGGGGTTTGAACTGGAACTGGGAGTTGGAAGCAGTTAGTCTGGGCTGAGGGAGAGAGAGACAAAGGAGGGGGCCAGACCCCAGCTCTGGGGGCCCCTCGGGGCCTCCTCTCCCCAACATGGATGGGACTGGCTGTCTCTGCCAGCTGCACTGACTCCTCTGTACGATGCTGTGTCCTGTCAGCTAATAAACCCGCTGTTTTCCTGCTGAGTGAGAGACTCTCCTGCCTGCGGACAGGGTGCAGAGCTTGGGGAACCCCAGAACCCCATCACACTGGTGTCAGGAGTGGGATGTTCTGCACCCCGAGGATGGAGCATCCAGTAGTAAGTGACGGGTGCCACGGAAGAAGAGGGGCCTGTGAGACCCAGGTGTGCTGACGGGCAGTGAGGTGCAGTTTCCCAAGACGGAGGGGCCTGCGGCCAAACCCAAGCAACTGCGGTCGTGGTTCTCGAGAGGGGGTGCCACACCCGAGCAGGGGTTACTCCTGGGAATCTGTTGGAGTCGGTCCCAGAAGGTGGAGGGGCCAGGGGCCCAACCCCCAGAAACAAGTGACCCACAAGGAGGCTGACGCTGAATGAGTTCTTCCCAAGACAGTGTGGTCGTGGTCCTTGAGAGCGGGTGTCACACTGAAGAAGGGGTTCCTCTGAGAGTCTGTTGGAGTCGGTCCCAGAGGGCAGAGGGGCCTATGGCCTAACCCCAGGGAGCTTGTGACCCTCAAGGAACCTGGCACACTGAAGGGATTCTTCCAGGAATCGTGGGGTGCAGAGGGCATCAGCCTGAGAGCCTGCAACCACGCTGAGCAACTCCGCTGTGAAGTGGCAGCACCTGGAAACCGAATCGAGATTAAAGAAGCTGGACAAGGCAGCGTGGATGTGCAGTGGCAGAGCTGAGGGTTAAGGAAAATCCTGCAGAGGTGAGCCCGGATCGGGGCAGGGAACCCTGGACTGCCTGGAGCTCTGAACCGAGTGGCCTGCCACAGCTCAAGGAGGGAAGGAGCGATTCCAACCCATCATCTACTAGTGGCCAAGACAGACCTGCGAAGAGTTTTCCAGGCCTGGGCCGAGGAAGGTGCCTGTGTGTCTGTGCAGGAAAGCAGCTGATCCACTGGGAATGGCAAGTTGTCTGTGAGAGAAGCTGCTCCACCTTCTGTGTGTGTGTGGAGACCAGCCGGGAAGCTGGGACAAAGGAAAGAGTGTCTCCCATTGTCTGTCTGTGTTGAACAGCAGCAGCAGCCTGGGGAGAGAGCAGAGCCTGCATTTGGAAAAGGTGCCAATGAGGAAACTAGCCCATTGTCTGAGGAAGATTCACCAGCCTGGGGTGGCTGGAGAAGGATCCACCAGAAAAGAGCATTCCAGGTGTGTCTCTGAATCCAGCCATGGGGGCTGGAGTAGAGGGAATGGCTCTGGGATGGGCAGTGGTATCCCTGCTAAGGACACTGGTCCTTGGTGCAAGAAAAGTGCTTCTGCTTCTGGGGAAGTGAATCCTTTGCCTGAGCCTGTGGGAGCTCGAGATGGAGCCAAGATCCCAGAGCTGGATCTGAGGGCAGCTGAAGCCCAGATGGGAAGTGGGCCTACCTCTGTGTCTCTCAGGGGGGATGATGCTTTAACTTGGTCTGATCCAGTTAGTATCATCAGGGAATCCCAGAGACCAGACGATTCTGGTACTTGTTCTTTGCCTGATGCTAAGGTGTTACTGGGTGGGGGTGAGAGGACTCTGTCCTACCAGATTCATCCTCTTGCCAGGACACAAGAACAGATGGGCAATGGAGTTATGCTGACTAATGAAGATAAAGGAGCTGGTAGCAGAAGGGAGGAAAGGGACCCTGACCTTCTGTCTGGTGGTACTGGCTGTTTGCCTGGAGGGGGATTATGTGGGAATCTGCCTGATGGGCCAGAAGTGATCCTGGGCGTAGGTGAAACCCAGGAGCTGGTTGTGGCTCAAGGGAGCAGTGCCCCTGTGGAGCCAGACAGGGGTGAGTAATTGTTTGGGGGAGCTCTTGAGGAAAAAAATT
Source organism: Carettochelys insculpta (assembly GCF_033958435.1). Taxonomy (NCBI): domain Eukaryota; kingdom Metazoa; phylum Chordata; order Testudines; family Carettochelyidae; genus Carettochelys; species Carettochelys insculpta. The sequence goes on along the minus strand of NC_134137.1, from coordinate 381,809,631 downwards.
TCCCTGAAACTTTTCCTGACCCGTCTGTGGGGACTGCAGAAAGTGGGAGTGAGGTGAAGGAGAGTGAACAGGAAAAGTGCTTGTCTGTCTGTAAGAGCCAGAGCAGCCCTTTGCTTGGGGAGAAGTTTGTTTCAGCTCCTGATGGCCAGGACCTGCCTGGGTGTGAAACCACTGGCTGTGCTCTGCAAGGGTCCAAAGCAGGCAGTGTAAAAGTTTCTCAGGAATTGGAAGTTAATGCAAGTAAAGTAAAAACTATCGGAGTGTGAGCAGCCCTGTGAGAACCAAGTGAAACAGCTGCACAGTCAGTCTCTGTAGGATGCAGGAGAGGGCCAGCAATTCCCCATCTTCAGATGGTGAAAACACTTATATTCTCATACTGAATTCGACTTCTGATTCCATGGGGAGGCAGAAGTTGGAGGTAAAAGGACAAAGGAGCTTTGGGCCTGGTGGGCCAGTAAGGGATAAACAGGGATTCCTCCATGTGGATTCTGCTTCTGGGACTCACAAAACAACTCTCAGAAAGCAGTTTGGTTTGCAAATTTCCAGGCTGGCTGGGAGGGGGCCGTCTCCCTGAGATCATCAATGGCCCAGCTCTTGTTAGAAGGGAAGGCACAGTCAGAGAGATCAGATTTCCACCCCAGGGGGCAAGGGAGAAGATTAGAACTTGATGGTGCTAAGAAAGGCCTCAGCCATTTATCCCCAAAATACCAGATTCTCGAGGATGTTGCACAAAGGTTGTGGTCTACCAAAGAGCAACGTAAATGTACAGGTGCAATGGGTTTGTTCTGTTACTCACGCTGACTGCTGTAACCAAGGGGTGCTGCTACCAAATGCTGTACAATTGTACCATGTACTGAATGTTTGGAAAAAGCCATATAACATAATAACATTGATGTAGAAGCATGAATTGTGTATTGAAGGAGTCTGTAACTCTGAAATGTCACCATTGTTCCCTGTAACTAGTCTTGCAACCTCTCACATGAGGAGAAACATTCCAAACCTATTGTGTGGCATGGAAGGGGAAACTGAGGCACACAGCCATTGTGGTGATCTGGCTAAATGCCAAGGGTGGAAGCATTTGTACCTTCTTTTACTGGACTGTAACTGAATTCCAAACATGTGCTGGAGCAGCTGTGTGGGCTGGTGGTCAGACAGGGCAGGGCCCAGACCAGAGAAGAACTATTTGATCTGTTGGTGCTGCAGCATCTGTATGGGCTCTGCCTGCCCGACTTGAGAACGTGGCTGATGGACCAGAGACAGAAGCAGGGAGACCGACCAACCTGAGGGAACTAAAGGGACTTCTCCGGCTGCATCACATGAAAAGGGCCAATACCAAGCTCCTGAGTTGGAGCCTCCCCCAGCAGGTTTATGACATGGAGGTGATAACATCAAGGGGAGCGCTGAGGGTGCAGCCGATGCCCGATCACGAGGGGAGGGCCCCGAACTTCCCCAGGTCGCTGGCTGAGTGACCCCACTCAGTTCGGTTTGGAAGGGGGGAGAGATGTGATGGAGTGGGGGATACCTGTGTGGGGGGGGGGGCTCACAGAGGGTGGGGGGCTCCTGCTGAGAGTAACCCTGATGACCAGGTAACACCTTTTTACTGCAGACAAAGGAGGAGGTGGAGCCTGAGGGGTTTGAACTGGAACTGGGAGTTGGAAGCAGTTAGTCTGGGCTGAGGGAGAGAGAGACAAAGGAGGGGGCCAGGCCCCAGCTCTGGGGGCCCCTCGGGGCCTCCTCTCCCCAACATGGATGGGACTGGTTGTCTCTGCCTGCTGTACTGACTCCTCTGTACGATGCTGTGTCCTGTCAGCTAATAAACCCGCTGTTTTATTATTATATTAAGTGTCATAATGTAGTAAGAAAAGCCAAAAAAGATTTTGAGGAACAGCTAGCCAAAAATTCAAAATATGATAGTAATGGTTTTTTAAATACATTAGAAGCAGGAAGCCCGCTAAAAAAGCAGTGGGGCCCTTGGACGATAAAGATATAAAAGGAGCGATCAAGGAAGACAGTGCCATTGCGGAGCGATTAAATGATTTCTTTGCTTCAGTCTTCACGGCTGAGGATGTTACAGAGGTTCCTAAATCTGAGCCAGCCTTTTTAGGTGACAAATCTGAGGAACTCACTCAGATTGAAGTGACATTAGAGGAGGTTTTGGAGTTAATTGATAAGCTGAATAGTAACAAGTCTCCAGGACCAGGTGGCATTCACCCAGTTAGTAAGGCAAATAGGATGTTAGGAATTATTAAAAAAGGGATCGATAATAAGACAAAAGATATCATACTTCCCCTATATAAAACTATGGTACGCCCACATCTCGAGTACTGCGTGCAGATGTGGTCTCCTCACCTCAAAAAAGATATATTGGCATTAGAAAAGGTTCAGAAAAGGGCGACTAAGATGATTAGGGGCTTGGAAAGGGTCCCATATGGGGAGAGGCTAGAGAGACTGGGACTTTTCAGTTTGGAAAAGAGGCGATTGAGGGGCGATATGATAGAGGTATATAAAATCATGAATGGTGTGGAGAAAGTGAATATAGAAAAATTATTTACCTTTTCCCATAATACAAGAACTAGGGGACACCAAATGAAATTGTTGGGTAGTAGGTTCAAAACTAATAAAAGGAAATTTTTCTTCACACAGCGCACAGTCAACCTGTGGAACTCCTTGCCTGAGGAGGCTGTGAAGGCCAGGACTCTATTAGGGTTTAAAAAAGAGCTTGATAAATTTTTGCAGGTTAGGTCCATAAATGGCTATTAGCCAGGGATAAAGTATGGTGCCCTAGCCATCAGAACAAGGGCAGGAGATGGATGGCAGGAGATAAATCACTTGATGATTGTCTTCTGTTCTCCTTCTCTGGGGCACCTGGCATTGGCCACCGTCGGCAGATGGGATGCTGGGCTGGATGGACCTTTGGTCTGACCCAGTATGGCCATTCTTATGTTCTTATGTTCTTTTCTGCTGAGTAAGAGATTCTCCTGCCTGCGGATGGGGTGCAGAGCTTGGGGGACCCCAGAACCCCATCACAGAGCTACAGAAGGAGGTGGCCAGGTTGAGGAGTATCCGAGTCCATGAGCAGTTCCTGGATAGTATTCAGGTGGAGACTGCGGAGGTAACTGTCCCAGTGCACAGGACGGCTGATAAACCACTGGAGGAGGTGGACCAGGGTGGACACTGGCAGCTGGTTACTTCTCGCAGCAGGCAGTGTCCCACCCCTGCTCAGAACCCTCCCACCGTGGTACTGGAAAACCGTTATGCTGTACTCGGTACAGGAGACCAAGAATTACCCTGTACAGAAGAGGAGAAGCCTCGTACCCCCAAGGCTCGGAAGTCTACTGCCACCCCTGCAAGAAGGAAACGCAGAGTAGTAGTGGTTGGAGACTGTCTTCTGAGGGGGACGGAGGCGCCCATCTGTCGCCCTGACATTTCCTCTCGGGAGGTATGCTGCCTGCCGGGGCCGAGACGTTACGCGGGCATTGTCGAGGATTATCCGGCCCTCTGACTACTATCCCATGCTTCTCATCCATGTGGGCACTAATGATACTGCGAGGTGTGACGTTGAGCAGGTCAAGAGTGACTTCAGGGCTCTGGGGGCACGGGTCAGGGAGTTTGGGGTGCAGGTGGTATTCTCTTCAATCCTGCCTGTCAGAGGTAGGGGCCCAGGCAGAGACAGGTGTATCCTGGAGGTGAATGCTTGGTTGAGTAGATGGTGTCACCAGGAAGGCTTTGGTTTCTTTGACCACGGGATCCTTTTCCGGGAAGGACTGCTAGGCAGAGATGGCGTTCACCTTTCGAGGAGGGGGAAGACCATATCCGGACACAGGCTGGCTAATGTATTGAGGAGGGCTTTAAACTAGGCTCAACGGGGGCAGGGGAGCAAAGCCTGCAGATAAGTGGAGAGCATGGATACCTGGGAGATGAACTTGAAATGGGAGGGAGTATGGGCTACACTGGGAGAGTAAAAAGAGGGCCAGGGCAAAACTGGGAGGCAAGACCAAATCATTGTCTGAGATGCCAATATACAAATGTAAGAAGAATGGGAAATAAACAAGACGAATTGTAAGTAGCAATAAATGAATACAACTATGATATCGTTGGCATCACAGAAACGTGGTGGGATAATACTTATGATTGGAATGTTGGTATTGAAGGGTACAGCCTGCTTAGGAAGGACAGACAGGGAAAGAAGGGAGGAGGTGTTGCCTTGTGTATTAAAAATGTACACACTTGGACAGAGGTGGAGATGGACGGGTTGAAAGTCTCTGGGTTAGACTCAGAGGAGCAAAAAACAAGGATAAGGTCCTACTAGGAGTCTACTACAGGCCCCCTAGCCAGGTGGATGAGGCTTTCTTTAAACAGCTAACAAAATCATCCAGGGCCCAGAATTTAGTGGTGATGGGGGACTTCAACTATCCAGGTATATGTTGGGAAACTAATACAGCAGGGGACAGACTGTCCAATAAATTCTTGGATTACATTGCAGACAACTTTTTATTCCAAAAGGTTGAAAAAGCTACCAGGGGGGAAGCTGTTCTAGATTTAACAAATAGGGAGGAAGTTATTGAGCATTTGAAAGTGGAAGGATGCTTGGGTGGAAGTGATCATGAAATCATAGAGTTCACAATTCTAAGGAAGGGTAGAACGGAAAACAGTACAATAGAGGTAATGGATTTCAGGGAGGCAGATTTTGGTAAACTCAGACAGCTGGTAGATAAGGTCCCATGGGAAGCTAAACTGAGGGGAAAAACAGCTGAGGAGAGTTGGCAGTTTTTCAAAGGGACGTTATTAAGGGCCCAAAAGCAAGCTATCCCACTGCGTAGGAAAGATAGAAAACATGGCAAAAGACTGCCTTGGCTTAACCAGGAGATCTTGCATGATCTCAAAATAAAAAAGGAATCGTATAAGAAATGGAAACTAGGGCAAATTACAAAGGAGGAATATAGGCAAACAACACGAGCAGGCAGGAGCAAGATTAGAAAGGCTAAGGCACAAAATGAGCTCAAACTAGCTACAAGCATAAAGGGAAACAAGAAGGCTTTTTACAAATACATTGGTAAGAAGAGGAAGACCAAGGAGAGGGTAGGGCCATTGGTCAGTGACGAGGGAGAAACAGTAACAGGGAATTTGGAAATGGCAGAGATGTTTAATGATTTCTTTGTTTCGGTCTTCACTGAGAAATGTGAAGGAATGCCTGACGTAGAGAATGCTAGTGAAAAAGGGTAGGTTTAGAAGTTGAAATAAGAAAAGAACAAATTAAACTTTACTTAGAAAAATTAGATGTGTGTAAATCATCAGGGCCTGATGAAATGCATCCTAGAATCCTCAAGGAGCTGATAGAAGAGGTATCTGAGCCTTTAGCAATCATTTTTGGAAAATCGTGGGAGATGGGAGAGATTCCAGAAGACTGGAAAAGAGCAAATATAGTACCCATTTATAAAAAGGGGAACAGGAATAACCCAGGAAACTACAGGCCAGTCAGCTTAACTTCTGTGCCAGGAAAGATAATGGAGCAGGTCATTAAAGAAATCATCTGCAAGCATTTGGAAGGTGGTAAGGTGCTAGGGAACAGCCAGCATGGCTTTGTTAAAAACAGATCATGTCAAACCAATCTAATAGCTTTCTTTGATAGAATAACGAGCCTTGTGGGTAAGGGAGAAGCGGTGGATGTGGTATACCTAGACTTCAGTAAAGTATTTGACATGGTCTCACATAATATACTTATCAATAAACTACGAAAATACAACTTAGATGGGGCTACTGTAAGGTGGGTATACAACTGGCTGGATAACCATACCCAGAGAGTAGTTATTCATGGTTTTCAATCCTGCTGGAAAAGTATAACTAGTGGGGTTCTGCAGGGATCTGTTTTAGGACCGGTTCTGTTCAGTATCTTCATTAACGATTTAGATATTGACATAGAAAATACACTTAAGTTTGCAGATGATACCGAGCTGCGAGGGATTGCAACTTCTTTGGAGGATAGGGTCATAATTCAAAAGGATCTGGATAAACTGGAGAAATGGGCTGAGGTAAACAGGATGAAGTTTAATAAGGACAAATGCAAAGTGCTCCACTTAGGAAGGAGCAATCAGTGTCACACATACAGAATGGGAAAGGACTGCCTAGGAATGAGTACAGCAGAAAGGGATCTAGGGGTTATCGTGGACCACAAGCTAAATATGAGTCAACAGTGTGATGCTGTTGCAAAAAAAGCAAACGTGATTCTAGGATGCATGAACAGGTGTGTTGTGAACAAGACAGGAGAAGTCATTCTCCCGCTCTACTCTGTGCTGGTTAGGCCTCACCTGGAGTATTGTGTCTAGTTCTGGGCTCCACAGTTCAGGAAGGATGTGGAGAAATTGGAGAGGGTCCAGAGGAGAGCAATGAGAATGATCAAAGGTCTAGAGAACATGACCTATAAAGAAAGGCTGAAAGAATTGGGTTGTTTAGTTTGGAAAAGAGAAGATTGAGGGGGGACATGATAGCAGTTTTCAGGTATCTAAAAGGGTGTCATAAGCAGAGGGAGGGAACTTGTTCTTCCTTGCCTCTGAGGATAGAACAAGAGGCAATGTACTTAAATTGTAGTAGGGGAGGTTCAGGTTGGATATTAGGAAAAAGTTCCTAACTGTCAGGGTGATTAAACACTGGAACGAATTGCCAAGGGAGGTGGTAGAATCTCCATCACTGGAGCTATTTAAGAAGAGGTTAGATAGATGGCTTTCAGGGATGGTCTAGAAAGTGCTTGGTCCTGCCATGAGGGCAGGGGGCTGGACTCGATGGCCTCTCGGTCCCTTCCAGTCCTACTCTTCTATGATTCTTTGATTCTAAGTCTGTAGAGCTCAGCACAGCACTCGGTGGGATGTCGCTAACCAGGAGTACGGTCAGACTTGACTCTATTATGGAAAGTCATGGGAGACAGGAGAGATTCCAGAAGTCTGGAAGAGGGCAAATATAGTGCCCATCTACAAAAAGGGGAATAAGGACAACCCAGGAAATTGGTGTAGATAGTGTAGATAGTGGTCGGTCCTGCCGTCGGGGCAGGGGACTGGACTCGATGGCCTCTCGAGGCCCCTTCCGGTCCTAGTGTTCTATGATTCTATGATTATAGTCTTGGGCTGCAGGGTTACCTATAGCGTTCTTCTCTGAAATTACTGGGGTACAGCTGCTGCTGTGGCCTGGGCTCCTTCAGAAGGGTGATGGCTCTTTGGAAGCGGTGGAGTCACAGTTCCCTGACACATTCAGCACTTTGCAATGGATGGGTCCCACCCGGAGTCGTTCGTGCAGCCCATGCACGTATGGAAACGTGCACGGAAAGGCTGAGGGCTGAGAACAGTGGAGCAGCTGATTACAGAGCATTGATTCACAAAGCCGACCAGCTGGTGCTTGGAAAGTGGTCCAATTAAAAACCATTTTCTCAAAGCTCTGAAAACCGCTCTCCTCCCCTCAGGTTTGGCACACCAGCCCGAATCCCAAGCAGGGCAGCTCCCCACCACTGGTAGGCGTCACCTGCATCCAACAGGAAACAGGAGTGAGCCCTGCAGCTGTGCTCTTGTGCTTTGAAAATCCCTTTCATTTGCCTTCCACTTTGCTGGCTCTCATCTCCTCTGCAGCACAGGCCTCCCATCCGGCTGCCTTGCCTATGTTCTGGCCTCTTTTCTGACCCTAAGCTCTCCTCCTCCATCTCGTTAGATGAGCTGCCTCTACACCACAGCCTTCCTGTGTGTGGCTATGAGCCCCCAGCTCAGCCTCTGTCTCCTCTTGCCTTGTGCTGCTAAATTCCTCGCACTGGACTTCAACTCCCCTTAGATTGAGTCCACCTCTACTGAGAGCTTCAAACCCACCTTTGTACATGTAGGAAGCATGTCCCCATCCCAAACTGTTTCAGACCTGTTAAGTCTCCTAGTTTTGGGCTCACTGTTCAGAGGCGCCTAAATCTTCCTTTGGTCCTCGGCAAACTCCTGCGGTGGAGGGGGTAAATTCTGTAGAGGACCAGGGTGAGGAGCAAGTGGGGATGGGGTGTGGGTCACTGGAGTTCAGCAGCAGGTGGACCCAGCTGGTGTGCGTGAGACTGGGGGTGAGTAGAGAGGAAATGGACTTGGTCACCCTGCAGCAAATGATGTGGCATAATGAGAGATGTGGGAGGGAGAGGGGCAACCACCAGGTGCAGTGCAGAGGGAATTTTAAGGGTAGGGAGAATTAGTGGGGCTGGGGTTTCGCCCGGACACCTGGGTTCGCACTCTAATCCTTGTACGGAAGGGTCACTAGATCTTTAATTCCCAGCCAGCCATGAGCTGCATGACATCTTGGCTTTCCGTATCTCTGGGCTATGCCGATTTTGTGTGTGTAGGTTAACGTACACAGTTCTGTAGTGTTTTGGACAAGCTGCAGTTCCCAGAGAAGAGATGGTCAGATGCAACAAGAGGCTGAGCTGCTCTTAGAGCATTAGCTGCTTTCCCTGGGGCTTGTAAGCCTCCTCTTCAAGTCAGGGTAGCTACCAGAGAACTTGCAATAGAGGGAGAGCGCATATGATGTGCTGCCAGCTCCACTAACATGTTGACTTTGTTTGTATGAACAGGGACACATGTATTAACCAAATATGCAAATTAGCCATGCATCATTTGCTTAAAACTCCAGATTTCTGGACGTTTAGCCCTAACAAGCATGTTCTATACACAACGATGGGACTATATATCAACATTAACAACTATTCTCTGCTTGACTTAAGGCTGTTCAGTGGATTAACAGCCCTCATGCAAAACCCATATAGCAGGAACCTTTAACTGAAAAGCTGGTGCTTGACAGCAGTTAGGCAATGGTCTCAGCATGCTAGCAGCATATTGTGAGTATATACGGGGGTTTTCTCTTCCCGTAGACGTAGAGTGTAAGCTGCTCAGGGCATGGGCTGTCCGTTTTGTGTTTGTGCAGCACCAAGCACAGCAGTGTTCTAGGTGCAACAGTAATGCAGCTGATGAGCTCTACAGTGTCTGGAAGTTGCCAGTTACAATTCAGACATGCAAAGAACACCACTGCTGGTTACAGTTTGATTGTACAAACTATGTTGGCTTTTGCATTCAAAGGTGGGATGTCACCTTAGTTCTGCGTGCTCGTGAAGCCTTTAGAATTCTGCTCTGTCAAAGCAAATAGGCTGGGAAGCTGGGCCAGTTAAGAGCTTCCACACATGGAAATTTGTATTTACAGCTTTAAAGTAATGAAGTGGATGAGAGGCTGGATATGAGCAGACAGTGGGCCCTTGCAGCCAAGAAGGCCAATGGCATACTGGGGTGCATTAAGAGGAGCATTTCAAGCAGATCTAGAGAGGTGGTTGTTCCTCTCTATTCGGCACTGGTGAGGCCACATCTGGAGTAGTGTGTCCAGCTTTGCCCTGCCCCCCAGTAGAAAAAGGATGTGGATGTGCTGGAGCAGGTTCAGTGAAGGACAATGAAAATGATTAAGGGGCTGGAGCACATGACCTATGAGGAGAGGCTGAGGGATTTGGGCTTATTTAGTTTGCAGAAGAGAAGACCTAGGGGTGATTTAATAGCAGCTGTCAACTTCCTGAAAGGGATGGAGAGAAACTGTTCTGAGTGGTGACAGACGGCAGAACAAGGAGCAATGGTCTGAAGTTACGAAAGGAGAGGTGTAGGCTGGATATTGGAAAAACCATTTCACCAGGCGGGTGGTGAAGCACTGGCATGTGTTGCCTAGAGAGGTGGTGGATTCTCCATCCCTCGAGGTTTTTAAGTCCCGTCTTGACAAGGTCCTGGCTGGGATGACTTAGTGGGGGTTGATTCTGCTTTGGGTAGAGGGCTGGACTAGATGACCTCCTGAGGTCCCTTCCAGCCCTAGGATTCTGTGATTCTATGAACTACTAATGATATTTAATCTGTAAACCAGTGATGGGCAGCCTAGGCTAGTGAGTGGGCCACATGAGGAGGCTCTGAAGGCTGGGACTAGAACAAGGTTTAAAAAAGAGCTAAATTCAAGGAGCATAGGTCCATTAATGACTATTAGCCAGGACAGGTCAGGAATGGTGTCCCTGGCCTCTGGTTGTCAGAAGCTGGAGATAGGTGGCAGGAGAAAGCTCTCTTGATCATTACCTGTTCCAGTTCACTCCCTCTGGGGTACCTGGCATTGGCCACTGTTGGCAGATAGGATGCTGGGCTGGATGGACCTTCGGTCTGACCCAGTATTGACATTTGTATGTTCTTATTCCCACGGTTAAGGACGAAGGCAGCAGAGGGCAATATCGTGTGGTAGAAAATGAATGGTGTGGAAGGGTCGGGGAAAGCTAATAATGGAAGCCTGATACGCCCACTACCATGGAGTCACAACTAAGGCCTCTATAAAAATACAGCACTGTCCACATCCAGTCATAGAGGGTTTCACTCAGAATTCATCTAGTTTGTTGTTTTCAGTTGTCCAGGTGATATTGTAATAGCTTTTGCCAGCTTAATCTTATTGTGTAGGCAGAGATACTGGAGACTTTTTTCAGTGCAGTAACAACTGAACTGTGGCTGAGAACTGCACAGGAAGGTGTTGCTGGCCTGCCTGTCTGGCTCCAAGTGCCAGCAAGGTGTGTCTGCTTCTAAGGCCCATTACATAACAATTCACATCTCATAGAGCTGGAAGGGACCTCAGGAAGTCATCGAGTCCAGTCTCCTGCTCTCTTGGCAGGACCAAGCACCACACCTTTAAAAAAAATCTGTTTTGCCCCAGATTCCTAAATGACCCCCTCACAGATTAAACTCACAATCCTGGGTTTAGCAGGTTAATGCTCAAGCCACTGACCTATTCCTCCCCCCAGGAGTAATGGAGTATCTGTGTCCTAGTTCTTTTTCCTAATTCAAACTGACCACGTGATTGTGGAAACAAGTCCGGGTGCATGTGTTTCTGAGCTGGGTGTTCATGTAGTTGGGCTTTTCCCCCCATACTTTGATTCTCCTCCTGCCCATTTCTTTTAGTGCTTATCAAATCCTTTTCTGTTTCTTGTATGGATGTCTCCATCCTCTGTCTCAGCAACGTAAGATCTTGGAGCAGAGGTGGAGAAATTGGGAAATTTCCCCACCTGTGATACTCATAGGAAAGGCACACATCCTACTTAGCTTAATTTACTTCATCTACTGGTCCTAGTAGTGACAGGTAACCCCATTTTTCCTCCTCCTTTTCCCCCTACCCCTCTCCCTGCTGTATAAACCCTGGATTCTAACCATCTACTCCAATAATCCCAGCCAAAAGAGCTTTGGTTCTCCCTTACTCTTGGGGTGTATGGGTTGTCCAGGGAGGGGTAGCACCTCTGGTGTGGGGACTTGTTGTGTCTCTTCGGGGCAGTTTATGCACCTGTGGTCCCCACCTGGCACCCAGCTCTCACCTGTGGCTCCAAGAAGCTGTAGCATGCAGTGGCCACACCCTGATAAACTGCTTCGACAGGCGGGCTAAACCAGGTGAGGGTAGCTGGCAGGTCTGAAACCTGCAATGAGATAGGGAATTGCCTATCCCAGCATGCAAAACTGGCCCCAGCACACTGGGCAGATGAGATCAACAGCAAGATCCAACGACCAGGAAGGTGGTTCTGCAACGCTCTGTGGAGAGCAAAGGGCATGACAAGGCACCAAAGACGGCCTGGCCATCCACTGCAGCCTAGGAAGTCCCAGCCGTGACAACTTTCCGTACTACCGGAACCAGGCTTCTGAGGTTGAGAGGGTGGAACTGCCCTTGTGCAAGGGCTTTTCCACTCTGAACATTCTCCCGCACAGGTTCTTTGCACATTCTCATCACTTCTGTCTACCTCAGAGTCCTGCGGCGATGGCGGAGGGGCGAAGCAACAGGTGGGGGTGACCACTGGGAGTCGTAGCTCCAAACCTGCACGTAGGTGGCCTGTGGACTTTGGTCTCTCGACTCTGACCCCGGGACAACAGAGGTGTTCGGCAGCATCCCAGTGACTGAGCAGGCCTTTTTAGGAACAGCACTGCTCACCTTCAAAATGAGGGAGGGGACTAGAAAAGGTGTCCCAAAAATTGCTTGTCTCAACCAAAATGGCCAGCATGCTGCAGCTGCCAATTTTACCCTCACAGTGGTTGAAATACAGTGAAAAGAAAGATGATATTTGCAGCATGGAACGTTTGCACCCTCTTGGACAGGGAGAATGCTATGAGGCCTGAGAGAAGAGCGGCCCTCATAGCAAGAGAGCTGGCACGTTATAACATTGACATAGCCACCCTGAGCGAGACCAGACTGGCAGAGGAATGATCCATCTGCGAACCAAAAGGAGGTTACTCCTTCTTCTGGACAGGCAGCCCAGAAAATGAAGATAGAATCCACGGAGTGAGACTTGCCATCAAGACATCACTTCTGCACCAGCTTCCTGACCTACCAACTTGCATCAGTGAGCGTCTGATCAAGCTCTGCTTCCCCCTCAACACGTCTCATCACGTTACAGTTATCAGCGCTTACGCCCCCACACTGACTAGCAGTGACGAAGCAAAAGAAAGTTTCTATGAGGACCTTGACCATCTTGTGAAAGCAACTCCTCCTAGTGACAAGCTTCTCCTGTTGGTTGACTTCAACTCCAGGGTTGGCAAGGACTGCAGGACCTGGAAAGGGGTACTGGGGCATCATGGTGTTGGTAACATGAATGCCAATGGCCGCCTTCTGCTGAGCTTGTGTGCAGAAAATGACCTGACAATTACCAACACTCTCTTCAGGCAAGCTGATAAATACAAGACCACATGGATGCACCCGAGATCAAAACAGTGGCACCTGATTGACTATGTCATCAGTCGCAGATGGGACATTCGAGATGTTAAGATCACCAGGGCCATGCAGGGAGCTGAGTGCTGGACTGATCATCGACTCATCAGATCAGTCCTTATACTGCACGTCACACCACTGCACCGCAAGAAGCTCAAGGTTATCAGACCCTCCTTCAACATCGGGAAGCTGCAACATACTGGTCATCGTGAGAAATTTGCAGCCTGCCTTGACGAAGTGCTTTGTCCCTGTGTCGATTTTAAAACTTGGTTTTGTGATTATTAACTAGAACACCAACATTCCACTCCTCCCTCCAGGCTCAGTACTGAGCATTGCATGGAACAGGTGTTTTGAAAGCTCCTCTGCTTCTGTGACTGTAAAACATCCATTTCCTCTGGGCCTTTTCCATTCCTGAGTTGCACATTTCAGCAAAATAACTGCATTTGTCATCTCTTTGGCATTCTTGTCCATACGCAGGACATTCCTTGTGGCATGGCTACAGCTGCATTTAAAACAGCACTTGGTTGCTGCCAACTGCTTTTTTTTTTCTTTGCTTTTAATCAGAGGCTTTTATTAGCATCAGGACACCATTCAGTCCATGGTTGTGTAAGTAGGTGTTTTCTAAAGGGGGATTTATGCTGCAGTGTATGCACATATTTTCTTTTCCCCCCACTGCTTCTCTTCTTTCCTTTGGATTTAGGGAAAAAAAAATACTGAAGTGGGAGCATGTGGGTGGCACAGCCCATTTTAAATAACACAGTATTAAACACCATATTGTCCTCAGTGTGGACAAGAGCAGCTGGGTCTGGAGAGAGTCTAGTCACAGCTTTAGCTCCGTGTCTTTGTGCCACACTTCCAGACTCACACGTCTAGTCTGAACCCTTCCTTGGTGCATGGATCTCTGCAGTCCAGCTGGCCCTGACCCGGGAACCAGTGCCTCAGGCTGCTATCCCTTGGCTGTGGGCATTCTGGCTATGTAGTCTAACCCCTTTGTGGACAGCCTGGGAGGAGAACCAACACCACAGGTTTAGCAGAGGATGCTATCAGACACAGAAACCTTACTCTTGGAGGAACTTGATACAGGGTTGTTAAAACAGCAAAAGTCCCTAGACTTACCCACTCCTAACCAGAACTCACACCCCTTCTGTGAAGTCACAGTTTGTTTCCCTTTCAGTCTGGGCTGAGCCTCCTGCTGCCATGACCATGGTGAGCCTCCTGCTCAGAGCAGCACCCTTTCTTAAATGTGGCCTCTGTCCATGCCATGCGCTCAGCGGGTAAACGCCAATGTCTCCAGTTACCAGGCTTGCTCCCACCTGTGAAGAAAACTCACTATTCCAAACCTGCAGGGCAATAGTTGAGTCATTAATTGCTGATAGCCTCAGATTGCTGTCTTACAGGGTTCTTGTGATAGTCCCTCAAAAACATACCAAATGTAACCCTGCATTGAGCACCTAATACAAACGGGAGTTCTCAGTTTGGTTCAGATAGATCTCACTTTATCATGCCTAGCCCAAGGGTGCAAAAGAGGCACTCCTTAGGTACCTGGACAAGTGTAGCCTTAGGTACCCCTTTTTGAAATTCCTAGCTTTAATCAAACACCAGAACTGCCAAAACCCAGGGGTGGAGGGTTGGTTGTAGTGATCTTTGTGCAAAGTGACTGTCTAAACCTTCCACTTCATGTTATGGCTTGGGCTGGGCTACTTGCTGTCTCTCTCTCTCTCTCGCTACTCCTTGTCCTCCTGGGTGTTCAGCTCTGACAGCCAGACACCAGGAAGGTAGATTTGCTAAATGTGATAGCTTACAGAACTGCCAAGGGCATGAGCCCAGTGTGATTTGTACCCATGTAACTTCCTTTCACTGCTCCTAGCTGTGAGATAGACGGAGGAAGCAGACAGTGTCCCATCTCACCCATTCACATATTAGTTGGTCTATACACAGTTGTTAGTGGTAGTTGCAGTATGTTGCTGTTTATTTGATCATTAATGTATCTTGGTTTGGTTCGTCCAGTTTAAGATAATTTCCTCACATTTCCTCAAAACTCCTCAGGTTTTAAATTTTGTCATGTGGGGTCACTGTGTCCCTTAATGACACACGTTCTATTTGTCCTTTACTGCCCCGTTAAGGTACATTGTAGGGAAAAATGTAAAGGTTGTTAGTTCCTTACACATCTCCAAGAACTCCAGTTGTTCTTTGGGTGATGGCCCCTGGTGTATTCCTCTGAAGGTTTACAGATACACATCATGCGTCTGGAGCCAGAGAAGCATCCATCGGTCCACAAGTGCCCTGACTTGCCTCATGCTTTTGTCCAAGGCGAAAAAGGGGAGGGCAGACCAATGATGTCCCCAGTTCCTTCGCACTGCCCATTGTCTATGTTGGAGCTATCCGTTGTCTCCCTGCATGTGTGACACAGTTGTATACAGTCAGCTTTTCAGTTTGTGGGGTTTCTTTTTTTTTCTTGTTTTTTTTGGGGGAGGTGGTTATTTTTGTTCTTGTTTTGCTGGTTTCCTATTTATATCGTTATGAGTAGTGAGTAATTTTGGGAGTAGAACAGATCAGGGGGTTGTTTTCTCATAAATTTCCCAATGTGGAGACCACAGGTTTTAAAATATGTGCCTCCTGTCTGTGCTCCTTCTTGCCCAGCAATGAGCATCACGGTGCTTCTGCTGCTTGGGAGGAGGCCACATCATAGCAATGTGCAGCATCTGCCAGTACTCCCCCGCAGGGTATCCAAGAATCCGGGATTCTATCCAGCCTTTTCCCAGTACCCTCTGGAGGCACCTAATGGAGGCCAGCATGAGGCCTCACTCATACCCAGGCTGGGTGGGGAATGCCCCTGAATGTCAGCCTGAGCCTACCAAGAGTGCGCCTTTGGCTACAGAGCCTGAGTCTGGCACCAGCAGGCTGGAAGGGTGTCCAAAAGCGTGGCATTGATTCTCCCTCCGAGACCCTCCTTCCACAAGCTCTAGCCCTGGTGAAGGAATACACTTTAAGCTTCACAATCAGGAGAAGAGGCTTCACAAGCACCGTACTCTTTTCACACACACAGACACTGACATCCATCTTTAGCCACTCGTTACCTGCTGGGTTTTGAAAGGGGCTCAGCAGAACCTTCCCAGCTGTACAATACAATCCATCCCTCTCCAGTGAGACCTCAGCCTGATTGTATCCATGCTGATCGAACCGCTCTTTGGCCATTCTGTTCTGTGTCTTTCTTTCCCATGAAGTTTGCCTTCCTTGGTGCTGTCACTTCGACGAGCTGACGCAGTGGACTTGGGCCAATAACGGCTGACCCTGTTTTCACAATTTTCTGTGAAAATGAAGTCTCCCTTTTCCTGCGTCCCAAATCCAGTTTCACATTAGTCCATTGGCTTACTTGTTTTCTTCCCAAAGCTGCGCCCCTTGGAAGAGGAACAGTGACGCCACTCCCTTGACGTCAACTGGGCTTTGGCTTTCTGCCTGCACGAGGCTAAGACCAGTCAGGAGATCCCCTTAGATGGATTGTCACAATAATTGAAAGGCTTCGAAATCCCCTTCTTCCTATCAGCAGATCAACAGATGGGAAGAAGGAGATTTTGAGATTGGTGGGGTCCTTTCGAAAAGGACCCCTGTCTGGACGAGCCACGCAGCAGCGAAAAGCGGCAATTTTGAAGAGCTGCGGCTGGCAGCATGCTAATGAGGTGCTGAATATGCATTTTGGCACCTCATTAGTGATCTTCGAAATGGCCATTGGCATGGCCATTTCGAAGATTTGGGTTAGTGCAGACATGGCCAAAGAGTTACAGGACAAGCAGTCTACATGCAACAAATCTCCCAGGTGCACTTTGGGTACGTTACGCCATCTGTTTTCTGACTTCCACATCCCTGGGGTTGTGGGCCCATTCCGTGAGAACCCAGACTTTGGGTATAGCCTGCTGCCATCGTGTGCCGCTTGAGGATATCTCTACGTGGCCATGTGAAGTTCAGTGCTTGCCTTTGCTAAGCATAATACTGTGGTGCAGGACTCGGCAGCAGATGTCTCTTTCAGTAAAGCTGTCCTCTGCTCAGCCCTTCCATCTTGGCTCTTCATAGCCTCCTCTGTTAGTTGCCACTTGTTACTTGTCCTCTGTGGAATGCCATGGGGACCATCACTTGAAGAAGGAGCAGAAGGTTCTTCAAGATGTGTGGTCCCTATTTGTATTCCACTGCCCATCCTGCTTCCCTCTGCAGCAGAGCTGTTGGATTTGCAGTAGAGAAGGAACTGGAAATGCAACCAGTCCACCCTGCCCTTCATCACTTTGGATGCAACTAGAAGGTAAGTCATGGTGTATGCACAGATCAGTGATGCTGTTTTCAAATTTGTTGACTCTGGGTGCATCGTGTACGTGGATAAACTCTCAGTGGAGTGCAGATAGGGACCATTCATCTTGAAGAACCTCCAATTATGGAAACTAATCTCCTGTTAGTTTTTTTCCTCGGGATGTCTTGGAATTTGGCTAGACTAACAAATTTGCATGAGTGGACGCTGATGGCAATGTTGGTTTCCTGCACTGAAGATTTGATCTCTGGTCTGTCCAGACATCCCGAGGACAAGGGGAAAAAAAACCAAAACCCCGTCACTAGAGAGGCACTGAATGGAAGAATTTGTGAAACATTTATGAACACCCCATATGCTTGTTTTCTCTGTTGCTCCCTCAGTCTGTTGTTAGCACAAAATATTGGTGCATGTAGATATTCTTCATCACAAAAATTTGCTGAAATCTTATGCTGCAGTGGCAATAGACTCTAGGAAGTGGTTTTCCTTCTCTGCTCTTGCAGTCACTAACTCCTCATCAGCTGAATTCTTCCCAACTGCGTACCTCTGATGTCTCAAATTGCTTCCACATACCCCCAGAATCCAGCCCTTTGCTGAAGAACTGTAGCATTTTCAGCAATAGGCCTATCCCTGACACAATAGCTAGAGGACAGGAACCATTCTTGGAGCCCTGGGATAAAGTTGTCAGAAGCGCTTGCATGATTTTGGTAGCATAAGTTCTGTTTTCAGAAGTGACTCAAACACTAAGAAGTCTTGTCAGTGAAGGCCAAGGGATTTTAGGCATCCAAGTGCCTGAGTCACTTTTGAAAGGGGGATGGCAGCACTTTTGAAAACTTCATCCCAGGCCCAAGAAGAACCTTCTCCCTGTTGTTTTTCAGAATTCAGCCTATTCACACAATGAGAAACTTGAAGCAGTACAAGAGATCATTTACCACAGGTTACACTTCATGCCTTTCTCGGTTAGTGAAGGACACCCACGTCACTTACTGAGATGACCAGTGCCACTGTTTGGAGAGAGAAATCTCCATCTCAGTCCTGACCAGGTACTCAGTCATGTGCTACTAGACTGATCAAACAAGACAAGCCAGCACCTGGTATCAGATCTTCCATTCCTGAGCAAGGCAACTGGAAAACAGGCTCAGAGCTGCCTTAGCTGCTCACCCCCAGTGTTCAGGGTCCTTCCCAGTGAGGTACCCTGCCTGTAGCGGAGGGTAAGCTGCTCATTCTTACATTGCTGATTTTCTTTGTGATTTTCGCTGTTGATCGTCCTGTACTTCCTTCTTCGGAGTAATCAATGTAGGAACGTCTCTCTGGTGGGTTGTAGCAGGCCCTTTGAGGTGCCCTGCTGCAGGCATTGTGGTCCCACCACACCATGCCTCCTGAAAAGAGCAGTCAATCCGTCCACAGCAGGCTCAACTGAAAGCGGCCCTGGGGCCTGAGGCAGGTCAGTTGCTGATGGGACCAGAGGAGCAAGGAAGGGGCTCCTTGCTGGCTGCCAGAGCTCAAGGGACAGCCGCAGACAGGTTCTGATGGCACTGGCACTCCATGAGGAAGAACTTCAGCCCTGAGTTCAGGGGAAAGCAGATGGAGCTGTGTGGAAATTGGGCCAGGGAATAACAGCAGCATTTATTAAACTTGGCTGCTATTTGTAGGGTCCTGGTTTGGGACCTGGAGTAGCAGAGGGCCCAGGTCCCCACACCAGACTCTACCAGGGTGGCCTCAGCTTCAGGAGGGAGCTAAGGCTTCTTTAGAGGCCCACATGAAGAATAGAACTTGAAGGGATACCAGGAAGGGGCTAAATGATTTAAAGATCCTCCAGTGAGGAAGGCTGGGGGACACCCGCACAGACATGGACTTAAAGATAGCTGAGAAGGTCTGGGGACTGAGCTCAGAGACAGGGCTGGAGACACTGCTGTGTGGACAGAGACAGACCCTCTTGGACTCTTTGCCCCAGATTGGATGCCTAGCTAGAGGGCTGAGACACTGAAGACCCACATGACAAGGGGGCACCGGGAAAGGAAAGCATCCAGGGTCACACCTGGACACCAGGAAGTGCTTACGGAAGTGGTTCCAGTTGTTCCTTTGAGGTCATGGCCAGAAAGCGCCGATGGTCCTTCTGCCACCACATTACTTATTTACAGAGTTCAACAGGCCTTCTCCTTTCTCCATTCCTAATTCATTTGTATGAAAGCAGATTGTGGGACACCAGTTACTTGAATGCCAGCAGTGCACAGATAGCACCAGCTTTGTCCGTCTTCAAATCATAGAAAACTAGAACTGCAAGGGGCCTGGAGAGGTCCTGAAGTCCAGTCCGCTTCCAGCATGGCAGAACCAAATGCCACCTAGACCTAGAGCATCCCTAAGAGGTGTTTGTCTAACCTGCTCTTAAAAATATCCAGTGTGGAGAATCCCCATTCTCCCTAGGGAATGTATTCCAGTGCACAACCATCATAGAATCATAGAACACTAGGACTGGAAGGGACCTCGAGAGGCCATCGAGTCCAGCCCCCTGCCCCAATGGCAGGACCAAGTACTATCTAAACCATCCCTGATAGACATCTATCTAACCTGTTCTTAAATATCTCCAGCGATGGAGATTCCACAACCTCCCTTGGCAATTTGTTCCGCTGTTTGACCACCCTGACAGTTAGGAAATTTTTCCTAATGTCCAACCTAATCCATGACAGGAAGCTTTTCCTGATGACCAATCTAAACATGCCTTGCAGCAATTTCATCCCATTGCTTCTTGTCCTACCCTCAGAGGCTAGGGAGAACAGTTTCTCTCCCTCCTTCTTGTACAACCCTTTCAGGTATATAAAAGCTGCTATCATGTTCCCTCTCAGCGGTCTCTATTCCAGACTAAACCAACAGTTCTTTCAGTATTCACTCGAAAGGTCATGTTTTCTAGATGTTAAATCACTTTTGTTGTTCTTCTCTGGACCTTCTCCAGTCTGTCCACACCTTTCCTGAAATGTGTTGCCCAGAACTCGGCACAGCACTCCACCTGAGGCCCAACCGGCACAGACCAGAGTAGAAGAATTACATCTTGTGGTCTTGCTTACAGCACTCCTGCCGATGCATCCCAGAACAAAGTGATGGGGCTTTTGGTTTTGTTTTTTGGGTTTTTTTGCAACTGTCACACCGTTGACTCCTATGGAGGTTGTGGAATGTGGGCTCTGGGGTGTGGTGGGGATGAGACGTTGATGTGCAGGGGCAGATCCAGACTGGGACTAGTGGGGTTTAGAGTGTGGGAGCGGACTCAGGGCTGGAGCAGGGGGTTGGGGAGGGGAAGGGGGCGTGAGAAGGGGTTTGGGATGCAGGAAGGGGCTCCAGGCAAGGGCAGAGGGGTTTGATAGGTGGGAAGGGGCAGAGGGTTGGGTGTGGGATCTAGGAGAGAGGTAGGATGTAAGGGGGAGGGAGTTTGGGATCTGGGGTCTGAGTGGTAGTTAGGGTGCAGGAGGAGGTTCTGACCTGCAAGAAGTTCAGGCTCCAGCTGAGCGGCACTTATCTCAGGCAGCTCCCAGTCAGTGGCACAGCGGGGCTGAGGCAGAATCCTTGCATGCCCTGGCTCCACGCTGCTCCTGGAAGAGGCCGGTGTGTCTGGCGCCTAGGCAGAGGCACAGCCAGACGGTTCTACATGGTGCGTGCTGCTCATGTCCCCAGCACCCACTGTAGCTGCTCTTGGGCAGGGTTTCCAGCCGATGGACGCTGCAGAGCTGCTGCTGGGGATGGGGCAGCACGTGGCTTTTCTCTAATTCTCTCTCTCTGCACGAAGGGCCACACAGGCCAGCCTTTTCCACGGAGCTGCACAAAGCCAGGGCAAGTGGGGAGCCAGTCCTAGCCCCATTGTTCCACCCACTGGAGTTTTACAGCCTGGCCAGGGATGCTGACTGGAACTGCCAGGGTCCCTTTTCCCCTGGGCATTCCGGTAGAAAAGTGGGCACCTGGCGACCCTCGCCTGGGGCTGTGATCTGGACTTAGGCCCCTTGCGAGTAGCTGGTACCAGTGAGATTGGTACAGAGACTGAATTGGTGCATCTCTGTTTCCAGCCAGGGATGAAAAGGGTCAATGCTGCTACTTCTGGAATGGCAGCTGCCTTTGCTGCCCTAGCACAAAGCACCGTTGTCATGCCAACAGGCCTCGGCTGGGAAACGCAGTACTGCTCGTGTGTCTTCATTCTTCGCTTTCTCTGAAGAAGCAGAAATCGGTACCGAGCAAGTGCTGGTCTGATTATACTGCTCTGTTGTGTATGGAGCACTTGGAATAAGCCCTGTCATCATCCTGTCTCACCCCTGCATATCACGGGCCCTAGAACGCCCCTCGTATAATTTCTGTTTTACGCCTAGGAGGTGGGGTTTGTACTAGAATATCTTTTTTTAAGGAAACCATTCCATCTTGATTTCAAGAATTTCCAGCAGTGGAGAATCCACCACAGCCCTTGGAATGTTGTGACCCTCACTGCAAAAGAATTGTGCCCTATTTCTAGTATGAATTTGTCTAACTTCAGACACTTGGATCTTGTTCTGTCATTGTCTGCTAGGCTGAAAGGCCCTCTGCTGTTGACTTTCTGTTCCTTGTGCAGGTACTTACAGACTGTGCTCACATCACCCCGTCCTTCACCTTCCCACCGTTAGACTGAAGGAGCTCGATCTAGTTAGCTTATCACTGTGAAGCAGGTTTTCCAATCCTTTAATCGTTCTTGTACCTCCTCGGTGAACCCTATCCAACTTAGCATTATCCTTGTATTGTGTGCAACAGAACTGGACACCATATTCGAGTACTTTTTCAACCAGCGCCAAATACAGAGGTAAAATAATCTCCCTATTTCTACCGATATCCTCCTGCTTACACATCCAAGAATCTTCTTATCCTTTTGGCCACAGCGTAGCAGGGGGTAGTGTAAGATGATGGATTAATCCTGTAATTTCCAAATCCTTCTCAGAGTCCCTGGGATAGAATTCCGCATCCTGTAAGCGTTGCCAGCAGTCTTTTTTCTGAGATGTTTGACTTCTACATTTTGCTGTGTTAAAACATGTATTATTTATTTGCATCCAACTTAAAGCCACTCAGATCACTCTGTATCAGTGACCTGCCCTCTTCAGTATTTAACATTCACTCCCTGTGATCAAAGTCATTGATGACAATGTTAAATAGTGGAGCACCAAGGACTGATCCCTGCAGGAGCCCACTAATCCATTTAATGTGTGCCGTGTTAATTTTGCAGTGTTCTAGTTTTTTAATCAAAATGTCATGCAGTACTTAAGTCTCTAAGTGCCATACAGAAGTCTAATTATATTACATCAACTCTATTACCATTTATCAAGCCAACTTGTCGCCTAATGAAAAGGTGAGTTATTTGCTGTAAGTCCATGTGATGGGCATTAATTATATTATCCTGCTTTAACATAGTCCCATCTTACCCATTCTATTATTTTTCCTGGGTTTACTGTCAGATTGACAACCCTATAATTACCTGGGTCATTCTGTTTTCCTTTTTGGAGTATTGGCTTAGTGTTAGCTTTCCTTCCTGTCTTCTGAAACTTTCCTGGTGTTGCAAGACCTGTTGAAAATCAAGATTAACAGTCCAGACTGCACCACAGCCAGCTCTTTTAAAACTCTTGGATGCAAGTTATCTGCCCTTCTTATTTAAAAAAAAAGTCTACCTTTCATAGCCATTATTTAAACACCCCTCCTGAGATGGAGCAGAAAGTATTTTAAAACATGATTTTAGGAATTACCCCAAACACAGAACAGAAATCCTTTTAAACACGTCAGCCTTTTCTGCATTATTATTGGTAATTCTACCATTTCCATCTACTAATGGACCCTTACCATTTTTAGGAGTCCGTTTGTTCCTAATATCCTTTAAAATCTCCTTATTTTAACTCTGCGGGTCAGAGATTTTGCCTTTTGTCCTTTGATATTTTTCTCTAGTAGCAGGAACCCAGGGGGGTGGGAGGGGGGCTGATCAGGAGGGGCAGCTGGGCCAATTAATCCAGCATCTCTGCAGACCAGTGAAATTGCTGTATGTAAATTAGCTGTTGAGTAAGTGGTTATTGATTTACTGCTCTTACTGCAGTCATCTAGGCATCTTGGAATGGCACAGATACATGTCTCACAGTAGCTACACACTGCATGAGTGTAAATCATAAAATCAAAATGACTTAAAATCTTAAAAATCAGCTAGTAACAGGCCCCGAATCCCAGTGGTGATGGAGCCTGCTGATACTCAGAAAAGAAAAGCTCTCAGCTTTTCTCCTGTTTGCATCCATCATGTCATACTGACTCAACAGACACGGACAGTGACAATGCTGCGCTATGTGTATTGCTGGATTGCTTAGAAGCCCAGGTCTTGAACCAGAACCCTGCTTGCTGCGCACTGAGCAAACACAGAACCGAAGGGCTTCTCTTCTCAAATGGGAGAGTAAAGCGAAATGAAAGGGACTCCCCACCTGACTTGGTCCTGCAGCGAATGGGCACCATTTCACGGTCGGCAGCGTTTCCGGAGAAGTGTCCAGGAAAGTGGGCATTGCCGTTTACCCCCAGCATGCTGCTGAACAGCTCTTCTGTCCATTCCAGAGAGCGCTTTCTCCGGGCCAAGCAACATTCTCTTCTTCCTCATATGAACTCAAGTAAATGCCGGCTCTGGAAGTGATTGGGTTCCACTCTGGTGTTTTCATTTATTGTGTCAGTGATGGAGCACATGTAAATTCCTGACTGCGGTATCTGAGGTGTCTGTGGAGCATTGGGTTGGACAGTTGGCTGACTTCCTTCTGGTTTCTTGTGCTGTTTTCTAAAATTGGTTTGGTCGCAGTACTGAACACATGTGCTTCCAGAGGGTCATTGGATCCAGTGCTATGCCATTGTCCAGTAAGCCTAACGCTAACTGGATAACCTGTTACGTCCCTAGCTGTCAGCCTCTCCCTCTCCCATCCCATCTCCCCACCCCCCGTGCCAGTGGCAGGGTTCTTTCACAATAACAAACCTTTGGCTATAACAAACTTGTGGCCCGGCTCCCCCGGGTTTTTGATCGTGAGGATCTACTGTATTTTTAACCAACCGATTCATACCTCTGCTTTCTGATCACTGTGTATTTGGTGAGAACACGCCTTAGCTTCACACGCTCATTTGAGACAGTCCTGGACCTTAGGACTGCAGTCAGTCTGTAATGTATGGCAGGCTGGTTTTACCACCAGAGTAGGTCAAGTGCAATGGCAAAAACTCTGTTCTCTCCCAAGTTCTGGGGTAACCCACTGTAGCAGAACTGACCCTTAAAAGTCCTAGGCCAGTACGTAGACTTTCTGAGGAAATTCCTCCTGTGATAGCAAGGCACTGTAAAGAACCCCCTAAAGAGGGGAGAGTGTGCCCAAGATTATCTCATGTCCTTGGTGGCTCTCTTCTCTGCGCAGGTTTGGCTAAAAGGGAGCACACCCTGGGAGTGAAGTGTTCTATAAAATGCTGCCAGGTGTGGCTCAGTCTCATGTTCACCACATCCTGCAGCAGGTAATAGCTACTGCTTCAAAGTGAGATGGAAACTTCCATGGTGCTCTTGGACAGTTGTGCAAGGCCACAATAATTAACCTGATAGTTACCAGCCGCTTGGCTTAGAATCATAGAACATTAGAACTGGAAGACCTCGAGAGGTCATTGAGTCCAGTCCCCTGCCCTAACAGCAGGACCATGCACCGTCTAGACCATATGTGATAGACGTCTGTCTAACCTGCTCTTAAATAGCTCCAGTGATAGAGATTCCACAACCTCCCTAGGCAATTTATTCCAGTGTTTAACTACCCTGATAGTTGGGAAGTCTTCCTAGCATCCAACCTAACCCTCCTTTCCTGCAGTTTAGGCCCATTGCTCCTTGTCCTATCCTCGGAGGCCAAGGAGAAAAAATTTTCTCCTTCCTCCTTGTAACCCTCTTTTAGGTACTTGAAAACTGCTATCATGTCCCCTCTGAGTCTTCTCTTTTCTAAACTAAAGAAGCCCAGTTCTTCCAGTCTCCCTTCATAACTCACGAACTTTAATCATTCTTGTCTGCTTTTCTGTGGACCTTCTCCAATTTCTCCACATCTTTCTTGAAATGTCTTGCCCAAAACTGGACACAATATTCCACTTGAGGCCTAATCAGCTCAGAGGAGGTCAGAAGAAATAATTCTCATGTCTTGCTCACACCATTTCTGTTAATGCATCCCAGAATCATGTTTGCTTTTTTTTTTTTTTTTTTTTTTTTAGAACAGTGTCACACTATTGACTCATATTTAGCTTGTGGTCACTTTGAATCTGCCATGTTTTCTTGGGGAGTTTGAAGGTGGGAGGGGAGCTTTCCCTTAATTACAAACTTTGGCACACAGTACCAATTTAAAATAAAAAGCAGATGGTCTACAGCAGATGAATAATAAGAATAAAGACGTATTTGGGCACTTGGGTGTCTGTACACATATACAAAGAGAAAATAAACAAGAGGATCTGGAAGTGCCACTGAATGATGAAGATGGTGCCCAGTGTGCAAAACTGAAACCTGGTGGGATGGTTCCTGTACCTGGTGAATTACCAGTTCAGCAAACTGTACTGTAAGAATAGAAGAGGTGATGGGTATGGTGGCATATTCTAAAATATTCACAAAGCTAGTGTGAAACAAATTGGTAGTGGAGATAATGACATTCAAAGGGTAGTGTTAAAAGGAATACAAATAAAAGGTGAAGCAATGAACATCTTTGTAGCAGATTGCTGGCTCAGAAGTTGGTAGGGTTGTGGTGAATCCCAGATACAAATACTCTCTCCTCAGTGGTGAGCACAGTATGAAAACTGAGGAGTTCTCATCCTTGGGGTGTGTAGCTCTCTGGTCTGTCAATAGACAGTGTAGAATTGCAGCCTGTTTTCTAACATTCATTTTGCCTGAGTTTTTGTGAGCCAGGAGATGTGGTTTCCACTGTTTCCCATAACAATCTTTTTTAGCCTAATGCATTTTATCATGAGCAAATTTTTACTGACATTTGTCCTATATTTTCCCTTTCTTACATCTTCCCTTTCCCCTGGTTCCTCTATTAACGGATCTAAGGCCAGAAGGGCTGTTTGATGAGCATCTAGTTTGGTCTCTGCTTAACTCAGGTCTGAATTCCACCAGTGGTTCCTGCAGAGGAGGGAATCATTCTCCTTTGCTACATAAGTGAATGCTGTTGAGCCCTATAACTGGGGCTGAGCTGCAAGAAATTTTTAATAGAGACATCCCATTCAGCACTTTGCTTGGGAAGCTGCTTCAGTGATTAAGTTTATCTTTGTTAAAAATTGCATCTTATTTGCAATTTGATTTATTTTTATGTCCACTGCTAACTTCTGTATGTCATGATAAACAATTCCTCTCCCTTCAAGTACTTGCAAATGGTTCTCTCCCCCATTTGTCATTGTTGAAGTAAGCTGAAATTTGTGTGAGGTTCTTAGTCTGGGACTGAGCTGTAAAATTTTACAGCCACAACACTGTTGTCAACAGGAGTATTCGCTGAACAGGGTTTTAGTGATAGTGGAGGACAGAAGCTTTCAAGAGTGTGCCATCTAAATGTGATTTAAACTATCAGTCAGGTTTTAGTCATGTTAACTGGTGTAATGCTGAATCTTATGTCTGTTAAGCTTCTTATGCTGCTAGCCTCTAGCCTATTATCTGAGCAGGTAAAATGATGGTTTTTGGCATATGTTGATTGGGGTCTTGATCCTGATTGGGGCATCGCGGTATTAAGGTAATATAAACGACAAATAACATGCACCTAAGGGTAGCACTATGTATTTATGGTTGTAAATGTCTGAACTGCCTCAGCCTTCAAACATCAATTCCAATTCAACAGGGTAGAATCATATTCCTCCATTGTTTGCGGTTTAGCTCTAGGGTTTTTGTTGTATATTCAGAGTCACAGCAAATAGTGCAGTTTTCAGTGCAACCAAGGCCAAGTCGTCGGATGGATTCCCACGCCCTTCGTGTGTGGAAACAAGCCACCTCCACAGTAAGCAAATCAGAATCGACTCCGATAATGCTGGGTTTGCACAATGAAGCTTAGACCCTCTTGCACTGTTGGACTTCTCCCTGCTCTGCAAATGTACTTTCCCCTCCCAGTGGCTCAATGCTTGTGTCTCAGCCTGGACCGAGCTGCTCCCACAGCTTTTATACCTGTTCTCTGGGGGAACCATGCTCAGCAGGGTTGTGGGGGTAGGCTCAGGTTAACCCCCACAACCCCCGTGTGGAGTTGGTGTGCCGTGGCACAGGACGAAAAGGGGCCTGAAGAGGAAGATTTTGCCATATTTCTGGAAGATGGTGTGATTTTGCACACACTCCGTTCCCATCCTAGAGAGCTTTAATTTTAAGAAAAACAAGCATCATGTGAGGCGTGTCTGGGGATGGGCACACAGAGAGTCTGGTACTCCTAGTTATAAAACGAAACCTACAGTAACTAAACAAAAAATTAGTCAAGTAGCACTTTAAAGACTACTACTGGCCTGCTTTTTTTTGTTTTGATAGTATATAGTCTAGCACAGCTTTCTCTCTGTTACTATTCTACATTAACTAACAACAGAGAGGGAGCCGTGCTAGTCTATACACTATCAAAACAAAAAGCAGTCAAGTAGCACTTTAAAGACTAGCAAAATAGTTTATTAGGTGAGCTTTCGTGGGACAGACCCACTTGAAGAAGTGGGTCTGTCCCACGAAAGCTCACCTAATAAACTATTTTGCTAGTCTTTAAAGTGCTACTTGACTGCTTTTTGTTTTTACATTAAGTAAATGTGACTGATCCCCGACCTTTCCTTCAACCTTGAGCCTACAGAGGCAGCTGTGCCAGAAAAGTCTGGGACAGAGTCCCCAGCCTGCTTGCTAGATGTCAAGCTAACTATGGACCAGGCTGCACATGGAAAATGCACAGATATATCTTGGGCCTTGTCTACATTATATTTGTTTTGTTTTGTTTTTTCCTTCAGGAAAAACCCCTGTGTTTCTGGGAAAACCCAAAGCTTTCACACAGCCAAGCAGGATAATTCGAGATGAGGCTTTTCCCTCCAAATAACTACTCCAGCTCTGCCAATGACTTATACCAAACACCCTCTCTGCCCCTCTCCCCCACCCATGGTTGAAAAGGAATGTGTGTGTGCGAAGCACAGCTATTACCAGTTCACGTGCAGGCTGCTTTCTCAAAGCTGTGGCTGTGTCCTGTGGCTGGAAATGAGGACGCTCCTTTTCACAATGCAGCGCCTATGCGAATGTGATTTTTCAATATTACTTACTCCACCATTAGAATGTCAAACCAGACAATGCTGAAAAAACCTGCCGCCTAGACATAGCCTAAATTTGTAAACTTGTGGCGAGACTCGTGTGTGACTCTTACGTAGTTTAACAATGGCGAACGTGTGAGCAAAACCTTCACAAATGCCTGAGTGCCAAAGAAGCCTGAGTCCTGCTGACTTGCAAGGAGACTTCGGCTTTGCAGGTGCCTAAGCTGCTTCTGAATGGTACTGGGCTCCTAAGTCACACAGACACTGTTGAACATTTTTTAACCTGTATCTGCCTATATACGTCGTCTAACAGCCAAAAATGAGTGACCCTTCAGATCATATCAGCATTTATCTAAATCCTTCAAAGCATGAAAACAAGTTAAGGGGAAAGTCTCTAGCATTTCTGGTCCCCTCCCCATCCCCCAGAAGTAGATCGGGGAAGAACGGGAGCAAGCTAAAGGAGGCTGCTGGGAGCAAAGAGGGACAGGAAAGGACAAATTAAAGTTGCACAGGCAACCTTAACTCTGATGTTTCTTAACTGTGACCATGGCCAGCCCTGTCTGCTTCAGAGGAAGATACCTGACCCCATTGTGGGCCAGTAACTGGGATCTTCTCTTCTCTCAGTCAGGTCAGGCTGGTGCCTTGCAAAGTGTGGCCATTCTCTGAGAAGTTGCACATGTCGCTTCCATTCATCGTGTCTGAACGTGGCCACAGAAACAGTGCCTGCTGCAGCCTCTGCTGACATGTCTCTCCATGTGCAAGTGTGTAGGGAGAGCTGCCCTAGAATCTCTCCGTTCCTCCTGGCCATCGGTGATTGTTGTTGGAACCTGTGACCGGTGCCAGAAGAGGTTATTTCAGTTCTGTGTGTAATGTGATTTAGTAGTTTGTACAGTTACTGTCATCACACGGTTAGTTGTTTGGAAAAAAGCGTTTTGAGTTAGTTGCATTTTCCCATTCTGGGATTCTGACATGGGCAGTAAGGCATGTTCCAGTTGCCAGGCTTCCAGCCATGTGCAGCTTGCCCAAAGCCGGTGCTGGTGAGTGACCCAACCACAACTATCTGAACTGCCTGGGCAAAATATATGTGAAGACCAGTGCGAGCATTGCTGGGAATGCATGCCGAGAACGAAGAGGGTTAGGCTGAAATGCCTGCTGGTGCAGGTGGCATCCCTGGTCTGACTCAGTGCCAGGTGGTGCGGCTTCAGTGAGAAGCGTTCCGCCAGCGTCGTCGGTGTCCTGGCACCCATCTCCCGGACCTCGGCTGAAGAAGGAATACGTGCCCGCTAGTGCGGCTCTGACAGGGTGGGGGCTCCACTCTCCACGTCTGGTCAGAGGTGCAGGGAGGAGCTGAGCAAAGTGCATGTGAAATCTAAGCGCTCCTTCTCCAAGGCAGTACCCCAACTAGCGGCATTGGCTCTGCTGCCAGAAGGGGGCAGCACTGAGCTGGTGCCAGGAGCAACCTGGTCAATGTCATTGGCACTGTAGGGCGATACGGTCTCCATGTCAACTACCCAGGAGGTGTTGACAGCTGCCAGGGATTTGCTCTACCTCTCTGTGCTGGAATCGCCTGCCGCACGGGAGTTGGATGGCTCCCTTGGCACAGGGGCCTGCTCTGACACCGGTACCAGTGGTGCAACTTGTGATTTGGCATCTGCCTGCTTCCCAGGCGTTGGTGCATTGGTTCCCTCTAAAGGGGAAGCCAGCAATGATGTTAGTGCTCCAGCCAGCATCAGTCCCTGGCATCTTGATGGTCGGGGAAGGCGAGTCTTCATCAGGGGACTCAGAGATGCAGTCTTACATCACACACGCCTGACGCAGAACCCACAGATCCTCTTGCAGATCCCCCCTTGCTGCCTATCATCACAATCCCACAGTGTGAGCTGCTATGGGAATATTCCTGGGAGATCTCTGGGACCTGGCTCCTCCCTCCAGCTCCTCCCCTCACTGTACCTACACAGTATCCTCATCTCTGCCCCATCTGCAGAATCTGATGCTGAGCACAGAACAAGGTCCTAGCAGAGGAACAGCTGGTGGAAGAAATTAGCCACTGCCAGTCTTGGCTTCCTCTTCCTCTTCTCCAGATTTGGGGGGGGGCATTTTTCCCCTCCTGATTATTTTAAAGCTTATTAGGAATCGTTAGCCAGTGCCTGAGGACTTGGGCATTCAGGTCAAGGAGATCAAAGAGTCCTCACACCACCCGATTTACCTTGATCAACAGCAGGACCCTCTCGGCTGGCACAGCTAATTAATGAGGCAACATTAGAACCTGTGAAAGCACTGTAGGAGACAGCATGTTCATTGCTTCCCACCTCAAAGACGGCAGAGGGAAAGCGCTGTGTGCCCTCCTGGTGCCTTGCCCCCGGCCTCGTGTGGAGCCATTCGTCAGTACTGTGGTGAACGAGAGGCAGGCTGCCACCTCGGATGAAAGGGGGCAGAGACTGAAGTTGCCTGGCAGGAAGATTTCTTCGTCTAGGTCTGCAGCGTCACCTTTCCAATATGGAGGTTCTGCCTGGACTTGGAGGTTCTAATTTCTGGGGCTGAAGGGAGAGCAACAGCTGCCTGGGAACGCAAGGCAGGAATTCTGTTGCCGGGTGAATGAGGAGGGACTCGTCGCAGACACGCTGTTGCAGACTGGGCTAAGCACAGCAAAGCCAGCAGCTGGGGCCCCGGCTTTGGCTGTCACTGTGCACACACTTCCCTCCTGCAGTCCTTTGGCTTCCCCTGTGAGGTCCGGAGGCGCTTTCTCTACTCTCAGACCAGATGGTACAGCAAACTCCACAGGCTCCCTGGCAGCCTTGCGTTAATCCATGCCTGCCCAAGCAGAAATCACTCTGGCCCAGCAAACACACCACTTATCTGCTCCACTGCTTCAACAGGATGTGTCAGAAAATCAGGCCTAGGCCTCTGCCGCCTCCTCCTCCTGCTGCGTCAGCTCCAGCCCTGGGTCCTTTGTGGCACCCAGGAAATGCTAGCCAGTCTGATGGGCTTGTCACCATCATCATACTTGTTTCCATCTCACCAGACCTAAACCCCCCACCCCCTTGCAAACCCTCTGTCCCCTTTCCTAAGTGCTTGGTCCCAGATCACTTCGGACCCCTGGGTCTTGAGCGCCATGGGGGTGCATAGGCCAGCCACTTGCTTCCATGGTCCTCCCCCGCTGTTCCTACCCCACTTCTGGAGGAGACTTGCAGTGTCCAGACTTATCGGTCTCCCACTTGAGCCTATGGCTACTTGTTCTGTGCTGCAGCTGTCACCTCAGGTTGCAGCTTCAGTGGCCAGAAGTGTAGGAGAGCTGCTTGCTTGATAGCCAGGTCTCTGGGTGTGATATGCTTGGCGTACAAAGCTGCTTTGCCTCACCTGAGATTTGTGTCATCTTTCCATATCAATAAGCCCATTTATTTGCCTGCATTCGGCCCAAAGGGAGGACTGGCATTCACATACCTGGGAGGTCAGAAGAGCCTTGACATTTTTCTGACTGGTACCAGATGCTTGCGTAAGTCCACAGGTGGACTAACCCTTAATGCGACCTGCACGAGGAGCGACTCCAGGCGTCCGCAGAGCAGCACGCAGGTTACCTTTTCTCACAGCTGCAGAGGTTTTATGTACAAGCTGACGTTGCAAGTGGAGAGAGCTGCGGCGAGGTCGGAAAGAGTGGACGTGCAGGGTGAAGGAGGCTGTTGTCCGGCGGCCTGGCCCTTCAGAGGGCCTTGGAGCTCCAGTCACGGCTGCTGCTACTTCGGCGATGGTGGTAGCTGGAGCTCCGGCTCCCTTTGAAGTGCCCCGGCCGTGCTGCTCCCGTGCTCCGTGTGCCTCTGAGGCAGGGGGTGCCCAGCGCTGCAGTCCAAGTGGTGCTAGGCCCCTCCCCTTCCACCCTGCCCCTTCGGGGGCGTGGCACCAGGGCTGCCTCCCACCTTGTCCCAGGGCCTGCAGTGGCTGTCGGCTCTGCTGGCATCAGGTAAATGATAAAGGAAAAAACATAGACCCAACCCCGGCGGTTTTCCAAACAAAAGCCAAAGCGGCCAAAGCCCCAGCCACGTGCCGCTCCCACGGAAGGGGAGCCTGCCCAGCATCACGCCCTTCACAGGAGCTGCCAGCGCATGGCTGACATTTCTGATGCTTTTAAAACCATCGAAAGCCTAGTGCTAAAAATACAGAAATCTTTATTATGTGCTATGTGCAGCTTCATTCTTCAGACCTGCCTTGCGTGATCTTCCCTGCAGACTCCAGCACAAAGACTGGGCTCAGGCTCAGCTAACCCTTCAAATCACACCAGACCCGCGTGCCTCCCTTCAGATGGATCAGACCCACATCCCTCCCCGGACCAGACCAGACCCTTCTGTAAACTGACTTCTCCCAGCCTGAATCTCCCCGTTGTCTCCCAGAACCTGGCTCCTCCTGAAACCTCCTCCTCCAGCCCCAGAACCTCCAGCCAGACTGTTTTTGGACATTCCACTTCAGCACCTGCCTATGCTGTCAGTCCACCCGAGGCCTCTGAAACAGA
Organism: Carettochelys insculpta; assembly: GCF_033958435.1. Lineage (NCBI taxonomy): Eukaryota > Metazoa > Chordata > Testudines > Carettochelyidae > Carettochelys > Carettochelys insculpta. The sequence continues at coordinate 381,776,842 of NC_134137.1, read as the reverse complement.
CTGCATCAGGCCTCACTTGGCTGCAGGTGGGTCATGTGTCGCTTGGACCAAGCCTGCATCCCCCCCAGCCGCCGGAGAGACTTGGACTCTGTTCACCTGAGGTCTGACGTCTTCGCCTTCATCTCCAGCCTGTCCAGGCCTGGCAGGGCAGCACAGCAGGGAGGTCAGAGTGAGCACCCACGTTCAGTGCTGATCCCAGCAGTGGGGCTCCTGACCTCAGTCCGAGCTGGCCCTGTACCAGTCCCTGCCACTGACAATGGGACTCAGGATGGCAGAGCTGAGAGGGGTGTGACCGCCCTCCGCCAGAGGCTGGGAAGCCACTGGACCTCAGCAACAACTCCAGAGCCACAGGGTGGAGCCTGGTGCCCATGGGAGCCATGCCCTGGTGAGCAGAGCGCTGGTCCTGCCAGTAGCGCCAGCACTACCACGAGTTGGGGCACGGTCTCCTTAGTCCAGAGAGCTCTGGCATGGCCCCATGCATGCCACTGCTGCTCCTGGCTGCCCTGCCACAGCACCTGGGTGGCCCTGGCTGCTCCGCTGAGCCCAGGGGGCAGTGTTGTGTGCCCCACCTGGCAGCCCAAATGCAAATGTCCAGCACCCACAGGACCCCCCCTTGCATAAAGGCGGGGTCATGGGCCCCTTCCAAGTGTGGAATCCAGCACATTTGTAGCCCCAACCATGTGGAGAGGGCCCCCCCGCCCTCCCGGTCACAGCGATGGCAGACAGAGAATAGACATATGATCAGTCTCCATTCAAGCACTTTCTTCTCACCTGCTCTGGGTAGGTGGTGCTGTGCCCTCGGAGTCACGCACTGGGCAGAGTGCTTCATGCAATGAGATCCCATTCAGCTTCTGGGTGTATATGTCTGTGGAGTGCAGCCTGGTCCTCAGGCTGCGTGTTTGCCTCCTCTTGTGCTGTGGCTCAGGACTCGGGAGATGCTGCCAGACTTGAGGAGTTGTTTTCCAGTCTGTGTTGAAATAGACTCTGGTCCCTCCTCCTGTTGCACATGGGCAGTCACTTGATGAAGGAAAGTGGGATACACTCACAGTGAGCAAGCGGCGTTCTTTGAGATGTGTCGCACCTGTTCCTCCCACCACCCGGACTGGGGTTCTGGCAAGAAGGAGCTTCATGGGGCATGACGGTTTGCCTGTTATACCCGCATAGGCACTCAGGCTGCCCAGCACATATCCGAGGGGTAGCCATGTTAGTCTGTATCCACAAAACAACAAGAAGTCCTGTGTCACCTTATAGATTGACACGTGGTTTCCCAAACTGGGGGCATGAAGCAATTCGGGGGCGGGGGGCATGAAGTGACTCAGCCCCCGCATTATCCCCCCCACCCAAAGAAAGAGCCAGCCTTTGCTTCTGGCTCTCAGACCCTGCCATTTAACGTGGGTGACCCGGCACAGCCGTTATGAAAAGCAGGCAGCTGGCGAAGACCCATGTGGAGCTAGCTGCCCCTTGCAAAGTTGAGGGAGTGTGGGTTGGAGGGCAGGGAGGACTAGGAGGAGGAGGATGGGTTAGGTGGGGGAATGGGGGTGCCTCGCTCGGGTTAGGTGGATGGGGATGAGGTAAGAGTGGAGGGCTGGTAGTGCCTGGCTTTAGGTGGCCAGCTTGCAGGGCTTGGGCGGCTGGCTCCGGCTTGTGTGGCTCAGGTGTGCATCTGGCCCCAGCAGCATGGGGCTCAGGCAGCTTGGGGCTGGCGGGAAGGTGGCTGGCCCCAGTGGCACTGGGCTGAGGCAGGTGGCTCTGGCAGCACAGGTCTCAGGCTCATGGGCGGCTGGTGCGGGCAGTTCTGGCAGCTGGCCAGCCGGGGCTGCACCAGGCACCTGCAAGGTGCCAAGAAAAATTATTTGTGCTTATTTTTAATTTTAAACAACATTTTTATATCAAGCCTTTGTGTTTATTTTAAATCATTAAATGAATTTTTTGTTAAAGGGGGACTGGATGACGATAAAGCAGAGGTGGGGGGTGTGAGAGTTTCTCAAAAATCAAAAGAGGGTGTGATGCGAAAAAGTTTGGGAACCACTGGACTAACAGATTTATTGGAGCATAAGGTTTTGTGGGCAAGGACAGTGCATCTGGCAAAGTGGGTCTTTGCCCATGAAAGCTTATGCTCCAATAAATCTATCAGTCTGTCAGGTGCCACAGAACTTCTTGTTGTCAGGCACCAGCACTGAATGGGGAAGGGAGAAGGTGCCACTTGTCCTGCTGGACTTTTTATACTGTCATCCCCCGAGATACACCCATTCGGGTTACAAGAATTCAAATTTACACAGAGTTTGATTTAAAAGCTCTGCTTAGTTTTCTGAGGCATTTCCTCGAATTTACGAGGACTGATTTGAATTTCGTGTGCCTCAGTGGGATGCGGACACTCTGCAGCGGGAGAAAGGCCGTGGCTCCAGGCACTGGCTGCCCGTAGCGTCATCCCGCCCAGTGCATCTCTACTCAGCACCCGGTGGTGTTTTCCCGGAGCCCCCGGCCCAGCCTTTACCTGTGGCTTGTCTGGGACTCCGCCTCAGTGCTGCAGCAGCAGCAGCGCGCCCTGGCCCAGCTGGTGGCCGCGGGCTCCCAGGTGCTCCCGCGAGATGTGGCTGCTTGGAGCGCAGCCCATCCAGGTCCCGCCCCTGCCGCTCACCCCGCCCGGGCGGCTAGGGGGCCACTGCCGCCCGCCCTGCGCAGCTGTGTCTCGGGCGCTGCTTGCCGCCTGCAGCGTTCCTTTGCATTTAGTGCCTCGGCTGCTGCTGGACGGGCCTCTCTGCCGCGCAGCCCCACACGAGCGAGACATCACCCCTTGCCAACTGGGGGCCGCCTGTGCCTTCCTAGCTCCCCACGCGGCCAGCCCCTGGCACCGCCCCCTCCCCTTGCAATGTAGTAATCCTTCAGTGGATTTTTATTGTTTCCTCATAGTCCTCCCTGATTTCACAGAACTGGAACAAGTCCAGCTGGCAATGCCCTAAACATCTGTGAGTGGCAAATGGTTTTCTCCTACGCCGACGTTTCTCAGTCTGGTGCGATTTTATGTCCTGACAGACGCGTTCAATTTCTAGTGATCCTCACCTGGCGGAATCTGTTTGGCAACAAGTAACGAAATCTGACCTTTCAGGTGTCCATTGCAACTTGCATCAGCATGTTGGAGCAGTGGCATGTGAGATTTTAAAGATTGTATTGGAAAGAAATGCATTTTTGGGTGCTCATTGGCTGCCAATAAATTGTGCTACTTACTTATGACAACAGCAATGTGATTGGCCTGCTTTGGAATTAAAATGTAGAAGTTACTCTGTCGTTCGCAGTTGTATACAGTAGTTGGTGCGTGTTGCATTGAGTTCTCCTCTCAGAGTACTCATGGTTTGATAGTTTATAGCAGTGATAAGTGTACGGCGCATGATAGCTACGAAAGAGCTTAACGAGAGCAGGTAAACAGCCATATTATAGAGTAATTAAGGAAGGGAAAATGCCGTGTTAGGTTGTGTTATGATAACTAATGTTAACTACTGAAGTAATTGTGTTCATTTTAATGGAATTTGGTGGTGTTTTAGCGTAAATGGGTGTAAATGTTGGGGCTCAGGAACGCATAAAATTTTCTCCCATTGAAATTAATGGTAATTGCATTTTCGACTTACCAAAATTCGCCCTAAGAGGATTTTTTCAGGAGCAAATTACCCTCGTAAGGTGGGGGAAGACTGTAATTGATAGGGAAGTGTGGAGGAGGGAGGCCATATCCACTCAGCCACTGCGTAAGTGAATAATGTGGCTCTGTTTAGGAAACATTTATCTCCCCAGAGGGCTCAGGGCTCCACTGACTAGGGCTACAGGAACAGCCAGGCCTTCTCTTTGATGTCTTTCTGTGGTAGAAATACATAGGCAGCTGCTTTCAGTTTGACAGCGTGTAAGTAACATTCCCCAGCAGTGCGCTGACGCTGGGTTCAGCCGCTCAGTTCCTCTTCGAGGGCTATTTGACACGCTGTTCACCAGTGCGGGGTGAGCATACCGCCATGCCTAGCTGTCGTAATTCTAAGAGTTACCCTTTTGGAGTTGATAGTAAGTCCCCCTCTCCACGCATCCCCCCATTACTGGCACATGCAGTGGCCTCAGGGTTAAGCAGTGTGACTCAAGCAGCAAACCCATTACCAGAGGGGATCCATGTGCTGCTTGTCTAAAGTGCTTACGAGAGGCACGTTTGCAAGACAACTGCAGCATCTGCCCGGGCGTTAAGCACAGAACTAAAAGGGAGTGAGACCAGCAAAAACTGCTCACGGTGTCTTCACTCTGCCCCCAGCCACAGTGCAGGACCTGCTGTGATACAGGACCTCCTGTGATACATGGTGAATACTCTGGGATGATGTGGGGAGCCCCTCTGCCTCTCAGCTACTGCAATGAAGAGCTGTGGTGATGTACGAAATGGCTTTGTGCATTCAGTGTCAGGCCTGGGCACATCTGATGCCCAGGGAGTGGAGAACTCACTCCTTGTTGCTGGAAGAAAGGTGTCCTGGTTCATGTGAAAATGCAAGATTTCCATAGTCACGAAAACTGGATGTGGATGTACCGTCCTTTCTTCCTTATGAAAGAGTGTATGGGTGCTCAGAGGTGAGGTTTCGGAGCTCAGACCCGTACAATCATAGGGCAGGAAGGGATCTCAGGAGGTCATCTAGTCCAGCCCCCTGCTTCAAGCAGGATCAACCCCCACTAAGTTATCCCAGCCAGGACCTTGTCCAGCGGGGACTTAAAAACCTCAAGGGCTGGAGAATCCACCACCTCTCTAGGCAACACATTCCAATGCTTCACCACCCACCTGGTGAGGTAGTTTTCCTAATATCCAACCTACTCCTCTCCCTCCGCAACTTCAGGCCATTGCTCCTTGTTCTCTCATCTGACACCACTGAGAACAGTTTCTCTCCATCCTCTTTAGAGCTCCCCTTCAGGAAGTTGAAGGCTGCTATTAAATCACCCTTCAGTCTTCTTTCCTACAAACTAAACAAGCCCAAATCCCTCAGCCTCTCCTCATAGGTCATGTGCTCCAGCCCCTCAATCATTTTTGTTGCTCTCCACTCAACCTGCTCCAGCACATCCACATCCTTTCTATACTGGGGGACCCAAAACTGGACACACTATTCCAGATGTGGCCTCACCACATCTGATCAAAGTTATGGCCACCAGAAAGGCCACCTTCCAAGAGAGGTAGGATAATGGACAGGTCACTAGGGAATCAAAAACGGGTCCCGTGAGTTGGGAAGGGACTGGGTTAAGGCCACACTGTGAGTACAGGGTGTCTGGCCTGGCGATACAGTCTATCTAACCACTGAAGAAAACACCTTGTTATGGGGTTGCCAAAGACAAATCTGCCTCTCAGACCTCAATGGAAGGCAGGACCAAATAGATCATAAAGCCAGCCTCCGGTGTTTCAGGTGTAAGAGGCAAGAAAATAAGAATAGCTGTACTGGATCAGTCTACCCCATTGTCCTATCTTTCGACAATGGCCAGTGCCAGGTGCCCCAGAGAGTATGAATAGAGTAGACAATCATGAAGTGATCCATCCCCTGCTGTTGAATTGGTATGGGGGTAGCCAGGCTGAGCCGAGCTACGTCAGCGTTGTGGTAGGTGGGCTGAGCCGAGCTGCGTCGGTGTCACAGTAGCCAAGCTGGACTGAGCTCTGTCGGCATCATGACAGCCGTGCAGTGCTGAGTTGTGTCGTCGTCGGTGTAGGCAGCGGGCCGGGCTGAGTTGTGTCGTCATCGGTGTAGGCAGCAGGCCGGGCTGAGTTGTGTTGTCGGTGGCGGCGGCAGCGGGCCGGGCTGATTTGTGTTGTCGTCGGTGTAGGCGGGCCGGGCTGAGTTGTGTTGTCGGTGGCGGCGGCAGCGGCAGCGGGCCGGGCTGATTTGTGTCGTTGTCGGTGTAGGCGGGCCGGGCTGAGTTGTGTCGTCGTCGGTGTAGGAGGGCCGGGCTGAGTTGTGTTGTTGTCGGTGTAGGCGGGCTGGGCTGAGTTGTGTTGTCATCGGTGTAGGAGGGCTGGGCTGAGTTGTGTTGTCGTCGGTGTAGGCGGGCTGGGCTGAGTTGTGTCGTCGTCGGTGTAGGAGGGCCGGGCTGAGTTGTCGTCGGTGGTGGTGTAGGCGGGCCGGGCTGAGTTGTGTTGTCGTCGGTGTAGGTGGGCTGGGCTGAGTTGTCGTCATTGGTGTAGGAGGGCCGGGCTGAGTTGTGTTGTCGTTGGTGTAGGAGGCCGGGCTGAGTTGTGTCGTCGTCGGTGTAGGTGGGCCGGGCTGAGTTGTGTCGTCGGTGGAGGCGGCAGCGGGCCGGGCTGAGTTGTGTCGTCGTCGGTGTAGGAGGGCCGGGCTGAGTTGTGTCGTCGTTGGTGTAGGAGGGCCGGGCTGAGTTGTGTTGTCGTCGGTGTAGGAGGGCCGGGCTGAGTTGTGTTGTCGTTGGTGTAGGCGGGCTGGGCTGAGTTGTGTTGTCGTCGGTGTAGGCGGGCCGGGCTGAGTTGTTGTCGGTGGTGGTGGCGGCAGGCCGGGCTGAGTTGTGTCGTCGGTGTAGGCGGGCCGGGCTGAGTTGTGTTGTTGGTGGCGGCAGCAGCAGGCCGGGCTGAGTTGTGTCGTCGTCGATGTAGGTGGGCCGAGCTGAGTTGTGTTGTTGGTGGCGGCGGCAGCGGGCCGGGCTGAGTTGTGTCGTCATCGGTGTAGGTGGGCCGGGCTGAGTTGTGTCGTCATCGGTGTAGGCGGGCCGGGCTGAGTTGTGTCGTCGTCGGTGTAGGAGGGCCGGGCTGAGTTGTGTTGTCGGTGGCGGCGGCAGCGGGCCGGGCTGAGTTGTGTCGTCGTCGGTGTAGGAGGGCCGGGCTGAGTTGTCGTTGGTGGTGGCGGCGGCAGGCCGGGCTGAGTTGTGTCGTCGGTGTAGGCGGGCTCTGCCCAGTAGCATAACCGGAGATTTTCCAGTGGGACACTTTGCACGTTTGCCTCAATTATTCTATGGCTAGACTCCCCTGCCAGTTGGGTTCATTCTTCTCAAGCCGCTGGCACCTCGGTGGCATGGCTCAGCGGTGCCCAGGGCAGAGCAATGCCCAGTAGTCACCTGGCACTGCAATGGTGTGCCCAGGAGCTCCTCTGTCTGGGCACTGCAGCTCGCTCCCACCACTGAGGCCCTTGAAGAGGAACGAGGTTACTTGCTGTTCTGTGGTGCTCTTGGAGAGCAGCTCCGCCATTCACGCTCCCTGCCCACCTTTCCCTCTAGCTCGGAGTCTTGGCACACCCTGGCCTCTGCTGTGCTCAGCAGCAAGAACAAAGGTGCGTAGGGGTGTGCTGGCTGTGTGCGCTCAAGTGCTGGGAGATGACGCCAGCAGGTGACATGAGCGAGGTAGAGGGTCCATGACTTGACGCTTGGGGACGTGGCATCACACACACGACTGCACAGTGGCAGTGAGTGACCTTTCGTCACCTCCACGTGACGTGGGGATCAGAGGCGCACAGAGGGGAAGGAGGTATTTCTGCCCACGGCTGAGCCAGGGCTGGAATTCAGAGTCCCAGCTTGTAGCTTTCTACTCACAGCCACGCTTTCATGCTGATAGCAGAGGTTTCCTGCAGCACCGTTAATAATGGCTCCTAACAGCTGAGTCTGTGCTGGGAGAGAGGAAGACACTTGGCTGTGTAACAGAGTCTGCAAGAATTAAGCCTTTCAAATCCATCAGCTCTCCATAAGCATTGGGGTCTGGGGGCAGTGGGGGTGGGCAGAGATGCCAAACAGTGGGAGATTGCAGCCATGCTGGCAGGCCAGGGAAGGGGCAGATAAAGGCCCTGCTCCTCCCCAGATCTCCAGACACTAGTGCTGCTATCAGAAGAGCTACGCTAAGCCTGTCGCTCCCCAGTAGTAGCAGCTAGCTAACACCAGGGCCTCTCATGGGCATGCCGTTGGAGGAAGGGTCAGAGTACTCCCTCCTGGTCAAGGACAATATGGCCTTAGAAGTGCAGAGAGAATAATTTTGCATATGGGGTATGTGTGTTTATGATAATGAATGTGGTAGTTTGACAAGTCTTATACAGTGCTGTGGATGTGGATCTAAGCTACTTAACAAACTCTCTGTGGCCCTGTTTTATTATCTGAAGAGAAGTCTGTGACTGTGTAATGAATATACCCAAGGGGCAGAGTTAAGGTTACAAAGCAGCCTTCAGCCCTTCCTGAGTTTCTCTGCTCAGCCATGGCTTGTTAATATTCTTGTGTTTGTTTGCATTTAATTAGATATATGTATTAACCTGCGTGGCCAGGGAGAATTGTTTTTGAAAAGCTTTACAAAAGCAATTTGTTTTAAGGCATGATTTAAGTCTGAGGGTGCTTTAGTGAGGACTATATCCCCTTAGTCTGTCTGCTGACTGGTTTTCAGGTAGTAGCTTTTCAGCATCTCCTCTGTTTATTTATTCCCACGTCCGTTTCCCTATTGGGGTCTGTCCCTTGTCAGACTCCCGAGCCTCCGTCATCCCTATCAATGAGTTGCCTTCTCTGTGTGAGCACAGCTCCACTGGCACTTCTCCTCGCTGCTCTGTCAGCTGCCATGCTAATGTCCTCTTGCACACTGTCGCCGCTAAATATAGAGCAGCCCCCTCCACACCTATCTCCAAGTGGTTCTTCTCTCTCCATCCATCAGCCGCAGTCCCTGGTGCCTACTTGACAGCTCCATTAACCACAGCCTCAGCAGCAGCTATATTTAGAAGTTGGGAGGAGGATGTGCCTCTGGGCTGCGGACAGCCCATAAATCCATCTGCCTTTGTGGGATCACGATTCTCTGCGCTGGTCAGGAGTGAGATCCACAGCAGGGCTGCCGGATGAGGAGCAAGCTTCTGTGAGGGGAGGGACCAGGTAGATGGGAGGGAGATCCCAAGGCCAAAATGGGAGCAGAGGGGGCAGGGGAGAACATGGAGGGTGAAGAGACGGGGTCAATGACACACACATGGGGGGACAATGTGAGAGAACAGGCAAGGCTCGAGGGAGAGAAAAGTCTGAAGGAGGCCTTGTCCGCCTGTCCCACTTATTAAGCACTAATAAGTCATCAGGACTGTATTAAGTTCATCCAAGAGTTGATATGTAACCTATTGCCTAAATCAGCCTTTTTACCTCATGACGGGAAGGCAGATAATGTACTGCTCTTTAGAGAAAAGCCTCCAGAGATGATCCTGGCAATTACAAGGCAGTAATTCTATCTTCATTATGAGGCAAATTGATTGAAACTGGTAAAGAGCAGAATTATGAAACACGGAAGTGAACACAGTATGTTGGAGGAGAGTCAATACGGCTTTTGTAAAGGGAAATCATGCTTCAGCACTCTACTAGAATTCTTTGAAAGGGGCAGCAAACATGTTGACAAAGGTGATCTGGTGGATTTAGTGTACTTGAATTTCCAGACAGCCTTTGACAAGGTCTCTCTCCAAAGGCTCTTAAGCAAAGTGAGCACTCATAAGCTAAGAGGGAAGGTTATCTCACGGATCAGGAACTCGTTAAAAGACAGGATACAAAAACCAGGAGTAAATGGTCAGTTTTCACAATTGAAAGAGGTAAATGTTGAGGTCCTCTGGGGATCTGTATTGGGACCAATGCTGTCCAGTGTATTTAACAAATGATCTGGAGAAAGGAGTACGAAGTGCAGAGACAAAATTTGCAGGTGGTACAAAACTATTCCAGACAGTTCAGTCCAAACTGACAGTGAAGAGTTTACAAAGGAGTCTCTCAAACCGGGGTGAGTGGGTGGTAACATGGCAGATGAAATTCAGTGTTGATAAATGCAAAGTAAAGCGTATCAGAAAAACTAATCCCCGCTATACACACAAAAGAATGGCATCTAAATTAACTGTTGCCATTTCAGAAAGGGATCTTGGAGTCATCATGGGTTGTTCTCTGAAAACATCTGTTCAGTATTCAGCAACAGTCAGAAAATCAGAGAGAATGTTAGGCACCATTAGGAAAAGGGATAGATAATAGGACAGAAAATATCATGCAGCTGTATAAATCTGTGGTACACCCACACTTTGAATACTGTGTGCAGTTTTGGTCACCCATCTCAAAAAGATACATTAGAATTGGGAAAGTTAAGAGGAGGGCAGCAGAAATGATTAGATGCATAAACCAGCTTCCATGTGAGGAGAGATTAAAAAGACTAGGGGTGTTTGGCTTAGAAAAGACTGAATTAATGGGGGATTTTGATAGAGGTCTATAAAACCATGGCTGGTGTGGAAAAAGTGAATAGGGAAGTATTATTTATCCCTTCACATAACAAGAGAACGAGGTGTCAAGCAATGAAATTAACAGGCAGCACATTTAGAAGAATCATAAGGAAGTATTCACATGTTGCACAGTCAACGTGTTGCCAGGGGATGTTCTGAAGACCAAAAGTATAATTAAATTCAAAAAAGAATTAGGTAAGTTTGTGTAGATTAGGTCCATTTATGGCTATTAGCCAGAATGGCCAAGGATGCAACTCCGTGAGCTGTTTTTCCCTAAACCTTTGACTGTCAGAAGCTGGGACAGGAAGACGGGACGGATCACTCAAAATTGTCATTTTCTGTTCGTTCCTTCTGAAGCAATTTGCACAGGCGTTTGCTGGAAGTCAGCCAAGATACTGGTCTGGCTGTCCAGTTGGCCATTCTTTCATTCTCACTCTGCCCCTAATATGGAGACCAAAGCCGGTCACTAGGAACAGGCTACAAAGTGCTCCCTGCAGTTGCTAGCTGGACTCTTCTATTCCACTAGTTTGGGGGAGAGGGACCGTCTGCGATGGCCAGTGTAGCTGCTTCTCCGGGGGCGTGGTTGGGTGCCCCTTGTGAATTCTCACAGCATGTTTTTTGGTGTACTCTTACTAGCAGAATTCATGGAAGCATTTTCAGGCATTGGGGCTTACAGTGGCCACCTCTTTTCCTGGCTGAATGTGAGCAGATTGTTGAGTTGTTGTGAGCGTGACAAAGTGGGGTGAGTGAGGATTTTATTCCCCTGGATAGTTTGCATATATGTTTCCTACTGTTCTGTAGTGACATGAGGTGGATGCCCCAGTTTCTCTAGGCATGGCCTCAGTGCAAAGTTGGTGATGGGAATTTCAGTGTGATGACTTCTTGCATGTATGTAATGGGCCTCCATGCCATTTGTAACCTCGGTGACTAGGTGACCCCTTTCTTCCCTGGGAAACAAGACACAGGAGGAAGGAGAGGCCTGGCCAGTTTGAATGGGAACTGGGCGGGTGGGCAGAGGCATTCTTGTCTGCCTGGAGAGGGAGGAAGGAGGGCCAGGCTCCAGCGTGGGGGATCCTCTGGGTCCCACCCCCCCCTCAGATGGATTGTACTGATGGCTTCTGGTTTCTGTGCTGACAAATCTGTTCTACGCTCTGTCCCTGTCGCCTAATAACCCGTCTGTTTCACCTGCTGAATGAGAGTCACATCTGACTGAGGACACAGAGTGACCTTGAAGTCAGAAGAAGAGCAACCCTTTTGCAGGTCTCTGTTCACCATTCACATCATTTTATTGCTCTAGCACGTTGTTAACATCTCATCTCCAGACACAAAGTGACTTCTTGCTAGTAAGTGTATTGTTAATACCTTGGCTCTTGGACCCAGCTTTCCCTTGGTCTGCAGGGATGAGGCTCAGCAGAGGATCAGCCAGGCACAGGACTGGGCAGATTCATGTGGCAGCTTCAGCCCCCGTTGCACCTGCATCCATCTCCAGGAAGTCTCACTTGGGACTAGGTAAATGCCCTCCACTAAAGGGCCTAGCAGAGCTCAGCGACAGGACCAAACAAACCCAACGACTGAGTCACCAGCAGCGGCAGCCGAGATCAGCAAGGCTGGTGTTTGCAGAGCTTTTGTGTGACTGTGATGATGTGTGCTTCTGTCACTTCATGCTAATCAGGGGGCTGGAACCATGGGAGTCTGATAACTCAGCACTCATGGGACCACCGGAGCTGCCTGCCAGGCTGCCACTGTGGTCTCGCCACCTAGGTGGGGCAGCTCCAGCTGTTTGCGCTGCTCACAGAGCCCTCGCCGCCTCTTTGCACCCATTGTGGGCATCCAGCGTGTTCCTGATGCTGCATCTGCTGCACACGGTCTGCACCAGCATAGCCTGACCGTCTTCTGGACTGATCGCTCACCCCCAGCCGCTGGGAGCGTGAGCTGCATTTCCCCTCCCCTGTGGGCACTGGCCTGCCAGGTGGCTCACACGCCCATCGGCTGCAGAGCACCGGGTGTGTCCGCGGTCCATGCCGGTGGGACACTGCTGCAATCTCTCTGACTCTCACTGTGTTCTCACTGCACGCTACAAGGTGCTGGGTGTTTTGGGGCACTTTTCCTCTAGACGGTGCCCCCCGGGCAGGGCTCTGCCCTCACTGCACACTTGCTCGGGTGCCATAGGGATGGGTGCGGTGTGACTACCTAGGGTGGTGGGTACGGTGAGGGAGGTGCATGTCTGCTGTGGTTGCCACTCCCATGATATCGCAGTCACCTCGGCTCCAGTCTGGGTTTTGTTCGCTCTCACTGTGCCACCACAGTGGTACCTGGGCACTGTCCTTACAGGACGGCCCCATTCGTCTTCGCAGCTGTCTGGTTGTCGCGGCTGTGAGGCCCCGGTGGGTACGGTCAGTAACGTGCTGGGCAGCGAGACCAGTCTCTTTCGCGTGCCGTTCCTTTGTCATTGCTCTTGCTAGGGGGCAGCTGCAAGTGGGGATAAAGTTACGTGTGGCGTGTTTCTTAAGAATGTTTTAATTTGGTGGTTGTGACCCCCCTCCCCCGCCCGGCGCTGGCTCTGCTGCAGAGGTGGCGAATGTTATGGGCTGCTGGTGCCCCAGCCCAAGGAATAGCCCTAGCTGGGTGCTCAGCTCCAGACCCAGGGCTCTGAGTTTGAAAGCTGCTTCCTGGAGGGCTGCGAAGGACTTACCGAGGGTCTGTGCCTGAGGCAGCAGCTCCCAGCAGGTGCTCCCTGGCTACTCTGCCTGTGCCGCAGGAGAGAGGAGGATGTGACATGATTGACAGACCCCCTCCCACAGCCGCCCCCCAGGAGCACCCAGGGGGGTCTCCTGCGGTGCAAGGGGCACGGCTAGGCCTTGCTCCTGACCAGCTGCCTCCTGCGTTCGTGGGTGAGTGTCTTGCACAGGGCCGGCCTTAGGGAAATGGCACCCTGGGCAAACCTGCAGTTTGGTGCATTTGGTGCCCCTGGCTCCTGTGGTCGTGGTGCCCCCCGTTGTCCCTGGTCCCCCAGAGGCTCCCTGTGCTCCCCTCCCAGCTTCCCTGCACCTCCCGCCCTGCAATATGCTACCCCCGCCCCTCCCTCCTGTGCCCCAACCTGGGATGGGGAACCCCCGGCCCCTGGGCTGCAGCTTGTCTGAATCCGGACCCTGAGACTTGGGGCTCCCCTCCATGGCATCCGGCCTGTGGCAGGGTAGAGGTTTGGAGCCCTGAACCTCGGGGCCAGGTCAGGCACGCTGGGGCCTGACCCAGACCCGGAGGCTTCCTACCATTGTTCTGATTGCCCGAAATTGTGGCCAACCAGAGCAGCAAAGGGCTGTGCCTGGCAGCGGGGGGCAGGGGGGAGGTGATGCAAGCCCATGTGCATCCAGGGTGCTGTGAGGGCAAGTGCACCTGTCACCCAGAACCCTCACCCCTAGAGCACTCCTGCAACACCCTCCCCTCCAGATCCCCCATTCCCACACCCTTCCTGCACTCTCCCTCCCGGACCCCTCACCCCCACCCTGCCCCTCCTGCAACACCCTCCCCTCCAGATCCCCCATTCCCACACCCTTCCTGCACTCTCCCTCCCGGACCCCTCACCCCCACCCTGCCCCTCCTGCAACACCCTCCCCTCCAGATCCCCCATTCCCACACCCTTCCTGCACTCTCCCTCCCGGACCCCTCACCCCCACCCTGCCCCTCCTGCAACACCCTCCCCTCCAGATCCCCCATTCCCACACCCTTCCTGCACTCTCCCTCCCGGACCCCTCACCCCCACCCTGCCCCTCCTGCAACACCCTCCCCTCCAGATCCCCCATTCCCACACCCTTCCTGCACTCTCCCTCCCGGACCCCTCACCCCCACCCTGCCCCTCCTGCAACACCCTCCCCTCCAGATCCCCCATTCCCACACCCTTCCTGCACTCTCCCTCCCGGACCCCTCACCCCCACCCTGCCCCTCCTGCAACACCCTCCCCTCCAGATCCCCCATTCCCACACCCTTCCTGCACTCTCCCTCCCGGACCCCTCACCCCCACCCTGCCCCTCCTGCAACACCCTCCCCTCCAGATCCCCCATTCCCACACCCTTCCTGCACTCTCCCTCCCGGACCCCTCACCCCCACCCTGCCCTCCTGCAACACCCTCCCCTCCAGATCCCCCATTCCCACACCCTTCCTGCACTCTCCCTCCCGGACCCCTCACCCCCACCCTGCCCTCCTGCAACACCCTCCCCTCCAGATCCCCCATTCCCACACCCTTCCTGCACTCTCCCTCCCGGACCCCTCACCCCCACCCTGCCCCTCCTGCAACACCCTCCCCTCCAGATCCCCCATTCCCACACCCTTCCTGCACTCTCCCTCCCGGACCCCTCACCCCCACCCTGCCCCTCCTGCAACACCCTCCCCTCCAGATCCCCCATTCCCACACCCTTCCTGCACTCTCCCTCCCGGACCCCTCACCCCCACCCTGCCCCTCCTGCAACACCCTCCCCTCCAGATCCCCCATTCCCACACCCTTCCTGCACTCTCCCTCCCGGACCCCTCACCCCCACCCTGCCCCTCCTGCAACACCCTCCCCTCCAGATCCCCCATTCCCACACCCTTCCTGCACTCTCCCTCCCGGACCCCTCACCCCCACCCTGCCCCTCCTGCAACACCCTCCCCTCCAGATCCCCCATTCCCACACCCTTCCTGCACTCTCCCTCCCGGACCCCTCACCCCCACCCTGCCCCTCCTGCAACACCCTCCCCTCCAGATCCCCCATTCCCACACCCTTCCTGCACTCTCCCTCCCGGACCCCTCACCCCCACCCTGCCCCTCCTGCAACACCCTCCCCTCCAGATCCCCCATTCCCACACCCTTCCTGCACTCTCCCTCCCGGACCCCTCACCCCCACCCTGCCCCTCCTGCAACACCCTCCCCTCCAGATCCCCCATTCCCACACCCTTCCTGCACTCTCCCTCCCGGACCCCTCACCCCCACCCTGCCCTCCTGCAACACCCTCCCCTCCAGATCCCCCATTCCCACACCCTTCCTGCACTCTCCCTCCCGGACCCCTCACCCCCACCCTGCCCTCCTGCAACACCCTCCCCTCCAGATCCCCCATTCCCACACCCTTCCTGCACTCTCCCTCCCGGACCCCTCACCCCCACCCTGCCCCTCCTGCAACACCCTCCCCTCCAGATCCCCCATTCCCACACCCTTCCTGCACTCTCCCTCCCGGACCCCTCACCCCCACCCTGCCCCTCCTGCAACACCCTCCCCTCCAGATCCCCCATTCCCACACCCTTCCTGCACTCTCCCTCCCGGACCCCTCACCCCCACCCTGCCCCTCCTGCACCTCCTCCCACCCAGACTCCCCCCCTGCAACCAGCTTCTGTCTCCTCCTCACCCCCACCCTGCCCCTCCTGCCCAGACCCCACACCCCTCCTGCACCTCCTCCCACCCAGACTCCCCCCCCCGCACCCGGCTTCTGCCTCCTCCCTTGACCCCTCACCCCCACCCTGCCCCTCCTGCCCAGACCCCACACCCCTCCTGCACCTCCTCCCACCCAGACTCCCCCCCCCCCCGCACCCGGCTTCTGCCTCCTCCCTTGACCCCTCACCCCCACCCTGCCCCTCCTGCCCAGACCCCACACCCCTCCTGCACCTCCTCCCACCCAGACTCCCCCCCCCGGCACCCGGCTTCTGCCTCCTCCCTCCCGTCCAGATCTCAAACCCCAAACCTTCCTGCACCCTTCTTCTCACCTAGATCCACCCACCAGGCTGCTCCTGCACCCCGACCCCCACTCCTCTCCTACACCCCCTCCCAGCCCCAGCCCATTCCTGGACCCTCCCTCCCATCCACGCCCCATAGCCCTGTGGATAATATTAGGAAGGTGATTTTTTTTCTTTTTGGTTTTCACTTCTGTGGCCTCTGACCCCAAAATGGTTCCCCAGCCTCTGCACCACACCCCTTCACCCTTTCACTCCTATCCTCGTACGTCCTGCCGCCCCTTCTGCCCCCACGGACGCACTAAGCAGCTGGCCTTGCTGCTCACCCCTGCGCTGGACGGCTGCTCCTGCCCCTCCATCAGCCTAGGGGTGCGCAAGGGAAGGGAGGGGAGCACAGCTCCGCTGAGGTGGGGAAGGGATGTGAGCATAGGCGGCCCTGGGGGCTTGGGGGAGGAGAGGGGGACCGTTTCCAGTCCATGTTTACATTATTTTTAACAGATATGGATCACCTGACAAGGTGGGTCGGGGGTGGGGACTTGGAATCGTCCTGGGCACCACCAGGAACGATACCAACCTGCCGCTCCTGCACTGCAAACGGCCTGGCCTGCACGAGTGTGTGCTCACCCTTGCACGGCACCGGTGGGACTGCTGAGCTCCTGCCTGGGCTGTCCAGGTGCTGGCTAGACACGGGCACGTGCCCCACCACTGGCAGCGCAGTGGGACTAGTGCGGCTTCGTGCGTTCCTGGGGCTGGGAGGGAGGGTGTTTCTGTGTGCCGCTCCGAGCAGTGCACAGCGTGGAGACACCACTTCCCTGCCCCTCGCTGCAGGGATGCACACGCCAGCAGCCGGGGGGAGCGAGTGTCCAGAAGCCGCTCAAACTCTGCTGCTCTGCTGGTGGTGGCAGCAGGACTCCCCAGGGCATTTTAAATCGCCTGGGCTGGCAGGCGGGGCCAGGGGCACGTGGGGCTGCAGCGGGACAAGGAAACTCAGAGGGCAGGGTGTGCAGGTGAGGCGCCGGGAGGCAGTGATTTTTGGTGGAGCCTCGCCCCAAGCTGGGAATAGTCTTGGTGCTGGGCACCAGGGGCCCATATAACTCACGGCCTTCGGACAGGACCTTCTGTCATTCCCGGCATCAGAGTAGCTGCTAACAGTGTCCGTCTGGAACAGCTGTTTGATGGAGATTCACCGAGTGTCCCAGCTGCCGGGAGAAGAACTGGCAGGTTGGCCGGCGGTGGCCTTAGAGTTAGCCAGGTCTCAGCTCTGGGGTGAGATTTCCATCTGCTGGCGAGAGGGAGACACTGCACTGTCCGCACACAGGGCTGAGGAGATACACCCATGCACCTCTCGGGGCTGAATGCTCCTGGGGCCCGGGACTGTTCATGTCTCCCGCCACGGGAATGAGATGAGTGAGGCCCCGTCCTAGCCTGGCCCAGATCACAGCTCCTTGTGCAGGGCTGCGGCTGGTGGAGGTGTGTGGTTTGGCTTGCAGGAGGTGGCAGGCACAGAGCATCACAGCCCTGAGGCTGTGGGAAGAGCATGCTGGGGCAGGGGCACACAGAGGAGCATCACCCCAAAAGTGTCCCTACCTAGAAGGGAAGGGGTGCAAGATCTCAATCCCTGCCTCTGCCTCCTTTTCAGGCAAAGCATTTACCTGCAGATTCTCCATAGGTGCAGAAAGGGTCATGATCAGAGAACCTGGAGTCAGAGGGTGCTCGTCCCCAAAGGGAGGGTGAGTGACAGAACACAGGGGACTTGGGGAGCTGGGCTGCAAGCAGCCAGCCATGTGGGCAGAGCAGTGCTGACTTTAGTAAAGTCTCATTTGTTCACCGTACCTTCCATTCAGTGTCTCGCATTGCCAACCAAACGTGGTGGCCATGTCTAAGCCGTGTGCAGCAGCCGCTGACAGGGTGTGCCCCAGAACACAGCCTGACGTCCCCTGGAGCCCTGGCTTTGCAGACACTGACCTGGTCCGTGACAGCCACCGAAACTGCACCCAGGCCTAGCCAGGCAGCCGAGTAACGCTGTGTAACAACCTTACTGGGGAACAAGGTGGAGGGGGTCTGCACTGCTGTGATGCGCCGCACCCCTAATGGTGACTCTGTGGGCGTTGGACCCATTGCTCCCCCCTCCTGGAGCTGCAGAAAGACACTTCTCACCCCAGCCCAAGCTGTAGGGAGGGGGACGAACTCCTGTGTGACTTCCTTCCACACGCTGGCTGCTGCGTGCAGCTCTCCTTCGAGCGGTCCCCGTGGGAGCTGCATGTCAGGTGTCGGGCTCACCCGGCGCTGCAGTTCGGCGCTTAGCCGCACCGTGCACGTGGGGAATGCGCTGGGCTCTTCATGAGCTTTCGGTCACATGCACAGTCCGGTCCAAGCCAGCTCCTCTCAGCCACCAGCGGCTGCGGATGAACTTTGCTTGTGCTCCAACACACGCCTGAAACAGAAGTTCAAAATCGTCTGTCAGTCGTCTGCCTCACCTTTGTCAGCGTCTTAAGCATTTCTTCACTGTGTGTAGGTGAAAACATGAAAAGGAGAAAGAAGGAAGAAAAGGAGGAGTTTTAAGGAGTTAAAAGTTATCTAGAGTTGCTTAGGGATGGTTCTTATTGACCATTAGTGATGGTTTACAACAGCTAAGTATTGTTAAATAATGTTTGTTATTCATAAAATAAAAGAAGAAAATGCCTGCGGCAGGTTTTAAAATGCGATTCGTGCCGTGAAGCCGTGCCAGCTTCCAAGGGCCCCAGCAAGTGCATTCTCTGCCTGGGAGAGGCCCATGCACCTCAGAAATGTCCCCACTGCCCCAAGCTGACTGCAAGAGCCAGAAAAGAGGGAGATGAGGCTAAAGGTCATTTTATTCAGTAAGGCTCTTTAGCCTACGACCTCCGAGCTGACACGCTCTGAGGATCCATCACAGCCTCAAAAGCGCAAAGCAGCTGCTTTGACTCCCTCTGGCCATAAGAAAAAGAGATCGTCTCCCACTTGATCCTTGCTGGGGTCACCTACCAGCAGGAGGAGAGAGGCTGAAAGCCGTGATCCCTCTACATCTAAAAGGGACAAATGGCCTAGGGAGTAGAAATCGGCAGTATATACCCCAATCAGCAAATATACCCCAGGCACACAGGCATGCCTCGGACCTGAGGAGTTCACATGCCTTGGAGCTGAGGAGTTCACATGCCTCGGAACTGAGGAGTTCACATGCCTCAAAACGATCGTCACTGGAAACTGCGGCACCAAGACAATCGTCCCAGGCACCAAAAACAATGTCGGCGCTGGAGGGCCCAGTACATAAGCCCATGGCACTAAAGATCTCGGTACTGGTGGAACCCATTGAAACAAACAGTACTGACAGATTCTATACGGCGGTATATGGCACCGGGTGTGGTACCAGCTATATTGGCACTGGTTCCAGGGGCACTGTACATTTTGACCTTGGGCAGCTACACAGTCCGACACCCTGGAAAGGCGCAGACTAAAACTCACCACCATAGTCCTTCTCCTGACGTGGTTATCGTATCATTGCCGCTATCCCCTAGTTCTCCGCTAGAGCCAATTGTACTAGAACAGCCTCTAATGCCCCCGTCACTGTTCCTCAGGCCTCCTCCTCCTTGGCTCAGACGTCCTCCTCCTACCTCACAACAGCCATGCTAGTCACACGAATACTCTCAGCAGATATCCCCATCTCCTCCATCATCAAGTAAGTTTCACCTACCATTCTCCTTTCACCACCATACCTACAGGAGACATTCACGTTCCCGACCTTCCTCACCGGGGTCACGTTTTTGTTAGTATTCGGATCCATATCATTGCAAAGACTACCATAGAGAACACTACTCTCATAGATCCAGGGACAGAGCCCAGAGTCATGTCCCTCACGTAGACATTCTACATCTGCACCTCCAAAGAGGCACGGGTAAGCCTCATCAAGAGAGTGCCTGGAACCAATACTCCCTGCTCCCCCAGAACCCATAGAGGAGCAGCCAGAAGAAATTGTGGAAGAGCAAACGGAGGCTTATCAAACAGATGTATCCTCATCATCCCCAGATGAGGCTTTCATCCCGGGCGACATAGCCCCTCCTGACAATCTTAGACAATTTCAGGAGCTCTTTAAGAGGGTCACACAGACACAGGACATACAAGTCACAGAGGTACAAGAAAAGCAGCATGGGCTCCTTAATAATCTAAGGCCTCTGATATCATCCAAGGTAGCCATTCCATTAGATGATGCCATTGCAGAGGCTGCAGATAATATTTGGCAGACCCCCTCCTCCATCCTACCAACCAATAAGAGAGTGGGCCAAAAGTATTTCATTCCCTTGAAAGGTATGGAATTTCTGTTCAATCACCCCCGACCAACTCTCTCATGGGGGAGTCCTCACAACAAAGATCAAAGACACTGCAATATAAAGCTGTGGTGTCAGGCGAGCATGCTCAGAGGCTTGACCTATTCAAACTAAAGGTCTATCCATCCTCTACTTTGTCGTTACAAATGGCAAATTATGCTGCGCACCTTTCCAGCCATAACTTTGATAATTATACAAAATTGATGTCCCTAATGGAATATCTCCCTGATGACAAGAAACCCGTATTAAAACTGATAGTCCAGGAAGGATATACTGCCTCACCAACAGGAGTCCAAATTGGTCTAGACATTGCAGATGCAGCTGCACGATCTATCACAACTGTGGTCGTAATGAGGTGAATCTCCTGTTTATAAATATCTGGTGTCCCTAAAGAAGGGCAAACAAATGTGGAAGACCTCTCCTTTGATAAGCTGAAATTGTTTGCCAAGTCTACACATCCAGTTTTACACTCTAGTAAAGACTTGAGAACTATTTTGCAAACACTGGATATGTACACCCCACTAGACAGGAAGAAGAGATACTGCCCATATCAGCACTGCTACAATCACCAACCTCAGCAGCCACAGCATCACCAGTGTAGCTATGACCTGGAGTTTCAACAACAACAGCAAAGACGGCCAAGGCATCGTAACATGCAAGGCCGTAACCCTGCACCACAAACAACGAATCAGCAGGTTGGACTGCTGCGTTGAGGACTGTGGCACAACACACATCACCCAGTGCAAACAGCCAGTGCACCATCTGTTCCACCACTGCCTCAGACCATTCTACCAGCAGTGGCGGACCATCACCACAGACAAATGGGTGCTGGAGGTAATTTCTGTGGGCTATATCATTCCATTCTGCACCCTTCGGCCAACCACGCCCCTTACCCAGTCTGTCTTCAAGGACCCCTCTCACAAGACATTGTTGAAACACGAGGTAGAACACCTCCTGTCCATAGGAGCTGTCAAGAGGGTACCCAATGAATTCAAGGGAAAAGGATTCTATACCTTCTGCTTCCTCACAGAGAAGAAAACGGGGATGGAGACCAATACTAGACTTACAGGCTCTCAACCATTATCTTCACAAATAGCGTTTCAAGATGGGCACCATTACCTCTATAGCTACTGCACTGGACAAAAGGGATTGGTTCACAGCTTGCGACCTACAAGATGCCTATTTTCATACAGCTATTCATCCTGCCCATAGATGTTTTCTCTGCTTCACACTGGGCATGGATCATTTTGAGTACAAAGTCCTGCCCTTTGTTCTGTCATTAGCGCCCAGAGTCTTCGCCATGACTCTGTCGGTAGTAGTGGCTTATCTACACCGCCTAGATGTTTTCATACCTGGATGATTGCATTTCATAGGGCCGATCATGTGTGGAAGTCCTCCGTATGATACGTATTACCACAAAGATGTTTCAACCTCTGGGCCTTGTCATCAATTTTCAGAAATCAACCACTGAGCCCATTCAGGACATAGAATTTGTGGGGGCTTGCCTAGATTCTATCACAGCAAAAGGGTGTTTACCTGCACTTTGTTTTCACGTGATACAATCGCTAATACAAATCCTGATGCACAGTCCTACAACACAGGTGATAACTTGTCTCCAGCTTCTGGGTCACATGGCGGCCACCACATCTGTGGTTCCAAATGCCAGGCTGCATTTTTGCTGTCTCCAACACTGGCTAGCATCAGTATATATATGCCAATGAAACACACCGTTCTCAAGAGGGTGTCGCCAACCGCAGTTCAAAAATCCTTGCAGTGGTGGATGAAACCCAAAAGCTTACTGTTGGGGGTTCCCTGTCACCAGCCCCAGACTTCCATTTTTATAACAACAGACGCTTCCAGCATATGCTGGGGAGCACTCATGGAGGGACAAATCAGTGCAAGGACACTGGTCATAACAGGAGATGGCTCTACATGTAAACATGCTGGAGCTAAGAGCGGCATGCAAACAGTTCCTACCGCATATTCGTGGTACCGTGTTCAGCCTCAATACCGCCAACATTACCACATTGTACTACATCAACTACATCAACTGACAAGGTGGGGCCAGGTCTCGCACATTGTGTGCAGAGGCTGTTCATCTGTGGAACTGGTGCACAGCAAACGGCATAGTCTTGAGCACCTCATACTTACAGGGTATCAGCAATGTTGCAGAAGACCTGCTGAGCAGGCAGTTTGCACCGGATCACAAGTGGGAGATCCCTCCGGGTATACTTTGCTGCATCTTCCACAACTGGGGCTTTCCTCAAAGAGATCTATTTGCAACCTAGAACAACAGAAAATGCCCCCATTTTTGTTCCAGGGCAGGTCTTGGCCCAGGCTCACTAGGGGATGCTTTTCTTATGCCATGGAAAGAACCCCTACTCTATGCCTTTCCCCCACCGGTTCTCATTCACAAAGTATGGGAAAAGGCGAGGCTAGAAAAGGCCCATCTAATACACATAGCACACACGTGGGGCCATCAGCACTGGTTCCCACTGCTACAATGAATGTCGTTTTGCTCTCCACACCCCCTCCCCATCGTTCAAGACCTTCTTACACGGAGTCGAGGGACTCTGACCCACCCTCAACCACCAACATTACATCTTATGGCATGGTTGATTCTTGGTTCAATGCTTCGGCGAACCTGTACTCTGAGCAGGTCAAGAAAGTACTTTTATGTGGCAGACAAACTTACACACAAAAGACTTATGTCTACAAGTGGAAACGGTTTACATTCTGGTGCTCCGCCAGATAAATACATCCACTGGAGGCACCCATGCCTACAATTCTAGATTATTTGTTGTATCTTAAACAAGGAAGGCTCGCTCTACCATCCTTAATGGTCCACCTGGCAGCCATATCCTCTTTCAGACACACTATGGAAGGGTCAATGGGTTTTGCCCATCCTATCACAACCTGGTTTGTAAAAGGCCTCACAAACTTATATCCTTCTTGTAAACCAATAGCACCTCCATGGAGCTTGGACCTCATGCTGGACATGCTGTTTAGACCATCTTTCGAACCTCTAAGCACCACGTCACTTCATTTACTTACCTTAAAGATGGGATTTCTTCTCTCTATAACATCGGCCTGTAGAGTCAGCAAGTTGGCTGCAGTAATGACAATTCC
Source organism: Carettochelys insculpta (assembly GCF_033958435.1). NCBI lineage: Eukaryota > Metazoa > Chordata > Testudines > Carettochelyidae > Carettochelys > Carettochelys insculpta. The sequence continues at coordinate 381,753,490 of NC_134137.1, read as the reverse complement.
ACCTCATACAACTTTCTATAAAGATGTGGTGATACTACATTTACATCCTGCATTCCTTCCCAAAGTCTCCTCAGAATTCCTCATGAACAAACCAAAAATATTACTGTCCTTCTATCCTAAGCTGCACTCTTCAGATAGAGAAACAAAGCTCCATGCGCTTGATGTGAGGAGAACTATGGCCTTTTATATAGACAGAACAAAACCATTCCGTAAAATGGATAGATTATTCATATCCTTTGCACAGAGATGGAAGGGCGAGGGGCTATGATCACAAAGGATCTAGAATATTATTACATCTTGCATTAAGATGTGCTATTCATTACATAAAACCACCTTATCAGTTCCACCCAAAGGTCATTCTACCAGGGCAGTGGTGACTTTGACAGCCTTCTTCAGAGGAGTCTCCTTGAAGGACACGCACAGAGCAGCAACGTGGTCATCCTATGACACATTCGCTAAACATTATGTGATACATCATCATATGGAGGAAGACACATGCCTTCCGGCAGCGGTGATTTCTGTGACAAATAGCACATAACTCGGTTACCCGCCTCCTTGCTTCAGGGGTATCACTGCTGTCGGAGGGCCCAACAGCTGACATGGAGCACCCGTGGGGACCACTCGAAGAACAAAGAGAAGTTACTCACTTGTGTAGTAATGATGGTTCTTCAAGATGTTTCCCCGTGGGTGCTCCACTACCCACCCAGTCCTCCCCACTTCGGAGGTCTTCTGTATGGTTTTCAGGTGCTCCTGGGGCAATTTTCAAGGAACTGGATTGGGCTGGATTGCGCACGTGACCAAAAGAGCACAAAGAGCCTAGTGCGCTCCTACACATGCATGGTTCCGCTAACTACGGCTTGAAAATCTCTGAACTGTGGTGCCGGGGTGGGCCCAACACCTGACATGGAGCACCCACAGGGACACATCTTGAAGAACCATCGTTACTACACAAGTGAGTAACTTCTCTTTCTGACAACTCCCTCGTTCAGGACAGGCCTTTCTGCAGCATGAGCTGCTCCAGGCCGGTGGTCTCACACTAGACAAATGCTTAGACATGGGGGATGCAGTGGGAAGCTGCAAGAGGAAGGATGGAAGCCCTGGAGGGCATGACTCCCCGTAAGTACGTACCGGGAGATGACAGTGAAAGAGAGCAGGCAGCCAGAGTTCCATATCCATAGCAAGATGCTTTTACTGTGGGAAACAGCAGAGAGCAGCTAAAGGAGACCTCGCTCCTGCACTAGGATAGCACTGCAAGGAGTGTGGCAAATTGACCCACATTTGCCATGTGAAAGAACAGAGAGGTCTCAGAAGGATTCAGTCAGACTCATACAAGCAGAGCCTGGCACACCGGAGAAGAGTGACATTAATATTCTCCCAAGTCCAAGAGCATGTTGTGTTCAGGCTGACAGGACAAGAAAGCCACATGGGTTGATACCAACCTCCATGCATAGTAGGGAGACACCCAAAGAGTTTCTTTGGAGAGGAAGGGGCCTCCAGCAGTGTGATTTCCTGGAGGGAACTGCACTGGAACACCCCCATGAGAACGTGCGGTGTCAATGTAGCTGTGTGCAAGGAGAGCATAATGCAGCCCCTGCGAGAATGAGACCTCATCGCAACTACCTGAAAAATACTGGACGGTCCAGCTCACATTTGCAGGGTGGACAGTGCACCCCACATTCCCCAGCGAGGGAACACTGCCAGACAAGTCCCGGATACGATCCGGGAGCAGCGTCAGAATGTCATGGCTGCAGTGCAGGAGGCAAAAGGGGGATACCAGCAAATCACAGAAACACGTTTAAAACCCCGTGGGGATGTTTCCAAGGCCAGTGGGTGTCTGCAAGGAATCTGTGACTGGAAGTCTCTCTACTTACCATGAGAGAAAATTCCAGCCGCACTGTATAATCCTGCATGTCTGGAGCACGAAAGTCTGCAGAGCACCTGCAGAGGCCACAGTGCTGGGGTAAGCAGCATGTGGGTAACAAAGGAGTCATGAGGCAGTTTTGTAACTGCACAGACCCAACACCAGTGGACCAGGAGTTGAGTAGATACCAATATCCGCTGCCCACCATTGATAATCTCCTGCCAGAACCATCCAAAGCCAGAATCTTTGCAGTGTGTGGTGTAAGGAAATGGGCTTTGGCACGTGAGTCTGGACAAAGAGTCCAGCTTGCTGACACCCTCCCGGACACCACTTGATTGCTACTGGTCACTGTGCATTCAGTCAGTATAAGCCCAGCTCCAGAGTAGTTCCTCAGAAGGTTCATCCAAGCACTGGAAGAACTGGCTGTGGTGAGCGTAGTTGTAGAGAATATCCTCATTGTAGGTGAAGGGAGTAATGACAGAACAAGACCACGAGGCAAAACTACAAGATTTTCTACAGCGATGCAGGGATACAGCACAAACTCAACCCAGAAAAAATGTGACTTGAACAGTGTACTAGAACCAAAGAGAGCCCCTGGTGCTTCAGAATGATACATTGGGAAATGGATTGAGTATTGCTCCTCTGTAGAAGCAGCCTGGCATTTGTGCCCATTGGATCCTGTCAGAGGGAGAATCGGGGTACTCCCAAACAGAAAAAGCCCTTCTGGCTGTGATATTTGACGTGGAGCAGTTCTAGCAGTGCCTCTGTGGTTGCCCCGTAATAGTGCAGTCAGACCACGAATCACTAGTGATAATCATGGCAAAGCCCGTCTGAGTGCTCCAAAGAGGTTGCAGCACCTCCAGCACGGCCAGGTACAGCCCAGATCTTGTCCAGGGTGATCCCTGGAGTTCACTAGCCTCCCAAGCAGGGCTCATATACCCAGCATTAGTGAGTTGTTGAAAGGGATCAGAACGTAACAATCTATGTCAATGGATTCAGTCTCCAGTTTCAACAGGGAAACTGATGGAAAGAAAGAGGGTACGGGGGAGAACATCTAACAATAGCCAGGCAAGACAGTGATACTCCCAGGTGGCCAGAAGACAAAATGCAGGTACTGTAGGAGCGGAATCATACGTTCAAATTAAAAATGAGTTGAGTGAATAGCCTGGAATGATAATTCGAGGACAGAAATCGGCTGCCCCACCTTACTACCTAAGGATGTAATGTCAAAAATATATACCTCACATCTGGCTATTGACAGCTGCCCTAGACCGGCTTGAGAAAGAATTTGGTGGCTGGAAATGAATACCCAACTTCATAGCTTTATAGGGGCATGTGACACTGGCCTGTTGAGTGATATCTGCCAGCAGAGACACTGTTACCCCATGAGCCCCTGCCTGGCCAGGGGAATATGTAGTAGTGGAATTATTTATCTCCAAGAAAGAGTAGCACTTGTTTACAGTGGACTACTGTTCTTTTTTTTTTTTTTTTTTTTTTGTGGCGGGGGGAGGTTGTTGCCCTACTTGATGCAAGAAGTAGGCCACTGATTGGCAAGCTAAAAGTAAATACATACATCTAGGAACTCAGAATGAACACCATCTTTAGGAAATGGGGGCATCTATTCTGGGAAGCAGTCACTGAGAAAGATCTGGGGGGAGCTGGGGGTGGATGGCCAGAGAACATGAGCTTCCAGTGCAATACTGTGACTAAAATGGATAATGTAATCGTTGGGTGCATAAGCAGGGGACTCTCGGGGAGAAGTATAGAGGTTATTTCACATGTGCATGTCGAGTTCTCGAGCACAAGTCCAGATGGGTGCTGATAATTTGGTGAGAGTTCAGAAACCCATGAGAAAGATTAAACAGTTAGAAAACATGCCACTGAGTGGAAGATTCAAGGTATATTAAAGAAAAGAAGCTTAAAAGGGGATTTGGCTGGAATTTACAGGTACATACATGAGGATCAGATATTTAATAATGAACTCTTCAGTCTTGCCAAGAAACCTACAACACAATCCAAGGGCTGGAAGTTGAAGAAATTGAGACTGGAAATACAGCATCAGTTTTAAGAGTGGGAGTAATTAACCTTTGGAGCCATTTCACAAGGATAGACGGATCAGTCTCCATCACTGACAATTTTAAAATCCAGATTGGATGTTTGTCTAAATAAACAGATTATTTGGGGCAATTCCCTGGCACAGGAGGTCACAAGAGGTAATCAGAGCAGTCCCTCTAGCCTGGGAATCTATGAACAACTGAAGGTTGTCTTTGGGACGTACGGCATTCTGGACGCTGTATTCACTGACAGCCGTCAACAAGCTCCACTCTACCCTGGAAAAAGTCAAGCGCTTTGCACACAAATGGGTGTTTGACCACCTCACCTCCTTCCTAGCAACCTATAGGAGTCATGAGAGTGCAGTGGGACCTGAGTCATCTGATGTAGCTACGTAATAGGGACATATACTCAGAAGGAACAGAAGACACAAGCCAGTGGACACAGCCTCTGGAGGGAGCTGAGAGAAGTGCAGAGATCCTCAGGATGGAAACACCCTCAGGCACTGCCACGGGCAGCAGTGAGTGTCCCAGCAGAGGGAGCTATAGGTCACTACTGCTGTGGTCATCTGGTGAGGAGACCAGGTTATCTCAAAGACTGACTAACCAGCTAAGTCTGTTGTACAGCCTTGGGTACATGCTACAACTTGGGTATGTGCTAGTAACCCCGGGGCGAAGGGACACAGGATGGGGTCTGGGCATGGGACAGTTGTTTTTAATCGTTATTAAAATGTTTGTAGACTGGGGAAGATGAATCAGGATCAGTGGAACGGGAGTCGGAGGATCCAGCCCCTGCTGAGGAACTGTGACAGAGAGGGCTCCAGGAAGACAGGGAACACAGGGAGGCGTTAGGCTAGAGGCAGCTCAGCCAGGGGAACAGAGTGGTGCACACAGTTTAATGAAGTTCCCTTGCTCAACTTAACCTGCACTCGGTGTCCTGCTTTGCTAAGGATACAGTCACAAAGCAGCAGGCTGGAGCCATGAATGCTTCGGTCAAGCCCTTGTCACACCGGCTTACACAGGAGAGGCTCTGTGAGGGCTGTTGGTGCAGTACTTTGCTAAGCTGTGCACATTGGTGGGGCAGTACCCCAAACCCGAGAGCAAGGAGCACCTCATTCCTGGGCTGTGGGTACAGGAGAGTCAGGCCCGGGCTGTTTCTGCTGCAATGAGCTCAGCTAGCGAAGGGACAGCGTTCTTCCTGCACTCAACCGTCTAACTGCCCTGGTCTCACAACTGGGATTGTGAAACTGTTCATCAGGCAGCTCACATCTTAACAGCGAGATTGTCCTGGAGACCTGTCCTCCCCTCCCCCATTGCATAGAGCATATCCACTCCCGTTGGTGGTTACTCAGCATCCCTGGGACAGCCAAAGGTAGCTCCTTAGTTAGGAGATGTGTTTCCAAGTGCCTCGGATGTAAGAAATGTTTGTTGTCACCTTTGTGCAGGAAGAGTGACACACAGAATAGTTTTGTCCTCAGTTCACCCTTCCTTCACATCTGCTTTGTTTCTGCCTTTCCTCCCGTTCCACTGCATATGCTGTGGAACATGGACGCTGCCAGGGTACAGAATCTTAGAGTCCTAGGGCAGGAAGGGGCCTCAGGAGGTCACCAAGTCCAGACCCCTGTCCCAAGCAGGACCAACCCCAACTAAATCATCCCAGCCAGGACTTTGTCAAGGTAGGATTTAAAACCTCAAGGGATGGAGATTCCACCACCTCTCTCGGTAACACATTCCAGTGCTTCACCACCCGCCTGGTGAAATAAGTTTTCCTAATATCCAAACTCCCCCACCCCACCCCCCGCAACCTCAGACCATTGCTCCTTGTTCTGCCATCTGTCACCACTGAGAACAGCCTCTCTCCATTCTCTTTAGAGCTCCCCTTCAGGAAGTTGAAGGCTGCTATCAAATCGCCCCTCACTCTTCTCTTCTGCAAACTAAATAAGCCCAGATCCCTCAGCCTCACCTCATAGGTCATGTGCTCCAGCCACTTAATCATTTTCATTGCCCTCTGCTGGACCCACTCCAATGTATCCACATCCTTTCTGTACTGGGGGGCCCCAGAACTGGACCCACTACTCCAGATGTGGCCTCACCAGTGCCAAATAGAGGGAATAATCACTTCTCTAGATTTTCGGGAAATAAATGCTCTTCCTAATGCAACCCAATATTCCATTAGCCTTCTTGACTACAATGACACATTGTTGACTCATATCCAGCCTCTCATCTACTGTAATCCCCAGGTCCTTTTCTGCTGCACTATTACTTATCCAGTCAGTCACCAGCCTGTAACAATGCTTGGGATTCTTCCATCCCAAGTGCAGGACTCTGCACTTGTTCTTATCCTCCTCAGATTTCTTTTGGTCTAGACCTCTAAGTTATCTAAGTCACTCTGGACCCTAACCCCACCCCCAATGTATCTGCCTGTCACTCTGGCTTAGCGTCTTCTGTAAATTTGCTGAGGATGCAATCCATCCCCTCATCTAGGTCTTTAATAAAGATGTTGAACAATATTGGCCCTAGAACTGATCCTTCGGGCACTCCACTTGAAACCAGCCGCCAACCAGACATTGATCACTACCTGTTGGACCCGACTGTGTAGCCAGCTTTCTGGCTACCTTTAAGTCCGTTTATGCAATCCATATTTCCTTAACTTATGGGCAAGAATATTGTGGGAGACTGTATCAAAAACTTTGCTAAATTCAAGGTATGTCACATCCACTGACTGCCCCAATTCAGGAAGCCAGTTACCTCATCATAGAAGCTAATCAGATTGGTCAGGCACGACTTGCCCTTGGTGAATCCATGTTAACTACTCCCAATCACTTCCCCCTCTTCCAAGTGCTACAAAATAGAGTCCTTCAGGATCCCCTCCATGATTTTTCCAGGGACTGAGGTAAGGCTGACCGGTTTATAGTTCATGGAATCACAGGACAATAGAGCTGGAAGAAACCTAAAAAAGCCATCAAGTCTAACCCCCTGCCCTAGGCAGGACCAAACCTACCAGATCAGCCCAGCCAGGGGTTTGTCGAGGCAACACTTAAACATCTCTAGAGATGGAGACTCCACTACTTCCCTGAGTAGACCATTCCAATGCTTCACCACCCTCCTAGTGAAAAAGTTTTTCCTAATGTTCAACCTGGACCTTTCCAACCGCAACTTGAGACCATTGTTCCGTGTTCTGCCATCCGTGACCACTGTGAACAGCCTCTTTCCAGCCTCTTTGCAACCTCCCTTCAGTAAGTTGAAGGCTGTTACCAAGTTCCCCCTCAGTCTTCTCTTCTGCAGACTAAACAGTCCCAATTCCTTCAACCTTTCTTTGTAAGTCATATGCTCCAGCCCCCTAATTATTTTGGTTGCCTTCCGCTGGACCCTCTCCAGTGTATCCACATCCTTCCTATAAATGGGGGCCCAGACCTGGACACAGTACTCCAGATGCAGCCTCACCAAAGCCGAATAAAGAGGAATAATCACTTCTCTGGATCTACTGGCAACGCTCCTCTTGATGCAACCTAATATGCCATTAGCCTTCTTGGCTACAGTGACACACTGTTGACTCATGTCCAGCTTCTCGTCCACTACAACTCCCAGATCCTTTTCTGCAGACCTACTACTGAGCCAGTCGGACCCCAGCCTGTAACAATGCTTGGGATTCTTCCGGCCCAAGTGCAGGACTCTGCACTTGTCCTTATTGAACCTCATCAGATTTCTTGCAGCCCAGTCTTCCAATTTGTCTAAGTCAGTCTGGACCCTGTCCCTACCCTCCAGTGTATCTACCTCTCCCCCTAGCTTAGTGTCATCCGCAAACTTGCTGAGGGTGCAATCCAACCCCTCATCCAGTCATTGATAAATGCGTTGTACAGAACAGGACCCAGAACCGAACCTTGGGGCACTCCACTAGAAACCGACCGCCATCCTGACATTGAGCCGTTGATCACTACCCTCTGGGCCCGACATTCTAGCCAGCTTTCTATCCATCTTACCGTCCATTTATCCAATCCACATTCCTTTAACTTGCTTAAAAGAATATTGTAGGAGACCATATCAAAAGCTTTGCTAAAGTCAAGATAAATCCCATCCCTTGATTTTCCCCTGTCCACAGAGCCAGTTATCTCATCGTAGAAACTAATCAGATTGGTCAGGCATGACTTGCCCTTCATGAATCCATGCTGACTATTCCTGATCACTTTCCCCTCCTCCAAGTGCCTCAAAATGACTTCCTTGAGGAGCTCCTCCATGATTTTTCCAGGGACTGATGTAAGACTGACTAGCCTATAGTTCCCTGGATCATCCTCCTTCCCTTTTTAAAAGATGGGCACTACATTTGCCTTTTTCCAATCATCTGGGATCTCTCCTGATCTCCAAGACTTTTCAAAGATAATGGCCAAGGGATTGTCAATGACATACACCAACTTCCTCAGATGAATTAGGTCCGGGCCCATGGATTTATGTACGTTTAGCTTTTTTAGATAGCTCCTAACCTGTTCTTTCCCCCCTAAAGGCTGTGCACCTTCATCCCACAGCGCATCACTTATCATATTAGTCTGGGAGCTGACCTTTTCCGTGAAGACAGAGGCAAAGAAAGCATTAAGTACTTCAGCTTTCCCTACATCATCTGTCACTGGGTTACCTCCCTCATCCAGTAGGGTCCCCACGCCCTCTCTGATCACCTTCTTCTTTCTAACAAGCCTGTAGAAACTTTTCTTGTTATCCTTCACATTCCTCTCGAGACGCAATTCCAGTTGCACTTTCACCTTCCTGATAACTGCCCTACATTCTCGAGATATACATTTAGTTCCCTGGATTGTCCCTTCTTTTCTTTTTTTTTTTTTAATCTAGACACTACATTTGTCATTTTCCAGGCATCCAGGGACCTCTCCCAGTCTCCACGAGTTTTCAAAGAAAATGGCCAAAGGCTCTGCAATGCCATTTGCCCATTCCCTCAGTACCCATCATCATCATCATCATCATCATCATCATCATCAATAACCATGGGCTCAGCACCTATTGGTGTCTGACGCCTCTCTCCCTATTTCCTTCCATCTTTCCCTGTCCAGTGCAGAGGGGCTTAGTTTCTGTAGACTAGCTCCGCACCAATCTACTACATCACCTATCCATTCTCTGTGGGGTCTGCCTCTCCTATTCGAACCATCCATTATGTCGAATAATAGGGTCTTGATTTTTCGTGTGTTGCGTATTCTGCAAATATGTCCAAATAGCTGCAGCTTCCATTTTATAACCTTCTGCAGCAGGTTCTCTTTCAGCTGTATCTTCCTATATAATTCCTCATTGGTGACCTTCTGCATCCATCCTATTCTCAAAATCTTTCTATAACAACTCCTTTCGAATGCCAATATTCGTCTTTTTGAATCTTTCGTTATCACCCATGTCTCACATCCATAAAATGTGCTGCTGAATACACACGTTTTCAAGACGCCCAGCTTCGTTCTTAAGCTAATTGCTTTGCTTTTCCAGATCTTATCAAACTCGCTCTTCCTTTCGGTATTCTAATCGCTATTTTCTCCTTACAGTCCACATCATACTTTATGTTGCTCGCCAGATATGTGAACGTCTCTAGATTTCCTGGTTCAAAACCCGTGACAGTGATCTTCCTTCCTATTTCCTTATCTCCAAATACCATTGTTTTTGTTTTATTGATGTTCATAATTAGTCCGTACCACCTCCCTTCTTTGTTTAACACCCGCACCGTTTTCACTAGCTTCTCCTCATCTTCCTCAATGATAACCATATCATCCGTGAACCTCAAGGTGTTAATTCTTTTCCCATGCACAGATATCCCTTCTACCTCTTCCTTGATCTTATCCGTTTCTCTCTCCAGATGCGTGATGAAGATACTTGGTGATATTGGATCTCCTTGTCTCATACCTCTACTTGCGTTAAACCAACTTCCCAACTCCCTGCATGTTCTCACTGCTGCCTCCGCATTATCACTGATATCTTTCAACAACCGTATCAGTCTGCTATCCACTCCGTATGACTCCAACACTGCCCAGATCACTTTCTGATCTATACTGTCAAATGCCTTTTAAAAATCGATGAAGCAAGTGTGTACCTTCTTCTTTCGTCGAGCTCGGTACCCTTGGATGCCTTAAATCCAGACCCATGGATTTGTAAATGTCTAGCTTTTCTAAATACCTCTTAACCTGTTCTTTCCCCTCTGAGGGCTGCCCTCCACCTTCCCGTACTGCATTGTACACTACAATACAATAGTTCGGGAGCTGACCTTGTCTGTTAAAACAGGGCCAAAAAAAGTATTGAGTACTTCAACTTTGCCCACATCATCTGTCACAAGTTTACTTCCCTCTTCCGGTAATGGGCAAACAGCCTCCCTGATAACCCTCTTATTGTTAAGATGCCTGTAGAAACCCTTCTTGTTACCTTTCACATTCCTTGCGATCTGCAGTTCCAGTTGTGCTTTCACCTTCCTGATTACTCCCCTGCATTCTCAAGCCATATATATATATTCCTCCTGAGTCATCTGTTCAAGCTTCCACTTTTTATACGCATCCTTTTGCAGCTAAAGCTTGCCAGAGATTTCCTTGGTAAGCCAAGCTGGTTGTCTACCATATTTGCTTTTCACAGAATCATAGGGCTGGAAGGGACCTCAGGAGGTCATCTAGTCCAGCCCCCTGCTTCAAGCATGATCAATCCCGACTAAGTCATCCCAGCCAGGACCTTGTCCAGCCGGGCCTTAAAATCCTCAAGGGATGGAGAATCCACCACCTTTCTAGGCAATGCATTCCAGTGCTTCACCACGCGCCTGGTGAAGGAGTTTTTCCTAATATCTAACCTACACTTCTCCCTCTTCAACTTCTGACCACTACTCCTTGCTCTGCCATCTGATACCACTGAGAACAGTTTCTCACCCTCCTTTTTAGAGCTCCCCTTCAGGAAGTTGAAGGCTGCTATTAAATAACCTCTAAGTCTTCTCTTCTGTAAACTAAACAAGCCCAAATCCCTCAGCCTCTCCTCACAGGTCTTGTGCTCCAGACCCTTAATCGTTTTTGTTGCCCTTTTCTTTTCTTACTGTGCATCATGATGCTTTGTTCCTGGACCTTCAATAAGGCTTCTTTAAAATACTGCCAGTTCTCTTGGACTCCTTTTCCCTTCGTATTAGCTTCACAAGGGATTCTGTCCATCAGGTGTCTCAGGGAGTTGAAGTCTGTTCTTCTGAAGTCAAGGGTCTGTATGTTACTGTTCACCCTTCTTCCTTTTGTCTGGATCCTGAAATCTACTGTCTCATGGTCGCTGCAGCCCAGGTTTCCACCCACTTCTGTTTCTCCTACTAGTTCTTCCCTGTTTGTGAGCAGGAGGTTAAGTTGTGCACGGCCCCTGGTCAGTTCTTTCAGCACTTGTACCAAGAAGTTATTCCCAATATTCTCCAAAAACTTCCTGGATTGTCTGTGTGCTGCTGTACTGGTCTCCCAACAAATGTCTGCATGATTAAAGTCTCCCATGAGAACCAGGGCCTGTGATTTGGAAGCTTCACTGAGCTGTCTGAAGAAATCCTCATCTCCCTCATCCTTACTTTCGCCTATAAGCTTAACCCAAAGACACTCAGCTGGATTTTCTTCCTCCTTATACTGGAGCTCTGAGCAATCACACTGCTCCCTCACATAGAGCGCAACTCCTCCTCGTTTTCTCCCGTCTGTCCTTCCCAAACAGTTTATAACCTTCCACGACCGTGTTCCAGTTATGCGAATCGTCCCACCAAGTCTCCGTTATTCCAACCACCTCATACTTCTTTGACTGTGCCAGGGCCTCTGATTCTTCCTGTTTGTTCCCCAGGATGTATTTGTGTACAAACACCTTCGATAATCAGCTGATTGGACGATTTTCTCCTTTCGAACCAGGGGTCCTCCTTTGCTGTTCCTGTCTCCTTGATCTTGTCTACACTATCCCCATACTTCGAAGGGGGCATGTAAAGGAGCCAGATTGGTGAATAGCAATGAGGTGCTGCACTGCATGTGCAGCATCTCGTTAGCGTAATTCCCACTGTGCTAACTTTGAAGCAGTGACAAGCAGTCTAGCCATGGGCACGTCAAAGTTCCCTTACTCCCAAAACGTCTCTGCCACAGCACTCTCCACCATCTCACCCATGCAGAGAGCCTGAAAGCGGTTACCTCTCTCCCCTGGAACTGGAGATACCCAGAGGCTGCATGCTGTCAGTTTTCCTCCTGGTTTTTGTACTGTCCCCACTGGTCCCTCAGCTGGCTGTGCCTGCAGGACTAAATGCGGCCTTCTGTCGACGGAGTGTTCATCTTCTCTGACGGACCAGCAGCTTGATATTCGGGCATCAGGTCCTCTAATCTTTTCTTCCAAGATGGCGACCGGTTTGCACGTGGTACATATGAAATCCCTTCTGTCTTCCAGGAGGAAGACAAACATGGCACATGCGTTGCAGGTCACAACAGCTGACTTGTCCCTTTCCATTCTTCCCTGTCTTCAGAGAGTTCCCACAGATGTTTCTGTTGCCCCTTGAACGGCGGAAGAGGAACAAAACTATAAGACAGACACCAAACAATATGGCTGCCCAAGAAAAACTCCCAGGCAAACTCCGTGTTGGCTGCTCACAGTGTTTGCTTTGACTGCCTTTTTATCAGACTCCTAGCTAGCCTGACTCCAAGGCTCGCCTCCAATCCAATCAGCTCTTGAAGGCCCACCTGGAACAAAGCACTCCCAGTTCACACTTTTCAGTCTTATCAAACCGCCAAACATATAGTCAAACAAATGTTCACAGACAGACAGACAGACACATGGATATTCACAGCACAAGCTCACAACACAGCCCCCCAAAAACCACACTTACCTGAGCTCCTTTCAGACGTTTCCCAGGCAACTCCCATGTCGGCTGCTGCCCTGTTTGCTGCTCATGAAGATAACATTAGATAACCTCAGGTAGGTCAGGCCGTGTATCTAATGTAGTATCTGCTTTCTGGGAGTGACCAGAACCAGCTGCTAAAAAGGGAGAGACAGGAAATCCCATAATGTGCTGTTTATTGAATAATATGTTCCTGGGGAAGCCTCTGCTGGGCAGTTGGATTATGCCCCAAAGCAGTACGTTCTATAGCTCCTCTTTAGAGGTTTCCTGGCTCAAATAACCGTAGATGATCTCAGTCTGTGAAACTATCTAGCCGTTTCTGAATCTTGTTAGCATCTTGGCCTTAATTACATCCTACTGCAGTGAGTCCCACAGATTAATCATGGCTCGGGTAACAAAAAATAACGAAAGCTCACCTAATAAACTATTTTGCTAGTCTTTAAAGTGCTGCTTGACTGCTTTTTGTTTTGATAGTGTACAGACTAGCACGGCTTCCTCTCTGTTACTGTTTACCACCATAGTTTTCACTTGTTGCTTTTTGGCATCTCAGTGGAGTTCCAGTTACTGTGTTAGGAGGGAGGGTGACTAGAACTGTCTCATTGCATAGAATCCCAGGCCTGGAAGAGACCTCAGGAGGTCATTGAGTCCAATGATTTACCTTCTCTCTCTGTCACTCTGTATCGCTCAGTCGTGTCCCGTTTTAATGCTGTTCGGCTCTTTCCCAGCTCCCCAGTGTGGAGGTTTTTTCAGCTCTCCGGTCATTTGCATCACTCCCCGTTTCCATTAGATCTGTTTAGATACTGTGACCAAACCCAGGTGCAGCAGCTTAGCCCCTAAGTGCCCTGCAGCTTCCTAGAATAACACCGGCATTGGCAACGTTGCTTTCCATCTGCTCTGTTAGGGCTCTGCTCCCCTGGAAGCTTACATCGCCACAGCAACATCTCTCAAGCGGCTGAGAAGTCTGTCCCCCGAGAGGCACAGTCATGCCAGCCTAGTCCCCAGGGCAGACGCTGCTAGAGTGACAGACTCAGTCTTCTAACTGCCTAGCCATTGTCACTTGGGGCAGCAGATTAACTACAGCCCCAGGAGAGCTCCCCTCGTGCCAGTAGTGAGTGGCTGTGCCGAAGCGCTAGAGGGGGCCGCTGTGCTGCCAGTGTGTTAATTGGAGACACGTCTTTTGGTTGCTGACACTCGCATTGTGTTCATCACTGTCTTTGCACAAGGAGCTGCCCTGGCCCATTGCCGCATCCCCCTGCATGTGCTACGTTTGCTTCTCTCCTGGCTGCTGCTCTCCTGCTAGTGGGTCTGAGGACCGCACCTGCTCCAGCCGTCCGTCAGTAGCAATGTCTTTGCAAGAAGCAGGTAGCTTTGCTCCTCCACAGGGTTACCAGCTGTCTGATCTCACAAATTCAGACACCCTGCCCTACCTCTGCTCAGAGATCCCGCTCCTTCCCCTCCACTTCACAAAGGCCCCATTCCCAGACAGCCGGGCTGGCTTCTGCCAGAGAGGAAGATTCAGGAGTTTTTCCCACCATTCCTTATCCACCTGAGCTTTAGTAACTGCAGCCAATGAGTGATCAGGAGTATTGTGGAGTGGGCTGGAGGGCTGCAAGGGACTCTGGGGTCTGCCCAGCACTTTCTCCAAGCTGAGCTCAAGGGCACACCCCAGGGACATGTCTTGCTTCCTCATGGGTAGCACCTGTCATGGGATTCCTTTGCCCAAAGTTAGCAGGCATCGTCTTCACCTGCTGCTCAGGCTCCATGTAGCAGGACAAGTCCAAAGTCAACCTCTTCTTGCTGGCTAGTTTATTAACAAAGTTCAGCTCCGGTCTTCTCCCTGATCTTGCAGCTGCTTCTAGAATAGCTAGCACAGCACTGATCTGCCCACAGTCTCTGCCCCCAGAGACCCGCTCCTGTACCTTACAGGGGAGCTTTCATGTAGCTTTTCATACATGTGTACGTGTACACATGTAGAAACAGAGCATGCGGATCAAGCTTACATTCTGAGGACTCGAACCTGGGAACCAGGGTTTCTGAACAGCATCTGGGGGCTCTGAAGAGAGCCAGCTGAATGTGAACTCCTACTGAGATGCTGCGGCCAAAAGCACTAATTTAATCCTGGGTCTACAAAGAGGTAGTGCAGGGCACAGGGTTATTTTACCTCTGCGCTTGGTACTGGTGTGACAGCTGCTGAGGTCCTGTGTCTGAGATCGGTGCTCCCAGGACTCAGAAGAGCCACGCGAATGACTTTAAAGTGCTACAAGGCTGCTTTTTTGTTCTGTGATTATAGTAGTGAACCACATAGACTGAGCTCCGTGGCTCTAGCGAAGAGGAGGTGAAGGAGAGACTTGGTTATGGTTTCTACGTGCGTGTGCAGGGAACAGATAGTTGATAACGGGTTCTTCAGTCTAACAGAGAAAGGTGCAGCATAGTCCGGGGGCTGGATGCTCACCCTAGGCAGCTTCAGAATGGAAACCAGGTGTAGTGCTGGAGATGAGTGTAATTAGCCATTGGAACAAGTCGTCATGGAGGATTCTACCTCCCTAACAATTTTTAAATCCGGTCTGGATGGTTTTCTAACAGCTCAGCTGTGGGAGCTGTTGTGGGCCAGGTGTCTGGCTTGTGCTCTTCAGGGGAGCAGAGATGATGACCACAGTATTCCCTTCTGGCCTGGGGATTTGTGGCCCTGCCCCTGCTGCACTAAAACACCTGCAGCTGGCCCGTGTTAACTGAGTTAGCATTACAGGGCTTGGGCTGCAGGCCAGGCCTGTGAAAAAGCAGGGTCGCTCTCTGGGCATGGGCTGGAGGCTCACCCCTAGCCTCACCCCCGAGGGGAACGTTCCCAGAGACGATGCTCCAGCTCAAACCTAGATGTCTGCACTGCAATTTTATAGCTCTTAGCGTGGGCTCAGGCCAGCTGCGGTGTTTTGTTGCAACAGTTCCAGCACCCATCAAATGTGTTTCAATTTAAACTTCAGCCCTAATGCCGTGGGAGCTTGAGCCAGAGCATGAGTGTTTATCTCACCTCTGACTTGTTCCGTGTGACTTTGTGAAAGTTTGGTGTGTTTGGGACAAGCCTTTGATCCTGGTCAGTCAGTGGGGTGGAAGCCCTAGTGAAAACTCTTCTCGGATGTGTGCAGAGGAGTAGATGTGTTTTGGTGCACGGACGCAATCTGGGACAGAGCGGTATGCATGTGGATGACGGCACAGGAGTCTGTGTGGGTGCCTGCTGAGGTAAAGAGGGATATGTCTGCATGACTGTGTGTCTGTGCACACAGGTGCTGGCAGGGAGCAGGTGGAGACGCTTTCCCAAACTGGGGGAGCATGAAGAAATTTGGGGGGGGGGGTTGCAAGGCGACCTAACACCCCATCACCCCTCCACCAGAAGAAAGAGCCGGCCTCTGCTTCCGGCTCTCAGCCTCTGCCATTTTATGTGGGCAACCCAGCACAGCCACTACAAAAAGCCGGCAGCCGGTGAAGAGCCACATGGAGCCAGCTGCCTCTTGCAAAGGGGAGTGAGTGTGGGAAGGGGAGGAGGAGAAGGATGGGGTTAGATGGGGGCTGGGGGTGCCTGACTTTGGGGGAAGGGGGTGGAGTGAGTAAGGGACTGGGGTGGGATGCCTGGCTTTGGAGGAGGGGGGCTTGCGGGGCTCGGATGGCCAGCTTGGGGCCTCGTGGGGGTTTGGGTGGCTGGCCCGAGCAGTGCGGGTCTTGGTCAGCTTGGACAGGTGGCTCTGGCAGCACAGGGCTCAGGCAGGCGGGCAGCTGGGACTGCACCAGGCATCCGCAAGAGGCAAAGAAAAGCTATTTGTACTTTTTGTTTTCAAATAACATTTTTATATCAAGTTTTTGTGTTTATTTTAAATTATGAATTGATTTTTGTTACAAGGGGGGTTGGATGATGGTAAAGATGAGGTGGGGGCGTGTGAGGGTTCAAAAGGGAGGCATGATGCCTGGGAGCCACTGAGGCAGAGGAACATATACATAGTTACTCAACAGCCACATTCTTTCAGGAAAATGGTTCTTTTCCCATCTCTCAGCATCATGAGAAATCTCTGTTTTCTTACAGAAACGAGAGAAGACAGGACAAAACGTCTCTTTCGACATTACACTGTGGGTTCATATGACAACTTCACCTCCCACAGGTAAGTGCCAGGCTTCCTCATTGGTGAAAGATGGCAGAAAATGGGACATATTTAAAGACGATGGGACTGATATTTCATTTTCATAGGCTACAGTAGGTCATGGGAAGGGAGGTTCCTTCAATCAATCCACATTCTACATTGACAGCACTGGAGTCCAGCTGGTTAGGGAAGAGGCTGAGGTTTGCACCAGAGATTAGGAATGGAAGTACTTTTGGCCCCAGAGAAGTTGGGATCAGAGAAGTGTGTCTTTTTGATAGTGACCCACACAGGGGAATTGTGGTGGGCGTGCTGGAAGCTGGAGCCTGGGCGTTGGATGTGGAGAGAGCGCTCTGGTTCTCTGCTGGAGAAGGACAGAATGGATTCTGTGTGCATGTGTGAGATCAAAGAGGGGTAGCTGTATTAGAAATGACAGAGGGGAGGTGTGTTCCAGACCAGGAGGCTTGGAGATGGTATGTGGTTTGCTGCCTTTGAGACAAGCAGGTATTACAGCATGAAGCCTAGAAACAACGGAGAGAGCAGTGGTGTCTGTTGTTATATTGGTGTGCTTGACCAGGGGCTGCGTGGCTGGGAGGCATTCAGAATGCCCAGGAGCTGATATGGTGTTTGAACATAGAGCTGCTCCTGGCACTGGGTTTCTGTGTGAGGAGTTTGGCTGTACTGAGACGGGGATAGGCCTGATGGTGTCCTGGGGATAAGATCAGCGCTCCCATGCCTGGATAATTAATCAGTCAGTACAGGAGATGGGATAGACATTGCAGAACATAGTACAGTATGAATGAATTGTCACAGCTCTGTACAGAAAGAGTCTCTCCAACCACACTGAAATTCTTTGGGTTGATAAATTTATTCTATTTAGGTTCTAGTAAGAAGACCATCTATTCAGACAAGGAGTATCTTACTGCCCCTATATAAATCTGTGGTATGCCCACATCTTGAATACTGTGTACAGATGTGGTCTCCTCACCTAAAAAAAGATATCCTGGTGCTGGAAAAGGTTCAGAAAAGGGCAACTAAAATGATTAGGGGCTTGGAACAGGTCCCGTATGAGGAGAGGCTAAGAAGATTGGGACTTTTCAGTTTAGAAAAGAGGAGACTGAGGGGGGACATGATAGAGGTATATAAAATTATGACAGGTGTAGAGAGGGTGAATAAGGAGAAGTTATTTACTTGTGCCCGTAATACAAGAACTAGAGGACACCAAATGAAGTTAATGGGCAGCAGGTTTCAAACTAACAGAAAAAAAAGTTCTTCTTTACTCAGTGTACAGTTAACCTGTGGAACTCCTTGCCAGAGGAAACTATGAAGGCTAGGACTATAACAGAATTTAACAAAGAGCTAGATAAATTCCTGGAGGTTATGTCCATAAAAGGCGATTAGCCGAGGGTAGGAATGGTGCCCCTGGCCTCTGATTGTCAGAGGCTGGAGATGGATGGCAGGAGACAAATAGCTTTATCATTGTCTTTGGTCCGCCCCCTCTGGGACACCTGGCACTGGCCACTGTCGGCAGACAGGCTAATGGGCTGGATGGACCTTTGGTCTGACCCAGTGTGGCCATTCTTGTGTGGTGTCTAGGCACCTTTGGGGAGAACTGGTAGCTGTCATTTATATATATTTCCAAAAATCCTTTGACAAAGTCCATCAAGAGGATCCAGTGAGGTACTGTGTGGCCATGGGTACAGAGCAAAGTTCTCCCATAGATCAGAAATAGGCTGAGACCCCACAAATGGCTCTGTGAATGGTGAGGGTTCTCCCAGGGTCTCTGCTAGGCCTCGTGCTGGGATGGGCTAGTGTCTTATTATCTTTGAAAAGGCTGGGAATAGTGAGGTGGGCATTTGCAAACGACATACGTTTATATAAGCTACTCCAGACAAGAGTAAATGGTGGGACTTAACCAAGCTGGGTGACTAGACAGAAGATGTCAGATAAAATTTACTTTTGACAAACACAAGTTATTGAACACCAGAAGAAACCATTTAACTACTTATGCACATGACTCAGTCATAAGTTCACTTTTATCACTTAGGTATCATAGAGACCTGGAATGAAACGTTTGGTGGGGGATCAGTGGCAGTCAAAAAGCAAACAAAACGTTAGGTTGTATAAAGAGGGCAACAGAGGATATTGTTGAAATTGTTGTAATGTTTTTATATTAGTGGAAGATACAGCTTGGACTCCTCTATTTGGTTCTGGTCATCCCATCTGAAGTGAGTGAGCAAAACCAGAAAGGAAACAGTTGTGAAAAAGCTCAGGAGTACAGAAAAAATTCAGTATGAGAAGAGTCTAAAATGTAGGATTAAACTAGGTTTTCCTATGTACTCTCTAATAATACAGTAACACAGAGGCTTAGTTTGGTATACAAAGTTATGCCAACGTAGCTGCATCGACAAGAAATGTGAAAAAAAAAATCCCACCTCCGAGCCAACATTGCTGTGCTGGCGAAACCTGTCACCTCCATGCAGCTCTGCCAACAAAAGAGCACTTTTGTCATCTTAACTAATGTCCTGTGGGGCAGTGGTTGGACTCAGCTGCCAGAATTCCTTCTCCTGTCTCCTCAAAGAGGGCCTCCTGTAGGCAGCTCTGCCGGAAAAACCATAGCAATATAGGCAATGCATTTGTAGCACAGACTAGCTGCAGCTGCTCAATGAAACCGAAGTGCTTTGTGTTCAAAACTGAACAAAGAAAATACTTTTTGAATAAAATAAAATGAACTTGTTGAACTCAAAGCACAAGTTACATTTAGACCAAGAGTTTAACAAGGTTCCAGAAAAGATTGGGTTTTACTTTAGGTAGGATGAAAGTGATATAACCTTCGTGCTTCAGAAAACAAGCCAAATGCTTACTACTAAGGAGGGGGAGTTCTCTAAGAGTGAATTATCCCAGATGTGTTAGGTGCGTGGCTTCTTGGGCATTCTCCTGAAGCTGCTGCTCTTTAGCACTACCAGAAACAGGAGACCAGGTTAGATGGACCGTTGGTCTGATTCAGTGTGGCAGGTCCTGTGGCGTCACAGACGGTGGCTAGTGTTTGACAACAGATGGAATTGCATTGGGGGGAATCTGACTGAGTAATGTTGATGTCACAACCATTAGGTTAGTGCTAGGGTGTGGAGACTGAATGGGATGCTGGGATTCTAGTCTGCCATTGGTGCTTCGGATGACATTGAAGAAGGTGGTTTCCATGATATGGCTTCTTTGAGCTTGTGGTCATTAGCTCTTGTTGCTTTAGAGAAGCAAGCTGGAAAGGGGGTTATGATTATCATTAGAGCAAGACTGATAAGAGAATGAAAAGAACTGAGGCTCTTATAGTAACCCAGTGCACCTATTTGTCTGGCTTCCAATCACCACTAGTAAAATTTGCAGATAACACAAAAATTGGGGGAGTGGTAAATAATGAAGGGTCACTGGTGCAAAGCAGCCTAAATCTCTTGGTAAACTGAGTGCTAGGAAACAGTATCACATAGAAAAGCACATAGGCCCACAATAATACCAATTCCGGAACTTTTCCTTACAACAAACCCAGTTGCCAACTTTGTCCACGTATCTATTCTGGAGATACCACCATTGGACCTAATCATATGTTATTCACAGAATCACGGGCACAGTCTCCTGTTCCTCAACTAACATCATATATGCCATCATGTGCCAACACAATCTATATAGGACAGACTGCAAACACTCTTCAACAAAGAATAAATGGACACAAAACAGACATCAGAAAGCTCCTAACTCACAAACCTGTCAGCTGCACTTTAATGGAGTGGGCCGTTCTGTTATTGACCTGAGAGTCTGTGTTTTACTGAAAAAGAACTTTAACAGTCGTTTACAAAGAGGATGCTCAGGACTGTCATTTATATTCAAATTCAACACATTAACACATGGTGGCTACGTCTACACGTGAAGCCTACATCGAAATAGGCTATTTCGATGAATAACATCTACACGTCCTCCAGGGCCGGCAACGTCGATGTTCAACTTCGACGTTGCTCAGCCCAACATCGAAATAGGCGCAGCGAGGGAATGTCTACACGTCAAAGTAGCACACATCGAAATAGGGATGCCAGGCACAGCTGCAGACAGGGTCACAGGGCGGACTCAACAGCAAGCCGCTCCCTTAAAGGGCCCCTCCCAGACACAGTTGCACTAAACAACACAAGATACACAGAGCTGACAACTGGTTGCAGACCCTGTGCTTGCAGCATAGATCCCCAGCTGCCGCAGAAGCAGCCAGAAGCCCTGGGCTAAGGGCTGCTGCCCACGGTGACCATAGAGCCCCGCAGGGGCTGGAGAGAGAGCATCTCTCAACCCCCCAGCTGATGGCCGCCATGGAGGACCCAGCAATTTCGACGTTGCGGGACGCGGATCGTCTACACGGTCCCTACTTCGACGTTGAACATCGAAGTAGGGCGCTATTCCTATCTCCTCATGAGGTTAGCGACTTCGACGTCTCGCCGCCTAACGTCGAAGTTAACTTCGAAATAGCGCCCGACGCGTGTAGACGCGACGGGCGCTATTTCGAAGTTGGTGCCGCTACTTCGAAGTAGCGTGCACGTGTAGACGCAGCTGGTTTGAACCGGGACAGCAATTACCTGACCCATTATAAGGACCCTTTTTTACATATTTTGTTTTATCTAACTCTTAACTTCCCCACCCCACACACCCTCCTGCCATCCCTCAGCTCTTCTGATTTGCCAACCTTGATGACAATTTTTGGACCTCTGTGCTTTATATATTGAGTCTGTTGTTCTGGTATGGCTACGATCTGAAAAAGTGGGTCTGTCCCACAAAAGCTCATCACCTAATAAATTATTTTTTTATTTTTTAAAGTGCTATTTGACTGCTTTTTTGTTTTGATGAATACAGACTAACATGGCTATCTCTCTGTCACTATAAAAAAGGACAGTGTGAGAACAAAAAGTACCACCATAGCTGAACAGCAGATTCATAGAGGCTGTTAGAGGCAAGAAGGCATCCTTTAAACATTTGTAATCAGTCCTGATGAGGAAAATAGGAAGGAGCACAAACTCTAGCAACACAAGTGTGAAAGAATAATAAGAAAGGCCAATATAGAACTTGAGAGACAGTTGCTAAAGATGCAAAACCTCACAGCAAAAAATGTTAAGTACGTCAGAGCTGGTTGTCTGCAGGTCACATTGCAGCAAAGTTACTAGATGATAAATGTGTTAAAGGAGCACTCTAAAGACAAGGCTACTGCAGAGAAGCAAAATGAATTCTTTGCATCAGTCTTCCTGGCAGGGGATGGTGTGTGTCGGGGGGGCAACTCACATCAGAGCTTTTCTTTTTGGGCAGCAAATCTGAAGACCTGTCCCAAGCTGATATGTCCATAGAAGTTTTAGAACAAATGGACAAATTAAACAGTAATAAGTCATCAGGACCAGATGAGATTCACCTAAGAATTCTGAAGACACTCAAATACGAAATTACAAAACTACTAGTTTTGGTATTTAACCTGTCACTGAAATCAGCCTCAGTACCAGATTGTAGCTAATGTATCACGGATTTGTAAAGAGGACTCCAGAAGAACTTCTGGCGTCTACAGGCTGGTGAGCTTAACTTTAGTATTGGGCCAATAGCTGAAACAGTAGTAAAGAACTGACTTTTCAGACACATAAACAAATATCATTTGTTGGGAGAGTTTTTGTATAGGGAACTCATGCCTCACTGATCTGTTAGAATTCTTTGAATTTTGGTGGCCCATTCTCAAAAAGAATATACTGGGACTGGAAAAGGGTCAGAGAAGAGCAACAAGGATAATCAAGGCTGTGGAATGTCTTCCATAAAAGGACATACAGTAAACCCTCAAGTTACATGGGGGTTGCATTCCTGCAACCCCTGCTTAACTCAAATTTTCACACAAGTCGGGGGCTGTGGGGGAGACAGGAACCAGGCTACTGCCTGGTTCTCAGCTCCCCTGGGCTTGCAGGAGCAGGGAAACTGACTAGCCTACCACTGCTGGTCAATTTCCTGTCTCCCAGAGTGGCAGGGAGCTGGGAACCAGGGACAGCCTGGTTCCTGGCTCCACACCATTTATGGGACCTAGGAAACTGACCAGCCATGCAAGCAGCTGGGAGATGGGAACCAAGCAGCAGCCTGGTTCCCAGCTCCCCGCTGCTTGTGGGACCCTGGAAAGCTACCAACTTGTGGCTGGTCAGTTTCCCGGTTCTCACCATCTCAGGGCATCTGGGAACTAGGCAGCAGCCTGGTTCCTGGCTCCCCTCCCCTTGCAGAGTTGGGAAACTGACCCAGGGCAGCAGCCTGGATCAGTTTCCTGGCTCCAGCCACTGGAGGGAAGACAAGGACCAGGGGCAGCCTGGGCTCCCCTCCAGTCCTTGGAGCCAGGAATCTGACCAGCCCTACTTCTCCCTGCTTTCCCCCAGTGGTGCGGCTGCATCTAAAGGGAGGTAGGCAGGCTAAAAGCCTTCTCCCAGTGGTGCTGCTGTCAGGCTAACAGCCGTGTGGCCGGGGGAAGTCAGGGAGAAGGCTGACAGCCACAGAGCAGCTTCAAATTGTGCTTAACTTTTGTTGAAGCAAGTTACACGCAACCTGAAGCCACGTATTCTGAGGTTTTACTGTACTGAAAAGATTAATCATGGAAAACTAGGACTGGAAGGGACCTCGAGAGGCCATCGAGTCCAGCCCCCTGCCCCAATGGCAGGACCAAGTACTGTCTAAACCATCCCTGACAGACATCTATCTAACCTGTTCTTAAATATTTCCAGCGATGGAGATTCCACAACCTCCCTAGGCAATTTATTCCCCTGTTTGACCACCCTGACAGTTAGGAACTTTTTCCTAATGTCCAACCTAAACCTCCCATGCTGCAGTTTAAGCCCGTTGCTTCTTGTTCTATCCTCAGAGGCCAAGAACAAGTTTTCTCCTTCCTCCTTATGACACCCTTTTAGATACCTGAAACTGCTCTCATGTCCCCCCTCCCTCTTCTTTTTTCCAAACTAAACAAGCCCAATTCTTTCAGCCTTTCGTCATAGGTCACGTTCTCTAGACCTTTAATCGTTCTTGTTGCTCTTTTCTGGACCTTCTCTAATTTCTCCACATCTTTCTTGAACTGCGGTGCCCAGAACTGGACACAATACTCCAGCTGAGGCCTAACCAGCGCAGAGTAGAGCGGGAGAATGACTTCTCGTGTCTTGTTCACAACACACCTGTTAATTAGGGCAGTTCAGCTTAGAAGAGAAATGACTAAAAGAGATATGTATGATAGAGATCTATAATCAATACCAGTAGGGATAATACGCCATTTGTGGTGCTTTATCTATCAATAGTGTTTGCCTCTTCGCACCATACAAAACCTGGGGGAGAGGGCACCTGATTAAATTAATAGGCAACAGGTTTATTACAAACAAAAGGAAATACTTTTTCATATCACATACTGCTAAGCCATGGAACTCATTGCCATGGGATGTTGTGAAGGCCAAAAATATGTGACTTTTAAAAGGAGCTGGATAAGTTCATGGAGGATGGATCGCTCAGTGGCTGTTCGCTAAGACAGGGAGGACACATCCCCATGCTCTGAGTGTTGCTAAACCTCTGGCTGCCTGATGCTTGGGGTAGAAGACAGCACTGGATCACCCCATAACTCCCCTTTTTTGTACAGCTCCCCCTCCCCCGAAGCTCTGCCATGGACCAGTGCTTGAGGCAAGGTAACAAGAGGTCCTGTTGCACTACCAGATTTCATGGGCACAGACCCGTGTCACCAGGTGCATGTCAGACTGTGATAGGGATTGACCACAGGGACATTTTACCAGGGATTGAGGTGGATGCTCCAGCTCTGACAGTTTTTGACTCAGAAGTGGGTGTTTTTTCTCTGAATTATGGTTGGGCATGTATCTGGCCTGTGTGATACTGAATGATCACAGTGGTCCCTTCTGGCCTTGGAATCCGGGACTCTATGAACCAATGATGTTGGACTTGCTCTGACTGTCTTTGGAAAATAAAAAGATCGCAAATAGTGAGAACTAGTTTCCTCTCTTGGTCTCAGCAGCTAAGAACATAACATGAGAACATAAGAATGGCCATTTCTGGGTCAGACCAAAGGTCCTTCTAGCCCAGCATCCCATCTGCCAAGAGTGGCCAGTGCCAGGTGCCCCAGAGAGGGTGGACCAAAGGCAGTGATCAAATGACTTGTCTCCTGCCATCCATCTCCAGCCTCTGACAATCAGAGGCCAGGGACACCATTCCTACCCTTGGCTAACAGCCTTTTATGGACCTAACCTCCAGGAATTTATCTAGCTCTTTGTTAAATTCTGTTATAGGCCTAGCCTTCATAGTCTCCTCTAGCAAGGAGTTCCACAGGTTAACTATGCACTGAGTGAAGAACTTTATTTTATTAGTTTTAAACCTGCTGCCCATTAATTTCATTTGGTGTCCTCTAGTTCTTGTATTATGGGCACAACTAAATAACTTCTCTTCATTCACCCTCTCCTCACCTGTCATAATTTTATATACCTCTATCATGTCCCACCTCTGTCTCCTCTTTTCTAAACTGAAAAGTCACAGTCTCTTTAGCCTGTCCTCATATGGGACCCGTTGCAAACCCCTAATCATTTTAGTTGCCCTTTTCTGAACCTTTTCTAATGCCAAAATATCTTTTTTCAGGAGAGGAGACCACATCTGTGTGCACTATTCAAGATGTGGGCATACCATAGTTTTATGAAGGGGCAGTAAAATGTTCTTTGTCTTATTTTCTATCCCTTTTTTAATAATTCCTAACATCCTATTTGCTTTTTTTGACTGCTGCTGCACACTGCATGGATGTTTTCAGAGAACTATCCACAATAAACCCAAGATCTCTCTCCTGATTAGTTGTGGCTAAATTTGCCCCCATCATACTGTATGTATACTTGGGCTTATTTTTCCCAATGTGCACTACTTTACACTTATCCACATTAAATTTCATTTGCCATTTTGCTGCCCAATCACTCAGTTTGGTGAGATCTTTTTGAAGTTCTTCACAGTCTGCTTTTGTCTGGACTATTCTGAGCAGTTTAGTATTCTTTAGAGCAGAGATCTTTTCTTCTGAAAGCATTGTTCCAATCAAGGGGCGCATTGGGTGAATACAGTGGTGTACGGGTGCATCCCCCAGGGGGCTGATGGGGGTACTCCTTTTGGGGAAACCCAGAAAGATTGAACCGAATATTATGGACTGAGATGCTGTGAAGCAACAGGGGACTGATTTCAGAGTGGGGGTGGAGAGAGCTGGCTTAGTCTCTCCAGGCAAGTCTTTCCAGGAGATGGA
The DNA here is from genome assembly GCF_033958435.1 of Carettochelys insculpta. Lineage (NCBI taxonomy): Eukaryota > Metazoa > Chordata > Testudines > Carettochelyidae > Carettochelys > Carettochelys insculpta. The sequence goes on along the minus strand of NC_134137.1, from coordinate 381,727,326 downwards.
AAACTCTGAGGTCAGATCTGAGCTCACTAGCTTTGGAAGGCAGTGTCCTAAGGTGAAGGTGCGGATACTTGTTCCTAGCAGGTCAACAGGCCATGGCATGGCATGGCATTCGCAAGATTTATAGATTGGGTTGTCCTGGCAGGCAAGTGCAGCTGAAGCTCATTTGTTGCTGAAGCAGTGGAGTGAATGGTGCAGAGATGGTTAGATAATATCAGAGGTTCTGTAGGCTCAGTACAGCAAAGCAGATTAGAATGGTTTGAAGGAGAGCACTTATCCAGCCATCTCTCCCTTCACTGGATATCTCAGGAGTGGAAAGAGATCAATTCAATGACACTGTTTAAGGAAAGACTTCAAGGTGCTTGAGAAAATTATATACCATCTAGTTTAAATTGCAGGGAAAGGCTTTATAATCATTTCCAGGTGTGAGCGGATGTCCCCCAGTGTGTGGAGCAGATCAGCTGGATCACAGCAAAATAGCTAGCAGGTTTGTGGGCTTAGAATACTTATTCTGCCCCCTCTTAATTTAATAAATTGCAAGGAGCTCCTGGCAGCCCTGCCTACTGGCAAGGGTGTGCAGCAACCCATGAGGAGAGGAACCCGGGCCCTCCCACTCCCCCAGATTCCAATGCAGGAGCTCCCTTGGGTATGGTAGGGGAGCAGTCCATTACCTACGGTCCACTTAACATGCCCCCCGGTCTCATCCTAGCTCTCTGCCCCTCCTCTGATGGCATCGTAGCTGGCAGTGGTTGCTGGCAATCTTTCCACAGGTCTCAGTGAGCTAGGGACCTCCAGCTCTGGGTAGTAGACCTCTCCTGGGGAATATCCTGCTGCCGTTGGGAGTGCAGATATGCTTCTCTGCATCTGTCCTGCTGCCGTGCCACAGAGAGTCCCTTCTAGGTCCCTGCCTCAGGTCTGGTGCCCCCATGCTGTTTCTGCACCCTGAGCTCTCCAGTGTGAGCATTGTCCACCCCTCACATATCTGCACACTGGAGCAGTGAGGATTGCATTTTCTTTTCCAAGCCACTCATAAAATTGCTAGAGAGCAGAAGGCCAAGACATGTTGCCTGTGGGATTCATTCTGTCATAGTTCCCTATTTACAGTCACATCAGAGATGCATCCATTAGCTGGTTGCAGCCCATTTCATGTGGGCCATGGGAAATTTATCGCTCTTGTTTTTAATCGGAATGTCATTCAGCATCAGATCCAACGCCTTGCAGAAGTCCAAGTCTATTAGACAACACTATTGTCTTTATCAGTCAAACTTGTGATCTCATCAAAACATTCACGTTTGTTTGACAGAATCTATTTTCTGTAGACTCCTGTTGATTGGCATTAATTATATTAAGTCCCATATCAGCTGCTGCGTTTTCTAGCCTGAGTCCCCTGTTAGACTGACAGACCTGGAGTTAACCAGGTTGTCCCACTTACCCTGTGTAAGTGTTAGAACATTAGCCATTTTCCTGTCTTCTGCAGCTGGCCCAGTGTCGGGTGTGCGTCTGTCCTTCCTGCAATAGGCCCTCCAGAGCTGCACAGCCAGTGGATAGCCGAGGTGCAAAGAGCTTACTGCCAGTGTTCCATTCAGGGTTATGTGACAGGAATTGCACTCAGGCTCCTCCTCTGTTTCTTCTGCACTGATGTCTGTGGCCTGGAACAAACTCTTCTGCCCCTTTCCTGGCCCACAGCTTATTTCTTGCCTACTTTTGATCCAGAGGTAGTGACTGAAATGTGTGGGGCACTGTTCAAACATAGCACCACCTCACTGATGGCATTTCTTCCCTTCTGCCTTGATATTACTCCTTGATCTGCTTTCTGTAGGCATCGTAATGCAGGTCTCAAAGAGGAATTGGGAAAGTGCCCTGGTAGTGGCGTTACAAAGCAGTTCAGCTGAGCATCCGTGTGAAAAGGGACTGCGGCTGACCAGCTAGGGGGACAGACCTTGAGTCTTTGACAGACTTTTCATCTAGTTTCAGCTGTGCGATTGCTGAGTGGCTTGTCTCGTCTGGGAGAGATGCCTGCTTTGACAGTGTTTGAATCGCCTTAGGCCAGGTATCCCCAGTTGTTGGCTCCATTTGAGATGCGTCCCATTGGTGGAGAGGGCAGTGCCCCAGGGCAATGGAAGCAAACTCAATTAAACTGATTCCATGAAAGAATCCAAAATTACCCTTCCAGCCGGGCTAAAGTTAAGGAAGGCACTTGTAAGGGCCCCCGTGTCTCTGTGAGTGGGCACCAAGTTATCTATTGCAGGTGTTTCTGTGGCTGTCATTCACTGGAACACCGAGGCACTGAATAAACTTCACGGCAGGGTCCACAAAGAACCACGTAGAGGACAGTGGTTTCCCTCTCACTGGGGGCGAGGAAGCCCTTCTCGCTTTACACTTACTTTGAGTTGGAAAGCTTAATGGACAGGTGACTCTTGCAAACTGTTCTACAAACAGTCGGCTTTGGGGCTAGCTAGTCTAATCTCATTTCCTAGCTCGTTCTACATCTGAGCAACCTCAAGAAAGTGCTTTATCTACAGCTGTCCCAAAGAGAGCGGTTTGCCTACCACAGTTCCTACATAATGCCTACTAACAGTGCTCCCTTCCCTGCCGGTTCACCCCAGCACTAAGAAACATCAGAAGAATGTAGTTTCAATGTCAGTTCTAAAGGGCTAGAAATTAATTTCATAATTGCTCACAGGCTAAATGAAAAAAATGATAATTTACTCTTTGGCAAAGAAACTGCTGTGTCTCATCTTTAATTTAAAAGCAAGAAAATGTTTCATTTTCTCTCTCACTTTTTCTTAATTGTCATTACCCCAGTGACCTGTAAAAGAGTCCTTTGTAATGCAAAGCCTTCTAGGAAAGCAATGCTGAATTTTTAATAAGTGTCTGTTGTAAGATGAAGAAGAAGAAGAAGACATCATCCCTGTAGTCCTAGCCAGTCGTTCTCTGCAAGGGGTACACGGGGGGCTTCCAGGTGGTATGTTAACTCATTTAAATAGCTGCCTAGTTTTACAAAGGGCTACATGAAAGCACTAGCAAAGTCAAAACAAAAGGCAGTCAAGTAGCACTTTAAAGACTAGCAAAATAGTTTATTAGGTGAGCTTTCGTGGGACAGACCCACTTCTTCAGACCATAGCCAGACCAGAACAGACTCAATATTTAAGACACTTCATGCAATGACTTGTTTGTACTGCTCTACTTACTGTATACTGAAATGTACCTACAGTATTTATGTAGTGTGCACCCTCTGAGAGCATTGCTCTAACCCATCTGGTGTCCCGACTGCAGCTGTGGCCCATCTGTGATGCTTCAGAGGAAGGCAGAAAAAAGCAACTATTCAGAACACATCTTAATTATTGTGCATAGAAGAAAAAATTCCTTCCTGACCCCAGCAGGTAGTCAGCTGTGAAGCCCTGAAGCCTGAGATGTAATTATAGTCATTGTTTGAATGCAGAGCTACTAGAGTTTTGGGCATGTAAAGGGTAATGAAGAACGTCCTGTTCTCCCCAGAACTCCTGAAAGAAGGAGATTAGCAGCGGGTTCGCTGATTCATATGCCAATACCAAAAGTGACAACTACAATTGTCCGCCTTGACCCCCTGCGCACACCAGTCACAGAATTTTGACTGTCTCTGGTTCAGCCACATCTTTCTTGAAGTGCTGCCCCAGAGCTGAACACTGAACTCCTGGTGAGGCCTCAGACATGCTGAGCAGAGGTGTGGGCAGTTACCTGCTGTGGCTTACATCAGACACTCTGTTAATAGCCCACAGTATGATATTAATCTGTTCAGCATGTACATTCAAATTGTTGGTTCATATTCAATCTGTGATCCACTGTAATCCCCAGATCCCTTTTAGCGGTGCTACCCCCTAGCCAGTTATTCCCCATTTTGTAGCTGTGCATTTGATTTTCCTTCCTAAGTGCGAAAATTTGCACTTGTGTTTATTGAATTTCATCTTGATTTCAGACCACTTCTCCTAATATGTCAGTTTAATCTTGAATGCTCATTCGGGTTTCCAAGGTCTTGGAACCCCTCCCAGCAAGTGTCACTGACAGATTTTTATAAGCATTCCCTTGTCCAGTTCATTAATGAAAGCTCATTAGCCCTTTTTGCGCCAGCATTACATGGACAGTTCATGCTGAGGTGAGTACCTGTTATGAGCCCCTAACCAAGTCCTTCTCTGAATCAGTGCATTTCTGGACAAAGTCTCCCATCCTTTAGATATAACCTACCATCTTGACCCCCACCTGTATTACCTTGCATTTGGCTGTATAAAACCATTTGTTGACTTGTGACCAGATGAGCCGATCTCTGTAACAGAAGCTGTCATGCTGATTATTACCAATCTTCATATCACCTGCATGCTTGAGTAACAAAAGGTTTATATCATCATGGACCACAAACAGATCCTTGCAGGGCCACTTCTAGAAGCATCCTTTCTCCTTCATGGCTCTTCATTAATAACTATATTTTGAGATCTATCAGTCAGCCAGTTTTTAATCCATCTAATGTGCACCCTGTTAGTGCTGTGTAATGCAGGCATTTAAATTAAAATGTCCTGTGTCAAAAAGCCAAGTGCCTTGGAGAAATCGGAGCTTATTGTTTCAACACTGTGACCTTTATCAACCAGTACTGTAAACCTGTCAAAAAAATAAAACAAAATGACAGGTTTATTTGACAAGACCACTCTGCTGTGAAACTGTTCTAACTGGCAGTAATTAGGCATTTCTAGTTGCCAGTTCTCAGCTGGAGGAGTCCTGAATTATTTTTTTCCCTATTTAGCCAGGCTGACCATAAGGCTAACTGGTCTGTAGTGAGACACCATTACCAGTGTGGAGTTCAGATGCCTGTTCTGCTCCCTTCTGTGTTGATAACCTTTAGCTGCGTGCGCATGCTCTGAGAATTCAGTGCAAGCCCTGGCGTTAGTTGACACTGCAGTCTTCTGAGAACCTCCAGAAACCACAAATCAGGCAAGGTACAAGGCACTAGAATCAGGTTTGCTGTCGTTGATGTATGGTCTCTAGCCTCCTGGGCCCCTGGATTGGGCGTCTACGGTTTTATGCTCGTGCGTGCATATGCCACAACAACCGACTCGACACAATTCAGTGGGCAGGAGATGACGCGGTTCCGTTGACATACACTTTCACACCCAGTTACAAACAAGTTACATGTCTATGACTTATTCCGGCATAACCCCTGATTGTAACAAGTTGACACACCTTGACATAGATAGATACTACCCATTACCTTGTAGGTAGTGATAGCATCAAAACAAGACTGTCCGTCATGCTGTCATCTCGACCCTGTACTGACCTGGTCAGAATGTCTCCAATATCTCTGGAGCCACACAAGATATTCTGATCCTTTAATGGAATGTTCACCTATATAGCCAGTGCCTGGTGTTACTCCACGGTATCAGCAGCCCTTGCCAAATTCCTGTGCACAGGACTCACAACTTAGCTTTTTGCGTATGTTCACATAGTTAACCCCTTGTGCTGTCCAGGCCCTAGGCCTTAGGCTTTACACCAAGCCTGACTGTCAGGCGCTCACATTACTACAGGTGCCATTCCTTTTACAAGATTGGGACTACAATGAGAGTCCTCCAGGCCTTGAATTCCCCGTTTTCCAAGATTGCTTAAGAATTAATATTAGTGGTTCATAGAGTGCCTCAGATGTGAAGGTGACCGAGCCCGCTGGCTTAGAAATGTTCAATTTCAGCGGAAGTTTCCTCAGACTCTCTTTTGTTATAAACAGTGAGCCTTTTATTCCATCCACAGCATCACATGGGATGGACACATCCTCCAGCTTCATTCCACGCACAGAACGGAAATATCACTTGATCATTTCTGCCCTTTCTGTGTCACGCTTTAGAACGTTGTCATTGGCATCTAGCAATGGACCTGTAGCTGGCTTGCCGCAGAGATGCCGTAGAAGCTATTCAGCATATTTCCATACCTGATCGTTTCTTTGGATGCACTCCTTCTCTCTTGCAGTGGAGTCAGCCACTCAGAGAAATAAAGGAGTTCAAAACACTGAACAAAGACACAGAATGTCCCACACAGCAGCCTTCATGGTGCCCCCCTCTCACAGGACAGTCGGTCACCTGCAGTCCCATGGAAGAGATTTATGTTCCCCTTCAACTGCGCTATGACACAGCGTGCCCTGTGTGTGATTAACACAAGACACTCCTGTTCCAAGGGTCTTCCATTTATTTTTAAACACCTCACCAAATACCCGCCAAGATATTTTTATGCAAGTGGTCCACTGCAGCATCTTTGTGAACAGTGCGGTGACATGGGAGAGCATTCACACCAGGCTCAGCCAGCACTGCAGTTCTGAAAGTCAACGGGCTGCAGTTCTTCCACTGAACCAACACAGACTTGTGATAACTTCCGGAGCAACAGCAAGCACACGTGTAGCTCCCGACCCTGTTGAGCATGTTCATTACAGGAGTATTTCTCTCTATGAAAATAGCTACGAGCCGCTGCTTAACCTAACCCATCCAATCCCTACTAAAACTACTGTGAGGAAGAGACTCCCACACAAAGCTGCTTTCCTGTGCACATTTCATCTGAGGTTGCTGCTGGGCCAGAGGAATTCTGCTTATTTCCATGTGCACAGTACAGGGGTCATTAAGCTCTTTCAAGGCAGGAATCACTGGATTTTTATGAGCAGGCTCGAGAAGCACCTGTCAGGGATGGGCTAGGGTTATGGTTCTGCTTCAGCGCAGGGGGCTGGACCAGATGCTGTCCTGAGGCCATTCAACTGCAGAGCCTAGTGCAGAAGCCATTCAAGATGGATGTCAGGATTACAGATGGCGAGAAGTCCTGTGGCACCTTATAGACTAAAATGTATTGGAGCATAAGCTATCGTGGGCAAAGACGCACACTGTCAGTTGCATCTGATGAAATGGGTCTTTGCCCATGAAAGCTCATGCTCCAAACTGTCTGTAAGTCTGTAAGGTGCCACAGGACTTCTCATTGTTTTTGCTTGTACAGACTAACACGGCTCCCCCTCTGATATTCGTCAGCATTAGAGATGGTGTCTGCTCAGTTTGGGTGTATAGCAGAAACATACGCTGGAGGAAGGTGGTGGTATCTACACCAGCAAGGTGTGCCTTTGGTTTGTGGGCAGTCACACCTCTGCCAGCCACTTTATCTTCAGTTCTAGCGAGCAGGCCAGTTAAATAACCATTTACTTAGTGACAGTTGAGCAACAGATAAAGATTCTGCCAGCAAAATTTAGCTACTAATTCTCTCAATGTTGCATTTGGTAAGGTCAACTCTAGCTCCCTGTCTAAGTTGTGTTGGTCTGGCAGGACCAAGAGGAGTAAAAGTGGTCAAAATATGCCCTCGTCCCTGCAGTCAGATGGTGTGAGTGATGTGCCCAGGGAGCATGTTCAATGGCTATGAAAGGGGAACTTTTACATAGGCCCCATCTAGCTAGAACTCTGTTGAGAACCAGCTTTGCTTTCATCATTGTGCAAGGTGGAGGATTGTCCCAAGATGCGTATGCTCTAAAGCAGGCGTGTCCAACCCGCGGCCCGCAGGCCGCATGCGGCCCTGGACAGCTAGTAATGCGGCCCCACAAGATCGTAAACTTTTAACATTATTATGTGATTTATATACATTAACTATATTATATATTTTATATGCGGCCCAAGACAATTCCTCTTCACTCAATGCAGCCCAGGCAGGCCAAAAGGTTGGACACCCATGCTCTAAAGAGATACCACCTAATGCACTGAGAGGTCTGGGGTTCCTTTACTGTGGCTGTTTGGAAGCCTAGGGTGTAGATCGGTAGTGGAATCGCCTGCTGCTTGGTAAGTAACACACACCAAATGTTTCAAGCAGTTGTAGGCCCCAGAGCACTGCCCAAGGCTTCCTGTGTGACAGCAGGTACCTTAGGAGTGGTCAGTGCACAGCAGGCATGTGTGCTATATGCACATACCCAGTTTGTCATGGCCTGTCTCCGTGTGGCAAGGCCCTTAGTAAAGGATACGTAACGGCCCATACTAGCTCGTTGTAGGTTTTAGTCTCTGTGGAAGTTGAGCAGCTGGTGCTCTACAATGGGGGAGTCATTCCAGGCATGGGGGCAGAGGGAAGAAAAGTACAGGGGTATTACAGTAAGCTCTCTGTCTGGCAGCCCTGGGACCAGGAGGCTGCCAGACATGAAAATATTGCAGAGAATCGAGAGGGATCCCTTCCTACCAGTTCTCCGACAGTGGGGATGCACTACAGCAGTGTTCCCCTCCCCGGAGCCCTCAGCAGCCTGGTCCCCAGAGTGCTGCTTCTGCTCATGCAGCCCACTCCACACTCCCAGCTGGGGCTCAGCAGCTCAGGCCCCAGCTCGTGCTGCCGCATGGGGAGGAGGGGGCATGGAGGACGCCCCATGCTCCGGCCACCTGTACACGGCACTCCCCGCCTGTGATCCACAGCCCCCAGCATCTCAGTGCCTGGCCAGAGGTACCACGCAGGACTAGGGGCTGAGCTGTAGAGGAGAGATGCTCTCCCATACCCAGTTGCCCAGCAGCCCTGGAGCCTCCACAGCCCAGGGAGGGATGGCAAGGGGCAGTGCAGCAGTTTTGTCTTGGCTCCCCAGCCACGTCCTAGTGCCAGGCCCTTCTCAATGGCTTGGATCCCTTCGCTGCCTGTGAACAGCACAGCCCGCTGGAAGAGGAACCCTAGGCACCAGGATAGAACCCGCTGGCAGTGCTGGGTATCTGACTGAATACCGTTGATTGAATACCGGTTAAAAGAGAGTTTACTGTAGTGTGTGAAGGAAACAAAGGCAGCTGTGATCCTGGCTGCTTTTAAGTGATCACTCCAGAGCAGTGGCCAGGATGGCCTGATCCTGTCTTCTCCTGAGGCTGCAGCAGGAGTTTTGGAAGAACGTGCCTTCATGACCATGGTCCCTGCCACCTCCAGATGGGACTGTTGCAATGGTCACCTCAAGCACCTACATTTAAAGCCACTCAGAGATGAACTCCAGCACAGAAGAAGCAGCAGCTCATTCTGGCAGCACTTGGTCTGGGTGTGGACACATCCTGCCAGTGCTCCAAAGTCTGCAGTGTCTGCATGTTGAATTCTGGGTGGAGTTTGAATGGTGGATTTTGACCTACAAAGCCATGAGTGGCAGGGATCTACCCTGTACAGTTTGTTTCTTGCCTTGTACCAGCCTGCTGTACCTGCAGTCAGCACAAGCATTTGCACTGGAGTCTCTTAATCTTCATAGGGACCACAGTGGTCATCTGCTGTGACCTCCTCTGTGACACTGGCCAGGGAACTTCTCCAACATTATCCCTAGGGCAGAGCTTTTGGGAAAACATCCACTCTTGAGTTAAATGTTACAAGTGCTGGAGAATCCACCACTAACCTAGGTAAATAATTCCAGTGATTAGTACTGCCACCTTGAAAAATGTTTGCATTCTTTCCTGTCTTAATTTATCTACCTTCAGCATCCAGCCACTGTCTCATGCTATAATTCTCTCTGCTGGTTTGAAGAATCTATTATTAAATATTTGTTCTCTTTCTAGGTGCTTATAGGCAGTAATCAAATGATCCGTTAAACTTCTCTTTGTTTTTCCTTGTCACTTTCTATTAATTTTTTAATATATATCCAGGAAAAAACTATATGTAAACTTCTCATGATGCTTTTACCATTTGCTACATAGCTTTAACTATATTTGAAATAATTGATTATATATGATATGAATGGTTAAAATATAAATAAACTATTTGTATTACACGATTCACAGCAAATACAGTTTGTTTGTAAAAATAAAAAGAGTTGTAAATCTTATTCTACCTTACCCTTATCATATGTACAAGGGGTGAGGGTCAGTTGCTAGCGTAACTTGGATGTAGTTGTGCTTTTAAGATTTTAGAAGAGATACCCGGAGTTGGGGCTAGGGCTCCTGTGAATGTACATAGGGGAGCAAGGGAGATGGAGGTAGTAATAAGAAATCAGAGCAGAGCTGTTTGCTGGAGTGGAGTTGTGCATGCAGTAAACCCTTCTATAAGACAATAGTTATGTTCCTAGAAAACTGTGTGTTATATAAACTGAAGACTAAATGGGAAAAATAGGGTTATGTTCACAGACATGAAAAACTAGTACATTAATGTGTTTTTATTTACTTTAAAAAGTAGATAATTGGGGTTCTAAAGAGGATGGAGAGAGGCTGTTCTCAGTAGTGACAGATGGCAGAACAAGAAGTAATGGATTCAAGTTCTAGTGGAGGAGGTCTAAGTTGGATGTTAGGGACAAACAGTTTCACTAGGAAGGTGTTGAAGCACTGGAATGCATTACCTAGAGAGGTGGTGGAATCTCCATCCCTAGAGGTTTTTAAATCCCAGCTTGACAAAGTCCTGGCTAGGATGATTTAATCATAGAATTATGGAATGCCAGGACTGGACCTTGAGAGGTCATTGAGTCCAGCCCGCTGCCCTCATGGCAGGACCAAGTACTGTCTAGACCATCCCTGATAGACATCTATCTAACCTGTTCTTAAATATCTCCGGTGATGGAGAGTCCACAACATCCCTAGGCAATTTATTCCAGTGTTTGACCACCCTGACAGTTAGGAACTTTTTCCTAATGTCCAACCTAAACCTCCCTTGCTGTAGTTTAAGCCCATTGCCTCTTGTTCTATCCTCAGAGGCCAAGAAGAACAAATTTTCTCCCTCCTCCTTATGACACCCTTTTAGATACCTGAAAACCGCTATCATGTCCCCCCTGAATCTTCTTTTTTCCAAACTAAACAAGCCCAATTCTTTCAGCCTTTCTTCATAGGTCATGTTCTCTAGACCTTTGATCATTCTTGTTGCTCTTTTCTGGACCCTTTCCAATTTCTCCACATCTTTCTTGAACTGTGGTGCCCAGAACTGGACACAATACTCCAGCTGAGGCTTAACCAGTGCAGAGTAGAGCAGAAGAATGACTTCTCGTGTCTTGTTCACAACACACCTGTTAATGCATCCCAGAGTCATGTTTGGTTTTTTTGCAGCATCATCACACTATTGACTCATATTTAACCTGTGGTCCACTATAACCCCTAGATCCCTTTCTGCCATACTCCTTTAGTTAGGGTTGATCCTGTTTTGGGCAGGAGGCTGGACTCGATGACCTCCTGAAGTCTCTTCAAGCCCTGGGGTTCTGTGATTCTGTGAAAAATATGAATAAGGTAGATTGCTGAAGGTGGTTGAGTTGGTGGTTGAGGAATGTAGTTACTTTGATGAGTTTATGGTAGTACTGATATTTTCTAGGTTCTGCGTGCTACCTCATGGTCAATTCCTGGTTGTGAAGAGATGGCTTGTGTGTCTCAAGGACCCAGAGACCTGTGCCAGTGGGAGCTACAGCTCCTGGAAGGGTCACCCAAACTGGACAGGTCAAAGGGGTGGAGACCAGACAAATTTGGATCACCTCTCCCTGAGGTAAAAGAGGTTGGCTTAGGGTTAACCACTCTATCCATAAGAAAAAACAAAAGTTACAAAAACATCTACAAAGAAACCTACAAATACGTAAGTTTAGGGATATCAGTTTTTATGGTATATATACTAACACAGCTGTCTCTCTCTTATCATAAGTTTTGGGAGGCGTTGACAATCTGCTCAGATTGAGTATGAAGCATGGCAGGGAAACCAAAAGGAAACTTCTCCACAGATGACTCTTCTCTCACCCAGGACAACCACCCAGTTTGGTACATGGAATGTGCAGGCCATGTATCAAACAGGGAAGACAGCACAGATTGCAGCAGAGAGAAAATGGTACAAGCTTGCAGTTTTGGACTTGTGTGAGCTGAGATGGACACAATCTGGGCAACTACGCCTGGCAACAGGTGAAACCGTCATCTTTTCAGGGTGTGAAGAAGAGGGTGCACCGCATGCAGAAGGTGTGGGCTTTATGTTATCAAGTGAGTCATCTGGTGCTTTAATGGTGTGGACAGCAGTATCATCATGCATCATCACAGCCAGATTCTACACCAAAGTGCGAAAGCTACTAGTTGTACAATGTTATGCACCAACCGATGAAGCAGCAGAGGAATGTAAAACAGACTTCTCTCAGAAAGTACAAAGTGTGGTGAACCAGAAAGCAAAGGAAGATATCTTGATTTTGATGGGCAACTTCAATACAAAAATTCATCATCATCATCAATAACTGTGGGCTCAGCGCCCATTGGTGTCTGATGCCTCTCTCACTATTTCCTTCCAGCTTTCCCTGTCCAATGCAGAGTGGCTTAGTTTCTGTAGACTGGCTCCACACCAATCTACTACATCATCTATCCATTCTCTGTGGGGTCTGCCTCTCCTATTCAAACCATCCATTATGGCAAATACCAGGGTCTTGATTTTTTCATTCATCATTCTGCAAATATGCCCAAATAGTTGCCACTTCCGTTTTGTAACCTTCTGCAGCAGGTTGTCTTTCAGCTGTATCTTCCAACATAATTCCTCACTGGTGACCTTCTGCATCCATCCTATTCTCGGAATCTTTCTATAACAACTCCTTTCGAATGCCAATATTCTTCTTTTCGAATCTTTCGTTATCACCCATATCTCACATCCGTACAACGTGCTGCTGAATACACACGTTTTCAAGATGCCCAGCTTCATTCTTAAGCTAATTGCTTTGCTTTTCCAGATCTTATCCATCGCCTTCAAACTCGCTCTTGCTTTCGCTATTCTAGTCTCCCTTTCCTTCTTACAGTCTAGATCATACATTATGTGGCTCCCCAGATATGTGAACTTCTCTACGTTTTCTAGTTCAATACCATTGACGCTGATCTTCCTTCCTATTTCCTTATCTCCAAATACCATTGTTTTTGTTTTATCAATGTTCATAATCAGTCTGTATCGCTTCCCTTCTTCGTTTAACACCCACACCGTTCTCGCTAGCTTCTCCTCATCTTCCTCAATGATAACTATATCATCCGCGAACCTCAAGTTGTTAATTCTTTTCCCGTGCACAGATATCCCTACTACCTCTTCCTTGATCTAGTCCATCGCTCTCTCCAGATGTGCAATGAAGATACGTGGCGATATTGGATCTCCTTGTCTCATACCTCTTCTTGTTTTAAACCAACTTCCCAACTCCCCGCATGTTCTCACCGCTGCCTCCGCATTATCACTGACATCTTTCAACAACCGTATCATTCTGCTATCCACTCTGTATGACTCCAACACCGCCCAAGTCACTTTCTGATCTATACTGTCAAATGCCTTTTGAAAATCGAAGAAGCACATGTATACATTTTTGTTCTTTTGTCGAACTTTCTCTGCTATCAGTCTTAGTGCCAATATCTGCTGGATGGTACTTCTGTCTTTTCTGAACCCTGCTTGCTCGCCTGCTTTATGTTCTTCTATCTGCGATCTTAATGTCTCAGTCAGTGTCATCATCAGCACCTTACCTAGATGACTCGTTAGGGCAATCGTTCTGTAGTTCTTGCACTCCAGTGTATTTCCTTTCTTGGGTATTGTCACTAGCACAGATCTTGTCCATTCCTTAGGTGCCTTCCTGGCATGGAACTCTCAGTGGCTTCATGGCGGAGTTAAATATAAAAATTGCGGGCATAAATACGGACAGAGAACAAACCATGAGAAAAGAAGGCCTAGGCAACATGAATGAAAATGTAGAGCACTTTAGTGACTTTTGTTCCTTCAACAGATTGGTGATAGATGATAGTGGTTTTTCCAAACAAAATGATCCATAAGATCACGTGGGTTTCACTGGACCACCAGTCAGAAAACCACATTGATCACATCTGTATCAGCAGTTCTTTCAGAAGATCGATGCAGGATGCCCTCACTAACAGAGGAGCAGATATAGGTTAACATCACCATTTGGTCATGATAAAACTCAGGTTCAAGCTCCGGAGGTCCACCACAAAAGTGTCTGAGCTGGGACTGAGATTCAGCAGGAAGCAGCTGAAGGATTTGAGACAAGAGCCGGTTTCCAAGTGGAACTGTCCGATAGATGTGCACATCTGTCTAACCTCATCCCAAAAGATGCTACCATGGAACAAATTTGGGAACACACCAAAACAGCCTGGAGAGAGACCTGCAATAAAACATTGGGAAAGAGGACAAGGTGTCACAAAGAATGTATTATAGCAGAAATTCTGAGAAAAATGAAGGAACGAAAGGACAGAAAAACAGCAGTCAACAATAGCAAAACAAGAGCAGCCAAGGTAGAATCAGAGACTGTATTAGGAAGCAGACAAAGAAGTTAAAAAGATTGTAAAACGGGACAAGTAGAACTTTGTAGGAAACCTTGCACAACAAGCCGAACAAGCTGCAGGATGGAGAAACTTGAAAGAGCTCTATAACACCACATGGAAGCTAGCTGGGTGATGGCATACAGTGGATAAGCCAGTGCAGGATGAGGAGGGTGTGTGCTAACAAACCCAAGTGAGCAGCTCAGTAGATGGAAGGAACACTTTGAAGAGCTAATGAACCACGCAGCCCACATGGAACCTCCCAAATTACCACCTGCAAATTAACAGCAGCAGACTTACAAAAGGAGAAATCAGAAAAACCATTGCCCACGTGAAAAGCGGAAAAGCACCTGGTCCAGACAACATCCCCACAGAATCAAAGCAGGTAGTGAGACATAAGTCAACATGAGGTATACTTTATTTGGGAAAATTTGGGACACTGAGGAGATCCCACAAGACTGGAAACATGGCTGCCTTATCAAGCTTCCAAAAAAGGGTAACCTGAAAGAATGCAGGAATTGGAGAGGCATCGTGTTTCCGTCTAGTCCAGGGAAAGTGTTCAGTAGGGTTCTCTTGGCGAGAATGAAGACAGAAATCGATAGACAGCTCAGGGAAGAACCGGCCAGCTTCCGAAGGGAGAGATCCTATACTGACCAAATATCAACTGTCAGAGTGATCACAGAACAGTCACTCAAGTGGAACTCCCCCGCCCCACCGTACATAATGAGAACGCCTTTGTCAGCGTTGATAGGGACACTTTGTGGAAACTGCTGTAACACCTCAGCATCCTATCCAAAATGACTAACCTGATCCATTCAACGTACAAACCCTCGACATGCCAGACTGTTCACAATGGTGTCTTGACAGAACCCTTCAGCGTATTGTTGGGAGTGTGACAAAGGTGCCTATTGTCACTTTTCCTGTTCTTGATCACAATGGACTGGATTATGAGCAGGACAGCAGATGGCTGTCAACGAGGCATTCACTGGGCACTTCAAACGGCTAGAGGACGTTGATTTTGCTGATGACGTTGCCCTCCTTTCACACCAACATGAACACATGAAAGAAAAGGTCACAACACTGGACAAAACAGCCTCTGTGAGTGGACTGGGCATTAACAAGGGAAAAACCAAGACAGTGAGGCTCAACCAGTCCAACAACTCCACCATCACACTGGGAGGGGATGACCTGGAAGATGTGGAGCAGTTCACCTACTTGGGGAGTATTATGGGCAGAGATGGAGGAACAGATAAGGACATCAGTACCAGGATAGGAAAAGCAACAGCTGCATTCAAGACTTTCCATCCCATATGGAGCTCACAAATAATATCTGCAAAGACAAAACTGTGGATCTTCAACCCAGATGTGAAGAGTGTGCTGTTGTATGGATGTGAGACCTGGCGTACTAAAAAGTCTTCATATCACAAGCTACAGACATTCATAAACAGATGCCTGAGGTACATCCTTCACATCAAATTGCAAGACTGTCACAAATGAGGAGCCTTCAGACAGAGCAGGAGAAGAACCACTTGACGTTCAAATCAAAAGAGGAAAGTGGGGATGGCTAGGCCACACTTTCACAAAACCATCATCCAGCATAGTCCGTGGAGCTCTCACATGGAACTCAGAGGAAAGAGGAAGACCTCGGACAACATGGAGAAGATCTACTGAGACTGAAGGACAACAACTGGGGCACTCCTGGAGTCATCTGGAAGTTTTGTCCTGAGCCAGAATGAAGCGGAGGAGACTTGTAGATAACCTACGCTCCACTCGGAGTACAAGCGTTTAAGACAATGAATCAATTTCACTCTTCTTCTGTTTATATACACCTGCCTTCTTTTCAATTGCCCGGCCTGAGTGGACAGTTCCGTGTCACATGAGAGCTCTATATAACTATAGTGCATGCAACAGCAAAATAGGTCACTAAATGGAAATTGTGGTATGTCAAAACTGGGCTGTATACATGCCTATTATATATGGGTTTTCCATACTACAGTCATTGCTTGGTCTCAGCAGTGTGTCAATATTTGGCTCCTTGCCTGGTGGTTTCCATTAGAAGGAGACGTTGATGACAAAGTCAGGCATTCCTTTGGTGCCATCTTGTTTATTTACAAAAAAGATGCAAACCACAGGGGACAGTTTCCTTGCTCACAATTTCCAAGTCTCATCTCCAGCTAGTACTCTGCTTGTTCTCTTGGCTTTCTCCCAGAGCCGTGCTACCTGGGTGTGTCTGGCTCTTTGCTCACTTTCTGCTTTCTTTCATGCACACTCAGCTGCAACCAAATGAATGTGCTGCATTTTGAATCAGTTCCAAGGCAACCACTTGGACCACATGGCTCAGCTTCTACTCAATCTCTATCATGCTACTATGTGGGCCTTGAGCAGTGGCTTCTGTTGTCTCAGCTCTTACTAAACAGAGTACCTGATTGACTCCTCAGTTTGGAAGGTCTACACAGCAAAGTTATTTCAAAAGGGCAGCTGTTATTTTGAAATAGTTAACCTAGTGTCTACACAGTGCAGCTGCTATTGCAAAATAATTTTGAAATAGCTGTTGCAAAATAGCATCTGTGTAGACAGGGAATAGAGCCGATTTCAAAATAAGCCATAGTGTGTCCAATGGCTGTATTTCAAAATAGGCTCTGTGTGTGTAGACAGTGTATTTCGAAATAGCTGCCTTCTGTTCTGAAATGTATTTTTGTGTATAGGAGTATTATTTCAAAACAAGGTATTTCAGAATAGCTCGTCTGGAATAGCTTATTCCAGGAAAAAGCTGCTGTGTAGACTCCCTTAGACTGAATGAAATGTGACTAGCACTCGCATAAGTTTCCATCACATCTGTGATTGCCCATATATCAGACGCAGCTACTGTAGCCACTAGGTCTTTCCTTTCTTAGCTATTTGTAAAATTACATGCACATGTTTATGTACACACGCTTGAGCTGGTTGAAGGAATCTGTTCCCTTTGTCACAGAGATTTGGTTACAAAATATCCTTGCTAGTATTAAACAGAGATGGTCCTGCCTGTGGTTTCCATAACTGTCAGGGACAATATCCAATGCCAAGTCAGTCACCCAGCTTCACCCAGAGGAGCCTCTCCCTGGCTGCCCTGCCCCGAGGCTTGTTCCGGGACGCCTGGTGGAGTTTGACTGGGGGCAGTGTAACATGCCCTGGGATGAATATTAGGAAAACCTCCTCCCTTGTTGCTGCCCCGCTGATGAGACTCCATCGCTCCCCTCACTGAATCCCACCCTGCTTCCTGTAAGGCATCACACGCACCGCCTCTCGCGCCCGCACTGGAAGCAGCACAGCCGGAGTCTGCTTCCCCAAGCCCCCTCTTTACCCCAGCATGGGCTGTCCCTCTCTGGGTCTCCTGTGGTGTGGCCTTCTGGCCAAGGCCCAAAACAGCTCACTCCTCTTCTCATGTAACGGAAGGTCCATTGAAATTGCAACGCAGATGGCCTCATCGATAGCTTCTCCACCCCTTGGGCTCCAGTCACGTCCTCTGATTCTTGGCATCTTCTTCTGGCCTCTGCAGAGCTCGCTGTTGTCTTGGTTTCCTCTCTCGCTCTGATTCCATCAGTGCCTCCCTTCCCCAGTAGCTCTGGTGCATCTCTTGAGAAACTCCCTCTTCCTCCCTGTCAGGCCTCCCTGCTGCCAATGTACATCCTATCACTGCTGTAGACACAACAGTAGGCCCTGCCTCAGGGCTGTCCCCCACCTTGAGGTGTGCCCTGGACCCTGTGAGATCTTTCACCGGCAGGAGACTCCTGCCTTCTCTCTAGTCTCTCCCTCCCTCTGGACTTCCCAGCCCTGCTTGACGGAGTCCTGGCTGGGATGATTTAGTGGGGGTGGATCCTGCTTTGGGCAGGTGGCTGAACTAGACGATTTCCTGGGGTCCCTTCCAGCCGCAGGATTCTGAGTCCATCCTGACTCTCTCAGTAGCTGAGCCAGCCGGCAGTATGCCTGGGAAGGCCACTTGGCCTGTGTTATACTGGCCAGGCCTCTTTCTGGCTGACTTGCCCCAACTTAGTGCTGGGACAAAACTGGCTGTGGTGCTGTCCAGTACCAGCGGGGTGACGCAGTGGTGAACAGCGTGGCCCCTACGTCCCTGCTGCCCTGACCTCAGCTGTCTGCAGTGTGCGAGATCAGGCTGGCGGGGACAGTGTGGCGCATTCGATAATGGCATCCCCTGCGTGGGGTGACCCCACATGCCTCATGTCATGGTCACGCAAGCCGGGGCGGGCCGTGCAGTTCCCAGCAGTGCCAGACCAGCCTTCCTAGCCACTCCCCCTAGCCCACTGTGTGACCTCCTCCTCCGAGCCCTGTGCACCTCCAACCCTGCCTAACACCTGCCGGGCACATCCCTCATCGCTTTCATTTCCTTCTGCTGCTGCCATCCTGGTGCCTTCCCTCATGCTGCACCCTGCACACTTCCTTCCTGAAGTCCCCTCTCTCCACAGGCGCCTGCCGTTTCCCAGCAACACCCACATGGGGAAGAGGCCTGGTAACCAACGCCCCCTCCACTACCTCTTCCAGAGCAGCAGCATTGCTGCACCCTTGGCCTTCAAGGTGAGCCTGGTGTACGCTGCTGTCGGGCCTCCCTGCTGCCAACGTACATCTTACCAGTGCTTTTAGACACCACAAACCCTGCCTCTTGGCAGAGGGCCCATGCTGCCCCATCTAGCCTTATGGGTCTGTGCTTCAGATTCCCCTGAGCACCGTATGCAGTCCAGCCTGCAGCTCCCTACAAGTACTCTGTTATGTTTGCCTGAAAGATACGCTGTATTAAAGTCGCCTGTCTGCAGATACAGACCCAGCTTTCCAGGAGTAGATCACCTGCTGTGGTTGCCTCAAAGGGGTCGGCATTTCTTGTTGCAAGCCGACACCTCCAAAGTTAATTGAAGTTTCAGTGTTCTTGGTGGTGCTGTGGGAACACTGGATTGCGTCCATGAAAGCACTGAGTGCAGGAACCCTCCAACACTTGGAACCACTGTCTCCAGCCATCTGCACCCTGACGCCTTGGCTGCATGTGGGATGGCTCTGAGAAGCCTCTGTGGAAGTTCATGCCGCTGGGTTTTGCTGAGTTACTGGGCTCGTGGCTGAGCTGTCCTGTGTGCTGCTGTACTGCCTTGGATGTACAATCCAGCAGACTGTGCATTGAGGCTGTCACAGATCCCAGGAGAAAGAGAATCTTTGCTCCAGAAGTTGGCTTCTTTGGCACAAGCAGCATGGTGGTGTCATGCCCAGGCCCTGGCTGCCCTCTGCACTGAGGGCTTTCAGCACAGTGAAGGTTAATGACTCCTCAGCCCCTCACTCAAGCAACATCATGACTCATTTGAGCAGGACCAGAGGTTCGTTCTTCTGATGAGTCAGTGTAAGTGAGCTGCTTCCACAGCAGCAGAATAACAATGACTCTGCTTTGGGAAGTCCAGCCTGTTGTACAGGAATTGGCCACACGTACCCCCTGGGGCTGGCTGGGTAAACTTCAGGCCGTGGGCCTACAAACGCCTCCCTGCAGGAAGGCATGGACTTCATTCTGCTTCAGCATTGTAGATGTGAACAAGTCGTGATCACTTGTACCTTGTTGCTGTTAATTTTAGCTCTGTGATCAGTTCCTAATAAAGAATTCCCAGTTAGCAGCTCTACTTTGTGAGTTTGGAAATTGTCACCTGTCATGTAGGAATTCCAGCATATGTCACTCAGACTGAAATCCCCAGTGCTCAAACTGCTTCCTCTACCCCACCCACCCACCTCAGAGCTGGAAGGGACCTCAGGGGGTCATCTTGTCCAGTCCCTTGCCCTCTTGGCAGGATGAAGCACCTTCCTCCTGTTTGCCGTAGATCCTAAATGGCTCACTGAAAGGTTGAACTCACAGCCCTGGGTTTAGCAGGCTAATGCTCAAACCACTGAGCTATCATTCCACCCACCTGTTGTAGAGAGGTACTTAGGGCAGTGGTCGTTCTGTTCCCTACTGAACTTTGGGTGGAGGGCGGGTGGTGAGCAGACACTGACTAAAATCTCATCTTCTGCACGTTCTGTTAGGATGTTGAGCCATAAACACGTAAGGTCATTTTCTTCCAAGTTCTCAGTGGCTTGGAAACCACCATTGCCATTTTTGCCTTTCTGCATAGGTGTATTACCGTTGCTTTTAACTGTATAGTCACAGGACTCATCTCACGAGTCAAGGGAGGATAGATAGATACACAAAGAATGTTTCCTTCTTTCCAGAGAGGATCCTTTTTAATTCACAGCTGTTTGGAGCGATAGGTGATGTGTGGGGATGCACGGGGGCACGTGCACCCCAGCAGTGTCCTCCCTCACCCCCCACACACTCACCATCGGCGTCATACCACTTCTGATGAGTGCAGGGATAGTTCTGCCCCTCCCCTGCAGTGACACCCCCAGAGCAGGGCATGCTTCCTAGCTCACACTGCTTTCAAGCCGTGCCACTCCAGGAGAGGTGGGGGCCACCCCACAATCACCAGAAGTGGCAGGCAGGGTGGAGCAGGGGCAAGGAACAGCCGGAGGGCACGGATGGGGCAGGGCACATGGCCAGTGGTCCCCCTCCCAGGACCCACACACCGGTCACCTCTGTTCAGAGCTGCTCAGCAATTCAGCCAAGTCCTGGCGACCTAATCCCAATGCTGTTGCACAGCTAACATGCTGGGGGAGCTCACACTCGTGCCTGCACTCTGGCAGGATTTCCAAGCTAGGCACTCCTCCCATGCTGCCTGTGGGACTTGATTCAGTCGGTGTTCTCACTGCACATCTACCCCACTGCAGAGCCAGTTGGGAATGCGGGCGCTAGCTCTGTGTGTGAGCACCCAATAGCTCACAGCCAGGGCCCTCCCCAGGGAAGTGGGAGACAGTGGTCAGACCCACCCGCTAGTCAGTTAGTCACACCATGTGGACCAGCTTCCCCGGTGACACGGAGTGAGACCTGCCCTAACATCCCCAGTCTGGGGATCAGCACTCGCCTAGGGCCAGAAGAATCCCAAGCATTGTTACAGGCTGGGGACTGACTGGCTCAGCAGCAATACAGTGGAAAGGAGCCTAGCGGTTATGGTGGATGAAAGGCTGGATGTGAGTAAACGGTGGGCCCCTGTAGCCAAGAAGGCTAACGGCGTACGAGGGTGCATTAGGAGGAGCATTTTGAGCAGATCTAGAGAAGTGGTTATTCCCCTCTAATCGGCACTGGTGAGGCCACATCTGGAATATTGTGTCCAGTTTTGGGCCCCCCAGTATAAAAAGGATGTGGATTTGCTGGAGCAGGTTCAGTGGAGGGCAACAAAAATTATAAAGGGGCTGGAGCACAAGACCTATGAGGAGAGGCTGAGGGATTTGGGCTTGTTTAGTTTACAGAAGAGAAGACTTAGAGGTGATTTAATAGCAGCCTCCAACTTCCAGAAGGGGAGCTCTAAAAAGGAGGGTGAGAAACTGTTCTCAGTGGTGTCAGACGGCAGAACAAGGAGTAATGGTCTGAAGTTGAAGAGGGGGAGGTGTAGGTTGGATATTAGGAAAAACTACTTCCCCAGGCGGGTGGTGAAGCATTGGAATGTGTTGCCTAGAGAGGTGGTGGATTCTGCATCCCCTGAGGTTTTTAAGTCGTGCCTGGACAAGGTGCTGGCTGGGATGACTTAGGGGGGGTTGATCCTGCTTGAAGCAGGGGTCTGGAGTAGATGACCTCCTGAGGTCCCTTCCAGCCCTAGGATTTGTGATTCTAATGGGGGTGACCTGGGCTTATGGCCCTGCTGCTTGTGAGGTGGAGCAGGGATTTTTCACAGTGCAGGTGAAAGCCCAAACCACAGAACTGTTGGCTGTAACTGGGGCAGGTCTTACTCTGTTGTTTCCTGGGCAGAGCTGCCCTGTCGGAGGTGCTGAATTGCAGGAGAGGGGTGAGGATCAGTGAAAATAGGTGCTTCACCCCCCCACCCCCAGCTCCCTGGGAGCTTGTATCACCTTTGTGGGTCTGAGCCCTCTGCCCTGTGCCTTTCTTCTGCAATCCCCTCCCCTCCCCTCCCCTGGCAGGCTTGGCTGCCTTCCCACTCCACTGACAGCTTCTGAGACTCCTGACACACCCGTGCCATGCGTGGGGAGCCCCGGTGACCAGCGCAGGCAGAACAGCACAGTGGGACCTGGCCTTGCACTTTGGAAGTCCGCTTCATGAATCCAGTGCATGCTGCTCTCTGCTGCAGGGCTCCCAGCACTGCCTTGCCTCATGGCAGGTCGCGAGGGTCGATATGTGTGTGCGTGGGGAGTTCTCTGGCACTCCAGGGATTTATCAGCACCCTCAACTGATTTGTTTGCAAGCTGACATCACGCGCCCGTCCTCAGTCACTGCGGCGCGCGTTCGTTGTGAGTTTGTCATCGAAGGCTGGGGGCTGTGTCCTGTGCACTGCACTCAGTGCGTAGAGGCCCGTCCTGTTGTAAATCATCAGGGTGCTAACTGGGGATTCTCACAGCTGAGGCCTGCGCCACTGGAGTCATCTGTGTGACACCTTAACTTACAAAGGCAGGAGGAAAAACCCCTAGAAGTTGTTACACTGTGGGATCTGTGGCCTGTCTGCTTCCTCCTGTCCTGCAATGCCTGCAGAGCCACCACCTCCTGCACCTGTCAAACTCGCCTTCAGCAGAGGCGTCTCCTTGGGCTCCGCTGTCGCTCTGTGGCCAGCCAGCTGGTGTCTCTTGGTTTGGGCTGTAAGCTCCTTGGGCAGAGACAGCGCAGCGGTGTTTGTACCGCATGCTGTATGGAAGCGCAAGGCCACGTCTAGGGCTACTGGGGCACAGTGATATACAGACTAGTCGACAATAGAACTGCCACGACTAATAGATCGTATGGAATAGCTGGGGGTGTCAGGTGGGATTACAATCCCACTGGCATGAATTTGGGGCCACCTGCGTAACACTGGGCTTCACCCGTCTTGAGTAGCTCACCCTCCTGAGCTGTGGCTAACAAAGCTGTATAGCCATGCTACACCGCTCTGTGTGTGCGCGCGCGTGCACGCTTGCATGCGCTCCAGTCTCCTGCTGACTTCATTCAGACAGCAAGGGAATCAAATGTAGGGACTTGTGCTTCGCCAACCTGATGGTTTCCCCAGTGAGCTGAGACAGCTGTTCCACTGGTGCAGCTCACAGATACTCTTGTCCAGCCTGTTTAGTTTCGCTCGTTCCTTTTGACGATAAGGACGTTTCCACACCTAGTGCAGCTGCATCACCGTTCTGTCCCAGGAAGGTGTCAGCACTCGGAACGTTGCGAGTGCTCCTGGCTCTCCCAGCAGTTCATCTTTAGAAACCTTTGCCTTGGATTTTGGCTGTGTTTGTCCATGTCCTGGAAATGTGCTGCTGGATTAAAGCAAAGCTCTTGCACCTCCACCCGGCTTACAGTTTGTGTTTGTGGTTCAGCCCTCATAGGTGATAAACTCCTTTGTGGTGCAGCCAAACCTGGCAGGCCCAAATAACCACATCAGCATAGTCAAAAGGTGCCATGTGGTGTAAGACACACCCAGGCTGTTTTCTGTATTAGAGCCCTGCAGATCCACGGCTCTCTGCTGACCATTTCTGCACCTCGTGGCTCAGATGCATGGCCGATTTTGTGCCCGTGCTGGGCTGTGCTCAGCCTCAGTGTATCCACAGCCTGCTGGGGGCCTGACTGCCCACATGAGGAGCTCTGTGATCCAGCAAAGTGCGCTCCACATCTCAGGCCAGATGGTGCCTGGGTAATCAGGTCTGGTCAGTTCATACTGGAGCCTCTAGTGGGTTCATCAGCTCTTCCCGCAATACTGGCAGTGAAGACGGGTGTTCCTGAATCTCTTTGTATTGCCCTCTGGTACAGTTCTTCTGTTCGGCAGTACGTGACACTTCTAGCAGGAACGCCTCTGTTAAGGGTGTGGGACTGGCACACCCAAGCTGCTGTCAGGCACGGCTACGCTTGGGGCAGAATGCAAAGGGCCCCCTACTAATTTAAACAGTGGTCTGCAGTGGCTTGTGGCAGGGCAGATGCCATGTCACCAGCTTGGTGCCCACTCGTGCACCTTGAAGAGCAGCTCTTGGGATCCATTTCCCGCTTTCAATCCCAAATGCAGCTCTCATCTCGCCCCAGATCTGGCCCTCCGGTGCAGCTGTGATGGCAGTGGGTTGTGAACCAGCCACAAGGGAATGACTCCACTCCCGGATCAGCTGTGATCCTCGTTCCAGGCAGTAGAGGGCAGCAGCACACAGATCCAGCGCTTTGGAGATGGGTGCGCGTGCGTGTGTGCGTGTGCGCGTGCACGCACAGTGCATGCATCTGGGTGTGTTAAAGGAGGGTGTTTCTACTGCAGTGTGCATGCACGCGCTCAGTGTGCCTTTAGAGGTGTCTGAAATGCTTCCTTCTCCCGCTGGTGTGTGTGTCCCCTGAGGGGTTTACCGCTCTGCACAGCGCCTCCACCCTGGGTCTGGGTTTCTGCACTCTAGGTGTGTCAGCCTGACTGGCCACACACATGTGGCTGTGGATCTGGGGCTCCCCCATCCTTCTGGCTGGGCAGGCTCTTCCCGGTCAGTGTGTAAAACCCCCTGGCTGTGCTGCTGAGAGGCACTGGATTGCTGATTAATTCCCCTCTTATGTCAGACATGCGGCTCTGCTGGGAGGGATTTACAGGGCTGCATTTAAGCTCTTGTTCGCTGAGAGAATCTTTGTCTCTTCCCGTCCCTCTCCCTTCCCCCTTCCCCAGCTCCGAACATGTGCTGCCGTTTTCCTGCTGCAGGGGTCTCTGGTACTTGGGTGGGTTCAGAGCTTTGCAGTTGGTCCCCGTCCCCCCCGACCACTGCATATTTTCTCATTCTTCTCCTCTGGCTGCCATCGAGGACAGAGAGCAGCTTTGTTAGAAAGAACAATTACATGGAAGCCCCCCCGCCCCCTTTTTCTTTTTTAATGACAGATCGTTACATAGCAACGGGGGTGGGGGTATTTTAACAGAAGCTCAAAGCGTCAGGATGAGGAGATAAACTCTGTCATTCTTGCTCCCAGGAAACTTAACTAAAGAGCCACCTTTTCTTTTGTCAGGCTCCTGATTTTTATTCCTCACAGAGCCAGCAGGAAAGTCTCAACAGAGAGAAACCTCCCTGATGGCTGGCTGGCTGCCTCCTCCTGCACCTCCTCTGCTCAGGCGCCTGGCTCTTCAGTTACATGCTAAGGGCATCATTTAAAGGGAAGCCCAGGGTGGGATCAGTAAGCTCTCTGCATCCACATGCAGGTGACTGAGAGGGGGATCCGTGGGCAGAAGGGAGAGCCAGACGGCCAGGGCTGACCCCTGCCCACCCAGGGAGGGAAAGGAACGTTCGCCTTTTTGTTCTGACTGTGGGCGAGGGAGGGAGAGAGACTGTGCCCAGCTCCTTGCTGAGAGCGATGGTTGCTCTGAAGAGGTCTCCGTGTGAAAGGCAGAGAGGCCACCTGTGCCTGGCAGCATGGTGCTGAAATCTAACCCTAGCATCATTCTCTTGTGCTCTTTCCTGCCCAGTGACTACATCATCGAGGAGAAGACGGCCGTGCTGCAGAAGAGGGAGCATGAGGGATTCGGGTTTGTCTTGCGAGGGGCCAAAGGTAAGGGCTGGCTTATTTCGCTCTGGGCTGGGGCTGGGAGGGGAAATCGTCATATCTGTGGGGCCCTGCTCTGGCTGGCTGCACTGGTGTTACACAGTGCCAGCCTCTGGGCCCCTCTGCAGCTGGGCTCTTCGTGACTCTCCGTCCCTTTGTGGTCGTGCCCAGGAGCATTAGAGTTTAGCTCTGTTGCCGTGCATTGTCCATCCCCGGTATTCCATAGTAGATCTTGCACACTGGTATTTCTCTGCTACGCGCTGCATTGTGCAGAGAGCCCTGCATGCCGAGGGGTTACACCTTCTGCGTACTGCATGTGGACAGTGTGCAAGCCCTGTGCTCTGCATGCGTGATAGATGGCGAGTCCCTCCAAGAAGGGCCAGCGTGCAGCCCCAGCTCCCCATCTTGGCTGTTGGGACATAACTCCAGGCTGGGCGGGGGCAGGGGGAGTGGGGCGAGAACTGTGCTGGGGGTACCTCTGTTCCCACGCTGCTACTTGTGGCATTGTGCTATTTCCACAGTAGCCGCCCTGCCTGAGCAGGGTGTCCCGTGCTGGGGCCAAAGGGACCCCTCTGCTCCCCAAAGGCTGTCCTGGGGAATTCCTTGGCTCAGGCTGCCAGTGCATCTGGCCCGCGTTGTAGCTACTGTGGCTCAGATTACTAGGAATTGTTATCAGAAGGAATACCTCTGGGATGGAGAGTGAGTGAGCTCCTAGATTTGCATTGGACAGCCAGTGTCAGCCTGAACCTGGAGCATGCGGAGGGCAGGGTACTCGGAGGACAGAGGGTTATTTTTCCAGCAGTCTCAGGTTGAAAACTGGGACAGACCCGGCGGTGAAGTGCATTCCGGGGTCAGATCAGTGTAGGAGGATGTAGCCAACAGTGATGTCTGTCTGTGTCCCTCCTGCTGCACAGGAGGCGGACAGGTACCTGTAGGGAAGGGTTGGAGAGGGGCTGTGAGCTTTGCATAGGAGATCTGCTCTTTTCCAGCCCTTGCTGTGGGTGGAGATTGGTTTGATTTAGGTTTGAGCCCCATGAGTGATTTCTTCGTTGATTGCCTTTATCTCCATGTATCACAGAGGGTTTTGTGTGCAAGTGGGTGTGTCTCTCAGTACGTTTGTGCATCTGTTGGTCTGTCCATCCAGCTGTCCATCCCATTCATTTCTGATAGTCTGCCAACTGTGTCATGAAACTTCCCAGCACTCAGCATGGCGTCTCCCTTTCTCGCAGCTCCATTTGTGGTGGTGGAAGCTTACTACTGTACTGAGCAGGTTTTCCCCTGTCTCTCAGGCTTTCTCTTGTCCTCTCCTCTAGTTTGCATTTGTGTATTTTTGCATCTCCTGCTAGCTGGGAAGCAGACTCTGGGAAGATTAGACAATGACCATTTGGCTGTGGGACTCTGCAGCCAATGAGAGTTTGTGGGATTTGTGGTATAAATATGGCTTAGAGTCCAGCTGACTCTGGGGGCTGTATTGCTGCGGGGGCAGGCCGTGGGGAGGAATATGGCTCTGGAGGCCGCTTTGAGGGCTGGCTGTGGGGTGAAGGTCTCTGATTAGTGGGAGTGGCTGTGGCTCACTTGGGATCTCAGCACCCTCCCCTGGTCACAAGCTGTTAATTTGGGAGTCATCTTTGACTGCTCTCTCCTTCCCACCCTCTTCCCCCTCTTGGCACTACAGCCAAACCCCGCTGCTTCCTCTGCGGCATCCCTGCCTTCTCCTTTGCCAGTGCCAGAAACCTTGCCCATGTGCTGGTGCACCCAGCCTAGAGTGCAGCCTTCGTTGTGGGTAACCGACTCCCCTCTCCCACCTCTTATGTGAATGTAGAAAGCAAACAAGGCCCCTCTCTTCCTGGGCCCACCCATGTAACACACCGTTACCACCCTGAGTGCCAAGGGTGTTTCCAACCCCCCCAGAACGGCCTGTGCAGACACATCCACAGACCAGGCCTTGTATGGCCCCCCTCCCACCCTCCCCTGCAGCAGCCATAATGCTATTGTATTGATTTGGGACGCCTTGGGCTGGTGCTGGACAGACAAATGGAAACACGTGGGCCTGGGCCCTGCCTCAGGCACTTGGCTATCTAACGAAGACTCAGCAGTTAGATAAGTAAGGGACCCTTGCCAGCTATGTGATGAGGTCTAAGCCCTCTTGCTGGAAGGCAGCCCACAGCCCCTGGCAGGCAGAAGCAGCCCCACTGGTCAGGTTGTGCCCTACACGGGCTTTTCACTTTCCTGTGAAGCAGCTGGTCCTCAGTGCGAGGGGTGCTGGGATCCTGGGCTGAGCCAGTCGCTGACTGTCTCGCTCCTTCCTGTTCCTAGTGCTGCTGCTGAGTTCCTCTTCTTTTCCGTCTCCCCTCCTGGGTATGTGTCCAGCGCCAGGCTGTGCACTTGCATCAAACGAGCTGTGGGGAAACAAACGAAGCCCAAGCACAGATGTATGGCTAGTGCGATGCGTCCGCGGCAGAGGTCAGGGGGCGCCTGAGGGGGAGGATGGTGCCACAGTCAGGGTGCTCGCCTGGGGTCTGGAACCATGACACAGAGATTCCAAGGCCTAGTCTGACCTACACCTGACAGGCCCTAGAACTTCCCTTCCGCCCCACGGACACCCCGTGTGCCTTTGGGCCTGGCCTGTCTCTGTGTGCCTCACTCTTGTGCTGCAAGACAGGGGTCCTTCCCAGCCTCCCAGGGATGCTGTTGGATACATCTATGGCAGCAGATCGTGTGGTGGTGTGCATTACGGTGATGAAGGTGGCTTATTTTATTAGACTGTCTCTCCTTTACCCACTGGCCGCCGACAGTGTGCTCTTCATCTTTTGTGTAGAAGAAGCTCCAGGTTTGATATGTGACAGCTTGTGTTTGGTGGGGCTGCTGGGAGTAGCCACAGTCTTTTTTTTAAATTGGAGAGAGACATCTCCTAGAACTGGAAGGGACCTCGGGAAGTCATCTGGTCCAGTCCCCTTCCCTCTTGGCAGGACCAAGCACCATCCCTGATAGCTATTTGCCCCAATTGGCCTCCTCAAGGATTGAACTCACAACCCCGGGTTTAGCAGGCCAATGCTCAAACCACTGCACGAAGCAGCACTTTCTATTGTGGGAAGTGGGCAGGCTAGCAATGTAGAACCATTCAAAGCACAGCCCTCTCAGTCCTCAAACAGCAGCTTCAGGATTCCCGTAGTCAACTGTAGTCCCAGTGGAATTCCCTGGTCTGGCTTGTGACTAGAGCTCTGTGAGAAGGGGAGTGAGAGGGACTGTGGTAAATTCACCACCATGCTCTCTTTAATGGGGGCTCACACCTGAGCTTAGCTGAACCCCTTGGGCTCATGCTTTTGGCTCTGATTTGTCTTTGAGCCTTTGTCCAGAGGGGAGTAGAACAGATCTGTAGTGGGTGTGACCATGCCCACTTCATTCATCTCCACCTGTTCTGGGCACCCACCCTCTGTGTGGTCTCCCTTGGCATATGAGTCCTAGAAGGAAATAAATGCTGTGGCTGTCATAGGTTAAGTCCCACCTACCCTCTGGCATATCCCTGAGGTTCTTTGCATAGCTAGTGATTTGTCTGTTCTGGATTTGAAATTACTGAGATAAATTGCCCTGGGTGAGTTCCATTCTCACCAGCTCAAACTCTTCTGGGCATTTGCTGTGGATGTCACAACTTCCATGGCGACCTTTAGAGTTTCCTAGGTCATTTTAGGCTCAGCCATCCAAGTGATGCTGAAATGCCACACTCAGATCTGATCTTCGTGATGGGGCTGCTTGGTGGGAGATGAGAAAGTGCACATCACCTCTTCCTGCACACCCCGACCTATGCTAGGCTGAGGTCAAGAACTCCCCTCATGCCTGCAGAGATGGAGGTACTAGTCCAGGGGTGGGCAATAAGTGGCCCACAGGACAGAGGCAGTTCACCAGGGTTAGCCCTTGGTAGGCTGTTGACTCCCTATTTACCTGTATGTTCACAGGTAAGGCTGCTTGCAACTCCCATTGGCCATGGATTGCCATTTTCAGACAATGGGAGCTGTGGGAGGCAGCCCAGATGGCAACACTGCTTACTACAGCTCCCATTGGCGGGAACAACAATCTGTGGCCAACAAAAGCCTCGTGTGGCCAATGGGAGCCAGGAAGTGAGAGCTGCAAGCACAGATAAACAAAGCACTGGAGGCCCACCAGGGGCTAACCCTGGTGAACCACCTGTGGCTTATTTCCCATCTGCGTACTAGTCCAAGTGCCAGCCTGGGAGGCTGATGGACACAGACAGATTCCAGATGTCCCTAAGGCTATGTCTAGACTTCTGGCAAGGGGTGTGATTCTCTTCCTTGTGTGCACATGCTTTTATGGGGCTAGCGTAAGTACAAATAGCAGCATGTCCCCTGTAGCTTCCACAGCAGCAGAGACCCATCTTAACAATGGTGAGTAGATACCCAGCAGGCTCAGACTGGTTTGTACTTGGCATGGTTAAGCAATGGCACTGCAAATACACTGCTCTTCATATTCATGTTCACTTGTCGATGAGCACAAATACACTTATGTGCCTGTGAGCAAGACACCTCTCTAGCTCATAGCATAGCCCTAACCTCAGGCAAGAGTTA
The DNA here is from genome assembly GCF_033958435.1 of Carettochelys insculpta. Lineage (NCBI taxonomy): Eukaryota > Metazoa > Chordata > Testudines > Carettochelyidae > Carettochelys > Carettochelys insculpta. Next base: position 381,696,976 of record NC_134137.1, on the reverse strand, counting down.
CTGCTACTCTCCCACAGAACCACTGCGTCCATGGGTTAACAGAGGAAAATTACTTTGTCCTGTTCAAGGTGGGGTCTGCATAGTCTCCCATCTCATCTAAGCTTCCTGTGAGAGCAAAGTTCATTAGAGCCACTCACCTCCCTGCCTCCTGTTCTGAATCGCGTGAGGGCAGAGAAGTGGGATGCCTGAAAGTGCAGCGAGCTCAGAATTGGTTCACTTCAATTCATGACCTCCCTCATTTTCTTCTTCTGCCCTTTTAGGGCCTCTTGTTGTGTGTTTGTGGTGTGTCTGTCAGCTTTCCTTTTGCAACAAGGAACACAAATCATGAGAGAGAAGTCAAGCAAAGGCACCTCTGTGTTACAGATTTTGTACAGACCAACAGTAACCAGGAGGCACCCTCAGATCTCTTCTGACCCAGGGAGGCTTGTCAAGCCCAGTTCTTCTTCGAGTGATTGCTCATGTGCATTTGAAGTTGGGCATCCTTTATGGCATACTGGGCCAGAGTCCCTATCCAGCACATCTACAAGATGCCTTTTTGAGTAGATACCAAATTTTGAATAGTGTTCGGTGCATGAGTGATACAGGAGGGAAGGCGTAGAGCAGAGGGCCCAACCAGTGAATGCTGAAGGCATCTTGCAGATGTCCTGGGTAGGGACTCTCGCCCAGTATGCCATAGAGGATGCCCAACTTGGGATGGACATGAGCAACACATCTGAAAGAAAACCAGTTACAGGACAGGTAACTGTCTTTTCTCTCTGCCACTTACTGTGCCATTGGCACTGGCTTTGGAGAACCACTTGCCAAAATGGTACTGTGTTCAGCTAAAGCACTAGCCAGGTGCCCAGTCTCATCTGGCCAGCCAAGTTCACTGCCGGTGATGAAACAACCCACGGCTCTGTGCCCAGCACATGCAGCTCCTAGATGCTGGGGCGATGCTGGGACCCTCTGTCTTTCTGCACCAGCTGAACTCAGCGCTGGGTTTCAGGTGTTATGGCGGGGGGGGGGGGCGCTGCCAAGGCATGTGCTGCTCCCAAGAATATCCAGATGATTTTCATGTTGAACTTCAATTTGAGTGACACATGCTGGAAATCTCATGGTGCCAGCCTGGTAAAACACCCTGGGTATGTCTACTCAGCAAAGCTATTTCAAAATAACAGCCCTTATTTTGAAATAACTTCGTTAGCATCTGTGCTTTGCAACCACTACTTCAAAATCATTTCAAAATAGCATTTGGCTTATTTTGAAATAGGTTAACCTCATTCCATGAGAAACAGCACCTATTTTGACCTATTTAGAGATAAGCCATAGTGTATCCAATGACTCTGTTTCGAAATAGGCTCTATTATGTGTAAACACTCTGTTTAGCTGAGGGCTATTTTGTGTGTAGCAGTGTTATTTCAAAATAAACTATTTCAGAATAGCTCTTTCAGAATAGCTTATTTGAAATAAGGCTGCTGTGTAGACTTACCCTCAGGCTGTGTCTGTACTACAGCGATCTTTCAAAAGATGATCTTCGAAAAGAGTGCGTCCACACACAAAAAAGTGGATTGGGAAAGATCGATCCGCTCTTTTGATGGAGAGCATCCATACAGTCCCCACTCTTTCGAAAGAATGGGTCAGGGATTGAAAAATCCGGTGCCATGTATTTTGTTGACAGAAGCTGTTGACAGAAAAGCTGTGTTGAAGCTCCAGGGGCCCTTTTCTTGACAGAGTAGATCAAAAGATCAATCCAGTTTTATGTGTAGATGTGATCTGTCATCAGATGTTTTGTAGGAACATCTCTTCCAACAGTAACTTCTGTAGACAGATGCTTCTAATGTAGACATAGCCTATAGCTAACAATTTCCTAACTCAGAGAGTGCTGCTGCCAGCATAAGGGAATCCTTGGTTAGACCTTGTCTTAACAGATAAAGAGAACCTAATCGCAGAACTAAAAATTAATCGTAGATTTGCAAGTAATCGTTACTTGGTCATTTCTGTAATGCACACGCACACGCACACTCTCTGAGCTTTTACAGCCAATTTCATAAAGCTGAAAGAAACCAGGAGACAGATCAGCCAGGAAGAAGAATGTAATCAGAAAAATGTGAGTGAGAGTTGAAATCACTTAAGAGCCTAAATGGCACAATCAAGGAAGGCCACGCTAGTTTTAAAAAGCAGACTGTTCTAGAGGGGAAAAGAAGGCAGGTGCACATAAACAGAAGAAGAGTGAAATTGATTCGTCATCTTAAACGCTTGTACTCCGAGTGGAGCATAGGTCATCTGCAAGTCTCCTCCACTTCATTCTGGCTCAGGACAAAACTTCCAGATGACTCCAGGAGTGCCCCAGTTGTTGTCCTTCAGTCCCAGTAGATCTTCTCCATGTTGTCCAAGGTCTTCCTCTTTTGCGTTTTCCTTGCGAGTTCCATGTGAGAGCTTCACGGACTATGCTGGATGATGGTTTCCTTAGAGTGTGGCCTAGCCACCCCCACTTTCCTCTCTGGATTTAAACGTCAAGTGATTCTTGTCCTGCTCTGCTCCAAAGCTCCTCATTTGTGACCAAGTCTTGCCATTTGACTCCAAAGATGTACCTCAGGCATCTGTTTATGAATGTCTGTAGCTTGTGATTTGAAGACTTTCAGTGTGCCAGGTCTCACATGCATACAAGAGCACACTCTTCACATCTGGGTTGAAGATCAACAGTTTCATCTTCACAAATATTGTTTGTGAGCTCCATAGGGGACAGAGAGTCTTCAATGCCCTATTCCTGTCCTGGCAGTTAATAAGTTTGGATGGGATGCCACGGTGTTGCAGCAGTTTCCACAAAGTGTCTCTATCAATGCTGTCACAGGTTTTCTTCAAAGTCTATGGAAGTTATGGAGGGGGCACAGTTCCACTCAAGCTGCTGTTCTATGATCACTCTGAAGCTGCTTCTACACTCTCCCTCCCGTCGGAAGGGGCAGGGTAATGAGGCAATTCAAAGCAGGCTAGTGAGGTGCTCACGTGCATATTCAGCACCTCGTTAGCATAATAGCAGCCGTGCAAACTTCAAAAAGCAGACTTCGAATTGCAGAGTGACAGTGAAGATGAGGGAAGCTTCAAAATAAGCATCCCACTTTGACATTCCCTTACTCCCACAGCACTAGATCGGATTAAGGGAATGTCGAAGTGGGGCGCTTATTTTGAAGCTGCCCCATCTACACTGTCAATCTGCAATTCAAAGTCTGCACTTCAAAATTTGCACAGCTGCCACTATGCTAATGAGGTGCTGAATATGCATGTTAGCACCTCATTAGCCTGCTTTGAATTGCCTCATTACCATGCCCCTTGCAATGTGATGGGGTGAGTGTGGAAGCAGCCTGAGAGTTGTTGTTTGGTCACTGCAAGACCTCTCCCTTTGGAAGCTGGTCTGTTCTTCGCTGAGCTGTCTATCAATTTCTGTCTTCATTCTCGCCAAGTGAATCCTACTGAACGCTTTTCCTGGAGCAGACAGTAAGATGAGGCCCCTCCAGTTCTGGCATTCCTTCAGGTTGGGAGCTTTAGGAGCTCAATACGGTAGCAATGTTTCCAGTCTTGTGGGATCTCTTCGTGTCCCAAATAAAGTATGCCTCATGTTGACTGATGTCTTGACCTGCCTCGATTGCTTCTGCAGGGATTTAGTCTGGACCAGGCACTTTTCTGCTCTTGAGATGCACAATGGCTTTCCTGATTTCTTCTTTTGTAGGTCTGTTGCTGTGAATTTGGTGAGGTGATAACTCTGGAGGTTCAGGTTCAGGGTGCTTCATTAGCTCTTCAAAGTGTTCCTTCCATCTCCTGAGCTACTTGCTTGGGTTTGTGTGATGGAGGGCGGGGAGTGCATGTGTGAGTCAGGCTGGATGTGAGAGACAAGCAGAGCAGCTCCCGGTGGCTAAGGATGACCCTGGGGCTACAACTGGCAGGTAACACCTCTGCCCTGAACAAAGAGGAGGGAGGAGCCGAGCTGGGTTTTGAATCGGGGGAGGCAGTTAGGAAGCGGGGGAAAGAGGAGCTGGAAGGCAGCCAGCCTGAGGAGGGGGAAAGCTACACCCCAGAGGGGCACCCCTCGGGGTCTTCTCCCCAGGACGGGTTCGAAGGACTGTCTCTGGCTGCTGTGCTGTCGCTTCTGTGAGAAACTGGGCATCTGTTGCCTAATAAACCTCCTGTTGTACCTGCTGAGTGAGAGTCACTCCTGCCAGCAGACGGGGTGCAGTGCAGGGGGACCCCTGAACCCCATCACAATTTGTTAGCACACGCCCCTCCTTATCCTGCACTGGCTGATCCACTGTATGCCATGACCCAGCTAGCTTCCGCTTGGTGTTACAGAGCTCTTACATGTTTACCTATCCTGCAGCTTGTTCGGCTTGCTGGGCAAGGTTTTCCACAAAGCTCTAGTTGTCCTGTTTTGCAGCCTTCTTGACTTCTTTGTTGGCCCGTAAATACAGACTCTGAGCTTCCCCCTTGTCTGCTCTCGTTTTACTGTTGTTGGTTGCTGTTTTCCTGTCCTTTCCTTCCTTCAGTTTTCTCACCCAGGACAACCACCTAGTTTGGTACATGGAACCTTCAGACCATGTATCAAGTGGCGAAGACAGCACAGATTGCAGTAGAGATTGAACAGTTTTGAGCTCGTGTGAGACAAGATGGACACAATCGAGACAGCTGCGCCTGGCAACCAGGGAAACCCTCATCTTCTGAGGACAAGAAGAGGGCTCACCATACGCAGAAGGTGTGGGCTTGATATCAAGAGAGGTATCTGGTGCTTTAATGAAGTGGTCAGCAGTATCATTACGCATCATCACAGCCATATTCTTCACCAAAGTGTGGAAGGTACTGCTTGTGCAATGTTATGCATCAACCAGTGAAGCAGCTGAGGACTGTACAACTGTGAGAAACTACAAGCGTTGTGCGTCAGAAAGCAAAGAAAGAATATGTTGATTTTGGTGGGCGACTTCAGTGAGAAAATTGGAAGTATTAACACAGGCAGAAAACAGACTGTGGGAAAAGAAGGCCAAGGCAACATGAATGAAAATGGAGAGCGGTGCAGTGACTTTTGTTCCTTGACAGGATTAGTGACAGGTGGTCATGTTTTTCCACACAAAAGGATCCTGGGTCACTTGGATTTCACTGGACCACCAGTCAGAAAACCAGATTGATCACATCTGTATCAGCAGTTCTCTCAGAAGATTGATGCAGGATGCGCACACTAGAAGAGAAGCAAGTGTATGTTGAGACCACCATTTGGTCACAATAAAACTCAGGTTCAAGTTCAAGAGGTACCTCACAGAAGCAACCAAGCCGGGATTGAGGTTCACCATGGTGCAGCTGAAGGATATAGTGACAAGAACCAGTTTCCAAGTGGATCTGTCCAAGAGAGATGCACTTCTGTCTAACCTCATCGCAGAAGAGGATACTGTGGAACAAATTTGGGAACATACCAAAACATCCTGGAAAGAGTGAAATTGATAGCAATGGTTATAATTCAGAAGTTGGGAACTGTAGAAAATTGGTAAAGTGGAAGCAAAATGCAAAGGGGAAGGCCGAAGACAGTAAGAAGGGTATATTAGGACAAAAAAGAACCCTGACTCTGCTATTGGTCCATTACTAGATGGAAATGGTAGAATTATGAATAAAAATGCGGAAGAAAGGAAAAATATTCGATAAATACTTCTGTTCTGGATTTTGGGCAAAAATAGATCATGTAGTCTCATCATATGGTGAGTTACACAAGGGCATTCAGGAGGGCGAGATGAAGATCAGACAGCTAGCAGAGGAGAAGCGAGCGCACAGAAAGCACACTAAGGACTTGCCAGACACCCACCACATCTGCAAGAGATGCAGCAAGGACTGTCACTCTCGTGTGCGTCTTCATAGTCACAGTAGACGCTGTAAATGAAGTCCTCAATTGAAACTATAAAGGGCGCTATCCATAGTCTATGCAGACTGAAGGATGCCTACTATGGCGATGCCATACTTTTTGTTTCACTAGTCTCTTGGAAAGATGTTAAACTGGAGCTGCTAAACTTGGACATTTTGAAATCAGCAGATAACTTGCATCAAAGTGTTTTAAAAGAGCCAGCTGAGCGGGTCACTGGACCATTAATGTTGATTTTCAATAAGTTTTGGAACACCCGGGAAGTTCCAGAAGATTAGAAGAAAGCTAATATTGTGCCAGGTTCCAAAAGGGAGAAAACATGGGGTGGGAAATTTCAGGTCTCTCTGTCTGTCTGACTTTGATCCCAAACAAGATAAGGGAGCAGTTGATGGGTTTATGAAAAACAGATCCTGTCAAATTAGTTTGGTTTCTCTTTTGCTGAGATTGTACATTTGGCAGATAACAGTAGTAATGGGAACGTAATATACTTAGGTTTCTATAAGGTGTTGTGACAAGGCTCACTTCGCTCTTGGGCTCCGGGCCTCTGTTTAGTTAACTAGCCCCACGGCCAGGACACTGTCGCCTTTCTTGAGATGGTGGGGTGGGGAGATGGTGGTCTGGGCAGAACCCGGGCCCCACCCATTCATTCCGGGTTCCGGCCCAGGGACGCTGTGTGGCTGCTAGTGGTGGGGAAGGGCTCCCCTGTCATGAACAGCGCAGCTCTTCCCTGGGCCACTTCCCCAGATGATTCCTCGCCCCCTCCATACCTCCTGCAGGTAGTGGCAGTGGCAGCAGCAGCAGCAGCAGCATGTTCCCCCTCCTGGATTGGCTCCTCCTGTGTGGTCAGTCTGCTTGGCCTTACACTGAATCTCGGGGCCTCCTGGGCAGGGCCTTAGCCCCTTGCGGCTGAGCACTCCTCTCCTCCTCTGGTGCCTCTAGAAAAACTCCTTTCGCTTCTCTCCTCTCGCTTTCTTTTCTCCTTTATCACCTCTTCTGTCACACTCCTCTCTCCCCCCTGCCTACTGGGCAAAGGGTTCTTTTAAAAGCAGGTTGAAGTGGGACCAGCTGGCCCCAACTGGCCCAGGGTGGCTTGCTGCTGAGCTGCTCACACTGTGCTTGTTTGCCTGCCCTGCTTTTCCCTCTAGTTCTCACCCCCTCCCAGCCTTTCCTTGTCACAGTGTTTGACTTGATACCTCATGACAAACTGATTTTTAAAAAAAGAGTGATGTAAGGTTAACATGACACATTAATGGATCGATCTCAGGGTGTCATTGTAATGGGGAAGTCTTCATTCCCCATTGTGTTTCCAGTGGAGTCCCACATGCTTTCATTAGTGATGTTGAAGAAAACAAAATAACCTCTGATTTGATTATGTGATTACCTGTTCATTTTCATAAAAGCAGAAGGAACCTCAAGAAGTCATCAAGCCTGGTCTCCTGCACTAATGGCAAAACTAAGACCACCTAGACTATCCCTTACAGGTATTTGTCTAACCTGCTCTTAAATATCTCCACAACCTCCCTAGGTAATTTATTCCTGTGCTTAACCACTCTGACAGTTAGGAAGTTTTTCCTAATATGCAACCTAAACTGCCCTTGCTCCAACTTAACCCAATTGCTGCTTCTCCTCAGAAGTCAAGGAGAAAAATTTTTCTCCCTCCTCCTTGTAGCATCCTTTTAGGTACTTGAAAATGGCTATCATGTCCCCTCTCAGTCTTCTCTTTTCCAGACTAAACAAATACAATTGTTTCAGTCTTCCTTCATAGGCCACGTTTTCTAGACCTTTGATCAATTTGTGCACATCTTTCCTGAAACAGATTACCCAGAATTGGACACAATACTCCACTTGAGGCCTAATCAGTGCAAAGTAGTGTGGAAGAATTACTCCTCGTGTCTTGCTTACATCACTTACGTCAGTACATCTCAAAATGATTGCTTTTTTTGTATCAGTGTCACACTGTTGACATATATTTGAGTTGTGGTCCGCTATGACCTCCCAGAATCCTTTCTGTAGTGCTCTGTCCTAGGCCATCATTCACCACTTTGCACGTGTGCAATTGATTGTTCCTTCTGAAGTGGAGTACTTTGGATTTGTTCTTGCTGATTTTCATCCTATTTACTAAAGATCATTAATTTCCTCTGGGGCACCTTGCATCAGCTGCTGACAGGATACTAGGTTAGCTTAGGTCTAATCCACGATGGATATTCTTGTATTATGTTCGTACTGATCAAGATTGCAAAAGGCTCAATCATAACGGAGTGGTAAATTAAGAGGAGGGCAGGTCTCTCACTCAGTGTGATCAGATCACCTGGCAAACTGGGCGCAAGCTAACAATGAATACACATCTTCATATGGCTAACTGAAACTTTCAAGTCTAGGAGCAGGCAATGCAGGCCTTACTTACGGGATGTGGACACTCTGTCCAGGGAAGCAGGGACTGGGAGCCATTTGGGGGTAAGGCTTAAAGGGGACCCAACCAGGCAGTCCCAGTATGATGCACTGACCAGAGTAACTAATGCAATTAGGGAAACACAAACAGGAGAATTGCAAGTATCACAGAGCCGCAGAAAACTAGAACTGGAAAGGATCTTGAGAGGTCATCAAGTCCAGTGCTCTGCACTCAGCAGGACCAGGCACCATCTACATCATCTTTGCAAGAAGTTTCTCTAAAATGGCTCTTAAATACCACCAACAATGGAAATTCCACCAGCTCCCTAGGCAATTTACTGCAGTGCTTAACCACCCTGCATAGATAGAGAGGTTACCTAACTTCTTTGTTTGGCTCTAGTGTGAGCACTGCTGGATTTCTGTGTCCTCTTATGGTGCCTACAGTTCAAGAAGGGTGTTAATATGTTGGAGATGGTTCAGAGAAGACTCATGAGAATCATGAACGCATCAGAAAATATGCCTGACATTGCTAGACACAAAGAACTCTATCTATTTTTCTCAATTAAGAGGTTGACTTAATTACAGTCTGTAGGTATTTACTGTGATAACATATGTTCAAAAATGGTTTTTCAATCAGCAGAAAAAGGGTCCAGGGGTTTTAACTTGGTGCAGACATATTCAGACTGGAAATAAAACATACATTTTTAACAGTGAGCATAATTAACCATTGGAACAGTTTACTAGTTCACCATCACTGGCAGCTTTCAAATCACTATTGGATATTTTCCTAAAAGGCATGCTCCAAGAATTACTTTGGGCAAGTTCTCTGGCCTGTGCTACTGAGGAAGTCAAACTAGATGTTTGTTGTCATTCCTTCTGTCCTTTGACCTTGAGAAGTCAGAGGAAACAGATCTCACAAAAGAACGTACAGGGCTTGAAGGACCCCATCAGATAAAGTGACTTCCAAACAGCGTTCCAAGGGCAGTTGCCAACAGTACACCCCAAAGATGTGGAAGAACTCTGGTGTCAGTTGAAAGATGCCATCATTGGAGCTTGTGGAAAAAATCATTGGCCAGCAGGCCAGGAAGCATCAGGACTGGTTTGATGAGAATGATGTGTAAATTGAACACCTGATTGAGGCAAAAGGGAAAGCCTTAAGGGCCTGGCAAAGTGACATCAACTGCACAACGAAGAGAGAAGCACGTGCCAAGGCAGAAGTGCAGCATAAAACAAGGGCTCTCAAAAAAACAGTGGTGGACTGAGAAGGTGTGAGAACGCCAGCATCTCTCAGACATCAATGACATGAGCGGTTTCTTCAGTGCTACCAAAGCTGTTTATGGACAGAGAAACCACGGAATCCATCCCCCGAGATCAAAGGATGGTGCCCAACTCTTGAAAGACAATGAAGCCATTGCTTCTCTCTGGAGGGAGCACTGTAATGAGATCCTGAACTGCCATTCCACTGTGGTCCTGGAGTCCCTTGACCAAATCCCTCAGCAACAGCCTAGGCACAATCTTGCAACACGTCCTACCCTGAGTGAGGTCCAAGCTGCCATCAAAATGGTGATGTGCGACAAGTCAACCAGGCTAGATGGAATCCTCACCAAAGTCTTCAAAGTAGGTGAGCCAAAGCTCCACAAACAAGTCCACCTCCTGATTCTCAAGATCTGGGGCAGGGAGCAGATTCTGTAGGCTTCAGTCAGTCTTTTCAAGAAGAGTGACAAGTTGGACTGTGGAAGCTATTGTGGCATCTCCCTCCTGGCAACGACGGAAAAATCTTAGCTCGAATCCTTGCAACCGACTCCTGTCACTCTCAGAAGAAGTTCTCCCAGTGTGGCTTCCGACCATTCTGAGGAACAGCAGCTATTGTCTTCACCACCCAGCAACTGCATGAATGTCATGAACAAAACCAAGCCTTGTATGTGAGTTTGATCAACCCAACCAAATGATTTGACTCAGTCAATCATAGCAGCCTCTGGACCATCCTCTTAAAGATCAGCTGCCCAAAAAATTCATTAGCATCATGAGACTGCATCATGACACCATGACTGCCACAGTAATGAGCAACAACGGATCCCAAAAAGACCACTCTGAGGTCAAAAGGAGTCAAGCAAAGCTGCGTCATTGTCCCATCACAGTTCAGCATCCTCATAGCCATGACCCTACACCTCATGGATGGCAAGTTTCCAGATGGTGTGAAGATTGTCTATAGAATGAACAGGAAGCTTTTCAATCTCAGGAGACTGAAGGCTAAAAGCAAAACCTCCACAACCTTGATCATGGAACTCCAGTATGTGGATGACGATATGTTTGCTGCTCTTTCTCCCACAGCCCTTCAGACCATTTCAAGTGCCTTCGCTAAAGCATACGTGTGATGGAGTGGGGGGAGTGCAAATGCGAGACTCAGGCTGGATGTGAGAGACAAGCAGAGCAGCTCCCAGTGGCTAAGGATGACCCTGGGGCTACAACTGGCAGGTAACACCTCTGCCCTGAACAAAGAGGAGGGAGGAGCCGAGCTGGTTTTTGAATCGGGGGCGGCAGTTAGAGGCTGGAGGGAAGAGGAGCTGGAAGGCAGCCAGCCTGAGGAGGGGGGAAGCTACACCCCAGAGGGGCACCCCTCAGGGTCTTCTCCCCAGGACGGGTTGGAAGGACTGTCTCTGACTGCTGTACTGATGCTTCTGTGAGAAACTGGGCATCTGTTGCCTAATAAACCTGCTGTTGTACCTGCTGAGTGAGAGTCACTCCTGCCAGCGGACGGGGTGCAGTGCAGGGGGACCCCTGAACCACATCACAATATGAAAATCTCAGCCTCACACTGAACATCAAAAAGACGAAGGTTCTCCACCAACCTTCACCGACGTGTCAGTCTTGTGCACCTTCTACTGAAATCCATGGAGAACTGCTGGAAAATGCGCAGCACTTCCCATAACTTGGAAGTCATCTTTCCACTAAAGTTGACTTTGATGCGGAAATCCAGCATCATCTGAGCCATGCAAGCTCTGCTTTCTCCCACCTGAGACAAAAGTTCTTCAAGAACTGGGACATCTATCCCAAGACAAACCTTGTATACCGTGCATTGGCTTTTCCAGCGCTGCTGTATGCATCTCACTCTTTGAATCATCACCTTGTCATGGTGATTGGGCTCGTGTGTTCCAGTAAACCCAAGAGCAATGCCGCAGGGAGTCTGGTACTCCTGGCAGGGTCATCTGTGGCAACAAAGTCAAGGGGGAGGGTCCAGGCAAAGAATGATCGTAAAAGTCCTCCATGGCAGAACAGGCAGAGGATAGCAAAAGTGATGCTTCAATGGCTGTGAAGGCGGATGAAAGCTGCAGTGGACAAGAGAGTCCCAGTCATCATAGATCCCATGCCACTGGACCTGAGCCTACTATCCATCAGCAACCAAGCCGTGTCAGCAGTGCAATCGTCCCCCCACCCCCGCCACATTAAAAGAAGTTACTCCCAGGCATCTTCCTCTCTGTATGACTCTCCTAGACTTAAGCCCCACAGCGACTGGTGAATGGTGACTGAGGCAGGACTGGGAAATCTGGAAGCTTTTAGCCATGGACCAACATGTAGGCTTTGGAAGTATGTATCAGTCGGTCCGTTTGAGGACTGAGGTGGTAAAATGGTCCAGAAGCTGCATCCACAGCTGAACAGATCCTATTTAGGATCTGCTGTGCTTACCGCACGTGGGGAGGGGGCTAGAAAATGTGCCCTTAACATAGTCCTCCACAGCCCCACAACTGGATAACCATGTCCTGTGGGTTCACCTCTATGTGGTTGAAATCAAACAGTATCCTCAATGTGGCCTCAGATGAAACTTAAATATCTCTTGGGAGGACAGGTTCATGGACACTAGTGTCCTGGAAGAGTTGAACATGACCAGCATTGAAGCCATTATTATTCATCAGCAACTTCATTGGACTGGGCATGTGGTTTGGATGTCAGATCAGCGCCTCCCCGAACAAATTCTGCTTTCCAGATTGAAGGAAGGACAGAGGAGCGTTGGGGGCCAGCAGAAGCAATATAAGGACCTGCTGAAGGTACACGTGGAAAACTGCAGCATGGGCGTTGACACTTGAGAGAACCTTGTCCAATACCGTCTCCAGTGGAGAACAGTAACACAAGAGGGGGTAATGCAATCTGAGGGGTTGTGCTGCAGTGCAGATGAGGAGAGGTGGAGAAGAAGAGAAGTGCATCAAAAACTGCCCCATGCCTCTCCAACAGCGACCAACACCTGCCCCTTCTGGGATGAGATCTGCAGCTCCAGAATTGGGCTGATCAGCGCCCAACAGACTCAGGATGACATGAAGATGTCTTACTCATTATCAAGTGACTCCCAAGAGCACCTGTGAATTCTTGTACCCCTTCCTGTCCTATGAAGGAAACAGGACAGACGGCAAAGGATTCTGGAAGTGAACACTTCCTAGTTAAGTGGTGTAAGGTAGAGGGTGTTGTTTTATGGAGAATCTGCCTTCTTTTCATGGAGTGAGAGGGCTGTTTACATGGTCCAGTTTCCTTAAGGACAAGCTGGCTAAATAGTCAGAAGTGGACTGAACTAATAACAAACAGGGAGCATGAACACAGGTCAAATGAGCACTCATCACAAAATCTAGATGGTGAGAACAAAATTAATAAAGACACCAAGGTACATGAGAAGAAGAAATTCTTTAATTGCTAGTACACCAACGCCAGGAGCCTGGGTAACTAGTGAGAATTGGAATTGCTCACTCAGTAGCATAAATTTGATCCGTTTGGCATTACAGAAACCTGGTGGGATGATTCACCATGATTAGAACGTTAAAATCAATAGCTAAAGCCTATTTAGGAAGGATTGAGTAGGCCAGAGGGGAGTGACGCTCTGTCAAAAAATAAGTCTGTTTCCAAGGCCTTGTCTATGTGAACTTTCCTTCACAGCTGCTTCGAGTGTAAGTGTACCCTGCACCAGTTTGTCATGCACTTAGGGTACATTACACACGGTCAACGACTGGGGCTTAGAGGGCTGGAGGTATGAAGGTGCAGAGTCCAGCCTGCAGCCTGAATGTCTACGCTGCAATTATTTGCCCCACAGCCTGAGACCTGTGAGCCTGAATCAGTCAGCCCAGGCTTGGAGGCGCAATGCTGCGGGTGTTTTATTGCAGTGGACGCATTCCCTATGTGCCTGTGTGGACCCTGGTGCCACGTGCCATTTAATCTTTTCCTGTTGCAGAGCAAGGTGGCCAAAGTGGACCAGGGAACTTCTAGTGCAGGAGCAAGGGTCCACATAGCTATCTAGTGCATGACAGGCCAGTGCCCTGGATCTTTACACCCTGGCTTGCTGCAAACTAAGTTCATACAGGTAAGCCCCAAGTCACCGCCAGCTCAAAGCAAAATTACCTTGAATGCTGCGTATCAGTGTCCTAACAGACAAGGCATGAGACAGAGTACTAGTGGGTGTCTGCTTACAGACAACCAAATCCTACTAGGAAGCAAGAGGGCCAGACCCCAAGTTCCTGTCTACGGTGTGCAGGAAGACAGCTCTGTGACGCTGGGGGACTTCATAGACTCAGATACGATCAAGGTCTCATGGGGTCATCTAGTTCAACCCCTGGTCAAAGCAGCACCAACCCCAACTAAGTCATCCCAGCTAGGGCTTTGTCAAACCAGGACTTAAAACCTCTGCAGATGGAGGGTCCCCCACCTCCCTAGGCCACCCATTCCAGGCTTCACCCCCTGCCTGGGAAATTGTTTGACCTGGTGCTTTTTTTGTAAACCAAAAAAAAAAAAAAAAAGAGGAGTTGATAGTCAGCCAGTGCCACCCACACCGGGTTTCCCACAGCTGGGGCTGCCAGTGTGGCTCCGCCCACTGCCAGCTTCTAGCTATGGGGCTGGAAGGGTCGCCATAACACTCGGCCAGGGATCCCACAGCTGGCATTGCTGGGATGCCGGTACTTAGTACCAGCAAGTACCAGCACAAAAAATCACGGGTTTGATCTAATATCCAACCTGCACCTCCCCCACTGCAACTTGAGACCATTACTCCTTGTTCTGTCCTCTGCCACCACTGAGAACAGCCTCTCTCCATCCTCTTTGGAAGTAAAGTTCACGTAGACAAGGTAGTCGAAGGCTGCTATTAATCCCCCCTCACTCTTCTCTTCTGTGGGATAAATGAGCCCAAATCCCTCAGCTGCTCCTTAGAATTTGTGTCACAACCCCCTAATCATTTTCATTGTCCTTCCCTGGACTCTCTGGTTAGTGCACATCCTTCCTGTAATGGGGGCCCCCAAAACTGGATGCTGTACTCCAGATGTGGCCTCCCAGAGGGACGGCTCACTCAGTGGTTAGAGCATTGGCCTTGTAACCCCAGGGCTGTGAGTTCAGGCCTTGAGGGGGCCTTTCAAGGGTCTAAGGAAGGTTAGATTTAAAAAATATAATCTGTCAAGAATGGTGATAAGTCCTGCTGTGAGAGCAGAGGACTGGACTCAATGACCTCTTGAGGTCCCTCCTAGTTCTATGAGATAGTGCACCAGTGCCAAATAGAGGAGAATAATCACTTCCCTCGATCTGCTGGCAGTGCTACTATTAATGCTGCCCAATATGTCATTTACCTTCTTGGCATCAAGGACACTCTATTGACTCATCTCCAGCTTCTTGTATCAGAGGGGGAGTCGTGTTAGTCTGGATCTGCAAAAGCAACGAGGGGTCCTGTGGCACCTGATAGACTAACAGAAAAGTTTTGAGCATGAGCTGTCGTGGGCAGACCTGCTTTGCATCTGTCGAAGTGGGTCTTTGCCCACAGAGGTTCATGCTTATACGTTTCTGTTAGTCTATAAGGTGCCACAGGACCCCTCGTTGCTTATCCAGCTTCTTGACTTCTGTAATCCCCAGCTCCTTTTCTGCACAACTGTCCCTAAGCTAGTCAATCCCCAGGCTGCAGCAGTGCTTGGGATTATTTCATTCTATGTGCAGGACTCAGTGCACTTGCCTTGTTGAACCTCACCAGATTTCTTCTGGTCCAATCCTCCAATTTATCTAGGTCACTCTGGACCCCATTCCTACCCTCCATCGTATCTACCTCTGCCCCCAGCTTAGGGTCATCCGAGAGCTTGCTGTGGATGCAATCCATCCCCCAGATCATTAATGAAGATGTTGAACAAAACCAGCCCTGGGATGATTCAGGGAACTCTGCTTGATACTGGCTACCAACGAGACATCAAGCCATTGATCGTTATCCATTGAGCCCAACACTCTAGTCATCTTTCGACCCATTCGTCCAGGCCACGCTTTAACTTCCTGCCAAGAAAACTATGGGAAACCATACCAAAAGCTTAGCTAAAGTCAGGCTGTATCACATCCACTACCTTCCCCATCTCCACAGAGTCAGTTATCTCATCATAAAAGGCAATCAGGTTGGTCAGGCATGACTTGCCCTTGGTGAATCCATGTTAACTGTTCCTGATCATCTTCATCCAAGTGTTTCAACATGGATTCCTTGAGGACCAGCTCCATGATATTTTCCAGTGACTGAGGTGAGGCTGGCTGGTCCATAGTCCCCTGGATTCTCCTTCCCTTTTTTAAAGATGGGCACTGTATTTGTCTTATTCCAGTTGTCTGGGACTTCCCCCAATCACCGTGTGTTTTCAAAGGTAATGACCAATGGCTCTGCAATCACATCAGCCAACTCAGCGCCCTTGGATGCTGTAAATCTGGCCCATGGATTTGTGCGTGTCCAGCTTTTCTAAACAGTCCTTATCCTGTTTTCACCCGTGAGGGCAGCTCACCTCCTCCCCATACTGTGCTGTCCAAAGCAGCAGTCTGGATGCAGACTTTGTCTTCAAGCGTTCAGATTTCAGGTGGACTAGCCAATGCCGAAGGTCTTCCACCAGTGTTGAACTCCCTCAGAGCTACAGGCAAACATTCTCTTTCGCGGGAGTGTGCACAGACACACGCCATGGCACATGTTGGTTTGCCCACTGAAACGTTTGCCAGCATTGCTACTCAGGGAGGCATGGGCTTCTACTCCTGTTCTCTCAGACAAGGGCAAGAAAGGGGTGTATTTGTTTCCTGCCTCTCAATTCCTTCTCACCACCCATTGCAAGAGCTGAAGCCCTCTGTAGCATTTGCTTTGGTTAGCCAGTGTTTCCCAGTCCCTGTAGAGTAAGTAGTTATAAATAAAAACATAAAAGCAGTCCAGTAGCACCTAAAAGACTAACAAAATAACTTATTAGGTGATGAGCGTTCGTGGGACAGACCCACTTCTTCAGGCCATAGCCACACCAGAACAGACTCACTAATATAAAGCACAGAGGTATAGTTATGTTTTGAGTAGTACAGGTTGAATTCGCTAGTCTGGTACCCTCAGAACCTGACAGGTGCCAAATGAGAGAATTTGCTGAGCCGTGGGAGGTTGATATTGTCTAACAGCATTACCAGCACTTCCACTGCTTGCGGGGCTTACTGCTTATTGGGCTCTTAGAAGATATTTAGAGGTAAAGTGGAGCCAAATAACAGCACAGAACGTTGAGAACCAGGACTAGTGGCTGTAAGCAAACTCCATGAGGCCACAGAAAACTTGGCCATACCTATGGTAAGTGGACATCCAGCTAACTAAAATCATATCAGACTACAGATGTTGCCAGGCAAGGGAGTGCCAGACTAGAGAGATTCAGTCTGTATTGTCAGTTTAGGTATATTATTTGCACCTGGGGGATATATTATTATGAAAAATTCTGACCCCAAATTTCCATGAGTGTACAGATTACGGGGCTGTTTTCCCAGTGATGGATGGGGACAGGAGCTGCTAGGTTTGCCTTGCTGCCAGCTAAGTGGGGACAAATACTTTATGTGCAGCTCCTTCCTCAGTGGGACAAAGAACAGAGGGATTCCTGTCTCAAAGTTCCCCTCGTGAAAGGGGTGGTGCATTCCACTTCAGAACCAAGATGTGATGGGGAGTCCACAAGGAGTGCTTCTCTCGCTGCCCACGTCTGATGGAAAGTGTCACTCTTCACCTTCACCAGCAGCATCTCAGAAGCGCTCCAAGCATTCTGATAACCGAGGCTCCAAGTCTCGATCTCTTTTGAGACACCGCCAATCTAGACTACATCTTCAAGTCCTTGTTCACACCGATTCCAGTTTAGGGGGTGTGTGTGTGTGTGTGTGTGTGTGTGTGTGTGTGTGTGTGTGTATCAGAAAATTTTTCCCTAGTAGCCTCTGTAGGGCCAGACGGCGAAACGCCTAGAGTGGTGCTGGCAACATCAGGAAAAATCTTAGCTAGAATCCTTGCAAACCAACTCCCGCCACACTCAGAAGATATGCTCCAGAATCCCAGTGTGGCTTCCAACCATTCTGAGGAAGAGTGGGCAGGATCTTCACTGCCTGGCAACTGCAAGAAAAATGTGAACACAACCAATATACGAGTTAATTGACCTGACCAAAGCATTTGATTCAGTGAGTCGTAGCACCCTGTGGACCATCCTTTCAATGATCGGCTGCTCTAAAAAATCATTAGCATTTTAAGGCTGCTTCACAACAATGTGACTACCACAGTATTGAGCAACAAGAGATCCCTAAGCAACCCCTTTGAGGTCAAAAGAGGAGTCAAGCAAGGCTGCGTCATTGTTCTTCATCTTCATCACCATGCCCTTCACCTCATTGATGGCAAGCTCCCAGATGGTGTGAAGATCGTGTATAAAATGAACAGGAAACTTTCAATCTCAGGAGATTGAAAGCTAAAAGCAAGACCTCGACAACCATGTTCATGGAGTTCCAATACATGGATGACAATATGGTTGTTGCTCTTTCTCCCACAACCCTTCAGACCATCTTAAGTGCCTTCACTGAAGCATATGAGAATCTTGGCCTCACACTGAACAGCCAAAAAACCAAGACGCTCTACTAACCCTCGCTGACGGGCCAGTCTAATGCACCTTCTATTGAAGTCAGTGGAGAACTACCAGAAAATGTGCATACATAGGAAGTCATCTTTCCACTAAAGTCGACGATGCAGAAATCCAACATCATCTGAGCTGTGCAAGCTCTGCTTTTGCCCACCTGAGACAAAGGGTCTTTGAGAACCGGGACATCTAGCTCAAGACAAAGCTCCTGGTATACCATGCAGTGGTTGTTCCAATGCTACCATATGAATGTGAAACCTGGACAACATACAAGTGCCATTTGAAGGAACTTGAACAGTATCATCAATGCTGCCTCAGGAGAACGCTAACTCTCTTGGGAGGATAGGCGTACGAACACTAGCATCCTGGAAAAGTTGAACATGACCAGCACTGAAGCCATTATCATTCATCAACAACTTTGTTGGACTGGACATGTGGTTTGGATGTCTAATCAGCACCTCCCAAAACAGATTCTATTTTCCGAATTGGAGGAAGGACAGAGGAGCATTGGTGGCCAGTGGAAGCAATATAAGGACAAGTTGAAGGCACACATGAAAAAGTGCAGCATTGGTGTTGACACTTGAGAGAACCTTGCCCAAGACCATCCCCAATGGAGAATGGTAATCCGTGAGGGGGTGGGGCAATTTGAGAGGTCCCGCCGCAGTGCAGACGAGGACAGGTGGAGAAGAAAAGAGTGTCAAAAAGTTCCCGCCACTCCTCCAACAGCTACTAACACCTGCCTCTCCTGTGATAAGATCTCTGGCTTCAGAATTGGGCTGGTCAGCTATCGACAGACTCACAAATAGGAGGGTGACATGAAGACATCCTATTCTCTATCAAGTGATCTCTCACCTTCAGCAGTGGGCCGTTCCACAAGCCCTTGGTTTTAAGGCTTGCAAGTCCTGCCATAAGCATATGCCCAACATCAACCCCCATGACTCTTGTCTTTGTTATCTGGGGGACATGCATTAGACAGACCACTGTTAGATTGGTAAGTCCTTCAACCCACCTACCACGAAGGAGAGGGACTTTCATGTGCAGCAGTGGCTCAGGGAGTCAGCCCTGAGACCAGCAGCACCCAAACTCCTCAGCGCTTAGCACACCTTCTCCAGTGCAGGACACAGGGCAAGCTAAAGGAGCTTCGAAAGAATCCTGGCACCGCAGCGTCTCAGCACCATGGTGGGCATGCTTGGCTACTCCAATTCTACGGTGACAAAGAGACAGAGACTGGGTGGTGAGGGGCGCTGTTCTTCTAAATCAGCTGAGGCCTCCTCTGGCCACACAACATCAAGGCAGAGGGAAGTGGCTCCTCCAGCACCAGAGAGACAGGTGGCTACAAACCCATCACAGGCTGGGTCCCCTGCCAACCACAAGGTGATGGATTTGATTGAGCCCTTGACACCTGATACCTCTGAGGCAGCAAAAGACCTCATGGAGATGGCAGCACCCCAACTGTGCACCACAGCCACAAGCAGAGGTGTTAAAGCGCCCAGCACTACAGATACCCCACCTCTAGAGGAAAGCCCATGTCTGTTATGTGGCACTGTGTATCAACAGATCAGCACCAAGCGTTGTGTCGGTCCTCCCTGGAAACTCAGTTCTGCTCTCCAGCACAAGGTGCGCAATACGCTCAGCTATGGCCCACGTCACCCCTGCTGAGGCTGCTCAGCTTCAGGAATTGCGGCCAGCTACAGTACCGCATTGGTAAACTCAACATCAAATCCTGTTGCCATGGAGACACAACGCACAGTCAATCTTTGAATGTCCTGTCCAGGAGATGTTGTGAAAGACAAAACTGTAACAGAGAGGAAGCCGTGCTAGTCTATACACTATCAAAACAAAAAGCAGTCAAGTAGCACTTTAAAGACTAACAAAATAATTTATTAGGTCAGCTTTCGTGGGACAGACCCACTTCTTCAGACCTGGGTCTGTCCCACGAAACCTCACCTGATAAATTATTTTGTTAGCCTTTAAAGTTCTACTTGACTGCTTTACCTCATCAGATTTCTTGCAGCCCAGTCTTCCAATTTGTCAAAGTCACTCAGGACCCTATCCCTACCCTCCAGCATATCTACCTCTCCCCCTAGCTTAGTGTCATCCGCAAATTTGCTGAGGGTGCAATCCAACCCCTCATCCAGGTCATTGATAAATATGTTGAACAGAACTGGACCCAGGACTGAACCTTGGGGCACTCCACTAGAAACCAACCACCATCCTGACATCCTGACCTTCTAGCCAGCTTTCTGTCCATCTTACCATCCATTTATCCAACCCACATTCCTTTAACTTGCCGACAAGAATATTGTGGGAGACCGTATCAAAAGCTTTCCCAAAGTCAAGATAAATTACGGCCATTGATCTTCCCCTATCCACAGAGCTAGTTATCTCATCATAGAAAATAATCAGATTGGTCAGGCATGACTTGCCCTTCATGAATCCATGCTGACTATTCCTGATCACTTTTCCCTCCTCCAAGTGCCTCAAAATGACTTCCTTGAGGAGCCCCTCCATGATTTTTCCAGGGACTGATGTAAGAGTGACTGGCCTTTTGTTTCCTGGATCATCCTCCTTCCCTTTTTTAAAGATGGGCACTACCTTTACCTTTTTCCAATCATCCAGGATCTCTCCTGATCTCCACAACTTTTCAAAGATAATGGCCAAGGGCTTGTCAACAACATATGCCAACTCCCTCAGATTAATTAGGTCCAGGCCCACGGATTTATGTATGTTTAGCTTTTTTAGACAGCTCCTAATCTGTTCTTTCCCCACCAAAGGCTGTCCACCTTCATCCCACAGTGCATCACTTATCGCATTAGTCCGGGAGCTGTCCTTGTCCGTGAAGACAGAAGCAAAGAAAGCATTAAGTACTTCAGCTTTCCCTACATCATCTGTCACTGGGTTACCTCCCTCATCCAGGAGGGCCACCATGCCCTCTCTGATCACCTTCTTCTTGCTAACATGCCTGTAGAAACTTTTCTTGTTATCCTTCACATTCCTCGCAAGTCACAATTCCAGTTGTGCTTTTGCCTTCCTGATAACTGCCCTACATTCTCGAGCTATACGTTTATATCCCTCCCTAGACATCTGTCCAAGTTTCCACTTTTTGTAAGCTCCCTTTTTGTGAGTTTTCCAAGTTTTTTTCTAAGTTTTCCAAGGATTTCCCCAGTAAGCCAATCTGGTCTCCTGCCATATTTACTTCTCTTGCTGCACATCAGGACGGTTTCTTTCTGCGCCTTCAATAGGGCTTCCTTAAAATACTGCCAGTTTTCGTGGACTCCGTTTCCCTTCACGGTAGCATCCCAGGGGATTCTGCCCATCATGTTCCTGAAGGAGTCAAAGTCTGCTTTTCTGAAGTCCTAGGTGTGTAATTTAGTGTTCTCTTTCCTTCCTTTGGTCAGGATCCTGAAGTCTCCCATCTCATGATCACTGCTTCCCAGGTTGTCCCCCACTTCTACCTTCCCTATTAGTTCCTCCCTGTTTTTGAGCAGCAGGTCAAGCCGCACACGACCTCTGGTCAGGTCTTCCAGCACTTGTACCAAGATGTGATCCCCAACATTCTCCAGAAACTTCCTGGACTGCTTGTGTAGCGCCATATTGGTCTCCCAACAGATGTCAGGGTAATTGAAGTCCCCCACAATAACAAGAGCCTGCGATCTGGAAGCTTCTCTCAGTTGTCCAAAAAAAGCCTCATCTACCTCATCATCCTGATTTGGCAGCCTGTAGCAGACACCAACCACCACATCTCCGGTGCTGCCTACACCACTAAGCTTGACCCATAGATTCTCTTCAGGCTTTTCTCCCTCTATGTACTGGAGTTCCAAGCAATCATAGTGCTCTCTTACATACAGTGCAACCCCTCCTCTTTTTCTCCTTTGCCTGTTCTTCCTGAACAGTTTATACCCTTTCATGGCAGTGCTCCAGTCATGTGAGTCATCCCACCAAGTCTCTGTTATCCCAGTCAAGTCATAGATCTTGGACTTGGCCAGGGCTTCTAATTCTTCCTGCTTGTTACTCGAGCTTCTGGCATTGGTGTACAAACACCTTAGATAACCAGTCGATCCCCCCCCCCTCACTACTCAAACCAGGGGTCCACTTTTGTTGTACATTCCTCTTTGCATTTCTTCCCGGCCTCTAAGTTCCTTTCTCCCCTCAGGGTTTTGATCACCTTCCCCCAGCAAACCTAGTTTAAAGCCCTCTTCACTAAGTTTGCAAGCCTACTTGCGAAAATGCTCCTTCCGCTCTTGGTTAGGTGCACTCCATCTCTTCCCAGTAATCCTTGTGCCTGGAACAGCGTCCCATGATCAAAGAATCCAAAGCCCTCTCTCCAACACCACCTGCGTAACCATGTATTTGCTTCCTCAATTCGACGGTCCCTACCTAGCCCTTTCCCTTCGCCAGGAAGGATGGACAAGAAACACCACTTGCACTCCAAATTCTTTGACCCTTCTTCCCAGTGCCACATAATCCGCAGTAACCCGCTCACGGTCATTGTTGGCCATATTGTTAGTTCCCACATGCAGAAGTAGGAAGGGGAGGTATTCTGAAGGCTTGAGCAGTTTTGTAAGGCTCTCAGTCACATCCTGAATTCAAGCTCCCAGTAAACAGCACACCTCACAAGATTCCAGGTCTGGTCGGCAGATAGATGGTTCAGTCCCTCTTAGGAGGGAGTCCCCAACCACCACCACCCATCTTTTTCTTATGGGGGTGGTGGTCATTGAACCTTCACCCCTAGGACCACGCATCCTATGTCTTGCAGTAGAAGCAGTTCCCTTCCAATATTTTCCCTGTGAGGCTCCTTCCAAAGCATTCACCACCGCAGAAATGGTGGAGAGAGCCTGAAAGCGATTACTTATCTCTATATCGACTGGGGACTCATGTTCTGGCCTTCTTTTTCTTCTAGACATTACATGCTGCCAGTTCTCTTCTTCATCCCTTACCACCCTCCCCGGTTCTTCCGCCTGCTGTGCTTGCGAGATTAAATGCTCCCTTCTATCAAGGAAATCTTCATCCTCCCTGATTGAGCATAAGGTTGACTCTTGAGCCTCCAGTCCTCTAATTGGAGACCAGCTTGAACTTAGTGCAGATGAAATCCCTTCTTTCCTCGGGGAGGAAGACAAACATGGCACATCCCGAGCAGGTAACAACAGCAGACCTGTCACTATCCATGCCTGCCATCCTAGAAAAGGGATTTAAAAGAAAAGCAAGGGTCCCTGGCCCCTTCCACTCCCCTTCCAAACTCCCTCTCTGACTCCTTGTTTACAATCCCCTGTTTGCTTGGACACTGCTTATAAAGCCCTGAACTGCCTCTAAGTCCCTCCCCTTACTGAGGCTCAGCCAATCAGCAGAGGCTTCTAGATATCAAGCTTATTTAGAAGCCAACAGTCTCCAGCTGCCAGTCCCAGTCTGCCCTCCATGGAGGGTGGAGGGGGGGTGGCAGGAGAGAGGAAAAAAAAACCAAAAAAAACCCCCACCCACCACAGAGCAGAAAAACAGCACAGCCACAGCCAGAAAGCCCCAAACACAACACACACTCCAGACAGCCTCTTACTTAAGAGTCCTGTATTTGCTTCTCCTTTATCTGGAGAACTCCCTCTCTGACTCCCTGTTTGCCTGTCAGGGCCTAACATGTCATCACCTTCATCCTCACCTGCTGCTATTCATCCACCAGTCTTGGTACTGACTAGAGCAGAGGCATACAGAGCAGCCAAACACGTCCTCGGCCCCTTGGTGCTGGCCTCCGGGCTACTTCACAAGGTGGGTGTGCTGGGCTGGTAGCTGCCTGTCTCTCTGGTGCCAGTGGAGCCACTTCCCTCTGCCTGGATGCCTTTTGCCACTCTTGAGAATTGCAAATTCCCCCTCTACTGTACCTGGGGAGTGGGGATTGAGCCTCCAAGTGCAACAGCCTCCTCCTTACCTGGTATGGGGGCCTCCAGTATGCCTGCACGCACGCACGCACGTACTCACATTCCACTCCTCCGCCAGGTCCTGTGCAAGATCCTCAGGGCCACAATCGTCTGCATAGCCCCATGCTGGCCCCCAACGTTCTAGTTTCCACACAGACTGTCTGCTTGCCCATAAATCAGCCTCCTCCTCACCCTGCTGGACCTCCTCACCTAGGAACACAGCCAGTTTCAGCACCCCCACCCAGGCCTGCTTTGATGAACGGCCTGGTCTTTGCTAAGTGCAAGGACAAGAATTGGGGCCTGACAGAGAAAGTGTGTTCGCCCCTGCCCTGAGTATCTCCGAGAGCTGGAACACTCCAGCCTCACACATAGCTCCCTACGCGCTCACCTTGCAGCACTCAGCACCTTCCTCCCCGCATTGGACGGGTGGTTGCTGCTTAGCTGATTAGCTTCTATGACAAGGTAACAGGCTCTCTGGACACGGGGAAGTCAGTGGATGTGATGTACCTTGACTTCAGCAAAGCTTTTGATATGGTCTCCCACAACATTCTTGTCCATAAGTTAAGGAAATATGGATTGGATCCTTGGACTATAAAATGGATAGAAAGCTGGCTTGATGGTCGGGCCCAACAGGTAGTGGTCAATGGCTCAATATCTGGATGGCGATTGGTTTCAAGCGGTGTGCCGCAAGGCTCGGTTTTGGGGCTGGTGTTATTCAACATCTTTATTAATGACCTGAGTGAGGGACTGGACTGCACCCTCAGCAAGTTTGCGGATGAAACAAAACTAGGGGGAGAGGTAGATGTGTTGGAGGGTAGAGAGAGAATCCAGAAGGACCCGGATAAATTGGAGGACTGGGCCAGAAGAAATCTGATGCGGTTCAATAAGGAGAAGAGTAGAGTCCTGCACCCGGGGCAGAAGAATCCCAAGCATTGTTATAGGCTGGGGACCGATTGGCTCAGCAGCAGTATGATGGAAAGGGACCTAGGGGTTATGGTGGATGAAAGGGTGGATATGAGTAAACAGTGTGCCCTTGTAGCCAAGAAGGCTAACGGCATACTAGGGTGCATTAGGAGGAGCATTTCGAGCAGATCTAGAGAAGTAGATATTCCTCTTTATTCAGCATTGGTGAGGCCACATCTGGAATATTGTGTCCGGTTTTGGGCCCCCCAGTATAAAAAGGATGTCTATTTGCTAGAGGAGGTTCAGCGAAGGGCAACAAAAATAATTAAGGGTCTGGAGCACAAGACCTATGAGGATAGGCTGAGGGATTTGGGCTTGTTTAGTTTACAGAAGAGAAGACTTAGAGGTGATTTAATAGCAGCCTTCAACTTCCTGAAGGGGAGCTCTAAAGAGGAGGGTGAGAAACTGTTCTCAGTGGTGTCAGATGGCAGAACAAGGAGTAATGGTCTGAAGTTGCAGAGGGAGAGGTGTAGGTTAGATATTAGGAAAAACTTCTTCACCAGGCGGGTGGTGAAGCATTGGAATGTGTTGCCTAGAGAGGTGGTGGATTCTCCATCCCTTGAGGTTTTTAAGTCCCGGCTGTATGAGGTCATGGCCGGGATGACTTAGTGGAGGTTGATCCTGCTTTGGGCAGGGGGCTGGACTAGATGACCTCCTGAGGTACCTTCCAGCCCTGTGATTCTGTGATACCCACCCTGCCACTACCAGCTTTCTGCAGGGCCAGATGAACTGGTTCTGCTAGTCCTTACCTCCCCTGCTATCTGAATTGTGTGTTTTCTGCCCTCCCTGGGCTCTCTTCAAACCACAGGCCAATGCTTCCTCCCGCACCTGTCCTGGAAAGTCTTCTTCCTTTTAGCCCTCACTTGTGCTCAGTGGGTCAGCAAATGAGCAGCCAGGATGGCTGACCCTTCTGTCTTCCATCAAGACCAAATCTCCCTGCACATTCACCCTAATTTTCTCCCAAAGTTAGACTTCAAATTCCACCTCAACCAGTTCATCCATCTCCCAGTCTCCCATCCCAAGCTGCATGTCACTCCCAGGGACAGAGCACTGTGCTCCCTTGTTGTCCACAGGGTGCTGGCTTCTATTTGTACAAGACTTGCACCTTCAATGCATCCCTGTGCCTCTTCATGGCCATTGCGGAATGGTCCAGCAGGCAAGGCCCTCTCCTCACAGCACTCATCCCAGTGGATCTCTGAATGTATTGTGGGATATTTTGTGTGGTCCAGAGCTGGCAGAATCACAGCCCTCTCCACAGTCATGAGATCTGCCGTGCAGTGACCAGGGGCTTCACCCACACCCTCACAGCACACTGCACCACCCATCAGTGGGCAGCCACGGATGTTACACTGGAATGTGCCCTCTTGCAGCAGGCATTACCCATTGTATTCTCCAAGCTGATTGTTGCTCCATACCAATCTGCATTCGGAATACAGCGCGAGATCAGCACGTTAGAAGAGAGGGTTAATGACCGCTTACTTGAGGACCTTTGAGACGTGTGGTCATGCTCTGTATTCCAGTATCTGCCCACCTTCTCCTCTGCAGCCGCTTGTCTGTTCAGAAGCAAGAAAGAACTGAGGGCACAACACCCCTCATGGTCTCTTTTAACCTCATCTGGAACAAGTGGCAACATCAGATGCACGTACAGGTCACGGGACACTGAGCATGATCCGGCATCACTGGTTATCCCCTTTTCCTGAGTGAGACTGGAAGTTCCTATACGTCTTTCTTCTGACTGCACTGAGTGAGGAAGGTTTCTGAAGTCTTGCAGAATCAGAGCTGTTGTTGGTGAGCCGGGAAGTCTTGTCCTCTCGCAGGCTAGGTCTGATGTTGCAGGCACAAGTCCTGCTTTCTGGTGTTCTGTATCATTTTTGTCTGATGGGTCGATGGGAGGAGAGTCTCCACACTGCTGCTACGTTCTTTGTGTCAAGGACTTGCCATCCGAATTTCTGAGGCAAGAGAGTCTGCAAGATCCAAGAGATCATATCAGAAAGCAGATTTCTGTTCAGGCCAGCTTATCCTGGGTGAATTGTAAGAAATGCCCCATCTGAGCACCTGTGTTCTGGACCCCCAGCCTGTCTACTTTTTCCCAAAAGCCTTATGTACATGTGGGGAGGTAGGTCCAGCACTTTGTGTGACCAGTGTTCCTTAATGCATATTCTGTTTGGGACCAAATCTATTCACATAAGGTTCTTGTGTACCACCTGGGGCTACGTAACAGAGTTGTTAGGTCCTGGCAGGTCCAATGGCTATCCAAGCACATCTTCCTCTAGGCTTACAGCTGGTGGGGGTATGCGCAGACCACCTCAGAGAAGAAAGGGAAGTTACTTAAAGGTTGTGCTTCCCTTGTCCTGATAGGTCCTGACAGAGACAATTTGTTGGACTAGAGGAGGTCCAGGGCTTTTGCCCCCAGACAGCTCTGCACTCCTGGGGCTTCTGTGGCCCTGGCCTCCAGCCTACATCCCCCAGGACTCCTCCAGTCCCAGCCTGGGCTCCACAGGGCTCCCGCCCCTTTCCCAGAGCTGATGCGGAGCAGCCAAGAGACTTTGGCTCTGTCCCTTGGCCCCACGGGGCAGGCCGGGGAATCCTTCTCCCAGCCTCATTCTTCTTCAGGGCAGGTGGAGGCTCCAGCTCGTGGCCTGCTGTTATGGGACAGGCAGGACTCCTGCACCGGACACAGCCCCAGCTCCGTACCCTTGTCCTGGAACATCTGAAGACCTGCCAGACCATGGAAGTTGCTGGAAAAGAGTACCAGCAACTGTAGATCTTCTAAGAGGCCTCCCTTCACATACCCATAATGCCCATCTGCCTTCCGACTCTGGGGTTACTTCTGAGTGCATTCGGAAAGGGGGAGGCAGTGTTCCTTTTTACATCCTGCAACCCTGCACATGTGTGGGGTGGGAGTGCGAATGGCCCCAAAGGCTGTGGAGGGCTGAGACACAGGTACAGTGCCAGCGCTGTGAGGACATTCTGAGACACCACTGTTAAAAATGAATCACAGCCACTGGGGAATAGCATCTCTGTCTTTGCCCCCAGGCTGGGGCCAGAGAGAGGGTTAAGATCTGATACTGGTTTGACACGGTAAAGCTGGAACTAGGAGAATGATGTCATTGGAAAGGGGAGATTCCCAGCCTCCAGTGGGACACATCTTGCTCGTTTCTAGTCTTGGAAGGCCCAGTAGCGTAGATGTCGCTTCCCCAGTATTAAGCTGCTGGCAAAGCTGCATTGCTGTAGTTCGCAGAGTTTAAAGCCAGGAGGGACCATTCGAACCACTAGTCTGACCTCCATTGAATTCCACCCTGCTGCCCTATTTTAAGCCCAAACGCTGTTAGGTAAAAGCACTTACATCTCCCCCCTCGGGTGGTCCAAAGCCCAGCAGTAACGCTGCAGAGGAGACAGAGGCTACATGTCTAGGTCAGTGTTGCACTGAGGGGGTGATTCCCAGCTTGCACATACCCCCCTCGCACCAGCAGTTCTTGAGCTAACAAGCTAAAAACAGCAGTGGTGCTCCAGTAGCCCAGCCAGTGGCTAACAAGGGCTTGGGCTAGCTATGCAAACCCACCCTGGCTCCCAGGGTGCAGATTAACCCATGCCACTGCCCAAGCCTTCCCAGCTGCGCTACTGTGGCTATACTCTGGCTTGATGGAGGAGGCTATGAGTGTGGGAGTCACCCCCCAGTTCTCGGAACAGAGGTGTCCTGAAGGAGCCTGGCTCCTTTGGTCTGTCAAACCAAAGGCCGAGCAGAGACATGAGGAAACACCCTGGAGACTGGAGGACTGTTTGCAGTAAAGTGCAGTGTTGGTGCAAGAACAGATGGGGATAAATTGGCCATGCATAAATTCAGACTGATAATCGGAAGGTTTCTAAACATAATTGGAGGGGGCTCTGGAACAGCTCCCTCTGGAAGAAATGGGGACAGGTCAGCCGCCTCACTGTTGTTAAGGCACAGCTTGATAGGTTTCAAAACAAAAAGCAGCCAAGTAGCACTTTAAAGACTAGCAAAATAGTTTATTAGGTGAGCTTTCGTGGGACAGACCCACTTCTTCAGACGACCATAGCCAGACCAGAACAGACTCAAATATTTGAGTCTTTAAAGTGCTACTTGGCTGCTTTTTGTTTTGTTAGTGTATAGACTAGCATGGCTTCCTCTTGATAGGTTTATGAGTGGGGTGGTAGGATGGGGCTGTTTGTGAGAGCGGGGGGGCGGGGGGGACTCAGAAGGTTCCTTCTGGCCCTATATCCAATGTTCATGTGTGTGGATCCTGCCTCAGCAAAAAAAAAAAGATATGATTGGAAATGCATGTTTCCTAGAGCTGGAAGGGACCTTAGGAGGTCAGCTAGTCCTGTCCCCTGCCCTCTTGGCAGGAGCAAGCACCATCCTTGACCTCTATTTGCCATAGTCCCTAAATGACCTCCTCAAGGACTGAGCTCACAACCCCAGGTTTAACAGGCCAAGGCTCAAACCACTGAGCTAGCCATCTCCCTGGAGTCAGGGATTGCACCAGCAGTAGCTAGAAGGCAGGAGGTGCGGGCCAGCTGAGGCAAGCCCCTGGTTTGCCATCAGAGATGTAGAGCCCAGTAAGGTAGGGTAGCAGCAGCTCAAGTCTTTGGTGCCTGTAAACCCTATAGTAGTCCCGGAGACAGTATTTTTCTCTCTGTTCCTGCATACCTGCAATGGCCCCTCTGTGCCGGTCAGACAGCATATCCTCACCTTCTCCCCGCACCAGGGAGCAATCCATATCCTCCCCAAAAAGGTTCCCAGCATCTTAGACAAAATGATTTGCTATGGCAGGACAGCAAAGTCAGATGAGGTGGGTAGAGGGGTGGGAGCTGGTGGTGGAAGACGGAAGGGAGGAGTTTGGTTGACAGGCGGGAAGGAAATTTCATGTGTATTTAGGGCCATATGTCCTCTCCAGTCACATGGTTAAAGTCTAAGTAAGCAAGTGACCTTGTTTCTGTAGGTATCTCATGGTTTCGCACGTGGCTCTGGGAGGAGGGACTGTGGTGAGTGGTTGTAGAGCATCTTGTGGGAAGATGAATGTGATTCTCTGTGGCTCTGGGGAGGTCATTCTACAGTGATGAACGTTGTGGGAATGAGCGCACTCAAATGAGCACTAAGTCACCATGCTTCAAGAGCAGGGACTCGCATGCTTGGTAGAGACACCTCTGCCTGGTCTCTGGGCCTTGTATGTTCCCGGAGTGCTTCTCTTCTAGGCCTCACCGAATGCTGCGTTGCCTCCCTCCTGTTACTGTTAACTAGGGCTCACTCTTTCTCTTCCAGCGGAGACTCCAATTGAGGAGTTCACCCCAACACCAGCCTTCCCAGCGCTCCAGTACCTGGAGTCAGTGGATGTGGAAGGTGTGGCCTGGAAAGCAGGACTTCGCACAGGAGACTTTCTGATTGAGGTAAGCCCCCGACTGAGGCTCCAGAGAGAGGAAATGCTGGCCATTGTGTTCCTGTGCCATCCCCAGGGCACACAGCTACGCTACACTGACTGCCCTTTGCAAAGTGCTCTGAGAGCTGGGCATGCTCATTACTAAGGTTAAGATTCAGTCAAGGTTATTTTTAGTAAAAGTCAGGGACAGGCTTGGCTAGAAACAACAATTCACAGAAGCCCACGATTTGTGCTAAAAATAGCCATAACAGAAGGGGCCGACATGGTAGGGGAAGACTGAAGCCTAAGCAGGGAGGCTGAGAGCCTGAGCACTGTGCAGAAAGGAGGGGGTCCAGCACCTGTGGAGCCTGTCGGCCAGTGGCTCAGAGCTCTGGAGACCCTCCTAGCTGACATCTCTGGCTCTCCATCATGGACCCAGGGCATGTCACATGGGTCTCTGAATGGCTTGGAATCCATCAGCTCTGTGACATATTACTACCCTCACTCGTTACTTAACTCTCCGTACCTACCTCCTCCTTCGACTCCTCCAGGAGAGGGTGTTAAACCATCCAGCTTCTCCAGCTGTGACAGTGTAGCCAGGGAAACATGCAGGCACCTGTGTGATTCCCATTCCACTGGTCAGGAAACAGGCCTATGAAGTGATGTTCCCCAGGGGTGAAGCTTGGAACCTGTTGGAACCTCTACTCCCTAACTATTCAGCCGGCGTGACCTCCCACCTTGGTTTTTGCTGATGACAAAAAGGCAGCCCCCTCTGGTTCCTGTGATCACCCAGCACCCCACGGCAGGAGGCACCATAGCTGCAGCTAAACTGTCTGAGTGCTTTACACGGAGGCTTCAGCCAATTTTCCAGCTCCCAAGCCTTGCCCTACTGGACTGTAAGCCCAGAATTATTCAATCTTGCACTGGACCATGGTCAGTACAGTGCAAGGTCATTAATTAGCCTGCTTCCCCCTCAAAGGTCCAGAGAAGAGCAATAAAAATGATTGATAATCTAACAGACACAATTTATGAGGAAGATTGAAAGAAATAGATTTGTTTAGTCTGGAAAAGAGAAGATTGAGTGAGGACACAATAACAGCTTTCAAGTATTAAAATGTTGTTACAAAGAAAAGGAAGAAAAATTATTCTCCTTTACATTTGATGATTGGACAAGAGGCAATGAGCCTAAATTGCAGCAAGAGAGGTTTAGGTTGGACATTAGGAGAAGCTTTCTGTCAGAGTGTTTAAGCACTGGAATAAATTGCCTAGGGAGGCTGTGGAATCTTCATCATTGGAAATGTTTAAGAAAAGGTGAGGCAGACAACTATCAGGGATGCGCTAGACAGTGCTTGGTCCTGGCATGAATTCAGGGGACTGAACCTGATGACCTCTCGAGGTCCCTTCCAGTTCTGATTCTAGGATATGCATCAGTTTTTGTTTAAAGAGCTGAGATTCCCTAACATTTCACTCAAAAACACTAGGTTAAAATAAAACAGGTTTGTTAACTACAGAAGGCTAAATTGTAAGTGATAATAAGTGGCAGCAAGCTGATCAAAGTTGATTACCTAGCAAATAACCAAAAAACGCAACCAACACTTATTATATTGGATAGGATTTGAATCAAGCAGTGTTTGACACTGCTAGCTACTATAGTAACAGAGGGGGAGCCGTGCTAGTCTATATACTATTAAAACAAAAAAGCAGTCAAGGAGCACTTTAAAGATTAACAAAATAATTTATTAGGTGATGAGCTTTCGTGGGACAGACCCACTTCTTCAGACCAGAGCCAGACCAGAACAGACTCAATATTTAAGTCATAGAGAACCAAAAACAGTAATCAAAGTTGACAAATCAGAAAACAAAATATCAAGGTGAGCAAATCAGAGAGCAGCGGGGTGGGGGGGGGGAGTCAAGAATTAGATTAAGCCAAGTATGGAAAAGAGCCCTTATAATGTCTCAGAAAATTAGCATCCCGGTTCAAACCGCGTGTTAATGTGTAGAATTTGAATATTAAATGGAGTTCAGCAGTTTCTCTTTCCAAACAAGACTGAAAATTCTTCTTCAATAAGATGCAAACTCTTAAGTCATTAACAGAATGACCCACTCCATTAAAATGTAGACTAACTGGTTGTTGGATCAGGAATGTTTTGATGTCTGTTTTGTGCCCATTAACTCTTTGTCTGAGAGAGTCTGAAGTCTGTCCAATGTACAAAGCATCATAGATCAGAATCATGTGATCTAGCCACACGCCTTTGCATACTTCATGAGCCATGGCAGCCATTATCCATGGATGGCCCATTTGCAATCTAATTTCTTCATTGTTGTGCCTGAAAGGCAGGCTGTGGGTGTTGGCAGCTTCACAGCATCTTTCAGTAGTCACACTTCATGGCCTGTCATGTAGCAAGAGCACCTACTCTTCAACAGGCTATCAACGGTCAGTAATGTTTAGCAACCCTGTGAGCAAGATACCTCACGAGGCTCTTGCGCGTTGGACAGAACATAGCCCCAGGGTACGTCTAATCTACAAGAGTAAGATGAATTTATTAAGGGCAACAAAAATGATGAAGGGTCTGGAGCACAAGACCTATGAGGATAGGCTGAGGGATTTGGGCTTGTTTGGTTTACAGAAGAGAAGACTTAGAGATGATTTGGATGACTTAGTACGGGTTGATCCTGCTTGAAGCAGGGGGCTGGAGTAGATGACCACCTGAGGTACCTTCCAGCCCTATGATTCTGTGATTTAATAGCAGCCTTCAACTTCCTGAAGGGGAGCTCTAAAAAGGAGGGTGAGAAGCTGTTCTTAGTGGTGTCAGATGGCAGAACAAGGAGCAATGGTTTGAAGTTGGAGAGGGAGAGGTGTGGGTTAGATATTAGGAAAAACTACTTCACCAGGTGGGTGGTGAAGCGTTGGAATGCGTTGCCTAGAGAGGTGGTGGATTTTTAAGTTCCGGATTGACAAGGTCCTGGCTGGGCTGACTTAGTGGGGTTTGATCCTGCTTGAAGTAGGGGGCTGGAGTAGGTGACCTCCTGAGGTCCCTTCCAGCCCTGTGATTCTGTGATTCTCTGGGTACTGCAGCTGCTCTGCCATAAAGTTAATCATTCAAGGTCGAATTTAACAGTACTCCTCGTGAAAAGCAGGGGTACCAGAATCAACTTTAACTGCCCTTAAAGCCGGCAGAATAGGCTTAGTGATGTGGACTCATTTTAAAGAAAATTGACCTAATATGGCTGAAGTTGACCTAAACTCTTGTAGATCAGGCCTTGGTATGTGCCACTGGTGAATGTGAAGGTGCCTGCTTAGTTCTCACAGTGTTATCTGTCATCAGCCAAGAATCATCATATTAATTGAGGATAAAGATAAAAATGGCCCACTGGGTACCAGCCAGTGCCTCTGCTGGAGGCTCCCACGGATTGTTCACTTACTGGAACAGCTGGAAATATCATAGATCCTGGGGCTTCCAGCCATATACTGCACTGAGCTGATACAGAGCATGATGCTTCTCTAGTGCCTTGCTGGAGTCAGAGATGGTGCAGTAAGTAGAGTTCTGGGCTCTTCTTCCATCTGCCTTCCTGTATATTATATAGGGAATTTTCTGATTTTGTTTAAAAAAAACAAACAAACAGGACCACACTTGAATTTCCTTAGTGTTTTTTTCTAATTCTGCTGTACTAAGTATTAGAATGAAGAACATCTTATTACCCTTTGTGCCAGTGTGTAAACTGAGGCTGAGAATCTGGCCACACTGATCAGTTAAAAAAAGTACGACAAAGCCCTGACCAGTGTGCAGCTAGGATGGCTTCAGTATCCACATAAGAGGCTGGAGCACAACAAGACCTGTGTGGGAGCCCCAGCCCTTCCGCCAGGGTCAGTGAGGTGTCTGGTACGGGAACTCTAGAGAAGCTTTGTTGATATTTTACTTTATTATTAAATAGGGCTGTCAAGTGATTAAAAAATTAATTGTGACTAATCACACAACTGATCTCATTGGTAAACAATAATAGAACAGCATTTATTTAAGTATTCTGAACACTTTCTGCATTTTCAAAAATATTCATTTAAATTACAACGGAACACACAGTGCTCACTTTATTTGTAATTACGAGTGATTGCATTGTGAAAAAAAGAAATAGTATTTTTCATTTCACCTAATACAGGTACTATAGAGCAATCTCTTTGTCATGAAAGTTGAATTTGCAGAACTAGAATTATGTACCAAAAAACTGCATTCAAAAATAAAAAAATATAAAACTTTAGAGCCTACAAGTCCCCTTTAGCCTTACTGTTCACGCAGACAAACAGGATTTGTTTGTACTTGCAGGAGATAATGCTCCTGTTTCTTCTTTACAGCATCAGGTAAACATGAAAACAGGCCTTTGCTGGCACTTAGCATGTTGTAGCCAGCATCGGATGGTATTTGCATTCCAGATGTGCTAACAATTCATGTGTCCCTCTGTGCTTCAGCCACCATTCCAAGCTGCCCATTGGTTCTGCTCAATAATAATCCAAAGCAGTGTGGCCCAATGGACTGGTCATTTTTACCATCTGAGTCAGCTGCCAGCAGCAGAAGATTGATTTTCTTTTTTGGTGGTTCAGGTTCTGTAGTTTCTATATTAGAGAATTGCTCTTTTAAGACCTCTGAAAGCATGTTCCACCCCTGGGCCGTAAAATTTTGAAAGGCACTTGAGACTCTTAAACCTTAGGTCATAAGAACGGCCACACTGGGTCAGACCAAAGGTCCATCCAGCCCCGTATCCCATCTTCCAGCTGTAGCCAATGCCAGGTGCCCCATAAGGAGTGAACAGAACAGATAATCATCAAGGGATGCCTCTCCTGGCATTCATTTCTAGCATCTGACAAACAGAGGCCAGGGACACTATTCCTACCCAGCCTGGATAATAGCCATTGATGGGCCAAACCTCCATGAATTTAACAGGGTTCCAAAAAGAACTAGGTGAAGTCCTGGTCTTCACAACATCCTCTGGCAAGGAGTTCCACAGGCCGGCCATGTGCTCTGTGAAGAAAAGCTTCCTTCTGTTAATTTTATACCTGCTACCCCGTAATTTCATTTGGTGACACCTGGTTCTTATGTTATGGGAACAAGTAAATAACTTTTCCTTATTTGCTTTCTCCACACCAGTCATGATTTTATAGATCTGTATCATATCCCCCTTAGTCTCCTCTTTGCTAAGATGAAAAGTCCCAGTCTTTTTAATTTCTCTTCATACGGCACCTGTTCCAAACCCTTAATCATTTTGTTGCTCTTTTCTGAACCTTTTCCAATGTCAAGATATCTTTTTTGAGATGAGGCAACCACACCTATAGGTAGTGTTCATGGATTTGTGTAGAGACAATAAGATATTATCTGCGTTGTTCTCTGCCCCTTTTTAATTATTCCTAACATTCTGTGTGCTTTTGTGACTGCTGCCACACGGAGAGTGGATGTTTTCAGAGAACTATCAACAATGACTCCAAGATCTCTCTCTTGAGCGGCTATAGCAAAATTAGTCCCCATCGTTTTGTACATCTAGTTAGGATTATTTTTTCCAATATGCATTGATTTACGTTTATCAACATTAAATTTTATTTGACATTTTATTGCCCAATTATCATTTAGTTTGGTGAAATCTTTTTGAAGCTCTTCACAGTCTGCTTTGTTCTTAACTGTCTTGAGCAGTTCAGTATGATCTGCAAATTTTGCCACCTCACTGTTTACCCCTTTCCCATCATTTATAAGTAGCTTGAACAGGACTGGTCCCAGTACAGACCTTTGGAGGCACCACTAGTTATTTCTCTCCAGTCTCAAAACTGAACATTTATTCCTACCCTTTGTTTCCTGGCTTTTAACTAGTTTTCAGCCCACGAGAGGACCTCCCCTCTCATCCCATGACAGCTTACTTTGCTTAAGAGCCCTTTGTGAGGGAATTTGTCAAAATCTGAGTGCACTACACCCACTGGGTCCCTCTTGTCCAGATGCTTTTTGGCCCCCTCAAAGAACCCTGGTAGCTCAGCAAGGTGTGGTTTCCCTTTGCAGAAAGCATGTTGACTTTTTCCCAACATATTATGTTCATCTGTGTGTCTGACAATTTTATTCTTTACTAGAGTTTCAACTCATTTGCCCAGTACTTACCTCCAGAACCTCTCTCCTGTGCTTCCCTACGTCAGTGGTACCTACATGTACCATAACCACCGGCTCCTCCCCAGCACTACACATAAGTGTAAATAGGTGTCTCAAGAGATCTGCAACCTTTGCACCAGGCTGGCGAGTCACCATACATTTCTCACCTTCATCACAAACTCAGCTGTCTGTGTTTGTAATGATTGAATCCCCCATTATTAACACCTGCCTTTTCATAAGGACTGGAGTTCCCACCCCCATGGAGATATCTTCAGTGTGAGAGGATAGCACAGCATCCCCTGGAAGGGGCATCCCATCTATGGGATGGTTTTTGCTCTGCTCCAGTTACGTGTTCTCATTTTCTGAGTCTTTCCTGCTCCTCAACAGCATAGGGCTGTCTGAATGGAGGTGGGACAGTTCTGCGTTGTCCTGGGAAGACTCATCTACATATCTCTCTGCCTTTCTTATCTCCTCCAATTCAGCCACCCTGGCCTTCAAAGCCCATACAGGTTCTCTGAGGTCCAGGAGATTCTTCCATGAAATGCACACGTATGCTACCCATCCATAGAGAAGGTAATTGTACATGCTACATTGGGTGCAATAAGCAGAATAACCTCAACTCCCTTGCTGGGCTTCTGCCAGCATTCTCTCCTACAGACAATTAGATTCTTCACAGGGTTTTTAATTAATCAGATAGTTTTAGTTTTAGGTTAGTCTAAAAGAAGTTTTAAAGACTGCCCAGTGTATCTAACCCCCTCCAAACCCCGCCTCTGAACT
This sequence comes from Carettochelys insculpta, assembly GCF_033958435.1. Lineage (NCBI taxonomy): Eukaryota > Metazoa > Chordata > Testudines > Carettochelyidae > Carettochelys > Carettochelys insculpta. The sequence goes on along the minus strand of NC_134137.1, from coordinate 381,659,716 downwards.
CCCACACCAAAGTCCCATTGGTCGTTCCTGTTCACTGAGCTCCCTGTTCGCTTACTAGGTGGCTCTATGTAGCTCTGGTTTTCCTTATAGCCCTGCCACCCATTTAAGGCTTGACCAGTGAACAGAGGGTTGTAGATTTCAAATCCTCATTGAGAAGCTCAGAGCTTCCAACTGTTGGCCTCAGCACCCGGTCCTTCAAACAAATAGCTCAACACATCACTCTCCAAACAGACAAGCACAAGCTCAGCACACAGGATCTTTCAAGCAACGAGCAAGCAATCCCCAAACACAAACACACATGCATTACAGATGTAACAAGCTGTCCTGTAGCACCTTAAAGACTAACATATTTATTAGGTAATGAGCTTTTGGGGGTAAGATGTACTTCTTCAGATTATTGGAGAAGACAGTTAGACTCCAGGGTTTATATAGCAGGGAGAAGGATGGGGGGATGGAAGAAGAAGGAAAAAGGGTGGCTACCTGTCACTGATAGGAATAGCAGATGAAGCAAATTAAGTTAAGTTAAGGGGATGGGTGCCACTCGAGCCATTAGCAAAGTGGGGAAATCACCTTTGTCATGTGTAAGATAATTGAAATCTTTGTTAAGACCGAGGTTAAATGTGTCAAACTTGCAAATTAATTCCAATTCCAATGTCACCCTCTGTCATCTTCTGGTAAAACCTTTTTGTTGAAAAATGGCTACTGGATTGAATGTCCTGGGGGGTTATAGTGTGCCCTACAGGTTTAAGTGTAGTCCAGTTCTTGATGTCTGATTTATGTCCATCCATCCCTTGGCACAGAGACTGGCTGGTTTGTCCAATGTGCATGGCAGAAGGGCATTGCTGGCACATGGTGGCACAGATCACACGAGTGGATGTGCAGGTGTATAAGCCCCTGATGGCGCGGATGATGTGGATATGACCAGTGATGGTGACTCCGGTGTAGGTATGTGGACAGAGTTGGCAGCAGGGTTTGTTGCAGAGATAGGTTCCTGGGTTAGTGTTTGTGTGGTGTGGATCTCTTGCATGGCATGGTCCAGGCTGAGACTGATGGCAGGGGGTAGAAATTGTTGAAGTCCCTGTGGACTTGTTCAAGGCTCTCCTTACCATGGATCCATTTGATGAAGATATCGTCGACGTAGCATAGATAGAAGAGGGATGCGAGGGCAGAGGAGCTGAGGAAGAGTTGTTCTAAGTCAGCCATAAAAATGTTGGCATACTGTGAGGCCATGTGGGCGCCCATAGCAGTGCCACTGACTTGGAGGTGTGAATTGTCCCCAAATTGGAAGTAGTTGTGGGTGAGGACAAAGTCAGTTAGCTCAGCCACCAGATGTGCCTTGGCATCATGGGGGATGGTGCGCCTGCTGGCTTTAATCACGCCCTCACATGGAATACTGGTGCAGAGAGCTTCTACGCGTGTTGGCGAGGACGGTGTGTTCAGGAAGGTTTCGGATGTTCTATAGTTACCTCAGGAAGTCACTGGCGTCTCAGAGAGAGCTAGAAGTGCTAGTGGCGTAGGATTTGAAGAGAGTGTCAACGTATCAGGGTAGTCCTGCTATGCAGGTGCCAGTACCTGATATGATAGGACATCAGAGGGTTCAGGTTTATGGATCTTGGCATGCAGATAGAATACTCCTGGCGGGGGTGTTGTGGGCCTGTCTGTGTGGATTTGGTCCTGAGCTGAAGCAGGAAGTTTCTTGAGCAGACGGGGTAGTTTCCTTTGGTATTCCTCAGTGGGATCAGAGGAAAGAGGCCTGTAGAATATGGTATTGGTGAGTTGCCTAGTCACCGCCTGTCGTGATGTGTCTTGTGCATGATGACTACAGCACCCCCTTTGTCAGCCCATTGGATTATAATATCAGAGTTGTTTATAATTGTAATTCACAACAATTCACAGCCCGTGACCTGTCCATGACTTTTCCTATATACCCCTGGCAAAAAGTTGCAGTGGGGGGAAAACCCTGGGGGCACCATGGGTGCTGGAGGGGCAGCACAGGGGAGTGCTCTTGGGGGGTCACCATGGGTGCTTGTGGGGGATGGGAGAGGGTGGTCCAGAGGATGGCAGGGGTCACTGCAGGTGCTGGGAGGTGGGGAGTGGCCTGGGAGGTGCTGCAAGTGCTTGGGGGAGGATTTTGTAGCTGGGGAGGGGGTTGCCACAGGTGCTAGGCCTGACAGATTTGGGGCAAGCTCGCTACCCAGGTCTTAGGAAGCAGTGACCTCCAGCTGTCAGCTCCATGTGCTGCCTCCATTCCACCCAGGCTCTGGCTCTGCAGCTCCCATTGGCTGGGAACTACAACACTAGGAGCTATGGGGGTGGTGCATGCAGGCAGAGACAACATGTGCAAGTCGGAGCTGAGCACCCCAGGTGAGCACTGCCCTGCACCCCACTTGCAGGGCTGAGAGCCCACTGCCACCACCGCCACTCACATCCAAACTCCTGCTGGTGGAGGCAGTGGATGAAGACTGCCCCAGCAGCAGCCAGTGTACCTGGCATGGGCTCAGGTGGCCCTGGCCAGGCACACAGGTTGCTGTGGAAGTCATGTTGGTCACAGAAAGTCTCTGAATCCAGCTCACGCATGACAAACACGGAGCCATAGCGATGTGTTAGCACATAGGCCAACACAGCCTTTGGCACAAGGCGTGTATAGAAAGCAAAGCAACACGTGAGGTGTGAGGGGACGCATCAGATGGATACACTAGAGATGCTGACAGGAGATTTAGATAAGTAGCTGCCAAGCCACGCTGAGTCCATGGCTCATGATCAGTGTTGAGCCTAAGTTATTCCCTGATTCACTGATCCCAAGGCCAGCAAGGACCACTGCGATCTAGTCTGACACCCACTGTGAAAGCCAGGCCAGAGACCTGCCCAGCAGTCCTACAGGATCTGTGGTGTAAGCTAAGGTGCTTTCCCTGAAGCCTGCCCATCTTGCATGCTGTGTGAGTCTGTTCTAGGTCAGACTAGTGCCAGCATTGCTCTGGTGAGAGCTGTTATTCTGGCTGTTGCCGAGTTTGGGTCAGTGGAGTTCCTAGGTCTGAGAAAAGCTAGTTACACCCACTCCAGTTCCTGCTGCTTATAGAGATCCAGGCATGGAGCAGGATGTCAGCTGGCTCTTATTCCTGCCCTTGGGCCATTCTTGAACACAAGTCTTATCCTGCACAAATTCCTCGCTTGAGTACCTTGCCCCTTGGTGGCCATCTGGGTCTCCCATCGCAGTGCCGTCATGAAGCAGATGTCTGTCCAAGCCAAAGTGACCAGCTCTATGGGGGGGAAAGAACGCTGTGGAGGTATCCCATCACCTTCCGAAACCCCTGCACAGCAGTCATGGCAAATGCCGTTTCTCACTGTCAGATGAGAAGGAGAAAGAACAGATGAGTGGACTGAAGAAGAAACTTCCCCACTGGACAGGCTGTCCTAGAATACTCCTTTATTTGGTTTCTTAACTTTCTCCAAAGCATTTTGCGGTGTCCCTTGTCAGAGACAGGTGACTGGGCTCAATTCTCTGCTCCAGTAGGACAATTCCTTTGGTACGACACAGCCTCTTGGGCCCAATTTATACTAGAAGGAAATGGCAGGAGTTCCCTGAACTCCTTAAGCAGGGCTGGAAGAAGCAAAGCACTCGTTGATGGCTTCCTTTTCACAGGTCTGACGTAGAAACCAGGGCTGTGGTCACAGCTGTGACTTTTCCATTCCAAACCCAGCAAGGTTTTTGAAAGTAAAACATGGAGATATACATATCTCATAAGCTGGAAGGAACCTCGAAGTGGGGGTCAGATAATTATTTAATGACAGCAAAAGTTAGAGTCAGGGAGTTCGAGCTTTATAACCTGTAAACATGACAAAGTAAATGTTCTTAAATGTACAAATCCTGATTGTATTTATAATTCATTCACTGGGCCATTTGCAACAAGCCTAATTCAAAAGTCGAAATCACTGGCTTTCGACGCTGAATAGCTTCTAACGCAGCATTTTTCTTTCTTTGCCTATTGGTAAATTTCTATTGTTATTGATGAAAATATCTTTTCATTGGTTTCTGCCTGCACAGTGAAAATGAAATTTAATTCATCTAAGCCTGGGTGTACCAGAGGGCTCTGACACAATTCTGCAATTAGATCTGCCTTCTGCATTTACCTCACTTTTGTGGGAGTGCTTAACTCAACTTTCCAGCATGGTGGAAGATCTATTTGGAGAACCTGGAGACCAGGCATGAAGTGAAACCAATCTTCCCGCATCCCCTTCTGTCACCTCCTGTTGTGAGAAGGAGGCTTACCGCTGGTTCCACAAGGGAACCATAGACATAGTGCCAGAGCCTTACCTGGGATAGATTTCTAGTCTCAATAGAGTTGTGTCCTCCAACCAATTAGGTCTGTGCCATAGTGTGGACCTCAAGAAGCTAAACCAGTATGTGCAGAACATCGAATTTGGTGTGATTTCTCTTTGAAGCACTGTCGCTATCCTCAGCCTCGAGGCCTGGCTTTGGGCACTGACCTACAAGGCATCTTCTTCCATACCTGGAAAAGGCAAAGTCACAGGACATTTCACATTCCCTTGGTGGGCAGCAGCCATTGCTACAGTGACGTGCTGGCGCTGGGCTGGCGGCAGGCCTGAAGTGTTCCCCGCAGCCCCTGTGGTGCCCAGAGACCACAGGCACTCTGTCCTCATCCCTGGCGTCTCTAAACAGCCCCGTAATGTGCCTGGCTGGCTGAGAACATATGCATCCTGCTCCCTGGCAAGCTTTGTCTCTCTTCTCTGGCTTCCAGTGATGGGTGGCAGAGGAGGAGGGAAGCAATTCCAGAAATGCCGTCCCAGGAGGCCTGTGATGGTGGAGTGGGTGGTGATGAAGAGTTTCCCACGGGGTGATGTGAGACATCATCCTGCTGAACCCATCCGGGCTGAAGGGAGGCAGAGACACCCCCAGCAGCTCCCCGTCTTGATCCCAGTGGCACTGGGCAGGTGAGAAAGGGGTGGATGAAATAGACACCCCACGCTACAGAGACTGACAGGCCAGGATGCAGCTGCATCTGCGCTAGGGAAGGGAGAGGGGCCCGGTGGGTGCCAGGGTGTGGGTGGCAGCAGATGAATGAAGTGAGGCATGGGGAAGGTGTTTGGGTACAGAAGATAAATGTGAGAACTCCCTTCTGTTCAGGCGCTTACCTAGCTCCCTTTACTGCAGCAGCTGAGTGATGTGCAGTGAGTGACAGTACAAGCAGGTGTCACGTGTGGGTCGTCTTTTCTCTCCACGCACAAGGAGGAATTATGTGGGCTTTTTAAAAATAATGTGGCTTGTGATGTGTGCGCTGCGCTCACGTAAGGGAAATCTGTCTGGAGATACGTGCTGGTCACTTGGAGGGGAGGGGGTGAGGGTTTGGTGTTGCTCAGTGACCGGCGGTGTTTGTTCCACAGTCTGGACTGGCCCCAGAGAAAGCTCTGTCCCCTACACAAATGAGCTTTACCCTGATTTGAGCTGCCAAGCGCAGTCTTCCTCCAGGGCTCTACGTGGTCTTTTAGCTACCCACAGCCTTGAATAGGAGAACCAAGGCCTTGAATATCAAGCCTGGACATGATACCCTTTGGTAAGCCAGCCAGAGAGCAGGCGACAGCTGGGATGTGCTTGCAGTCAGCCATGATGCTGAAACAACATTGCAGTGTTCTGCAGCAAATGGGGTGTCTTTTGGGTGACCTGCATGTGCAGCTGTGTTGCATTGCTGCCTGCAAGCCAGGAAGTGACAAAAGCATGTGCAATGGTAGAAGTGTATAAATGCAGCTAGGTCACTGTCTTCCGGGACTGGACAGAGTCTCTTATCCAACCACCCAGGCCAGACTTCACAGGGAGGAGCTCCTAAGCCTCGGGGCTTCTCCAGTTGTACATCGCCTCTGACTGCCATACTGATGGGAAGGGAGAACCCAGGCCTGGCCAGCTGCCTCAATGGGGGTGAGCTCTCTGCTTGTGCCTCCCCACTAGGCCAGCAGCCCCAAGCTCCTCTCCATCAGCCTGGGTCTATCCACACTCTGACAGTGTCTTCCTGACCACAACACCCTGGGAGGTCTCCCTCCCCTGTGGACCTGTCTCACTAGAAGAAAATCTTAGAGGCATGAGGAGAGCTGGCTGTTTCTCAAAGAGACAATATTAGAGGCCCTACAGCAGAAGAAAGAACAGTAAGAGTCCAGTATGGCCCCATCAAGAACTCTTTAATGACGTGGGTATCAGAAAGGAATCCTGCCCCGAGTGGAAACCTGGACAGATGTGGAGGACTATAAAGGATTAGCACAAACGTGTGGACAAGATTAGAATGGCTAAGGCTGAAAAAAGCAAAGGAGACAGAGCAGCAAGAAGAGGTTCTATGAATACATTGGACAAGACAAAGGGAAGGTTAGGCCCTCTAGTTAGAAGAGCTAATAAGAGATGGTATCCAAAAGGCTGAGGTGTTTCATGTGTGTTTTGCTTCTGTCTTCAATAAAAAGGTTACTTGTAACCTGATACTTAACGCAATTAACATTGACAAGGGGGTGGAACACAACTCAGCATAGGGGAAAACAAGTTAAAATAGTTAGCTAAGTTGAATGAATTTGCATATATAGAACTTGACAGCATTCACCTTAGAGAACATCGGGAACTGGCTGAAGCAGTGTCGGAATGGTTAGATGTTATCTTGGAGAACGCCTGGAGGATGGCTGAGGACTCATAGAGTTTGAGGGACGAAGAGACCGTCATGATCAGAGGACTGGAGAAGAGCGGCATAGTACCTATCTCTGGGGAACAAAGGAGAGCCCGTGGAATTATAGGCCAGTGGGCGTAACTCCTATACCTGGAAAGAGTCACTAATTTGCAAGTAACTAAGAGATAGGAGGTTATTAAGTAATAGAATCTCTCTTCTCTCTTCTCTGTGTTGGAAATGAAATTGATCTGAAGAAGTGGGTCTGTCCCACGAAAGCTCATCACCCAATACATCGTTTTGTTAGTCTTTAAAGTGCTACATTTCTGCTGCTTTCTCTCTTGGCAGTCACTCGATAATGAGTAGGACGTCTTCATGTCACCTTCCTATTTTGTGAGTCTGTTGACGTTAGGAGAGTCGTACGCAAAGGAGGACACCTGTGTGAGGGGCCAGTTGCACTGCAGCCATCACACAATCCTTGACAGATAGAAGCCCGGGTCCTGTGGCATGGGTTCCACGGCAACTGGGAGTCTCCTGTCTGCTGCAGCCTTCATCCGCCTTCACAGCCATTGGAGCATCACCTTTGCGTCCCCTCCAGCTGTTCTGCCATGGAGGACTTCTAGGGTCTTTCTTCATCTGGACCCTCCCTCTTAATCTTGTCACCACAGGGGACCGTGCCGAGAGTACCAGGCTCCCGAGGGCATCGCTCTTGGGTTTATTGGAACACACAAGGCCACTCACCATGACAAGGTGATGATCCAGAGAGTGGGAGCCAGAATGGATTTGTCAAGAACAAATCATCCCAAGCCCACTGAATTCTCTTCTTCAGCAGGGTTACTGATCAAGTGAACGGGGATAAGGCTTTAAACCCAGTCCCACATGACATTCCTGTAAACAAACCAGAGAGAAGTGGTCTAGGTGCAGTTGTGATAAGACAGATGCATAACTGGTTGAAGAACATTCTGAGAAAGTAGTTATCAATGGTTCATGGTCAGACTGGAGGGTGTGACCGGTAGGGGTTCGACAGGCCTCTGGATCCAGGGTACCAGTTAATATTTCTGTTAATGATTTGGATAAGGGAGTGGTGAGTGTGCTTTTAAAATTTTCAGACGACGCCAAGGTGGAAGAGATGGCAAGCGCTTGGCGGGAGAGGATGAGAATTAAAAAGAAGTGAATTGGTCTGCACTAAACAAGGTGACATTCAATGAAGACAAGGGCAAAATACTTCCCTGAGGGAAGAAAAATCAAAGGCACAGCTACAAACTGGAGAGTAACTGGCTAGAGCAGGGGTGTGCAAGATACGCCCACAGGCCAGATCTGGCCCCCTAGCCCGTGGCTGCCCCTGTGTCTGTGGAAGGGGGAGAACTTCAGGTGCTGTCCCCACCCCCAGCAAAGTATCTCCGTTGCCATTGGCCAGTTTCATGGACTGCCCTTGCCCCCAGGAAAATCTCTCAGCTGCCATTGGCCGGTGTACAGCCAGTAGGAGCTGTGAGATTTTGCTAGGGGCAGAGTAGTGCAACATAATATCTCAGCTCCTATTGGCTAGTTCCATGGCCTATTTCAGGGCTTTCACTAGTCTCATGAGCAAAATGTCTCAGATGGTATCCAGTAAAAGCCCTCCCGCTCCCCAGCACAGAGCCAAATGGAACAGCCAGTGCAGGGGCTGCTGGTAGGAAGGGGAACCTGCCTCAGAGTGCTGCTGGCCAGGAGGTGCTTAGGTCAATGCCTCCTGGCCAGAGCCTGCCTCTGGCATCAGCCCCTGACTCCCTCCAAGACCCTGCACCCCCTCCGACACCCCTCCCACAGGGCAGAATACTCTCCTGAACTCATAGCCCCTCCTGGACCCGCCACCCCAATCCCTTACCCCATGTCACAACCTCCTCCTCCGTCCAAACTCCCTCTCAGACCACACACCCTACACTATACCCGTAGCTCCCTTCTGCACGCAAGAACAGTCCCAGACCTTGCACCCCTACTCCACAGAAAAGTGCAGCCCTTGACGACATACCAGAATCTTAGAGTGGCCCCACCATCAAACCGTATTGCCCACCCCTGGGCTAGGGGGTAGAACTGCTGCAAAGGGTTTGGCAATCTGTAGTGGAGCTGAAGTGGAATGTGAGCCAATGTGGCAACGTTGCAAACCCAGGGGAGTAGTCTCAGGCACCTTAGAGAAATTGTCGTATGCAGGAGATCAGTGTTCCGCTGCACGTGGCACCCGTGGAGCCTCCGCTGGAGTTCTGGTGTCCGGAGGTTGGTGCTGCTCTTCGGGAAGAATGTGGATAAATTGGAGAAAGTCCAGAATAGGGCAATAAAAATTTTTGAAACGGTTTAGAAGACCCCACCTGCCAGGAAAGGGCTGAAACCGGATGCGTTGATATTGAGTGGAGAAGAGAGAGGCAGGGCCTGAGGACAGCCAGAAGAGGGTTGTGACCAGTTGTTCTGTGTCCACTGAAGTCAGGACAAGAAGTAAAGAGCTTTATCTGCAGCAAGCAGGATGTAGGGCAGATGGTAGGGAAAGCTATCTAACAGAGGGGTTGAGCTCTGCAACGGGTCAGCGTTGCACAGGCGTTATGAAGAGTGCTGAGGACAGGCAGGCATACACAGCAATCTGGATCACTTGATAATCTGGGCCTGTTCAAACAGAGGGCCTTTCAGTACATCCCACTGCAGTTACAGAGCTAGGACAAGGGATACAGGGCATGCCCACAGGCCCCTGGGCCAGTATCCAGCACAGCTGAGAATCCGAAAAGGGTTTAGGGGTCCTGGCGAACAAGCTGCCTTGGGGGCTGGAACAGTTTTTTAGTGGGAGTGCTAAGAGCCATTGACCTAAACTGCAAACCCTGCATATGATGGAAACCACTTCAAACCTGGAGGTGCCACAGCCCCCTGCCCTGGTTGTCGTAATTCCAGCACCTGTGAGCTCAACTTGCTCTCCCAGTGCTATGCAATTGCAACAAACAAACAAACAAACGAATGAATGCACACAGTCCTTGGATGGATACATAGGGCAGTAGTGAGCAGGAGTAAGGGTTGGATTTTACCTGGGTATTGGTAAGACCATTACTGGAACATGATGCACCAGTCCAGTGTCCATATTTTCAAAAGGACGTTGACAACTTGGTAGCTGTGATGTCCTGAATATCACAGGCCATCGTATTTTGCCAGGTTACTCCTGGATTTCAGGCACTCCTTTTATGGCTAGAGCATCTCTTCCAGAAAGGCTGGATGATGAAGAGATGGATTGGCTGCCGCTTCCTGTGGGAGTTTGGTCCAGTGGTTAATCACCTGCACTGTTAACACACTGTGCATTTTTGTAATTGGTCTGTCTTTAATTTCAAGCCATTGGTTCTTATTATGTCTTCCTCAGCCGTTCGTTTCTGGTATTTTCTCCTTATACAGTGTAACTAAGACACAGTTCAGTCTTACTTTCGATGAGCTGGACGGATTGGACTCTTGCGATGTCTCACTGGAAGGGTGTTTCCAGCTTGCACCTGCCCCTTGTTATGTTCTTTGCAGCCTCTCTAGTTTCTCTGTATCGTTTTTAAAATGTTGACCCCAGAGCTCGATGCCCTAATTCCGGCACTGAGCTCCCCAGTGCAGCAGCGAAAGTACAAATCACCCCCCTCTCCTGCCATGTGCCACATGTCCCACAGGGGTGACGTGGTTATAAATTCCTTCACCAGTTGCGAGTCTCTTGCCTGCTGAACGGATGAACACCCTAGCAAAGACCAGGAGTCAATGCAGCGTTCCATACGCAGAGCAGGTTTTGGCTGGTGTCCGGTACGTGGGGCCACGGTCAGGAAAAGAGCTTCTAAGCAGCTGTTCATCCTGTGCACTGAATGAGCCCATGGTCCTAGAGAGGCGAGTCTCACAAGGCATGTGCACAAGAAGGCAGAATTAATGGAACACAGGCAACATATAAACTTGGCTTTACCAAGCTTACAGGGCAGGATTTTGCACCCTTAATAGTGCTCTGGTGATTTTGCAATTAAGGATTTTGCAACCTTAATAGTGCTCCGGTGATTTTGCAATTAAGGATTTTGCACCCTTAATAGTGCTCCGGTGATTTTGCACCCTTAATAGTGCTCCGGTGATTTTGCAATTAAGGATTTTGCACCCTTAATAGTGCTCTTCTCTCACACACAGTTTCTTTTTTGAACTTTTTGTAAATTCTTTGACCAATAGCTGACGTAAGTGTCAGCTGTCCTCATCCACCCACCATCTACCCCCACTAATGAACTCATGATCACAATGCTTGTGCCTCTTGGCGTAGACAGCACATTTCATCAGTAGTTGTCCAAGCCCTTTACAAAAACGGGTGCCAGTGGTAACCACCCTCCCTCTGCATAGGAGGTGATGGAATCACAGAGAGCTTGAGGCCAACACTTCCACGTGTACGGGTTTGAAAGGCACTCTGCACCTCCACTTACGAGGTTCCTGTGCTCAGCACCTCTCAAATTCAGGCCCCCTTACTTAGGTGACTAATTAGAGGGTGCCTGATCTTTCCATTTCCTCCGTCTCATGCTAGGCTACATCTTATGGCACATCAGGAGGCCTCAGATCACAGCCAGTTTATGTCCTAGAAGTTTTTAATAACGGGATCCTAACACTAAAAGCTGTGGGGGAGGACACCCATCATGGCCCCTCCTGTTTGCTGAAGCAGCTTACCAGACATGCAATGGGAGTGCAGGAATTCTGGGGAGTTAAACTCAGGGCCATAAAACCAGAAATTCCTGGGTTCACCTTTGCGTGATTCTCCAGATACGAATTCCCTTTATGATGCACAGGCCTCCACGGGCCTGAGAGCAGATTTGCTTGCCCACAAAGTGCCCAAAGACATGCTCTGAGTGGCCTCTTGTCCTGCACAAGAGCATAAAGGGAGTGGAGCAAACCAGCTGCCAGTGAGTCCCTCTTGCCACCACTGGCTTTGAGGGGGGGGCTGCTGGCTATGCTTCAGTTTGTGTACATCGCTCCCAGCCTGCAGGCACAGCTCATCACAGCAGTGAGCTCCTTTTACCAGCCAACAGTGTAGTTTTCCTCCTGGGACCCAGACGCCTTGTTCTGCGTATCCTGGTTTCAAGCACTGGTCCTTGTGTGTGGGCACTGTGCCCACGCACTGTGTTAGTTCTGCTGGGGGATGCATGTCTGTGGTAAGCATGTGAAATGGGAGTCCTTTAAACATAGGTCTCGAGAGCCCAGGAATTCCCTTTGCAGACATTTCTGATGAGCACAGTGAGGAGCTGTGCTTTGGCTGCAGGGTGGTTTGCCCCACTGCACATGAGCTGGTGGTAACTGGTTGCTTCTGTTAACACAGTCTGCAACGTCTCCGAGCCCATCGGCTCCGGTGTCAGGCCTGCCCCTGACACGCTCAGTGCCCTTGGACCCTTCATGCCTCTCAGCTGCAGTTTTCCCAGCTGATAACGCTCAAGTACAGAGTGGGGAGGGGGCTCTGGGCAGGAGCCTGGGTGTTCTGTCCCGCACATCTGTCCTGATGGGCACACATCTCCAGAGTGCCTGGCAAGTTCAGAACAGAGCCTGGGGACCGTCGGCCCCCCTGTTCCTACTGCCACCCTGGGGCTGAGGAGTGTTTCTTTGTGTCCCAGGTGAACGGGGTGAACGTGGTGAAGGTGGGGCACAAGCAGGTGGTGTCGCTGATCCGGCAGGGGGGGAACCACCTGGTGATGAAAGTCGTCTCCGTCAGCCGCAAGCCAGAGTCAGACGAAGTCGTTCGGAAGAAGGGTAGGTGTGGAACGGCCGGTAATTTCTGAGCAATGAAAGCAAATTCCGCCTTTTCCTACAGGTTGTCCCTCCAGCTGAGCCACCTAGTCCCCTGGGTCCTTATCCCTCCATCCCGGTTCACAGAATCACAGGGCTGGAGGGGACCTCAGGAGGTCATCTAGTCCAGCCCCCTGCTTCAAGCAGGATCAACCCCCACTAAGTCATCCCAGCCAGGACCTTGTCCAGCCGGGACTTAAAAACCTCAAGGGATGGAGAATCCACCACCTCTCTAGGCAACTTATTCCAATGCTTCACCACCCACCTGGTGAAGTAGTTTTTCCTAATATCTAACCTACACCTCTCCCTCTTCAACTTCTGACCATTACTCCTTGTTCTGCCATCTGACACCACTGAGAACAATTTCTCACCCTCCTCTTTAGAGCTCCCCTTCAGGAAGTTGAAGGCTGCTATTAAATCACCTCTAAGTCTTCTCTTCTGTAAATGAAATAAACCCAAATCCCTCAGCCTATCCTCAAAGGTCTTGTGCTCCAGCCCCTTAATCATTTTTGTTGCCCTTCGCTGAACCTGCTCCAGCAAATCCACATCCTTTTTATACTGGGGGTCCCAAAACTGGACATAATATTTCAGATGTGGCCTCACCAGTGCTGAATAAAGAGGAATAACTACTTCTCTAGATGTGCTCAAAATGCTCCTCCTGTTGCACCCTAGTATGCCGTTAGCCTTCTTGGCTACAAGGGCACACCGTTTACTCATATCCAGCTTTTCATCCACCATAACCCCTAGGTCCCTTTCCGTCGTACTGCTGCTGAGCCAGTCGGTCCCCAGCCTATAACAATGCTTGGGATTCTTCTGCCCCAGGTGCAGGACTCTGCACTTCTCATTGAACTGCATCAGATTTCTTTTGTCCCAGTCCTCCAATTTATCCAGGTCCCTCTGGATTCTCTCTCTACCCTCCAATGAATCTACCTCTCCCCCTAGTTTTGTGTCATGCGCAAACTTGCTGAGGGTGCAACCCAGTCCCTCATCCAGGTCATTAATAAAGATGTTGAATAACACTGGCCCCAGAACCAAGCCTTGCGGCACTCCACTTGAAACCGACCGCCATCCAGATATTGAGCCATTGACCACTACCCGTTGAGCCTGATCATCAAGCCAGATTTCTATCCATATTATAGTCCAAGGATCCAATCCACCACCAGCCACCTCTTCCCCTGGGTCCTTAACCCTCCATCCAGGTTCAGCTGCCTCTTCCCTGGGTCCTTAACCCTCCATCCTGGTTCAGCTGTCTCTTCCCCTGGGTCCTTATCCCTCCATCCCGGTTCAGCCGCCTGTTCCCCTGGGTCCTTAACCCTCCATCCCGGTTCAGCCGCCTGTTCCCCTGAGTCCTTCTCCCTCCATCCCGGTTCAGCTGTCTCTTCCCCTGAGTCCTTCTCCCTCCATCCCGGTTCAGCTGCCTCTTCCCCTGGGTCCTTAACCCTCCATCCCGGTTCAGCCCCCTGTTCCCCTGGGTCCTTATCCCACCATCACGGTTCAACTGCCTGTTCCCCTGGGTCCCTCTTCCACCAGCCCGGCTCAGCTACCTGTTCCCCTGGGTCCTTATCCCACCAGCCCGGCTCAGCTGCCTGTTCCCTTGGGTCCCTCTTCCACCAGCCCCGTTCAGCTACCTGTTCCCCTGAGTCCTATCACGCTGGCCCGTCTCAGCCATTTGTTCATAAGAACAAAACAGTGGTAAATTGGGTCAGACCAAAGATCCATCCAGCCCAGTGTCCTGTCTGCCGACAGTGGCCAGTGCCAGGTGCCCCAGAGGGAGTGGACCGAACAGGTCATCATCAAGTGGTCGCTTTCCTGCCATCCATCTTCAGCCTCTTACAAACAGAGACCAGGGACACCATTCCTACCCATCCTGGCTAATAGCGATTAATGGACCGAACCTCCCAGAACTTATCTAGTTCTTTTTATAGGGTTATAGGGTTTTTTGGGGGACAGTTATAGCCCTGGCCTTCACAGTCTTCTCTGGCAGGGAGTTGCACAGGTTGAGTGTGCACTGTGTGAAGAAGAACTTCCTTTTGTTTGTTTTAAACCTGCAGTCCATTAATTTCATTTGGTGTCCTCCAGTTCTGATATTATGGGAACAAGTCGATATTCTTCCCGTCTGTCTCTACACCTGTATCATATCCCCCCTTAGTCTCCTCTTTTCTAAGCTGAAAGATCCTAGTCTCTTTAATCTCTCTTCATATGGGACCCGTTCCAAACTCCTAATCATTGTAGGTGCCCTTTTTTGAACCTTTTCTAATGCCAATATACTTTTTTTGAGATAAGGAGACCACATCTGCACACAGTATTCAAGGCGTGGGTGCACCGTGGTTTTATATAAGGGCAATAAGATGGTCTCTCTCTTATTCTCTATCCCTGTTTTAATGAGTCCTAATATCCTGTTTGCTTTTTTGACTGCCGCTGCATGAATGTTTTCAGAGAACTATCCACAATGACTCCAAGATCTATTTCCTGGTGCATTCTAGCTAAATTAGCCCCCCTCGTACTGTATTTGAAGGTGGGGTTATTCTTTCCAATGTGCATTACTTTACAATTATCCACATTAAATTTCATTTGCCATTTTATTGCCCAGTCACTCAGTTTTGTGAGATCCTTTTAGTTCCTCACAGTCTGCTTTGTTCTTAACTATCTTGAGCACTTCAGTATCATCTGCAAATTTTGCCACCTCACAGTTTACCCCTTTCCTCTGGGTTCTATTCCCACCAGCCCAGCTCAGCCACCTGTTCCCCAGGGTCCTTATTCCTCCTTCCCAACTCAGCCACCTGTTCCCTGAGGTCCTTATCCGACCTGCCCAGCTGAACCATCTGTTCCTCTGGTCCCTATCACACTGGCCTGGCTCAACCACTTGTTCCCCTGGTCCCTATCCCACCAGCCCAGCTCAGCTGCCTGTTCCCCTGCATCCTTATCCTACTGACCCAGCTCAGCCACCTGTTCCCCTGGGTCCTTATCCCATCAGCTTGGCTCAGTCGCCTGTTCCCCTGGGTCCTTATCCCATTGGCCCAGCTCAGCTGCCTGATCCCCTTGGTCCTTGTCGCTACCTTCCAGCTCTGTTGCCTGTTCCCTGGTCCCTATGCCATCGGCCTGGCTCATTTAACTGAGGCACGAGATTGCTGACCACTGAACTGAGCCAGCACCTCTGGAGCTAAAAGCAAGTGTGCTGCCATTTGAGCAGAGCTGTGCCTTGAAACTGGGCACTGTTACGCCTCATCTCCTTGACAGACTGGCACTGCCTGGACCTTGGGCTTTTGGGTGATGCTCTGCCACTCACTCCCCAAGACCGCCGGCTCACCCATGCCGCAGAGCACCAGCACCTGTGCTTTGCTCCTGGCGAGGGCTCCCTGCTTCGAAGGCAGCCCTGGGGATTCCCGGCATGTCGTGGGACGGGTGCGCAGGGGCACTGGCTCGTTTGGAGCTAGGCAGCGGGAATTGCAGCTGAGGCCTCCAGGCCAGAGCTGCTTCGCAGTGAGAACAGGCAGCCTGCGCCGATTCTGCAGGGTGCCCTGAGCGTGCAGTGCAGGCCTGAAGCACCATGGCAGTCGCGGCACTGCCCCGTGGGCAGCGGAAAGTGCACCAGCACCGCACGGTCTCAGGCTGGCAGCTCCAGCCAGCACAAAAGAAGGGAGTTTTGCCAGTGGTCCTGGGCTCCCGCTTGGGCTGAGAGAGGCCCCCTCCCTCTGCCGCCGTAGGGCATCCTCATGCATCTCCTCTGGCTGCCCCACTCTTCCGCCAAAGAGTGCAAGGGCTGGAATGTCCCATCAGGGCTCAGAGGGCTTAGGGAAGGGGGCCACATGCAGCCAGGTGTGGCTCCTTATCCTGAGCCCCTGAGGACCTTAAAGCCTCTACCAGGGCAGGGCAGAGCTCTGGTCTGCCATGTTCCCACACCCACGCTGGCTTCCCTGGCAGGCCCCTCACTCCTTCCGTGAGGCCCTGGGGCTCCTGGCAGCTTTAGGCAGGGGAATTATTCACAGGCCATCTACATAAGCACCTGCAGAGGACCAGAAAGTTCACACCTGGGTTCTAGGTTTTCCATGGCAAGTGGATGCACCTCAGGCCCCAAAGACACATTAGGCTTTGGCAATTTCTGTGGCTCTGTGCAGGAGGGGGAAGGGAATTTCTGCTGCTGTCTGGCACAGCTCCTGCCAGCAAGAGGGGTAGGGAGGGAGAGCTCAATGGTTAGAGCATTGACCTTGTAAACCCAAAGTCATGAGCACAGTCCTTGAGGGGCCTTTCAAGGTTCTAGGGCAGGTTAGGGTCAAGGATGGTGATAGGTCCTGCTGTGAGTGCAGGGAACTGGACTTGACGACCTCGCAAGGTCCCTTCCTGCTCTATGAGACAGATGTACATGTTGGGTGAGGATTGGGACCCTGGTTTGCAGGAGAGGTGCTGAGTGCGAATAGTAGCCGTGGCCTGCAGGGAGAATCACTGGATGGGGATCATGTTCCCGGTCCGCAGGGGAAGGTGCTGGGTGCGGATTGTGGCCCCAGGCGCAGAGGAAGGTGCTGAGTGTGGATCGTGGCCCCAGCTCACACAGGGAAGTGCCCAGTGTGGATCGTGGCCCCAAGCGCAGAGGACGGTGCTGGGTGACGATCGTGGCACCAGCCCACAGGGGAAGGCGCTGGGTGCAGATTGTGGCCCCAAGCGCAGAGGAAGGTGCTGGGTGAGGATCGTGGCGCCAGCTCACATAGGGAAGTGCCCAGTGTGGATCGTGGCCCCAGCCCACATGGGGAGGTGCTGGGTGCAGATTGTGGCCCCAAGCGCAGGGGGAGGTGCTGGGTGAGGATCGTGGCCCCAGCTCACACAGGGAAGTGCCCAGTGTGGATCGTGGCCCCAGCCCACAGGGGGAGGTGCTGGGTGTGGATTGTGGCCCCAGCTCACACAGGGAGGTGCCTAGTGCAGATCGTGGCCCCAGCCCACAGGGGAAGGCGCTGGGTGCGGATTGTAGCCCCAGGCGCAGGGGAAGGCGCTGGGTGCAGATTGTGGCCCCAAGCGCAGAGGAAGGTGCTGGGTGCGGATCATGGCCCCAGCTCACATAGGGAGGTGCCTAGTGTGGCTCATGGCCCCAGCCCACAGGAGAAGGTGCTGGGTGCAGATCGTGGCCCCAGCTCACATAGGGAGGTGTTTAGTGTGGCTCATGGCCCCAGCCCACAGGGGAAGGTGCTGGGTGCAGATCGTGGCCCCAGCTCACATAGGGAGGTGTTCAGTATGGCTCATGGCCCCAGCCCACAGGAGAAGGTGCTGGGTGCAGATTGTGGCCCCAGCTCACATAGGGAGGTGTTTAGTGTGGCTCGTGTCCCCAGCCCACAGGGGAAGGCGCTGGGTGCGGATCGTGGCCCCAAGCACAGAGGAAGGTGCTGGGTGCAGATCGTGGCCCCAAGCGCAGAGGAAGGTGCTGGGTGCGGATCGTGGCCCCAGCTCACATAGGGAGGTATTTAGTGTGGCTCATGGCCCCAGCCCACAGGAGAAGGTGCTGGGTGCAGATCGTGGCCCCAGCTCACATAGGGAGGTGTTTAGTGTGGCTCGTGGCCCCAGCCCGCAGGGGAAGGTGCTGGGTGCGGATCGTGGCCCCAGCTCACATAGGGAGGTGCCTAGTATGGCTCGTGGCCCCAGCCCGCAGGGGAAGGTGCTGAGTGCAGATTGTGGCCCCAGCTCACATAGGGAGGTGTTTAGTGTGGCTCATGGCCCCAGCCCGCAGGGGAAGGTGCTGGGTGCGGATCGTGGCCCCAGCTCACATAGGGAGGTGTTTAGTGTGGCTTGTGGCCCCAGCCCGCAGGGGAAGTTGCTGGGTGCGGATCGTGGCCCCAGCTCACATAGGGAGGTGTTCAGTGTGGCTCATGGCCCCAGCCTGCAGGGGAAGTTGCTGGGTGCGGATCGTGGCCCCAGCTCACATAGGGAGGTGTTCAGTGTGGCTCGTGGCCCCAGCCCGCAGGGGAAGGTGCTGGGTGTGGATCTTGGCCCCGGCTCACACGGGGGGGTGGCAGCTGCGAAGTCCCTCCCTGCTGGGGCATGTGGAACATCAGAGAGCTGTTTGGTGTGGGGAGGAGGTGTGCAGGGGAGTGGCTCTTCCCAGCCTGTGCTGTGGGGCCCGCATGGCCCTTCCAGCCAGCAGCAGCTCCCTGGGCCTTTCCAAGCTGTCTGAGCCCCTGAGCGATCAGCAGCTTCCCCGGCCAGGTGACGCACGAGGGCAGGCTCCGGCGGCAGGGCAGGGCAGAGCAGGGGTGCGTTTAGCGGCGAGGGTCGGCGTGCAGAGGAGCCCGGGGCGGTGCCTGCTCCTGTCGGGAGCGTGGCTGGGCGCCAGGCGATGAGGGAAGGAAGACACGAGGAGAGGGGGAGGGAGGCAGCTCTGCGTGCTGACACTAAGAGCTGTAATTATACTGTCACTGCTCGAGAGCACGAGCCGTGGGAAAGACTGAGGCTCGGGAGCCAGTGCTGGGATCCTGCCGGCGCCGCTTCCTGCTCCTCGTCCTGTGCCTCCGGCCCCTTCTGCCTCTTCCTCCACACCAGCTTCCTCTCCAGGCCTGCTGCGGGAGCCTGGCTGGGGCTGCAGGGGACGGGACACCCGCTCCTCCTTCCGCAGCAGCAGGGAGCAGAGTGAACCTGCAGGCCGCACCCGGGCCCAGGCCTCACCGAGCAGGTGGCCTCCCGGGCGCCCCTTTGGCTGGAGGAAGACTGCTCCTTCGAGGCTCTGATCGCCGAGGGCCTGGGCCAGTGCATCCCCTGCCGCCGAGCCCTGGCCCCTCTCCGCCCGGCCTGGGGCTGCCTCTTTTCCTGCCTAATGGAGGCCTGTGTGGGAACAGCCTTCTCTGCCTGAATCCGCCCCTGGTGGGGTCTCTGATGCAGGCAGCTCGGCACCAGCCTGAAGCGCTGGTTCCCATGGCAACGCCTGAGCGTTGAATCCTGCATTGTTCCAGCCGAGCAGGCGAGGAGGAGGCACCTGAAGTGAAGAGGAAAAGCCTTCAACTCGGCTCCCCTCCCGTGAGCCCATGGCATGGCACCTCTCTCCGGCAGAGCCGCCGGCAGGCCTGGCTAGGGAGCCCCTCGCCACGGGTGCCACGTGGCCCCTCGGCTTGGCACGGAGCCCTCCGTCTGCAGCCCTGCCCCGGGGCCCTGACACCGCAGCCTGAGGCCGGAGCCGGGGCGAGGTGGGCACTGGCCCTGGGGGATGGACGCCCCCGCAGGAGCCGGGGACTGAGCGGCTGCTCATGGCGTGCGCGGTGGGGGAGCCGCCAGTTTGCCGAGTCACGGGGGCAGCCCACTGCCTGCGAGGGGCCATCTGAGAGCGGCTTCCACAACCTCCGCAGCTCCGGGCACTTCCGGGGCGCGAGCAGCCAAGCGCCATGGCTGGGACTCTCACGTGCTGAGGGGCTGTGGCTACCCGGGCGCAGGCCGCCCTCCCTCCCTCCCAGGCTGTCCTGTGCCCTCAGGACCCTGTGACTGGGACAATGAAGAAGTTTGCTTCCACGCGCAGCCTTAATAAGATTCTGCAGCAGTGCGACTCCTCGTCCCGCGAGTACGAGGAGATCCAGGCTGTGGAGAAGAAGTGGCACCTGCACCTGGCCACTCCTCGCAAGTTCCTGGACAAGAAGTGCAAAATGCCGTCTCTCTTCCTTTCAGCCCCACCGCCTCCCAAGAGGGCTCCCAGCACCACCCTGACGCTGCGCTCCAAGTCCATGACGGCCGAGCTGGAGGAGCTCGGTAAGCAAGGGGTGCGGGGCAGTTGCATGAGGCGCGGGCGCGGGACGTGGACGGGGCAGGGAAGCGCCCAGCAGGAAGCCACGCTGCACGCAATTCCCTGGGGCGGGAGCTTGGGGGGCGCACAGGCACCACTCCGCACGTGGAAGTTTGCTGCGCTTGGCCCTGTGCAGAGCGTCACTGCCACCACCGCAGATGCAGCCAGCATGAAAAGAAACCTGCGCAGACCCACCCGATCCCCGGCATCTGCGCGGCCCGGGCAGGGGGTGGGGCTCTCCAGGAGCGCTTCCAGGCAGCTGCGTAGGCCTCCGCCCCCCACGGCTTGCACATGTGCTGTTCCCATGGCCCCCACCCCCTGAGTCCAGTGTCTTCAGCCTTCCTGCCCTGCCAGGTGCCACCAGAGCCCTCACTCCACCATCCGCTTCTCGGGGTCACCCCATGGACCCCCCCCTTCCCCACACTTTGTGGGGTCACCATGAAGCCCCCCTTCCTTGCCTACTTCCAGGTGCTCCAGGGAGACCCCACCCTCTTCCCGTCCATCCTTAGGGAGCCTCACCTGATTCCAGGAGCTCAGCCATTCACGCACAGCCCCTGCGCACACGGCCACATGTGGCAGCGATTCCATAGCCTGGCGTGCGTAGCAGAGTGCCTGGTGCCTGGCAGAGTCGCTCCAGTGGTGCCTGCCTGCTGGGCTGGCTGGTCAGTGGACCAGGGCAGGGCAGAGAGCGCTGCAGGGGGGTGCTGGCTAGACACAAGCATCAGAGATAGCGAGGAATCTCCTTACCCCCTGTGCCTTTGTGCCCACCTCCAGGATCTGGCCCCCCAGCCATGTGGCTCAGGCTGGAAGTAAGGCGAGTGCTGAGCTCTGGGGCTCAGGACAGTGGAGTAGCAGGATCCTGCTCAGTGCCTGCCTGCCCCAGCCTTGGCTCCTGCAGCACTGGGACATGGAAATGCAGCAGTGTCCAAAGCTGCCCCCAAGCATC
Organism: Carettochelys insculpta; assembly: GCF_033958435.1. Lineage (NCBI taxonomy): Eukaryota > Metazoa > Chordata > Testudines > Carettochelyidae > Carettochelys > Carettochelys insculpta. Next base: position 381,638,601 of record NC_134137.1, on the reverse strand, counting down.
GCACAGTGGGAGAGGAGACCCGGTGGGGGGGTCCATTACCCATCCCCTCTCTCTAGCATGGCCTTTCCCCCAGCTCTGCCCTGGCCTGGGTTTGGGCTGATGCCAGGGCTCTTCAACCAGAACTTCGTAGATCACGGTTTCCTCACGCTTGTTTGTGCGTTGTGGGCCTGCACTGGTGCTCCCTCGCAGCTGTCCCGCCTGTGTGTGTAATAAGTGTGCTGAGGCGTGTGCCCACCTGCCCCGCCCAGAGAAACGCAGACTAGTGGTGGGCACTCTGCTGACCAGCTGGGCGGGGTTTGACTCTCTCCTGCTTGGCTGCCCGAGCACCCAGCTCCCTCTGCCAGGCAGCCTGAGGTGCTGGCATCCGGTAAAGCCTCTCAGACGGAGCCCTGAAGGGAGCTGCTGGCTTCTTGCCCCTGCCCCGCCACGGGTGCTTGGTGGCACATGGGGCCAGCCTGCAGCCCCTCTTTCTTGCCTTTCCCTTTGGGCACGTGGCAGAGTTGCTCAGTGTCCGTGGTCAGAGGGTTCTGCCCAGGCCATGTGCTCTCACACCCAGCCATCAGCTCTTGAGAGCGGTGGAGGTTTGTGCCTGCGCGGTGACAGGGAGCGTGGCACAGTCCCTGGCTGTGTGTGGAACAGCTGGCCGCCTCTGGAGACTGGCGTCTGCCAGGCACGTGCATGCCCTCACATGCCAGCCCAGGCACTCGCCCAGCAAGGACCTGTGCGCGCACACAGGATGAATGGGCCATGCACTGTAGGCATCTGTGAGAGCAGCCTGGCTCTCTGGGCAGTGGGGTGCAGACTCTCAGCAAGGAAATGGCAGCCCCTAGCAAGGCCGGGATAGGGAGAGGTCCTGCCCTGATCTCCCGGGGGCAGGTGTGTTTGTGTGCCTGTGTGTGTGATTAGCAGTCAGTTCCTCCCTCAGGCTCGGAGCAGAAGGGACTGGTAGGTGGCCTCTGCCTTGCTCTGGGGCAGTGACTAGCAGCCAGGATCTCAGGGGGGAGAACCTGTCTCCCACATCTCTCCAGCAGTGCAGGTAGCTCGCCCCACAGCAGAGTACCGGGCGGGGGTCCTTCATTCTCGTTCTCAGCCAGGCGGGGTGTGTGAAGGCTCTGCTCTGGAGTCAGGCCCTGGAAGAGTTTGTGCAGTTAGGGGGTGGGAGGCTGACAGCTGGTGAACCAAGCTGGAAACCTTGAACACAATGGGAACCCCGCCAAACCAGCGGGTGCTGCAGAACCTATACTGGCAATTAGCAGGGGGCAGCTCTGTGGCCTGTGTGATGCGGGAGACTGGGCTGGGAGATCACAATGGATCCCTCTGGCTGGGAGATCTGTGGAACTCCACGCAGGGTGATTAGCAGCCAGCCCTCCCCCCAGGCTCCGAGTGGGATGGGAAGAGCAGCTGGTCTCTGCCCCACGCCTCCCTGGGAGGGGGCTAGCCCCTGGGCTCTGCTCTCCCCATCCCTGGGGTGGATTCATACCCTGTCCCTTCCCTGCAGCTAATGGAGCGGGTGGTTAGTGGCACTGCCTGGTCCCACATCTTCCCACAGCAGCAGCGGCTGGTCTCTGCCCCCCACCTGTCCCGGGAGGGGGTTAGCGGCTGGTCTCTGCCCCCCACCTGTCCCGGGAGGGGGTTAGCGGCTGGTCTCTGCCCCCCACCTGTACCGGGAGGGGGTTAGCGGCTGGTCTCTGCCCCCCCACCTGTCCCGGGAGGGGGTTAGCGGCTGGTCTCTGCCCCCCCACCTGTCCCGGGAGGGGGTTAGCGGCTGGTCTCTGCCCCCCAGCTGTCCCGGTAGGGGGTTAGCGGCGGGTCTCTGCCCCCCACCTGTCCCGGGAGGGGGTTAGCGGCTGGTCTCTGCCCCCTACCTGTCCCGGGAGGGGGTTAGCGGCTGGTCTCTGCCCCCCCACCTGTCCTGGGAGGGGGTTAGCGGCTGGTCTCTGCCCCCCACTTGTCCCGGGAGGGGGTTAGCGGCTGGTCTCTGCCCCCCACCTGTCCCGGGAGGGGGTTAGCGGCTGGTCTCTGCCCCCCACCTGTCCCGGGAGGGGGTTAGCGGCGGGTCTCTGCCCCCCACCTGTCCCGGGAGGGGGTTAGCGGCTGGTCTCTGTCCTCCACCTGTCCCGGGAGGGGGTTAGCGGCTGGTCTCTGCCCCCCCACCTCTCCGGGGAGGGGGTTAGCGGCTGGTCTCTGTCCCCACCTCTCCGGGGAGGGGGTTAGCGGCTGGTCTCTGTCCTCCACCTCTCCGGGGAGGGGGTTAGCGGCTGGTCTCTGCCCCCCCACCTCTCCGGGGAGGGGGTTAGCGGCTGGTCTCTGTCCCCACCTCTCCGGGGAGGGGGCTAGCGGCTGGTCTCTGCCCCAGATCTCACAGCAGAGTCCCTGTGCCCAAGGTGCATGCCCCAGCAGGCTGCCCTCCCCTTCGTACCTTCCAGGCCCTGGTGATGCGCTACCAATCCCCAGTCCTGCACCTGGCTGGGGGCTGGGATCACCCTGCTCCTCCCAGAGCACCTGGAGCTGAGCCCTGTTCCACCAAGAGGCCTTTCGTGGTGTTCATCCCCTATGGGACTTGAGAGACCTACCTGCCCACCCTCCCTGTTCTCCTCCATCATCTCCCCAGCGAGGGGCTCGGCTCAGGTCAGCCTGGGCAGGAGCGTGGGACACTGGAGAGTCAGCCTGGCCCTGTGACCTGTCATGTAGCAAGGTGCAGTACCACACCGTGGCTGTCCCTCTCCCACAGCGGGCTGCAGGCTAGCCTCACGCTTCAGGAGTGAGTGCAAACCAGACCGCGGGCTGCCCAAGTGCCGATGTGTGGCGTGCACCACAGCAGAAGCTCGGAGGCTGCAGAAGAGACCCCCACCCTTGGAGGGGCCAGAGCCTCGCTCCTGCAGGCAGACCAGCACCTCCTGCAGGGTGTGGAGAGGGCGGGAGCATGGGGCAGATCCAGGGAGGGCAGCTGGCGAGCAGAGAGCGGGGCAGGGGCTGTGCATGCCGTTCATGTCCTCTGTTTTGTTTCTTGATTCCAAGCCTCGATGCGGAGGAGAAAAGGGGGTGAGTGAAACTGCGCAGCCTGGGGCTCTTCCCATCCCTGCCAAACCCCGCAAATTGCCTCCCCCCAAGAAACCCCTCCAACGTGCCCCCAGAAAGTGGGGCAGGACTGCGCCATGGGGCAGGGCAACACCGCCCCTGCTCAGGGCTAAAAGCTCTCCGGGAGCCCCAGAAGGAGCAGGTCTCAGCAGACCCCCGGCTACCAACCGTGACAACGGCAGCATGCAGCTTCTGCGAAGTGACAGCCCTTTGGGCAGGGAATTGCTTTGGCTGTGAGGGGCCCAGAATCCCAGGAGCCGCTCTTGCCCAGCCGTGTGTCCCTCACACCTGAGAGGCCACCCCCTGACATCAGCTTGCTGTGTCATTGGGTGCTCCCCGTCCAGCCCATGGAACAGCTGGGTGAAATAACGGCCACCGACCTGGCCACGCTCACGCTGGATGCAAACCCTCCGCGCTGCCTACGGAGCCAGGTTAGCGGAGTGGCTGCTCCGGCCCCAGGGAGCTGTGTCTCTGTGCCTTGACAGCAGGAGGCAGGCGCCAGGCGTGGGGCTGCACAGGGAGCATGGGACCGTCTCCAGGAGCTTTGGTGCCAGTCACAAGTGTTACAGAAGCAGAGCTCTGCTGCTGCTGCAGACGCATGGAGCAGCCTGGTGTGGGGGAGCACATCCCCTCTCATTGCCTACAAGGGCTTCAGCTGGGCCCCAGGGAGAGCCCAGTCTTGGCCACACAGAGATCAAGTGGGGTATCCCTCTCAGAGGGAGGGGGCAGTGCAGGGGAAGAGGCCCATTTAAGCAGGCTGTGATGGTGGGCAAAGGGGTGTCTGCGAGGAAGATGAAGACATTGAAATTGAAGTTTCGCAGTGCTCAGCTCTGTCAGGCTGGGGACTTGTCCCTCACAGCAGGATGTGTGAGCCCACGTCCCTGGGGGCTGCCTTGGTCGACGTTGTCTCCTGCAGGGCACAGGGCATTTCTAGCTTGTGCCAGGGCGCCACAGCTGCAGATGGCTGCTCGTGACGGTTCTCTCCTGCTTTCCCATGGTGCCACCGAAATGTAATTTATTACAGGGGATTTGGAGGACAACTGCGACACATCCCAGGCTCACCTGGCACCACGCTACTCCTCGCCCTTAATGGAAGAATGCCTTGGCCGTGGCTCCCAGTGCTCAGTTCCCTGACTCCACTGGCCATGGGCAGCACAAGCATTCTCCTCCCAGCCCATGCTCTCCACCATCCCTCCAGCCCAGCTGGCACCAAGAGAATTTAGCAGACAGACAGAAAGAGAAAGTGAAGTGAAAAAACGAACGAATCCACTTTCTAGGACAGAAGGGAGGAGCGACCAACCGTGTGATGGTCGCAGTGCAACAGCCCCCATGTTAAAAGAAGTCACACACTAGCAACGTAATTTGTGATGTGAGGAGCTTTCGTGGGATGGACCCACTTCTTCAGACCTGGAAATTCTGATGAAAGTGAACTGGCACGTTGAGCCTTTAACAGAAAGAGAGAGAGAAAGAAAATGAAACGAATAGTGACAAATCAGCTCCCCAGGACAGAAGGGAGGAGAGAAGGGTGGGTACGTGGAGGGAGGGGGGGAGAAAATTACTTACTGCCAGTGTCTGTGAAGTTAATTGACTTGTCTGAGATGACTACAAATAGCAAAGCTGGGGAAACTGTCCATGCAATTTTACCATACAACTACCTTCCACATTACAAGCACAGTTTCCCCAGCTTTGGTATTCATAGTCATCTCAGGCAAGTCACTTAACAGGCACTTGCAAGAAAGTAATTCCCCCACTCCCGCCACTTACCCACCCATCTCTCCTCCCTTCTGTCCTGTGGAGCGGATTTGTCACTATTCGTTTCATTTTCTTTCTCTCTCTCTCTCTCTGTTAAAGGCTCAACGTGCCAGCTCACTTTCATCAGAATTTCCAGGTCTGAAGAAGTGGGTCCGTCCCACGAAAGCTCGTCACATCACAAATTACTTTGCTAGTGTGACTTCTTTTGATGTGGGGGGCTGTTGCACTGCGACCATCACACGGTTCTTGACAGCTAGAAGGCCCAGGGTCAACAGCATGGGATCCACGCCAGCTGGGAGTCTCATCCGCCACAGCCTTCATCCGCCTTCACAGCTGCTGCAGCATCACCCCAGCTATCCTCCGCCTGCTCTGTTGTGGAGGACTTTTAGGGTCGTTCTTTGTCTGGACCCTCCCCCGGATCTTGCCGCCGTGGGTGACCCTGCTGGGAGCACGAGACTTCCTGGGCATTGCTCTCAGGTTCACTGGAACACACAGGCCCCTCGCCACGACAAGCTGACGATCCAGACAGCAGGCTAAAATCAAGACCTCCACAGCCTCGATCACAGAGTGCCAGTGCCCAGATGACAATATGGCTGTTGCTCTTTCTCCCACAGTCCACATGTGAAAAAGTGCAGCATTGGTGTTGACACTTGGGAGAGCCGTGGCCAAGACCATCCCCAGTGGAGAGCGGAAATCCATTGGGGGGTGGCACAGTTTGAGAGGTCCCTCCACAGTGCAGATGAGGAGAGGTGGAGAAGAAGAAAAAAGCGTCAAAAACTGTCCCATGCCCCTTCACCAACTACTAATACCTGCCCCTTCCATGGTAGGATCTACGGCTCCAGAACTGGGCTGATCAGCCATCGATGGACTCACACATAGGAGAGTGATGTGATGACGTTCTGCTCCCTAGCAAGTGACTGCAGGAAAGAAAAAAAGAAAAAGAAAAACATGCCAGCACTCAGTGATCAGCCAGGGAGATGCGTACTCCTGCCTAGGGATGGCTGTCTCAAAGCACACTTGTCTCTGCAAGCCCTGCCATTGACTACAGGGTCACAAGAACAGACCTTCCACGGGGTGTAGCATCTCCTCACATAGTGCCTGCACGTCCCAGCCGTGAGGATTACACCTTGAGCAGAACTACTCTTTCACCCCTGCTCCCACCTCACCCCCAATACCCACTTCCACTCCTGTTCACACCCACATCCTTTTGTGCATTTCTATTCCACCCCCACCGGCAGTAACCTTAGGTCCTGCAGTTCCCACAAGGGAGACATATTCCCTCTGGCTACTGAAAACCCACACAGCAAACCCCAGACCAATTGGCTAATACATTAGACAGGTAAAGGGCATTCTGGCACAATTTTCACCACTGGATGAATAAATCAAAGCTTACAGACACCATGTGAAGAAATACTTTAACTGGTGTTATAATCAAGATCAATGCATTTTCTATCCCTCACTTAAATTTAACTATTGCCGTCTTCATATGAGAAGCTTGCTTTGCTTTGCTGAAGTTCTGTTTCTGACAAACTAGCAAGTGATTTGGTGTTTTCCCATGAGGTAGCACAGTCAGGGTTTTCCCACTCAGTCCCACCTCCAACCAAGGTGTAATATTACGAGGGGTCTAAATCAAGCTGAGAGAACCAAACTTGGGCAAACTGCTCAAAACCAGGCAACTTACAGCAAAGGCTGTAGGTTTCCTTCTCAGTAAGGCAAACCAAGCCAGCCATGAAAGTACCTCTGCCAGCCCCTCTGGCCAGCAAGAAGCTATACACACAAATGCACAGTCTCCAGCTGCTCTTAATGCCCAAACCAGCAACCCTCCTTACTCAGGTGAGAGGTTAGGAAAACCAATTTCACCAAATCCACATGGATTCTTCCAGGTCCCAAAGGGTCCAGCCACTTTCCCAGGTCAATATATACTTAGATCTTACTCAAAACAGCACGCTGGGCCAGTCCTTTAGAATCTAAAATCTAAAGGTTTATTAAGGAAGAAAGAAAGAAAACAGTCAAAACAAAAAGCAGTCAAGTAGCACTTTAAAGACTAGCAAAATGGTTTATTAGGTGAGCTTTCGTGGGACAGACCCACTTCTTAGTGGGTCTGTCCCACGAAAGCTCACCTAATAAACCATTTTGCTAGTCTTTGAAGTGCTACTTGACTGCTTTTTGTTTTGATAGTGTATAGACTAGCACAGCTTCCTCTTTGAAAGAAAACAGTGTGTGAGAGAAAAATTGTTACCGTGTTACGTTACATACATCAATTAAAACTATTGATGCAGGATGCAACCAATGGTATAAGCTGCTTTCTTGAGAGTCTCTGAAAACACATCCTTCTGAGGGATGGGCTTCCAGTGCACCAGGCTTCATTTAAAGCACCACGGTGCCTTATCTTTGATCAAAGTGCGTCAGGCAGCCCCATCGGCCTTCCATCCTTGCATCCAGGGTGGATCAGTGTTCTGGCAGGAGATGGTGATCGGATTTCTGAAAGGCCTTGGCAGACTCTGTTCCCCTAACCTGGTACCCAGTTTCCCAGAGAGACCTCAACCTGGTCCTCTCCTTGCTCACTCTTTTAGCCTGTGGCGGCTTCTCTCCTTTCCCGCATGTCACAGAAGGCTGCATTCCTTGTAGCTTTTACCTCTGCCAGATAACTGCAGAATTAATGCCATTACTTTGCCGCCGCTCCCCCCCCCCGCCCCCCAATATACAGTACTCAAGGACGAGATCCAGTTGGGGCCTTATCCAGCCTTCTTGCTACGGGTGATTTTATATTTCCACATCAGCCAGGTGTTCTGGCGCATGGCTACATTCATGTGTGTTGTCCAACACGTAAAACTCAAGCTGCAGCCTCTACAGATGTGGCTGGCGTCAGTCTACTCCCTGGCCACGCAGCACCTAGATAAGGTCATCACAGTCCCTTACCTCACTTGGCTGAAGAGGAGTGGCGGCTGCACATGCTGAATGTCAGGCGTGCCCTGGCCCTTCTGCAGCTCAATCCAGCTTTTCATCCCAACACCTGACAGGATGAAGGGCCGTCCTGTGCCCTTTCAGAGGATTTCAGAGTGGATCAGCACCTGCGTCTGTTCTTGGTATGGGCTGGCACCACTAATGATGGCTGTCTCAGCTAGGACATAGACGGTGGACTCTCCATCGCTAGACGTTTTTAAGTCCCAGCTTGACAAAGTCCTGGCTGGCTTGATTTAGTTAGGGATGATCCTGCTTCAGGCAGGGGGCTGGACTTGATGACCTGAGGTCCCTTCCAGCCCGAGGATTCTATGAGTCTGTGTGTCTTCATCTGCCATCCTGGCACATGACCCTGTCCAGGACATCTACAGGGTCACACACTGCGCTTCAGCATGTACATTTACAACACAGAATGCCATCACCCTGGAAGCCAGCGATGATGCTGGATTTGGTAGAGCTTCACTGTGGTTGACACAGCCGTGCACTCCTGCCGACAGCGCTGGTTGGGATTCACCTGTAATGGGATGGACGTGAGCGCGCACTCGTAACCGTTGTTATTTGAGATCTTTTGCTCATGTCCGTTCCATGGCTTCCCAGCAAGAGGGAGCTAAGGCAGGCGGGAACCGGCAGTGCCCCTCATACTGGTTCCTAAGCGAGCCGCTCCACATGGTGCCAGAGCCACTACCCTATGGATACCGCTGCAGGAAGAGCGTCCGGCACCACAACACGTGGGGAACACACGCAACTACAGTGGACGGCACGTAAGCCCCACGTCTCCGAGAACAGCAGTTAGGAGAGGGAGCCATCTTTCCTCTATAGGCTGTGCAGCCCAGCCATTCAAAACACCACTGGTTTCCAAAAGCCGCTGTTTGGCTCCCCAGTCTGACAGAGCTTAGAACATGAACAGCCATTGACCACAGACCTCCCACGGCCCCTGCGCAGCAGCCAGCCTGTACCTGGTGCACATCGCGCGGACGCTCGCAGGGATCGTCACTTTTCGGTACCTGTCTTTTTAAAGAAGTTCCAAGACCAAGGCCACTTAGGGGCAGGCGCTGCATCCGTGCCTGTCAGCAAGCCAGGGCCTGTAAACAAGGTGGCATGTGAGAGTATCTTGTTGCTTGGAAGGGAGCACTGTAGCCGTGGTGGCAGAATGGGGCTGCTTCCTCCGGGCTGGCCAGTACTGAGAGCCTGAGCCCTTCCCTGGGTGTGGTGCAGGCAAGCGGCTTGGAGCGTGCAGGGGAGCTGCCGCACTTAGGGAGAAGGAGGAGACTGGCGAACCGCTGTCCCAGCTCAGTCTCACCCAGTCTGCAGCCCAGCCCCAAGTGCGAAGTTCACCCTGTCCCCACGCCCCCCCACGAAGCTGGTCTGTCACGGGGGAGGGGCCTGGCTAACCCCTGTGCTTTATGTCTGAATTTCCAGAGAAACTGGATGAGATCTTGGCAGCAGCTGAGCCCTCGCTGAGAGCAGACATTGTCGAAGCAGATTCCAGGGCAGCCACTGTAAAGCAGCGACCCACGAGCCGGCGCATCACGCCAGCGGAGATCAGTGTGAGACAGGAGCGCGGCTGGGCTGGGCTTGGGCGGGGGCTGCGGCTCCCGGCTCTCCAGCAGGGGCCCAAAACGACACTGCAAACGTGCGGCTGTGAGCAGCAAATGGCCAGGGTGCAAAGGAGCCGGAGCAGGGACGGGGGCGAGGGGGCAGGTCAATTGGCCGAGAGGACATGGGTGAGCACAGGGACTGGAAGGAGCTGCAGAAGAGAGGGGATGGGCGATGGGGCAGAGGGACCGCGGGACTCTAGTGAGATTTCCAGGCAGGGAGGGAGACGGGAAAGTAGCGGGTGAAAGGAGAGGGAATCGTGAGGGTCCTGGAGTGCAAGGGGAAGGCCAGAGATGTTGCCCGGGATCATGTTGATGGAGCTGTCTGGAAAGTGGCTGGGTGTGACTTGCAGATGGGGGTTGAGGCTGTGCCCCAGGGAGGGTAGTGCCCCACGTCTGCCCAGAGTGCAAACTCGTGCTGCCTGCAGTGCGTCAGGGATGTGGGGAAGATGGTAAAGGAGGGGAGGACAGTGGCGACTGGAGATGGAGTGAGGCCTCAGGCTCCAGGAGGCGAGGCAGGAAAGGACATGGCAGTTGCTGGAGGACTCTGGATAGAAGAAGGGCAAGAGAGCAGGCCGAAGACGGAGGCAGCATTATCCAGAGCACCTGTGTCCGGAGCACCCAGTGACATGGCAGGGGCATTGGGGCAGTGCCAGTGTGGGACTGACATGGGCCTGCAGGAGGAAGCAGTGAAAGGAGTGAGGGGTAGGGGCCTCTGAAAGGCCAGGGTTTTGAGTCCAGCTTCAGAGTGACATTCCTGTCTCTGTTTCTTTCCCAGTCACTGTTCGAACGCCAGGGAATGGCAGCTCACTCGGGAGTTGTCCCAGGGGCTGAGAAACCCCATGTGTCCCTACGTAAAGGAATTCCCCGGACAAAATCTGTAGGTAAGGCGAACGGGGAGGCGATTGGCTTTCATGGAAACCACACAGAGAGTGACATTACTCCTGGGGAAGATGCACAGCCAGGCCTGAAGCCCTATGCAGACATGTTAGTGTGGGGCTTCCTTTGGGGCTGAGAGCCGGGACCTGCAGATCTCACATGTTCCAGCTGTTGCTGATGGGGCTACCACAGCTCAGGTCCTCTGTGGTTTGTCACAGAGAGGCCCTGTAACCCAAACTCACCCAGCCCAAAGAGCGTACAGTCTAGAGAGAGCAAAACCAGGCTCTGTGTGGAGGCGATTCAGGATCTAAGTGATCTGGGGGCAGCGGGCAGTCATGTCAATCCCACCTTTCTGTTTGTCTTTTTCGGTGTAATTTCAAACATATTTGCTCTGTTCCTGTGCTGGAACTGTAGCTTTCGGGACTGGGGAGTGGGGAGAAGCCAGGTTGGGCGCGAGGCAGATGCAGAGCTGTTTGATAAGAGAAGCTGAAGGGGGAAGAAAGTGAAGTGGATACTACCCCTGCCATGTGACAGGGGTATTAACCTGCCCCAGTCCATCCCTGTGACTCAGGGTAGAGGAGAAAGGTCAGTGTCTGTCACCAGTTGTCCTGAATGTCACGTCCCTATGGACATGCTGCCCGACCACAGGCATGCTGGCAGCACTGGGAGCAAATAACCCTCTGGAATCTCCATCTGGAAAAGGAACCTACCAAAGTGGAAAAGTGTGGGCTTAGCGTGCCCAGATTCTCCAGGAGGCAAGTTACATGCCAAGGAAGTACCAGGGTGTGACAGTGCACAGGGTGGCTGTCCAGCTGGCACCGAAAGGCTGCAGTGCATCCCCTTGGAAGCTGGAAGAGGAGTGGAGATTGCAAGGCAGAGCCATTCTGATACTATCATGTCCTATGTTCCACTCCAGAGGGACCTAACAAAGTAAGAGACCTAACAAAGAACCACCATGGCTAAACAGCCATGTTAAAAAGGCAGTGAGAGAGAAAAGGGCAGCTTTTAAAAAGTGGAAGTCAAATCCTAGTGAGGAAAATAGAAAGGAACATAAACACTCCCAAATTAACTGTCATAATGTAGTAAGAAAAGCCAAAAAAGAGTTTGAGGAACAGCTAGCCAAAAATTCAAAAAACAATAGTAAAATGTTTTTTAAATACATTAGAAGCAGGAAGCCTGCTAAAAAAGCAGTGGGGCCCTTGGATGATAAAGATATAAAAGGAGCGATCAAGGAAGACAGTGCCATTGCAGAGCGATTAAATGATTTCTTTACTTCAGTCTTCACGGCTGAAGATGTTACAGAGGTTCCTAAATCTGAGCCAGCCTTTTTAGGCGACAAATCTGAGGAACTCACTCAGATTGAAGTGACATTAGAGGAGGTTTTGGAATTAATTGATAAGCTGAATAGTAACAAGTCTCCAGGACCAGACGGCATTCACCCAAGGGTTCTGAAAGAACTCAAATGTGAAATTGCGGAGTTATTAACAGTGGTTTGTAACCTATCCTTTAAATCCACTTTGGTACCAAATGACTGGAAGACGGCCAATATAACACCAATATTTAAAAAAGGCTCTAGAGGAGATCCTGGCAATTATAGACCGATAAGTTTAACATCGGTACCAGGCAAATTAGTAGAAACACTAGTAAAGAGTAAAATTGCAAGGCACATAGAAGAGCATGAATTGTTGGGCAAAAGTCAGCATGGTTTCTGCAGAGGGAAGTCGTGTCTGTCTAATCTATTAGAATTCTTTGAAGGGGTTAATAAACATGCGGACAAGGGGCACCCAGTGGACATAATATACCTAGATTTCCAGAAAGCCTTTGACACGGTCCCACACCAAAGGCTTTTATGTAAATTAGGTGGTCATGGGATATGAGGAAAGGTCCTTTCATGGATCGGGAATTGGTTAAAAGACAGAAAACAAAGGGTTGGAATAAATGGTAAATTTTCACAATGGAGGGGGGTAACTAGTGGTGTTCCCCAGGGCTCAGTCCTGGGACCGATCCTGTTCAACTTGTTCATCAATGATCTAGAAAATGAGGTAAGCAGTGAGGTGGCAAAGTTTGCAGATGACACCAAGTTGTTCAGGACAGTCAAAAGCAAAAGGGATTGTGAAGAACTACAAAAAGATCTCAGCAAACTGAGTGATTGGGCAGCAAAATGGCAAATGAAATTTAATGTGGGTAAGTGTAAGGTAATGCATGTTGGAAAAAATAACCCAAATTACACGTACTACATGATGGGGTCAAATTTAGCTATGACAGATCAGGAAAGGGATCTTGGAGTTATAGTGGATAGTTCTCTGAAGACATCCACGCAGTGTGCAGCGGCAGTTAGTAAGGCAAATAGGATGTTAGGAATTATTAAAAAAGGGATCGATAATAAGACAAAAGATATCATACTTCCCCTATATAAAACTATGGTACACCCACATCTCGAGTACTGCGTGCAGATGTGGTCTCCTCACCTCAAAAAAGATATATTGGCATTAGAAAAGGTTCAGAAAAGGGCGACTAAGATGATTAGGGGCTTGGAAAGGGTCCCATATGGGGAGAGGCTAGAGAGACTGGGACTTTTCAGTTTGGAAAAAAGGCGATTGAGGGGCGATATGATAGAGGTATATAAAATCATGAATGGTGTGGAGAAAGTGAATAGAGAAAAATTATTTACCTTTTCCCATAATACAAGAACTGGGGGACACCAAGGCTACGTCTACACGTGCAGCCAACATCGAAATAGCTTATTTCGATATTGCGACATCGAAATAGTCTATTTCGATGAATAACGTCTACACGTCCTCCAGGGCCGGCAACGTCGATGTTCAACTTCGACGTTGCTCAGCCCAACATCGAAATAGGCGCAGCGAGGGAACGTCTACACGTCAAAGTAGCACACATCGAAATAGGGATGCCAGGCACAGCTGCAGACAGGGTCACAGGGCGGACTCAACAGCAAGCCGCTCCCTTAAAGGGCCCCTCCCTGACACAGTTGCACTAAACAACACAAGATACACAGAGCTGACAACTGGTTGCAGACCCTGTGCCTGCAGCATAGATCCCCAGCTGCCGCAGCAGCAGCCAGAAGCCCTGGGCTAAGGGCTGCTGCCCACGGTGACCATAGAGCCCCGCAGGGGCTGGAGAGAGAGCATCTCTCAACCCCCCAGCTGATGGCCGCCATGGAGGACCCAGCAATTTCGTCTTCACGGTCCCTACTTCGACATTGAACGTCGAAGTAGGGCGCTATTCCTATCTCCTCATGAGGTTAGCGACTTCGACGTCTCGCCGCCTAACGTCGAAGTTGGTGCCGCTACTTCGAAGTAGCGTGCACGTGTAGACGCAGCTCAAATGAAATTGATGGGTAGTAGGTTCAAAACTAATAAAAGGAAATTTTTCTTCACACAGCGCACAGTCAACCTGTGGAACTCCTTGCCCGAGGAGGCTGTGAAGGCCAGGACTCTATTAGGGTTTAAAAAAGAGCTTGATAAATTTTTGCAGGTTAGGTCCATAAATGGCTATTAGCCAGGGATAAAGTATGGTGCCCTAGCCTTCATAACAAGGGCAGGAGATGGATGGCAGGAGATAAATCACTTGATCATTGTCTTCTGTTCTCCTTCTCTGGGGCACCTGGCATTGGCCACCGTCGGCAGATGGGATGCTGGGCTTGATGGACCTTTGGTCTGACCCAGTATGGCCATTCTTATGTTCTTATGTTCTTATGACTCTCTGGAAGGGTTTGCATTCTTTACCAGGCGTCCTCTGCACAGTGAGACCTTGTGCCCTTATGTTTCCGACCTGCATAGTAGGATAAGGCGTGTGAATCTGAGCAGTTAAATAGTGGCCCAATTCGAGACTGAGTTATTGTGGTTAATAACAAGGTGAAATCAAGGCTATCACAAGAAGTGGCTGCCCTCTCCAAACCTCGAGCTGCAAAGAAATACAAAATAAGCTCAGAGCACACAGCTGAAGGACAAGGCAATGTTGATGAGCAATGATGAAGGAAAAGAAAACAGAAATTCTTCATTGGGTTCCATAAGATGTTCACAAGGCAAGATTCTACAACTGATTGGGCTGTCCAGCACTGGAAATAAACAAATTAAAGTAACCATCCAAATAAATCTTGGTGCCAAGTGCACCATAATCACAACAAGCATATACAGAGCTAGTTGTGACTGCCTGATGTTAAAATAAAAGCTTGTGCATTTTTCATTTTGTGGATGTGAAATTAACCCACATGACAATGCCTTGGGGGAATGTGATTATACAGACAGGTTCCGCACGGTCTCTTGCAGGCTTAGATTGAAGAGCACTATTCAAATACACACAATCGAATGTGTATGTAACTTGTCTGCAAAACAGGGTGCAACAGGTGTCTAAGACTTTGGTGAAGTATTTAACAGACTGGCATGCAACTGGCATGTAATATATATAATGTTAATGTAGGTTCCAAAGTGTCATTCAAAAATACATGTATAAAGTACCATGAGCTCTGAGAAAATGAAAAAGCTGAGCTTGAATGGGTGGTAAAAGAAGATAGTGAAAGCAAATACAGGCTGGCTCGGTTAAAGCATGCTCACCATAATAAACCAAGCAAGCCAAGGATTTGTACGGACCCAAAGATGGGGTAAGGCCAGTTGAGCTTGCAGCAGGAAGAGAGCAGGACACAGCCAGACTTCAGACAGCAGGAATAGTTCTAGTTTTGACTGCAAGCCGAGGATTTTAGCTGGTCTGACTTGGAAAGAGAAGTGCAGAACTCTGCCATCAACTCTCCTTTTGGTAGCTACATCTTTTAATTGCTTTCTTTTGGGTGCTCCACCCCCTTGGGACACAAAAGCACCACAGGAGCACAGGGCTGAAATAGTTTGCAGGGGAGATAATATCTTTTATTGGACCAACTTCTTTTGGAGAAAGAGACAAGGTTCCAGCTACTCAAACCTCTACGTCAGAGCCAAACGTCTTTGCTGAGGCAAACTTAAATGAGCTGAGAACAGTCCTGCAAGATCATCACACAGCGATCAATGCTTTTAAACCACTGACACGCACAAGTTCACGCAGAGTGAGAAATGCTACCTGTTGGTTCTGGTGTGAGCAGTTGTGTGAAAATGCTTACGACCAGAAGTTGTTCAAGATAGGATCAGGCCATAAGCACCTGGGAAACATAAAAATCTTTGTGCAAAGCACCACCTAGATTCAGCAAGTGGTTATAAAAAGTACTCATTACATGCAAATACAGACCCAGAAAGGGGCTCTGTATAGCAACCATGCTTTCAAGAGCGCCTGTAAATTGGAAATGCAGAGAACCGCAGAAAGGATCTGGAGTAAGGCTTGAGAACAACAAGAAGTCTTGTGGTACCTTATAGACTAACAGATGTTTTGGAGCATAAGCTAAAGAGTGGGGTCCCAGTAAGAGGGAGGGCCAGAGTAAGACTGTGTGTTTCAGCCACCAGCAGTGTATTTTCACAAACCTAAAAGTTGAGTTCTTTGTGACAGCAAGTATCCTCTTTGTACAGCTTAGGGCAGTGGGCCTGAGAGCTGGCCAGGGCTCCAGACACTAATACCAGTGAGAACACACATGGCATGAGGTTGGAAATGCTCACTGTGATCTGTGCCACCCACCTGGGCCTGGAGAAGTATAGGAATGAGTGTCCTGGGCTGGCCTGGAAGAGGGGTATGTGTCAAAACTATGGAACCAGCATGTCAGTAAATCCAAGGAATGAAGCCACAGGTGTTTCCTGCTCATCCATAGTCTGAGGCTGGCACATATGTGTGAATTAAACAGGAATAATACTTCATGTTGCTGAGCTGCTGTGTCACAGCACGTTGAGTAGCAGTGTGTGCAAGCAGTCACAGGGGCCTTGCCTGGTAACAGCTACTCACCCACAGTGCAGAAATGTCTTCCTTCGGAGGTGCTCCGTGATCTCTCCGTCCAAGCCCACCGTGGCGAGCCCAGGCCAGGCGCAGGCAGGCACGTCAGTGGAGAAGCAGCAGGAAGAGGCTTGTTGATCAGTAAAGAAGCCTGGTGGTTTCCAGGGACCCTCACTTAGTGCTGTGAGACTATCCCAGCACACTCACAGCTAGCACTGCCTGCTGGGGTCACCAGCGCAGGACTCAGATTCAGGAGACAAAAGCCTTAGTGCCAACATACATCAAGTTTCTTGAGCCAAAGACCCTGAGGGGCTCACAGGAGAGCTGTGTGTGCCGGGTGTGACAGAATCCCCAGGTGCAGCCTGGGATGGTTGGCTGAACTCTCCAGACTGGGCTGTCTCTCAGAAGGCTTTGCTGGTGACAAGCAGTGAACCTCTCCAGGCACTGTGACCGCTCAGAACAACAGCACGTGGAGTCCTGCACCCAGTCAGATGGCATGACCCCTCCCAGAGGCACTTGTGAATCAGACGGAGAAAGGCACCAGCTGAATCCACCCAGCCTTGTAACTACAAAGATGGATTTTAAGGGACTATAATGATAGGCAATTAGTCAGCGCTAGTTCCTCAAACAGAAGAATATAAAAGTTTGCAGTCTAAACTCTCCGCCCTTGAAGACTGGATGGTCACTGGATTAAGCAGTTTTTTTCACTCCACTAGCTATGGGAATTTGAAGTCCTGTATACAGATTTCACCCTTGAAACCTGTGCCACTCCCTTCTGCTGGAGTCTTCAGGCTTCTCAGCGTCCTTGTTGCTTGCAGCATGGATGGGGGCAGGAGAAAGGCCCCTGTGGTCCTTTTTATATCCTCAGTCCCATGTGCTTGGGGATCACAAGCCCAGGCAAGGTTGAGCAATTCCCTAGCGTGGCCTCATTCAGGTGAGGCATTGCAGTGTAGCAACCTTGGAGGACAATGGCTGGTGATGTCTGTTCAGCCCTCACCCAGGTGTTGGTTACCTCTCTTGTCATTGTCTCTGGAGAGCTAGTGATTTCGGGAGTTAAGTGCCTAAATCCCTTTAAAAGTTTAGACCTTAGGCACTTAATAGTTTAGGTCCGTGTGACTTGACTTAGGATCCTAAGCCCCAGATCCTCAAAGGTCATTGGATGATCAGCCACCTGTGCAGTGAGGCCCCCAGGTTAGGGGGAGAGACAGTGGTCCTCAGAAGCCAGCAGGCTGCATGGGGAGCCACCTAATCTAGCCCAGAGTGAAATGCAGAGGAGAGGGGCGTAGGTGCCTTAGCCACTGACTGATGCTCCTGAGCAATGAAGCAGCGAAGTTACATGCCTATGCTTGGGCACCTGAGTTGTGAACTCTCGCCTGGAGAGCCCGTGCCCTAGTGCAGGGGTGGGCAACCAGTTATGAACTCAAAGCTGTGGATAGAGTGCAAAGAGTTTTTATATCTCTATCTGTAAAATAAACCTGGCTCAATGCCTTGTCCCACCCCCAGAGCCAGGCACCCCTTGTCCCCCACTCAAACCCGGTGCCTGCAACTCACCGGAGCGGCGCCACTGCCACCATGCACTTCTCCCGCCAAGCACTGGTTGCATGCACAGCTCTGAGCAGGGTCTGCATTAATTGCTCAAAGAGCTTCGTGCCGCTTGAGAGCTGCGTGTTGGCCACCCCTGCCCTAGCAGCTGGAATAGCCTCATCCATCTCTGTCTTCCTCTCTTGCACTCGCTCTGCCTGACCCTGGGCCCCGGCTGTGTGCTGCTGCCTGCACCGAGCCCTCCCCTGGTGGGATCTGAGAAGGGTCAAGTCTTGGATCTGCTCGGAACACTCTGGTGGGATCAGGCCCTGCTGGTGAGGCCCACGTGACTGGTGTGAGCCAGGGCTCCCAGCCACTCTCGGTCTGTGGGAAAGTAGGTGCTGCACTGGCAGCTGACTGTCAGGGTCAGAGGCATGGGGGCAGTTAGATATCTATGGGGTTAGATGGCAGCTGGGCAGCAGGTTTGACTGTTTCAGTGGTGCCTAAGTGTGGATTTAGGCACCTAAAGAGGCAGAGAGGTGCCTAAATAGTTCTGAGGACCAGGACCTATGTGCCTAAGTCACTTCTGAAAATGGGGCGTAGTGCCTTAGACCTTCCAACACTGAGCCCAGCAGCACCTAACTGCCTTTCAAGCCTGGGCCATAGTGTGTCTGTGGTCGAGCTCCTCTGCTGTGCAAGGAGGATGCTAGTGCTTCCCTGCCTCGCGCAGTGCTGGGAGCACAGATACAGCGTGTTGTGCTTGGTGCTCCATTCCCGGGGGCCCTGGAGCACGTCCCTGCAGCCCGCGCTCTCCTGGCTCTCTTTCAGCAGGTAAAATGGGTGGTGGCAGCTCAGCCTGGGCTTTCTGCTTGGGGCGTTGGCTGGATTCAGGGAAGGAAGGTGTTGTGTGGTAGGTTTGGTGTGCGCTAGCAGCCCCGGATTGCAGACAGTCCAGTGGGGGCTGGTATCCACTGTGAAGCAAGGAGGCAGTGCTCTGTGCTGGGTCTGGAACAGTGTGTAAGCAGTTTGCATTGGTGGTGCATAGAACAGTCTGGCATGGCTGGGCTGGGTACATCACAGCAGCTGCTGTGGCTGAAAGGGGAGATCCTGTGGCTTCGGTGTGGGGCTATGGAACGTCCTCATACTTTTGCCTCTCCTTGGCTGCAAGCTTTTATGCCACCAGTGGCAAGTTCTGCTGCCTCACCATTTCCTTGGGGTCTGAGAACATGGTGACCTGGTGGGGACAGGTGGAAGGAAGGGATGGGCTTTGTTAATCCCAACGTCCTACCTGGTTCTCCTTAGCTGAATCTCTCAGTTATCCCTCTGGGTACTTATCTCAGGGCCCAGGGCCCTGCTTTCCCGTGGGATTACCACAGGCTGGCTGAAGTGTGACACGTCGCCTCTTGGCCACCTTCTCGCTCTGGTTTTGCCTGGGAGAAACTGGTGATCTGTCTGTGCGAGGGGTAGCACCCTTGCATTGCCTGTACCCTTATAAAGATCAGCGCAGGTCTGTGACGGTCTCCAGCGAGCAGCTCAGGGGCATTATCTACCCCATGCCGAAGGCCGTGGGATTCCGCAGGCATGCTGGGTGGTCGCATGAACCACCCATTAGTAGCCTTTAAGCTGCATTGTAGATGCACATGCTCCAAATGTCCCCTGCTGGCTCTGGGTCCCCATTTCTGGTAGGGACTAGAAACTCCCAGTGGTCTTTGTGGGACCTTTCCTTGATGGCTGACATGTAAATTGAGGTGCTTCTGTCAGACAAACCTTCACATTCTGCAGCTGTTCAGTTAGGAATAGGGGCCGAGATGGCACTGGTGACGGAGGGCAGAGAACACTGGTCTGGGAGTGGGGCCAGGTTTCTCCAGTCCCCCTTTTCGTCTAAGCAGGGGGCACATTTCTCTGAGATGCAGTAGTTTTGTCCCTTTGCCAGTTGAGGGAGTGGTAGGTTAATATGTCTATTACTATGTAGATTACTGTCTATGCAATAACTTCTTAGCAGGCAGTCCATTGCAAGGAAGAGAATGAGAAAGTTGATGTTGTATGAGCCATTTAAGGTCAAGGTGTAGAAGACCCACCAGGGTAACAAGCCTTGGTCAAAATGGACAAGTCCTCAAGAAGCCAGAAAAGGCCAATGGGGAAGGCTGTCTGAGGAGACTCCACTCTCAATGAACAACTTAAGCCTTGGTGGCATGCCCAAGATGTGGCT
The DNA here is from genome assembly GCF_033958435.1 of Carettochelys insculpta. Lineage (NCBI taxonomy): Eukaryota > Metazoa > Chordata > Testudines > Carettochelyidae > Carettochelys > Carettochelys insculpta. Next base: position 381,618,744 of record NC_134137.1, on the reverse strand, counting down.
CAATGACACCACAGGTGCCTTGCTGCCCACCTCCTCCCCAGGGTGCTCCCAGAAATGAAATGTATGGAATGGGAAGAGGAGGGTCCGGTGAGTCACAGGCCTGATGTCCCAGTCTGGCACCAAACCTGGGAATGCTGGTTCTGGAGAGGCATCATAGGCTCTGGGACGGCAGAGACAAAACTAACTGGTACTCCTAAGAGTGGATCAGGCACTGGGGTGGGCTAGCACCGCTGGCAGTCCAGGCCAATGCTCAGCATGAGTGTTCTGGTTGTTGGCTTGTTTGTTTTCAAGAGTAGCTAATATAGATAAATGAAAGGGTTGGCGCTTGTGCTTTGGCATCACAGTAGAAATGGGCTGTGGAAGCTCAAGAAGGGCAGTGCTGAAGGGCAGGGTGCCTGGGGCATCAGCAGCAGAACGTGGAGGGCCATGCGGGGAGGAACAAGGTCAGATAAATGATGGGGTGCAGTGATGCAGGGTTGAAAGGCAGGCATAGAGGAGCAGTGTTGGAATGGTGGGTGGGGACAGAATGGAGAAAGTGTCTCATCTCCTTCCCTGTCCATTTTCATGGATCCTTCTGAGCCCTGAGCAATTTCTTTCTAGCATGGACACAACAGGAGAGGTCCCTGGGCTGTTTGAAGTGCCCAACTCTATCGCCAGCTCCCCAGGTGCCCTGCGGTGATCACTGATTCCTGCTGGGCCATGGCACTAGTGGTGCTTCTCGGCCCTACTTAAAAATTAAACGAGACCTCAGCACAGGCGATGGAAATGAAGTGCAGAGGTGGGCAGGGCCCAGAGGGAAGGAACAGAAACAGGTGTTTTAAGTACAAATGAAGCAAATATGAATGGGCCTGGGGTGAGCACTCGTCTGCATAGAAAGCTGCTGCTGGCAAGTGGGCGCTTAATCATCAGCTTGCTCCCCTCTGAGGCTCCTGGAGCGCAGTGACCCTGCCAGCCCAGCACACTGCTCAGGCCTTAGAAAAGCAGACTGGCTGGGTGGGTGCGTTAAAGAACAGGGCAAAACGTACTAGAGTGTAACTGACCCACCAGGCTGCAGCGCTCCCTCCTGCTCACAGTGCGCTCACGACGGGTTGCGCACATTAAGGAAGGTCAGGCTGAGGCTGACAAGAGCCAGGAAAGGCAAAGGATGGTGGGGGGTGGTGAGGTGGGGTAGGTGCCAGGGGGGCCAGATTCTCACGGGAGACCAAGAAGCACCTATATTGGTGTGACTCACATCTCCTCCCCGCCCCCTGCCGTGTGCACGTGACATCAGTGTATCTGCCCTAGACTGTCTTCTCCCAGCCCAGACTCTGCCACCCGGCTTTGGAGTGCTACCTCGGCCTGAGAACAATCGCGACCAGTGCTGGTAAAGTGCGTTCCCCTGTGGCATTGGGCTAATGGGGAGAGGCCTTGCTCCACAGCTGTGCACTTGTGTCCCCACACAGCTTCAACCCTCAAACACCCTACCCCGAGCTTAGACCTACGTAATTGCCGTGAAGGAGGGGGAGCAGAGAGAAGAGTGGTATGGACAGCAGCTAAATGGCTGGGACAGGAGCATGTGTACATTAGAGCAGGCCACCCCCTTGCCCCGCCTTCTGTCAGCCCTCAATAATGCTCCTGTGCACATCAGTAATTGGTGACCATGGCCAGCCACGGAGTCTAGTCACAGCATCTCTGCACCTGGCCCTGGGCTTCGTTAGCCTGGCCAAGGACAAGTTGTAAAGGACCAATAGAGGGCTTTAAAATGGTGAAGGGCAGTAAGACCCAATCACTGCCTGCTCTGGAGCCTGTCTCATCTGACCAGGGAGCAAGCTGCAATGCTAGTGGCCAGTCATGTAGCGTGAAGAATAGGAGAGGCACCTGAAAAGGAGAAATTCAAGGGCAGGGGGAATCCCTTCCTAGGGGACCAAAAGCCGAGCGGCTTGTGGTGCTCAGGGAACGACTGAATTCTCAGCAGAGCCCATCTCCCTTCCTCCTTGGATTCTGACTCTGCTCTGCTTCTGTTTTCCTAGGTGAAGATGAGAAACTTGCTGCCTCTTTGATGGATGGGAAATTTCCACGGAGTACATCGATGCAAGACACTGTCAGGGAAGGGCACGGAATCCCACCCCCACCTCAGACAGCTCCGCCCCCTCCTCCGACTCCATATTATTTTGACACAGGCCCTCCCCCATCCTTCTCCCCACCTCCACCTCCTGGAAGGGTTTATGATACCATAAGATCGAGCTTTAAGCCAGGCCTGGAGGCCAAACTCCATGGCCTCCCACAGGTGATCAGTGCCGCTGAGATGTATGACCAGGCAAGGCCATCTGTCCCATATCCAGAAAGGCAGAAAAGGGCGCGATCCATGATAATCCTGCAGGACTCCTCTCATCTTCCTGTAGAGCCAACAGAGATCCCTCGGCCTGGTCCTTCCGCCACTCCCCCGGAGAAGCTGAAACGGAAAGGGCGAGTGATTGACAACCCTTACGCCAACATGGGCCAGTTCAATGTTAGCCTCTTTGCTCCCACCAAGCCTCAGCGGAAGAAGAGCCCGCTAGTGAAGCAGCTGCAAGTGGAGGATGCTCAGGAAAGAGCGGCTTTATCCATCACGGGAAGCTTCACCCGGGAGCCCTCTCCCACGCGCCGGAGCCATCGCATGAGTGGCGCCGAGTATCAGCACCACGCTGGCCTTGCTCAGGTCGAGCCATCAAGCATCCCCTTTGCCACTGCCATAGCAGGAGTCATGAAGGACCGAGAGCGTCGTCTGGATGAGAGGCGGAAATCCACTGTCTTCCTCTCAGTTGGGGCCATCGAAGGGAGCCCCCCCAGCATCGACATGCCATCCCTGCAACAGTCCAGGTCAATCGATGAGCGGTTGTTAGGAAGCCGAGATGTGCTGCTGCCTTCACCTGTCTCAGCTTTAAAGCCATTAATTAGCAGCCCGTCCTCAACATTCATCCACCCCCTAACAGGAAAGCCCCTGGACCCAAACTCACCACTGGCGCTTGCGCTGGCCGCAAGGGAGCGGGCCCTGTCCTCTCAAGTCCCATCCAGGTCACCCACCCCAATCCACAGCCCAGATTCAGACAGAGCAGCGCCCCTGTTTGTGGACGTCCAAACCAAAGAACCAGAAAGGGGGGAGCTAGAAGGCCTAGTGTCACCTGCATATTCGCCCGGCGCCAAAGGGGCTCTGGCAGCAGCAGCTCCTGGGACTTTGGCCCCTACAAAAAGCCAATGGGGCACTCCAACAACGCTGAGAAAAGAGACTGAGACAAGAGCAGAAACACCTGCGAAAGAGGAGAAAAAACAAGAGGACAAGAAATCTATGATCATTAGTATAGTGGACACATCACAGCAGAAGACAGCTGGCCTCATCATGGTCCATGCAACAAGCAATGGCCAAGAGGACATAGGACTTGAGATGAAAGAGGAGAAACCAGATGTTCCTGAGGAAATCAGGGTGCCAGCGGAGCTGCCCAAAGTGGAGACTGAGCCCAGCCCTGCGGGAAAGTCGCCGGTTAGTCCAGCATCTGACAAGACACTTGGACAAGGTAGCTCAGAGGAGGAAGTGGAGCCCTACACAGTTACCCTGCCGCCAGCTCAGTTGTCTTCGAGTGATGAAGAGACCAGGGAGGAGCTGGCCAAGATTGGGCTGGTGCCTCCACCAGATGAGTTTGCAAATGGGGTACTCGTCACCACCCCTGGCACACCAATCAGCCAACTGGCTAAGCCTAGCACGCCATCCATACCAGCGGCAGCAGCAGCACCTTCTACCACTGGTGGAACACCCTCAGGGAAGCCCTCTGATGCCCCCGTAGCCCCAGAGTCTGCTGCAGACTCAGGAGTAGAAGAGGTGGACACCAGAAGTTCAAGTGACCATCACCTGGAGACCACAAGCACCATCTCGACAGTCTCCAGTATGTCTACGTTGTCCTCTGAGAGCGGGGAGCCCACTGACACGTACACTTCCTTTGCGGATGGACAAACTTTTATACTCGAGAAGCCACCAGTGCCTCCAAAGCCAAAACTCAAGTCCCAGCTCAGCAAGGGGCCAGTTACTTTCAGGGACCCACTTTTGAAGCAGTCTTCGGACAGTGAGCTCATCTCCCAGCAACATGCGGCTACTCTGGCTTCAGCCAGTGTTGGTCGGCCACGCTACCTCTTTCAGAGAAGGTCCAAGCTATGGGGGGACCCCATGGAGAGCAGGCCCATCCACGGGGCTGATGATGACAAACCAACTGTGATCAGTGAGCTAAGTTCCCGGTTACAGCAGCTGAATAAGGATACACGATCACTGGGGGAGGAACCTACTGGGCCTCCTTTAGATCCCGGGAAGAAGTCACCTGTGGTCGCAGCACGGTAAGACTTATGCTGATCAGGGGAGGGGATCGGTGCAGAGTTTAGGCACCCCAGGAAAATAGGGAAATTCGTTAGCAAAAGTGTCCTATAAATATGCTGCGTAATCACAAGATGCCTTTTGAGGAACATGCAGAGATGTCAGGATTCCTTGCTGCAGAGAGGAGAAAAAAGCTGAGACAGACATCCCAGAAACTGTCCTGATTGGTTTTGGGGCCCTTCCTTACCCTACCCACAAACGTGGACCTTTCTCACTCTCTCCTTTCCCCTTCAGATTGCCTTTCTGTCGTTTCATGTCGCTTCTCTCTGTCCTGATTCTGTTGTTAAATTGCTGTATTTGCTTGTGGGTTCTTCTTTTACATGCTTGGTCCTGAACAGGTTGTAGTATTTGATGTTTTGCTAGTACCTTTCACCCCAAAGGACCCTAAGTGCTCTCAGAGTAAGTGCATAGGAACTGTGTCACCCATCGCGTACAAGCAGACCACCGCTGGGGTGGGGTGCGGCAGCTTTGGACAGGCCCCAGGAACACGATACGCTGCCTCTAATGAAATGCAAATGAATTCCCTTTCCCACTGACATTGCCAAGGGAATGCAGGCTGGCTGACGCTGGCAGGAAAATTGCCATGTGACTGGTCGTTACCACGCGTAGTCAGGGCCTCAGTTTTACATCACATCTGTCAATGTTCCACCCTCGGTCGGTCTCCTAGCACCATTACACAGTCACCCGGCAGCACAGCCCTCCTATTGCCACCTGGGCCTCTGCAACCATCACTGACTCGGGGGGAGCGGCCCCACCGAAGCGCCACACCACCGCCTACACTACCCCAGGTTTTCCTCTTCTGGTCTCTCATCTGATTACGGGCCTGGCCAGAAACCACTCAGTTCATGAGCACTCACAAGGTGGCAGCCCCGAAGACCTGGATATGAAGTCCCAAGACCCATAGAAGCTTCTTTCCTGGTCCCAGCTGCATTAGATTCCTTCACCCCCACGTGGCCCAGCCGACACCAGCTCCAACCCACACATCAGTGACTTCCATATTTGCTAAAGGCATCGCCCTGTTCCCATGTCTTATAGCCTCAGGCGACACCAGTCCCCCTCCATGCCCAGCCCAGCCCTGCACACACCGTTTCCCTCCAACCCCGGAGACACACGCCTTCCTCTGCCCTTTCTCTTCCCTTAAGGGCCCTTAGCAGTGTCAGCTGCATCCCCTGAGTTGTGCCCACGACCCTTAGAGCCTGATCCCCAGCTCCCCCTGGCTGCCCATAGCCTCCCCGTGCTGCCGCCCTGATCGCCTCCGTGCCATGGGCCCAAGCCGGAACTTCTAGCTCAGACCTGGACTGTTGTAAATACTGCAGTATGCTGTGCTGAGAGCTTTGTGCATGGCTGATGCCTCTTCTCCCTCTCCCACTTTCCCACCTGGTCTCCAAGGTACACCAGCCTGCCTCCGTCTTCCACGGCCCTGAGAGACAAGGTGCCCCTCTGACATACCAAGGCCAGAGAAACACCCTGCAAACTCCATTGCTTCCCGGGTGACATAGGCTCTCTCCAACCTGCACATTCCATGCAAAAAACCATCTCCTCTCAGCCGGAGGGACCCTCGCTGTCCCACTCCCCCTCAGTCTCACAGAGGCACTGAGATACCAGCTCACCCTCTGCCACCCACAGGTTGCAGATGGCTGCAGCCTACCTTTCTGATGTGCCTGCCGCCAGAGACACCAGCTTCCTCTGCCTTGTGGGTCACCAGAGATGCTGGCTTCTCCCTGCCTCTTACACTGCCTGACAAGCATCCTCCTCAATCACTGGCCCTTCCCGGAGAGCCCCTCAGTGTGTGCCTTGCCATGCCATGCCACCAGGCCCTGCACTGCTCTGCTGTGCTTCCCAGAGATCCTCGCTCCTGCACCCAGCACCCTGCCCTCCCCACAGCCATCACACGGGGATGCTCTTGGCTCACCTGTTTGGCTGGTGTTGTGAAGCTCAGTGTCCATTATTCACTTTCCATGGGAGCTGTGGCCTCTCCTCTCTGACACGTGGAGCCCCTGGTCTGTGTCCAAGAAGTGGAGCTGTTTCCCAGGAGAGTCACTGTAAAAAGGCTCTTCTGGAGCGATGGGAGGTGCTCTCCACCACTGTGCTGATTTCTGACCTTTTATTCGATGACTGTCTGTCCAGGCATTAATATGTAGAACAGTTCAGTGAACAGCTGCAACCGCCCTCACCACATATTTTGAGGCATCACACTTCCCAGTCCCTGTTCTGCATATTCAGGAAGGACTTGCCACTCCAGGCTTTCACAGTAGGCTGCCCTTAAGTCCCTTCAGTGCTGTGGCGGAGGACAAGGGAAGCAGGGCCAGCTAAATCTGCTGCTGTCACCACCAGTGATAGCCCCTGAATGCTCCTCCTGATTGCTGAAGAACAGTGAGATACCACCTGCCAGAGACGACCCCAAGTCCACAGCTGCTGCTGCTGCCGCCAGATGCTGTCTTTTGACCCTGCAGTGTAAGATAAGTGAAGATTCTGCTGCCAAAGCCTCCTCTGCTGCTGTTCTCATCCAGAGTCCATCATTGCTTCAGAAGGGCACTATGGGCACGTGCCAGGGCCAGACTGAAGCCGTGTCTCAAGTGGCTGCCCAGGAATATCCCCCTGCTTTGAGAAAGACAGGGAAGTCGCTGCTCTGAGGAGCCACCGCAACACAGTTACTGCTATTGCCAGAGCTTATCATTAGACGAGAGCCTGGATGGAGCTGGAAGAACAGCTGATGAGCGGAGATGGCGGTGTGCAGTTTTGTTTGTTCCTGATTTTGGAATATACAAGCTGCAGCCCTGGGACGTTTCATGGGGTTCCTGGCTTGGGAGCTGCAGGGATGAAAGACAGAAACTGCATTCTCTGTTGGTGTCTCCTGGCCAGACTCTCTCCCCCAGGAAAACATCCAGCGAGAGTCATGGAAAAAGAGGTTGAGACTAACGAAGAGATTGTGAGGTCAGAGTTAAGGCAATAAGTAGTGTTAATATTCCTTCTCTTCTCCCTAGTCTTAGGCCTGTGCCAGGCAGAAGGAGTATGTTGTGTGCTCTGTTCACAGATAAAGATTTTGGACAAAAGTGGCAAAACAGCAGTATTTCCCTGTACCCAACTATAGCACTATAGTATCCAAGAGCGTCCTTCAATGGCGAGCTCTTGAAAGGCCGTTAGTGAGCCAATGTAAGTCTGACACAGCTGTGGAGTCGCAGTACGACAGCTCATGTTGCCTTTGGAGCTATCACAAGGTAATTCAGAAGTTAGCTCACCTCACAGCCTGGAGCACAGAGCCTGGCAGATGACGCTGACAATGCTGGGCAGCAGAGCAGTGGGGCACCCAACCATTGTTCACCCTAGCCGTGTCTACACGTGCACGCTACTTCGAAGTAGTGGCACTAACTTCGAAATAGCGCCCGTCACGGCTACACGCACCGGGCGCTATTTCGAAGTTAACTTCGATGTTAGGCGGCGAGACATCGAAGTCGCTAACCCCATTGGGGATAGGAATAGCGCCCTACTTCGACGTTCAATGTCGAAGTAGAGCACGTGTAGATGATCCGCGTCCTGCAACTTCGAAATAGCGGGGTCCGCCATGGCGGCCATCAGCTGAGGGGTTGAGAGACGCTCTCTCTCCAGCCCCTGCGGGGCTCTATGGTCACCGTGGGCAGCAGCCCTTAGCCCAGGGCTTCTGGCTGCTGCTGCGGCAGCTGGGGATCCATGCTGCAGGCACAGGGTCTGCAACCAGTTGTCGGCTCTGTGTATCTTGTGTTGCTTAGTGCAACTGTGTCTGGGAGGGGCCCTTTAAGGGAGCGGCTTGCTGTTGAGTCCACCCTGTGACCCTGTCCGCAGCTGTGCCTGGCACCCTTATTTCGATGTGCGCTACTTCGGCGTGTAGACGTTCCCTCGCAGCGCCTATTTCGATGTGGTGCCACTCAACGTCGAAGTTGAACATCGACGTTGCCAGCCCTGGAGGATGTGTAGACGTTATTCATCGAAATAGCCTATTTCGATGTTGGCTTCACGTGTAGACGTAGCCCCTGTGCCACACTGACAATTGCAAGATGCCTCTGGAGATTATAAAGATACAGTATAAAGTTAGCTTCAACCACCTTCAAGTTTAGATGGCAACTCCCAATATCCAGTGTTCAGAGCAGCAGGGAATCCTACCAATACCATGAAGTAGCTGTGAGGTGAGCTAACTTCTGAGTTACCTTGTGATAGCTCCTAAGGCAACACAAGCTGTCGTACTGCGACTCCACAGCTGTGTCAGACTTACATTGGCTCACTAATGGCCTTTCAAGAGCTCGCCATTGAAGGACGCTCTTGGATACTATAGTGGAATCTCTGTGTGACATACATTATCACAAAGCACCTCTAAATTTAACTCCTGATACCTGTGCTCCTTGATCCATGAGTGGTAGGTCTAGTAAAGTCATAGTAAGCTGTGAAAAGGTGTACAAGGCTGGAGACCTACATCCTAGTACCAGCAGCTGCAAGCAAAACTCCTTACGTCAGATCTCACCTGTTCCATGTACAGCATTAAAGCACATGTTCAAAGTGGCACGCTCGTTTAATGTCCTTGTGTCACGTGCCTCTGGCCCTGGACATCCAGCCTCATTCCTTATGGGGTGAAGTGAAACCTGGACCTTACCGTCCCCATCTCTGCTGGTCAGCCGTGCAATGACAGTGGTCATCTCGAACTCCAGGCATGTCTGAGAATGAGTATTTGCCTCAAGCCAGAGTTATTCAACAGGGTTGATGCCATTTCAGTTTTAAGCTCCAGCTGTAATTCAGCTGAGAATCCACATTAGCAGGTTCTCCGTACTGGTTTTGGTTCTTATGTCAAAGCAACAACAGACCTTGCCAGATGGATCATTTAAAACAAAGTTTTAGATGCAAAACTGAGGTTTTTTAGGTGCTGTTCTGGAAACCCACAACTGCTTTGTATTTCTACAGATCTGAAAAAGAGAGAGAAGAAAAAAAAACCCTTTAGACATTTAGCTCCTAGGGTAAAGCTATCTCTTTCTATATAAATTCATCAATTAATTCTGTTTCAGTCAAATGGTGTAACATTTCTGGTGTAAGCTTTCTGCCACTGCAGTTACAACCCCTGTTTCCTTGTAGGCTCTTTGTTTCCTCATGATGTCTAAACTCTGCATAAAAAAGAACTGAAGTTTCTTTCCTCCACCAGGGCAGATTCCTGGAGAGCTGATGGAGAGGCTCAGGTTTGGTATTTATCAAGGCAAAGATGAACTTAGAGCCATTGTTCTCACATCCTTCCCTATTGGGGATCCCATGGTGTATAGGCAGAAACAGCACAACCACTTCTACTCCTGTTTGGAGAGAATGTGACCCTTCCAGGTCAGGGTTTGAATCCAGGGCAGGAGTACAGATGGGAGCACCAGAATTAGGTGAAGTGAGAAACAAACTTCCCCTCTACTCCCTCAGGAAGGTGGTCCCCCAAGGTTGGGAGTAGGGTGAAGGAGAGCAGAGAACACAGTATTAGGTGAACAAATCTGTGTCCCCCCCTGCTTCACCAGGAGAGGGTGGTCCTTCTGATTCCTAGCTGGATATTGGGCTGAGGGAGCATGGAAAAAACCTGCAATCAGCTGAGCTAGGAACTCAGGATCTGTCTAGAGCGCGATAGCATGGGTGGCACAGGGTGCTGTACTGCAAGCATTGGCTTGGAAGAACATCCCACCCATGCTGTTGTGCCCTCTGCTGCTCACATTGGGCCAGGTCCTGCACCTATGCAGATGGGGCAAAATTCCAGCTGACTTCAGTGGATGCAGAATGGGCCCCATGTTCGCTTTTCTTGCAGTGATAGCAGTCGTTTGGATGGCAGGTTAGGCCCTCATGAGTGTCCATCCTTTGCTTCAGGAGTGCATTATGGAGGAGTCCCTGGTCACAGACACATACTTCAGCCATGATTGCCTCAGCACTACATTGCAATTAGCCACCTGTGGCTGGCCTGTAACTTGGGATAAGGTGCTGTTTAATTGCTATGTAGATGTTCTGTCTCTGGCTGCAGCCTCAGGCATGTCTCGCCCCTTGCAGGGTGGCAGAGCCCAGCCTCTGAGCTAGCCAGAACAGGCCAGTTGTGGATTTCTAATTGCAGTGTAGACACAACCCCTGGGGTCTGAAACTCTTAGGTGGCCCAGCCTCCCATGCCTGCCATGTCAGAGAGATGGTGCCTTCTCGTGCGATAGCCACAGAGTGGGGAAATTGAGCAGAGACTTAGTGCTAGAATGTGAGAGGATATCAAGAAAGCCGTCACTAGGTCCAACTGCTGAAAGTCCTCTCACCTGCACACTTGCTGGGTGCTGGTTTGTTTTTGCCCGTTGGTCTTTAAGGTATGCCACCATTCACAGGTGTCTTGAATGAGGGGCTGCCATGGCATTCCAGAAGCTAATCTCTGTGTCAGTCACTTAGGTTTTGCGCTGCAGACAGCAGTAGGACGCGGTAGCATATGCCCTGTAGAGACACCACTGTAAAGACCAGGTATCTGTAGAGACCGGCAGGGGTCCTGGTTTAGTCCCTGAAGAGCTAATTTTTGTGTGGTAGTCTCCCGGCAGAGAAAGTAGCCCTGGGATCCTGAGCAGACGCACTAATCTGAAACCAATCAAAGATTTCCCTCCCTGACACATGGGTGGGTTTGTGGTTTTTAAATGTTGATCTGCGTTGCCTACAAGGAGACAGGGGCATTGTGGGTAATAAGTCTCAGCATGTGTTCATATCACAGCAAGCACAGCTGGCTTCACCTCATCTGATCACTAACGTACTAATCACAGCTCATGCACTCATGACTCCAAGGAGTGAGTAGAAGAGCAAACCTTGGCTTCAGCTCATTTATTCCCACTGGGTTCTCACCTAGGAGTGAGGAGTTCAGATGAGTTACCTGCACATTGGGTAAGAACTGTGCCCGTGCCCCTGTTGGTATGGCCAGAAAAGGCAGGACTTGACCCATAAGCAGCTTCCCCTCAAAGCTGATTTGAGCACTGAGTGAATCCCACGGTGATGCTTTATTCCTTACAAATGATTGCCTGTGTGTCACGGAGCACTAAAGAGAGGCTCTTCTGGCCAAGTTTGACTGGAAGAGAAGGTCACAGAAAGGAAGCTAAAGGAATCCAAGACTTTCTCATTTCTAGATAACCCTCCATAGGGTCAGTGCTCAGGGGGCCAAGCAAGAGATAGAGGTAGTCAGTGTAGAAGTCTCCCCGCAAGCCAGCTTAGAGTGGTTCTGTTGGAGTCCCCCATGTTTACTCAAACTCACAGTGTAAGTATATTCAGAGACTGGCTTGGCGGCTCCCAGAGGTTGCATACATAGGGAGGAGAAGAAAGACCCTCTCCCGTCAGCTGAGGCTGGGCTTTCCTGAAGTGGGTTACGGTCTCCCATGGAAGAACTATAAGCAGTGAAGCGCTTACAGATTAGACCTGAATTCCCCTGTCACTACCAAAGACAATGTGGGGCACACAGGTGGGGCAGTGCGCAGTGTGGGGTAGCATTCATGGTTATCATGGATGTTGTGCTCATAACTCTCCTATTCCTATGGCAGATTTGCTGCTGTTCATGGTTTTGATTGTCATACAGTTTTTGGTTTCTGTTTCTCCCTATTTCACCCCCCGCAGATGGTGTCTCAGAGACACAGCCTCAGTGTGCATTCACTGTCTTGGCAGTGTTCTGCAGTCCTGTTGCACTGTTCGCAATTGCCCAGGGGAAGCCAGGGAAGTCATTTCACACCCGGAGCTCTTCCGCTAAAAGAATGGGAGGGACCCTCTCCAAAAGGAGCTTGGAGGGCCACTTGCTCTTCTACTTCATTCCTGCAAGCACTGCAAAGTTGTTACTGTGACACCCGGCTGAGACGGCGCGCTCGTTAGAAACCCATTACAACCCGGCAGTGTTCACTAGGGGGATGCCCACATGACTTTGTTAGTTGTGGGGCTCCCACTATGCACTGATTTTGCGTTGTTCTGCAGCTTAGTTAGGATCTGGGGTAACCTCACTTGAGCCTGAGGTTTGTGTACTGCACTGAGTGCTAGCTGGTACATTTCACTTCCTGACTCTCATTTGGGAGAAGACAGCTATGTCTGAAACAATGATACTGCTTAAATTGCTTGTTTTTCTCCCCTTGGAGTCTGATGCAGGCAGGAGAGCTGTATGTTCAATGCAGTGGTCTTGTGAAATTTGTTCCATTCTCAATGCAACCTCTTTGCTTTTAGACACTTTTAATTAATCCAAAGCTAAGCACTTGTGCTCATAGCACCCGTAGCAGATGGTAATATTGACTACAGTCCCAATACAATGAGCAAAACTTCAGGAAACAAGGAGTCTAGAAACGTAATTCAGGGAGATGAAGGAGTTCTGCTAGGGAGGGAGATGTGGTGAGCAGTCTTCTAAAACGGGGTTCCTGTCCCCCTAGATCCATTGGGGAGGGACTTGACTTTGACATATATAAAGGGGATGGTTAGGGGTTCCTCTTCTGAGCTAGACAGAAGCAGGATTCCAGCAGGAATGGGAATAGACAACTCTCCTGAGCCTTCCTGACACTCAGTCTGGTCCGGTTACTCTGTGGGAACCAGATGTTGATCGCAAACTCATTTTCTGAAGGCAAACTCTTGGCGTCCCTGAGTGGACAGGAGAATTCTTCAATGTATTTGTGGGTTCTCAGGGAGGGAAAAACCAAACTTCCATACCCCACGAACCTGGGATTGTCCCCCACAGGAAAGAGTAACTTTCTCTCCAGGGGCCGGTGGCATTCCATTGGCCGCTAGCCTGACAGCAGTCAGAAATCAAAGCACTGCAGCAGATTACCAGGTCAGTCAGATCAGGGGTTGAATTGTATTTACTGCTCTCAGTCTCTTCTTCATTCTGTAGCACGTTCTCTCTCATACATATGTTCTCTTTCCCCTTTCCTATTCTCCCCTCCCTCTCTCTTCCCCACACCTCCTCCTCCTCCCCATTCCCTTCCCCCTCCCTTTAGGAATACCACTGTCAGATTGTCTCAGGCTTTGGCTGTTCAATTCATGTGATTATGAATGTCCCATTTTCTCCAGTAAATGCAGGAATGTGAACTCAATGAATGTTGAATTGACCTGAACTGAACTGGCTCCCAGAATCCTTTTGGTGCCAATCATCTGGATCTCTTTTAACATCTCCCAAGAACCACACACAAGCCCCCCGGTCTGCGGCGTTGCAGTAAACTTCAAACCCCGTCAGAGCATCCAAGCCTCTGTCATGCCACTTGCAGACCGCAAGCCCTTTCTCTTCTGCATTATCCCTGGAGATGAGGGGCTGAGACTGCTGTGCATACACCACGGCGGGGAGAGCTGGTGCACAGCCAGGGAGGCACCAAGCCACTGAGGTCAGGCTTACGCCTGATAAACGGCTGTGAGGGAGTCACCAGACCCTGCATTGCTCCTCACTCACAAGCGCAATACGTAGAGAATTGCTTTGCTGTCCGAGACTTCAGTGCATGTCTGGGAAATGGGGAGAGCGCCCCACCTCCGTAGCTCACATATTAGCTCCTCGATACAACTGCACCACTTCTCCCTCTCTTGCCGAGTTGGTCATTCTCCGCATCTCCTGTGCAACACAGCCCCTGCGATGGGAGGGAAGCGTGCAGAGCCAGCCCCTTGGCCAGCATGGGTTCTGGGAGTCACACTGGTTCTGGAACGGTTTGGGCTGAAGTCAGATCATTCTTCTCCATGTTGTTATTGGGCCCTGGACGGATGCTAACATTCTCTCTCATTGCCTCTCTTCCTGCTCTCACATCTGCATGTCCGCGCTGCTCTGTCTAGAACCGCCTCCGGCCTCAGGAGGGTGGGCGAGTTGTGTAAGTGAGCATGCCTCATCTCATAGCAAACCCATGTTGTCCTCCCGGTGCTGCTCTGTGTGCCCTGTGCCAGTCACTCTGCCTTCTTGGCCCACAGCCCTGGGATCATGGGAGAGGAGGGAGTGGAAGCTGCTGTGGAGTGTGCACTTCAACCCCTCTCCCTTGTCCTCTTGTGCCCCAGTAGCATGTCTGTGTCCCTGTGCTGTGATATTATGTGCCGCTGGTTGCCAGGAGGAAACTCCCTTCTGGCTTTGACACGGTGCGAGCGATGGCTAGAGAGAGCCTTTCTGCGCCAAGCCCTGCTCCCAGGCTGACATCCTGGAACAGGGCCCTTTCAGGTCACTCAGCACATTTTCAATCCAGCGTTCTCATTTGTAAGGGTTTTGGAAAAGGCAGAGACTTAAGTAGCTTGCAGCTCCCCCACCGCCCACATTCCCTCCTCCTGCACCTGCCCCAGAAGCTCCCTGGGACGTGAGCCCATTCCTTGTGTCGGAACGGAAAGAGGCCCAAGCTCCATGAGAGCACGTCTTTTCCTTCACGTACACGTTTCCCTGCCCTCAGACGTCTGCAGATCACTGCGTGGGCCCTGGAGCAAGAGGTGGTTGTGAGACAAGGAAAGGAGAATTGTACCCTGTTTCTGCACCTGAAATGAAGTAACATTTTAGGCGGGAGACTAATGGCGGATGCAGACAGGGATATGTGGGCTGGGCAACAGGAGAGTGTCCTCTCTGCCAGATGCTGAACATTATCTGAGGCGGTCATGTCAGGTTCTTGTCTTTATTCTAACTCAGGACTTCCAGAGGAGCACAGCCATTCACTGTCTTGTGATGACCCTGTTACCTGCACCATAGGTGAGCAGTGTCTGCACAGGGCAGTCACGGGTAATTTCAGCCCAAAGACCTGGTCTGACCCCACCATACGCCCTGGTGGTGACCAGTGCTACACTGACAAGCAAGTGGTTTATCAGTTCAGTGTAGCTACAGGCAGCGTGACGCTTATGAGGAAGTCCTTGTTTAACCAATACGGTTTTTACTGCAGAGTGACGAGAAGAATATCCCAAGAATGTGCTGAGTGTGACTGGTCAGAACCTGGGGCCTTGCATAGGTGAGGGACGTTTTTAAACTGTGATGTGTGCTCCAGAGTCCAGGGGGCCAACCCAGTGAGTTTCCCCCAAGTGCATGCCCCACTGTGTTCTGGTTGTGCGCCTGCTGTGTCTGTCTAGCCCTTTGTCTCTCAGCAGTAACAGAAATCAGAGTCCTGCACAAAGGCAGGTCCAGAGCACAAGCAAAGTTCTTGACAAACAGGTTGTTTTTCACTTGTCTCAATTTCTGCTGATTGCTGAATCGCCGAGGCTGCCTCCCCATCCCCGTGTCCAGCCAGGTGGGGCCAGAACCCCAGGAGCAACCAAATGGCAAATCTAAGGAGTCTGCAATCCCCATTGCTTTCCAGCCAGATAGACAACTCACTTCCACAGGGGCCAGAGATCTTCCATTCCCACGGTCACTGGTCCACAGCAACTCTGAACAGAAAGGCAGGCAAGGCAGAAACCACTCTCTCTTTGGCCTACCTACAAAGCGAATTTAAAATCTCCCAAGCCTTAAGTATGACAGGAGACCCCCCAGCTCGATCTAGGAGATAAATATGTGTTCCCCAGGTTAGGCAGAATGAATCTCATTCAGTGTCTCCAGGGCCAGCAAGGGAGGGGCCTCCTTAGGTCAGAGTTCACTCCACATGTCTGTGTTTTCATGCATTCAGTCCTGTTGCCTCTGTGGCTGGTGTTATACAGCGTCTAAGTGTTCAGGGCATTGCCATGTGGATTCAGGAAAAACTAGCCCCCTGCTTCCACGTGTGGAGCCAAACTTTTCTCAGAGTTCCAAAGTGAGGCAGGCATCCTGACCTCCCCCATCCTGAGGCTGCAGAGAGACAGGAGGGGTCTGAACATAGCTTTTGCTTAGACCCTTCACTTCCACACACTCCCAAGATACTGCAAGCTTGCTGGCACCACCAAAGGCATTAGAAAGAGATCATCTGTGCTTGGCATGGGTAAAGCTGGTCTCTGCCCCATGCAGCTGAATATGAGGTCAGTGATTTAGCCAATGTTTAATCTTTCTCACACACACCTGAAAGAGTGTGATGTTTCCACTCCTCAGCCATGTTTGGTTATGTGAGATTTTTGGGACGTTTTCCCAGCATCCCCATTGGACCATGAGCGTGAGCTTCAGGCAGTCCTGTGTCTCAGCCCTATGCAGTTGCTCAGGAGCTTTGAACAAGCTTATGTTTTTGCCCAAGCCCCATCCATTGCCGACAGTGATCAGGCACAACTTCAAGCGGGTGAACATGGCCTTGGCTGAGTCTTGTCGTGGTGCCATAGCCCCATCCACAAGTACACGAGTGTCGTACGACGTTTAGCCTCCATGCTAGTGCCTCATTGTGCGGATTATGAGTGTGATTTCTGTGCTATCCAACTGCGTGGGAAGAGCCCCATCTTAATAATTCTCATTTCTGCTTTGAGCGTCTGCTGCACAGTCCCGCTTTCAGGATATGAGCAGTGCAGCCATTGACTGCTAATGTCTACTGGAGTGCTCACGGCCCCCTCCCAACTTGGAACCCATTCTGAGGGTGGAGCAATAGAAGAGAGTGCAGCAGTGGCCACCTCGGTCCTTCCAGCCATTGCCCTTGTGTGGGTGTAAATCTTCTTGCGGGAGGGATTCAGGATCCTTAACAAGGTGCCTCACTTTTTAATAGACAGGTGTGACCAGCATGCTCTTCATCTTCGCTAAACACAAGGCTAGCTAACTGCCTATCTCGTGTCACCTGTAGGACGAGAGTTCACTTTTCACCCAGCCTCCACCTGATGAGCATTGCAGGTGGAAAACGTCCACTATTGAAGAAGAGCAGAATGATAAGAGCTCCCTTTGATGTTTCTGATGCATCTTCAGTACCAACAGCTGCAGTGGTAATTTTCAGAGCACAAGCGTGGCTGTGCTTGTCCACTCTTCCCCACCTCACAAGGTCAAAGAGTGAAGATCTTCTGTTCGCAAGGAATGGGCTTTTCTTCTCTAGAATGGATGGAGTCTTGGGGAAAATGAAAGAAACAAGATCATCATCAGCTACTTCACTGGGTCTGTTGTAACCTTTCAAGAGGAGAATTCTTATAGCTGCCTTCAGCTACCAAAGGCAGTGTTATCTGCCTTTTTCTTCATCTTCAGATTTTAGCAAAGGCAGCCAACACTACCAATACAACAGCAACTCTCTGCTTCTCAGCAGCACTAGAAACGATGCCCTTTTAAATCCATGAGACAAAAGAATTCATCCTCTGCTTCTTCTTTCCTTACAGTTAGCCTTCAGCTTTGACATGTAGAGTAAGAGCCACAAACACAACCTTACTTGTGGTGGACTAACAGCTGGAAACTGTTTAGGCCATTTTTTGTAGTGACTGTCAAGAGATCAGCATGGACAAATAGTTTTTGCACACTATAAAACACAGTTGTACCATCCAGTTTGAGACCCCCTCCAGACCAATCTTCCCAGTCGTAACCAAGGACCCTCTCTGACAAATCAGTGTTTAGTACAAAAATCAACACGTTACTAAGCAAAAAAAGTCATAGCAGGTTCTAGTAAATCTGAAAAATTGGAGTTTATCCTCTGGGAATCGTGTCTGCTATTACGTAATCGTGTCTGCTATTACGTAATCCCTAAGAGCTGCAGAAGTCTTTGTTCAGTCCTGCATCTGAAGACACTAAAGCGGTAGGGCCAAAGCCCTCACAGCAGAAAGTTATCTCTAGGGTCCATTATCCTCTTTTTGTCTGTGGGTTTCTTCTCTCTGTCGCAAAGAAGCTTACTCTCATATTTTGATAAATGCATTGCATGGGAAGTACCTAAATTATACCACAGTGCATGGTCATTTCCAACTCAGGGTTCTCCCCTTTGGCCTTCCATGGCACCCCAACTCTTTACAAAATGTCTGTCCATACTGACAGCTTTTCTGAGAAGATGGGATTTTTATTTTTCCATATTTCAGTGATTGACTCCTACAACTAGCTGCCAAAAATGAACATGTTCTCAGTTCACATGCTCTCCATTAGAAAAATTTCTGAAGAATGAAGAGAAATCCTTATTGACAGTCTCAGAAATATCCTTTTCATAAGAGCCCTTGACAGCAGAATAGCTAGAGCTTGACTTTTGTGGGAGAAATCCCAGAAGATGAAATCTGCCATTCAGTCTCTACTTCAGAATTCATCTATGAAAGTAAAATTCTTCTTCGAGTGGTCCCTGTGGGTGCTCCACAATAGGTGTCGGGCTCGCCCGGCGCCGCAGATCGGAAATCTTCCAGCAGTTTCTCCTGGATCATGCATGCGCTGGGGCACGCCGCCCCCCTGCACACCCCCGGCCGCGTGCGTGATCCGGTCGCTGCCAGTTCCTTCTCAACCGCCATCAGCTGCAGACGGAATCCACTCAGGCTAAGGCCAGAGTCAGACTACTTAGTGGTTTTTTTTCCCACGCGTAATTTGTTGTTTTCGGTTATTAAACAAAAAAAAAAAAAAAAAAAAAAAAGAGAAAGCAAAGACAAAGAGAATATCAGCCAAAAAAAAAAAAAGAGAGGAGGGGAGAAGAGAAGAGCGGACATGAAGGCCATTTAGGCCGCCTGCTGCCCCGCAGGCCGGTGATCACTATTTGGGGTGGAAAGGCACGGATTAAGTGCTAAGTACCCTATTAACAGTAAAGGACTCACTGCAATGGCCTCTTCTGGTTTTAAAAAGCGTGAGTCATGCCGTGAAGCTATGCCGGCCTCCGTGGGGCATAGCGAAGGCATCCGATGCCTGGGGGAATCACAGGCTACCCAGAAGTGTTCTCACTGTGCTAAGCTCACAGCCAGGGCCAGGAAGGACGGAGCGATGAGGTGTAAAATGTTCTTGTTGATAAGGCTCTCCAGCCGGACTTGCCGGAGAAGCCTCACCCAGAAGGGCCCTCTGGGTTGCATAAGAGGAGGGCAGCTTTCTCTGACCCCCTCGGTGCAGAAACGGAGGAAACTCTCCCTGGCTCAATCCTTGCCAGCATTTGCAGCAAGCAGGACGAGCGGAGCGCACAGCCCCCAGCCGCATACTCAGGCAAGCGGCAGCGCGGCAGTGCACGTGGCAGAGGCTGGGCCTCCAGTTATACAAAAGCCGGCACGCGCAGCACCTAGAGCGTCAGCGAGGCAAGCGCCGGACCCGGCAGCACCGCCATAGGTGGCACCGGCCTCCGCGGCACCAACGGTGCAGGGGCGCCAGGCATGGAGCCTGCAGGCACCGGAGGAGGATACCCGCGCGGCACCACAGCTGACGGTGCCGAGCGCGGCGCTGACAGCGGGGCCGAGATCCCCGGCACGGGAGGGGGTGGTGCCGGCCCCGCAGGGGAGGGGCAAGACAAAATCAAAAGCCCGGCACCACAGTCCATCTCCGGACAGGGCTGCACTGCTGTTAGCACCAAGCCCTCCCCCTGTGATACACACGCCGCACCGAAGGCCTCTGTCTCCACTGGCCCATCCGGAACCTCCTTCTCCGTTCCTCCAACCAATGTCACCACGGCTTGGGCCACCTTCACCATTTCTGGGATTGGATCCCCTGGAGTACTATCACAAGCCAGTTTCACCTCTATCTGTGTCGTTGCGGAGGTCTCGCTCTCCCAGACATCAGGGGTACACACCCCGTGAGTGGTCTAGGTCTCCATCCCCAGACCCTTGCCCATGCTCCCATGGTCGTCCTTATCATGCTGGACACAGACACCACAGGCCTACACCCAGGGGCAGGTCCCCCCCGGCCGCTCAATACCCCTGTGGGCACTCCCGATCAGGGATGGAAGCACAGTTGTCTCAAGGGGAGTTAATTTTAGAACCCCGAGACTTTCCTTCACAGTCCTCCAGCAAGCAAGTGTATCATCGACCACAGGAGCCCGAGGGTTCGAGGGAGGTTTACCCTAGTGGTTCCTCCTCATCCTCCCCAGATGAGGCCATGGCCCCCAGGGATGTCTCTCCCCCGGATGACCTCAAACAGTTTCAGGAGCTGTTTAAAAGGGTGGCTTCACGCAAGACATTCAAACGGCAGAAGTGCGGGAGAAACATCACAAACTCCTGGAAAATTTGAGACCCCCGGCTTCATCCAAAATTGCTATTCCGCTGGACGAAGCCATTCTGGAGTCAGCCACTACTATATGGCAGACTCCGGCTTCCGTTCCGCCTACGAACAAGAGAGCGGATAAGAAGTACTTCGTCCCGGCAAAGGGCATGGAGTTCCTCTTCAGTCACCCACAACCAAATTCTTTGGTGGTCGAGTCGTCCCAGCAGAGGTCAAAGGCTTCTCAGTACAAATCGGGGGGATCGGACAAAGATGCTAAGAAGCCAGAGCTGTTTGGCAGGAAGGTATATTCCTCTTCTACCCTACTATTGACAATGGCAAATTATGGGCACACCTAGAAAACCATAATTTTGATAATTACTCCAGGCTTACTCCCCTCATGGATTCACTTCCGGAAGACAAAAAGACGGTGTTAAAGGCGATTGTTCAAGAGGGCTACGCAGCATCGCGGACGGGAGTCCAGATTGCCCTGGACGTGGCAGACACGGCGGCACGTTCAACGGCTACAGCAGTGGTCATGCGTAGAGAATCCTGGCCCCAGACGTCGGGTATCCCAAGGGACCTACAGGCGAAGATCGTGGACCTTCCCTTTGATACACAAAAGCTGTTTGCAGACTCAACCAACTCGGTCCCTCACTCCAGTAAGGACTCGAGAGCTACACTTAGAGCCTTGGGCATTTATACTCCCCCATACAGGAGGGAAAAATTTTATCCTCAGCAAAGACGCTACGCTTACAACCACAGCGTGCTCAATATAACGGGGCTACGGCCAAGGGCGCTATCAACAGCAGCAACAGTACAGAACTCCTAGGTGACATTCTCAACAAAGCCATACGCCCTCGGGTCAGGCCCAAAGGCAACAAGTTTGATGGGTATGTCGAGGGCTACACTATCAATACCCTTGCTCAATGCCACTCTCATCTCATGTTCCATCATCGCTTCAGACCGTTCCACTCCCAATGGCAAAAGATCACCACAGACAAATGGGTGCTGGAGATCATAGCCACGGGTTACGCGATCCCCTTCCAGTTGCTTCCACCGACGAAGCCTCCCACCAGGCCTCACCTCAGGGACGCTGTCACGAGGCGAGGCTCAAGCAGAAGGTGAATCACCTTATGTTCATAGGGGCGGTGGAAAAAGTGCCGGAATAATTCCAGGGGTAGGTTTTTATTCACGCTACTTCCTACCAGAGAAGAAAACAGGAGACTGGAGGCCCATCTTAGATCTTCGGTTCCTCAACCATTACTTGCACAAGCAACGTTTTTGGATGATCACAGTTGCCTTGATACTCACGGCACTGGACGATGGAGACTGGTTTGCAGCACTTGACTTACAAGATGCTTACTTTCATATAACAATCCACCCGGCACACAGGCGCTTCCTCCGCTTCACGGTCGGCCAGGAGCGCTTCCAGCACAGGGTTCTTCCGTTCGGCCTCTCCTCGTCCCCCAGAGTCTTTACCAAAACCCTGGCAGTGGTGTCAGCCTACCTGCACAGACTGGGGGTGTTTATTTTTCCCATATCTGGGCGACTGCCTGCTAAAAGGGGCCTGAAGGCAGAGGTCTCACACATGATACGCGTCACAGCGGACACGTTTTTCTTCGCTGGGCCTAGTCATCAACCTCGCAAAGTCAAAGTCCAAACCCACACAAGATATAGAGTTCATAGGGGCATGCATAAACTCTATCACAGCAAGGGTGCACCTACCCGACGCCCACTTCTGCGCCATCAGTTCGCTGGTGCAAGTCATCACATACAGCCCCACGGTTCCGGTCTTAACGTGCTTACAGCTGCTGGGCCACATAGCGGCAGCGACGTTTGGGGTACAGAATGCCAGGTTGCACATGTGAAGCCTGCAGCATTGGCTGGTGAGCGTTTACAAACCGGCATGCCACACTGTCCACAGGGTGGTGTTGCCCACAACAGAGGTGCGCAGATACCTGGCGTGGTGGGAAAACCCCGAGAATCTGCTAGTGGGGGTGCCTTTTCACCAACCACAAATTTCTATTTTTCTTACTACCGACGCCTCCCACATAGGATGGGGAGCGCACATCGGCGACAAGGTAACACAAGGGCTATGGTCCCCTATGGAACAGACACTGCACATAACCATACTGGAGCTCAGAGCAGTGCTCAACGCCTGCAAAAATTTTCGAGATTACCTACATGGCAAAGTAGTCGGGATTCAATACCGACAATACCTCCACTATGTTTTACATCAATCGACAAGGAGGAGCACGATCCCGTGCCCTATGTGCGGAAGCAGTCCGATTGTAGAATTGGTGCATCGCCAACAACATAACGTTGAAAGCCTCGTACTTGCTGGGCACTCACACCGTGAAAGCAGATCAGCTGAGCAGGCGCTTGGCAATCACGTACGAATGGCAGATCCGCTCCGATCTGCTACGGCACATTTTTCGTACATGGCGGTTTCCCCAGATCGATCTGTTTGCCACCCAGTACAACAAAAAGTGTCCCCAGTACTGCTCCAGGGCAGGAGTGGGGCGGGGGGTCCCTGGGGGACGCATTCATGTTTTCATGGAGGGGCTCCCTACTTTACGTGTTTCCCCCGCAGCGCTTATCCACAAGGTCTTGCACAAAGCCAGAAGGGAGAGAGCTCGCATGATACTCATAATGCCGCTTGGGATCGGCAGCAATGGTTTCCCTTGCTTCTGTGCATGTCGGACCACCCACCGCTCTCTCTACCAGTGCCGCCGGACTTACTCACACGGGCTCAGGGGTCCATAGTGCACCCGCACTCACAGGGTCTGCACCTACAAGCATGGCTAATCCATGGCTCAGCTCCTTAAAGAGCACGTGTACGGAGGGAGTACAACAAGTCCTAGAACGTAGCTGAAGGACTTCCACCAGGAGGACTTACAAGCAGAAATGGACTCGATTCACAGCCTGGTGTTCCGCCAAGCAGTTAGCTCCCCTTGACGTTCCTATACCTGTAACACTAGAATACTTATTGGACCTCAAGAGAGGCGGGCTTTCTCTATCCTCGCTAAAGGTCCACCTCGCCGCTATATCAGCCTTTCTGCATACAGAGTAAGGGCCCACGGTATTCGCCCATCCTATCCTTACCAGGTTCTTGAAGGGGCTGGTAAACCTGTACCCCCCTCGGAAACTGCTTCCACCATCGTGGAATTTGGACTTGGTGCTCAGCACGCTATCGGGTCCACCTTTTGAACCATTAGCCACAGTTCCCATACGTCTCCTTACAATAAAAACAACCTTCCTCCTTGCAACTACGTCAGCCCGCAGGGTGAGTGAGCTCGCGGCAGTGATGGCAACGCCGCACTGCACAGTATTCTCAAAGGAGGCAGTAAGCTTAAGGCTGCACCCAGCCTTTGTTCCAAAAGTCTCTTCGGAGTCCAATCTTAATGAGCTAATAGTTTTACCCTCGTTTTATCCGAATCCTCACAGCTCCGGCAAGGAGGCACGCCTGCATCTCCTGGATGTGAGGAGGGCGTTGGCCTTCTACATAGACAGAACTAAGTCCTTCCGGAAAACGGAGAGGCTCCTAGTCTCTCTCGCTCCCAGGTCAAAAGGAGAAGGTCTCTCTTCACAGAGAATCTCAAAGTACATTGTGTCCTGTATAAAAATGTGTTACGAGCTTCAAAATGCTCCTTTGCTGGCCCCGCCCAGGGCTCACTCCAGCAGGGCAGTGGCAGCGTCAACAGCCTTTTTCAAGGGCATCGCGTTAAAACACATCTGTAGAGCGGCGACCTGGTCATCCTACGACACATTCGCTGAGCATTATGCCCTGCCTCGGGTATTCGAAGAGGATACCCGTCTGTCGACAGCAGTCCTCTCGGGCAAGCTGCACATAAACCGATTACCCACCTCCTTACTTGGGTTACTGCTGGGTAGTCACCTATTGTGGAGCACCCACGGGGACCACTCGAAGAAGAAAGAGAAGTTACTCACCTGTAGTAACGATGGTTCTTCAAGATGTGTCCCTGTGGGTGCTCCACCACCCGCCCATCCTCCCTGCTTTGGATCTCTGTCTAGTGTTTTTCAGGAGCATCCGAGGCGGTTGGTCAAGGAACTGGCGGGGACCGGATCACGCTCGCGGCCGGGGGCACGCAGGGGGGTGACATGCGCCAGCGCGTGACGCACCGGCGCATGCGCAATCCAGGAGAAACTGCTGGAAGATTTCTGATCTGCAGCATCGGGCGAGCCCGACACCTATTGTGGAGCACCCACGGGGATACATCTCGAAGAACCATCGTTGTTACAGGTGAGTAACTTCTCTTTCTTCCTCTCTTTGCTGTGTGGCATCACCCCATATGTTACCACAGACAGAAGACTGAGACACCCCTTCAGCACTGCTTGGCAAGAAGCTTCACTCCTGCAGGACTGAATACGAGTCTTATGCTTAACAGGCCAACAAAAGTCCAGAAAGCTCTTTTGTGTTGAATGAACCAACATGCATGGAGGGGCAGGTGGTTTAGCCTTTTCACTCCTTGCATGATAATGGCAACAGACGCCCCTGAAGCAGGGTGAGGCAAGCATCTCAGGAACTATCTAACAAGAGTTCTCTGGAACCAGAAGGCTGACATTGACTGGCAGTCTCCTGGCATTAAGAGGAACGCACTTGGAGGAGCCCACTGCTCATGGCTTTGCATGGAGGGTTTGGAGACTGGTGTATCTTCACCAGAAGTGCCCCATTGGTACTGCATGTTGTTCACTCTCCCAGCCAGTTAGGAGACCAGTGAAGCAGAGACTCTTTGCAGGTGCAAGAATGGTACTTCTTCAACACTGTAATCCAGGACATTTTTTCTTCAGGATGCTTCAAATAACGATCTGTTTGCTGCAGCACTCGCCACCCAGTGCCATTGCTTTTGTTAAAAAGTGAGCATATAACCCTACTCTGGAGGAGATGCACTTCTCCTCTGCTGGCATACAGATATAATGTATACTTTCCCACCCTTCCTTTTAATTGTGAAGGTTGTGAAGAAGAACAGACAGGATTCAGCAAGGATTATATAGACACCTGAGCATGGCCAAGACACCAGTGATGTATGGACTTACTCCCTCTTTCCAAAAGGAATTGTAGATGTTTACCTGTGTCTCTGGACCGTCTGTCATAGCAGCAAAGGCAAATGTACTTAGCAGTGTGGACATGAGGACGCTGACTGACTTAGAGAATCGTTCTCTACAGATGTGCATGTTTTGCTTAACACTAACAGATAATTTAGGAAATGTTACCCATAGTGAAAATCTTTTCCATTTTAAAAGGTATCTGGTAAAGATATTGATTCTGACTCAGCTTCTATTCAATCCATATTAAAACATTTGCCATTTCTAAAGAGTAATGATATATCTGTCAAATCATTCATGGCACATTTATGTTTATACACCAATACATAGCCAGTCTGTCTTCCCAGATGACATCATTAACAGGTTTCTGAAAGGTCTGCTAACTCTTTACCCCCCGTGAGACAGTCTGTTCCCTCATGGAATTTGGACTTAAGTCTATCACACTCCATCTCCACTCTTTCAGCCTTTATCTTCTTGCGGTCTACTGCATCTGATTAGACTGTATTTATTATAGTGATAATGTCAGCCAGAAGGTTTAGTGAACGGCACGTCTTAATGCTGAGTTTCCAGTTGCACGTTTTCCTAAAGTAGTTCTTCATCCTCTGCAAAATTTTATACAAAAAATTAATTTCTGCTTTCTGGGTCGGTCAGTCCCAGTACTCTCCCACATTCAAACAAGTCAAGTCTAAGTTACATTGTTTGGATAACAGGTATCAGAGGGCAACAAGAAGTCCTGTGGCACCTTATAGACTAACCAATATTTTGGAGCATAAGCTTTCGTGGGCAAAGACCCGCTTCATCAGATGCGTGAGTGGGGGTTCCAGAGGAGGGTCAAAATTTTAAAGGCTCATGAAAAGGAGGGAGTCCTAGTCAAGAGGAGGGGCCAGAGTTGACAAGGTCAGTTCAGTGACAGAGGATGTGGCCCATTATCAGCAGCTGATGTGGAGCTGTGAACATTAAGATAGGAGAAACCAGGTCAGTTCAGTCAGGGAGGATGTGGCCCATTATCAGTAGCTAATGTAGAGGTGAGCAGTTTCTCCTCTCTTGATGTTCACATGGAGGTGAACATTACCATTACCAATATTCTTCAGTATTGACTCTGGTGTGTGGCAAGGGTGTGTTCTATCACCATTCTTGTTCCTTTTGGCTGTGGACTTCATTATGAGGAAAGCAACGTGCACGACGAATTTTGATATCTCTTGGGAAAAGCAGTGCCGGCTCACGGATCTGGACTTCGCTGACGATATCGCGCTGCTTGCAGAAAACAGGCGAATGCTTGCAGGACATGACAACAAGTTTAGAAAAGGAAGCAGGTAAATTTGGGTTGAGGATAAACAGGAATAAAACAAAGGTGATGCAGATCGGAAAAGCTCAGGTGAACACGCCAATAGTGGTCAAAAGTCAGTCCTTAGCAGATGTCCAGTCGTTCACCTATCTTGGCAGCACGCTGTCCAATGATGGGGATGTTGAGGCAGATGTCAACTGCAGAATCAGGAAAGCCTCAGCAGTGTTCCAAAGACTGCCCAATTTGGTCTGCATAAACAATTGGCCTTGCTACAAAGCTTCGACTCTATAGCACTATTGTCATGTCCACTGCAATTTACGCCAGTGAAACATGGAAAAACACTGCAAGGATATCACATAAGCTGAATGTGTTCCACCAACGATGCCTGCGTAAGATCCTTGGTGTTACCTACATCGATCGCGTTACTAACGAAGAGATTCTATGAAGATGTGGTCTGCGGAGGCTGCAGGATGTTGTGGCAGAGCGTAGATTGCGTCTTGCTGGACACATCTTGCGTCTTTCAGATAATCTTCATCCAAAGGTAACAAAGCGATGGACACCAGCTAAAGGGAAGAGAAAAAGGGGAAGACCACTGAAAACGTGGCGAAGCACGGTTAAAGAAGACTTTAAGAACATTGGTATAACGTGGGAAGAAGCAGAAACAGTGGCATCAGACCGAAATCTCTGGAGAGCGCTTGTTGCACAATGGGCCCAGATGCACAGGCGGACCTAAGCCTAAGCCTCTGGAACTCCTGCTCATGCAGCTGATGAAGCAGGTCTTTTCTCACGAATGCTTACGCTCCAAAATATCGGTTAGTCTATAAGGTGCCACAGGGCTTCTTGTTGTTTGGATTCTAAGGCTGTTACATTTCTATTTCAATAGCGCCACAGATTTTAGATCTTCATGTAAGCTGTTTTATGCATGGGTACCTGTAAATGAAACCCCAGGTCTACACAAACTGGATGGGTCAGGCTGCGTGTAGTAGAAAAGTTAGAAATACTCCTCATGGTCTCACTTAGCTCTGCTGAGAGCACACCCCACATGAGCAGTGTCTGCTTCTGGAGCATATTTAAAGTATGCCCCACTAATTGAAAATGCTAACACAGCCATGTGGAGTTGAATGCACACGTTTACCAATTATCATGTGTTTGTTATCATGCCTAAACCAGATGCCTGGTCTGGTTAAACAGCTCAGTACTATCTTTCTTGTTCTAATTAGGACTCTTTACCTACCATTCATCTCTCAGTATACACTGCTGGCTACACTCTCGTGAGAATGGGAATATGCAGAGGACAGTCAGAGAAGTTAAGCTGACTTACGTGTTATCAAGAGTCTTTGAGATGGACTCTTCGTATTCACACTCCACGTGCTCCTTCCCTTCTGCGGAGTTGTAACTACTAATGGCTCTGCACTAGCAGTGGAAGGAATTGAGGCGGCAACTGCTGCCTTGTCCTTTTTTATAGCCCAGATTCAGAAACTGCTTCTTCACTGGAGGGGGCATGTGAGTGCTCCAGTAGGCATTGCTAGCAGAAAGTTGCATCATTCAGTGCCTCCAACGGATGCGTATCCCAAGAGTGGACATATCTAGAGTCCGTTCTCAAGAACATTGGTTACAAGTAGGTAGCCTTAATTTACGTTTTGAACTGGAACTATATAGCTGTGACTCTTCCCATGAACAGCACAGGCAGGAGGTGGGCATTGCTCATTTGTAAAGCACTGTATGAAGATGTGTTGCCATTTAACATTTACAAATAGAAGAAAGAAAGGTCAACAAATATTTTAAAGGAAGTGAGGGACAGACCCGGTTCTAAAACCAATGAGGACCAATCAGCACAGATCCCCAGGTGCCCACCAGCACTACAGGGTGGGTATATATTTCCAGATCTGTGCATGTGCATATACATTTTACCCTGTTAGCACACCCCACTGTCAGCACTGTTGAAACATTGCTGGGCAAAATTTTGCTCTCACTTGATTCTGTTTAAAACCAGACTGATTTCATTGAAGTCAATGGAGTGACATCAGATTTACACCAGTGTAACTCAGGACAGAATGTAGCTTATATAACTTCAAAAACAAATTTCTCTGTGCGTGGCCTAGCACCTAGATCTGTCTCAGTAGGGTTTACAAAACAAGCTAGGACTGAAAGAAATCAGAGAGTAGCTTGAATGCTACAAACATTTATGTAAGCAACCCAAGTGCTTCCTGTTAGCCAGCTTTGAAATATGCTGGCTGTCCAAGCTGTCTCCCGTTGAGTGTGCACCTTCTGGCCTAATGAAAAATAGCCATTGCATGTGCTCAGTGCGCAGTTTTGCTTTATTTAAACTATTCGTTTCAAACCAATGAAAGTGCCTCCTCACTTCTAAGGACTGGATCTATTTTCAAGTGTCAGACTTTGGCCATTGTGGGTGTTCCAGGGCATGGTTAGAATTTTCAAAGCAACAAAAGTGTATGTTCTCACATTGTAACTCAACTCCCAATAAAGGGCTTAGCAGCAAATTCCCTAGAGGAGTGATGGGCAACCGAAGTTAGTGAGTGGGGTGCAGGAGCGGCCCTCCTGCTGCTCAGTGGGCTGCAAGGTTGTTGCAGCCAAGATGGTCTGTTTGGATAGGGTAGTTTTGCTAACTGTGGTGGTGCACCTAGAATTTGCAGGATGTGTCACTGGAACCTTAGCAGCACTTTGAGTGGCTGCAACAGGAGCACATGGCTCTCACAGTCAGTGGCTGCAATCAGCATGCGCCTCTCTTCACGTGCCCTGGCTTAGCCTGCGTGTCACTTCAATAATACCAGCAGGGAAAAAAAAAACCAAAACCTCTGCAGATAGAAACCAGCAGAGTCTGGCAACCCTGCACACGGGCAACAACAAACATGGTTTGTGGGCTGCACACAGAACTTGGAACGGCCGCCTGCATCCCATGCGCGGTATATTGTCCACCGCCACTTGAGACAAACTTCTGACAGAAAGCAAACAAGGAAAGTGTAAGCTCAGTGTCCCAATTCTCAGAACAGAGGCAGGTGGAGTCCTGCAAGGACCCGTACTGGGACCAGCCCATCCAACCTATTTATAAATGATCTGGAGAAAGGGGTGAACAGTGAGGTGGCAAAATTTGTTGACGACACTAAACTGCTCAGGACAATTAACACCAAAGCAGACTGTGAAGAGCTTCAAAAAGATTTCACAAAACTTAGTGACTGGGCAAAAAAAAAAAAGGCAAATGAAATTTAATGTGGATAAATGTAAAGTAATGCACACTGGACAGAATAACCCCACCTGTACATACGGTATGATGGGGAATAATTGAGCCATAACCACTCATGACAGAGATCTTGGAGTCACTGTGGATAGGTCTCTGAAAACAGCCATTCAATGTGAAGCAGCAGTCACAAATGCGAGCAATGCTAGGAATCATTTTAAAAGGATAGCAAATCAGACAGGGAGTATCTTGCTGCCTCTGCATTTCTCCACAGTATGCCCACAGCTTGAATACTGCTTTCAGATATGGTCACCTCATCTCAAAAAAGATACTTTGCATTGGAAAAAGTTCAGAGGAGGGCAACAAAAATGATGAGGTGTTTGGAATGGCTGCCTTACGAAGGGAGATTAAAAAGACGGGGGCTTTTCAGCTTAGAAATGAGGAGAGAGGCGTGGGGAGATGTGACAAAGATCTATAAAATTGTGACAGATATTGAAAACGTAAGGAAAGGCTATTTATTTGTTCCCGTGGCATAAGAACAAGGGGTCACCTAGTGAAATTAACAGCAACAAAGGGTCCCATGGCACCTTATAGACTAACAGAAAGGTTTTGAGCATGAACTTTCCTGAGCACAGACTCACTTCATCAGATGCTGCAGTGAGTCCATGCTCCTGAAAGCTCATGCCCAAAACTTTTCTGTTCGTCTATAAGGTGCCACGGGACCCTTCGTTGTTGTTACAGATCCAGACTAACACGGCTTCCCCTCCAATACTAGTGAAATTAAGTATTTCTTGGTGCAGTGTCAGCAGATGTTGTGAAGGGCAACATTTTGACAGGGTTCAAAAAAGAGCTAGTTAAATTCATGGGGGACAGGCCCATCAATGGCTATTAGCCAGGGTGGGCAGGGAGGGTGTCCCCAGCCTCTGTTTGTCAGGAGCTGGGAATCAGTGATAGGAGATGGACCACTTGATGGAGCATAACTTGTTCTGTTCACTCCCTCTGCGGCACCTGGTACTGGCCACTGTCAGCAGACAGGATATTGGACTAGATGGGCCTTTGGTCTGACCCAGTGTGGCAGGTCTGATGTTCTTATGTCACCTTAGCATGTGAAAACAGGCGGCTAGAATGGAAGCCGCTTTGCAACCTTAATTTACAATTCTGCCTCCTTAATGTAGCCCCTTGTCCAGGGTCATCTTACTGCCTCCCAGACGTGCACACAAGAGCTTCTGAGTGCCCTTATGCCCTTTACCAGGACCAGCCAGCTGCCCACGTAATCCAGCTCCTCTCAGGATCAATATAGCAGCCCTGAAAATGCAGCCCAAGAGTCAGACTCAGGCATCAAGCCAAGAGTGAGGTGTAGAAGCAGGATCAGGCATGGGTCAGGAATGGGACTGGAAGGCAGAAATCAGGAACACAGTCGGGCCCAGGCGTCAGGCAAGATGCAGGAGCTAATGTAGCAGCTAACTTGGGGTTCGTCCAGTGGTTCAGACACCTTCCTGTGCCTCCTTTTGGCTTATATGGTAAGCGGGAGCCAATCGGACAGGCCAGCTGTCTCCTCCAGTTGGGAGCTTTGGGCTTATGCTGAGCAAGGGCCAGGCAGTCCATGCTTGCTGCTGGTGCTAGTAAGCAGTTGGGTGGTAGCTGTGGTCTGGGGACTGCAGACTCAGGCTCAGGACCCAGGAGCCTTCGCACTGGGGCAATTGATGATTCAACCCTGGCACAAGAAATGTCGAGTGTCCCTTGTGTAGAGCGTCGCCACAGGACTGCTCTGGGGCTGCACCTGCACTCTGCACCACAGCCCAGACCCTCAGGAAGGCTGTGGCTGCGGGGGCTGAACAGATGCTATCTCGGGCTGTGACATGTTCAAGCAGAACTTACATAGCAGCTTGGCCCCCCCACTACCTCCGGTCTTTCTAGCTAGCGCCGTGGCCAGGTAAGAACTTCCATGCTCTGTCCTAGCACACACGCCCCGTTTGCAGTGCTGTCAGGCCTGCTGGCACATTGCTAGTAGGTACGTTAGCTCACATGAGAGAAACTGTTATTGGCAATAAGGTTAATTAGAACCAGACA
The DNA here is from genome assembly GCF_033958435.1 of Carettochelys insculpta. Taxonomy (NCBI): domain Eukaryota; kingdom Metazoa; phylum Chordata; order Testudines; family Carettochelyidae; genus Carettochelys; species Carettochelys insculpta. The sequence continues at coordinate 381,586,853 of NC_134137.1, read as the reverse complement.
CAATTAGTTCATTGTCAGCCCAACAATACTACCCCTCTGGCACCATTCCCTTCTCGGTGAGACAGCCCGAGATAATGGTTCTCCTACACAGAGGCATCTGATACAGTGTGAGCCAGCATCTCACGTGCTTGCTGGTGGGCAGCGGCCAGTTCTGCTCAACATCATGCATCCCGCTCTACAGCCTCTGCTCGTGGCTGGGACTTGGCCAGACCTGCTCTCAGCATCTGCTAGATTTTCCAGCAGCAGTTGTGGAGCGTTCCTGTGAAGAAGAGCTGTTCCCTTTCCTCCCGGTGGAGCTGGCATGTCTGTGGGCACCCTGGGTCTCACTGGGACCAGCGTTCTGCCCCGCTGCAATGAGCAGGTGTGCGTGTACCTCACCTCTTGCTGTCTGAGATGATTTGTGTTCTGGGCTGTTTTACGTTCTTGTCCCTGCCCAGCTGCAGAAAGTCTTGTGGTTTTCTCGGCTCCTCTCTCTCTGATCCCTTCACCGGCAAGGGTTTGTAATCTGCAGTTATTTCCAACCTGGGTGGCCCTTCCAGCTTTTGGGAGTCTCATTGCGGCATCTCTGGTGCTGGGTTTAAGGCCATCTGTATGTGCAGCCACCTGCTGCTGTTGCAGACGGTGTCAGGCGGCTGGAATCTGTGTCTGGGGCTATGTGGCTGTTCCGCATTTCACGGACCACAACGATTCTGCTTGGACAGTAGAGGCAAGAAGTCATCAACTGTAGGCAGTGGCTGTTGGCATCGTTTCAAAGCCTAGTCCAATGTCTTTGGGCCTAATTAGCACCACTGTGCTGCTTTGCCAAGCTGTACTGGTCTCTACAGGTACGGTGCTGCCCGTACGTTGCAGACGTCAGGCTCTTTGCACGCTGATAGCCCAGTGCCAGGGGCGTTTTCCTTGATGGTAAGCAGACGAGTTCCACTCGGGGGCCTGTGTCCAGGGGCAGTTTGCCTTCAAAGTACCCACTGCCTTTGAAAAAAAAATCTTTACAAATGGCTTTTGAAAGTGTGTTCACTGTCCCCCTTTTGCTGCTTGCACTGCAGCTATAAAACCCGAGACTGCCCCTTGCTCAGAGTCATGGCTTGCATGACAGGTTCCTCAAGGAAGGTCTCTGGTACTCGCTATGCATCACCATAGGCGTCAGGTGGTACCGTCTGGGATTTTTTAGGTTTGCTACTACAAGGTCACATTTTCCTAGGGGCTGCAGGCTGCTCTCCTTGTGCAGAATGGAACAGCTGCTGCTGTTTGCAAGGGCTGTGTTCACGTATGATTCCCATTTCAGGAAGGGCTGCTGCCCAGCTGTCGTCATACAGGGCATTTTCCTACTATCTTTGCTGCATGAACAGCGCTTGGTGTTGTCCCTTGTTGCTTTCCTGTCCCACTAGCCTGGACCTGACAGAAGTGAGTCATGATGTCATCGCCACTTTCGGGTCTGCCAGTCCCTGCGTGTATGTGTCGGCTGGAATCATTCGGAGACGCCCTCTGCTCTTGCACACACGGCAAACGCAGTCCAGTTTCCACATCCCCTGCAGGGCCAGCCTAGTGCTGGCCACAGCTCTTTGGCCCATTCGTGGCATCTCCGGCAGTCAGTGTATCTTACAGTGGGTACGAAGCCCCTTTGCTGCCATCGAACTGCACACACGTGTAGGGTATCATGCCTCCCGCCAGTCTCTTGGGGCGTCCCCTACAGGCCCATGTCTCAGCACTGATTGCCTGGTGCAGCCACTCCCTCAGCTGAAACAAAAGAGCCGGCAGGCAGCACTTTAAAGACTAACAAAATAATGTATTAGCTGATGAGCTTTGTTGGGACAGACCCACCTCTTCAGACTGTAGCCAGACCAGAACAGACTCAATATATAAATCACAGAGGTCCAAAAATTGTTATCAGGTTGACAAATCAGAAAACTTGTTATCGTTCTTGGCAAATCAGAAGAGCAGAGAGAGGGGGTTGTGGGGAGGGGAAGTTAAGAGTTTGGTCAAACATCAAAGTATGTGAAAGACTCCTTATAATGGGTCAGGTAACTGCTGTCCCTGTTCAAACCACACATTAATGTGTCGAATTTGAATATGCATGTTAGTTCTGATCGTTCCCTCTGCAGACAGTTGTTAAAGTCCCTTTTCAGTAAAACACAGACTTTCAGGTATTTAATAGAGTGGCCCACTTCATTAAAGTGCTGGCTGGCAGATCTGTGTATTTGGAGATTTTTGATGTCTTTTCTATGTCCAGTCATTCTTAGTGGAAGAGTGTTTGCAGTCTGTCCTATATACATGGTGTGTGGGCATTGTTGGCACATGATGGCATATATGACGTTAGTCAGGGAACAGGAGAATGTGCTTATTATTCTGTTATTAACATGGTTAGGTCCAGTGATGGTATCTCCAGAATAGATATGTGGACAAAGTTGGCAACAGGGTTTGTTGCAAGGAGGAGTTGCAGGATTACTGTTATTGTGGTATAGCCTGTGGTTGCTAGTGAGAATCCTCATAAGTTTGGGAGGTGTCTGTAGGAGAGACCATGTCTGTCACTTGGGGCCTTCTGGCATGTGGCATCCTGATTAAGGATAGGTTATAGGTCTTTAATGAGGCGTTGCAGTGGTTTGAGTTGGGGACTGTAGGTAATGACCAGTGGTGTTCTGTTCTTGGCTTTTGTGGGCCTATCTTGGAATAGCTGGTTTCTGGGTATTTGTCTGGCCCTGTTGATTTGGTTTCTTACTTCTCGCCATGGGTAATTCAGGTTTATGAATGTTTGGTAGCGATCTTTTAGTTTTCAGTCTCTGTCAGTAGGATCAGAGCAGATGCTTCCTGAGGTGGTGACTGATCCTAAGTGCTGCAGGCTGACCTGTTCCCAACTGTCAGTGTGGATAAGGCAGTAGCATATGGGCTAGTGAAAATCCTGCACTGATCCCCACTTTCCTTCTGCTTACAAGACCAGTGGGGACCAGGGCCTGTAAGGCAGCTGTGAGGCTCGAGGCAGTGCTGAATCGCACAGTAGGGCAGACCAGTCTGTCTTGTTTTCCACTGAGGTGAAATCCTAGGCTTACTTTCCTGCTTTTGGCCTCCTTTTGCATGGCCATACCAGTGTACAGCTCAAATGTGTTCCACCAGCTCCCTCTCTGGGCTGGGTTTGTGTGTGCATACCTAAGGCTCCCTGGCTTACATTGCCAGCTGCTGCACTGCAGAGAGTGTGCTGCTCAGACCCTACCACCGTGTCTTGCTTGCCCCGAGAAATGCCAAATTCAGGCTCAATTGAGCGAGTAGAACTCTATTAAGCTGTGTAGAAATGAAGGAGGGGGAGTGAATGGTGTCAGAATGGTCAAAACCTGGAACACCTTTCCCAGACAGATTGAAAAGCTTGAGATGGTTATGTGAGAGAAGAGATGAGTGGGGCGAGGACAGTGAAGCTACATAAAAGGTGGAACAGTTTAGAGAAGGGAGATGGGCAGTTCTTGTCTCTCACGGCACGAGAAAGGCGGCGTGCAGTGAGACTGAAAGTGGCAAGTTCGTGTTAGAAGCACCACTTCTTCACCACGCATGAGCACACAGTGGAGCTCATTGGCACAATGCGTCTATTTCAGAACGATTCCTCAGCCACTTTCATCATCATGGGTCTCTGATCACCTTCCAGCATGTTTTCAGCAACATGACTAACTCTTGTCACATGTGGTTGATTCTCTCTCAGCCTCTCCCCAGGGAGAGCGTGTGTGTGTGCAGTTGAGTGGGTTGGTTCAATAGCATTTGGTTTAACTGAGTTTTTCTTTCTCTTCCTTTCTTCTTTTTTCTTTATTGTGAGTGTGAGACATCACTGAGGTCATGAACTTAGCGGGATTCCAAAATGGATTGGGCATTTGTGTGGCTAGCAAGACTTTCCATAGTTAGTATAGCTACTTAGAACACATTTTGGAAGAGATGCATAATTCTGTGCTTTTGGGCTCAAAACTCTAATGATTGGAGATCATGGCGAGACCTTCGTGAAGGTTAAATTATCTCATGTCTGCTACTGGGGGATCTTCGACCTCCTCTGAAGCAACTCGTGCTGGCCACAGTTGGAGCCAGGCTCCTGACCTCTGTGGACAACTGGTCCAATCCACTCAGGGAATTCCTACATTCCTGTGTTGCTCAAGAGACAAGTCTAGTTGTAGTTTCCTTGGGACGGACAATATCATGCATAAGTTGGTGGAAAACCCCAGCGATCTCAGTGGGGAAGAAGCATCCACTGGATGCCAGCATGGTGGTGGTTGAGGTTAGCCTAAGCCATTGCAATGAATTGCTGTAAGCACAACTCCTTGTCCTGGAGGTGAAGTGTGGCCAGTTTTCATCAGGCTCTTTAATTTGGAAGTGTTGGTGAGCCTATGTGGACAAGTCAGATTTGTGGGCCATTTGCATTCCAAAGATCTGGGTGAGCTCAGACCACAGCATGAATGTGCAAGAAAGGACCAATCTGTGACACTCTGTATCAACAGCTCAGCCAAAGAGCAGGTGTAGGATGTGATCAGCCATGAAGCAGGTGATGACCCACCTGAGTGCTAAGAAAGCAAGCCACTGAATAAGTTTGGGAGGTTTTGTGTCTGGTGCTTTGTAGATGTGGATATGAGAGTCCCCCAAGCCAATAAGCTGAGGGTGTTTTGTCTCCATGGTTACAGTCAGGGCCTTTCTGGGCCATGCAACTTTTCACAGTCTGTACATAAGAGCTAAGTCAGCATCAGCTGTGCTTCTGGTTTCCTCTGCTAGGTGGCTGAACTTAAATGGTTTGGTTTTACCTGTGTCTCTCTTTTGGCTCTACAGTTGGAGAAGAATCCTTTTCCACCTGCCACCCTGCACTTCCTTGGCTTGTGAAGGGCTCAGCAATCTGCAGCCTGGCCTGGGGCTCAGGGTGTCCTCTCACCAGGTCTCCTAATGCAGGCTACATTGTGAGTTTCATCAGTCATGACCACAGAGTTGGCCGTCTGTTTGCTGGACACAGATCTTCACTGACCACCATCGATTTGTGTTCGTTAGGCTGTGTAGCACCTGCTGCAGGTCTGGGCAGTGGCTCTGAGCAGGGATCAGCAGTGAATATTTGCCATAAGATATTCTGTAGCTGACGTCTTTCCGTTGGGCTATTCTCAGGTTGGGCTGTGATAAGTGATGAGCTGGGTTGAGCCAGGACCTTTCTGAGGGGTGTTGGGTTTTCTGGCTCCCAAATGGTATGATTACAACGGACTCATTCGACGCTCTGCTAGCTGAGTGTCAGAGCAGAGAAAGCTTCATGTAGTCTGGTGCAAAGGAGTCATAGCTCTGGAGAAGGGGATAGGGAGTAGTGGGAGGTATCGGCCATCTTCACATCCGGCTGAGTCTTCAGTCTGTGCCAGTGGGAACTTTTCTCTAGCTACTCTTCCAGCTTCTTTGATTCCCTCAGTACCCACTGGCCGCCCTCGCTGCCAGCCACGCTGGTAGGGCTATGGCCCTCAGGCTCATTTGACAATTTTACTCATTGTGTATTAAAAACAAACTATATCCTTGTACCAGTGTTAAATGTGTTGCCTTTCAGTTGTGCTGTGTGTCTCCTCCTCCTTGCACTGTGAGAGGGGTAAACAGGCATGTCGGAGCTACCATCTGCAATTGGAGTGTGGCCCACGGGGATTCCCCAAACGCCACTCCACTGGAGATGTGAGGCAAATAGCTCTCTGGGGTGCAAGCCCTATTCTTCATCCTCTCATCCACTTGGGGTGGAAAATATCATGAACCTCTAGCCCAGTAATGATGCTCCGGAGGGGGACAAAGGGATCTCCTTTCACATCACTTGGCACAAGGCCAGTGAAAGACAAACGGTGGCCCTCCATTCCCTGAAGGGAGCTCTCAACCCTTCAGGTAAAACGACTCCCGGCTGGTGTTACTGTGTGGAAAGCAGCATGGCAGCGATTCCTGCAAGCTTGCGTGGAATAGTTACTTGCTGAGGAGCCAGCATTGTTAGTTCCTGCATGATTAGGGTTGGTTCAATATTTTCATTTCTTGGAGTTTATTGCACATTCTTCAGGAAGCAAACACCCTTCCAGTGCCAGAGATGGCCCCGCCTCCTCAGTCTACAAACCCGTAGAGGAAGACCTCTCTGCCATTACCTGTTAGGCAGCAACATTTAATTCTCTTGGAGAAGGTGGTAACTTTGCCTTTCACTTCTGGATTCTCATCATTTGTGAAAGAATATTTGAAAGCCTCAGTCTGGGTCCTGTGAGTTTCTGCATCTTTCCTGTCCATTTTGAAAACCGTTTTTTTTCTTGGCATCATGCAATGAATGGGCTTTGCAGATCAGCCAGAGACGCTTCTTTCCATTCAATTCTGCCCCAAATCACACCCTTTTCAAGGATAACGCTCATGAGAATATTCTGACTCTTAGTCACTGCCATCTTCAGGCAGGAAGTAGCAGAGGTGAGACCTCAGCCCAGTGGTGTCAGGAAGGGGACTTACTACGCCCATTACTTCATCAGTGCGAAGATGCCAGGAAATCTTCATTGTCTTCTGGACTGAGAGGGCAACCACTTCCCTAGATCCATCACACTGGCCTCAGATCACCCTGGCCTTTGCTACAGCGGGATCACTAGAAGAAAAAAATCTACCTTTGGACTTTCCTTTCATGACAGATCACCTGAGAATGCTTGAATTTGCATCTCCACGTACTCAGCAGTTGGTTGGTAAGGGCTGTTCATCACAAAAAAGTACACAACTTCCCCTAGACCTGAAATCCTTGCAACTAGCAGCATGGTTCATGTAATCTTGATGAGAGGAGCTGAGGGTTACTTCCTGCAGCTGCAAAAGCACTTACTGGGGAGTCATAAAAACAGTGGCTAGAAAGCCTTTCTACGTGAAGTGGAAAAAGGTTTTCCCATTGGACTGGTTAAAAGCTGAACACACCAGTCTGTCTCTAGCATCCTGTGATATCTGTTGCTTTTGAGTCACCTCACCATGATTCTGGTCCAGTAATCTTTGTTTGGACACCTGCTGCAAAATGAGTCTTTAACTGGTTAGCCAGTCTCTTCCCAGCTACGCAGAATTCAGCTCCTTCACGAATAACACACAGTTTTCACTGCACTGATGCTTCTCTGCAGCCTTTAGGAGGCTGGTTCCTACAGGCCCTTTTCTTCCCCTTGAACTAACATCAGTGAGAGTCACTCCTATCCTGGGGTGGGAGAATCAGGCTTTAGCTTTCCTGTTCCAAACAACTATGTTCCTCATGCCAACAGCATTAACCTGGAGAGCCTGCCAACTCTGAGCTTTCATTGTTGCCCACATGGTCCCACTCAGCCCAGAGATCCAAGTCCATGAGGGTGAAGACAGCAGAGCTCCTGCCTGGCCTCGAACGGCTCTGCCTCAAGTCTGCACCATGTCCCTATGGTGGAGATCATAGAATCATGGCAGATTAGGGTTGGCAGAGAGCTGAAAAGATCAGCTATCCCCCTCCCACCCCAGCTCAAAGCGGGACCAACCCCAGCTAAATCATTCCAGCCAGGGATTTGGCAAGCCTCACCTTAAAAACCTCTAAGGGTGGAGTTTCCACCACTTCTCGGGTGAACCCATTCCAGTGCCTCACCACCCTCCTGAGAAATCATTTATCCTAATATCCAACCAAGACCTCCCCTACCCCAACTTGAGACTATTGCTCCTTGTTCTGCCGTCTGCCACCACCAACAATCCCCTGGTTCCATCCTCTTTGTAACCCCCTTCAGGTAGTTGAAGGCTGCTATCAAATCCCCCCCTCACTCTTCTCCTCTAGGACTAAATAAGCTCAATTCCCTCAGCCTTACCTCATAAGTCATGTGCTCCAGCCCCCTAATCATTTTTGTTGCCCTCTGCTGGACTCTTTCCTGTTTACCCACGTCCTTTCTGTAGTGGGGTGTCCAAAACTGGTTGTGGTACTCCAGATGTGGTCTCACCAGTGCTGAATAGAGGGAAGTAATCAGTTCCCTCAGTCTGCTGGCAGTGCTCCTCCTAACGCAGCCCAATATGCCATTAGCCTTCTTGGTAACAAGGGTACGTTGTTGAGGCATGTCCAGCTTTGCATCTGCTGTCGTCCTCAGGTCCTTTCCTGCATAACTGCTGCTTAGCCAGTCAGTTCCCAGCCAGTAACAGTGCTTGGGATGCTTCCATCCTGAGCGTAGTACTCCGCACTTGTCCTTGTTGAACCGTATCAGATTTCTTTTGTCCCAATCCTCCGATTTCTCGAGGTCACCTTGGCCCCTATCCCTGCCAAAGTATCTACCTCTTCCCACAGTTTAGTGTCATTCACAGACTTGCTGAGAGCACAAATGAACCCATCATCCAGATCATTAATGATTGTTAATAAAGATGTTGAACAAAACTGGCCCCATGCCTAAGCCCTGGGGTACTCTGCTTGAAAATGGTTGCCAACTAGACGTTGAACCGGTGATCACTGTTTGTTGAACCTGATGACGTAGCCAGCTTTCTATCAATAATTTATAGTCCATTCATCCAGGCCATACTTCTGTAACTTGCTGGCAAGAATACTATTGGAGACCATATCAGAAGCTTTGCTAATGTCAAGGTATATCACGCCCACTTCCCTTATATCTCCAGAGCCAGTTATCTCATCATCGCAGGCAATCAAGTTGGTCAGGCATAATTTGCCTTTGGTGAAGCCAAGTCAACTGTTTGTGATCAACTTCCTCTTCTCCAAGTGCTTCAAAATGGATTCCTTGAGAATCTGCTCCATGAGTTGAGGCTGGCCGGTCTGTCAGGCCCTGGATTCATCTCCTTCCCCACTGCATTTGCCTTTTGCCAATTGTTCATGACTTCCCCCAGTCGCCAAGAGATTTCAAAGATAAGTTGAGCTGCCAGCTGATGGTCAGCCCATCCCTTGCACAGCAGAGCCTCCAGGCCTGGTGTCAACCTGAGAGAGCACTTCTGCAGTCACTTTTGAAGGATTCGTCCTTTCATGCCCTCCTCCCTGGGGAACTGATACTGCTTATCAGTCTGCCCAGAGTGTGGGTGTCTGCTGACAGTGCTCTGTGTGGAATATGTGTGTGCCCATCAGCAGCTATACCTCTTTGAGTACCTTGCCAGCCCAGCCCTACACCCACCCCTTTGCTTCAGTGGCTCCTGATAGCTGTGTGCAAGAAAGTGTGGGGTTGGCAGCACTGGGCTTTGTGAAAAGATGAGCAGAGCTAGGTGAAAACGGTTTTCCAAAACAATTATTTTGCCCAAAAACTGCAGCTCTGGGTCAACCAAAGCTCTTCACAAATTCAGGTTCAATTCAGCAAATGAGCTGGAACAAAGTGGGGGACCCTGGAAAAGTCAAACCGTTTTATTTTAAAGTGATGTTTTGTTTAGGAAATGAGCTGGGTTCAGCGAGAGAGCCCCAGCAAAAACAAAACCAAAAGACTCCAGCATGAAACCTTTCATTCAGGGTCAAACACAGCGTTTTGGTCAACCCAAAATGCTTTTATTTATGTATTGGTGGGTTGTTTTGGCAAGAAAATTTGTCATATTGGGTTAACATGAAATGACTTTTTAAAACATTTTTCAGCTCAGCCACTGAACTAAAAAGTTAAGGTTTTGGCCAACTCTAGTGGGGGTGGGGAGCACAGCCATCCAGAGGGCTCCAGCCCGTTGTGCTGTGCACAGAGATGTTCTGCTCTGATATCCCCAGGGCAGGTGAGTAACTTCTCTTTCCAACCAAGAAGCCAAAGCTGGACTTGTCCAGGCAGTGAGAGAGAGAGGGGAAGGATAGGCTCTTACACGGGCTCAGAAAAAGCCACCCAGTGGTTGTGGCTGGCAGAAGGCTCTGCTCTGAGAGCCCCAGGATGTGAAATCTGCCTTTCTGGTGGGCTGGCTGCAGCTGGCTGGCTCCCATACCGATGGCAGGGTTAAAGAGCCTTCTTCCTCCATATCACCCGAAGGTGCATCTGTCTCTCAAGGCACTTGGGTAGTGTGGGATGGCTTAGCTGTATCCACCCCCATCCTTCAGCATCTCACCCCAGCTTAGCTGCAGTTTTGTGTCCATGGGCAGGGAGACAGAGCCATGAGAGCTGCTGGCGAGCTCTGCTACCATGCAATGACCCTTCCCGGAAGCACAGGCCCTGCCACACAGCAGGTGCTGCTGTCCTGTCCAGAGTATTTCTGCAATGCCAGCAGCCTGGAGGAGTCTGTCAGCATTTTCCATATGCACTTCATGTCTTGCCCAGAGTGTTCCAGCCCCGAGGCTAGCCCTGGGGGCAGAGGGCTGGGTTTCTACGCGCTGCCTGCCCCCAGCAGCAGGCTCTGCCACCTGCTCCAGCAGCAGCTCGCAACAACCCACTAATGTTAAACGGTGGTCAGTGCACTGACTTTCACCCATTCTGTCCGGCTGGCCGTGCTCTGTGATATGGGGATTCCCACATCCGAGCCTGCAGAGCCAGGCTCCCAGAGGAGAGGTGCCTGGACCCAGACCGAGAGCGCCAGCCTACCCAGCCTGAGGCTCCCCAGACACCACCATTGGGCTGAGCTACCTGGCATGGGGATAGCAGGACCCATGTCAGCGACACCAAGCTAGACAACCTGGGGGTGCCTGGATCTCAGCCAGTGAGGCCTTACGTCCCTGCTAGCGCCCCTCAGACCAGACTCCAAGGGGCCTTCAGAGGCATGTTCAGCACAGTGCCGCATTGAGTCACAGGCTGGCGAGAGCCTGGGGGTGTACCCCAAGAGACCAGAACCTTCGCACGGCCCCCCACCCCACTTAGGAGGAGGGAGGGAATGAACGCAGGCAGCCAATCAGAAGGGAAGGCATGTCCATACAGAAGCAGAGGCCTGGACTACAGTACCCGGAGCAGCCCTCAGAGCCTCTGTCTTGTTCCGGGTTTGGCTCTGCCCGCCCTCGGAGGTGCTGAATGTGTGAGCGGGGGAGCTCTGTTCCTGCCTGGAGCACAGTGGGGTGGACTGATAGAGGCAGCGTGAGGAAGCTGCAGAGAGGACAGGCAGTGTGGGGGGAGGCCCAGGCTGTCTCAGCCTGTGAGCAGTGTGGAAAGCAGGCCTGAGGTTAAAGCTGCGTGTCTGCAGGGCGAGTCAAGGCCTCCTGGCAGCCCTCCAGGCGCATCAGAGCTATTGCACTGGGGCTGTGTTTGAGCAGGGTATGGATAATCACACACATCCCGGCTGCTTCTCCGAGAACTGTCCCCCAGGGCTGTCCCAGGAAGCTTGGCTTGACCCCGCCCCAAAGACAGCATTCCCTCAGCCGTCCCCCAGTGCCGTCCTGTCCCAGGCTGTCCCCGCTCCCCCGCGGCTGCCCCCGCCATGTCTACTGTAGCTGTATGTTCTTGTGTGTCGGGAGCGCCGCCTCACCCCCTCCCTTTGCTCTCTCTCTCTCTCTGTATCGCTCTGCCCACAGACTTTTCAGTAGTTTAGGAGAACTCAGCACCATTTCCCAGCGGAGCTCCGGAACCACCTACACCGTTCGACCTGGCAGCCGCTACCCCGTCAGCCGACGTACGCCGAGTCCCGTGAAGCCTGCCCTGGATAGGACAGACCCTCTCAGCACCGTGCGACCCTATGGATTGACACCTCCCACCATCCTCAAATCTTCCAGCCTCTCCATCCCGCATGAGCCCAAGGAGGTGCGCTTTGTGGTGCGGAGCGTAAGTGCCCGGAGCCGCTCCCCCTCCCCCTCCCCCTCCCCCGGCCCCCCCTTGCACACACTGCACCCGCCGCGCCCCTTCATGCAGAAACCCCTCCACCTGTGGAACAAATACGATGTCGGGGACTGGCTGGAAAGCATCAATTTGGTGGAGCATCGAGACAAGTTTGAGGACAATGAGATCGAGGGCACACACTTGCCGGCCCTCACCAAGGAGGACTTTGTGGAGCTGGGGGTGACACGTGTGGGGCACCGCATGAACATTGAGCGAGCACTCAAACAGCTGGTCGACAGTTGACCATCCCAGGCAGCGCCGGCTCTTCCAGAGCCGCCTTCTTGCGGGGAGGGGAGGCATTTCTACTAGCTGAATAAACCCAGTTGGATTCTCTTTCTATTCTGACCACTGCACTGAAGGGCGAAGAGCTGAGGAGCGCCCACTCACGCCATACACCCAGAGCCCCAGGTGTGCACAATCTACACACACACGCACGCACACACGCACAGGCTCAGCCCCACCCCCCCCACGTGACCCTCCCCAGCCAACACCGCCCTTGGGAAAAGGACTGTTGCATGGCACACCCCCTCTCCTCTGTTCCCCTGAAGAGTCTGGCCTGTATATTGCTTGACGTGCCTTCCCCAGGGGCGCTGCGGGGGGCAGGAGGGATTAGCAGGCCCTGCCCTGCTTGGCCCGTGTAAACCCGGTGTGTTCGACGGTAGAGCCGTGTTTGGTTGCGTGGAGCAAGTGGTGGGCTGGCTTCTGATCACTGGGCTGTGGCAAGGGGCAGGTGGGGTCAGTGCTGCTGGTGCAAATGAGAAACAAACCTCAGTGTAGGGTGCTGGGATGCCAACTGAGAGAGGCTCAGCTGTGCAGCAGCACTTGTCTTTTGAGCCATGCGCTGACCAGCTCTGCATGTGGTACTGCCCTGCTGATGGTTGTGTCCTTGTTCCCTCAGCTGAGGCAAGCAGAGACGGGCTATGGGCATGGTCAGGCTTTTTGCAGATTGTCCTGGCACTGGAGTGGCCTGGTAGGCTGTTTGACATCTCCTGCGCTCAGCAGGGCAGGCATCTGGGAGGCGCCCGGAGGAGCCTCTGAGTAGCATGGCAGTGGTTGTCAGAGTCCGGTAGGGGCCCCTGAAGCCAGCTCAGAGACCCGTCAGGAAGGCGCTGCTGAGCGTGTCTCTAGGCCCAGCAGGACAGTGCAAGTGGTGCCTGGGCTCCCAGGGGCAGGAAGCCTGTTTCCCAAAAGCTGGGCAAAGCCTCTGCCAATGTGCAGGGGTGCCTGGCGTGTGTGGCCAGGGGCCTGGTGGTGTGCATGTGCCACGAGGAGGAGGTCTCCAGCTCAGACAGCAGCGCTGCTCTAAGAGGGACCAGTCGTATTCAGTGGCTAAGCTGCATGGTTGGAAATGAGCCTGCAGTGAGCGCCTGGGCTCCTGCCTAGTGGTCATTGGTGCGTCTCCCTGGAGAACCCTTGGCCGAGCTCCTTCAGAAGCTCCCGCCTCCAGCAGCACCACGTGAAAGCAGGAACCTGGGCTGGTCTTGCAGAGACAGCTGAGCCTTGGGCCTTGCTGGTCCTTTGCCAATTGCCCTGAGTGGCCCTGGTGAGAGAGGAAGTGAAGCCGCATGGGTAGACGCATGTTTTGGGGTGCCTGAGGGAGGCTCGTAGGGAACTGAGCAGAAAGCGTTTTTGCCAAACTTGGGGGGGGTGGGGGGGGGGTCTTTTTGCCTCTTGGTTTGGGGTCTAGATTCCAAGAGGGCATATTGTTGGCTAATGTCGAATCTCTGGGCGGTTCCATAGTGCAGCTGGTAATCAGTGCCAGCCGCTAAACAACGGGGTCCTGTGCCTCCGACTCATCCGTCTTTTGCCTCTTTTTAATCAGCAACATGTTGGACAGCAAAGCGAACAGATACCACTAGTGACACCTGTAGCACCTCAGTTTGTTAGTGTTTTACCAGGTCTCTGTGTCTCTAGGCTTAACGCACTGCCCCTTTCCCTGGGACGTGCGCCTCTGGGGTGGTCTTTGTGACTGAGCACGTTAAAGCCTTTTCAGGAATCTATGGCTCCTGTTGGACCCTGGGCATTTGAAAGCTTTGGAAACAGACTAAACAAGGGCTTGGCCACACTGTGGCTCCCATCCCCTCTGCTGCAGTCATGGGGTACCTGGGGCAACAGGTCCCTTCCATCCCACGGAAGTGGCATTAGCATCATGCCACCCTCACAGGTGTCTGGGTGCAGCCGTGTCACCGCTCAAGCAGGAGGCCAGGGCCATGGTTGGAGCTGCAGGCTCCCCTTTGCTGCTCCCATAGGGTACAGGCCCGCTGGCCCACCTGCCAATAGATGAGCACGCACAGGGTTGAGCAAATGGCAGCCAGGAGGGTGCTGGCCTGCAGGGACGTCCAGCTTTGCCTGCAAGTGTGACACCCTGTCTTGAAGCTCCCTCACACGTCTGTCCCCATTGGTTCTGGATGCCCTGTGTGGGGCCAGCCCCTGGCCCCTTGGATGGGTGGTGTGCCCCAAATGCCAAGTTCCCTGTGAAGGCATTAATGTTTCTGGTGCTAGAGGGCTGGGCCAGGAGGTTTCTCTCCGACCCTCACACATCTCACCTGCCGGTGGAGGCCCAGCCGCACACTGAATCGCTGCAGCCCATCTGTGTGTTGCAGGGAAGCTGTGAACTAGCTGCGGAGGTCCTCTGAGGGTGCTGGCTCCCCTTACGTGAGCTCTTACTCATGCGCTGGGCTCACAGGAGCAAACCCAGCTCGCGCACTGGCAGCTGTCTCTGCTTCCATCCTTGGGGCCTTGCATCAGCTCATGCAATGTGGGGAGGTGCTGTGGGTCAGAGAAAGAGCACACCTGGGCAGCAGCAGCCATCTGAGTCTGCAACGAAAACTACTCAGTGCCCTTGTGGACCTCCCACAGTGCCTGGGTAAGTCACGCACTGACACAGGGACGTGGGAAGTGCAACAGCTTCCCAGGGCTTCATCACATACCTGAGCCAGAGCCACCAGAACAGCCACAGGCACCTGTCCCAAGCTCAGGCTGCCCTCGAGCAGCAGATCAGCAGCAGTTCCATCTCCCCATGCTCCTAAAGCAACTGGCCCCACATCCCAGCCACCTGCCCCATGTCCCCTCTGCACCACCCCTATGTACCCATCCCCACATCATCTCCACCAGCCCCACCCAATGTACCCTGTCCCACAGCCCCACCACAAGCCTTATGCACCCAGCCCCACATGCCCACTGCCAGCCCTGTGTACAAAGCCCCACAATGCATGTGCAGAGTGGGGAGAGGGTGTGTGCACAAAGTGGGTGGACAGAGTGTGCGTGGAGGATGCATGTGCAAAGCAGGCAAAGGGCACATGGGTGGAGCAGGTGGACGATGCATGCGCGGAGCGGGTGGAGGGTGTGTGCATTGAAGGGCGGAGGGAGCATGTGTGGAGGGCGTGTGCGCAAAGTGGGGTGTGTGTGGGTGGAGCGTGTGTGTGTGTGTAAGGGCAAAAGACGCATGCGCGGAGCAGGTGGAGGATGTGTGCATGGAAGGCCAGAGAGCGGGTGGAGGGTGTGTGTGGAGCGGGCAGAGATGCATGTGGAGCGGGTGGAGGGTGTGTGTGGAGTTGGCAGAGGGCGCGTGGAGCACGTGGAGTGGGTAGAGGTGCATGTGTAGCAGGCGGAGGGCGCATGTGGAGCAGGAGGAGGGCATAGGTGAAGGTGCATGTGGAGCGAGGATGTGCATGTGGAGTGGGCAGAGATGCATGTGGAGCAGGCGGAGGGTTCGTGTGGAGCAGGCAGAGGGTGCGTGTGGAGCAGGCAGAGGGTGCATGGAGCGGGTGGAGGAAGTGGGCGGAGGGCACATGGAGCAGGTGGAGGGTGCGTGTGGAGTGGGTGGAGGGAGCGCATGGAGCGGGCGGAGGGTGCGTGGAGCGGGTGGAGGGAGTGCATGGAGCAGGAGAAGGGAGCGAGCGGAGGGTGCGTGTGGAGTGGGTGGAGGGTGCGTGTGGAGGGAGCGCATGGAGCGGGCGGAGGGTGCGTGGAGCGGGTGGAGGGAGTGCATGGAGCAGGAGGAGGGTGCGTGTGGAGTGGGTGGAGGGTGCGTGTGGAGGGAGCGCATGGAGCGGGAGGAGAGTGCATGGAGCAGGAGGAGGGTGCGTGTGGAGTGGGTGGAGGGTGCGTGTGGAGGGAGCGCATGGAGCGGGAGGAGGGTGCGTGGAGCGGGTGGAGGGAGTGCATGGAGCGGGAGAAGGGAGCGGGCGGAGGGAGCGCATGGAGCGGGCAGAGGGTGCTCCACATGTGCGGCTGTGACAAGCGGCTGTGCCACACTGTGGCGTCCAGTTTCCCACACGTGGCAATCGAACAGTGTATTGGAAACTCTGGCACTATAGCCACACCCTCATAGGTTGTGGCCCCCCCCCACCACAGCCCCATACTCCATACCGCTCCCCCCCGCCCCTCCAGCTGCTGAGCAGCCAGCCGGAAATCCCCCTCTGCCACATCTCCCCCGGCTGCTCTCCTGATCCCTGCAGGGTGGGATGGGGCAGCGCCGTTGTGTTCACCTTAGTGCAGCCCAATGCCTGTTTCTGCGCTATGGCGCTGGGTCTTTGTCCTTTCTGCAGCTGTTTCTGGGGCAAACCTGTCAGGACCCAGCCTGCACCCAGCCTCCTGCTCTTGGGGGCCACACGCCTGCAGCCCTGCAGAGCCTTCAGCCTGGGACGGGACAAGCGGGAGCCTGGCTCCCCTCTCCGACGCGTCCTCATTAGCTCTCGTGAGAGGACTGGAAAGGGCCGCAGCACCTCTGCTGCCAGCAAAGCGCCTCCGGGCGCTGCTCCGCGTCCTTCCCACTAAGCAGCTGCAGCCGTACCTGTGTTAGCAAACACTGGGTGACCCCTGAGGCAAGCCTGCAGCCTCTGGCGCAGCAGTCCTGGGGCACCACGGCTCATCCCAGGCAGGCAACACACAACAAGGCGCTGCCCAGCCCAAGTGTGCGTCGGGCCTCCAGGGCTCTCTCTGCACACTCTCAGCCCCCACCCACGCAGGAGGGCAGCCACTGGCCCAGCCAAAAGGGGCCTTTCCTCCCTCAGGTCACCAGCCCTGCGGGGCCGGTCCCTTGGGCCTCTCCCCTGGCCCAGCGCATGCCGGCAGTCACCCGCACAGGACGGACGCAGCACCCTCCCAGTGCGCGCTGGGCATCGGGCCGTCGCCAGCCTTTGCAGCGCCCGTGAGAAGCCTTGTCTCAGCAGATAGCCGTGGTGGCCTTCTAACCGCCCCGGCCTGCTGAGCTGGCGGCCTGGCTGCAGCCCCAGGGCTGGGAAGTCGCCTGGCAGGCTGCAGTGTGACCAGCTGGGCTGGACTTCTTGGGCGCTGGGCATTCACGGCCACAGGTAATAGGTGAGGCATGTTCAGCAGCTCCTCTCACATCAGGCACCAGCGTCTCACTGTGTACCAGGCTAAGACCCAATTTTGGAGCAAGCAGGACTGGGAGGGGGCGGGGGGGGGGGGGAATCTCCTGTGCTTGTCTGCCCAGTGACGGCCATGATTCATGCCACGTGCCGTCCAGCACGCGGGTGGGTCACTGGGTCACAGTTCA
This sequence comes from Carettochelys insculpta, assembly GCF_033958435.1. Taxonomy (NCBI): domain Eukaryota; kingdom Metazoa; phylum Chordata; order Testudines; family Carettochelyidae; genus Carettochelys; species Carettochelys insculpta. The sequence continues at coordinate 381,569,681 of NC_134137.1, read as the reverse complement.
GCCATGTTGGCCCAGGGCTCTGTTTTGAGCATCCCCAGCTGTCCCAGCTGGCTGGCCCATGCCCTCAGCACCTCGTAGCAGGCCAGTTCAGACCTGGCAACCTTCGCCGAGTGGATAGAGTCCTTCTGGCCCTCGCGACCGTGTCCCCACTTGATTCTGGGGGCCCTTGTCACAGATGCACTTGCCAGGTCAGGCAGCAGCTGCACCAACCTGTGGGTTCGCTTTTGAAGCACAGGTCATCGGCCCCTGGGTAACGAGCGCTTCCCACGTTATGCTGCTGGCTGTACTGGCCATGTGGCTCCCACATCCCCAGCCACAGCAGAGATGCCCGTTCTGAAAAGCCATCACAGGGAGGCTGAGCGCACTGGGCACAGGGAGCTGAACGGGACACGTTAGCTGAGGGTCTGGTCGAGCCCAAGTGCAGCTCATCTGTCAGGCTGGCCTGAGTAGCTCAGGCTGTCTCATGTGCTGGGGTGACTGTGATTTCTCATGACTACACAATGACTTCTGGTAGCGTCTGTATAAACTGGGGCCAATGGGTTTGCTTTGGGTTTGGTGTTTTTTTTTTAAAGAAGAAGTTGCTGGTTGTTTTGTCCAGACTAAATTCATTAATTCTTTGTTATTCATGCTCTTCTGTTTGTAGTTCTAGCTGTTAACCAAGGCTGAATTGAGTCTCTGCCAGCTACAACCGCTTGGAAGTAGCCACAAAGTGTAGGTTCATTTTTCCAGTCTCACATGTGCGTGCACGCGCACACGCACGCGCACGCACATACACGCATGCACACGCACACGCACACACACACACACGCACGCACACGCACACGTCCTGGTCTTTCACCCAGACACACTCACCTGTGGGTTTTCGGTTTGGTTTGGTTTGTTTTTTGTTTTTTTTTTAAATTTTACAGGGTCAGTTCGATTCACACCTTATTTTGTATGGACATTCGGAGAGGTCTCCTTCTCCGGAGCCATGGAGGTGCAGCGGAGGCCCCTCTGGCCCCTCGACGTTGTGATACACACACCCCCCCCACAGAGATCTATGTTTCTTATATTATTATTATTATTATTATATTATTATTATTATTATTATTATGATGATGTAATAAATTTATAAGAAACCACTGGGTGTGCTCTGGGTGTGTCTGTGTGCGTGCGGGCATGGCCCATGGAGCAGGCAGCAGCCCCCCAGAGCCAGAGGGGCTATTGGCTTCTGTGTTTTTGCACCTTAGTTCGGGCCCCACCGTGGGGCTGGCTCTGTGCCTGGCTGTAAAACAGGGCCCCTCCTTGGGCCCCAGGGGTTCAGGAGCCATCAGCCTCCCTCGAAGTGCCACGGGGTGGGCAGCCGGCTTCTCCGTCACGGTCAGTGCTGGCGAGGCCGAGTGAGTGCCCCACGCACTCTGCAAGCGAAGGGCCTGCCTGGCTGCTGTTGTGTCAGCCTCGCATGTTTCCTGCCAGAGCGGCTGCAGCCCAAGTGGGGCAGACGTCATCCTGAGCGGCAGGAGCCATGTTACAGCACTGCGCCTGGTGCCCACACCGCAGGCTGAGCAGCGCTGGGCCAGACCGCCCGCATGCGAGCTGTGAGCCAGTACAATGCAAGCACAACCACACCCTCGCGTGCCCCCTGTGCCACCCCCAGCAGGGCCTGCGGTGCTGCACAAACCCAGTCAGTCTGCCCCGCCCTGCCCCGGCAGCGCCTCACACCGGCAAGGTGCCCAGCCATGGCTGTCCTGGGCAGGGCAGGCCAGCCCCAGGGCCTCAGCTGGGCCCACATCCCCACCCGCCAGCCCGGCTGGGGGTTGGGGGCTGGGGGGGGGCGCCACCAGCCACAGTCCAGTAAGGTATCATGCATGGCCTTGCCTGAGGCTGTGCTGGGCAGGCAGCCAGCAGCAGCCGCCCTGTTCTCGGCCAGCGTACCCCAGAGGCGGGGGCGGGGGGCTCCACCTCAGTGCAGCAGGAGCATGTCCTGTCTGGTGGGCACCACATGACCCTGGGAGGAGCGTGGCCTGGGGGCTCTGCTGGGGCTGTCACAGCTGCTCACCAGCCCCCTCCATTTCCCTTCCAGCCAGCATCACCAGTCTGTTGCACTGGGTGGCAGCCCTCCCCCCCCCAATAGCCAGTGGCCCACATGGGCCAAGCATTGGGCAGGAGGGTGGGGGCAGCAGCACGGGCCAGCCAGGACCCAACGGCACCGTCAGCTGCCCTGGGCAGGTGCTGGAGCCGAGAACCTGCAGTGCCCATTGGCTGAACAGGGTGTGCTCAGCACACCATGCAAGGCCGGCTGTGCTGCCCCTGGACTGCAACCCAGGCACCAGCCGTTGGACCGTGAGCACAGGTGCCAAAGGCCTTCGCAGGGCACGTGCCTGCTGGCTGGCACAGCTGGTCAGTGCCCACCCCAGGCCTTACTGAGGGCCAGACCCCCCGACAGCGCTGAGAGCCGGGCACGGCTCCTGCTCCAAAAGGCGGCCCTGGATGCTGACACCTGCATGCTGCTGAGGTTCTGCCATGGCGGGTGGGCACCACTCAAAGCCCAGGGCCTGGGTGTGCCCAGCAGCGCTGAGCTCGGGTTCCCTGCACTGCCAAACCTGCTCCTGCAGCGCGTGCCCCACACATGGCACCCACCCACACCAGCGGGCAGCCGATGCCCACGTGGTTGCCCTGGCAGGCCCCAGTTGCTGGGGTGAGCTGGGCATGGTCCCTGCAGAGTGGCAGCTGGGGCAGGCTGAGGCAGCAGGCGTGTGTGGCTTGGCCCGTGTGCCCCTGCTGTCGGTCAGCAAGGCAGAGGCTGTCGGGAAGGCAGAGCCGAGCAAGCCAAGGTGACCACCTCTGGCGGCCAGGCCCGCCCATCCCTTCCTGTGTCAGGCTGGCACTGGGGCCTGTGGGCCTCCCCCCCCACCTGCCTGTCAGGTGCACACCCCAGCATGTACCCCCCCCCCCCCATCGCACTAGCCCTTGAGTAGAACAGGCTCCTTTCAAGTGCTGCAGCCACTTGCCAAGCACCCAGCAGGCCTGACACCACCACCGCCCCCCCCCCCAAGCATCTGTCCTGCCACCCCCAGCGCCATCCCAGGGAAGTGCGCTAGGCAGGGAGCTAGCGGGCTGCTGGTGCAACCAAGCCCTTCACTGCTCTGGTGGGTGCGCTCGGCTGGGTGTGCCAAGGCCCGGCCGTGAGACAGGCCTGGCACAGCTAGGGCCCCGATGGACCCAGCCCCCAAAGCCACAGCCCCAAAGCACTGAGCCTGGCTTGGTGGTCCTGCCCACAGGCCAGACAGTCTCAGCCATGGCCCCTGCCATGAATTTGCCAGGCAGCTGCTCAGTGTGGTGCAGAGACGCTGGGGGGGGGGGGCCGGGGTGGGGGGCAGTGCTTGACAAGCCCGAGGGGGTGGCAAAAGGCCATGTTATTCCCCCCAAGTGCACACCCACTTGGGTTGGGCCCAGCCCTGCCCAAGCCTGGCCAAAGGCGTGGCTGGCCTGGTTGTGCTGGCTAACCAGGGACGCTGATGGGGCAAATGCCCACGGCCCTCAAAAAAAACCGGGTGTGGTGCAGAAAGATGTGTGGGGAGGGGCCAGCCCCACACCTTGCACTGGGGAGGGCCCACTGGGGCAGGTGAGAGCAGCAGAGCGAGAGAGCGCGAGTGTGTGTGTGTGAGAGGGGAGTGTGGTGCGGGTGGTGGGGGGGGGGACAGTTGCTAGCCCCCCCCCCCCCCCCCCGGCTGTAGGAAGAAGGGGCTTTTGAAGTTGTGGGGGGGCCTTTTGAAAGGCCCCATCTGCATGGGCGGTGCTGTTCCCAAAGTGGCATTTCAAATCGTGTGCGGCCGCCCTCATGCTAATACCAACCACTGCCTCATTAGCATCTTGCCAAGTGCCTCATTAGCATGTCCCTTCACAGGGGGGGGGGGGGGGCCGGGGGGGCCCTGTAGCTGCAGCTGCAGCTTGTGGCATGCCCTGCCTGAGGCTGCTGGCCCCCCCAGGACTGGAGCAGGTTCCGAAGCGCTCGATCAAGGCGAGGTCAGGGCCAGTGGTGGCGAGGGGCCAGGCTGGCAGGGCTGGTGTCAGACGCCGGGAATGGCCACCGTGGGCGGGGGCGGCACTTGGTGGGGTCTCTGGGCTGGTCACACCCTCTGGGACACCTGGCGGTGGATGCGGCCGGCACCCAGGAGGCTGGCTGGGCTGACCCCGCCGGGTTAGCCGTACGTGCCGCAGAAGTCGGTCCCGAGATCCCGCCTAAAAAGGGCTGTGGAGCTGGGCGGGGGGCCCTGACCTGCTGGCACAGACGGGGCTGTGGCCATGCACGAGAGGGTGGTGCCCAATGTGCGGCTACGGTTACACGCCCGCCGAAGGACTGAGAAGAGCCTGGGCCGCCCCCCCCCCCCCATTCCCTGGGGCCGGACGGCAGCGGGGCAGCTGCCCAGCCAGGCTGCAGGGGCTGTGCACAGAGCAGGCTGAGCCCCAAGGGTCACACCAAGCAGGTATTTTATTGACAGCGCCGCGCCGTGAGTGCTGAGCGCCAGTGCCAGGTTTTGTACAAGTCACAGGCGCCGCGGAGTTCCGTGCTGGTGAGCTACGCACTAGTTGCACACGAGCCGTGGTGCGAGGGCACTACACGAGCACTGAGCGGAGATACAGGCAGGGCTGGCAAGCAACAGAATGGCGGGCACAGCAGCGGGGCAGGGGAGCAGCGCAGAGGAGCCAGCCGCGCTCAGCTCACAGGCCCGGTTGCCCCAGCTGCTCTGGGCGAGGCTCCGCATGGAGGAGCGTTGGCTTGGCAGCCTGGGGCCAGTGCCCTGGCTTATGTCCTGGGGCGGGGGGATATCCGTGGGCCTGCCGGCTCCCTGGGAGCACTGCTATGCCCCACGTGAATGTGGCCAGGCTGGGTCTGCCCATCGCAGACCCCGGGCATAGAGGGCTGCACATGCCCAGCCCCGGCCTCGCGCAGGTGCAACCCCCCCAGCTCAGCCCCTCCCTGGGTCAGCCTGCCAGGGCGCTGAGGGCAGCCCAGCCCAGCCCCTCCCTGGGTCAGCCTGCCAGGGCGCTGAGGGCAGCCCAGCCCAGCCCAGTGCCTCTCCGGGTCGGCCTGCCAGGGCGCTGAGGCCAGCCCAGCCCAGCCCAGGCAGCAGTGGGCGTTCCTGGGGAGGGGCATGTTCCGGGGGGGCGGGGGGCTGTCAGGCAAAGTGCTGAGCACAGCAGAGGCCAAGTGGGAGCCATGGGGGCAGGGCGCATGTGGGGCAGCTGGGGCGGCACACACAATCAAGGGGCCCTTGGGGGACTTGGGGATGAGCTGGCTGCAGCGGGCAGTGAGCCAGCCCAGGTGCCGCGGGGAAGGGCGGTGAGTCGGCCCAGGCGCCGCGGGGAAGGGCGGTGAGCCGGCCCAGGCGCCGCGGGGAAGGGCGGTGAGCCGGCCCAGGCGCCGCGGGGAAGGGCGGTGAGCCGGCCCAGGCGCCGCGGGGAAGGGCGGTGAGCCGGCCCAGGGTGCTGTGGGGAGAGGGGCTGAGCAGGCCCAGGGCCACGGGGTGGGAGGGAAGAGCAGCTGTGGGGCAGGAGCAGTTTGGGGGCGATGCCCAGCCCAGGCTCGCCTCCTCCTGCCAGCGCCTGGCGTCAGTGCCCGTTGTTGGGGCAGGCGGACAGCCAGACCCTGGTGTAGCCTTAGGCCCTGCTGCGACCCCCGTCCTCGGCGCCAGGGCTGAGCAATGCCCCCGGCCCAGAGGCAGGCCTTGTGCATGGCCAGTGCCATGGGGCCGGGCTGCCACTGCCAGGCAGCACCCACGCGGGGGGTGATGTAGAGTGGGGGGCTGAGAGCTATTGAACCATCAGCCCCAGGGACCCCAGGACTGCCACATGGCCAGCGGCCACCCCGGGAGAGACCCGTCCGGGGCTGGGGTGGGCCGGACACTTCACAGACCCCCACCCTGCTCTGACCCTGCCTGGTTCCATGCTGGCCCAAGTCCTGCCCCACTCCCCGGCCCTCTGCTGCCCCCCTGCATGTCCCCTTCCCCTGCCACCCCTCCCCCACTCCCCATCCCAACTGCCAGCCCTTCCCCCACTCCCCTGCATGTCCCCTTCCCCTGCCACCCCTCCCCCACTCCCTGTCCCAACCTCCAGCCCCTCCCCCGCTCCCCTGCATGTCCCCTTCCCCTGCCACCCCTCCCCCACTCCCCATCCCAACCTCCAGCCCTTCCCCCGCTCCCCTGCATGTCCCCTTCCCCTGCCACCCCTCTCCCACTCTCCTTCCCAACCTCCAGCCCCTCCCCCGCTCCCCTGCATGTCCCCTTCCCCTGCCACCCCTCCCCCACTCCCCGTCCCAACCTCCAGCCCCTCCCCCGCTCCCCTGCATGTCCCCTTCCCCTGCCACCCCTCCCCCACTCCCCATCCCAACCTCCAGCCCTTCCCCCGCTCCCCTGCATGTCCCCTTCCCCTGCCACCCCTCTCCCACTCTCCTTCCCAACCTCCAGCCCCTCCCCCGCTCCCTGCATGTCCCCTTCCCCTGCCACCCCTCCCCCACTCCCCGTCCCAACCTCCAGCCCCTCCCCCGCTCCCCTGCATGTCCCCTTCCCCTGCCACCCCTCCCCCACTCCCCATCCCAACCTCCAGCCCTTCCCCCGCTCCCCTGCATGTCCCCTTCCCCTGCCACCCCTCTCCCACTCTCCTTCCCAACCTCCAGCCCCTCCCCCGCTCCCTGCATGTCCCCTTCCCCTGCCACCCCTCCCCCACTCCCCGTCCCAACCTCCAGCCCCTCCCCCGCTCCCCTGCATGTCCCCTTCCCCTGCCACCCCTCCCCCACTCCCCATCCCAACCTCCAGCCCTTCCCCCGCTCCCCTGCATGTCCCCTTCCCCTGCCACCCCTCTCCCACTCTCCTTCCCAACCTCCAGCCCTTCCCCCACTCCCTGCATGTCCCCTTCCCCTGCCAGCCCCTGCCCCACTCCTCAGCCCAACCTCCAGCCCCTCCCCCACTCCCTGCATGTCCTCTTCCACTGCCAGCCCCTCCCCCGCTCTCCTTCCTAACCTCCAGCCCCTCCCCCACTCCCTGCACATCCCCTGCCCCTCCCCCACTCCTCATCCCAAGCTCCAGCCCCTCCCCCACTCCACGCACGTCCCCTTCCCCTGCCAGACCCTCCCCCACTTCCCCTCCCAACCTCCAGCCCCTCCCCCATCCGTGCCCCCCCCCGCCCCCTAGCTCCTGCTATCCTTCCCCCCATGGCCCTTCTAGCCCCCTGTACCTCCCCCTGGCATGTCCCCTACCCTGGCTACCTCCCCAGCTTCCTGTGCTCGCCCCCTTCTGCCAAACTCTGGCCCCCGCCCCTTCGTCCCACTGCCCACCACCCCTGCTCTCCTCTGCCTGCTGGTCCCCTGACCCTCCCCAGCTCCTAATGCTCGTCCTGCCCCAGCAGCCCCCATCTCAGAAACAGCTGCCCTGGCCCAGCCTGCTGCCCTCCGTGGCTTGTGCTGGTCGCACACACAGGTGCCCGCAGGCGCTCTCCTCAGGCCCCCGGGCCGTGCCCATCAGCCTCCTGGGCAGAGGCCAGGCCCAGCTTGGCTTCCCTGCGTGCCAGCCTGGCTCGGGGAGGGAGCAGCCGGCTCTCCGCGCCCCGGTGAGAAGCAGCGAGGATGTGCAGCAAGTCCGTTGGGTGCAGGGACTAGAGCCGGCCTAAGAGGGTCCAAGCCACCTGCTGTGGGGTCAGACAGAGTCTCTGGCCATCGGTGGGGCTGGATGGGGGGCAGAAGCAGGAGACATAGTGACTCCCTCCCTTACTCCAGATAAATGTCCTCTGTGGGGCAGGCGTACTCCAGGTGCTCCTGGTAATATTCCTGAAAGGCCCGGCTGCAAGGCAAGGGACACAGTGAGGGGGGATGAGAGCCATGGGCCAGGGCAAACCCCGCAGGGTCAGGGAGCCGTGCTCCAGGCCAGCCACAGGCAGGGGCAAACCCCGCAGGGTCACGGAGCCGTGCTCCAGGCCAGCCACGGGCCGGGGCAAACCCCACAGGGTCACGGAGCCGTGCTCCAGGCCAGCCACGGGCAGGGGCAAACCCCACAGGGTCAGGGAGCCGTGCTCCAGGCCAGCCACGGGCCGGGGCAAACCCCGCAGGGTCACGGAGCCGTGCTCCAGGCCAGCCACGGGCCGGGGCAAACCCCACAGGGTCACGGAGCCGTGCTCCAGGCCAGCCACGGGCCAGGGCAAACCCCGCAGGGTCAGGGAGCCGTGCTCCAGGCCAGCCACGGGCCGGGGCAAACCCCGCAGGGTCACGGAGCCGTGCTCCAGGCCAGCCACGGGCCAGGGCAAACCCCGCAGGGTCAGGGAGCCATGCTCCAGGCCAGCCACAGGCAGGGGCAAACCCCACAGGGTCAGGGAGCCGTGCTCCAGGCCAGCCACGGGCCGGGGCAAACCCCGCAGGGTCACGGAGCCGTGCTCCAGGCCAGCCACAGGCAGGGGCAAACCCCGCAGGGTCAGGGAGCCGTGCTCCAGGCCAGCCACGGGCCGGGGCAAACCCCGCAGGGTCACGGAGCCGTGCTCCAGGCCAGCCACGGGCCGGGGCAAACCCCACAGGGTCACGGAGCCGTGCTCCAGGCCAGCCACGGGCCGGGGCAAACCCCGCAGGGTCAGGGAGCCGTGCTCCAGGCCAGCCACGGGCCAGGACAAACCCCGCAGGGTCAGGGAGCCGTGCTCCAGGCCAGCCACGGGCCGGGGCAAACCCCGCAGGGTCACGGAGCCGTGCTCCAGGCCAGCCACAGGCAGGGGCAAACCCCACAGGGTCACGGAGCCGTGCTCCAGGCCAGCCACAGGCAGGGGCAAACCCCGCAGGGTCAGGGAGCCGTGCTCCAGGCCAGCCACGGGCCGGGGCAAACCCCACAGGGTCACGGAGCCGTGCTCCAGGCCAGCCACGGGCCGGGGCAAACCCCGCAGGGTCACGGAGCCGTGCTCCAGGCCAGCCACAGGCAGGGGCAAACCCCGCAGGGTCAGGGAGCCGTGCTCCAGGCCAGCCACGGGCCGGGGCAAACCCCGCAGGGTCACGGAGCCGTGCTCCAGGCCAGCCACGGGCAGGGGCAAACCCCACAGGGTCAGGGAGCCGTGCTCCAGGCCAGCCACGGGCCAGGACAAACCCCGCAGGGTCACGGAGCCGTGCTCCAGGCCAGCCACGGGCCGGGGCAAACCCCGCAGGGTCACGGAGCCGTGCTCCAGGCCAGCCACGGGCCGGGGCAAACCCCACAGGGTCACGGAGCCGTGCTCCAGGCCAGCCACGGGCCGGGGCAAACCCCGCAGGGTCACGGAGCCGTGCTCCAGGCCAGCCACGGGCCGGGGCAAACCCCGCAGGGTCACGGAGCCGTGCTCCAGGCCAGCCACGGGCCGGGGCAAACCCCGCAGGGTCAGGGAACCGTGGTCCAGGCCAGCCACGGGCCAGGACAAACCCCGCAGGGTCACGGAGCCGTGCTCCAGGCCAGCCATGGGCCGGGACAAACCCCCGGGGGGGCCTATGCTGCAGACCAGTGCCAAGCAGCAGAGCTGCTATGAGCCAGGGCAAGCCTGGGGCCCCATCAGCCCAGCTCCCAGCCCCCACCTTCCCACGGGCCGCCCCGCCCTGCTCTGGGGCTGCTCCGCCCACACTCACCCGACACACTCGGCGACGTGCCGCATGGACTCCTGGGAGACGAAGACGTGGCAGGCGAAGCGGCTGAGCACGGGGTGTTTGGTGATGAACCCGAAGTAACTGCGGCACAAGGGCAGGGTCAGTACAGAGCCCCCGCGAGGGATCAGGCCCTGCCTGCTCGTGGGACCCAGGAGCCCTGGGCTGCCCTGGGGCTGTGGGCAGGGCATATCCACGCCCAGGGCCATGTGGGGACACAGGCTATGCCCAGTGTACAATGCTGGGGGGCCCCGATTCCCCACAGCCCTCACAGCTATTTCCACAACTGCCCACCGATGTGTGTCCTTTGTGTGAAGCACATTGGGGGTGGGCCCCCCCAGAGCACAGGCTGTGTGGGGCGTGGGACTCCCCAGGGCACAGGCTGTGTGGGGCGGGGAGGAGACAGGCTGGGAAGGACGGGGGACTCCCCAGGGCACAGGCTGCATGGGGCAGGGGGACTCCCCAGGGCACAGGCTGTGTGGGGCGGGGGGACTCCCCAGGGCACAGGCTGTGTGGGGCGGGGGATTCCCCAGGGCACAGGCTGTGTGGGGCGGGGGGACTCCCCAGGGCACAGGCTGTGTGGGGCGGGGGGATTCCCCAGGGCACAGGCTGTGTGGGGCGGGGGGACTCCCCAGGGCACAGGCTGCGTGGGGCCGGGGGACTCCCCAGGGCACAGGCTGCGTGGGGCAGGGGGACTCCCCAGGGCACAGGCTGTGTGGGGCAGGGGGACTCCCCAGGGCACAGGCTGCGTGGGGCAGGGGGGACTCCCCAGGGCACAGGCTGTGTGGGGCAGGGGGACTCCCCAGGGAACAGGCTGTGTGGGGCAGGGCCTTGGGCTGGAGGAGCCTCCAAAGCCTGGGACCCCAAAGTGCCAAGAGCGGTGCTGGGCTCCTCTCTGGGGCCCCTCTCACCAGCTGTCCCTGGGGTGGCAGCCGCAGAAGGAGATGTTCTTCATCTGGAAGAAGTGGCTGCAGCGCTCAAACTGCAACGGAAGCAGCAGACACAGCGTACCTGAGCCCAGGGCCCCATCTGCAGCAGCCGGCCCCACCCTCCCACCGTTCCCCTTCCAGGACCCCCAGCCGGCCCCCCGAGCCCCATCCTCCCACCGTTCCCCTTCCAGGACCCCCAGCCGGCCCCCCGAGTCCCATCCTCCCACCGTTCCCCTTCCAGGACCCCCAGCCGGCCCCCCGAGTCCCACCCTCCCACCGTTCCCCTTCCAGGACCCCCAGCCGGCCCCCCGAGCCCCATCCTCCCACCGTTCCCCTTCCAGGACCCCCAGCCGGCCCCCCGAGCCCCATCCTCCCACCGTTCCCCTTCCAGGACCCCCAGCCGGCCCCCCGAGCCCCACCCTCCCACCGTTCCCCTTCCAGGACCCCCAGCCGGCCCCCCGAGCCCCACCCTCCCACCGTTCCCCTTCCAGGACCCCCAGCCGGCACCCCGAGCCCCACCCTCCCACCGTTCCCCTTCCAGGACCCCCAGCCGGCCCCCCGAGCCCCACCCTCCCACCGTTCCCCTTCCAGGACCCCCAGCCGGCCCCCCCGAGCCCCATCCTCCCACCGTTCCCCTTCCAGGACCCCCAGCCAGCCCCCCAGGATCCATCCTCCCACCGTTCCCCTTCCAGGGCCCCAGCCCCCCGAGTCCCATCCTCCCACCATTCCCCTTCCAGGACCCCCAGCCGGCCCCCAGCCGGCCCCCCAGGGTCCGTCCTCCCACCGTCCCCCTTCCAGGACTGCCAGCCAGCCCCCCAAGGCCCCAGCCCCCCGAGTCCCATCCTCCCACCGTTCCCCTTCCAGGACCCCCAGCCAGCCCCCCAGGGCCCCAGCCCCCTGAGCCCCATCCTCCCACCGATCCCCTTCCAGGACCCCCAGCCGGCCCCCCGAGCCCCATCCGCCCACCGTTCCCCTTCCAGGACCCCCAGCCGGCCCCCCGAGCCCCACCCTCCCACCGTTCCCCTTCCAGGACCCCCAGCCGGCCCCCCGAGCCCCATCCTCCAACCGTTCCCCTTCCAGGACCCCCAGCCGGCCCCCCCGAGCCCCATCCTCCCACCGTTCCCCTTCCAGGACCCCCAGCCGGCCCCCCCGAGCCCCATCCTCCCACCGTTCCCCTTCCAGGACCCCCAGCCGGCCCCCCGAGCCCCACCCTCCCACCGTTCCCCTTCCAGGACCCCCAGCCGGCCCCCCGAGCCCCACCCTCCCACCGTTCCCCTTCCAGGACCCCCAGCCGGCCCCCCGAGCCCCACCCTCCCACCGTTCCCCTTCCAGGACCCCCAGCCGGCCCCCCCGAGCCCCATCCTCCCACCGTTCCCCTTCCAGGACCCCCAGCCGGCCCCCCGAGCCCCACCCTCCCACCGTTCCCCTTCCAGGACCCCCAGCCGGCCCCCCAAGCCCCACCCTCCCACTGTTCCCCTTCCAGGTCCCCCAGCCAGCCCCCCCGAGCCCCATCCTCCCACTGTTCCCCTTCCAGGACCCCCAGCCAGCCCCCCCGAGCCCCATCCTCCCACTGTTCCCCTTCCAGGTCCCCCAGCCGGCCCCCCGAGCCCCATCCGCCCACCGTTCTCCTTGCAGGACCCCCAGCCAGCCCCCCAGGATCCACCCTCCCACCGTTCCCCTTCCAGGACCCCCAGCCGGCCCCCCAGGGCCCCAGCCCCCCGAGTCCCATCCTCCCACCGTTCCCCTTCCAGGACCCCCAGCCGGCCCCCCAGGGTCCATCCTCCCACCGTCCCCATTCCAGGACTGCCAGCCAGCCCCCCAAGGCCCCAGCCCCCCGAGCCCCATCCTCCCACCGATCCCCTTCCAGGACCCCCAGCTGGCCCCCCAGGGCCCACCCTCCCACCGTTCCCCTTTCAGGACTGCCAGCCAGCCCCCCAAGGCCCCAGCCCCCCGAGCCCCACCCTCCCACCGTTCCCCTTCCAGGACCCCCAGCCAGCCCCCCAAGCCCCATCCGCCCACCGTTCCCCTTCCAGGACCCCCAGCCAGCCCCCCCGAGCCCCACCCTCCCACCGTTCCCCTTCCAGGACCCCAGCCAGCCCCCCGAGCCCCATCCGCCCACTGTTCCCCTTCCAGGACCCCCAGCCAGCCCCCCCGAGCCCCATCCTCCCACCGTTCCCCTTCCAGGACCCCCAGCCGGCCCCCCCGAGCCCCATCCTCCCACTGTTCCCCTTCCAGGACCCCCAGCCGGCCCCCCGAGCCCCACCCTCCCACCGTTCCCCTTCCAGGACCCCCAGCCGGCCCCCCGAGCCCCACCCTCCCACCGTTCCCCTTCCAGGACCCCCAGCCGGCCCCCCGAGCCCCATCCGCCCACCGTTCCCCTTCCAGGACCCCCAGCCGGCCCCCCGAGCCCCATCCGCCCACCGTTCCCCTTCCAGGACCCCCAGCCAGCCCCCCCGAGCCCCATCCTCCCACTGTTCCCCTTCCAGGACCCCCAGCCAGCCCCCCGAGCCCCATCCGCCCACCGTTCTCCTTGCAGGACCCCCAGCCAGCCCCCCAGGATCCATCCTCCCACCGTTCCCCTTCCAGGGCCCCAGCCCCCCGAGTCCCATCCTCCCACCATTCCCCTTCCAGGACCCCCAGCCGGCCCCCAGCCGGCCCCCCAGGGTCCATCCTCCCACCGTCCCCCTTCCAGGACTGCCAGCCAGCCCCCCAAGGCCCCAGCCCCCCGAGTCCCATCCTCCCACCGTTCCCCTTCCAGGACCCCCAGCCGGCCCCCCAGCGCCCCAGCCCCCCGAGCCCCATCCTCCCACCGATCCCCTTCCAGGACCCCCAGCCGGCCCCCCAGGGCCCACCCTCCCACCGTTCCCCTTCCAGGACCTCCAGCCGCCCCCCCGAGCTCCATCCTCCCACCGTTCCCCTTCCAGGACCCCCAGCCAGTTCCCCAGGGCCCATCCTCCTACCGTTCCCCTTCCAGGACCCCCACCTGGCCCCTCAGGGCCCATCCTCTCAGGGTTCCCCTTCCAGGAACCCCAGCCGGCCCCCCAGGGCCCATCCTCCCACCGTTCCCCTTCCAGGACCCCCAGCCGGGCCCCCAGGGCCCATCCTCCCACCGTTCCCCTTCCAGGACCCCCAGCCGGCCCCCCACGGCCCACCCTCCCACCGTTCCCCTTCTAGGACCCCCAGCTGGCCCCCCGAGCTCCATCCTCCCACCGTTCCCCTTCCAGGACCCCCAGCCAGTCCCCCAGGGCCCATCCTCCCACCGTTGCCCTTCCAGGACCCCCAGCCGGCCCCCCAGGGCCCATCCTCCCACCGTTGCCCTTCCAGGACCCCCAGCCGGCCCCCCAGGGCCCCGGCCCCCCAGGGCCCCACCCTCCCACCGTTCCCCTTCCAGGACCCCCAGCCACGACCCTGGGCCACATCCTCCCACCGTTCCCCTTCCAGGACCCCCAGCTGGCCCCCAAGGGCCCCAGCCCCCCAAACCCCATCCTCCCACCGTTCCCCTTCCAGGACCCCCAGCCGGCCCCCCAGGGCCCCAGCCCCCCAAGCCCCATCCTCCCACCGTTCCCCTTCCAGGACCCCCAGCCGGCCCCCCAGGGCCCCAGCCCCCCAAGCCCCATCCTCCCACCGTTCCCCTTCCAGGACCCCCAGCTGGCCCCCCAGAGCCCACCCTCCCACCGTTCCCCTTCCAGGACCCCCAGCCGGCCCCCCAGGGCCCCAGCCCCCTGAGGCCCACCCTCCCACCATTCCCCTTCTAGGACCCCCAGCCGGCCCCCCGAGGCCCACCTCCCACCGTTCCCCTTCCAGGACCGTCAGCCAGCCCACCAGGGCCCCAGGCCCCTGAGCCCCGCCCTCCCACCGTTCCCCTTCCAGGACCCCCAGCCAGCCCCCAGCCGGCCCTCCAGGGCCCATCGTCCCACCGTTCCCCTTCCAGGACCCCCAGCTGGCCCCCCAGGGCCCCAGCCCCCCGAGCCCCATCCTCCCACTGTTCCCCTTCCAGGACCCCCAGCCGGCCCCCCAAGCCACATCCTCCCACCGTTCCCCTTCCAGGACCCCCAGCCAACCCCCCAAGGCCCACCCTCCCACCGTTCCCCTTCCAGGACCGCCAGCCAGCCCCCCAGGGCCCCAGCCCCCCGAGTCCCATCCTCCCACTGTTCCCCTTCCAGGACCCCCAGCCGGTCCCCCAGGGCCCCAGCCCCCCGAGCCCCATCCTCCCACCGATCCCCTTCCAGGACCCCCAGCCGGTCCCCCAGGGCCCCAGCCCCCCGAGCCCCATCCTCCCACTGTTCCCCTTCCAGGACCCCCAGCCGGCCCCCCGAGGCCCACCTCCCACCGTTCCCCTTCCAGGACCGCCAGCCAGGGCCCCAGCCCCCCGAGTCCCATCCTCCCACCGTTCCCCTTCCAGGACCCCCAGCCGGCCCCCCAGGGCCCCAGCCCCCCAAGCCCCATCCTCCCACCGTTCCCCTTCCAGGACCCCCAGCCGGACCCCCAGGGCCCACCCTTCCACCGTTCCCCTTCCAGGACGCCCAGCTGGCCCCCCGAGCTCCATCCTCCCACCGTTCCCCTTCCAGGACCCCCAGCCGGCCCCCCAGGGCCCATCCTCCCACCGTTCCCCTTCCAGGACCCCCAGCCGGCCCCCCACGGCCCACCCTCCCACCGTTCCCCTTCTAGGACCCCCAGCTGGCCCCCCGAGCTCCATCCTCCCACCGTTCCCCTTCCAGGACCCCCAGCCAGTCCCCCAGGGCCCATCCTCCCACCGTTGCCCTTCCAGGACCCCCAGCCGGCCCCCCAGGGCCCATCCTCCCACCGTTGCCCTTCCAGGACCCCCAGCCGGCCCCCCAGGGCCCCGGCCCCCCAGGGCCCCACCCTCCCACCGTTCCCCTTCCAGGACCCCCAGCCACGACCCTGGGCCACATCCTCCCACCGTTCCCCTTCCAGGACCCCCAGCTGGCCCCCAAGGGCCCCAGCCCCCCAAACCCCATCCTCCCACCGTTCCCCTTCCAGGACCCCCAGCCGGCCCCCCAGGGCCCCAGCCCCCCAAGCCCCATCCTCCCACCGTTCCCCTTCCAGGACCCCCAGCCGGCCCCCCAGGGCCCCAGCCCCCCAAGCCCCATCCTCCCACCGTTCCCCTTCCAGGACCCCCAGCTGGCCCCCCAGAGCCCACCCTCCCACCGTTCCCCTTCCAGGACCCCCAGCCGGCCCCCCAGGGCCCCAGCCCCCTGAGGCCCACCCTCCCACCATTCCCCTTCTAGGACCCCCAGCCGGCCCCCCGAGGCCCACCTCCCACCGTTCCCCTTCCAGGACCGTCAGCCAGCCCACCAGGGCCCCAGGCCCCTGAGCCCCGCCCTCCCACCGTTCCCCTTCCAGGACCCCCAGCCAGCCCCCAGCCGGCCCTCCAGGGCCCATCGTCCCACCGTTCCCCTTCCAGGACCCCCAGCTGGCCCCCCAGGGCCCCAGCCCCCCGAGCCCCATCCTCCCACTGTTCCCCTTCCAGGACCCCCAGCCGGCCCCCCAAGCCACATCCTCCCACCGTTCCCCTTCCAGGACCCCCAGCCAACCCCCCAAGGCCCACCCTCCCACCGTTCCCCTTCCAGGACCGCCAGCCAGCCCCCCAGGGCCCCAGCCCCCCGAGTCCCATCCTCCCACTGTTCCCCTTCCAGGACCCCCAGCCGGTCCCCCAGGGCCCCAGCCCCCCGAGCCCCATCCTCCCACCGATCCCCTTCCAGGACCCCCAGCCGGTCCCCCAGGGCCCCAGCCCCCCGAGCCCCATCCTCCCACTGTTCCCCTTCCAGGACCCCCAGCCGGCCCCCCGAGGCCCACCTCCCACCGTTCCCCTTCCAGGACCGCCAGCCAGGGCCCCAGCCCCCCGAGTCCCATCCTCCCACCGTTCCCCTTCCAGGACCCCCAGCCGGCCCCCCAGGGCCCCAGCCCCCCAAGCCCCATCCTCCCACCGTTCCCCTTCCAGGACCCCCAGCCGGACCCCCAGGGCCCACCCTTCCACCGTTCCCCTTCCAGGACGCCCAGCTGGCCCCCCGAGCTCCATCCTCCCACCGTTCCCCTTCCAGGACCCCCAGCCGGCCCCCCAGGGCCCATCCTCCCACCGTTGCCCTTCCAGGACCCCCAGCCGGCCCCCCAGGGCCCCAGCCCCCCAAGCCCCATCCTCCCACCGTTCCCCTTCCAGGACCCCCAGCCGGCCCCCCAGGGCCCCAGCCCCCCGAGCCCCATCCTCCCCCTGTTCCCCTTCCAGGACCCCCAGCTGGCCCCCCAGAGCCCACCCTCTCACCGTTCCCCTTCCAGGCCCCCCAGGGCCCCAGCCCCCTGAGGCCCACCCTCCCACCGTTCCCCTTCCAGGACCCCCAGCCGGCCCCCCGAGGCCCACCCTCCCACCATTCCCCTTCTAGGACCCCCAGCCGGCCCCCCGAGGCCCACCCTCCCACCGTTCCCCTTCCAGGACCCCCAGCCGGCCCCCCAGGGCCCCAGCCCCCCAAGCCCCATCCTCCCACCGTTCCCCTTCCAGGACCCCCAGCCGGCCCCCCAGGGCCCCAGCCCCCCGAGCCCCATCCTCCCACTGTTCCCCTTCCAGGACCCCCAGCTGGCCCCCCAGAGCCCACCCTCCCACTGTTCCCCTTCCAGGACCCCCAGCCGGCCCCCCGAGGCCCACCCTCCCACCGTTCCCCTTCCAGGACCGCCAGCCAGTCCCCCAGGGCCCCAGCCCCCCGAGCCCCGCCCTCCCACCGTTCCCCTTCCAGAACCCCCAGCTGGCCCCCCAGGGCCCCAGCCCCCCAAGCCCCATCCTCCCACTGTTCCCCTTCCAGGACCACCAGCCGGCCCCCCGAGCCACATCCTCCCACCGTTCCCCGTCCAGGACCCCCAGCCAGCCCCCCAAGGCCCACCCTCCCACCGTTCCCCTTCCAGGACCCCCAGCCGGCCCCCCAGGGCCCACCCTCCCACCGTTCCCCTTCCAGGACCCCCAGCCGGCCCCCCCAGGGCCCATCCTCCCACCGTTGCCCTTCCAGGACCCCCAGCCGGCCCCCCAGGGCCCCAGCCCCCCGAGCCCCATCCTCCCACCGTTCCCCTTCCAGGACCCCCAGCCGGCCCCCCAGGGCCCACCCTCCCACCGTTCCCCTTCCAGGACCCCCAGCTGGCCCCCCAGGGCCCCAGCCCCCCAAGGCCCACCCTCCCACCGTTCCCCTTCCAGGACCCCCAGCCGGCCCCCCGAGGCCCACCCTCCCACCGTTTCCCTTCCAGGACCCCTAGCCACCACCTCTAGGGCCCCAGCCCCCCAGGCCTGGTGCCCCCTCCTCCCTCTGTCAGACCCACAAATCCTCATCAGGGCGACACTTCCCCCTTGCAGCATGTTCACCTAACAGGGTGTGTCCGGCACGCCTCATCTCCTGCCTGCTTGGAGCAGGGCCCCCTCCAGCCCAGCTCTGCGCCTGGGGCCAGCCCCCCAATCTCTGCATGGGGCAGGCCCCACTCCAGCCCAGCTCTGCGCCTGGGACCAGACCCCTCCCTCCCCATCTCTGCCTAGAGCACACCGGGCTCCAGTCCCATTTCTCCGCCTGGGGCCAGCCCCCCACATCTCTGCATGGGGCAGGCCCCCCTCCACCCAGCTCTGCGCCTGGGGCCAGTCCCCCCATCTCTGCATGGGGCAGGCCCCCCTCCATCCAGCTCTGTGCCTGGGACCAGCCACCCCCCGTCTCTGCATGGGGCAGGCCCCCCTCCACCCAGCTCTGTGCCTGGGACCAGCCACCCCCCGTCTCTGCATGGGGCAGGCCCCCCTCCATCCAGCTCTGTGCCTGGGACCAGCCACCCCCCGTCTCTGCATGGGGCAGGCCCCCCTCCATCCAGCTCTGTGCCTGGGGCCAGCCCCCCACATCTCTGCATGGAGCAGGCCCCCCTCCATCCAGCTCTGTGCCTGGGACCAGCCACCCCCCGTCTCTGCATGGGGCAGGCCAGGCTCCAGTCTCATCTCTCTGCCTGGGGCCAGCCCCCCACATCTCTGCATGGAGCAGGCCCCCTCCACCCAGCTCTGCGCCTGGGATCAGCCCCCCCACCTCTGCATGGAGCAGGCCGCGCTCCAGTCCCATCTCTCTGCCTGGGGCTGGATTTGTGCCTCTCCCCTGGAGCCGAGTCCCTGTCTAAAGCAACGCTCTCTGCTGCCAGACTTCAGCCAAAGCTTTGGCCTGGCCTGGCTCCAGCTGAGGCCACGTATCCATTGGCCAAGTCGCAGTCTAACCCTGGCACAGCTCCTTGTGCCCAGGCTGGCTCCCGGCTGGTGCTGCCAGTGCCACCTGGCAGCAGCGCTCCGTCCTCGGTGGGCACTGCCCATTCCCTGCGCCTTCCTGAGCAGAGAACTTGGTCATTCTAGCTACCTCAGACCTGTTCTCCCGTGTGCCCAGCTCCTCTGGAATCACACACCCATTCTGCCCGGCGCCGGCAGCCTCTCCCGGCGAGGGACTGTCCGCAAACGAGCGTGCGCCACACCGTTAGTGAAACCCTCACTGGAGACAGCGACAGAACCGACCCCGGGAGCAGGCCACTCATGCGCCCTTCCTCTCACTGAGACCGAACCACCGACATCTGTGCCCTGCAAACGCTCGTCCAGCCAGTTACGTGCCAGCTCTGGCCGGACTGTGTCCCTCGTTTGTTAACGAGAAGGTCATGTGACACAACATCAAGAGCCTTCCTAACGTCGGTATACTGCAGCCACGCTTCCTCCTCACCAAGAGGCTCGTTACATGCACCCCGTTGGCTGAGGCAGGTGCTCCCAGCCGACCAGCAGAGCTCCTGCAGCCGGCAGCCTGTTTCTGTCAGGGGTGCACGTCCGCACGGCCTCGGTGCAGATAACAATACGTATTCCGCCCATGGGGGCGAGCAATCAGTAGGAACTCTGCTTCTTCCCCTGGCCAGACCAGCCGGGTGCTCTGATGTGATCTGCTCTTCACAAACCCTGCTGCCTGTTACTTATCCTCCGTGTTTGCAGCCAGTCACCCAGCGAAGGGCCATATCCCCCCACCTCTCAGTCCCAGCCCAGCGGTCCCCAGCTCCCCTCACCTCCTCATCCCGGCTGTACTCATTCACCGTCAGGATCAGCTTGATGCCCTGCAGTGTTATTTCCAGGTCACAAGTGGCCGGTGGCCGCAAATGCACTGTCAGCTTCCGGGTGGTGGCAATCTGGAAATGCCCAGGGAGAGCATAAGCAGGAAGAGAGGCCAGGCTGGGAGCCATGGAAACAGGATCCTGCTAGCTAGGATCAGCAGAGATGGCTGCATGCACAGGGCCCTCCTTCTGCAGCCAGCGCTCCTGCCCCGCTCCCGACAGCGCCCCCTGCTGGGACAGGCCGGGACTGGGGTAGCTGGGGGCTCCCCCACAGCCAGCGCTCCTGCCCCGCTCCCGACAGCGCCCCCTGCTGGGACAGGCCGGGACTGGGGTAGCTGGGGGCTCCCCCACAGCCAGCGCCCCCTGCTGGGACAGTGTAGCACTGGGGTAGCTGGGGGCTCCCCCACTGCCAGCG
The DNA here is from genome assembly GCF_033958435.1 of Carettochelys insculpta. Lineage (NCBI taxonomy): Eukaryota > Metazoa > Chordata > Testudines > Carettochelyidae > Carettochelys > Carettochelys insculpta. Next base: position 381,549,625 of record NC_134137.1, on the reverse strand, counting down.
CTCCTGCCCCGTTCCCGACAGCGCCCCCTGCTGGGACAGTGTAGCACTGGGGTAGCTGGGGGCTCCCCCACTGCCAGCGCTCCTGCCCCGTTCCCGACAGCGCCCCCTGCTGGGACAGTGTAGCACTGCGGTAGCTGGGTTAGCACAGCAATGCCCTGAGAAGTTCAAGGTGGTGCCCCTGGACTCCAGCGACCCACGTTGCTGGCCTGCCTGCCGCAGGCTCCCTGCAGATCTCGGCCTCACCTTCTGCATGGCTGCGCACAGGATGCCATTTCCCTGGTGATATGGGACCTCCACCGAGCCCAGAAACTGCACGTTGAACCTCTCCACCCAGCAAGGGTTCCTCTTCAGACCTGGGAAGAGAGCCATGCCCTGGGAAGCAAGCCCTGTTCCCAGCAGGAGCAGCAAGCCTGCCCTTGGAAAGTGCTGCCGGCGCCTTCGGTGGCGCGCCCTGAGCGTGCTCGGGGAGGCTACCCCCTGCACCACCATTTCCACCACAGACCCAACCCTTCAGCCCCTCCACTCCCGCCCTCCTGCCCAGGGCCCGGTGAAGTCTGTTGGCCACCCTGGAGGGACAGAGACCGAATGAGCCAACGCCAAAGGGCTCCTGATAGAGCAGCTGGGCAGGGTTCAGATCGCGCGGCTGCAAGAGATGTGCGGGCTGAGAGAACTGAACTGGAGTCCTTCAAAGAACAGAGATGGGGCATGAACACGAGCAGAGGGGAACTGCTGGCTACCGTGCTGCCGGTGACTGACCGGGGAGTAGCAAGCGCAGTGAGATTTCCAACCCTAGCTTCACTGCTCCCTTCTTCTGGGACCTTGGGCCCCCATCATCCCAACCCTTGCAGGTAACCTGGCCAGAAGGAGGGACGTAATGGCACCACCGTCTTCACTGGTTCCAGCCAAATCCAGAACTCCCCTTGGGATGTGAGACTTCATTCTTCCTGTCCCTCAGCTTGTGTCCTGGTCCTTCCTGCCCTCCCTCCCCTGGCCTGCCTGCTGCAGGCTCACGCTCTCCCTTTTCCCCCTGGGTAACGAGTCGGACCTAGCTGAGCAAGGCTGTGAGCCTGTGACCAGGAAGTGTCTGCTAACGGCAGTGCCCTCAACCAGCAGTTCTCCCAGGGGTAAGCGCTCCCTGGGGGTATGCAGACATCTTACAGGGGTACCGCCGCATAGCTAGAGATTTGCTAGGCTTTACAAGAAGTTACAGAAAAAGCACTAACAATGTCAGTACAAACTAAACTGAGACACAGCGCAGGACTGCTCTACAGACCGTACACTGGAGTGAGTGGAAGTTACAGCCCAGGCGATTGATTTTAGGGCTGTACAGTAAGAAGGAGAACACGCACCATTTTCCAATAACACTGGGCTGTGCCAGCCTGGCACTGTTGTGTCCAAGCAAGTGGTGTTTAACACGGGACAGCTTCAGGACCACATTCGCATCTTTGACTCTTTGAGCCCCGTTATTTCATCCATACCAGTGGTTTGCAAACTCCTGCAATGACAGCTGGAGGTGTGGGCCCCTTTGGAAATGTGGCCCATCGTTTGCAGACTCCCACCGGTCCATGGACCACTGGCGGGGAACAACAGACCTGCCACCCAGCAGCAGCGGTGTGGGTAGAGCCACAGGGTCAATACAAAATGGTTACTCCCCTGCCCTGCGGCAGACGGGCTTTACAGCAGGTTGCACATCTCCATCCCACACAAGGTGTGTGTGCCCCATGCACTGAAGCGGGGTCCCTGACAGGGTGGACGTGTGCCCAGGGTCTGACCATGCTCTCCAGGGAGGAGCCACTGAGCACCACTGATGCCGTGGCCAAGCAGGGGTTATGAAAGCCAAGTTGACACAGCCCTGCTTGCCTCTGGGAGCCCCCTCTGGAATGAGAGGCACGGGAGGGAATGCACAGTGGGCCCAGGATGACATCTGGACTGTGATGTGCCCTGGAGCAGAGCTGATGGCACTTCCTCCTCTCCTTTGTGGTGAGCAGATCTACTCCAGGTGTCCTCCGTGCCTAAACCAGCAACCTGAGCTCTTGGGTTTTGAGCAGCCCATCACAGCCCCTCCTGAAGGCCCTGGCAAGATGGTCTGCCAGGCGGCTCCATGGTCCCAGAAGGTGCAAACACGGGAGCATCACTGCGTGCCTCGTGCAGAACCATGAAAGGTTTGCTGCAGCCAGGCCAAGCCTGCTGCACACAGCGCTGCCGTGCCGGTTCAAAAACCACAGCTGTGGTGTTGCCTGTGCCAACGTGAAGGACTGCCTTTGATGTGGGGCAGGCAGACCTGCCCTGCCTGCTACCCCATGCAAAGCTTCAGATCATTTATACATAGGGACAGCTCCTGACTGGTCAAGTCCTCGTCTTCAGAGACTGGTAGCTGCTCTCCAGCCTCAGGATGACGCCTGCTGGACGAGGCTTGTGGAGGGAAGGGAAGGAAGACGGACAAGCTGGACTGAATCATCCATCGAGCCAAGAAAGAGAGAAGCCAGGCAGGCGTGTGAACTAGCATGTCCAGTGGATGTCCTGATGGAGGGCAGAAAGACTTCAGTGCCTCCTGATTTACCGCAGATACTGACTGGATTACTGAGTCATGTATGCACAAGCCTCCATGTCCCCGAGGAGCATCCGGCCACTTCCTACAGGAATCCCAAGGTGAGCCCGGTGCATGGGACACACGTCCAGAGTTGCGTGGAACCTGCTCTGAGGCATGTGGGCTGGTGCTGCTTTCATACCGAGAACTGCCTTAATAAAATTGGGACTGGGATTGTCGGTTGTCCATCTTTTGTCCGGAGCCAGCCTCGGATGCACCAGCTGTGCAGACACAGCAAGACTTGCACACTGCTCCTCCTGAAGTAAGCCGTCACCATCGCCATGCACTGGGGGCTCACAAAGGACAGTGTTCAGGCACAGCTGTGAGCCCGGGGGCCTTCTTTGGCCGAGGCAGATAGGTGTCACGTGGCTGGACTTTTACATTTGGTATGGACGCCATTTTGTGTGTCCATTGTATCTACTGGCCCCAAACAGTGTGCCCAGGGGGCCACCTGAGATGTCTAATGAAAGCTGAGGATGTCCTGATTCTGTGTGTGCTGCTGACATGTCCCTATTATGTTCGTAGGTAGAGTTAGGGGTTCTAGCTCTGTAATTGTATTAGAAATGCTTTAGTGCTAAGGTTCACAATGGGAGGTGTGAACTCGGCCCCCACAGGATAATGGGCTAAACAAAGGTTCAGACGCCAAATCCACATCCCAGAAGCATGGGACTTGTCAATGGAATGCAGCCCACTGGTCGGGTGAGCTGGGCTGAGCAAAGGAACGGAAATCAGAGGCCCAGATATCCACTCCACCTACCACGTAAGAGATGGGGGCACGCTGGCCAAGCCAGCGACCAACGGCCGTTCGCCACCGTGGCTTACCTGGCTCAGACGACATTGACCCTAAAGCCCCTACGAGAAAAAGAAAGGGCTCATCACCTCCTCTGGAGAAAACTATAGAAGCGCCTCGCGATGTCCATCTTGGGGAGAACGTCTTTTGTCCCTGTTCCAAGGATCCAAGTCCCAGCATGCTGACCCCAGATGGCCAGATCTACAGTTCTCCAGTGATTAAAACCGTGTAACCTGGAACCTTACCCCTGAGGGGGTGGTCCTTCAGAGATTTTCAAGGATAAGCATAGAACATCACTGGCCTGAATCAATAACTGGAACTGATGTGTGTAAAGTACTGCTGTAACAATTCTTCTCTCTGACCCTGTTCTTTCTTGCCTTGTGAATAAACCTTAGATGTTTAGATCTGACAGATCTGGGTATTTCCATGTTGTTTTGGGTAAGATTCAAGTGTATATTGACTGGTGACTGGGGCTGGACCCTTTGGGGCCCAAGAGAACCTGTGCAGTAAGAACTGTTCATCTGAGCTGGGGGTTGCTGGTCTGGGCTGGTACAGCAGCTGGGAAGTCTGTGGGTTTGCTCGTGTGGCTTCTGGCTGGCCAGTGGGGCTCGCATAGGTGCTGTGGTGGCTGGTTGGATTTGCCTTAGCGAGAAGGAAATCTCAGCCTGAGACTGTAAGTGGCCCGGATTTAAGCAGCAATACCCTGGGTTGACTTCTTTAGCTATGCCCAGAAACCACATCATATTACACAGACACGGGTGTAATGGGCAAGGCTGCTCTGGAAGCAGTGGGCACGTGGCATGGCCAGCAACATCATAAGAACATAAGAACATAAGAATGGCCATACTGGGTCAGACCAAAGGTCCATCAAGCCCAGCATCCCATCTGCCGACGGTGGCCAATGCCAGGCGCCCCAGAGAAGGAGAACAGAAGACAAGTGATTTATCTCCTGCCATCCATCTCCTGCCCTTGTTATGAAGGCTAGGGCACCATACTTTATCCCTGGCTAATAGCCATTTATGGACCTGACCTGCAAAAATTTATCAAGCTCTTTTTTAAACCCTAATAGAGTCCTGGCCTTCACAGCCGCCTCGGGCAAGGAGTTCCACAGGTTGACTGTGCGCTGTGTGAAGAAAAATTTCCTTTTATTAGTTTTGAACCCACTACCCATCAATTTCATTTGGTGTCCCCTAGTTCTTGTATTATGGGAAAAGGTAAATAATTTTTCTATATTCACTTTCTCCACACCATTCATGATTTTATATACCTCTATCATATCGCCCCTCAATCGCCTCTTTTCCAAACTGAAAAGTCCCAGTCTCTCTAGCCTCTCCCCATATGGGACCCTTTCCAAGCCCCTAATCATCTTAGTCGCCCTTTTCTGAACCTTTTCTAATGCCAATATATCTTTTTTGAGGTGAGGAGACCACATCTGCACGCAGTACTCGAGATGTGGGCGTACCATAGTTTTATATAGGGGAAGTATGATATCTTTTGTCTTATTATCGATCCCTTTTTTAATAATTCCTAACATCCTATTTGCCTTACTAACTGCCGCTGCACACTGCGTGGATGTCTTCAGAGAACTATCCACTATAACTCCAAGATCCCTTTCCTGATCTGTCGTAGCTAAATTTGACCCCATCATGTAGTACGTGTAATTTGGGTTATTTTTTCCAACATGCATTACCTTACACTTACCCACATTAAATTTCATTTGCCATTTTGCTGCCCAATCACTCAGTTTGCTGAGATCTTTTTGTAGTTCTTCACAATCCCTTTTGGTTTTGACTGTCCTGAACAACTTGGTGTCATCTGCAAACTTTGCCACCTCACTGCTTACCTCATTTTCCAGATCATTGATGAACAAGTTGAACAGGATCGGTCCCAGGACTGAGCCCTGGGGAACACCACTAGTTACCCCCCTCCATTGTGAAAATTTACCATTTATTCCCACCCTTTGTTTTCTGTCTTTTAACCAATTCCCGATCCATGAAAGGACCTTTCCTCCTATCCCATGACCACCTAATTTACATAAAAGCCTTTGGTGTGGGACCGTGTCAAAGGCTTTCTGGAAATCTAGGTATATTATGTCCACTGGGTGCCCCTTGTCCGCATGTTTATTAACCCCTTCAAAGAATTCTAATAGATTAGACAGACACGACTTCCCTCTGCAGAAACCATGCTGACTTTTGCCCAACAATTCGTGCTCTTCTATGTGCCTTGCAATTTTACTCTTTACTAGTGTTTCTACTAATTTGCCTGGTACTGATGTTAAACTTATCGGTCTATAATTGCCAGGATCTCCTCTAGAGCCTTTTTTAAATATTGGTGTTATATTGGCCGTCTTCCAGTCATTTGGTACCAAAGTGGATTTAAAGGATAGTGGATTTAAAGTGGATTTAAAGTGGATTTAAAGGATTTAAAGGATTTAAAGGATAACATCAACACGAAGCATGATGGGGCACAAGAGGCCAACTATATGGACTCTGAAAAGCTCTGTCTCTAGATGGACTTAGGCATTTAGGTCTCTGAGATGCACAAGAGCAGGAGCCTAAAGCAGGAGGAGGAGGAACCTGGGGCCTCCTGTCACCCAAACAGGAGAGAAGTGCTCCTGCCGCCAGCTCCGAGAGAGCAGGAACAGTCCAGTCCCTGGGTTGGCACAGCGCCCGCCGGAGCTGCTGGGGAGGCAGTGCTCGACTGATGCAAGGCGAGAACATCGGCAGCTTGTGAGTGAGCAGCATCAGCTGCTGCCTCTCAGTTTGCCCCAGTGGCTCCTTTGGCGCTGGCGCGGAGGTACGGCTGGCTATGGCGGTGGCACGGTGGCAGTGTGTGCAGAGCCTGGCACTCACAATGGTGCCAGAGAGTCCATGTCAGAGGAGTGCCAGAGGAGTCCAGTACTCAGAGGCACAAAAGGTCCTTGGCAGCTTCATGCACCTCTGATGTTGCAGGTACCACCCAGCCCAGCCCGGCAGCGCGCTGGGGCTGGAGTTGAGTCTAGCTCCACTGTGCTGTACAGCTGGTGCCAACTGGACAAGTGCCAAGGACTGTACTGGAGCTGACAGCTCCAGCCTGGGAGGGTCTCTAGCTCTCAGCCCCAGGCAGCACCAAGCCAAAGTTCATGTCCCAACCTCAGCACCTCAGCAAGGTATCAGCCAAGGCAGAACCATGTTCCCTGGGGACAGAGGAGGGGTCCTTAAACCTCCATTCCTGAGGCTACTCTGCTGTCTTCTACCTTGTGTTCTCAGCCCCTCAGGGGGAGAACGTTGTCTTCTTCAGACAGCTCAGAGAAGCTTCCAAATCACAGGCCCTGGTTCTCATGGGAGACTTTAATCATCCGGACACTTGTTGGGAGACCAATACAGCAGCACACAGACAATCCAGGAAGTTTTTGGAGAATATTGGGTCTAACTTCCTGGTACGAGTGCTGAAGGAACTGACCAGGGGCCATGTGCAGCTTGACCTGCTGCTCACGAACAGGGAAGAACTAGTAGGAGAAATAGAAGTGGGTGGCAGCCTGGGCTGCAGCGACCATGAGACGGTAGATTTCAGGATCCAGACAAAAGGAAGAAGGGTGAGCAGTAACATACAGACCCTTGACTTCAAATGAGCAAACTTCAACTCTCTGAGAGAACTGATGAGCAGGATCCCTTGGGAAATGAAGATGAAGGGGGAAGGAGTTCAAGAGAACTGGCAGTATTTTAAAGAAGTCTTACCGAAGGCACAGGAACAAACCATCCTGCTGCATAGTAAGAAATGCAAACATTATAGGCAACCAGCTTGGATTAACAGGGAAATTCTTGGTGAGCTTAAACTCAAAAAGGATACATATAAGAAGTGGAAACTTGGCCAGATGACTAAGGAGGAGTATAAATGTACAGCTGGAGGATGCCGGGCAGTAATCAGGAAAGCGAAAGCACAATTGGAACTGCAGCTGGCAAGGGATGTGAAGGGTAACAAGAAGGGTTTCTACAGACATGTTAACAATAAATGGGTTATCAGGGAACGTGTGGGGCCGTTACTGGATGAGGGAGGTAACCGAGTGACAGATGATGTACGAAAAACTGAAATACTCAATGCTTTTTTTGCCTCAGTCTTCACCGGCAAGTTCAGCTCCCACACTACGGTGCTAGACGATGAAGTAAGGGGAGGTGGAGGGAGCCCTCAGTAGGGAAGGAACGAGTTAACAGCTACTTAGAAAAAAGAGAAGTTACTCACCTGTAGTAACGATGGTTCTTCGGGATGTGTCCCCGTGTGTGCTCCACAGTAGGTGTCGGGCTCGCCCCAGCGCCGCAGATCGGAATTCTTCTAGCAGTTTCTTCTGGATCGCGCATGCGCAGATGTGCACCGCTCCCTCGCGTGCCCTCGGTCATGTGCACGATCCGGTCCCCACCAGTTCCTTGACCAACCGCCCCGGATGCTCCTGAAAAACACTGGACAGAGATCCGAAGCGGGGAGGATGGGTGGGTAGTGGAGCACCCACAGGGACACATCTTGAAGAACCATCGTTACTACAGGTGAGTAACTTCTCTTTCTTCTTCGAGTGGTCCCCATGGGTGCTCCACAGTAGGTGACTACCCAGCAGTAACCCCAAGTAAGGAGGTGGGTACTCGATTCATGTGCAGCTTGCCCTCGAGAGGACTGCTGTCAACAGACGGGTATCCTCATTGAACACCCGATGCAGGGCATAATGCTTGGCGAAGGTGTCGTAAGATGACCAAGTCGCCACTCTGCAAATGTCTTTCAGTGCAATTCCCTTGAAGAAGGCCATTGATGCCGCCACCGCTCTGCTGGAGTGAGCCCTGGGCGGGGCTAGCAAAGGGGTCTTTCGAAGCTCGTAGCACAGTTTTATACAGAACACAATGTGATTTGAAATCCTCCGGGAAGAGAGGCCTTCCCCTTTCGACCTGGGAGCGAGAGACACAGAAGCCTGCCCATTTTCTGGAAGGGCTTAGTGCTGTCTTTGTAAAAGGCCAACACCCTCCTCACATCTAGGAGATGCAGGCGCGCCTCCTTGCTGGAGCTGTGAGGCTTCGGGTAAAACGAGGGTAATACTATTGGTTCGTTAATGTGGAACTCCGAGGAAACTTTCGGAACAAAGGCTGGGTGTAACCATAAGATCACCACCTCTTTTGAGAATACTGTGCAGGGTGTCGTTGCCACCACTGCTGCGAGCTCGCTCACCCTGAGGGCTGACGTAATCGCAAGAAGGAAGGTCGTTTTCATGGTAAGTAGTCGGAGGGGTACTGTGGCTAATGGTTCAAAGGGTGGTCCCGATAGCGTGTGGAGTACCGAGTCCACACTCCATGACGGTGGTAGCGGTTTTCAAGGAGGGTACAGGTTTACCAGCCCCTTCAGGAACCTTGTGATGATAGGATGGACGAATACGGTGGGCCCTTCCTCTTTGTGCCAAAAAGCTGATATAGCTGCAAGGTGGGCCTTTAGCGAGGATAGAGAGAGCCCATCTCGTTTGAGGTCCAGCAGGTATTCCAGAATTACAGTTATAGGGACGTCAAGAGGAGCTAACTGTTTGGCAGAGCACCAGGCGCTAAATCGTGTCCATTTCTGTTCATAAGTCCTCCTGGTGGAGGTCCTTCGGCTACACTCTAAGACTTGTCTTACTCCCTCCGTACACGTGCTCTCTAAGGCGCTGAGCCATGGATTAACCATGCTTGTAAGCGGAGTCCCTGAGGGAGCGGGTGCACTATGGACCCCTGAGCCTGCGTGAGTAAGTCCGGCGCTACCGGTAGGGGGAGTGGTGGATGATCTGACATGTGCAGAAGCAAGGGAAACCATTGTTGTCGGTCCCAGGTTGGAACTATGAGTATCATGCGAGCTCTCTCCCTTCTGGCTTTCTGCAGAACCTTGTGGATAAGTGTTGTGGGGGGAAACGCGTAGAGTAGAGGGCCCTTCCATGAGCTCATGAAGGCGTCCCCCAGGGACCCCCGCCCTATTCCTGCTCTGGAGCAGTACTGAGGGCGTTTCTTGTTGCGTTGGGTGGCAAACAAATCAACTTGGGGAAACCCGCAGGTGCGAAATAGGCATCGTAGCAGGTCAGAACGGATCTGCCACTCGTGCTTGAGTGCAAAGTGCCTGCTCAGCTGATCTGCCTTCACGTCGTGGGCACCCGGCAAGTACGAGGCTTTCAACGTTATGTTGTTGGCAATGCACCAGTTCCACAATCGGACTGCTTCTGCGCATAGCGCACGGGACCGTGCCCCTCCTTGTCGATTGATGTAAAACATGGGGGAGGTATTGTCGGTATTGATCCCGACTACTTTGCCGTGCAGGTATTTCCGAAAATGTCTGCACGCATTGAACATTGCTCTGAGCTCCAGTATGTTTATGTGCAATGTCTGTTCCGCGGGGGACCATAGCCCTTGCGTCACCTTGCTGTCAATGTGCGCTCCCCATCCTATGTGGGAGGCGTCGGTTGTAAGAAAAATAGAAATTTGCTGTTGGTGGAAGGGTACTCCCACTAGCAGGTTCTTGGGATCTGCCCACCACGCAAGCGACTTCCGTACCTCCGTCGTGTGCGATACTACCCTGTGAACGATATGGGCTGCTGGTCTGTAAATGCTCGCCAGCCAATGCTGCAGGCTTCGCATGTGTAACCTGGCATTCTGTACCACAAACGTGGCGGCCACCATGTGCCCCAACAGTTGCAGGCATGTTAGGATCGGCACCGCGGGGCTGTACATCATGACTTGTACCAAGGATCTGATGGTCTGGAAGCGGGCGTCGGGCAGGTATACTCTTGATGCGATAGAGTTTATGTGCGCCCCTATGAACTCTATATCTTGCGTGGGTTCAGTCTTTGACTTTGCGAGGTTGATAACTAGGCCCAGCAAAGTAAACGAGTTCGCGGTGACACATATCATGCGTAGGACCTCTGCCTTTGAGGCCCCTTTCAGTAGGCAGTCGTCCAGATATGGAAAAATAAACACGCCCTGCCTGTGCAGGTAAGCTGATACCACTGCCAGGGTTTTGGTAAAGACTCTGGGTGCCGAGGATAGGCCGAACAGAAGAACCCTGTATTGGAAATGCTGCCTGCCAACCGTGAAGCGGAGGAAGCGTCTGTGTGCCGGATGGATTGTTATATGAAAGTAAGCGTCTTGTAAGTCGAGGGCTGCAAACCAGTCTCCATCGTTCAGTGCCGTAAGTATGGAGGCAACTGTAATCATCCGGAAGCGCTGCTCGCGCAAGTATCGGTTTAGGCCCCGTAGGTCCAAAATCGGCCTCCAGCCTCCTGTTTTCCTCTCTGTTAGGAAGTATTGTGAGTAAAAACCTTTTCCTTGGAATTGTTCCGGTACTCTTTCTACCGCCCCTATGAACATGAGGTGATCTACCTCCTGCTTCAGCCTCGCCTCGTGAGAAGGGTCCCTGAGAAGAGGCCGGGTGGGAGGTTTCGTCAGTGGTAGTGACTGGAAGGGGATCGTGTAACCCGTGGCTATAACTTCCAGCACCCATTTGTCTGTTGTGATGTTTTGCCATTGGGAGTAGAACAGTTTGAGGTGATGATGGAACATGAGGTGAGAGTGGCATTGAGCAATGGTGTTGATAGTGCAGTCCTTGACATACCCATCAAACTTGCTGCCTCTGGGCTTGCCCCGAGGTTGTGCGACTTTGTTGAGAACATCGCCTGGGGGCCCTGTACTGTTGCTGCTGTTGATGGCGCCCTTGGTCATAGCCTCGCTGATATTGTGCGCGTTGTGGTTGGTAAGCGTAGCGCCTTTGCTGAGGATAGAACTTCTTTTTCTTGTACGGAGGAGCGTAGATACCTAAGTTCTTAAGTGTGGCCCTCGAATCTTTGCTAGAGTGGAGGACTGAGTCGGTTGATTGTGCAAACAGCTTTTGCTTGTCGAAGGGAAGATCTACGATCTTCGCCTGTAGATCTCTGGGGATACCAGACGTCTGGAGCCAGGATTCCCTACGCATTACCACTGCTGCGGCTGTTGAGCGTGCCGCTGTGTCTGCCACGTCCAGGGCAATCTGAACTCCTGTTCGCGAGGCCGCGTAGCCCTCCTGGACGATCGCCTTTAACACTGGCTTCTTGTCCTCCAGGAGGGAATCCATGAGAGAGGTAAGTCTAGAGTAATTGTCAAAGTTATGGTTTGATAAATGTGCCGTGTAGTTTGCCATTCTCAGTAATAACGTAGAGGAGGAGTAGACCTTTCTGCCAAACAGTTCTAATTTCTTAGCATCTTTATCTGACCCCCCTGATTTATACTGAGGCGTCTTTGACCTCTGTTGGGACGATTCGACCACCAAAGAATTGGGCTGTGGGTGGCTAAAGAGGAATTCCATGCCCTTGGCTGGGACGAAGTATTTCTTATCTGCCCTTTTATTCGTAGGCGGGATGGAGGCTGGAGTCTGCCACATGTTAGTGGCTGATTCCATAATGGCTTCGTCCAGTGGGATAGCAATTTTAGATGAAGCCGGAGGTCTCACATTTTTCAGGAGTTTATGATGCTTCTCCTGCACCTCTGCTATTTGAACGTCCTGCGCGTATGCTACTCTTTTGAACAGCTCTTGGAATTGTTTAAGGTCATCTGGAGGGGAGATGTCCCCGGGGACAACTGCCTCATCTGGGGAGGACGAGGAGGAGCCGCTAGGATAAACCTCCCCCAACTCCTCTGGTTCCTGAGTTCGCTGGTATGTTTGCTCCTTCGTGGGCTGTGAAGGAAAGTCTTGGGACTCTGGACCTATTTCCCCCTGGGACAGCTGCGTTCCTCTCCCAGAGCGAGAGTATATACAGGGGTGTTGGTGAGGAGTTGGTGGGGATCTGCCCCTGGATCTAGATCTCCGATGTCGGTGTTCAGTATGATGAGGACGGCCATAACAACACGGACACGGGCCCGGTGATGGAGACCTGGACCACGATCGGAGAGTGTACCCATGATGTCTGGGAGAGCGGGATCTCCGTGACGACACTGATAATGGCGAAGCTGGTTTGTGACAGTACTCATAGGGATCCATGCCCAAAAAGGGTGAAGGTGGCCTGAGCCAAGGCGAAGGTGGTTGCAGGAACGGAGAGGGGGGTCTGAAATAGGCCGGTGGAGTTGCCACCCAGCGATGTGGCATGTGTATCTTGGGGGGGGGACTGGGTGATAATGGCATCGCAGCCATGTCCGGAGATGGACTGAGGTGCCAGGTTTTGGCCCTAGCTTTCCCCAGCCCCTGCAGGGTGGGTGCTGCCCCCTCCTGTGCCGGGGATCTCGGCCCCGCTGTCGGTGCCGCGCTTGGTGCTGTCATATGCGGTGCTGTGCGGGTAGCTTCCTCTGGTGCCGCTGGGCCCCGTGCTGGGTGCCCTTGCGCCATCGGCACCGTGAGAACCGGTGCCGCGTGAGGCGGGGCCACCGATTCCGGTGCTTGCCGCACTGGCGCCCGCAGCGCCCTCAGAGCCAACTGTTGAATAGTTGGAGGGCTGGCCCCAGCCACGTGCGCAACCGCGCTGCCGCTTTCATCAGCCCGCGGTTCAGGGCTCTGCGTTCCGCTTGTCCTGCTCGCTGAAACTGCCGGCAAGGATCGAGCCGGGGAAAGTTTCTTCTTCTTTTGCACAGAGGGGGTCAAAGAAGGCGCCTTCCTTTTATGCGACCCAGAGGGCCCTTCTGTGTGAGGCTTCTCTGGTGGCTCATGCTGAAGAGCCTTATCAAACAAGATCATTTTGAGCCTCATCTCTATGTCCTTCCTGGCCCTGTCTGTAAGCTTAGCGCAGTGCGAACACTTCTGGGTAACATGGGACGCCGCCAGGCAACGAGTGCACTTAACTATGCCCATCAGAGGCCGGCATAGCCTCGCGGCATGACTCACACTTCTTAAACCCCGAGGAAGACATCACAGTGAGTCTTTAGTGTTAATAGGGTACTTAGCCGCTAATCACTGTGTTCTTCAAACAAATAACATTTACGGCCTTCAGGGTAGCGGACGGCTTAACCAGCCTTCTTTGTCCGTTCTTCTCCCCTCCGTTCCTCTTCTATCTTACTATTTTATTATTTATTTATTTTTTTTTCACTTTTTTTTTTTGCTGCTGCTTTTTTTTTTTGTATAATAGTAAAAAACAATGAGCTAACAAGTAGAATTAACTGTCTTATCTGTCTCAGGCGTTAGAGCCAGAACGGATTCCATCTGCAGCTGTTGGCGGTTGAGAAGGAACTGGCAGGGACCAGATCGTGCACATGACCGAGGGTGCACGAGGGAGCGGCGCACATCGGCGCATGCGCGATCCTGAGGAAACTGCTAGAAGAATTCCAATCTGCGGCGCTGGGGCGAGCCCGACACCTACTGTGGAGCACCCACGGGGACCACTCGAAGAAGAACTAGATGCACACAAATCCATGGGTCTGATTTTAATGCATCCAAGGTACTGAGGGAATTGGCAGAGGTCATTGCTGAACCTTTGGCCATTATCTCTGAAGACTCTTGGAGATCGGGAGAGATCCCAGATGACTGGAAAAAGGCAAACGTAGTGCCCATCTTTAAAAAAGGAAAGAAGGACAATCCAGGGAACTATAGACTGGTCAGCCTTACCTCAGTCCCTGGGAAAATAATGGAGGGAATCCTAAAGGAATCCATTTTGGAGCACTTGGAAGAGGGAAAGTGATCAAAAGTAGCCAACATGGATTCACCAGAGGCAAGTCCTGCCTGACCAATCTGATTAGCTTCTGTTACGAGGTAACAAGCTCTGTTGACATGGGGAAGTCAGTGGATGTGATATAACTTGACTTCAGTAAGGATTTTGATACAGTCTCCCACAATATTCTTGACCATAAGTTAAGGAAGTATGGATTGGATCCATGGACTATAAGATGGATAGAAAGCTGGCTTGACAGTCAGGCCCAAAGGGTAGTGGTTAATGGCTCAATATCTGGATGTTGGTCTGTTTCAAGCGGAGTGCCCCAAGACTTGGTTCTGGGGCTGGTGTTGTTCAACATCTTTATTAATGATTTGGATAAGGGACCGGATTGCACCCTCAGCAAGTTTGCAGATGACACAAAACTAGGGGGAGAGGCAGATGCGTTGGAGGGTAGAGAGAGAATCCAGAGTGACCTGGATAAATTGGAGGACTGGGCCAAAAGAAATCTGATGTTGTTCAACAAGGAGAAGTGTAGAGTCCTGCACCTGGGGCGGAAGAATCCCAAGCATTGTTATAGGCTGGGGACCGACTGGCTCAGCAGCAGTACAATGGAAAGGGACCTAGGGGTTATGGTGGATGAAAGGCTGGATATGAGTATACAGTGGGCCCTTGTAGCCAAGAAGGCTAATGGCATACTGGGGTGCATTAGGATGACCATTTTGAGCAGATCTAGAGTTGTTGTTCCTCTCTATTTGGCACTGGTGAGGCCACATCTTGAGTACTGTGTCCAGTTTTGGGCCCCCCAGTATAGAAAGGATGTGGATTTGCCAGAGCAGGTTCAGCAGAGGGCAACAAAAATGATTAAGGGGCTGGAGCACAAGACCTATGAGGAGAGGCTGAGGGATTTGGGCTTGTTTAGTTTACAGAAGAGAAGACTTAGAAGTGATTTAATAGCAGCCTTCAACTTCCTGAAGGGGAGCTCTAAAGAGGAGGGTGAGAAACTGTTCTCAGTGGTGTCAGATGGTAGAAGAAGGAGCAATGGGCTGAAGTTACAGAAGGAGAGGAGCAGGTTAGATATTAGGAAAAACTACCTCACCAGGCGGGTGGTGAAGCACTGGAAAGTGTTACCTAGAGAGTTGGTGGATTCTCCATCCCTCGAGGTTTTTAAGTCGTGGCTGGACAAGGTCCTGGCTGGGACGACTTAGTGGGGATTGACCCTGCTTGAAGCAGGGGGCTGGACTAGATGACCTCCTGCGGTCCCTTCCAGCCCTACGATTCTATGATTCTACGATTAAGACAGGAAGTGGACTTCTGAGCTGCTGCCTTGCACTGATCCCTGCAGATCTAAGAGGGACGTGATGCAATCTCAGAGAATCAGAGAATCCTAGGGCTGGAAGGGATCTCAGGAGGTCATTGAGTCCAGCTCCTCTGCCTGAAGAGAACCAACTCCAACTAAATCATCCCAGCCAGGACTTTGTCATGTCAGGACTTAAAATCTCTAGGGATGGAGATTCCACCAACTCTCTAGGTAACACATTCTGTTGCTTCACCACCCTCCTGGTAAAACAGATTTTCCTTATCCCCAACCTACATTTCCACCACTGCAACTTCAGTCCATTGCTCCTTGTTCTGCCATCTGTCACCACTGAGAACAGCCTCTCTCCATCCTCTTTAGAGCTCCCTTCAGGAAGTTGAAGGTTGCTGTCAAATCGCCCCTCAGTCTTCTCTTCTGCAAACTAAATAAGAAAGTGCTTGAGCTTTGCCTCCCTTGATTTCTGAGTTCTGACCTTGCAGGCCCTACAGCTGTGGCTCTTGTCTCTGATACAAGCATTTGAAGCAGTGGCATGGTGGGCTGGGCACGGTGCTGCACAAGCAGCAGGGCATGCATCTAGGAGGCTCACGTATTGCTGAGTCCAGGCACCCAGAGAACACTAGGAAAGAAAAAACAGGGACAAGAACAGACACTGAGCTTCCTGCCCTGGGCTGGGAGCAGACAGAGCACGCTGGTGCTGCCCTGACAGGCACTGCGGTAGAATAGACCTGTGTCTTGGGCCCACTGGATGGACACACCTAAGGTGCAATGGGTATGTGAAATCACTGGGAAGAAACCTGAGGTCTCCCCAACCCTTTGCCCAGGCCAGGGGGTCTGATTCACGCTTCTACTTTCCCTGCTCCTCAACACCCAGGCTCCTGCACAGCCCAGCTGGGCTCCCCTGCCCCTCTGAGATGTGACTGGATTTGAATTAAAGATGAGAACCGTTTCTGTGACCACTCTATTACGTTTGCACCATCTTGTGCCAGGCAGGCCAAGGGAGGTGTCTAACGAACGCTGGTGATTCGCTGAATCTGTTTGTGCTGCTTATACATCTGTGCCATGTTTGGATGTGAAGTCCTAGATATTGGGTCTAGACCTATCTTGGGAACGTTTTTGTGCCAAGGATCACAGTGGAAGGCATGGTCACCTCCCCACTCAGGTGACACGGGCTGAACAAAGAAACAAAGACTCAGACTTCAAGAATTTGATGTCCCCTGGGAAGCGGCCGATGGCAGAGCGCCCCAACAGGCCACCTGATCAGGTGATCCTCCACTGCCTGTATAAAGAAGAAAGGGTTTTTCCCTCCACGGGGCAAGTCTATAAAGATGTCCCTGGACGTGGCCGACTTGGTCTTCAGAGCTAGGCCTGCCTGGACTGGGGACCCATCCCTAAGGGGATGTATTTCCAGAGACATTCAAAACAGCAGCTTATACCATTGGCTGCTTCCTGCACCAGTTGCTTTACCTGATGTTTGTAATTTATCACTAAGTTCTTCTCTCTCACCCCTGCCCTTTCATTCTTTACTAATGAACCTTCGGAGTTTAGATTCTAAAGGACCAGCCCAGTGCGCTGTTTCTGGGTAAGATCTAAACATATATTGACCTGGGGGTGCGGCTGGTCCCTTTGGGGGCTGAAAGAATCTGTGTGGAGTTGGTGAAATAGGTTTTAATAGCCTCTCACAGGGGTAAGGAGGATGGCTGGTTTGGGCATTAGCAGCAGCTGGAGAATCTGGGGGTTTGCTTGTGTGGCTTCTGGCTGGCCAGTGGGGCTGGCAGAGGGACTTTTGTGGCTGGCTTGGTTAGCCGTAGCAATAAGGAATCTCCAGTTTTAACCACTTTGCCCAGAGTTGGTTCTCTCAGCTGTGCCCAGAACCCCCTGACATACTACACCCTCCCTGACGCTGCGTGTTTGGGACATCCCATTTGGATTCGCACCCTCGGCCGCGTGCTGCTGGACTGCACTCAGCCCCGGCTCTCAGGACCCCAGCAGCTGTGGCTTGCTCTAGCTCTGCTCCTGGCTGGCTGCTCTGAGCCATGCTGGGCTGGGGTGAATGGGGGTTCCTGGTGGCTTTCTCAGTGATCACACGGGAAGCCCTCAGGGGGCAGGATGGGGCCAACACTGATGTCTCGGGGGAGGGCTGGGGGTTGGCGTGGGGACCCCTCCCTCCCCATTGGCAGCAGACTGCTCCTGGTCAGCTGCCAGCCACTCAGACACCGACAAAGCCAGCTGGGTCCTGCCCAGGCAGCTGTGCTGAGCGGCTGAACCCTGGCCCAGCACCAAGGAGCTCAGGACTCCAGCATCACAGGCAGGGAGGTGGGGAGGGGCGGTGCCTACCTGTGCCCTCCTTGGCTTGGCTCACCACCTCGTGGGCATAGAAGGCTGGGAAGATGCCTCGCTCGCCAGTCCGCATGTTGTAGCCTCGGTACCAGTAATCATCCTCCTCCAGCTCCACCAGGATGGGGTCGTCCACATCCAGCTCCAACTCATCCTCGTGGCGAGGGATGAACCTGCTCACAGGGCAGGCAGTGCCAGGGGGGTTGGGGTGGGGAGGAGCCAGGGACAGAGGGGCGTTGGGGTGGGGAGGAGCCAGGGACGGAGCGGGGGTTGGGGTGGGGAGGAGCCAGGGATGGAGGGGGGTTGGGGTGGGGAGGAGCCAGGGACGGAGGGGCGATGGGGTGGGGAGCAGCCAGGGACGGAGAGGGGGGTTGGGGTGGGGAGGAGCCAGGGACGGAGGGGCGATGGGGTGGGGAGCAGCCAGGGACGGAGAGGGGGGTTGGGGTGGGGAGGAGCCAGGGACGGAGGGGGGTTGGGGTGGGGAGGAGCCAGGGACGGAGGGGGGTTGAGGCAGAGGGGCCGGGGAAGTGGGAGAGACAGAGAGTCGGCGATGAAGATGCTGGTTAGGGTGCTCTTGCATGCGGAAGCGAGGCGCTGTGCCCTGTGTCAGGTGACTGGACTTTGATGTTGGGTATGGACACCATTTATGTGTCCGTTGTATCTCCTGGCCCCACAGTGTGCCGGGGCCCATGTGAGGTGTCTAAGGAAAGCTGAGGGTGCCCCAAGTCTGTGCATGTCGGTAGCGTTACAGCCTATCGCTCTGTAACTGTGTAAGAACGTTCAGCGCCCAGGATGCACAATGGGGTCCAGGTTGGTGGCCTTGACTGAGACAAAGAAACAGACCCATGGCAGGAATGTGAGACTGCCACCTGCAACTCCTCCAATGGCACTTTGCCACAGCAGCCCACCGGGGCAGGCGGGGCAGACTCTGCAGTGCCTGGTGGGAAGGGAAAGGGCCTGGTCCCTGGGCAAGATACAATCAGGCAGTCGACCTAGCAGTGTCCATCTTGGGGGAAAGTCTTTTGCTCCTGTTCCTGCTTCCAAGGGTCCATGTCCCAGCACGCTGACCCCAGCCGGTCGGTTCTACGGTTTTCCAGTAACTAAAGCTCTGCGACTTGGAATCACACCCCGTACGGGGTGGCCTTTCACAGGCTTTAAGAATCAACCCAGAACACTGCTGGCTGCGTCAGCAGCTGCAACGGATATATGTAAAGTATCGCTTTAACCATTCTTCTCTCTCGCCCGCCTCTTTCTTTTTTGTTAACAAACCTTTAGATGTTAAGGTCTGAAGGGCTGGGCTTTTGCATGGTGATTTTGGGTAAGACCGAGTGTATATTGACCAGGCACTGGGGCTGGACCCTCTGGGGCCCAGAAGAATCTGTGTGGAGTTGCTGAAATAGGTTTTTAAGAACCACTCCCCCAAGTTTGGGGGTTGCTGCTCTGGGCTGGTACAGCAGCTGGGCAGTCTGGGGATTTGCTGGTGTGGCTCTGGCTGGCCAGTGGGGCTGGCAGAGGTGCTGTGGGGGCTGGTTGGATTGGCCTCAGTGAGAAGGAAATCCCAGCCTGGGGCTGTGAGTGGCCCAGATTTAAGCAAAGATCCCCTGGGTTGATTCCTCTAGCTGTGCCCAGAAACCCCCTCACATTACACCCCTTTCCTGGCAGCCCTCCCAGGCAGGGCAATCGGAAGCACTCTGAGGACTCCTTGGCACCACCCTATGAATGCGCCTCACAGGAAAAGTGGAAGGGCCCAGCCTGGCACTGCCTCACCCCTGCCTGTGCACAGGGGCTGTGTACTTATCTGTCAGCTGCTCCGACCTGGGGACGAAGCCATTTCCTCCTTCCAGTGCTGGGCAGGCCCTGGCCAATGGCGGGTTCTGGCCATGGCTGCAGGGGCAGAGCTAGAGCTGCCCCAGGGCCCAGCAAGGCGGCACTCTCACCTGAAGACAGCCCGGTGAGTCTGCTCCCGTTCTTCCCCGTTCACCGTGCACGAGAAGAGGCCAAAGGACTCGGTACCTAGGAGCACAGGACAGGTCGCTGCAGCACAGCAGGGGACAGGGACGCAGGAGGTGCCCTCACCCGCCGAGCAAAGGACAAGACCTGAGCCAGTCGGGCCCCCCTCCTCGGAGGAGGAGCACCTGGCCCTGAGCCACTCGGGCCTCGCTTCCCCAAGGTGCGGGGAGCACACCGAGCCCAAGCCAGTCCAGCCTCACGCCCCTGGGGGATGCCCAGCCCTGAGCTACTGAGGCCTCGCTCCTGTGGAGGGACAACCTGCCCTGAGCTAGCAGGGCCTCGCCCTCGGGGGAACATCTGTCCCTGACCCAGACAGGCCTCGCTCCTTACGGGAACACCTGGCCCGCAGCTAGCAGGGCCTCGCCCTCGGGGGAACATCTGTCCTTGAGCCAGACAGGCCTCGCTCCTTACGGGAACACCTGGCCCGCAGCTAGCAGGGCCTCGCCCTCGGGGGAACATCTGTCCTTGAGCCAGACAGGCCTCGCTCCTTACGGGAACACCTGGCCCGCAGGTAGCAGGGCCTCGCCCTCGGGGGAACATCTGTCCTTGACCCAGACAGGCCTCGCTCCTTACGGGAACACCTGCCCTGAGCTAGCAGGGCCTCGCCCTCGGGGGAACATCTGTCCTTGAGCCAGACAGGCCTCGCTCCTTACGGGAACACCTGGCCCGCAGGTAGCAGGGCCTCGCCCTCGGGGGAACATCTGTCCTTGAGCCAGACAGGCCTCGCTCCTTACGGGAACACCTGGCCCGCAGCTAGCAGGGCCTCGCCCTCGGGGGGAACATCTGTCCTTGACCCAGACAGGCCTCGCTCCTTACGGGAACACCTGGCCCGCAGGTAGCAGGGCCTCGCCCTCGGGGGAACATCTGTCCTTGACCCAGACAGGCCTCGCTCCTTACGGGAACACCTGGCCCGCAGCTAGCAGGGCCTCGCCCTCGGGGGAACATCTGTCCTTGACCCAGACAGGCCTCGCTCCTTACGGGAACACCTGGCCCGCAGGTAGCAGGGCCTCGCCCTCGGGGGAACATCTGTCCTTGACCCAGACAGGCCTCGTTCCTTACGGGAACACCTGGCCCGCAGGTAGCAGGGCCTCGCCCTCGGGGGAACATCTGTCCCTGACCCAGACAGGCCTCGCTCCTTACGGGAACACCTGGCCCGCAGCTAGCAGGGCCTCGCCCTCGGGGGAACATCTGTCCTTGACCCAGACAGGCCTCGCTCCTTACGGGAACACCTGGCCTGCAGCTAGCAGGGCCTCGCCCTCGGGGGAACATCTGTCCTTGACCCAGACAGGCCTCGCTCCTTACGGGAACACCTGGCCCGCAGCTAGCAGGGCCTCGCCCTCGGGGGAACATCTGTCCTTGACCCAGACAGGCCTCGCTCCTTACGGGAACACCTGGCCCGCAGCTAGCAGGGCCTCGCCCTTGGGGGAACATCTGTCCTTGACCCAGACAGGCCTCGCTCCTTACGGGAACACCTGGCCCGCAGGTAGCAGGGCCTCGCCCTCGGGGGAACATCTGTCCTTGACCCAGACAGGCCTCGCTCCTTACGGGAACACCTGGCCCGCAGCTAGCAGGGCCTCGCCCTCGGGGGAACATCTGTCCTTGACCCAGACAGGCCTCGCTCCTTACGGGAACACCTGGCCTGCAGGTAGCAGGGCCTCGCCCTCGGGGGAACATCTGTCCTTGACCCAGACAGGCCTCGCTCCTTACGGGAACACCTGGCCCGCAGGTAGCAGGGCCTCGCCCTCGGGGGAACATCTGTCCTTGACCCAGACAGGCCTCGTTCCTTACGGGAACACCTGGCCCGCAGGTAGCAGGGCCTCGCCCTCGGGGGAACATCTGTCCTTGACCCAGACAGGCCTCGCTCCTTACGGGAACACCTGGCCCGCAGCTAGCAGGGCCTCGCCCTCGGGGGAACATCTGTCCTTGACCCAGAGAGGCCTCGCTCCTTACGGGAACACCTGGCCTGCAGCTAGCAGGGCCTCGCCCTCGGGGGAACATCTGTCCTTGACCCAGACAGGCCTCGCTCCTTACGGGAACACCTGGCCTGCAGGTAGCAGGGCCTCGCCCTCGGGGGAACATCTGTCCTTGACCCAGACAGGCCTTGCTCCTTACGGGAACACCTGGCCCGCAGGTAGCAGGGCCTCGCCCTCGGGGGAACATCTGTCCATGACCCAGACAGGCCTCGCTCCTTACGGGAACACCTGGCCTGCAGCTAGCAGGGCCTCGCCCTCGGGGGAACATCTGTCCTTGACCCAGACAGGCCTCGCTCCTTACGGGAACACCTGGCCCGCAGGTAGCAGGGCCTCGCCCTTGGGGGGAACATCTGTCCTTGACCCAGACAGGCCTCGCTCCTTACGGGAACACCTGGCCCGCAGGTAGCAGGGCCTCGCCCTCGGGGGGACATCTGTCCTTGACCCAGACAGGCCTCGCTCCTTACGGGAACACCTGGCCTGCAGGTAGCAGGGCCTCGCCCTCGGGGGGACATCTGTCCTTGACCCAGACAGGCCTCGCTCCTTACGGGAACACCTGGCCTGCAGGTAGCAGGGCCTCGCCCTCGGGGGGACATCTGTCCTTGACCCAGACAGGCCTCGCTCCTTACGGGAACACCTGGCCTGCAGGTAGCAGGGCCTCGCCCTCGGGGGGAACATCTGTCCTTGACCCAGACAGGCCTTGCTCCTTACGGGAACACCTGGCCTGCAGGTAGCAGGGCCTCGCCCTCGGGGGGACATCTGTCCTTGACCCAGACAGGCCTCGCTCCTTACAGGAACACCTGGCCCGCAGGTAGCAGGGCCTCGCCCTCGGGGGAACATCTGTCCATGACCCAGACAGGCCTCGCTCCTTACGGGAACACCTGGCCTGCAGCTAGCAGGGCCTCGCCCTCGGGGGAACATCTGTCCTTGACCCAGACAGGCCTCGCTCCTTACGGGAACACCTGGCCCGCAGCTAGCAGGGCCTCGCCCTCGGGGGAACATCTGTCCTTGAGCCAGACAGGCCTCGCTCCTTACGGGAACACCTGGCCCGCAGCTAGCAGGGCCTCGCCCTCGGGGGAACATCTGTCCTTGAGCCAGACAGGCCTCGCTCCTTACGGGAACACCTGGCCCGCAGCTAGCAGGGCCTCGCCCTCGGGGGAACACCTGTCCTTGAGCCAGACAGGCCTCGCTCCTTACGGGAACACCTGCCCTGAGCTAGCAGGGCCTCGCCCTCGGGGGAACATCTGTCCTTGAGCCAGACAGGCCTCGCTCCTTACGGGAACACCTGGCCCGCAGCTAGCAGGGCCTCGCCCTCGGGGGAACATCTGTCCTTGAGCCAGACAGGCCTCGCTCCTTACGGGAACACCTGGCCCGCAGCTAGCAGGGCCTCGCCCTCGGGGGAACATCTGTCCTTGACCCAGACAGGCCTCGCTCCTTACGGGAACACCTGGCCTGCAGCTAGCAGGGCCTCGCCCTCGGGGGAACATCTGTCCCTGACCCAGACAGGCCTCACTCCTTACGGGAACACCTGGCCTGCAGCTAGCAGGGCCTCGCCCTCGGGGGAACATCTGTCCCTGACCCAGACAGGCCTCGCTCCTTACGGGAACACCTGGCCCGCAGGTAGGAGGGTCTCGCCCTCGGGGGAACATCTGTCCTTGACCCAGACAGGCCTCGCTCCTTACGGGAACACCTGCCCTGAGCTAGCAGGGCCTCGCCCTCGGGGGAACATCTGTCCTTGACCCAGACAGGCCTCGCTCCTTACGGGAACACCTGGCCCGCAGGTAGCAGGGCCTCGCCCTCGGGGGAACATCTGTCCTTGACCCAGACAGGCCTCGCTCCTTACGGGAACACCTGGCCCGCAGGTAGCAGGGCCTCGCCCTCGGGGGAACATCTGTCCTTGACCCAGACAGGCCTCGCTCCTTACGGGAACACCTGGCCTGCAGCTAGCAGGGCCTCGCCCTCGGGGGAACATCTGTCCTTGAGCCAGACAGGCCTCGCTCCTTACGGGAACACCTGGCCTGCAGGTAGCAGGGCCTCGCCCTCGGGGGGACATCTGTCCTTGACCCAGACAGGCCTCGCTCCTTACGGGAACACCTGGCCTGCAGCTAGCAGGGCCTCGCCCTCGGGGGAACATCTGTCCCTGACCCAGACAGGCCTCACTCCTTACGGGAACACCTGGCCTGCAGGTAGCAGGGCCTCGCCCTCGGGGGAACATCTGTCCCTGACCCAGACAGGCCTCGCTCCTTACGGGAACACCTGGCCCGCAGGTAGCAGGGTCTCGCCCTCGGGGGAACATCTGTCCTTGACCCAGACAGGCCTCGCTCCTTACGGGAACACCTGCCCTGAGCTAGCAGGGCCTCGCCCTCGGGGGAACATCTGTCCTTGAGCCAGACAGGCCTCGCTCCTTACGGGAACACCTGGCCTGCAGCTAGCAGGGCCTCGCCCTCGGGGGGACATCTGTCCTTGACCCAGACAGGCCTCGCTCCTTACAGGAACACCTGGCCCGCAGGTAGCAGGGCCTCGCCCTCGGGGGAACATCTGTCCTTGACCCAGACAGGCCTCGCTCCTTACGGGAACACCTGGCCTGCAGCTAGCAGGGCCTCGCCCTCGGGGGAACATCTGTCCTTGACCCAGACAGGCCTCGCTCCTTACGGGAACACCTGGCCCGCAGGTAGCAGGGCCTCGCCCTTGGGGGGAACATCTGTCCTTGACCCAGACAGGCCTCGCTCCTTACGGGAACACCTGGCCCGCAGGTAGCAGGGCCTCGCCCTCGGGGGGACATCTGTCCTTGACCCAGACAGGCCTCGCTCCTTACGGGAACACCTGGCCTGCAGGTAGCAGGGCCTCGCCCTCGGGGGGACATCTGTCCTTGACCCAGACAGGCCTCGCTCCTTACAGGAACACCTGGCCCGCAGGTAGCAGGGCCTCGCCCTCGGGGGAACATCTGTCCTTGACCCAGACAGGCCTCGCTCCTTACGGGAACACCTGGCCTGCAGCTAGCAGGGCCTCGCCCTCGGGGGAACATCTGTCCTTGACCCAGACAGGCCTCGCTCCTTACGGGAACACCTGCCCTGAGCTAGCAGGGCCTCGCCCTCGGGGGAACATCTGTCCTTGAGCCAGACAGGCCTCGCTCCTTACGGGAACACCTGGCCCGCAGGTAGCAGGGCCTCGCCCTCGGGGGAACATCTGTCCTTGACCCAGACAGGCCTCGCTCCTTACGGGAACACCTGGCCTGCAGGTAGCAGGGCCTCGCCCTCGGGGGAACATCTGTCCTTGAGCCAGACAGGCCTCGCTCCTTACGGGAACACATGGCCCGCAGGTAGCAGGGCCTCGCCCTCGAGGGAACATCTGTCCTTGACCCAGACAGGCCTCGCTCCTTACGGGAACACCTGGCCCGCAGCTAGCAGGGCCTCGCCCTCGGGGGAACATCTGTCCTTGACCCAGACAGGCCTCGCTCCTTACGGGAACACCTGGCCCGCAGGTAGCAGGGCCTCGCCCTCGGGGGAACATCTGTCCTTGAGCCAGACAGGCCTCGCTCCTTACGGGAACACCTGGCCCGCAGGTAGCAGGGCCTCGCCCTCGGGGGAACATCTGTCCTTGACCCAGACAGGCCTCGCTCCTTATGGGAACACCTGGCCCACAGGTAGCAGGGCCTCGCCCTCGGGGGAACATCTGTCCTTGACCCAGACAGGCCTCGCTCCTTACGGGAACACCTGGCCCGCAGGTAGCAGGGCCTCGCCCTCGGGGGAACATCTGTCCTTGACCCAGACAGGCCTCGCTCCTTACGGGAACACCTGGCCCGCAGGTAGCAGGGCCTCGCCCTCGGGGGAACATCTGTCCTTGACCCAGACAGGCCTCGCTCCTTACGGGAACACCTGGCCCGCAGGTAGCAGGGCCTCGCCCTCGGGGGAACATCTGTCCTTGACCCAGACAGGCCTCGCTCCTTACGGGAACACCTGGCCCGCAGGTAGCAGGGCCTCGCCCTCGGGGGAACATCTGTCCTTGACCCAGACAGGCCTCGCTCCTTACGGGAACACCTGGCCCGCAGCTAGCAAGGCCTCGCCCTCGGGGGAACATCTGTCCTTGAGCCAGACAGGCCTCGCTCCTTACGGGAACACCTGGCCTGCAGGTAGCAGGGCCTCGCCCTCGGGGGAACATCTGTCCTTGACCCAGACAGGCCTCGCTCCTTACGGGAACACCTGGCCCGCAGCTAGCAGGGCCTCGCCCTCGGGGGAACATCTGTCCTTGAGCCAGACAGGCCTCGCTCCTTACGGGAACACCTGGCCCGCAGCTAGCAGGGCCTCGCCCCTCGGGGGGAAGAACATCTAGGCCAAAGCTAGTCGGGGCCACGCTTCCCACAAGAACCCCCCCGAGCCGGTGGCGAGACCAGCTCAGAAGAGGAAGGGAGATGGCCCAGAGGCTGGTGCACAAGCCCTGGTTCAACCCCCACTCGCTCAGATGTGGGCTGTGACCGAGGGCTCGTCTGTGGCAGGCAGCTTTGCAGGACAGGGTGTAGTTACAGGGCACTTCCCAGCGTCGCACAGGAGCTGGCCCCTGCGGCTGCTGCTGGCGTGAGTCTGAAAGCAGCTTATCCGCCTTACCGCAGTGCCGTTAACACACACAGAGCCACGGCCTTGGTGCCTCGGCAGGTACAGAGCGGCCCCTTGGCAAGCACTGCAGGGCACACGCCTCACTGCGTCTCTGTCTGCCCGGCCGTGCGGGCCAGCGGGACAACGTTCTGCAGCGCGACAGGGTCTGGTTAAGAGGGGACCATTGCAGGTACGGGGCAGCGCTGTCTGGGCAAGGGACTCTCCCACAGGCCCTGGCGCGGCTGAGCCTCCGCTGGGCCAGGCACTGGGGGGTACTCACTGGAGGAGCGGGACGTGCTGTTGACAAAGACATTGAGGAACTTCTTGGAGAACTGGAGGTCGGCTTCAGGGGAGGAGTCCTCGGAGGAGCTCTGCCCGTCCTGTGCCGCCAGCCCCTCCCCAAACTCATCCTCGTCCTCCTCCAGCTCGCCAGCGTCGCAGGCCCTCAGCAGCTCACTGGCGTCGCTCAGCACCGAGGTGCAGCGCTTCAGGCTCACCAGCTCCAGCTGCGTGTTCTCATCCACCACCAGCGTGTACTTGATGGAGTCATAGACCAGGGACTCGTCCAATGGCCGTGGGTCCAGGTCCCCAGGGGGTGGTGGCAGAGGCAGGTCCTCCTCGAAGCTCTGCGCGCGGTCAGGGAAGTAGGGCACGTCAGCCTCGTCCGGGGAGTAGGCCAGGTTAAAGCACCTGTTGGTTTTGGCCGTGGACACGTCAAGCATGGGCAGGAAGGCATCAGGGCTCTGCTCCGGGCTCTCTAACCGGATGTCATCGATCATTTCGTTGTCCTCCAGGATCCCCGAGTCCTGGTCCTTGTCGATGGCCCAGTCCCCTCGCCCAAGGGCCAGCTCCACCTCTTTGCTGCCCTCTCTGGACACCGGGCCTGAGCCCTGGGTGCTGGCAGGGGGGCCAAACGGGCGGCGCGTGATGGGCGCCGCACAGCAGCCCAGGTTTGCCAGCACCCCCGCGCTGCCCAGCTGGTCGATGGAGGCGGGCTGCCCCAGGAACACGGGCGTGATTGTGTCATTGGTCGGGTTGCTCATGAACAAACAAGGGCCGGAGTCACTCCCCAGGGGCGAGGGCGCTGGGGCGGGGCTGCTGCTCGTGGGCTTCGCGTCCTCTGTGCCCTGTAGCGAGCTGCGCAGCGTCTCCATGTCCACCAGCTCGATGCTCTGCTGGGAGCAGGGCGGCAGCCCCGGCTCGGCTTCGCTCAGCGGGGAGTCCCGCAGGCTGGGCTGGGCGTCCAGGGTCTCAGAGGCTGGGGAGATGGTGTCGCAGAGGGAGTGGGCCTGCGAGAAGCACTCGTCTGGGCACTTGAGGGGGTATGAGCCCTCCAGGATCATCTTGTTGACAAGGTTGCTGAGCAGCCAGGGTGAGTCTGAGTCCTCGCTCAGGTCCGGCTCTGACTCCGAGTCCGAGTCATACTCGCTGTTCCCCTCATCGTCCACCTCTGGCATGAGCTTGGGCCCAACGGGCAGGTAGAAGGAGCGGCGGATGCTCTCCAGGCTGTGGTCGGGGTCGATTTTTAGGTCCAGAGGACTGGAGCCTGACACGTCCGTCTGGCCAGCAGGGGCCGAAGAGTCCTCTGGGTTCAAGGTGTCGTAATAACCCTCCAGCTTCAGGTCAGCCAGGCTCTCTCTCCTCACCACGCGCCTGTCCCTCAAGGCGTTCTGTGGGAGCTCTCCCTCCAGGGTCCCCCCGTCCTCCTCCTGGCACCTGTCCAGCAGCAGCAGCGAGCCCTTGATGCCCATGAGTCCCTGCCCTTCAAGCTCCATCTCCAGCTCAGCCTCTGAGGCGGGGGAGCTGGCCTCCTCGATGGAGTTGGTGAGGTGGGAGGAGCGGCCGCTGCTGCTGTCGCTGCTCAGACCCAGCTCCGTCTCTGAGATGGAGGAGATCATGTTGCTGGCCAGGCGGCCCCCACAGGCGAACGCTGCCTCGATTTCCCCCTCCACGTCTGAATCTGACCCGGGGGAGCTGAGGTCGTCACTGTGCCGGCTGTGGGGCAGGAACTGCTTGGAGTGCCTGCTGGCGAGGTCCGCCTCGATGCCTGGGTCGGACGATGGGGACGTGGTCTCAGACGAGCCCGAAGGGAGTCCGCGTACACTGGTCGCTCTACTGCAGTGGGGACCCTCCCCTTCGGAGCTCAGCTGCTCCGTCAGCCCTCTCAGACATGCGTGGGCCCCCAGGCCTTCCCCTCCGGCCCCATCCCGCCCAGCTTCAACATCCGCGCGGCCTGGGGGCAGCTCCTCCTCAGAGGGCAGGCGGTTGGCCCGGTCGATGAGGGTGATGGGGGAGCCCCGGCTGCGAGGCAGGCTCGCTGCCCCCCCAGCGCCACCCCCAGGGCTCCCCTTCTCACTGGGCTTTTGGCTCTCCCTGCTGCTGGCTGCTTCTTGCTGGCGCTTTACACAGCAGCTTTCAGTTGCTTTGGGCTGCCGGGAGTTGGCCTCAGAGGTCTGGAGCTCCCTGCTGGCGCCAGAGCAAGCGGCTCTGCTAGGAGGAGTGGCAGGCCCTGTTGGAGAGAGAGACTGTTTAGCGGGCGGCTGGCTGGAGTGAGGTGGGGAAGGTGGTGAACATGGTGTGGAGGAGAGGATATTCATATTATAATCTTCCCCGGCGCTCTCCGGCGGTGGGTTACCATAGGCCAGGGACTCATGTCTGTTGCCTTCCAAGTCATAGAAAGGGCGTGTGAGCAGCATCTGGACCTGCCCTCGCTCTTCAGTGCTCAGCCCCAGGCTGCTCTGACTGCCCAGGCAGGGGCCCTCTTGGACACAAGGGTGAGGAGGAGACAGGTGCCCTGAAAAGAAAAGCAGAGAGCTGAGTTCAGAGCTTTGAACCAGCCCCCTGCCCTCAGCCAGGGCCTCTCCCTCTCCCGCAGCACCCCTGGGAAAGCTGTGCAGGGCAGGCCCCAGCCCAGCCCCAGCCCCAGCCCCAGCCCCAGCCCTGACGCCAGACAGACCTGGCCTCATGCACGCGCCAGGATGGAGACGCTGGCTCAGCCCCTGCTCTGGAGCCACGTCTTCACCAGCTGTGGGAGAAGGACCCCCAGTCCGTGCAGCAGGGACTGAGCAAGACAGGCCCCAGGTGCCACTCCAGAGGGGAAGAACCAGGGCCCACGCGCAAAGCCATGGGCAGGAGGGGTGACTCTTCTTTCCAGAGACGACCAGCGTGGAGGCTGGGTTGAGTGGCTGGGCCCCCCAGGGCCCCGGTCTATGGGCCTCAGTGGTGAGCTGGAGTGTGGGAGCTCAGCTCTGAGCCCCCTTTCCTCACCCCATGTGGTGCCTGCAGAGGCGTCAGGGGGTCACCTTCTCTGTCCCCCAAATCCCAGCGGCTGCTTTCTTCGGGAGGCAGCTGGGCTGCCCTGATCTGCCTCCCTGAGCCCCTCCACTGCCATCAGCCAGCGCTCACAGAGGAAGGTGCAGCACAGGATGCAGCTGATGGTGGGGACCCAGGACCTGGGCCTGGGTGCAGTAGGGCAATGAACCCCACAGCGGAAGTACCACCGCTGTGGGAGCTGGGGAAAGGCTGAAAGCCGGGTGCCCCGCCACCGAGCCTGCGGCCCATGTCCATGGGTGGTGTTATCGGACTTGTACAGTAAGTATAACGCCATGTCTGTGATCCCTGTCCTGGGCCAAGGAGGTGTCTAACAAACGACAGTAATGCCCTGAATCTAGTTACGCTACTTGTATGTCTGTGCCATGTTTATTCATCAAGTTCTAGATATTGGCCCTATCTCTGCAACAGAACTGTGTTAGAGCTGAGGATGACGGTGGGAGGCAGAATCTCCACCCAGCCAGGATGGTGGACAAAGGCTCAGATGTCAAATACCCATCCCAGGAACTTGGGGATGCAGCCAATGGCAGAGTGCCCCAGCAGGCACCTGGTCAGGCGACCCTCCAGTGCCTATGGAAGGAGAAAGGAATTATTCCCCGCAACATGGCAAGCCATAGGACGGCCCTGGCTGTGACCATCTTTGCCTTCAGTCCTCATGAACTAAGCCTGTGTGAACTGAGGTCCTGTCCTTCAGGGGCTGTATTTTCAGAGGCGCTCAAGAAAAACAGGTCATAACATTGCTGGCTGCATCAGTAGCTGTACCTGAGGTATGTAATAGCAACGAAGGGTCCTGTGGCACCTTATAGACTAACAGAAAAGTTTTGAGCATGAGCTTTCGTGAGCACAGACTCACTTCATCAGATGCTGCAGTGAGTCTGTGCTCACGAAAGCTCATGCTCAAAACTTTTCTGTTAGTCTATAAGGTGCCACAGGACCCTTCGTTGCTGTTACAGATCCAGACTTGAGGTATGTAATGTGTCACTTTAACAATTTTTCTCCCTCACCCTGTTTTCTTTCTTTCTGTCTACTAAACCTTTAGATTTTAGATTCTAAAGGACTGGCCCAGCGTGCTGCTTTTGGGTAAGATCTAAGTATATATCGACCTAGGGATGTGGCTGGTCTCTTGGGGGCAGGAAGAATCTGTGTGGATTTGGTGAAATGGGCTTTTATAGCCTCTCACTGAACTAAGGAGGGTGGCTGGCTGGGACATTAGGAGCAGCAAAGAGTCTGTGGGTTTACATGTGTAGCTTCTGGCTGGCCAGAGGGGCTGCCAGAGGTACTTTGCAGCTGGCTTGGTTTGCCGTAGCAATAAGGACTCTCCAGCCTGGGATGTAAGTGGCCCGGTTTTAACCACTTTGCCCAGGGTTGGTTCTCTCAGCTTGGCCCAGGACTCCTGGGGCGGCCGCTCTCTGCAGGCTGCTCTGTCATTGGGGGTCCCACCTTCGAGGGCTGAGAACAGAGATGCTGAAGCATAGCTCTGCCCTCCAGGGCCCAGCCAAGCTCCAGCCCTTGGACAGCTCTGGAACTCACCGAAGGGAAGCCCTGTGCCGAAGCAGCGCCGTGCGGAGGTGGGGAGGCCGTGTGACTCTCCCCAGCACAAGCTCAGACATGGCCTGGGGGAGAAGCTGAGCCTGGCAGATCCATGGAGTAGCTCACCTCCTCCCCAGTACCCGTTCCCCACCCGGCTCCATGCCCAGGGCCCAGAGCAAGAGCAGCACCACAGCTGAGCTCACACACACAAGCACCCGCCATTCTGCTCCAGCCGGGCAGGGCCCCTCTGCTGGTGCAGTTGGGTGGCTGTGGTGCAATGGGGAGGGGCTGTATGCTCACCAGCGTGTGCGGAAGAGGAGGAGGAGCAGGAGGAGTGGCGAAGGGTCTCCTGCCAGGTGGCCCGCTGAGCAGGGAGAGGAGGAGGGTAGCTGCCATTGTTGTTCAGGGTATCCTGCTCAGAAAGAACGTCAGAACATCAGAACAGCCAGCCTGGGTCAGACCAAAGGGCCACTGAACCCAGTGTCCTCTCTGCCGACAGTGGCCAGTGCCAGGTGCCACAGAGGGAGGGACCCGAACAGATAACCACCAAGTGACCCATCCCAGGCTTCTCACAAACAGAGGCCAGGGACACCACCCCACCCAGCCGGGCCAACAGCCACTGATGGACCTGTCCTCCATTAACTTATCTAGTGCTCTCTTGAGCCCTGTTACAGCCTTGGCCAGCACAACATCCTCTGGCAGGGAGTTCCGCAGGTTGACTGTTGCATCGGGTGAAGAAAAACTGCTCTGGGCTTTTTGTAACCCAGGTGCCTATTTAAGAGAAGAGTTGAGAGATGAGGTCCCAGGGTGGGGGATGGGAGGGCCAGAGGCTGGGAGTGTCTAGCCTAGCTGTGCTTGACAGGCATAAGTCTCTAGGGGTCCTCCACAGCAAAGCACTCCTCACTCGGCCAGGATAGTACAACCCCCACCCCCACCCCCACCCCCACCCCACGAGCGAACCCCCAGCAAAGGGGATGCAATGCTGCAACCCACCTCTGACCCCGGCTGACCGAGCAGGAGTGTCCTGGCTGGAGGTGACGCCAAGGCTAAGGCCACAGGGAGCCAGAACAGGGCTCTGCAAAAGGCTTCTCCTCCCTCAGACGGGTTCCCCACAAAGAATAACCCCCAGGGCAGGGCTGGCACTGCCCGTGATGGAGGAGTGACAGGTCAGAGTCCCCGAACCTCAGAACCCTGGTCAGTTCCCCGTTGGCCTGCTGTCCCACACCAGTGCCACGCCCCCCAGCGACAACCTTCTCCCCACTGAGATTCCACACCACGGGGCAGCCCCTCACGTGAGCTAGCCTCTCCAAAGGCAGTACAGCACGGACTGGCAAGTGAGCACCGCGCCAACAGGAATGGGGGAGGCCACACGGCACAGCTCTATCATAGAATTGTAGAATACTAGGACTGGAAGGGACCTCGAGAGGCCATTGAGTCCAGCCCCCTGCCCCAAAGGCAGGACCAAGTATTGTCTAAACCATCCCTGATAGACGTCTATCTAACCTGTTCTTAAATATCTCCAGCGATGGAGATTCCACAACCTCCCTTGGCAATTTATTCCAGTGCTTGACCACCCTGACAGTTAGGAACTTTTTCCTAATGTCCAACCTAAACCTCCCTTGCTGCAGTTTAAGTCCATTGCCTCTTGTTCTCTCCTCAGAGGCCAAGAACAAGTGTTCTCCCTCCTCCTTATGACACCCTTTTAGATACCTGAAAACCACTATCATATCCTCCCTCAATCTTCTCTTTTCCAAACTGAACAAGCCCAATTCTTTCAGCCTTTCTTCATAGGTCACATTCTCTAGACCTTTATTCATTCTTGTCACTCTTTTCTGGACCTCTGATTTCTCCACATCTTTCTTGAACTGTGGTGCCCAGAACTGGACACAATACTCCAGCTGAGGCCTAACCAGCACAGAGTAGAGCGGAAGAATGACTTCTCGTGTCTTGTTCACAACACACCTGTTAATTCATCCCAGAATCACGTTTGCTTTTTCTGCAACAGCATCACACTGTTGACTCATATTTAGCTTGTGGTCCACTATAACCCCTAGATCCCTTTCTGCTGTAGTCGTTCCTAGACAGTCTCTCCCCATTCTGTATGTGTGACACTGATTGTTCCTTCCTAAGTGGAGCACTTTGCATTTGTCCTTATTGAACTTCATCCTGTTTACCTCAGACCATTTCTCCAATTTATCCAGATCATTTTGAATTATGACCCTATCCTCCAAAGCAGTTGCAACCCCTCCCAGCTTGGTATCATCTGCAAACTCAATAAGCGTACTTTCTATGCCAATATCTAAATCATTGATGAAGATATTGAACAGAACCGGTCCTAAAACAGACCCCTGCGGAACCGCACTTGTTATACTTTTCCAGCAGGATTGAGAACCATTAAGAACTACTCTCTGGGTACAGTTATCCAGCCAGTTATGCACCCACCTTATAGTAGCCTCATCTAAATTGTATTTGCCTAGTTTTTTTATAAGAATACCATGTGAGACCGTATCAAATGCTCTACCAAAGTCTAGGTATACCACATCTACCGCTTCTCCCCTATCCACAAGGCTCGTTATTCTATCAAAGAAAGCTACCAGATTGGCTTGACATGATTTGTTCTTTACAAACCCATGCTGGCTGCTCCCTATCACCTTACCACCTTCCAAGTGCTTGCAGATGATTTCTTTAATTACTTGCTCCATTATCTTTCCTGGCACAGAAGTTAAGCTGACTGGCCTGTAGTTTCCTGGGTTATTCTTGTTCCCCTTTTTATAGATGGGCACTAGATTTGCCCTTTTCCAGTCTTCTGGAATCTCTCCGGTCTCCCATGATTTTCCAATGATAGATAAAGGCTCAGATACCTCCTCTATCAGCTCTAGCATTAGGCTCTCTCCAGACCCAGACCCCGGCACACTGGGTCACTGTGGGAATGGCTTCACTCATGCAACTGACGTTAAACTGAGAGTGGAGACTTTGCAGGACAACCCAGAGGTTCACTGACTTCTGCCATCACGACTTTCTGTTCCCCCGAGTACAGGTCCCACAGGTTGGGCAAGATGCTGCCAGTACTGCATGATCCCCCCGAGATCAGACACACACACAGAGACAGAAACACACACACACACACACCCCCAATGCATGCAGACAGACAGAAACAGACGCACAAACACACAGCCACACACACACGCACAGAAATAACACATGCACAGAAACACACACACACACACACACACACACACGCCCAGACACACGCCAAGAGAAGAAAGGCAGAGCAAAGCCGCTGACGGGAATGAGAGGAGGTGGTTGTCAGTGCCCAGAGGAAAAACAGCACTAGCAGGTTGTGGACCCCGGTCAGAAGGTCAACTGGGGACTTAGAAACAGCAAAGTCCCTCAATCTCCATCAAACTCCACCTTGACCAGGAAGAAAAAGCCGTGCTGCTCTATCTGTCCTAGGTCCGACTTTGGACCTGTCACTAGGACATTGGAACCGGGGTCTGTCCAGGCGGCTGGTGAGCTAGGACAATGCTCTGCTGAGAAGCAGGGGATGAGGGGGAAGCAAATGCCGCATTTCTGTCTCCCTCAGAGCCCATGAGTAGAATGATCCCATGGACAGAATGGGAACTGGCTGCCTGGGAAGGCGTGCAGGGGGAGGGAGCTGGGGGCGAGAGCAGATCACAAGCTGAATATGAGTCAGCAGCATAGCGCTGTTGGGGAAAAAGCAAACATCATCCTGGGAGGCACTAGCAGGAGTGCTGTGAGCAAGACATGAGACAAGCAAGACAGCTCTGCTCCTACGAGGCCTCAGCTGGAGTACCGGCTCCACTGCTGGGCCCCTCATTTCAGGACTGACGGGGACAAATTGCACAAGGGCCACAGAAGAGCGACGGAGCTGATTAAAGGTCTGGAGCAGCGTTTTTCAACCAGTATGTTGTGGCACAGTGGTGTGCCGTGAGAACTGGCCACATGTGCCATGAAATTTCATCCACTTCCCCTCGCTGGGGTGTGTGGGGGTGGGATTGATGACCCTGCGTCAACTCCCCCCAGCCAGGAAGACGGGCTAAAACTAGGGCGAGCATCTGTCCCGTATTGGGCAGAACGGTCCTGTACTTGGGACACCATATATTAAAAGGGACTCACTGTCCCACCCCCGCTGACCTCTTCTGCCAGCAGCTGCGCAGGCACAGCTGCTGCTGGGGTCAATTCCCCGAGCCTCAGGGGAGTGTGGGCAGCTGCTGCATCCCTGCTGCTTCCCCAGGGCTCCTGGGGGGCGCTGGCAGCTGTGGCTTCCCCAGGGCTCACGGGGAGGGCTGGTGGCTGATGTTTTCCCGGGGCTCATGGGGAGGGCTGGTGGCTGATGTTTTTCCAGGGCTCACGAGGAGGGCTGGTGGCTGATGTTTTTCCAGGGCTCATGGGGAGGGCTGGTACCTGATGTTGTCCCAGGGCTCACGGGGAGGGCTGGTACCTGATGTTACCAGGGCTCATGGGGAGGGCTGGTACCTGATGTTTTTCCAGGGCTCATGGGGAGGGCTGGTGGCTGACATTGTCCCAGG
Organism: Carettochelys insculpta; assembly: GCF_033958435.1. Taxonomy (NCBI): domain Eukaryota; kingdom Metazoa; phylum Chordata; order Testudines; family Carettochelyidae; genus Carettochelys; species Carettochelys insculpta. Next base: position 381,514,044 of record NC_134137.1, on the reverse strand, counting down.
GCTCACGGGGAGGGCTGGTGGCTGACATTGTCCCAGGGCTCATGGGGAGGGCTGGTACGTGATGTTGTCCCAGGGCTCACGGGGAGGGCTGGTGGTTGATGTTTTCCCGGGGCTCATGGGGAGGGCTGGTGGCTGATGTTGTCCCAGGGCTCACGGGGAGGGCTGGCGGCTGATGTTTTTCCAGGGCTCATGGGGAGGGCTGGTACCTGATGTTGTCCCAGGGCTCACGGGGAGGGCTGGTGGCTGATGTTTTTCCAGGGCTCATGGGGAGGGCCAGCAGCTGCCACCTCCTTCCTGGCTCCCCGAGGCTTGGTGGGATGGGAAGATCCACCTCTCTCCCATATTTGGGACAGGGAGATATGGTCGCCCTAGCTAAAACTAAGACACAGGCTTCAATACACATCTCAAGAACATGAGCCGTGTCGTTCAGGCAGAAGCCGATGGCAGAACGCCACGCACTAACCTCATCCGGTGATCTTCCACTGAGTACGTGGCTAGGAGCAGAAAGCTTCCCTCCAAGTGCCCCGACTGTAAATGTGACCGAGGCAGTGGCCATCTTAGTCTTTCTGTCCTCAGAAACTAAGCCTGTATGGACTGGGGGATTCATCCCTCAGCAGACGCACTGCCAGGGGCTTGCAAGATAGCAGCTTTTTACCAGCTGCTGCGTCCTACATCCGTTAATTTGGACTGACATATGTAATTTCATCACTTCAGTGGCTTTTCTGGCTCACCCTATTCTTTCTCTCTTTATTAATAAACATTCAGACTTTAGATTCTAAAGGACTGGCCGAGCGTGTTGTTTTGGGAAAGAACTGAGTATCTATTGACCTGGGGAGGTGGCTGGCCCCTTTGGGACTGGAAGAATCTGCGTGGATTTGCTTGTAGAATTTCTGGCTGGCCAGAGGGGCTGGCAGGGGTACTTTTGTGGCTGGCTTGGTTCGCCTTACTGAGAAGGGAACGCCAGGGCAGGCTGTAAGTGGTCTGGTTGAAAGCAAGTTTCCCAGGGTTGGTTCTGCTGTGCCCAGAAACTCCTCTTAAATTACAAGGGGGTCTCTCTGTTGGCAAGCAGCCAAGCGAGCCAATGAGGAGAGACAGGGATATTTCTGAATTGAAGCAGTTGCAGGCTGGATGTCTTTGTTTTCTTTGGCCTGAGCAGAGACCAAGATGCTTAATCCTAAACAGGCTGAATGACCCCAGAAATATCCTGGCCAGATATGGCAAACTCTTCCATATCCAGCATTCTATCATGTGGAACTCTTAAATAACCAGAATTTTAACCCTCAGTAAACTTTAGCTGCATTTTCCATAAGTACAGTACAGTGAAAGTAAATACTGCAAACTCAGTGTCAGTTTACAGAGTACAATACTACTGGTGTTGGTGAATAAAGTACTCTGCACACATTTTTATTTGTTTCTTAATATCTAATCTTGTTTTTCTTTAGTCTTCTGCAGTGCCAGCTAAACCTCTCTATTATCCAGAATATCTGAATATCCGCTAACCTGCCGGTCCCAGAGCTGCCACATATGGAAGAGTTTACTGTAATAAATCTGGACATGTGTAAGTAGATGTGTAAGTAGAAAGGAAATGTGAAGATAGACACAATCGTGCTTTTTTTATCATCATCATTTTTGGGCTGGTGTAGAACTTTTGAGGCTGGTTGATGTATTTCCCCTGTACTCTGTAACTTCTACACTGAATCCCATGAAAGTAATTCTCTGTGCTCCAACCTTGGTTTTTTTCCAGTTACTTTGTAAAACCTAGCAACCACTGTAATGGAGTGGGGGGAGTGCATGTGTGAGTCAGGCTGGATGTCCGAGGCAAGCAGCAGCTCCCAGTGGCTAAGGATGACCCTGGGGCTACAACTGGCAGGTAACACCTCTGCCTGAACAAAGAGCAGGGAGGAGCTGAGCTGGGTTTTGAATCGGGGGCGGCAGTTAGAGGCTAGGAAAAGGGAGAGCTGGAAGGCAGCCAGCCTGAGGAGGGGGAAGCTACACCCCAGAGGGGCACCCCTCGGGGTCTTCTCCCCAGGACAGGTTGGAAGGACTGTCTCTGACTGCTATGCTGTCGCTTCTGTGAGAAACTGGGCTTCTGTTGCCTAATAAACCTTGTGTTGTACCTGCTGAGTGAGAGTCACTCCTGCCAGCGGACGGGGTGCAGTGCAGGGGGACCCCTGAACCCCATCACACTGGTGTCAGGAGTGGGATGCACTGCACCCACGGATGAGCTCCCAGCAGTGGCTGACTGAGCACAAGAGAAGGAAGGAGTCTCATAAGAGCCAGAGGGGGAACAGAGCCATTCCTGCAGCTGCTGCTGGTGAGTGGATACCCCGGGAGACAGCGGGGAGATGGATTATACCCGACTCCTGAAGGCAGAGCTAGCAGGGCTGTGCAGAGAGAGGGGCCTGACCGTGGGGAAGGCGACCAAGGCTCAGCTGATTGCCCAGCTGGAAGAGAATGACCGATCCGGGGGGGCAGAGCCTGTCCCGGCAGAAAGTGGCTGGTCAGCCTCGGGAAGCGTTTCGGATTCTCCGACAGAAGCAGGGGCTCGACGCCGTCAGACAGACGCGGTGCCCGCCAGGTCGCGCTCAGCTAGGGGTGGTCCATCGTGGGCAGAGTCCCCCGCCGCAGAGCTGCGACGGCTGGAACTCGAGGTGAAATTAAAGGAACTGGAAGCCCAGGAATGGCAGAGGGAACACGAGCGCCAGGAATGGGAAAGAGAGCGTGAGCACGAGCGCCAGCTACAAGAGAGACAGCGGGAGGAAAGAGAGCGAGAGCGGGAGGAGAAAGAACGAGAACGGAAGGAGAGAGAGCGAGAGCGTGAGGAGAGCGAGCGAGAGCGGGAGCATGAGCGAACCACGGCAGAGGCGAGACGCCAAGAGGCCCCAGCTGCGGTAAGCGGGGAGAGGGCCAGACGGATCGGGGTGGCCAGTTACTTGGAGACGCGTGTGCTGGCCCAGTGTCAGGACCCAGGGGACATGGACGAGTTCCTTACCGCCTTTGAGCGAGCCTGTGAGTTGCATGAAGTTCCCCCAGATGAGTGGCTCCAGCACCTCACCCCCTTGCTGGGCCAGAAGGCCGCAGCGGTGCTCAGCCAGCTGGTGGGGCTGCAGCCTGGGGACTATGAACGGTTCAAACAGGTCCTGCTGCATAAGTTCGGGCTGACTCCGGAGATGTACAAAAAGAAGTTCCAGGAGGCGCAGAAGAGGCCAGAGGAAACCCATGTAGATACAACCGCCCGCCTGAAGCAATACTACCAGAAGTGGGCGTTCGGAATGGGAGTCCAGTCCGTAGAGAACCTGATCGAGCTGGCGGTCGTGGAGCGATTCTACGAGATGTGCGCACCTGACCTGAGGGTGTGGCTCGTGGACCGGAAGCCGGGGGACTCACACGATGCAGGGAAACTGGCAGATGACTTCACAAACAGCCGGGCCAGGTTTGAAAGTGAGCCCCACAAAGAGAGGGAGTCTCGGAGAGAGAGGGAGTCCCGGAGGGAGAGGGAGCCCCGGAGAAACCGAGAATCTCAGAGAGACCGGTCTCTAACTGTACGACAGAGGGGACCACCTCTTGGGCAAGCCCAGGAAAGAGGGGCCGGCCACCCACCCCCCAGAGAGCCAAGCAGAGCCCGGACAGAGCAGCCGGCCCGAGGGACACAACAAGACCCAGGCTGTTATCGCTGTGGGCAAAAGGGGCATAGAGCAGCCCAGTGCCCCAGGCTCCCAGACAGGTTGAGCAGGCCGGGGGGTCATGGAGTCAACTGGGTGGGGCCCCAGAAGCAAGAGGGGCTGGCGGCCAAGCTGGGTGGTGCTGACAATGGGCACTCGGATTGGGCCGAGTCCGCCCCACAGACCAGCTCCTCAGGGGGACCAGATGCTCAGAGGCCAGTTTACAGAGTGGGGGCGGCACTACCTCTGTGGAGCAAGTGTCTCAAACACCTCGAGGTAGACGGGAAAAAGGTCACGGGGTTCTGGGACACAGGCGCTGACGTGACGCTGGCCCGACCCGGGGTGGTGGCACCGGGCTGCATGATACCCGATTCCCACCTGACGATAACAGGAATTGATGGGACCCCTTTCAAGGTGCCCATGGTGAGGGTGCACCTGAAATGGGGGAAGAAGGAAGGCCCCAAGGAAGTGGGCGTGCACAGCCATTTGCCGGCGGATGTACTGATGGGGGCTGACCTGGAGAACTGGCAAGGTGAACGCCCTCGTGCCCTGGTCCTGACCCGTAGCCAAAGAAAACGAGGGGTGCGCTCCCCAGATTCAGGGGTACAGGCCCAGCCAAAGTCACAGGAGCCACAGGGGCCAACCCTGAGAGAAAGGAGGCCCCCAAAAACCAGATCTCACAGGCCAGGGGTGCTGGAGCCAGGCAGGGATGGGGAAGTAGCATCCGCCCCTGCCCCAGCCAAAGAGTTCCAGGCAGAGCAGCAGAGAGACCCCTCCTTGCAGAAGCTGAGGGAACTGGCCAGTCTCAGCCCAGCTCCACAGCTGGGGGAGGGCTGCAGGGAGAGATTCCTGTACCGGGAGTGGGCTCCCAGATGCAAAGCGGAGCCATGGAAGGTCCAGAGGCAACTGGTGGTCCCCCAAAAGTACCGGCGCAGGCTCCTGTACCTAGCCCATGATGTCCCGCTCGCAGGACACCAGGGGATCCACCGCACCAGGAGAAGGTTGTTACAGAACTTTTTTTGGCCAGGGATCTTTGCAGCTGTCCGTCTGTATTGCCTGTCCTGCGATCCCTGCCAGAGGGTGGGGAAGACCCAGGACAAGGGGAAAGCTGCCCTGAGGCCACTGCCCATCATAGAGGAGCCTTTCCAGAAAGTGGCTATGGACATAGTGGGCCCCTTCAGCAAGGCAACGCATTCGGGGAAGAAATATATTTTGGTAGTGGTAGATTTTGCCACACGATACCCAGAAGCAGTGGCCCTGACCTCTATCAACGCTGACACCGTGGCGGATGCACTGCTGTCCATTTTCAGCAGAGTGGGGTTCCCCAAGGAGGTCCTCACAGATCAGGGGTCCAACTTCATGTCGGCCCTCCTGCAAAGCTTGTGGGACAAGTGTGGGGTCCGGCACACCTGGGCCACAGCCTACCACCCGCAGACCAATGGGCTGGTGGAGAGGTTCAATGGGACTCTAAAGCAGATGCTGAGAACCTTCATGAATCAATACCCCCATGACTGGGAAAAGTACTTACCCCACCTGCTGTTTGCATACAGGGAGGTGCCCCAGGAATCCACGGGGTCCTCCCCATTTGAGCTGCTGTACGGAAGGAGGGTACGGGGACCCTTGGACTTGCTCAGAGAAGAGTGGGAGGGGACGGCCTCTCCTGAAGGGGAGTCAGTGGTACAGTATGTACTGACCTTCCGGGAAAAACTCACCGAGCTCATGGGCCTGGCCAGGGAGAACCTCTCCATGGCCCAGAGGAAGCAAAAGGTCTGGTATGACCGTAACGCCAGGGCCCGAGCCTGTGCCACCGGGGATCAAGTGATGGTCCTTGTACCTGTGCGGCGCAACAAGCTGCAAGCGGCCTGGGATGGGCCCTTCAAGGTTGTCAAACAGCTAAATGACGTGAACTATGCGGTGGAACTGTGGAACCGGGCCCACAGCCACCGGGTCTATCATGTGAACATGATGAAACCTTACTGGGACAGGCAGAACTTGGTGCTGGCCGTGTGCAGACACTGGGAGGGGCAGGGGGATAATCCCTTGGTGGATTTACTCACAAGGACTGGAGCCGGCTCCTTGCTGGAGTCTATTCCCCTCTCAGACCAGATGACCCCTGCCCAGCAGACGGAGATCAAGGAGGTGCTGCATTCGCATCAACAGCTGTTCTCGGACAGACCCGGACACACTGACCTGGCTGTCCACCGAATAGAGACAGGCACCCACGCCCCTATCAAGTGTGTGCCATTCAGAGCCACAGGGAGGACGGCTCAGGACATAGAGCGGGAGGTTGAAGACATGCTGGCTCTGGGGGTGATCCAACCCTCCTCCCACCCCTGGGCCTCTCCCGTGGTGTTAGTCCCTAAAAAAGATGGGTCTGTTCGGTTTTGTGTGGACTATCGCAAGCTTAACGCCATCACTGTCTCGGACGCCTACCCCATGCCCAGGCCTGATGACCTTTTAGACAAGCTGGGGGGAGCCCGTTACCTCACCACCATAGACCTCACCAAGGGGTACTGGCAAGTGCCGTTAGACCAAGATGCCCGGCTCAAGTTGGCTTTCATCACCCCTGTGGGGCTCTACGAGTTCCTGGTCCTGCCCTTTGGCCTCAAGGGGGCACCCGCTACCTTCCAGCGTCTGGTGGACCAGCTACTGAAAGGGATGGAGAGCTTTGCCCTGGCTTACATGGACGACATTTGCATCTTCAGCCAGACGTGGGAGGACCATGTGTCCCAGGTCAAGCAGGTGCTGGACCGACTCCAGAAGGCTGGTCTGACTATCAAGGCAGGGAAGTGCAAGGTGGGAACGGCTGAGGTGACCTACCTGGGCCACAAGGTGGGCAGCGGCTGCTTAAAGCCAGAGCCAGCTAAAGTGGAGGCTGTCAGAGATTGGCCCACACCCCAGACTAAGAAACAGGTCCAGGCCTTCATTGGGATGGCAGGGTACTACCGGAGGTTTGTGCCCCACTTTAGCTCCATCGCAGCCCCCCTCACGGAGCTATGTAAAAAGGGAAAGCCTGACAAGGTGGTCTGGACAGAGCAGTGCCAAGAGGCCCTCTGCGCGCTGAAGGAGGCTCTGGTCAGGGCCCCAGTGCTGGCAAATCCAGACTTCAACAAACCCTTCCTGCTGTTCACCGATGCCTCAGACGTGGGGCTGGGGGCGGTGCTAATGCAGGTGAATGACAAAGGGGAGAAATACCCCATCGTGTGCCTGAGTAAGAAGCTGCTGCCCCGGGAGCAGAACTACGCAGCCATAGAGAAGGAATGTCTGGCCATGGTGTGGGTGCTGGGGAAGCTGCAGCCATCCCTGTTTGGACGGCGTTTCACCATGTACACCGATCACTCACCCCTGACCTGGCTGCATCACATGAAAGGGGCCAACGCCAAGCTCCTGCGGTGGAGTCTGCTACTGCAGGACTACGACATGGAGGTGGTCCCTGTGAAGGGGAACAACACCATTGCTGATGCCCTGTCATGCAGAGAGGGCCCCGAACTTCCCCAGGTCACGGGCTAAGTGACCCCGCTCAGTTCGGTCTGGAAGGGGGGAGAGATGTAATGGAGTGGGGGGAGTGCATGTGTGAGTCAGGCTGGATGTCTGAGGCAAGCAGCAGCTCCCAGTGGCTAAGGATGACCCTGGGGCTACAACTGGCAGGTAACACCTCTGCCTGAACAAAGAGCAGGGAGGAGCTGAGCTGGGGTTTTGAATCGGGGGCGGCAGTGAGAGGCTAGGAAAAGGGAGAGCTGGAAGGCAGCCAGCCTGAGGAGGGGGAAGCTACACCCCAGAGGGGCACCCATCGGGGTCGTCTCCCCAGGACAGGTTGGAAGGACTGTTTCTGGCTGCTGTACTGTCGCTTCTGTGAGAAACTGGGCTTCTGTTGCCTAATAAACCTTGTGTTGTACCTGCTGAGTGAGAGTCACTCCTGCCAGCGGACGGGGTGCAGTGCAGGGGGACCCCGAACCCCATCCCAACCACTTATACTTTATTTTCTGTTTTGTTAATACACTACATTTTAAGGCAACAATTTGATTCCTGTGTCCTAGAACGGGGTCTGTGTCTATCCATGCCTCAGGCCAAAAGGTCAGCTATCAAAGAGCAGCTTAATTTCTTCTTTGTTTGCAAATTCTCTTCCATGGGAGTGTTAAGAGCTGCGGGGTACCCCACAAGGAGACATCCAGAGTGTGTCTCTCTGTGTTCTAAAGACATTTTTTAAGCAGATCCTATAGAGAAAAGGTATTTAAAGTCTCCTGCAGGGCCCACCTTCTGCACTCGGAGCGTCAGAGTGGGGAACGTCCCTGACAGGAGGGTTTACTGCAGGAAGGAGCTGTGAGTGCAAGAGAGGGTGATGCTATAATCCTGGGGCTGAGACACAGCAGTGATGTGGGACAGAAACATGCAATTGGCCCAGTACAGGTGATCCAGATATTGGACCCTGTGGGCCAAGTGAGGTGTCCACGAAAAGCTGATGATTCACTCATTTTGTTTTTACTCTTCATATTGATGGCTCATGTTTGTTTCGAGTACTGGCTCTGTGCTTGCACTTCTGGGAGACACAAACAGCAGGCTTGGCCAGCCTACTGCGACAGGACAAATCAAGTGAACAGAAGTGTGGCACTGGCAACGGGCCTGGACAGGAACCAGTCCACATCTGATGAGCTTTTCTGTGATTATATATGGAGATACACGTCTCCTGGAGCTGGAAGGGAGCTCGAGAGGTCATCGAGTCCAGTCCCTGCCCTCCCTGCAGGACTGAGCAGCATCCCTGACAGACTTTTTTTTAAATCTGTTTGCCCCAGACCTGAAATGGCTTCTGTAAGGGGTGATCTCACCACCCTGGGTTTACAGGGCCAATGCTCAAGGCACTGAGCTCTCCCCGTCCCCACCGCGACCCAGCAGAGCAGCATGGGAATGATGGCGGCTACCTGGAAGTAACTGAGTCGTGCTGGAGAGGTGACTGGCCCACATGACCCACTCTATTCTGGGACACGCTTTTACACCGAGACCCATGGGCGCCTCTCCACACAGCCAAGGGTAAAGGGCCCTGGAGTCTCCTCCATCTTATCTCTGATCCCACCCTCCCCTCTGGAGGGGCTTTCCCACAAGCTGAAGCTGTGAACGACCCATCTTGTCAGGGGATGTATTCCAGAGACTTGACTTAAGCCAGGAGCTTGTTCCCTCTCTGCCACAGACCTGCGCCAGAACTGCACAACTGGTGTCCGTATCAATTCCTTTAACAAGTCTTTCTTTCCTTCTTTCCTTCTATTAATAAAGACTGTTAGATGCCGAAGGCGTGAGATGCCGAAGGCGTCAGATGCCGAAGGCTTGGCGCACTGCGCTTTTCTGCTTAGGAGCTGAGTTATAAATTGACCTGCGAGTGTGGATGGTCCTTTAGGACCAGAAGACTCTCTTTGGATTTGGTGGGACTGGCTTTCGCCACCTCTCTTCTGTGTAAGGAGCAGTGCTGCTGGCAGCACAGGAGGCCTGGAACATAGGAAGGGAATTGCTCCTACGACTTCCTGCTGGCGAGTGCGTGAGCGGCGTGTTCAGCAAAGCACTCTGTGTGACTGGCTTGGTGTGCCCAGCAGCGGAGGGCCCCCGTCTGGGCTGAGCAATTTGCCCTGAATTGACCCTTTCAGTGGTGCCCCCCAAACCTCCCATATTACACAAGCTGGGACATTTTGCCCAGCGATCACGTCCATGCGGAGTGAAAGAAACACGGACCGCAACTGCGGCTGAGGTGCAGCACAGGGCGGTGGAGCAGACAGGGGTTCGGCAGGGAATACAGCTGCAGCAGATGCCCAGGTGATTCTATGCTGCACGGCCGGAAGCAGGGGGCAACTCAGCAAAGACAACCCAGGAAACTACATTTGCAGGGGCTGCCCTGTGCTGGGGAGCAGAGAAAGGAGAGTCTCTCTCTCTCTCTCTCCACAGCCCTGGGCACACTGGGTTTAACTGAGAGTGCCTGGTCTCCAGGATGTTAGAGAAACAGAACTTGGTGCTGAAGAAATGCAAACTGCTCAGCCCGCCGGGCTTGGAGGTGTGATGTCCAAGGAGGGGGTGCAGCCCCAGCCTGCAACTGGCCCTGGAGGCAGACGACCCCCGGCAGTGCTTGAGCAGGAAATCAGTATACAATGAGCAAGAGGACCCCTGGAGTGGAGCTGGGTGTAACGGAACAGAATTAAGGAAAGAATAATTGATATGGATCTAGAGAGGAATTGCTCCCAGCAGGAAGCTGGGGCCAGTCTCCTGCTGTCGGGGGGATCTGGGCAGGAACTGCCCCAGGGAAGGGCCAGGACCCCCTCCCCGACAGAGGGAGGGTGGATGCAGGTGTGGCAGGGCCCCACACGATGGTGGAAAGGAAGGTGCAGTGCTCCCCGGCCCTGCGGGGAGGAGGCAGCCCAGGCACGGTGGGGCTACTTCTCGCCCTGTGCCTCATCCTGGCACTTGGCCTTGTGGCCTGCTCCTCTCCAAGCCTCTTCCCTTCTCAGGCGGCCTGTGACAGAAGCCAAGGAGGGACCTATGGGCAGCACCACAGCCCAGTTACCCCTCTGTGGTCTGTGGCCCCAACACAAGATGCGCCCAGTGGACTGGTCACCCTGCCTCCCTGGAAAGCCAGAGCGCCCTGGGGGCTCCTCCCACTCCGTGCTGAACTCGGGGGCGGCTCAGGCCTAGGGCACCCGTCGCGGCACGCAACCCTCTGCAGCTGGCCCGGTCACGCCGGACTCGCAGGGACTTCACTGGTGAGCCGCTGCCCCTCGTCCCCCTGGGCCCAGCTCTGGGAGTTTCTCGGCCACGGGCTGGACCACCGGGCCAGGGCCTAGCACCCTGCAGGGAAAACCCCGAGGCGGCACTGCAGCGGCATCACAGCTACTCGCTGCCGGACCAGCCCTTGCTGCTGCTGTGCCCCAGGTGCCAGGGCAGCAGCGGCTGCTGGTGGCCATGTGGTGGGTTCTCAGATGCCCCTTTGAGAAGATGCCCCTGGTCCCTGGCATCGCACCTCATTGCTGGCTCATGGTGTGTGACTCCCCGGCCAGGCACCTCTCCCGCAGTGGGGTTTGGATGCCCCCGTGGGAAGCTGCATTCGGGCCTGGGCCCAGCAGGGATGTACATGGGGTTACAGCCCCTCAGGCCGCCTTACAGCATCACACTCGCCACTGGCACTCGATTTGCTGGTGCAGCAGCATCTGTCTTGGGTCTCCAGCAGCAAGCCAGGGAAGAGGCTGCCTGGCCCTGTTTGCTCCCACGGTGACTGGTTCCTCTGGCTGTGGCTCAGACGCCCAGGGCTCAGAGTGAGGCATTAACGGTGCTGGTGTCATTCCCCTGTAGCACCCAGAGGCACTGACACCTCCTCTGGGGTGAGCGAAGTCTCTGCTCCACAGCGTCGGCTGAGCACCAGCTGGCCTTTAGCTCACGTGGTAGAGTGCAGGGCTTCAGACCCTCTGCTCGCACGTTCTATCCCTGGGGCCGGCAACCCGGGTCTGTCAGCATCACACACCCATGGCACCAAAACGAGCCACACCTCGCAGCCGCGTGGCCGGCCCCCATCCTTCTTTCGGTGGTGGGTGACGTGGGCACTGGAAAGGCCTGGCCTGGTCTCTGAGGTGAGCCCAGGCCATGGCCAGGCTCTTCCCAGCCTCAGTGCAGCATGCTCAGGCTCCGTGTGAATGCAGACCTGCAGCCACACAGGCTCGAGGTGTGCCTGTCTGCAAACGGGAGGCTGCCCCTGCTCTCCAGCAGGGAGATGAGTCCAGCCTGGGCCTGGCGTGAGGGCACCAGCACCCCAGGCCAGACAGGATGGGACGGAGGCTGCCAACCCTCCCGGACTGTCCTCCACACTCCAGGAATTAACTGTCTTTAACCCATGACATGGACAAGGCGGGAGGGGAGAAGGGACTTACAGACACAAGCGAGCTGGTGGAAACCCTGCGCTCTTGGGACTGGTCTGCCCTGGCCCCTGAGAGAGGGACAGGCCAGGACCTGGAGGGCTTTCTCCGTCCATGAGCTCAGACACACGCGGCCTCTCAGCGGCAGGCACAAACGGCAGCGCCACGCACGACAGCCCGGCTCGTGGTGCAGGCGCACGCCCTGACCTGGTGGGAGCAGAGACCCAAGCCCCAGCCAGCTTCAGGGCTTGACACAAGACCTGTGCCCCCACAGTGCACTGTGGGAAGCTGCCCCGTCACACTCGGGTCCCAGGCCTCTCCCTCCAGCCGGAGAGTTCAGGCTGTGCCCACCTCTGTCTGTGTGGGCCGGGTGCCCGGCCTCTTCCCTTCCCCTAGCCTGGGCCAGGGCTGTCGGCCTCACTGGGGCAGGGGTACCTGCCTGGCTGTCTCTGCAAGCACCAGGGGTCTCTTACCTGTCCTGTCTCCCCTTACCAGTGTCTCAGCTGCCTCCCTATCTCACTCGCCCCTGCTCCCCTCTGGGAGGCTCTCAGCGCTCAGCTGCAGCTGCTTCCACCTGCCTGCTGAAACAGCTGGCTGCTCCCCTTCCCTGGATCCGTCTGCCGGCCTGACCCCACTGCAGGCACACACACTGGGATCCCACGCAACAAAGGTCAGCGCCGCACGCAGAGACCCCCCCGACCTCACCGGCGCCGCACGCAGAGACCTCCCCCCCCGATCTCACCGGCGCCGCACGCAGAGACCCCCACAAACCTCACCGGCACCGCACGCAGAGACACCCCCCCCGACCTCACCGGCGCCGCACACAGAGACCCCCCCTGACCTCACCGGCGCCGCACGCAGAGACCCCCCGAGCTCAGCTCCTGACACAGAGACCTCCACCCCTCGGCACCTCACAGAGACCCCCAAACCTGACCAGCACCTCACGCAGAGAACCCCCAGCCCTCAGCACCTCACACAGAGACCCCCCCAGTCCTCTCAGTGCCACACACAGATATCATGGAATCACAGGGCTGGAGGGGACCTCAGGAGGTCATCTAGTCCAGCCCCCTGCTTCAAGCAGGATCAACCCCCACTAAGTCATCCCAGCCAGGACCTTGTCCAGCCGGGACTTAAAAACCTCAAGGGATGGAGAATCCACCACCTCTCTAGGCAGCACATTCCAGTGCTTCACCACCCACCTGGTGAAGTAGTTTTTCCTAATATCCAACCGACACCTCCTCCTCTGTAACTTCTGACCATTACTCCTTGTTCTGCCATCTGACACCACTGAGAACAATTTCTCACCCTCCTCTTTAGAGCTCCCCTTCAGGAAGTTGAAGGCTGCTATTGAATCACCCCTAAGTCTTCTCTTCTGTAAACTAAACAAGCCCAAATCCCTCAGCCTATCATCGTAGGTCTTGTGCTCCAGCCCCTTGATAATTTTTGTTGCCCTCCACTGAACCTGCTCCAGCAAATCCACATCTTTTTTATACTGGGGGGCCCAAAACTGGACACAATATTCCAGATGTGGCCTCACCAGTGCCAAACAGAGGGGAACAACAACCTCTCCAGATCTGCTCGAAATCCTCCTCCTAATGCACCCTAGTACGCCGTTAGCCTTCTTAGCTACAAGGGCCCACTGTTTACTCATATCCAGCCTTTCATCCACCATAACCCCTAGGTCCCTTTCCGCTGTACTGCTGCTGAGCCAGTCGGTCCCCAGCCTATAACAACGCTTGGGATTCTTCCGCCCCAGGTGCAGGACTCTGCACTTCTCCTTGTTGAACCGCATCAGATTTCTTTTGGCCCAGTCCTCCAATGTATCCAGGTCACTCTGGATTCTCTCTCTACCCTCCAACGTATCTACCTCTCCCGCTAGTTTTGTGTCATCCACAAACTTGCTGAGGGTGCAATCCAGTCCCTCACCCAGGTCATTAATAAAGACATAGAACAATACTAGCCCCTGGACTGAGCCATGGGGCACTCCGCTTGAAACCATCCGCCATCCAGATACCGAGCCATTGACCAGTCAGCCGGGATCTCTCCCGATGTCCAAGATTCTTCAAAGATAATGGCCAAAGGTTCAGCAATGACCTCTGCCAATTCCCTCAGTACCCTGGGGTGCATTAAATCCAGACCCATGGAGTTGTGCACATCTAGTGTTTTTAGATAGCTCACAACTTGTTCCTTCCCCACAGATGGCTGCCCTCCACCTTCCCATACTGTATCGTACAGGACCGTCATGTGGAAGTTGACTTTGCCCGTGAAGACCGAGGCAAAAAAAGCCTTGAGCACTTCAGCTTTTCCTACATCATCTGTCACTAGGTTACCTCCCTCATCCTGTAACAGCCCCACACCTTCTCCGATAACCTGTTTATTGTTCACATGCCTGTAGAAACCCTTCTTGTTACCCTTCACATCCCTTCCCAGCTGCAGTTCCAATCGTGCTTTCGCTTTCCTGATCACTGCCCGGCGTTCTCCAGCCGTATGTTTATGCTCCTCCTCAGTCAACTGTCCCCGTGTCCATTTCCTATACGCACACTTTCTGAGTTTAAGCGGACTAAGGATTTCCCCGTTAAGCCAAGCTGGTTGCCTACCAACCCCACCCAACCCCCTCAGTGCCTCAGACAGAGACCCCCCAGCCCCTTCAGTGACCCTCCCACCCCTCAGCCAGCCTGCTGAGAAACCCCAACCTCCTTAACGCCAGAGGCAGAGACCCTCCATCCTCTCAGTGCTGCACGCAGACACCGCCTAAACCCGCTCGACACAGCGCACGGAGCTGCCCCCAAACCCCTGAGCCCACAGACAGGCCCCCAACTCCCTTCTGCCACGTGCCGACCTCCCCACCCCGTCTGCACAGAGCTGCAGGTCCCTCACCTGGGTCCCTGGCACACTCAGGCTCAGGGTGCTGGGCCGCGGCTTCTGCGTCTCCTCCAGGCCGGGTGATGGGATGGGGGAAGCTGAAGGTGAGGGTGGGGCATCCAGGCCAGGCCCTTCCAGCTCCTCCTCGTCCTCCTCGTCGTCGATCATCTCGAACTCCTGGAACTCCTCCGGGAATGTGCAGATGGGGTGGGGCTGCTCAGAGCGCTCCAGCACCAGGCCATCCTGGGGGTGGGGGGACAGAGGTTAGGGGGCAGTGCCCCACACCAGTCCATCGGGGGGGGGTTAGCACAGGGGTTAGGGAGCAGCGCCCTACACCAGTCCATCGGGGGGTGGGGTTAGCACAGGGGTTAGGGGGCAGTGCCCCACACCAGTCCGTCCGGGGGAGGTTAGCACAGGGGTTAGGGGGCAGTGCCCCACACCAGTCCGTCCGGGGGAGGTTAGCACAGGGGTTAGGGGGCAGTGCCCCACACCAGTCCGTCCGGGGGAGGTTAGCACAGGGGTTAGGGGGCAGTGCCCCACACCAGTCCGTCCGGGGGTGGGGTTAGCACAGGGGTTAGGGGACAGTGCCCCACACCAGTCCGTCCGGGGGGGGTTAGCACAGGGGCTAGGGGGCAGTGCCCCACACCAGTCCGTCCGGGGGAGGTTAGCACAGGGGCTAGGGGGCAGTGCCCCACAGCAGTCCATCCGGGCGAGGTTAGCACAGGGGCTAGGGGGCAGTGCCCCACAGCAGTCCATCCGGGCGAGGTTAGCACAGGGGCTAGGGGGCAGTGCCCCACACCAGTCCGTCCGTGGGGGGTTAGCACAGGGGTTAGGGAGCAGTGCCCCACACCAGTCCATCCGGGGGGGGTTAGCATGGGGGTTAGCGGGCAGCGCCCCAAATCAGTCCATCCATGGGGGGTTAGCACCGGGGTTAGGGAGCAGTGCCCCACACCAGTCCATCTGGGGGTCAGAGTTTAAATGTGATGTGGAGTGTTTGCCAAATCCCTGAACGTGAAGGAACGAGAGGGGCTGGGCCTCCCCGGAAGCAGGAGGCTGAAGCCCAGGTCTGTCTGGCCCCATACATCCCTCCCCCGTGTCCATCTGCCCCCCTGTTTCTCTCCTTTCTCCCTCTCCTAGCAGTGCCCCCCACTTGCCCCATGTGGGGCCTGGAGGGGCTCAGCCCAAGTAGCGGAGCCTGCGCCGGCTGGGCAGGGGTGCCAGAGCACTGAGTCAGCGCCAGCCGCAGGTACCCGGCACCCAGCCGGAGCCGCCGGAGAGCAGAGCTGGGGACTCGGCCAGCGCATTGTCCTCTGTGAGAGCAGAGGCAGCGTCTGGCCTTGGGCCTGCCCTCTGCACCCCAGCATGTTGTGGGCGGGTGCCAGCCTGAGGGGCTGGGGCATTACCGCCATGTGCCCTGGCCCTGCACAGAACCAGGACCGCAGGACTCGCACTGGCAGGGGCTGGACGCTGTCCCAGCCTGCGCGCCAGCGGGGACCTTCTGGGGACACCAGACTGGCCACCGTCGGTCAGGCCAAAGGTCGTGCCAGCGGCTACTGGGAACCAAAGGAGCAGGCAATTAATGAGTGCTCGGTCCCCTGCCTCCAGGCCCAGCTCTGCCCTCAGAGAGCGAGCAATGCTCAGAGCACGGGCTAATTCCCCCACCACACTGTGCAACTGCCACCGATAGGCCTGTCCTGCGGGATCTTCTAGGAGCGGTACGAGGAAACACTTCCTCTCAGGTGTCCTCAGGCTCTGGCTTCTTGCAGCCATCGCGTGACGCAGGGTCTGGCGATACGCGACGGGAAAGCCATCGCGTGACACAGGGTGTGGCGATACGCGAGGGAAAGCCATCGCGTGACGCAGGGTCTGGCGATACGCGACGGGAAAGCCATCGCGTGACGCAGGGTGTGGCGATACGCGACGGGAAAGCCATCGCGTGACGCAGGGTGTGGCGATACGCGACGGGAAAGCCATCGCGTGACGCAGGGTCGGGCGATACGCGACGGGAAAGCCATCGCGTGACGCAGGGTGTGGCGATACACGAGGGAAAGCCATCGCGTGACCCAGGGTGTGGCGATACGCGACGGGAAAGCCATCGCGTGACGCAGGGTGTGGCGATACGCGAGGGAAAGCCATCGCGTGACGCAGGGTCGGGCGATACACGACGGGAAAGCCATCGCGTGACGCAGGGTGTGGCGATACGCGAGGGAAAGCCATCGCGTGACGCAGGGTCTGGCGATATGCGACGGCAAAGCCATCGCGTGACGCAGGGTGTGGCGATACGCGAGGGAAAGCCATCGCGTGACGCAGGGTGTGGCGATACGCGAGGGAAAGCCATCGCGTGACGCAGGGTCGGGCGATACGCGACGGGAAAGCCATCGCGTGACGCAGGGTCGGGCGATACGCGACGGGAAAGCCATCGCGTGACGCAGGGTGTGGCGATACACGAGGGAAAGCCATCGCGTGATGCAGGGTCTGGCGATACGCGACGGGAAAGCCATCGCGTGACGCAGGGTGTGGCGATACGCGAGGGAAAGCCATCGCGTGACGCAGGGTCGGGCAATACGCGAGGGAAAGCCATCGCGTGACGCAGGGTGTGGCGATACACGAGGGAAAGCCATCGCGTGACGCAGGGTCTGGCGATACGCGACGGCAAAGCCATCGCGTGACGCAGGGTCGGGCGATACGCGACGGGAAAGCCATCGCGTGACGCAGGGTCGGGCGATACGCGACGGGAAAGCCATCGCGTGACGCAGGGTGTGGCGATACACGAGGGAAAGCCATCGCGTGACGCAGGGTCTGGCGATACGCGACGGGAAAGCCATCGCGTGACGCAGGGTGTGGCGATACGCGAGGGAAAGCCATCGCGTGACGCAGGGTCTGGCGATACGCGACGGGAAAGCCATCGCGTGACGCAGGGTCTGGCGATACGTGACGGGAAAGCCATGGTGTGACGCAGGGTGTGGCGATACGCGAGGGAAAGCCATCACGTGACGCAGGGTCGGGCGATAAGCGACGGGAAAGCCATCGCGTGACGCAGGGTGTGGCGATACGCGAGGGAAAGCCATCGTGTGACGCAGGGTCTGGCGATACGCGACGGGAAAGCCATGGTGTGACGCAGGGTCTGGCGATATGCGACGGGAAAGCCATCGCGTGACGCAGGGTGTGGCGATACGCGACGGGAAAGCCATCGCGTGACGCAGGGTCTGGCGATACGCGAGGGAAAGCCATCGCGTGACGCAGGGTCTGGCGATACGCGACGGGAAAGCCATCGCGTGACGCAGGGTGTGGCGATACGCGAGGGAAAGCCATCGCGTGACGCAGGGTGTGGCGATACGCGACGGGAAAGCCATCGCGTGACGCAGGGTGTGGCGATACGCGAGGGAAAGCCATGGTGTGACGCAGGGTCTGGCGATACGCGACGGGAAAGCCATCACGTGACACAGGGCTGGCGATACGCGACGGGAAAGCCATGGTGTGACGCAGGGTCTGGCGATACGCGACGGGAAAGCCATCGTGTGACGCAGGGTGTGGCGATACGCAAGGGAAAGCCATGGTGTGACGCAGGGTCTGGCGATACACGACGGGAAAGCCATCGCGTGACGCAGGGTGTGGCGATACGCGACGGGAAAGCCATGGTGTGACGCAGGGTCGGGCGATACGCGACGGGAAAGCCATCGTGACACGCAGGGTCTGGCGATACGCGAGGGAAAGCCATCGCGTGACGCAGGGTCTGGCGATACGCGACGGGAAAGCCATGGTGTGACGCAGGGTCTGGCGATACGCGACGGGAAAGCCATCGCGTGACGCAGGGTCTGGCGATACGCGACGGGAAAGCCATCGCGTGACGCAGGGTCTGGCGATACGCAACGGGAAAGCCATCGCGTGACGCAGGGTCTGGCGATACGCGACGGGAAAGCCATGGTGTGACGCAGGGTCTGGCGATACGCGACGGGAAAGCCATCGCGTGACGCAGGGTCTGGCGATACGCAACGGGAAAGCCATGGTGTGACGCAGGGTGTGGCGATACGCGACGGGAAAGCCATCGCGTGACGCAGGGTGTGGCGATACGCGACGGGAAAGCCATCGCGTGACGCAGGGTCTGGCAATACACGACGGTAAAGCCATCGTGTGATGCAGGGTCTGGCGATACGTAATGGGAAAGCCCCTTCTGATTCCCTGTCCCCACACCAGCCTGGTGCTGCCAGTCTCTTCTTTTCGAAGACGAATCTGCTCAGTCTTCCTAACCTCGCCTCCTATGGCACACAGCCTTTACCGCTGTGCACTGCCCTCTACCCTGAGCTAACTGCCCCCCGGACGGACTGGTGTGGGGCAGTGCCCCCTAGCCCCTGTGCTAACCCCACTCCCAGATGAACTGGTGTGGGGTGCTGCCCCCTAACCCCTGTGCTAACCCCACCCCACCCCGGGACGGACTGCTGTGGGGCACTGCCCCAACCCCTGTGCTAACCTGCCCCCCTGGATGGACTGGTGTGGGGAACTGCCCCCTTACCCCTGTGCTAACCCCACTCTCACCTGGACTGGTGTGGGACACTGCCCCTTACCCCTGTGCTATCCCACGCCCCTGGACAGACTGGTGCGGGACACTGCCCCCTCACGCCTGTGCTATCCCACCCCCCTGGATGGACTGGTGTGGGGCACTGCCCCCAGCCCCTGTGCTAACCCCACCCCTCCAGACGGACTGGTGTGGGGCACTGCCCCCTAACCCCTGTGCTAACCCCACCCCACCAGACAGACTGGTGTGGGGCACTGCCCCCTAACCCCTGTGCTAACCCCACCCCCCAGACAGACTGGTGTGGGGCACTGCCCCCTAACCCCTGTGCTAACCCCACCCCCCCAGACAGACTGGTGTGGGGCACTGCCCCCAAACCCTGAGCTAGCCCCATCCCCCAGATGGGCTGATGTGGGGCACTGCCCTGTAACTCCTGTGCTGACCCCACCCCCCACGACAGACTGGTGTGGGGCACTGCCCCCTAACCCCTGTGCTAACCCCACCCCCCCAGACAGACTGGTGTGGGGCACTGCCCCCAAACCCTGAGCTAGCCCCATCCCCCAGATGGGCTGATGTGGGGCACTGCCCTGTAACTCCTGTGCTAACCCCACCCCAGATGGACTGGTGTGAGGCACTGCCCCCTAACCCCTGTGCTATCCCCACTCCCCAGACAAACTGGTGTGGGGCACTGCCCCCTAACTCCTGTGCTATCCCCACTCCCCAGACAGACTGGTGTGGGGCACTGCCTTTTACGGACCCTTTTCCCATTCCAATGTGCCTTCTCCGAGGTGTGACGACCAGATCTGCACACAGTGTTCAAAACGTGGGTGCACGAGGGGTTTGTACAGCAGCAGTAAGAGATTCTCTGTCTCACCGGCTAGCCCTTTGCTAATGACGCCTAGCACTCCGTTTGCTTTTGTGACTGCTGCTACTCCTTGAGTGGATGGTGTCAGAGAGCTATCCACAGCAACCCCAAGATCTCTCTCGAGTGGTAACAACTAATTTAGATCCTCTCATTTTCCAGCATGGATCACTTTGCCTTTCTCAACCATGAATTTCACCTGTCATTTCGTAGTCCACTCACCCAGCTTTGTGAGGTCCCTTTGTAACTCTCCACAGTCTGCTCTGGACTGTCCTATCCTGAGTAATTTTGTGTCCTCTTCACTCCCTTTTCCAGATAATGGATGAGTATGTTGACTAGGACTGGTCTGAGGCAGACCCCTGGGTGACACCACAATTTGCCTCTCTCCTTTTTGAAAACCGACCCTTTTCTCCCTGACGTTCCTACTGACCCAGGAGAAAACTTTCCCTCTTATCCCATGATATCTCACTCCGCTGAAGAGCCCTTGTCAGGGGACCTTGTCAAAGGCTTTCAGGAAATCTCAATACACCAGATCTCCCTGACGATACGCTTGTTGAGTTCTTCCAAGAATTCGAGGTAAGGCCCAGTTTCCCTTTACAAAAGCTATACTGACTCTTCACCTAACATGTTGTGATAATCTATGTGGCTGATAATTCTGTTCTTTACAATAGTTTCAATCAATTGCCCTGGAAATGGACACTAAACTGAGGGGACAGGTTGCCACAGCAAACTCTTTCATAGCCAGCATTCTATCATCCAGAACTCTCAAATAACCGGCATTTAACCATAAGTAAATTTTAGTTACATTTTCCAGAATTACAGTACAGCGAAAATAAATACAGCAAACACAGTGTAAGTTTACAGCATACAGTGCTACTGGTGCTGGTAAATAAAGTACTCTGTATACCTTTGTGTTTGTTTCTTAATATCTAACCTTGTTTTTCTTTAGTCTTCGGCATTACTGGGTATACCTCTCTAATATCCAGAATATTGAACACCTGGCAACCGCACGGCCCTGAGGCTGCTGGGCATGAAAGGTTTACTGTACACTGGAAGGTAGGGATACGGTCCAGAGTGACCTAGACAAACTGGAGGATTGAGCCAAGAGAAATCTGATGAGGTTCACCAAGGAGAAGTGCAGAGTCCTGCCCTTGGGACGGAAGAATCCAACCACTGTTTCAGGCTGGGGACTGACTGGCTAAGCAGCAGTTCTGCAGAAAAGGACCTGGCGATTACAGAGGATGGGAAGCTGGATATGAGCCAACAGTGTGCCCTTGCAGCCAAGAAAGATAACAGCATATTGGGACACATTAGTAGGAACACTGCCAGTGGATCTAAGGAGGTGATTATTCCCCTTTACTCAGCAATGGTGAGGTCATATTTGGAGTATTGAGTCAGTTCTGGGCCCTTTCCCCATTACAGAAGGGATGTGGACACAGTAGGAGTCCAGCAGAAGATGACAAAATTATTCAGGGGCTGGAGCACTTGACTTATCAGAAGAAGCTGATTTAGTCTTGAGAAGAGTGAGGGGGGATTTGATACCAGCCTTCACCCACCTGAAGGGGGGCTCTAAAGAGGATGGAGAGAGGCTGTTCTCAGTGGTGACAGATGGCAGAACAAGGAACAATGGTCTGAAGTTACAGAAGGAGAGGAGTACGTTGGATATTAGGAAAACTACTTCATCGCACATCTGGAGCGAACGATGGACTAGATCAAGGATGACGCAGAAGGGATATCTGTGCACGGGAGAAGAATTAAAAACTTGAGGTTCGCGGATGATATAGTTATCATTGAGGAAGGTGAGGAGAAGCTAGCGAAAACGGTGCAGGTGTTAAACGAAGAAGGGAAGCGATACAGACTGATTATGAACATCGATAAAACAAAAACAATGGTATTTGGAGACAAGGAAATAGGAAGAAAGATCAGTGTGGATGGTATTGAACTAGAAAATAGAGAGAAATTCACATATCTGGGGAGCAACATAACATATGATCTAGACTGTAAGAAAGAAATAGTGACTAGGATAGCGAAAGCAAGAGCAAGTTTGAAGGCGATGGATAATATCTGCTAAAGCAAAGTGGTTAGCTTAGGAATGAAGCTGGGCATCTTGAGAACGTGTGTATTCAGCAGCATGTTGTATGGATGTGAGACACGGGTGATAATGAAAGATTCAAAGAGAAGAATATTGGCGTTCAAAACGAGTTGTTATAGAAAGATCCTGAGAATAGGATGGATGCAGAAGGTCACCAATGAGGAATTATATAGGGAGGTACAGCTGAAAGAGAACCTGCTGCAGAAGGTTATAACACAGAAGCTACAAACTATTTGGACATATTTGCAGAATGAACGACGAATGAAAAATCAAGACCCTGGTATTCGGCATAATGGATGGTTCGAACAGGAGAGGCAGACCCCACAGAGAATGGGTAGATGATGTAGTAGATTGGTGCGGAGCTAGTCTACAGAAACCAAACCCCTCTGCACTGGACAGGGAAAGATGGAAGGAAACAGGGAGAGAGCCGTCAGACACCAACGGGCGCTGAGCCCACGGTTATTGATGATGATGATGACTTCACCAGGCAGGTGGTGAAACACTGGAATCTGCTACCTAGAGAGGTGGTGGCATCTCCATCCCCAGAGATTTTTAAGTGCTGGCTTGACAAAGTCCTGGCTGGGATGACTTAATTGGGATCAGTCCTGCTTTCAGCAAGGGCTTGAACTCGATGGCCTCCTGAGGTCTTTTCCAAACCTATGATTCTCCAAGTTCCTCAGGTTTGTCACCTAAAAAGAACGGCTCAGGCATGGGCACAGCTCCCTCAGAAACTGAAGCAAAGAATTGAGCTTGGTTCTTGCAATAGCCTATGATGTAGTTGGGACTCCAGTGTAAAACAGGTGACAGACTTTCCTGGGAAAAACTCCTGTATGAACTCTTGAGATCTGTTAGAAAAAGGCAAATCTTGATTTAAGAACTAAGGCCTGGAGTAACCTGTGCCTCTCTGTTAAAAGAGAGGCACATCCCTTGAGGTTTTTAAGTCCCGGCTGGACAAGGTCCTGGCTGGGATGACTTTGAGGGGGTTGATCCTGCTTGAAGCAGGGGGCTGGACTAGATGACCTCCTGAGGTCCCTTCCAGCCCTGTGATTCTGTCATTCTGTGTGATTCTGTTTTATTTCTAGCCTGAATATGTCTGTCTTCATCTGGTAGTGATGGATCTTGGTAGTTCTTGGTTTGCTAAATTGACCAGCCCTCTGGTACTCAGTAATGTGTGATCAGATCAGTGGAGGCTCCCCAAGGATGTCCATTAGATGTGGGGCAGGGGAGAGATATGAAGCAGCGGTAGGGGCTGCTGGCTTAGACCGAGGGGCCTCAGCAGAGCGAGCTGGGACACTGGGCCATGTAGTGTCATCGCCAGAGAAGGGGCCACACCAGCTCCCAGTGCAGTGCCGGGTGGGGGGGGGAGGAGGCAGCCCAGGATGCAGACAGGCTGAGTTCTGCTGTGTGCGCGCGCACACCTGTGTGCGTGGGCACAGTCACACGCATGGGCACAAACACACAGTGCACTCACATGTACATGCATGTTCACCTCTGTGTGCAGCACCGGGGGGGGTGGGCAGGGCATAGGTCTGGGGTCATGTCACGTGGATGGACTTTTATATGGGGTCTGGAAACCATTTTAGTGCCCAGGTTGGCTACCGGCCCCAACTATTGTGCTGGGGGGGTCTGAGCTGTCAAATGAAAGCTGATGGGGCCCTGAATCTGTGTGTGCTGCTGGCGTGTCTGTATCACGCATGTCGGTAAAGTTACAGATGTTTAGCTCTGCAGGGGTGTGAGGAATGTCTCAGTGCTGAGGGTCACAGAGGGAGCTGGGGCTCCACCCCAGCCAGGACAATAGACCAAGCAAAGGCCCAGACGGCCGACGCCCATTTCATGATGGTGGGTTTTCCCACAGGGACTGCGACGAATGGGAGCTCAGCACAGAGAGTCACCGGGGCAGGTGGTGGGCCAAGGCCTATGGAGAAGAAGGGAATTTTCCCTCCACATATGGACAGCTGTAAGATGGGCCCTGGCAGGGACTTCTTGGTTCTTCAGTCCTTAGGAGTTCAGCCTGTCTGGACTGGGGGCCCATCCCTCAGAGGGATGATGTGGACTTAGCAGTGTCCATCTTGGATCCTTTGTCTCGTGGTCTCCCAAGGTCCATGTCCAGCACATGGACTCCAGCGGGCCAGATCTACAACCCTCCAATTACTGAATCTGTGTGACCTGAAATGAACTTTCAGAGACTGTCAAGAATCAGCAAATAACATCGCTGGCTGCACCGGTAGCTGTGACTGATGCATGTAAAGTATTGCTCTACCCGTCCTTTTTGCCAGCCCTGCTCTTTCTTTGACATTAATAAATCCTGAGATATTAGATGTAAGGATCTGGCTTTTGCATGTTGTTTGGGTAAGATCCAAGTCTATATTGACCGGGGTCTGATGCTGGACCCTTTGGGGTCTGGAAGAATCTGTGGGGTGTTGGGTTAAACAGGCTTAAAGAGCCTCTCACCAGCATTTGGGGGTTGTTGATCAGGAGAGAGATGCGGTTGTGAAGTCATTTGGTCAGGAAACGAAACGAAACGAAGCATGAAGCAGGAGTTGGATTCCTTCCCAGCAAAAAAGCTAGAGGAGCATTATTAGGATACAAACCGGTGAGTGCAAGAATGATGGTCGCACGATTCGAAGCAAAACCGTTCAACATCTCAGTCGTTCAGGTGTATGCACTCACGTCGGACAGTACGGAGGAAGAGATTGAGCTATTCTATAAAGACTTGACAAAGACAGTGGAGGACACGCCGAAGAAAGACGTGTTGGTCATCGGAGAAGATTGGAATGTGAAGATTGGAACAGATAACGAAGGTTGTAACAGAGTCATGGGAAGGATTGGATATGGAGAAAGAAACGAACGAGGTGAGAAAATGTTAGAGTCTGCTACAGAGCATGAGATGGTGATTTGCAACACGAGATTCCAACAGAACGACTGTAGGACGTGGACGTGGCGATCAAATGACGGGAAGTCCAAGAACATGATAGATATGATTTTGATAAGAAGAAGATGGATAACGTCAGTACAGCAGTGCTGAACTTTCCAAGGAGCGGATATAGACTCAGACCACAGCCTAGTGATTGCAAACATCAAGATAAAACTCAAAAGAAAATGTGAGACACAGTTTAAGAAAAGAAGAGACGTGGTGAGGCCATGTGAGGAAGAAACAGGGAACGCACACAGAACAGCACTCGAAGAGAAGATTAAGAATATCGCCACAGAGAAAGACCTAGATAAGAGAGTCGCAGGGATAGTCGTCGCTATAGAAGAGGCAATTGAGCAGACTGTTCCAGCAGAAGAAAAGATCAATAAGAAGTGGATTACCCAGAAGACACTGAAGTTGGTTCAAGAGAAAAGAGTGTTGAAGATCAAAAGAGATGTTTCCAAGATGGCAGAACAGCAATATAGGATGAAATCCAATGAGGTAAGCAAAGCAGCCAGAAAGGATAAGGAGAAATGGTTAGAGGAGCAATATGAACATATCGAGAGGTATTACAGCGAAAGTAAGACCAGGGAGGTGTATAAGACAATTAGGAATATTAATAGGAAAGGGCAACCGAAGCAGATGGCGATCAAAGATGAGAACGAAGAAGTGCTCATGAACAGGGAGAAGATTAACGAAGGGTCCTGTGGCACCTTATAGACTAACAGAAAAGTTTAGAGCATGAGCTTTCGTGAGTTAACTCACTTCTTCAGATGCTGGTCCTGGAAATCTGCAAGGCCAGGTATAAATAGGCCAGAGTAAGGCTGGGGATAACGAGGTTAGCTCAGTTAGGCAGGCTGAGTTGTATTGTCATCAGTAGATCTGGAGGTGTGAACTCCAAGAGAGTGGAAGCTGCTTTTGTATTTAGCCAGCCATTCACAGTCTTTGTTTAATCCTGAGCTGAGGGTATTGAATTTGCAGATGAATTGTAGCTCAGCAATTTCTCTTTGGAGTCTGTTCTTGAAATTTCTTTGCTGCAGGATAGCTACTTTTAAATCTGCTACTGTGTGTCCTGGGAGATTGAAGTGCTCTCCTGTGGGTTTTTGTATATTGCCATTTCTGATGTCTGATTTGTGTGCATTTATTCTTTTACGTAGGGACTGTCCAGTTTGTCCGATGTATATGGCAGAGGGGCATTGCTGGCAGATGATGGCATAAATTACATTGGTAGATGTGCAGCTGAATGAGCCCACGATGGTGTGGCTGATCCGGTTAGGTCCTGTAATGATGTTGCTGGTGTGTATATGTGGGCAGAGCTGGCAACGAGGTTTGTTGCATGGATGGGTCCCTGAGATAGAGTGACTGTGGTGCGGTGTATAGTTGCTTGTTAGGATTTGTTTTAGGTTGGCAGGTTGTCTGTGAGCAATGATAGGTCTGCCTCCCAAGGCCCGTGAAAGTGGGGGATCATTGTCCAGGATGGGTTGTAGAAACCAACAGAAACCAACAGAGAGAAACCAACAGAACAGAAACCAACAGAAACCAACAGAGAGAAACCAACAGAACACCACTAGCCATCACCTACAGTCCTCAGCTAAAACCTCTACAGCGCATCATCAGGGATCTACAACCCATCCTGGACAATGATCCCCCACTTTCACAGGCCTTGGGAGGCAGACCTATCATTGCTCACAGACAACCTGCCAACCTAAAACAAATCCTAACAAGCAACTATACACCGCACCACAGTCACTCTATCTCAGGGACCCATCCATGCAACAAACCTCGTTGCCAGCTCTGCCCACATATACACACCAGCAACATCATTACAGGACCTAACCGGATCAGCCACACCA
This sequence comes from Carettochelys insculpta, assembly GCF_033958435.1. NCBI lineage: Eukaryota > Metazoa > Chordata > Testudines > Carettochelyidae > Carettochelys > Carettochelys insculpta. The sequence continues at coordinate 381,487,415 of NC_134137.1, read as the reverse complement.
TCGTGGGCTCATTCAGCTGCACATCTACCAATGTAATTTATGCCATCATCTGCCAGCAATGCCCCTCTGCCATATACATCGGACAAACTGGACAGTCCCTACGTAAAAGAATAAATGCACACAAATCAGACATCAGAAATGGCAATATACAAAAACCCACAGGAGAGCACTTCAATCTCCCAGGACACACAGTAGCAGATTTAAAAGTAGCTATCCTGCAGCAAAGAAATTTCAAGAACAGACTCCAAAGAGAAATTGCTGAGCTACAATTCATCTGCAAATTCAATACCCTCAGCTCAGGATTAAACAAAGACTGTGAATGGCTGGCTAAATACAAAAGCAGCTTCCACTCTCTTGGAGTTCACACCTCCAGATCTACTGATGACAATACAACTCAGCCTGCCTAACTGAGCTAACCTCGTTATCCCCAGCCTTACTCTGGCCTATTTATACCTGGCCTTGCAGATTTCCAGGACCAGCATCTGAAGAAGTGAGTTAACTCACGAAAGCTCATGCTCTAAACTTTTCTGTTAGTCTATAAGGTGCCACAGGACCCTTCGTTGCTCTACAGATCCAGACTAACACGGCTACCCCTCTGATAAGGGAGAAGATTGTGCAGCGATGGATGAGATATTGCACCGATCTATACAAAGCACAGTTGGACCCACGTGTCTCAGAGAGACTGATTGAAGAACTGAAGATCTCCCCCAGGCATGGAGAGCGAGATGGATATTTCAAAGGCGGAAGTAGAAAAAGCAGTGAAACAACTGAAGAACAACAAGAGCCCTGGAAATGATAAGATCACGGGAGAGATGATCAAATACGGCAGAGAAGGCAGGATTCAGGAAATACTCCAACTACGTAATATAGCATGGAAAGAAGGGAAGGCACCTAAGGAATGGGAAAGATCTATGCTAGTGAAAATACTCAAGAAAGGAAGTACACTGGAGTGCAAGAATTACAGAACGATTGCCCTAACGAGTCATCTAGGTAAGGTGCTGGTGATGACACTGACAGAGATTAAGATCGCAGATAGAAGAACATATAGCAGATGAGCAAGCAGGGTTCAGAAAAGATAGAAGTACCATCCAGCAGATATTGGTATTAAGACTGATAGTGGAGAAAGCTCGATGAAAGAACAAAAACGTATACACGTGCTTCGTCGATTTTCAAAAGGCATTTGACAGTATAGATCAGAAAGTGACTTGGGCAGTGTTGGAGTCGTACGGAGTGGATAGCAGACTGATACAATTGTTGAAAGATATCAGTGATAATGTGGAGCCAGCAGTGAAAACATGGGGGGAGTTGGGAAGTTGGTTTAAAACAAGTAGAGGTACAAGACAAGGAAATCCAATATTACCAAGTATCTTCATCGCACATCTGGAGAGAGCAATGGACAAGATCAAGGATGACGCAGAAGGGATATCTGTGCACGGGAAAAGAATTAACATCTTGAGGTTCACGGATGATATAGTTATCATTGAGGAAGGTGAGGAGAAGCTAGTGAAAACGGTGCGGGTGTTAAATGAAGAAGGGAGGTGGTACGGACTGATGATGAACATCGATAAAACAAAAACAATGGTATTTGGAGACAAGAAAATAGGACGGAAGATCAGTGCGGACGATATTCAACTAGAAAATGTAAAGAAGTTCACATATCTGGGGAGCAACATAACGTATGATCTAGACTGTAAGAAGAGCAACTAGAATAGCGAAAGCAAGAACGAGTTTGAAGGCAATGGATAAGATCTGGAAAAGCAAAGCAATTAGCTTAAGAACGGCGCTGGGCGTCTTGAAAACGTGTAGTCAGCAGCACGTTGTACGGATGAGAGACACGGGTGATAACGAAAGATTCAAAAAGAAGAATATTGGCGTTCGAAAGGAGTTGTTATAGAAATTCTGAGAATAGGATGGATGCAGAAGGTCACCAATGAGGAATTATATAGGAAGATACAGCTGAAAGACAACCTGCTGTAGAAGGTTATAAAACGGAAGCTGCAACTATTCGGACATATTTGCAGAATTGAACAACTAACAAAAAAATCAAGACCCTGGTATTCGGCATAATGGGCAGTTCGAATAGGAGAGGCAGACCCCACAGAGAATGGATGGATGATGTAGTAGATTGGTGCGGAGCTAGTCTACAAAAGCTAAGCCACTCTGCAGTGGACAGGGAAAGATGGAAGGAAATAGTAAGAGAGGCATTGGACACCAACAGGTGCTGAGCCCACCGTTATGATGATTATGATGGTGATGATGATGATGGTCTGGGCTGGTAGAGCAGCTGGTGAATCTGGGGGTTTGCTGGTGTGGCTCTGGCTGGCCAGTGGGGCTGGCAGAGGTGCTGTGGGGGCTGGCTGGATTGGCCTTAGTGAGAAGAAAATCCCAGCCTGGGGCTGCGAGTGGCCTGGATTTTCAGCAAAGGCACCTGGATGGATTTCTCTAGTTGTGCCTGGAAACCCCGTCCTGTCACAGCTCACAAGGGGTTTTGCTTTTGGCATCTGCCCCCTGCCTGAGCTCTGCCCATTTACCCAGTGGGGGGCAGGGGAGCGGATTGTGGGTCAGGAGCAGGAGCTCTGGCCTCCCACTCCCAGGTGGAAGCACGTCATGCGGGCGGCCTGCGCAGGCACCAGGCTCTCTGCCCGTCTCCCCCTCACCTTCTCATAATGGTCCGAGTCGTAGTTCAGGCCGATCCCACAGTCGTCCGTGATCTCTGACAGGTCCTCATCGTCGAACTCCTCCAGGCTGATGTCCTGAGGGGGCCTGGAGCAAAGGGAGAGGGAGCTGGGTCAGGTCTCCTGTGCACCACCCAGGGCTGGCCCCCCTTCACCCAGAGCCCCTGCGGGGAAGCAGGACAGCAGGCAGGCGCCCTGGGGCTGGCGGGGCGGTCTGGCTGCAGGGTGGAGAGCCCCAAACCGTTAGGTCTGGAAGGAGGTGGTGGGGAGCACAGCCAACACACCAGGGCCCTCACCCCAGAGGGCAGGAGCACTGGTTCACATCGGTTCACAGTGCCACCGCCTCCCACGCCGCTCACGCAACGCCCGCTGGGCTGGGACCCCACAGGAGCCAGCCAGAGAGCGGGGGCAGGGCTGGGCCTGGTCAGGGCCACATCTTCCAGCCCCTGCCCTATTAAACCCAACGCTGGCGCCTCCAGCCTGCATTTGAACAATCGTGAGCCCTCGTCTTCCTCTCGCTGCAACCTGCATCCCAGGTTCCCACCACCGGTGCTCCTAGGGCTTGGCCTGAGCCCAGCTCTCGTGGGCAGGGACTGGCTCCTACTCCTACCCAGCAGCTGGCACAAGCAGTCTGAACTTGCCAGGAGAAAGAGCAGCCCCTGTCTGCAGCGTGGGGCAGGGGTGGGGGGCAGGGATGCGCACTGGTGTCACCTGCTGAGGTCCATTTGAAGACTTATTCTGGGGCTCTTCCAGCTGTCTCAGTCAGAGCCAAGGCCAAGAGCCCTTCAGGCTCCAGGGCTGGCGCTCTGGCAGTGCCACCAGGCCACAGGGGGTTTGCTTGGGGTTCTGACATGGCAGGAGGGAGCTTGAGGGGGTTGCGGGGTTGAAGGGGTCAGAGCTGCCAGAGGTACTTTTCTCTGTTGTCCCCAGAGGAGTTCCCTTTTCACACTTCTGCCGCCTCCGGGCCCCAGCCTGGCTTGGGCTGGCTGTGCCTGCAGTGCGTGGCACTCGCCCGCGGGAGACGGGTGCACGTCCCTGCGAAAGGAGCTTCCCCAGAGCCAGGCCAGCAGCTTCCATCCCAGCCCAGAGGAGAAGGAGCCCCTCCCCACAAGCCCCAGCAACAAAAGTGGGGGTTCTGGAGGGAGCGGCCCAGCTCCCTGGGGCACACTTCAGTCCCCTCCTCTGCCTGGCTGCCGCTAGAGCAGGCCCGACGATGACGCTGACCAGCGCTCTCTGCTTGTGCTCACCGTTTGGCACTGGTCTCCCTCAGCAAGCCCGCTCAGGGACGGGACGGGACGGCCTTTGGTTCAGTTTCTACCCAGCCCTGGCCGGGGGTCTGGCCTGGAGCTAGGGCTCCCAGGAGCTACAGACGGCACGTGGCCAGGAAGGGCAGCAGCAGCGGGACACGGCCACAAACCGGCCTGGACCAAGCAGCCCTGCTTTGTGTAACTCCGGCCGGGGCCGGGGCCGGGCCAGGACGCGCAGAAGGCTCTTGTGCAGACTGAACCACAGGCAGCTGTGGAACGGCACCATCCGGTTTGCAGTGCAGGATGCTCCCCCAGCACAAGCACACGCACCTGGCCAGCCCCCGCTGGAGCCCCCCAGCACCCCCCTGCAGGCCAGTCACTGGGGTGCCACTGCCCAGGCCTCGTGCACCTCTCCGGGGCAGCAGCATGTCAGCCAGGCAGGGGAAGCAGCAGAGCTGTGGGCACCCCCGGGCTGTGCCCATGTCTCCAGAAAGGGCTTCTCCGACTCCCCTGAAATACGGCCAGTCCCGGCCACCAGCCGCAGCCGCCTGTGCAGCCCTCGGACAGACGGACCCGGCTGAGGTTCTGGGGGGGCACGCTGGGCTCCTGCTGGACAGCAGCTGCTGCCTCCCCAGAGAAGATTTCAGGTCAAGCCGCTGGCGCCCCATCGCCAGACATAAGAGCACTTGCCTGTGCCCAGCCTGAGCAAAGCGTCCTCTGCCTCTCCCTTGCCACCAGCCCCGGCACTCCCCAGCTCCACACAGCCAGCCACACCGAGGAGGGCTGGACTCCCTGACCTCCTGAGGCTTCTGTGAGTCTACGATGGGGCCAGAGAACCTGCTCTGGCCGGGGGCGAGCACCGCACTTACTGCAGCCCTGGCAGCTTTTTCTTTTTTTTTAACGTATTTGCCCCAGATGCCTAAATGGCCCCCTGAAGGACTGAGCTCAGACTCCTGGGTTTAGCAGGCCTGTGCTCAAACCACGGAGCTATCCTTCCCCTCAGTAAGCCTTCTGCATTGCTCCGAGTGAGTCACGCCAGGCTGGAGAACAGGGCTGCGCTATTCCCTCTGGGTGCGGCGGCCCCAGCGTGAGGGGTCTCCCTCAGGCAGCTCACAGTGGGACAGCTGAGCTAGGGGCTGTGAGACATGCGGCCCCAGGAAGCAAAGAGGCCTGTGGTATAACCCCAACAGAGGGTGTCCCCCAGGAAGGGGCGTCAGGCTGGAGGGGGTCGCTCCAGGCCAGTATGGAGCGAGAGAAGATAATGCCAGTGCGTCCATGCCAGGCTGTGGCATGGGAGGGTTGGATGGTCACACTGCCAGCAGCCCTGGCCCACAAAAGAGGCACCAGCGCGCACCCAAGGGGCCCTCTGCACAGCTAAAGGGGTCTCCGCAGCACAGGAACTCAGCACCAGTGCTGCCTCTCAGGGAGGGAGAGGGCAGCCCTGTCCCCATGAGTCCTGTTCTTTCACACGACGTGTGGGGGGGGCCGTTTCGCTGGCGCCGCCTCACCCCAGAAGCGCCTCTCTAGGGGGCGCACACCGGCACAATGTGGGGGAAGATGGCAGCTAAGGCCCAGTGGTCACAGGAGAGAAGCTTCACTTATGGGCTCTGGCCCAGCCTGTGAACCTCCCACGGTGCTGCTCATCAGCTCCGGCACGTAGGGCAAACAGGCCAGCGAAGGGAGGGAAGCAGACACCGACTCGGCCTGCCGAGTGCGGGAGGGGAGTGGAGACGGATGATTTCTCTGGGTGCCAGGGCACTGGGACTGGGAGAATGGTGGCTGTGTGAGACGACCCAGCACTAAAACACAGCTCCACTTCCCCAGCACTAATGGATGGCTCCACTTCCTGAGCGCCAACCCCTCGCTCCACTTCCTGAACGCTAACCCCTCGCTCCACTTCCCCCAGCGCCAACCCCTCGCTCCACTTCCCCCAGCACCAACCCCTCGCTCCACTTCCCCAGGGCCAACCCCTCACTCCACTTCCCCAGGGCCAACCCCTCACTCCACTTCCCCAGGGCCAACCCCTAGCTCCACTTCCTGAGCGCCAACCCCTCGCTCCACCTCCCCCAGCGCCAACCCCTCGCTCCACTTCCCCAGGGCCAACCCCTCACTCCACTTCCCCAGGGCCAACCCCTAGCTCCACTTCCTGAGCGCCAACCCCTCGCTCCACCTCCCCCAGCGCCAACCCCTCGCTCCACTTCCCCCAGCGCCAACCCCTCGCTCCACTTCCCCCAGCGCCAACCCCTCGCTCCACTTCCCCAGGGCCAACCCCTCACTCCACTTCCTGAGCACTAACCCCTAGCTCCACTTCCTGAGCGCCAACCCCTCGCTCCACCTCCCCCAGCGCCAACCCCTCGCTCCACCTCCCCCAGAGCTAACCCCCCCGCTCCACCTCCCCCAGAGCTAACCCCCCCGCTCCACTTCCCCAGCGCAAACCCCTCGCTCCACCTCCCCCAGCGCTAAACCCCCACTCCACTTCCCCAGCGCTAACCCCTCACTCCACTTCCACAGCGCTAACCCCTCGCTCCACTTCCACAGAGCTAACCCCCGCTCCACTTCCCCAGTGCTAACGGATGGCTCCACTTCTTGAGCGCTAATCCCTCGCTCCACCTCCCCCAGCACTAACCCCTCGCTCCACCTCCCCCAGAGCTAACCCCTCGCTCCACCTCCCCCAGCACTAACCCCCTCTCTCCACCTCCCCCAACGCTAACCCCCTCTCTCCACCCCCCCGAGTGCTAACCCCTTGCTCCACCTCCCCCAGCGCTACCCCCTCGCTCCACCTCCCCCAGCGCTAACCCCTAGCTCCACCTTCCCCAGTGCTACCCCCTCGCTCCACCTCCCCCAGCGCTAACCCCTCGCTCCACCTCCCCCAGCGCTCCACCTCCCCCAGCGCTAACCCCCGGCTCCACCTCCCCCAGGGCTAACCCCTCGCTCCACCTCCCCCAGCGCTAACCCCTCGCTCCACCTCCCCCAGCGCTAACCCCTCGCTCCACCTCCCCCAGCCCTAACCCCCGGCTCCACCTCCCCCAGCGCTAACCCCTCGCTCCACCTCCCTCAGGGCTAACCCCTCGCTCCACTTCCCCCAGTGCTAAACCCTCTCTCCACTTCCCCCAGCGCTAACCCCCCGCTCCACCTCCCCCAGCGCTAACCCCCCGCTCCACCTCCCCCAGCGCTAACCCCCCGCTTCACTTCCCCAGCGCTAAGCCCCCGCTCCACTTCCCCAGCATGAAGCCCCCGCTCCACTTCCCCAGCGCTAAACCCTCGCTCCACTTCCCCCAGCGCTATCCCCTCACTCCACTTCCCCCAGCGCTAAACCCTCGCTCCACCTCCCCCAGCGCTAAACCCTCGCTCCTCCTCCCCCAGCGCTAAACCCTCGCTCCACCTCCCCCAGCGGTAATGGATGGCTCCACTTCCTCAGCACTAGCCCCCCGCTCCACCTCCCCCACCGCTAACCCCCCGCTCCACTTCCCCAGCGCTAACGGATGGCTCCACTTCCCCAGCGCTAACCCCTCGCTCCACCTCCCCAGCGCTAACCCCTCGATCCACTTCCCCAGCGCTAACCCCTCGATCCACTTCCCCAGTGCTAACGGATGGCTCCACTTCCTGAGCGCTAGGCCACCGCTCCACCTCCCCCAGCGCTAACCCCCCGCTCCACTTCCCCCAGCGCTAACCCCCCGCTCCACCTCCCCCAGCGCTAACCCCCCGCTCCACTTCCCCAGCGCTAACCCCTCGCTCCACTTCCCCAGCGCTAACCCCCCGCTCCACCTCCCCCAGCGCTAACCCCTCGCTCCACCTCCCCCAGCGCTAGCCCCCCGCTCCACCTCCCCCAGCGCTAGCCCCCCGCTCCACCTCCCCCAGCGCTAAGCCCCCCGCTCCACTTCCCCAGCGCTAAGCCCCCCGCTCCACTTCCCCAGCGCTAAACCCTCGCTCCACCTCCCCCAGCGCTAACCCCTCACTCCACTTCCTCAGTGCTTAACCCTCGCTCCACTTCCCCCAGCGCTAAACCCTCGCTCCACTTCCCCCAGCGCTAACCCCTCACTCCACCTCCCCCAGCGCTAACCCCTCGCTCCACTTCCCCAGCGCTAAACCCTCGCTCCACCTCCCCCAGCGCTAAACCCTCTCTCCACTTCCCCAGTGCTAACCCCTCGCTCCACTCCCCCAGCGCTAACCCCTCGCTCCTCCTCCCCCAGCGCTAACCCCTCGCTCCACTTCCCCCAGCGCTAACCCCTCGCTCCACTTCCTCAGTGCTAACCGCTCGCTCCACCTCCCCCAGCGGTAACGGATGGCTCCACTTCCTCAGCGCTAACCCCTCGCTCCACCTCCCCCAGCGCTAGCCCCCCGCTCCACTTCCCCAGTGCTAACGGATGGCTCCACTTCCCCAGCGCTAACCCCCCGCTCCACTTCCCCAGCGCTAACGGATGGCTCCACTTCTCCAGCGCTAACCCCCCGCTGCACTTCCTCAGCGCTAACCCCTCGCTCCACCTCCCCCAGCGCTAACCCCTCGCTCCACCTCCCCAGCGCTAACCCCTCGCTCCACCTCCCCAGCGCTAACCCCTCGCTCCACTTCCTCAGCGCTAACCCCCCACTCCACTTCCTCAGCGCTAACCCCCCACTCCACCTCCCCCAGCGCTAACCCCTCGCTCCACCTCCCCCAGCGCTAACCCCTCGCTCCACTTCCTCCAGCGCTAACCCCTCGCTCCACCTCCCCCAGTGCTAACCCCTCGCTCCACCTCCCCCAGCGCTAACCCCTCGCTCCACTTCCCCCCGCGCTAACCCCACGCTCCACCTCCCCCAGCGCTAACCCCTCGCTCCACCTCCCCCAGCGCTAACCCCTCGCTCCACTTCCCCCCGCGCTAACCCCTCGCTCCACTTCCCCAGCGCTAACCCCTCGCTCCACTTCCCCAGCGCTAACCCCTCGCTCTTCCTCCCGCAGCGCTCACCCCTCGCTCCACCTCCCCCAGCACTCAATGCTCACCATAATCTCTGCAGTGCCTGTGGGATTGGGTTGCAGGGCTGGTTCCATGACCTGATCTGTCCCCACCTCAGATCCCTGTATCAAGTCGCAGTTCCCAGGGGCTGGGACCAGTCTCCCTTTGCCTGAACAAAGCTGAGCGCAGGCAGGCAGCTGTAGGATAAACCATGCCCTGAAACCTAACCTCTCAGGCAGTGCAGGCAAGGCCTCTTTGAGGAACCTGCCCTGAACTCCAACACCCCATGGGAGACTGTAGGGGGTGGAGCTGGTGCTCCCCCTACTTCTGGGGCCATCTTAGCCCTGACCCAGGGCTGCGACTCTATTTCCCATCTGTTCTACCATGCACGGAGCGAGGCTGGGGAATGTGGTGCTAACAGCAGGGAGCTCTGCAGCCCAGAGTAGAACCAGGAAAAAAGACATGCTGCCCTCTGGGCCTTTCTGACAGGCCCTGCCCCTGCCAGCCCCTTCACCTCCTGTTTCCCCTCCCATCAGGGCAGTGGCCTCATGCTGCCACCAGGCCTGGATGATACCAGACACCCCTCACATCCCCTGTGCTGCCCTGTGGCTTCCCCCAGGCCCACAGGCCCAGCAGGAAAGATCCTGGTAGCAGGGCAGGGGGGATGCTCCATGTGTCTGTCTAACCAATGCACGTCTGGGGGCAGGCACTGCCCTGCTGCAGCTGCCTGCCCAGAGCTCAGCAAAGCCTGAACGCTGGCTGAAGAGTGACTGCCAGTCATGGCTCTCCCAATGCCAAGGCCATAGCACAGCGGTCGGTCACAGGGCAGGAGGCGGCCCAGGTCCAGCTGTTGTGTGTGCAGGACACCCGCTGCCTAGCTGTAGCGGGGCTGCCGGTGACCCTGCCCCGTGGAGGACTGGCCGGCCTTCCTGCTTCTCCCCTGCAGTGACCCCGCTCCACGGAGGCGCCTGGCCCCGCAGGGGCACCTCTGTGGCTCTCAGTTGGAGATTGACCTAACAGCGCTCGCTGGCACACACACACACACCCAGTGCCTCCTCCTGGCAGCACCAAGACAGCCCCAGGTGCATGGGCAACCCACACGCAGCTCCTCAGGGAACGCTGGTGGCAGAGGGGAAAGAGGGCAGGCTGTGGAACACCAGGGGCGGCAGCCCTCGAACAGCTCGTTACTGTGCAGGCAGAGCAGCGTGTCCTTCCTCGGGTCAGCTCCTGCTGGGGCCCCGTGGGGGGAGCCAGTGGCAGATCAGTACTGCAGAGCTGAGTGCTGCAGCCCATCAGGGGGCACTGAGCAGGGCGTAACACTCAGAACACACACAGCCTGAGCCCCAAGGTGCAGCTCCATGTCCTTCAAATGCCAGAGAGGGAGCCGTGCTCGTCTACACACTATCAAAACAAAAGCAGTCAAGTAACACTATAAAGACTAGCAAAATGGTTCATTAGGTGAGCTTTCGTGGGACAGACCCACTTCTTCAGACCATAGCCAGACCAGAACAGACTCAACATTTAAGGCACAGAGAACCAAACACAGTAAGCAAGGAGGACAAATCAGAAAAAGATAATCAAGGTGAGCAAATCAGAGAGTGGAGGGGTGGGGGGGAAGGTCAAGAATTAGATTGAGCCAAGTATGCAGAACAGCCGAGCTGGCTTTTATATTCAAATTCGGCACATTAACACGTGGTTTAAATCGTGATGGGAACTTTCTGAGTCACTATAGGGGCTCGCCTGCATACTTGGCTCAATCTAATTCTTGACCTTCCCCCCCACCCCTCCACTCTCTGATTTGCTCACCTTGGCCGCGTCTACACGTGCCAGCTACTTTGAAGTAGCGGCGCCAACTTCGAAATAGCACCCGTCACAGCTACACGTGTTGGGCTCTATTTCGAAGTTGAAATCGACATTAGGCGGCGAGACGTCGAAGTCGCTAACCCCATGAGGGGATGGGAATAGCGCCCTACTTCGAAGTTGAACGTCGAAGTAGGGACCGTGTAGACGATCTGCGTCCTGCAACATCGAAATAGCGGGGTCCGCCATGGCGGCCATCAGCTGAGGGGTTGAGAGACGCTCTCACTCCAGCCCCTGCGGGGCTCTATGGTCACCGTGGGCAGCAGCCCTTAGCCCAGGGCTTCTGGCTGCTGCAGCTGGGGATCCATTCTGCATGCACAGGGTCTGCAACCAGTTGTCGGCTCTGTGGATCTTGTGTTGTTTAGTGCAACTGTGTCTGGGAGGGGCCCTTTAAGGGAGTGGCTGGCTGTTGAGTCCGCCCTGTGACCCTGTCTGCAGCTGTGCCTGGCACCCTTATTTCGATGTGTGCTACTTTGGCGTGTAGATGTTCCCTCGCAGCGCCTATTTCCATGTGGTGCTGCGCAACGTCGAAGTTCAACGTCGACGTTGCCAGCCCTGGAGGACGTGTAGACGTTATTCATTGAAATAGCCTATTTCGATGTAGCATGCACGTGTAGACGTAGCCCTTGATTATCTTTTTCTGATTTGTCCTCCTTGCTTACTGTTTTTGGTTCTCTGTGCCTTAAATATTGAGTCTGTTCTGGTCTGGCTATGGTCTGAAGAAGTGGGTCAGTCCCACGAAAGCTCACCTAATAAACTATTTTGCTAGTCTTTAAAGTGCTACTTGACTGCTTTTTGTCTTCAAATGCCAGTGTCGTGGCCAAACGCTTTCACCAGTGACTCATAGCAGGCAGAGAGACAATGCAATGCCCGTGTCTGCAGGCTAAAAGCAGAACAAGCAACCCCTATGCTGATCTGTGAATGGGGCGCAGATCCAGGAGGTCTCCTAAATGGCTTAGGCCTGTCTAAGAACTCAGAAAGCCAACACCCTTCTCGCACCCAGATATGGAGACCACAGTCCAGCTGAGAACTGGGAGCTTTTGGAAGGAAATGTCAGTGGATGGATAGACTGGCCAAGATGAAAATCCAACATAACCTTTGGGAAAAGCCTCGGATGTGAATGTGGAGACCCTGTCATGTGTGAATGCCTGCGAAAGGTTAACCCCAGCGAGAGGGGGCTCTCAGCTGGCAAGCACCCAGGTGAGCCAATGCGGGGTGGGATTTTTGAACTGAAGCAGTTACCTGCTGGGGGGCTGTCTTTTGTGTGGCCAGAGGAGAGAGACTCAGAGATGTTTAAACCTGAGCAGGGCTTAAGGAATCCAGTAAACATCCAAGCCACACGACAACCTGGGCATACAGATAGGTGAGTAGAAAGTGACAGAGAGAGAGCCGTGTTCGTCTGTATTCCATCAACACAAAGAAGTGCGACACGACTGCTTTTTGTTTTAGGTAGAAAGGAGATGTTTAGTCAGATAGGCTCAGGTTACTGTTTATTTTGGGTTTGGTGCGGGAGTAGAGAGCAGGTCACCATCGGCTCAGATGGAGGTCTCATGAGGTGGCTGAGAACCAGGATCTAATGCTGGGGAATTAGCTACCTAAATCTGGATGTTACCCCACGAGCAAAAACGGAGAATCCTGTGACCAAAGGATGAAAGGCTGAGATGGAGGCCAGACCGATGGTTAACACAGATGGCTTCAGATCCAGCAAGCAACCTTGGCTGAGTAGTTGATCATCGAGTTATGGGAAGATGAAAAACACTCCCTACTGAAGACAAGCTTCCCCTCCTGGTAGGACCTTCGAATGCTTCCTTGGGGCCAAGGATAGGCCAAAAGGGAGTATTTGGTTCAGGCAATGACCTTGGCCCCTGGCAAATCATAGGCATTTCCTGTGCAGTAGGCACACAGTTTACCAAAAGTAGACCCAGCTAGCCCCTTCCTCTCATGAGGGAATTGCAGCTGGCAGAACTGTTATCCTGAACTGCTGCGATTTCATGAACTTGTTCAGCTGTCTGAGATCTAAGATTGGCTTCCAACCACTGTCCATCTTTGGCACGAGGAGGTACTTTGAGTAGAGCCCTCTGCCCCGTGAGAGAAGTGGAACAACTGCCATACGTGTGACGCTTGAGTGGCTGTTGAGGGCAGCTGGGTGCCCTTTCCCTCAGAGATCTAGTTCTCTTTCCAGGGGGCTCCCTGGGTCTGTGGCACCCCAAGAACAGGCCACGTACCTGCTCACAGGTACGTAACTGCCCCTGGGATGTGGAGCTGCCCTAGATCCTTCACCATGTGCAGGGAGTAACTTGTGGCCTCTGAGATAACCTTCAAAGGGGAGCTGCTCTGCAGAGCTCTGAACATCCCTCTCAAAGCCAGGGAGCTGGAGCCATGCTGCCCTGTGCACAGCGCCTGCTGTGGAGACCGTGCTGGCTGCAGCGTCTACACGTGGGGACTTCTGGACAGCTGCTCCGGACGATAGCCGGCCTCCAAACCTGCGGACTGGAGCCGCTCCCGACAGTCTTGTGGCTGGGTTTGTTGTAATGAGTACAGCTGCCTTTGGCCCCGGACTGCCTGACTGCCCATGGTCTGGAGCTGCACGGCTGCAGTCAGATGGTCATCCAGTGAGCGCCAGTCGTTGGGGAGTTCTCAACAAGTGCTGCTTGCCCTGCTCATTCACTGCACCCACCCCTAGCTGGTGGGGGTGGAGCTGGAGGATAAAACCAGGAATCCCTCAGGGGCACATAGCATTTCCCATATGCCCTGGGCGCATCAGTGGAGGAGTGACGTGGGTCTGCCCTGCCATCGGAACCAGACAGCACCACTCAGAGTGCGCTGCCCACTGCAAAATATCTACCAGCCTGTGCCATGGCTAGAATAGCGAAAGCAAGAGTAAGTTTGAAGGTGATGGGTAAGATCTGGAAAAGCAAAGCAATTAGCTTAAGAACAAAGCTGGGCGTCTTGAGAACGTGTGTATTCAGCAGCAGGTTGTACGGATGTGAGACATGGGTGATAACGAAAGATTCGAAGAGAAGAATATTGGCGATCGAAAGGAGTTGCTAGAGAAAGATTCTGAGAATAGGATGGAGGCAGAAGGTCACCAATGAGGAATTATATAGGAAGATGCAGCCACAAGAGAACCTGCTGCAGAAGGTTATAAAATGGAAGCTACAACTATTTGGACATATTTGCGGAATGGACGACGAACGAAAAATCAAGACGCTGGTATTTGGCACGATGGCCGGTTCGAACAGGGGAGGCAGACCCCGCAGAGAATGGGTAGGTGATGTAGTAGATTGGTGCGGAGCCAGTCTGCAGAAACTAAGCCCCTCTGCACTGGACAGGGAAAGATGGAAGGAAATAGCGAGAGAGGCATCAGACACCAACGGGCGCTGAGCCCACGGTTATCGGTGGTGATGGTGATGGTGATGATGCGCCGTGGCTCTCTGACCTCTCCCAAAGCACCCACAGGTGACAGCTACACCTCCAGCAAGGCCCTGACACCGTCTGCAGGCATCAGCCTTGGGGAATAGTGGAACCACAGCCTCCTCCGCTGGTGTTAAACTGCTGCTGGTGGATATTGGGCACTGGCCCCAGTTCAGCACTGGGGGGTCCATGCGGAAGCTGGGCTGGCATAGCAGATCCCTTCCTCCATCTTGGTGACCCACAAGGTCCTTGCACGAAGGAGGGTACCCACTGGGGTCTGTAAGGGATTGCCACAAGAAGCTGAGACTGATGGGGAGTCCTCTTCCCCCACGGCGGAGCAGGAGCTAACAAGGGCAGAGGAGGGCACAGGGCCATGAAATGGCCACTCAGTCTCCAAGATGTTGGTACCTCACAGCCAGGGGGATGCTGCTCGTCCAGTGCTGAGCAGTGCCCTGGCTAGCTGCATTCCTGGGATACGGGGACGGAACCGGTACCCACGCAGGACTCGGAGCCCACGGTACCACTGATGCTGTAGATGCCAGGTGCCAACGCCGGCCCCATCCTGAGATTACCACTTGCACGGTCACCCACTCCTGGGCATCCCTAGGTCTGCACCTGCAGAGTCTGGGGTGGGGGTAGGAGTGGGGGATGGAGGGTGCAGCAGCAGCCTGCGATGAAACACTCTCTGTGACCAAGTGCCGCACGGCCCAGACCCAGAGCCCCTCGGCATGGCTGCCTTCCGCTCCTATGCGACGGGGCCTGTGACTTCTCGCTGCAGGGCACAGGGCCACCCTTCCCCTGCCCCAGAGACCTGCAAGGAAGGGGTAACCCTGGAACCGCTGTGGGTCTGACCCTGACCTCACCTGCCCACAAACCCCAAGAGGGAGCAGACGCAGGCCCAGCAGCTATGCAGCTTCCCTGCCAGAGGTCTGGCAGCTCCCAGGCTATACCCCCGGCCTGCCCAGGCCAGAATCGGGCCCCTGGCTGGGCACTGCAGCCCATCCACATGGGAGCAAAGTGCTGCTCCAGCCCAGGAGCCAGGGCCTGAGGGGATGGGCCCTTGGGAAACAGCAGGCGTGGCAGTAAACAACCTGCAGCCAGAGCAGAGCAGAGCAGAGCAGAGCAACGGAGCCACATCCTGGGAAAGATTAAAACAGCGAAATCTCTCGAGTCAGGCTCAGCAGGGCGGGGGAGGGGACGTGCTCAAAGCCTGCGTAAATCCCAAGGACACAGCATGGCACAAGGGGTAACTAGTGCAAGGACAGCTGGACGGCCGGCCCCCCTCCTGGCTGAGCAGGGGGCTAGGGAATCACCCACCAGCGCAGGGGTGGAGCTAGCTGGGAACTGCCCCGGGGAAAGGGCCGGGCTCACAGCACAGGGGCAGTCGGAGCCCAGGCTGGATGGACCAGCTGGGCTGATCACCCTGCACCAGCCAAGGCCCGGGGCTCAGCACACACAAGACGATCCGTGCCTGGCATGCCCCCTCCCCACGTGCACCATTTGCTGGGGACTGCCCCTCCCCCAGCGGTGCCCCGGGGAACTAAGTCCAGGGAGGGGTCTCAGTCCTGGGGAACAGGGGACCTGAACGGAACAGGGCGGAGAGTGCAGCCACCGGCCCAAAGCCCCATCCTACCAGCTCGCCCTATTCACACCCCAGCCCTGATCGCTACAGGGCTGGACCCAGCTCCTGCCAGGGGAACCAGAGCCAATGAAACCAACCGCCAGGCACCAGAGGGCCGCAGGCTGCAGGGCTGGGGGCACAGGGGCGAGGGTGGCAGCTCATTCTGCGAGGCAGGGCAGGATGTTTCCCTGGAAAGCCAGAACCCGTCCCTGGACTCACTGCCCCACTTTCTGCCCAGGACAGGGAGGGCCCCTAGCAGGGCAGAACTGGGGAGACCCAGGGGCCTGCCCCATCCATGGGCAGAGCTGTGCCAAGCCCTCCACCCAGCCCCCCTTGGGACAGGCCTGGGCCAGCAGATCCACAGCCCTGCCCCAGAGCTGGGTCAGAGCTGGCCACAGCCATGCGGGAACACTGCAGCAGTGGGGAGGAGAGGGGAGGGAGAAGCGAAGCCCAGCCCAGCCCAACCCAACCCGGGGGTGTTGGGGGAGATCTGGCTGGGGGCAGGGGGAGGCCCAGGTCAGCCCGGGGGGTTGCTGGGGCGAGATCTGGCACAGAGGGGGGACAAGGAGAGGTCCAGCCCAGCCTGCGGGGGAGGAGTGGTGGGGGGGTTGGGTGGAGATCTGGCTGGGGGCGGGGGGAGAGAGCCTGTGGGTGTTGTGGGAAAATCGGGGCGGGGGCTGACAGAGATGTGGGGGAGACCCATCCCAGCCAGGGTGGGGGGAGGGCTGGGGAGAGGTCTGGTGGGGGGAGGGGAGAAAGCCAGCCCGATGGTGCTCGGGGGAAATGGGGGTGGGCTGGCAGAGACCAGGGGGACCCAGCCCGAGGGTGCTGGGGGGAGATGGGGGGCTGGCAGAAAAACAGCAGGGGGGGACCCAGCCCAGGGGTGCTGGGGGGAAATGGGGGGCTGGCAGAGACCCGGGGGACCCAGCCCGGGGGTGCTGGGGGGAGATGGGGGGCTGGCAGAGACCCGGGGGACCCAGCCCGGGGGTGCTGGGGGGAGATGGGGGGCTGGCAGAGACCCGGGGGACCCAGCCCGGGGGTGCTGGGGGGAGCTGGGGGGCTGGCAAAGACCGGGGGGACCCAGCCCGGGGGAGCTGGGGGGCTGGCAGAGACCCGGGGGACCCAGCCCGGGGGAGCTGGGGGGAGCTGGGGGGCTGGCAGAGACCCGGGGGACCCAGCCCGGGGGAGCTGGGGGGAGCTGGGGGGCTGGCAAAGACCGGAGGGACCCAGCCCGGGGGAGCTGGGGGGAGCTGGGGGGCTGGCAGAGACCCGGGGGACCCAGCCCGGGGGAGCTGGGGGGAGCTGGAGGGCTGGCAGAGACCGGGGGGCCCCAGCCCGGGGGAGCTGGGGGGCTGGCAGAGACCCGGGGGACCCAGCCCGGGGGTGCTGGGGGGAGCTGGAGGGCTGGCAGAGACCGGGGGCCCCAGCCCGGGGGAGCTGGGGGGCTGGCAGAGACCGGGGGGACCCAGGCCGGCCGGGGGGCTCCGGGAGGGGTGCGGGGCCGGCCCCCTTACCTGCAGCCCGGCGGGGAGAGCGCGTGGAAGGGGGCCAGGGAGAACATCTCCGCCCGCTCCGCCATCTTCTCCAGCCCCGAGCCCGACTGCGGAGCGAGCCTGGCGCAGGCGGGAGCGAGCCGAGCCGAGCCGCGCCGCTTCCAGGGACTCTGGGGGGCAGAGTGGGGGCGGGGCGGGGCAGTGCGTAGGGGGGCAGGGATGGGGTGGGGGCGGTATCTGGGGGTGTAAGGGAGCAGGGTGGGGCAGGGATGGGGTGGGGGCGGTATCTGGTGGTGTAAGGGGGCAGGGTGGGGCAGGGCAGTGCGTAGGGGGGCAGGGATGGGGTGGGGGCGGTATCTGGGGGTGTAAGGGGGCAGGGTGGGTCAGGGCAGTGCGTAGGGGGGCAGGGATGGGGTGGGGGCGGTATCTGGCGGTGTAAGGGGGCAGGGTGGGGCAGGGCAGTGCGTAGGGGGGCAGGGATGGGGTGGGGGCGGTATCTGGGGGTGTAAGGGAGCAGGGTGGAGCAGGGATTGGGTGGGGGCGGTATCTGGGGGTGTAAGGGGGCAGGGTGGGGCAGGGCAGTGCGTAGGGGGGCAGGGATGGGGTGGGGGCGGTATCTGGGGGTGTAAGGGAGCAGGGTGGAGCAGGGATGGGGTGGGGGCGGTATCTGGGGGTGTAAGGGGGCAGGGTGGGGCAGGGCAGTGCGTAGGGGGGCAGGGATGGGGTGGGGGGCGGTATCTGGGGGTGTAAGGGAGCAGGGTGGGGCAGGGATGGGGTGGGGGCGGTATCTGGGGGTGTAAGGGGGCAGGGTGGGGCAGGGATGGGGTGGGGGCGGTATCTGGGGGCGTAAGGGGGCAGGGTGGGGCAGGGCAGTGCGTAGGGGGGCAGGGATGGGGTGGGGGCGGTATCTGGGGGTGTAAGGGAGCAGGGTGGGGCAGGGATGGGGTGGGGGCGGTATCTGGGGGTGTAAGGGGGCAGGGTGGGGCAGGGATGGGGTGGGGGCGGTATCTGGGGGCGTAAGGGGGCAGGGTGGGGCAGGGCAGTGCGTAGGGGGGCAGGGATGGGGTGGGGGCGGTATCTGGGGGTGTAAGGGAGCAGGGTGGGGCAGGGATGGGGTGGGGGCGGTATCTGGGGGTGTAAGGGAGCAGGGTGGGGCGGTATCTGGGGGTGTAAGGGAGCAGGGTGGGGCAGGTATGGGGGGGCAGTATCGGGGGTGTAAGGGAGCAGGGTGGAGCAGGGATGGGGTGGGGGCGGTATCTGGGGGTGTAAGGGAGCAGGGTGGAGCAGGGCAGTGCATGGGGGGCAGGGACGGGGTGGGGGCGGTATCTGGGGGTGTAAGGAAGCAGGGTGGGGGCAGGGCAGTGTGTAGGGGGCAGGGATGGGGTGGGGGCGGTATCTGGGGGTGTAGGGGGGCAGGTCAGTGTGTAGGGGTGCAGGGGGCAGGAATAGGGGGGTGGTATCTGGGGGTGTAGGTGGCAGGGATGGGGGCGGGGGCAGTACCCAGGTGCTCTGGACAGCAGGGTGGGGGAAGAGGATGGTATCTGGGGGTTCATGGGCCACGGTGGGGGCAGGGCAGGGAAGTGGGGAGCGGGGCTGGTATCCGGGGCCTGTAGGGGGCCAGGGCGAGGCTGTTAGGTCAGTGTGAGGGGCAGGAAGATGTATGTGTTGCTGTAGGGGGCAGGGTGGGGGCAGATTGGGGCAGGGGGCTGTATCTGGGGTGGTACAGGGGGCACACAGGGAGCTGCATGGGGGTAGTATAGGAGGCAGGCAGAGAGCTGTATGGGGCGGTATGGGGGGCACACGGGGAGCTGTATAGGGGTAGTATGGGGGGCGGACAGAGAGCTGTATGGGGGGGCTGGTAGGTAGCTGTATGGGATGGTGGGGGGGCAGGCAGAGAGCTGTATAGGGGTAGTATGGGGGCGGGCAGAGAGCTGTATGGGGGTGGTATGGGGGGCTGGTAGGTAGCTGTATGGGGTGGTAGGGGGGCAGGCAAGGAGCTGTACAGGGTGGGTGGGGAGCTGTATGGGACAGTATGAGGAGCGGGCGGGGAGCTGTACGGGGCAGTATGGAGGGTGGGTGGGGAGCTGTGGGGAGCTGTATGAGGGTGGTATGGGGGGCAGGCAGGGAGCTGTATGGGGACAGCATAGGGGGCGGGTGGAGAGCCGTATGGGATGCTATGGGGAGCAGGCAGGGAGCTGTAGGGGGCGGGTGGAGGGCTGTATGGGGGCTATGGGGAGTGGGCGGGAAGCTGTATGGGGGCTATGGGGAGCTGTGAGGGGCTATGGGGAGTGGGCAGAAAGCTGTATGGGGCGGGCGGAGGGCTGTATGGGGCTATGGGGAGCTGTGGGGGGCTATGGGGAGTGGGCGGAAAGCTGTATGGGACGGGTGGAGGGCTGTATGGGGGCTATGGGGAGTGGGCGGGAAGCTGTATGAGGCGAGCGGAGGGCTGTATGGGGGCTATGGGGAGCTGTAGGGGGGCTATGGGGAGTGGACAGAAAGGTGTATGGGAGCTGTAGGGGGGCTATGGGGAGTGGGCAGAAAGGCGTATGGGGGCTATGGGGAGTTGGCAGGAAGCTGTATGGGGCGGGCGGAGGACTGTATGGGGGCTATGGGGAGCTGTAGGGGGGCTATGGGGAGTGGGCAGAAAGGTGTAGGGGGGCTATGGGGAGTGGGCGGGAAGCTGTATGGGGCGGGCGGAGGGCTGTATGGGGAGCTATGGGGGGCTATGGGGAGTGGGCGGGAAGCTGTATGGGGTGGGCGGAGGGCTGTATGGGGCTATGGGGAGCTGTAGGGGGGCTATGGGGAGTGGGCAGAAAGGTGTATGGGGGCTATGGGGAGCTGTAGGGGGGCTATGGGGAGTGGGCGGGAAGCTGTATGCGGTCTATGGGGAGTGGGCGGGAAGCTGTATGGGGCGGGCGGAGGGCTGTATGGGGGCTATGGGGAGTGGGCAGGAAGCTGTATGGGGCGGGCGGAGGGCTGTATGGGGCTATGGGGAGCTGTGGGGGGCTATGGGGAGTGGGCGGGAAGCTGTATGGGGGCTATAGGGAGCTGTAGGGGGGCTATGGGGAGTGGGCGGGAAGCTGTATGGGGGCTATGGGGAGTTGTATGGGGGCTATGGGGAGTTGTAGGGGGGCTGTATGGGGCAGGCGGAGAGCTGTATGGGGGCTATGGGGAGTGGGCGGGAAGCTGCATGGGGCGGGCGGAGGGCTGTATGGGGCTATGGGGAGCTGTGGGGGGCTATGGGGAGTGGGCGGGAAGCTGCATGGGGCGGGCGGAGGGCTGTATGGGGCTGTGGGGGGCTATGGGGAGTGGGCGGGAAGCTGTATGGGGCGGGCGGAGGGTTGTATGGGGCTATGGGGAGCTGTGGGGGGCTATGGGGAGTGGGCGGGAAGCTGTATGGGGTGGGCGGAGGGCTGTATGGGGGCTATGGGGAGCTGTAGGAGGGCTATGGGGAGTGGGCGGGAAGCTGTATGGGGAGTTGTAGGGGGGCTATGGGGAGTGGGCAGGAAGCTGTATGGGGCGGGCGGAGGGCTGTATGGGGCTATGGGGAGCTGTGGGGGGCTATGGGGAGTGGGCGGGAAGCTGCATGGGGCGGGCGGAGGGTTGTATGGGGCTATGGGGAGCTGTGGGGGGCTATGGGGAGTGCGCGGGAAGCTGTATGGGGCGGGCAGAGGGCTGTAGGAGGGCTATGGGGAGTGGGCGGGAAGCTTTATGGGGAGTTGTAGGGGGGCTATGGGGAGTGGGCGGGAAGCTGTATGGGGCTATGGGGAGCTGTGGGGGGCTATGGGGAGTGGGCGGGAAGCTGTATGGGGCGGGCGGAGGGTTGTATGGGGCTGTGGGGGGCTATGGGGAGTGCGCGGGAAGCTGTATGGGGCGGGCGGAGGCCTGTATGGGGGCTATGGGGAGCTGTAGGAGGGCTATGGGGAGTGGGCGGGAAGCTGTATGGGGAGTTGTAGGGGGGCTATGGGGAGTGGGCGGGAAGCTGTATGGGGGCTATGGGGAGCTGTAGGGGGCGCTGTACGGAGGAGCCGGGGCCCGTCGCGGCTCTCCCCGTCCGCCCGGCGCGCTGGGCGCTGTCCGCCGCCTGGTGCTGATCAGCCGGGCCGGGAGAGCGGCGCCGCCGACCCTGAGCTCCGGCCGCTCCCCAGCCTGGCCCCTGCGCGCTGTTCGGGGCGGCCCCCGGGCTGGGGAAGGAGCGAACTGAGGCTGCGGGGGCCTGTGCTGTGCCGGGGCGGGCGGCGAACAGGGGGCAGAAGCCAGCTCCGAGCGTGGCAATGGGGGGGCTGGGCGGGGGGCCCCAGTCCGTGGCAATGGGGGGGCTGGGCGGGGGGGGCTCCAGTCAGTGGTAATGGAGCAGGGGCAAAGGAACGGGCTGGGCAGGGGGGCTCCAGATGGTGATAATAGGAGGGAGCTGGGCAGGGGGCTCCAGACAGTCATAATTGGGGGGTGGGCAGGGGAGCTCCAGCCAGTTGTAATGGGAGGGAGCTGGGCAGGGGGCTTCAGACAGTGATAATTGGGGGGTGGGCAGGGGGCTCCAGCCAGTGGTAATGGGAGGGCTGGGTTGGGGGGCTCCAGCTGGTGGTAATATGAGGGAGCTGGGCAGGGGGGATCCAGATGGTGATAATTGGGGGCTGGGCAGGGGGGCTCCAGCTGGTGGTAATGGGAGGGGCTGGGCAGGGGGGCTCCAGTCAGTGGTCATCTGGCAAGACTCTGGAGCTAGGCTCTGACCAGCTCTGGCCACGGTGCTGTTGGCCCTTGAATTAGGCTTGTGGCCAGTCTTCGGCCCCTGGGCCTTACCTAGGTCTGACTCACACTCACCACAACTCGTCTTGTACTCACAGCCTAGACCCACTCGGGTCAAAGGCCTCCCTAGAACTAGCAGGGCCTAGCCCAGCAGCTTCTTTTATATCAGCCTGCTGGGTCCTGATTGGCTGGCACAGGGGTAGCCACTCTATCCTGCCTGGAGGACCTCCTTTCTGCTCCTCTCGCTGGGATGGGGTGTGGCCAGCCTGTGGCCTCCTGCAGGGGTCATCGGGGCTTAGTCCATCCCGTCAGAGATGCATTAATAAGAGTTACCTGGAAAAGACAAGCAAAGGAATGTTTGCAGCCTATTCTGCACTGGTTAGGCCTCCCTTGGAGTACTGTGTCCAGGTCTGGGCGGCCACATTTCAGGAAAGATGTGGCCAAATTGGAAAAGGTCAGAGAAGCGCAGCAGAAAACATGAGCTATGAGGGAAGACTGAAAGCACTGAGCTTGTTTACTTTGGAAAAGGGAAGGCTGAGAGTGGACGTGACAGCAGTTTTCAAGTACCCAAAAGAGGGTTACAAGGAAGAGGGAGAAAAATCGTTCTCCTTGGCCTCTGCGGACAGGACAAGGAGCAATGGGAGCTTTAGGTTGGCCATTAAGCAAAAACTCCCAAACTGTCAGGGGGGTTAAACCCTGGAATAAATTGCCTAGGGAGGTAGTGGAATCTCCATCTCTGGAGATATTTAAGAGCAGGTTGGATAGACACCTATCAGGGATGGTCTAGACCAGGGATTCCCCACCTATGGGTCAGGACCCAAACACGGGTTGCCATTAGACTTCTTAAGGGTCACTAGCAGCTCACAGCTGCATGTGATCTTAAAGATGGTATTTGCAGCTTCTTAATGCCGATGCATCCAGCAGCTCTGTCAGGAAGAGAGAAGTAATTACACATTACAAAGACCTTTGATAGTCACAGCTATCCCAGGCAAGCCACTTCATAGGCTCTCAGTGAGTAATTTTTGCCCCACACTTCCCCGCTTTTGCCCCTCTTCTCTTCTCTGTACCTGATTTGTCAGTTTTCATTTTTGCTTTGTATCTCCCCCAGCCCCTGAGTATGATGCCAGCCTCTGAGTGTGATCCCAGCCCCCCAGCCCCTGAGTGTGACCCCCCCAGTCCCCGCAACCTGAGTGTGACCCCCAAAGCCCTTGAATGCAATCCCACAGCCCCACAGCCCAACTGTCACGCCCCCAGTCCCCCAACTCCACAGCCCCCCTGTCTCTGAGTGTGACCCCCACAGTCCCCCAACTCCCCCAGCCCCTGAGTGTGACCCTGCCATCCTCCCATGTGAGTGTGACTCCCCCCAGCCCCCCTAGCCCTTGGGTATGACCCCCCCAGACCCTCCAGCCTCTGAGTAGGGGGGTTAAGCTGGGGGATTGGGTGGGAGCAATTTGGAGCTGAGGGTCTTTCTCCCACCACAACTCAGATCAACTATAATAATAAAACAATAAGTAGCTCTAATAAGTGTAATTATTTTATTATGGTTTGTGTATTTTCCCTCTCTATAGGAAATAACTACTAGGAATACAGTATATAAACATGACGGGGAGCAGCTTTACATTCCTGCCTCAGGCACAGCATTAGCTTGTTACAGCCCTGCTCCCCCCCGCACCCTGGTTTCAGTTGCTGTGGGTCGCCAAAGCTTCCTGAACTGTCAGAACGGGTCCCCGTCTGGCAGCGGTTGGGAGCTGCTGGTCTAGAGGGGGCTGGGCAGGGCTGGACTCGAGGACCTCTCCAGGTGCCTCCCCTGTCGTGAGTCTGTAACAGACTGCCCGTCCCACGGGGCAGGGCCAGCGGAAGGGGCGGTTCGCTGCTCTGCCCCCTGTGCGGAGGAGGGGTCCCAGGGCTGGGGAGGTCCCATCCCGAGGGGGGCACTGCAGTACAGGGTGGGGGAGGGGAGGAGCTGGCCGCTGTGGGGCAGTCTGCGTCAGAGCCTCTGGAAGGGATGCTGGAACGGAGTGTACAATGTGCTGGCGGCCTCCGCTGCCGGGCCCCAGGTGTGCGTTGCCATAGTGCCGCAGCTGGGGACAGTCAGACCCAGAGAACAGCCTTGGCGGGTGTTTGCGACTCCCGGCAAAGGAGCATGAGAAGCTCCCAACTCACACGGGCGGGGGAAGCCGTCCAAGCTGCGGGCTGGGCCCCAAGGCACAGAGAGGGGTGGGGGGGCCAGGACAGCTGTGGGGGGCGCTGCAGGCTCCCTGGGGCCAGGCACTAGCAGCTCCTGTGTGGGGACTGCAGGATGAGAGGCTGTGGCCCACCCCGCAGCTCTGGGAAATCTCAGGACATCTCCCCGATTGCTGGGGAGTTAATTGCCTCCCGGCGGAGCTGCTGTGCTGCACACCCCAGACTGTAACCTGCGCTTGCCTCACCAGCTCTGCTCAGGTCCCAGCTGGGACCTCGCTGGCCAGGCCTGGCTCCAGCACCTTTGCCAGGACAGCACTCCTTGGGCACGTGCCAGGCAGGGAATTCTGGCTCTACCACTTCACCTTGCCACCTCTCCGCTGGGCTAGTTCATTCAGCAGGCACTCAGGGCTGGCCCCACATAGCCCTGGAGCAGGAAGGCCCTGTCCCTCCTCTGCAAAGCACCACCCTGCCTCCATGCCCCACCCTGGCCCTGGACTTTGCCAAAACATGCCCTTTGCTGGTTGTGGGGAAACTGCAGCCCCCAGCCATCCCCAGGAGGTCCCCTGAGAGAAAGCCACTGGTGCCCTGCCTCCCTGGGGCTTTCACACTAGCTTGGCTGTGACAGGCTAAACACTCCCTTGTTTGGAAGCAGCAAGGGCCTCGGGTACAGCTCAGGCCTGATCACCTTCCAGCCTCTGCCGGAACCATGGGGCCCTGGGAGACGGGCAGGGGTCTGAACACCAGAAGCTGCCAGGACAATCTGGTCTTACCCAAGGGTTTGGTCTGAGTGGAGGCCTGGTAACTCACAACCGCCCGAGGCATGAGCTCAGAGGAGCTCGGAGACGCATGCTGCATGGCTGCTGATGGCTGAGGAGAGGCAAACTGGGGACACCATCTATTCAACTACAAGTTTCAAACTGATAAAATCATAGAACACTAGAACTGGAAGGGACCTCAAGAGGTCATTGAGTCCAGTTCCCTGCCCTCGCAACAGGATCATCTCGATCATCCCCGATAGGTGTCTGTCTAACCTGTTCTTAAATATCTCCAGTGATGGAGATTCCACAACCTCCCCAGGTAACTTATTCCAGTGTTTAACCACCTTGACAGTCTGGAAGGTTTTCCTAATGTCCAACCTAAACCTCCCTTGCTGCAGTTTAAGCCCATTGCTCCTTGTCCCGTCCTCAGAGGCCCAGGAGAACAAGTTTTCTCCCTCCTCCGTGTAACCCACTTTGAGGTACTTGAAAACCGCTATCATGTCCCCTCTAAATCTTCTCTTTTCTAAACTAAAGAAGCCCAGTTCTTTCAGTCGTCCCTCATAGCTCATGTTCTCTAGACCTTTCATCTTTCTTTATGCTCTTCTCTGGAACTTCTCCAATTTCTCCCCATCTTTCTTGAAATGCGGTGCCCAGAACTGGACACAATACTCCAGTTGAGGCCTAACCAGCGCAGAGTAGAGCGGGAGAATGACTTCTCGTGTCTTGCTCACAACACTCCTGTTAATACATCCCAGAATCACATTTGCTTTTTTTGCAACAGCATCACACTGTTGGCTCATATTTAGCTTGTGGTCCCCATGGCCCCTATATCCCTTTCCACAACACTCTGTCCTAGACAGTTGCTTCCCATTCTATATGTATGAAGCTGATTGTTTCTTCCTAAGTGGAGTACTTTGCATTTGTCCTCATTAAGTTTCATCCTGTTCACCTCAGACCATTTCCCCAGTGAGTCCAGATTATTTTGAATTATGACCCTATCTCCAAAGCAGTAGCAACCTTTCCGACCTTGGTATCATCTGCAATCTTAATAAGCGTACTTCCTATGCCAATATCTAAATTACTGATGAAGATATTGAATAGAACCAGTCCCAAAACCAACCCCTGCAGAACTCCACTTACGTCCTTCCAGAGTGACTGTGAACCATTAATAACTATTCTCTGAGAATGGATATCCAGCCAGTTTTGCACCCACATTATAGTGGCTCCATCTAAGTTGCATTTGCTTAGTTTATTGATAAGAACATCATGCAAGACTGTGTCAAATGCCTTACTAAAGTCTAGGTATACCACATCCACCACCTCTCCCTTATCCACAAGACTTGTTATCCTGTCAAAAAAGGCTATCAGATTGATGTGGCATGATTTGTTCTTTACAAATCCATGCTGGCTGTTACTTATCACCTTATATTTTTGCAGATGAATTCCTTAATTATTTGCTCCATTATCATTTCCAGCACAGAACTTAAACTGACTGGTCTGTAGTTTCCTGGGTTGTTCTTTTTTCCCTTTTTATAAATGGGCACTATATTTGCCCTTTTCCAGTCTTCTGGAATCTCTCCCGACTTCCAGGACTTTTCTAAGATGGTAACTAAAGGCTCAGAAACCTCCTCTATCAGCTCCTTAAGTATTCTAGGACGCATTTCATCAGGCCCTGGTGACTTAAGGACATTTAATTTTTCTAAATAATTTTTAACTTGTTCTTTATGTATTTCATCCTCTAAACCTACCCCCTTTCCACTCGCATACATTATGTTCAACACTTCTGCATTGGCTTTCTTGGTGAAGACTGAAACGAAGTCCTTAAGCACCTCTGCCATTTCCAAGTTTCCTGATATTGTTTCTCCCCCCTCACTGAATAGAGGACCTACCCTGCCCTTGGTCTTTCTCTTGCTTCTAATATATTTATAGAATGCCTTCTCCTTACCCTTTATGTCTCTAGCTAGTTTAAACTCTTTCTCTGACTTGGCCTTTCTAATCTGGCCCCTGCACACATGTATTGTTTGCTTATATGCATCTTTAATAATTTCTCCTACTTTCCACTTTGTAGACGACTCCTTTTTGATTTTGAGCTCATGGAAGATCTCCTGGTTAAGCCAAGGTGGTCTTTTGCCATGTTTTCTATCTTTCCTACGCAGCGGGATAACTTGCTTTTGGGCCCTTAATAATGTCCCTTTGAAAAACTGTCAACACTCTTCAGTTGTTTTTTCTCTTAATTTTGCTTTGCGTGGGACCTTACCTACCAGCTCTTGGGCTGTGGCCACACTTGGCCAAAACTTCAAAATGGCCATGCAAATGGCCATTTCAAAGATTACTAATGAGGCACTAAATTGAATATTCAGTGCCTCATTAGCATTAGGACACTTCCGGCCGCTGCACTTCAACAGCACTGCTTTCGAATGCAAGCGGCTCAGTGCGGCTACAGGGGTGTCCTTTCTGAAAAGACCTCGCACATTCCGATATCCCCTTATTCCTCTCAGCTGAGGGGAATGAGGGGATTTCGAAATGTGTGGGCTCATTTCAAAAAGGACCCCCCATGTAGCCATGCGCGTTCGAAATGCGTGCTTTCGAAGTGCTGTGGCCAGAAGCGTCCTAATGCTAATGAGGCAATGAATATTCAGTTCAGCACCTCATTAGTAATCTTTTAAAAGTTTTGGCCAAGTGTGGCCACAGCCTTTGAGTTTACCAAACTTTGTGTTCCTGAAATCCATTGTCTCCAATTTGCTTGTCTCCCTTTCACTATTGCTTGTAATCATGAACTCTATGATTTCATGGTCACTTCTCACAAGCTACATTCCACTTTCAAATTCTCAACAAGTTCCCCCCGTTTGTTCAAATCAAATCTAGAACTGCTTCCCCCGGTAGCTTTTTCCACCTTCTGAACTAGAAAATTGTCATCCATGCAGTCCAAAACTTTCTGGGTAGTCTGTGCCTCGCCGTGTTAGTTTCCCAACATATGTTCAGATAGCTGAAGTCCCCCGCTTCTGCAAATCCTGTGCTTTGAATGATTTTGTTAGTTGTTTACAGAAAGCTTCATCCACCTCTTCTACCTGGCTGGCTGGTCTGTACTAGATCCCTATCAGGCATCACCCTTGTGTTTTACCCCTTTTAACCTACCTCAGAGACTCTCAACATGTCAGTCTCCTGCACCCATCTCCGCCTCAGTCCAGGTGTGCCCAGTTTTGATATATAAGGCAACACCTCCTCCCTGTTTACCCGCCTGTCCTTCCTGAGTAAGCTGCACCCTTCTGTACCAATATTCCAATCGTGTATTACCCCACCAAGCTTCTGTGACACCAGTTATGTCATAGTTGTGTTTGTTTATCAGAGAGGTGGCCATGTTAGTCTGTATCTTCAAAAACAACAAGAAGTCCCGTGGCACCTTATAGACTCACAGATATTTTGGAGCATAAGCTTCTGTGGGCAAAGACCCACTTCATCAGATTGCCCACGCAAGCTTACGCTCCAAAACATCTGTTAGTTTATAAGGTGCCACAGGACTTCTTGTGTTTGCTTATTAGAATTTCAAGTTCTTCCTGCTCATTACCCATAGTTCTCACATTTGTACACAGGCATCTAAGATGCTGATTTGCTTTTGCCTCCCAGTTCTCCCTCTTTTTTCTCTCCTATTACAGCCCATGATCCCTCCCACTTCAAACCCAACTCCCAAGTCTCCAGGTTTGTACTTACCTGTGGGCTTTGGTTACCTGTCCCCACTGAACCTAGTTTAAAGCCCCCCTCACTAGGTCAGCCAGTCTCAATCCAAATACATCCTTCCCATTCCTCGAAAGGTGAATTCCATCCCTGCTGAGCAGTCCTCCATGGAACACCGGCCCATGATTGAGGAAGCCAAAGTGCTCCAGGCAACACCATCCTCCTCGCAGCCAGGCATCCACCTCCTGGGTGCACCTGTCTCTGCCTGGGCCCCTACCCTAGACTGGAAGGATTGAGGAGAACACCACCTGCGCTCCCAGCTCCTTCACCTTTACTCCCAGAGCCTGTAGCCATGCTTGGTCTGCTCAAGGTTACACCTGGCAGTGTCACTCGTGCCCACATGGATGAAGCAGGGGGCAGTAGTCAGCAGGCCGGACAATCCTTGACAACACCTCCGTCACGTCTCGGCTACGGGCTCCTGGCAGGCAGCACACCTCCCGGGATGACGTGTCAGGGTGACGGATCGGTGCCTCCATCCCCCTCAGAAGAGAGGCTCCTTCCACAACTACCCCATGGTTCTTTCTCATAGTGGTGGCAGCAGATGTCCCGGCCTCGGAGGTACAAGGCTTCTGCTGTAGGGGGTGCTCCCTTATCTCCCATATCCAGAACGGCAAAACGGTTTCCCAGTTCCACGGTGGGAGGGTTGGGAGCAGGAATGGAGCGCTGCCCGCTGCTGGAAGTGACCAGCTGCCAGTGTCCCCCCGAGCCATCTCCACCTCCACCCATGGGGCGTCCGTTCTCTTCTGCGGTGGGACAGCTACATGAACCTCAGCTGTCTCCACATGAATACTGCCCAGGAACTGCTCATGGATATGGATGCTCCTTAGCCTGGCCACCTCTTCCTGCAGCTGCACCTCCTGCTTCCTGACATCTTCTACTGGAAGACACCTTCCACATTGGATGGTGGTCTCCGCAACTTGGACTTCAGTGTGTGGGAATTGCAAGTCATAGTCATTGCAAAACCACACCAGGGTCTGGGCAGAGGCATCCCTGGCCAGGAGGTCTGTCTGACTACAGGCACAGGAGGAGGAGACAGGAGCAGTGCTGGCAGAGGTGTTGTGGGTCTTCCTAACCATAGTGGAACCCCTCCATCACACTCCCCCTTGCAACTCCCTTGTCTGCAGCCCCCTGCCCGCTTCGCTCCCCTGGTCACACTGACTCTGGCTTTATAAAGCCTGTAAACCTCAGCCAGGCCTCTCCGCTGTCAGTCAGAGGGGAAGGCTGATCCTGAGGCTGATCAAAGGCAGTCAAGGGAACAAGGGATCAAAAAAGGTTCCAACCCTCCCAGGCTCACAGCCCCAACTGCCACAGTAACTGAAACTGAAATCACCTGCACTCAGAAATCAAAATTCAAAATTTAAACAGTCAGCCAAACTCAGTGTGGCAGTTTGGGATATAATTTTTAATATAAAAGTTTTGGAGAATGTCAAAAGGAACCAGCTCCCCTCTCAGCTCCCTTCACCTGGAGAGCGCCCTTGTCAAAACTCCCTCCCGTTTGCAATCCCCTGGCCCTTACTCACAGGCTTTATGAGCTCTGGTAGCCCCACCCCCTAGCTATGGCTTGACCACTGAGCAGAGAGCTCTAGATTTCAAACCCTACCTGCCAGCCCCAGGACATGGCTCTCCAAACACACAAACAGACAACACGAGCCCAGTACACAGTCACAAGTAACCCCCAGCCCCACACACACACACACACACACACTCCAGACAGACATTTGCCCCAGGGTCCTGTGATTTGCTCCTCCGTCACCTGGGGAGCCCCTCTCAAGACTCCCTCCTGTTCGTAATCACCTGTTCACCAAGTCCTCAGTGTGCCAATGGTGGAAGATACCACTCAAGAGCTGCGTCTACACGTGCACGCTACTTCGAAGTAGCGGCACCAACTTCGAAATAACGCCCGTCGCGTCTACACGCGTCGGGCGCTATTTCGAAGTTAACTTCGACGTTAGGCGGCGAGACGTCGAAGTCGCTAACCTCATGAGGGGATCGGAATAGCGCCCTACTTCGACGTTCAACGTCGAAGTAGGGACCGTGTAGTCGTTGTGTGTCCCGCAACTTCAAAATAGCGGGGTCCGCCATGGCGGCCATCAGCTGAGGGGTTGAGAGACGCTCTCTCTCCAGCCCCTGCGGGGCTCTATGGTCACCGTGGGCAGCAGCCCTTAGCCCAGGGCTTCTGGCTGCTGCTGCTGCAGCTGGGGATCCATGCTGCAGGCACAGGGTCTGCAACCAGTTGTCGGGTCTGTGGATCTTGTGTTGTTTAGTGCAACTGTGTCTGGGAGGGGCCCTTTAAGGGAGCGTCTTGCTGTTGAGTCCACCCTGTGACCCTGTCTGCAGCTGTGCCTGGCACCCTTATTTCGATGTGTGCTACTTTGGTGTGTAGACGTTCCCTCGCTGCGCCTATTTCAATGTGGTGCCACGCAACGTCGAAGTTGAACATCAACGTTGCCAGCTCTGGAGGACGTGTAGACGTTACTCATCGAAATAGCCTATTTCGATGTTGCTACATCGATAAGCATCGATAAGCATCGATGTTGCTACATCGAAATAAGCTATTTCGATGTAGGCTTCATGTGTAGACGTAGCCATACTGAGCCTGTAAGTGCATTGATGAAACCTGTGTTGGACAAGGAAGGTTTTCACGAGCCATTCAAATTAAACTTTGGTAGTTCTAATACTGGGTTAGAAGCTGTAGTGACCCAGAGCCAAGCGTGGGAGGGCCCTGTCATGCATTCAGCGATGTTACTGGCATCCCTTCCTGCATCGATTTTGC
Organism: Carettochelys insculpta; assembly: GCF_033958435.1. Taxonomy (NCBI): domain Eukaryota; kingdom Metazoa; phylum Chordata; order Testudines; family Carettochelyidae; genus Carettochelys; species Carettochelys insculpta. The sequence goes on along the minus strand of NC_134137.1, from coordinate 381,455,987 downwards.
TTGGGGGGGTGTCATGTGACTGGACTTTTATATTGGGTCTGGAAGTAAGGGGCGGCAAGATGGTTATGGCAGCGGCATTCCCAACGGCTGGAGCTGAGGGACCCACCACCCCCAGGGTGCAGCGCGCGCAGCGGGACGCAAATGGGCTTGGGGGAGTGTGGGGGGCAAGACCGAGGGGTGTCGGTGGTGGGTTTGTGGTTTGGGGGCATGTGGTACGGCTGTGCGGATGGCAGTGCCCACGGAGGCTGGTGGTGGCATGCCCGGCTCAGATTGCCTGGGCTTCCAGGCCCAGTCCTGCAATCCCAGCATGCGCATCCCGCAGCAGCTCCATGGGGCTCCAGGGGCAGCCACAGGCAGAAGAAGAGTTGGTACCTTTGGCAGGGACCCAGGGCACGGCTGGGCTGCGAGATCGGCACCTTCCTGGAGGACATGGGGCTGCAGCAGCATGTGGCCAGGTGTGGAGAGGCTGGGGGAAGGGGGACCTAGGGGCGATGAGAGCTGATTGGGGGCAGTGTGGTGAGGTGGGGGGACATGGGAGTGGATGGGGGACAAGGGGGCAGGGAGGGGGGATCTGTAGGTGATGGTAGCTGATGGGAGGCAGAGGGGTGGGGAGGAGGGTCCTGGGGAGGTGAGTAGGTCATCAGGCCACGGGCAGCTTTGGGGACACAAGGTGCCAGGGAGGTGCAAGAGGTAGTGGGATGATTACCCACATTCTCCATGCCCCACTGCCTTGTGGGTTATCCTGGGAAGGAGCAAGGCTAAGGAGTAAACCCTGACAGAAAATCAGGAGGGGAGTCCTAAGGGACCTCAGGGAGGTAGACATTGAGCTGGACAGCTGGGAGGAGCTGGCAGACGATCGCAGCAGATGGAGGCAGGAACTACACAAGGGCCTTCAGAAGGGTGAGATGAGGATCAGACAGCTAGCAGAGGAGAAGCGAGCCCACAGAAAGCACAGTAAGGACCTGCCAGACACCCATTACACATGCAACAGATGCAGCAAGGACTGTCGCTCTCGTGTGGGCCTTCACAGTCACAGTCGACGCTGCAAATGATGATCCCAAATGGAACTACAAAGGGCGCGATCCATAGTCTACGTAGACTGAAGGATGCTACTACTACAAAGAAATTTCAAAAATCAAATGGAGAGAGAAATCTCTGAGCTGCAATTTATTTGCAAATTTTACTCCATTAACCATGGGTTAAACAATGGCTGGGAGTGGCTCACACCTTACTAACATCAGTACCAGGCAAATTAGTAGAAACAATAGTAAAGAATAAAATTGCAAGGCATGTAGAAGAGCACGAATTGTTGGGCAAAAGTCAGCATGGTTTCTGCAGAGGGAAGTCGTGTCTAACTAATCTATTAGAATTCTTTGAAGGGGTTAATAAACATGCGGACAAGGGGCACCCAGTGGACATAATATACCTAGATTTCCAGAAAGCCTTTGACACGGTCCCACACCAAAGGCTTTTATGTAAATTAGGTGGTCATGGGATAGGAGGAAAGATCCTTTCATGGATCGGGAATTGGTTAAAAGACAGAAAACAAAGGGTGGGAATATATGGTAAATTTTCACAATGGAGGAGGGTAACTAGTGGTGTTCCCCAGGGGTCAGTCCTGGGACCGATCCTGTTCAACTTGTTCATCAATGATCTAGAAAATGAGGTAAGCAGTGAGGTGGCAAAGTTTGCAGATGACACCAAGTTGTTCAGGACAGTCAAAAGCAAAAGAGATTGTGAAGAACTACAAAAAGATCTCAGCAAACTGAGTGATTGGGCAGCAAAATGGCAAATGAAATTTAATGTGGGTAAGTGTAAGGTAATGCACATTGGAAAAAATACCCAAATTACACATACAACATGATGGGGTCAAATTTAGCTACGACAGATCAGGAAAGGGATCTTGGAGTTATAGTGGATAGTTCTCTGAAGACATCCACGCAGTGTGCAGCGGCAGTTAATAAAGCAAATAGGATGTTAGGAATTATTAAAAAAGGGATAGATAATAAGACAAAAGATATCATACTTCCCCTATATAAAACTATGGTACGCCCACTTCTTGAGTACTGTGTGCAGATGTGGTCTCCTCATCTCAGAAAAGATATATTGGCATTAGAAAAGGTTCAGAAAAGGGCGACTAAGATGATTTGGGGTTTGGAACGGGTCCCATATGGGGAGAGGCTAGAGAGACTGGGACTTTTCAGTCTGGAAAAGAGGCGATTGAGGGGCAATATGATAGAGGTATATAAAATCATGAATGGTGTGGAGAAAGTGAATGTAGAAAAATTATTGACCTTTTCCCATAATACAAGAACTAGGGGACACCAAATGAAATTGATGGGTAGTAGGTTCAAAACTAATAAAAGGAAATTTTTCTTCACACACCACACAGTCAACCTGTGGAACTCCTTGCCGGAGGAAGCTGTGAAGGCCAGGACTCTATTAGGGTTTAAAAAAGAGCTCGATAAATTTTTGCAGGTTAGGTCTGTGATGGGGTTCTGTGGTCCCCCAAGCTCTGCACCCTGTCCGCAGGCAGAAGAGTCTCTCACTCAGCAGGAAAACAGCAGGTTTATTAGCCGACAGGACACAGCATCATACAGAGGAGTCAGTACAGCAGGCAGAGACAGCCAGTTCAATCCATGTTGGGGAGAGGAGGCCCCGAGGGGCCCCCAGAGCTGGGGCCTTGCCCCCTCCTTTGTCTCTCTCTCTCTCCCAGCCCCGACTAACTGCTTCCCAACTCCCAGTTCCAATTCAAACCCCTCAGGCTCCACCTCCTCCTTTGTCTGCAGTACAAAGGCGTTACCTGGTCGTCAGGGTTACCCTCAGCAGGAGCCCCCACACCCTCTGTGAGCCACTCACACACACACAGGTATCCCCCACTCCATCACAAGGTCCATAAATGGCTATTAGCCAGGGATAAAGTATGGTGCCCTAGCCTTCAGAACAAGGGCAGGAGATGGATGGCAGGAGATAAATCACTTGATCATTGTCTTCTGTTGTCCTTCTCTGGGGCACCTGGCATTGGCCACTGTCGGCAGATGGGATACTGGGCTGGATGGACCTTTGGTCTGACCCAGTATGGCCATTCTTATGTTCTTATGTTCTTACAGAAGCAGTTTCTCTGTGTGGGAAGTTCACACCTCCACATTAGAATCTGACAATGGGCCACATCCCCCCGGCTGATCTGACTTTTCTCCTCTCTTGGTGTAGTAGTAGTAGGCATCCTTCGATCCCGAGGGATCATGGGTTTGCGCCCCAGTTGGACTGATTTGAGCAGCGTCTTCTGTGGCTGTGCAATCCAATGCGGGAGTGGCAGTCCTTTCCGCACTGTGAGCGGCAGTAGGCAGATACCGCTCTGGTATCACAGGCACGGATCTTCCTGAGGGCTCTCCTGTCTTCCGCTTCCTTCACCAAGGTAGTTTCATACATAACGAGAGCTTCCTTCACTCCCTGTTTCCAGGCGTGCCTGTCTGAGGCGAGTGAATGCCAGGTGTTCACACTGATAGAGAGAGCGCTGAGGTCACGCTTGCACGTGTCCTTGTAGCGCAATTTAGGTCGCCCTTTTGGCCTCTTTCCAGACACCAGTTCGCCGAAGAGGAGGTCCTGCGGTATTCGGCCATCCGTCATGCGTGAGACGTGGCCCAGCCAGCGCATACGCCTCTGTTTGAGAAGGGTGAACATGGAGGCGGTGCCTGCCCTCTCAAGCACTGCGCTATTGGGGACCTTGTCCTACCGTGAGATACCGAGTGTGCGGCTAAGGCAGCGCATGTGGAATGTGTTGAGCCGCTGCTCTTGTTTTGAGTGCAAAGTCCACGTTTCACTGGTGTACAGCAATGTGCTCAAAACACAGGCTGTGTAGACCTGCACCTTGGTGTGTACAGTGAGCTTATTGTTAGCCCATACTCTCTTCTTCAGCCTGGAGAACGTTGTGGCGGCTTTTCCAATGTGCTTGTTGATCTCGCTATCAAGTGACAAGTTGTCCGAGATCGTCAAGCCTAGGTACACGAACTCATGGACGACTTCCAGTTCGTAGTCTAGCACGCTGATAGATGGCTCGTTACCCACATTTTGGCCCATCACCTGGGTCTTCTTTAAGCTGATTGTGAGGCCAAATTCCATACATGCATCCGCAAAGCGAGTTACGAGTGACTGCAGTTCCTGCTGAGTGTGAGCAGCAATAGCTGCATCGTCAGCAAAAAGGAGCTCCCTTAGATGCTTCATAAGCACCCTGGTCTTCGCTCTGAGCCTCAACAGTTTGAAGAGGTTGCCGTCCGTTCTCGTGCGGAGAGAGATGCCCTCTGTAGCAGTTCCGAAGGCATATTTGAGCAAAACTGCAAAGAAGATGCCGAACTGTGTTGGAGCCAGCACACACCCCTGCTTCACTCCACTGAGAATCTCAAAGGGTTCGGATGCGGATCCATCGTATACAATGGTCCCTTTCATGCCTTCATGGAAGGCCCTAATAACGCTGAACAGAGTTGGGGGACAGCCGATCTTAGCCAGAATCGCGAACAGACCTTTTCTGCTGACGAGGTCAAATGCCTTGGTCAGGTCGATGAAGGCAATATACAGAGGTTTGTTCTGCTCCTTGCACTTTTCTTGTAGTTGCCTAACAGAGAAAACCATGTCTGTGGTGGACCGTTCAGCTCTGAACCCACACTGAGACTCAGGGTAGACTCTCTCCGCAAGAACATTGAGCCTCTTCAGAACAACACGTGCAAATAGCTTCCCCACGGTACTGAGAAGGGAGATGCCACAATAGTTGTCACAATTGCTTTTGTCACCCTTGTTCTTGTAGACAGTAACAATGTTAGCATCCCTCATATCTTGCGGTACGCTGCCTTCTCTCCAGAACTGGCAAAGTATTGCATGCAGCTCTGAAACTAGGGTACCGTTGGCGCATTTGAGGATTTCTGAGGGAATACCGTCTTTCCCTGGGGCTTTTCCAGAAGAGCGTGCTTTTAGCGCGTCGCTGAGCTCCTCCAAGGTGGGCTCAGCGTCGAGTTCAGTCATGGTGGGCAGAGGCTCGATGGCATTCAGGGCTCTGTCTGTAACTACGGTCTCTCTGGCGTACAACTGTGAGTAGTGTTCCACCCAGCAGATGGGATGCTGGGTGGAACGCTACTCTCTTGGTGTAGACTACTGACAATGGGCCATTTCCACCCTGACTGAATAGACCTTGTCAGCTCTGGCCCTCCCTTTTACTGAAATACTCTTCTGAACCCCCCAACCCCCACGCCCACTCATGCATCTGACAAAGCAGGTCTTTGCTCACAAAAGCTCATGCTCCAAAATACCTGTCAGTCCATAAGGTGCAACAGGACTTCTTGTTGGTTTTGAAGATACAGACTGACACGGCCACCTCTCTGATATTTGCTTCGGAGTTAGCCGTCTTGAGCAAACACCGAGCTGCCCTGTAGCACTTTAAAGACTTATTTATGTATTAGGCAATGAGCTTTTGGGAAAAAACCCACTTCTTCAGGTCTGAAGGAGACAGACAGAGTCCAGGGTTCATATAGCGGGGGCGGGGGACATACCTGTTACTGATAGGACCCAGGGAAGAAGCAAATTAAGTTAAGTGGGATGGGAGCCATTCCTGCCAATATCAAGGGTGAGGAAATAGCCCTTTTCATACGCACTCCCGCCCACTGCAGCTGAAACGGCCCAGCCCCAGAGAGCACCCTGCCAGAGCCTGGCCCCTGACACCTCTGTATTCCAGCCCCACGATAGAGACCACCCCCCCCGTCAGAGCCCTTCCACCCTCAATCCCCCACCACTCAAATCGTTGTCTTCAGTCCTCTGCAAACAATGCTGATTTTTTTTAAGTCAGCACCCGCATCTTCCTCAGTGGTGGCTTTGGGGCATCTCATAAGTGTTCTGAAGTGATCCCCAGGTATCACTCACATTTTTCTGGTGAAGGTTTTTCTGCTCAGCTGGCCCACAGTTTGATTTCAGCTCTGTGAAACTGGCCCTGCTAAAGCACCGTGCACACATACCTGCTCTGGACCTTCTTGTGCTGGAGTATTGTACAGGTGATTAAGTCACACCCCCTTGGAGCTCAGCAACCACTGCAGTTTGTGATCAGCTCCCTGGTCTCTGAGGACGAGGTCTAACGCAGAATTGGCCCACGCTGGCTGCAACCTCTTGGTGTCGGGACGCTGTCATTCACAAAGCTGAGACGTTGCAAGGGTGTTTTGGCACCAGCAGCAGCAGTTCCTCCCCCAGCACTTGTCCCTCCCACTGAAGCACCTTAGGGTTAAATAATTGTGTCCTTACAGACTTTAGACAAGGGCGCAAGGAGGTCATGTTCTCTTCTCTAGTGTGCTACAGAGCTCTGCAGCAGGCACCAGCTGGGGCCCCATCAGCTGCTTCATCTGCTGGGCTGTTTATCCTTCCAAATCAAGACCTTTTTCTTATGTGTTCTCAGAACCAGTCATTTTCACAGTCCAATCCAGTTACTCCTGTTCTTCCTGCTCTTTACCCAGGCATTGGTGTATTGACCCCTCCATGTGCTGCAGCAAGCCAAAAAGTACACGCAACGCTCGGAATCATCAAAAAAGGGATAAAGAACAAGACAGAGAAAATCTTTTTGCCTCGCTATAAAGCCCTGGTACACCCACATCTTGAATACCACACACAGAGGTGGTCGCCTTGTCTCCAAATGCTACCTTGGCACTGGAAAAAGTACATTAAAGGGCAACAAAAATGCAGAGGGGGTTGGAATGGGTGCCATACAAAAGGAGATTAAAAAGATTGGGAGTTTTCAGCTTAGAATAGAGGAGGCTGGCGGGGGAGATGAGATGTCTATAAAATCAGGACAGGTGTGGGGAAAAGTGAATACAGAAAAGTTATTTAACGGTTTCCATAAGAAGTAAGGTCACCAAGGCTGTGGCTACATTACACTCCCCCTTTTGGAAGGGGAATGCAAATATGGCCCATCAGAAATGCAAATGAGGTGTTGATTTACATATTGCATGCCTCATTTGCATAATGGCAGCCACTCACTGTTCTGGAAGAGCTATTTTTGGAAAAAAAGCACGGAGTGTGGCTGGTGCCCTGTGACAACAAACCCCATTGTCAAAAGAACCTTCCTTCTTCCTGAACAGTATGAGGCAGAAGGGGCTTTCGAAAGCGGGGTTTCCTCCTGCATGAGCCCTGGCTGCGCTGCCTGAGTGTTTTCCTCTAAAAGAAGCACTTGCAGAATAGCGCGTAGCTGACATTATGCAAATGAGATTCACTATATGTAAACCAGCGCCTCGTTTGCATTTCTCAATGGCTGCGTTTGCAGTCCCCTTCCAAAAGGGGAGCGTAGGGTAGCTGCAGCCCAAATGAAATTATTGGGCAGCGGGTGCAAACCTCACTAAAGGAAGCACAGCGCGCGGTCGGCCTGGGGAGCTCCTGGCCAGAGGATCTTGTGAAGACCAGGACTTTAATAGGGTTCAAAAAAGCGCTCGATACATTCAGGGAGGTTTGGTCCACCAATGGCCATTAGCCAGGAAGGGCAGCAATGACGTCCCTAGTGTATGTTTGTCAGAGGCTGGAAATGGGCAACAGGGGATGGGTCACTTGCTAATGACATATAACAGCAACGAAGGGTCCTGTGGCACCTTATAGACGAACAGAAGAGTTTTGAGCACGAGCTTTCGTGAGCACAGACTCACTTCATCAGATGCTGCAGTGAGTCTGTGCTCACAAAAGCTCATGCTCAAAACTTTTCTGTTAGTCAAAAGGTGCCACAGGACCCTTCGTTGCTGTTACAGATCCAGACTAACACGGCTACCCCCTGAGACTTGCTAATGACCTGTTCTGTTCACTGCCTCTGGGGCACCTGGCACTGGCCACTGGCAGCAGACCGGACAGTGAGCTGGATGGACCTTTGGTCTGACCCAGCGCAGCCGTTCAAATGACAATAATTGTTTCTTTTCTTGGCCTCTGGCTCCTTGATGCCTTGTGTTCGCAACATCTTGATTTTTTGCTGGGAGCAAATCCCTTTTAGCTTTGCACCCCCTCTGCCCCGACTGCTCTGGCCAGCCTGTCCCTCACTTTTCCCACCCCAGAGTGCAATAGATTTTCTTACCTGCCCCAGTGTGGAGGGACCTGTGCCACAACGCCCTCATACTGGTGCACCTAACCACAATCAAGTGGCAGGAGCGGGCCCGCAGGGGCTGACTGTGGGAGGGGCTCCGGCCTGGGGCAGGGTGGGAGAGCTCTGTCTGGTGTGGGCCGGGGAGGAGGAGCTCAGGGCTTGGACTGAGGATTAGACATAAGAGTGGGCAAAGTGGGCAAGAGCAGCCGAGCCCGCAGCTCTCCCAGGCAGAACTCCTTGGGAGCGGAGTGGCGGAGCCGGTGCAGAACAAGCCCCTGCCTGGGGCCAGGCAGTGCTCCTCCCTGGCAGGGCACTGCCCGGCTCAGACACGGCCACTGAGCAGTGCCTGAACCCCCCCACCTGCCCCACATCTGCGCGGCTTGAATTCCTGCCAGCCAAGCACAACCTGGGGACAGTTTACCAGGGAGCTCCTGGTGCTGCTGGCGGCTGGGGACAGGTCACAGCCTCCCTTGCGTGGGGCAACCCCCAAGGACAGAGCACAGGCCCTCCATGCTGCCTGCATCCTACTCCACCTCCTTCCAGGCACCAGACTTGGATCCTGCCCAGCCCAGACTACGCTGCCTCAGCTGGACGCAGCCTGAGCCATCCTGATGCAGGCGTCTCCAGTCCCCTCGCTGAGCTAGCTCCTGGCTGGACGCTCTGGGTACATCCGTGCTGCAGTGAACGTCCTGCAGGTGGCCCATGGCAGCCGACGTGGCCCAGGGTGCCGAGGCGTACACTGCAATAGAGAGGCTGGGGCTGGGGCAGTGCCTGGGCTCCAGCACCCTGTGGGAGCAGGCGTGAGCAGCAGCCTGGAAAGAGTCTCATGTGCTTCCCTCTGTCTTGGCTCCATCCCTGGGAGCAAAGCACTTCTCTTAAAAGGCTGTAGTGGGCATAATGGATCAGCATGAGAGCATCACTGCAGCTGCTCTGGGCTGGGCCAATGGCCCCAGCACTCCTGTGGGTGGGGCGAGACAGGAGGCTGGTGGACCAGGGCTGTTAGCAGCTCCAAGTAAGCCCTCATGGACAGAGCATTAACGGAAGGGGCAGCGGCTTCCTGCAGACAGTGGGAACAAGGCATCAGTAGTTACCGAGGAGTCATTGGCCCTGGGAACAATGGGATGAGGCCAGGCTGAGTTCTCCTTTACTGAAGTTTTATACCACAGTTAGATGTTTCTCTGGAGATTATTTTGGGGCACTTCACCGGCCTGTATTATATGGCAGGCCACACTAGAGGCTCAAAAGAGTCCCTTTGACATGGGAATGTAGAAATCCAGGGGCCACTTAAGAGTTGGGATCTAGCCCAGGCTCTGTGGATCAGAGACCGTTGGTGGCAGCAGTGGGGTGCTGCATGGACTAGGGAGTATTTTGCAATAGGTGACTTGAGGCAGTAAAAACAAGGTTAGTCAAAAGAAACAGCAGCCACACAGCGCATAACTGCCCCTCTACCCAGAGCATCACAGAGCTGTGCACAAGGACAGGGTTAAACAAGGCATGGCTGGACAAGGACGGACAGACCACACACCAAAAACCAGAGCCAGGTGGGGTTCCCAACAGGGTCTCAGGACGATGGAGATGACAGCAGCCAGGTGTTCTCACGGCTCCAGTCCCACTGACACAGCTGGCACAGCGTGCTGCCTTCCTGCCCTTGCTGGGGAGCAGAGGCAGAGCTGGGCCCTGTGGTTATGCTATGGGCACTCACAGCTTTGCCCATCTCTGTGCCCTCTCCCCTCTGCAAGGCAAGCCTGTCTGACCTCCGTCCTGCCCTGTGTTGTGAGCCAGCCCCTCCAGCTCAGCAGCAGGGAAGTGCTACCTGAGCCTGAGAGACTCACAGGCCATTTGTTCCAGCACAGAGGTCCAGAGCTGAACCCAGCCACGTCCTGGGCCTTGCAGCCTCTCCTTTGGGCTGCCAGTCTCAGGCTCTGGCACTGCCCAGGGTTTGGCACCAGTTCTGGGGTTCCTGGACAATGCAAGGCAGAAGTGACTCCAGCCTCCACCCAGGAACTGGGGAAGCGAAGCAGCACCCCGGGCACCTGCAGCGGTGAGTGCACATAACGACAGAGAACCGCTGCTGCTGGGAGCCCAGCGTTAATGGGGGAAGCCACCACGACCAGGGTTTCACAGCACGGAAATGAACCAGCGCCCCTGCACAGCACTTTGGGTGGCGTGCCGTGACTCAGTTTCCCACCTCGTGGCAGGCAAGTCCAATGGACAACTGTTCCTTGAACACGCCTCTCTCCTCCACCCCACTGCACCCATTTACTGTCCCAGAGTTCAGAGGTGCACTCACATGGGCCCACCCCCCGATCCTGCTGCTGCCAGCGCATCTCCACAACTGGCTCACAGCTGCTGCTGTCCCCTGAGCCGCTGTTGGCCGCTGACCACCCCGGTTCCCACACTGCTGCAGGTCACTGCAGACGCAGCCTGGGGGCTCTAGTCCTTGCTTTGGACCCAACAGCTGCAGAAGGGCCCTGGATGCAGAGAGGAGGATGCCCCACGGAGGCCTGGGTCTGCACATGCTGGTGTGTGTTACAGACACTCCTGGATTGATCCCGCTCATCCTGAGCCAGGTGGAGACCTGCCTGAGGCCCCAAGGGGAGGCAGGGGCAGGCACAGAACCCAGGTGGCCTCACACCTAGTACCAGGACTCCTACCCCAGCAGCCACCAGGTGCCACACTGGGGATTCCACCTCAAGCAAGACAGCAGAGCTGTGGTGAGGTCATTTATTCAGGACAGTGACAAGCCCCTCACCCCGGTCTGGGGGGCTGGGGGTCCACCTTCCTGAAGGAGAGTCCCCACATAATGCTGCCTCCCTCAGACAGGCTGTGGAGGGGAGGGGAGTCCCCCTGTACCCCAGCTGCAGGGATGGGAAGGGTCTAATATTTAGCGGGTTTCTGGGCACAGATGAGAGAACCAACCCTGGGCAAAGTGGTTAAAACTGGGCCACTTACAGCCCAGACTCAATCAGGTGAACCAAGCCAGCCACAAAAGTAGCTCTGTCAGCCCCACTGGCCAGCTGCAAGTTACACAGTGAAACCACAGATTCTCCAGCTGCTCCTAATGCCCAAACCAGCCCCCCTCCCATGCAGGTGAGAGGTTATGTAAACCAACTTCACCAAATCCACAGATTCTTCTAGCCTCAAAGGAATCAGCCACATCCCCAGGTACTTAGCACGTGCTTAGATCTTACCCAAAACAGAGCACTGGTTCAGTCCTTCAAATGTAACGTTTTACTGAGAAAGAAAGAAAGAAAGAGAAGGTGCGAGAGAGCGATTGTTAAAGTACATACATCAGGTAAAGCGATTGATGCAGGCTGCAGCTCATCCTAAAAGCTGCTGTTCTTGAGAGTATCTGAACGGGAGGGGACCCCAGTCCAGGCAGGCTTAGTTCAGGAGCACTGAAGGACAAGAGATGAGCACAGCCAGGGACATCTTTATAGTCTTGCCAGGTGGAGGGAAGCTCTCTGCTCCTAGGGCCGTACTCAGTGGAGGACCAGCTGATCAGGTTTCCTGTTGGAGCATTCTGCCATTGGCCACGCGATTAGCCAGCACCTCTCAGTCACATTTGTAAAATGTGGATTTGTGGTCTGAGACTCTGTTCAGCCCACATCACCTGACTAGGAGGTGATCACACCTTCCATTGCGAATCCCAGCTCAAACCCATTTCTAACACAGCTACAGAGCCAATATCCATCACGTCACACACCACCACGGTGCCGACACAAGTAGCACTAACAGATTAATGAACGCTGGTGATTCACTGAGACACCTCACTTGGCCCAAGATTTGGTGCCCCCTTAAGAGTGGTTACAGAAATGGCTTTATATTTACTGTAAAAACCTGTACCATCACCAAGGGCAACTTGGGGCCCCACTGTGGGAAAGGGCAGAGGGAGAGGAGGGCAGAGGACTCTCACTCCATCCCCTTAAGGGCTGTACTCTTCCCCAGTCTCAGGGGTTATGGGGCTACCTCCCTCTCTGCCTCAGGGACTGCCTGCATTTGTCTGACCGGTGGGGGCACGGCTAGGAAGTAGGGGGCAAAGATGATGAAAAAGGACACAGGTTCCTAGGTGAGACTCTCTCTGGCTGGAAGGTCCAGGTAGGACCCGGAGACCAGATCTTCCTCCTGGACCCCCAGCTCCTCCATCAGCCTCCAGACCACCAGCTCACCCTCCTCAGGGCTCTGCTGCTCACTCAGCATCCCCTGTAGAGGCCCAAAGGGCTGGGTCAGAGTAGGCAGGGAAAGCCCTTGAGTGAGAGCAGTGCTCCCCCAGAATCAGCTGAATTCTGGCAGCAGGAGAGGAGAGCTTGTCGCTGCCTGAGGGACAAAATGCAGCATCCAGCACCTGGCCCGGCTCTCGCCGCTGCTCAACTCCAGCTCTAGGAAATGGCTTAGCCCCTCCACGTGGTCCAAGTGCACGCGGGTCTGTCCCATCATGTAGAGCCGACGCTCCTTCTTCACCATGCCCTGCACACCAAGGGCCTGTGACAGCACAGCCTGCAGGCAAAGACAACGGCAGCCGGCTCAGCCAGCTTCTCCCCAGCACCCCCAGCCATGCGCCAGGCCCTCCCCGAGCCCCTCGACCTGGCCAGGAGCTGACACCCCTGACCTCAGCCGGGCTGCCTGCTGCCACCACAGGCTTCGTGCTACAGGACTGGGGCCTGGTTATCCCACTGACCTGCCTGGGACCCATCCTCACCCCTCAGGGAGCTCCAAGGGTCATGGCCAGTGCCCACAGGGCTTTCCCTGCAGCACCGTCCACCCAGGCAGGAAACCACCACCTCCGACGGCAAGAGCATCCCAGCAGACGAGATGAGGAGGGGTGGCTGCCCCAGGCCCCATGCCTTAGGGGGCCCTGCAGTGGCTGCCCCATGGACAGGAGTGGAGATTACCTGGGGCTGGTGTACTTCCATTTGCCCTTACTGGGTTTCATCCTGTTTACCTCAGACCAGTTCTCCCGTTCAGCCAGTTTACTTTGAATTGCAACCCTGCCCTCCAAAGCACTTGCAATGCCCCCCACCCAGTACCCCTCACAAGCTTTGTAACTCCGTCCTACTGTTCACGTCGCTAATGTAAATATTGACTTGTCGTGGTCCCCGATCAGACTATCTTGATTTAAAACCTGCCAGTGATGGAGAATCCACTACCACCACTGGTAGCGCGCTCCTGCCGACGCTTGCCCTCCCTGTTAAAAATCCCTGTCTCAATTCCAGTCGAAGGGCAGGGAGAAATGGTCAGTTTTCAGAGGGGAGAGAGGTAACTAGTGGGATCCCCCCAGGGTCTGTACTAGGACCAACCCTACCCAACCTATTTGTAAATGATCTGGAGAAAGGGGTGAAGAGTGAGATGGCAAAATCGGCAAGCGATAAAACATCGCGCAACACAGGTAAGTCGAAAGCAGGCCGAGCAGAGCTTCCACCGGGTCAGACGGGAGTGGACAGCAAAAAGGCAGAGGAAATTCAGTGCCTCGTGGAAAAGACGGTCTCAGCTTTCCTTATAAAATGGCAGGGACTAAATGAACTGCTGCCATTCAAGAGAGCTCTTGGCGCCATTGTGGATAATTCTCTGAAAACATCCACTCAGCCTGCAGTAGCAGGCAAAAAAGCACACACTGTTGGGAATCATTAAAAGCGGCACAGAGAATAAGACAGAAAATATCTTATTGTCTCTCTGCAAATCTACGGACTGCTCACATCTTGAGTAGTGTGTGCAGACGTGATCATCTCATCGTGAAACAGGTACCTCGGCACAGGAAAGGCTTCAGAAAAGGCAACCAAACAATTACGAGTTTGCAGCAGAGCCACATGAGAAGAGACGAATAAAACTGGGATTTTCGGTTTGGGAAGGAGATGGCCCAGGGGCCATATAGAACTATGACTCGTGCAGAACGGGCAGGAGTTATTTACTCCCTCCTATACCGCAGCGTCCGCAAATGACCCTAAGAGGCAGCGGGTTTGGAACCAGGCACAGGCACGCGCCGCACAGCGCGCAACGGGCCAGAGCGTTGCGGAGGCCAAGACCGGAGCAGGAGTCAGTAACAGAACCAGAGCAGCTCATGGAGGACAGGCCCGTCAGTGGCTCCCGGGCAGCGACCGTCTCCCTGGCTTCCGTGGGCCAGAAACTCGGGGTGGATCTGCCGATGTGCCCGGCCTCGTGCGCCCCCTCTGCGCCCCGGCGCCGGCCACTGCCGGGAGAATCAGACTCCGGGGGTCCCCGAGCAGGAGCAGCGCCTGCCCCGCTAAGTCACCCCCCAGGGCCGCGTCCGGCCGGGACTCGACACCGCCAGGGCTGGGGAAGCCGCCACCTCTGCCGGCGACGCGCCTCCCGCCCGGGGAGGGGGTTTTCCCGGCGCCCCGCGAGCGCGGAGCGGGGCTCAGGGGCACACGTGGTGCCGGGGCTGCGGCCGCGCTATCACCCAGCGAGGCGAGACTCAACGGGGGGGCCCGGATCTGCTCCCGCGGGGTGAGCCGGGGCGGGGGCGCTCATCACGCGCGGCGGCGAGGCCGAGACTCGGGCCGGGCGGGAGGCGCGCGTGGGGGTGCGCGCGCGGGGGTGCAGTGGGGAGAGCCGCGGGGGCCGCTCCGCCGGCGGGCACACGCGTACGGACCGTGCGCGCTCCCGGCGGGATGCTCCCCCCGCCCTCCCCCTCGGCGCGCGCAGGAAGGTGTCGGTCTGCGGGAGCGCGCACCCCGCACGCGCGCCTTGAGCTCCAGGTTCCGCGGCATCCTGCGGCGCCCCGGCCCGCCCCGGCCCCCCGCCCGCCATTGGCTGCTGCTCCTGCGCGCCCCGCCCCCCGCGGACTCTGGGTTCCGATTGGCTGCACCGCCCAGGATGCGGAGGTTGATTCCGGCTGCCTGTCCGGCTCCGCCCCCCAGGCCCTGCCGGGCGGCGCGCCGCTGATTGGCTGAGCGTGCGAGCCTGGGCGGGCGGCGCGCCGCTGATTGGCTGAGCGTGCGAGCCTGGGCGGGCGGCGCGCCGCTGATTGGCTGAGCGTGCGAGGCCGGGCGGGCGGCGCGCCGTGCGATTGGCGGCGGGCGGCGATGGCGGCGGCGGCCGGCGCGCGGTGCCTGGAGGGTCGGGGCTGCGCGGGGCCCGTCTCCCCCCGCGGCTCCGTGCCCGGCCACACGCGCCTGCGCGCGCTCGAGTGGTGCCGCGAGTTCCTGGCGGGCTCCTGGCGGCTCGTCGGGCCCGGAGAGCTCGGCATCAGCCCGGTCAGGTACAGCCGGGGCGGGGCCTGGGGCCGGTGGGGGCGGGGCTCAGAGCGGGGGCGGGGCCTGGGGCCGGTGGGGGCGGGGCCCAGACCGGGGGCGGGGCCTGGGGCCGGTGGGGGCGGGGTGCCCCAGAGGTGAGGGACACGGGTGGGTGGGGCCATGTGGCCCTGGGGGCCCCACTGGGGCCTGTCTAATGGGGTGTGGCGCGTGGGTTGAGCTGGGGGCCTGGGGGAAATGGGGGTTCGCCCCTGCCCTGTGCCTTGGGGTGGATGAGACTGTTCCTGGCTCCCCGGAGGTTTGCAGGTAACCTGCTGGGGACACCTCCCCCTGCCCTGCGAGGCAGTCATCGTTAGGGCTCAGAGTTAACTGCCCTCCAAGCGACATGCCAGGCTGCCTGCAGGCTCAGGCAGATGTGGCTACGTCGGGCGCCTTTGGCTCACGCTTGCAGGGCTCTGCAGCCAGGAGCGCTAGGCATACAGCGATTCCTGTGACCGCCGAGTCGCTGGAGCTGGTACCTGGTGGTGGGCCAGCCTGGCAAGCGGGGGCAGTATTCCTGCAGCCCCCCCAGGACAGCTGCCTGGGTGCAGAGGCCCAGTGTGGGTTTTCTGCACCCCATAACGCTTCACTTTCAGTTTCACAGAGGCTATGCTGGTGCGGGAAGGGGAGCCTGTGGAGTCAGGACACCCAAGCTGGGTCTGAGAAGTGCCTGTCTGGGGTCAGATCTGTGGCAGGGCTCCCTCCCTGGCTGGTTGTGTTGCAAGCTGTGCTGAGTGTCTCAGAGCTCCAGCCTGTGAGCTCTGCCCCTTCCGAGTGCCCAAGCGATGTGGCATAGTCCCTGGTGCCAGCCAGTACAGACACGTGGCTCAGAGGGGAGCAAAGGTTGGGCTGTCCTGCCCCATTACTGCTCCTGCTAAACCTCTGCATTCACTCCACACCTCTGCCCCAGCTGCGAGAGCCCTGCCCAGTTAGGGACCGGTGAGCTGCTGTTTCCTCTGCTCCCTGCAGCCTCACAGGGGCTCCAAGCACATGTGCCTGCCCCCTCCCCTTCCCCCTCCTCGTGCACAGACTGTAAGGACCATCCTCCACACTTGTGCTCGTGCCCAGCCTGGGGCAGAGTGCATGGCTGGGCTTTAGGAAGCAGACTCATGCCTGCGTCCTGGGCCAGGACTGGTACAAACAGCAGAAATGGTGCACTCCCATCCAGGGACACCCACGGACCATCCCCTACCTCCAGGGCAGGCCCCAGGTGACGTGGCAATCCCAGCAGGGTGCCCTCTGAGGCACAGCTGCAGTCACCTGGGGGCGTGTGCTCAGGTCTCTGCAGTGCAGCTGAAAGTGCCTGGGGCTTTGTGGGTGCACACAGCTGGTGCCTTGATCGGGCTCACAACCCAGAGGGGATTGGGGTGGGCTCTCACTGGCGTGGGCTGAGGCTGAAATTGCCTGGGGGGGATCCGCAAGCTCCTCCCACCCAGAACCTGGCCATCTGGGGGCGAGGCTGTCTGTGTGCAGCTGACTGAGCATGGCCTCTGATACGGGCTGTGCTCCCCTTTGCAGTGGGGGGCTCAGTAACCTGCTGTACAAGTGCACCCTCCCGGACCACATCCAGACCGTGGGAGATGAGCCCCGGCAGGTGCTGCTACGCATCTATGGAGCCATTCTGCAGGTGACACTCCCCTCGCAGGGCACAGGGTGGCGGACCCCAGGGACCCTTTGGGGTTAACAGACACACATAAGTGCTTCCTGTGTTCTGTGTGATGGCAAAGCTGGGCTCAGTGTGGGTGAACCAGCCCAGCGACGGGTTCAGGGCCAGCCATGCCCCTTGGCCACAAGCCAGCTGTGCAGGCCTCTGCAGGGAGCATTACCCTCCAATCTACAGTGAGTGCCTAGGCCACCCTGCCCCCACAGCTCTGCCAGTGCTCTGCGGTCCCAACCCACAGCCACAGTTAGCCCCGCCCGCCCCTGCAGCTCAGCCAGCGCTCTGCCATCCCTACCCACAGCCCTGGCTAGCCCAGCCTGGCAGCACCTGCTGTGGCAGAGGACCAGCATGTTGAGCATGGTGCTGCTGCGCCCGGCGCCTGGGAGCTCTCTGCCCAGGGTAGCAGGGGTCCCTGGCTACCGGAGGTAATGCCGTTGCCCAGCCAGGCACCTTGCAGTGAGGCCTCTCTTCCCTCCTGGGCTTCTCAGAGCTGTGAGAGCCCCTCCCTGGGGCTGGGGGTTGCTTTGTAGGGTTCCCTATGACTGTGCGTGGGGTGGGCTGTGAATTGTGGGTGTGCTGCCTCCCACTGGCATCAAGGAGCATCTTGGGGTCACTCCTCCCCACCCCCAGACAGCTGCCATGAGGGTCAAGGCCCCTCCACATGCCCTGACTGTACAGGATCAGGGGATCTCAGGGTCATGGCCCCTCCCCCAACTGTGCAGAGTTGGGGGGATCTCGTGGTCATGGCCCCCCAACCCCTGACTGCACTGGGTTGGGCGTGGCCGCCCCTCACCCATGCTCTCTGTCTCGGCAGGGCGTGGACTCGCTGGTTCTGGAGAGCGTGATGTTCGCCATTCTGGCAGAGCGGGCGCTGGGCCCAAGGCTCTATGGGGTCTTCCCAGAGGGGCGCCTGGAGCAGTACATTCCGGTACGGGCCTGGCTGGGCTGTTTACTCTGTGCCTTCCCCCAGCGCGCTGGCTGCAGAGTTCTCTGCTCCACCTGCGGGCAGCTAGGGCTCATGCTGCTCTTCGTCAGGCCCCTTGACGGCTGCTGTGTGTAGCGGGGGCCTGGCCACCTCAGCCCTTGGTTCCCTCAGTTGGCTCAGCTGGGGCTCTGGGTGATGCCACAGCTGTGTTCTCCCCTGGCACTGGAGGCTCCCTGCCGGCCCGGCCCATTCCCTCACGGCCAGGAGTCTGAGGCCAGGTTCTTATGCCTGCTGTGTGTCCCCAGAGCCGGCGTCTGTGCACCAAGGACCTACGGGACCCCGACATCTCCAGGGAGATTGCCATGAAGATGGCCCGCTTCCACGGCATGGTGATGCCCTTCAACAAGGAGCCCAAGTGGCTGTTTGGGACCATGGAACGGTAACGCCCTGGGTACTTTGGCCTGCAGTTCTGGCCGACCTGCAGAAGAGGGGCTTGGAGTGGTGCTAGCAAGGAGTTGCCCCACAATTTTCAGTAACAGCCCTGTGGGGAATGGCCCCCCCATGCTCTTTGCCCAGAGGCTGGGGGCGGGGGAGCTGGTACCCTGAGCCCTGGAAGGACAGCTATTGGCCTTGTTCTGCTGGGAGTGGAGGGACCCTTCTCCATCTCCCTGTTGTGGTGAGGTGTGAGTTGGGGGTCTGCTCCCAGGGCTGGGGAGTGAGTGTTTAGGGAGGAGTAGGGTGTGGGAAGGTGTCCAGGGATGGGGAGGTTTGCAGGTGGGGCGGTGTCCCAGATCCCTGCTCCTCCCTAGGGAGGGGAGCTGGGGCCTTGGCCTGCACAGGTGACAGGACCCTGTGTTCCAGGTACCTGAGGCAGATTGCCGAGCTCACCTTCCCTGAGGAAGCCCAGCTGAAGAAGTTCAACCAGCTCAAAGCCTATGACCTGCGGAAAGAAATGGGGAGCCTCCGGTGAGCCTGCAGGGTGCCAGACCCACCTGGGGCTGGGAGGTGGGCAGGCTCTTCGGGCTGCTGGGAAGCTCCTTGCACTCCTGAAGTGCCCCTCGTGCTGCCTTGCTCTGCACCACAGTAGGCCCTTGGGCCCGTGCACTGTCTGTCGCGCTCCGCTTCCCCACCCGCTGCTGCTGTGCCCCTTGCTGGGCTCCCCCTCCCCTCCCTCTGCTGTGGGGGAGGAACAAGTTCTGAGCTACCTAGAAAAACTAGGTGTGCACGAGTCCATGGGCCTGGATTTAATGCACCCCAGGGCACTGAGGGAACTGGCAGAGGTCATTGCTGAGCCTTTGGCCATTATCCTTGAAGACTCTTGGAGATCGGGGGAGGTATCGGATGACTGGAGAAGGGCAAACGTGGTGCCCATCTTTAAAAAAGGAAAGAAGGACAATCCAGGGAACTATCGACCCGTCAGCCTTACCTCAGTCCCTGGGGAAATAATGGAGGGGGTCCTCAAGGGATCCGTTTTGGAGCGCTTGGAAGAGGGGAAAGTGATCAAAAGTAGCCAACATGGATTCACCAGGGGCAAGTCCTGCCTCACCAATCTGATTAGCTTTTATGACGAGGTAACAAATTCTGTGGGTACGGGTCAGTGGGTGTGATATACTTGACTTCAGCAAAGCTCTTGATACGGTCTCCCACAACATTCTTGCCCATAAGTTTAAGGAAATACGGATTGGATCCTTGCACTATAAGACGGATAGAAAGCTGGCATGATAGTCAGGCTCAACCGGTAGTGGTCAATGGCTCAATTTCTGGATGGCGGTCTGTTTCAAGCAGAGTGCCGCAAGGCTCAGTTCTGGGGCCGGTGTTATTCGACATCTTTATTAATGACCTGGATGAGGGACTGGATTGCACCCTCAGCAAGTTTGCGGATGACACAAAACTAACGGGAGAGGTAGATACGTTGGAGGGTAGAGAGAGAATCCAGAGGGACCTGGATAAATTGGAGGACTGGGCCAAAAGAAATCTGATGCGGTTCAACAAGGAGAAGTGCAGAGTCCTGCACCTGGGGCTGAAGAATCCCAAACATTGTTACAGGCTGGGGACCGACTGGCTCAGCAGCAGTCTGACGGAAAGGGACCTAGGGGTTATGGTGGATGAAAAGCTGGATATGAGTAAACAGTGGGCCCTTGTAGCCAAGAAGGCAAACGGCATACTGGGGTGCATTAGGAGGAGCATTTCGAGCAGATCTAGAGAAGTGGTTGTTCCCCTCTATTCGGCACTGGTGAGGCCACATCTGTAATTTTGTGTCCAATTTTGGGCCCCCCAGTATAAAAAGGATGTGGATTTGCTGGAGCAGGTTCATCAGAGGGCAACAAAAATGATTGAGGGGCTGGAGCACAAGACCTATGAGGAGAGGCTGAGGGATTTGGGCTTGTTTAGTTTGCAGAAGGTAGGACTTAGGGGTGATTTTATAGCAGCCTTCAACTTCCTGAAGCGGAGCTCTAAAAAGGAGGGTGAGAAACTGTTCTCAGTGGTGTCAGGTGGCAGAACAAGGAGCAATGGTCAGAAGTTGAAGAGGGAGAGGTGTAAGTTGGATATTAGGAAAAACTACTTCACCAGGCGGGTGGTGAAGCAGTGGAATGTGTTGCCTAGAGAGGTGGTGGAGTCTCCATCCCTTGAGGTTTTTAAGTCCCGGCTGGACACGGTCCTGGCTGGGATGACTTAGGGGGGGTTGATCCTGCTTGAAGCAGGGGGCTGGACTAGATGATCTCCTGAGGTCCCTTCCAGACCTGTGATTCTGTGTGATTCCCCGCCCCCTGCCGTGACCCTTGCTGTGCCCCCGTTCCCCTCCCGCTGCAGCTGCTGCCATCCCTGGGCCTGTGCTCATCTGCCCCAACAGCCGCGGCTGCTCCCCCCCGCATGCCCAGAGCAGGACCGATTCTGCCCACACTGCTGATTCACCATGGGGGGCTGAAATAGCCACGTTCCTTGGGGTGCCGCCTGCTGGGGAGGCCTGGCGAGCCCAGAGGGATGATGTGGGCTGTCTGCTAACATGTCTCCCCCCCGCCCCCGGTTGCAGGGAGCTGCTGGAGTCCACGCACTCCCCCGTGGTCTTCTGCCACAACGACGTGCAGGAAGGTGAGTGGTGGGGTGAGCCGCCCTGTTGCCTGTTACTGGCTGGCATTGCCACCGGAATAGCCCAGCCAGCATCCACAGCAGCCTGAGCCACCAGTGCATGTGGCCCCCCTCCCCCAGCCCCTCTGGGGCAGGGCAGGGTCCCCTCAGCCTGAGCCCTCCCCTGGGGACTGCCGTCAGCACCAGTCCTGCCTCAGCCCTGGGGCTGAGCAATGTGGGACCCGATGGGCTCCCCAGCCCTGCAGGCTCCCCAGGGCAGCCGCCCTCACCTGGCCTCCCCTCCCCTCCCTTCCCCAGGCAACATCCTGCTGCTGGCCGGGCACGAGTCGCTGCCCACCGACAAGCTGATGCTGATTGACTTTGAGTACAGCAGCTACAACTACAGGTGGGTGAGGGGCGCTGGGCAGGGGGGGCCGTGGCAGTGGGAGCTTCTGAGGGGTAGGAGAGGTATGGTGCGGAGCTGTAAGTGGGCATGTGTAGGACAGTCACCACCTGCCCTGGCGCTCTCTCCCAGGGCTGTGGGACCCACGTGGGGCTGTGGGGGTGGCTCTGGGGCGGCTGTTTTCCCTGGCGCTCTCTCCCAGGGCTGTGGGGCCCACGTGGGGCTGTGGGGGTGGCTCTGGGGCGTCTGTTTTCCCTGGCGCTCTCTGGGCTGTGGGACCCACGTGGGGCTGTGGGGGTGGCTCTGGGGCGGCTGTTTTCCCTGGCGCTCTCTCCCAGGGCTGTGGGACCCACGTGGGGCTGTGGGGGTGGCTCTGGGGCGGCTGTTTTCCCTGGCGCTCTCTGGGCTGTGGGGCCCACGTGGGGCTGTGGGGGTGGCTCTGGGGCGGCTGTTTTCCCTGGCGCTCTCTGGGCTGTGGGACCCACGTGGGGCTGTGGGGGTGGCTCTGGGGCGGCTGTTTTCCCTGGCGCTCTCTGGGCTGTGGGACCCACGTGGGGCTGTGGGGGTGGCTCTGGGGCGGCTGTTTTCCCTGGCGCTCTCTGGGCTGTGGGACCCACGTGGGGCTGTGGGGGTGGCTCTGGGGTGGCTGTTTTCCCTGGCGCTCTCTGGGCTGTGGGACCGACATGGGGCTGTGGGGGTGGCTCTGGGGTGGCTGTTTTCCCTGGTGCTCTCTGGGCTGTGGGACCGATGTGGGGTTGTGGGGGTGGCTGTGGGGTGGCTGTTTTCCCTGGCGCTCTCTGGGGTGTGGGACCCACGTGGGGCTGTGGGGGTGGCTCTGGGGCGGCTGTCTTCCCTGGCGCTCTCTGGGCTGTGGGACCGACGTGGGCCTGTGGGGGTGGCTCTGGGGTGGCTGTTTTCCCTGGCGCTCTCTGGGCTGTGGGACCGACATGGGGCTGTGGGGGTGGCTCTGGGGTGGCTGTTTTCCCTGGTGCTCTCTGGGCTGTGGGACCGATGTGGGGTTGTGGGGGTGGCTGTGGGGTGGCTGTTTTCCCTGGCGCTCTCTGGGGTGTGGGACCCACGTGGGGCTGTGGGGGTGACTCTGGGGTGGCTGTCTTCCCTGGCTCTCTCTGGGCTGTGGGACCGACGTGGGCCTGTGGGGGTGACTCTGGGGTGGCTGTTTTCCCTGGCGCTCTCTGGGCTATGGGACCCATGTGGGGCTGTGGGGGTGGCTCTGGGGCGGCTGTTTTCCCTGGTGCTCTCTGGGCTGTGGGACCGACGTGGGGCTGTGGGGGTGGCTCTGGGGCGGCTGTCTTCCCTGGCGCTCTCTGGGCTGTGGGACCGACGTGGGCCTGTGGGGGTGGCTCTGGGGTGGCTGTTTTCCCTGGCGCTCTCTGGGCTGTGGGACCGACATGGGGCTGTGGGGGTGGCTCTGGGGTGGCTGTTTTCCCTGGTGCTCTCTGGGGTGTGGGACCCACGTGGGGCTGTGGGGGTGGCTCTGGGGCGGCTGTTTTCCCTGGCGCTCTCTGGGCTGTGGGGCCCACGTGGGGCTGTGGGGGTGGCTCTGGGGCGGCTGTTTTCCCTGGCGCTCTCTGGGCTGTGGGACCCACGTGGGGCTGTGGGGGTGGCTCTGGGGCGGCTGTTTTCCCTGGCGCTCTCTGGGCTGTGGGACCCACGTGGGGCTGTGGGGGTGGCTCTGGGGCGGCTGTTTTCCCTGGCGCTCTCTGGGCTGTGGGACCGACGTGGGGCTGTGGGGGTGGCTCTGGGGTGGCTGTTTTCCCTGGCGCTCTCTGGGCTGTGGGACCGACGTGGGGCTGTGGGGGTGACTCTGGGGTGGGTGTTTTCCCTGGCGCTCTCTGGGCTGTGGGACCGACGTGGGGCTGTGGGGGTGGCTCTGGGGTGGCTGTTTTCCCTGGTGCTCTCTGGGGTGTGGGACCGACGTGGGCCTGTTGGGGTGGCTCTGGGGCGGCTGTTTTCCCTGGCGCTCTCTGGGCTGTGGGACCGACGTGGGCCTGTGGGGGTGGCTCTGGGGCGGCTGTTTTCCCTGGGGCTCTCTGGGCTGTGGGACCGACGTGGGCCTGTGGGGGTGGCTCTGGGGCGGCTGTCTTCCCTGGCGCTCTCTGGGCTGTGGGACCGACGTGGGCCTGTGGGGGTGGCTCTGGGGCGGCTGTCTTCCCTGGCGCTCTCTGGGCTGTGGGACCGACGTGGGCCTGTGGGGGTGACTCTGGGGTGGCTGTTTTCCCTGGCTCTCTCTGGGCTGTGGGACCGACGTGGGCCTGTGGGGGTGACTCTGGGGTGGCTGTTTTCCCTGGCGCTCTCTGGGCTGTGGGACCCATGTGGGGCTGTGGGGGTGGCTCTGGGGCGGCTGTTTTCCCTGGTGCTCTCTGGGCTGTGGGACCGATGTGGGCCTGTGGGGGTGGCTCTGGGGCGGCTGTTTTCCCTGGCACTCTCTGGGCTATGGGACCCACGTGGGGCTGTGGGGGTGGCTCTGGGGCGGCTGTCTTCCCTGGCGCTCTCTGGGCTGTGGGACCGACGTGGGCCTGTGGGGGTGACTCTGGGGTGGGTGTTTTCCCTGGCGCTCTCTGGGCTGTGGGACCGACGTGGGGCTGTGGGGGTGGCTCTGGGGTGGCTGTTTTCCCTGGTGCTCTCTGGGGTGTGGGACCGACGTGGGCCTGTTGGGGTGGCTCTGGGGCGGCTGTTTTCCCTGGCGCTCTCTGGGCTGTGGGACCCACGTGGGCCTGTGGGGGTGGCTCTGGGGCGGCTGTTTTCCCTGGCGCTCTCTGGGCTGTGGGACCGACGTGGGCCTGTGGGGGTGGCTCTGGGGCGGCTGTTTTCCCTGGCGCTCTCTGGGCTGTTGGACCGACGTGGGCCTGTGGGGGTGGCTCTGGGGCGGCTGTCTTCCCTGGCGCTCTCTGGGCTGTGGGACCGACGTGGGCCTGTGGGGGTGACTCTGGGGTGGCTGTTTTCCCTGGCTCTCTCTGGGCTGTGGGACCGACGTGGGCCTGTGGGGGTGACTCTGGGGTGGCTGTTTTCCCTGGCGCTCTCTGGGCTGTGGGACCCATGTGGGGCTGTGGGGGTGGCTCTGGGGCGGCTGTTTTCCCTGGCGCTCTCTGGGCTGTGGGACCCACGTGGGGCTGTGGGGGTGGCTCTGGGGCGGCTGTTTTCCCTGGCGCTCTCTGGGCTGTGGGACCCACGTGGGGCTGTGGGGGTGGCTCTGGGGCGGCTGTTTTCCCTGGCGCTCTCTGGGCTGTGGGACCCACGTGGGGCTGTGGGGGTGGCTCTGGGGCGGCTGTCTTCCCTGGCGCTCTCTGGGCTGTGGGACCGACGTGGGCCTGTGGGGGTGACTCTGGGGTGGCTGTTTTCCCTGGTGCTCTCTGGGCTGTGGGACCCTTGTGGGGTTGTGGGGCGACTCTGGGAGCAGCTGCCTGCTGGGGTGGTGTCAGAACTCCGAGGACGCTGGACCTGGACGAGTGTGGAGTCCCCTCATCTCCTTTTCTTGTTACCTGCAGAAATGTGTGTGTCCCTTGTGTACGTCAGAGACACACGCACCCTTACCCAGTTCCTGGGGCTCAGGGCACAATTCCCTGCGGGTCTGCAGGGTCTGTGCCACTGAAAAGCCTTAGGCAGTAGCGGTCTCCATTTACCGACGAGTACGGAGCAGGCAGAACACGAGCTAAGCACTCGGGGTCAGGCTCCCCGCCCTGGCACAGGCCGGCCGACTTCCCCCGTTGGCCAGACACAGTCAGTCTAGTCTCTCTGGTGCTGGTTGCTGCGCCTCGGGTCTGGGAGCGCTGGTCTTGGGGTGAGTCCGCCCAGGTCTGCGTCGTCGTCGTCCTCCTCCTCCTCCTCCTCCTCCTCCTCCTCCTCCTCCTCCCTGCCTTTCTTTCCCTTCCTTCCTCCTGCTGTTTTCCCTCCTGGACCCCCATGTAAGTGGTGAACCTTGAGTCCTGCTTAGCTCTGCCTCGACCAGTTACTTAGTCGAGTTTTACCAACCAGTCGTAGGTGACTAACAGAATTACCTAACCCGTCACACCCCCCCCTCCAGTCAGTTCACACCCAGCACAGGGACTTCGCCAGCAGCCCGAGATCACACACAGCAGTAGGAAAGCGAGCACAGCGCTCGTAGCACGGGGCTGCCACAGCCTCGCTGTCGCTCCGTCGCTGCTCGCCAGACGAAATGCTGTTCACTGAGTGTTCCCGACCCGGCTGGAGCTCTGTTTCTCTAGCCGGTGACAGCGGGTGGCGTTAGGACGGGGTCTCCCCCTTACCAGCCTGGGGTGGTGCTGTTGTGCTGAACTTGAGCTGGAGTGTGAGTACATGACTGGTAGCTGCCCAGTTCCTGGCCGCAGAGGAAGGCCTTAGGCCTCTCAGTATGGTTATGGAAAAGACTTATGTGTTGTACTGTTTCCCTCCCTGCAGGGGTTTTGACATCGGGAATCACTTCTGCGAGTGGGTGTACGATTACACCCACCCCACATGGCCCTTTTACCAGGCCTCCCTGGAGAAGTACCCGACGCGCCAGCAGCAGGTGAGGGAGCCGCCGCCGCACAGCCTGGGGTCAGGCAGGCTGGTCCTTGTGGGGCTGCTGCCCTGTGGCATGAGGTGCTTGTACTCTGGGTGTCGGACACCTTTTGAGCCCCCGCCCCAAAAAGCCCCAGCTGCAGGGGATTCTGTGCCCACAACACGTGGTCTGTGCGACATTTGAAAACTCTGTGGTCAGAGTAAAACTGGGAGTGGGGGCGTGTCAGGCACTAGCAGCGCGTTGGGCCCGTGCTATCCCACACCTCAGCACGCGTGTGAGGGTACAGACGTGGTGAGTGACGCCGGGAGTGGGGGCGTGTCAGGCACTAGCAGCACGTTGGGCCCGTGCTATCCCACACCTCAGCACGCGTGTGAGGGTACAGACGTGGTGAGTGACACCAGGAGTGGGGGCGTGTCAGGCACTAGCAGCGCATTGGGCCTGCGCTTTCCCACACCTCAGCACGCGTGTGAGGGTACAGACGTGGTGAGTGACGCCGGGAGTGGGGGCGTGTCAGGCACTAGCAGCGCGTTGGGCCCGCGCTTTCCCACACCTCAGCACGCGTGTGACAGTACAGACGTGGTGAGTGACGCCGGGAGTGGGGGCGTGTCAGGCACTAGCAGCGCGTTGGGCCCGCGCTTTCCCACACCTCAGCACGCGTGTGAGGGTACAGACGTGGTGAGTGACGCCGGGAGTGGGGGCGTGTCAGGCACTAGCAGCACGTTGGGCCCGCGCTTTCCCACACCTCAGCACGCGTGTGACGGTACAGACGTGGTGAGTGACGCCGGGAGTGGGGGCGTGTCAGGCACTAGCAGCGCGTTGGGCCTGCGCTTTCCCACACTTCAGCACGCGTGTGACGGTACAGACGTGGTGAGTGACGCCGGGAGTGGGGGCGTGTCAGGCACTAGCAGCGCGTTGGGCCCGCGCTTTCCCACACCTCAGCACGCGTGTGACGGTACAGACGTGGTGAGTGACGCCGGGAATGGGGGCGTGTCAGGCACTAGCAGCGCGTTGGGCCCGCGCTTTCCCACACCTCAGCACGCGTGTGACGGTACAGATGTGGTGAGTGACGCCGGGAGTGGGGGCGTGTCAGGCACTAGCAGCGCGTTGGGCCCGCGCTTTCCCACACCTCAGCACGTGTGTGAGGGTACAGACGTGGTGAGTGACGCCGGGAGTGGGGGCGTGTCAGGCACTAGCAGCGCGTTGGGCCTGCGCTTTCCCACACTTCAGCACGCGTGTGACGGTACAGACGTGGTGAGTGACACCGGGAGTGGGGGCGTGTCAGGCACTAGCAGCGCATTGGGCCCGCGCTTTCCCACACCTCAGCATGCGTGTGAGGGTACAGACGTGGTGAGTGACGCTGGGAGTGGGGGCGTGTCAGGCACTAGCAGCGCGTTGGGCCCGCGCTTTCCCACACTTCAGCACGCGTGTGACGGTACAGACGTGGTGAGTGACACCGGGAGTGGGGGCGTGTCAGGCACTAGCAGCACGTTGGGCCTGCGCTTTCCCACACTTCAGCACGCGTGTGACGGTACAGACGTGGTGAGTGACACCGGGAGTGGGGGCGTGTCAGGCACTAGCAGCGCATTGGGCCCGCGCTTTCCCACACCTCAGCATGCGTGTGAGGGTACAGACGTGGTGAGTGACGCCGGGAGTGGGGGCGTGTCAGGCACTAGCAGCGCGTTGGGCCCGCGCTTTCCTACACCTCAGCACGCGTGTGAGGGTACAGACGTGGTGAGTGACACCAGGAGTGGGGGCGTGTCAGGCACTAGCAGCGCGTTGGGCCCGTGCTATCCCACACCTCAGCACGTGTGTGACGGTACAGACGTGGTGAGTGACACCGGGAGTGGGGGCGTCAGGCACTAGCAGCGCGTTGGGCCCGCGCTTTCCCACACCTCAGCATGCATGTGAGGATACAGACGTGGTGAGTGACACCGGGAGTGGGGGCGTGTCAGGCACTAGAAGCGCGTTGGGCCCGTGCTTTCCCACACCTCAGCACGCGTGTGACGGTACAGACGTGGTGAGTGATGCCGGGAGTGGGGGCGTGTCAGACACTAGCAGCGCGTTGGGCCCGCGCTTTCCTACACCTCAGCACGCGTGTGAGGGTACAGACGTGGTGAGTGACACCGGGAGTGGGGGCGTGTCAGGCACTAGCAGCGCGTTGGGCCTGCGCTTTCCCACACTTCAGCACGCGTATGACGGTACAGACGTGGTCAGTGACGCCGGCAGTGGGGGCGTGTCAGGCACTAGCAGCGCTTTGGGCCCGCGCTTTCCCACACCTCAGCACGCGTGTGACGGTACAGACGTGGTCAGTGACGCCGGCAGTGGGGGCGTGTCAGGCACTAGCAGCGCTTTGGGCCCACGCTTTCCCACACCTCAGCACGCGTGTGACGGTACAGACGTGGTGAGTGACACCGGGAGTGGGGGCGTGTCAGGCACTAGCAGCGCGTTGGGCCTGCGCTTTCCCACACCTCAGCACGCGTGTGAGGGTACAGACGTGGTGAGTGACACCGGGAGTGGGGGCGTGTCAGGCACTAGCAGCGCGTTGGGCCCGCGCTTTCCCACACCTCAGCACGCGTGTGAGGGTACAGACGTGGTGAGTGACGCCGGGAGTGGGGGCGTGTCAGGCACTAGCAGCGCGTTGGGCCCGCGCTTTCCTACACCTCAGCACGCGTGTGAGGGTACAGACGTGGTGAGTGACACCAGGAGTGGGGGCGTGTCAGGCACTAGCAGCGCGTTGGGCCCGTGCTAGCCCACACCTCAGCACGTGTGTGACGGTACAGACGTGGTGAGTGATGCCGGGAGTGGGGGCGTGTCAGGCACTAGCAGCGCGTTGGGCCCACGCTTTCCCACACCTCAGCACGCGTGTGACGGTACAGACGTGGTGAGTGACACCGGGAGTGGGGGCGTCAGGCACTAGCAGCGCGTTGGGCCCGTGCTATCCCACACCTCAGCACGCATGTGAGGGTACAGACGTGGTGAGTGACGCCGGGAGTGGGGGCGTGTCAGGCACTAGCAGCGCGTTGGGCCCGTGCTATCCCACACCTCAGCACGCGTGTGAGGGTACAGACGTGGTGAGTGACGCCGGGAGTGGGGGCGTGTCAGGCACTAGCAGCGCATTGGGCCCACGCTTTCCCACACTTCAGCACGCGTGTGACGGTACAGACGTGGTCAGTGACGCCGGGAGTGGGGGCGTGTCAGGCACTAGCAGCGCGTTGGGCCCGCGCTTTCCCACACCTCAGCACGCGTGTGATGGTACAGACGTGGTGAGTGACACCGGGAGTGGGGGCGTGTCAGGCACTAGCAGCGCGTTGGGCTCATGCTATCCCACACCTCAGCACGCGTGTGACGGTACAGACGTGGTGAGTGACACCGGGAGTGGGGGCGTGTCAGGCACTAGCAGCGCGTTGGGCCAGCGCTTTCCTACACCTCAGCACGCGTGTGAGGGTACAGACGTGGTGAGTGACACCAGGAGTGGGGGTGCGTCAGGCACTAGCAGCGTGTTGGGCCCGCGCTTTCCCACACCTCAGCATGCGTGTGAGGATACAGACGTGGTGAGTGACACCGGGAGTGGGGGCGTGTCAGGCACTAGAAGCGCGTTGGGCCCGCGCTTTCCCACACCTCAGCACGCGTGTGACGGTACAGACGTGGTGAGTGACGCCGGGAGTGGGGGCGTGTCAGGCACTAGCAGCGCGTTGGGCCCGCG
This sequence comes from Carettochelys insculpta, assembly GCF_033958435.1. NCBI lineage: Eukaryota > Metazoa > Chordata > Testudines > Carettochelyidae > Carettochelys > Carettochelys insculpta. Next base: position 381,426,378 of record NC_134137.1, on the reverse strand, counting down.
CTTTCCTACACCTCAGAACGCGTGTGAGGGTACAGACGTGGTCAGTGACGCCGGCAGTGGGGGCGTGTCAGGCACTAGCAGCGCTTTGGGCCCGCGCTTTCCCACACATCAGCACGCGTGTGACGGTACAGACGTGGTCAGTGACGCCGGCAGTGGGGGCGTGTCAGGCACTAGCAGCGCTTTGGGCCCACGCTTTCCCACACCTCAGCACGCGTGTGAGGGTACAGACGTGTGAGTGACACCAGGAGTGGGGGCGTGTCAGGCACTAGCAGCGCGTTGGGCCTGCGCTTTCCCACACCTCAGCACGCGTGTGAGGGTACAGACGTGGTGAGTGACACCGGGAGTGGGGGCGTGTCAGGCACTAGCAGCGCGTTGGGCCCGCGCTTTCCTACACCTCAGCACGCGTGTGAGGGTACAGACGTGTGAGTGACACCAGGAGTGGGGGCGTGTCAGGCACTAGCAGCGCGTTGGGCCTGCGCTTTCCCACACCTCAGCACGTGTGTGAGGGTACAGACGTGGTGAGTGACACCGGGAGTGGGGGCGTGTCAGGCACTAGCAGCGCGTTGGGCCCGCGCTTTCCTACACCTCAGCACGCGTGTGAGGGTACAGACGTGTGAGTGACACCAGGAGTGGGGGCGTGTCAGGCAGTAGCAGCGCGTTGGGCCCGCGCTTTCCCACACCTCAGCACGCGTGTGACGGTACAGACGTGGTGAGTGACACCGGGAGTGGGGGCGTGTCAGGCACTAGCAGCGTGTTGGGCCCGCGCTTTCCTACACCTCAGCACGCGTGTGAGGGTACAGACGTGGTGAGTGACGCCGGGAGTGGGGGCGTGTCAGGCACTAGCAGCGCGTTGGGCCTGCGCTTTCCCACACCTCAGCACGCGTGTGACGGTACAGACGTGGTGAGTGACACCGGGAGTGGGGGCGTGTCAGGCCCTAGCAGCGCGTTGGGCCCGCGCTTTCCCACACCTCAGCACGCGTGTGACGGTACAGACGTGGTGAGTGACACCAGGAATGGGGGTGTGTCAGGCACTAGCAGCGCGTTGGGCCCGCGCTTTCCCACACCTCAGCACGCGTGTGAGGGTACAGACGTGGTGAGTGACACCGGGAGTGGGGGTGTGTCAGGCACTAGCAGCGCGTTGGGCCCACGCTTTCCCACACCTCAGCACGCGTGTGACGGTACAGACGTGGTCAGTGACACAGAGTGGGGGTGTGTCAGGCACTAGCAGCGCGTTGGGCCCGCGCTTTCCCACACCTGAGCACGCGTGTGAGGGTACAGACGTGGTGAGTGACACCGGGAGTGGGGGTGTGTCAGGCACTTGCAGCGCATTGGGCCTGCGCTTTCCCACACCTCCGCACGCGTGTGATGGTACAGACGTGGTCAGTGACACAGAGTGGGGGCGTGTCAGGCACTTGCAGCGCATTGGGCCAGGGCTTTCCCACACCTCCGCACGCGTGTGAGGGTACAGACGTGGTCAGTGACACAGAGTGGGGGTGTGTCAGGCACTTGCAGCGCGTTGGGCCAGGGCTTTCCCACACCTCCGCACGCGTGTGACGGTACAGACGTGGTGAGTGACGCCGGGAGTGGGGGTGTGTCAGGCACTAGCAGCGCCTTGGGCCCGCGCTTTCCCACGCCTCCGCACGCGTGTGACGGTACAGACGTGGTCAGTGACACAGAGTAGGGGTGTGTCAGGCACTTGCAGTGCTTTGGGCCAGGGCTTTCCCACACCTCCGCACGCGTGTGACGGTACAGACGTGGTGAGTGACGCCGGGAGTGGGGGTGTGTCAGGCACTAGCAGCGCCTTGGGCCCGCGCTTTCCCACGCCTCTGCATGCGTGTGAGGGTACAGACGTGGTCAGTGACACAGAGTGGGGGTGTGTCAGGCACTTGCAGCGCGTTGGGCCAGGGCTTTCCCACGCCTCCGCACGCGTGTGATGGTACAGACGTGGTCAGTGACACAGAGTGGGGGTGTGTCAGGCACTTGCAGCGCATTGGGCCAGGGCTTTCCCACACCTCCGCACGCGTGTGATGGTACAGACGTGGTCAGTGACACAGAGTGGGGGCGTGTCAGGCACTTGCAGCGCGTTGGGCCAGGGCTTTCCCACACCTCCGCACGCGTGTGACGGTACAGACGTGGTCAGTGACACAGAGTGGGGGCGTGTCAGGCACTTGCAGCGCATTGGGCCAGGGCTTTCCCACACCTCCGCACGCGTGTGAGGGTACAGACGTGGTCAGTGACACAGAGTGGGGGTGTGTCAGGCACTTGCAGCGCGTTGGGCCAGGGCTTTCCCACACCTCCGCACGCGTGTGACGGTACAGACGTGGTGAGTGACGCCGGGAGTGGGGGTGTGTCAGGCACTAGCAGCGCCTTGGGCCCGCGCTTTCCCACGCCTCCGCACGCGTGTGACGGTACAGACGTGGTCAGTGACACAGAGTGGGGGTGTGTCAGGCACTTGCAGTGCTTTGGGCCAGGGCTTTCCCACACCTCCGCACGCGTGTGACGGTACAGACGTGGTGAGTGACGCCGGGAGTGGGGGTGTGTCAGGCACTAGCAGCGCCTTGGGCCCGCGCTTTCCCCCGCCTCTGCACGCGTGTGAGGGTACAGACGTGGTCAGTGACACAGAGTGGGGGTGTGTCAGGCACTTGCAGTGCTTTGGGCCAGGGCTTTCCCACACCTCTGCACGCGTGTGACGGTACAGACGTGGTCAGTGACACAGAGTGGGGGTGTGTCAGGCACTTGCAGTGCTTTGGGCCAGGGCTTTCCCACGCCTCCGCACGCGTGTGACGGTACAGACGTGGTCAGTGACACAGAGTGGGGGTGTGTCAGGCATTTGCAGCGCATTGGGCCAGGGCTTTCCCACACCTCCGCACGCGTGTGACGGTACAGACGTGGTGAGTGACGCCGGGAGTGGGGGTGTGTCAGGCACTAGCAGCGCCTTGGGCCCGCGCTTTCCCACGCCTCCGCACGCGTGTGACGGTACAGACGTGGTCAGTGACACAGAGTGGGGGTGTGTCAGGCACTTGCAGTGCTTTGGGCCAGGGCTTTCCCACACCTCTGCACGCGTGTGACGGTACAGACGTGGTCAGTGACACAGAGTGGGGGTGTGTCAGGCACTTGCAGCGGTTTGGGCCAGGGCTTTCCCACACCTCCGCACGCGTGTGACGGTACAGACGTGGTGAGTGACGCCGGGAGTGGGGGTGTGTCAGGCACTAGCAGCGCCTTGGGCCCGCGCTTTCCCACGCCTCCGCACGCGTGTGACAGTACAGACGTGGTCAGTGACACAGAGTGGGGGTGTGTCAGGCACTTGCAGTGGTTTGGGCCAGGGCTTTCCTACACCTCCGCACGCGTGTGACGGTACAGACGTGGTCAGTGACACAGAGTGGGGGTGTGTCAGGCACTTGCAGCGCATTGGGCCAGGGCTTTCCCACGCCTCCGCACGCGTGTGACGGTACAGACGTGGTGAGTGACGCCGGGAGTGGGGGTGTGTCAGGCACTAGCAGCGCCTTGGGCCCGCGCTTTCCCACGCCTCCGCACGCGTGTGACGGTACAGACGTGGTCAGTGACACAGAGTGGGGGTGTGTCAGGCACTTGCAGTGCTTTGGGCCAGGGCTTTCCCACACCTCCGCACGCGTGTGACGGTACAGACGTGGTCAGTGACACAGAGTGGGGGTGTGTCAGGCACTTGCAGTGCTTTGGGCCAGGGCTTTCCCACGCCTCCGCACGCGTGTGACGGTACAGACGTGGTGAGTGACGCCGGGAGTGGGGGCGTGTCAGTCACTTGCAGTGCTTTGGGCCAGGGCTTTCCCACACCTCCGCACGCGTGTGACGGTACAGACGTGGTGAGTGACGCCAGGAGTGGGGGCGTGTCAGTCACTTGCAGTGCTTTGGGCCAGGGCTTTCCCACACCTCCGCACGCGTGTGACGGTACAGACGTGGTCAGTGACACAGAGTGGGGGTGTGTCAGGCACTTGCAGCGCATTGGGCCAGGGCTTTCCCACACCTCCGCACGCGTGTGACGGTACAGACGTGGTCAGTGACACAGAGTGGGGGTGTGTCAGGCACTTGCAGCGCATTGGGCCAGGGCTTTCCCACACCTCCGCACGCGTGTGACGGTACAGACGTGGTCAGTGACACAGAGTGGGGGTGTGTCAGGCACTTGCAGTGCTTTGGGCCAGGGCTTTCCCACGCCTCCGCACGCGTGTGACGGTACAGACGTGGTCAGTGACACAGAGTGGGGGTGTGTCAGGCACTTGCAGTGCTTTGGGCCAGGGCTTTCCCACACCTCCGCACGCGTGTGACGGTACAGACGTGGTCAGTGACACAGAGTGGGGGTGTGTCAGGCACTTGCAGTGCTTTGGGCCAGGGCTTTCCCACGCCTCCGCACGCGTGTGACGGTACAGACGTGGTCAGTGACGCCGGGAGTGGGGGCGTGTCAGTCACTTGCAGTGCTTTGGGCCAGGGCTTTCCCACACCTCCGCACGCGTGTGACGGTACAGACGTGGTGAGTGACGCCGGGAGTGGGGGCGTGTCAGTCTCTTGCAGTGCTTTGGGCCAGGGCTTTCCCACACCTCCGCAGGCGTGTGACGGTACAGACGTGGTCAGTGACACAGAGTGGGAGTGTGTCAGGCACTTGCAGCGCATTGGGCCAGGGCTTTCCCACACCTCCGCACGCGTGTGACGGTACAGATGTGGTCAGTGACACAGAGTGGGGGTGTGTCAGGCACTTGCAGTGCTTTGGGCCAGGGCTTTCCCACGCCTCCGAACGCGTGTGACGGTACAGACGTGGTGAGTGACGCCGGGAGTGGGGGCGTGTCAGTCACTTGCAGTGCTTTGGGCCAGGGCTTTCCCACATCTCCGCACGCGTGTGACGGTACAGACGTGGTCAGTGACACAGAGTGGGGGTGTGTCAGTCACTTGCAGTGCTTTGGGCCAGGGCTTTCCCACACCTTCGCACGCGTGTGACGGTACAGACGTGGTCAGTGACACAGAGTGGGGGTGTGTCAGGCACTTGCAGTGCTTTGGGCCAGGGCTTTCCCACGCCTCCGCACGCGTGTGACGGTACAGACGTGGTGAGTGACGCCGGGAGTGGGGGCGTGTCAGTCACTTGCAGTGCTTTGGGCCAGGGCTTTCCCACACCTCCGCACGCGTGTGACGGTACAGACGTGGTGAGTGACGCCGGGAGTGGGGGTGTGTCAGTCACTTGCAGCGCTTTGGGCCAGGGCTTTCCCACGCCTCCGCACGCGTGTGACGGTACAGACGTGGTCAGTGACACAGAGTGGGGGTGTGTCAGGCACTTGCAGCGCATTGGGCCAGGGCTTTCCCACACCTCCGCACGCGTGACGGTACAGACGTGGTCAGTGACACAGAGTGGGGGTGTGTCAGGCACTTGCAGTGCTTTGGGCCAGGGCTTTCCCACACCTCCGCACGCGTGTGACGGTACAGACGTGGTGAGTGACGCCGGGAGTGGGGGCGTGTCAGTCACTTGCAGTGCTTTGGGCCAGGGCTTTCCCACACCTCCGCACGCGTGTGACGGTACAGACGTGGTCAGTGACACAGAGTGGGGGTGTGTCAGGCACTTGCAGCGCATTGGGCCAGGGCTTTCCCACACCTCCGCACGCGTGTGACGGTACAGACGTGGTGAGTGACGCCGGGAGTGGGGGTGTGTCAGGCACTAGCAGCGCCTTGGGCCCGCGCTTTCCCACGCCTCCGCACGCGTGTGACGGTACAGACGTGGTCAGTGACACAGAGTGGGGGTGTGTCAGGCACTTGCAGTGCTTTGGGCCAGGGCTTTCCCACACCTCTGCACGCGTGTGACGGTACAGACGTGGTCAGTGACACAGAGTGGGGGTGTGTCAGGCACTTGCAGTGGTTTGGGCCAGGGCTTTCCCACACCTCCGCACGCGTGTGACGGTACAGACGTGGTCAGTGACACAGAGTGGGGGTGTGTCAGGCACTTGCAGCGCATTGGGCCAGGGCTTTCCCACGCCTCCGCACGCGTGTGACGGTACAGACGTGGTGAGTGACGCCGGGAGTGGGGGTGTGTCAGGCACTAGCAGCGCCTTGGGCCCGCGCTTTCCCACGCCTCCGCACGCGTGTGACGGTACAGACGTGGTCAGTGACACAGAGTGGGGGTGTGTCAGGCACTTGCAGTGCTTTGGGCCAGGGCTTTCCCACACCTCCGCACGCATGTGACGGTACAGACGTGGTCAGTGACACAGAGTGGGGGTGTGTCAGGCACTTGCAGTGCTTTGGGCCAGGGCTTTCCCACGCCTCCGCACGCGTGTGACGGTACAGACGTGGTGAGTGACGCCGGGAGTGGGGGCGTGTCAGTCACTTGTAGTGCTTTGGGCCAGGGCTTTCCCACACCTCCGCACGCGTGTGACGGTACAGACGTGGTGAGTGACGCCAGGAGTGGGGGCGTGTCAGTCACTTGCAGTGCTTTGGGCCAGGGCTTTCCCACACCTCCGCACACGTGTGACGGTACAGACGTGGTCAGTGACACAGAGTGGGGGTGTGTCAGGCACTTGCAGCGCATTGGGCCAGGGCTTTCCCACACCTCCGCACGCGTGTGACGGTGCAGACGTGGTCAGTGACACAGAGTGGGGGTGTGTCAGGCACTTGCAGCGCATTGGGCCAGGGCTTTCCCACACCTCCGCACGCGTGTGACGGTACAGATGTGGTCAGTGACACAGAGTGGGGGTGTGTCAGGCACTTGCAGTGCTTTGGGCCAGGGCTTTCCCACGCCTCCGCACGCGTGTGACGGTACAGACGTGGTCAGTGACACAGAGTGGGGGTGTGTCAGGCACTTGCAGTGCTTTGGGCCAGGGCTTTCCCACACCTCCGCACGCGTGTGACGGTACAGACGTGGTGAGTGACGCCAGGAGTGGGGGCGTGTCAGGCACTTGCAGTGCTTTGGGCCAGGGCTTTCCCACACCTCCGCAGGCGTGTGACGGTACAGACGTGGTCAGTGACACAGAGTGGGGGTGTGTCAGGCACTTGCAGCGCATTGGGCCAGGGCTTTCCCACATCTCCGCACGCGTGTGACGGTACAGACGTGGTCAGTGACACAGAGTGGGGGTGTGTCAGGCACTTGCAGTGCTTTGGGCCAGGGCTTTCCCACGCCTCCGCACGCGTGTGACGGTACAGACGTGGTGAGTGACGCCGGGAGTGGGGGCGTGTCAGTCACTTGCAGTGCTTTGGGCCAGGGCTTTCCCACACCTCCGCACGCGTGTGACGGTACAGACGTGGTCAGTGACACAGAGTGGGGGTGTGTCAGTCACTTGCAGTGCTTTGGGCCAGGGCTTTCCCACACCTCCGCACGCGTGTGACGGTACAGACGTGGTCAGTGACACAGAGTGGGGGTGTGTCAGGCACTTGCAGTGCTTTGGGCCAGGGCTTTCCCACGCCTCCGCACGCGTGTGACGGTACAGACGTGGTGAGTGACGCCGGGAGTGGGGGCGTGTCAGTCACTTGCAGTGCTTTGGGCCAGGGCTTTCCCACACCTCCGCACGCGTGTGACAGTACAGACGTGGTCAGTGACACAGAGTGGGGGTGTGTCAGTCACTTGCAGCGCATTGGGCCAGGGGTTTCCCACGCCTCTGCACGCGTGTGACGGTACAGACGTGGTCAGTGACACAGAGTGGGGGCGTGTCAGGCACTTGCAGTGCTTTGGGCCAGGGCTTTCCCACACCTCTGCACGCGTGTGACGGTACAGACGTGGTCAGTGACACAGAGTGGGGGTGTGTCAGTCACTTGCAGCGCATTGGGCCAGGGGTTTCCCACGCCTCTGCACGCGTGTGACGGTAGAGACAGCAAAGCAGGTGCAGGAGGCTGTCTTGCATTGAGGGCCCACTAGGCGACCGTGCAGACCTCCGCGGAAGCGTTCATCTCCCTGGAAGCAGAGCCCTGCTCCTGCTCCTGCTCACTCCTAGCGTTGCAGAGGCTGGGAGCAGACTAGGGGGGGAGGAGCAGCGAGGGGAAGGCACCTGGCAGGGACCTGGAGGTTGGCGGGTGTGGTGGGAGAAGTAGGGAACGGGTCATCTGTCTGGCGTGTTGTCAGGGAGCCTCCTCCATGCAAGTCCTGGCTGACTCCTCGCCTCCCGTTCGGCCTCCATCCCCGCCTGGGTCAGTGCTGTCACCCCACTAGGCTCTGAGCCCCCTGCAGGCCTGTGGACGCCGCCCTGCCCCTCTGGCCCATGGCCAGGCAAGCCCCTCTGCCTCCCTCTGTGCAGCTGGCTGCTCCGGCCTGAGCCAGCTGCCCTCTTTCTGGTGCCGCATGAGCCCTGGTGTGTGACAGGTGGAATGGGAGGGCCCCCGGGCCCGCGAGTTCTGTGCAGCGTTACCCAGGAGAACCCGGCCCACTCTGGGCCTTGCCCAGCTGGCTGGGTAGGCAGCCCCTTGTTTCTGCAGCCCCAACCCTGCGTGCGGGGCCTGAGCCTCTTCTGTCCTGCCTGCAGCTGCACTTCATCCGGCACTACCTGAGGGAGGCGGCAGGGCGACCCAGAGACGCCACGCCGGAGGAGCAGGCCCGTGTCGAGGAGGAGATGCTGACCGAGGTCAGCCGGTGAGTGACACGGGGTGGCCTGGGGGATCCCCACCGCCGTTTCCCAGGGGAGGGGGCGGCTGGCCGGGGGGACCCCCCCAGATGGGGTGTGGGGAGTTGGACCCCCTCACCTTTCCCAGAACAGGTGTCTGAGCGTCCTTGCAGTGCAGTCAGGTGTTTGTCGCAGGCCTCTGCCAGCCTGGCTGCTCTGCTGCAGGGTGCCTGAGAGGCTGGGCTGAGGGGGTGGAATACACAGGAAGTTCCCCAGGCATTGCTGAGACCCCCAAACCAGGCCACTTCCAGCCCAGGCTGGGGTTTCTTCTCCCAAGGCGCCAGCCCAGCCACAAGGGGCACCTCTGCTGCCCCTCTAGCCAGGCAGAAGTCACGCAAGCAAATGCCCCAAGCCAGTGTCCTTCCTCGCCCAGAGCAGCCACATCCCCAGGTCAGCGTGTGCTCGGCGGGGCCCATCCTTTGGAAGCGAACGGCTGAAAGCCCCTTACCAAAGGCAGACAGCACAGGGCGAGAGAGAAGCTGTTTGAGTGGTTAAATCCCACGCACCAGTCACGAGTCTCTGGGGGCAGCCGGCAGCCGGTGGAAACGGCGCCTGTCCTGAACCCTCTGGAGTGGCACCCTTGGGTCCCTTGGGGTTCAGTGTGTAGCAGGCTAGGGCTGCGGCCTGGCACGGGGAGCTCTCCCAGCCTCTCCCACAGGGCTGCTCTCTCCTCTCAGGTTTGCTCTGGCCTCCCACTTCTTCTGGGGCCTGTGGTCTGTCGTGCAGGCGAAGATCTCCACCATTGAGTTTGGCTACCTGGTGAGCTGACAGTGCTGGCGACCTGCCCCTTGGCACCTGTGGGCGGTGCCCGGGCTGCCCGCTGACATGGGGCGCAGGTGGGCTGGGAGGCATCTGCCCGTAACACCTCCTCTGGAGAGGACGGGGGACCTGTCCCACTGAGCACTGCAGGCACCGGCTGTTTCCTGTGCCCCACTGGGGGGGTGGGGCTTTTTTCTCCCTCTGCTCCTATGGCTGGGGAGCCCTGTGCAGTTACTGGGCTCCCCTGCCCCCACAGTTCAGTTGTCTGGGGTGATGGGGCTTCTTGGCTCCCATGGCTTGGGGGGGCCTTGTGGGGGGGTGCCCCGCTCCTGTGGTTTGGGGGGCTCTGTGGGGGGGTGCCCCGCTCCTGTGGTTTGGGGGGCTCTGTGGGGGGGTGCCCCGCTCCTGTGGTTTGGGGGTGCCCCACTTCTGTGGTTTGGGGGGCTCTGTGGGGGGTGCCCCGCTCCTGTGGGAATCCCTGGTCCGGCCCCACGCCTGCCTGACGCTCTCTCCCTGCCCCAGGATTACGCACAGTGCCGCTTCGAGGCCTACTTCCAGCAGAAGGCACAGTGCCTATGACCGGCCTGGCCCTTCCTGCCCTGCGCTCACCTGCCTGCTCGCCTGCTGCGCACACATGGATCCTGGCTGGAGCATCTTCTCCCCAGCCAAGGGACCGGCGCCCCCAGAGCAGCCTCTCTGCCTCAGGGGCAGGGGCTGCCCCAGCTGGCCAGAGAGCTGGGAATGGAACAGGGAGTCCACTCCCGCCCAGGGCAGAAAAACGGTTAATATTCCGCTTTGGGGGGTGAAGGCGCAGGCTGCCCTCCCCCAGCGTGTGTGCGGGGGGCTGTCCCCCCAGCACGGCCCATTGTATGGTTCACTGGCTGGGGGCCCACCGAACAGGTTGGCTGCATGGTCCTGCTCAGTTCCTGCCCCCAGCAGGGCCCCTGCAGCTGGCCCCTTTCTGCGGGGAGCAGAGGGCCTTCGTGGGGGTGTGGTCAGCCTGGGGTGCTGCCCTCTGGGGCTCTTGCAGGAAGAAGGCGTCAGCTGCTGGGAATAGGGGTGGGCGAGACACCCTCTGCAGCCCTCCCCTAAGTTGCTTCCCTGCTGCCTGCCTGAACCTTGCGGCCAGGCTCTGCACTCGCCTTCTCTGCCAGCCCGAGCGCCCCCTCAGCCTGGGGAGCCCTGGGCAGGGGCCTGTCACCTAGCGCTAGACTGTGAACGCTGCGCGCAGACCAAATAAATGCCTGGCACTCTGTCTTTGTCTGACTCTCTCTGGCCGTCCCTCTTGCCCTGGGCTGGCTGTCAGACACTGCTTCTGCCCTGGGGAGGTGCCTGCCCTGGTCAGTGGGGCTGCGAGCTGCCTGCTGGGGTTGGGGAGGCCCAGCACATGGGTGTCGTACGGCGGATTTACTGCTGTGGTTTTGTGATGGGGTTCAGGGGTCCCCCTGCACTGCACCCCGTCCGCTGGCAGGAGTGACTCTCACTCAGCAGGTACAACAGAAGGTTTATTAGGCAACAGATGCCCAGTTTCTCACAGAAGCGACAGTACAGCAGCCAGAGACAGTCCTTCCAACCCGTCCTGGGGAGAAGAGCCCGAGGGGTGCCCCTCTGGGGTGTAGCTTTCCCCCTCCTCAGGCTGGCTGCCTTCCAGCTCCCTCTTCCCTCCAGCCTCTAACTGCCGCCCCCGATTCGAAACTCAGCTCAACTCCTCCCTCCTCTTTGTTGAGGGCAGAGGTGTCACCTGCCAGTTGTAGCCCCAGGGTCATCCTTAGCCACTGGGAGCTGCTCTGCTTGTCTCTCACATCCAGCCTGAGTCTCACATTTGCACTCCCCCCACTCCAGCACAGGTGTCCTCACAGGTCTTTGGCTCCAGCAGCAATGATAACCACAAGGCTGCTGGTGTGTGTGAGTGAGCGCATGCCTGTGTCCAGTGAAGCAGGGCCGAAAACCACAGAGCAGGTAAGGAGCGAAGCGCCCAGCAAGGTGCGAACAGCAGCTGTCACGTATAGTGTGCTGTACTGCTACACTGTGCAGGTACCTGCAGGACCAGACTGACACGGCCAGTGGGAACTCCACTGCCCCTAGGTCGGTCAGACAGTCCCCCCAAGACATCACATTACACACAGGTACAGGCAGCACGCCGCACTGCTGAGGCTACTCAGACACCCGCTGTCGCCCTGTACCCTGGGGTTTGGTTAGATCACCTCTGTCCATCACACCGTCATTTGGGAGCCTTTCCTGACCCTGGGGCTGTGTCTGTGGGGAGCAGGTCTCCAGGTCTCTTCTAATGAGCTGCTGAGACCTTGTGATCTCCGCTTATACCAGTTATTGTTACCAGTGAGTTGTGTGTGTCAGCCCTGCCTGTGCCAAGTTCTGTAGCAGAGGCCTCCCTCTTGCTCACAGCTCAGCTCTGCTTTGAGCCGTGTTTTGTCCATTGGGGCTAGGCCTCAGGCCTCACACCAGGCCTGTGCTGTGTGGCCTTAGGTCTCTGTCTTACTGCGATGGGCACTGACACTGGTGGGTGGGCTGAGCCAGCACATGGGCACTGGTATGAGCGGGGCGGGTGAGAGCTGGCACACGGGCACTGACCCTGGCAGGGGGGAGTCAGGTTGTTACCTGCAGAAATGTGCGTGTCCCTTGTGTACGTCAGAGACACACGCACCCTTACCCAGTTCCTGGGGCTCAGGGCACAATTCCCTGCGGGTCTGCAGGGTCTGTGCCACTGAAAAGCCTTAGGCACTAGCGGTCTCCATTTACCGACGAGTACGGAGCAGGCAGAACACGAGCTAAGCACTCGGGGTCAGGCTCCCCGCCCTGGCACAGGCCGGCCGACTTCCCCCGTTGGCCAGACACAGTCAGTCTAGTCTCTCTGGTGCTGGTTGCTGCGCCTCGGGTCTGGGAGCGCTGGTCTTGGGGTGAGTCCGCCCAGGTCTGCGTCGTCGTCGTCGTCGTCCTCCTCCTCCTCCTCCTCCTCCTCCCTGCCTTTCTTTCCCTTCCTTCCTCCTGCTGTTTTCCCTCCTGGACCCCCGTGTAAGTGGTGAACCTTGAGTCCTGCTTAGCTCTGCCTTGACCAGTTATTTCCCATTCTCCACCGCCCCCCACCAGGCTCGGCCAGGCTCCGTTCCTGCCCCCACCCCCCCCCCCGCCAGGCTCGGCCAGGCTCAGTTCCTGCCCCACCCCCCGCCAGGCTCGGCCAGGCTCAGTTCCTGCCCCCCCCCCCCCCCCGCCAGGCTCGGCCAGGCTCCGTTCCTGCCCCACCCCCCCGCCAGGCTCGGCCAGGCTCAGTTCCTGCCCCCCCCCACCCCCCGCCAGGCTCGGCCAGGCTCTGTTCCCGGCCCCCCACCCGGCAGGAGCCAGCTGTGCGCTGGGCGTCCTCTCTGCGCTGCGTGGGCTGTGGAGCCCGGGCATGCACCGACTGTGCCGCTTTGCTTGGCTGCTGGCCCTGCTGCCTCCACCTGCGCCTGGGCCGAGCTGCCGATGGGCTGGGGCCCGGCGGGCTCAGCTTTCCTGCCCGCTGGCTGGAACAGGGTAAAAATAGCTCTGCCCCCTGCCTGACCCCAGACTCCTCTGGCTCCCCCCAGCCTGCCCCCGTGGCTGGCTTGCGGGCGCTGCTGCCGGCCATGCCCCGCCGGGCTCCGTGTGCGGCTCTGCGAGCCCCGCCGGGGGGCGAGGGCCTGTGGGCTGCAGCCTGGCGCCTGGTGACTCGCCCCCCTTGGGCTGTGGCTGGCTGGGCTCTGAGCTGGCTCCTGTGGTTCCTGCGCACCCTGACAAGCATCTTCGTGCGGCCCGGCAAGGCCCCACACAGCCCGGTGCCACGGGCGGAGCCCTGGGAGGGCAGCCCCGAGCGGAGGGTCTACCGGAGCCAGGGAGGGGAGCTGCGTCTCTTCACCGTCCAGACAGCCCCCTGGGCCTTCCAGGTAGGCGCCCACAGTGCCACTGCCTGGAGGGCAGAGCCCTCATTCCCGGCCTGTGCAGCGGGGTGGGGTGCAGCCCCATGGCCGTTGCCATGGCTGGGAGTGACTGCCGGGAGCCTGGCTTGGCAGCTGAGCTGAGCCCTGCCCTGTGTGGGCGGTGGGTGCAGGCTGCACCGCAGCTGGCCACTGCCCTGCCCAGGAAAGGGCTGGCTGGGACCCCGGAGGCCTGGCCCAGAGGCGGGTCGGCCCCCTCAGAGCTGAGCAGCAAGGCCTGGGTGCTGCTCAGTGGCTGCAGCCATTGCAGTGCATTGGGGTGGGGTGATGTGACCAGGGCCAAGGTCCTTGTGCCTGGAGCTCCCTCTGCGCCAGGGCACTGTGCCCCCTGGCTGCCTGTGTAGCCAAGTCTGGCACCTTCCCCACTGTGGCTGAGAGAGCCCGTTCCCAGAGCTCCCCAGGGCAGAGCAGGGTGGGGGGCAGCCTCTGCCCCCGCAGGTAGGTGCCCTTTTGCCCCATCCCCCTTGTTTCCAGCATGTCCCTGACCGGGGAGTCACCTGCTGGGCCCCAGCAGCATGCCCTGAGAGCAGGGGGTGCAGGCCCTGGCTTGGGGCTGGTGCCATTCCTAGGGGAGGGGCTGGGGCAGGCTGAGCCCCACAGGGGCCTGGGACCAAGGAGGGACCACATGGACACTGGCCTCCCCACGTGCCGCCCTGAGGGAGCTGTCGTCCCCCCTCCACCCCAGCATGCCACCCTGAGCTGGGCCGGGCCAGCCCGGGTTTGCAGCCCCAGGCCTCTTGGTGCCCGCAGGTGGAGCTGGCGCGGCTGGCAGAGGAGAGCGCGTACTTCGGGGCGCTGGCCCGCTCCCACATGCGGGAGGCTGCCGAGGGCCGGCTGACGCTGGAGCACGTCCCCTCTTGGTGCCCGCAGGTGGAGCTGGCGCGGCTGGCAGAGGAGAGCGCGTACTTCGGGGCGCTGGCCCGCTCCCACATGCGGGAGGCTGCCGAGGGCTGGCTGACGCTGGAGCACGTCCCCTCTTGGTGCCCGCAGGTGGAGCTGGCGCGGCTGGCAGAGGAGAGCGCGTACTTCGCGGCGCTGGCCCGCTCCCACATGCGGGAGGCTGCCGAGGGCCGGCTGACGCTGGAGCACATCCCCTCGGGCGCCTTCCACACCATCCTGGAGTTTGTCTTCTGGGGCCGCTTCGGGCTGGCTGAGGAGGAGCTGCTGCCCGCAGTGCAGGCTGCCAGCTACCTGCTGGTACCCTCCTTCCTGGAGCGCTGCTGGCTGGCCCTGCGGCCCCTCCTGCGCCCCCACAACTGCCTGGCCTACCTGCGCTTCGCCGAGGCCATCGGCTGCCCGGAGATGCGGGCCGTGCTGTGCCAGTACCTGAGCACCCAGCTGCTGGAGCTGGCACCGGTCACAGGGCAGCTGCCCCCTGCGCTGCAGGAGGAGCTGGCCCAGCTCCGGACGCACGGCCCCCAGCAACTGTGCGTGCTCCGCAAGGAAAGCCTGCAGGCCCCAGCCGCCCTCGAAAGAGAGCCCCTGCACGGCCTCTACTGCCTTCCCCTGGGCCAGGGGGGCACCTGGCACCGGGCCACCGGGCTGCCCTTCCGGGCCGACAAGTGGAGCTTCAGTACGGCCCAGCTCCTCAACTACCTGTTCCTCATCGGCGGCTACCGGGAGCGCCGTGGGGCCCGGGGCTTCGCCTTCCGCATGGCAGCCTTCCGCTACAACCCGCTGGCAGACTGCTGGCAGCCCACCGCCCCGCTGCTCAAGGTGGGTGCCCCGTACCCCTGCGCCCGGCTTCCCCTTTGGCCTGGTGCCCTCTTCTTCCCTCTGTCCCTCGGCACTGCTGGCAGCCCACCGCCCCGCTGCTCAAGGTGGGTGCCCCATACTCCTGCGCCCGGGTACTCCCTCCTGTTCCTGTTCCCTCAGCTGCCCCGGCAGCCCCCCGCCGAAGGGCAGTTCCCTTCTGCCTCAGCGGCCCTGCCTTGTTCCCTGCCCGCTACTTGCTGACACTGAGGCACTGGCGCTCACCCCAGAAGGGATGTGGGACTGGACGCCGCAGGCTGTGAGCCTCCCAGGGCCACGAGCCCCCTCCCAGCTCTCAGCCTGGGACTGCCCGTGGGAGCCCAGGGCATGGGGCTGGGCTCAGACGCCTGCACCCAGAGGAGCGGGAGCGGCTTCCAGGGCAGGTCAGGGCTGACCCTCTAGCACGCCTGTGTCTCCCTGCAGCGCCGGCGGCACTTCAGCACAGCCGTGGTGGAGCAGCGGATTTACGCCATCGGGGGCTGGTACCTGGACACGCTCCTGGCGCCGGACAGCGGCACTACGCTCTATGCAGCCGTGGAGCGCTACGACCCCTGGGCCGACAGCTGGTGCTTCGTCTCCTCGCTGCCCCTCAGCGACTTCACCTTCGCCGTCTCGCTGTCCCACGACCTGCCGCTCTGCGCGGCGCACGCCGGCTGCATCTACGCCCTGGGCAGCGTGGCCCGCACGGGCGAGAAGCTGGTGCTGCGCTACAATGTGAAGGCAGGTGAGCGGAGCCAGCGCCTGGCGCACCTGGGCTGGGGAACAGGGCGCTCCCACTGCAGGTCCTGCTCCTCCACACGCCTGGGCTGCTGGCAGGCTGCCGTCCCCACGGGGCACCAGGGCTAGGGCCAGGCAGGAGCTCCCTGCGTCGGCTGGGGCTCCTCTAGGGAGCTGGCCAGCCCCCAGCCTGACGGGCCTCACAGTCTGCGTGGGGGGGTGAGACTGGAGGAGGGTGGGGTAGGTGGGGGGGTGAGGGGAGGGCAGGAAGAGGGCGAGGGTGGGCGGATGAGGGTGGGCAGCATGAGGACAGGCATGTGGGAGTTGGGGTGGGATACGGCAAGGTCCAGGCTGGGGGAAGGTGGGAAGGGTGAGGGAGAGGCGTGGGGGTTGCTAGGCTGAAGCCGGTTATGGGGTGGGGATGGGCAGGGGGCTGCGATGGAGTTGGGGAGGGTGAGGACAGGTGTCGTGGGGTGGGCTGGGGTGAAGAGGGGTATTGCAGGGGGAGCCGGGGGTAATATTTCAGGGGGTTCTGGGCACAGCTGAGAGAACCAATCCTGGGCAAATTGATTAAAACCAGGCCACTTGCAGCCCAGGCTGGAATTTCCTTCTCAATAAGGCAAACCAAGCCACCCACAGAAGTACCTCTGCCAGCCCCTCTGGCCAGCCAGAAGCCACACATGCAGAACCACAGATTCTCTAGCTGCTCCTAGTGCCCAACCAGCCACCCCGCTACGCAGGTGAGAGGTTCTTAAAACCTATTTCACCAAATCCACAGATTTTTCCAGCCCCGAAAGGGACCAGCCACATTCCCAGGTCAATACACACTGGGATCTTACCCAAAACAGCATCCTGGGCCAGTCCTTCAGAATCTAAACTCTACAGGTTTATTAAAGAAAGAGAGAACAGGGTGAGAGAGAAAATTTGTTAAAGTGGTACAATGCAGACGGGAGTTTGAAGAGGGAGTGTGACGAAGGGGTTCCACTATGGGCAGGAAAACCCACACCACCTGTGCAAGCACTGCTCCTGTCTCCTCCTCCTGCGCCTGTAGTCGGACAGGCCTCCTGGCCAGGGATGCCTCTGCCCAGACCCTGGTGTGGTTTTGCAGGGACGGTGACTTGCAATTTCCTATGACTGAAATCCAGGCTGGGGAGACCATCCCTTGTGGAAGGTGGTTTCTCATGGAATCTCTCAGGAAGCAGGAGGTGCAGCTGCAGGAAGAGGTGGCCAGGCTAAGGAGCATCCATATCCATGAGCAGTTCCTGGGCAGTATTCATGTGGAGACAGCTGAGGTTCATGTAGCTGTCCCACCGCAGAAGAGAACGGACACCTCATGGGTGGAGGTGGAGATGGCTCGGGGGGACACTGGCAGCTGGTCACTTCCAGCAGCGGGCAGCGCTCCACTCCTGCTCCCAACCCTCCCACCGTGGAACTGGGAAACCGTTTTGCCGTTCTGGATATGGGAGATAAGGGAGCACCCCCTACAGCAGAAGCCTTGTACCTCCGAGGCCGGGACATCTGCTGCCACCACTACGAGAAAGAACCATGGGGTAGTTGTGGAAGGAGCCTCTCTTCTGAGGGGGATGGAGGCACCGATCCGTCACCCTGACACGTCATCCCGGGAGGTGTGCTGCCTGCCAGGAGCCCGTAGCCGAGACGTGACGGAGGTGTTGTCAAGGATTGTCCGGCCTGCTGACTACTGCCCCCTGCTTCATCCATGTGGGCACGAGTGACACTGCCAGGTGTAACCTTGAGCAGACCAAGCATGGCTACAGGCTCTGGGAGTAAAGGTGAAGGAGCTGGGAGCGCAGGTGGTGTTCTCCTCAATCCTTCCAGTCTAGGGTAGGGGCCCAGGCAGAGACAGGTGCACCCAGGAGGTGGATGCCTGGCTGCGAGGAGGATGGTGTTGCCTGGAGCACTTTGGCTTCCTCGATCATGGGCCGGTGTTCCATGGAGGACTGCTCAGCAGGGATGGAATTCACCTTTCGAGGAATGGGAAGGATGTATTTGGATCGAGACTGGCTGACCTAGTGGGGACAGGTAACCAAAGCCCACAGGTAAGTACAAACCTGGAGACTTGGGAGTTGGGTTTGAAGTGGGAGGGATCATGGGCTGTAATAGGAGAGAAAAAAGAGGGGCTAGGCAGAACTGGGAGGCAAAAGCAAATCAGTATCTTAGATGCCTGTGTACAAATGCGAGAACTATGGGTAATGAGCAGGAAGAACTTGAAATCCTGATAAGCAAACACAACTATGACATAACTGGTGTCACAGAAGCTTGGTGGGGTAATACACATGATTGGAATATTGGTACAGAAGGGTGCAGCTTACTCAGGAAGGACAGGCGGGTAAACAGGGAGGAGGTGTTGCCTTATATATCAAAACTGGGCACACCTGGACTGAGGTGGAGATGGGTGCAGGAGACTGACATGTTGAGAGTCTCTGGGGTAGGTTAAAAGGGGTAAAACACAAGGGTGATGCCTGATAGGGATCTAGTACAGACCAGCCAGCCAGGTAGAAGAGGTGGATGAGGCTTTTTCTAAATAATTAACTAAATAATCAAAAACACAGGATTTGGTGGTGATGGGGGACTTCAGCTGTCCCAACATATGCTGGGAAAGTAACACAGCAAGGCACAGACTACCCAGAACGTTTTGGACTGCATGGATGACAATTTTTTAGTTCAGAAGGTGGAAAAAGCTACCGGGGGAAGCAGTTCTAGATTTGATTTGAACAAACGGGGGAACTTGTTGAGAATTTGAAAGTGGAAGGTAGCTTGTGAGAAAGTGACCATGAAATCATAGAAACAGAGAGGGAGCCGTGCTAGTCTATATACTATCAAAACAAAAAAGCAGTCCAGTAGCACTTTCAAGACTAATAAAATAATTTATTAGGTGATGAACTTTTGTTGGAAGGACCCACTTCTTCAGATCATAGCCATACCAGAACAGACTCAATATTTAAGGCACAGAGAACCAAAAATAGTAATCAGGTTGACAAATCAGAAAAATGTTATCAAGGTGAGCAAATCAGACAGGCAGCCAGACAACTCTCAACACCAAATTTTACAGACCACTCTCCTCTGATCCCACTTTGGAATTCCAAAAAAAATTACAACTACTACTTAAGGAACTCCCTGCTGCTACTTGGGACTGGGCCATTTTGTTAATGACCTGAAGGTTTGTGTCTTACTGAAGAGGACTTTTCACAACAGATTGGGAAGAGAGGCTGCTGAACTCTTTTATATTCAAATTCAACACATTAACACATGGTTTGAACTGGGATGGGAATTTTTTAGGTCATTATAGGGGCTTTTTTGCACACTTGGCTTAATCTAATTCTTGACTCCTCCTCTCACCTTCTGCCCCTCTGCTCTCTGATTTGCTCACCTTGATAATATTTTTCTGATTTGCGAACCTTGATTACTATTTTTGGTTCTCTGTGCCTTAAATATTGAGTCTGTTCTGGTCTGGCTATGGTCTGAAGAAGTGGGTCTGTCCCATGAAAGCTCATCACCTAACAAATTATTTTGTTAGTCTTTAAAGTGCTACTGGACTGCCTTTTTGTTATGAAATCATAGAGTTCATGATTCTAAGAAATAGTGAAAGGGAGAACAGCAAAATAGAAACAATGGATTGCAGGAAAGCAAATTTTCGTAAACTCAGAAGCTGATAGGTAAGGGCCCATGGGAAGCAAGACTAAGAGATAAAAAAGCTGAGGAAAGTTGGCAGTTTATCAGAGAGACATTATTAAGGGCCCAAAAGCAAGCTGTCCCGCTGTGTGGGAAAGATACAAAGTATGGTAAAAGACGCCTTGGCTTAGCCAGGAGATCTTCCATGAGCTCAAAAACAAAAAGGAGTCGTCTACAAAGTGGAAAGTAGGAGAAATTATAAAAGATGCATATAAGCAAACAATACATGTGTGCAGGGGCCAGATTAGAAAGGTCAAGGCAAAAAATGAGCTTAAACTAGCTAGAGACATAAAGGGTAACAAGAAGTCTTTCTATTACTATATTAGAAACAAGAGGAAGACCAAGGGCAGGGTAGGCCCATTACTCAATGAGGAGGGAGAAAGAATATCAGGAAATTTGGAAATGACAGAGGTGCTTAATGACTTCTTTGTTTCAGTCTCCACCAAGAAGGCTGATGCAGAAATGTCTAATATAATGTCTAACATAATGTATGCTAGTGGAAAGGGGGTAGGTTTAGAGGATAAAATAAAAAAAGAACAAGTTAAAATTACTTAGAAAAATTAAATGTCTGCAAGTCACCAGGGCCTGATGAAAGGCATCTTAGAATACTTAAGGAGCTGATAAAAGAGGTTTCTGAGCCTCTAGTTATCATCATTCAAAGTCGTGGAGGTCGGGAGAGATTCCAGAAGACAGGAAAAGGGTGAACATAGTGCCCATCTATAAAAAGGGAAAAAAGAACAACCCAGGAAACTACAGACCAGTCAGTTTATCTTCTGTGCCAGGAAAGATATTAGAGCAAATAATTAAGGAATTCATTTGTAAACATCTGGATGAAAATAAGGTATAAAAGGTAACAGCCAGCATGGCTTTGTAAAGAACAAATCATGCCAGACCAATCTGAGCTTTTTTTCACATGTTAACAAGTCTTGTGGATAAGGGAGGAGGCGGTAGATGTGGTATACCTAGACTTTAGTAAGGCATTTGACATGGTCTTGCATGATCTTCTTATCAATAAACTAGGCAAATGCAACTTAGATGGGGCCACTATAATGTGGGTGCAAAACTGGCTGGATAACCCTTCTCAGAGAGTAGTTATTAATAGTTTGCAGTCATGCTAGAAGGGCATGACAAGTGGGGTTCCACCGGCATCTGTTTTGGGACCAGTTCTATTCAATATCTTCATCAACAATTAAATATTGGCATAGAGCGTATGCTTATTAAGTTTGCAGATGATACTGTGATGGGGTTCAGGGTTTCCCCTGCACTGCACCCCGGCTGCTGGCAGGAGTGACTCTCACTCAGCAGGTACAACAGGAGGTTTATTAGGCAACAGATGCCCAGTTTCTCACAGAAGCGTCAGTACAGCAGTCAGAGACAGTCCTTCCAACCCATCCTGGGGAGAAGACCCTGAGGGGTGCCCCTCTGGGGTGTAGCTTTCCCCCTCCTCAGGCTGGCTGCCTTCCAGCTCCTCTTCCCCCAGCCTCTAACTGCCGTTCCCTGATCAAAAACCAGCTTGGCTCCTCCCTCCTCTTTGTTGAGGGCAGAGGTGTTACCTGCCAGTTGTAGCCCCAGGGTCATCCTTAGCCACTGGGAGCTGCTCGGCTTGCCCCTCACATCCAGCCTGACTCACATATGCACTCCCCCCTACTCCATCACATCTCTCCCCCCTTCCAGACCGAACTGAGTGGGGACACTTAGCCAGTGACCTGGGGAAGTTCGGGGCCCTCCCTGCATGACAGGGCATCGGCTATGGTGTTGTTGTTCCCCTTCACATGGACCACCTCCATGTCGTAGTCCTGCAGGAGCAGACTCCACCGCAGGAGCTTGGCGTTGGCCCCTTTCAAGTGCTGCAGCCAGGTCAGGGGTGAGTGATCGGTGCACACAGTGAAACGCCATCCAAACAGGTACGGCTGCAGCTTCCCCAGCGCCCACACCATGGCCAGACATTCCTTCTCTATGGCCGCGTAGTTCTGCTCCCGGGGCAGCACCTTCTTACTCAGGTACACGATGGGGTGTTTCTCCCCTTTGTCATTCACCTGCGTTAGCACCGCCCCCAGCCCCACGTCTGAGGCATCGGTGAACACCAGGAAGGGTTTGTTGAAGTCTGGATTTGCCAGCACTGGGGCCCTGACCAGAGCCTCCTTCAGCGCGCAGAGGGCCTCTTGGCACTGCTCGGTCCAGACCACCTTGTCAGGCTTTCCCTTTTTACATAGCTCCGTGAGGGGGGCTGCGATGGAGCTAAAGTGGGGCACAAACCTCCAGTAGTACTCTGCCATCCCAGTGAAGGCCTGGACCTGTTTCTTAGTCTGGGGTGTGGGCCAATCTCTGACAGCCTCCACTTTAGCTGGCTCTGGCTTTAAGCAGCCGCTGCCCACCTTGTGGCCCAGGTAGGTCACCTCAGCCATTCCCACCTTGCACTTCCCTGCCTTGATAGTCAGACCGGCCTTCTGGAGTCGGTCCAGCACCTGCTTGAGTTGGGACACATGGTCCTCCCACGTCTGGCTAAAGATGCAAATGTCGTCCATGTAAGCCAGGGCAAAGCTCTCCATCCCTTTCAGTAGCTGGTCCACCAGAAGCTGGAAGGTAGCGGGTGCCCCTTGAGGCCGAAGGGCAGGATCAGGAACTCGTAGAGCCCCACAGGGGTGATGAAAGCCGACTTCAGCCGGGCATCTTGGTCTAATGGCACTTGCCAGTACCCCTTGGTGAGGTCTATGGTGGTGAGGTAACAGGCTCCCCCCAGCTTGTCTAAAAGGTCATCAGGCCTGGGCATGGGGTAGGCGTCCGATACAGTGATGGTGTTAAGCTTGCGATAGTCCACACAAAACCGAACAGACCCATCTTTTTTAGGGACTAACACCACAGGAGAGGCCCAGGGGCGGGAGGAGGGTTGGATCACCCCCAGAGCCAGAATGTCTTCAACCTCCTGCTCTATGTCCTGAGCCGTCCTCCCTGTGGCTCTGAATGGCACACACTTGATAGGGGCATGGGTGCCTGTCTCTATTCGGTGGACAGCTAGGTCAGTGCGTCCGGGTCTGTCAGAGAACAGCTGTTGGTGCGAATGCAGCACCTCCTTGATCTCCATCTGCTGGGCAGGGGTCAGCTGGTCTGAGAGGGGAATAGACTCCAGCAAGGAGCGGGCTCCAGTCCTTGAGAGCAAATCCACCAAGGGATCATCCCCCTGCCCCTCCCAGTGTCTGCACACGGCCAGCACCAAGTTCTCTCTGTCCCAGTAAGGTTTCATCATGTTCACATGATAGACCCGGTGGCTCTGGGCCTGGTTCAACAGTTCCACCACGTAATTCACGTCATTTAGCTGTTTGACGACCTTGAAGGGCCCATCCCAGGCCGCTTGCAGCTTGTTTCGCCGCACAGGTACAAGGACCATTACTTGGTCCCCGGTGGCATAGGCTCGGGCCTTGGCGTTACGGTCATACCAGACCTTTTGCTTCCTTTGGGCCCTGGAGAGGTTCTCCCTGGCCAGGCCCATGAGCTCGGTGAGTTTTTCCTGGAAGGTCAGTACAGACTGTACCACTGACTCCCCTTCGGGAGAGGCCGTCCCCTCCCACTCTTCTCTGAACAAGTCCAAGGGTCCCCGTACCCTCCTTCCATACAGCAGCTCAAACGGGGAGAACCCCGTGGATTCCTGGGGCACCTCCCTGTATGCAAACAGCAGGTGGGGTAAGTACTTGTCCCAGTCATGGGGGTATTGATTCATGAAGGTTCTCAGCATCTGCTTTAGAGTCCCATTGAACCTCTCCACCAGCCCATTGGTCTGCGGGTGGTAGGCTGTGGCCCAGGTGTGCCGGACCCCACACTTGTCCCACAAGCTTTGCAGGAGGGCCAACATGAAGTTGGACCCCTGATCCGTGAGGACCTCCTTGGGGAACCCCACTCTGCTGAAAATGGACAGCACTGCATCCGCCACGGTGTCAGCGTCGACAGAGGTCAAGGCCACTGCTTCTGGGTATCACGTGGCAAAATCTACCACTACCAAAATATATTTCTTCCCCGAACGCGTTGCCTTGCTGAAGGGGCCCACTATGTCTATAGCCACTTTCTGGTAAGGCTCCTCTATGATGGGCAGTGGCCTCAGGGCAGCTTTCCCCTTGTCCCGGCTCTTCCCCACCCTCTGGCAGGGATCGCAGGACAGGCAATACAGACGGACAGCTGCAAAGATCCCTGGCCAGAAAAAGTTCTCGTGCGGTGGATCCCCTGGTGTCCTGCAAGTGGGACATCATGGGCTAGGTACAGCAGCCTGCGCCGGTACTTTTGGGGAACCACCAGTTGCCTCTGGACCTTCCATGGCTCCGCTTTGCGTCTGGGAGCCCATTCCCGGTACAGGAATCCCTTTTCCCACAGGAATCTCTCCCTGCAGCCCTCCCCCAGCTGTAGAGCTGGGCTGAGACTGGCCAGTTCCCTCAGCTTCTGCAAGGAGGGGTCTCTCTGCTGCTCTGCCTGGAATTCTTCCGCTCGGGCAGGGGCGGATGCTACTTCCCCCTCCCTGCCTGACTCCAGCACCCCTGGCCTGTGAGACCTGGTTTTTGGGGGCCCCCTTTCTCTCAGGGTTGGCCCCTGTGGCTCCTGTGACTTTGGCTGGGCCTGTACCCCTGAATCTGGGGAGCGCACCCCTCGTTTTCTTTGGCTACGGGTCAGGACCAGGGCACGAGGGCGTTCACCTGGCCAGTTCTCCAGGTCAGCCCCCATCAGTACATCCACCGGCAAATGGCTGCACGCCCACTTCCTTGGGGCCTTCCTTCTTCCCCCATTTCAGGTGCACCCTCGCCATGCGCACCTTGAAAGGGGTCCCATCAATTCCTGTTATCGTCAGGTGGGAATTGGGTATCATGGGGCCCGGTGCCACCACCCCGGGTCGGGCCAGCGTCACGTCAGCGCCTGTGTCCCAGAACCCCGTGACCTTTTTCCCGTCTACCTCGAGGTGTTTGAGACACTTGCTCCACAGAGGCATTGCCGCCCCCACTCTGTAAACTGGCCTCTGAGCATTTGGTCCCCCTGAGGAGCTGCTCTGTGGGGCGGACTCGGCCCAATCCGAGTGCCCATTGTCAGCACCACCCGCCTTGGCCGCCAGCCCCTCTGGCTTCTCGGACTCCACCCAGTTGACTCCATGACCCCCCGGCCTTCTCAACCTGTCTGGGAGCCTGGGGCACTGGGCTGCTCTGTGCCCCTTTCGCCCACAGCGATAACAGCCTGGGTCTTGTTGTGTCCCTCGGGCCGGCTGCTCTGTCCAGGCTCTGCTTGGCTCTCTCGGGGGTGGGTGGCTGGCCCCTCTTTCCTGGGCTCGCCCAAGAGGTGGTCCCCTCTGTCGTACCGTCAGGGACCGGTCTCTCTGAGATTCTCGGTCTTTCCGGGATTCCCCTTCCCTCCGGGACTCCCTCTCTCTCCGGGACTCCCTCTCTTTGTGGGGCTCACTTTCAAACCTGGCCTGGCTGTTTGTGAAGTCATCTGCCAGTTTCCCTGCATTGTGTGAATCCCCAGGCCTCCGGTCCACGAGCCACACCCTCAGGTCAGGTGAGCACATCTCGTAGAATCGCTCCACGACCGCCAGCTCGATCAGGTTCTCTACGGACTGGACTCCCATTCCGAACGCCCACTTCTGGTAGTATTGCCTCAGGTGGGCGGTTGTATCTACATGGGTTTCCTCTGGCCTCTTCCGCGCCTCCTGGAACTTCTTCTTGTACATCTCCGGAGTCAGCCCGAACTGATGCAGCAGGGCCTGTTTGAACCGTTCATAGTCCCCAGGCTGCAGCCCCTCCAGCTGGCTGAGCACCGCTGCGGCCTTCCGGCCTAGCAAGGGGGTGAGGTGCCGGAGCCACTCATCTGGGGGAACCTCATGCAACTCACAGGCTCGCTCAAAGGTGGTAAGGAACTCGTCCATGTCCCCTGGGTGCTGACACTGGGCCAGCACACGCGCCTCCAAGTGACTGGCCACCCCGAGCCGTCTGGCCCTCTCCCCACTTACCGCAGCTGGGGCCTCTTGGTGTCTCGCCTCTGCCATGACCCGTTCATGCTCCCGCTCTCGCTCTCTCTCCTCCCGCTCTCTCTCTCCCGCTCTCTCCTCCCGCTGGCGCTCGTGCTCACGCTCTTTCCTGTTCCTGGTGCTCACGTTCCCTCTGCCGTTCCTGGGCTTTTCCAGTTCCTTTAATCTCACCTCGAGCTCCAGCCGTCGCAGCTCTGCGGCGGGGAACTCTGCCCACGATGGACCACCGCTAGCTGAGCGCAACCTGGCAGGCACCGTGTGTGTCTGACGGCATCGAGCCCCCGCTCCTGTCGGAGAATCCGAAACGCTTCCCGAGGGTGACCGGCCACTTTCTGCCGGGACAGGCTCTGCCCCCCTGGATCGGTCATTTTCTTTCAGCTGGGCCTTGGTCGCCTTCCCCACGGTCAGGCCCCTCTCTCTGCACAGCCCCGCTAGCTCTGCCTTTAGGAGTCGGGTATAATCCATCTCCCCGCTGCCTCCCGGGGTATCCACTCACCAGCAGCAGCTGCAGGAATGGCTCTGCTCCCCCTCTGGCTCTTGTGAGACTCCTTCCTTCTCTTGCGCTCAGCCAGCCACTGCTGGGAGCTCATCCGTGGGTTCAGTGCATCCCACTTCTGACACCATTGTGATGGGGTTCAGGGGTCCCCCTGCACTGCACCCCATCCGCTGGCAGGAGAGACTCTCACTCAGCAGATACAACAGGAGGTTTATTAGGCAACAGAGGTCCAGTTTCTCCCAGAAGCAACAGCACAGCAGCCAGAGACAGTCCTTCCAACCCGTCCTGGGGAGAAGAGCCCGAGGGGTGCCCCTCTGGGGTGTAGCTTCCCCCTCCTCAGGCTGGCTGCCTTCCAGCTCCTCTTCCCCCAGCCTCTAACTGCCGCCCCCGATTCAAAACCCAGCTCGGCTCCTCCCTCCTCTTTGTTCAGGGCAGAGGTGTCACCTGCCACTTGTAGCCCCAGGGTCATCCTTAGCCACTGGGAGCTGCTCTGCTTGTGTCTGCCATCCAGCCTGACTCACACCTGCACTCCCCCCACTCCAGCACAGGTACCAAGCTGGGAGGAGTGGCAACTGCTTTGAAGGACAGGCTCCTAATTCAAAGTCATGGGGATAAACAGGAGACAGGGTCTGAGGAAGACAGGATGGAGTTTAACAAGGACAAATGCAAAACACACCACTTAGGAAGGGACAGTCAGCTTCATATGAACGGAACGGGAAGAGCCTGTCTCGGAAGGAGCACTGCAGAGAAGGGTCTCGGGGTTATCGTGGACCACGAGTTAAATATGAGGCAACAGGGTGATGCTGTTGCAAAAAAGCAAACATGATTCTGGGATGTATTAACAGGAGTGTAGTGAGCAAGATGTCATGGGGTTCAGGGGTTCCCAGGCTCTGCACCCCAACTGCAGCCAGGAGTGACTCTCACTCAGCAGGTAGAACAGGAAGTTTATTAGCGGTCAGGGGCCCAGCTCAGCACAGAGGGGTCAGTACAGCCGGCAGAGACAGTCATTCCAACCCGTCCTGGGGAGAGGATCCCGAGGGGGGCCCCTCTGGGGTGTAGCTTTCCCCCTCGCCAGGCTGGCTGCCTTCCAGCTCCCTCTCCCCTCCAGCTTCCAACTGCCGCCTCCGATTCAAACCTGGCTTGGCTCCTCCCTGGTCTTTGTTCAGGGCAGAGGTGTTTCCTGCCAGCCCAGGTTACAGCCCCAGGGGCCATCCTTAGCTGCTGTGAGCTGCTCTGCCTGTCACACACACATCCAGCCCGAGTCTCACACACACTTACTCCCCCACTCCACCACATAAGACATGAGAGGTCGTTCTGCTCTGCTCAGTGCTTGTTCGGCCTCAGTTGGAGTGTTGTGTCCAGTTCTAGTCTTCACGTTTCAAGAAAGATGTGGAGGAATTGGAGAAGGTCCAGAGAAGAGCAACAAGAGAGATGAAAGGTCCAGGGAACATGAGCTACGAGGGACAACTGGGAGAACTGGGCTGGTTTAGTTTGGAAAAGAGAAGACTGAGCAGGGACATGACAACGGTTTTCAAGCACCTCAAAGAGGGTTACAAGGAGGAGGGAGAAAACTTGCTCTCCTGGGCCTCTGAGGACGGGACAAGGCGCAATGGGCTTAAACTGCAGCAAGGGAGGTTTAGGTTGGACATTAGGAAAAGCTTCCTGTCAGGGCGGTCAAACACTGCAGTACACTACCCAGGGAGGTTGTGGACAGACACCTGTTGGCGATGGTCTAGTATGATGGTGCTTGGTCCTGCCAAGAGGGCAGGGACTCGACTCGATGACCTCTTGAGGTCGCCGCCAGGTCTAGTGTTCTATGATTCTATACATCAGTTACAGCTATTGATGCAGCCAGCGATGTTCTATTCTGCTTTCTTGAGCGTCTCTGAAGATACATCCTCTGGGGAATGAGCCCCCCGGTTCACACAGGCTTAGTTCATGAGGGCTGATGAACAAAGTGGCCACTGTCAGGACGTCCTTACCCCCTTGCCCCATGGAGGGGAAAACCCTTTCCCCTTCACGTAGGCAATGGAGGGTCACTTGTTCAGGTGGCCTGTTGCAGCATTCTGCCATTGGCCGCTGGGTTAGACAGCATGTCTCAGTCAACATGCAGTCGATGTCTGGGTCTGTGTTCCTTTGTTCTGCCCATGTCCCCTGACTGGGGAGGTGATCACACCTTTCATTGTGAATCCTTAGCTCTTAACATTCCTAATGCAGCAATAGGGCCAATATCTACCTACAAACATAACACAGATGTACAAGTAGCAAAAACAGATTCAGTGAATCACCAGTTTTCATTAGACACCTCACTTGGCTTGAGATTTTATGCAAACTTAACATAGTGATTGCAGAAAAGAGTTTTTTATATTTGTAGTAAAAAATCCAGTAACTTCACACCTGGGGCAACTGCTGAAAGCATCAATCCACGGTAAATTGCTCAGAGACGGGGCTACTGACAACCCAAGACTGGGACCCTCCCACTACAGGACACCAAACCAGTCACACAGAGCACTTCTGTTCACCTTGTAGGGTAACAAGAACCACCCACCAAGCCCCTTACACATTCAGTTCTCCTGTGCAAACAGCAGGTTGTGAAAATCATGCCAAATTAAAAGGTTCTTCTGACCCCAAAGGACCAGCCATGCTCCCAGGTCAATTTATACCTCTGATCTTATCCCAAAAAGCTCACTGTGCCAGTTCTTCAACATCTAACATCTATGGGTTTATTAATGAAAGAAAGAATAGAGAGTTAAAGTGCTAGAGCAATCCAATTACATTCACCCATCACAAATTCTTGACGCAGACTAGCATCTGATGGAATAGGTGCTATCATCATAGAATCACAGGGCTGGAAGGGACCTCAGGAGGTCAGCTAGTCCAGCCCCCTGCTTCAAGCAGGATCAACCCCCACTACATCATCCCAGCCAGAACCTTGTCCAGCTGGCACTTAAAAACCTCGAGGGATGGAGAATCTACCACCTCTCTAGGCAACGCATTCCAGTGCTTCACCACCCGCCTGGTGAAGTAGTTTTTCCTAATATCCAACTTACACCTCCCCCTCTTCAACTTCAGACCATTGCTCCTTGTTCTGCCACCTGACACCACTGAGAACAGTTTCTCACCCTTTTCTTTAGAGCTCCCCTTCAGGAAGTTGAAGGCTGCTATAAAATCACCCATCACTCTTCTCTTCTGTAAACTAAACAAGCCCAAATCCCTCAGCCTCTCCTCATGCGTCTTGTGCTCCAGCCCCTTAATCATTTTTGTTGCCCTTCACTGAACCTGCTCCAGCAAATCCACATCCTTTTTATACTGGGGGGGGGGCCCAAAACTGGACACAATATTCCAGATGTGGCCTCACCAGTGCCGAATAGAGAGGAATAACTACTTCCCTAGATCTGTTTGAAATGCTCCTCCTAATGCACCCCAGTACGCCGTTAGCCTTCTTGGCTACAAGGGTACACTGTTTACTCACATCCAGCCTTTCATCCACCATAACCCCTAGGTCCCTTTCCATCGTACTGCTGCACAGCCAGTCGGTCCCCAGCCTATAACAATGCTTGGGATTCTTCCGCCCCAGGTGCAGGACTCTGCACTTCTCCTTGTTGAACTGCATCAGATTTCTTTTGTCCCAGTCCTCCAATTTATCCAGGTCACTCTGGATCCTATCTCTACCCTTCAACGTAGCTACCTCTCTCCCAGCTTAGTGTTGTCCTCAAACTTGCTGAGGGTGCAATCCAGTCCCTCATCCAGGTCATTAATAAAGATGTTGAACAACATGGCGCTCAGAACACATCCTTGCAGCACTCCCCTTGAAACCAACCGCCATCCAGATATTGAGCCATTGGCCGCTACCTGTCATGCTCGACCATCAAGCTGGCTTTCTGTTCTTCTTATTGTCCAAGGATCCAATCCATATTTCCTTAATTTATGGGGAAGAATGTTGTGGGAAACTGTATCAAAAGCTTTGCTGAAGTCAAGGTATATCACATCTACTGACTTAAAAGTCTTTGGAATACACCCTATGTCAGGATGGGTGTTAAGTCCTTCTGGGCTCAGTTCATATCAGAGATTCTCCTCAAGTGATGAGCTGGATTGAAGACAAAGATCGAGGAACCTCAGGGCCCTCTTTACACCCTTGCCCATGTGGCAGGAAACCCATTGTTTCTTCCTGCATGGAAGCGTCTTTGAGATGGAGCCTGTCCCATGAGCAGGTCACCTCTCCATGGCCTTTTCAGGCAAGCTGCCACCCCCGTTCTGCTGGGTTACACCTTCCAGATTCCTCAGAGCTTGACTGGAATCTGTTAAGGCTTTTTGTCAGTCGAGTTCAGCCTCACTTGCCTAGCAGTCCTTTCTCCATGGGCTGCCAGGCTTCCTAGTGTGGTCTCCCAGAAACTACGATTCCAAATGTAAGCACAGAGCCAATACTCCTAAATCCACTTCTAAAAGCATTACAGACATATGAGCAGTATAAACACATTCAGTGTATCGCCAGCCTTCTAAAGGCCCTTCTCTTGGCCCACTCGGCACACGATTCGGTTCAAATCCAGGCCAGTGGGTGCCACAATGTTTTGCATAAAAAAACCAAAGCAGCAGTCCTGTAGCACTTTAAAGACTAATAAAATGATTCATTAGGTGATGAGCTTTCATGGGACAGACCCACTTCTTCAGATCTATAGAATTTCCAGTCCAGACCCAGTTATATAGCACAGAGGTCCAAAAAAGTTGCAAAAAAACCTGACACATCAAACACATAGCACATGCATGTTCATCTGAAAACCCAATCGCCTCACACGGCCACAGTTCCAGATCAATTTATACCTCAGATCTCACCCCAAAGCACACGGTGCCAGTGCTTTAGAATCTAAAGATTTAACATCAGAACGGCCATACTGGGTCAGACCAAAGGTCCATCTAGCAAAGGATCCTGTCTGCCGACAGTAGCCAATGCCAGGTGCCCCAGAGGAGGTGAACCGAAGACAATGATCAAGGGATTTGTCTCCTGCCATCCATCTCCTGCATTCGACAAAAGGCTCGGCACCATACCTTACCCCTTGCTAATAGCCATCTGTGGACCTAACCTCCAAATATTTATTGAGCTCTTTTTTAAACCCTAATAGAGTCCTGGCCTCCACAGCGTCCTCTGGCAAGGAGTTCCACAGGTTGACTGTGCGCTGTGTGAAGAAAAACTTTCTTTTATTAGTTTTGAACCTGCTACCCATTAATTTCATTTGGTGTCCCCTAGTTCTTATATTATGGGAACAAGTAAATAACTTTTCTGTATTCACTTTCTTCACACCATTCATGATTTTATATACCTCTATCATATCGCCCCTCACTCTCCTCTTTTCTAGACTGAAAAGTCCCAGTCTCTGTAGCCTCTCCTCATATGGGACCCATTCCAAACCCTTAATCATTTTAGTTGCCCTTTTCTGAACCTTTTCTAATGCCAGTGTATCTTTTCTGAGGTGAGGAGACCACATCTGCACGCAGTACTCAAGATGTGGGCGTACCATAGTTTTATACAGGGGAAGTAAGATATTCTTCGTCTTATTCTCTATCCCTCTTTTAATTATTCCTAACATCCTGTTTGTTTTACTGACTGCCACTGCACACTGTGTGGATGTTTTCAGAGAACTACCACTATATTTCCAAGATCCATTGAAACAAAGGGTCAAATTCACACAAAACACTTGTAAGGTTCATGGAGCTGGCTTGTAGCAGCAATAAAATCAATGGCTGACTTAAGTTGTGATTTTATTGGATTTGAGATGAACATGCAAAATGTGGCAAGCGTTGTTCTATGTTTGCACCAAGTCTTGTGCAAGGTGGGCCAAGCGGGGGGTCTGTTGAGCACTGATGATTCACCAGTTCTGCGTAGACTGCTCATATGCAGGGGTCACTGTGCTGTTTGAAGTTGAGTATTGGTGCTGTACTTGTTTGTTTCGGGGAGACCTCACCAGCAGGCGTGGCAGCCTCGTGCGAAAGGATTCCTAGTGACCTGAACCAGTACTTGACTGACAAAGGGCCTCATCAGGTTCCAGCCCACAGCTGAGGAACGTGGCTGTGACTGTTCAGGTGAACAGACAGGCAGTGGCTGGCTGCCGAAGAAGGCCATGGGCTGGTGACGGGCTCCCTCTGCGGCCTGCTTTCGCATGGGGACAGCAATGGAATTCCCTCCGCCTGGCAGCACCCCGACAGTGCCTCCATTTTGTCTTCCTTCCGGCTCATCGCTCCAGGAGCACCTCTGCTGGGAGCTGGGCCCGGAGGAGTCGCTGACCCGGCCTAGCAAAGGGCGCACTCCAGGGACTTGTAAGAGAGCAGCTGCTCCACCTCTGCGCAGCCGGCGCCGGGAGCTGGGTGACGGGGGTGTGTAGTGTGATTGCTTGGACAGTTCTACTCTCACCCTTTCCTCTTCCTTTTCCTTTGCTTAAACCCTGGGCATCCCGGTCAGCCTTCCCGACCTCTGTGAGAGGGGGCCCATTTCCACAATGCAGGGAGACTTTGGCTACATCTACACTATCTGCTCATAGGAATAAGGGGACTTTGAAGTAGGCAGGGTCCTTTCGAAAAGGAGCCTTGTCTGGACGAGCCGCGCGGTGGCAAGAAGCGTCAATTTCGAAGTGCCGCAGCTGCCCACATGCTAATGAGGCGCTGAACATGTACTTCAGCGCTTCATTAGTAAACTTCGAAATGGCCATTTGCATGGCCATTTCCAAGTTTTTGGCTAGTGTAGACACGGCCTTTGTGACCCAAGGCAATTCAAAATGGTGGGGGATAGGTTCTACCCCTGGGAAAAATGCACCCTTCCCACCCCCAGCTTCTTAAACCCCTCTCAGCCTCAAAATGCCCCCTGCCCCCCAGCTTCAACCCCTCCCAACCCCCCACCCC
Organism: Carettochelys insculpta; assembly: GCF_033958435.1. Classification (NCBI taxonomy): domain Eukaryota; kingdom Metazoa; phylum Chordata; order Testudines; family Carettochelyidae; genus Carettochelys; species Carettochelys insculpta. The sequence goes on along the minus strand of NC_134137.1, from coordinate 381,393,519 downwards.
CAGCTTCAACCCCTCTCAGTCCCTCCCAAACCCCCGCCCCAGCTTAAACCTCTCTGAGCCCCAGCTTACAACCCTCTCAGCTAGAGTTGCCAGATTTTTGGAAAGCTGTATGTGGGACAGACAGCCTCACCCATGGGATCCCCAGCCAGGGCTGCCTATTCCGCATAATATTTCCAGAAGCCTGAGCGGGGGCGGGGACCCTGGCAGCCCCACGGCTTGCAGCTGGCTGGGGCGCAGAGCCCTGGTCAGCAGCACCGGCCATGGGTTCCCTGTATGGTGGGGGAAAGCCCTGTAGCCCTGTGGCTTGGAGCTGGCTGGGGCAAGGAGCCCTGGGTGACAGTGCTGGGTGGGGGAACCCCTGCAGCCCCGTGGCTTGGAGCTGGCTGTGGCATGGAGCCCTGGGTGACAGTGCTGGATGTGGGAACCCCTGTAGCCCCATGGCTTGGAGCTGACTGCGGCATGGAGCCCTGGGTGACAGCGCTGGATGGGGGAACCCCTGCAGCCCCGTGGCTTGGAACTGGCTGGGGCATAGAGCCCTGGGCGATAGTGCTGGACGGGGGAACCCCTGCAGCCCCGTGGCTTGGAACTGGCTGGGGCATAGAGCCCTGGGTGATAGTGCTGGGTGGGGGAACCCCTGCAGCCCCGTGGCTTGGAACTGGCTGGGGCATGGAGCCCTGGGTGACAGTGCTGGATGTGGGAACCCCTGTAGCCCCGTGGCTTGGAACTGGCTGGGGCAAGGAGCCCTGGGTGACAGTGCTGGGTGGGGGAACCCCTGCAGCCCCGTGGCTTGGAGCTGGCTGGGGCATGGAGCCCTGGGTGACAGTGCTGGATGTGGGAACCCCTGTAGCCCAGTGGCTTGGAACTGGCTGGGGCAAGGAGCCCTGGGTGACAGTGCTGGGTGGGGGAACCCCTGCAGCCCCGTGGCTTGGAGCTGGCTGGGGCATGGAGCCCTGGGTGACAGTGCTGGATGGGGGAACCCCTGTAGCCCCGTGGCTTGGAACTGGCTGGGGCAAGGAGCCCTGGGTGACAGTGCTGGGTGGGGGAACCCCTGCAGCCCCGTGCCTTGGAGCTGGCTGGGGCAAGGAGCCCTGGGTGACAGTGCTGGACGGGGGAACCCCTGCAGCCCCGTGGCTTGGAGATGGCTGGGGCATGGAGCCCTGGGCGATAGTGCCAGTCGTGGGACCTCATCCAGGGGTGGGGGGACCCTGTAGGCCCGCAGCTGGCTGGGGCACGGAGCCCTAGCTGGTTCTCAGCCTCCTCCACCCCCCAGCTTAAACCCCTCAGGCCCCGGCCCCTCCACCTACCTCAGACAGGAGTTCCACTCTGCTCCTTTGCTGGGCCCCCAACTCTGCTCGGCTCCCCCCAGGCCTCTTACTCCCTTCCCCCACCTGCAGCGGGGCAGTTCCTGCCCTGCTGCCCTGAAATGGGACTCAATGTAATTGGCTTAAGGGTGGGATCCAGTGACAGTGAGCAGTGGCAGCGTGAGGAGCTGCAAAAGGCTCCTTTCAGAGCCACATGCAGCTTGGAGCCACCCAGCCAGTGGCCCTCATCAGATATAATTGCGACCCATCGGTTGGGACTCCCTAGTTTGGATGCTGAAGGCTGGACCCAGCGTGCTGGTTTGGGTGAGCTGTGATGTATTCATTCACCTGGGGATGTGGCTGGTCCCGTTGGGGCTGGAAGAACCTGGGTGGATTTGGTCCAGTTGGTTTCCATAACCTCTCACCTGTGTAAGGAGGGGACTGTTGCAGCACTGGGGAAGCTGGAGTGTGCGAGGGAATTGCTTGTGTGACCTCCTGTTGGCCAGTGGAGAACAGCCGTGCTGGGTGTGACGGGGCTGGTGCCTTCGAGTGGCGGACTTCCAGTCTCAGGTTGCCAGTGGCCGTGCCGTTGTGCGATTTGCCCTGCTTTGGCCCTCTCAGCCGTGCCTCAGAAAACCTCCCATGTTACACAAGTTCCCAGCGTCCACCCGCACCTGGGGTGGGTCCTTCCGTCCTTTGTTCAGAGCTTCAGGTCATTGCAACCATCCCACCCTCGAGCGGCGGGGAGCCGGTTTGCAGATGTAGCGGAGGAACCTCCAGAGCCCGTTTCAGGCCCGGGGCAGTGTGGAAGGGTCCCATCACTTGCGCTGTGGCAAAGCCCCTGCCCAGATGGAGTCTGGGCTGCTGGTGGGGCGGGGGCGAGCGGGGGAGGTGAGGTCAGGCTGGGCCCGGCGTGGGCAGCGCCCGTCCCACTCCTGCTCTTTCATTGCAGACACATGGCAGGAGCTGCTCCCGACGCTGACGCGAGCTGACGCTGATCTGCCTGGCCTCTACTTCCTGGGGGGCTCGGAGCCCCTCTATGTGGTAGGGGGCAACGCCCAGGAGAACGTGGTGATCTCCTTCAGCCCAGGGGCCCGGCGCTGGGGTCCGGCGCGGAGCCTGCCCAAGTGCAGCCTGGCAGGGCAGGGCGTGGCCCAGGGCAGCCGCCTCTTCATGGCCGCGCCGGAGCTGGGCACGGTGCTGCTGCTGGAGCTGGACTCGCTGGCCTGCTGGCCGCTGCCCGCGCCCCCCTTCCCTCTCTCCTACGAGGCTCTCTTCTTCCTGCACGCCCCCCCGCCGCAGCCCCTGGGGAGGGAGCTGGGCAGCGAGCAGGGGCCGGAAGGTGCCAGAGGCCCCCAGAGCCAGCTGGGGCAGTGAGGGGACCCCTGCGCCCCTATGGCTCCACCCACATCCCTGCGCGCTGGGGGAGGGGGCTCAGCTGCCTAGGGGTGACCAGCTGAGTCGCTAGCGTGGCGGTGAGGGCGGGCTGGGGCGCTGGGCAGGGCGGGCGGGGACACAGGGCAGGTACGTGCGTGGGCCAGGTTGAGCTGAAGGGTGGACAGGCCAACGCAGCGGGCAGGGTTAGGGGCCGCAGGCTGCAGCAGGGAGGTGGGAGCCAGCCCTGGTGCCCGTCCCCTCGAACCAGGCATGCACTCGTCCCCAGCCTCCGTGCCCCTGGGGCGCTGCACAGTCGGGGGGACTGACCAGGCGATGAGCTTGCTGGGCCGGGCTGAGCACAGTGTTTTTGGCCCTTCGCCGGGTGCCCGAGCTCCCTCCTGGCTTTGGCTGGCAGCGGAGTTCATGGGGGCTGGGCGAGGAGGGTGGGGCGTGCAGCGAGCCGCTGGCTGGTGCGGGATGTTTGCCAGTCCTGGGGAGACCGACTGGCCCCTGAAGCAGGCGGCTCTCGCCAGCTGGGGCACCGAGGTCGCAGGGAGAGGGCTGGGCTGCAGCTGGCTGTGGGCTCAGGCTACCCTGGCCAGGCAGGTGTGGGCTTACCCCCAAAGCGCACCCCCAGTTCCCATGGAAACCACACCTGTGCCCCCCTCATGGCCCCGAGGGCCGGCTCAGGCATGCGGCTGCCGCCAGCGGCTGGCTTGGGGCAAGGCCCCGCTCTGAGGGTGGCGCTCACCCCACGCAGCAGTGCCAGCCACGGAGCCTGCACTGCTGGCGGGCAGAGAGCGCTGCTCCTTCAGAGCACGAGCACCGACCTCTGGGCTGCAGCTGGGTCACCCCTGCCCCCCCCAGGGCCCAGGCAGACTGGGGTGCGCCTGGGCTGGGGTCCGTTCCGGGGGCTGTGAAAGCTCTGCCCCAGCCAGGGGTGTCCCTGTCTTCAGTGCACAGTCCTGTGTGCCAGGGCGTGGGGCAGGGCTGGCTGTGACTTGAGGGTGTGGAGCCCCTTCCCAGGTGGGGGGCTGGCCAGACCCAGGCAGTGCCCGTTCCCAGGCGGGGGGTTGGGCAGACCCAGGCAGTGCCCGTTCCCAGGCGGGGGGGTTGGGCAGACCCAGGCAGTGCCTGTTCCCAGGTGGGGGGCTGGCCAGACCCAGGCAGTGCCCGTTCCCAGGCGGGGGGTTGGGCAGACCCAGGCAGTGCCTGTTCCCAGGTGGGGGGTTGGGCAGACCCAGGTAGTGCCTGTTCCCAGGCGGGGGGCTGGCCAGACCCAGGCAGTGCCCGTTCCCAGGCGGGGGGCTGGGCAGACCCAGGCAGTGCCCGTTCCCAGGTGGGGGGTTGGGCAGACCCAGGCAGTGCCCGTTCCCAGGTGGGGGGTTGGGCAGACCCAGGCAGTGCCTGTTCCCAGGTGGGGGGTTGGGCAGACCCAGGCAGTGCCTGTTCCCAGGCGGGGGGCTGGCCAGACCCAGGCAGTGCCCGTTCCCAGGTGGGGGGGTTGGGCAGACCCAGGCAGTGCCCGTTCCAAGGTGGGGGGCCGGGCAGACCCAGGCAGTGCCCGTTCCCAGGCGGGGGGCTGGGCAGACCCAGGCAGTGCCCGTTCCCAGGCGGGGGGCCGGGCAGACCCAGGCAGTGCTCGTTCCCAGGTGGGGGGCCGGGCAGACCCAGGCAGTGCCCGTTCCCAGGTGGGGGGCTGGGCAGACCCAGGCAGTGCCCGTTCCCAGGTGGGGGGCGGGGCAGTCCCAGGCAGTGCCCGTTCCCAGGTGGGGGGCTGGGCAGACCCAGGCAGTGCCCGTTCCCAGGTGGGGGGCTGGGCAGACCCAGGCAGTGCCCGTTCCCAGGTGGGGGGCGGGGCAGTCCCAGGCAGTGCCCGTTCCCTGGGGTGCGGGTGGGGCTGGGGCTGGCAGACAGGGGCCGTTATCTTTTTTGTTGCCGCCCCTGTGCCCCACGGGGGCCGCCCCTGCCCCCGCCGTGGGCCCCTTGCTGGCTGTGTGCCGCTGCCCTTTCACCCACAGAGCAGCAGCAGCTGTTCCCAGGGCTGGCTCTGAGCTCTGTGGGGCGGGGAGGGGGCGTCCGGTCACGCGCCAACAGCTGCACAGGCTGAGTGGGGGGGCACTGCCACCTCCCTCCTGCAGCCCCCAGCTGGCCCAGCACCAGGCCCCTCCCCCCCTCCAGTCCCCAGCTGGGGCCCTTTCCCATGGCCCAGCCAGCAGGGTGGGGTGGGGTGGGGTGGGGGGTGTGTGATCAGTCCCAGGTTTGCTGCCCCCCGACCCTGGTGGTTTTGCACCTCCTGAGGCGTCCCAGTGGCCAGTAGGCCAGGGCTCCCGTGCCCCATCCTGGAGCACGGCTGGGCACACTCACACCCCCCCACAGACACACCCCCACACTCCCACGTGCACATGCTCACGCCAGCTCAGTCATATGCTCTCTCGCTCTCACACACACCCATGCTCACATACTTGTGCATACTTGTACAAGCTCATACTCACACTGACTCAGTCACGTGCTCACGCACGCATACACCCATGCTCACACACTTGTGCACACTTGTACAAGCTCACGCTCACACTGACAGAGTCACATGCTCGCTCTCATACACCCATGCTCACATACTTGTGCATACTTGTACAAGCTCACACTCACACTGATGCAGTCACATGCTCTCTCACACACATACACCCATGCTCACACACTTGTGCACACTTGTACAAGCTCACGCTCACACTGACTCAGTCATGTGCTTTCTGTCACACACATGCACCCATGCTCACACACCTGTGCATAATCATACAAGCTCACTCTCATACTGACAGTCACGTGCTCTGTCTCACACACATGCGCCCATGCTCACACACCTGTGCATAATCGTACAAGCTCATGCTCACACCAACTCAGGCACTTGCTCTCTCTCTCACACACATGTACCCATGCTCACACACTTGTGCATACTTGTACAAGCTCACGCTCACACCGACTCAGTCACGTGCTCTCTCTCTCACACACATGTGCCCATGCTCACACACTTGTGCATACTCGTACAAGCTCATGCTCACACCGACTCAGTCACGTGCTCTCTCTCATATATCCATGCCCAGGCTCTCACGTGTGCACAGTCACGCACATGTACATGTTCACGCTGGCTCAGTGACAGATGCTCACACACCCCACCCTCCTGCACTTACCCCTTCATATCCCATTCTTGCACAGCCTTGCACACGCTCGTGCACATACCCCCCCCAGCCGCAGTGGGTCCCCTGGGGCCATGCCCGGCTCAGTGCCCCTCCCCCTGCTGCTGCCTGCGCAGAGGCCTGCTGGGCACATGGGCCATGCCCTATAGTGCCCTTGTGGGGGATGAAGGGAGGGGTCGCTGGGCCACACAGTGCTGGGGAGGATCTGGGGGAAGGAGGAGGAGGCTGGGAGAGCCAGGGCAGCCATGCTCCCTGCACTGCAGGGGAAGCGGCAGCCCTGGCTGGGCCCCAGCACCTGCCCCGCTCTGACAGCCCCCCTCTGTGCCCATGGGCGGGGACAGAGGCAGAGGCTTGGCCCAAGGCCCATGTGGGGGGAGTGCAGGGATACCGACGTGTGCACCTCTCACCCCCTGGTCCCAGGGCGGCTGAGTGGAGGGACCGAGGACAGAGCCAGGACGGTGGCTCCTGCCTGGCCAGTGAGGAGGAAGGAGCACAGCTGGGGTTGTCCAGGGCCTGGCAAAGCAAAGGGAGGAGAAGAAAGGCCCAGAGAGCTGCCAGCACGGGGGCTCCAGCGAGCGGGAGCTGAGGGCAAGGGGAGCCCCAGGTAGATGTGGCCTTGGGAAGCTGAAGGCACAGCAGTCGGGGTGGTGGCAGGCGAGGGCCGAGCAGCCCTTTGGGCCCACGAGAGCTGGGGGGAGGAAGCTCCCCGGCAGAGGGGTCTGCTGGGTGAGAGTTGGGGGCTCCCCGTTGGTCAGAGCAGGGTCATGCTGTGGTGGCTCTGCCGGCATGAGGGCAGGGCAGGGCAGGGCATCTGGATGCACTGAGGTAAGAGATGGGAGGTGTTGTGGCCTGAGGCACTGGGGAGAGCAGTGGCTGCTCTTGGGGGGACAGAGAGGGTGGGTATGTGGGACCCTCTGTGCAGTGCCTGGTAATAAAGCAGCCCCGCAGGGGGCCTGGTGAGTCGAGCCTGTCTGTGGCGTTGCTGGGGCCTCTGAGAGGGGAAACTGAGGCAGACACACCTGCCCTGCTGCGGAGGGTGCTCATGGCAGGGCTACCCTCTGATGCCACTCACTGAGGGACGGGCAGCGTGGCTGGGCCCAGCTGCGTGCCTGCCAGGCTTGCTTGCTGCCCTGAGGGCTGGGGGCTGGGGGCTGGCGTAGCTCTCTCCCAGCAGAGCGGCTCAGCAGCAGCCCGTGCTACAGCCAGGCCCAGCCTGGGTCGGAGCTGGCGGGGGGCAGCCGTGTGCTGTAAGTGCCAGCTGCTGGGGGTGGCATGGGGGCTGGGCAGGGCGGGGGAGGGCCCTTTGTCAGCAGGGTCTCCGGTTGGCTGCAGGCAGGGGGGGCAGGCTCTGGTTTCGGGATGCCATGTAGGGCGAGCGGGAGGCCAGCTGCCAGGTATCCTGTGACAGGCCGTGGGAGCGGGGCAGCAGGGGTCGCAGAGCAGTGGGCGTGAAGGACGCAGCAGCACGGTTCCCAGGGCCTCTGCCAAGGGCAGACGTGACTCCGCTGACAACGAGGTTCGGCACCTTCGGAGCAGGTACCAGCGTCTGCTGCTCCAGCTCCCGGGTCCAGCAGGACGCGGGGCTGTGCACCCGGGGAAGGGCCCTGCCAAGCCCAGGCTGCACGTGGCCTCACTCCCCAGCCGGCGCTAGCTGAGGGCTTCCCGCAGACCTCGCAGGGTGCCCACGGGCTGGGCTGCAGGCCTTGGCCTGGGCCCAGCTGTGCTGCCCTCCTGCCACCCCATGTTGCTGGCATGTTGGGCCTGTGCTGTGTGGCACATGCTGCTGCTGGGTTTGGGGGGTGAGCCCGGGGCTGCCTTCTGGCCCAGGGCTGAGCTAGGCAGCGTGTCCCCAGCACACGATAGCTACAGTGTGTGTTGCATGAGGCCCTGTGCTCTGCTGCTACCCGGCCTTGGGGCGTGGGGTTCCTGGGGGTGGGAGGGGGCAGGGGGGCACTGCCCATTTGTGGCCTGCATGTTTGGGGTGTGCTGTTCTGTGGTTGGGGTCTCTGAGCCGGCTGTGCTCCAGGGAGGACCTGCTGGGTTTGGGGGCACACTTGGGGTACTGGCCACATGTGGGGGGTGCTGGCCAGGCCTCACCTTGCAGGGGTCCCTTTGCCCCCCAGGCTTGCTGCTCGCTCAGGCCATGTTGGCCCTTCAGCCGTGGCCGCCAGCAAGGCCCAGCGGTGCCTCTTTCAAATGCACCACATTTCCATGGACCAGGGCGCCTGCCCTCACCTCCCTGCCAGACCTGCCTGGCCCTTCTGCAGGGACAGTGCCCCCAGCAGGCCTGGGCACCTGGCACATCCTCCCCACCTGGGAAAGGGGACACAGTGTCCATCCCCAACCCCACAGGCCCCCCGGTGAGCTGACAGCACCTGGAGAGCTCCAGCTGGCTCTCAGAGCAACGGCAGGGCCACTGCCCAGCCCAGCCCCTCCCGCTACCGCCCCAGGAGAGTGCAGTCCTTGGTCCCGGCAGATCTGCCGGCCTCCCTCCCGCAGCCAGGCTCAGCCAGTGCCCAAGGAGCGGCTGCAGGTGGCACCAGAGCTGGTGTTCGGCTGAGGTTCCAGGTAACTGCATAGGGCGCAGATACAGCTGCGTCCCCTCCCCGGCCCTGGGGCTGCCCAGCAGACTGAGCCCTGGGGCTGGCTTTGTCTCTGATCCCCAGGGAGGCCCTGGGGATCCCCATGTTCTCACAGGCCGGCGCTCAGCTGGTTCCAGGTGCTGTGGGGTGGTGCCTGGTAGGCTGGGAGAGGAGCCAAGATGAACCACAAGACCAGGTGTGGAGGGGTCAGGCACCCAGTGGGAAGCAGGAGATGGAAGTTCCTGGGAGCCTGGGTGCTTCTCAGGGAAGCTGGGGTGCAACAAAGGCTGTTCCTCTGTGTGACCTAAATGAGCACTGAGTTAATATGTCAGCCCATGGCATGTCTGTCTGCAGCCTGATGTTCCAGCCCCTGGACGTCCAAGTGTCTGTCTGCAGCCTGGTGTGCCAGTCCCTGGGGTGCCTGTGTGTGTTCTCAGCCTGGTGTGCCAGCCCCTGGGGTGTCCATGTATCTGGCCAGAGCCTGGTGTGCCAGTCTCTGGGGTGTCCATACGCCTACCGCCTGGTGTGCCAGCCCCTGGGGTGTCTGTGTGTGTGTGTTCTCAGCCTAGTGTGCCAGCCCCTGGGGTGTCTGTGTGTGTGTGTTCTCAGCCTAGTGTACCAGTCTCTGGGGTGTCTGTGTTTCTGCAGCCTGGTGTGCCAGTCCCTGGAGTGCCTGTGTGTGTTCTCAGCCTGGTGTGCCAGTCCCTGGGGTGTCCATGTATCTGGCCACAGCCTGGTGTACCAGTCTCTGGGGTGTCCATACGCCTACCGCCTGGTGTGCCAGTCCCTGGGGTGTCTGTGTGTGTGTGTTCTCAGCCTAGTGTACCAGTCTCTGGGGTGTCTGTGTTTCTGCAGCCTGGTGTGCCAGTCCCTGGAGTGTCTGTGTGTGTTCTCAGCCTGGTGTGCCAGCCCCTGGGGTGTCCATGTATCTGGCCAGAGCCTGGTGTACCAGTCTCTGGGGTGTCCATACGCCTACCGCCTGGTGTGCCAGTCCCTGGGGTGTCTGTGTGTGTGTGTTCTCAGCCTAGTGTACCAGTCTCTGGGGTGTCTGTGTTTCTGCAGCCTGGTGTGCCAGTCCCTGGAGTGTCTGTGTGTGTTCTCAGCCTGGTGTGCCAGTCCCTGGAGTGTCTGTGTGTCTGCAGCCTGGTGTGCCAGCCCTGGGGGTGTCCCCGTGTCAGTTGGTAGCTTGGTGTGCATGTGTGTCCGTGTGCATGTCCTCAGCCTGTAGTGCTAGCTCCTGGGGTGTCCGTGTCCTGGGGTGTCTGTGTGTCTGTCCTCACCCTAGTGTGCTGGCCCCTGGGGAAGCTGGTGCCCGTTGCCAGCCATGTCTCTCTGTGCTGCTCGGAGGAAACAGCAGGACTCTGACCCTTCCCTTACTTGGCCCATTCCCAGCCCATGTGATGGAAACGCGCCTGGAAGCCATAGCGGAGCTGTCGCCGGCATGAGTGGACCCTGGCCCTGGCTCTAGCCCTGGCCCTGGCCCTGGCCCAAGGAGTGTCACTGCCTGAGCAGCAAGGGCATGCGAGGGGCTGGCAGGGCCTAGGGCGGCGTATGTGTGGGTGTGGTCACATGGTGTAATACACAGGGGTGTCCCAGGCACTGGGAGAGAGCTAAACCTGGGCAAATTGCTTAAACCCAGGCCACATACCCAGGCTGGGGTTTCCTCCACAATAAGACACCAAACCAGTCACACAGAGCACCTCTGCTGCCTCTCTGGCCAGCCAGGGGTCACACAAGCAAATCCCTCCGGCTCTCCAGCTAACCTTGTGCCCTAATCAGTACACCTCCTTACACAGGTGAGAGGTTATGCAAACCAATCTCACCAAGTCCACACAGGTTATTCCAGCCCCAGAGGGACCAGCCACATTCCCAGGTCAATGTGTACCTCAGATCTCAACCAAAAGAGCACACTGTGCCTGTCCTTTAGAACCTAAAAGCTAAAGGTTTATTAGTAAAAAGAGGGAAAGAGAAGGATGAGAGTAATAATTGCTAAGAATGGTCAAATTACATTAACCAATCACAAATTCCTTGGTGCTGGCTGCAGCAGATGGAATACAGGGGGTCCCTGTTGTAAGTCCAGGTTACGTTCCAAAATAATGCAACTTATAGTGAAACGGCTTATGAGGGGGAATTAATACCAATAAGGAATAATGTAATTAGCTTCAGATATGTTCCCAACGCATACAGTTCACACATGCACACATACATATCATGTACCTATAACCCACAAAAAACAATAAATAGAAATAGGTAAGTATGTTCTTATTCTTACCTTGTGAATGGATTTGATGTGCTTGATGGTGGAAGTAGGGATACTGGAACAGTATCCCCTGCTTGGTGAGAGTTAGGTGGAGGAGAAGGGAGAGGGGACAGGGGAGTCATAGAATCATAGAAGAGTAGGACTGGAAGGGACCTCGAGAGGCCATTGAGTCCAGCCCCCTGCCCTCACGGCAGGACCAAGCACTTTCTAGACCACCCCTGAAAGCCATCTATCTAACCTCTTCTTAAATATCTCCAGTGATGGAGATTCTACCACCTCCCTTGGCAATTCGTTCCAGTGTTTGATCACCCTGACAGTTCGGAACTTTTTCCTAATGTCCAACCTGAACCTCCCCTGCTGCAATTTCAGTCCATTGCCTCTTGTTCTATCCTCAGAGGCAAGGAAGAACAAGTTCCCTCCCTCTGCCTTATGACACCCTTTTAGATACCTGAAAACTGCTATCATGTCCCCCCTCAATCTTCTCTTTTGCAAACTAAACAAGCCCAGTTCTTTCAGCCTTTCTTCATAGGTCATGTTCTCTAGACCTTTGATCATTCTCGTTGCTCTCCTCTGGACCCTCTCCAATTTCTCCACTTCCTTCCTGAACCGCGGTGCCCAGAATACTCCAGCTGAGGCCTAACCAGCGCAGAGTAGAGCGGGAGAATGACTTCTCATGTCTTGTTCACAACACACCTGTTAATGCATCCTAGAATCATGTTTGCTTTTTTTGCAACAGCATCACACTGTTGACTCACATTTACCTTGTGGTCCACTATAACCCCCAGATTCCTTTCTGCTGTACTCATTCCTAGGCAGTCCTTTCCCATTCTGTATGTGTGACACTGATTGTTCCTTCCTAAGTGGAGCACTTTGCATTTGTCCTTATTAAACTTCATCCTGTTTACCTCAGCCCATTGCTCCAGTTTATCCAGATCCTTTTGAATTATGACCCTACCCTCCAAAGAAGTTGCAACCCCTCCCAGCTCGGTATCATCTGCAAACTTAATAAGTGTACTTTCTATGTCAATATCTAAATCGTTGATGAAGATATTGAACAGTCATCCATCACTATCTCTTCATAGTCCAAGATGTCAATTTCTTCATCCTCCTCGACACCTAAAGGCTATGAAACAACTGTTAGTCCCACTTCTTCCATGTCTTGAAGGCATGAAGGTCCAGCTTCTTCCATGCCTGGTTCGTGTTTCTTTGCTTTCCTGAAGAACGACTCTCATGTTGTCTGCTTGTCACCATACATTTTTGCATCAAAACTCTCTTGATAGCATGACAAGCTGTCATTTAGGAGACATGCAACCTTGGAGAGTGGTCAGTCAGATGATCATGAGTCTTAATTGTGTCGGTGATTTCATCAGCAAAGTTAAAAATATGGTGAAGAAACTTCACTGTAAATCCTTTACCTTCCTTCTTTGGTGTTTCTTCATCTTCATCCCGGCTTTCCTCTTCAAATGCTTGATTATTTCGTTCTTCCGGGTCTTCTAGGTCTTAGAGGTTCTGAATGAGAAGCAAGAACTTCAGTCACATCCTCTTGGTTGGTGTTGTCAAACACCGTCTTTGCTAGCGTCACCAACTCCTTTCGAATTGTGGTCTGATCAAACCCAGGAAAGTCATTCACTACGTCAGGATAGTAACAGAGAGGGAAGAATTATTGAAGAAGAGTTTTCAGTCTGCTTTAGAAAGAGAAGCTGCTAAACTCTCTTTCATATTCAAATTCAACATATTAACATGTGGTTTGAACCAGGATGCAAATTTTCTGGGACATTATAGGGGCTCTTTGGCATACTTGGCTTAATCTAATTCTTGACTCCCTGCCCCCCTCCGCCCCCGCCCCTCTGCTCTCTGATTTGCTCACCTTGATAATTTTTTTTTCTGATTTGTCAACTTTGATTACTGTTTCTGGTTCTCTGTGCCCTAAATATTGAGTCTGTTCTGGTCTGGCTATGGTCTGAAGAAGTGGGTCTGTCCCACGAAAGCTCATCACCTAATAAATTATTTTGTTAGTCTTTAAAGTGCTACTTGACTTCTTTTCTGTTTTGATTCTTCAGGATAGATTTTTTCCCACACACTGTTCATGCATCAAGTGCTTATTTCATCCCATGTTGTGCCAATGTGCATCACTGCATCTGTTTTGCTAAAAGTTTTCTAAAATTATTGCATGGTTGGTTTTCCTTCGCCATCTGTATCCTTGATGAGTCTCCTGATTGTCAAACGTAGATAATAGGCTTTAAAGTTAGCAATTGCACCTTGATCCATGGTGGATCAGCAATGTAGCGTGTGGTGGGAGAAACTCAGTTTTAATGTTGGGGCATAATGATTCATAATCTAAGTCATGTGCAGCAGCATTGTCTGTAAAAAGAATTTTGCATCTTAAATTTTGCTCTTTGCAATAGTTTTTCATTTCTGGAACAAAATAATCCACAAACCAGTCACAGAATATTTGCTTTGTTATCCAAGCCTTTTGCTGAGACTTTCATATGATGGGGAGATGAGACTTGACACAATTTTTCATGGCACGAGGGTTCTCACTATGATAAACAAACCGTGGTTTAATTTTCTTGTCTCCGTTGGCATTGCCACCAGCAAGAGTGTCAGGCGGTCATTTTTCATTAACAGAAATGTAGGTTCATTTTGGCATTCATTTCCAATAAAGTCCTGTCTTATCTGCTTTAAAGACCTGTCGTAGCTTGCATCCTCCTTCCTGAATGATTTCTCTCAGCTTTGCCTCATGCACTTCGGCTGGCTCCATGATGGCATTTGCTGCTTCACCTTAGAGTCTAACATTCTTGAACCCATAGCATGACCAGAAACTGTGAAACCAGTCTCAGCTAGCATTAAATGTTTCTTCTTTAGAAGTGCCTCCCATCTCCTGCTTCTCTTTGTCCTTCAGGAATTCAAATAACCTCACTTCCTTCTCCTGAATGTCACTGTGACTTATCAGAACATTCTGCATATGTGAGTCATCCAACCACATAGCCAACATTGTCTCCATTGTTTCCATCACCTTCTTTGCTGAGCAATTGTTACAGGAGAATGCTGCATCCTATGCTTAGACTTTTCCACTATATCACCAGCATTCTTGACAATGGTATGAACCATTGCTGGAGGTAGGCCACATGGTAACATTGGCAGGCCCGTTCACCATTTCTGATCCACTTTATCACATCTGTTTTCACAGTGAGACTCCGACTAACATGCTTCCTCTTGCAAATAGCACTTTACACCAACACTCGATTTCCCAGTCATGGTTAACGGATTACACAAATACGTTAAAATAAAATATGTGCATTCACAATACATTCACTTCAAAACTTGCGGACAGTAAAGAGAACAACACAAAGGATTGTGGTCCCTTGAAAAATGACTGAAGTATGGATCTGTGTGATGTATAATGAATTTAGTTTCCTTAATTAATAGACAACTTATACGTGAAACAACTTATAAAGAGGTGACTTATAACAGGGACCCCCTATACTTTAGTTGTCTTGAATGTGATTTAGTAACCGGAAAGAAAGGAGAGATGTATAAATGCTGTAATGGGATGCAACAAAGAAGTTAGAGACTAGGAGAGAATTAGTAGCATGTTTCAAAGAGAGACATTTTCTAATAAATAGAAATGTAAGATCATGAGCTGTTATTTCTATACAAACGCAAAGTACACCCACTGTAAATAACATTACTATACTGTATGCTCCTAAATTGACCCCCTTTGGATTCCCAATTAATTTCTAGTACTCAAAGCTTCTACATAGGACTGATCTTGGAGCTTGCGAGGACTCAGGAAAGGGTTAAATATTTACATGGATGATGAGGACATCCAGAATTACATTATATCCTTTCTCTAGAAGAGACATAATGTAATCGTAAATGCTCAGGTTTCAGTTTATATCAGAAGTCAACCTCTAGCTGACTGGGTTTAGGAAGAAGCTTCTTCTTATGATCAGACTATTCCACGTTTGGTCAGTATGAGGTTTATTTCTACCTTCCTCTGCAGCATTGTCAGGAACAGTTTGCTGGGCTGAATGGGTCAGAGATTTGATCTAACAGGGCAATCTCGGGATGAAAAAAAAGGCTCTTCTCACTACTTTGGTTGCAGACCCCTGCCCTTGCCCATGTGGAGGGAAATTTCCTGTTCCTGCCTGTGTGGGAGCACATTCGAAAGAGAGCCTCTCGCATGAGCTGCTCACTTGTCCGTGTCCCTTTTTGGGCATTTGACGTTGGCAGGCTCCCAGGCTACACGACCACGGCTAAATTCCTGAGACGTGGATTGGAGTCAATGCTGCTTTACCCGGTGCCCTGCCTCCTGTTGTGGTCTCCCACAAACCAGCGGTTCTAATACAACCCCAGAGCCAATACTCTGCAGGCCACATGTAAAAACGTTACAAACGTGGAAGCAGACAAACAGATCCAGTGACTCACCAGCTGCATTAGACACCTCACTTGGCACAAGGTTTGGTGCAAACCTCGGACAGTGGTTGCAAGAACGGTTCTCATGCTCATTTTAAAATGCAATAATGTCCCAGCCGCTCCCTGAGGGAGCAGTGCAGCCCTGTTCTCCAGCCCAGCGCGACTCTCAGCCAGCGTCACACAGGAGGTTGTGGGGTGTTGAACTCAGTACAGGACATCTCCAGCCTGTCGGCCAGGCCTCCCTAGCACCCCACAGCTGAGTGCCTGCCTGATCTCTGCCCTGCCTGCCCCACAGCCCCTCTCCTTCCAGCTGAGCCTCTACTGATATCCCCCCAGCAGCTCCTCTCTCGGCCTTTCTCCTCTGTCCAGGGAACCCCAGGGTCGCCACTCCCCTCCCCTCGTTACCCATGACACTGAGTGCTGCATGCAACCCCTGGGAACCCCTCACAACTCTGCAGCTTCCTCACCGGGGGCAGGGCTGGGAGCTGGGGGGTGCGGTCCCTGGGGTGGGGGATAGCAGGGCCTAGAGCTGGGCCTGAGGGCCAGTCCCCTGCCTGAGCAATGGTGCCTGGTATTGGGGAGCAGTGGGGCTCAGATGTGAGGGAGGTTGGGGCTGAGACTTGGAGCAGGGAGGGGGCCCCCCCAGCAGCAGAGAGGTTGGGCTGGGGGTTGCCCTCCTGGGAGGGGTCAGGGTCCTGGAGTGGAGCTGGGGGCAATGGGGCCTAAGGTGGGCAGGCAGTAGGGCTGAGGGCCACCCTCTGTGGGAGGGGTGTCAGGCTGGTTGCCTGTGGCAAGGCAGCAAGGCCTACAGCCTGGGCAAGGGAGTCACCCGTGGGGACAAAGGGGCCAGGATTCCTCCCTAGGAATTCCTCTGTGGGGGCAGCCCCTGGACAGCTTTGGTTCATGCTGGGTGGGCGGCTGGGGCTGAGGGGTCTCTGATGCAGGAGGCTGGGCCTATACCTGGGGTGAGAGTGGGGCAGAGGTAGGCAGTGTCCTCCCTGGGGTGGGGGAGAGGCAGGGGTGCCCTCTCTGGCCTGGGGGGGCTGGGGTAGCTGGTACCCACCCTGGGGTGGGGTGGGGGAGTGGGAGGGGGAGGCGGGGTGCCCTCGGGGGCTCCATGGCAGGAGCCGGCAGCGTGGGCAGGGCTGGGGATCTCTGGCAGTTGGGGCAGGCAGGCCAAATCGAGGAGGGCAGGAGGCTGGTGCCTGGTGGTAACCCCCAGCAGCCCAGCCCCCACCCCATACTCAGCGCTGCCCAAACAGCCTGAGACAGGCCTGCCCCAGAGAGCTCGCGCTGTGTCCAACCCCTTCCTGTGGCTCTAGGGCCCGGGGCTGGCAAGGGGCAGGGCTTCCTCTGCTGCAGCTCACCGACTGGGAATGGAGCTCCCTGGGTGGGGAGCTGAGCCTGGGGGCCCTGGGGGGAAGCGCCCACCTCTGGGTGCCGAAGAGAGCTCTGAGTGCCTCTCTGCCCTTCGCAGAGCTGGGGCGTGCCTGGTCTGCTGGCACGTGAGCCCCCGTGGGCAGGTCCATGGCAGCCCTGGCACCACCCTGTGGCCTGGCCCAGCACCTCTGTGTGGGCATGGGAGTCCCTGTCCCTCCCCGCTCTCCAGGTGGCCTCTGTCTGCCCCAGCCTGGCACTGGGCAGTCCCCGTGGGAGGGAGGCCGCGTGTCTCGTACGGGGTGGCTGGTGCGTGCAGCTTGAGGGGATTGCGGGGGGGTTGGGGTGCTACTTTGTGGGCCACGTGCGGAAGTGTTGGGGGGCAGGTGCAGGGAAGAAGGGGGTGTCAGAGCTCACGCTCGGGAGACCCCAAGGCCTGTTCTCTGCCCCTTCCCCAGCAGGCACCGCAAGGCCCCCCAGATGGCGGAAGCACACCAAGCCGTGGCCTTCCAGTTCACGGTGACCCCCGAGGGCTTCGACCTGCGGCTGAGCCGCGAGGCCCTAAAGCAGATCTACCTGTCCGGGGTTGCCTCATGGAAGAAACGCTTTGTCCGCATCAAGGTGAGCTGAGCCCCAGGGGCTGGCAGTGCTGGGGATCCTGGGGCTGCTGCAGTGCTGGGGTGCAGGCTGTGTGTGGGCACCTGGGGTGCTGAGGGGGTGCAGTGGTGGGGCTGCTGCAGTGCTGGGGTGCAGGCTGTGTGAGGGCACCTGGGGTGCTGAGGGGGTGCAGGCTATGTGTGGGCACCTGGGGTGCTGAGGGGGTGCAGTGGTGGGGCTGCTGCAGTGCTGGGGTGCAGGCTGTGTGTGGGCACCTGGGGTGCTGAGGGGGTGCAGTGGTGGGGCTGCTGCAGTGCTGGGGTGCAGGCTGTGTGTGGGCACCCGGGGTGCTGAGGGGGTGAAGTGCTGGGGTGCAGGCTGTGTGTGGGCACCCAGGGTGCTGAGGGGATGCAGTGCTGGGGGTGCAGCAGTACTGGGGGGTGCAGGCTATGTGTGGGCACCCGGGTGCTGAGGGGGTGCAGTGGTAGGGGTGCTGCAGTACTGGGGGTGCAGGCTGTGTGTGGGCACCTGAGGTGCTGAGGGTGTGCAGTGGTGGGGGGTGCTGCAGTACTGGGGGTGCAGGCTGTGTGTGGGCACCCACAGTGCTGAGGGGGTGCAGTGCTGGGGTGCAGGCTGTGTGTGGGCACCCGGGCTGCTGAGGGGGTGCAGTGCTGGGGGTGCTGCAGTACTGGGGGTGCAGGCTGTGTGTGGGCACCCACAGTGCTGAGGGGGTGCAGTGCTGGGGTGCAGGCTGTGTGTGGGCACCCGGGCTGCTGAGGGGGTGCAGTGCTGGGGGTGCTGCAGTACTGGGGGTGCAGGCTGTGTGTGGGCACCCGCGGTGCTGAGGGGGTGCAGTGGTGGGGGTGCTGCAGTACTGGGGGTGCAGGCTGTGTGTGAGCACCCGGTGTGCTGAGGGGGTGCAGTGATGGGGGTGCAGGCTGTGTGTGGACACCCAGGGTGCTGAGGGGATGCAGTTCTGGGGGTGGAGCTGGGGGCCCTGGGGCTGCTGCAGTACTGGGGGTGCAGGCTGTGTGTGGGCACCCAGGGTGCTGAGGGGGTGCAGTGGTGGGGGTGCTGCTGTACTGGGGTGCAGGCTGTGTGTGGGTACCTGGGGTGCTGAGGGGGTGCAGTGCTGGGGGTGCTGCAGTGCTGGGGTGCAGGCTGTGTGTGGGCACCTGAGGTGCAGTGGTGGGGGGGGTGCAGTGCTGGGGGTGCAGGCTGTGTGTGGGCCCCCGGGGTGTTGAGGGGATGCAGTTCTGGGGGTGGAGCTGGGGGCCCTGGGGGATGGCAGTGCCAGAGGGTGCACCAGGCAGGGCGTGCTAACAGGGTTCCTAGAAGGCACTATGAGTGCTACAGTGGCAGTGTAAGGGGGGCTGTGGTGTGGAGGAATGGTACCTGGGGGGCTGGAGGCTGGGGGTAGGGCCTGGGGTAGGGGTTCGCAGGACTGGTGTGGTAGGGCTGGGAGGTGCAGAGACAGGGGCCCTGCGGGAATGCAGTACTGGTGTGGGTGCTGGAGGCAGGGGTGGTGGGTGCCATGCTGCAGGGTGGTTCTGAGGGGCAAGGTGCCAGAAGCTTGTGGGTCTGGGGTTGTGTAGCAATGGTGAGGAGATCCTGAGGGGTGGTTGTGGTGCGTGAACTGGGGTGTGTGGTGATGGTGGATTCTAAGGGGTTGTTGTGGTGGGGCTGGGGGTGTGGTGATGGGGGGTGTGATGGAGTGGGGGATACCTGTGTGTCTCACAGAGGGTGTGGGGCTCCTGCGGAGGGTAACCGAGAGGGCCAGGTGACACCTCTGGGCTGCAGACAAAGTGGGAGGTGGAGCCTGAGGGGTTTGAATTGGAACTGGGAGTTGGGAAGCAGTTAGGCTGGGCTGGGAGAGAGAGAGACCAAGGAGGGGGCCAGGCCCCGGCTCTGGGGGCCCCTCGGGGCCTCCTCTCCCCAGCATGGATGGGACTGGCTGTCTCTGCCGGCTGCACTGACTCCTCTGTACGACACTGCGTCCTGTCGGTGAATAAACCCGCTGTTCTCCTGCCGAGTGACAGTCATGCCTGCCTGCAGATGGGGTGCAGAGCTTGGGGGACCCCGAACCCCATCCCAGGGGGGTTCTGAGGGATTGTTGTGGTGGGTGCTGGGAGGTTGGTGACGGGGGTTCTGAGGGGTTGTTGTGGTGCTGGGTTTTGGGGGTGTGGTGATGGGATGTTGTGGGGGGATGTTGTGGTGCTGGGGGGTTCTGAGGGGTCGTTGTGATGCTGGGGGTGGGGGTGTGGTGCTGGGGGGTTCTGAGGGGTTGTTGTGGTGCTGGGGGTGGGGGTGTGGTGCTGGGGGGTTCTGAGAGGTTGTTGTGGTGCTGGGGGTGGGGGTGTGGTGCTGGGAGGTTCTGAGAGGTTGTTGTGGTGCTGGGGGTGGGGGTGTGGTGCTGGGAGGTTGTGAGGGGTTGTTGTGGTGCTGGGTCTGGGGGTGTGGTGCTGGGAGGTTCTGAGAGGTTGTTGTGGTGGTGGTGGGGGGGGTGTGGAGCTGGGAGGTTGTGAGAGGTTGTTGTGGTGCTGGGGGTGGGGGTGTGGTGCTGGGGGGGTTCTGAGAGGTTGTTGTGGTGCTGGGGGTGGGGGTGTGTTGCTGGGGGGTTCTGAGAGGTTGTTGTGGTGGTGGTGGGGGGGGTGTGGAGCTGGGAGGTTGTGAGAGGTTGTTGTGGTGCTGGGGGTGGGGGTGTGGTGCTGGGGGGGTTCTGAGAGGTTGTTGTGGTGCTGGGGGTGGGGGTGTGTTGCTGGGGGGTTCTGAGAGGTTGTTGTGGTGGTGGTGGGGGTGTGGATCTGGGAGATTGTGAGGGGTTGTTGTGGTGCTGGGGGGGGTGGTGGTGCTGGAAGGTTCTGAGAGGTTGTTGTGGTGCTGGGGGTGGGGGTGTGGATCTAGGAGGTTGTGAGGGGTTGTTGTGGTGCTGGGGGTGGGGGTGTGGAGCTGGGAGGTTGTGAGGGGCTGTTGTGGTGCTGGGGTGGGGATGTGGTGATGGAAGGTTGTGAGAGGTTGTTGTGGTGCTGGGGCTGGGGGTGTGGATCTGGGAGGTTGTGAGGGGTTGTTGTGGTGGTGGGGGTGGGGGGGTGGTGCTGGGAGGTTCTGAGAGGTTGTTGTGGTGCTGGGGGTGGGGGTGTGGATCTGGGAGGTTGGGAGGGGTTGTTGTGGTGCTGGGGGTAGGGGTGTGGATCTGGGAGGTTGTGAGGGGGTGTTGTGGTGCTGGGGGCGGGGGTGTGGTGCTGGGAGGTTGTGAGGGGTTGTTGTGGTGCTGGGTGTGGGGGTGTGGTGCTGGGAGGTTCTGAGAGGTAGTTGTGGTGGTGGTGGTGGGGGGTGTGGAGCTGGGAGGTTGTGAGAGGTTGTTGTGGTGCTGAGGGGGTTCTGAGAGGTTGTTGTGGTGCTGGGGGTGGGGGTGTGTTGCTGGGGGGTTCTGAGAGGTTGTTGTGGTGGTGGTGGGGGTGTGGTGCTGGGAGGTTGTGAGGGGCTGTTGTGGTGCTGGGGGTGGGGGGGTGGTGCTGGGATGTTCTGAGAGGTTGTTGTGGTGCTGGGGGTGGGGGTGTGGATCTGGGAGGTTGGGAGGGGTTGTTGTGGTGCTGGGGGTAGGGGTGTGGATCTGGGAGGTTGTGAGGGGCTGTTGTGGTGCTGGGGGTGGGGGTGTGGATCTGGGATGTTGTGAGAGGTTGTTGTGGTGCTGGGGGTGGGGGTGTGGAGCTGGGAGGTTGTGAGGGGCTGTTGTGGTGCTGGGGGTGGGAGTGTGGTGCTGGGAGGTTGTGAGAGGCTGTTGTGGTGCTGGGGGTGGGGGTGTGGAGCTGGGAGGTTGTGAGGGGCTGTTGTGGTGCTGGGGGTGGGGATGTGGTGATGGGAGGTTTTGAGAGGTTGTTGTGGTGCTGGGGCTGGGGGTGTGGATCTGGGAGATTGTGAGGGGTTGTTGTGGTGCTGGGGGTGGGGGGGTGGTGCTGGGAGGTTCTGAGAGGTTGTTGTGGTGCTGGGGGTGGGGGTGTGGATCTGGGAGGTTGGGAGGTGTTGTTGTGGTGCTGGGTGTAGGGGTGTGGATCTGGGAGGTTGTGAGGGGCTGTTGTGGTGCTGGGGGTGGGGGTGTGGTGCTGGGAGGTTGTGAGGGGTTGTTGTGGTGCTGGGTGTGGGGGTGTGGTGCTGGGAGGTTCTGAGAGGTTGTTGTGGTGGTGGTGGTGGGGGGTGTGGAGCTGGGAGGTTGTGAGAGGTTGTTGTGGTGCTGGGGGGGTTGTGAGAGGTTGTTGTGGTGCTGGGGGTGGGGGTGTGTTGCTGGGGGGTTCTGAGAGGTTGTTGTGGTGGTGGTGGGGGTGTGGTGCTGGGAGGTTGTGAGAGGTTGTTGTGGTGCTGAGGGTGGGGGTGTGGAGCTGGGAGGTTGTGAGAGGTTGTTGTGGTGGTGGGGGTGGGGGTGTGGTGTGGGAGGTTGTGAGAGGTTGTTGTGGTGCTGAGGGTGGGGGTGTGGAGCTGGGAGGTTTTGAGAGGTTGTTGTGGTGGTGGTGGTGGGGGTGTGGTGCTGGGAGGTTTTGAGGGGCTGTTGTGGTGCTGGGGGTGAGGGTGTGGATCTGGGAGGTTATGATAGGTTGTTGTGGTGCTGGTGCTGGGAGTGTGGATCTGGGAGGTTGTGAGGGGTTGTTGTGGTGCTGGGGGTGGGGATGTGGATCTGGGAGGTTGTGAGGGGCTGTTGTGGTTCTGGGGGTGGGGGTGTGGATCTGGGAGGTTGTGAGGGGTTGTTGTGGTGCTGGGGGTGGGGATGTGGATCTGGGAGGTTGTGAGGGGCTGTTGTGGTGCTGGGGGTGGGGGTGTGGATCTGGGATGTTGTGAGAGGTTGTTGTGGTGCTGGGGGTGGGGGTGTGGAGCTGGGAGGTTGTGAGGGGTGTTGTGATGCTGGGGGTGGGGGTGTGGTGCTGGGAGGTTGTGAGGGGTTGTTGTGGTGCTGGGGCTGGGGGTGTGGATCTGGGAGGTTGTGAGGGGTTGTTGTGGTGCTGGGGGTGGGGGGGTGGTGCTGGGAGGTTGTGAGGGGTTGTTGTGGTGCTGGGGGTGGGGGTGGGTGCT
The DNA here is from genome assembly GCF_033958435.1 of Carettochelys insculpta. Lineage (NCBI taxonomy): Eukaryota > Metazoa > Chordata > Testudines > Carettochelyidae > Carettochelys > Carettochelys insculpta. The sequence goes on along the minus strand of NC_134137.1, from coordinate 381,371,351 downwards.
GGGAGGTTCTGAGAGGTTTTTGTGGTGCTGTGGGTGGGGGGGTGGATCTGGGAGGTAGTGAGGGGCTGTTGTGGTGCTGGGGGTGGGGGTGTGGAGCTGGGAGGTTGTGAGGGGTTGTTGTGGTGCTGGGGGTGGGGGTGTGGAGCTGGGGGGTTTCTGAGAGGCTGTTGTGGTGCTGGGGGTGGGGGTGTGGAGCTGGGGGGTTTCTGAGGGGCTGTTGTGGTGCTGGGGGTGGGGGTGTGGAGCTGGGACGTTGTGAGGGTCTGTTGTGGTGCTCGGGGTGGGGGTGTGGAGCTGGGAGGTTGTGAGGGGCTGTTGTGCTGCTGGGGGTGGAAGTGTGGTGCTGGGAGGTTCTGAGAGGTTGTTGTGGTGCTGGGGGTGGGGGTGTGGATCTGGGAGGTTGGGAGGGGTTGTTGTGGTGCTGGGGGTGGGGATGTGGATCTGGGAGGTTGTGAGGGGCTGTTGTGGTGCTGGGGGTGGGGGGGTGGATCTGGGAGGTTGTGAGGGGTTGTTGTGGTGCTGGGGGTGGGGATGTGGATCTGGGAGGTTGTGAGAGGCTGTTGTGGTGCTGGGGGTGGGGGTGTGGATCTGGGATGTTGTGAGAGGTTGTTGTGGTGCTGGGGGTGGGGGTGTGGAGCTGGGAGGTTGTGAGGGGCTGTTGTGGTGCTGGGGGTGGGAGTGTGGTGCTGGGAAGTTGTGAGAGGTTGTTGTGGTGGTGGTGGTGGGGGTGTGGAGCTGGGAGGTTGTGTGGGGCTGTTGTGGTGCTGGGGGTGGGGTTGTGGAGCTGGGAGGTTGTGAGAGGCTGTTGTGGTGCTGGGGGTGGGGGTGTGGAGCTGGGAGGTTGTGAGGGGCTGTTGTGGTGCTGGGGGTGGGGATGTGGATCTGGGAGATTGTGAGGGGTTGTTGTGGTGCTGGGGCTGGGGGGGTGGTGCTGGGAGGTTCTGAGAGGTTGTTGTGGTGCTGGGGGTGGGGGTGTGGATCTGGGAGGTTGTGAGGGGTTGTTGTCGTGCTGGGGGTGGGGGTGTGGAGCTGGGAGGTTGTGAGGGGCTGTTGTGGTGCTGGGGGTGGGGCTGTGGAGCTGGGAGTTTGTGAGGGGCTGTTGTGGTGGTGGGGGTGGTGGTGTGGTGCTGGGGGGTTTCTGAGAGGCTGTTGTGGTGCTGGGGGTGGGGGTGTGGAGCTGGGAGGTTGTGAGGGGCTGTTGTGGTGCTGGGGGTGGGGGGGTGGATCTGGGAGTTTGTGAGTGGTTGTAGTGGTGCTGGGGGTGGGGGTGTGGTGCTGGGAGGTTGTGAGGGGTTGTTGTGGTGCTAGGGGTAGGTGTGTGGATCTGGGAGGTTTTGAGGGGCTGTTGTGGTGCTGGGGGTGGGGGTGTGGAGCTGGGAGGTTGTGAGGGGCTGTTGTGGTGCTGGGGGTGGGGGGGTGGTGCTGGGAGGTTCTGAGAGGTTGTTGTGGTGCTGGGGGTGGGGGTGTGGATCTGGGAGGTTGGGAGGGGTTGTTGTGGTGCTGGGGGTAGGGGTGTGGATCTGGGAGGTTGTGAGGGGGTGTTGTGGTGCTGGGGGTGGGGGTGTGGTGCTGGGAGGTTGTGAGGGGTTGTTGTGGTGCTGGGTGTGGGGGTGTGGTGCTGGGAGGTTCTGAGAGGTTGTTGTGGTGGTGGCGGTGGGGGGTGTGGAGCTGGGAGGTTGTGAGAGGTTGTTGTGGTGCTGGGGGTGTGGGTGTGGAGCTGGGGGGTTTCTGAGGGGCTGTTGTGGTGCTGGGGGTGGGGGTGTGGAGCTGGGAGGTTGTGAGGGTCTGTTGTGGTGCTCGGGGTGGGGGTGTGGAGCTGGGAGGTTGTGAGGGGCTGTTGTGGTGCTGGGGTGGGGATGTGGTGATGGGAGGTTGTGAGAGGTTGTTGTGGTGCTGGGGGTGGGGGTGTGGAGCTGGGAGGTTGTGAGAGGTTGTTGTGGTGCTGGGGGTGGAAGTGTGGTGCTGGGAGGTCCTGAGAGGTTGTTGTGGTGCTGGGGGTGGCGGGGTGGATCTGGGAGGTTGGGAGGGGTTGTTGTGGTGCTGGGGGTGGGGATGTGGATCTGGGAGGTTGTGAGGGGCTGTTGTGGTGCTGGGGGTGGGGGTGTGGATCTGGGAGGTTGTGAGGGGTTGTTGTGGTGCTGGGGGTGGGGATGTGGATCTGGGAGGTTGTGAGAGGCTGTTGTGGTGCTGGGGGTGGGGGTGTGGATCTGGGATGTTGTGAGAGGTTGTTGTGGTGCTGGGGGTGGGGGTGTGGAGCTGGGAGGTTGTGAGGGGCTGTTGTGGTGCTGGGGGTGGGAGTGTGGTGCTGGGAAGTTGTGAGAGGTTGTTGTGGTGGTGGTGGTGGGGGTGTGGAGCTGGGAGGTTGTGTGGGGCTGTTGTGGTGCTGGGGGTGGGGTTGTGGAGCTGGGAGGTTGTGAGAGGCTGTTGTGGTGCTGGGGGTGGGGGTGTGGAGCTGGGAGGTTGTGAGGGGCTGTTGTGGTGCTGGGGGTGGGGATGTGGATCTGGGAGATTGTGAGGGGTTGTTGTGGTGCTGGGGCTGGGGGGGTGGTGCTGGGAGGTTCTGAGAGGTTGTTGTGGTGCTGGGGGTGGGGGTGTGGATCTGGGAGGTTGTGAGGGGTTGTTGTCGTGCTGGGGGTGGGGGTGTGGAGCTGGGAGGTTGTGAGGGGCTGTTGTGGTGCTGGGGGTGGGGCTGTGGAGCTGGGAGTTTGTGAGGGGCTGTTGTGGTGGTGGGGGTGGGGGTGTGGTGCTGGGGGGTTTCTGAGAGGCTGTTGTGGTGCTGGGGGTGGGGGTGTGGAGCTGGGAGGTTGTGAGGGGCTGTTGTGGTGCTGGGGGTGGGGGGGTGGATCTCGGAGTTTGTGAGTGGTTGTAGTGGTGCTGGGGGTGGGGGTGTGGTGCTGGGAGGTTGTGAGGGGTTGTTGTGGTGCTAGGGGTAGGTGTGTGGATCTGGGAGGTTTTGAGGGGCTGTTGTGGTGCTGGGGGTGGGGGGGTGGTGCTGGGAGGTTCTGAGATGTTGTTGTGGTGCTGGGGGTGGGGGTGTGGATCTGGGAGGTTGGGAGGGGTTGTTGTGGTGCTGGGGGTAGGGGTGTGGATCTGGGAGGTTGTGAGGGGGTGTTGTGGTGCTGGGGGTGGGGGTGTGGTGCTGGGAGGTTGTGAGGGGTTGTTGTGGTGCTGGGTGTGGGGGTGTGGTGCTGGGAGGTTCTGAGAGGTTGTTGTGGTGGTGGCGGTGGGGGGTGTGGAGCTGGGAGGTTGTGAGAGGTTGTTGTGGTGCTGGGGGGGTTCTGAGAGGTTGTTGTGGTGCTGGGTGTGGGGGTGTGTTGCTGGGGGGTTCTGAGAGGTTGTTGTGGTGGTGGTGGGGGTGTGGTGCTGGGAGGTTGTGAGAGGTTGTTGTGGTACTGAGGGTGGGGGTGTGGAGCTGGGAGGTTGTGAGAGGTTGTTGTGGTGGTGGGGGTGGGGGTGTGGTGTGGGAGGTTGTGAGAGGTTGTTGTGGTGCTGAGGGTGGGGGTGTGGAGCTGGGAGGTTGTGAGAGGTTGTTGTGGTGGTGGTGGTGGGGGTGTGGTGCTGGGAGGTTATGAGGGGCTGTTGTGGTGCTGGGGGTGAGGGTGTGGATCTGGGAGGTTATGATAGGTTGTTGTGGTGCTGGGGGTGGGAGTGTGGATCTGGGAGGTTGTGAGGGGTTGTTGTGGTGCTGGGGGTGGGCATGTGGATCTGGGAGGTTGTGAGGGGCTGTTGTGGTGCTGGGGGTGGGGGTGTGGATCTGGGAGGTTGTGAGGGGTTGTTGTGGTGCTGGGGGTGGGGATGTGGATCTGGGAGGTTGTGAGGGGCTGTTGTGGTGCTGGGGGTGGGGGTGTGGATCTGGGATGTTGTGAGAGGTTGTTGTGGTGCTGGGGGTGGGGGTGTGGAGCTGGGAGGTTGTGAGGGGCTGTTGTGGTGCTGGGGGTGGGAGTGTGGTGCTCGGAGGTTGTGAGAGGTTGTTGTGGTGGTGGTGGTGGGGGTGTGGAGCTGGGAGGTTGTGAGGGGCTGTTGTGGTGCTGGGGGTGGGGGGGTAGTGCTGGGAGGTTCTGAGAGGTTGTTGTGGTGCTGGGGGTGGGGGTGTGGATCTGGGAGGTTGGGAGGGGTTGTTGTCGTGCTGCGGGTAGGGGTGTGGATCTGGGAGGTTGTGAGGGGCTGTTGTGGTCCTTGGGGTGGGGGTGTGGATCTGGGAGGTTGTGAGGGGTTGTTGTGGTGCTGGGGGTGGGGGGGTAGTGCTGGGAGGTTCTGAGAGGTTGTTGTGGTGCTGGGGGTGGGGGTGTGGATCTGGGAGGTTGGGAGGGGTTGTTGTCGTGGTGGGGGTAGGGGTGTGGATCTGGGAGGTTGTGAGGGGCTGTTGTGGTCCTGGGGGTGGGGGTGTGGATCTGGAAGGTTGTGAGGGGCTGTGGTGCTGGGGGTGGGGGTGTGGAGCTGGGAGGTTGTGAGGGGCTGTTGTGGTGGTGGGGGTGGGGGTGTGGTGCTGGGGGGTTTCTGAGAGGCTGTTGTGTTGCTGGGGGTGGGGGTGTGGAGCTGGGGGGTTTCTGAGGGGTTGTTGTGGTGCTGGGGGTGGGGGTGTGGTGCTGGGGGGTTTCTGAGAGGCTGTTGTGTTGCTGGGGGTGGGGGTGTGGAGCTGGGAGGTTGTGAGGGGTGTTGTGGTGCTGGGGGTGGGGGTGTGGTGCTGGGAGGTTGTGAGGGGTTGTTGTGGTGCTGGGGGTGGGGGTGTGGATCTGGGAGGTTGTGAGGGGTTGTTGTGGTGCTGGGGGTGGGGGGGTGGTGCTGGGAGGTTGTGAGGGGTTGTTGTGCTGCTGGGGGTGGAGGGGTGGTGCTGGGAGGTTCTGAGAGGTTTTTGTGGTGCTGGGGGTGGGGGTGTGGATCTGGGAGGTAGTGAGGGGCTGTTGTGGTGCTGGGGGTGGGGGTGTGGAGCTGGGAGGTTGTGAGGGGTTGTTGTGGTGCTGGGGGTGGGGGTGTGGAGCTGGGGGGTTTCTGAGAGGCTGTTGTGGTGCTGGGGGTGGGGGTGTGGAGCTGGAGGGTTTCTGAGGGGCTGTTGTGGTGCTGGGGGTCGGGGTGTGGAGCTGGGAGGTTGTGAGGGGCTGTTGTGGTGCTGGGGTGGGGATGTGGTGATGGGAGGTTGTGAGAGGTTGTTGTGGTGCTGGGGGTGGGGGTGTGGAGCTGGGAGGTTGTGAGAGGTTGTTGTAGTGCTGAGGGTGGGGGTATGGTGCTGGGAGGTTCTGAGAGGTTGTTGTGGTGCTGGGGCTGGGGGTGTGGATCTGGGAGATTGTGAGGGGTTGTTGTGGTGGGGGTGTGGAGCTGGGAGGTTGTGAGGGGCTGTTGTGGTGCTGGGGGTGGGGTTGTGGCGCTGGGAGGTTGTGAGAGGCTGTTGTGGTGCTGGGGGTGGGGGTGTGGAGCTGGGAGGTTGTGAGGGGCTGTTGTGGTGCTGGGGGTGGGGATTTGGTGATGGGAGGTTTTGAGAGGTTGTTGTGGTGCTGGGGCTGGGGGTGTGGATCTGGGAGATTGTGAGGGGTTGTTGTGGTGCTGGGGGTGGGGGGGTGGTGCTGGGAGGTTCTGAGAGGTTGTTGTGGTGCTGGGGGTGGGGGTGTGGATCTGGGAGGTTGTGAGGGGTTGTTGTGGTGCTGGGGGTGGGGGTGTGGAGCTGGGAGGTTGTGAGGGGCTGTTGTGGTGCTGGGGTGGGGATGTGGTGATGGGAGGTTGTGAGAGGTTGTTGTGCTGCTGGGGCTGGGGGTGTGGATCTGGGAGGTTGTGAGGGGTTGTTGTGGTGGTGGGGGTGGGGGGGTGGTGCTGGGAGGTTCTGAGAGGTTGTTGTGGTGCTGGGGGTGGGGGTGTGGATCTGGGAGGTTGGGAGGGGTTGTTGTGGTGCTGGGGGTAGGGGTGTGGATCTGGGAGGTTGTGAGGGGCTGTTGTGGTGCTGGGGGTGGGGCTGTGGAGCTGGGAGTTTGTGAGGGGCTGTTGTGGTGGTGGGGGTGGTGGTGTGGTGCTGGGGGGTTTCTGAGAGGCTGTTGTGGTGCTGGGGGTGGGGGTGTGGAGCTGGGAGGTTGTGAGGGGCTGTTGTGGTGCTGGGGGTGGTGGGGTGGATCTGGGAGTTTGTGAGGGGTTGTAGTGGTGCTGGGGGTGGGGGTGTGGTGCTGGGAGGTTGTGAGGGGTTGTTGTGGTGCTGGGGGTAGGGGTGTGGATCTGGGAGGTTTTGAGGGGCTGTTGTGGTGCTGGGGGTGGGGGTGTGGAGCTGGGAGGTTGTGAGGGGCTGTTGTGGTGCTGGGGGTGGGGGGGTGGTGCTGGGAGGTTCTGAGAGGTTGTTGTGGTGCTGGGGTGGGGGTGTGGATCTGGGAGGTTGGGAGGGGTTGTTGTGGTGCTGGGTGTAGGGGTGTGGATCTGGGAGGTTGTGAGGGGCTGTTGTGGTGCTGGGGGTGGGGGTGTGGAGCTGGGAGGTTGTGAGGGGCTGTTGTGGTGCTGGGGGTGGGAGTGTGGTGCTCGGAGGTTGTGAGAGGTTGTTGTGGTGGTGGTGGTGGGGGTGTGGAGCTGGGAGGTTGTGAGGGGCTGTTGTGGTGCTGGGGGTGGGGGGGTAGTGCTGGGAGGTTCTGAGAGGTTGTTGTGGTGCTGGGGGTGGGGGTATGGATCTGGGAGGTTGGTAGGGGTTGTTGTCGTGCTGCGGGTAGGGGTGTGGATCTGGGAGGTTGTGAGGGGCTGTTGTGGTCCTTGGGGTGGGGGTGTGGATCTGGGAGGTTGTGAGGGGTTGTTGTGGTGCTGGGGGTGGGGGGGTAGTGCTGGGAGGTTCTGAGAGGTTGTTGTGGTGCTGGGGGTGGGGGTGTGGATCTGGGAGGTTGGGAGGGGTTGTTGTCGTGGTGGGGGTAGGGGTGTGGATCTGGGAGGTTGTGAGGGGCTGTTGTGGTCCTGGGGGTGGGGGTGTGGATCTGGAAGGTTGTGAGGGGCTGTGGTGCTGGGGGTGGGGGTGTGGAGCTGGGAGGTTGTGAGGGGCTGTTGTGGTGGTGGGGGTGGGGGTGTGGTGCTGGGGGGTTTCTGAGAGGCTGTTGTGTTGCTGGGGGTGGGGGTGTGGAGCTGGGGGGTTTCTGAGGGGTTGTTGTGGTGCTGGGGGTGGGGGTGTGGTGCTGGGGGGTTTCTGAGAGGCTGTTGTGTTGCTGGGGGTGGGGGTGTGGAGCTGGGAGGTTGTGAGGGGTGTTGTGGTGCTGGGGGTGGGGGTGTGGTGCTGGGAGGTTGTGAGGGGTTGTTGTGGTGCTGGGGGTGGGGGTGTGGATCTGGGAGGTTGTGAGGGGTTGTTGTGGTGCTGGGGGTGGGGGGGTGGTGCTGGGAGGTTGTGAGGGGTTGTTGTGCTGCTGGGGGTGGAGGGGTGGTGCTGGGAGGTTCTGAGAGGTTTTTGTGGTGCTGGGGGTGGGGGTGTGGATCTGGGAGGTAGTGAGGGGCTGTTGTGGTGCTGGGGGTGGGGGTGTGGAGCTGGGAGGTTGTGAGGGGTTGTTGTGGTGCTGGGGGTGGGGGTGTGGAGCTGGGGGGTTTCTGAGAGGCTGTTGTGGTGCTGGGGGTGGGGGTGTGGAGCTGGAGGGTTTCTGAGGGGCTGTTGTGGTGCTGGGGGTCGGGGTGTGGAGCTGGGAGGTTGTGAGGGGCTGTTGTGGTGCTGGGGTGGGGATTTGGTGATGGGAGGTAGTGAGAGGTTGTTGTGGTGCTGGGGGTGGGGGTGTGGAGCTGGGAGGTTGTGAGAGGTTGTTGTAGTGCTGAGGGTGGGGGTATGGTGCTGGGAGGTTCTGAGAGGTTGTTGTGGTGCTGGGGCTGGGGGTGTGGATCTGGGAGATTGTGAGGGGTTGTTGTGGTGGGGGTGTGGAGCTGGGAGGTTGTGAGGGGCTGTTGTGGTGCTGGGGGTGGGGTTGTGGCGCTGGGAGGTTGTGAGAGGCTGTTGTGGTGCTGGGGGTGGGGGTGTGGAGCTGGGAGGTTGTGAGGGGCTGTTGTGGTGCTGGGGGTGGGGATTTGGTGATGGGAGGTTTTGAGAGGTTGTTGTGGTGCTGGGGCTGGGGGTGTGGATCTGGGAGATTGTGAGGGGTTGTTGTGGTGCTGGGGGTGGGGGGGTGGTGCTGGGAGGTTCTGAGAGGTTGTTGTGGTGCTGGGGGTGGGGGTGTGGATCTGGGAGGTTGTGAGGGGTTGTTGTGGTGCTGGGGGTGGGGGTGTGGAGCTGGGAGGTTGTGAGGGGCTGTTGTGGTGCTGGGGTGGGGATGTGGTGATGGGAGGTTGTGAGAGGTTGTTGTGCTGCTGGGGCTGGGGGTGTGGATCTGGGAGGTTGTGAGGGGTTGTTGTGGTGGTGGGGGTGGGGGGGTGGTGCTGGGAGGTTCTGAGAGGTTGTTGTGGTGCTGGGGGTGGGGGTGTGGATCTGGGAGGTTGGGAGGGGTTGTTGTGGTGCTGGGGGTAGGGGTGTGGATCTGGGAGGTTGTGAGGGGCTGTTGTGGTGCTGGGGGTGGGGCTGTGGAGCTGGGAGTTTGTGAGGGGCTGTTGTGGTGGTGGGGGTGGTGGTGTGGTGCTGGGGGGTTTCTGAGAGGCTGTTGTGGTGCTGGGGGTGGGGGTGTGGAGCTGGGAGGTTGTGAGGGGCTGTTGTGGTGCTGGGGGTGGTGGGGTGGATCTGGGAGTTTGTGAGGGGTTGTAGTGGTGCTGGGGGTGGGGGTGTGGTGCTGGGAGGTTGTGAGGGGTTGTTGTGGTGCTGGGGGTAGGGGTGTGGATCTGGGAGGTTTTGAGGGGCTGTTGTGGTGCTGGGGGTGGGGGTGTGGAGCTGGGAGGTTGTGAGGGGCTGTTGTGGTGCTGGGGGTGGGGGGGTGGTGCTGGGAGGTTCTGAGAGTTTGTTGTGGTGCTGGGGTGGGGGTGTGGATCTGGGAGGTTGGGAGGGGTTGTTGTGGTGCTGGGTGTAGGGGTGTGGATCTGGGAGGTTGTGAGGGGCTGTTGTGGTGCTGGGGGTGGGGGGGTGGATCTGGGAGGTTGTGAGGGGTTGTTGTGGTGCTGGGGGTGGGGATGTGGATCTGGGAGGTTGTGAGAGGCTGTTGTGGTGCTGGGGGTGGGGGTGTGGATCTGGGATGTTGTGAGAGGTTGTTGTGGTGCTGGGGGTGGGGGTGTGGAGCTGGGAGGTTGTGAGGGGCTGTTGTGGTGCTGGGGGTGGGAGTGTGGTGCTGGGAAGTTGTGAGAGGTTGTTGTGGTGGTGGTGGTGGGGGTGTGGAGCTGGGAGGTTGTGTGGGGCTGTTGTGGTGCTGGGGGTGGGGTTGTGGAGCTGGGAGGTTGTGAGAGGCTGTTGTGGTGCTGGGGGTGGGGGTGTGGAGCTGGGAGGTTGTGAGGGGCTGTTGTGGTGCTGGGGGTGGGGATGTGGATCTGGGAGATTGTGAGGGGTTGTTGTGGTGCTGGGGCTGGGGGGGTGGTGCTGGGAGGTTCTGAGAGGTTGTTGTGGTGCTGGGGGTGGGGGTGTGGATCTGGGAGGTTGTGAGGGGTTGTTGTCGTGCTGGGGGTGGGGGTGTGGAGCTGGGAGGTTGTGAGGGGCTGTTGTGGTGCTGGGGGTGGGGCTGTGGAGCTGGGAGTTTGTGAGGGGCTGTTGTGGTGGTGGGGGTGGTGGTGTGGTGCTGGGGGGTTTCTGAGAGGCTGTTGTGGTGCTGGGGGTGGGGGTGTGGAGCTGGGAGGTTGTGAGGGGCTGTTGTGGTGCTGGGGGTGGGGGGGTGGATCTGGGAGTTTGTGAGTGGTTGTAGTGGTGCTGGGGGTGGGGGTGTGGTGCTGGGAGGTTGTGAGGGGTTGTTGTGGTGCTAGGGGTAGGTGTGTGGATCTGGGAGGTTTTGAGGGGCTGTTGTGGTGCTGGGGGTGGGGGTGTGGAGCTGGGAGGTTGTGAGGGGCTGTTGTGGTGCTGGGGGTGGGGGGGTGGTGCTGGGAGGTTCTGAGAGGTTGTTGTGGTGCTGGGGGTGGGGGTGTGGATCTGGGAGGTTGGGAGGGGTTGTTGTGGTGCTGGGGGTAGGGGTGTGGATCTGGGAGGTTGTGAGGGGGTGTTGTGGTGCTGGGGGTGGGGGTGTGGTGCTGGGAGGTTGTGAGGGGTTGTTGTGGTGCTGGGTGTGGGGGTGTGGTGCTGGGAGGTTCTGAGAGGTTGTTGTGGTGGTGGCGGTGGGGGGTGTGGAGCTGGGAGGTTGTGAGAGGTTGTTGTGGTGCTGGGGGTGTGGGTGTGGAGCTGGGGGGTTTCTGAGGGGCTGTTGTGGTGCTGGGGGTGGGGGTGTGGAGCTGGGAGGTTGTGAGGGTCTGTTGTGGTGCTCGGGGTGGGGGTGTGGAGCTGGGAGGTTGTGAGGGGCTGTTGTGGTGCTGGGGTGGGGATGTGGTGATGGGAGGTTGTGAGAGGTTGTTGTGGTGCTGGGGGTGGGGGTGTGGAGCTGGGAGGTTGTGAGAGGTTGTTGTGGTGCTGGGGGTGGAAGTGTGGTGCTGGGAGGTTCTGAGAGGTTGTTGTGGTGCTGGGGGTGGGGGGGTGGATCTGGGAGGTTGGGAGGGGTTGTTGTGGTGCTGGGGGTGGGGATGTGGATCTGGGAGGTTGTGAGGGGCTGTTGTGGTGCTGGGGGTGGGGGTGTGGATCTGGGAGGTTGTGAGGGGTTGTTGTGGTGCTGGGGGTGGGGATGTGGATCTGGGAGGTTGTGAGAGGCTGTTGTGGTGCTGGGGGTGGGGGTGTGGATCTGGGATGTTGTGAGAGGTTGTTGTGGTGCTGGGGGTGGGGGTGTGGAGCTGGGAGGTTGTGAGGGGCTGTTGTGGTGCTGGGGGTGGGAGTGTGGTGCTGGGAAGTTGTGAGAGGTTGTTGTGGTGGTGGTGGTGGGGGTGTGGAGCTGGGAGGTTGTGTGGGGCTGTTGTGGTGCTGGGGGTGGGGTTGTGGAGCTGGGAGGTTGTGAGAGGCTGTTGTGGTGCTGGGGGTGGGGGTGTGGAGCTGGGAGGTTGTGAGGGGCTGTTGTGGTGCTGGGGGTGGGGATGTGGATCTGGGAGATTGTGAGGGGTTGTTGTGGTGCTGGGGCTGGGGGGGTGGTGCTGGGAGGTTCTGAGAGGTTGTTGTGGTGCTGGGGGTGGGGGTGTGGATCTGGGAGGTTGTGAGGGGTTGTTGTCGTGCTGGGGGTGGGGGTGTGGAGCTGGGAGGTTGTGAGGGGCTGTTGTGGTGCTGGGGGTGGGGCTGTGGAGCTGGGAGTTTGTGAGGGGCTGTTGTGGTGGTGGGGGTGGGGGTGTGGTGCTGGGGGGTTTCTGAGAGGCTGTTGTGGTGCTGGGGGTGGGGGTGTGGAGCTGGGAGGTTGTGAGGGGCTGTTGTGGTGCTGGGGGTGGGGGGGTGGATCTCGGAGTTTGTGAGTGGTTGTAGTGGTGCTGGGGGTGGGGGTGTGGTGCTGGGAGGTTGTGAGGGGTTGTTGTGGTGCTAGGGGTAGGTGTGTGGATCTGGGAGGTTTTGAGGGGCTGTTGTGGTGCTGGGGGTGGGGGGGTGGTGCTGGGAGGTTCTGAGATGTTGTTGTGGTGCTGGGGGTGGGGGTGTGGATCTGGGAGGTTGGGAGGGGTTGTTGTGGTGCTGGGGGTAGGGGTGTGGATCTGGGAGGTTGTGAGGGGGTGTTGTGGTGCTGGGGGTGGGGGTGTGGTGCTGGGAGGTTGTGAGGGGTTGTTGTGGTGCTGGGTGTGGGGGTGTGGTGCTGGGAGGTTCTGAGAGGTTGTTGTGGTGGTGGCGGTGGGGGGTGTGGAGCTGGGAGGTTGTGAGAGGTTGTTGTGGTGCTGGGGGGGTTCTGAGAGGTTGTTGTGGTGCTGGGTGTGGGGGTGTGTTGCTGGGGGGTTCTGAGAGGTTGTTGTGGTGGTGGTGGGGGTGTGGTGCTGGGAGGTTGTGAGAGGTTGTTGTGGTACTGAGGGTGGGGGTGTGGAGCTGGGAGGTTGTGAGAGGTTGTTGTGGTGGTGGGGGTGGGGGTGTGGTGTGGGAGGTTGTGAGAGGTTGTTGTGGTGCTGAGGGTGGGGGTGTGGAGCTGGGAGGTTGTGAGAGGTTGTTGTGGTGGTGGTGGTGGGGGTGTGGTGCTGGGAGGTTATGAGGGGCTGTTGTGGTGCTGGGGGTGAGGGTGTGGATCTGGGAGGTTATGATAGGTTGTTGTGGTGCTGGGGGTGGGAGTGTGGATCTGGGAGGTTGTGAGGGGTTGTTGTGGTGCTGGGGGTGGGCATGTGGATCTGGGAGGTTGTGAGGGGCTGTTGTGGTGCTGGGGGTGGGGGTGTGGATCTGGGAGGTTGTGAGGGGTTGTTGTGGTGCTGGGGGTGGGGATGTGGATCTGGGAGGTTGTGAGGGGCTGTTGTGGTGCTGGGGGTGGGGGTGTGGATCTGGGATGTTGTGAGAGGTTGTTGTGGTGCTGGGGGTGGGGGTGTGGAGCTGGGAGGTTGTGAGGGGCTGTTGTGGTGCTGGGGGTGGGAGTGTGGTGCTCGGAGGTTGTGAGAGGTTGTTGTGGTGGTGGTGGTGGGGGTGTGGAGCTGGGAGGTTGTGAGGGGCTGTTGTGGTGCTGGGGGTGGGGGGGTAGTGCTGGGAGGTTCTGAGAGGTTGTTGTGGTGCTGGGGGTGGGGGTGTGGATCTGGGAGGTTGGGAGGGGTTGTTGTCGTGCTGCGGGTAGGGGTGTGGATCTGGGAGGTTGTGAGGGGCTGTTGTGGTCCTTGGGGTGGGGGTGTGGATCTGGGAGGTTGTGAGGGGTTGTTGTGGTGCTGGGGGTGGGGGGGTAGTGCTGGGAGGTTCTGAGAGGTTGTTGTGGTGTTGGGGGTGGGGGTGTGGATCTGGGAGGTTGGGAGGGGTTGTTGTCGTGGTGGGGGTAGGGGTGTGGATCTGGGAGGTTGTGAGGGGCTGTTGTGGTCCTGGGGGTGGGGGTGTGGATCTGGAAGGTTGTGAGGGGCTGTGGTGCTGGGGGTGGGGGTGTGGAGCTGGGAGGTTGTGAGGGGCTGTTGTGGTGGTGGGGGTGGGGGTGTGGTGCTGGGGGGTTTCTGAGAGGCTGTTGTGTTGCTGGGGGTGGGGGTGTGGAGCTGGGGGGTTTCTGAGGGGTTGTTGTGGTGCTGGGGGTGGGGGTGTGGTGCTGGGGGGTTTCTGAGAGGCTGTTGTGTTGCTGGGGGTGGGGGTGTGGAGCTGGGAGGTTGTGAGGGGTGTTGTGGTGCTGGGGGTGGGGGTGTGGTGCTGGGAGGTTGTGAGGGGTTGTTGTGGTGCTGGGGGTGGGGGTGTGGATCTGGGAGGTTGTGAGGGGTTGTTGTGGTGCTGGGGGTGGGGGGGTGGTGCTGGGAGGTTGTGAGGGGTTGTTGTGCTGCTGGGGGTGGAGGGGTGGTGCTGGGAGGTTCTGAGAGGTTTTTGTGGTGCTGGGGGTGGGGGTGTGGATCTGGGAGGTAGTGAGGGGCTGTTGTGGTGCTGGGGGTGGGGGTGTGGAGCTGGGAGGTTGTGAGGGGTTGTTGTGGTGCTGGGGGTGGGGGTGTGGAGCTGTGGGGTTTCTGAGAGGCTGTTGTGGTGCTGGGGGTGGGGGTGTGGAGCTGGAGGGTTTCTGAGGGGCTGTTGTGGTGCTGGGGGTCGGGGTGTGGAGCTGGGAGGTTGTGAGGGGCTGTTGTGGTGCTGGGGTGGGGATGTGGTGATGGGAGGTTGTGAGAGGTTGTTGTGGTGCTGGGGGTGGGGGTGTGGAGCTGGGAGGTTGTGAGAGGTTGTTGTAGTGCTGAGGGTGGGGGTATGGTGCTGGGAGGTTCTGAGAGGTTGTTGTGGTGCTGGGGCTGGGGGTGTGGATCTGGGAGATTGTGAGGGGTTGTTGTGGTGGGGGTGTGGAGCTGGGAGGTTGTGAGGGGCTGTTGTGGTGCTGGGGGTGGGGTTGTGGCGCTGGGAGGTTGTGAGAGGCTGTTGTGGTGCTGGGGGTGGGGGTGTGGAGCTGGGAGGTTGTGAGGGGCTGTTGTGGTGCTGGGGGTGGGGATTTGGTGATGGGAGGTTTTGAGAGGTTGTTGTGGTGCTGGGGCTGGGGGTGTGGATCTGGGAGATTGTGAGGGGTTGTTGTGGTGCTGGGGGTGGGGGGGTGGTGCTGGGAGGTTCTGAGAGGTTGTTGTGGTGCTGGGGGTGGGGGTGTGGATCTGGGAGGTTGTGAGGGGTTGTTGTGGTGCTGGGGGTGGGGGTGTGGAGCTGGGAGGTTGTGAGGGGCTGTTGTGGTGCTGGGGTGGGGATGTGGTGATGGGAGGTTGTGAGAGGTTGTTGTGCTGCTGGGGCTGGGGGTGTGGATCTGGGAGGTTGTGAGGGGTTGTTGTGGTGGTGGGGGTGGGGGGGTGGTGCTGGGAGGTTCTGAGAGGTTGTTGTGGTGCTGGGGGTGGGGGTGTGGATCTGGGAGGTTGGGAGGGGTTGTTGTGGTGCTGGGGGTAGGGGTGTGGATCTGGGAGGTTGTGAGGGGCTGTTGTGGTGCTGGGGGTGGGGCTGTGGAGCTGGGAGTTTGTGAGGGGCTGTTGTGGTGGTGGGGGTGGTGGTGTGGTGCTGGGGGGTTTCTGAGAGGCTGTTGTGGTGCTGGGGGTGGGGGTGTGGAGCTGGGAGGTTGTGAGGGGCTGTTGTGGTGCTGGGGGTGGTGGGGTGGATCTGGGAGTTTGTGAGGGGTTGTAGTGGTGCTGGGGGTGGGGGTGTGGTGCTGGGAGGTTGTGAGGGGTTGTTGTGGTGCTGGGGGTAGGGGTGTGGATCTGGGAGGTTTTGAGGGGCTGTTGTGGTGCTGGGGGTGGGGGTGTGGAGCTGGGAGGTTGTGAGGGGCTGTTGTGGTGCTGGGGGTGGGGGGGTGGTGCTGGGAGGTTCTGAGAGGTTGTTGTGGTGCTGGGGTGGGGGTGTGGATCTGGGAGGTTGGGAGGGGTTGTTGTGGTGCTGGGTGTAGGGGTGTGGATCTGGGAGGTTGTGAGGGGCTGTTGTGGTGCTGGGGGTGGGGGTGTGGAGCTGGGAGGTTGTGAGGGGCTGTTGTGGTGCTGGGGGTGGGAGTGTGGTGCTCGGAGGTTGTGAGAGGTTGTTGTGGTGGTGGTGGTGGGGGTGTGGAGCTGGGAGGTTGTGAGGGGCTGTTGTGGTGCTGGGGGTGGGGGGGTAGTGCTGGGAGGTTCTGAGAGGTTGTTGTGGTGCTGGGGGTGGGGGTATGGATCTGGGAGGTTGGTAGGGGTTGTTGTCGTGCTGCGGGTAGGGGTGTGGATCTGGGAGGTTGTGAGGGGCTGTTGTGGTCCTTGGGGTGGGGGTGTGGATCTGGGAGGTTGTGAGGGGTTGTTGTGGTGCTGGGGGTGGGGGGGTAGTGCTGGGAGGTTCTGAGAGGTTGTTGTGGTGCTGGGGGTGGGGGTGTGGATCTGGGAGGTTGGGAGGGGTTGTTGTCGTGGTGGGGGTAGGGGTGTGGATCTGGGAGGTTGTGAGGGGCTGTTGTGGTCCTGGGGGTGGGGGTGTGGATCTGGAAGGTTGTGAGGGGCTGTGGTGCTGGGGGTGGGGGTGTGGAGCTGGGAGGTTGTGAGGGGCTGTTGTGGTGGTGGGGGTGGGGGTGTGGTGCTGGGGGGTTTCTGAGAGGCTGTTGTGTTGCTGGGGGTGGGGGTGTGGAGCTGGGGGGTTTCTGAGGGGTTGTTGTGGTGCTGGGGGTGGGGGTGTGGTGCTGGGGGGTTTCTGAGAGGCTGTTGTGTTGCTGGGGGTGGGGGTGTGGAGCTGGGAGGTTGTGAGGGGTGTTGTGGTGCTGGGGGTGGGGGTGTGGTGCTGGGAGGTTGTGAGGGGTTGTTGTGGTGCTGGGGGTGGGGGTGTGGATCTGGGAGGTTGTGAGGGGTTGTTGTGGTGCTGGGGGTGGGGGGGTGGTGCTGGGAGGTTGTGAGGGGTTGTTGTGCTGCTGGGGGTGGAGGGGTGGTGCTGGGAGGTTCTGAGAGGTTTTTGTGGTGCTGGGGGTGGGGGTGTGGATCTGGGAGGTAGTGAGGGGCTGTTGTGGTGCTGGGGGTGGGGGTGTGGAGCTGGGAGGTTGTGAGGGGTTGTTGTGGTGCTGGGGGTGGGGGTGTGGAGCTGGGGGGTTTCTGAGAGGCTGTTGTGGTGCTGGGGGTGGGGGTGTGGAGCTGGAGGGTTTCTGAGGGGCTGTTGTGGTGCTGGGGGTCGGGGTGTGGAGCTGGGAGGTTGTGAGGGGCTGTTGTGGTGCTGGGGTGGGGATTTGGTGATGGGAGGTAGTGAGAGGTTGTTGTGGTGCTGGGGGTGGGGGTGTGGAGCTGGGAGGTTGTGAGAGGTTGTTGTAGTGCTGAGGGTGGGGGTATGGTGCTGGGAGGTTCTGAGAGGTTGTTGTGGTGCTGGGGCTGGGGGTGTGGATCTGGGAGATTGTGAGGGGTTGTTGTGGTGGGGGTGTGGAGCTGGGAGGTTGTGAGGGGCTGTTGTGGTGCTGGGGGTGGGGTTGTGGCGCTGGGAGGTTGTGAGAGGCTGTTGTGGTGCTGGGGGTGGGGGTGTGGAGCTGGGAGGTTGTGAGGGGCTGTTGTGGTGCTGGGGGTGGGGATTTGGTGATGGGAGGTTTTGAGAGGTTGTTGTGGTGCTGGGGCTGGGGGTGTGGATCTGGGAGATTGTGAGGGGTTGTTGTGGTGCTGGGGGTGGGGGGGTGGTGCTGGGAGGTTCTGAGAGGTTGTTGTGGTGCTGGGGGTGGGGGTGTGGATCTGGGAGGTTGTGAGGGGTTGTTGTGGTGCTGGGGGTGGGGGTGTGGAGCTGGGAGGTTGTGAGGGGCTGTTGTGGTGCTGGGGTGGGGATGTGGTGATGGGAGGTTGTGAGAGGTTGTTGTGCTGCTGGGGCTGGGGGTGTGGATCTGGGAGGTTGTGAGGGGTTGTTGTGGTGGTGGGGGTGGGGGGGTGGTGCTGGGAGGTTCTGAGAGGTTGTTGTGGTGCTGGGGGTGGGGGTGTGGATCTGGGAGGTTGGGAGGGGTTGTTGTGGTGCTGGGGGTAGGGGTGTGGATCTGGGAGGTTGTGAGGGGCTGTTGTGGTGCTGGGGGTGGGGCTGTGGAGCTGGGAGTTTGTGAGGGGCTGTTGTGGTGGTGGGGGTGGTGGTGTGGTGCTGGGGGGTTTCTGAGAGGCTGTTGTGGTGCTGGGGGTGGGGGTGTGGAGCTGGGAGGTTGTGAGGGGCTGTTGTGGTGCTGGGGGTGGTGGGGTGGATCTGGGAGTTTGTGAGGGGTTGTAGTGGTGCTGGGGGTGGGGGTGTGGTGCTGGGAGGTTGTGAGGGGTTGTTGTGGTGCTGGGGGTAGGGGTGTGGATCTGGGAGGTTTTGAGGGGCTGTTGTGGTGCTGGGGGTGGGGGTGTGGAGCTGGGAGGTTGTGAGGGGCTGTTGTGGTGCTGGGGGTGGGGGGGTGGTGCTGGGAGGTTCTGAGAGTTTGTTGTGGTGCTGGGGTGGGGGTGTGGATCTGGGAGGTTGGGAGGGGTTGTTGTGGTGCTGGGTGTAGGGGTGTGGATCTGGGAGGTTGTGAGGGGCTGTTGTGGTGCTGGGGGTGGGGGTGTGGAGCTGGGAGGTTGTGAGGGGCTGTTGTGGTGCTGGGGGTGGGAGTGTGGTGCTCGGAGGTTGTGAGAGGTTGTTGTGGTGGTGGTGGTGGGGGTGTGGAGCTGGGAGGTTGTGAGGGGCTGTTGTGGTGCTGGGGGTGGGGGGGTAGTGCTGGGAGGTTCTGAGAGGTTGTTGTGGTGCTGGGGGTGGGGGTATGGATCTGGGAGGTTGGTAGGGGTTGTTGTCGTGCTGCGGGTAGGGGTGTGGATCTGGGAGGTTGTGAGGGGCTGTTGTGGTCCTTGGGGTGGGGGTGTGGATCTGGGAGGTTGTGAGGGGTTGTTGTGGTGCTGGGGGTGGGGGGGTAGTGCTGGGAGGTTCTGAGAGGTTGTTGTGGTGCTGGGGGTGGGGGTGTGGATCTGGGAGGTTGGGAGGGGTTGTTGTCGTGGTGGGGGTAGGGGTGTGGATCTGGGAGGTTGTGAGGGGCTGTTGTGGTCCTGGGGGTGGGGGTGTGGATCTGGAAGGTTGTGAGGGGCTGTGGTGCTGGGGGTGGGGGTGTGGAGCTGGGAGGTTGTGAGGGGCTGTTGTGGTGGTGGGGGTGGGGGTGTGGTGCTGGGGGGTTTCTGAGAGGCTGTTGTGTTGCTGGGGGTGGGGGTGTGGAGCTGGGGGGTTTCTGAGGGGTTGTTGTGGTGCTGGGGGTGGGGGTGTGGTGCTGGGGGGTTTCTGAGAGGCTGTTGTGTTGCTGGGGGTGGGGGTGTGGAGCTGGGAGGTTGTGAGGGGTGTTGTGGTGCTGGGGGTGGGGGTGTGGTGCTGGGAGGTTGTGAGGGGTTGTTGTGGTGCTGGGGGTGGGGGTGTGGATCTGGGAGGTTGTGAGGGGTTGTTGTGGTGCTGGGGGTGGGGGGGTGGTGCTGGGAGGTTGTGAGGGGTTGTTGTGCTGCTGGGGGTGGAGGGGTGGTGCTGGGAGGTTCTGAGAGGTTTTTGTGGTGCTGGGGGTGGGGGTGTGGATCTGGGAGGTAGTGAGGGGCTGTTGTGGTGCTGGGGGTGGGGGTGTGGAGCTGGGAGGTTGTGAGGGGTTGTTGTGGTGCTGGGGGTGGGGGTGTGGAGCTGGGGGGTTTCTGAGAGGCTGTTGTGGTGCTGGGGGTGGGGGTGTGGAGCTGGAGGGTTTCTGAGGGGCTGTTGTGGTGCTGGGGGTCGGGGTGTGGAGCTGGGAGGTTGTGAGGGGCTGTTGTGGTGCTGGGGTGGGGATTTGGTGATGGGAGGTAGTGAGAGGTTGTTGTGGTGCTGGGGGTGGGGGTGTGGAGCTGGGAGGTTGTGAGAGGTTGTTGTAGTGCTGAGGGTGGGGGTATGGTGCTGGGAGGTTCTGAGAGGTTGTTGTGGTGCTGGGGCTGGGGGTGTGGATCTGGGAGATTGTGAGGGGTTGTTGTGGTGGGGGTGTGGAGCTGGGAGGTTGTGAGGGGCTGTTGTGGTGCTGGGGGTGGGGTTGTGGCGCTGGGAGGTTGTGAGAGGCTGTTGTGGTGCTGGGGGTGGGGGTGTGGAGCTGGGAGGTTGTGAGGGGCTGTTGTGGTGCTGGGGGTGGGGATTTGGTGATGGGAGGTTTTGAGAGGTTGTTGTGGTGCTGGGGCTGGGGGTGTGGATCTGGGAGATTGTGAGGGGTTGTTGTGGTGCTGGGGGTGGGGGGGTGGTGCTGGGAGGTTCTGAGAGGTTGTTGTGGTGCTGGGGGTGGGGGTGTGGATCTGGGAGGTTGTGAGGGGTTGTTGTGGTGCTGGGGGTGGGGGTGTGGAGCTGGGAGGTTGTGAGGGGCTGTTGTGGTGCTGGGGTGGGGATGTGGTGATGGGAGGTTGTGAGAGGTTGTTGTGCTGCTGGGGCTGGGGGTGTGGATCTGGGAGGTTGTGAGGGGTTGTTGTGGTGGTGGGGGTGGGGGGGTGGTGCTGGGAGGTTCTGAGAGGTTGTTGTGGTGCTGGGGGTGGGGGTGTGGATCTGGGAGGTTGGGAGGGGTTGTTGTGGTGCTGGGGGTAGGGGTGTGGATCTGGGAGGTTGTGAGGGGCTGTTGTGGTGCTGGGGGTGGGGCTGTGGAGCTGGGAGTTTGTGAGGGGCTGTTGTGGTGGTGGGGGTGGTGGTGTGGTGCTGGGGGGTTTCTGAGAGGCTGTTGTGGTGGTGGGGGTGGGGGTGTGGAGCTGGGAGGTTGTGAGGGGCTGTTGTGGTGCTGGGGGTGGTGGGGTGGATCTGGGAGTTTGTGAGGGGTTGTAGTGGTGCTGGGGGTGGGGGTGTGGTGCTGGGAGGTTGTGAGGGGTTGTTGTGGTGCTGGGTGTAGGGGTGTGGATCTGGGAGGTTGTGAGGGGCTGTTGTGGTGCTGGGGGTGGGGGTGTGGTGCTGGGAGGTTGTGAGGGGTTGTTGTGGTGCTGGGTGTGGGGGTGTGGTGCTGGGAGGTTCTGAGAGGTTGTTGTGGTGGTGGTGGGGGTGTGGTGCTGGGAGGTTGTGAGAGGTTGTTGTGGTGCTGAGGGTGGGGGTGTGGAGCTGGGAGGTTGTGAGAGGTTGTTGTGGTGGTGGGGGTGGGGGTGTGGAGCTGGGAGGTTGTGAGGGGTGTTGTGGTGCTGGGGGTGGGTGTGGGTGCTGGGAGGTTCTGAGAGGTTTTTGTGGTGCTGTGGGTGGGGGGGTGGATCTGGGAGGTAGTGAGGGGCTGTTGTGGTGCTGGGGGTGGGGGTGTGGATCTGGGAGGTTGTGAGGGGTTATTGTGGTGCTGGGGGTGGGGGGGTGGTGCTGGGAGGTTGTGAGGGGTTGTTGTGCTGCTGGGGGTGGAGGGGTGGTGCTGGGAGGTTCTGAGAGGTTTTTGTGGTGCTGGGGGTGGGGGTGTGGATCTGGGAGGTAGTGAGGGGCTGTTGTGGTGCTGGGGGTGGGGGTGTGGAGCTGGGAGGTTGTGAGGGGTTGTTGTGGTGCTGGGGGTGGGGGTGTGGAGCTGGGAGGTTCTGAGAGGTTGTTGTGGTGGTGGTGGTTGGGGGTGTGGAGCTGGGAGGTTGTGAGAGGTTGTTGTGGTGCTGGGGGGGTTCTGAGAGGTTGTTGTGGTGCTGGGGGTGGGGGTGTGTTGCTGGGGGGTTCTGAGAGGTTGTTGTGGTGGTGGTGGGGGTGTGGTGCTGGGAGGTTGTGAGAGGTTGTTGTGGTGCTGAGGGTGGGGGTGTGGAGCTGGGAGGTTGTGAGAGGTTGTTGTGGTGGTGGGGGTGGGGGTGTGGAGCTGGGAGGTTGTGAGGGGTGTTGTGGTGCTGGGGGTGGGGGTGTGGTGCTGGGAGGTTGTGAGGGGTTGTTGTGGTGCTGGGGGTGGGGGTGTGGATTTGGGAGGTTGTGAGGGGTTGTTGTGGTGCTGGGGGTGGGGGGGTGGTGCTGGGAGGTTGTGAGGGGTTTTTGTGGTGCTGGGGGTGGGTGTGGGTGCTGGGAGGTTCTGAGAGGTTTTTGTGGTGCTGTGGGTGGGGGGGTGGATCTGGGAGGTAGTGAGGGGCTGTTGTGGTGCTGGGGGTGGGGGTGTGGAGCTGGGAGGTTGTGAGGGGTTGTTGTGGTGCTGGGGGTGGGGGTGTGGAGCTGGGGGGTTTCTGAGAGGCTGTTGTGGTGCTGGGGGTGGGGGTGTGGAGCCGGGGGGTTTCTGAGGGGCTGTTGTGGTGCTGGGGGTGGGGGTGTGGAGCTGGGAGGTTGTGAGGGTCTATTGTGGTGCTCGGGGTGGGGGTGTGGAGCTGGGAGGTTGTGAGGGGCTGTTGTGGTGCTGGGGTGGGGATGTGGTGATGGGAGGTTGTGAGAGGTTGTTGTGGTGCTGGGGGTGGGGGTGTGGAGCTGGGAGGTTGTGAGAGGTTGTTGTGGTGCTGGGGGTGGAAGTGTGGTGCTGGGAGGTTCTGAGAGGTTGTTGTGGTGCTGGGGGTGGGGGTGTGGATCTGGGAGGTTGGGATGGGTTGTTGTGGTGCTGGGGGTGGGGATGTGGATCTGGGAGGTTGTGAGGGGCTGTTGTGGTGCTGGGGGTGGGGGTGTGGATCTGGGAGGTTGTGAGGGGTTGTTGTGGTGCTGGGGGTGGGGATGTGGATCTGGGAGGTTGTGAGGGGCTGTTGTGGTGCTGGGGGTGGGGGTGTGGATCTGGGATGTTGTGAGAGGTTGTTGTGGTGCTGGGGGTGGGGGTGTGGAGCTGGGAGGTTGTGAGGGGCTGTTGTGGTGCTGGGGGTGGGAGTGTGGTGCTGGGAGGTTGTGAGAGGTTGTTGTGGTGGTGGTGTTGGGGGTGTGGAGCTGGGAGGTTGTGTGGGGCTGTTGTGGTGCTGGGGGTGGGGTTGTGGAGCTGGGAGGTTGTGAGAGGCTGTTGTGGTGCTGGGGGTGGGGGTGTGGAGCTGGGAGGTTTTGAGGGGCTGTTGTGGTGCTGGGGTGGGGATGTGGTGATGGGAGGTTTTGAGAGGTTGTTGTGGTGCTGGGGCTGGGGGTGTGGATCTGGGAGATTGTGAGGGGTTGTTGTGGTGCTGGGGGTGGGGGGGTGGTGCTGGGTGGTTCTGAGAGGTTGTTGTGGTGCTGGGGGTGGGGGTGTGGATCTGGGAGGTTGTGAGGGGTTGTTGTGGTGCTGGGGTGGGGGTGTGGAGCTGGGAGGTTGTGAGGGGCTGTTGTGGTGCTGGGGGTGGGGCTGTGGAGCTGGGAGTTTGTGAGGGGCTGTTGTGGTGGTGGGGGTGGTGGTGTGGTGCTGGGAGGTTGTGAGGGGCTGTTGTGGTGCTGGGGGTGGGGGGGTGGATCTGGGAGTTTGTGAGGGGTTGTAGTGGTGCTGGGGGTGGGGGTGTGGTGCTGGGAGGTTGTGAGGGGCTGTTGTGGTGCTGGGGGTGGGGGGGTGGATCTGGGAGTTTGTGAGGGGTTGTAGTGGTGCTGGGGGTGGGGGTGTGGTGCTGGGAGGTTGTGAGGGGTTGTTGTGGTGCTAGGGGTAGGTGTGTGGATCTGGGAGGTTTTGAGGGGCTGTTGTGGTGCTGGGGGTGGGGGTGTGGAGCTGGGAGGCTGTGAGGGGCTGTTGTGGTGCTGGGGGTGGGGGGGTGGATCTGGGAGGTTGGGAGGGGTTGTTGTGGTGCTGGGGGTAGGGGTGTGGATCTGGGAGGTTGTGAGGGGGTGTTGTGGTGCTGGGGGTGGGGGTGTGGTGCTGGGAGGTTCTGAGAGGTTGTTGTGGTGCTGGGTGTGGGGGTGTGTTGCTGGGGGGTTCTGAGAGGTTGTTGTGGTGGTGGTGGGGGTGTGGTGCTGGGAGGTTGTGAGATGTTGTTGTGGTGCTGAGGGTGGGGGTGTGGAGCTGGGAGGTTGTGAGAGGTTGTTGTGGTGGTGGGGGTGGGGGTGTGGTGTGGGAGGTTGTGAGAGGTTGTTGTGGTGCTGAGGGTGGGGGTGTGGAGCTGGGAGGTTGTGAGAGGTTGTTGTTGTGGTGGTGGTGGGGGTGTCGTGCTGGAAGTTTGTGAGGGGCTGTTGTGGTGCTGGGGGTGAGGGTGTGGATCTGGGAGGTTATGATAGGTTGTTGTGGTGCTGGGGGTGGGAGTGTGGATCTGGGAGGTTGTGAGGGGTTGTTGTGGTGCTGGGGGTGGGGATGTGGATCTGGGAGGTTGTGAGGGGCTGTTGTGGTGCTGGGGGTGGGGTTGTGGAGCTGGGAGGTTGTGAGAGGCTGTTGTGGTCCTGGGGGTGGGGGTGTGGAGCTGGGAGGTTGTGAGGGGCTGTTGTGGTGCTGGGGGTGGGAATGTGGTGGTGGGAGGTTTTGAGAGGTTGTTGTGGTGCTTGGGCTGGGGGTGTGGATCTGGGAGGTTGGGAGGGGTTGTTGTCGTGCTGGGGGTAGGGGTGTGGATCTGGGAGGTTGTGAGGGGCTGTTGTGGTCCTGGGGGTGGGGGTGTGGATCTGGGAGGTTGTGAGGGGCTGTGGTGCTGGGGGTGGGGGGGTGGAGCTGGGAGGTTGTGAGGGGCTGTTGTGGTGCTGGGGGTGGGGGTGTGGTGCTGGGGGGTTTCTGAAAGGCTGTTGTGGTGCTGGCGGTGGGGGTGTGGAGCTGGGAGGTTTTGAGGGGCTGTTGTGGTGCTGGGGGTGGGGGGGTAGTGCTGGGAGGTTCTGAGAGGTTGTTGTGGTGCTGGGGGTGGGGGTGTGGAGCTGGGAGGTTGTGAGAGGTTGTTGTAGTGCTGAGGGTGGGGGTGTGGTGCTGGGAGGTTCTGAGAGGTTTTTGTGGTGCTGGGGGTGGGGGTGTGGATCTGGGAGGTTGGGAGGGGTTGTTGTGGTGCTGGGGATAGGAGTGTAGATCTGGGAGGTTGTGAGGGGCTGTTGTGGTGCTGGGGGTGGGGGTGTGGATCTGGGAGGTTGTGAGGGGCTGTTGTGTTGCTGGGGGTGGGGGTGTGGAGCTGGGAGGTTGTGAGGGGCTGTTGTGGTGCTGGGGGTGGGGGTGTGGTGCTGGGGGGTTTCTGAGAGGCTGTTGTGGTTCTGGCGGTGGGGGTGTGGAGCTGGGAGGTTTTGAGGGGCTCTTGTGGTGCTGGGAGTGGGGGGTGGATCTGGGAGGTTGTGAGGGGCTGTTGAGCTTGGGGGTGGGGGTGTGGATCTGGGAGGTTGTGAGGGGCTGTTGTGGTGCTGGGGGTGGGGGTGTGGATCTGGGAGGTTGTGAGGGGCTGTTGTGGTGCTGGGGGTGGGGGTGTGGTGCTGGGGTGTTTCTGAGAGGCTTTTGTGTTGCTGTGGGTGGGGGTGTGGAGCTGGGGGGTTTCTGAGGGGTTGTTGTGGTGCTGGGGGTGGGGGTGTGGTGCTGGGGGGTTTCTGAGAGGCTGTTGTGGTGCTGGGGGTGGGGGTGTGGAGCTGGAAGGTTGTGAGAGGTGTTGTGGTGCTGGGAGTGGGGGTGTGGTGCTGGGAGGTTGTGAGGGGTTGTTGTGGTGCTGGGGGTGGGGGTGTGGATCTGGGAGGTTGTGAGGGGTTGTTGTGGTGCTGGGGGTGGGGGGGTGGTGCTCGGAGGTTGTGAGGGGTTGTTGTGGTGCTGGGGGTGGGGGGGGTGCTGGGAGGTTCTGAGAGGTTTTTGTGGTGCTGTGGGTGGTGGGGTGGATCTGGGAGGTAGTGAGGGGCTGGTGTAGTGCTGGGGGTGGGGGTGTGGAGCTGGGAGGTTGTGTGGGGTTGTTGTGGTGCTGGGGGTGGGGGTGTGGAGCTGGGGGGTTTCTGAGAGGCTGTTGTGGTTCTGGGAGTGGGGGTGTGGAGCTGGGGGGTTTCTGAGGGGCTGTTGTGGTGCTGGGGGTGGGGGTGTGGAGCTGGGAGGTTGTGAGGGTCTGTTGTGGTGCTCGGGGTGGGGGTGTGGAGCTGGGAGGTTGTGAGGGGCTGTTGTGGTGCTGGGGTGGGGATGTGGTGATGGGAGGTTGTGAGAGGTTGTTGTGGTGCTGGGGGTGGGTGTGTGGAGCTGGGAGGTTGTGAGAGGTTGTTGTGGTGCTGGGGGTGGAAGTGTGGTGCTGGGAGGTTCTGAGAGGTTGTTGTGGTGCTGGGGGTGGGGGTGTGGATGTGGGAGGTTGGGAGGGGTTGTTGTGGTGCTGGGGATAGGAGTGTAGATCTGGGAGGTTGTGAGGGGCTGTTGTGGTGCTGGGGGTGGGGAGCTGGGAGGTTGTGAGGGGTTGTTTTGGTGCTGGAGGTGGGGGTGTGGAGCTGGGAGGTTGTGAGGGGCTGTTGTGGTGCTGGGGGTGGGGGTGTGGTGCTGGGAGGTTGTGAGGGGTTGTTGTGGTGCTGGCGGTGGGGGTGTGGAGCTGGGAGGTTTTGAGGGGCTGTTGTGGTGCTGGGAGTGGGGGGTGGATCTGGAAGGTTGTGAGGGGCTGTTGTGCTGGGGGTGCGGGTGTGGATCTGGGAGGTTGTGAGGGGCTGTTGTGGTGCTGGGGGTGGGGTTGTGGATCTGGGAGGTTGTGAGGGGCTGTGGTGCTGGGGGTGGGGGTGTGGAGCTGGGAGGTTGTGAGGGGCTGTTGTGGTGCTGGGGGTGGGGGTGTGGTGCTGGGGGTTTCTGAGAGGCTGTTGTGTTGCTGGGGGTGGGGGTGTGGAGCTGGGGGGTTTCTGAGGGGTTGTTGTGGTGCTGGGGGTGGGGGTGTGGTGCTGGGGGGTTTCTGAGAGGCTGTTGTGGTGCTGGGGGTGGGGGTGTGGAGCTGGGAGGTTGTGAGGGGTGTTGTGGTGCTGGGGGTGGGGGTGTGGTGCTGGGAGGTTGTGAGGGGTTGTTGTGGTGCTGGGGGTGGGGGTGTGGATCTGGGAGGTTGTGAGGGGTTGTTGTGGTGCTGGGGGTGGGGGGGTGGTGCTGGGAGGTTGTGAGGGGTTGTTGTGGTGCTGGGGGTGGGGGGGGTGCTGGGAGGTTCTGAGAGGTTTTTGTGGTGCTGTGGGTGGTGGGGTGGATCTGGGAGGTAGTGAGGGGCTGTTGTGGTGCTGGGGGTGGGGGTGTGGAGCTGGGGGGTTTCTGAGAGGCTGTTGTGGTGCTGGGGGTGGGGGTGTGGAGCTGGGGGGTTTCTGAGGGGCTGTTGTGGTGCTGGGGGTGGGGGTGTGGAGCTGGGAGGTTGTGAGGGTCTGTTGTGGTGCTCGGGGTGGGGGTGTGGAGCTGGGAGGTTGTGAGGGGCTGTTGTGGTGCTGGGGTGGGGATGTGGTGATGGGAGGTTGTGAGAGGTTGTTGTGGTGCTGGGGGTGGGGGTGTGGAGCTGGGAGGTTGTGAGAGGTTGTTGTGGTGCTGGGGGTGGAAGTGTGGTGCTGGGAGGTTCTGAGAGGTTGTTGTGGTGCTGGGGGTGGGGGTGTGGATGTGGGAGGTTGGGAGGGGTTGTTGTGGTGCTGGGGATAGGAGTGTAGATCTGGGAGGTTGTGAGGGGCTGTTGTGGTGCTGGGGGTGGGGAGCTGGGAGGTTGTGAGGGGTTGTTTTGGTGCTGGAGGTGGGGGTGTGGAGCTGGGAGGTTGTGAGGGGCTGTTGTGGTGCTGGGGGTGGGGGTGTGGTGCTGGGAGGTTGTGAGGGGTTGTTGTGGTGCTGGCGGTGGGGGTGTGGAGCTGGGAGGTTTTGAGGGGCTGTTGTGGTGCTGGGAGTGGGGGGTGGATCTGGGAGGTTGTGAGGGGCTGTTGTGCTGGGGGTGCGGGTGTGGATCTGGGAGGTTGTGAGGGGCTGTTGTGGTGCTGGGGGTGGGGTTGTGGATCTGGGAGGTTGTGAGGGGCTGTGGTGCTGGGGGTGGGGGTGTGGAGCTGGGAGGTTGTGAGGGGCTGTTGTGGTGCTGGGGGTGGGGGTGTGGTGCTGGGGGTTTCTGAGAGGCTGTTGTGTTGCTGGGGGTGGGGGTGTGGAGCTGGGGGGTTTCTGAGGGGTTGTTGTGGTGCTGGGGGTGGGGGTGTGGTGCTGGGGGGTTTCTGAGAGGCTGTTGTGGTGCTGGGGGTGGGGGTGTGGAGCTGGGAGGTTGTGAGGGGTGTTGTGGTGCTGGGGGTGGGGGTGTGGTGCTGGGAGGTTGTGAGGGGTTGTTGTGGTG
The DNA here is from genome assembly GCF_033958435.1 of Carettochelys insculpta. NCBI lineage: Eukaryota > Metazoa > Chordata > Testudines > Carettochelyidae > Carettochelys > Carettochelys insculpta. The sequence continues at coordinate 381,344,471 of NC_134137.1, read as the reverse complement.
CTGGGGGTGGGGGTGTGGATCTGGGAGGTTGTGAGGGGTTGTTGTGGTGCTGGGGGTGGGGGGGTGGTGCTGGGAGGTTGTGAGGGGTTGTTGTGGTGCTGGGGGTGGGGGGGGTGCTGGGAGGTTCTGAGAGGTTTTTGTGGTGCTGTGGGTGGTGGGGTGGATCTGGGAGGTAGTGAGGGGCTGTTGTGGTGCTGGGGGTGGGGGTGTGGAGCTGGGGGGTTTCTGAGAGGCTGTTGTGGTGCTGGGGGTGGGGGTGTGGAGCTGGGGGGTTTCTGAGGGGCTGTTGTGGTGCTGGGGGTGGGGGTGTGGAGCTGGGAGGTTGTGAGGGTCTGTTGTGGTGCTCGGGGTGGGGGTGTGGAGCTGGGAGGTTGTGAGGGGCTGTTGTGGTGCTGGGGTGGGGATGTGGTGATGGGAGGTTGTGAGAGGTTGTTGTGGTGCTGGGGGTGGGGGTGTGGAGCTGGGAGGTTGTGAGAGGTTGTTGTGGTGCTGGGGGTGGAAGTGTGGTGCTGGGAGGTTCTGAGAGGTTGTTGTGGTGCTGGGGGTGGGGGTGTGGATCTGGGAGGTTGGGAGGGGTTGTTGTGGTGCTGGGGATAGGAGTGTAGATCTGGGAGGTTGTGAGGGGCTGTTGTGGTGCTGGGGGTGGGGAGCTGGGAGGTTGTGAGGGGCTGTTTTGGTGCTGGGGGTGGGGTTGTGGAGCTGGGCGGTTGTGAGGGGCTGTTGTGGTGCTGGGGGTGGGGGGGTGGTGCTGGGGGGTTTCTGAGAGGCTGTTGTGGTGCTGGGGGTGGGGGTGTGGAGCTGGGAGGTTTTGAGGGGCTGTTGTGGTGCTGGGAGTGGGGGGTGGATCTGGGAGGTTGTGAGGGGCTGTTGTGCTGGGGGTGGGGGTGTGGAGCTGGGAGGTTGTGAGGTGCTGTTGTGGTGCTGGGGGTGGGGGTGTGGTGCTGGGAGGTTGTGAGGGGTTGTTGTGGTGCTGGCGGTGGGGGTGTGGAGCTGGGAGGTTTTGAGGGGCTGTTGTGGTGCTGGGAGTGGGGGGTGGATCTGGGAGGTTGTGAGGGGCTGTTGTGCTGGGGGTGGGGGTGTGGATCTGGGAGGTTGTGAGGGGCTGTTGTGGTGCTGGGGGTGGGGGTGTGGATCTGGGAGGTTGTGAGGGGCTGTGGTGCTGGGGGTGGGGGTGTGGAGCTGGGAGGTTGTGAGGGGCTGTTGTGGTGCTGGGGGTGGGGGTGTGGTGCTGGGGGTTTCTGAGAGGCTGTTGTGTTGCTGGGGGTGGGGGTGTGGAGCTGGGGGGTTTCTGAGGGGTTGTTGTGGTGCTGGGGGTGGGGGTGTGGTGCTGGGGGGTTTCTGAGAGGCTGTTGTGGTGCTGGGGGTGGGGGTGTGGAGCTGGGAGGTTGTGAGGGGTGTTGTGGTGCTGGGGGTGGGGGTGTGGTGCTGGGAGGTTGTGAGGGGTTGTTGTGGTGCTGGGGGTGGGGGTGTGGATGTGGGAGGTTGTGAGGGGTTGTTGTGGTGCTGGAGGTGGGGGGGTGGTGCTGGGAGGTTGTGAGGGGTTGTTGTGGTGCTGGGGGTGGGGGGGGGTGCTGGGAGGTTGTGAGGGGTTTTTGTGGTGCTGTGGGTGGGTGGGTGGATCTGGGAGGTAGTGAGGGTCTGTTGTGGTGCTGGGGGTGGGGGTGTGGATGTGGGGGGTTGTGAGGGGTTGTTGTGGTGCTGGGGGTGGGGGTGTGGAGCTGGGGGGTTTCTGAGAGGCTGTTGTGGTGCTGGGGGTGGGGGTGTGGAGCTGGGGGGTTTCTGAGGGGCTGTTGTGGTTCTGGGGGTGGGGGTTTGGATCTGGGAGATTGTGAGGGGCTGTTGTGGTGGTGGGGGTGGGGGTGTGGAGCTGGGAGGTTGTGAGGGGCTGTTGTGGTGCTGGGGGTGGGGGTGTGGATGTGGGAGGTTGTGAGGGGTTGTTGTGGTGCTGGGGGTGGGGGTGTGGAGCTGGGGGGTTTCTGAGAGGCTGTTGTGGTGCTGGGGGTGGGGGTGTGGAGCTGGGGGGTTTCTGAGGGGCTGTTGTGGTTCTGGGGGTGGGGGTTTGGATCTGGGAGATTGTGAGGGGCTGTTGTGGTGGTGGGGGTGGGGGTGTGGAGCTGGGAGGTTGTGAGGGGCTGTTGTGGTGCTGGGGGTGGGGGTGCGGAGCTGGGGGGTTTCTGAGGGGTTGTTGTGGTGCTGGGGCTGGCGGAGTGGGGCTGGGGGCCCCGGGTGTGGTTTCGGGATGGCCGTGGGGTGAGAACGTACCCCTGTGCCTGGAGGGGGGTCACAGGGCTATGCCGGGGGGCAGGTCCCTGGTGCCCCCTCCCCCAGCATTGCCCTGACTCGTGCTCCCCCCAGAACAGCATCCTGACGGGCGTGTACCCTGCCACCCCCTCCAGCTGGCTGGTGGTTGTCATGGCGACGGTGGGCTCCCTCTACTGCCGTATTGACCCGTCCATGGGCCTGATCTGGCACATCCGGCGCTACCTGCCCGGCTGGTGAGTGTCACCCCCCGCGGCAGGGCCGGGCGCCCTGGGCATCCCCGCCTGGCAGGGCTTACCTGGTGCCCGCCACCGTGGCGCCTGGTGTCCCGCTCTTCGCGCTCTGCCACTCCCTGGGGCAGCGGGAGCCTGGCAGTGGGCGGCTGACGAAGGTCACACGGGGAGTCGGTTCCCGGAGGGGGACTTGGGCCCACGGCTGTCAAGTGCCAGGCCAGTATGGAGCCATTGTGTCGCACTTCCCTTGGGGTCCCCTGGGAGCCCCCCCCTTTCCTCCCAGTTTCCCCCGGTACAGCTGCTCCCTCTTCAGGAGTCAGCGGCGGGTTCCTGGAGCCCTTGTGCCCCCTGCGGATGCTGCATCCCATGGTGCTCCCCTGTGCCCAGTAGCTACACCTGTAGCATGGGGGAGGCTGCCCTGGCACTGGGAGTCTCTCCTCGTTCGCTGCAGCCGCTACCTGAGCATCCAACACCGGACCCTGGTGAGCGCGGTGCTCTTCTCCACGGGGGTCTGGCTCTCGGGGATCCTGGTGTGCCGGCAGTCCCTCAAGCTGCTTCTCTCCTACCACGGCTGGATGTTCGAGCCCCATGGTACAATGAGCCGCAGCACCAGGGTCTGGGCGGTGAGTATGCTGGGCAGCCCGTCAGCGGGTATGTGGGTGGCAGGGAGGCTGGCGGTAGAGCTGTGTGCATGGAGCGTGGTACAGTGCTGTGGAGGGGGTATGAGTCGCTGTGTGAGGGGGAATAGTCACAGAGGGGTCACCGTGTTCGTCTGTATCTTCACAAAACCAAAAAGCAGCCCTGCAGCGCTTTAAAGACTAGCAAAATAACTTACTAGGTGATGCGCTTTCGTGGGACAGACCCACTTCTTCAGATCTGGAAAATTCTGAAAGTGTGTGGGGGGGATGTGGTGCTAATAGTGCAGCAGGCGGAGGGTGGGGGTTCAGTCCCCCTTCCTGCATTCTGTCCCCTTCCTTTTCTTTTCAGGCTCTAGTGAAGCTGATGTCTGGCCGCAAGCCCAGGCTCTACAGCCTCCAGTCCTCGCTGCCCAATCTGCCAGTTCCCAGCGTGGAGGCCACAATCCATAGGGTAAGAGGGGCACTATCTCACTCTCATCCTGTGGCAGTGAGTTCCACAGGGTAACCTTTGCCTTTCCTTGTGTCTGGTTGCCTTCCCGAGCACAACTGAGAGAACCTACCCCAGGCAACTTGCTTAAAACCAGGCCACTTACAGCCATGTCTGGTGTTTCATCCTCAGGGATGCAAACCAAGCCAGCCACAAAACTGTCTCTGCCAGCCCCTCTGGCCAGCCAGAAGCTACACAGGCAAATCCCACAGACTCTCCAGCAGTTCCTAATGCCCAAACCAGCCACCCTCCCAAGCAGGTGAGAGGTTACGTAAACCAGTTTCACCAACGCCACACAGATTCTGCCAGCCCCCAAAGGGACCAGCCGTATTCCCAGGTTAATATATACTTAGATCTTACCCAAAACAGCACACTGGGCCAGTCCTTTAGAATCTAAAGTTTAAAGGCTTTTTAATAAGGAAGGAAGTAATAGGGAAATAATAGGGTGAGAGAGAAAAACTGTTAAAGTGGTTAAATTACATAAATCAATCAAAGCTATTGATGCAGGCTGCCGCTGATGGTAATAGCTGCTAACTTGAAAGTCTGTGAAAATACGTCCCCTGAGGGACAGATCCCCAGTCCATATGGGCTCAGTTCAGAGCACAGACGTTCTCACCACCGGCTCCTGAGAGGAACAATGAGAGCAGTGGTCTAAGGACAGAAGGACAAGATGGCCACAGGCTGGGTCATCTTTATAGACTCGCCATGTGGAGGGAAGGTCTCCCACCCGAGCATGTACTCAATAGAGGACCACCCGATCAGGTAACCTGTTGGGGCATTTTCTCATTGGCAGATTCCCAGGTGACGCATCTCAGTCAAATTCCTGAGACGTAGACTTAAGTCTGAGTCTTTGTTTAGCCTGTCTTCCTGGCTGGGAGGTGACCACACCTACCATTGTGATCCTTAGCAGTAAAACATTTCTAACACAGGCACAGAGCCCATATCTAAAACTTCACATACAACAAAGGGACAGACAAACAAGTTGCATTAACAGATTCAGTGCATCACCAGCTTTCACTGGGTACCTCACTTGGCCCACTTGGCATGAGATTTGGTGCAAATCTAGTACAGTTGCTACAGAAATGGTTTTATATTTATTGTAAAAATCCAGTAATATCACAGCCCCCAGTTGCTCTCTGTGGGACTGGCTGTACCACTCCTACCTTTCCTAAGAGCAGCACCTGGATGGCAGATCCTGCCCATGTCCCCAGTGAAATGGAATGTTAATCTGCATTATATTGTTTAGTGACTGAGTGGCACTGTGTATAAAACACCCTGTTGAAATGAATCTCTTCCATGCCTGACAGCATATTGAAGGATTTTATGCTGAACAGCTGGTGCATATAAGCTAGTCCATACCTGATGCAGAAGTAAATGACATGGTGTCAGGAGTAAACTAAGAATCAAAACAGAAGGAGCCACACAACAAAGTGTGCAGGATCACACCAGCATATCGTTGTCCCTCACTGCCCTGGCAAGTTGCAGCTTTGACAAGCCTTCCCAATGGAACGAATGCAAGCAGTAGCATGCAAGACTTCAGAGCACAGACAAACCCCAAAGAAGGTTTTCGATGCAGAAACAGCTTACAGCCTGAATACACCGCTTTTGTCTTTGTACGCCATTGAAGGACCACCAACAAACAGCCTTATCAGCTGCAGGGTGGCAGCCAACGGCCGCAGTGAGAGAGGTGGAAGCACTGGGTGGAGTGGTTGGTGATATCAGACTTCCAAAAGGAGTTGCAGTAAAATCCCCGGAGGAGACGATGCTGAACCATGCCGGGTATGTGCACCTCACAGGATTCCTGTCCCTGTACCTCACAAATGAGAAACTGGGTTAGAGTACACAGAGTGAAGTTGAGTACTTGAGAAGATCTCTTAGCCAACAGCATGGCACGCCCCAGTGGCACCTGCTGTAAAGAAACAGGGAAATATGAATCTCTGTTGATCTTAAAAGACAAAATGAGAAGAGGACCAGAGAAAAATAAACCCTCCCCTCTCCCCCAGCTGCCTTCCTCCGCTGAGTGAACGGAGCTGCAGTGTTCTGCAAGCTGGATGCCTTCAGCAGGTTCTGGGAGATTCCTTTAGCCAAAGCAAGCTAAACAGACTCCACCCGTCGCCGCCCTGGGAGACTTTGGGGACCACCAATGCACTGGACGTTCCCAAAGGCTGGCAGCAGAGCTGGTAATGAACCACGTGGAGTTGCAGGTTTTATGGAGGACATTGTGGCGCTCTTTGAAAGCCCTCAGCAAAGTCCTGAGCCTGATCAGTCCGGCTGGGCTGAAGCAAAACAAGAAAAAATATTTCCCCCCCGCATTCCCCAAGTCAGGCATTTGGGACAACGCCGGGGGAAGAAGAGGTCAGTCCTAGCCCTGAGACAGTGAGAACATTTGAGAACTGACAGCACCATGTCAGGTACTAGAACTGAGACGCACGCTGGGCACAGTTGGTTCCCTCGATTGACACTTACAAGTCTCCCTCGTCCCCCAAATGAACCGTCAAAGTCCCACACTTCAGGGCCAGATGAAGCCATTGCCGCGAATGGGTGAAAGAGCTCAGGAGCTCCAGCTCTCAAGGCTGTGATCTGAACAAACCCCAGTGAGTCAGTGCGGACCTGAGCAGCTACAGCCTCCATGGTGAATTGGTGCAACAAGAGGGCTCAGAATGGCCGGTGGCTGCCTTCTGCTTTCGCACGCTCACAGATGCACGCAGTCGATTCTGCACAGCTGGGCGAGGAGGGCCTGGCAAGCATGTGGCATGGGAGCCCTTTTGCAGCTATCTGTGCAGAATGGGTGTGTTCACACTGGTTGATAATGGGCCACAAACTGCTTGTAACCCTTACCAGAAAAAGATCTGGGAGTCACCAGTCTCTGTCACTAAGGTTGAAGCCATGTGAGCCGATTGCTGGCTCTGTTCCTGGGAACCCCTGGGAGCAGAGACACTCAGTCACAGAGCCTGGCATTGCACCAGCTGCCCACGAGTTCGGAGTGGGCGTACAAGCATATGAGGATGCTGTGGACGCGCTCAGGCCAGTGGCTGGAGAGAGATGAGTCTAGCTCCAAAAAGTAACCTTAGCAGACACGCAGCTTCAGGAAGGTCAAAGTGCCATGGGGAAGCTGGGTTGAGCCTCTAATGGATACAAAGAAGGTGGCAAGCGACAGCTTTGTGGTGTGGGGACAGCTGAGGGAGTCACAGAAATTCCTGGTAAAGGCTGAAATTTTGTCATGGGTATTTTTAGTAAAAGTCACAGACAGTAAACAATAAATCACAGACCCAGGAGCCCCGCTGCCTGAGGCCCAAGTCGGAGCCCGATCCCTGCCACCCACGGCCCAACTCGGAGCCCAATCCCTGCCACCCACGGCCCAACTCGGAGCCCGATCCGTGGTGCCACCCACGGCCCAACTCGGAGCCCGATCCCTGCCACCCACGGCCCAACTCGGAGCCCGATCCCTGCCACCCACGGCCCAACTCGGAGCCCGATCCGTGGTGCCACCCACGGCCCAACTCGGAGCCCGATCCCTGCCACCCACGGCCCAACTCGGAGCCCGATCCCTGCCACCCACGGCCTAACTCGGAGCCCGATCTCTGCCACCCACGGCCCAACTCGGAGCCCGATCTCTGCCACCCACGGCCCAACTCGGAGCCTGATCCCTGCCACCCACGGCCCAACTCGGAGCCCGATCCCTGCCACCCACAGCCCAACTCGGAGCCCAATCCCTGCCACCTACGGCCCAACTCGGAGCCCGATCCGTGGTGCCACCCACGGCCCAACTCGGAGCCCGATCCGTGGTGCCACCCACGGCCCAACTCAGAGCCCAATCCCTGCCACCCACGGCTCAACTCGGAGCCCGATCCGTGCCACCCACGGCCCAACTCGGAGCCCGATCCCTGCCACCCACGGCCCAACTCGGAGCCCGATCCCTGCCACCCACGGCCCAACTCGGAGCCCGATCCCTGCCACCTACGGCCCAACTCGGAGCCCGATCCGTGGTGCCACCCACGGCCCAACTCGGAGCCCGATCCCTGCCACCCACGGCCCAACTCGGAGCCCGATCCCTGCCACCCACGGCCCAACTCGGAGCCCGATCCCTGCCACCCAGGTCTCAACTTGAAGCCAGAACTCTGTCACCCAAGGCCCAAGCCGGAGCCCGATCCCTGCCACCCAAAGCCGAAGCCAGGACCCAAACTCTGCCACCCAAGGTCCAAGATGGAGCCCAATCCCTGACACCTAAGCTCCAAACTGGAGCCCGATCTCTGCCACCCACAGCCCAAGACAGAGCCCGAACTCTGCCACCCACGGCCCAAGACGGAGCCCGATCCCTGCCACTCATGGCCCAAGACGGAGCCCAAGTCTGCCACTCAAGGCCCAAGCCAGAACCTGAGCCCTGCCATCCAGGCCCTGAGCCACAGAGGTCACCTAAAGTCCTGCCGTGACCAGCTCATAGTCTTACTCATATTTAAAGGCTACTGCATCCATTCCGAAAGTGAGGAGAGGAGGAATCCTGAAGCTCCTCCATGAAGGGTGTCAGGGATTAGCTGACTCCTTTGACTGGGTCAACCAGCCTGCATGGTGGCCAGCATCAGCCAAGGCGTCAGGAAAGAAGGGTCTGCTTGTGAGCATGGCAGCATGAACGCACCGTCCCACCAAGGCAGGGAAGGACGTCACCGACCAGACAGAACTAGATGTGGATTTCCTCATAGTCAGGGGACAGCCTGACCTCCTCTTCCTGGGCTGCTTTTCCAGGCCTCGGCCGACCTGCCGTGCCACAGTGCTGTGGAGAAACAGACACGCACGTGGCTCCCTTTGGCATTCCACAACGCACAGAGATGGGCGACGACGCACAGGTCACTGCTGCAGAATTCATGTCCGTCCGAGTGAAAGGTGAGTGTGATCATATCCTCAGCAGCCCACATTGCCCACAAGCACATGGAGAGGCCCAGAGAGAGCTGTACAGACAGCCAAGAAGCTCTACACCCAGGAGATCTATGGCCTGCTCCTGAGCTGCAGATCAGCACCAACAGCGGCTGCTGGAGACAGCCCAGCCCAGCCTGGCCCAGCCCAGCTACTGAGGGGAAGACCGCTCAGAAACATCCTTCCAATGCTGGACAAGAACTTAGCTCCCACGAGGCAGGGAGAGGCCAAATCCGATTAAAAGGCCGAAGATACTTGTGAGCACCTCACAGCAGACGACACCCAGAGACCTGCCAGGTCTAGAACTGGGGGCCAGGGTCATGCCAAAAGGACAGACAACTCCAGCTGTCGTCAAGAGAAATAACTCAGCGCCCAGATTGTGTGCGCTCACGACTGCCTGCAGAGCATTCAGCTGAAGCCATCAGTGTCGACAGTTCCTCAGGGCAGCAAACAGCGCAACCTCGAAGGATGCAGAGCAGGAAGAGGGTGACTCGGGGATGCCAAACTGGACGAAGCCCGTCCTTGAGAATAATGGGCGGCCTTGTGATCAAGCTGGTGCACATCTAGGTCATGCAATCAGCAAGCCAGGGTGACTCAGAGACAGACTGATCCAGCCTGAACTTCAAAGCTGGCGTGGCAGCAGAAGTGCCTCGCTGCTGTACCACGTGATGTGGGTGTGAAATATGGCACTGTCGCAGCGCTCAGAACGCCTCGGGGAAGGAGAGTGTTCCTGATGCTGGACAGAGCCTTACGGTTGTTCTTTCAAACCTTCACAGCAGAGCAGTGACTTGATACAGCTTGGAAGTGATGCGCCGAAGAGAGATGCTGCTAACCAGTGAAATGAGACAAGCGCAGAAGCCGTCCCCTCAGCCTGCCCCATCGTTTTCAGGCTTCCCCTGCGTGTTGTCAGTAGTTCACATTTCACATCATATGGTGCTGTATTTGCTTTCCCCTCGGCTGCTGCTTGACAGTACTTCCCTTTCCCGGCAGGGGTCTGCTGGGCTGGGGTTCTTGTGTGTGGCGTTTAAACAGACCTCGACTATGGCTGCAAGCACTGCGGGGGGCTAAGGCCACTCCAGGGCCTGTCTATCACTGGGACAGGAGCAGGGTCTCTGACTTGTCAAATGACCCCCACACTGGCCTGGCCTGCTAGAGGAGCTGTGTGCTGCCCCACTCACTGGGCTGGCTCTGGAGCAGCAGTGGAATTGCTGTGACCCTGATGCTTCGGAGCTGTTCCCAGTGCTGGGAGCAGGGAGCTGGACCTAGGGACAGCCAGTGTAAGGGGGTGCTGGGAGGAGAGGACAAAGGGAAGCAAAGGAGGGACAGCTCCAGGGAGTGCCTGTTGGGCAGCACGGGATCCCTGGTGCTGGGGAGAGGGAAGTAGCACGGCACAGACACGCTTGAGGCTTTCTGCTGCAGCCGCAAGGCAGGAGCACGAGATTCAGACCCCCTGGCCTGGGTGTAAGAACTCTGGGGTGTCACCCTTGGCCGGGTGGCACCTCAGGAGTTCTGCCTGCAGGGCAGGCACATGGGGTGCAGCATGGGGCCCCCAGGAAAGCGGCAGGGGCTGGCCTGGCGCAGGCCCTCGGGTGCTGCTGGAGTGCCCGCCAAAGGAAGAGTTGGCAGGGGCTGGCAGGGGCATGGGAGCAGCCAAATGGGCCATGAGTGACTCCAGACTAGTGGGCAGGGACACGGTGGGGGAGAGGCCACCCCAAGGGGAGCAGTTCTGCTGGGGGGAGTCCTGGGGTGGAACGGGGAGAAATGGGGAGTCAGGAATGCTGGAATGAGGCCTGGTTCCAAGCAGTGAGTGTGGGGACTGCCTCCCAGGGGGTGGTCGGGGATGGGGTGGGGTGGGGGGGCTCCCCCTTTGCTCTGTGCGCCATGTCCCCAGGGGAAGGGCTGGGGCATTCAGAGCTGCCCCTGCGTGAAGCAGGGCTGGTGGGGGTGGCCCAGCCCGCAGAGCAGGAGCCCTCCCTTTGCAGCGCACCTGTCGTGCCCCAGGGGTGCGGGGACCCCAAGTGATGCCCCGCCTCAGGCTGGCCGTGTGTCCGCAGTACCTGGAGTCCGTGCGCCCCCTGCTGGAGGAGGAGAAGTACCGAGAGATGGAGGTCCTGGCCCGAGCCTTCCAGCAGCGCACGGCGCCCCGGCTGCAGAGCTACCTGGTGCTCAAATCCTGGTGGGCAACCAACTATGTGAGTTCCCTGCCCTGTCCCCGAGTGCCCGGAGCCAGCAGCCCCCCACCCCGAGCTCCAGCCCCCCTTCCCCCCCATCCCTGCCCTGTGCCCGAGTGTCCGGAGCCAGCAGCCCCCCACCCCGAGCTCCAGCCCCCCTTCCCCCCCATCCCTGCCCTGTGCCCGAGTGTCCGGAGCCAGCAGCCCCCCACCCCGAGCTCCAGCCCCCCTTCCCCCCCATCCCTGCCCTGTGCCCGAGTGTCCGGAGCCAGCAGCCCCCCACCCCGAGCTCCAGCCCCCCTTCCCCGCCATCCCTGCCCTGTGCCCGAGTGTCCGGAGCCAGCAGCCCCCCACCCCGAGCTCCAGCCCCCCTTCCCCCCCATCCCTGCCCTGTGCCCGAGTGTCCGGAGCCAGCAGCCCCCCACCCTGAGCTCCAGCCCCCCTTCCCTGCCCTGTGCCCCGAGTGCCCGGAGCCAGCAGCCCCCCACCCCGAGCTCCAGCCCCCCTTCCCCCCATCCCTGCCCTGTGCCCGAGTGTCCGGAGCCAGCAGCCCCCCACCCCGAGCTCCAGCCCCCCTTCCCCCCCATCCCTGCCCTGTGCCCCGAGTGCCCGGAGCCAGCAGCCCCCCACCCCGAGCTCCAGCCCCCCTTCCCCCCATCCCTGCCCTGTGCCCGAGTGTCCGGAGCCAGCAGCCCCCCACCCCGAGCTCCAGCCCCCCTTCCCCCCCATCCCTGCCCTGTGCCCGAGTGTCCGGAGCCAGCAGCCCCCCCAGCCAGAGCTCCAGCCCCCCTTCCCCCCATCCCTGCCCTGTGCCCGAGTGTCCGGAGCCAGCAGCCCCCCACCCCGAGCTCCAGCCCCCCTTCCCCCCATCCCTGCCCTGTGCCCGAGTGTCCGGAGCCAGCAGCCCCCCCAGCCAGAGCTCCAGCCCCCCTTCCCCGCCATCCCTGCCCTGTGCCCCGAGTGTCCGGAGCCAGCAGCATCTCCACTTGGCTCCAGGGCCTCTTTTTCGCACCCCATGCCCCTCCTGCTGGGTGCCCTCCCCAGTTTCCCCCCGAGCCAGGCTCCCGAGTCTGGTGGCCTGCAGCACCCCACCAGCTGTACAGGCTCAGGAGTGGCCCAGTGCTGGAGGCAGAGCGTGGTGCTCAGCAGGGGTGTGCCTGGTGAGGGACACAGCTGCCCTGGGCTGAGCACAGCTGTCCCCACCCCATCCTGCTAGCAGCAGGGCAGAAATGTGGCTCTCAGGTCAGTGACCATCTCCCTGATGTGGCTACACAGCCCCTTCGGCCTGGGCTGCACCTGTGTGCACCAGTGCTGCCCCACCCAGCCGCTGGCTTTGTTGTGGGGAGCAGTTGCCCCAGAGCGAGGGCAGTCGGACACCCCTGCTCGCTTCCCTTGACAGGACGGGGCTGGGTGCGGAGCTGCTGAGCAGACACCGAGGTTGGAGGGTGGGGCAGAACTAGCAGGAGCTGAGGGGAGCTGCTCTGGTTGGAGCCTGTGGGACCCGGCAGGCCCCTCCCCGATCTCACCTGCAGGGCAGCGTGCCCTCTCTCTGGGGGCTGAAGCCACAAGATTCCACCCCCTATGGGTCATGGCCCTCGGCCTGCTCTCCCTCTCGGGAGCTGGGGGGTTGCAGGAGGCAGCGCAAGGACACAGGCCCCATGTGCTCTTCCGAGCCCCTCCCGCAGGCAGCACTGACACCCCAGCTGTCCCAGGGGAGAGGGGGAGCCTGGGACCACCTGCTGGGACGCCGCCGGGGGTCCCGTGACGTGGAGCTGGAACTCTTTGGGTGTCTGTGAGGCAGAGGCAGTGCCATGGAGGGGTCGGGCTGGTCCCTGCCAGACCTGGCCTCCCTCAGTGCTCCCTCTGCTGTGCTGGTGCTCATGAGCCGCCCCTTTGGCAGGTGAGCGACTGGTGGGAGGAGTATGTCTACTTGCGTGGACGAGGCCCCATCATGGTCAACAGCAACTACTACATCATGGTGAGGACACAGTGGTGGCGGGAGGGAGGGTGGGTTAAACACACGCTCTCCAAAGGCACCCACCCCCATTCCCCACAGGTGCCCACCCCTGCAGCAGGGCTGGCGGGGGCGACAGCTCTCAGCCAACCTTGTACCCCCAGAGCCTGAGCAGCACCCTCAGCCCAGCCCCAGCCTGTTCCAGGGGCTTGGCTTACAGGGAGCTGTGACCCTCCTCTTTGTCTCCATTGCCCAGGATTTCGTGTACGTGACGCCCAGCCCCCTGCAGGCAGCCCGGGCTGGCAACGCCGTGCATGCCATCCTGCTCTATCGGCGCAAGCTGGACCGCGAGCAGATCCCCCCGGTGAGCGTCGGCTCACCACGCCGGGGGCTGGTGGGTGGGGAAGTGGGGCACAGTCCCGCGGTGCGGCAGGCGGGGACTGTGTGTGAGTCCGGCTTTGCTGTGCTGCCAGATCATGGCCTTCGGCATCGTGCCCATGTGCTCCTACCAGATGGAGAGAATGTTCAACACCACCCGTATCCCTGGGAAGGAGTCGGGTACGTGCCATATGGTGGGGGACTGGGATCCAGAGATGCTGCCCTCTGCCCAGAGCTAGGACCCATCCCCCCCAGGCCCAGTGCCTCCATTCCCCCCCAGGCCCAGTGCCTCCATTCCCCCCCAGGCCCAGTGCCTCCATTCCCCCCCAGGCCCAGTGCCTCCATCCCCCCCAGGCCCAGTGCCTCCATTCCCCCCCAGTCACAGTGCGTCCATTCCCCCCCAGGCCCAGTGCCTCCTTTCCCCCCCAGGCCCAGTGCCTCCATTCCCCCCCAGGCCCAGTGCCTCCATTCCCCCCCAGGCACAGTGCCTCCATTCCCCCCCAGGCCCAGTGCCTCCATCCCCCCCCAGGCCCAGTGCCTCCATTCCCCCCCAGGCCCAGTGCCTCCATTCCCCCCAGGCCCAGTGCCTCCATTCCCCCCCAGGCCCAGTGCCTCATTTCCCCCCCAGGCCCAGTGCCTCCATTCCCCCCCAGGCCCAGTGCCTCATTTCCCCCCCAGGCACAGTGCCTCCATTCCCCCCCAGGCCCAATGCCTCCATTCCCCCCAGGCCCAGTGCCTCCATCCCCCCCAGGCCCAGTGCCTCCATTCCCCCCCAGGCCCAGTGCCTCCATTCCCCCCAGGCACAGTGCCTCCATTCCCCCCCAGGCCCAGTGCCTCCTTTCCCCCCCAGGCCCAGTGCCTCCATTCCCCCCCAGGCACAGTGCCTCCATTCCCCCCAGGCCCAGTGCCTCCATTCCCCCCCAGGCCCAGTGCCTCCATACCCCCCCACGCCCAGTGCCTCCATTCCCCCCAGGCCCAGTGCCTCCTTTCCCCCCCAGGCCCATTGCCTCCATTTCCCCCCAGGCCCAGTGCCTCCATTCCCCCCCAGGCCCAGTGCCTCCATTCCCCCCAGGCCCAGTGCCTCCATTCCCCCCCAGGCCCAGGGCCTCCATTCCCCCCCAGGCCCAGGGCCTCCATTCCCCCCAGGCACAGTGCGTCCATTCCCCCCAGGCACAGTGCGTCCATTCCCCCCAGGCCCAGTGCCTCCATTCCCCCCCAGGCCCAGTGCCTCTATTCCCCCCAGGCCCAGTGCCTCCATTCCCCCCCAGGCCCAGTGCCTCCATTCCCCCCCAGGCCCAGTGCCTCCATACCCCCCAGGCCCAGTGCCTCCATTCCCCCCAGGCCCAGTGCCTCCATTCCCCCCCAGGCCCAGTGCCTCCATCCCCCCCAGGCCCAGTGCCTCCATTCCCCGCCAGGCCCAGTGCCTCCTTTCCCTCCAGGCCCAGTGCCTCCATTCCCCCCAGGCCCAGTGCCTCCATTCCCCCCCAGGCCCAGTGCCTCCTTTCCCTCCAGGCCCAGTGCCTCCATTCCCCCCAGGCCCAGTGCCTCCATTCCCCCCCAGGCCCAGTGCCTCCTTTCCCCCCCAGGCCCAGTGCCTCCATTCCCCCCCAGGCCCAGTGCCTCCATCCCCCCCAGGCCCAGTGCCTCCATCCCCCCCAGGCCCAGTGCCTCCTTTCCCTCCAGGCCCAGTGCCTCCATTCCCCCCCAGGCCCAGTGCCTCCATCCCCCCCAGGCCCAGTGCCTCCATTCCCCCCCAGGCCCAGTGCCTCCATTCCCCCCAGGCCCAGTGCCTCCATTCCCCCAAATCCCCGTGGCAGTGCCCAGAGCCCATTCCCCTGCGCACAGCAGTACGGTTCTCCCCCGTGGCAGTGCCCAGAGCCCATTCCCCTGTGCACAGCAGTACGGTTCCCCCCGTGGCAGTGCCCAGAGCCCATTCCCCTGCACACAGCAGTACGGTTCCCCCCCCGTGGCAGTGCCCAGAGCCCATTCCCCTGCACACAGCAGCCCCGTTCCCCCCGTGTCAGTGCCCAGAGCCCATTCCCCTGCGCACAGCAGTACGGTTCCCCCCCGTGGCAGTGCCCAGAGCCCATTCCCCTGCGCACAGCAGCCCCGTTCCCCCCGTGGCAGTGCCCAGAGCCCATTCCCCTGTGCACAGCAGCCCCGTTCCCCCCGTGGCAGTGCCCAGAGCCCATTCCCCTGTGCACAGCAGCCCCGTTCCCCCCGTGGCAGTGCCCAGAGCCCATTCCCCTGCGCACAGCAGTACGGTTCCCCCCCGTGGCAGTGCCCAGAGCCCATTCCCCTGCGCACAGCAGCCCCGTTCCCCCCGTGGCAGTGCCCAGAGCCCATTCCCCTGCACACAGCAGCCCCATTCCCCCCGTGGCAGTGCCCAGAGCCCATTCCCCTGTGCACAGCAGCCCCGTTCCCCCTGTGGCAGTGCCCAGAGCCCATTCCCCTGCACACAGCAGTACGGTTCCCCCCCGTGGCAGTGCCCAGAGCCCATTCCCCTGCACACAGCAACCCCGTTCCCCCCGTGTCAGTGCCCAGAGCCCATTCCCCTGTGCACAGCAGCCCCGTTCGCCCTGTGGCAGTGCCCAGAGCCCATTCCCCTGCGCACAGCAGCCCCATCCCCCCCGTGGCAGAGCCCAGAGCCCATTCCCCTGCGCACAGCAGCCCTGTTCCCCCGTGGCAGAGCCCAGAGCCCATTCCCCTGCACACAGCAGCCCCGTTCCCCCTGTGGCAGTGCCCAGAGCCCATTCCCCTGCGCACAGCAGCCCGTTCCCCCTGTGGCAGTGCCCAGAGCCCATTCCCCTGCACACAGCAGCCCCGTTCCCCCTGTGGCAGTGCCCAGAGCCCATTCCCCTGCGCACAGCAGCCCCGTTCCCCCCGTGGCAGTGCCCAGAGCCCTTTCCTCTGCGCACAGCAGCCCCGTTCCCCCCGTGGCAGTGCCCAGAGCCCATTCCCCTGCACACAGCAGCCCCGTTCCCCCTGTGGCAGTGCCCAGAGCCCATTCCCCTGAACACAGCAGCCCCGTTCCCCCTGTGGCAGTGCCCAGAGCCCTTTCCTCTGCACACAGCAGCCCCGTTCCCCCCGTGGCAGTGCCCAGAGCCCATTCCCCTGCGCACAGCAGCCCTGTTCCCCCCGTGGCAGTGCCCAGAGCCCATTCCCCTGCACACAGCAGCCCCGTTCCCCCCGTGGCAGTGCCCAGAGCCCATTCCCCTGCGCACAGCAGCCCCGTTCCCCCCGTGGCACTGCCCAGAGCCCTTTCCCCTGCGCACAGCAGTACGGTTCCCCCCCGTGGCAGAGCCCAGAGCCCATTCCCCTGCGCACAGCAGCCCCGTTCCCCCCGTGTCAGTGCCCAGAGCCCATTCCCCTGTGCACAGCAGCCCCGTTCGCCCCGTGGCAGTGCCCAGAGCCCATTCCCCTGCGCACAGCAACCCCGTTCCCCCCGTGGCAGTGCCCAGAGCCCATTCCCCTGAACACAGCAGCCCCGTTCCCCCCGTGGCAGTGCCCAGAGCCCATTCCCCTGTGCACAGCAGCCCCGTTCCCCCCGTGGCAGTGCCCAGAGCCCATTCCCCTGTGCACAGCAGCCCCGTTCCCCCATGGCAGTGCCCAGAGCCCATTCCCCTGCGCACAGCAGCCCCGTTCCCCCGTGGCAGTGCCCAGAGCCCATTCCCCTGCGCACAGCAGTACGGTTCCCCCCGTGTCAGTGCCCAGAGCCCATTCCCCTGAACACAGCAGCCCCGTTCCCCCCCCGTGGCAGTGCCCAGAGCCCATTCCCCTGCGCACAGCAGCCCCGTTCCCCCCGTGGCAGTGCCCAGAGCCCTTTCCCCTGCGCACAGCAGTACGGTTCCCCCCCGTGGCAGAGCCCAGAGCCCATTCCCCTGCGCACAGCAACCCCGTTCCCCCCGTGGCAGTGCCCAGAGCCCATTCCCCTGTGCACAGCAGCCCCGTTCCCCCCGTGGCAGTGCCCAGAGCCCATTCCGCTGTTCACAGCAACCCCGTTCCCCCCGTGGCAGTGCCCAGAGCCCATTCCCCTGAACACAGCAGCCCCGTTCCCCCTGTGGCAGTGCCCAGAGCCCATTCCCCTGCGCACAGCAGCCCCGTTCCCCCCGTGGCAGTGCCCAGAGCCCATTCCCCTGACCACAGCAGCCCCGTTCCCCCGTGGCAGTGCCCAGAGCCCATTCCCCTGCGCACAGCAGCCCCGTTCCCCCCGTGTCAGTGCCCAGAGCCCATTCCCCTGCGCACAGCAGCCCCGTTCCCCCTGTGGCAGTGCCCAGAGCCCATTCCCCTGTGCACAGCAGCCCCGTTCCCCCCGTGGCAGTGCCCAGAGCCCATTCCCCTGTGCACAGCAGCCCCGTTCCCCCTGTGGCAGTGCCCAGAGCCCATTCCCCTGTGCACAGCAGCCCCGTTCCCCCCTGTGGCAGTGCCCAAAGCCCATTCCCCTGTGCACAGCAGCCCCGTTCCCCCCGTGGCAGTGCCCAGAGCCCATTCCCCTGCGCACAGCAGCCCCGTTCCCCCCGTGGCAGTGCCCAGAGCCCATTCCCCTGCGCACAGCAGCCCCGTTCCCCCCGTGTCAGTGCCCAGAGCCCATTCCCCTGCGCACAGCAGCCCCGTTCCCCCCGTGGCAGTGCCCAGAGCCCATTCCCCTGTGCACAGCAGCCCCGTTCCCCCTGTGGCAGTGCCCAGAGCCCATTCCCCTGTGCACAGCAGCCCCGTTCCCCCCGTGTCAGTGCCCAAAGCCCATTCCCCTGTGCACAGCAGCCCCGTTCCCCCCGTGGCAGTGCCCAGAGCCCATTCCCCTGCGCACAGCAGCCCCGTTCCCCCCGTGGCAGTGCCCAGAGCCCTTTCCCCTGCGCACAGCAGTACGGTTCCCCCCCGTGGCAGAGCCCAGAGCCCATTCCCCTGCGCACAGCAACCCCGTTCCCCCCGTGGCAGTGCCCAGAGCCCATTCCCCTGTGCACAGCAGCCCCGTTCCCCCCGTGGCAGTGCCCAGAGCCCATTCCGCTGTTCACAGCAACCCCGTTCCCCCCGTGGCAGTGCCCAGAGCCCATTCCCCTGAACACAGCAGCCCCGTTCCCCCTGTGGCAGTGCCCAGAGCCCATTCCCCTGCGCACAGCAGCCCCGTTCCCCCCGTGGCAGTGCCCAGAGCCCATTCCCCTGACCACAGCAGCCCCGTTCCCCCGTGGCAGTGCCCAGAGCCCATTCCCCTGCGCACAGCAGCCCCGTTCCCCCCGTGTCAGTGCCCAGAGCCCATTCCCCTGCGCACAGCAGCCCCGTTCCCCCTGTGGCAGTGCCCAGAGCCCATTCCCCTGTGCACAGCAGCCCCGTTCCCCCCGTGGCAGTGCCCAGAGCCCATTCCCCTGTGCACAGCAGCCCCGTTCCCCCTGTGGCAGTGCCCAGAGCCCATTCCCCTGTGCACAGCAGCCCCGTTCCCCCCTGTGGCAGTGCCCAAAGCCCATTCCCCTGTGCACAGCAGCCCCGTTCCCCCCGTGGCAGTGCCCAGAGCCCATTCCCCTGCGCACAGCAGCCCCGTTCCCCCCGTGGCAGTGCCCAGAGCCCATTCCCCTGCGCACAGCAGCCCCGTTCCCCCCGTGTCAGTGCCCAGAGCCCATTCCCCTGCGCACAGCAGCCCCGTTCCCCCCGTGGCAGTGCCCAGAGCCCATTCCCCTGTGCACAGCAGCCCCGTTCCCCCTGTGGCAGTGCCCAGAGCCCATTCCCCTGTGCACAGCAGCCCCGTTCCCCCCGTGTCAGTGCCCAAAGCCCATTCCCCTGTGCACAGCAGCCCCGTTCCCCCCGTGGCAGTGCCCAGAGCCCATTCCCCTGCGCACAGCAGCCCCGTTCCCCCCGTGGCAGTGCCCAGAGCCTGTTGCTCTGGTTGCAGTGTTTCTGTTTGCCATAGAGTCAGTGCCTGGGGCTCTGTGCTGCAGCAGGTCTCTGTTTCCCAGAGCCCTCCGTTACCCCGAGCGCGGGTGCAGCCAGGCGGTGCCCAGGGAGCTTGGGCTGCAGCTGGCCGCGGCGGAGGTGACTGGCCGATGCGTCTCTGCCCACAGACACTGTGCAGCACTTGTCGGACAGCAAGCACCTGGCCATCTACCACCGGGGCCGCTTCTACCGGCTGTGGCTGTACCAGGGCGGGAAGCTGCTGAAGCCGCGCGACCTGGAGCTGCAGTTCCAGAGGATCCTGGATGACCCCTCGCCCCCACAGCCTGGGGAGGAGAGGCTGGCGGCTCTCACGGCTGGAGAAAGGTGGGTCGGGGTCAAGGGCCGGCTCAGGGCTGCTGCCAGCCTGTGCACCAACCCTGGGGAGCCCCTGGCCAGCGAGCTGCTGAGCCTGCCCAGGTGCAAGGGTGGCTTAGGCTGGGGATGGGGAGCAGGCCCAACTTGTCGGGCAGGACAGGGGCTGGACTGGCCTGTGGAGTTGCAGGAAGGGGAGCAGGTATAACCTGGGGGGAAGGCTGGGGAGTGGGCGAGTGGGACGGGGACCTGGCCTGGCCTGGCCTGTGGGGTGGGAGGGGGGAGGCAGAGCGGGAGCAGGCCTGGCCTGGGAGGGTGCGTGGGCTTAGAGGGAGCAGGAGGAGGAGGGGGAAGGGGAGGGCATTGCTGGGGGAGGGGTTGCTAAGATGTGGCAAGCTCCTGGCATGGGTCTGCCCCAGCCTCTTCATCGCCTCACAGCGTCTCCCCCGGCTCTGCCTGGCCAGGATCCCGTGGGCCGAGGCCCGAGCCAGATTCTTCAGCCGTGGGAAGAACAAGGTGGCGCTGGGTGCCATTGAGCGGGCTGCCTTCTTCCTGGTCCTGGACGAGGAGGTGCACGGCTACGAGGAGGGCCGGGAGGGCAGCATGGACAGCTACGGCAAGTCCCTGCTGCATGGCCGCTGCTACGACAGGTAGGGACCAGCGCCCCATCCTGCACCCCCGTCCTGGCACAGCCTCCTCCACTCTGGCCGCTTCCCACCGCTGCCTGCCTCCCTGTTCCCTGGCACACCTGTGCCAGCCACGGCCATCTGCTGCCATGTCCCTCATCCCCTGGTGGTCCCCCGTGCCAGCCGTAGGCATCCCACGCTGTGCCCATCACCCCCTATTGTTCCCCCCGTGCCAGCCACGGGCATCCCACGCTGTGCCCATCACCCCTTATTGTTCCCCCCGTGCCAGCCGTAGGCATCTCACGCTGTGCCCATCACCCCCTGCTGTTCCCCCCATGCCAGCCACGGGCAACCCACGCTGTGCCCATCACCCCCTAGTGTTCCCCCCGTGCCACCCAAAGACATCCCACACTGTACCCGTCACCCCCTGTTGTTCCCCCTGTGCCACCCACGGATATCCCACGCTGTGCCCATCTGTGATGGGGTTCAGGGGTCCCCCTGCACTGCACCCCGTCCGCTGGCAGGAGTGACTCTCACTCAGCAGGTACAACAGCAGGTTTATTAGGCAACAGATGTCCAGTTTCTCACAGAAGCAACAGCATAGCAGCCAGAGACAGTCCTTCCAACCTGTCCTGGGGGGAAGACCCCGAGGGGTGCCCCTCTGGGGTGTAGCTTTCCCCTCCTCAGGCTGGCTGCCTTCCAGCTCTCCCTTTTCCTAGCCTCTAACTGCCGCCCCCGATTCAAAAACCCAGCTGAGCTCCTCCCTGCTCTTTGTTTAGGCAGAGGTGTTATCTGCCAGTTGTAGCCCCAGGGTCATCCTTAGCCACTGGGAGCTGCTGTTTGCCTCGGACATCCAGCCTGACTCACACATGCACCCCCCCCACTCCATCACACCATCACCCCCTGTTGTTCCCCCCGTGCCACCCACGGGCATCCCACGCTGTGCCCATCACCCCCTGCTGTTCCCCCCATGCCAGCCACGGGCATCCCACACTGTTTCCCTCACCCCCTGTTGTTCCACCCGTACCAGCCACGGGCATCCCACATTGTGTCCCTGTGTGAAGTGGTTCAGGGGTCCCCCTTTACTGCACCCCGTCCACTGGCAGGAGTGACTCTCACTCAGCAGGTACAACAGGAGGTTTATTAGGCAACAGATGCCCAGTTTCTCACAGAAGCGACAGCACAGCAGTCAGAGACAGTCCTTCCAACCCGTCCTGGGGGGAAGACCCCGAGGGGTGCCCCTCTGGGGTGTAGCTTTCCCCCTCCTCAGGCTGGCTGCCTTCCAGCTCTCTCTTTCCCCAGCCTCTAACTGCCACCCCCGATTCAAACCAGCTCAGCTCCTCCCTCCTCTTTGTTGTGGGCAGAGGTGTTACCTGCCAGTTGTAGCCCCAGGGTCATCCTTAGCCACTGGGAGCTACTGCTTGCCTCAGACATCCAGCCTGACTCACACATGCACTCCCCCCACTCCATCACATCTCTCCCCCCTTCCAGACCGCACTGAGCGGGGTCACTTAGCCAGTGACCTGGGGAAGTTCGGGGCCCTCCCTGCATGACAGGGCATCGGCTATGGTGTTGTTGTTCCCCCTGACATGGACCACCTCCATGTCGTAGTCCTGCAGGAGCAGACTCCACTGCAGGAGCTTGGCGTTGGCCCCTTTCATGTGATGCAGCCAGGTCAGGGGTGAGTGATCGGTGTACACGGTGAAACGCCGTCCAAACAGGTACGGCTGCAGCTTCCCCAGCGCCCACACCATGGCCAGACATTCCTTCTCTATGGCTGCGTAGTTCTGCTCCCGGGGCAGCAGCTTCTTACTCAGGTACACGATGGGGTGTTTCTCCCCTTTGTCATCCACCTGCATTAGCACCGCCCCCAGCCCCACGTCTGAGGCACCAGTGAACACCAGGAAGGGTTTGTTGAAGTCTGGATTTGCCAGCACTGGGGCCCTGACCAGATCCTCCTTCAGCGCACAGAGGGCCTCTTGGCACTGCTCGGCCCAGACCACCTTGTCAGGCTTTCCCTTTTTACACAGCTCCGTGAGGGGGGCTGCGATGGAGCTAAAGTGGGGCACAAACCTCCAGTAGTACCCCGCCATCCCAATGAAGGCCTGGACCTGTTTCTTAGTCTGGGGTGTTGGCCAATCTCTG
This sequence comes from Carettochelys insculpta, assembly GCF_033958435.1. Lineage (NCBI taxonomy): Eukaryota > Metazoa > Chordata > Testudines > Carettochelyidae > Carettochelys > Carettochelys insculpta. The sequence continues at coordinate 381,322,438 of NC_134137.1, read as the reverse complement.
ACAGCCTCCACTTTAGCTGGCTCTGGCTTTAAGCAGCTGCTGCCCACCTTGTGGCCCAGGTAGGTCACCTCAGCCGTTCCCACCTTGCACTTCCCTGCCTTGATAGTCAGACCGGCCTTCTGGAGTCGGTCCAGCACCTGCTTGACCTGGGACACATGGTCCTCCCACGTCTGGCTGAAGATGCAAATGTCGTCCATGTAAGCCAGGGCAAAGCTCTCCATCCCTTTCAGTAGCTGGTCCACCAGACGCTGGAAGGTAGCGGGTGCCCCCTTGAGGCCAAAGGGCAGGACCAGGAACTCGTAGAGACCCACAGGGGTGATGAAAGCCGACTTGAGCCGGACATCTTGGTCTAATGGCACTTGCCAGTACCCCTTGGTGAGGTCTATGGTGGTGACGTAACGGGCTCCCCCCAGCTTGTCTAAAAGGTCGTCAGGCCTGCGCATGGGTAGGCGTCCGAGACAGTGATGGCGTTAAGCTTGCGATAGTCCACACAAAACCGAACAGACCCATCTTTTTTAGGGACTAACACCACGGGAGAGGCCCAGGGGCTGGAGGAGGGTTGGATCACCCCCAGAGCCAGCATGTCTTCAACCTCCCCCTCTATGTCCTGAGCCGTCCTCCCTGTGGCTCTGAATGGCACACACTTGATAGGGGCGTGGGTGCCTGTCTCTATTCGGTGGACAGCCAGGTCAGTGCGTCCGGGTCTGTCAGAGAACAGCTGTTGATGCGAATGCAGCACCTCCTTGATCTCCATCTGCTGGGCAGGCGTCAGCTGGTCTGAGAGGGGAATAGACTCCAGCAAGGAGCGGGCTCCAGTCCCTGTGAGCAAATCCACCAAGGGATCATCCCCCTGCCCCTCCCAGTGTCTGTACACGGCCAGCACCAAGTTCTCCCTGTCCCAGTAAGGTTTCATCATGTTCACATGATAGACCTGGTGGCTGTGGGCCCGGTTCGACAGTTCCACCACATAATTCACGTCATTTAGCTGTTTGACAACCTTGAAGGGCCCATCCCAGGCCGCTTGCAGCTTGTTTCGCCGCACAGGTACAAGGACCATCACTTGATCCCCGGTGGCATAGGCTCGGGCCCTGGCGTTACGGTCATACCAGACCTTTTGCTTCCTTTGGGCCCTGGAGAGGTTCTCCCTGGCCAGGCCCATGAGCTCGGTGAGTTTTTCCTGGAAGGACAGTACGTACTGTACCCCTGACTCCCCTTCAGGAAAGGCCATCCCCTCCCACTCTTCTTGGAGCAAGTCCAGGGGTCCCCGTACCCTCCTTCCGTACAGCAGCTCAAATGGGGAGAACCCCGTGGATTCCTGGGGCACCTCCCTGTATGCAAACAGCAGGTGGGGTAAGTACTTGTCCCAGTCATGGGGGTATTGATTCATGAAGGTTCCCAGCATCTGCTTCAGAGTCCCATTGAACCTCTCCACCAACCCATTGGTCTGGGGGTGGTAGGCTGTGGCCCAGGTGTGCCGGACCCCACTCTTGTCCCACAAGCTTTGCCTCTGGACCTTCCATGGCTCCGCTTTGCATCTGGGAGCCCATTCCCGGTACAGGAATCCCTTTTCCCACAGGAATCTCTCCCTGCAGCCCTCCCCCAGCTGTGGAGCTGGGCTGAGACTGGCCAGTTCCCTCAGCTTCTGCAAGGAGGGGTCTCTCTGCTGCTCTGCCTGGAATTCTTCCGCTCGGGCAGGGGCGGATGCTACTTCCCCATCCCTGCCTGGCTCCATCACCCCTGGCCTGTGAGATCTGGTTTTTGGGGGCCCCCTTTCTCTCAGGGTTGGCCCCTGTGGCTCTTGTGAGTTTGGCTGGGCCTGTACCCCTGAATCTGGGGAGCGCACCCCTCATTTTCTTTGACTTCGGGTCAGGACCAGGGCACGAGGGCGTTCACCTGGCCATTTCTCCAGGTCAGCCCCCATCAGTACATCCGCCGGCAAATGGCTGTGCACGCCCACCTCCTTGGGGCCTTCCTTCTTCCCCCATTTCAGGTGTACCCTCGCCATGGGCACCTTGAAAGGGGTCCCATCAATTCCTGTTATCGTCAGGTGGGAACTGGGTATCATGCAGCCCGGTGCCACCACCCCGGGTCGGGCCAGCATCACATCAGCGCCTGTGTCCCAGAACCCCGTGACCTTTTTCCCATCTACCTCGAGGTGTTTGAGACACTTGCTCCACAGAGGTAGTGCCGCCCCCACTCTGTAAACTGACCTCTGAGCATTTGGTCCCCCTGAGGAGCTGGTCTGTGGGGCGGACTCGGCCCAATCTGAGTGCCCACTGTGAGCACCACCCGCCTTGGTCGCCAGCCCCTCTGGCTTCTGGGACCCCACCCAGTTGACTCCACGACCCCCCGGCCTGCTCAACCTGTCTGGGAGCTTGGGGCACTGGGCTGCTCTATGCCCCTTTCGCCCACAGCGATAACAGCCTGGGTCTTGTTGTGTCCCTCGGGCCGGCTGCTCTGTCCAGGCTCTGCTTGGCTCCCTGGGGGGTGGGTGGCCGGCCCCTCTTTCCTGGGCTCGCCCAAGAGGTGGTCCCCTCTGTTGTACGGTCAGGGACTGGTCTCTCTGAGATTCTCGGTCTCTCCGAGATTCTCGGTCTCTCCGGGACTCCCTCTTCCTCCGGAACTCCCTCTCTTTGTGGGGGTCACTTTCAAACCTGGCCCGGCTGTTTGTGAAGTCATCTGCCAGTTTCCCTGCATTGTGTGAATCCCCAGGCCTCCGGTCCACGAGCCACACCCTCAGGTCAGGTGAGCACATCTCGTAGAATCGCTCCAGGACCGCCAGCTCGATCAGATCCTCTACGGACTGGACTCCCATTCCGAACACCCACTTCTGGTAGTATTGCTTCAGGCGGGCGGTTGTATCTACATGGGTTTCCTCTGGCCTCTTCTGCGCCTCCTGGAACTTCTTCTTGTACATCTCCGGAGTCAGCCCGAACTTATGCAGCAGGGCCTGTTTGAACCGTTCACAGTCCCCAGGCTGCAGCCCCTCCAGCTGGCTGAGCACCGCTGCGGCCTTCTGGCCCAGCAAGGGGGTGAGGTGCCGGAGCCACTGAGCTGGGGGAACCTCGTGCAACTCACAGACTCGCTCAAAGGCGGTAAGGAACTCGTCCATGTCCCCGGGTCCTGACATTGGGCCAGCACACGCGTCTCCAAGTGACTGGCCACCCCGAGCCGTCTGGCCCTCTCCCCGCTTACCGCAGCTGGGGCCTCTTGGTGTCTCGCCTCTGCCATGGTTCGCTCATGCTCCCGCTCTCGCTCTCTCTCCTCCCGCTGTCTCTCTTGTAGCTGGCGCTCGTGTTCACGCTCTCTTTCCCGTTACTGTCGCTCGTGCTCACGCTCTCTTTCCCGTTCCTGGCGCTCACGTTCCCTCTGCCGTTCCTGGGCTTCCAGTTCCTTTAATCTCACCTCGAGTTCCAGCCATCGCAGCTCTGTGGCGGGGGACTCTGCCCGTGATGGACCACCGCTAGCTGAGCGTGACCTGGTGGGCACCGTGTCTGTCTGACGGCGTCGAGCCCCCGCTCCTGTCGGAGAATCCGAAACGCTTCCCGAGGGTGACTGGGCACTTTCTGCCAGGACAGGCTCTGCCCCCCCCGGATTGGTCATTCTCTTCAAGCTGGACAATCAGCTGGGCCTTGGTCGCCTTCCCCACGGTCAGGCCCCTCTCTCTGCACAGCCCCGCTAGCTCTGCCTTCAGGAGTCGGCTATAATCCATCTCCCCGCTATCTCCCGGGGTATCCGCTCACCAGCAGCAGCTGGAGGAATGGCTCTGTTCCACCTCTGGCTCTTGTGAGGCTCCTTCCTTCTCTTGCGCTCAGTCAGCCACTGCTGGGAGCTCATCCATGGGTGCAGTGCATCCCACTTCTGACACCAGTGTGATGGGGTTCAGGGGTCCCCCTGAACTGCACCCCATCCGCTGGCAGGATTGACTGTCACTCAGCAGGTACAACAGGAGGTTTATTAGGCAACAGATGCCCAGTTTCTCACAGAAGCGACAGTACAGCAGTCAGAGACAGTCCTTCCAACCCGTCCTGGGGAGAAGAGCCTGAGGGGTGCCCCTCTGGGGTGTAGCTTTCCCCCTCCTCCGGCTGGCTGCCTTCCAGCTCTCTCTTTCCCTGCCTCTAACTGCCGCCCCCGATTCAAAAACCAGCTCAGCTCCTCCCTCTTTGTTGAGGGCAAAGGTGTTACCTGCCAATTGTAGCCCCAGGGTCATCCTTAGCCACTGGGAGCTGCTCTCCTTGCCTCTCACATCCAGCCTGAGTCTCACACGTGCACTCCCCCAACTCCAGCACATCTCTCAAGCACTCCCCCCACTCCAGCACATCCTCACCCACTATGGTTCCCCCTGTGCCAGCCACGGGCATCCCACGCTGTGCCCATTACCCCCTAGTGTTCCCCCCGTGCCAGCCACGGACATCCCACACTGTGTCCCTCGACCCCTATTGTTTCCCCCGTGCCACCCACGGGCATCCCACGCTGTGCCCATCACCCCCTAGTGTTCACCCCATGCCACCCACGGGCATCCCACGCTGTGTCCCTCGAACCCTATTGCTCCCCCCATGCCACCCACAGAGATCCCACACTGTGTCCCTCATCCCCTGGTGGTCCCCCATGCCAGCCGTAGGCATCCCACGCTGTGCCCATCACCCCCTGTTGTTCCCCCCGTGCCAGCCACGGGCATCCCATGCTGTGCCCCTCAACCCCTATTGTTCCCCCCGTGCCACCCACGGGCATCCCACGCTGTGTCCTTCACCCCCTATTGTTCCCCCCGTGCCACCCACAGACATCCCATGCTGTGTCCTTCACCCCCATTGTTCCCCCCGTGCCACCCACAGACATCCCACGCTGTGCCCATCACCCCCTATTGTTCCCCCCGTGCCAGCTGTAGGCATCCCACGCTGTGCCCATCACCCCCTGTTGTTCCCCCCGTGCCACCCACTGGTATCCCACGCTGTGCCCCTCACCCCCTAGTGTTCCCCCCATGCCAGCCATGGGCATCCCACACTGTGCCCATCACCCCCTGTTGTTCCCCCCGTGCCACCCACGGACATCCCATGCTGTGCCCATCACCCCCTATTGTTCCCCCCGTGCCACCCACGGACATCCCACGCTGTGCCCATCACCCCCTACTGTTCCCCCCGTGCCACCCACGGGCATCCCACGCTGTGTCCTTCACCCCTTATTGTTCCCCCCGTGCCAGCTGTAGGCATCCCACGCTGTGTCCCTCACCCCCGTTGTTCCCCCCGTGCCAGGCACGGGCATCCCACTCTGTGTCCCTCACCCCCTAGTGTTCCCCCTGTGCCACCCACGGGCATCCCACGCTGTGTCCCTCACCCCCTGTTGTTCCCCCTGTGCCACCTACAGACATCCCACGCTCTGCCCATCACCCCCTGTTGTTCCCCCCGTGCCACCCACGGGCATCCCACGCTGTGTTGCAAGGCACGTAGAAGAGCACAAATTGTTGGGCAAAAGTCAGCATGGTTTCTGCAGAGGGAAGTCGTGTCTAACTAATCTGTTGGAATTCTTTGAAGGGGTTAATAAACATGCGGACAAGGGGCACCCAGTGGACATAATATACCTAGATTTCCAGAAAGCCTTTGACAGGGTCCCACACCAAAGGCTTTTATGTAAATGAGGAGGTCATGGGATAGGAGGAAAGATCCTTTCATGGATCGGGAATTGGTTAAAAGACAGAAAACAAAGGGTGGGAATAAATGGTAAATTTTCACAATGGAGGGGGGTAACTAGTGGTGTTCCCCAGGGGTCAGTCCTGGGACTGATCCTGTTCAACTTGTTCATCAATGATCTAGAAAATGAGGTAAGCAGTGAGGTGGCAAAGTTTGCAGATGACACCAAGTTGTTCAGGACAGTCAAAACCAAAAGGGATTGTGAAGAACTACAAAAAGATCTCAGCAAACTGAGTGACTGGGCAGCAAAATGGCAAATGAAATTTAATGTGGGTAAGTGTAAGGTAATGCATGTTGGAAAAAATAACCCAAATTACACGTACAACATGATGGGGTCAAATTTAGCTACGACAGATCAGGAAAGGGATCTTGGAGTTGTAGTGGATAGTTCTCTGAAGACGTCCACGCAGTGTGCAGCAGCAGTTAGTGAAGCAAATAGGATGTCAGGAATAATTAAAAAAGGGATAGATAATAAGACAAAAGATATCATACTTCCCCTATATAAAACTATGGTACGCCCACATCTTGAGTACTGCGTGCAGGTGTGGTCTCCTCACCTCAAAAAAGATATATTGGCATTAGAAAAGGTTCAGAAAAGGGCGACTAAGATGATTTGGGGTTTGGAACGAGTCCCATATGGCGAGAGGCTAGAGAGACTGGGACTTTTCAGTTTGGAAAAGAGGCGATTGAGGGGCGATATGATAGAGGTATATAAAATCATGAACGGTGTGGAGAAAGTGAATATAGAAAAATTATTTACCTTTTCCCATAATACAAGAACTAGGGGACACCAAATGAAATTGATGGGTAGTAGGTTCAAAACTAATAAAAGGAAATTTTTCTTCACACAGCGCACAGTCAACCTGTGGAACTCCTTGCCGGAGGAGGCTGTGAAGGCCAGGACTCTATTAGGGTTTAAAAAAGAGCTTGATACATTTTTGCAGGTTAGGTCCATAAATGGCTATTAGCCAGGGATAAAGTATGGTGCCCCAGCCTTCAGTACAAGGGCAGGAGATGGATGGCAGGAGATAAATCACTTGATCATTGTCTTCTGTTCTCCTTCTCTGGGGCACCTGGCATTGGCCACTGTCGGCAGATGGGATACTGGGCTGGATGGACCTTTGGTCTGACCCAGTATGGCCATTCTTATGTTCTTATGTTCTTATGTCCCTCACCCCCTATTGTTCCCCCTGTGCCACCCACAGACATCCCACGCTGTGTCCCTCGCCCCCTATTGTTCCCCCCGTTGCAGCCACGGGCATCCCACGCTGTGTCCCTCACCCCCTATTGTTCCCCCTGTGCCACCCACAGACATCCCACGCTGTGTCCCTCACCCCCATTGTTCCCCCCGTGCCACCCACAGACATCCCACGCTGTGTCCCTCACCCCCATTGTTCCCCCCGTGCCACCCACAGACATCCCACGCTGTGTCCCTCGCCCCCATTGTTCCCCCCGTTGCAGCCACGGACATCCCACGCTGTGTCCCTCACCCCCTATTGTTCCCTCCGTGCCACCCACAGACATCCCACGTTGTGTCCCTCGCCCCCATTGTTCCCCCCGTGCCACCCACAGACATCCCACGCTGTGTACCTCACCCCCTATTGTTCCCCCCGTGCCAGCCGCGTGCATCTCACGTTGTCTCTCAGGTCTTTGGGCTCCCCCTGTACCAGCCATGGGCATCTCACGCCGTGTTCCTCATCCCCCAGTGCCGGCTGCATCCACCCCATTCTGTGCTTCCTCTGCTTGCACCCTTCCCCACAGTGGGTGCCTGTGACACATGGGGGCCTGTGAGGGTTTATTCCCTGGGTAGGATTCATGCATTGCTGATGCCCTGTAGTACCACCTGGTGCTGCCTCAGCTTCCCCCGGCACAGCATCACTGCACAGTGGAAATGGGAGTTTCCGTGTGATGACATCTCATGTCGACAATGGCTGTGCCCTTGGTAACCTAGGCAACCAGGTGACACCTTTCTCCCCTGGAGAAGCAGGACAGAGGTGGGCGGAGGGGCCGGGCTGGTTTGACTGGAAGGGGACCGTTGGGTGGGGCAGTCTGGGCTGGCTGGGGAGGGAGAAAGGGGGCCAGGGCCCGGCTCAGGGACCCCTCTGGGCCCCTCTCCCCGAGATGGATGATGCTGACAGCTTCTGGTCCCTGTGCTGACCAGTCTGTTCCAGGCTGGGTCCCTGTCGCCCCGTAACCCGGCTGTGCTCCCTGCCGTGTGTCACTCCTGACTGTGGATGGGGAGTAGGGCCTGGGACCCCCACACTGTGACCGTCCAAGAAGGCCTCATGCTCCACCCCTCTCCCCAGGTGGTTTGATAAATCCTTCACCCTGGTAGTCTACAGAAACGGCAAGTTGGGCAGCAGCGTGGAGCACTCGTGGGCAGACGCGCCCGTCATCGGGCAGCTCTGGGAGGTAATGGAGCAGGCGGAAGGGGCTGCTCGTCCTTCCCGGGCGAAGGGCAAGATGTGCACCGGGGGCTCTTGAAACCCACCTCAGGTCAGGGAAGCTACTCCAGGGATATCCCTTCAGGCTGGCCTGAGCCCCAGTAGTGAGGGATTCCTACGAGTGGTGTGCGGGGGGCTGCCAGGGCTGGGGGTGCAGGGACAGCAGGGGCTGTGGGTTCCCAGACCAGTTGTGTGGGGGGCTGCCAGGGCTGGGGGTGCAGGGACAGCAGGGGCTGTGGGTTCCCAGACCAGTTGTGCGGGGGGCTGCCAGGGCTGGGGGTGCAGGGACAGGAGGGGCTGTGGGTTCCCAGACCAGTTGTGCGGGGGGATGCCAGGGCTGGGGGTGCAGGGAAAGCAGGGGCTGTGGGTTCCCAGACCAGTTGTGTGGGGGGCTGCCAGGGCTGGGGGTGCAGGGACAGGAGGGGCTGTGGGTTCCCAGACCAGTTGTGCGGGGGGATGCCAGGGCTGGGGGTGCAAGGACAGGAGGGGCTGTGGGTTCCCAGACCAGTTGTGCAGGGGGATGCCAGGGCTGGGGGTGCAGGGACAGCAGGGGCTGTGGGTTCCCAGACCAGTTGTGTGGGGGGCTGCCAGGGCTGGGGGTGCAGGGACAGGAGGGGCTGTGGGTTCCCAGACCAGTTGTGCGGGGGGATGCCAGGGCTGGGGGTGCAGGGACAGCGGGGGCTGTGGGTTCCCAGACCAGTTGTGCAGGGGGATGCCAGGGCTGGGGGTGCAGGGACAGCAGGGGCTGTGGGTTCCCAGACCAGTTGTGCGGGGGGATGCCAGGGCTGTGGGTGCAGGGACAGCAGGGGCTGTGGGTTCCGAGACCAGTTGTGCAGGGGGATGCCAGGGCTGGGGGTGCAGGGACAGCAGGGGCTGTGGGTTCCCAGACCAGTTGTGCGGGGGGATGCCAGGGCTGGGGGTGCAGGGAAAGCAGGGGCTGTGGGTTCCCAGACCAGGGCTGCAGGGGAGGTTGCCAGGGTTGGGGTGCAGTGGGAGGAAGGGCTGAGTTCCCAGTCCAGGGTTGGACGAGGATGCCGGGGTGGGGGACACAGGAGCTGCGTCTACACGTGCACGCTACTTCGAAGTAGCGGCACCAACTTCGAAATAGCTCCCGTCGCGTCTACACGCGTCGGGCGCTATTTCGAAGTTAACTTCGACGTTAGGCGGCGAGACGTCGAAGTCGCTAACCTCATGAGGGCTACGTCTACACGTGCAGCCAACATCGAAATAGGCTATTTCGATGAATAACGTCTACACGTCCTCCAGGGCCAGCAACGTCGATGTTCAACTTTGACGTTGCTCAGCCCAACATCGAAATAGGCGCAGCGAGGGAACGTCTACACGTCAAAGTAGCACACATCGAAATAGGGATGCCAGGCACAGCTGCAGACAGGGTCACAGAGCGGACTCAACAGCCAGCCGCTCCCTTAAAGGGCCCCTCCCAGACACAGTTGCACTAAACAACACAAGATACACAGAGCTGACAACTGGTTGCAGACCCTGTGCCTGCAGCATAGATCCCCAGCTGCCGCAGCAGCAGCCAGAAGCCCTGGGCTAAGGGCTGCTGCCCACGGTGACCATAGAGCCCCACAGGGGCTGGAGAGAGAGCATCTCTCAACCCCCCAGCTGATGGCCGCAATGGAGGACCCAGCAATTTCGACGTTGCGGGACGCGGATCGTCTACACGGTCCCTACTTCGACGTTGAACGTCGAAGTAGGGCGCTATTCCTATCTTCTCATGAGGTTAGCGACTTCGACGTCTCGTCGCCTAACGTCGAAGTTGGTGCCGCTACTTCGAAGTAGCGTGCACGTGTAGACGCAGCTGAGGAGATAGGAATAGCGCCCTACTTCGACGTTCAACGTCGAAGTAGGGACCGTGTAGACGATCCGCGTCCCGCAACGTCGAAATTGCCGGGTCCTCCATGGCGGCCATCAGCTGGGGGGTTGAGAGATGCTCTCTCTCCAGCCCCTGCAGGGCTCTATGGTCACCGTGGGCAGCAGCCCTTAGCCCAGGGCTTCTGGCTGCTTCTGCGGCAGCTGGGGATCTATGCTGCAGGCACAGGGTCTGCAACCAGTTGTCAGCTCTGTGTATCTTGTGTTGTTTAGTGCAACTGTGTCTGGGAGGGGCCCTTTAAGGGAGCGGCTTGCTGTTGAGTCCGCCCTGTGACCCTGTCTGCAGCTGTGCCTGGCATCCCTATTTCGATGTGTGCTACTTTGGCGTGTAGACGTTCCCTCGCTGCGCCTATTTCGATGTTGGGCTGAGCAACGTCGAAGTTGAACATCGACGTTGCTGGCCCTGGAGGACGTGTAGACGTTATTCATCGAAATAGACTAGTCGCAACATCAAAATAAGCTATTGCGATGTTGGCTGCACGTGTAGACGTAGCCAGGGACAGCAAGATGGTGGGCTCCCAGCCCAGGTGTGCAGAGAGGATCCAGAGATGGGTGGGCACAAAGATGGGTGGGGAGGGCTGAGAACAGTGAGTTCCCAGCCCATCAGTGCAGGGGCACAGGGACAGGAGGGGCTGTGGGTTTTCAACCCAGTGGTGCAGGGGTTTGCCAGAGGTGGGATGCAGGGACAGGAGGATTGGTAGGTTCCCAGCCCAGGGGTTCAGGCGGGTGCCAGGGGTGGGGGTGCTAGGAGAAGAGGGTCTGGGTTTGCAGCCCAGGGGTGCAGGCGGTTGCCAGGGGTGGGGGTGCAAGGAGAAGAGGGGCTGGGGGTTTGCAGCCCAGGGGTGCAGGCGGTTGTCAGGGGTGGGGGTGCAAGGAGAAGAGGGGCTGGGTTTGCAGCCCAGGGGTTCAGGCGGGTGACAGGGGTGGGGATGCAAGGAGAAGAGGGGCTGGGGGTTTGCAGCCCAGGGGTGCAGGCGGTTGCCAGGGGTGGGGGTGCAAGGAGAAGAGGGGCTGGGGGTTTGCAGCCCAGGGGTGCAGGCGGTTGCCAGGGGTGGGGGTGCAAGGAGAAGAGGGGCTGGGGGTTTGCAGCCCAGGGGTGCAGGCGGTTGCCAGGGGTGGGAGTGCAAGGAGAAGAGGGGCTGGGGGTTTGCAGCCTAGGGGTGCAGGCGGTTGCTAGGGGTGGGGGAGCAAGGAGAAGAGCGGCTGGGGGTTTGCAGCCCAGGGGTGCAGGTGGTTGTCAGGGGTGGGGGTGCAAGGAGAAGAGGGGCTGGGGGCTTGCAGCCCAGGGGTGCAGGCGGTTGTCAGGGGTGGGGGTTCAAGGAGAAGAGTGTCTGGGGGTTTGCAGCCCAGGGGTGCAGGCGGTTGTCAGGGGTGGGGGTTCAAGGAGAAGAGTGTCTGGGGGTTTGCAGCCCAGGGGTGCAGGCGGTTGTCAGGCGTTGGGGTGCAAGGAGAAGAGGGGCTGGGTTTGCAGCCCGGGGGTGCAGGCGGTTGTCAGGGGTTGGGGTGCAAGGAGAAGAGGGGCTGGGGGCTTGCAGCCCAGGGGTGCAGATGGTTGTCAGGGGTGGGGGTTCAAGGAGAAGAGGGGCTGGGGGTTTGCAGCCCAGGGGTGCAGGCGGTTGTCAGGGGTGGGGGTTCAAGGAGAAGAGGGGCTGGGGTTTGCAGCCCGGGAGTGCAGGCGGTTGCCAGGGGTGGGGGTGCAAGGAGAAGACGGGCTGGGGGTTTGCAGCCCAGGGGTGCAGGCGGTTTCCAGGGGTGGGGGTGCAAGGAGAAGAGGGGCTGGGGGTTTGCAGCCCAGGGGTGCAGGCGGTTGTCAGGGGTTGGGGTGCAAGGAGAAGAGGGGCTGGGGGTTCGCAGCCCAGGGGTTCAGGCGGTTGTCAGGGGTTGGGGTGCAAGGAGAAGAGGGGCTGGGGGTTTGCAGCCCAGGGGTGCAGGCGGTTTCCAGGGGTGGGGGTGCAAGGAGAAGAGGGGCTGGGGGTTTGCAGCCCAGGGGTGCAGGCGGTTGTCAGGGGTTGGGGTGCAAGGAGAAGAGGGGCTGGGGTTTGCAGCCCAGGGGTGCAGGCGGGTGCCAGGGGTGGGGGTGCAAGGAGAAGAGGGGCTGGGGGTTTGCAGCCCAGGGGTGCAGGCGGTTGTCAGGGGTTGGGGTGCAAGGAGAAGAGGGGCTGGGGGTTTGCAGCCCAGGGGTGCAGGCGGTTGTCAGGGGTGGGGGTTCAAGGAGAAGAGGGGCTGGGGGTTTGCAGCCCAGGGGTTCAGGCGGGTGCCAGGGGTGGGGGTGCAAGGAGAAGAGGGGCTGGGGGTTTGCAGCCCAGGGGTGCAGGCGGGTGCCAGGAGTGGGGGTTCAAGGAGAAGAGGGGCTGGGGGTTTGCAGCCCAGGGGTGCAGACGGTTGTCAGGGGTGGGGGTTCAAGGAGAAGAGGGGCTGGGGGTTTGCAGCCCAGGGGTTCAGGCGGGTGCCAGGGGTGGGGGTTCAAGGAGAAGAGGGGCTGGGGGTTTGCAGCCCAGGGGTGCAGACGGTTGTCAGGGGTGGGGGTTCAAGGAGAAGAGGGGCTGGGGGTTTGCAGCCCAGGGGTGCAGGCGGTTGTCAGGGGTGGGGGTGCAAGGAGAAGAGGGGCTGGGGGTTTGCAGCCCAGGGGTTCAGGCGGGTGCCAGGGGTGGGGGTGCAAGGAGAAGAGGGGCTGGGTTTGCAGCCCAGGGGTTCAGGCGGGTGCCAGGGGTGGGGGTGCAAGGAGAAGAGGGGCTGGGGGTTTGCAGCCCAGGGGTGCAGGCGGGTGCCAGGGGTTGGGGTGCAAGGAGAAGAGGGGCTGGGGGTTTGCAGCCCAGGGGTGCAGGCGGGTGCCAGGGGTGGGGGTGCAAGGAGAAGAGGGGCTGGGGATTTGCAGCCCAGGGGTGCAGGCGGGTGCCAGGGGTGGGGGTGCAAGGAGAAGAGGGGCTGGGGGTTTGCAGCCCAGGGGTTCAGGCGGGTGCCAGGAGTGGGGGTGCAAGGAGAAGAGGGGCTGGGGGTTTGCAGCCCAGGGGTGCAGGCGGGTGCCAGGAGTGGGGGTTCAAGGAGAAGAGGGGCTGGGGGTTTGCAGCCCAGGGGTGCAGACGGTTGTCAGGGGTGGGGGTTCAAGGAGAAGAGGGGCTGGGGGTTTGCAGCCCAGGGGTTCAGGCGGGTGCCAGGGGTGGGGGTTCAAGGAGAAGAGGGGCTGGGGGTTTGCAGCCCAGGGGTGCAGACGGTTGTCAGGGGTGGGGGTTCAAGGAGAAGAGGGGCTGGGGGTTTGCAGCCCAGGGGTGCAGGCGGTTGTCAGGGGTGGGGGTGCAAGGAGAAGAGGGGCTGGGGGTTTGCAGCCCAGGGGTTCAGGCGGGTGCCAGGGGTGGGGGTGCAAGGAGAAGAGGGGCTGGGTTTGCAGCCCAGGGGTTCAGGCGGGTGCCAGGGGTGGGGGTGCAAGGAGAAGAGGGGCTGGGGGTTTGCAGCCCAGGGGTGCAGGCGGGTGCCAGGGGTGGGGGTGCAAGGAGAAGAGGGGCTGGGGATTTGCAGCCCAGGGGTGCAGGCGGGTGCCAGGGGTGGGGGTGCAAGGAGAAGAGGGGCTGGGGGTTTGCAGCCCAGGGGTGCAGGCGGGTGCCAGGGGTTGGGGTGCAAGGAGAAGAGGGGCTGGGTTTGCAGCCCAGGGGTTCAGGCGGGTGCCAGGGGTGGGGGTGCAAGGAGAAGAGGGGCTGGGGGTTTGCAGCCCAGGGGTGCAGGCGGGTGCCAGGGGTTGGGGTTCAAGGAGAAGAGGGGCTGGGGGTTTGCAGCCCAGGGGTGCAGGCGGGTGCCAGGGGTTGGGGTGCAAGGAGAAGAGGGGCTGGGTTTGCAGCCCAGGGGTGCAGGCGGGTGCCAGGGGTGGGGGTGCAAGGAGAAGAGGGGCTGGGGGTTTGCAGCCCAGGGGTGCAGGCAGGTGCCAGGGGTTGGGGTGCAAGGAGAAGAGGGGCTGGGTTTGCAGCCCAGGGGTTCAGGCGGGTGCCAGGGGTGGGGGTGCAAGGAGAAGAGGGGCTGGGGTTTGCAGCCCGGGTGTGCAGCCTTTTCCTGGGCTAACATGGGCCCCTCCCCACCCACGTCTTTTCTTTTCAGTTCATGCTGGCAACTGACCAGTTCCATCTGGGCTACAGTGACGGGGGGCATTGCTGTGGGGAGCCCAATACGGCCATTGCCCCGCCCCAGCGGCTGCAGTGGGACATTCCGGAGGAGGTAGGTTTAACCCATCTGCAGTTCTCCCGATCACTCGCCCTGCCCCTGCTGGGATCAGCAGCAGCCCCTTGCCACATGCGGAAGCCGGCCTCTAGTGGGCCTGGGCCAGGCCCAGGGTTCGCTGTGGTACGGGAGGTGCAGGCTGCAATGCCCACAGATAAGCTTCTGGTCTCTTCCCGCTGTGGGAGCCTGTTTGCTGCTGCCCATAGTTTTGCCAAACGTTGAACCCTTGGGCAGGAATTTCTGGAGCAAGGCGCCTGCAGGGGCTGAGTGCTGGGGATGCAGGGGCTGAGTGCTGGGGAGCAAGGCGCCTGCAGGGGCTGAGTGCTGGGGAGAAAGGCGCACCAAAGGGCAGCTGTTTCCAAGAGCACACTGGAGGAAGGAGGTCAGTGTGGCCACATGCAAACGTTCTGAGAACTGCTCTGTAGGTTTGGACAGGGACCGGGTGACTCTACGTCAGGTCCCCTCTCACCGGCCCTGTGGGGATCCCCCTCTAACCAGCTCTGTGGGGATCCCCCTCTCACCGGCCCTGTGGGGATCCCCCTCTAACCAGCTCTGTGGGGATCCCCATCTGACCAGCCCCCGAGCTGCTGAAAATCTGCATTTGCACATGTGCGGCCCTCATTCAGTAGAGGTTGGGAGCTCAGTTCTCCAGGATTCTGTCTGCACTGAGCATGTTCCCTCTCCTGTCGCTCCAGCGAGTGACTGGAGTATGTTTGCCTCAGGGGGCCACAGGATCGGTGCTGTGCCTACCCCCCCGACACTCTCCCAGTCACAGTCAGGCTACGTCTACACGTGCAGCCAACATCGAAATAGTCTATTTCGATGAATAACGTCTACATGTCCTCCAGGGCCAGCAACGTCGATGTTCAACTTCGACGTTGCTCAGCCCAACATCGAAATAGGCGCAGCGAGGGAACGTCTACACATCAAAGTAGCACACATCGAAATAGGGATGCCAGGCACAGCTGCAGACAGGGTCACAGGGCGGACTCAACAGCAAGCCGCTCCCTTAAAGGGCCCCTCCCAGGTACAGTTGCACTAAACAACACAAGATACACAGAGCTGACAACTGGTTGCAGACCCTGTGCCTGCAGCATAGATCCCCAGCTGCCGCAGAAGCAGCCAGAAGCCCTGGGCTAAGGGCTGCTGCCCACGGTGACCATAGAGCCCCGCAGGGGCTGGAGAGAGAGCGTCTCTCAACCCCCCAGCTGATGGCCGCCATGGAGGACCCAGCAATTTCGACGTTGCGGGACGCGGATCGTCTACACGGTCCCTACTTCGATGTTGAACGTCGAAGTAGGGCGCTATTCCTATCTTCTCGGCTACGTCTACACGTGCACCCAACTTCGAAATAGCTTATTTCGATGTTGCGACATCGAAATAGACTATTTCGATGAATAACGTCTGCACGTCCTCCAGGGCTGGCAACGTCGATGTTCAACTTCGACGTTGCTCAGCCCAACATCGAAATAGGCACAGCGAGGGAACGTCTACACGCCAAAGTAGCACACATCGAAATAAGGGAGCCAGGCACAGCTGCAGACAGGGTCATGGGGCGGACTCAACAGCAAGTCGCTCCCTTAAAGGGCCCCTCCCAGACACACTTTCATTAAACAGTGCAAGATACACAGAGCCAACAACTAGTTGCAGACCCTGTATATGCAGCACGGACCCCCAGCTGCAGCAGCAGCAGCCAGAAGCCCTGGGCTAAGGGCTGCTGCCCATGGTGACCACAGAGCCCCGCAAGGGCTGGAGAGAGAGTATCTCTCAACCCCCCAGCTGATGGCCGCCATGGAGGACCCCGCTATTTCGATGTTGCGGGACGCGGATCGTCTACACGTCCCTACTTCGATGTTGAACGTCGAAGTAGGGCGCTATTCCCATCCCCTCATGGGGTTAGCGACTTCGACGTCTCGCCGCCTAACGTCGATTTCAACTTCGAAATAGCGCCCAACACGTGTAGACGTGACGGGCGCTATTTCGAAGTTACTGCCGCTACTTTGAAGTAGCGTGCACGTGTAGACGCAGCTCTCATGAGGTTAGCAACTTCGACGTCTCGCCGCCTAATGTCAAAGTTAACTTCGAAATAGCGCCCGACGCGTGTAGACGCGACGGGCGCTATTTCGAAGTTGGTGCCGCTACTTCGAAGTAGCGTGCACGTGTAGATGCAGCTTCAGTGTGCCAGAGCTCCAGGTCTCTCTCGCTCCCTCCGGTGTGAGCCCTGCAGCCTCAGTCTCCTCAGATTGGACCTCGGGGCTCCAGCCCTCCGGCTTCACACCGTGAGCTCAGTCTCAGGTGGAGGCTTGTTGGCCCTCAGGGATTAGAGCACCTTGCCCAGCGTTTGCTGTGGCAGAACCACTGGCTGATCGCTCGCCCGACACCCAGCCTAGGGCGTGCTCGGTTAGCGCCATTAAAAGCAGGTCAAAGTGGAGCCCTGGGTGCAGCAGAACCCAGCCCATGCAGTGAACTCCATTGGCCAGGCTTCTCATCACTTCCCCAGACCCAGCCGCCGTTTCAGCCAGCCGCCAGCGCCGACCCCACCTCTCTCGGGGGCTGACCGCTGGGTGGGCAGTGCCTGGGGGTCGGACTGTCTGTGGCCATCTCCAAATCTCCACTGACATGGGGTCAGCCTCAGCCAGTCCTTCTAAGGGCCCGTTCCGGGTGAGGCAGTAGGTCTCATTCCCACTCTCGTCTCAAAGCCTGTCCTGACAGCCAACAGCCCTTTCCCCGGTAGCTGTCCAGCAGCCCCCTTCCAGCAAAGCATCCTGTGCCATCTCCCGCAGCAGCTCCTTCCCCGCCCTTGCCCGCAGCCACGGGCACATGGGTGTCTGAGGCCGTCTCGGCGCTGTCCTTTGTCCCCCTCTGGCTGCATTGCCCGCTGTCGATCACTGTTCTCAGCTGTCACCGCCGGAGGGGGAGTGCCACTGGCTGTCCCTAGGTGGCTGCTGCACGCTGTCTGCGCCGCCCGGGCTCGGCACAGATCGCCAGTGCCGGGGACTCTCAGAGATCTCCCCGTGCCCACGCTATCAGATGAGGGGTGCAGGCAGCCGGCCGGCTCTGCTGTCGAATGCAGCGCAGTGCGCGTGACCGGCTGCCCGTGTACACGTGCCTCCTGGCCACAGGCAGCGCAGAGCAGGGCAGGACTTTCCACCGCCCCTCAGCTGGGCAAGGACGGCCCGAGAGGCACCTTCGTACCCCAACACAAACGCGCTGCACGCCGCTCGTCACCGCCGGGTGCCACCCTCTGACACACCTGGTGCCGTCCATCGCCTGGCACCGGGTAGTTTGAGCCAAACATCACCCCCCGTCACGCTGTCATCCTGGCCCGGTCCGGACCCTGGGCCAGTGGGCTGCTGCTACCTGCACCAGGACGTTTGCTAGCGGGCTGCTCTGGTCCCTCCCTTCTGCAGCGTGTGCATGGCTCGTGCCCAGTATCACTGCACCCCTCCCCCAGCCAGGCACTGCCAGGCGTACTCCTGCCAGGGTCTGTGGGCCAGGCCTGCCTCCTGCTCAGAGCTCCGCTTTGCTTCACACTAGCTAAGCTGTGACTACCTTCTCCTGGGCCTCAGTGGCCTTCCCTGCCCTCAGCCACAGGCCTGGGCCAGGCGGCTGTCTGGCCAGTTCTTTGGTCCATCCTCCACTAGCACCTCGGCAGGGAGCTGATCCTACACCCCAACCTCTTTGGGGTCCCCATTCACATGTCTCCTCATTACCTGACCTTCACTGGGGCCACCCACCGGAGCATCCAAGCCCGCGTGAGCCTCGTCTCCCCAGTGCGGGCTGCTGTCCCACTCAGCTCCAGGGACTGGCTGCAGACAGACAGGTAACTGGAGCTGCTTTGCAGCCCTGCCCTTGTGCTGAGAGCGGAGTCCCTGCCCGGCCATTCATGTGCTCGCTGCCTCCTGCCCTTTCTCCTGACGTTCCCTGGGCTCTGCTCTTTGGCCCTCACTGGCACAGGGGTCAGATCCTGCGGGAAAGAGACCCAGTCACTTCCCACGAGTAGGTGCTGAGGGACGCCAGCGTGCCCTGACCCTTCCTGCGCCTGCACGGGAGGTGAATGGCAGCTGCCTGGGAGAGTCCCCAAGTCACACAGACCCTCAGCAGCTGGTGGGATCACACCACATCCCCATGTGTCTCTGTCCCAGAATCTCTTCCCCTGTGAATGTCTGCCTGCTCCCGCTGCTGCCATGGGGATCAGGGGGCTGGAGCCCGGGCGTCACAAGCTGACCTGGCTGCTGGTCGTAGAGTGGAAGCCCATCTGCTTCCCCTGCTTGGCCAGCTGTGACCACATCCCAGCTCACTCTCTGAGCTGCCTTGCAGGCAGCTTCCCTGCCCTGGGAGCCCTTCCTGGGCACTGTGTGGTGGGACTCTCCCATGTCTTTGGCCTGGCACCACTTTGTCTCCTTGTGCCCCGTCCCCCGTCCTGCCGGCGCCCAGGGGAGAAGAGAGTCCGGCAGCCTGAGCCCCGATGGGTGGGGGTGCGAGGCCACACAGGCCTGAGCACACAGAACAACATTTATTCTTCCCACAGATGGAAAAAATGAGAGGGACCCGTGGCGGGTAGCCCTGCACTGGGCTTCCTGGAGCCTCACTTCTGAGTCCCCCACAGGGTCTCCTCCCACCCCCAGCTGCCCAGAACCCCGTCTGCCAGCCTGCGTGCACTGGGCAGGGCTTTGGGCTCCTGAGGGCAGTGTGTGCCACCGCCCCAGTCTAGCCAGACTATGTGGGTCCTGTGTGGGAAAGGCCCAGCCCCTCCCTGTCGTGGGGATATTCCCCCAGCAGGGTGGGGGCCTCTGTACGCGGTGCCCAGGTTTCTCCTGCACTGGGAGTCTTTCCCTCTGCCTCAGCGCAGGGGCAAAGCCTGTCTGAATGTTCCTCGTGCCGTCTCTGCACCGCCCTCTGGCCTTGGCAGGCAGCAGGGGTGTGAGAGTTGGGCCTGTGCCCGGTCAGGCGGGTCCCAATCGCCAGCCTTCTGCCAGGCAGGCTGGTCAGGAGCAGCTGCCCTCCCGCAGGGCACGCTTTGGGGGCTGGCCTTCCTGCTGAATTGCCATTGCCGGCCCCTTCCCACCGACCCCAGCAGGGCACTTGGCGCCTCCCCTCCAGCCTCGGCTCCCACTTTCACTGCTCCGGGCTGAGCACCCTGCTAGCTCTGCTCCTGCTGCTCCAGCAGCGCTTTGCAGCCACTGGGGGACACTGCCCCGCACCATTGCCAGGCTCTGCGGCTGCCCTGCAAGCCCTTAGCAACCTTAAACAAATCCTCGCCAGCCGGTATAGAGCACACCACAGTCACTCTAAGCCTGGAACCAACCCCTGCAGCAAACCTCACCGCCAACTCTGCTCACGTATCTACACCAGCGATATCACAGGACCTAACGTCAGGGGCTCCTTTACCTGCACAGCTCCTAATGTAATATCTGCCATCATGTGCCAGCAATGCCCCACTGCCATTTACATTGGCCAGACTGGAGAGTCTCGCCGTAAAAGAATAAATGGACATAAATCAGACATCAGGAAGGGTAATGTACAGAAGCCTGTGGGGGAACACTTCAATCGCCCTGCACACTCAGTGGCAGATTTAAGGGTGACAGTCCTGAAACAAAGAAATTTCAAAAGTCAAATGGAGAGAGAGATCTCTGAGCTGCAATTTATTTGCAAATTTGACTCCATCAACCAAGAATTAAACAGCAGCTGGGAGTGGCTGGCCCCTTCCAAAAGCAGTTTCTCTGTGCGGGAAGTTCACACCTCCACACTACAATCTGACAATGGGCCACATCCCCCCTGGCTGATCTGACTTGTTATTTCTCCTCTCGATGTATGCTACTGAGAATGGGCCATTTCCCCCCTGGCTGAATAGACCTTGTCAGCTCTGGGTCTCCCTTGTACTGGGACCACCCCCCTTCAAATACTCCTCTGGAACCCCCCCATGTATCTGACGAAGCAGGTCTGTGCCCATGAAAGCTCATGCTCCAAAATATCTGTTAGTCTCTAAGGTGCCACAAGACTTCTTGTTGTTCTTGAAGATACAGACTAACACGGCGCCCTCTCCGGTACCTGCAAGCCCCGTGGAGATCCGCGTCTTGCTCCTTGGGCTGGTCATTCCACCAGCCAGGCAATCGGCAGCTCCTCCCAGTGCCCAGCCGTCTGTCCCTGCATGTTGGTGCAAGGCCCTTGGCAGCACCTGCCTGTAGGCTATTTTCTTGCTGGTTCCTTCAGCTCCCCTCATTTATTGCTGGCAGGCACTCACTGCAAAGCACCTCTGCTTGGAGCACCCTCTGCCAGGGCTCAGTCCCGGGCTCCCAGGACTCATGGCCTCTCTTGGCTCTGGGCGGCCCCGGGGAGACCCCCTCCAGTGTGACAGCCCTTCTCACTCTCTGTCAGGGGTTAAACCCCACTGCCTCCTGGGACTGCACCTCTTGCAGCCTCCAGCATGCTGTCTCTGCCCCGGGCCCCCTCAGGGAGTCCCCTCCGTCTGGGCCCCCAGGGCTTCCATGTGCAGAGGGAATACCACAGCCTGTTCTCCAGCTCGGTGTGACTCTCGGCAGGCAACGAGCAGGTTTATTGATCAGTGAACCCAGCACAGGGAAGTCTCCAGCCCTGAGGCCTGGCACAGCTCTGCCCAGTGCACCCCGGTCTCTGCAGCCCCCGGCAGGCTCTGGCTGCTCTTTTCTCTAGTGCAGGACACCCTCGCCCCGCACCGTCCTCTATCATCTCCCCCTACAGCCCCTCCCCACTGCTTGTCCTCAGGCCACGGCAACCGTTCGTTGTCCCCCCCTGGGCTGGAACCGGCCAGGCAGGTCACTGTCCACAGCCCATCGTCCTCCCGTTGGCCAGAACTGGCTGCCTGCCAAGTGGGCTGGGCCTCTCGGCCACCAGGTCTCCAGTCACTGGGTCGTCTCTTTGCAGGCCATTACTGGGGGTCTGGCTGCTAGGAGAGGCCACACCTGGTCCCTCTGTAACAACAAACCAACCCTCTCTCACCACCTTGTTGCACGCTGCACATGCGGAACTGAGGCACACGCAACTCCGGTGATACCCCCGGCGGTCCCCAGAGTTGTCGCCTGTGCGCGGCGCGGCTGTTACTGGCGCAGCTGGTTTTCCCTGAGCGACGCTGCGGTGAATAGGAACGGCGTCAGCACAGACGGACGCCAAGCAGCGCTCGAGTGGCCGTCCCACTGAACGGCGTCAGCACAGACGGACGCCAAGCAGCGCTCGAGTGGCCGTCCCACTGAACGGCGTCAGCACAGACGCACGCAAAGCAGCGCTCGAGCGGCCGCCCCACTGAACGGCGTCAGCACAGACGCACACCAAGCAGCGCTCGAGCGGCCATCCCACTGAACGGCGTCAGCACAGACGGACGCCAAGCAGCGCTCGAGTGGCCGTCCCACTGAACGGCGTCAGCACAGACGGACGCCAAGCAGCCCTTGAGTGGCTGTCCCACTGAACGGCGTCAGCACAGACGCACGCCAAGCAGCGCTCGAGCGGCCGTCCCACTGAACGGCGTCAGCACAGACGCACGCCAAGCAGCGCTCGAGCGGCCGTCCCACTGAACGGCGTCAGCACAGACGGACGCCAAGCAGCGCTCGAGCGGCCCGTCCCACTGAACGGCGTCAGCACAGACGCACGCCAAGCAGCGCTCGAGCGGCCGTCCCACTGAACGGCGTCAGCACAGACGGACGCCAAGCAGCGCTCGAGCGGCCATCCCACTGAACGGCGTCAGCACAGACGGACGCCAAGCAGCGCTCGAGTGGCCGTCCCACTGAACGGCGTCAGCACAGACGCACGCCAAGCAGCGCTCGAGCGGCCGTCTCACTAAACGGCGTCAGCACAGACGCACGCCAAGCAGCGCTCGAGCGGCCGTCCCACTGAACGGCGTCAGCACAGACGCACGCCAAGCAGCGCTCGAGCGGCCGTCCCACTGAACGGCGTCAGCACAGACGGACGCCAAGCAGCGCTCGAGTGGCCGTCCCACTGAACGGCGTCAGCACAGACGGACGCCAAGCAGCCCTCGAGTGGCCATCCCACTGAACGGCGTCAGCACAGACGCACGCCAAGCGGCGCTCGAGCGGCCGTCCCACTGAACGGCGTCAGCACAGACGGACGCCAAGCAGCGCTCGAGTGGCCGTCCCACTGAACGGCGTCAGCACAGACGCACGCCAAGCAGCGCTCGAGTGGCCTTCCCACTGAACGGCGTCAGCACAGACGGACGCCAAGCAGCCCTCGAGTGGCCGTCCCACTGAACGGCGTCAGCACAGACGGACGCCAAGCAGCGCTCGAGTGGCCGTCCCACTGAACGGCGTCAGCACAGACGCACGCCAAGCAGCGCTCGAGCGGCCGTCCCACTGAACGGCGTCGGCACAGACGCACGCCAAGCAGCGCTCGAGTGGCCGTCCCACTGAACGGCGTCGGCACAGACGGACGCCAAGCAGCCCTCGAGTGGCCATCCCACTGAACGGCGTCGGCACAGACGGACGCCAAACAGCGCTCGAGTGGCCGTCCCACCGAACGGCGTCGGCACAGACGGACGCCAAGCAGCGCTCGAGTGGCCGTCCCACTGAACGGCGTCGGCACAGACGGACGCCAAGCAGCGCTCGAGTGGCCGTCCCACTGAACGGCGTCAGCACAGACGCACGCCAAGCAGCGCTCGAGTGGCCGTCCCACTGGACGGCGTCAGCACAGACGCACGCCAAGCAGCGCTCGAGTGGCCGTCCCACTGGACGGCGTCGGCACAGACGCACGCCAAGCAGCGCTCGAGCGGCCGTCCCACTGAACGGCGTCAGCACAGACGCACGCCAAGCAGCGCTCGAGCGGCCGTCCCACTGAACGGCGTCAGCACAGACGGACGCCAAGCAGCGCTCGAGCGGCCGTCCCACTGGACGGAGTCAGCACAGACGCACGCCAAGCAGCGCTCGAGTGGCCTTCCCACTGAACGGCGTCAGCACAGACGGACGCCAAGCAGCCCTCGAGTGGCCGTCCCACTGAACGGCGTCAGCACAGACGGACGCCAAGCAGCGCTCGAGTGGCCGTCCCACTGAACGGCGTCAGCACAGACGCACGCCAAGCAGCGCTCGAGCGGCCGTCCCACTGAACGGCGTCAGCACAGACGGACGCCAAGCAGCGCTCGAGTGGCCGTCCCACTGAACGGCGTCAGCACAGACGCACGCCAAGCAGCGCTCGAGTGGCCTTCCCACTGAACGGCGTCAGCACAGACGGACGCCAAGCAGCCCTCGAGTGGCCGTCCCACTGAACGGCGTCAGCACAGACGGACGCCAAGCAGCGCTCGAGCGGCCGTCCCACTGAACGGCGTCAGCACAGACGCACGCCAAGCAGCGCTCGAGCGGCCGTCCCACTGAACGGCGTCGGCACAGACGCACGCCAAGCAGCGCTCGAGTGGCCGTCCCACTGAACGGCGTCGGCACAGACGGACGCCAAGCAGCCCTCGAGTGGCCGTCCCACTGAACGGCGTCGGCACAGACGGACGCCAAACAGCGCTCGAGTGGCCGTCCCACTGAACGGCGTCGGCACAGACGGACGCCAAGCAGCGCTCGAGTGGCCGTCCCACTGAACGGCGTCGGCACAGACGGACGCCAAGCAGCGCTCGAGTGGCCGTCCCACTGAACGGCGTCAGCACAGACGCACGCCAAGCAGCGCTCGAGTGGCCGTCCCACTGGACGGCGTCAGCACAGACGCACGCCAAGCAGCGCTCGAGTGGCCGTCCCACTGGACGGCGTCAGCACAGACGGACGCCAAGCAGCGCTCGAGCGGCCGTCCCACTGGACGGAGTCAGCACAGACGGACGCCAAGCAGCGCTCGAGCGGCCGTCCCACTGCACGGCGTCAGCACAGACGCACGCCAAGCAGCGCTCGAGCGGCCGTCTCACTAAACGGCGTCAGCACAGACGCACGCCAAGCAGCGCTCGAGCGGCCGTCCCACTGAACGGCGTCAGCACAGACGCACGCCAAGCAGCGCTCGAGCGGCCGTCCCACTGAACGGCGTCAGCACAGACGGACGCCAAGCAGCGCTCGAGCGGCCGTCCCACTGAACGGCGTCAGCACAGACGGACGCCAAGCAGCGCTCGAGTGGCCTTCCCACTGAACGGCGTCAGCACAGACGGACGCCAAGCAGCCCTCGAGTGGCCGTCCCACTGAACGGCGTCAGCACAGACGGACGCCAAGCAGCGCTCGAGTGGCCGTCCCACTGAACGGCGTCAGCACAGACGCATGCCAAGCAGCGCTCGAGTGGCCGTCCCACTGAACGGCGTCAGCACAGACGCACGCCAAGCAGCGCTCGAGTGGCCGTCCCACTGAACGGCGTCGGCACAGACAGACGCCAAGCAGCCCTCGAGTGGCCGTCCCACTGAACGGCGTCGGCACAGACGGACGCCAAACAGCGCTCGAGTGGCCGTCCCACTGAACGGCGTCGGCACAGACGGACGCCAAGCAGCGCTCGAGTGGCCGTCCCACTGAACGGCGTCAGCACAGACGCACGCCAAGCAGCGCTCGAGTGGCCGTCCCACTGAACGGCGTCAGCACAGACGCACGCCAAGCAGCGCTCGAGTGGCCGTCCCACTGAACGGCGTCAGCACAGACGCACGCCAAGCAGCGCTCGAGCGGCCGTCCCACTGAATGGTGTCAGCACAGACGGACGCCAAGCAGCGCTCGAGTGGCCGTCCCACTGAACGGCGTCAGCACAGACGGACGCCAAGCAGCGCTCGAGTGGCCGTCCCACTGAACGGCGTCAGCACAGACGCACGCAAAGCAGCGCTCGAGCGGCCGTCCCACTGGACGGCGTCAGCACAGACGGACGCCAAGCAGCGCTCGAGCGGCCGTCCCACTGGACGGCGTCAGCACAGACGCACGCCAAGCAGCGCTCGAGCGGCCGTCCCACTGAACGGCGTCAGCACAGACGCACGCAAAGCAGCGCTCGAGCCGCCGTCCCACTGGACGGCGTCAGCACAGACGGACGCCAAGCAGCGCTTGGCCTAAGGCCTCTTGTTCACCACCTGCTCGCGCACTGAACGGGCAGGGACGGACGCACCGCTAGCCAGCACTGCGCTGCTCGGGAGGTGGCGAGGGCGATGCTCTCCCAGCCCTGGCGGGGTCGTGCGACGAGCAGGCGGGTGGCCCCGGGGGCTGCCTTTTGAAGCAGTCTTGAGTGGATCCCTGCAGGGCTGCCAGGGGGCCGTCTGCGCACGCGTGTTCGAAGCACTGCGAGCCCCGTGCAAGGGAGCGCCACACTCCTGTGCCAGTAGACTCTGCGTCCCCTGGGGGCCGGCGCTGCTCGCGTGTGCAAGCCCCCCAGGGGAACACTCCTGCTTGCCCGCGCTGCAGCATGCGCTCGTCGAGATGTGGGAGCCGCTGGGCATGCCACCGTCCTGCCTCTGTGCCAGCGAGTGCGGTGTGGAGGAGCTGGGGTGGGACACTCTGGCCCCTGGCCAGGGGAGGGGAGTGCGTGCCCTGCTGTGGGTCCTGCTAGGGGTGCGCTGGGTGTGCGCGTGCCTGAGCAGGACACCCGTCTGCACCCACCTCTCCACTGCAGCTTTCATACCTCCCGCTCCTGGCGGGCGCTAGCGCCTTCACACCCACAGGGAGGGGAAACCGAGTCACAGAGCTGTCCACAAAATATTCCACGGAAGCCCAGGCTCTGGCCAGCGCTGAGGTAATTACCAACGTGCTCACCTGCACCGGGGAGGAGCAGGGCACCAGGCAGCCTCCGGCCTGGCAGTTCCTGATACCCGAGGCACGAGATGGGGCCTGAGGGCTGGGCAGGCCAAAGGCTAACCCAGGAGGCAGTGGGGGAATCCCCCGAGGCCTTTGGGCTCTGGGAAGTGTGACCCGGTCCGGAGCATGACAGGGTCTGTGTCCTGCCTGGGTCAGCCCCTGCCCACTTCAGGGTGCCACCTCGGCCAGGCGTGCCCCCAGCTGCTGCCCAGCCCAGCCCAGCCCAGCCCAGCGGTGCCCCGGGAAAGCTCTGAGTTAAATCCCAGGAAGAGGTTTCTGAGCTGCAGTCCTGCAAGCCCAGAGCGCGAGGCCCTGTGAGACTGGCCCCGTGAGCGTGGGCGCCCAGCTCGGAAGCAGTGCTGGCCGGGGGCACTGGCGCCTGCTCTCTCTGCAGTGCGTGGAGGTTATCGACCGCTCCTACCGCCTGGCCAAGGCACTGGCAGACGACGTGGACTTCCACTATCTCCAGTTCACCACCTTCGGGAAGGGCCTGATCAAGCGATGCAAGATCAGCCCCGACGCCTTCATCCAGATCGCGCTGCAGCTGGCTCACTTCCGGGTAAGCGCCGGCTGGGCTCCCCGTCAGGCTCTGGTGCCCGCACACCAGGAGCAGCTGGCTCGGGAACTCTCCCACATTCAGGCACCAGAAGGCCTGGGGGGCTGGGGGGGAGCAGCCTCTGTGGCCATAGAAAGACGTTTCCGTCCCTGGAGGCTGCAGAGAGAGGGCTGAATGGGAAGCCCAGTGCCCCGTTGTCTCAGTGCCGGGCAGCTCCCCACGTGCGCGTGGTGCCAGTGCCGGGGGCTGGGCTGCTCCCACCTGCAGCCCTGGCGCTCCCCACTGGAGAGACAACGGCCGCTACGCCATCCTCCGCCAGACCCGGTGTGCTGCTCTGCTGCCCCACCCCGGGGGCATGAGGGGCAGGGAGCCCTGCGCTTCTCCCATGCGCCTGCCCCTCCTGGCTCTGAGCAGCCCCGGCTCCCTCCAGGACAAGGGCAGCTTCTGTCTCACCTACGAGTCCTCCATGACGCGCCTCTTCCGGGAAGGCAGGACCGAGACGGTGAGATCCTGCACCAGTGAGTCCACAGCCTTCGTGCAGAGCATGATGGACCCAGCTCGAGGCGTGAGTGTAACCCACCCAGGCCTGCCCACCCCAGCAAGGACCCAGCCCCCGCCACCCCTCCAGCCAGGGCTGCCCACCCCAGCAAGGACCCGGCCCCCGCCACCCCTCCAGCCAGGCCTGCCCGCCCCAGCAAGGACCCGGCCCCCGCCACCCCTCCAGCCAGGGCTGCCCGCCCCAGCAAGGACCCGGCCCCCGCCACCCCTCCAGCCAGGGCTGCCCACCCCAGCAAGGACCCGGCCCCCTCCACCCCTCCAGCCAGGGCTGCCCGCCCCAGCAGGGACCCGGCCGCCTCCACCCCTCCAGCCAGGGCTGCCCACCCCAGCAGGGACCCAGCCCCCTCCACCCCTCCAGCCAGGGCTGCCCACCCCAGCAGGGACCCGGCCGCCTCCACCCCTCCAGCCAGGGCTGCCCACCCCAGCAGGGACCCAGCCCCCTCCACCCCTCCAGCCAGGGCTGCCCACCCCAGCAAGGACCCGGCCCCCTCCACCCCTCCAGCCAGGGCTGCCCACCCCAGCAGGGACCCAGCCCCCTCCACCCCTCCAGCCAGGGCTGCCCACCCCAGCAGGGACCCGGCCGCCTCCACCCCTCCAGCCAGGGCTGCCCACCCCAGCAGGGACCCGGCCCCCTCCACCCCTCCAGACTGGCCCCACCCCAGAAGGGACCCGGCCCCCTCCACCCCTCCAGCCTGGCCTGCCCACCCCAGCAGGGACCCGGCCCCCTCCAACCCTCCAGCCTGGCCCCACCCCAGCAGAGACCCAGCCCCCTCCACCCCTCCAGCCTGGCCTGCCCACCCCAGCAGGGACCCGGCCCCCTCCACCCCTCCAGCCTGGCCTGCCCACCCCAGCAGGGACCCGGCCCCCTCCACCCCTCCAGCCTGGTCTGCCCACCCCAGCAAGGACCCGGCCCCCTCCACCCCTCCAGCCTGGCCTGCCCACCCCAGCAGAGACCCGGCCCTCTCCACCCCTCCAGCCTGGCCTGCCCACCCCAGCAAGCACCCGGCCCCCTCCACCCCTCCAGCCTGGTCTGCCCACCCCAGCAGGGACCCGGCCCCCTCCACCCCTCCAGCCTGGTCTGCCCACCCCAGCAGAGACCCGGCCCCCTCCACCCCTCCAGCCTGGCCTGCCCACCCCAGCAGAGACCCGGCCCTCTCCACCCCTCCAGCCTGGCCTGCCCACCCCAGCAAGCACCCGGCCCCCTCCACCCCTCCAGCCTGGTCTGCCCACCCCAGCAGGGACCCGGCCCCCTCCACCCCTCCAGCCTGGTCTGCCCACCCCAGCAGAGACCCGGCCCCCTCCACCCCTCCAGCCTGGTCTGCCCACCCCAGCAAGGACCCGGCCCCCTCCACCCTTCCAGCCTGGCCTGCCCACCCCAGCAGGGACCCGGCCCCCTCCACCCCTCCAGCCTGGTGTGATGGGGTTCAGGGGTTCCCCTGCACTGCACCCCGTCCGCTGGCAGGAGTGACACTCACTCGGCAGGTACAACAGAAGGTTTATTAGGCAACAGATGCCCAGTTTCTCACAGAAGCGACAGTACAGCAGCCAGAGACAGTCCTTCCAACCCATCCTGGGGAGAGGACCCCGAGGGGTGCCCCTCTGGGGTGTAGCTTACCCCTCCTCAGGCTGGCTGCCTTCCAGCTCTCTCTTCCCCTCGCCTCTAACTGCCGCCCCCGATTCAAAACCCAGCTCAGCTCCTCCCTCCTCTTTGTTGTGGGCAGAGGTGTTACCTGCCAGTTGTAGCCCCAGGGTCATCCTTAGCCACTGGGAGCTGATCTGCTTGTCTCTGACATCCAGCCTGACTCACACATGCACCCCCCCCACTCCATCACATCTCTCCCCCCTTCCAGACCGAACTGAGCTGGGTCACTTAGCCAGTGACCTGGGGAAGTTCGGGGCCCTCCCTGCGTGACAGGGCATCGGCTATGGTGTTGTTGTTCCCCTTGACGTGGACCACCTCCATGTCGTAGTCCTGCAGGAGCAGACTCCACCGCAGGAGCTTGGCGTTGGCCCCTTTCATGTGATGCAGCCAGGTCAGGGGTGAGTGATCGGTGTACACGGTGAAACGCCGTCCAAACAGGTACGGCTGCAGCTTCCCCAGCGCCCACACCATGGCCAGACATTCCTTCTCTATGGCTGCGTAGTTCTGCTCCCGGGGCAGCAGCTTCTTACTCAGGTACACGATGGGGTGTTTCTCCCCTTTGTCATTCACCTGCATTAGCACAGCCCCCAGCCCCACGTCTGAGGCATCGGTGAACACCAGGAAGGGCTTGTTGAAGTCTGGATTTGCCAGCACTGGGGCCCTGACCAGATCCTCCTTCAGCGCGCAGAGGGCCTCTTGGCACTGCTCGGCCCAGACCACCTTGTCAGGCTTTCCCTTTTTACACAGCTCCGTGAGGGGGGCTGCGATGGAGCTAAAGTGGGGCACAAACCTCCGGTAGTACCCTGCCATCCCAATGAAGGCCTGGACCTGTTTCTTAGTCTGGGGTGTGGGCCAATCTCTGACAGCCTCCACTTTAGCTGGCTCTGGCTTTAAGCAGCCGCTGCCCACCTTGTGGCCCAGGTAGGTCACCTCAGCCATTCCCACCTTGCACTTCCCTGCCTTGATAGTCAGCCCGGCCTTCTGGAGTCGGTCCAGCACCTGCTTGACTTGGGACACATGGTCCTCCCACGTCTGGCTGAAGATGCAAATGTCGTCCATGTAAGCCAGGCCAAAGCTCTCCATCCTTTTCAGTAGCTGGTCCACCAGACGCTGGAAGGTAGCGGGTGCCCCCTTGAGGCCAAAGGGCAGGACCAGGAACTCGTAGAGCCCCACAGGGGTGATGAAAGCCGACTTGAGTCAGGCATCTTCGTCTAATGGCACTTGCCAGTACCCCTTGGTGAGGTCTATGGTGGTGAGGTAATGGGCTCCCCCCAGCTTGTCTAAAAGGTCATCAGGCCTGGGCATGGGGTAGGCGTCCGATACAGGGATGGCGTTAAGCTTGCGATAGTCCACACAAAACCGAACAGACCCATCTTTTTTAGGGACTAACACCACGGGAGAGGCCCAGGGGCGGGAGGAGGGTTGGATCACCCCCAGAGCCAGCATGTCTTCAACCTCCCGCTCTATGTCCTGAGCCGTCCTCCCTGTGGCTCTGAATGGCACACACTTGATAGGGGCGTGGGTGCCTGTCTCTATTCGGTGGACAGCCAGGTCAGTGCGTCCGGGTCTGTCCGAGAACAGCTGTTGATGTGAATGCAGCACCTCCTTGATCTCCGTTTGCTGCGCAGGGGTCAGCTGGTCTGAGAGGGGAATAGACTCCAGCAAGGAGCTGGCTCCAGTCCTTGTGAGCAAATCCACCAAGGGATCATCCCCCTGCCCCTCCCAGTGTCTGCACACGGCCAGCACCAAGTTCTCCCTGTCCCAGTAAGGTTTCATCATGTTCACATGATAGACCCGGTGGCTGTGGGCCCGGTTCGACAGTTCCACCACATAATTCACGTCATTTAGCTGTTTGACAACCTTGAAGGGCCCATCCCAGGCCGCTTGCAGCTTGTTCCGCCGCACAGGTACGAGAACCATCACTTGGCCCCCGGTGGCATAGGCTCGGGCCCTGGCATTACGGTCATACCAGACCTTTTGCTTCCTTTGGGCCATGGAGAGGTTTTCCCTGGCCAGGCCCATGAGCTCGGTGAGTTTTTCCCGGAAGGTCAGTACATACTGTACCACTGACTCCCCTTCAGGAGAGGCCGTCCCTTCCCACTCCTTTCTGAGCAAGTCCAGGGGTCCCCGTACCCTCCTTCCGTACAGCAGCTCAAACGGGGAGAACCCCGTGGATTCCTGGGGCACCTCCCTGTATGCAAACAGCAGGTGGGGTAAGTACTTGTCCCAGTCATGGGGGTATTGATTCATGAAGGTTCTCAGCATCTGCTTCAGAGTCCCATTGAACCTCTCCACCAGCCCATTGGTCTGCGGGTGGTAGGCTGTGGCCCAGGTGTGCCGGACCCCACACTTCTCCCACAAGCTTTGCAGCAGGGCCGACATGAAGTTGGACCCCTGATCTGTGAGGACCTCCTTGGGGAACCCCACTCTGCTGAAAATGGACAGCAGTGCATCCGCCACGGTGTCAGTGTCGACAGAGGTCAAGGCCACTGCTTCTGGGTATCACGTGGCAAGATCTACCACCACCAAAATATATTTCTTCCCTGAACGCGTTGCCTTGCTGAAGGGTCCCACTATGTCCATAGCCACTTTCTGGAAAGGCTCCTCTATGGTGGGCAGTGGCCTCAGGGCAGCTTTCCCCTTGTCCTGGCTCTTCCCCACCCTCTGGCAGGGATCGCAGGACAGGCAATACAGACGGACAGCTGCAAAGATCCCTGGCCAAAAAACGTTCTGTAACAACCTTCTCCTGGTGCGGTGGATCCCCTGGTGTCCTGCGAGCGGGACATCATGGGCTAGGTACAGCAGCCTGCGCCGGTACTTTTGGGGAACCACCAGTTGCCTCTGGACCTTCCATGGCTCCGCTTTGTGTCTGGGAACCCATTCCCAGTATAGGAATCCCTTTTCCCACGGGAATCTCTCCCTGCAGCCCTCCCCCAGCTGTGGAGCTGGGCTGAGACTGGCCAGTTCCCTCAGCTTCTGCAAGGAGGGGTCTCTCTACTGCTCTGCCTGGAATTCTTCCGCTGGGGCAGGGGCAGAAGCTACTTCCCCATCCCTGCCTGGCTCCAGCACCCCTGGCCTGTGAGATCTGGTTTTTGGGGGCCCCCTTTCTCTCAGGGTTGGCCCCTGTGGCTCCTGCGACTTTGGCTGGGCCTGTACCCCTGAATCTGGGGAGCGCACCCCTCGTTTTCTTTGTCTACGGGTCAGGACCAGGGCACGAGGGCGTTCACGTTGCCAGTTCTCCAGGTCCCCCGCATCAGTACATCCGCTGGCAAATGGCTGTGCACGCCCACTTCCTTGGGGCCTTCCTTCTTCCCCCAGTTCAGGTGCACCCTCGCCATGGGCACCTTGAAAGGGCTCCCATCAATTCCTGTTATCGTCAGGTGGGAATCGGGTATCATGCAGCCCGGTGCCACCACCCCGGGTCGGGCCAGCGTCACGTCAGCGCCTGTGTCCCAGAACCCCGTGACCTTTTTCCCGTCTACCTCGAGGTGTTTGAGACACTTGCTCCACAGAGGTAGTGCCGCCCCCACTCTGTAAACTGGCCTCTGAGCATTCGGTCCCCCTGAGGAGCTGGTCTGTGGGGCAGACTCGGCCCAATCCGAGTGCCCATTGTCAGCACCACCCGCCTTGGCCGCCAGCTCCTCTGGCTTCTGGGACCCCACCCAGTTGACTCCATGACCCCCCGGTCTGCTCAACCTGTCTGGGAGCCTGGGGCACTGGGCTGCTCTATGCCCCTTTCGCCCACAGCGATAACAGCCTGGGTCTTGTTGTGTCCCTCAGGCCGGCTGCTCTGTCCGGGCTGTTTGGCTCTGTGGGGGGTGGGTGGCTGGCCCCTCTTTCCTGGGCTCGCCCAAGAGGTGGTCCCCTCTGTCGTACAGTTAGGGACCGGTCTCTCTGAGATTCTCGGTCTCTCCAGGACTCCCTCTCCCTCCGGGACTCCCTCTCTCTCCGAGACTCCCTCTCTTTGTGGGGCTCACTTTCAAATCTGGCCCGGCTGTTTGTGAAGTCATCTGCCAGTTTTCCTGCATCGTGTGAGTCCCCAGGCCTCCGGTCCACGAGCCACACCCTCAGGTCAGGTGCGCACATCTCGTAGAATCGCTCCACGACCGCCAGCTCGATCAGGTTCTCTACGGACTGGACTCCCATTCCGAACGCCCACTTCTGGTAGTATTGCTTCAGGCGGGCGGTTGTATCTACATGGGTTTCCTCTGGCCTCTTCTGCGCCTCCTGGAACTTCTTCTTGTACATCTCCGGAGTCAGCCCGAACTTATGCAGCAGGGCCTGTTTGAACCGTTCAGAGTCCCCAGGCTGCAGCCCCTCCAGCTGGCTGAGCACCGCTGCGGCCTTCTGGCCCAGCAAGAGGGTGAGGTGCCGGAGCCACTCATCTGGGGAACCTCATGCAACTCACAGGCTCGCTCAAAGGCGGTAAGGAACTCGTCCATGTCCCCTGTGTCCTGACACTGGGCCAGCACACGCGTCTCCAAGTGACTGGCCACCCCGATCCATCTGGCCCTCTCCCCGCTTACCGCAGCTGGGGCCTCTTGGCGTCTCGCCTCTGCCATGGTTCGCTCATGCTCCCGCTCTCGCTCTCTCTCCTCCCGCTGTCTCTCTTGTAGCTGGCACTTGTGCTCACGCTCTCTTTCTCGTTCCTGGCGCTCGTGCTCACGTTCACGCTCACGCTCTCTTTCCCGTTCCTGGCGCTCACGCTCTCTTTCCCGTTCCTGGTGCTCCAGTTCCTTTAATTTCACCTCGAGTTCCAGCCGTCGCAGCTCTGCGGCGGGGGACTCTGCCCGCGATGGACCACCGCTAGCTGAGCGCGACCTGGCGGGCACCGCGTCTGTCTGACGGCGTCGAGCCCCTGCTCCTGTCGGAGAATCCGAAACGCTTACCGAGGCTGACCGGCCACTTTCTGCCAGGACAGGCTCTGCCCCCCCGGATTGGTCATTCTCTTCCAGCTGGGCAATCAGCTGGGCCTTGGTCGCCTTCCCCACGGTCAGGCCCCTCTCTCTGCACAGCCCCGCTAGCTCTGCCTTCAGGAGTCGGGTATAATCCATCTCCCCGCTATCTCCCGGGGTATCCACTCACCAGCAGCAGCTGCAGGAATGGCTCTGTTCCCCCTCTGGCTCTTGTGAGACTCCTTCCTTCTCTGGTGCTCAGTCAGCCACTGCTGGGAGCTCATCCGTGGGTGCAGTGCATCCCACTTCTGACACCAGTGTGACGGGGTTCAGGGGTCCCCCTGCACTGCACCCCGTCCGCTGGCAGGAGAGACTCTCACTCAGCAGGTAGAACAGCAGGTTTATTAGGCAACAGATGTCCAGTTTCTCACAGAAGCGACAGTACAGCAACCAGAGACAGTCCTTCCAACCCGTCCTGGGGAGAAGACCCCGAGGGGTGCCCCTCTGGGGTGTAGCTTCCCCCTCCTCAGGCTGGCTGCCTTCCAGCTCTCCCTTTCCCTAGCCTCTCACTGCCGCCCCCGATTCAAAACCCAGCTCAGCTCCTCCCTCCTCTTTGTTCAGGGCAGAGGTGTCACCTGCCAGTTGTAGCCCCAGGGTCATCCTTAGCCACTGGGAGCTGCTCTGCTCGTCTCCCACATCCAGCCTGACTCACACCTGCACTCCCCCCACTCCAGCATACCTGGCCTGCCCACCCCAGCAGGGACCCGGCCCCCTCCACCCTGGCCCCACCCCAGCAGGGACCCGGCCCCCCCCACCCCTCCAGCCTGGCCCCACCCCAGAAAGGACCCAGCCCCCTCCACCCCTCCAGCCTCGCCCCACCCCAGCAAGCACCCGGCCCCCCTCACCCTTCCAGCCTGGCCCCACCCCATCAGGGACCCGGCTCCCCCACCCCTCCAGCCTGGCCCCACCCCACCTCCCCTCAGCCAGTCCTTGAGCTCCCGTTGTGTCGTGCCCCACCCAGCTCAGACCCCGTCTGCCTTCCTCCAGCCACCCCCTGCACACCCCCAGCCACCCCCTGCACACCCCCAGCCATGCTCAAGGCCCCCCTGCAGTCCCTCCAGATGGGCCCCCCCACCTTCCCTATAGCCAGCCCAGGGCCCAGCTACACCCCACCTATTTTCTGAGGCCCTGACCCACTCCCTACAGCTTCCTTCCCTGTCACTCACCGCCCCCGGCCACACTCCTTTCACATGCCAGTGCGGGCTGCGGAGTCAGCGCTCAGTGGGGGCCGCATGCGAAGACCCCTGCCCCTCCATGGGCACAGGGCCAGGCTGGCTGCTGCTGTCAGCAGGGTGAGGCCAGCTCGGGCCTTAGCCCCACTGTGCTTGTGACAGGGCGGGTTTCTGGGCACTGCTGGAGAAACCGACCCAGGGGAGCTTTGCTTAGATCCGGCCACTCGCAGCCCCAGGCTGGGATTCCCTTCTCCCTAAGGCCAATCCAACCAGCCCCCACAGCACCTCTGCCAGCCCCACTGGCCAGCCAGAGCCACACCAGCAAACCCCCAGACTGCCCAGCTGCTCTACCCGCCCAGAGCAGCAACCCCCAAACTCAGCTGAGAGGCTCTTAAGCCTGTTTCACCAACACCCCACAGATTCCTCCAGACCCCACAGGGCCCGGCCCCAGACCCCAGTCGATATAGACTTGGATCTCACCCAGACAACCACTCACCAATCCTCTAAGGGTTTATTGACACCAAGGAAAGAGCAGGGCTGGCGAGAGGACGGGTAGAGCAACACTTTACATGCATCAGTCACAGCTACCGGTGCAGCCAGCGCTGTTATGTGCTGATTCCTGACAGTCTCCGAGAGTTCATTTCAGGCCACACAGATTCAGTCACTGGAGCGCTGGGGATCTGGCCCGCTGGGGTCCACGTGCTGGACATGGACCTGGGGGACAGGCACCAAAGACAGAATATCCCAGATGGACCCTGCTAAGTCCATACCATCGTGTCTGTGCCTGTGTGCAGGGCCAAAGCCCGTCTTCTCCCCACAGTCCCGAGGGGCCGCCCCCACCTGACCCAGGTGGGCTGTTGTGGCCAACTGCCCTGGGGTGAGTCCCAGGAGACAGGCTCCGGTTTCTGAGATGAACCTGCTCCTTTGTCTCAGCCCAGCAGTGGGCGGCCTCCCACCGACAAGTCCCAAGCCTCTGGGACGTGGTCTGTGTCTGCGCCTTCCTTCGTAGCCGGGTGCCCTGGTGGGGCTGAGTTCACACCTCCCATTGGGAAGCTCAGCACTTAGACGTTTTCTAACGCGGCTGCGATCTGTGGCTTTACCTCCGGGCGTGATACAGACACGCGCGGCACACGCCGAGCCAGGGCACCAGCGCCATTCACAGCACACCTCACATGCCCCCGGCAGTGTCTGGGGCCAGCAGAGACGTCGGACGCACAAAGTGGCTGCCACATCCCGTCGCATGACAGCGCTGCTGGACTTCCAGCGCTCAGACCCTCCCCGTTTGGCTCCAGTGGCCGCTGGGAGACTGCGCCCAGCAAATCCGGCCCGGCTGCCCTCACCCAGCCCCACGGTTGGGTTGCCAGCGCTCGGGGCTGTCCTGGGTCTCCAGCAGTAAGGTTAACGTTGAATTATATGTTATGTCATGGAGTCAATGCCAGTAACATGGCTGACCAGAATCAGCAGCCCTACCACCATTACCCCTCAGCCCCCTGCCTCTCCCCAGGCCCATCCCACCCCTCCCAGGCCAGCCCCCTGCCTCCCCCCAGGCCCACCTCCCCCCAGGCCAGCCCCCTGCCTCCCCCCAGGCCCATCCCCTCCCAGGCGAGCCCCTGCCTCCTCCCAGGGTCCATCCCCCCCCTCCCAGGCCAGCCCCCTGCCTCCTCCCAGGGTCCATCCCCCCCCTCCCAGGCCAGCCTCTGCCTCCTCCCAGGGTCCACCCCCCCCCTCCCAGGCCAGCCCCTGCCTCCTCCCAGGGTCCACCCCCCCCCTCCCAGGCCAGCCCCTGCCTCCTCCCATCCTGCCCCAGCCCAGCCCGCCCTGTCCATGGTGCTAAGCCAGGGTCCTTCCCCCGCCTTGCATTACCCACCAGATGCTGTGCTCTTCCGTGGGTCCCTGGGGCTGCTGTCCCCAGGGCAGGGCACAGTGGAAGACACCCCTTTGGCCCAGTGCACTCAGCCAGAGCCTTGGCGGGAGGGCTTCGGGCTGCAGCCCACGGCAGCGTGGCCCTGAGCCCTACAGCCCAGTCCAGCCCTTTCTCACCGCAGCAGCTGGAGCGTCTCAAGCTCTTCCGAGCGGCCTCGGAGAAGCACCAGCTTATGTGCCGCCTGGCCATGACGGGCGCCGGCATCGACCGACACCTCTTCTGCCTCTACGTGGTCTCCCAGTACCTGGGGGTGGAGTCCCCCTTCCTGGCGCAGGTGAGGCTCCCCGGGGTCTCCTTGCACAGGCCACAGCCTGCCTGGAGGGGTGTGCGCTGGGGCTGCCCCAGACAGGCAGGACACGGCTGCTGCAGCCCTGCTTGCCCTGCCTCTCCCGGTCCTGCCAGTGCCACCGCGCAGGGGCCTGCGGTGATCCGCCGCCGCCTGCTCCCGGCGTTGCACGAGGGATTCGAGGCAGACGTGCCCCCCAGCCTGGCTCAAGCGCAGGGCTGCCGAAGCGGAGCAGCAGCGGGCACGGCCGTGCAGAAAGGAGGAGATGGGCGTGCGCAGAGGGGAGACTGAGGCAGGCCAGCAGCACGGTTGGGTGGCTGAGCCAGCCGGGCGAGGGACAGAGACCGCTAAGCCTCCTGCCTCCAGCCCCAGGTGACAGGCGGTGTCGCAGGGCCCACGGCGGCCCCGGCTGGCGGCAGGCTGGCATGGTGCGCAGCACGGACGGGTTCAGGGAGGCCCAGCGCAGGCCGGTGGAAAGGAAACGACAGCGGGAGCCACCCAGGGTCCGTTTGGGGCAAAGGTCCCCTTGGGGCAGAGCCATGTGAGAGCTCCCTGGGCCAGCTTGGGATCGGCTGTGGACCCCAGGGGAGCTCGTCACCACATTCACGCGCCTGGGAGTCGTGGGGGTGGGGGAGGCCCTGGCCAACGTGGGGGGGTGTGAATGGTCGAGGGTGGGGTGGGGCCTATGGTTGAGCCGTAGGGAGGAGGGGCCAGCGCCTTTCCTCCTCCGCTTCTGGCCATGCTGTCTGCCTGGCAGGCTGCCCCGTGCCGTGCCGGGCCGGGCCGTGCCGGGCCGGGCCGTCTCTCTCCAGGTAGCTGCTCTGACCAGTGGCTGCTGGGAGAGGACGTGTGCCCCCTTCCCCTTGCCCCTGCCAGATCACGTGCCATGGGCAGGTGGCAGGGAGAGTGTGGGAGCCCAGGGCTGGGGGTGGGAGCAAGTCATGTGGGGGGAGTCCTGTGGAGAGGGCACGTGGGGGGTTGCATCCCCCCCAGCTGGTGCCCCCTTTATGGCCCTCTCACTAGTCGCTTGTGTCCCAGCCACCGATCAGAGGACAAGGGCTCCTGCTAGGGGCAGGCCTGGGGGTTCCTGGCTGTGACACGTGACACCCACTGCCCCTTTTCGGTGTCGTAGGGCCGAGTGGTGGGCCCTGGAGGAGCTGGTTGTGGGTCAAGCGACCATGAGCCAACTTGTCTTCAACAGAGCTGGGTCTCCGGGGCCCTTGATTTCAGAAGGGCAAGCTGCAAACCCGTATGGGAAGTGGGTCTGGGTCTGGGGCCGGGCTGAAGAACTCAAGAGCTGTGTCTACACGTGCACGCGACTTCGAAGTAGCGGCACTAACTTCGAAATAGCGCCCGTCGCGGCTACACACGTCAGGCGCTATTTCGAAGTTAACTTCGACGTTAGGCGGAGAGACGTCGAAGTCGCTAACCCCATGAGGAGATAGGAATAGCGCCCTACTTCGACGTTCAACGTCGAAGTAGGGCCCGTGTAGACGATCCGCGTCCCGCAACGTCGAAATTGTGGGGTCCTCCATGGC
Source organism: Carettochelys insculpta (assembly GCF_033958435.1). Lineage (NCBI taxonomy): Eukaryota > Metazoa > Chordata > Testudines > Carettochelyidae > Carettochelys > Carettochelys insculpta. The sequence continues at coordinate 381,283,866 of NC_134137.1, read as the reverse complement.
AGCCATCAGCTGGGGGGTTGAGAGACGCTGTCTCTCCAGCCCGTGCGGGGCTCTATGGTCACCGTGTGCAGCAGCCCTTAGCCCAGGGCTTCTGGCTGCTGCTGCTGCAGCGGGGGATTCATGCTGCAGGCACAGGGTCTGCAACTCGTTGTCGGCTCTGTGTATCTTGTGCTGTTTAGTGCAAGTGTGTCTGGGAGGGGCCCTTTAAGGGAGCGGCTGGCTGTTGAGTCCGCCCTGTGACCCTGTCTGCAGCTGTGCCTGGCACCCTTATTTCGATGTGTGCTACTGTGGCGTGTAGACGTTCCCTCGCTGCGCCTATTTCGATGTGGTGCTGCGCAACGTCGAAGTTGAACATCGACGTTGGCAGCCCTGGAGGACGTGTAGATGTTATTCATCGAAATAGCCTATTTCGATGTCGCAACATCGAAATAGGCTACTTCGATGTAGGCTTCACGTGTAGACGTAGCCAAGGAGTCCTGCTGTTGCTTTAAGTCAAAGCTGCAGGAGTCGTCTCGAGCCCACGTCCCACGCAAGGGGGAAGAGTCACAGGGACAGGCTTCAGCCCCCGGGGCTGAGCAAGCTTCTCAAACAGCAGGTCAGAGAAAGCCCAATGCCTGCACCAAGTGGCAGATGGGAGGGCTTAGCCACAAGAGCAGGTACAAAGGTGCAGGAACGCGCGAAACCAGCCAGCAGCCAGCGGAGCTGGGCCCAGCCAGGGTGTTAAACCAACCGGAAAAGGGCGTTTAGCCCTAGAAAGCCAAAGGAAGGGAGGGAGGACTGAGGGGGTGGGGGGGATTAAAGATCGTCCAGTCATGGGCAAACACCGAGATAAATACGGTAAACTCTTTCATATCCAGCAGCCCTGGGACTGGCGGGTTGGTGGATATTCAAATCTTCTGGATACTCGAGAGGTTTAGCTAGCAATGCAGAACACTAAAGAGAAACAAGATTAGATATTAACAACAAACAAACATGTGCGGAGTCCTTTATGTACCAACACCAGCAGTATTGTACTCTGCAAACTTCCACCGTCTTTGCTGTAGTTATTTGTATTTATTTCACTGTATGGCACTTGTGGGTAAAATGCCGGTTGGTTGAGAGTGCCAGGTGACAGAATGCCGGACATGAAAGAGCTTGATGTACTTTGCCTCAGTTTTTAATGAGTCTGACGAAGCCTGCGGTAATGGAAAGTGGATTGTATTTAATAGCCCAAAGAGCAAGTCTTGCTTGTAGGGCCTAGCCACAAGGAAGTTTGCTCTGAGCTGTAAGCTGTGCTTATCTGAAGTGACAGAGTCGTAATATTAAGAGGGTTTTCGGCACTGCTGTGGGAACAAACCCTGGGCAAATTTCTTAAAATCAGGCCACTTGCAGCCCAGACTGGGGTCTCCTTCTCAGTAAGGTAAACCAGGCCAGCCACAAAAGAACCTCTGCGCCTGTCTGGCCAGCCAGAAGCTGCTGAGCAAACCCACAGATTCTCCAGCAGTTCAATGCCCAAACCAGCCACCCTCCTGTGGCATTACTGGGTTTTTAAATCGAATCTGGAAGCCATTTATGTTACCATTGTGTGTAATTGGCACCAAACACTGGGCCAGGAGGCCCAAGTGAGGAGTGGATTGAAAGCTGGCGATGCCCGGAGGCTGTTCATGTGACTGGTGTGTCGGTGCCATGTGGGTATGTGAGTTGGAGAGACTGGCCCCATAGCTGTACTAGAAAGGTTTCAGAGCCACAGACGGTACACAAGGGAAGGCGCAGTCACCACCCCAGCCAGGGTGATGGACTAGACAGCAAAGGCCCAGATATCCATGCCACATGCTACGCAAAGGGACGGGGGCTTGTGCCCAATGGCGGCGTGTCACAGCAGCCACCTGCTCGGGCGGCAACCCATGCTCTGTGGGAGAAGAAAGGAATTTTCCCTCTGCACGGGAAACTATACGTTGTCCTTGGCAGGGGCCATCTTTGTTCTTTCAGTCCTCATGAGCTAAGCCCGTCTGAGCGGCGGGGCCCATCCCTCAGAAGGTGCTTGCAACGACTTTGAAGAGATCAGCGTATAACATCACCGGCCTGCGTCAGGAGCTGTCACGGATGTAAGTAGTGTACAACTTTGCCGCCCATTCTCTCTCACCCTACTCTTGCTTTCCTTGTTAATAAGCCTTTCGATTGTAAAGGGCTGGCCCAGCGTGCGGTTCTGGGTGAGATCCAAGCGTGGAGTGACCTGGGATTGTGGCTGGGCCCTTTGGGGCCTGGAAGAATCAGTGTGGATTTGGTGAGACAGGTTTTGATAGACTCCCACCCGAGTGCAGGGAGCTGTTGGTCTGGGCTTTTGAAACAGCTGGAGAATCTGGGGACCTGCTTGTGTGGCTTCTGGCTGGCCAGTGGGGCTGGCAGAGGGACTTTTGCGGCTGGTTTGGTTTGCCTTAGTGAGAGGGAAATCCCAGCTTGTGGCTGTATGTGGCCTGGTTTTAAGCAATGTACCCTGGGTTGGTTTTCTCAGCTGTGCCCAGAACCCGTCATATTACGCCTCCTTACTCAGGTGAGGAAAACCTGAAATATGCAAAAAATATGCAAACCTATTTCACCAGCTCCACAGAGATTCTTCCAGCCCCCAAAGGGACCAGCCACATCCAAGGTCAATATATGCTTAGATCTTACCCAGAACAACATGCTGGGCCAGTCCTTTAGACTCTAAGGCTGGGTCTACACGGGCCCCTTCCTTTCAAAAGAGGCATGTTAACGAGCGGTTGAAAAGATGCTAATGAGGTGTTGCAATGAATATGCAGTGCCTCATTAGTATAATGGCGGCCACGGTGATTCGAAAGTGCGGCTTTTCGAATCGTGCACCACCCATGGAGATGGACCTTCCGAAAGGACCCCCCAGTTTTCGAAAGCCCCTTCTTCCAATCGCAGATAGGTCCCATCCCCACGGGCGGTGCGCGATTTGAAATACCGCACTTTGGAATCACCGTGGCTGCTCTTATGCTAATGAGGCGCTGCATATTCACTGCAGCGCCTCGTTAGCATCTTTTGAACCCGCACATTAACATGCCCCTTTCGAAAGGAAGAGGTGCGTGTAGCCCCAGGGTAAAGGTTTATTCAGAGAGGAGGAAAGACCAGGGTGAGAGAGAAGTACCGTTAAAGTGAGCCATTCCACACGTCGGTCACAGCGTTCGGTGCAGGCAGCCGTGGATGGTAAAAGCTGCTCTCCTGAAGGTCTCTGAGAGTGCGGGACGGACCCCCAGCCCTCGCCACGCAGGCTTAGTTCATTGCATCGCTGTTTAGCAAGCGGCTCCCTGGATGGAGGCTAAGAGCAGAGGTTTGAGGACTGAAGGACAAAATGGCCCCAGCCCACTTCATCTCCCGTGAGTCGGAGCAATGGATTCTCACTGGGCTAGGTGTGGAGCAGGGCTGCTGCGGGGGCCAGGTGTCGGGGAACCTGCCGTCTGGGAGGCGACTCGAAGAGCTCGGCTCACGTCCCTCTGCCCGCGTGGCCCTGCAGGCCCTTACCGAGAGCCAGCAAAGGGGCCGTGTGCCAGGCCTGCACTCCGGGGCGTCAGTCTGGGGCCTGGCATGTGGCACACCTGGCTGGAGCACTGGGCTGGCAGCTGTGCTCTGTGCGGTGTTGTGCTGGAAGTGGGCCGGGGCGCCAGGCCCCGCACAGGTGGCACTGCAGAGGCTGGAGCCCAGGCTGGCAGGTTGCAGGGTGCTCACCAGAGCATGGCTCTCCGCAGGTGCTGGCTGAACCCTGGCGCCTCTCCACCAGCCAGACTGCCCAGCAGCAGCTGCGAATGTTTGACATAGAGAAGAATCAGGACTATGTCTCCGCTGGAGGCGGGTTTGGCCCCGTGAGTTCCGCTCCGGCCCGGGGGCTTCGGTGCTGCGCCCAGCCTGGGAGTGAGCACATGGGCCCACGGGGGGTGGGGGTGGGGGGAGTGTAGGCTGGGCAGAGCCCCTCAGAGGCAAGGCAGGTGCAGGGTGGCGGGTGCCCCGGGTATGTGTGTGGGGCACAGGGCTCCTCGGGGGGACATGGGCTGGGTGGCGGGTGCCCCAGGTACGTGTGTGGGGTACAGGGCTCCTCGGGGGGACATGGGCTGGGTGGCGGGTGCCCCGGGTACGTGTGTGGGGCACAGGACTCCTCAGGGGTACATGGGCTGGGTGGCGGGTGCCCCGGGTACGTGTGTGGGGTACAGGGCTCCTCGGGGGGACATGGGCTGGGTGGCGGGTGCCCCGGGTACGTGTGTGGGGCACAGGACTCCTCAGGGGTACATGGGCTGGGTGGCGGGTGCCCCGGGTACGTGTGTGGGGTACAGGGCTCCTCAGGGGTACATGGGCTGGGTGGCGGGTGCCCCGGGTACGTGTGTGGGGCACAGGACTCCTCAGGGGTACATGGGCTGGGTGGCGGGTGCCCCGGGTACGTGTGTGGGGCACAGGACTCCTCGGGGGGACATGGGCTGGGTGGCGGGTGCCCCGGGTACGTGTGTGGGGCACAGGACTCCTCGGGGGTACATGGGCTGGGTGGCAGGTGCCCCGGGTAGGTGTGTGGGGCACAGGACTCCTCGGGGGGACATGGGCTGGGTGGCGGGTGCCCCGGGTACGTGTGTAGGGCACAGGGCTCCTCGGGGGTACATGGGCTGGGTGGCGGGTGCCCCGGGTACGTGTGTGGGGCACAGGGCTCCTCAGGGGTACATGGGCTGGGTGGCGGGTGCCCCGGGTACGTGTGTGGGGTACAGGGCTCCTCGGGGGGACATGGGCTGGGTGGCGGGTGCCCCGGGTACGTGTGTGGGTGTGATGGGGTTTTGGGGTTCCCCAAGCTCTGCACCCTGTCCGCAGGCAGGAGAGTCTCTCACTCAGCAGGAAAACAGCAGGTTTATTAGCCGACAGGACACAGCATCGTACAGAGGAGTCAGTACAGCAGGCAGAGACAGCCAGTCCAATCCATGTTGGGGAGAGGAGGCCCCGAGGGGCCCCCAGAGCCGGGGCCTGGCCCCCTCCTTGGTCTCTCTCTCCCTCAGCCCAGACTAACTGCTTCCCAAATCCCAGTTCCAATTCAAACCCCTCAGGCTCCACCTCCTCCTTTGTCTGCAGTACAAAGGTGTTACCTGGTCATCAAGGTTACCCTCAGCAGGAGCCCCACACCCTGTGTGAGCCCCACACACACACAGATATCCCCCACTCCATCACATCTCTCCCCCCTTCCAGACCGAACTGAGCGGGGTCACTCAACTGGTGACCTGGGGAAGTTCGCGGCTCTCCCCTTGTGACAGGGCATCAGCTGTACCCTCTGTTCTCCCCTCGATGTGCACCACCTCCACATCATAGTCCTGCTGGGGGAGGCTCCAAGTCAGGAGCTTGGTCTTGGCCCTTTTCATGTGATGCAGCCGGGCAAGTTCCTTTAGTTCCCTTGGGTTGGTTGGTCTCGCTGCAGCACCAACAGATCAAACAGGTCTTTTGTGGTCTGGGTCCTGCCCCATCTGACCACCAGTCCATACAGCTGCTCCAGCCAATGTCTGGAATTCAGTTACAGTCCAGTAACGGAAGGTACAAATGCTTCCATCCTTGGCATTTAGCCAGACCACCACAATGGTTGTGTGCCTCAGTTTCCCCTTCCATGCCACACAATAGGTTTGGAATGTTCCTTCTCATGTCAGAGGTTGCAAGACTAGTTACAGGGAACAATGGTGACATTTCAGAGTTACAGACTCCTTCAACATACAACTCATGCTTCTACATCAATGTCATCATGTCACATGGCTCTTTTCAAACATTCAGTGCATGGTACAATTCTACAGCTTTTGGTAGCAGCACCCCTTGGTTACAGCAGTCAGCGTGAGTAACAGAACAAACCCATTGCAACTGTACATTTACGTTGCTTTTTGGTAGACCACAACCTTTGTGCAACATCCTTGAGAATCTGGTATTTTGGGGCTAAGTGGCTGAGGCCTTTCTTAGCACCATCAAGTTCTAATCGTCTCTCTTGCCCCCGGGGTGGAAATCTGATCTCTCTGGCTGTGCCCTCCCTTCTAACAAGAGCTGGGCCATTGATGATCTCAGGGAGACGGCCCCCTTCCAGCCAGCCTGGAAATTTGCAAACCAAACTGCTTTCTGAGAGTTGTTTTGTGAGTCCCAGACGCAGAATCCACATGAAGGAATCCCTGTTTATCCCTTACTGGCCCACCAGGCCCAAAGCTCCTTTGTCCTTCCACCTCCAACTACTGCCTCCCCATGGAATCAGAATTGGAGTCCAGTGTGAGAATATAAGTGTTTCCACCATCTGGAGATGGGGAATTGCTGGCCCTCTCCTGCATCCTACAGAGACTGTCTGTGCAGCCGTTTTACTTGGTTCTCACAGGGCTGCTCACACTACCTGATAGTTTTCACTTTACTTGCATCAACTTCCAATTCCTGAGAAACTTTTACCCTGCCTGCTTTGGACCCTTCCAGAGCACAGCCAGTGGTTTCACACTGAGGCAGGTCCTGGCCATCAGGAGCCGAAACAAACTTCTCCCCAGGCAATGGGCTGGCTCTGGTGCTTACAGACAAGCACCTTTCCTGTTCACTCTCCTTCACCTCACTCCTATTTTCTGCAGTCCCCACAGATGGGTCAGGAAAAGTTTCAGGGAAATTCTCTTCCTTAAGAGCTTCCCCAAACAATAACTCACCCCTGTCTTGCTCCACAGGGGCACTGCTCCCTTGAGCCACAACCAGCTCCTGTGTTTCACCTACACCCAGGATCACTTCTGGCCCATCAGGCAGATTCCCATGTAATCCTCCTCCAGGCAGACAGCCAGTACCACCGGACAGAAGGTTAGGATCCCTTTCCTCCCTTCTGCTACCAGCTCCTTTATCTTCATCAGTCAGCATAACTCCATTGCCCATCTGTTCTTGTGTCCTGGCGAGAGGATGACTCTGGTAGGACAGAGTCCTCTCACCCCCTCCCAGTAACACCTCAGCATCAGGCAAAGAACAAGTACCAGAATTGTCTGGTCTCTGGGATTCCCTGATGATACTAACTGGATTAGACCAACTTAAAGTATCATCCCCCCTGAGAGACACAGAGGTAGGCCCACTTCCCATCTGGGCTTCAGCTGCCCTCAGATCCAGCTCTGGGATCTTGGCTCCATCTCGAGCCCCCACAGGCTCAGGCAAAGGATTCACTTCCCCAGAAGCAGAAGCACTTTTTTTGCACCAAGGACCAGTGTCCTTAGCAGGGACACCACTGCCCATCCCAGAGCCATTCCCTCTGCTCCAGCCCCCATGGCTGGATTCAGAGTCACACCTGGAATGCTCTTTCCTGGTGGTTCCTTCTCCAGCCACCCCAGGCTGGGGAATCTTCCTCAGACAATGGGCTAGTTTCCTCATTGGCACCTTTTCCAAACGGAGGCTCTGCTCTCTCCCCAGGCTGCTGCTGCTGTTCAACACACACAGACAATGGGAGACACTCTCTCCTTTGTCCCAGCCTCCCGGCTGGTCTCCACACACACACAGAAGGTGGAGCAGCTTCTCTCACAGACAACTTGCCATTCCCAGAGGACAAGCTGCTTTCCTGCACAGACACACAGGCACCTTCCTCGGCCCAGGCCTGGAAAACTCTTCGCAGGTCTGTCTTGGCCACTAGTAGATGATGGGTTGGAATCGCTCCTTCCCTCCTTGAGCTGTGGCAGGCCACTCGGTTCAGAGCTCCATGCAGTCCAGGGTTCCCTGCCCCGATCCGGGCTCACCTCTGCAGGATTCTCCCCAGCACTCAGCTCTGCCACTGCACATCCACGCTGCCTTGTCCAGCTTCTTTAATCTCGATTCGGTTTCCAGGTGCTGCCACTTCACAGTGGAGTTGCTGAGCGTGGTTGCAGGCTCTCAGGCTGATGCCCTCTGCATCCCACGATTCCTGGAAGAATCCCTTCAGTGTGCCAGGCTCCTTGCGGGTCACAAGCTGCCCAGGGTTAGGCCGTAGGCCCCTCCGCCCTCTGGGACCGACTCCAACAGACTCCCAGCGGAACCCCTTCTTCAGTGTGACACCCGCTCTCAAGGACCATGAGCACACTGTCTTGGGAAGGACTCATTCAGCGTCAGCCTCCTCAGGGGTAACTTGTTCCTGGGGGTTGGGCTCTCGGCCCCTCCGCCTTGGGGAACTGCACCTCACTGCCCTTCAGCACACCTGGGTCTCGCAGGCCCCACTTCTTCCGGGGCCCCGGTCACTTACTGCTGGGTGCTCCATCCTCAGGGTGCAGAACATCCCACTTCTGACACCAGTGTGATGGGGTTTTGGGGTTCCCCAAGCTCTGCACCCTGTCCGCAGGCAGGAGAGTCTCTCACTCAGCAGGAAAACAGCAGGTTTATTAGCCGACAGGACACAGCATCGTACAGAGGAGTTAGTACAGCAGGCAGAGACAGCCAGTCCAATCCATGTTGGGGAGAGGAGGCCCCGAGGGGCCCCCAGAGCCGGGGCCTGGCCCCCTCCTTGGTCTCTCTCTCCCTCAGCCCAGACTAACTGCTTCCCAAATCCCAGTTCCAATTCAAACCCCTCAGGCTCCACCTCCTCCTTTGTCTGCAGTACAAAGGTGTTACCTGGTCATCAAGGTTACCCTCAGCAGGAGCCCCACACCCTGTGTGAGCCCCACACACACACAGATATCCCCCACTCCATCACAGTGGGGCACAGGACTCCTCAGGGGTACATGGGCTGGGTGGCGGGTGCCCCGGGTACGTGTGTGGGGTACAGGGCTCCTCAGGGGTACATGGGCTGGGTGGCGGGTGCCCCGGGTACGTGTGTGGGGCACAGGACTCCTCAGGGGTACATGGGCTGGGTGGCGGGTGCCCCGGGTACGTGTGTGGGGCACAGGACTCCTCGGGGGGACATGGGCTGGGTGGCGGGTGCCCCGGGTACGTGTGTGGGGCACAGGACTCCTCGGGGGTACATGGGCTGGGTGGCAGGTGCCCCGGGTAGGTGTGTGGGGCACAGGACTCCTCGGGGGGACATGGGCTGGGTGGCGGGTGCCCCGGGTACGTGTGTAGGGCACAGGGCTCCTCGGGGGTACATGGGCTGGGTGGCGGGTGCCCCGGGTACGTGTGTGGGGCACAGGGCTCCTCGGGGGGACTTGGGCTGGGTGGCGGGTGCCCCGGGTACGTGTGTGGGGCACAGGACTCCTCGGGGGGACTTGGGCTGGGTGCCGGGTGCCCCGGGTACGTGTGTGGGGCACAGGGCTCCTCGGGGGGACTTGGGCTGGGTGGCGGGTGCCCCGGGTACGTGTGTGGGGCACAGGGCTCCTCGGGGGTACATGGGCTGGGTGGCGGGTGCCCCGGGTACGTGTGTGGGGCACAGGACTCCTCGGGGGGACATGGGCTGGGTGGGCAGGTGCCCCGGGTACGTGTGTGGGGCACAGGACTCCTCGGGGGGACATGGGCTGGGTGGCGGGTGCCCCGGGTACGTGTGTAGGGCACAGGGCTCCTCGGGGGGACATGGGCTGGGTGGCGGGTGCCCCGGGTACGTGTGTGGGGCACAGGACTCCTCGGGGGGACATGGGCTGGGTGGCGGGTGCCCCGGGTACGTGTGTGGGGCACAGGACTCCTCGGGGGGACATGGGCTGGGTGGCGGGTGCCCCGGGTACGTGTGTAGGGCACAGGGCTCCTCGGGGGGACATGGGCTGGGTGTGCAGGTGCCCCGGGTACGTGTGTGGGGCACAGGACACCTTGCATGGCGCGTGGGCTGGGTGGGCAGGTGCCCCGGATGAGCGTGCGAGGCGAGGGCCCCTGTGGTCTCTGCAGGGGCTGGGCACTGGGCCTGCCAGGTGCCCCACGCAGCAGACGGTGGAACGTGCTGCTCAGTCGAGTGACTGCGGTGGACGTGGGTCTCTTTTGTCTCAGGACATCCCCCATTGCTGCAGCTTGTGGGGCAGAGCCCTTGTGTTCTGCGCCCAGCCCCACTGCGCCCCGCCCCCCGGCTGCCCTCCTGCCTGTGCTGTGCCAGGCTTCAGAGCTGGGCCCCCGGCAAGGCTCCCGCCCACTGCGGGGTCACCCAGTGGGGCTTGCTGAGCTGCCCCAGGCTGGCATCGCCTTGGCCCCTCCCAGCAGGCTGCCACGGTCGGTGCTGCTCCCATCCCTCCCCTCTGGCTCCCCGCAGGTTGCTGATGACGGATACGGGGTCTCCTACATCATTGCCGGGGAGAACCTGATCTTCTTCCACATCTCCAGCAAGTTCTCCAGCCCCGAGACGGTCAGTGCCCCCGGCCCATGGGTGCTGGCTGGGAACTGCTCTCCTTGGGCGACGAGCCCGGGGTATGGCTGGCCAGCCGGGGGCAGCCTGGGTGGCATCCCTCGAGTCGGAGCCTGCCCTGGAGCAGCCTGTCCTCTAGCTCGTCATGGTCCTGGCTACGCATGGCCGCAACGGTGTGGCAGCATAGGGCAGGCGCGGGGCCCATCGCACCCCATCTCCGATGGGCCAGGGCCCGGGCCAGAAGCAGGACCTTGGCGGGGAAGGGCAGGAATCCGGGCTAGCGTGTCCTGGGGGAGGCGTTGGCTGGTGGCCGGCTCGTACCCGCCCCGTCAGGCCTGTTCGAAGCAGGGACACTCCTGTGGTCGCGGGCGAGGGCTGACCCTTGTGTGAGCTGGGCTCAGCTCAGCCTCTGGCGCCTGGCGGCAGTCGGCTCCGCAGGTGGCTGGGCTGCGCAAGGAGAGCTTGTCCGTGCTTGGTGTAAAGGTGCTGCCGGCCTGCGCCCCTGGTGTTTGGCCCAGCTCCTCTGCTCTGAGCGCGAGGCCCCCCCCGTCCTCCCTACCGCTGCCGCTGCCGCTGCCTGTTCTTCAGCTCCTGCCGAACCCGCTAGGCCGTCCTGCCACACCCCCAGCCCTGGATCCCGCCGCTCCCTACCCGAGGGGCGAGCCAGGCCCGTCTCACTGGACCTCCGTACCCCGGCCCTGCTATCCGTGAGCCTCAGCCCTGTGCCTTGCTGGGGCCCACGTCCCTGCAGCCCCGTCTGCTGGGGGCGCTGGGCTCGGCCAGGCCTGCCCGCTGATATTCCCACGGGCGCACGGACCCAGGGCCGGGAGGGGTCTGCAGATCTCTGACTGCGTGAAGACCCAGTGGCCCAGCAGCAGAGGTGGGTGGGGGGACCTGGCCTCTCTCTGACACCCTCCCGTTCCCCAGCTGCACTCAGGTTCCCCTGGCCCTTGTGCCGGTCCCGCCCCATGGGGGGTGTCCTGCTCTAGCCCCCCACTTCCAGAGCAGGATGGGGCCCTCCGGCCGAGGGCCGTGGTCGCCTGACTCCCGTCTCCTCTCCCACTGCAGGACTCCCGGCGGTTCGGGAGACACATCCGCCAGGCCATGTGGGACATCGCAGAGCTCTTTGGCCATCCGGCCGCCCCGCTGGCCAACTGACCTCGCGTGGGGGCGAGGCGACGGCCCCTCCCGTCCCGAGATGTGTGAGAGCGGCCCGCGGGCACAGCCCCGGAACGTGCTCTTCGGGGCGAGCGCTGCCCCGCCGTGGGTCGCTGCCAGCCACGGGACCTGGGGGCGGGAGGGGGAGAATCTCTCCGTCACTGTCCCTTATAAAGGAGGCTCTTGGAGAGGTGCCAGCCTGCCTGCTGGGTGATAGACACCACCCGGGACAGGGAGCGGGGCCGGTGCACTGGGGAAGGGTGGGCTGGTGTCTGCCACGCTTCCGGGGGGCCAGGGAAAGAGCCAGGAACGGCGCCAGCCCAGACCTCCTCGCAGCCAAGGGAGAGCCCAGGCCTGTTAGGGGACTGACCAGGGCGGCAGAGAGGCAGCTGGACTGGTGGCTGGGCCTTTGGGATGGAGGCTACTGGCGGTCTTCTCTGAAAGGGACCTGGCTGGGCGTAGGGCAGTTATGGAGTGGAGGCACCAGTGGATGGGGTGACGGGGCTCTGGCAGGTGTAGGAGGTCAGTGGGGTTTGGGCTGGGGTGACGGGGCTCTGGCAGGTGTGGGGGGTCCATGGGGTTTGGGCTGGGGTGACAGGGCTCTGGCAGGTGTGGGGGTCAGTGGGGGGTTGGGATGGGGTGATGGGGCTCTGGCAGGTGTGGGGGTCAGTGGGTTTGGGCTGGGGTGACGGGGCTCTGGCTGTGTGTGGGGTTTGGGCTGGGGTGACGGGGCTCTGGCAGGTGTGGGGGGTCCATGGGGTTTGGGCTGGGGTGACGGGGCTCTGGCAGGTGTGGGGGTCAATAAGGGGTTGGGATGGGGTGATGGGGCTCTGGCAGGTGTGGGAGTTAGTGGGGTTTGGGATGGGGTGACGGGGTGCTGGCAGGTGTGGGGGTCAGTGCGGTTTGGGCTGGGGTGACGGGGCTCTGGCTGCGTGTGGGGTTTGGGCTGGGGTGACGGGGCTCTGGCAGGTGTGGGGTCTGGGATGAATCATTTCTATTCGTTGCTGCATGAGGGAGGCTTGGCTGTGCCCATCACGGCCGTTGGCCCCACACTGCCGTCTGCTGAGGACACAAGTGCCCCTTTGAGCTGCCCTCTTTGCGGCCCCTTCCCTCTGCAGACGCGCAATTTACACCCCCCGGCCTTACGCTGTCAGTGCCCAGTGCTTTGTCGTCTGCACACCTGTGTTGTGTGCCGCCTTCACTGCCATGGGAGGTGCCTGGCTTCCCTTCTGGGCAGCGCCCCAAGGCATGAGACGCAGCCGCGGCCACGCTCAGGCCGGGGAGGTGGGGCAGTGGTTCACAACGCTTGCGTTGAGGGTGGAAGAAAGGGAAGCAGAAGGGTTCGGATGCCAGGGTTTGCAGGGAAAAGCAAAGCTCCGAGCGCTGCCCACAGCACGTCCTCATGACCGAGGCGCTTTCCTCTCTGGTCAGGCGCTCCCTGCAACTCGCGTCCAGAGCAAAGCCACGACTCCAGGCCTGTGCCAGGCTCTGGGACACCTGTTCCCTGGGAGCAAAGACGCCTTTCCCAGGCTTGCCGTGGATAACGGGCTGCTCGCCACCCCACCCTGGCCGGGGAGAAGCGTCGGGTGCGGCTGGGTTTGCCACCAGCTGCCTGGAAGCAGTTGCACTGTCATATGTGGGGGCTGGAGCTCTTATCCCCTGCCCTGGTCCCCGTACCCAGCAGTGTGCATTTCCCACTGGAAATCGTACCAGGGCCTGGGTCACAGTTCACAGCCCACCTTTCCGGTGAGTGGTGGAGGCTATGTGGGGCAAGCGAAGTGAAATCTGTCCCACATCGCCCCAAAACAAGCAGTGACCGCGAGTGGTCGAACAGGACCCTAAAGTCCGTCTTGCAGATGTCTGACCAGGCAGGCAGCTGGGGCCACGTCTACACGTGCCGGCTACTTCGAAGTAGCGGCGCCAACTTCGAAATAGCGCCCGTCATGGCCACACGTGTTGGGCGCTATTTCGATGTTAACATCGCCGTTAGGTGGCGACACATCGAAGCCGCTAACCCCATGAGGGGATGGGAATAGCGCCCTACTTCGAAGTTGGACGTCGAAGTAGGGCACATGCAGACGATCCGCGTCCCGCAACATCGAAATAGCGGGGTCCGCCATGGCGGCCATCAGCTGGGGGGTTGAGAGACGCTCTCTCTCCAGCCCCTGCGGGGCTCTATGGTCACCGTGTGCAGCAGCCCTTAGCCCAGGGCTTCTGGCTGCTGCTGCGGCAGCTGGGGATCCATGCTGCATGCACAGGGTCTGCAACCAGTTGTCGGCTCTGTGGATCTTGTGTTGTTTAGTGCAACTGTGTCTGGGAGGGGCCCTTTAAGGGAGCGGCTTGCTGTTGAGTCCGCCCTGTGACCCTGTCTGCAGCTGTGCCTGGCACCCTTATTTCGATGTGTGCTACTTTGGTGTGTAGACGTTCCCTCGCAGCGCCTATTTCCATGTGGTGCTGCCCAACGTCGAAGTTGAACGTCGACGGCACCAGCCCTGGAGGACGTGTAGACGTTATTCATCGCAATAAGCTATTTCGATGTCGCGTGCACGTGTAGACGTAGCCTGGCTGTGCTGTTTCCCTACCCATTATTCCACTTCCAAGAGAGGTCCCAACCGTCCTTGGGGTTTGCCCCATCTGGCTGGGGTAAGGATGAAACGTCAGGGGCCCTCTGGATCTTCTTGGAGGCTCAGGGGCAGAGGGGCCCAGCAGCTGAATCTGTGAAGAGCGTTAGGGGTGGTTTAAAGTCCACGCTGGGGACAAGTCCAGACTCTAGCAGTGGGTGGGCTTCCCTGGTTATCGCAGTTCCCCAAAGGGATGGGTCGGCGTGTTGATTACCGGCAATGCGGTGATGGTGCCTGGGCCCAGAGTTGGGGCCTGCTGGGTGCTGTAAACCAAGCAGTATTCTGGAGCTCCTGGGATTGAACCTGCCAGACCCCCCTGACACCTTCTGAACTTGTCTGTGGCGTTCTGAGTGTGAGGTGTTGCTGTGGGGACTGAGTGCCGTAGAAGCCCCATGCCAGGGGCTCGGGAATGAGGTGTTCGCTGGGATACAGGGCTTTGTTCTTCAGAACAGCCCCACGGGGCCAGAGCAAAGGGCCATTCAGCCCAGGGGCCCTTGTGCCCTCAGTGGCAGTGAACACGCTGGGGGGATGCTCATGCCTACCTCAGCGATACTGCAGTCGTCAGTGGTTCCTGGCCGCACCTAAGGGGAATTGTGCTGGTCACTCAGAGATGCAGCCCTCACTGTCAAAGCATCAGAGAGGGGCAGCCCAAGTCCCTCACCTGGCTGGCAGGGGCTGAGCTGAAAGTGGCTTCCCTGGGTAACTGGCCTGTCCTGGAAGCGAAAAGCCAGGCAGCCTGTCCTGGAGCTTGGGGTCCCCAGGCTCTGCACGCCAGCCACAGCCAGAAGTGACTCACTCAGCAGGGTGAACAGAAGGTTTATTAGGTGGCAGGGACACAGCGCAGTGCAGAGCTGTCAGTCCAGCAGCCAGGAACAGTCTGTCCAATCCATTCTGGGGAGTAGAGGCCCAAGGGGCCCCCACAAGCTGGAGCCTTGGCTCCCCTGTGTCTCTTTCCCCCAGCCCAGGCTAAGGGGTGTCCAACTCCCAGTTCAAATGTAAACTGGCCAACCCCACCTACCGTCTTTGTCCTGTTTCCCAAGGAGCAAAGGGGGTCACCTGGGAGCTCGTATTACCATGATGCATTAATGCTACCTAGGGAAACTTAGTGCAACCGCAGGGCATCTGGAAATGCACGCGCCCCAGCCAGGGGGATGCAGTCCCTGCACACCCCGCTCCGTCACATCGCTCCCCCTCCCAGACCGAACTGAGCGGGGTCACTCGGCCCGTGACCTGGGGAAGTTGGGGCCCTCCCTGCGTGACAGGGCATCGGCTATGGTGTTGTTGTTCCCCTTCACATGGACCACCTCCATGTCATAGTCCTGCAGGAGCAGACTCCACCGCAGGAGCTTGGCGTTGGCCCCTTTCATGTGCTGCAGCCAGGTCAGGTGGGAGGGAGTTGGGTGTCACCCAGTGTGGTGCCACCACATTGGGCCAGGCCAACGTCACATTCACGCCCGTGTCCAGAACCCCCGACCTCCCACCTCCGGGGATGAGGCACTCACTCTGCAGAGGCAGACCTGCACCCACCCTGTAACCGAGACTGGTGCGTCTGGGCCCCCGGAGGAGCGGGCCTGTGGACAGAATCCTAGGGTGGGAAGGGGCCTCAGGAGGTTGTCTAGTCCAGCCCGCTGCCCAAAGCAGGATCAATCCCAGCTAAGTCATCCCAGCCACAACCATGCCAAGCCAGGACGTAAAAACCTCTAGGGATGGAGATTTCACCACCTCTCTCGGTAACACATTCCAGTGCTTCACCGTCCTGATGAAATAGTTTTGCCAAATATCCAGCCTACACCTGCTCTGTAACTTCAGACCATTGCTCCTTGTTCTGCCCTCTGTCACCACTGAGAACAGCCTGAGATCTGACTCCTCCCAAGCTGATGACACAGCAGAAGCCCCTCCTGCCTGGGCAGCCAGCCCCTCTGGCCTATGGGACCCTCCAAAGGCGTCTGGCCCATCAGCCGTGTTCTCAAGCCAGGCAGGCAGAGTCCATACAGCTGCTCCAGCACCAGCAGATCAATCACTTCCTGTCTGGCCTGGGTCCCTAACCCCGTCTGCCCCCTTGCGGACATATTGCCCCAGCCGCAGGAGCAGTTCCTTGTGTGTCTCCCCCAGGGGCCTTCCGTGAACGCTGGAACGTTTGTCGATAACCTTCGGAGGTCAGCCTGAGCTAGCACAGCAGGGCCCTTTTGAACAGCTCATAACCCTCTGCTTGTCACCCATCCATCTGGCTGTGCACCCTTTTGCTTTGGGATCCAGTACGGGTGAGACGCTGCAGCCTGTCTGCTAGATCCAAGGGGTGCAGATCACAGACCTTCTCAAGGGCACTCAGGAAAACAGCTATGTCCTCCCCATCCTTACCCGGGAACAGCACATTCCTATCAGGGCTCCGTGCAGTCCGGGGTCCCCTACCCCATCTTGACTCACCACTGCAGGGGTTTCTTTAGCCCTCAGTGCTGCCATTGCACATTCATGCTGCTACGCTTCTCTCTCTCTCTCTCTCTCTCTCTCTCTCTCTCGGTCATCTTGCTCCTTTTGGCCGCATCTACACGTGCCAGCTACTTCGAAGTAGCGGCGCCAACTTTGAAATAGCGCCCGTCACGGCTACACGCGTCGGGCGCTATTTCGAAGTTGAAATCGACGTTAGGCGTCGAGACGTCGAAGTCGCTAACCCCATGAGGGGATGGGAATAGCGCCCTGCTTCGAAGTTGGACGTCGAAGTAGGGACCGTGCAGACGATCCGTGTCCCGCAACTTCGAAATAACGGGGTCTGCCATGGCGGCCATCAGCTGAGGGGTTGAGAGACGCTCTCTCTCCAGCCCCTACGGGGCTCTATGGTCACCGTGGGCAGCAGCCCTTAGCCCAGGGCTTCTGGCTGCTGCTGCGGCAGCTGGGGATCTATGCTGCAGGCACAGGGTCTGCAACCAGTTGTCGGCTCTGTGGATCTTGTGTTGTTTAGTGCAAGTGTGTCTGGGAGGGGCCCTTTAAGGGAGCGGCTGGCTGTTGAGTCCACCCTGTGACCCTGTCTACAGCTGTGCCTGGCATCCCTATTTCGATGTGTGCTACTTTGGCGTGTAGACGTTCCCTCGCTGCGCCTATTTCGATGTGGTGCTGCCCAACGTCGAAGTTGAACGTCGATGTTGCCAGCCCTGGAGGACGTGTAGACGTTATTCATTGAAATAGACTATTTCGATGTCGCTACATCGAAATAAGCTATTTCAATGTAGCGTGCATGTGTAGACGTAGCTGTAGGCTCCAGGACCTGCACCTTTCCACCCTTCAGTATGTCTGGATCTCATTGGCCCTCCTTCTTCCTCCTGTGCCCCAGTCGCTACTGCCAGATGTTTCACCCACGGGGTGCAGTACATCCCACCCCTGCCACCAGATGTCATGGAATATGGGGGTCCCCAGGCCCTGTACCCCATCTGCAGCCAGAAGTGACTCTCACTCAGCAGGGAGAACAGTAGGCTTATTAGGTGACAGGGACACAGTGCAGCACAGAGCTGTCAGTCCAGCAGCCAGGAACAGTCTGTCCAATCCATTTTGGGGAGAGAAGGCCCCAGGCCCCACAAGCTGGAGCCTTGGCTCCCCTTTGTTGCTCTCCTCAGCCCAGGCTAACTGCCCTCCAACTCCCGGTTTCGATTCCAACCAGCCAAGTCCCACCTAGCGCCTTTGTCCTGTTTCCCAGGGAATAAAGGTGTCACCTGTGCATTCATATTACCACAAGCCATTAATGCTGCCGAGGGAAACTGGGGGCAGGGTGGGGGGACTGCAGGGCATCAGGAAACGCATGCACCCCAACCAGGGGGATACAATCCCTGCACACCCCACTTTGGCACACAGCCATTCATGGGCTTGGCTACTTCTCACTCGCAGGTTTGTGGGAGTTCTGGCTGCCCTGTGGCTGCTGTTGCAGAGCTCAGCAGCCAGCCAGGCATGGGGTGCAGCCTGTCGGCTTTGAGGAAGGGCAGAGGTGCTCTTCCAGGAACACCCGCCTGGCCTGTCCAGCAGTGACAAGCCGCTGAGTGCCGCACTCGGCAGAAGCAGCCCAGCAATGGCCCCAGGGCAGAGCAGGGCAGGGCTCTTGGTATGCACCTGTCAGCAGGCCTCATGCTGGCAAGCAGCTGACACCAGGGCCAGGGTCTAACAGCCCACTCCCTCTTAGTGCCTTCACAGAGGGAGAGGCACTGACCCTCCAGCATCGTGCGCTGATTCCACCGGTGTGTCAGCCCGAGAGCACCCTGGGAAAAAACAGCGAGTGCACAGCACCAAGCAGGAGCCACTGCCCCTCCAATCAGCTCCTTACCTGTCCCCCCAGCAACCCCAGCCACCCACAGAAAAGCTGTTCAGCTGCATGCAGGAGGCACTGGAGCGGGAGCAGGGCAGCAGCACATGGCCCGGGGGTGCGGGGGCCTTGGGAGACGGCAGAGAGTGGGAACAGTGCTGGGACTGAAGCGCGGAAACCAGAATGCTGGTGCCTCTGGGCAGCATCCCAAGAATATGACCTGCAGATTAAACACTTCAAGGGGGCCACAGCCAGTCCCTCCCCTTACACAGATGAGAGGGTATAAAAAACCCAATCTTACCAAATCCAAAGAGGTTCTTCTAGCCCCAAAGGCCCAACCACATCCCCAGGCCAATGTGCACCGCAGAGCTTAGGTCAAAGAGCACACTGGGGCCATCCTTGAGAATCTAACAGCTAAAGGTTTGCTAATAAAAAGAAAGAAAGACCAGGGTGAGAGTAAACTGTTAAAGCAATCAAATGCCAGCCATTGGTCACGAAGTTCTTGACGCAGGTTTGCAGCAGATGGAATAGTTGCTATCATAAAAGTCTCTGGAGTACATGCTTTGTTAGGAGGGGTCAGCGAGCCCTCCAGGCTCGGTTCAGAGCAGAGATGTTCCTGAAGTGATGAGCTAGACTGAAGACTGAAGACAAAATGGAGGAGCCTCGGAGTCCCCTTTATACCCTTGCCCATGTGGGGGGAAATCCGCGTTCCTCCCTGTGTGGAAGGAGGTTTGCAATGGAGCCTGCTGCATGAGCAGATCACCTGTCCATGTCCGTTGGGGCATTCTGCCATTGGCAGCCTCCCCGGGTACACACCCTGTGATGGAGTGGGGAATACCTATGTGTGTGTGTGTGTGAGTGGCTCACAGAGGGTGTGGGGCTCCTGCTGAGGGTAACCTTGATGACCAGGTAACACCTTTGCACTGCAGACAAAGGAGGAGGTGGAGCCTAAGGTGTTTGAATTGGAACTGGGATTTGGGAAGCAGTTAGTCTGGGCTGAGGGAGAGAGAGAGACAAAGGAGGGGGCAAGGCCCCGGCTCTGGGGGCCCCTCGGGGCCTCCTCTCCCCAACATGGATGGGACTGGCTGTCTCTGCCAGCTGCACTGACTCCTCTGTACGATGCTGTGTCCTGTCGGCTAATAAACCCGCTGTTCTCCTGCTAAGTGAGAGACTCTCCTGCCTACGGCCGGGGTGCAGAGCTTGGGGGACCCCAGAACCCCATCACACTGGTGTCAGAAGTGGGATGTTCTGCAC
This sequence comes from Carettochelys insculpta, assembly GCF_033958435.1. NCBI lineage: Eukaryota > Metazoa > Chordata > Testudines > Carettochelyidae > Carettochelys > Carettochelys insculpta. The sequence goes on along the minus strand of NC_134137.1, from coordinate 381,264,350 downwards.
CCCGAGGATGGAGCATCCAGCAGTAAGTGACCGGGGCCCCGGAAGAAGTGGGGCCTGCGAGACCCAGGTGTGCTGAAGGGCAGTGAGGTGCAGTTCCCCAAGGCGGAGGGGCCTGCGGCCGAACCCAAGCAACTGCGGTCGTGGTCCTCGAGAGGGGGTGTCACACCCGAGGAGGGGTTACTCCTGAGAATCTGTTGGAGTCGGTCCCAGAAGGTGGAGGGGCCTAGAGCCCAACCCCCAGGAACAAGTGACCCCTGAGGAGGCTGACGCTGAATGAGTCCTTCCCAAGACAGGGTGCTCATGGTCCCTGAGAGCGGGTGTCGCACTGAAGAAGGGGTTCCGCTGGGAGTCTGTTGGAGTCGGTCCCAGAGGGCGGAGGGGCCTACAGCCTAACCCCGGGCAGCTTGTGACCCGCAAGAAGCCTGGCACACTGAAGGGATTCTTCCAGGAATCGTGGGGTGCAGAGGGCATCAGCCTGAGAGCCTGCAACCACGCTGAGCAACTCCGCTGTGAAGTGGCAGCACCTGGAAACCGAATCAAGATTAAAGGAGCTGGACAAGGCAGCGTGGATGTGCAGTGGCAGAGCTGAGGGTTAAGGAAAATCCTACAGAGGTGAGCCCGGATCGGGGCGGGGAACCCTGGACTGCATGGAGCTCTGAACCGAGTGGCCTGCCACAGCTCAAGGAGGGGAGGAGCGATTCCAACCCATCATCTACTAGTGGCCAAGACAGACCTGCGAAGAGTTTTCCAGGCCTGGGCCAAGGAAGGTCCCTGTGTGTCTGTGCAGGAAAGCAGCTGATCCACTGGGAATGGCAAGTTGTCTGTGAGAGAAGCTGCTTCACCTTCTGTGTGTGTGTGGAGACCAGCCGGGGGGCTGGGACAAAGGAGAAAGTGTCTCCCATTGTCTGTCTGTGTTGAACAGCAGCAGCAGCCTGGGGAGAGAGCAGAGCCTGCGTTTGGAAAAGGTGCCAATGAGGAAACTAGCCCATTGTCTGAGGAGGATTCCTCAGCCTAGGGTGGCTGGAGAAGGATCCACCAGAAAAGAGCATTCCAGGTGTGTCTCTGAATCCAGCCATGGGGGCTGGAGCAGAGGGAATGGCTCTGGGATGGGCAGTGGTGTCCCTGCTAAGGACACTGGTCCTTGGTGCAAGAAAAGTGCTTCTGCTTCTGGGGAAGTGAATCCTTTGCCTGAGCCTGTGGGGGCTCAAGATGGAGCCAAGATCCCAGAGCTGGATCTGAGGGCAGCTGAAGCCCAGATGGGAAGTGGGCCTACCTCTGTGTCTCTCAGGGGGGATGATGCTTTAACTTGGTCTACTCCAGTTAGTATCATCAGGGAATCCCAGAGACCAGACGATTCTGGTACTTGTTCTTTGCCTGATGCTGAGGTGTTACTGGGAGGGGGTGAGAGGACTCTGTCCTACCAGAGTCATCCTCTCGCCAGAACACAAGAACAGATGGGCAATGGAGTTACGCTGACTGATGAAGATAAAGGAGCTGGTAGCAGAAGGGAGGAAAGGGACCCTGACCTTCTGTCCGGTGGTACTGGCTGTCTGCCTGGAGGGGGATTACATGGGAATCTGCCTGATGGGCCAGAAGTGATCCTGGGTGTAGGTGAAACCCAGGAGCTGGTTGTGGCTCAAGGGAGCAGTGCCCCTGTGGAGCCAGACAGGGGTGAGTTATTGTTTGGGGGAGCTCTTGAGGAAAAGAATTTCCCTGAAACTTTTCCTGACCCGTCTGTGGGGACTGCAGAAAATGGGAGTGAGGTGAAGGAGAGTGAACAGAAAAGGTGCTTGTCTGTGAGAGCCGGAGCAGCCCTTTGCCTGGGGAGAAGTTTGTTTCAGCTCCTGATGGCCAGGACCTGCCTGAGTGTGAAACCACTGGCTGTGCTCTGCAAGGGTCCAAAGCAGGCAGGGTAAAAGTTTCTCAGGAATTGGAAGCTGGTGCAAGTAAAGTAAAAACTATCAGGGAATGTGAGCAGCCCTGTGAGAACCAAGTAAAACAGCTGCACAGTCAGTCTCTGTAGGATGCAGGAGAGGGCCAGCAATTCCCCATCTCCAAATGGTGAAAACACTTATATTCTCACACTGAACTCCAATTCTGATTCCATGGGGAGGCAGTAGTTGGAGGTGGAAGGACGAAGGAGCTGTGGGCCTGGTGGGCCAGTAAGGGATAAACAGGAATTCCTTCATGTGGATTCTGCGTCTGGGACTCACAAAACAACTCTCAGAAAGCAGTTTGGTTTGCAAATTTCCAGACTGGTGTGGGGGGCCATCTCCCTGAGATCATCAATGGCGCAGCTCTTGTTAGAAGGGAGGGCACACCCAGAGAGATCAAATTTCCACCCCAGGGGGCAAGAGAGAAGATTAGAACTTGATGGTGCTAAGAAAGGCCTCAGCCATTTATCCCCAAAATACCAGATTCTCAAGGAGGTTACACAAAAGTTGTGGTCTACCAAAGAGCAACGTAAATGTACAGTTGCAATGGGTTTGTTCTGTTACTCACGCTGACTGCTGTAACCAAGGGGTGCTGCTACCAAAAGCTGTAGAATTGTACCATGCACTGAATGTTTAAAAAGAGCCATGTGACATGATGACATTGATGTAAAAGCATAAATTGTATGTTGAAGAAGTCTGCAACTCTGAAATGTCACCATTGTTCCCTGTAACTAGTCTTGCAACCTCTGACATGAGAAGAAACATTCCAAACCTATTGTGTGGCATGGAAGGGGAAACTAAGGCACACAGCCATTGTGGTGGTCTGGCTAAATGCCAATAATGAAAGCATTTGTACCTTCCATTACTGGACTGTAACTGAATTCCAAACATCGACTGGAGCAGCTGTATGGACTGGTGGTCAGATGGGGCAGGACCCAGACCACAAAAGACCTGTTTAATCTGTTGGTGCTGCAGCATCTGTATGGGCTCTGCCTGCCCGACTTGAGAACGTGGCTAATGAACCGGGGCTGAAGCAGCGAGACCAACCAACCCAAGGGAACTAAAGGAACTTGCCCGGCTGCATCACATAAAAAGGGCCAAGACCAAGCTCCTAACTTGGAGCCTCCCCCAGCAGGACTATGATGTGGAGGTGGTGCACATCGAGGGGAGAACAGAGGGTACAGCCGATGCCCTGTCACAAGGGGAGAGCCCCGAACTTCCCCAGGTCACCAGTTGAGTGACCCCGCTCAGTTCGGTCTGGAAGGGGGGAGAAATGTGATGGAGTGGGGAATACCTATGTGTGTGTGTGTGTGAGTGGCTCACAGAGGGTGGGGGGCTCCTGCTGAGGGTAACCTTGATGACCAGGTAACACCTTTGCACTGCAGACAAAGGAGGAGGTGGAGCCTAAGGTGTTTGAATTGGAACTGGGATTTGGGAAGCAGTTAGTCTGGGCTGAGGGAGAGAGAGAGACAAAGGAGGGGGCAAGGCCCCGGCTCTGGGGGCCCCTCGGGGCCTCCTCTCCCCAACATGGATGGGACTGGCTGTCTCTGCCAGCTGCACTGACTCCTCTGTACGATGCTGTGTCCTGTCGGCTAATAAACCCGCTGTTCTCCTGCTAAGTGAGAGACTCTCCTGCCTACGGCCGGGGTGTAGAGCTTGGGGGACCCCAGAACCCCATCACACACCCACAGCCACATTCCTCACATGTGGCTTGGAGTCCAGAGCTGCTTCCCCTGGCTAGGAAACCTTCACTGTGGGTCACTGTGCCTCCAGCTGGGTTCTCCGAGACACAACAGCGTCAACCTTCAAGCTCTGCTGTTATGAATGGCCGGTGTCATGGGCACTCAGGCCACACACAGCAGCCAGAAGGTCAATTTTTGGCCCTCTGCCTCGGAAAGGTTGCTGACCCCAGATCGTTTGTTCAGAATTGTATTCTCTCCCTTTTCCTTCCCTCCTGCTTAAAGAATGGAGCCAGGGGCCGAGCTCCTCACCCCCCACCCCCCTGGGAAACCGCTGACCTGGGGTTTGTGCTACAGAGGGGGGGCTGCTGCAGAGCTGCCAAGATAGCTCGGACCACAAAGGGGGGAGTCCTCTCTTCTCCCCCGCCCCCACCGCTGCTCCCAGCATGGAGTGAGACGCATTGCAGAGGAAGTCGAAAGGCAGCACTTGGCCAACATTGGTGTGGGGGCCACTTCATAGAATCATAGACTCATAGAACGCTAGGACTGGAAGGGACCTCGAGAGGCCATTGAGTCCAGCCCCCTGCCCCAATGGCAGGACCAAGTACTGTCTAAACCATCCCTGATAGACGTCTATCTAACCTGTTCTTAAATATCTCCAGCGATGGAGATTCTACCACTTCCCTTGGCAACTCGTTCCAGTGTTTGATCACCCTGACAGTTCGGAACTTTTTCCTAATGTCCAACCTGAACCTCCCCTGCTGCAATTTCAGTCCATTGCCTCGTGTTCTATCCTCAGAGGCCAAGAACAAGTTCCCTCCCTCTGCCTTATGACACCCTTTTAGATACCTGAAAACTGCTATCACGTTCCCCCCTCAATCTTCTCTTTTCCAAACTAAACAAGCCCAATTCTTTCAGCCTTTCTTCATAGGTCATGTTCTCTAGACCTTTGATCATTCTCGTTGCTCTCCTCTGGACCCTCTCCAATTTCTCCACATCCTTCCTGAACTGCGGTGCCCAGAACTGGACACAATAATCCAGCTGAGGCCTAACCAGCACAGAGTAGAGCGGGAGAATGACTTCTCGTGGTTTGTTCACAACACACCTGTTAATGCATCCTAGAATCATGTTTGGTTTTTTTGCAGCATCATCACACTATTGACTCATATTTAGCTTGTGGTCCACGATAACCCCTAGATCCCTTTCTGCTGTACTCGTTCCTAGGCAGTCCTTTCCCATTCTGTATGTGTGACAGAAGTGGGGGCATCCTTCTAGCTCCTTTCTGCATTCACAGCAAAGGTGGGGGGTGGAACGGAGTTCAGGGGGTCCCCAGGCCCTGCATCCCATCTGCAGCCAGGAGCGACTCTCACTCAGCAGGGAGAACAGAAGGTTTATTAGGTGGCAGAGACCCAGCGCAGTACAGAGCTGTCAGTGCAGCAACCAGACGTAGTCAGTCCAACCCACACTGGGGGGGAGGAGACCCCTAGAGGGGCCTCAGGCCTGGGGATTCTGCCTCCTTTGCTCCTCCCCTACCTCCACACTAACTCCCCTATCTGCCCCAGCTTCTCATTCGAAAACCAGCCAGGCCCCACTCCCTCCTTTGTTCTGGCTCCTGGGGAGCAAAGGTGTTAGCTGGTTGTCTAGGTTACAAATATCCAGGTACAGGTTACTGGCAGGAGGGAGTCCCTATCTTATCCTTCATGACCTATTCAGCACCCTGAAAACAGTCTGTCACACTCCCCAGCCCCACTCCATCACATCTCTCCCCACTTCCAGACCGAACTGAGCGGGGTCACTTAGCCAGTGACCTGGGGAAGTTCGGGGCCCTCCCTGCGTGACAGGGCATCGGCTATGGTGTTGTTGTTCCCCTGACGTGGACCACCTCCATGTCGTAGTCCTGCAGGAGCAGACTCCACCGCAGGAGCTTGGCATTGGCCCCTTTCATGTGATGCGGCCAGGTCAGGGGTGAGTGATCGGTGTACACGGTGAAACGCCGTCCAAACAGGTACGGCTGCAGCTTCCCCAGCGCCCACACCATGGCCAGACATTCCTTCTCTATGGCCGCGTAGTTCTGCTCCCGGGGCAGCAGCTTCTTACTCAGGTACACGATGGGGTGTTTCTCCTCTTTGTCATTCACCTGCATTAGCACCGCCCCCAGCCCCACGTCCGAGGCATCGGTGAACACCAGGAAGGGGTTGTTGAAGTCTGGATTTGCCAGCACTGGGGCCCTGACCAGAGCCTCCTTCAGCGCGCAGAGGGCCTCTTGGCCCTGCTCGGTCCAGACCACCTTGTCAGGCTTTCCCTTTTTACACAGCTCCGTGAGGGGGGCTGCGATGGAGCTAAAGTGGGGCACAAACCTCCGGTAGTATCCCATGTAACAGGACAGGGTTTCTGAGAAGTCAACCCAGGGTATCTTTGCTTAAAACCATGACTACTCACAGCCCCAGGCTGGGATTTTCTTCTCACTAAGGCAAATCCAACCAGCTACCACAGCACCTCTGTCAGCCCCACTGGCCAGCCAGAAGCCACCACAAGCAAACCCCACAGACTTCCCAGCTGCTCCACCAGCCCAGACCAACAAAGCCCAAATTCAGGTGAGTGGTTATTAAACCTGTTTCACCCAAAACCGCACAGATTCTTCCAGACCCCACAGGTCCCAGCCCCAGTTCCTGGTCAACATAGACTTGGATCTTACCCATATCACCATGCAAAAGCCAGATCCTTACGTCTCATACCTGAGGGTTTCTTCACAAAAATAAAAGAACAGGGTTAGAGAGAAACAGGTAAACCAACACTTCACACACATTAATTTTAGTCATTAATGTAGGCCAGCGATGTTCTATGATGGGTCTTTGCAAACATCCTTTTGAGGGATGGGCCTCCAATCTGGACAGGCTGAACTCTTGGGGACTGAAGAACCAAGAAAGTCCCTGCCAGGGCCCATCTTACAGCTGTCCATATGCAGAGGGAAAGTTCCCTTCTTCTCCATAGGCCTTGGCCCACCACCTGCCCCGGTGACTCTCTGTGCTGAGCTCCCATTCGTCGCAGTCCCTGTGGGAAAACCCACCATCACGAAATGGGTGTCGGCCGTCTGGGCCTTTGCTTGGTCTATTGTCCTGGCTGGGGTGGAGCCCCAGCTCCCTCTGTGCCCCTCAGCACAGACACTCCTCACACCCCTGCAGAGCTAAACATCTGTAACTTTACCGACATGCGTGATACAGACTTATAAGCTGTGTACATAAACTCAGCGCATCATTAGCTTTAATTAGACAATTCACACGACTCCCACACCCGGGCACAATATTTGGTGCCAATTTATACAACAGCTGCATTGATGGCTTCCATACCCATATAAAATCCAGTCACGTGGCACCCGCCCCCCCCGCGCAAAACTGATGCAGGAAGTGATGCCAGTCACAGCACCCAGGGCATCTTAAAGGCCTCCTGCTCAGGACAACCCATCGGCCAGAACCTTCTCCTTCCCCGTGACGTGGCCCGTGTCCGTGTCGTACTCCTGGAGGGCCAGACTCCAGCGCAGCAATCTGGAGTTGGTGCCTTTGGCCCGGTGCAGCCCAGCCAGCAGGGCATGGTCCCTCAGCGCTGTGAGCCTCCTGTGGCACAAGGCTGCTTCACCGCCCACACCGGCGCGTCGCGCTCCTCCTCCGTGGCGGCACAGTACCGCTCGGCCAGGGAGAGCCGCCCGCTCAGGCACGCCAAGGGCGCCTCTTGTCCCCTGCGCCGCCTCGCATTAGCAGCGCCCCCAGCCCAGCGTTGGACCTGTCAGTGCCCGGCTGAAAAGGCCTGTCGTAGTAGGGCTGGCCAGAACAGGATCCCGGCTCAGGCCTCCTTCATGCTCTGGAAGCCCTGCTCACGGGCCTCTGTCCAGAGCAGCCGTTCTGCTTTCCCCTTCTTGGTGAGGTCTGTGATGGGGCAACAGTGTCACTGAACCCCTCACACACCTCCGGGAGTAGTTGGCCAGACCAAGGAATGACTGGACCTGCTTCTTGGTTCTGGGTTGGCCAGTCCTCAATGGCCTGCACCTTCCAGGGCTCGGGGTGCACCAATCCATGGCCCACCCCGTGCCCCAGGTAGGATACGTCAGCCACTCCCCTCTTGCACTACGACTCCTTGACAGTCAGGTTGGCTTCCCTGAGTCGGTGCAGCACCACCCCTGTGTGATTCAGGTGATCTTGCCAGGAATCACTGAATATGGCCAGATCGCCTATATAGTAGTAGTAGTAGTAGGCATCCTTCAGTCTGCATAGACTATGGATCGCGCCCTTTAAAGTTTCAAATGAGGACTTCATTTACAGCATCTACTGTGACTATGAAGGCCCACAGGAGAGTGACAGTCCTTGCTGCATCTCTTGCAGATGTGGTGGGTGTCTGGCAAGTCCTTATTGTGCTTTCTGTGCACTCACTTCTCCTCTGCTAGCTGTCTGATCTTCAACTCGCCCTTCTGAAGGCCCTTGTGTAACCCGTGCCTCCATCTGCTGCGGTCGTCTGCTAGATCTTCCCAGTTGTCCAGCTTGACGTCTACCTCTCTGAGGTCTCTCTTGCAGACATCTTTGTAACGCAACTGGGGGCGTCCGGGAGGTCTTTTGCCAGAGGCTAGCTCACCATACAGGATGTCTTTTGGAATCCTTCCATCGTTCATCCTGTGGACGTGGCCAAGCCAGCGGAGCCGACGCTGCCTGAGGAGGGTGTGCATGGTTGGGATTCCAGCTTGCTCGAGGACAGCGGTGTTGGTCACTCTGTCCATCCATGATATTCCAAGGATGCGCCTGAGGCAGCGCAAGTGGAAGACGTTCAGCCTCTTTTCCTGGGGGGCATCCAGGGTCCAAGTCTCGCTGCCATAAAGGAGGGTGCTGAGGATGCAGGCTCTGTAGACTTGCATTTTGGTGTGAGTGTACAGCTTGTTGTTATTCCACACTCTCTTGCTGAGTCTGGACAGAGTTGTGGCCGCTTTTCCGATCCTCCTATTTAGCTCAGTGTCCAACGACAGGGTGTCAGTGATGGTGGACCCGAGGTAAATGAACTTGTGGACGACCTCTAACATATAGTTGTCAATGCTGATTGATGGGGATTCAGCAACATCCTGACCGAGTACGTTCGTCTTCTTTAGGCTGATGGTAAGCCCAAAGTCCTTGCACGCTTTGGAGAACGGATCCAGCAGTTTTTGAAGCTGGTCTTCTGTGTGAGACACTACAGCAGCATCGTCTGCGAACAGCATGTCTCTGATGAGGACTTCCCGCACCTTAGACTTAGCTCTCAGCCTTGCAAGGTTAAACAGTTTCCCATCAGATCTTGTGTGCAGCAAGATGCCCTCTGTTGAATATCCAAAGTCATGCTTCAGTAGGAGTGCGAAGAAGATCCCGAACAATGTCGGAGCAAGCACGCATCCTTGTTTGACGCCGCTCCTGATGCTGAAAGCATCCGATAATGCGCCGTCATACTGGATGGTTCCTCTCATGTCTTCATGGAACAACTGGATCATCTTGAGTAACCGTGGAGGACAGCCTATCTTGTGGAGCAGTTTGAACAGACCATCCCTGCTGACCAAGTCAAAGGCCTTGGTCAGGTCGATGAAGGCTATGTAGAGTGGCTTTCTCTGCTCCCTGCACTTCTCCTGAAGCTGCCTTAGAGAGAAGACCATATCAATGGTAGACCTCTCTGAGTGGAATCCGCACTGCGATTCGGGGTACACCCTCTCAGCAATCTTCTGGAGTCTGCCAAGGATGACGCGAGCGAACAGTTTACCAGTGACGCTTAGGAGGGAGATTCCACGGTAGTTGTTCCAGTCGCTTCTGTCTCCTTTGTTCTTATACAACGTTACAATGTTAGCGTCGCACATATCCTGTGGAACCTCACCCTCTTTCCAGCACAGGCACAGTAGCTCATGTAGGGGTTCCAGGAGTGTGTCCGCAGCACATTTGATTACCTCTGGTGGTACCATCCTGGCCAGGGGTCTTTCCTGCTGCAATGCTGTCGATGGCTCTCTTCAGTTCATCCACAGTTGGTTCTTGATCCAGTTCGTCCATCACTGGTAGGAGCTCGACGGCATCGAGGGCTGCGTCAACCACAACGTTCTCGCGTGAGTACAGCTCGGAGTAGCGCTCGACCCAGCGCTCCATCTGTTTGGCTTTGTCAGCGATGACTTCACCAGATTTGGATTTCAGAGGTGCCATCTTGTTCTGGGTGGGTCCTAATGCCTCCTTCATACCCTCGTACATTCCCCTGAGATTACCAAAGTCAGCACAGGTCTGGATGCTGCTGCATAGCTGGAGCCAGTGGTTGTTGGCACAGCGCCTGGCTGTCTGCTGTACTGTTCTTCTGGCCGCTCTAAGTTCTTGCTGGGTACTCGGGCTTGGTGAGCGTTGGTACTCCAGGAGTGCAGCGCGCTTCTTTTCAATGACTGGAATCATCTCATCGGAGTTAGCTTTGAACCAGTCGTTCGTGTTTCTAGCTCTTCTTCCAAACACCGACAAGGCCGTGTTGTAAACTGTATCCCTCAGATGTTGCCATTTGGATGTCGCATCGGTGCCCCCAGGGCCGCTGCGCAGATTTTCCTGGAGGGTCTCTCTGAACTTTTCAGCTTTCTCCGAGTTTGCCGTCTTTCTGGCGTCAGTGCGGGGCCTTCCAGCAGGTTTAGAGCGGTGCAGCTTCTTGGGTCTCAGCTTGAGCTTGGAGCAAACTCGCGAGTCATCTGTATCACAGGCAGCACTATGATAGCTGCGTGTCAGAAGGACGTTTCTGAGGTTATTACGCCTAGTGATGACCACATCTAGTTGATGCCAGTGCTTCGAGCGTGGGTGTCTCCATGACACTCTGTGCTGTGGCTTTGTTTGGAAGAATGTGTTTGTGATGCACAGATTGTGGTATCAGCACAGTTCAAGGAGACGCTGTCCATTGCCATTCATTCTTCCCACACCAAAGTGTCCTAAGCAGAAAGGCCATGAGGCCCAATCAGCTCCAACTCTTGCATTGAAGTCACCCAAGATGTACAGTTGTTCACGAGCAGGTATTTGCGCTACAGCAGCACTAAGCACGTCGAAGAACTTGTCTTTTACTTCTGGTGTGGCATACAGGGTTGGGGCATAAGCGCTGATCAGGTGGACAGGACCGGCGCAAGTTTGAAGCGTGATCCGAAGAAGTCTTTCTGATCCGCCCATGACTAAATCCACCATTTGTAGAAGGATGTTTCTGACAGCAAAGCCAACACCATGCTCTCTGGGTTCTTCTTGAGCTTTACCCTGCCAGAAAAAGGTGTAGTCCTTCTCCTTTAGAGATCCCAAATCTGCGAGTCGCGTCTCTTGCAGTGCAGCGATATCAACTCTGAGCCTCTTCAGTTCCTCGTTGATGACAGCGGTCTTGCGGGTGTCACTGATGGCCTGAAGATCTTCAGTCAAGCCGGTCAGCATGGTCCGCACATTCCAGCAAGCAAGCTTAAATTGTTGATGTTTCTCATTTCTTGTCGATTTTCTTATTGGTTTGCCTGGTGCCCAAATTTCAGTCACTTGTCAGGTTCAGGAACCTTAAGCCTCACGCACCCAGCGAGGCAGGTGAACTGTGGCAGGACAGTACCCTATTGGCTGGGGGCTGCCCAGCTTGAGGCGGGCGGTGACTGTCCAGTGAGATGCGAGGATCTCTCCCACCGTCGAAGGCAACCCCTGGCGCTCGTTCTCTACGCCAATCGAGCAAGAGCTTATAACCGGTATCTGTTGCCTCCCGTGTTGACGCAACGCTGTTCAGTGATGCCGGAGCACCTCTCCGGGCACGAGCCTGGGCACTTATTATGGAGACTCTGGGCTGCCCAGACACCAGTGTCCCCCTCTCGGCTTTACTGGTATAGTCCAAAGGAGAGGATAACCTCCACCTCTGGTACCAGCTCAGCTGCAGGAGTTGCCGGGACAGTGCCAGAAGTTGACACCAAACCGCCTTCGGACTCCACTCCGGATTTTCTGTCAGGGTTTACTCCCTTAGCTTCTCTCCTTCCCAGGATAACCCACAAGGCAGTGGGGTGTTGAGAATGTGGTTAAGGATCCAACTACTTCATGCCTCCCTGTCACCACGAGTCACCATAGCTCCCTGGAGAGCAATGACCTCATATCCCCAGGACCCTCCTCCCCACCTTTCACCGCCCCTTCCCCCAGCTACCATCACCATAGGACCCTCCCCAACCCACTACCCCCCCATCTGCTCCCATGTCCGCCCTCCTCACTGCACTGGCCCCTTTCCCCTCAGCTGCTCTCAGTGCCCCCAGGTCCACCTTCCCCCATTGCTCTTCAGGCTCTTTTCTTCAGAGACTCCTTTTCCTGATAGTGCTGCCTTGCAGGGCACAGGTGGAATACCATACCTGAAAAGGACAACAAACAAGGGGCTTCTCCCTCGGCGAACTCCCAGAGGCAAACTCCCTTCCCTGTTAGCTGCTCACCCCTTGTTCGCTGGGAGCTCCCTTCTTATAGAGAGAGCTGCTGGCTGGTCAGGCCTGGCCCAAAGCCTGGCCTCCAGTCTATTCAGCCCTTGAAGGCTCACCTGGCAGGGAACTCCCCCAATTCACACCTTGCAAACTGCTCTTCTCTGCACAGCACAAGCTCAGGCTCTGCAAAGTAACATAGCTGCACAGACAGACAGACATTCACCCACCAGCTCACCACACAGCCCCCCAAATCCCACACTCACCCAAGCTCCTCTAGGACGCTTTGCCCAGAGGCAAACTCCCTTCCCTGTTCGCTGCTCACCCCTTGTTCGCTGGGAGCTAACTTCTTATTGCTTCTGAAAGATCTCTGCTATGAACTGAGCAAGGAAGGACTGATGGTGGACCATCCTAACAGATGAATCTGTTGCAGCTGATGAAATGAGTCTTTGTCCACGAACGATTATGCTCCAAAATATCTGTTAGCCTGTAAGATGCCACAGGACTTCTTGTAGTCCTTGAAGATGCAGACTAACACAGCTGTCACTCTGATCCCTGTCATCCAAACAGAGGTGGTGTTTTCACAGAGATTTTTTTCAAGACAGGAAATTAGTCCATTCCGACCTAAACCCTACATCAAGATCGATGCAGTTGGTGTATGTCGTTTGATTCTTTTAACAAAGTTAACTACCATTCTTTTCTTATTTTTATGAAGAAACCTTTAGATTTTAGATTCTAAAGGATGAGCACAGCATATTCTTTTTGGTAAGATCTGATACAGGAATATAGCTGGTCTTTAGGATTGAAAGAACCCATTTCAATTTGGTGGGATTGGTTATCATAACCTCTGATCTCTGTTCGCAGAGGTTCCACTGGTGGCACGGACAAAGTAGAAAATGCTTCAAAAACAATAGATTTTTTTTTAAAGTCCATCAGAAGCAGGAAGCCTGCTCAACAAAACCCCGTAGGAGAGCACTTCAATCTCCCAGGCCACACAGCAGCAGACTTAAAAGTAGCTATCCTACAGCAAAGAAATTTCAGGACCAGACTCCAAAGAGAAATTTCTGAGCTACAATTCATCTGCAAATTCGACGCCCTCAGCTCTGGCTTAAACAAAGACTGCGAATGGCTGGCTAAATACAGAAGCAGCTTCCCCTCCCTTGGTGTTCACACCTCCAGATCAACTGCTGGTAGTAAGCCTCACCCTTGCTGACGGAGCTAACCTTGTTATCTCCACCCTTACTCTGGCTTATTTATACCTGGCCCTGCAGATTTCCAAGACCAGCATCTGATGAAGTGAGTCTGTGCTCACGAAAGCTCATGCTCAAAACTTTTCTGTTAGTCTATAAGGTGCCACAGGACTCTTGGTTGCTGTTACAGATCCAGACTAACACGGCTACCCCTCCGATACTTGTCCTACCAGAGTCATCCTCTAGCCAGGACACAGGAAGAGCAGACTGGCAATGGAGTTATGCTGATCGATGAAGATAAAGAAGCTGGTAGCAGAAGGGAGGAAAGGGATCCTAACCTTCTGTCTGGTGGTACTGGCTGTCTGCCTGGAGGGGGACTATGTGGGAATCCGCCTGATGGGCCAGAAGTGATCCTGGCTGTAGGTGAAACCCAGGAGCTGGTTGTGGCTCAAGGGAGCAGTGCCCCTGTGGAGCCAGACAGGAGTGAGTTGTTGTTTGGGGGAGCTCTTGAGGAAGAGCATTTCCCTGAAACTTTTCCTGAGCCATTTGTGGGGACTGCAGAAAATAGGAGTGAGGTGAAGGAGAGTGTACAGAAAAGGTGCTTGTCTGTAAGCGCCAGAGCCAGCCCTTTGCCTGTGAAGTTTGTTTCCATTCCTGATGGCCAGGACCCGCCTGAGCATGAAACAACTGGCTGTGCTCTGGAAGGGTTCAAAACAGGCAGTATAAAGGTTTCTCAGGAGTTGGGAGGTGGTCCAGGGAAAGTGGAGACTGTGAAGGAATTTGAGCAGCCCTGTAATGACCAAGTGGCCGGGTGTGACCAGTTTACTGGGAGTGGAGTCCTGTTCCAGGTCACTTGCAGGAGAGGGCCAGCAGTTCCCCAACGCTAGATGCTGGAAACACTTATCTTCTGGTAATGAACTCCACTTCTGAGTCCATGGGGAGGCAGAAGTTGGAGGTGGAAGGACAAAGGAGCTGTGGGCCTGGTGGGCCAGTAAGGGATAAACAGGGATTCCTTCAAAAGAACATAAGAACGGCCATACTGGGTCAGACCAAAGGTCCATCTAGCCCAGTATCCTGTCTGCCGACAGTAGCCAATGCCTGGTGCCCCAGAGGAGGTGAACAGAAGACAATGATCAGGCGATTTGTCTCCTGCCATCCATCTCCTGCCTTTGACAAAAGGCTAGTCACCATATCTTACCCCTTGCTAACAGCCATCTATGGACCTAACCTCCAAATATTTATCGAGCTCTTTTTTAAACTCTGTTAGAGTCCTGGCCTTCACAGCGTCCTCTGGTAAGGAGTTCCACAGGTTGACTGTGCGCTGTGTGAAGAAAAACTTTCTTTTATTAGTTTTGACCCTGCTACCCATTAATTTCATTTGGTGTCCTCTAGTTCTTATATTATGGGAACAAGTAAATAACTTTTCTGTATTCACTTTCTCCACACCATTCATGATTTTATATACCTCTATCATATCGCCCCTCAGTCTCCTCTTTTCTAGACTGAAAAGTCCCAGTCTCTCTGGCCTCTCCTCATATGGGACCCATTCCAAACCCTTAATCATTTTAGTTGCCCTTTTCTGAACCTTTCCTAATGCCAATATATCTTTTCTGAGGTGTGGAGACCACATCTGCACGCAGTACTCAAGATGTGGGCGTACCATAGTTTTACATAGGGGAAGTAAGATATTCTTCGTCTTATTCTCTATCCCTTTTTAATAAATCCTAACATCCTATTTGCTTTACTGACTGCCGCTGCACACTGCGTGGATGTTTTCCTAGAACTATTCACTATAATTCCAAGATCCCTTTCCTCATCTGTTGTAGCTAAATTTGCCCCCATCATATTATGTGTATAATTAGGGTTATTTTTCCCAATGTGCGTTACCTTACACTTACCCACATTAAATTTCATTTGCCATTTTTCTGCCCAGTCACTCAGTTTGCTGAGATCTTTTTGAAGTTCTTCACAGTCTGCTTTGGTTTTGACTATCCTGAACAGTTTGCTGTCATCTGCAAACTTTGCCACCTCACTGCTAATCCTTTCATGTGGATTCTGGGTCTGAGACTCACAAAGAAACTTTCAGAAAGCAGTTTGGTATGCAAATTTCCAGAGTGGCTGGGAGGAGGAAAGTATCAGAGGGGTAGCCGTGTTAGTCTGGATCTGTAACAGCAACGAAGGGTCCTGTGGCACCTTATAGACTAACAGAAAAGTTTTGAGCATGAGCTTGGGTGAGCACAGACTCACAGAAAAGTTTTGAGCATGAGCTTTCGTGAGCACAGACTCACAGAAAAGTTTTGAGCATGAGCTTTCGTGAGCACAGACTCACTTCATCGACGAAGTGAGTCTGTGCTCATGAAAGCTCATGCTGAAAACTTTTCCGATAGTCTATAAGGTGCCACAGGACCCTTCATTGCTGGGAGAAGGAAGTCATCTTGAGGATCAGCAATGGCCTAGCTATTGTTAGAAGGGAGGGCACACCCAGAGAGATCAGATTTCCACCCAAAGGTGCAAGGGATAAGATTAGAACTTGGTGCAAAGAAAGGCTTCAGCAATTTAGCCCCATTCTCAAGGCCAGATTCTCAAGGATGTTACACAAAGGTTGTGGTATACCAAAGAACAGTGCAAATATACAACTGCAATGGGTGTGTTCTTGTTACTCACACTGACTGCTGTCACCAATGGGTGTGGCTACTAAAGGCTGTAGAATTGTACCATGTACTGAATGTTTGGAAAGAGCCACGTAACATGTTTCCAGAAGGTAGCCTTATAGTCTGTCGCTTCGAGAACAAGAAGTCTTGTGGCACCTTATAGACTAACAGATATTTTGGAGCATAAACCTTCATGGGCAGAGACCCGCTTCATCAGATACACTCTCCGGGGCGTTTTCCCCCTTGCTCTCAGAGACCAGCTCAACCAGAGGGACAGACAAACCACGCCTCTTCCTCTGCACCAGAAATCATGTCCACATTCACTTCCCTCTTGTGATACGCTTTCATCCCGCTCACACACACCGTCTGCACACTCCCCACCATGGGCCTGCCTCACATCGTAGGTCACCGCATTCACTTTCCCTGCCCCCTCAAAGGGTCCACTCCACATGGCCTGCCTCTTATGCCTCCTCACCGGATCCACCTCTAGCACCAGCTCAGCTCCCTCAAATGCCCTTTCCTCTGCGTCCTGGTCACAGCAGGGGCCTTCTGTGCCTCCCGGCTCCCTTTCATGCTCTGCCGCCCCACAGCCGGCATCTCCTCCAGACTCTTCCTCAACTGCGCCACATACTCCACCACTGGCTGCCCTGCTACTCCCATGCTGCCCTCCCAAGGGTCACGAACCAAACCCAGGGCCCCTTACCTGCCTCCCATGGAGCAGTTCAAAAAGAGCAAACCCCGGGGACTCCTGGGGCACACACCTGTACACATGCAACGGATACGGCAGCGGAACGGCCCAGTCATTCTGGCGCCTGTCCACACACATATTCAGCACAGCCTTCGGTATGGCCCTGAACCTCTCCCCTAGCCCGTTCGTTTGTCAGCCTTCAGATGCTTCGCCCCACACAACGCCCACAGCTCTTTAAAAGCCACCCACATGAAGTTAGACCCAGGGTCTGACAGGATTTCCTGAGGGAATCAATCCCACCCTGCTGAAAATAGCAAACAGGGCTGGCACTACTGTCTCTGCTTCCACCTTAGACAACGCTACAGCCTCCAGGTACCCGGCAGCAAAATCCACCACCGCGAGGCTGTGTCTCCTCCCATTGCAGGGTGGCTTGGGGAATGGCCCCACAAGGTCCACAGATACTTGGGCAAAGGCCTCCCCAACAACGTGAATCTGCATGCCATCTATCACCCCTCTGCTGCTAGGGAAACCCTTGCCTGCAAGGCCACCCAGCATTACATATGCATTGACAAGGGTCTGGGTCTGCCCCACTGGGTCGTTCACATCAGAACGTGATTAATAGCCCTGCACGCTTGTGTCTAGTAACTGCGTCTGGAATGGCCTCTCGTGCGTTTGTTCTGAGGGGTGTGCGAACTGTACCATGACAAGGATGAACCTGGAACTAAGCGGGAGGGAAAATTTTCTTTGAAACCATTTTCTGTCAGAAAAACCCGCTAAGATTAGACAAATGAGTTGCTGGGAATCGTAAATCGATTTGGGCGACAGTTCTTTGCAAGAATACGTTTCTGTAAAATACAAGCTGTCACATCCTGTTAAATGGTCTCATCTCACATGAAAAGAAGAGACTTTGATCTCAAAAGCTAGATGGGATGCTGCAGTCTGGGCTACGCAGTTGCTCCTTTTAATGATTTAAAATAATAAAATACAAATCAAAAGATCGTGTTGGCTGTTATGCACCAGAGCCCCGTTTATCAAATCGAACTGGGACCAAAGCCAGGTGGAGAATCAAAAATGGGGATAATCTGGAGCCTGGTCAAGCGGGAGGCAGCAGCCTGTCCAGCAGCCACAGGAGAAATGGCCAATGTCTGGCCATGTGTGCGTGGGCTGTTGGGCTCATAACCATCACGGGGGTGTGGATAAATGGGGTCCTACTGCACTTTGCCATAACTGGGCACGACTCGGCCTCGGTAGGGAACCTCCGCGCAGGACACATCCACGTGTCACATTCTCCAACTGATCCTCAGAGCTCTCTGAGCTCCCCCTGCCAGGCGGCAGGTATGAGAAGATGGTTATCCCCCACTAAGAGGAGGCGTGACGGCTGAGACCGGCGCGGAGGGTTGTCTTTCGTGTTGAAGCTCACCATCAGCCTGGAATTCCACATGCTGAACGAGCCAGATAAAGTGATCTCAGGTCAGCTTCAGACAACACCCGTTCAGAGCTGCTGTTTAGCAAGGGTTTGCAGGGATGAGAACGTTAGAGAGATCAGGAACTGCTCAGAGGCATTCAGTGGGGAAACACAGCAAAATTCCTCAAGCCGATGCTTGGTTCTGGCTTCTTTGCTTGGTGATCTAAGAGAAGAGCAAAGTCCTTTGCTGTCAGTAGAACCCCGGCTCAGCCAAAGAGCACAGCAAGAGCCTGGGTCCTCTGTACTGGGTCCTTCACTGCAGAATGTGATTAATGGCACAGACGTCCCCCCAGAAGGTGCAGGGATGGCTGTGGTGGGGATGGGGATTCCCAGTGGCGACCACTGTCAGATCCTGATTCCAGTCCCACCCTGAGGACTAGAGAGCAGTCCTCTGCTGCACTGCCCCACAGGGAGGGAATCAGGGAAGAGGGAAACTAAACAAACATCTCCGGCGATTCCACAGCCAAAGGCGGAGGTGAGGGAACCTCCATCTCTTACCTACTGTTCTGCAGGGGCAGAATTGGGCCAGCACCAGGCTGACAAGGCTGAATAGGTTCCAAAGCTTTCTGAGGCTCTCGCCCTCTCACGGGGATGCCAGTTTTCTAGCAAACTCCCTGCCAAGGGCTCCTCCTCACCCTCACCCTCATGTCTGTGGGCCCCAGTTCTCACTCCCTCCACAGGGAGTGACCAGGTGAAGGAGCCCAGCTGCAGAGAAGGCACCGGGGTCTCTGAGATGGCCATGCCCTACAGCATCTCTTACGTGGCCATTGTCATGATATGTCGTGTCTCTGACCTGGCTGTTGTTTGAGGTAGATATATGGGAGGGTGGAGAGAGAATCCAGAGTGACCTGGATACATTGGAGGACTGGGCCAAAAGAAATCTGATGCAGTTCAACAAGGAGAAGTGTAGAGTCCTGCACCTGGGGCGGAAGAATCCCAAGCATTGTTACAGGCTGGGGACCGACTGGCTCAGCAGCAGTACGATGGAAAGGGACCAAGGGGTTATGGTGGATGAAAGGCTGGATATGAGTAAACAGGGTGCCCTTGTAGCCAAGAAGGCTAACGGCATACTGGGGTGCATTAGGAGGAGCATTTCCAGCAGATCTAGAGAAGTAGTTATTCCTGTCTGTTCGGCACTGGTGAGGCCACATCTGGAATATTGTGCCCAGTTTTGGGCCCCCCCAGTATAAAAAGGATGTGGATGTGCTGGAGCAGGTTCAGCGGAGGGCAACAAAAATGATTAAGGGGCTGGAGCACAAGACCTATGAGGAGAGGCTGAGGGATTTGGGCTTGTTTAGTTTACAGAAGAGAAGACTTAGAGGTGATTTAATAGCAGCCTTCAACTTCCTGAAGGGGAGCTCTAAAGAGGAGGGTGAGAAACTGTTCTCAGTGGTGTCAGATGGCAGAACAAGGAGTAACGGTCAGGAGCTGAAGAGGGAGAAGTGTAGGTTGGATATTAGGAAAAAACTACTTCACCAGGCAGGAGGTGAAGCATTGGAATGTGTTGCCTAGAGAGGTGGGGTGGAGTCTCCATCCCTTGAGGTTTTTAAGTCCTGGCTTGACAAGGAATTAAAGGCACACTCGTGAAGCTGTGCCAGAATACCTCTGCACAGTGGGGCTGCCCTACCGGAGCACAAGCAACCTTACTTGGTGTTCCCCGGTGTCTCCAGGCCTAGGCCGCCCACAGGTCTTTAGTCGCTATATAAGTATTTGGGTAGGGATGGAGGGGGTGCGCGTGTGTGCGGTATGTCTGTCTGTATATGGGTGTGTGTGTGTGTGTGTGTCCGTGTATATATTTCTGCTGAAACAATTGCCCCACAACACCTCCTGGCGTGGCTGTGGTTGCACCCTTGTAGCGGCGCCCCGCCCCGATGGTGCTCATGCCCCTCCTTGGGCAGGAGCAGCACTGATGCTGTGAAACACCATTGCTCTGGCAGGACTGGGCTGAGTGAGGCAGCTTGCACACTTTCCTCACACAAGTGGCGCTCGCCCAGCACAGCTTCCTGGTGCAAACACACCCCTGCTCACTGACACTCCCAGCCCTTCAACTGCACTCGAGCACAGAGGCCAGGGCCGTGTTCAGGGGAAGAGAAATGGTCCCCCGGGACAGGCGACACTCAGGGGCTGGGCCCTCTCATGACGCTGGTGGGCACCAGGTGAAGAAGCCACGTAAACAGCTCCCGTGTTCCATGCAGAGGTGGATGTGAGCTGTCACGTTCGTCCCTGTAGGCAGCCTGGGCCCAGGCTGGGGTTGGCAGCTAACATAAAAGGCAGGTATCAGAGAGGTTGCCATGTTAGTCTGTCTCTTCAAAGACAACAAGAAGTCCTGTGGCACCTTGCAGACTCACAGGACTTCTTATTGTGAATGTAAAAGGCCAGAGTCCCAGCAGGCAGGGGCTTGTCTGCGGAGCACCTGGCTCAAGCAGAGGCCATTGGGCCTTGGCGCTGGACTTTGCCGCAGAAGGAGGAGAGTGACAGCCTGTTGAGTTCGTTCGGCTGTCAGGTGACATGATGTCGTTTCCCTCACTTAGCCCCAGCTCAGCCAGTCCGCACTGAGACTCCAAGGGCAGAAAGCTGTGGGTCCCACTGCTAAGTCAGAGCACCAGAGGAGCTGATCACTGAGTGACCATCTGGGGGTGGGTGAGCTTTGGCCATAACACCAGCATTTAGCTGCATCGCTCATAAGCATGATCAGGAGAAATGACCTCCCTTCCCAGCACTTCCCCTGACCTGCCGAGCTGCAGTCCCTGAGGGCGGGTTATGCTGCTTTCCACAACTGAAGGGCACTTTCCAGTGTCTCCTTACTGGCTGTGTCTACACTGGCCCAAAACTTCGAAATGGCCGTGCAAATGGCCATTGCAAAGTTTACTAATGAAGCACTAAAATACATATTCAGCGCCTCATTAGCATGTGGGCGGCTGCGGCACTTCGAAATTGACAGGGCTCGTCCCGACGAGGCTCCTTTTCAAAAGGACCCCAGCAACTTCGAAGTCCCCTTATTCCCATCTGCTCATGGGAATAAGGGGCCTTTGAAGTAGGCGGGGTCCTTTCAAAAAGGAGCCTCGTCTGGATGAGCCGTGTCAATTTCGAAGTGCCGCAGCCGCCCACATGCTAATGAGGCGCTGAATATGTATTTTAGTGCTTCATTAGTAAACTTTGCAATGGCCATTTGCACGGCCATTTTGATGTTTGGGGCTAGTGTAGACATGGCCACTGTGGTCTAAACGTCACGACCGGCCAAGTGTGACAGGCTGGAGTCCTGGCTGCAGGAGCCTATTGGTCGTCCAGCTCTGAAACCCCATTCTGGAATGATTAGCTGTATGGTGAGCTAGCCTCTGGCAAAAGACCTCCCGGACGCCCCCAGTTGCGCTACCAAGATGTCTGCAAGAGAGACCTCAGAGAGGTAGACATCGAGCTGGACAACTGGGAAGAACTAGCAGACGACCGCAGCAGATGGAGGCAGGGGCTACACAAGGACCTTCAGAAGGGCGAGATGAGGATCAGACAGCAAGCAGAGGAGAAGTGAGCGCACAGAAAGCGCAATAAGGACTTGCCAGACACCCACTACATCTGCAAGAGATGCAGCAAGGACTGTCACTCTCGTGTGGGTCTTCATAGTCACAATAGGAGCTGTAAATGAAGTCCTCAATTGAAACTTTAAAGGGCGCGATCCATAGTCTATGCAGACTGAAGGATGCCTACTAGCTCCCTAGGGATTTGATGACAATTTTTCAGCTTCATTCGTCTTCTCTGAAGACTCCTTGGCTCACTGCAGCTTGGAACGTACTTGCGTAAGATCCCTTTTCAAAGAGGCCTGTAGTTACTGACACCAAATGGCCTGTTACACACACATGCTCTGGGGCACCCACTTCTCTCCCCTTTTTGTGGGTCAAGGCAGAAGCTTCTTCACTTAGGCACCTGCTCTTAACCAATTCCTCGGGGCCAGGTGTAACCTGACCTGTACAGCAGCCACCCCCCGACTTCCCAGAGCTCTGGCGTAACCTTACATCTATGGCAGCTGCCCCACCCACTTCTCAGGGGTCCCGTGGAACCCCCTGTCCTGCAGCCCCTGCTTCTGCCCTGGCTCCTGCTCTGTGCAGGTGGAGCTGCAGCTACAGTGTCATGGATCCACACTGTGCCCCTGAGCAGGCTAACCCTACCGAGGGTGACACTCTGCCACAGGGTGAGCCTCTGGATTTCACCATCTCCTGGACCCACCCCTTGCAGCCCTCCTCACCCCGGCTCCGTGCTGCAAGCTCCCTGCAGTCTGCCCACCTGGACTGGACACCTGGGTGTGTAGCACACCCCCCCCCGGGGGCCAGGCACCCCCACTTTCCTTACGCTGCAGTGACTGCGAGTAACAGCGCAGGGTTTGCTGGTGGTCTGGAATACAGCGCAGAGTCCCTGGTTAACACGGCGAATGGAGTGTTACAGCCAAGGCCCGGGGGATGAGCCCAGAGCCTCTGACCACTCCTGAGCCCCAGGCCAGACTGTTCCCCTGTTTCCTGCAGCTCAGGCTTAACGACCACACTTGGCCCATGCACCGTCCCTTGTTCTCCAGCTGTCACCACCCCCCCGCCAGCGTCCCGCGGGGGCACAGCCTGCCAGGGTTGGTAGCAGCCGGGTACAGAAATCCAGGTAACTGGAATGGCCATTGTCTTCTCAGGCTGTCCATCAGGGATGGGGCCCGGGCCCCAGACAGCCAGGTCAGTAACACCTGCATCTATGCAAGGAATAAACAGCCCCCCCAACCCTGAACACGCACACCCCGTGTCCCCCCCTCACAGCCAGACCGGCAGCCAGACATCTGCTCTGTGCACCCAGCACAGAGGGCACAAGGCTCCTGCAGCAGGAATCACTCTCCTGCCATGAGCTGGACATTGGAGTGACTCCCCCACCCAGTCCTGTTCAGTTCCTCTCAGTGGGAGAATGGGGGGCGCCAGGCGGCCCCGGGGAGCATGAGCCTGGGCCGCCTGTCGCGCCCTGCGCTGGGAGGGGCCTCCGGGCGCAGTGTCTGTAAGAGGTGAGTCTCTCTGGGCTCTGATTGGTTGGAAGGGTTGCAGCAGAGACACGGGGAAGGTCCTGTCCCGTGGCACAGGGATGGCGATATCCTGCTGCCCTGGGCATCTGCTAACTCTCCCCTTCCCCACCACCGCCAGGCACGTCCCCCCTCTGGCCCTGGCTCTGGCCCTGGCTCTGCAGGGAGCTTGGTTCCTTTGCTGGCTGGGCAGCACTCAGACTTCCCTGGAGTGCATCAGCAAGTCCTTGTCCCCCACATTGCATTACAGAGCACGTCACCCTCCCTCCCCTGGGAACCCCAAGGGATCGATTCCCAGGCAGCCCCTCTGGGAGCCACTGGGGACACTGGGGTGCCCTGGTTAGTGATGGGAACAGCCCACGGCCCCCAGAGGTTCAACGCTGATTGAATTATCCACACAGGCCAGGCCCTGACACATGACCCTGGGAGATCTGAGAGCCCATCTCTTCCTGGCCAGGCTCCAAGCCTGGTGTGCTGCTCCCAGTGCCGGCTATGGCCAGCCAGAGAGTCCTGCCATCCGACCGCCCAGAGACAGCCGGGAGCAGGATGGCTGCACTGAGCTGGCTTCAGACATCTGCCTCTGGCAGCGCCCCCGACCTGGGAGGGCACCAGCTGCTGCCCTGCTAGGGACCCCAGATCCTCTAGAGCATCCTGCAGGGAACCAGCCCCCGCTGGGCCCCAGCTCTGTTCAGCCCCCACCCTTCCCTGGTAGGGATACAGGCCACGGGGCCAGGTACAGAGCTCTCCAGCACAGGCTGTTTGGGTGTCACCATTTTGTCGCCCATGAAGAGGTGACAGTTGCTGTCACAACTGCAATTTCCTTTGTAATCTAACAGTTCTGGGGTGTTAGGGACCAGCTCGCCCACACAGCAATGGGCTGAGATAGCAAAGTGTGGCTGGTTACTCTGAGCGGGGGATGAAGGCGCTTGGTGCTCCTGGGGGCAACCAGGTTCCTCTGACTGTCCCTGAATAGAGAAATGGATTTATTTGGGGGTTTGCTCCCTTCTAGGGGGTTGATTTCCTGGGTGCTGTGCCCTAGAACTGCAACCACTCATCACTGTGGTTCATTGTCTGCACTGCTGTGCTGGGGGACAGTAACCCGAGCTCTGTGCCTTGCCTGGTGGGGACCGGAGGGTCTGGCCCAGCAGGACAGGGTGGTGGGGAATCCCAGAGAGAAAGAAGATGGATGTGAAAGGTGTGATCAGCACAGCAGGGAACATCCCAAGCGGTCTTCTCTGACCTCCCCCCATCACACAGCCCTCAGAACACTCCAATTCATGTGGGAGCAAGGGCTTCTAGATGTAAGTCCCTGAGTCACGTATGGACCAGTCACTTGTCCAAGTGACCCAGATTCCTTCTTGCTGCTGAAATGTTCCACAGTAGCAAAAACGAGTTCCTTCCACTTGGCAGAGGGTATAGAGGGGCCCTGGGACCCCTTCACCTCATTCTTGTCTCTAGGTTTGCTCTGAATGACCCATCCATGCTCTGAATGTGCTTCAGAGACTTCGCCTAAGCTGGAAGTTTATTCCATCTCTCCTATACGCCTGAACCAAGAATTTTGCAATTGTTGTATATGTTTGATTCCTTTAACAATTTCTTTCTTGTTCTTTCTTTCTTTCAATAAACCTTTAGCTTTGGGATTTTGGGGTGAGATTCTAAGTTATAAATTGCCCTGGGCCTGTGGCTGGTCCTTTGGGATCAGAAAAACCTTTGATTTGATGAGACTGGCTTTCAGGACCGCTCATCCCTGCAAAGAGTGCTACTGGTGGTGGCAGGGGAGAATGGAGTATCTGTGGGCACGACTTGTGTGCCTTCTTGCTGGCCAGTGTGATGCACAGAATTGCTCTTTGTGATGACTCTGGTGCCCTATCAGGGAAGACCCCCGCCCCAGTCTCGGGCTGTAAAGAGCCCCATCTCAGAGCACCTTGCCATGGATTGATATTTGCAGTAGCACCCTGTGGCACGCCCCTTCTCACAACAGCGTAGTCTGGCTAGGGCCCACAAAACCAGGTGAGTTAAGCTGTGGAGCAGGACCCCACGCTACTCAGCATTTGACAGGGAGTGGTTTTAAAAGCTCAAGTTCAGTGACAAGGAGCGAGAAGGAAGCATCAGCTGTAGCAGGGGAAATGCGAACTCTGAGACAGAGCCTGCAAGGTCATAGAACCATTGAACACTAGAACTGGAGGGGACCTCGAGAAGACCTTGAGTCCAGTTC
Organism: Carettochelys insculpta; assembly: GCF_033958435.1. Lineage (NCBI taxonomy): Eukaryota > Metazoa > Chordata > Testudines > Carettochelyidae > Carettochelys > Carettochelys insculpta. The sequence goes on along the minus strand of NC_134137.1, from coordinate 381,239,074 downwards.
CCTGCCCTCTTGGCAGGACCAAGAACCATCTAGACCATCCCCCATAGGTGTCTGTCTAACGTGCTCTTAAATATCTTGATAGTGATTCCACAACCTCCCCAGGCAATTTATTCCGGGGTTTAACCACCCTGACAGTTAGAAAGTTTTTCCTAATGTCCAACCTAAACCTCCCTTGCTGCAGTTTAAGCCCATTGCTCCTTGTCCTGTCCTCAGAGGCCCAGGAGAACAATTTTTCTCCCTCCTCCTTGTAACCCTCTTTGAGGTGCTTGAAAGCCGCTGTCACGTCCACTCTGTGTCTTCTCTTTTCTAGATTAAACAAGCCCAGTTCTTTCAGTCTTCCCTGGTAGCTCATGTTCTCTAGACCTTTCACCATTCTTGTTGCTTTTCTCTGGACCTTCTTTAATTTCTCCACATCTTCCTTGAAATGTGGTGCCCAGAACTGGATGCACTACTCCAGATGAAGCCTAATGAGGGCTGAGTAGAGCGGAAAAATGACTTCCTGTGTCTTGTTCACAACACACCTGTTAATATATCCCAGAATCACGTTTGCCTTTTTTGCAACAGCATTACACTGTTGACTCATATTTAGCTCATTGTCCACTAGGACTCCTAAGTCCCTCACTGCAGCGCTCCTTCCTCAACAGTTGCTTCCCATTCTATGTGTGTGAAGCTGATTGTTTCTTTCGAAGTGGAGCACTTTGCATTTGTACTTATTAAATTTCATCCCATTTACCTCAGACCAGTTCTCCAGTTTGTCCAGATAATTTTGAATTGTGAGTGGTGACAGAGAGAGAACCGTGTTAGTCTGTATTTTATCAAAACAAAAAAGCAGTCAAGTAGCACTTTAAAAAACAAAAAAATAATTTATCAGGTGATGAGCTTTTGTGGGACAGACCCACTTCTTCAGATCGTAGCCACACCAGAACAGACTCAATACAGAAAGCACAGAGGTCCAAAAACTGTTATCAAGGTTGGCAAATCAGAAGAGCAGAGGGGTGGCAGGAGAGGAGTCTGGGGTGGGGAAGTTAAGAGTTAGATAAAAAGTGTGTAAAAGAGTCCTTATAATGGGCCAGGTAATTTCTGTCGCAGTTCAAACCATGTGTTAATATGTCGAATTTGAATATAAAAGACAGTTCTGAGCACTCTCTCTGTGAACGATTGTTAAAGTTCCTTTTCAGTAACACACAGACTTCCAGGTCATTAACAGAACGGCCCACTCCATTAAAGTGCTGGCTGACAGGTTTGTGAGTTAGGAGTTTTTTTATGTCTGTTTTGTGTCCATTCATTGTTTGTCAAAGAGTGTTTGCAGTCTGTCCTATATACATGGTGTGTGGGCATTGTTGGCACATGATGGCATATGTTATGTTAGTAGAGGAACATGAGAATGTATCCGTGATTCTGTGAATAATGTAGTTAGGTCCCGTGATTATAGCTCGAGAATAGATATGTGGACAAAGCTGGCAGCGGGGCTTGTTGCAAGGAAAAGTTCCAGGACTGGTATTATTGTGGTATAGACTGTGGTTGCTAGTGAGAATCCTCATTAGGTTGGGTGGTTGTCTGTAGGAGAGAACAGGTCTGTCACCCAGGGCCTTCTGGAGTGTGGTATCCTGATTAAGGATAGGTTGTAGGTCTTTAATAATGCGTTGCAGTGGTTTGAGTTGGGGGCTGTAGGTAATGACCAGTGGTGTTCTGTTCTTGGCTTTTTTGGGCCTATCTTGGAGTAGTTGGTTTCTGGGTATTGGTCTGGCCCTGTCAATTTGGTTTTTCACTTCTCCCGGTGGGTAATTCAGGTTTATGAATATTTGGCAAAGATCTTGTAGTTTTTGGTCTCTGTCAGTAGGATCAGAGCAAATGTGATTGTTCCTAAGGACTTGAATGTAAACGATGGATCGTGTTGTGTGTGCAGGATGGAAGCTAGAAGGGTGTAGGTAAGCGTAGAGATCAGTGGGTTTCCGGTAGAGTGTGGTACTGATCAGGCCATCCTTAATTTGTACTGTAGTATCCAGGAAATGTATTTCTCGCATGGAGTAGTCAAGGCATAAGTTGATGGTGGGGTGCAGATTGTTAAAGTCTCTGTGGAATTCTTCTAGAGTCTCTTTACCATGGTCCAAATGATAAAGATGTCATCTGTGTATCGTAAGTAGAGGAGAGGTAATAGGGAACCAGAGCTGAGGAATTGTTGTTCCAGGTCAGCCATAAATATATTAGCATATTGTGGGGCCACGCGGGTGCCCAGAGCAGTTCCACTAACCTGGAGGTATAAGTTGTTCCCGAACCGGAAATAACTGTGGGTAAGAACAAAGTTACAGAGGTCAGACACCAGATTGGCTGTGGTGACATCAGGGATAATACTCCAGATCACTTGTAATTCGTCTTCGTGTGGAATATTAGTGTACAGAGCCTCTACATCCATGGTGGCAAGGACGATGTTGTCAGGAATTTTTCCAATATTTTGTAATTTCCTCAAGGAGTCAGAAGTATCTCGGAGATAGCTGGGAGCATTGGTGGCACAGGGTTTGAGGAGGGAGTCCACATAACTGGATAGTCCAGTGGTAAGCGTGCCAATATCTGAAAGCATAAGATGTCCGGGGTTCCCAGGTTTGTGGATTTTGGGAAGTAAATAAAATAATCCAGGTCAGGACTCAGATGGTGTGTCTGAGTGAATAAGGTCCCGAGTAGCAGCAGGCAGTTCCTTAAGTAGTTGTTGTAATTTCTTTTGGAATTCCAAAGTAGGACCAGAGGAGAGAGGTCTGTAAAATGTGGTGTTGAAGAGTTGTCTGGCTGCCCCCTGGTCATAGTCTGACTTATTCATGATGACAACATGTGATGGAGTCGGGGGTGTGCATGTGAGACTCAGGCTGGACGTGAGAGACAAGCCGAGCAGCTCCCAGTGGCTAAGGATGACCCTGGGGCTACAACTGGCAGGTAACACCTCTGCCCTGAACAAAGAGGAGGGAGGAGCCGAGCTGGGTTTTTGAATTGGGAAACCGCAGTTAGAAGCTAGGGGAAGAGAGAGGGAAGGCAGCCAGCCTGAGGAGGGGGAAAGCTACACCCCAGAGGGGCACCCCTCGGGCTCTTCTCCCCAGGACGGGTTGGAAGGACTGTCTCTGACTGCTGTACTGACACTTCTGTGAGAAACTGGGCATCTGTTGCCTAATAAACCTCCTGTTGTACCTGCTGAGTGAGAGTCACTCCTGCCAGCGGATGGGGTGCAGTGCAGGGGGACCCCTGAACCCCACCACACAACAGCACCCCCTTTGTCAGCTGGTTTGATTATATTATCTGGGTTATTTATGAGACTGTGGACAGCACAGCACTCAGCATAGTTGAGATTGTGTTTCATTTGGTATTGTTTGCATATAATGTCAGTCTAAGCACGGTTGCACACTTCCACACCTTACAAAAAAGAAATGACAATGAACTGTCTAAAATTACTTCAGACCTCAGGATACTACAACTACAACAACCACAGCTCAATGAACAATATTGTTAACCTTTCCAGCTACCAACTCAGCCCAGCAGAAGAGTCCTGTGGCACCTTATAGACTAACAGAAAAGTTTTGAGCATGAGCTTTCGTGAGCACAGACTCACTTCATCAGATGCTGCTCTTGGAAATCTGCAGGGCCAGGTATAAATAAGCCAGAGCAAGGGTGGGGATAACAAGGTTAGCTCAGTCAGCCAGGGTGAGGCTTACTACCAGCAGTTGATCTGGAGGTGTGAACACCAAGGGAGGGGAAGCTGCTTCTGTATTTAGCCAGCCATTCGCAGTCTTTGTTTAAGCCTGAGCTGAGGGCATCGAATTTGCAGATGAACTGTAGCTCAGAAATTTCTCTTGGGAGTCTGGTCCTGAAATTTCTCTGCTGTAGGATAGCTACTTTTAAGTCTGCTACTGTGTGTGGTGAAAGTTGTTGAAGTCCCGGTGGAATTCCTCCAGAGTCTCCTTCCCATGGGTCCGGATGATGAAGATGTCATCAATGTAGCGTAAGTAGAGACGGGGTGTTAGTGGACGAGAGCTAAGGAAGCGCTGTTCCAGGTCAGCCATGAAAATATTGGCATACTGAAGGGCCATGGAATTCCACTGGAATTTCAACAACTTTCACCGCAACATCAACCTCAGCCTCAGCCTGGAACAGTCCACACAGGAGATCCACTTCCTGCACACCACAGTGCTAATACACGATGGCCACATCAATACCACCCTGTACCGTAAACCCACTGACCGCTACACCTACCTTCATGCCTCCAGCTTCCACCCCAGACACACCACACGATCCATTGTCTACAGCCAAGCACTAAGATATAACCGCATTTGCTCCAACCCCTCTGACAGAGACAAACACCTACAGGATCTCTACCAAGCATTCTTGAAACTGCAGTACCCACCTGAGGAAATGAAAAAACAGATCAACAGAGACAGACGTGTGCCACGAAGCCTCTTACTACAGGACAAGCCCAAGAGAGAAACCAACAGAACACCACTAGCCATCACCTACAGTCCTCAGTTAAAACCTCTACAACGTATCATCAGGGATTTACAACCCATCCTGGACAATGATCCCCCACTTTCACAGGCCTTGGGAGGCAGACCAGTCCTTGCCCACAGACAACCTGCCAACCTGAAGCAAATCCTAACCAGCAACTATACACCGCACCACAGTCACTCTAACTCAGGGACCCATCCATGCATAAAGCTCGTTGCCAGCTCTGCCCACATATCTACACCAGCAACACCATTACAGGATCAGCCACACCATCGTGGGTTCATTCAGCTGCACATCTACCAATATAATTTATGCCATCATGTGCCAGCAATGCCCCTCTGCTATATACATCGGACAAACTGGACAGTCTCTACGTAAAAGAATAAACGCACACAAATCAGATATCAGAAATGGCAATATACAAAAACCCGTAGGAGAGCACTTCAATCTCCCAGGCCACACAGCAGCAGACTTAAAAGTAGGTATCCTACAGCAGAGAAATTTCAGGATGTGATGGAGTGGGGGATACCTGTGTGTGTGTGTGTGTGTGTGGCTCACAGAGGGTGTGGGGCTCCTGCTGAGGGTAACCCTGACAACCAGGTAACACCTTTGTACTGCAGACAAAGGAGGAGGTGGAGCCTGAGGGGTTTGAATTAAAACTGGGAGTTGGAAGCAGTTAGTCTGGGCTGAGGGAGAGAGAGACAAAGAAGGGGGCAAGGCCCCAGCTCTGGGGGCCCCTCGGGGCCTCCTCTCCCCAACATGGATGGGACTGGTTGTCTCTGCCTGCTGCACTAACTCCTCTGTATGATGCTGAGTCCTGTCGGCTAATAAACCCGCTGTTCTCCTGCTAAGTGAGAGACTCTCCTTCCTGTGGACAGGGTGCAGAGCTTGGAGGACCCCAAAACCCCATCACACTGGTGTCAGGAGTGGGATGTTCTGCACCCCGAGGATGGAGCATCTAATAGTAAGTGACGGGTGCCACGGAAGAAGAAGAGGGGCCTGCGAGACCCAGGTGTGCTAAAGGGCAGTAAGGTGCAGTTCCCCAAGGCGGAGGGGCCTGCGGCCGAACCCAAGCAACTGCGGTCGTGGTCCTCGAGAGGGGGTGTCACACCCGAGGAGGGGTTACCCCTGGGAATCTGTTGGAGTCAGTCCCAGAAGGTGGAGGGGCCGAGAGCCCAACCCCCAGGAACAAGTGACCCCTGAGGAGGCTGACGCTGAATAAGTTCTTCCCAAGACAGGGTGCTCATGGTCCCTGAGAGCGGGTGTCACACTGAAGAAGGGGTTCCGCTGGGAGTCTGTTGGAGTCGGTCCCAGAGGGCGGAGGGGCCTACGGCCTAACCCTGGGCAGCTTGTGACCCGCAAGGAGCCTGGCACACTGAAGGGATTCTTCGAGGAATCGTGGGGTGCAGAGGGCATCAGCCTGAGAGCCAGCAACCACGCTGAGCAACTCCGCTGTGAAGTGGCAGCACCTGGAGACCGAATCGAGATTAAAGAAGCTGGACAAGGCAGCGTGGATGTGCAGTGGCAGAGCTGAGGGTTAAGGAGAATCCTGCAGAGGTGAGCCCGAATCGGGGCAGGGAACCCTGGACTGCCTGGAGCTCTGAACCGAGTGGCCTGCCGCAGCTCAAGGAGGGAAGGAGCGATTCCAACCCATCATCTACTAGTGGCCAAGACAGACCTGCAAAAAGTTTTCCAGGCCTGGGCCGAGGAAGGTCCCTGTGTGTCTGTGCAGAAAAGCAGCTGATCCACTGGGAATGGCAAGTTGTCTGTGAGAGAAGCTGCTCCACCTTCTGTGTGTGTGTGGAGACCAGCCAGGGGGCTGGGACAAAGCAGAGAGTGTCTCCCATTGTCTGTCTGTGTTGAACAGCAGCAGCAGCCTGGGGAGAGAGCAGAGCCTGCGTTTGGAAAAGGTGTCAATGAGGAAACTAGCCCATTGTCTGAGGAAGATTCACCAGCCTAGGGTGGCTGGAGAAGGATCCACCAGAAAAGAGCATTCCAGGTGTGTCTCTAAATCCAGCCATGGGGGCTGGAGCAGAGGGAATGGCTCTGGGATGGGCAGTGGGATCCCTGCTAAGGACACTGGTCCTTGGTGCAAGAAAAGAGCTTCTGCTTCTGGGGAAGTGAATCCTTTGCCTGAGCCTGTGGGGGCTCGAGATGGAGTCAAGATCCCAGAGCTGGATCTGAGGGCAGCTGAAGCCCAGATGGGAAGTGGGCCTGCCTCTGTGTCTCTCAGGGGGGATGATGCTTTAACTTGGTCTAATCCAGTTAGGATCATCAGGGAATCCCAGAGACCAGACGATTCTGGTACTTGTTCTGTGCCTGATGCTGAGGTGTTATTGGGAGGGGATGAGAGGACTCTGTCCTACCAGAGTCATCCTCTCGCCAGGACACAAGAACAGACTGGCAATGGAGTTATGCTGACTGATGAAGATAAAGGAGCTGGTAGCAGAAGGGAGGAAAGGGACCCTGACCTTCTGTCCGGTGGTACTGGCTGTCTGCCTGGAGGGGGATTACGTGGGAATCTGCCTGATGGGCCAGAAGTGATCCTGGCTGTAGGTGAAACCCAGGAGCTGGTTGTGGCTCAAGGGAGCAGTGCCCCTGTGGAGCCAGACAGGGGTGAGTTATTGTTTGGGGGAGCTCTTGAGGAAGAGAATTTCCCTGAAACTTTTCCTGACCCGTCTGTGGGGACTGCAGAAAATGGGAGTGAGGTGAAGGAGAGTGAACAGGAAAGGTGCATGTCTGTAAAAGCCAGAGCAGCCCTTTGCCTGGGGAGAAGTTTGTTTCAGCTCCTAATGGCCAGGACCTGCCTGAGTGTGAAATCACTGGCTGTGCTCTGGAAGGGTCCAAAGCAGGCAGTGTAAAAGTTTCTCAAAAATTGAAAGCTGGTTCAAGTAAAGTGAAAACTATCAGGGAGTGTGAGCAGCCCTGTGAGAACCAAATAAAACAGCTGCACAGTCAGTCTCTGTAGAATGCAGGAGAGCGCCAGCAATTCCCCATCTCCAGATGGTGAAAACACTTATATTCTCATACTGAACTCCACTTCTGATTCCATGGGGGAGGCAGTAGTTGGAGGTGGAAGGACAAAGGAGCTTTGGTCCTGGTGGGCCAGTAAGGGATAAACAGGGATTCCTCTATGTGGATTCTGCGTCTGGGACTCACAAAACAACTCTCAGAAAGCAGTTTGGTTTGCAAATTTCCAGGCTGGCTGGGAGGGGGCCATCTCCCTGAGATCATCAATGGCCCAGCTCTTGTTAGAAGGGAGGGCACAGCCAGAGAGATCAAATTTCCACCCCAGGGGGCAAGAGAGAAGATTAGAACTTGATGGTGCTAAAAAAGGCCTCAGCCATTTATCCCCAAAATACCAGATTTTCAAGGATGGTGCACAAAAGTTGTGGTCTACCAAAGAGCAACGTAAATGTACAGTTGCAATGGGGTTGTTCTGTTACTCACGCTGACTGCTGTAACCAAGGGGTGCTGCTACCAAAAGCTGTAGAATTGTACCATGTACTAAATGTTTGGAAAGAGCCATGTGACATGATGACATTGATGTAGAAGCATAAGTTGTATGTTGAAGGAATCTGTACTCTAAAATGTCACCATTGTTCCCTGTAACTAGTCTTGCAACCTCTGACATGAGAAGGAACATTCCAAACCTATTGTGTGGCCTGGAAGGGGAAACTGAGGCACACAACCATTTTCGTGGTCTGGCTAAATGCCAAGGGTGGAAGCATTTGTACCTTCCGTTACTGGACTGTAACTGAATTCCAAACATTGGCTGGAGCAGCTGTATGGACTGGTGGGCAGACAGGGCAAGGCCGAGACCAGAAAAGAACTATTTAATCTGTTGGTGCTGCAGCATCTGTATGGGCTCTGCCTGCCCGACTTGAGAACGTGGCTAATGGACCAGAGACAAAAGCAGGGAGACCAACCAACCTGAGGGAACTAAAGGGACTTGCCCGGCTGCATCACATGAAAAGGGCCAATACCAAGCTCCTGAGTTGGAGCCTCCCCCAGCAGGATTATGACATGGAGGTGGTGACATCAAGGGGAGCACTGAGGGTGCAGCCGATGCCCAATCACGAGGGGAGGGCCCCAAACTTCCCCAGGTCACTGGCTGAGTGACCCTGCTCAGTTCGGTCTCGAAGTGGGGAGAGATGTGATGGAGTGGGGGATACCTGTGTGTGTGTGTGTGTGTGTGGCTCACAGAGGGTGTGGGGCTCCTGCTGAGGGTAACCCTGACAACCAGGTAACACCTTTGTACTGCAGACAAAGGAGGAGGTGGAGCCTGAGGGGTTTGAATTAAAACTGGGAGTTGGAAGCAGTTAGTCTGGGCTGAGGGAGAGAGAGACAAAGAAGGGGGCAAGGCCCCAGCTCTGGGGGCCCCTCGGGGCCTCCTCTCCCCAACATGGATTGGACTGGCTATCTCTGCCTGCTGCACTAACTCCTCTGTATGATGCTGAGTCCTGTCGGCTAATAAACCCGCTGTTCTCCTGCTAAGTGAGAGACTCTCCTTCCTGTGGACAGGGTGCAGAGCTTGGAGGACCGCAAAACCCCATCACACAGGACCAGACTCCAAAGAGAAATTTCTGAGCTACAATTCATCTGCAAATTCGATGCCCTCAGCTCTGGCTTAAACAAAGACTGCGAATGGCTGGCTAAATACAGAAGCAGCTTCCCCTCCCTTGGTGTTCACATCTCCAGATCAACTGCTGGTAGTAAGCCTCACCCTTGCTGCCTGAGCTAACCTTGTTATCCCCACGCTTGCTCTGGCTTATTTATACCTGGCCCTGCAGATTTCCAAGAGCAGCATCTGATGAAGTGAGTCTGTGCTCACGAAAGCTCATGCTCAAAACTTTTCTGTTAGTCTATAAGGTGCCACAGGACCCTTCGTTGCTGTTACAGATCCAGACTAACATGATTACCCCTCCGATTCTTATCCCGGATCTTTCTTTCTGCCCTACTTCCTCCATGAACTTAATACAATTCTGTGGTGACCTTGCAGGCTTTTTTTGCCATCTCCATCTAAAGGAATTCTTCCAACACACCTATGAACAACAGTCTGACTCTCTTGACCTCCCCATCAACACCAAAAGAAGAAGCACTCTATGTGGACTCCCCCTGACAGCTGTAGTGAAAGTCTGCATTTCTATGTACAATGCTTCTCCAATCATGTACAGCTTGTGGAACCCCACTTGTTAGGCTCTTCCAGCATGACCATGAACCATTAATAACTACTCTCTGAAAATGGTTGTCCAGCCAATTATGCACCTACCTTATAGTGGCCCCATCTAAGTTGCATTTGCCTAAGTTTATTGATAAGAAGATCATGCTGGACTGTGTCAAATGCCTTACTAAAGTCTAGGTATACCACATCCACCACCTCTCCCTTATCCACAAGACTTGTTATCCTGTCAAAAAAAGCTATCAGATTGGTCTGGCGTGATTTGTTCTTTACAAAGCCATCCTGGCTGTTACCTATCTTTGAAAAGTGGTGGAGATCAGAAGAGATCCTGGATGATTGGAAAAAGCCAAATGTAGTGCCCATCTTTTAAAAAGGGAATAAGAATGATCCAGGGAACTATAGGCCGGTCAGTCTTATATCAGTCCCTGGAAAAATCATGGAGGGGCTCCTCAAGGAAGTCATTTTGAGGCACTTGGAGGAGGGGAGAGTGATCAGGAATAGTCAGAATGGATTCACGAAGGGCAAGTCATGCCTGACCAATCTGATTAGTTTCTGCGATGAGATAACTGGCTCTGTGGATAGGGGAAAATCAATGGATGTGATTTATCTTGACTTTAGTAAAGCTTTTGATATGGTCTCCTACAATAGTCTTGTCAGCAAGTTAAAGGAATGTGGATTGGATAAATGGACGGTAAGATGGACAGAAAGCTGGCTAGAAGGTCGGGCCCAGCGGGTAGTGATCAATGGCTCGATGTCGGGATGATGGTCGGTTTCTAGTGAAGTGCCCCAAGGTTTGGTTCTGAGTCCTGCTCTGTTCAACATATTTATCAGTGACCTGGATGAGGGGTTGGATTGCACCCTCAGCAAGTTTGCGGATGACACTAAGCTAGGGGGAGAGGTAGATACGCTGGAGGGAAGGGACAGGGTCTAGACTGACTTAGACAAATTGGAAGACTGGGCTGCAAGAAATCTGATGAGGTTCAATAAGGGCAAGTGCAGAGTCCTGCTCTTGGGCCGGAAGAATCCCAAGCATTGTTACAGGCTGGGGTCCGACTGGCTCGGTACTAGTTTTGCAGAAAGGGATCTGGGAGTTGTAGTGGACGAGAAGCTGGACGTGAGTCAACAGTGTGCTGTTGTAGCCAAGAAGGCTAATGGCATATTAGGTTGCATCAAGAGGAGCGTTGGCAGTAGACCCAAATAAGAGATTGTTCCTGTTTATTCAGCTTTGGTGAGGCCGCATCTGGAGTACTGGAGTACTGTGTCCAGTTCTGGACCCCCAATTATAGGAAGGATGTGGATACACTGGAGAGGGTCCAGCAGAGGGTGACCAAAATAATTAGGGAGCTGGAGCATATGACTTACGAAGAAAGATTGAGGGAATTGGGACGGTTTGGTCTGCAGAAGAGAAGACTGAGGTGGGACTTGATAACAGCCTTCAACTTACTGAAGGGAGGCTGCAAAGAGGCTGGAGAGAGGCTGTTCACAGTGGTCATGGATGGCAGAACACGGAACAATGGTCTCAAGTTGCGGTTGGGAAGGTCCAGGTTGAACATTAGGAAAAACTTTTTCACTAGGAGGGTGGCGAAGCACTGGAATGGTCTACCCAGGGAAGTAGTGGAGTCTCCATCCCTGGAGGTGTTTAAGTCTCCCCTCGACAAAGCCCTGGCGGGGCTGATCTGATGGGTTTGGTCCTGCTTAGAGCAGGGGGCTGGACTCGATGGCTTTTTCAGGTCTCTTCCAGCTCTACTGTTCTATGATTCTATGATTCTATCACCTTATTTTCTTCCAGATGTTTACAAATGAATTCCTTAATTATTTGCTCTAATATCTTTCTTGGCACAGAAGTTAAGCTGACTGGTCTGTAGTTTCCTGGGTTGTTCTTTTTTCCCTTTTTATAGATGGGCACTATATTTGTCCTTTTCCAGTCTTCTGGAATCTCTCCCAGCTTCCAGGACTTTTCAAAGATGAAAGCTAAGGACTCAGAAACCGCCTCTATCTGCTCCTCAAGTATTCTAGGATGCATTTCATCAGGCCCTGGTGACTTGCAGACATCTAATTTTTCTAAGTAATTTCTAACTTTGTTCTTTTTTTACTTTATCCTCCAAACCTACCCCCTTCCCACTAGCATACATTATGTTAGGCATTTCTGCATCAGCCTTCCTGGTGAAGACCAAAACAAAGTCATTAAGCGCCTCTGTCATTTCCGAGTTACCTGATATCGTTGTCTCTCCTCACTGAGTATTGGGCCTACCCTGTTCTTGGTCTTCCTCTTGCTTATAATATATTAATAGAAAGACTTCTTGCTACCCTTTATGTCTCTAGCTGGTTGGAACTCATTTTGTGCCTTGGCCTTTCTAATCTTGCCCCTGCTTATCTGTATTGTTTGCTTGTATTCCTCTTTCGTAATTTCTCCTAATTTCCACCTTTTATACGACTCCTTTTTGCTTTTGAGCTCATTCAAGATCTCCTGGTTAAGCCAAGGTGTCTTTTACCATATTTGCTATCTTCCCTATGCAGCAGGATAGTTTGCTTTTGGGCCAGTAATAACATCCCTTTGAAAAACTGCTTTTTCCCCTCAGTCTTGCTTCCCATGGGCCCTTACTTACCAGCTCTCTGAGTTTACCAAAATTTGCTTTTGTTGGAACAAAGTGTGGACAGCATGTATGAAGCAAGGATATTACACACACAGGGCTGGTGGAGTGTCACTTTGCTTGTAGGCTTGTGAACACTGCCAAACAACAGGTTTACAACTGTTTATCTAGAATGTTGATGGGTGGAGAGTGAAGCAAGCGGGGGGCTGGGGGGAGAACCAGAACCTATAGATAGAAGCTATCAGCAAGGGAAATTAGCACAATTAGCTGACAATCTAAGAAGGTTACAATACTCCTCTTCGCCCATAGCTTACAGAAAGGTCTTTGAACAAAACAAACATTAATTGACTATAATGTGTAAAGTGGTGATGTATATGTCAGGTTCACAATCTTATCCTCACAGGGATTTAAGGAATGTGCCAGCAGGAACTCAATGCTGCTGAAGGCTGGGAGAAATGTGTCTCCCAGAGATCATTTGCATGAGAATGCAAAGGTGTGCCTATGTGATACTTTGCAAACAAAGACTGATGGGTGGCAAGGAAGCAATGAGATTTTGTCTATTGTAAACACATTGTTGTAAAATCACAATTCATGCTAACACTCAGTATAAGAATTGTGAAATCCCACCAATGCTCCAAGTCATTGTGGAGGACAGGGCAGTCGATATAGCTGCATGAGACACAGATGGCACGGGGCTCTCCTCTTCAAAAGCATTGTAAAGCAGATGAATGATGGAAGGATCCCAAAAGACATCCTGTATGGCAAGCTAGCCTCTGGCAAAAGACCTCCCGGATGCCCCCAGCTGCGCTACAAAGATGTTTGCAAGAGAGACCTCAGGGAAGTAGACATCAAGCCAGACAGCTGGGAGGAGCTGGCAGACGATTGCAGCAGATGGAGGCAAGAACTACACAAGGGCCTTCAGAAGGGTGAGGGGAGGATCAGACAACTAGCAGAGGAGAAGCGAGCTCACAGAAAGCGCAGCAAGGACCTGCCAGACACCCACTACACATGCAACAGATGCAGCAAGGACTGTCACTCTCGTGTGGGCTGTCACAGTCACAGTTACAGTCGACGCTGCAAATGATGATACCAAATGGAACTATGAAGGGTGCGATCCATATGTAGCCAGACATGAACCCCCCCATTTGGCCTTTTCTTCTTCTTCCCCCCACTGGGAGAGACAGAGAGAGAGACAGAGAGGGAGACAGGCAGCCTTTGATGCCCTGGGAACGCAGGTGTGCTGTCTCACCCAGACTTTCTACCATACACAGAAACCAGACAGTGAATGGGCTAGCTAATGGCCACCCTTCTGGCTGATATCGGTAATTGACACACCTGATCACTGCCCCAGGAAGAACGGGGAACCCCCGCCCATCACCTCCAAGGTACCCAATTGTCCACAATTCACAGGTGCAAATTGAGCCTTGCACCTTCCCTGGGAAACCTGGGGTTCAAACACTTTCCTCCCCGATTGGCCACTTGAGACCAGGAAGAAGCCTACGTGACCAAAGGGGTATAAAGAGGGGTTTGGCAGCCCACCCCCTTTGAGCGCCAATCATCTACACCTGATGGCCAGGTCCGGTATTGACTCCCGAGACTGAGGATGCCTGGTTCATATCTACTTCTTCCTGCGGGATTGAGAGGAAGATTCTGGTCACACCGGATCTATGAGGCAGGGGTAAGAATTACACCTGTATTACACTTCATTCCTATAGGAATTGAGGGAAAAGACTCTGGTTCCACCAGGTCTAAGAGGCAGGGGTGAAAATCACACCTGCAACATGCCTTTCTTGTGTACACATTACTTGTATTGGTTTAAGTTAGCTAGTTTGTCCAAAACTTTTCTTAAGTTAAATTGTGTTGTTTCCCCTTTAAAAACCACGGGTACTAACTGTTTTTGGCTATAAACTGCTAAAAACCATTAGCCTGTCAATCAAACCGTGGGAAGCCCTTATCTTATCTTTAAAAGGCGCTTACCATTTAGATCTATTAGGAAACTGCGGATCGGCCATTGCCTTTTACATAGAACCTCAGAAAATCATTATCCTGCCTGTCAAACCACAGGGGGTCCTTACCTTAATTGGCAAGCTGCGGTCAGCAATTACCTTCATTACATAAGAACATAAGAATGGCCATACTGGGTCAGACCAAAGGTCCATCCAGCCCAGCATCCCATCTGCCGATGGTGGCCAATGCCAGGTGCCCCAGAGAAGGAGAACAGAAGACAATGATCAAGTGATTTATCTCCTGCCATCCATCTCCTGCCCTGAAGGCTGGGGCACCATACTTTACCCCTGGCTAATAGCCATTTATGGACCTAACCTGCAAAAATTTATCGAGCTCTTTTTTAAACCCTAATAGAGTCCTGGCCTTCACAGCCTCCTCGGGCAAGGAGTTCCACAGGTTGACTGTGCGCTGTGTGAAGAAAAATTTCCTTTTATTAGTTTTGAACCTACTACCCATCAATTTCATTTGGTGTCCCCTAGTTCTTGTATTATGGGAAAAGGTAACTAATTTTTCTATATTCACTTTCTCCACACCATTCATGATTTTATATACCTCTATCATATCGCCCCTCAATCGCCTCTTTTCCAAACTGAAAAGTCCCAGTCTCTCTAGCCTCTCCCCATATGGGACCCGTTCCAAGCCCCTGATCATCTTAGTCGCCCTTTTCTGAACCTTTTCTAATGCCAATATATCTTTTTTGAGGTGAGGAGACCACATCTGCACACAGTACTCAAGATGTGGGCGTACCATAGTTTTATATAGGGGAAGTATGATATCTTTTGTCTTATTATCGATCCCTTTTTTAATAATTCCTAACATCCTATTTGCCTTACTAACTGCCTCTGCACACTGCGTGGATGTCTTCAGAGAACTATCCACTATAACTCCAAGATCCCTTTCCTGATCTGTCGTAGCTAAATTTGACCCCATCATGTTGTACGTGTAATTTGGGTTATTTTTTCCAATGTGCATTACCTTACACTTACCCACATTAAATTTCATTTGCCATTTTGCTGCCCAGTCACTCAGTTTGCTGAGATCTTTTTGTAGTTCTTCACAATCTCTTTTGGTTTTGACTGTCCTGAACAACTTGGTGTCATCTGCAAACTTTGCCACCTCACTGCTTACCTCATTTTCTAGATCATTGATGAACAAGTTGAACAGGATCGGTCCCAGGACTGACCCCTGGGGAACACCACTAGTTACCCTCCTCCATTGTGAAAATTTACCATATATTCCCACCCTTTGTTTTCTGTCTTTTAACCAATTCCCGATCCATGAAAGGATCTTTCCTCCTATCCCATGACCACCTAATTTACATAAAAGCCTTTGGTGTGGGACCGTGTCAAAGGCTTTCTGGAAATCTAGGTATATTATGTCCACTGGGTGCCCCTTGTCCGCATGTTTATTAACCCCTTGTGATGGAGTGGGGGGAGTGCATGTGTGAGTCAGGCTGGATGTCCGAGGCAAGCAGCAGCTCCCAGTGGCTAAGGATGACCCTGGGGCTACAACTGGCAGATAACACCTCTGCCTGAACAAAGAGCAGGGAGGAGCTGAGCTGGGTTTTGAATCGGGGGCGGCAGTTAGAGGGAGGAGAAGGGAGAGCTGGAAGGCAGCCAGCCTGAGGAGGGGAAAGCTACACCCCAGAGGGGCACCCCTCAGGGTCTTCCCCCCAGGACAGGTTGGAAGGACTGTCTCTGGCTGCTATGCTGTTGCTTCTGTGAGAAACTGGACATCTGTTGCCTAATAAACCTGCTGTTGTACCTGCTGAGTGAGAGTCACTCCTGCCAGCGGACGGGGTGCAGTGCAGGGGGACCCCTGAACCCCATCACACTGGTGTCAGAAGTGGGATGCACTGCACCCACGGATGAGCTCCCAGCAGTGGCTGACTGAGCACCAGAGAAGGAAGGAGTCTCACAAGAGTCAGAGGGGGAACAGAGCCATTCCTGCAGCTGCTGCTGGTGAGTGGATACCCCGGGAGATAGCGGGGAGATGGATTATACCCGACTCCTGAAGGCAGAGCTAGCAGGGCTGTGCAGAGAGAGGGGCCTGACCGTGGGGAAGGCGACCAAGGCCCAGCTCATTGCACAGCTGGAAGAGAATGACCGATCCGGGGGGGCAGAGCCTGTCCCGGCAGAAAGTGGCCGGTCACCCTCGGGAAGCATTTCGGATTCTCCGACAGGAGCAGGGGCTCGACGCCGTCCGACAGACGCGGTGCCCACCAGGTCGCGCTCAGCTAGCGGTGGTCCATCGCGGGCAGAGTCCCCCGCCGCAGAGCTGAGACGGCTGGAACTCGAGGTGAAATTAAAGGAACTGGAGCACCAGGAACGGGAAAGAGAGCATGAGCATGAGCGACAGGAACGAGAAAGAGAGCGTGAGCGCCAGGAACGGGAAAGAGAGCGTGAGCGTGAGCTACAGGAACGGGAAAGAGAGCGTGAGCGTGAGCTCCAGGAACGGGAAAGAGAGCGTGAGCACGAGCGCCAGGAACGAGAAAGAGAGCGTGAGCACGAGTGCCAGCTACAAGAGAGACAGCGGGAGGAGAGAGAGCGAGAGCGGGAGCATGAGCGAACCATGGCAGAGGCGAGACGCCAAGAGGCCCCAGCTGCGGTAAGCGGGGAGAGGGCCAGACGGCTCGGGGTGGCCAGTCACTTGGAGATGCGTGTGCTGGCCCAGTGTCAGGACACAGGGGACATGGACGAGTTCCTTACCGCCTTCGAGCGAGCCTGTGAGTTGCATGAGGTTCCCCCAGATGAGTGGCTCCGGCACCTCACCCCCTTGCTGGGCCGGAAGGGCGCAGCTGTGCTCAGCCAGCTGGTGGGGCTGCAGCCTGGGGACTATGAACGGTTCAAACAGGCCCTGCTGCATAAGTTCGGGCTGACTCCGGAGATGTACAAGAAGAAGTTCCAGGAGGCGCAGAAGAGGCCAGAGGAAACCCACGTAGATACAACCGCCCGCCTGAAGCAATACTACCAGAAGTGGGCATTCGGAATGGGAGTCCAGTCCGTAGAGGACCTGATCGAGCTGGCGGTTGTGGAGCGATTCTACGAGATGTGCGCACCTGACCTGAGGGTGTGGCTCGTGGACCGGAAGCCGGGGGACTCACATGATGCAGGGAAACTGGCAGATGACTTCACAAACAGCCGGGCCAGGTTTGAAAGTGAGCCCCACAAAGAGAGGGAGTCTCAGAGAGAGAGGGAGTCCCGGAGGGAGAGGGAGTCCTGGAGAAACCGAGAATCTCAGAGAGACCGGTCCCTAACTGTACGACAGAGGGGACCACCTCTTGGGCAAGCCCAGGAAAGAGGGGCCAGCCACCCACCCCCCAGAGAGCCAAACAGAGCCCGGACAGAGCAGCCGGCCCGAGGGACACAACCAGACCCAGGCTGTTATCGCTGTGGGCGAAAGGGGCATAGAGCAGCCCAGTGCCCCAGGCTCCCAGACAGGTTGAGCAGGCCGGGGGGTCATGGAGTCAACTGGGTGGGGTCCCAGAAGTCAGAGGGGCTGGCGGCCAAGGCGGGTGGTGCTGACAATGGGCACTCGGATTGGGCCGAATCCGCCCCACAGACCAGCTCCTCAGGGGGACCAAATGCTCAGAGGCCAGTTTACAGAGTGGGGGCAGCGCTACCTCTGTGGAGCAAGTGTCTCAAACACCTCGAGGTAGACGGGAAAAAGGTCACGGGGTTCTGGGACACAGGCGCTGACGTGACGCTGGCCCGACCCGGGGTGGTGGCACCGGGCTGCATGATACCCGATTCCCACCTGACGATAACAGGAATTGATGGGACCCCTTTCAAGGTGCCCATGGCGAGGGTGCACCTGAAATGGGGGAAGAAGGAAGGCCCCAAGGAAGTGGGCGTGCACAGCCATTTGCCGGCAGATGTACTGATGGGGGCTGACCTGGAGAACTGGCAAGGTGAATGCCCTCGTGCCCTGGTCCTGACCCGTAGCCAAAGAAAACGAGGGGTGCGCTCCCCAGATTCAGGGGTACAGGCCCAGCCAAAGCCACAGGGGCCAACCCTGAGAGAAAGGGGGCTCCCAAAAACCAGATCTCACAGGCCAGGGATGCTGGAGCCAGGCAGGGATGGGGAAGTAGCCTCCGCTCCTGCCCGAGCGGAAGAATTCCAGGCAGAGCAGCAGAGAGACCCCTCCTTGCAGAAGCTGAGGGAACTGGCCAGTCTCAGCCCAGCTCCGCAGCTGGGGGAGGGCTGCAGGGAGAGATTCCTGTGGGAAAAGGGATTCCTGTACCGGGAATGGGCTCCCAGACGCAAAGCGGAGCCATGGAAGGTCCAGAGGCAACTGGTGGTTCCCCAAAAGTACCGGCGCAGGCTGCTGTACCTAGCTCATGATGTCCCGCTCGCAGGACACCAGGGGATCCACCGCACCAGGAGAAGGTTGTTACAGAACTTTTTCTGGCCAGGGATCTTTGCAGCTGTCCGTCTGTATTGCCTGTCCTGCGATCCCTGCCAGAGGGTGGGGAAGAGCCGGGACAAGGGGAAAGCTGCCCTGAGGCCACTGCCCATCATAGAGGAGCCTTTCCAGAAAGTGGCTATAGACATAGTGGGCCCCTTCAGCAAGGCAACGCGTTCGGGGAAGAAATATATTTTGGTAGTGGTATATTTTGCCAGGCGATACCCAGAAGCAGTGGCCTTGACCTCTATCGACGCTGACACCGTGGCAGATGCACTGCTGTCCATTTTCAGCAGAGTGGGGTTCCCCAAGGAGGTCCTCACAGATCAGGGGTCCAACTTCATGTCGGCCCTACTGCAAAGCTTGTGGGACAAGTGTGGGGTCCGGCACACCTGGGCCACAGCCTACCACCCGCAGACCAATGGGCTGGTGGAGAGGTTCAATGGGACTCTGAAGCAGATGCTGAGAACCTTCATGAATCAATACCCCCATGACTGGGACAAGTACTTACCCCACCTGCTGTTTGCATACAGGGAGGTGCCCCAGGAATCCACGGGGTTCTCCCCGTTTGAGCTGCTGTATGGAAGGAGGGTACGGGGACCCTTGGACTTGCTCAGAGAAGAGTGGGAGGGGACGGCCTCCCCTGAAGGGGAGTCAGTGGTACAGTATGTACTGACCTTCCGGGAAAAACTCACCGAGCTCCTGGGCCTGGCCAGGGAGAACCTCTCCATGGCCCAAAGGAAGCAAAAGGTCTGGTATGACCGTAACGCCAGGGCCCGAGCCTATGCCACCGGGGATCAAGTGATGGTCCTTATACCTGTGCGGCGGAACAAGCTGCAAGCGGCCTGGGATGGGCCCTTCAAGGTCGTCAAACAGCTAAATGACGTGAATTATGTGGTGGAACTGTCGAACCGGGCCCACCGCCACCGGGTCTATCATGTGAACATGATGAAACCTTACTGGGACAGGCAGAACTTGGTGCTGGCCGTGTGCAGACACTGGGAGGGGCAGGGGGAAGATCCCTTGGTGGATTTACTCACAAGGACTGGAGCCGGCTCCTTGCTGGAGTCTATTCCCCTCTCAGACCAGCTGACCCCTGCCCAGCAGACGGAGATCAAGGAGGTGCTGCATTCGCATCAACAGCTGTTCTCGGACAGACCCGGACGCACTGACCTGGCTGTCCACCGAATAGAGACAGGCACCCACGCCCCTATCAAGTGTGTGCCATTCAGAGCCACAGGGAGGACGGCTCAGGACATAGAGCGGGAGGTTGAAGACATGCTGGATCTGGGGGTGATCCAACCCTCGTCCAGCCCCTGGGCCTCTCCCGTGGTGTTAGTCCCTAAAAAAGATGGGTCTGTTCGGTTTTGTGTGGACTATCGCAAGCTTAACGCCATCACTGTCTCGGACGCCTACACCATGCCCAGGCCTGATGACCTTTTAGACAAGCTGGGGGGAGCCCGTTACCTCACCACCATAGACCTCACCAAGGGGTACTGGCAAGTGCCATTAGACCAAGATGCCCGGCTGAAGTCGGCTTTCATCACCCCTGTGGGGCTCTACGAGTTCTTGGTCCTTCCCTTCGGCCTCAAGGGGGCACCCGCTACCTTCCAGCGTCTGGTGGACCAGCTACTGAAGGGGATGGAGAGCTTTGCCCTGGCTTACATGGACGACATTTGCATCTTCAGCCAGACGTGGGAGGACCATGTGTCCCAACTCAAGCAGGTGCTGGACCGACTCCAGAAGGCTGGTCTGACTATCAAGGCAGGGAAGTGCAAGGTGGGAATGGCTGAGGTGACCTACCTGGGCCACAAGGTGGGCAGCGGCTGCTTAAAGCCAGAGCCAGCTAAAGTGGAGGCTGTCAGAGATTGGCCAACACCCCAGACTAAGAAGCAGGTCCAGGCCTTCATTGGGATGGCGGGGTACTACCGGAGGTTTGTGCCCCACTTTAGCTCCATCGCAGCCCCCCTCACAGACCTGTGTAAAAAGGGAAAGCCTGACAAGGTGGTTTGGACCGAGCAGTGCCAAGAGGCCCTCTGCGCGCTGAAGGAGGCTCTGGTCAGGGCCCCAGTGCTGGCAAATCCAGACTTCAACAAGCCCTTCCTGGTGTTCACCGATGCCTCGGACGTGGGGCTGGGGGCGGTGCTAATGCAGGTGAATGACAAAGGGGAGAAACACCCCATTGTGTACCTGAGTAAGAAGCTGCTGCCCCGGGAGCAGAGCTACGCGGCCATAGAGAAGGAATGTCTGGCCATGGTGTGGGCGCTGGGGAAGCTGCAGCCGTACCTGTTTGGACGGCGTTTCACCGTGTACACCGATCACTCACCCCTGACCTGGCTGCATCACATGAAAGGGGCCAACGCCAAGCTCCTGCGGTGGAGTCTGCTCCTGCAGGACTACGACATGGAGGTGGTCCACGTCAAGGGGAGCAACAACACCATAGCCGATGCCCTGTCACGCAGGGAGGGCCCCGAACTTCCCCAGGTCACTGGCTAAGTGACCCCGCTCAGTGCGGTCTGGAAGGGGGGAGAGATGTGATGGAGTGGGGGGAGTGCATATGTGAGTCAGGCTGGATGTCTGAGGCAAGCAGCAGCTCCCAGTGGCTAAGGATGACCCTGGGGCTACAACTGGCAGATAACACCTCTGCCTAAACAAAGAGCAGGGAGGAGCTGAGCTGGGTTTTGAATCGGGGGCGGCAGTTAGAGGGAGGAGAAGGGAGAGCTGGAAGGCAGCCAGCCTGAGGAGGGGAAAGCTACACCCCAGAGGGGCACCCCTCGGGGTCTTCCCCCCAGGACAGGTTGGAAGGACTGTCTCTGGCTGCTATGCTGTTGCTTCTGTGAGAAACTGGACATCTGTTGCCTAATAAACCTGCTGTTGTACCTGCTGAGTGAGAGTCACTCCTGCCAGCGGACGGGGTGCAGTGCAGGGGGACCCCTGAACCCCATCACACCCCTTCAAAGAATTCTAATAGATTAGTTAGACACGACTTCCCTCTGCAGAAACCATGCTGACTTTTGCCCAACAATTCGTGCTCTTCTACGTGCCTTGCAATTTTATTCTTTACTAGTGTTTCTACTAATTTGCCTGGTACTGATGTTAAACTTATCGGTCTATAATTGCCAGGGTCTCCTCTGGAGCCTTTTTTAAATATTGGCGTTATATTGGCCGTCTTCCAGTCATTTGGTACCAAAGCGGATTTAAAGGATAGGTTACAAACCACTGTTAATAACTCCGCAATTTCACATTTGAGTTCTTTCAGAACCCTTGGGTGAATGCCGTCTGGTCCTGGAGACTTGTTACTCTTCAGCTTATCAATTAACTCCAGAACCTCCTCTAATGTCACTTCAATCTGAGTGAGTTCCTCAGATTTGTCACCTAAAAAGGCTGGCTCAGATTTAGGAACCTCTGTAACATCCTCAGCCGTGAAGACTGAAGCAAAGAAATCATTTAATCGCTCCGCAATGGCACTGTCTTCCTTGATTGCTCCTTTTATATCTTTATCGTCCAAGGGCCCCACTGCTTTTTTAGCGGGCTTCCTGCTTCTAATGTATTTAAAAAAACATTTTACTATCGTTTTTTGAATTTTTGGCTAGCTGTTCCTCAAAATCTTTTTTGGCTTTTCTTATTACATTATGACACTTAATTTGGGAGTGTTTATGTTCCTTTCTATTTTCCTCACTAGGATTTGACTTCCACTTTTTAAAAGCTGCCCTTTTCTCTCTCACTGCCTTTTTAACATGGCTGTTTAGCCATGGTGGTTCTTTGTTAGGTCTCTTACTGTGTTTTTTTATTTGGGGTATACATTTAAGTTGGGCCTCTAGTATGGTGTCTTTAAACAGTTTCCATGCAGCTTCCAGGGATTTTAGTTTAGTTACTCTACCTTTTAGTTTCTGTTTAACTAGCTTCCTCATTTTAGTGTAATTCCCCTTTTTGAAATTAAATGCCAGAGTGTTTGACCGCTGCGGTGTTCTTCCCAGCACAGGAATATTAAAAGTTATTATATTGTGGTCACTATTTCCAAGCGGTCCAGTAACAGTTACCTCTTGGACCAGATCCTGCGTTCCAGTCAGGACTAGATCGAGAATTGACTCTCCCCTTGTGGGTTCCTGTACTAGCTGCTCCAAGAAGCAGTCATTTAAGGCATCAAGACATTTAATCTTTGAATCCCGTCCTGAGGTGACATGCACCCAGTCAATATGGGGATAATTGAAATCTCCTATTATTACTGTGTTTTTTATTTTGATAGCCTCTCTAATCTCCCTTAACATTTCAGCATCACTATCACTGTCCTGGTTAGGTGGTCGGTAATATATTCCTAATGCCATATTCATATTAGAGGAATGAATTGTTATCCATAATGATTCTATGGAACATTTTGATTCCTTTAGGATTTTTGCTTCATTTGATTCTATATTATCCTTCACATATAGTACCACTCTGCCACCCGCACGACCTGTTCTGTCTTTCCGATACAATTTATATCCCGGTATGATAGTGTCCCACTGATTGTCCTCATTCCACCATGTTTCTGAGATGCCTATTATGTCAACTTCCTCCTTTGATATGAGGTACTCCAGTTCACCCATCTTATTAGACAGACTCCGAGCATTAGTGTAAAAGCACGTTAAAAAACTACCACTATTTATATGTCCGCCTTTCACAGACGCGTTGGATTTTTTTATATGCGATTGTTTCACATCTGATCTTGCCCATATATTATTTCCCACGTTCCCTATCTGACTAACTTCTAGGGAATCCCTATCTGTGGAGCCTCGTGTAAGAGAAGTCTCCGTCCCATCCAGGTGCTCCCCCGCACCAATCGGCTTTCCCCCACCTCTTAGTTTAAAAACAGTAGTAAACACAAGAAAATCATTATCCTGTCACTCAAACTCAGCGGCCATCTTGGTTTCATTCATAAAATTGGGCGGTCAGTTTAAAACCCTTTTTACTCGTGGCAGCCGCTTCTGTTGTACAATCGCTGCCAGCGGTTTTCCTATTAACTGCGACTGAAGTTATAACGAATTCATATTTCTGTGTACCTTTTAATTACCTGTGAGTTAAATTGTTTCTATCTTTGTATAAATAAAAAAACTAACTGTTAAAGCCTCTGATAAGTGTATTTCCTCTTGCTGCTGTACCCAAACTAAACGCAAACCAACGAACCCAGCCTGCCCTGGCTGCTCAGCGCAGCTTCCGGTGCGGCATCACACCCTTTGCCCCACCAGACCTTTAGCTGGCACCTGGGCATCGGCTCACACCATAGTCAACGTAGACTGAAGGGTGCCTACTACTAATCCTACAGTAAAACTGGCTTGACGAGCCTTCCTTGCCTGTCAAAACAAGGAGAGGGAGACTCGTGTTTGTCTGCATGTGACTCCACTTTGGTGGATGTTAAGAGCTGAAGTCGCGGAGCAGCAGCTGAGACCACCAAGAGCTGAAATCTCGGGGTTTTGGTTCAGGCCAAACCCACAGCAGAAGCTGCAACCAGCAGCTGGCCGGTAGGAGAGAGCAGTGGATGGGGAGACCGGCGGGAGGCCGGTAGGAGGGAGCAGCGGATGGGGAGAATGGTGGGAGGCCGGTAGGAGGGAGCAGCGGATGGGGAGACCGGCAGGAGGCCGGTAGGAGGGAGCAGCGGATGGGGAGACCGGCGGGAGGCCGGTAGGAGGGAGCAGCGGATGGGGAGACCGGCGGGAGGCCGGTAGGAGGAGCAGCGGATGGGGAGACCGGCGGGAGGCCGGTAGGAGGGAGCAGCGGATGGGGAGACCGGCGGGAGGCCGGTAGGAGGGAGCAGCGGATGGGGAGACCGGCGGGAGGCCGGTAGGAGGAGCAGCGGATGGGGAGACCGGCGGGAGGCCGGTAGGAGGGAGCAGCGGATGGGGAGACCGGCGGGAGGCCGGTAGGAGGGAGCAGCGGATGGGGAGACCGGCGGGAGGCCGGTAGGAGGGAGCAGCGGATGGGGAGACCGGCGGGAGGCCGGTAGGAGGAGCAGCGGATGGAGAGACCGGCGGGAGGCCGGTAGGAGGGAGCAGCGGATGGGGAGACCGGCGGGAGGCCGGTAGGAGGAAGCAGCGGATGGAGAGACCGGCGGGAGGCCGGTAGGAGGAAGCAGCGGATGGGGAGACTGGCGGGAGGCCGGTAGGAGGAGCAGGCGGCGGGCGGCCGGCGGCCGGTGGCCGGTAGGAGCAGGCAGCGGGATGCTGTGGACAAGTGGGCAGCTCTACTGCCATGGTGATGTATCTGCGGGCTCTGGGCCTTGGACCGTGCCATGAGAGGTACAGCCTGTAACCGTGTGTGGGGTCCAGGCAAAAGGCCCGCAGCTGTTTCTCTGAAGTCTGGGCTGGTGCCTCGTTCGAGGGGTTTCTCTCTTCTTTGGTTCGGTAGGTTGCACGTGTCGCTGTGGAAGGTTGGTTTCGGTTATCGTTATGGAACAAGCTCTTTCTGTGCGAGACGCTGCGCTGCACTTACGTAACCCTCCTGCTAACGCCAGGTGCCTGCTGGCAGGGCCTCGCTCACATCCTAGAGCTGTTCTGTCAAGGGCACAGCCAACCAGCTCAAGCCCCCCCAGTGCCCTGAGACAATCTCGCCTCACTTGCTGGGTGCCTGAAAGCAATTCTTCCCCTCTAGGGTAAAAATGGCCTAGTTAATAACAGGAAGGACGTTCTAGTCAAACCCACCTCACAGCTGTATAGCCAAAGCACTCAGCTACCTGGTTCAGCTACTCCCCCTCTCCTCCTGCTTTACAATGCTTTAGAACAGGGGAGCCCTGTGCCATCCATGTCTTATGTGTTTATGATGACTGCCCTGCCCCCCACAACGACTTCAAGCATCGGTGAAGTTTCACAATTCTTATACTGAGTGTCCAGGAACTGCTCATGGAGTCCAATACTCCTGAGCCTGGCTACCTCTTCCTGCAGCTCCACCACCTGCTTCTTGACAGCTTCTACCAGAAGACACTTTCACATTGGATGGTCTCCCCAGCCCGGATTTCAGTCATAGGGAATTGCAAGTCACTGTCCCTGCAAAATCACACCAGGGTCTGAGTGGTGGCATCCCTGGCCAGGAGGTCTGTCTGGCTACAGGCACAGGAGGAGGAGACAGGAGCAGTGCTCGCACAGGTGTTGTGTGTCTTCCTAACCATAGTGGAACCCCTCTTGAACTCCCTTGTCTGCAGCCCCCTGTCTGCTCTGCTGCTCTGGTCACTCTGACTCTGGCTTTTAAAAGCCTGTAAACCTTGGCCAGGCCTCTCCCGTGTTAGTCACACAGGGGAAGGCTGATCCTGTGTCTGATCAAAGTTGAACATGAAGGAAGAACGGTACATCTTCGAATGCAAGTCAAGCTGACAAAAACCCAGGCAAGCTGCAGAGGGGGCTGTCAGACTTCTGCTGGAAGACAAAGAAGCCAGGGAAGAAGAGCAGGAACTTTATCATCCTGGTAAGCCAGCTCCTCTCGGCAGCAAAGACAGGGCTGGAAGCTAGTCAGCTGGGACACTGATGGTGTGTTGTGTGACTCTAACCCAGGCACGGGTAACTGTGTGAGTGGCCCTCCCTTGCTGTGGTGGAATGCAGCAGCTTGAAGCCCACTGGGGTTCCACCGGCAGCCCCACTGCCCTCCCGTCTTCCCCCCCCCAGATGGTTCCCCTCCTCCAGGGGCCTCCCTCACCAAGAGCCCTGCACCTCCCCAGAGCTCCCAGCACTTTGGGAGCATCAAACCATCGGATGTGCACTCTGTCCCTGCTCTTCCCGCTCCATCCCAGTGCCGGAATGCCATGGACAGCTGGTTGGCAGCATCCCAGCACTGGGTGGGTTGGGGACAGCGGAGGCAGAACCTGAATTGGTGCTGGAGGGGGATGAGTCGGGGGTGTGGGTCTCTGGTACCCCAGTGTAGGACAGATGCATGAGAGAGGGCGGGGGTAGCCGGGGGTCTGCGGGCTGCAGGTGGAGGCCCAGTGGGAAGGCAGCAGAGCTGGGGCAGACTTGGTTACAAAACTGGTCAAACACAAGCAGCTGCTCGGAGCTGTGCTAGGCACCCTACCACTGGTGTTTGACCCGTGTGTAACCAGGTCGGCCCCTGCCCTGCAGCCTTCTCAGCAGGAGCTGGTAGTGTGAGTAGGTGGTGGGCGGGTCCGTGGCCAGTGCCAATGCCGAGTACAGGAGTGGTAGTGGGAAATCCCAGAGGCAGAGAATCAATGATGAATTCCAGTTAGGCCAATTCTAGCTCCTGAGATCACTCCGTTAAAGCCGATTTTGTCAAAGAGGAAGCTAACTTACCCGATCAGAGTGGGAATATTGTAGTCCTCCACGGCAGGGGCGGGGAACCCTCAGTCCAGATGTGGAATACAGCTTGCCTGGATCCAGTATCACTGCAGCTAAAGAATCCTCCATTGTGCCTACTTGCTTAGCTACCACATCTAGCTCCTTAACGTCTGCAGCAGCTGCCACAGGGCAATCTGAAACAGACTCTGGAGACCTCCTCCCTGAAGCCAAAGCATTGTTATAGGCTGCAGAGCAACTGGCTAAGCAGAAGTACAATGGGAAGAGACCTAGAGGTTATGGTGGATGAAAGGCTGGATATGAGTAAACAGTGGGCCCTTGTAGCCAAGAAGGCTAACTGCATATTGGGGAGCATTAGGAGGAGTATTTTGAGCAGGTCTAGAGAAGTGGTTGTTCCCCTCTATTTGGCACTGGTGAGGCCACATCTGGAATATTGTGTCCAGTTTTGGGCCCCCCAGTATAAAAAGGATGTGGATTTGCTGGAGCAGGTTCAGCGGGGGGCAACAAAAATGATTAAGAGGCTGGAGCACAAGACCCATGAGGAGAGGCTGAGGGATTTGGGCTTGTTTAGTTTACAGAAGAGAAGACTTAGAGGTGATTTAATAGCAGCCTTCAACTTCCTGAAGGGGAGCACAAAAGAGCAGGGTGAGAAACTGTTCTCAGTGGTGTCAGATGGCAGAACAAGGAGTAACGGTCTGAAGTTGAAGAGGGAGAGGTGTAGGTTAGATATTAGGAAAAACTACTTCCCCAGGAGGGTGGTGAAGCACTGGAATGTGTTGCCTAGAGAGGTGGTGGGTTCTCTGTTCCTCAAGGTTTTTAAGTCCCAGCTTGACCAGGTCCTGGCTGGGATGACTTAGTGGGGGTTGATCCTGCTTGAAGCAGGGGGCTGGACTCAGTGATCTCCTGAGGTCCCTTCCAGCCCTGTGATTCTATGAATTCAGTTCCCAGGCTTAGTCATTCCAAGGTAGGATCTGGGCCTCTACTTGAATCAACGTTTTTCTCATCCGAGCGAACAACCTACCGTGGCCTGATTTGTACCGCTCCCGTGATCGTAGGCTGGCAGCCGCTCACTCTGGCCAGCAGCGTGCTTCCTCTTCGAGTCCTGTAGTTGATACCTGCTCCAGTCTAACTTTTTCTCCAACTCTGCTTCCTTAGGAGTAGGACTGACGGCTCCTCCGACATGACGCTGAACACCTTCTCCTGTGTTCACTCTCCAATAGTCTTTTCTCTCTCCTCCAAGGTTTGCTGGGCTTTTCTGAGTAACTCTAATTTCTCGTTCAATTTCCTCCCAAGTGCACTGCAGGACACAAGCAGACGTTCAATGGCTGTTCCTTGCAGGAGCTCAGGCTTCCATCTCATCTGTTCCCTTCTACACCAAACCTTCACTTACAGAGCCCCAAGGGTCCCGCTGCAAGAGGTTATTTGCTGTCTCTGACTTGGACTAGACTGCCTCCCTGTTCCTGAACGTAAGCTCTGGCAAAGCTTTCTGAAGCCAGGCTGTGGGTAAGTGATCAAGGAGGCAAAAATGCAATTGGAATTGAGGCTAGCGAGGGATGTGATGGGCAACAAGAAGGGTTTCTACAGACATGGTAACAATAAGAGGGTTATCAGGGAGGGCTTGGGGGCATTACTGGATGAGGGAGGTAACCTTGTGACAGATGATGTGGGAAAGGCTGAAGTACTCAATGCTTTTTTTGCCTCAGTCTTCACAGACAAGGTCAGCTCCCCGACTACAGCACTAGGCAATGCAGTGTGGGAAGGAGGTGGGCAGGCCTCAGTGGGGAAAGAACAGGTTAAGGGCTGTTTAGAAAAGCTGGATACACATAAATCCATGAGTCCAGATTTAATGCATTCAAGGGCACTGAGGGAATTGGCAGAGGTCATTGCTGAGCCTTTGGCCATTATCTCTGAAAACTCTTGGAGATTGGGAGAGATCCCGGATGACTGGAGAAGGGCAAATGTGGTGCCCATCTTTAAAAAAGGAAAGAAGGACAATCCAGCGAGCTACAGACTCGTCAGCCTTACCTCAATCCCTGGGAAAATAATGGAGGGAATCCTCAAGGAATCCATTTTGGAGCACTTGGAAGAGGGGGATGTGATCAAAAGTAGCCAACACGGATTCACCAGGGGCAAGTCCTGCCTGACCAGTCTGATTAGCTTCTATGACGAGGTAACAAGCTCTGTGGACATGAGGAAGTCAGTGGATGTGATACACCCTGACTTCAGCAAAGCTTTTGATACGGTCTCCCACAACATTCTTGCCCATAAGTTAAGGAAATATGGATTGGATCCATGGACTATACGATGGATAGAAAGCTGGCTTGATGGTCAGGCCCAACGAGTAGTGATCAATGGTACAATGTCTGGTTGGTGACCAGTTTCAAGTGGAGTGCCCCAAGGATCACTTCTACAGCCAGTATTGATCAACATATTTATTATAGAAGTGGGGCTGCCCCATGAAAGCTTATCACCCAATAAATTATTTTGACAGTCTTTAAAGTGCTACATGACTGCTGGTTTGTTAGAATACAGACTAACATGACTACCTCTCTGTTACTATCTTTATTAATGACTTGGTTGAGGAGATGGATAGCAACTCCCCCTCAAATTTCTAGATGACACTGAGCTAGGGGGACAGGTGGATAAGTAGGAGGGTAGAGATAGGGTGCAGAGTGACCTAGACAAATGGGAGGCCTGGGTCAAAAGAAATCTGATGAGGTTTAATAATGACAAGTGCAGAGTCTTGCA
Organism: Carettochelys insculpta; assembly: GCF_033958435.1. NCBI lineage: Eukaryota > Metazoa > Chordata > Testudines > Carettochelyidae > Carettochelys > Carettochelys insculpta. Next base: position 381,209,390 of record NC_134137.1, on the reverse strand, counting down.
CTGGGGATGAAAGAATCCCAAGCATTGTTACAGGCTGGGGACCGACCGGCTCAGTATTTATAATTGGAGATGCACATCTCCTAAAACCGGAAGGGACCTCAGGAGGTCATCTAATCCAGTCCCCTGCCCTCTTGGCAGGACCAAGCACCATCCCTGACATCTATTTGCCCCACTCCCTGAATAGCCTCCTCAAGGACTGAATTCACAACTGCAGGTTTAGCAGGCCAATGCTCCAACCACTGAGCTATCCCTCCCCTGATATAGCAGAAAAAGACCTGGGGATGACAGTGGATGAGAGGCTGGATATGAGTCAACACTCTGCCATTGTAGACAAGAAGGCTAATGGCATATTTGGTTGCATTAGGAGAAGCATTTCCAGCATATCTAGAGAAGTTATAGGCACTGATGAGGCCACATCTGGAGTATGCATCCAGTTCTTGGCCCCTCAGTGTAGAAAGGGTGTGGATGTGTTGGAAGAGTGCAGCAGAGGGTAACAAAAATGATCAGGTGGTTGGAACACATGGCTTATGGGGAGAGGCTGAGGGATTTGGGCTTATTTAGTTTGCAAAAGAGGAGACTGAAGGGCGATTTGATAGCAGCCTTCAACCTCCTGAAGGGGGGCTCTAAAGACAATGGAGAGAGGCTGTTCTCAGTGGTGACAGATGGCAGAACAAGGAGCAATGGTCTCAAGTTACAGTGGGAGAGGTGTAGGTTGGGTATTAGGAAAAATTATTTCCCCAGGAGGGCGGCGAAGCACTGGAATGTGTTACCTAGAGAGGTGGTGTAATCTCCATCTTTAAAGATTTTAAGTCCTGGCTTGACAAGGTCCTGGGTGGGATGATTTAGTTGGGGTTGATCCTGCTTTAGGCAGAGGGCTGGACTCAATGACCCTGCCCTAGGAGTCTGTGATTCGAACTCCGACAGCTTCTACTCTCACCGTTGTGCAACTCATTAGAACACGTGGCTGAGAAGTCGTTTCCAAACTAAACTTCTGTATGTGCTGCCAGACCATATATGGAACTGTACAAACGCTCTGCTTCTACTGAGCTCTAAAGCTCTAGACCGTTAGCAGCTGAAGGACATGTCCCATCACAGAAACAAACAGGAAATAGTGCCTCCAAATGGGCTTTTCACATTTCTTGCAATGAGTCCCCAAAGCAAACCAGAGACGGGTGGACAAGGGTTCCTGCCCTCATCCTTCAATGGCTCCTCAGTGGTTATTCCTCTGTAGGGACCTGCTGGAAGGTTGGGGAAAACTGAGGAAGACAGATCAAGAGTGCAGCTGGGAGAAATGAGGGGACTGAAGAATTTGAACCCCACAGATTCTGATTTGTGGCCTTTCTGGAGACTCAGCCTTTCTGATGGCTAACAAATGCATATGTCATCTGCTCCCACTGCCACAAGGGCAGGTCGCTGAGCTCTTCTTGGCACTGTACCTTTAACCCTCAGGGTCAATGGCCCCTAATGTGTGTAGAATTTAAAGAACCCTAGTGCTGCTTTTTATGTTGGAATATTAAACTACAAACCTACAATACCAAGCCGGCAGCCTGACTCCTGGATGGCAAATATTACTCATCTAGATGGTTTGGGCTGTGGGCTCTCCAACTGAACTCACAGCTCATGGTTGAGCTAATGGTGGTGGAGAGGAGCAAAGCTTATTCAAGCTAACAGTTAATTTAACTGGCTGACCTAAATCTGGATTAAACTAAGACTGTTAGAAAAGGAGTGTTCAAAAGAGAAGGTTTAGAGACCAAGTTCAACTCCTCCTGCCCTTTGTTTTTCTCTCTCTGTAGTTTTCCCTATGTATCTATTTGCCCCAATCCCTAAATGGCCTCCTCGAGGATTGAGCTGACAACATTGGGTTTAGCAGGCCAATGCTCAAACCACTGAGCTATCCTTCCCCACCTTGCATGCCTCTCTTCCTCAGCTTCTCTTTTTTCCCCTTTTCTCCACTTTTTTCTTCCTAGCAAAACTCTGGATGCCCTTTCCTGTAAGCAGAGGAGCCTGGGCCCCACTTCAAGGCCCAAATTTAACTGCCTCACCCACAGACTATTGGGGTGTGCTTACTGCGTAGGCTAGGCTTGTATAACCTACGGATGTTGACGCCTGCTGGTGACACATTAGCTCATTCTCACCTATGTTAGCTCTGTGTTATTTTTTTCTCAGGGTGGTGCGCTTGTTAACTTGAGACTATTCTTGGAAGCCCTTAGAACAACTTTTCATGGTATATCTTACCACCATCTCTCCAGCTGAAAGGGCCCAAATGTCTGTTAGCTGACAGTGTTATCTCAGTGAAAGGCCCCTAATCTGCCTTAGCTTAACATACAGGATATAGCCTGTAAGTCTCTTGTGTTACAGCCAAATTACTTTGGTATAAACCTAGAAACTATAATAAAACAAACAATTAAGCCATAAGAAGCTCTGTAGGTATCTCTAGGTAAGCAAGCAGGTTAGCCCTAAAGGCTACAGTAGCTGCGGTGAGCATATTTCCCTATTCTGAATATGGGAGACCTGGAAAAATTACTGATATTTAAGTGAGTTCAATGGGAATCGATCACACAAACATTCAAACCAACAAAATGTTGCCTGAGCCCCTGTTAAAATACTGTATGCTTAGATTCTAATAACGTAAGAACAGCCATACTGAGTCAGAAGCCCATCTAGCCCAGTATCCTGTCTGCCAACGGCAGCCAACACCAGGTGCCCCAGAGGGAGTGGACCAAATCGATAACCCTCAAACTATATGTCTCCTGCCATCCGTCTCCAGCTTCTGACAAACAGAGGCTATGGACACCATTCCTCACCCATCCTGGCTAATAGCCACAGAATCACAGGGCCGGAAGGGACCTCAGGAGGTCATCTAGTCCAGCCCCCTGCTTCAAGCAGGATCAACCCCCACTAAGTCATCCCAGCCAGGACCTTGTCAAGCCAGAACTTAAAAACCTCGAGAGATGGAGAATCCACCACCACTCCAGGCAACACATTCCAGTGCTTCACCACCTCCTGGGGAAGTAGCTTTTCCTAATATCTAACCGACACCTCTCCCTCTGCAACTTCAGACCATTGCTCCTTGTTCTGCCATCTGACACCACTGAGAACAGTTTCTCACCCTCCTTTTTAGAGCTCCCCTTCAGGAAGTTGAAGGCTGCTATTAAATCACCCCTCAGTCTTCTCTTCTGCAAACTAAAGAAGCCCAAATCCCTCAGCCTCTCCTCATAGGTCTTGTGCTCCAGCTCCTCAATCATTTTGGTTGCCCTCCGCTGAACCTTCTCCAGCACATATAGCCACTGATGGATCTAACCTCCAGGAATTTAGTTAGCTCTTTTTCAAACCCTGTTATAGTCCTAACCTTCACAGCCTCCTCTGGTGAGGAGTTCCACAGGCTGACTGTGCACTTCCTTTTCTTTGTTTTAAAACTACTGCCCAGTAATTTCATTTGGCATCCTCCAGTTCTGATATTATGAGAACAAGTAAATAATTTGTCCTTGTTCACTTTCTCCACACTGCTCAATTTTGTGTACCTCTATCATATCCCCATTTAGTCCCCTCTTCTCTAAGCTGAAAAGTCCCAGTCTCCTTAATCTCTCTTCATATGGGACCCGTTTCAAACCCCTAATCATTTTAGTTGGTCTTTTTTGGACCTTTTCTAATGCCAATACATCTTTTCTGAGATGAGGAGACCACATCTGTACACAGTATTCAAGGTGTGGGTGTACCATGGTTTTATATAAGGGCAGTAAGATATTGTCCCTCTTACTCTCTATCCCTGTTTTAATGGGTCCTAACCTCCTGTTTGCTTTTTTGACTGCCGCTGCACACTGCATGAATGTTTTCAGAGAACTATCCACAATGACTCCAAGATCTATTTCCTGATGCGTTCTAGCTAAATTAGCCCCCCTCATACTGTATGTATAGGTGGGGTTATTCTTTCCAATGTGCATTACTTTACATTTATCCACATTAAATTTCATTTGCCATTTTATTGCCCAGTCACTCAGTTTTGTGAGATCCTTTTGAAGTTCTTCACACTCTGTTCAGTGACCTCATGTCTTTAAGGGATTAGGGCTCAAACAAGGACGGGTGTCATGCGCTCACTGCCACGTACCTCACTCACATGGAGTGGGTGACTGACTCCCTGCCCTCCGCACCTGGCTGGGCTCCCAGAACAGACCCACCTCTCCTGGTGCCTTGCACACCTTCTTCCTAGGGCAACACGTGGGTGTGGAGAACACAGCAGCCGTGTCTACACGTGCACGCTACTTCGAAGTAGCGGCACTAACTTCGAAATAGCGCCCGTCACGGCTACACGCGCCGGGCGCTATTTCGAAGTTAACTTCGACGTTAGGCGGCAAGATGTCGAAGTCGCTAACCCCATGAAGGGATAGGAATAGCGCCCTACTTCGACGTTCAACGTCGAAGTAGGGACCGTGTAGTCGTTGCGCGTCCCGCAACTTCGAAATTGCCGGGTCCGCCATGGCGGCCATCAGCTGAGGGGTTGAGAGACGCTCTCTCTCTAGCCCCTGCGGGGCTCTATGGTCACCGTGGGCAGCAGCCCTTAGCCCAGGGCTTCTGGCTGCTGCTGTGGCAGCTGGGGATCTATGCTGCAGGCACAGGGTCTGCAACCAGTTGTCAGCTCTGTGTATCTTGTGTTGTTTAGTGCAACTGTGTCTGGGAGGGGCCCTTTAAGGGAGCGGCTTGCTGTTGAGTCCACCCTGTGACCCTGTCTGCAGCTGTGCCTGGCACCCTTATTTCGATGTGTGCTACTGTGGCGTGTAGACGTTCCCTCGCAGCGCCTATTTCGATGTGGTGCTGCGCAACGTCGATGTTGAACATTGACGTTGCCAGCCCTGGAGGACGTGTAGACGTTACTCATCGAAATAGCCTATTTCGGTGTTGCTACATTGAAATAAGCTATTTCGATGTTGGCTTCACGTGTAGACGTAGCCAGGGACACATGCTCCCTCCCCCGATTTCTGCCCGGGATCTCGGCAGGATGTGGCTAACAGCAGCTGTTTGGCCCCGCGAGGGAGGGGAGTTGCTTTCAGATGGGGTTGGGGTTGGGGTAGGGAAGGATGAATTTACAGAACTCATCTCTTATCGCACACCCCCCGCCCCCGGCCCTGTTCCGATGTGGCTGGAAACAGCTTGTCCCTTGCAGCCTGACAGTGCCAAAACGCAGCTCTCATCTCCCGCTGCCTCCTGGCCCCGGGGATAGCGTGGGCAGGAAGAGGGTAAGCCCTAATGGTAGCCTGACTGCGCGGGCTTCAGCAAATCCCGCCAGAGAGGTGGCTCAGCAGAGGAGAGCTCCCTGTGGGATGGGGGGAGACATCCTCCAGGACAGAGCAGGAGCTGGGGCTGGAGGTGGGTGTGGGGGAAGAGGGAGGGCACTGACCCTCGGCCTCTGGGGCTGCTGTAGATTCTGCAGGCTCAGGGTGTGACCAGGCTGCAAATTGCTCCTCTCTCCTGCTACCCCAGAGCTGAGCCAAGGGGCAGACAGGCTTCCCTGTGCCAGCGCTGTGCCGGCCTTCAGCTCATGCAGGGCTTGGCTCCTCCTGGGCAGTGCCCCAGCCAGAGGTCTTGGGCTCTCCCGGCCACAGGAAGGAAGGAGCCTGCCAGCCAGGCCATGGGTGAGCTCAGTGCTCTGACCAGGCCTGGTTCTCTGCACAGCACTGGGAGTGGGATGTGCCCCTCCGAGGGGAGTGGGAAGTACGGAGGAGGTCAGGGTGAGGGGCAAGTCGAAGGGGCAAAGCAGGGATTGGACAGGAAGAGGGGAAAGACCGATGGGTGGGCGAGAGAGGTAACGTAGCTGGCAGCTACCCGGCACCTGCCTGCACTCGCCACCTCCTGTAGCCAAAGCGGCTAGGATGAGGACATGGCAGGGCTCTGCAGGCTGCACTGTAGGACCAAGGGAGGAGCTGGCTCCATCCCCAGCACATTTGCCTCATCGTCCGTCTTGCGCACGCGCCCCCGTCACTCATCATCTGATGCTCCCCCCGTCACTGCTGGTGGCAGGCAGGGGGTGAACAGGGACCCACCAGTACTGATGGGACAGAGACAGAAAATATGGGCCAATTTCCCAAATTTAAGGAGAAAGTCAGGGCATCTGCAGGAGGCTGTCCATGCAGGACTGTCCCTTTAAAAACATCTGGGCACCCTATGCCTAGGAGACCAGCGTGCCTGGCTCTTCCCTCTCTATTCCTAGCAGGAGGTGTGACTGCTGAGTGGAGCAGGACCGGGAGAGGTATCCCAGTGTCTTCAGCCACTCCCAGAGGGGCTGAGCCAGGAATCAATCCCAGCCTCTGGGCTGTTCCCCCACTAGGTCCTCTCTACAGGAATCCTGCCCCAAATTTGACATCCCTGCATGTACCCCAGAACCTGACAACCCGGCAGTCAGCCATGGTGTGCGGCCAGCTGAGACCTCGCGCAGCGAGGAATGATCCTCGGCCTTTGTGAGACCAGGGCAGAGGGCCACCCGCAGGCAGCTTGATCGTCAGAATGGGGGTTGGGGCAGAAGGCGATGGAAGAGAGGGGGTGGGAGTGCCCCGGGTTTTAGGTGTCCCAATGTATTGTTGTCATGGTTAGAAACACAAGACATGGCTGGAGATGGGAGAAGTGTGTGGAACGCAGGTGAATTGGTGACCCACCAGAAGTCCCAGTGGGTTTGTGCTTTCTCCGTTGGCTATCAACGGTTCAGTGGGATCAATACCTCACAGCCATTCCCAGGGAGCTTTCTTCGGGCAAGGGGCTGGCATCTAAACTCCCCATGAGCTGGATGGAAAGAGGCTCCCAGAAGCCCAGCTGGTGGTGATGTGGAACAATCTGACTGCCGGCGGCTATGCCTGGGGTGTTCTAACGCTATTGTAGGGCAGGTGCTTATATCTACTGAATTATAGCACAAGATCGGCCACACTGGGTCAGAGCAAAGGTGCGTCCAGCCCCGTGTTCTGTCTCATGACGGAGGGCAATGCCGGGAGCCCCAGAGGGAGTGAACACAGCCGGTAACTATCAGGTGATCCCCCCGTTATCCACGTCCAGCCTCTGGCAAACAGGCTAGGGACGCCATCTCCTCCTGTGCTGGCCAGCAGCCATCCATGGACCTGCCCTCCATGGCCTGAGCTAGTTCTATTTCAAACCTTGTTATAGCCTCGGTCTTCCCAACAGCCTCTGGCAAAGAGTCCCACAGGCCGACTGCACACTGTGCAAACAACTACTCTTTGTTTTGTTGTTTTCAACCTGCTGCCAGTTCCTTTCAGGTTAGTTTGTGTTACAAGGAGCAAATAGTGCTGCCTTATTGACTTGGTCCGTGACACGAGTCGTGGTTTAGACGCTCTGTCGATTGCCACGGCCCTGTTTTCCTTTCCCCCAGACCCTTTTCATACCTTTGTCGTGAGCGACTTTTGTCAATAGCAATGTTGTGTGTGTGTGTGTGTGTGAGACTCCATTTTGAGAGGACAAACTCCATTTTATAAGGTGCCAGATAACACCGGCACAGGCAGAACTGGGTGTTAGCTGGTGGCTGGGTAATGTGCGGGAGGTACTCCCCTGGGTCCTAAGCAACCCAGTTTTTTACTGTTAGAGCAGGCAGCTCCTAGCACTCTCACCCACGGCCAGGCTGTAGTAACCAAACGGTTAAAGTTCTTTTTGTTGTGCCGGCTGTGTTGCAGTGACAAAAGGGTTAACAGGGTCAGGCTCAGAGCTTAACTAGTTACAAGTTTATTTAAGCTACAGTTATAAGCGTGGGGTTACAAAAGGCTATTGTTTACTTCTTATATGCTAGCAAAGTACAGGTGTTAACAAGTTATGTTACAATCCAATACAAAGATATCTGTTACCATCTAACACAATGATATCTTGACACAATGACATCTAGTTACAGAGCTCTAATTCTTTAGCTGTGCACAAAAAGTCGGAGACCTAGCATGGGTGTATCTTACCCTCTCTGCGTCTCTCGATACCAGCGTAGCCAAGCCGGATCGGTCACTCAATTCCGCGGAAAGGCGAATATGAGGTTGGGCGTCCCCAGCTGTGGACCTCGGGAGGCAATCACCTGACCCGACCAGCAGGTAGTTGGTGGAATGCACTCAAAGTTAGAGTTCTGCTGGACCCATCTTTTATACCCCTCTGGGTTACGTATTCTCTTTCTTATCTATGGTGCCAGATCATACTGGTCTGTCTTTGTGACGCCAGTTTGTTACAAGGGCATTTCTTAGTTTGCACTTGTAAGACAGGAGATAAGCAATTTGAGAGTACAGGACATTCTTTTTGTGCGGGCGGGGCACTTCCCCTTCTGGAATGGTTGTGTGTGTGTGCATCATATCGATCAATGCCAGCTGGGGTGATTTCTGGAGGGTCTCCCCCCGTCTCATGTTGACAGTTTGGCCTGTTAGCCTTCTAGCTGTACTTTCTGCTTCTCAGGGTCACGATAAGCTAGCACATCTGGGCCTCAATGAGGGCATCAAAGACTGTGCTGTCAGCAGCCATTTCCGTGCCCTGTGTGCTCCTCGGTGGGGAGGGGGGGCAGCGAGCAAGCTGGCTTGTAAGGGGGAGACTTTGTGTGGCTACATTCCACCCCCTGATGCACCACACTACATCCCAGAATGCAAGGTGGTTCCAACTGGATTTTCCCGCCCTTGTACCTCAGAAGTTGCGTCCCACCGACAGCCAAAAGAAAATCCCAGCACCTGTTGGCCTGTGCCAGGGTCTCGGCAGAGTCAGAGCCGAGGCTGCCGGCTGCGCTACCCCTCCCAGCAGCTCTGTAGTGTTACTTCCTCGCTGTCCGCGTCTGCGCGATCCTTCTGTTCTTCCACGCGGGCGATTTGGGCCCTCGGCGTCATGCCGAATGCTGTGTTTAACTTACACGCTATGCATGCTGTCCGATTATTACTGATTATTAGAGTCATTTTCCCCTTTCCTACGTACTGTTTAAACTTGTTCCTCTGTCTTTGGTCTTCCCAATCCACGTTAATTCCTCACCAGTGACAGACACGGCCGGGGCCAGCAGGCTGGCACCTCTGGGGCAGGGACACCCCAGCTTGTGGGCTTGCCTAATTGGGCAGCTGCTTTAGCCCAGGAGTACCCCACTGAACACATGCAGGCCGCCGAGGACACCGATGGCCGCATTAGGTCAGAGCACAGGCTCTGGTATCAGTCGTTTCTCTGACAGAATTGTTGGGCTCCTGATACTGCGCACGACACCCCCAGGAGGAATGGTTCGGTTAGCACAGCTTTGTGCTCTGAAAAGCACTGGGAAACACAGGCACGCCGGTCTGGGGTGCCCTTCTGCCTCCACGCCTGCCCCGGATACCTCCCAAGCACCAGGCTGGGACTCTGCAAGCATAGCACTTGCCTGCCAGCTACTCCAGGGAAGCTGAGCTGAAGCACGGGAAGATTGCCATGTCACCAAGCTGGAAAGGACCTGGGAAATCACCAAGTCTAGTCCCCTGCCTGCTTGGCAGGGTAACGCGCCATCCCTCAGAAATGTTTTTTTTTAAAAAAAAAACAAACGAGGAATCTCATTGCTCCGGGTGGTCTCCATGAGGATTGAACTGACAGGGTGGGGTTGAGCAGGCCAATGCTCAAACCACTGTTATCCCTGCCCACTCAGCTGCACGGTCACTGGGTGTGAGCTGTCACATCCGTTCCCACTTCCAGGTTCATCTCCTCCTCCCCCACCTCCCAGCCTCAGCCCCAGCCCTGCTGGGTTATAAATGCCTGGGACCCAGCACAGGCTCAGCTCCAGTCCCAAGCACCCAGCCCAGCCACCCAGATCGACAGACAGACAGGTGAGTCCCTGCCCCCTGCAGTCCCCCCTCCCCTCTGTGCTGTGTGCTGGGTACTGGGGACAGTCAGGCCCTGAGGTGGGACGCGGGGCCTGGACTTGTCCGTGGTGTTGGGTTTATGTGGCTTCCCCACTCACAGCCCTGCCACCCAAGGGAAGGGTCCTGACCAAGAGCATGGTGGCCAAAGCTCCCCACCCCCCCCAGCTGGCACTGAACCAGGGTCCCCCCATGTAACTCCTGACACAGGATACCCCACAGAGCGGTACATGAGCTGCATTTCCCTCACCTTGCGCACCCCAGGGATGTTGTACAAACCCTTCCAACCCCTACCCTGGTGGAGCAGAGAAGGCAGAAGTGCTGGGGGAACCCCATGGCAGTGCAGGGATTCAGGATGGGTGTGGGATGCTCCATAGTAGCGCAGAGATGCAGGACAGGTGTGGGATCCCCCACGACAGTGCAGGGATGCAGGGCGGGTGTGGGATCTCCCATGGCAGCACAGGGATGCAGGACGGGTGTGGGATCTCCCACGACAGTGCAGGGATGCAGGATGGGTGTGGGATGCTCCATAGTAGCGCAGAGATGCAGGACAGGTGTGGGATCCCCCATGCCAGTGCAGGGATGCAGGACAGGTGTGGGATCCCCCATGGCAGCGCAGGGATGCAGGACGGGTGTGGGATCCCCCATGGCAGCGCAGGGATGCAGGGCGGGTGTGGGATCTCCCACGACAGTGCAGGGATGCAGGACGGGTGTGGGATCCCCCACGACAGTGCAGGGATGCAGGGCGGGTGTGGGATCTCCCATGGCAGCACAGGGATGCAGGACGGGTGTGGGATCTCCCACGACAGTGCAGGGATGCAGGATGGGTGTGGGATGCTCCATAGTAGCGCAGAGATGCAGGACAGGTGTGGGATCCCCCATGCCAGTGCAGGGATGCAGGACAGGTGTGGGATCCCCCATGGCAGCGCAGGGATGCAGGACGGGTGTGGGATCCCCCATGGCAGTGCAGGGATGCAGGACGGGTGTGGGATCCCCCATGGCAGCGCAGGGATGCAGGACGGGTGTGGGATCTCCCACGACAGTGCAGGGATGCAGGACGGGTGTGGGATCCCCCATGGCAGTGCAGGGATGCAGGACGGGTGTGGGATCCCCCATGGCAGCGCAGGGATGCAGGGCGGGTGTGGGATCCCCCATGGCAGCGCAGGGATGCAGGACGGGTGTGGGATCTCCCACGACAGTGCAGGGATGCAGGACGGGTGTGGGATCCCCCATGGCAGTGCAGGGATGCAGGACGGGTGTGGGATCTCCCACGACAGTGCAGGGATGCAGGACGGGTGTGGGATCTCCCACGACAGTGCAGGGATGCAGGGCGGGTGTGGGATCCCCCATGGCAGTGCAGGGATGCAGGGCGGGTGTGGGATCTCCCATGGCAGCGCAGGGATGCAGGACGGGTGTGGGATCTCCCATGGCAGCGCAGGGATGCAGGGCGGGTGTGGGATCTCCCATGGCAGCGCAGGGATGCAGGACGGGTGTGGGATCTCCCATGGCAGCGCAGGGATGCAGGACGGGTGTGGGATCTCCCATGGCAGCGCAGGGATGCAGGACGGGTGTGGGATCTCCCACGACAGTGCAGGGATGCAGGGCGGGTGTGGGATCCCCCATGGCAGTGCAGGGATGCAGGACGGGTGTGGGATCTCCCATGGCAGCGCAGGGATGCAGGACGGGTGTGGGATCTCCCATGGCAGTGCAGGGATGCAGGGCGGGTGTGGGATCCCCCATGGCAGCGCAGGGATGCAGGACGGGTGTGGGATCCCCCATGGCAGCGCAGGGATGCAGGGCGGGTGTGGGATCTCCCATGGCAGTGCAGGGATGCAGGACGGGTGTGGGATCTCCCATGGCAGCGCAGGGATGCAGGACGGGTGTGGGATCCCCCATGGCAGCGCAGGGATGCAGGACGGGTGTGGGATCCCCCATGGCAGTGCAGGGATGCAGGACGGGTGTGGGATCTCCCATGGCAGCGCAGGGATGCAGGGCGGGTGTGGGAGCTGCCATTCCAGATCAGGGTGGTGCTGCCTGGAGCTCACAGCCCACTCTCCAGCCAAGCTCTCCCTTGCTGCGGCTGTGCAGTAACACAGGCTCACAGCTCTGCCTTGCAGCCATGGGATGGGGGTGTTTCCAGTGGGACCCTGCAGGGTGCAGTTCCCGGCCCTGCACTAATTAAGGCTGACACCAGCGACCTGGAAGGACACACGACTCCGTCCCTGGCAGGTCTGCAGGTGGCACAAAGTTTGGTACGGAGGAAGGATGAGGGCGCTCACTGACAGGGAGCCATCTGGGTCTCCCAGTGAATGGGGACCAGCAAACAATGTGTGTCTCAGTTTGGCTGAGTGTCAGTGCAGACAGCTGGGTACGAAGAGCACAGGCCAGCCTGGTGGGTGGGGTCTGTATCCTGGGACATGGGGACTGTGTAAGTGATTTGGGGTCACCCGAGCTCCCAGTGCAATGAATAGTTTCCTTCCTAGAGCCGGGGGTGAGGAACGCGGAGGAACTCCTGAAAATGACAAGACAAACTGCAGCCTGCGCCTGGCAGAAGCAGTGCAAAGGCTTGAGGGCGTTAGGGTAACTGAGGAGCTAAGGGAGGGGCAAGGAGCCTGCAGTGAACCTGGTGGGGGTTGGAGCTGGGTGGGGAGTTTTCCTTTGTGGGGGATGGAATCACAGACTCACAGAACACGAGAACCGGAAGGGCCCTCGAGAGGTCACCGAGTCCAGTCCCTGCCCTCACCGCAGGGCCAAGCACCACCTCGGCCATCCCCCACAGACTCATAGAATTCCAGGGCTGGAAGGGACCTCGGGAGGTCACCTAGTCCAGCCCCTAACAGGTGTCTGTCTAACCTGCTCTTAAACATCCCCACTGGTGGAGATTCCACAACCTCCCTACCAATTTATTCCACAGTTAAACCCCCTGACAGTCAGGGAGTATCTCCTAATGGCCAACCTAAACCTCCCTTGCTGCAGTTTAAGCCCATTGCTCCTTGTCCTGTCCTCAGAGGCCCAGGAGAACAATTTTTCTCCCTCCTCCTGGCAAGCCTCTTTGAGGTACTTGAAAACCACTGTCATGTCCCCTCTAAATCTTCTCTTTCCTAACCTAAACAAGTCCAGTTCTTTCAGTCTCCCATCATAGCTCATGTTGTCTAGACCAGAGATTCTCAAACTTTTCAGCATCCTGTCCCCCTTTTTACCAAAAATTCAATTCATAATGTAAAATAAATACAAAAGCTCGATGTAAAAATGCTATTTAAAATTAAAAATAAGCAGAAATAGTTTTTCGTGGTCCCAAAATTTAATAAAATGTAATTTAACATCAGAAAGAGCAGAAACAAAACGAATTTAGTGTGAAGGATGACGCTGCATTTTCTTCTCAAGGTGGGAAATCCTCGCTTTGAAAGATGAAAGTGCGCAGAGCAAATCGTTTTCGACATCCAGTCGATTTCTTTGTTTTGTTTTTAATGTGAGTGAACCTGAGAAGCTTTTTCATGGGGCTGTATGTACAAGCATGGAGGAACAACACATAGCTCTTCTTCCCCAGCTTTCAAGTACACGGGGAAATATTTTATCCAAAATTCCTCCAGCCCTGAGGTACCAAAATTCTTTTGCACTTGAATCATATTTTATTTCGGGTGCCTGTTCTTGCAATTCTTCTGGCGATGTATCGACATGAGCATCGAATGGATTGCTCACTAATTTACAAATGGGGTTGTCAGAAAGTTGTTTGGAAAATAGCGGACAGCAGAGCCAGTGGAGCTGAGCTGCCCCACCCTGAGCTGGGCGCCAAATGCTGAAGCCTTAATGTCCCCCCACCCCGACAGCCCCTGGGGCCCCCTTAACTCCAAAGGCTGCGATGGCTGGATGCAGCCCCATGCTGGCTATGGCCTGGGCCCCATGGCCTGGAGGCCAACTATGGATCAGCCAAGCTAACGGCAGAGCCCTCACCTTGCAGATGCTTGGTGCAGACCCAGCTGGCCTGCTGCCTGTGTCCTGTGCCAGCCGCCAGAGCCGCCCACCCGCCTGATCCCTGAGCTGCCAGACCTGCCCACGTCAGGCGCCCGCCCACCTGATCCCTGAGCTGCCGGACCTGCCCGCTTGTCCCCACACCAGCCACCATGGCCAGTTTCCTGCTCACCCACCAGCTGCCAGGGATAGACGTCTGCACACCAGCTGGCAGAGCTGCCCACCCAAACTGCGGGTCAGCCTCCTGAGCCCCTCAATGCTGGGACCAGCCGCCTGCCTGCCAGCCCAAACCGGAGCCACCTTCCTGGGCTGGGAACTAGCGGTGTGACAGGGACCCTGCCGAGGATGTGGGGAAGGGCCCTGGGGTGCCTGGGGGTGTGATGGAGTGGGGGGAGTGCATGTGTGAGTCAGGCTGGATGTCTGAGGCAAGCAGAGCAGTTCCCAGTGGCTAAGGATGACCCTGGGGCTACAACTGGCAGGTAACACCTCTGCCTGAACAAAGAGGAGGGAGGAGCCGAGCTGGGTTTTGAATCGGGGGCAGCAGTTAGAGGCGAGGGAAAGAGGAGCTGGAAGGCAGCCAGCCGGAGGAGGGGGAAAGCTACACCCCAGAGGGGCACCCCTCGGGGCCTTCTCCCCAGGACGGGTTGGAAGGACTGTCTCTGGCTGCTGTACTGTCGCTTCTGGGAGAAACTGGGCATCTGTTGCCTAATAAACCTTCTGTTGTACCTGCTGTGTGAGAGTCACTCCTGCCAGCAGAGGGGGTGCAGTGCAGGGGGACCCCTGAACCCCATCACAGGGGGTCACTGGGAATCTCGTGCACCAGGCTGGGCGCGAAGAGGAGCGGATCCATGTGTCTGGCACTAAACCCGCTCTCTAGCGAGAGAACTACTGCAGAGGGGCTGCAGCTGCAGCTGACATTCCAACCACGTGCACACAGACCGGCCTCCAGCCCGGGCACACCGGGGCCTCCGCCAGACTCTTCCCTCCAGCCACCTCTGAGCACCCTCCCTCTGAGCTCCAGCATAGGGGGGAGCGGGACAGTGGGAGATGGCAAATGCCCCTTCTGAGAACCGCTTTCTGCTGCAGATGGGACCCTGGTGTCTGGAACCAAAGGCCCCTGGGCGAGCCTGGCCTCCCCTCCTCCCACCTGCTGCCCGGGGCCAGGGAGTCCCTGGCGGTGCTGCTGGCAGAGCCCATCTGTGCAGGGCTGGGGCCTGGCTCCCTGCTGGGCGGCCGGTTCTCTCCCTGGGGCACAGCTCCGTGAGGGCTGGAGGCAGAAGGGCCCTTTGGACCTAGGGAGAGGGGCTCTGAGCTGAGTCCTCTGGGACGACGGGACAGGATCCCTGGGGGCACTGCCAGCCCAGCCAGGCCCTTGGCAAACAGTCCCAGGGCTGAAGCCCCCCACGAAATGCCCCCGGGGGAGGGAGGTGCCTCAGGCTCCCCTGGCTCATCTCTCTGGTGCGGTTTCTCCCCAGGGGAAGTGAGAAGATGGGACCAGTCGCCTGCTTCAGCCTCTTCCTCCTCGGCTGCCTGGTCTGCAGCCCCTCGCTGGCAGCTGAGAACCTGCCTGGCCCTGTGGAGCCGGCGGCCCCGAGTGCTGCTAGCCAGGGTGAGAACTGGGAAGTAGATTCATTTCCTTCGGGTGCTCCCAGGGCCACGGCCCATCTCCTGCTGCAGGGGTCACTGCCCTGGAGGGAGGCCCAGCCCCACAGCCCCTCCCCAGGCAGCAGGGGAGAGACAGTGGATGAAATACCACTGGGGTCAGCCCTGCCCCAGAGGATGGGAGGGGACCAGCCTGGGCCATGTGCTCTCACCGGGGCAGCTGCAGGCTCCCACACCCCCTGTGGTCCCACACCCTCCCGCTGGGCATCCGTGTCCCTGTGGGTCCCTCTCCAAGGGCTGGTCATGGCTCCGTGTCACCCGCACACCTCGGTGTGTGTCACTGGCCATGGAGTGGGACCTAGACCACCTCCCAGAGAAAGAGTGAGTGTCCTCTACAGCCCAAGCCCACAGCCAGCCGGCCTCCAGCTCAAGCTGTAGAGGTGCCGGCACTGAGCTCTGGAGGTCCCAGGCTCTAGCCTGCCTGTGGGCAGCTATAACTGTGGTGGCTGCAGCTTCTCCCCCATCCAGCCCCTGCTCCTTGCTGGGCTGCCCTATGTGGGGCCCAAGGCTCCTTTGCCTTCACTATGGGCCTCTCTACCTCCCCTGCTGGGGTATGGCTCTGACCTTCTCCCTCTCTGGCCTGGATGGGCCCTGACCACCCTGTGTGCCCTGCCCTTGGGGTGGGAAGAGAAGATGGAGACTGTGGGGAGGGGCTGAGGACTGGGCAGTGGAGTTGGGCCTGGGTGGAGACTGGCAGGGCCACAGGAGGGAGAGGGTTGTCTCCCCAAGTGGCAGCTTCACCCCCAGGCTGCCCCTCTGGGGCAGGGGTAGCTCTTGCCCCTCACACAGGGCAAACAGTCCTTCCCCCACAGCTGCCAGGGGAAAGATGCCCAGGCCCCACCCAAGCCCAGAGGCACTGCCCCCCTGCAATCAGGGCTGGATTCCGGGGGTACTGTGGGGTCTGGGCAGGGTCAGCTCCTCCAGGCACCTCAGCCCCAAGCAGACGCCCTGGAAGGTCCCCGAGACAGCCTCTCACTGTGATTTCTCTCCCTTCCCCTGCCCCACCCCTCTCCTCAGGGCCAGTTGCTGAGCCCTGTCCCAAGGGCTGGAGGCACTTTTTCGAAGGCTGCTACGGATACTTCTCCCATGAGAAAACCTGGGAGGAGGCTGAGGTGAGAGGCTGGGGGCTGCTGCCGGGCGCAGGGTCATTACTCTGCATTTTTTCCGACTTCCTGACTCTCCCTCACTCCTTTCTGCTGGGGATTAGACTCACCTGGTGCCGCGTCACCTGTCCCTTATCTACCCCCACCACCCGGGCCAGTCGCACACAGCCCAGCACCAGACGCTGAAAGTCCCACTCCCACTCACAGCACAATGGGGCAGCCGTGGGAAATTGCCGGGCTACCAGTGTCTCGTCTCGCTGCGGAGCTTCCGCACCACCTGAAAGCACTACGAATAACACTAACTCGTCACTGAACGGCCTCAAACAGGTTCAGCCCGTTTGGCGCCATCGTCTCATCAGCGTAGCAAAGTTGACCACCTCGGTGCTCATTGCCTTTCCCAGAGCACTCACGGCTTTGGCGACTAGGGCTGGTGCGGTGCAGGCCCTGGAGGACACCATTTTCTGCTCCCCTTTGGTTCCTGTCTTCTAACCAGCTCCAGGTCCAGGGGAGAACCGAGGGCAGCTCCCATTGCTTCAGAGCCTTTGGGGAGGGACCTTGTCAAAGTCTTTCTGAACGCCCAAGGACCTTCCCCACAGGCTTGTTGGCCCCACACAATGTTGTAGTAGATTGGTGAGGTACAAGTTCCCTTTGCAAAAAGTACATTGAGTCTGTGTTAGTGTCACTCGTACGTGTAACACGCCCCTGTGCCCCAACCCCTACTCCAGTGCTTGCACTCGCAAGGCTCACACTTGTGCCCTTGTGTGTCTGTGCTGCGAGGGGTGGGGTCCGTGCAGGTGAAGGGGAAGGGAGGAAGGAGGTTGCTGTCGGTGTTGGGGGGAGGAATTGGCAGTAACACGGGGTCCCATCCCCTGGGCCTTTGCTGCCTGGGGTGAATCAGGGCCCAGGACTGTGCTGGACTCACGCCTGCTGCTCCCAGTGGTGGGAGAAATGGGGGTAAGAATCTTTGGTTCTCTCTGGCCCAGATTGAGTGCCAGCACAGATGGGATGGAGCCCATCTGGTCTCCATTCACAGCGCCGGAGAAGAGAGCATCGTGTCCTCTTATATCAAGCAGATGAACAAAAGCAAGAAGCCTGTCTGGATCGGACTCTCGGACACTGCACGGGTGAGTGTTGGGCACCTGCTCTGCCTCCTGCAGCTCCTCCCCAGGGCCCCGCGTTCTGGTCACGGCTCAAGGAGGGGCTGGTTGGGAGGTACACCGGGACCCCGAGAGCAGGAGCTCCGTGGAAGGGGTGACAACGGGCTACACCCACCTGCGTTCTCCCCCACAGGATCAGTCCCCAACATCCTGCGCAGAGCACTCACCGCTGTTATTAACATTCACATGGTTACACTCGTGCCCAGGGACCCAGCGACGGCCGTTGGGCTCAGACTGTCACACCCAGGCTGGGAGTCAGCTCGGCCCACACAGACGAGAGCTCTGGGCGAGGGCTGGGGACGTGGGGCATCCCCACAGGCAGAGTGAGCCGTGCGGGGGCAGCAGTGCCCTGGGACCATGGGCAGTCTGTGTGTTCTTCCTGGGCGTGGCCTCAGTGAGGTGGGGATCCCCCGGCCGGAGCTGCTTCGGCTCCCAGCCCTGTAGGGGTGTCACAATGCGTCCCAAGAACCACCAGACTCGGGCCCTGGGCTGGCAGGAAAGGGAAGGTCACAGGTAGCCCCTAGCTGCAAAGGCTTTGTCAGTTACAGGCCACAGCCAGCCCCAGAGACTCTGGTGTGGGCCTGGGTCAGCAGCATGGAGGCTCTTGCCTCACAGGGACAGGAGCACCTGTCAGCCACCTGCCTGCTGCTCCCACCAGCCATCCCGGCTCTTGGCAAAACGCTGTGATTTCAGCTCTCAGGGGTTTCAGCTCTAGGCCTCATCACAAAGAATCACAGAATCACAGGGCTGGAAGGGACCTCAGGAGATCATTGAGTCCAGCCCCCTGCTTCAAGCAGGATCAACCCCCACTAAGTCATCCCAGCCAGGACCTTGTTCAGCCGGGACTTAAAAACCTCAAGGGATGGAGAATCCACCACCTCTCTAGGCAGCGCATTCCACTGCTTCACCACCCACCTGGTGAAGTAGTTTTTTCCTAATATCTAACCTACAACTCCCCCTCTTCAACTTCAGACCATTACTCCTTGTTCTGCCATCTGACACCACTGAGAACAGTTTCTCACCCTCCTCTTTAGAGCTCCCCTTCCGGAAGATGGAGGCTGCTATTAAATCACTCCTCCGTCTTCTATTCTGAAAACTAAACAAGCCCAAATCCCTCATCCTATCTGCAGAGGACTTGTGCTCCAGCCCCTCAATCATTTTTGTAGCCTTCTGCTGAACCTGCTCCAGCAAATCCACATCCTTTTTCTACTAGGGGGCCCACAACTGGACACAATATTCCAGATGTGGCCTCACCAATGATAAATAGAGGGGAACAACTACTTCTCTAGATCTGCTCGAAATGCTCCTGCTCATGCACCCTAGTATAACGTTAGCCTTCTTCTCTACAAGGGCCCTCTGTTTACTCATATCCAGCCTTTCATCCACCATAACCCCTAGGTCCCTTTCCGTCGTACTGCTGCTGAGCCAGTCAGTCCCCAGCCTATAACAATGCTTGGGATTCTTCCACCCGGGTGCAAGACTCTACACTTCTCCTTGTTGAACCGCATCAGATTTCTTTTGGCCCAGTCCTCCAATGTATCCAGGTCACTCTGGATTCTCTCTCTACCCTCCAATGTATCTACCTCTCCCCCTAGTTTTGTGTCATCTGCAAACTTCCTGAGGGTGCAGTCCCGTCCCTCATCCAGGTCATGAATAAAGATGTCGAAAAACACCAGTCCCAGAACTGAGCCTTGCGGCACTTCACTTGAAACCATCCGCCATCCAGAAATTGAGCTATTTACTACTACCCATTGGGCCCGACCGTCACGCCACCTTTCTATCCATTTTATAGTCCAAGAATCCAAACCTTATTTCCTTTTCTTATGGGCAAGAATGTTGTGGGAGACCGTATCAAAAGCTTTGCTGAAGTCAAGGTATATCACACCCACTGACCTCCCCATGTCCACAGAGACAGTTACTTCATCATAAAAGCTAATCAGATTGGTCAGGCAGGACTTGCCCCTGGTGAATCCGTGTTGGCTACTTTTGATCACTTTCCCCTCTTCCAAGTGCTCCAAAACGGATCCCTTGAGGATCCCCTCCATTATTTTCCCAGGGATTGAGGTAAGCCTGACTGGTCACAGAATCGCAGAATCACAGGGCTGGAAGGGACCTCAGCAGGTCACCTATCCAGCCCGCTGCTTCAAGCAGGATCAACCCCCACTAAGTCATCCCAGCCAGGACCTTGTTCAGCTGGGACTTAAAAACCTCCAGGGATGGAGAATCCACCACCTCTCTAGGCAACGCATTCCACTGCTTCACCACCCACCTGGTGAAGTAGTTTTTTCCTAATATCTAACCTACACTTCTCCCTCTTCAACTCCTGACCGTTACTCCTTGTTCTGCCATCTGACACCACTGAGAACAGTTTCTCACCCTCCTCTTTAGAGCTCCCCTTCCGGAAGTTGAAGGCTGCTATTAAATCACCCCTACGTCTTCTCTTCTGTAAACTAAACAAGTCCAAATCCCTCAGCCTCTCCTCATAGGTCTTGTGCTCCAGCCCCTTAATCATTTTTGTTGCATTTCGCTGAACCGGCTCCAGCACATCCACATTCTTTTTCTACTGGGGGGCCCAAAACTGGACACAATATTCCAGATGTGGCCTCACCAGTGCCAAATAAAGAGGAATAACTACTCTAGATGTGCTTAGTTCATGGAGACTGGAGAACTGGAACACTGGAATAAGAACTGGAACCGGGACTGGAGTTGGAATCTTAGAACCAAGGTGGTCACTGCCAGGGCCATCTTACAGTTTTCCATGTGGAGGGGAAAATTCCTCACTTCTCCCCATAGCTACAGGAGGGTCAGGGTCACCTGATTCAGGTGAGCTGTGCCAGCAAACTGCCATCGGTGGCTGGCTTGGCCTGCACGTCCCAGTCCTTTTACATGGCAGGTGGGATGGATGTCTGGACATCTGATTTCCATCCCATTCTTTTGCCCAGTTCACCTGACAGTTGGGCTGGTGCGGGTCACAAGTCCCAAATTCCTGAGGTGTGTATTTGACATCTGGGCCTTCTCTTCAGTCCATTCTCCTTGGTGGGAGGTGATCTCACCGCCTGTTGTGAATCTCAGCACTAAAACATTTCTAACACACCTACAGAGCCAATTCCTGTAACTTCACCTACCAACACGGCACTGACATACAAGGAACAGAAACAAATTCAGGGTATAACCAGCTGTCATGAGACACCTCACTTGGCCCACTGAGCCCAAGAATTGGTGCCACTATAGACGATGGTGACAGAAATGGCTTCCGTCTCCAATTCAAAAATTCAGTCATGTCACACAGGGGAGCTGCGTGTCAGCGTCTCTGGGACGTGGGACTTGCACTGGGACAAATCTAATATTTCACCCACACCCCCAGCTGCTGCGGCTGCCTGGGATGTGTCTGAGAGCTCTGGTCTGGGAGCACCTAGGGGTGCTGATGGCCCTGCTGGTCAGGTGTAGGGGCAGAGCAATGGCCCCTCTGGCACCGATGGAGATGGGGCATCTCCGTGGGCAGCACTGCCTGGCAGCTCAGGGACCCCCACCTCAGCTGCTCCTGCCCACCCCAGCGTGCGGGAGGGGCGGGTGTTTGGGAGCAGTGACAGCACAGACTCCTACACGGGGCTCCCTCCAGCCCACGGGCCGGGGCCACTCGCTACACGCGCCCGACTGCGCTCGGCTCCTCACTTCAAATGTCCCCCCAGCAGCACGGCCATTTCGTAGCCAGGCTCTGTGTCCCCAGTCTGGCTGAGCAGCCTCTCCCGGTGCCCTGCCCGCGGCCCTCCGGCTCCAGCCCGGCTCCAGCTGGGTCACCTCGGCTCTCACGGCTCTTCTCTCTCTGCCTGCAGAATCAGTGCTGGGGCTGGACTGATAAATCCCAAGTCACCTACACAGCCTGGGAGCAGGGGCAGCCGGACAGCCCAGTGAAGAAGGAGCACTGCGTGGCGCTAGAATATTCAGGTGAGCCGGCTGCTCAGCCCCACCTGTGCCTACCGGGGAAGCAGGCAGCGCTCTGAGCCGGGGTTCTGAGAGGCTGACCCAGGCTGGCCCCCACATGCTCTGGAGCCTTCCCCGCCCTTCCCAGGAGAGCAGGGACAGCCCTGGTCCGACCTGGTGGCCCTGCTGCTTCCCCGCTGCCCTGGGTCAGTTCCCCTCTGCTCCAGTGACAGGCAGGAGACACACGCGTGTGGACAGACACAGGGAGTGCCACGGGGGACTCTGCTGTGCTGCTTGAGGGGGTGGCTCTGAACACCTCTGCCCCCGACCCGACTCCTCTGCACCAGGGTGTTGAGCAGGCTGAGCTGTGCAAACACTGAGCCCCACAATGATTTTGGCACCAGAGCTGCATTCACCCTGTCGTGGAATTACACAAGTGCTTGTGAACGTGCTTCACAGGCTGGGGGAGTGCAAATGTTTAGCACTAATGACTGTTCCCCAGGGAGCTGGCACTGGGAGGTGGCTATTAGTGTAACCCGCAGCCAGAGGGCAGAACCCGCCAGATGGGGCCCCTGGCGGGTGCCCAGGGTACCGGCAGGAGGGGAATACGTTCTGAACGGCCCAGCCAGGGAGAGCGGCTCACCAGCGTGGGGGAGTGACAAGGGGTGGGTTTACAGACAGGCTCTAAACGGGGGCACAGAGAATTTCACAGCCAATCCCCTGCCCAGCCCCATTACTGGGCGCCGTGACAGCTCAGGCGCTCCAGCCCCGGCGAGTGTGGGGAGCGAGGGGCAGGGCGGGAGCCTTCTGACATGATGTGGTTATCACTGGGACAGGCCTGGGCCATGCTGAGCGCAGGGTTTTAGGTGGTGACACACAATAGTAACAAGCTGCCCGTTGCCCCCCTGGCTCTGCGACAATGGAGTCACCTTTTTATTTAAATATTACTGATTTGTTACTTTTACAAAGAGTTTGTAAATTACACATAAAAATGTGAAGCAGCCCTGTAGCGCCTTAAAGGGACATGGTGGTTCCAAAGTCATGGAAGTACCAGACCAAGGCTGCCCATGTAACCTTAACTCCGCCCTTGTACATGTGCATTACGATACACTCGTCAGTGACAGGCTCCCTGGGCGTCAGGCCTGGTGCTGGCAGAGGGCCACAGCCAGGGCTGCACTCACGGGACAGGGAGAGAGTCAAACAGCAGCACAAACCCGCAGCCTGGGAACGGGGCACAGAGAAAGGCCTATTTGCCCAGTGGAGCTCCCTGCCGGGTGTGGGGTGCTGCTGAGAGCTGAGCCCTCCAGCCCCGGGGCTGCCCTTCCCCAGGTGCGCTCTGGCCCCACTCAGCAGGAATAGTACTGCAGGGGCAGCCCCAGGGCAGGGGGTAGCGCTGCCTGAGGGAGGACTGTGCTGCTCCGCACACAGCAGGCCGGTAACACTGACTCCTGGGGCAGGGACACATCCCCGCTGCAATGGGGCTGAGCCCTGCCTGGCGCGCACCTTCCCACGGCTACAGCCAGGCCCAGGTGGGCAGGGCACAGGGAGGGAGGGAGGGAGGCAGCCGCCCAGGTCCTGAGCAGGTGCCGCAGCCCCGGGGCAGGTCTCTCGCTGTCCTCTGCCCTCTGGCTGGGGTGGGAACAGGAGCAGCAGCACATGGACCAGGGTTTCCCCTTCCACACTGAGCCCCAGCGTCTCTTTGCAGGGTGGGGCTGCTCCAGTCTGAGGTGTTCAGGGCCCCATCCTGCCCTCCTCTTCCGTGGGAACCTGCACTGGTGCTGGGAGCTTCTCCCAGGGGTGCAAT
The DNA here is from genome assembly GCF_033958435.1 of Carettochelys insculpta. Taxonomy (NCBI): domain Eukaryota; kingdom Metazoa; phylum Chordata; order Testudines; family Carettochelyidae; genus Carettochelys; species Carettochelys insculpta. The sequence goes on along the minus strand of NC_134137.1, from coordinate 381,185,959 downwards.
GGGAGAGGGGCTGTTTTATGGCAGGAATGGACCAGCCTGGCTCACCCAGACTTATTTCTATTTGTCTTTCTAGACTATGTGAAATGGCACGATTACCCCTGCGGAGACAAATTCCCTTTCCTTTGCAAGCACAGTGTGCAGGGGAGACGGCTCCCCAAGGCTGGGGGCTCCCAGCTCCTGGGCAGTGAGTGAACGGGGCCCCTCCGGCTCCCCTGGGAGACCAGCTCCTGCGACCCTGGCTGCAAAGCCCCTTCTGCAGAGCAATGCTGTGTGATGCTGCGTGACTCCCGCACCGCCCTGCCCCCTTCTCTCCCTGCCGCCCCCACCCCGGCACTGCTGGTCTGAGCCGTCTCAGCGAAGAGACTGATAATAAACTTCCCCTGAGCACTCAGCTGCGCGTGTCTCTCCCTCTGGCTACTGGCTCCCGCGGGGCAGCTCCATGTGTCGCCTGGCCCTGGCCTCAGCTGCCCAGAGCCAGTCCGGCAGGGGCAGGGGCAGGGGCAGGGGCAGGGGCAGGGGCAGGGGAGGGCACGGAGGAGAAATGGGGGCCCAGACCCACTGGTAAAACCCCGGGGCACTGGTACTGCTGAGGCCTGGCCCAGTCACCCCTCTGCCCCAGCCAGCGCAGTCAGCCCAGCTGTCCTTGCAGTTTCCCTGGAGGGACCTGTGTAACCTGCCTGCAAAGCCCCACGGCCACAGGGCCACAGAACACGGGAATAGAAAGGGCCCTCCAGAGGTCATCAGGTCCAGGCCCTGCCCTCACAGCAGGACCAGCACCGTCTGTATCATCCCTATTAGAGCTTTATCTCTTCTGTTCTCAAATATCGTATCACCAGTGATGGAGATTCTACACTTACCCGAGACTATTTCTTCCTGTACACTCGTCCCTCGCTTTCGGAGCACAACTGGTTCCCAACGTTCTGCTCCTAGACAGCAACTCGTAAGAGGGACACTAAATCCCTCTTAAATTACATGTAAAAGTCTCTGATTAGTTCCTGCAGCTCCCAACTCGGGGAAGGAGCGGCAGCCGGTTGTGCTGCTTTGAGAGGTGAGTGACCCTTGGCTTGGGGAGGGTTAAAAGCTGGAGGTAGTTTGGGGCTGTGAGCGGGAGGGAGGGTTCAGGCTGCTGCAGTTTGGGGCAGCAGGAGACAGGCTGCAGGGCCGCAGGGGTCTGGCCGCAGGGGTTACAGCGGTGGAAGTCTGGCTGTGGGGCTGGCAGGGGTGTCGGGGTGTTGGGCTGCAGGGCCGCGGTGTTTACTGGCAGCAGCGGGGTCTAGCCACAGGGCCAGCAGGGGTGTTGGGCTGTGGGGCATGCAGGCGGATGAGGGGTCAGGCTGAGGGCCTGCCGGGGCTCCAGGAGGCAGAGAGGGGAGCGTCTGGCTGTGGGGCTGTCAGGACCGTCAGTCTGCTGTGGTGTGGGACTGCAGGGCTGGTGGTGGTGGGGGGGTGTCAGACTGGGGGGTTGGAACCGCGGGGAGGGGGGTAAGGTTCATACGAGCAGGGGAATTTCACTCGTAGAGTGAACTAAGGCAGGTAAGGGTCTCCCTTGTTTAAGCGAGCACTCCTACATGAAGTACTCATTTAAGGAGGGATGAGTGCACTTCACCTCCCCAACAAGCAAGTTTTCCTAATGTCCGACCTAAACCTCCCTTGCTGCAGTTTAAGCCCATTGCTTCTTGCCCTCTCAGAGGCCAAGGAGAACCATTTTTTTCTCTCCGCCTGGTAACACCCTTTCAGGTAGTGGAAAGCTGTTGGCGTGTCCCCTCTCTGCCTTCTCTTTTCCCAACTACACAAACCCACTTCTTTCAGTCTCCATTCAATAATCATGTTTTCTGGAACCTTTCCTAATTTTGGCCGCTTTTCCCTCAGTCCTCTCCCATTTCTCCAGAGATGTGGGGCTCAGAACTGGACACAATACTCCACCTAAGACCTAAGCGGCCGAGCAGAGTGGAAGAATGACTTTCTCCTCTCTTGCTCACCTTGCTCCTGTTTATGCACCCCAGAATCACGTTTGCTTGTTGACTCGTATTTAGCTTGGAGAACCACAAGAAGTCCTGTGGCACCGTAGAGACTAACAGATATTTTGCAGTACGAGCTTTTGGGGACAAAGACTCACTTCATCAGATGCATATTTAGCTTGTGGTCCAGTGTGAGCCCTAGATCCCTTCCTGCAGTGCTCCTCCCTCGGGGGCCCCTTCCTAGTCTCTCGCTGTGACACTGATTGTTCCTTCCTAAGCGGAGCAGTTTGCATTTGTATCACAGCACAGAGCTGCAAGGGACCTCCAGAGAGTATTACTCCGGTCCCTGCCCGCACAGCCAGGGTCTGGCGCCAACCGAAACAGGTTTCTTTTGCTCATCTAACCTGCCCCAGACCCGTAAAAGGCCCTGCAAGGATGGAGCTCACAGCCCTGAGTTTGTGAGGCTGAGGGGCTAACCACTGAGGTATTCCCTCCCTCCCAGGAAGGGGAGGGTCTCAGGGCAGCAACTGGCTCCCAGCCACGCTGGGGTGCAGGGCCGCTGTGCTCCCACTCAGCGCCCCATTCCCCTGGGAGGTGGGGCCTTGGCACAGTTGCTCCAGCCCAAGGGCTGGGGTAGGGGGTGCTTCACTTCACAGAGGCAGGGCCTCGGGGGCAGAAGGGGCAGGGCCTGGAGGGCAGAAGTGGTGGGGCTTCAGTGCTGGGCTGGGGCTTGCCTTCCCCAGCTGGGTCTGCAGCTGCCGCTGGATGTCTGGCAGAGATAGCTCGGGGATTCTCCTGCCCTGACCGTGGCCAGCAGCAGCGTGTCCTGGGGCTGGAACCCTTGTCTTTAACAGCCCAGAACACGAGAGCGCCCATAGCGGGTTCACCAAAAGGCCGTGCAGCCCAGAGTCCCACCCCGCAAGAGTGACCAGCGCCTCAGAGGGAGTGGAGAGGACAGAGAATCACCAAGTGACCCTCCCCACCTCCCCCACCCCGCCATCGCCCATTCCCAGCCCCTGGTGCACAGGCGAGGGTCTTCATACCTGCCCCTCCCGGCCAATGGCCAGCCAGGGACCCGTCCTCCTCCTCTTCAGCTCGTCTTTCTCAAACTCTGTTGACGTCTCGGTCTTCACAACATCCTCTGGTGAGGAGTTGCACAGGTTGACTGTGCGCTGTGAGAAGAAATATTTCCTGTTGCTGGTTCTGCACCTCTCACCTATTCATTTCATTTAGTCTCTCCTGTCTGACGGGAACAAAAATAACCTTTCTTCATGCACTTTCTCGCCACCCATGGTGACTGTAGGGACCTCTGTCATATCCCCCCTTGTCTTCTCTTTTCTAAGCTGAAAGGTAGAAAGGGCATTTCCTGCCATGGCTCCTGCCCCTTCCACCTGACTTATGGGGGAGGTGAGCCGTAGCTCCTGACCCCCTGCCTGTCCCACAGCTTGTAGTCGGTCGAGGCCTCAGCTCCTGCCTCCTCAGCCATAGCTCCCAGCCCCTCCTGCCTGTCCTATGGAGTTATTCAGGCTGGGGGACCTGGTGCACCTGGTGTAATCCATCTCCCCAACATTCCTCGGGGTGCACATTCACCAGCCGATGCTGCAGCGATGCACAACTCCCAGGATCTGCTTTGTTGTGCCTCCAGCACCTCTCGCTCTTACAAACCACCTTCCTTCCACTGTGCCCAGTCAGTCACTGCTGGAAGGCCACACGGGGGTGCAGTGGATCCCACTTCTGCCACCAGATGCAATGGGGTTCAGGGTTCCCCAAGCACTGTATCCTATCTGCAGCCAGGAGTGACTCTCACTCAGCAGATATAACAGGAGGTTTATTAATCAACAGAGACACAGTTCAGTACAGAGGCGTCAGTACACCAGGCAGAGACAGTCATTGCAATTCACCCTGGGGAGGGGAGGCCTGAGGGAAGCCACCCACGCCAGGGTCTTGGTTCCCACCCTTTGTACCTCTCCTTCGGTCCAGGCTGACTGCCTTCCAACTCCCCACACTGACTGCCCGCCTCTAATACAAACCCAGCTGGGCTCCTCCCTGCTCTATGTGCAGGGACCCACGTGTTACCTGACAGCCTAGCTTACAGTCAGCAGGGGTCATCGGCTGCCTGTGTGAGCAGCTCAGCCTGTCACATACACGTGTGATGGGATGGGTTTTCTGGGCACAGCTAGAGAAATCGAACCAGGGTAACTTTGCTTACAATTCAGGCTACTGACAGCCCCAGAGTGGGATTCTGTTCTCACTAAGGCAAATCCAACCAGCCTCCACAGCAGCTCTGCCAGCCCCACTGGCCAGCCAGAGCCACACCAGCAAACCCACAGACTTTCCAACTGCTCTATCAGCCCAGACCAACAACCCCCAAACTCAGGTGAGAGGCTCTTCAGCCTGTTTCACCAACACCCCACACCCCAATCCATATAGACTTGGATTTTACCCAAAACAACACACCACCAACCCTTTAGATCTTAATAGCTAAAGGTGTGTGAATACCAAAGAGAGAGCAGGGCTGGCGAGAAGGACGGGTAGAGTAATACTTTACATGCATCAGTCACGACTGCCGGTGCAGCCAGCGCTGTTATGTGCTGATTCCTGACAGTCTCTGAAAGCCCATTTCTGATTACTTGGTTTCAGTTCTGGAGCATGTGTAGACCCAGCCCGCTGGGGTCCACCTGCTGGGCATGGGCCCTTGGAGACTGGCACAGGTACCAGGAGACAGAAGATCCAAGCTGGACACTGCTAAGTCCACATTACCCTTTGTGTCCTTGTGTTCAGGGTCCAAGCCCTTTCTTCCTCCTGCAGTCCCTTGTGCCCCCCCCGCCCCCCCGCCCTCCTGACTCAGGTGGGCTGTTCTGGCAAACTGTCACTGCTTGCTGGCTTCACTAGCACACCCCAGTGTTGTATTGAAAAGTACTGCATGAGATCTTTCCAGGCGAAAAGGCAAAAGGCCGCATTTATTGGTAACACACATATAGCAATCAACACTTCTCATGTGCATATGGTATATCCCATTTCCATTCACTCATACACACACACACACACACAAGCACACCCCTGTCTTGTTGCTGTTACCTGTCATTGCTCCCCTTAACTGCACTGGCCAGGTGAGTTAGATGGGGGAGTGGTGGAGCCGGGCTTCTGCCAATCCAGGTCAGTGCTCCAGTGATGACAAAACAAAACCTGGGGTCCCTGTGCGAGATGCCTTCTTTTACACAGGCCTCTCTCTCAGGCAGGCTGCCACCAGCTAGCATCTCATGCAGATGCATCATCTGGGAGAGCAGCCTTAAGAATATGCATTTAGCACCTTCCTCTGCGTGGTGCTTCCAAAGGCGGCACTTGCTGGTGACTCCCCAGGCGTCCATGTGTCCAGTCTTCTTTCAATGGGTCCACTGCACAGGCTCCATTGTTCTTCTCACTGGGCTTGGATCTACCTTCTCCAACCCTTGCAGGTACCTGGAGGTGCTGGTCTCCTGCCTTTCCATTCACACCTCATGCACTCAACAGGGCAATCAATGAAGCAATCCAAAAAGAAAGGGTACTGAGAGTTTTGTCTTTACCTTACCTCCTTCTAGGAGCCATTCGACAAAACAGAACTACATTCCTATCAAACAGGGCTTCGTACAGTGATACACCAAATGACTTGACAATATTTAGAAACTCCAATGAGAAGAGAGTTAAAACAGAGCTGTACCTACACCAGCCGTGTACATGGCGGGTGGAACCTACGTCTGGGCATCTCCTTTCAGCTCATTTGCTCAGCTCAGGTCACCTGACCAGTGGGGCTGCATCCCGCTGACAAGTCCCAGACATCTGGGATGTGGATTAGGTCTGAGCACTTTGTTCATAGTGCGTTACCCTGGCTGGAGCGGCAATCCCCTCCCATTGTGAAGCTTAGCACTAAAGCTCTGCAAACGCCCCTACAGAGCTAAAATCTGTAACTTTACCTCCCAACGGTATAGACATGTGAGTAGCACACACCGACTCCGGGCATTATCAGCTTTCCTTAGACACCTCACACGGCATTCGCAGTTCCTGAATGCCTGCTGCACAGCCTCGAGCCTCAGCTGTGCTGTTTGGAGCAATGGCACAAGTCAGGCAGGTCCGATCTGGATCTTTGTGACACCGGCTGGAACGAAGGGAACACGGTCACAGGGCCCTCCATGGGGTCCAATCATACACCTCGGCTGAGGGGCAGATTGCACAGAGACATTTGTGAAATGGAGTTCATATGCAAATTTGACACATTAACACGTGGTGTGAGCAGGGACAACAACTGCCTCACGCATTGCAAGCACTGCTTCCCTGCCTTTGATGCTTGTAATTATCTCAGGCAGGACCCTCGCCATCGCCCACCCTCCACCCCCTCCTTCAGTCCGACGTACTCGGTTTGTCAGGTTCTATGGCAGGTTTTGCATTTGGACCTCTGCACCTAGAGAGGTGCGTCTGGGCTGGAAATGCGACTGATCCGAACAAGTGGGTCTGTCCCACGAAAGCTCATCTCCCCGTAAATCAGTTCCTTAGTCTTCACAGTGCTACATGAGTGCGACCTTGTTTCCTACAAATGCTGTTAGCCTTTCCCTGCGCATGGGGGAGAGATTTCCTGACCAGCAGGCTAACATCTGGGGTTCACCCATCTCCCCTGCCACGTGGCTGTGCCCTGCTGCACTTAATCGCATCTGGAACTGATGTGGAGGCTCATTGGTCTTTGCGTTAGATCGGACAGGGGGTTACTCCAGCCTGCCCGGGGTGCTGGTTGTGTTCCATTCGGGCTAGTTTCTTCAAAACATTTCCACCCTGCTCCATACTCAGGAGGAAAGGTGCTCCTTAATGCTCGATACACTGTGAGCTGCAGGATTGTAAGCCCTCGCCCCTTGGTAAGCCAAGCACCCGTGCTATTTCCTGCACACGCCAGGCATGCACTGCAAGTGAACAATCCTCCACCGTCCCCACTTGCTTCCCTACCAAACCCAGCACCTTGAGGTAGGTAGCAGCTGCCACAGGGCAATCTGAGACAGACTCTGGACACCCCCTCCCTGAATCGGTGTCTGAATTCAGGTCCCAGGCCTCGACATTGGAAGGCACGATCTGGGCTTCTCCCACCCGAATCAGCATTTTCCTTATGCGAGCTACCGGAGCTCTCCCTGCCCAGTAATTCCCAGGGAGCAAGATAACCTGATGCAAAACATCTGTGTGCTTTGCTTAAGGCCTCTTCACTCTGACAGGGCATTTTCCAGTCCATTACACCGGGAGTGGCTGGCTGATCCCCAGGTTAACCAGCTGGTGCCGGCCTACACCATGGGGGCCAGGGAGCGCCTTAAATTCTCGGGTCTCAGGTAATGCCGATGAGGCCAGTGGAGGTCTGCCCGGAGCGGCTGGATCTTCTGATCTGCGTGGAGCCTGCGTGACGTGATGTGGAGGAACTGGCACGGTGTTGTGTCTCTCCCTGTTGTAACCCAGCTCTTACCACACCCCAGGCACTAGCTACCTGTGTCACCTGTGACGTGGCCTCTGCTAGTCCCTGCCCGCTCACCGGATCTAAAGAAACTCCAGCTGCTCCAGCAGGGTGGGCACCTCTAGAGGAGAGGGCATCTCCTCCTCCTTTGCACTGCTCCCCTCTGCCTTCGCATCACGAGCGACCTCCTCTCAGATGACACCTGACTCCACCTCCTGCAGTGTCACCCGAGGACACCCTTAACCCTTCCTGCAGATCACAGACAGCGCTCGGGCTACTGACTTCCTTCTCCAGCTTTCCCAGTGGCTCCTGAGACTCGATCACCAGCTCCACTCCAAAAGGTATTGTACCCGCCTGCACCAATGCTCTCGTCTTCCCTCTCGCGATTGGACCCACCGGTAGCTCTGTGTCTATCGGCTCCTCCAACAGGAATAGGAATGGACCCTTCGTTCCCTGCACCTTGTCTCCTACCCTTCCCACAGTCTGTGCCTCCTTCTGTACCCCTGTGCTCTCCTTTCTTTCAAGGAGCTGTCTCCAACGGGCACTTCATCACCGTCATGAGAATTAACTTTCTCCAACTCACTGCAAAGGATTTCCAACTCTGATTCTTTTAACAGCCAACCGCAGTCTGATGTACACCTGTCTAGAGATCGTGGGCTGGCAGCTGCTCGCTCTTGCCACTTCCCTCTTCTTTTTCCTCTATGTGCTGCTTGCTCCTCTAGCTTTTAACTTCTGCTTCCTTAGGAGAGGGACTGACCGCTCCTGCGACACTAGACCCAGCACCTCCTCCTGTGTTAGCTTCCCCCATCGTCTTTTCTTTCTCCTCCAGCGTTTGCTGGTCCTTTCTCAGAACTCGAATTTCTCGTTCAATTTCCTCCCACCCACGCTGCAGGACACAAGCAGACGTTCACCGGCTGCTCCTTCCAGCAGGTCAGCCTTCCATTTCTTCTGCTGCGTTGTACATCAAACCCTCACTTCCAAAGCCCCAGGGGCTACAACGTGGGGCTGAATCTCCTTCCTAGTCCGGAATGCCAGTTCTGGCAACGTTTCCTAACGCCGGGCTGTGGGCAACTCCTACAGATTCTACTCTCCCCTTGTGCTACTCATGTTCACACGGAGACTACAACTCCTTTCCAAACTAAACTTCACTAAGGGCGAGTCTATGTAAGGAACTATATGAACACTCCGATCGCCCTTAATGCTAAAACTTTACAAGCTCTAAAATGCTAAACCTTTAGCAAGGGAAGCAGGCGTCCCTTCACTGAAGCAAGCAGGAAATAACGCCCCAAACTGGCTTTTCACACTTATTTCAATGAGTCCCCAAAGCAAAGAGGTGGGGGGTGGGGGGTGAGTTCCTGCTCTCATCTTTCAATAGCTCTTCAAGGGTTGTTCCTCTGTTGGGACCAGCCAAGAGGCAATGTCCCCTAACATGCATAGACTGTAAAGAACCCTCTAACTGCTGTTTATCTTGCAAGATTAAACTACAAACCTGTGACCAGGAAAAGAGGTGAAGAAACCACTAACTTAAACTACAGTTTCAAGCAAAACTGGGACCAATGCCCAGAAGCAGCCACAGGAAATAAAAATGTCCGTGCTCTAAGACTCTCAGCTAATAGAGTGTGAGTCAAACGAGCCTCTGCTCCTGTTCTCTCCTTCTTCTACTTTTGCCTCAGGTGAGGTTCAGGAGGGTGTGAAATGCCTGGAATCTCCAGAAATTCCCAGCACGCACTCCTGGAAACTCCTGACTGGCTTCCCAGTCGGCAGCCTGATTGGAGGCTGGTATATATGATTTATTGGAAGGCTTTGGTCTGTAGGCTCGCCAGTTGAGCTCAGGGCTGAAGGTTGAACTAACAGTAACGAAGAGGTGCTAATATTGACACTAACTTAGTTTACTTAACTGACTGACTTAAATCTGGATTCAACTAAGATGCTGTTAGGAAACGAAAGTTGAAATGACAATGTGTAGAGACGCATCTCAACTCCTAACTCCTCCTGCCCTTCATCTCTCTGTCGCTTTCCTGATGCCCTTCTCTCTTCCTCTGGCTTCTTCTCTTTGCTGCCCTTTTATGCCCTTTCTCTTCCTAACCAAAGCTCTGGGCACTTTTCTCTATGAGAGGAGCCTCAGCCCCCTTCGATGCCCAAATTTAACTGCCTCACCCACAGATTACTGGGGTGTACTTCCTGTGTAGGCTAGACGTATAGAAGAGGTTTGTATATATTGATGACGTGTGCTTGCGTGTTCATGGTGTTAGCTAATTCTCACCTAGGGCCTTCTGGAGTGTGGCATCCTGATTAAGTATAGGTTTTAGGTCTGTAATGATGCATTGCAATGGTTTGAGTTGGGGGCTGTAGGAAATGCCCAGTGGTGCTCTGTTCTTGGCTGTTTTGGGCCTATCTTGGACTAGCTGGTCTCTGGGTATCTGTCTGGCCCTGTTGATTTGGTTTTTTGTTTCTCCTAGTGGGTAATTCAGGTTTATGAATATTTCATTTTTGGTCTCTGTCAGTTGCATCAGAGCAAATGCGACTGTACCTAAGGGCTTGACTGTAAACAATGGATCTAGTAATGTGTTCAGGATGAAAACTAGAAGCATGTAGGTAAGTATAGCGATCAGTGGGTTTCCGTTAGACTGTGATACTGATCAGGCCATCCTTGATTTGTACTGTAGTGTCCAGGAAATGTATCTCTTGCGTGGAGTAATCGAGGCATAAGTTGATGGTGGGTGCAGATTGTTAAAGTCTCCGTGGAATTCTTCCAGAGTCTCTCTGTGCCACGGGTCCAAATCATAAAGACGTCATCAATGCATCTTAAGTAAAGGAGAAGCAATAGGTGACAAGAGCTGAGGAATCGTTGTTCCAGATCAGCCATAAATATCTTAGCAGACTGTGGGGCCATGCAGGTACCCATAGCAGTCCCACTAATCTGGAGGTATAAATGGTCCCCAAATGGGAAATAATTGTGTGTGAGAACAAAGTTACGGAGGTCAGACACCAAACTGGCTGTGGTACCATCAGGGATGGAATTCCTGACTGCTTGTAATTCGTCTTCATGTGGAATATTAGTGTACAGAGCCTCTGCGTCCACGGTGGCAAGGATGGTGTTGTCAGGAACTTTTCTGATGTTTTGTAATTTCCCCAGGAAGTCGGTGGTATCTCGAAGAGAGCTGGGAGCGTTGGTGGCGCAGGGTTTGAGGAGGGAGTCCACATAACTGGACAGGCCGGTGGTAAGGGTGCCAATACCCGAAAGGATAGGGCGCCTGGGGTTCCCAGGTTTGTGGGTTTGGTAAGTAAATAGAATAATCCAGGCTGGGGCTCAGATGGTGTGTCTGAGTGGATAAGGTCCGGAGTAGCAGCAGCTTCCGCAACCGTGCACAGACTGACATCATTCACAAACAATATCAAATGGGTCACAGTCTCAGCTGTGCTGAATGCTGGGCTGTGCAGAGTCTCAGAAATTACCCAGACATTATAACCAACTCAGCTGACAAAGGGGGTGCTGCTGTCATCATGAATAAGTCAGAATATGAATAGGGGGCAGCCAGACAACTCTCCAACACCACATTTTACAGACCTCTCTCCGCTGATCCCACTGTGGAATTCCAAAAGAAATTCCCACAACTACTTAAGGAACTGCCTGCTGCTCCTCGGGACCCGGCAGTCGGTTTCAAGCGGAGTACTGCAAGGTTCCGTTCTGGGCCGCTGCTGTTGAACACCTCTATTAATGACCTGGATGAGGGACTGGGTTGCACCCTCAGCAAGTTTGTGGATGACACAAAACTAGGGGGTGAGGTAGACGTGTTGGAGGGTAGAGAGAGAATCCAGAGCGACCTGGATACATTGGAGGACTGGGCCAAAAGAAATCTGATGCAGTTCAACAAGGAGAAGTGCAGAGTCCTGAACCAGGGGGGAAGAATCCCAAGCGTTGTTAAAGGGTGGGGAACCGACTGGCTCAGCAGCAGTACAGTGGAAAGGGACCAAGGGGTTATGGTGGATGAAAGCTGGATATGAGTAAACAGTGGGCCCTTGTAGCCAAGAAGGCTAACGGCATACGAGGGTGCATTAGGAGGAGCATTTCAAGCAGATCTACAGAAGTGGTTATTCCCCTCTATTCGGCACTGCTGAGGCCACGTCTGGAATATTGTGTCCAGTTTTGGGGCCCCCCCAGTAGAAAAAGGATGTGGATTTGCTGGAGCAGGTTCAGTGAAGGGCAACAAAATTGACTAAGGGGCTGGAGCACAAGACCCATGAGGATAGGCTGAGGGAGTTGGGCTTGTTTAGTTTGCAGAAGACAAGACTTAGGGGTGATTTAATAGCAGCCTTCACCTTCCTGAAGGGGAGCTCTAAAGAGGAGGGTGAGAAACTGTTCTCAGTGGTGTTAGGTGGCAGAACAAGGAGTAATGGTCTGAAGTTGGAGAGGGAGAGGTGTAGGTTGGACATTAGGAAAAACTACTTCCCCAGGCGGGTGGTGAAGCACTGGAATGGGTGGCCTAGAGAGGTGGTGGATTCTCCATCCCTTGAGGTTTTTAAGTCCCGGCTGGACAAGGTCCTGGCTGGGATGACTTATTGGGGGTTGATCCTGCTTGAAGCCGGAGGCTGGACTAGATGATCTCCTGAGGTCCCTTCCAGCCCTGTGATTCTGTGAAAGGGAACACCCCCTCTCCAGCCTTCCTTCTGCCGGGTGCATGTGGCTGCATGGTGAAGGATCCCCAGTCAGTGCCTCTGGTGGGTTAATTCTGGGACACGTTTGGGGCTGGGGTTGGATTTTGGGGCTGAGGCAGAAAAGGTTGGGAGGTGGCAGTAGGTTTGGGGGGGCTAGAGCCTGGGAATGGGGTTGGGGGGGCAGCATGGAAACTATTGCTCCTGCCTCTGTAGGAGCCTGTCCCCGGTTACAGTGTGTTAATGATAATGGTGATGTTGGAGATACCCATGTCCTAGACCTGGAAAGGACCTTGGGAGGTCATTCGGTTCAGTCCCTTTCCCTCTCGGCAGGACCAAGCACCATCCTCACCATCCATTTGCTCCAATCCCTAAATGGTTTCTTCTGGAATTGAACTCACAGCTTCGGGTTCAGCAGGTCAGTGCTCAAGCCACTGAGCTGTCTCCCACCACCCTGCACGAAAACCAGGAGCACCTTCCCTGGCCAGCATGGGGCTTGAACCATGACCTTGGTGTTATTAGCACCATGGGCTAAACAACGGAGCTAGTGGGCCTGCAAAAAACCAAACCAAACCAGGAAGAGGCATGTCTTGCAGAACTGGAAGGGACCTCAGGAGATCGTTGAGTCCAGTCCCCTGCCCAGGCCAAGCACCACTCCTGAGAGGTGCGTTTTTGGAGTCTATTTGCCCAGGCCCCTAAATGGCTCTTCAAGGGTTGGGCGCACAACCATGGGTTTGACAGGGCGATGCTCAAGCCACTGAGCTGTCCCTTCCCCCTGAAAGTTGCAGGCCTTGCTGTGGGCAGGATTTGAACCTGTGCAGGGAAACCCTATTGGATTTCAAGTCCACAGGCAAGTTTTTCTTGTCCTCATCTGCTCTCCATTCCAGGGGGGAAAGTAACTTCAACCTTCTACCTGGTACCAATCACTGCGTGTGCGCTGCTCTGAACCGAGGGGTGACGCAAAGCACGGTTTGACGTTGGTTATTCAGGACTGTCATGTTCACTCACACGGCGGCTCTTGGAGGATTGATTTGTGGCTGACATGGTGAACCGGGGATCTATTCCCTCGAGCCCCAGATGGGGCTCCTACCTGCAGCCCAGCCTGAGTGCGACTGCGAAGGAAGAGGCACAGCCTTTGGGTCAGGCAGGGAGCTGGCTTATAGCCAGGGCCAGGGTAATTCACATCACAAAAGGCTTGTCCTTCAAGTGAACTGAGGGTCAGTAATAACAAGCAGTCCTCTGGCCCCTGAGAGACTAGCAAATGCACCAGGCCACGAGCCTTCCTGGGTAAAACCCACTGCCTCGTCCGGAAGCTGGCCAGGTATGGCAGGCCAAGGAGAGCGAAGCAGGGAGGTCAGAGGCTGAGTGTAAGGGGCTAGTCCACTTCCCACTTAACCTTCAGCTAAAACCAAACCAAACCCACCCGGAACAAGTTCCCCAGGGCCCTGGGGGATGCTCCCTCCCGCGCTGCGGTGAAACGGGCGTTGGACGTTTTCCTGAGGGCTCTGCTCTGGGCAGCCAAGCAGGGGTCTCCAGCCCGCCCGTGTTTCACAGGGGTCAGACCAATGGTTTCTCCTGGCCTTGCCAGCTGTGGACAAATTCACCTTTGAGTTGGCTGGGACTGGGAAATGAGCGGAGCAGTGAATTCACAGGTGGTGCTGTGCTGGGCCTTTAACAGGCTCAGCTGGCCCACAGAAGCTCACTTAATAATTATTTTGCTAGTCTTTAAAGTGCTGCTTGACTGCTTTTTGTTTTGATCGTGTATAGACGAGCACGGCTCCCTCTCTGTTACTAGCCAAACCACAGGTGTGAGAACAGAGTCACTTCAGGAGCAAGCCTTACCCCACCTTCCTCTGCCGCAGTAGCACCACGGCGCCAGGGTCACACAGCCAGACAGACCTGGGGAGGGAGGGTGGGTGGCCCACAACAGGGCCAATACCTTGGTCCGCGGCAGCAGCCTCAGGGCACAGTCTAGTCCTCATGGGCCGGACTCTCCCCCATGCCACCTGTCCCCCTTCACACCGTGCCCAGCAGGAGTACAGTGCTGCCCAGTGTCCCCGTGGGTCCCTCTCCAAGGGCTGGCTGTGGTTCTGTGTCACCCGCACACCTCGGTGTGGGTCACTGGCCATGGAGTGGGACCTAGACCACCTCCCAGAGAAAGAGTGAGTGTCCTCTACAGCCCAGGCCCACAGCCAGCTGGGCTCCAGCTCAAGCTGTAGAGGTGCCGGCACTGAGCTGCAGAGGTCTCAGGTTCTCGACTCTCTGTGCGTAGCTCCATCTGCTGCAGCTTCTCCCCCAGCCAGCCCCTGCTGGGCTGCCCTATGTCTGGCCCATGGCTCCTTTGCCGTCACCCCGGGGCCTATTCCCACCCCTGCTGGGGTATGGCTCTGACCCCCCTCCCTCCCTGACCTGGATGGGCCCTGCCCACACAGTGGGCCCTGCCCTCGGGGTGGGAAGAGAAGATGTGGGCCCTGGGCAGGGTGAAGGAGGGGCCTCAGTGGAGACCGAGTGGGGGATCATCACCCCAAGAAGCAGCTTCATGCGCTGGGTGGCCCTCTGGGGGAAGGGCAGATGTCAGCCTTCTCATGGGGCACTGGCTGCTTCCGCCACCAGCTCCCAGGGGAAAAGGTGCCCAAGCCCAACCCACACCCAGAGGCGCTGCCCCCCCAGGCTGGATGCTCTGGGTTGTGTTCCAGTACTGCAGGGTATGGGCAGGGCCCTGCTGTCCTGGGGCCTGGACGTTTCTCCAGCTGACCCCAAGCAGATGCCCTGTGTCATTCATCCTCCCTGGAAGGTCCCTGTGATTTCTCTCCCTTCCCCTGCCCCGCCCCTCTCCTCACGGCCAGTTGCTGAGCCCTGTCCCAAGGGCTGGAGGCACTTTTTCGATCCCTGCTACAGATACTTCTCCCAATAGAATACCTGGGAGGAGGCTGAGGTGAGAGGCTGGGGGCTGCTGCCGGGCGCAGGGTCATTACTCTGCATTTCTTCCGACTTCCTGACTCTCCCTCACTCCTTTCTGCTGGGGATTAGACTCACCTGGTGCCGCGTCACCTGTCCCTTATCTACCCCTACCACCCGGGCCAGTCGCACACAGCCCAGCACCAGACGCTGAAAGTCCCACTCCCACTCCCAGCACAATGGGGCAGCCGTGGGAAATTGCCGGGCTACCAGTGTCTCGTCTCGCTACGGAGCTTCCGCACCACCTGATCACACTACAAATAACACTAACTCGTCACTGAACGGCCTCAAACAGGTTCAGCCCGTTTGGCGCCATCGTCTCATCAGCGTAGCAAAGTTTACCACCTCGGTGCTCATTGCCTTTCCCAGAGCACTCACGGCTTTGGCGACTAGGGCTGGTGCGGTGCAGGCCCTGGAGGACACCATTTTCTGCTCCCCTTTGGTTCCTGTCTTCTAACCAGCTCCAGATCCAGGGGAGAACCGAGGGCAGCTCCCATTGCTTCAGAGCCTTTGGGGAGGGACCTTGTCAAAGTCTTTCTGAACGCCCAAGGACCTTCCCCACAGGCTTGTTGGCCCCACACAATGTTGTACTAGATTGGTGAGGTACAAGTTTCCTTTGCAAAAAGTACACTGAATTTGTGTTAGTGTCACTCGTACGTGTAACACCCCCGCCGGGCCCCAACCCCTACTCCAGTGTTTCACTCGCAAGGCTCACACTTGTGCCCTTGAGAACAACAAGAAGTCTTGTGGCACCTTATAGACTAACAGATAATTTGGAGCATAAGCTTTCGTGGAGAGAGAGCAGAAGTGAATGGAAGAATTCAAGACAGGGCATGTTAGGGCAAACAAACTTACTATGTTTATCAAGTATAACTATCTATTAATGAAACGTATATGTTCATTTATATTGTATTATACTATACGATATTAACTAGACTTTAACCTGTTATACTATACCCCTATATACAAAAATACATTAATTAAAGAGAGTGGGTAAATGGAAATGGATGTTTAGATTCTCAGGCTACCGCGGCTGGTGCCCGGAGCTCCCGGTGGTTACCAGCCTATCTCCGAAGAGAGTCCGGGTGGGGGCGCTACTCCCCACCCGGTACTGCGATAGCTTGCGAATTTAAACAATAGGGGTAGGATAGGGTAATCAATATCTTACTTATCTATATATTAATTGGCTATACTAATTATCTATCCTAATACTAACAATACTAACATACTTCACATCACCTTGGTATTTACGTTTATGTTACATGGGAAAGTCTGGCCTGGGCCCTTAGGCCCGGCCTGTACACAGTTAAATGAAAGGCGACACGTCCGGTAGTCTTTATCTAGAGTTAGTGGTCAAGTCCAGTAATCATATTTAAGTGAACAGTCAAGTCCGGTGCTTATAATACCTAGTAATGAAGTGGTGGGTGGTCAGATAGGTTAGCTAGAATGGCGGAGGTGGTGTTACCGCAGATGAGATGGTCCAGGTAGGCACTGGCGGGCGATGAGGTGGCCGTAGGAGCGGCGTCGATGAGATGACGTTGGTGGGCCTCCGGTTTCCTCACCGGGTACGCAGTACCCGCGGCAGAAGCCACGGGCCAGTTCGCCACCCGGTGAGTACGCCTGAAGGCCCACTTGCCGCTCCTAGATGCGAGCGCGGTGCTGGGGCTCGGGGAGGTGCTTGAACGACGGCACCGCTTCAGAGCTCAGCTGCCCCTGAGGCGAGCTGCAGCTCCGGTGATTCAGCACAGCTGCAGCCACAGAGACAGGTGCTGCAGTGATTTCAGCTCCAGGCGGTGCCCACTGAAGGGCAGCCGCCTCAGTGATTTCAGCTCTTGCCCGCAGTACCCGAGGGCCCTGAATGCCAGGACCATCCTGACTTATATAGACAGAGTTCATACATGATTCATGAGGTAATTATCATATGAAAGTTCTGAGCACCTGTTCTCAAACAGGTCCTCCGGGCCGGGGAAGCTTCCAGAAACTGCGCACCTGCGCCCAATCAGGAGCCCGGATTTCAAATC
Source organism: Carettochelys insculpta (assembly GCF_033958435.1). Lineage (NCBI taxonomy): Eukaryota > Metazoa > Chordata > Testudines > Carettochelyidae > Carettochelys > Carettochelys insculpta. Next base: position 381,168,911 of record NC_134137.1, on the reverse strand, counting down.
CATGATCATGAATTATTTATGAGTTCAGGTTACCGGGGAAACCAACTGACACAGAGTGACCCTTGCAGGGGGCTGCTAAATGGCAGCCTATGTGAAATTAGATTTTGCATGGGCCTGCACTGATGTTTACTGGCCAAAGGCTTGCCTCCCCCGACCCACGGGGGCGATGATGCCCAGGGGATGAAAAAGTCCCTGACACTCGTGTTCGCTATACCAGTGGTTCCAAACTTTTCAGCATCCCATCTCCCTTTTTACCAAAAATTCAATTCATAATGTAAAATAAATACAAAAGCTCGATGTACAAATGCTATTTAAAATTAAAACTAGGCAGAAATAGCTTTTTCGTGGTCCCAAACTTTAATAAAATGTAATTTAACATCAGAAAGAGCAGAAACAAAACGAATTTAGTGTGAAGGATGACGTTGCATTTTCTTCTCAAGGTGGGAAATCCTCGCTTTGAAAGACGAAAGTGCGCAGAGCAAATCGTTTTCGACATCCAGTCGATTTCTTTGTTTTGTTTTTCATGTGAATGAACTTGAGAATCTTTTTCATGGGGCTGTATGTACAAGCATGGAGGAACAACACATAGCTCTTCTTCCCCAGCTTTCAAGTACACGGGGAAATATTTTATCCAAAATGCCTCCAGCCCTGAGGTACCAAAATTCTTTTGCACTTGAATCATATTTTATTTCGGGTGCCTGTTCTTGCAATTCTTCTGGCGATGTATCGACATGAGCATCGAATGGACTGCTTACTAATTTACAAATGTGGTTGTCAGAAAGTTGTTTGGAAAATAGCGGACAGCAGAGCCAGTGGAGCTGAGCTGCCCCACCCTGAGCTGGGCGCCAAATGCTGAAGCCTTAATGTCCCCCCACCCCGACAGCCCCTGGGGCCCCCTTAACTCCTGCTGGACCTTGCTGCTGCTAGGCTGACACCAGCCCAGCCACAGGCTGCGATGGCTGGATCCAGCCCCATGCTGGCTATGGCCTGGGCCCCATGGCCTGGAGGTCAACTATGGATCAGCCAAGCTAACGGCACAGCCCTCACCTTGCAGATGCTTGGTGCAGACCCAGCTGGCCTGCTGCCTGAGTCCTGTGCCAGCCGCCAGAGCCGCCCACCCGCCTGATCCCTGAGCTGCCAGACCTGCCCACCCCAGCCGCCCACCCGCCTGATCCCTGAGCTGCCAGACCTGCCCGCTTGTCCCTACACCAGCCACCACTGCCAGTTTCCTGCTCACCCACCAGCTGCCAGGGATAGACGTCTGCACACCAGCTGACAGAGCTGCCCACCCAAACTGCGGGTCAGCCTCCTGAGCCCCTCAATGCTGGGACCAGCCGCCTGCCTGCCAGCCCAAACCGGAGCCACCTCCCTGGGCTGGGAACTAGCGGTGTGACAGGGATCCTGCCAAGGATGTGGCGAAGGGCCCCGGAGTGCCTGGGGGTCGCTGGGTATCTCGTGCACCAGGCTGGGCGCGAAGAGGAGCGGCTGAACCCTCTGGCACTAAACCCGCTCTCTAGCGAGAGAACTACTGCAGAGGGGCTGCAGCTGCAGCTGACATTCCAACCACGTGCACACAGACCGGCCTCCAGCCCGGGCACACCGGGGCCTCCGCCAGACTCTTCCCTCCAGCCACCTCTGAGCACCCTCCCTCTGAGCTCCAGCATAGGGGGGAGCGGGACAGTGGGAGATGGCAAATGCCCCTTCTGAGAACCACTTTCCGCTGCAGATGGGACCCTGGTGTCTGGAACCAAAGGCCCCTGGGCAAGCCTGGCCTCCCCTCCTCCCACCTGCTGCCCGGGGCCAGGGAGTCCCTGGCGGTGCTGCTGGCAGAGCCCATCTCTGCAGGGCTGGGGCCTGGCTCCCTGCTGGGCGGCCGGTTCTCTCCGTGGGGCACAGCTCTGTGAGGGCTGGAGGCAGAAGGACCCTTTGGACCTAGGGAGAGGGGCTCTGAGCTGAGTCCTCTGGGACAGGATCCCTGGGGGCACTGCCAGCCCAGCCAGGCCCTTGGCAAACAGTCCCAGGGCTGAAGCCCCCCACGAAATGCCCCCGGGGGAGGGAGGTGCCTCAGGCTCCCCTGGCTCATCTCTCTGGTGCGGTTTCTCCCCAGGGGAAGTGAGAAGATGGGACCAGTCGCCTGCTTCAGCCTCTGCCTCCTCGGCTGCCTGGTCTGCAGCCCCTCGCTGGCAGCTGAGAACCTGCCTGGCCCTGTGGAGCCGGCGGCCCCGAGTGCTGCTAGCCAGGGTGAGAACTGGGAAGTAGATTCATTTCCTTTGGGTGCTCCCAGGGCCACGGCCCATCTCCTGCTGCAGGGGGTCACTGCCCTGGAGGGAGGCCCAGCCCCACAGCCCTCCCCAGGCAGCAGGGGAGAGACAGTGGATGAAATACCACTGGGGTCAGCCCTGCCCCGGAGGATGGGAGGGGACCAGCCTGGGCCATGTGCTCTCACCGGGGCAGCTGCAGGCTCCCACACCCCCTCCTGTGGTCCCCTCCCGCTGGGCATCCGTGTCCCCGTGGGTCCCTCTCCAAGGGCTGGTCATGGCTCCGTGTCACCCGCACACCTAGGTGTGTGTCACTGGCCATGGAGTGGGACCTAGACCACCTCCCAGAGAAAGAGTGAGTGTCCTCTACAGCCCAAGCCCACAGCCAGCCGGCCTCTAGCTCAAGCTGTAGAGGTGCCGGCACTGAGCTCTGGAGGTGCCAGGCTCTAGCCTTCCTGTGGGCAGCTCTTACTGTGGTGGCCGCAGCTTCTCCCCCATCCAGCCCCTGCTCCTTGCTGGGCTGCCCTATGTGGGGCCCAAGGCTCCTTTGCCTTCACTATGGGCCTCTCTACCTCCCCTGCTGGGGTATGGCTCTGACCTTCTCCCTCTCTGGCCTGGATGGGCCCTGACCACCCTGTGTGCCCTGCCCTTGGGGTGGGAAGAGAAGATGGAGACTGTGGGCAGGGGGTGAGCACTGGGCAGTGGAGGTGGGCCTGGGTGGAGACTGGCAGGGCCACAGGAGGGAAAGGGTTGTCTCCCCAAGTGGCAGCTTCACCCCCAGGCTGCCCCTCTGGGGCAGGGGTAGCTCTTGCCCCTCACACAGGGCAAACAGTCCTTCCCCCACAGCTGCCGGGGGAAAGGTGCCCAGGCCCCACCCAAGCCCAGAGGCACTGCCCCCCTGCAATCAGGGCTGGATTCCAGGGGTACTGTGGGGTCTGGGCAGGGTCAGCTCCTCCAGCCACCTCAGCCCCAGGCAGACGCCCTGGAAGGTCCCCGAGACAGCCTCTCACTGTGATTTCTCTCCCTTCCCCTGCCCCACCCCTCTCCTCAGGGCCAGGAGCTGAGCACTGTCGCAAGGGCTGGAGGCACTTTTTCGATAGCTGCTACGGATACTTCTCCCATGAGAAAACCTGGGAGGAGGCTGAGGTGAGAGGCTGGGGGCTGCTGCTGGGCGCAGGGTCATTACTCTGCATTTTTTCCGACTTCCTGACTCTCCCTCACTCCTTTCTGCTGGGGATTAGACTCACCTGGTGCCGCGTCACCTGTCCCTTATCTACCCCCACCACCCGGGCCAGTCGCACACAGCCCAGCACCAGATGCTGAAAGTCCCACTCCCACTCACAGCACAATGGGGCAGCCGTGGGAAATTGCCGGGCTACCAGTGTCTCGTCTCGCTGCGGAGCTTCCGCACCACCTGATCGCACTACGAATAACACTAACTCGTCACTGAACGGCCTCAAACAGGTTCAGCCCGTTTGGCGCCATCGTCTCATCAGCGTAGCAAAGTTGACCACCTCGGTGCTCATTGCCTTTCCCAGAGCACTCACGGCTTGGGCGACTAGGGCTGGTGCGGTGCAGGCCCTGGAGGACACCATTTTCTGCTCCCCTTTGGTTCCCGTCTTCTAACCAGCTCCAGATCCAGGGGAGAACCGAGGGCAGCTCCCATTGCTTCAGAGCCTTTGGGGAGGGACCTTGTCAAAGTCTTTGTGAACGCCCAAGGACCTTCCCCACAGGCTTGTTGGCCCCACACAATGTTGTAGTAGATTGGTGAGGTACAAGTTCCCTTTGCAAAAAGTACATTGAGTCTGTGTTAGTGTCACTCGTACGTGTAACATGCCCCTGTGCCCCAACCCCGACTCCAGTGCTTGCACTCGCAAGGCTCACACTTGTGCCCTTGTGTGTCTGTGCTGCGAGGGGTGGGGTCCGTGCAGGTGAAGGGGAAGGGAGGAAGGAGGTTGCTGTCGGTGTTGGGGGGAGGAATTGGCAGTAACACGGGGTCCCATCCCCTGGGCCTTTGCTGCCTGGGGTGAATCAGGGCCCAGGACTGTGCTGGACTCACGCCTGCTGCTCCCGGTGGTGGGAGAAATGGGGGTAAGAATCTTTGGTTCTCTCTGGCCCAGATTGAGTGCCAGCACAGATGGGATGGAGCCCATCTGGCCTCCATTCACAGCGCCGGAGAAGAGAGCATCGTGTCCTCTTATGTCAAGCAGATAAACAAAAGCAAGAAGCCTGTCTGGATCGGACTCTCGGACACTGCACGGGTGAGTGTCGGGCACCTGCTCTGCCTCCTGCAGCTCCTCCCCAGGGCCCCGCGTTCTGGTCACGGCTCAAGGAGGGGCTGGTTGGGAGGTGCACCGGGACCCCGAGAGCAGGAGCTCCGTGGAAGGGGTGACAACGGGCTACACCCACCTGCGTTCTCCCCCACAGGATCAGTCCCCAACACCCTGCGCAGAGCACTCACCGCTGTTATTAACATTCACATGGTTACACTCGTGCCCAGGGACCCAGCGACGGCCGTTGGGCTCAGACTGTCACACCCAGGCTGGGAGTCAGCTCGGCCCACACAGACGAGAGCTCTGGGCGAGGGCTGGGGACGTGGGGCATCCCCACAGGCAGAGTGAGCCGTGCGGGGGCAGCAGTGCCCTGGGACCATGGGCAGTCTGTGTGTTCTTCCTGGGCGCGGCCTCAGTGAGGTGGGGATCCCCCGGCCGGAGCTGCTTCGGCTCCCAGCCCTGTAGGGGTGTCACAATGCGTCCCAAGAACCACCAGACTCGGGCCCTGGGCTGGCAGGAAAGGGAAGGTCACAGGTAGCCCCTAGCTGCAAAGGCTTTGTCAGTTACAGGCCACAGCCAGCCCCAGAGACTCTGGTGTGGGCCTGGGTCAGCAGCATGGAGGCTCTTGCCTCACAGGGACAGGAGCACCTGTCAGCCACCTGCCTGCTGCTCCCACCAGCCATCCCGGCTCTTGGCAAAATGCTGTGATTTCAGCTCTCAGGGGTTTCAGCTCTAGGCCTCATCACAAAGAATCACAGAATCACAGGGCTGGAAGGGACCTCAGGAGATCATTGAGTCCAGCCCCCTGCTTCAAGCAGGATCAACCCCCACTAAGTCATCCCAGCCAGGACCTTGTTCAGCCGGGACTTAAAAACCTCAAGGGATGGAGAATCCACCACCTCTCTAGGCAACACATTCCACTGCTTCACCACCCACCTGGTGAAGTAGTTTTTTCCTAATATCTAACCTACAACTCCCCCTCTTCAACTTCAGACCATTACTCCTTGTTCTGCCATCTGACACCACTGAGAACAGTTTCTCACCCTCCTTTTTAGAGCTCCCCTTCCGGAAGATGGAGGCTGCTATTAAATCACTCCTCCGTCTTCTATTCTGAAAACTAAACAAGCCCAAATCCCTCATCCTATCTGCAGAGGACTTGTGCTCCAGCCCCTCAATCATTTTTGTAGCCTTCTGCTGAACCTGCTCCAGCAAATCCACATCCTTTTTCTACTAGGGGGCCCACAACTGGACACAATATTCCAGATGTGGCCTCACCAATGATAAATAGAGGGGAACAACTACTTCTCTAGATCTGCTCGAAATGCTCCTGCTCATGCACCCTAGTATAACGTTAGCCTTCTTCTCTACAAGGGCCCTCTGTTTACTCATATCCAGCCTTTCATCCACCATAAACCCTAGGTCCCTTTCCGTCGTACTGCTGCTGAGCCAGTCAGTCCCCAGCCTATAACAATGCTTGGGATTCTTCCACCCGGGTGCAAGACTCTACACTTCTCCTTGTTGAACCGCATCAGATTTCTTTTGGCCCAGTCCTCCAATGTATCCAGGTCACTCTGGATTCTCTCTCTACCCTCCAATGTATCTACCTCTCCCCCTAGTTTTGTGTCATCTGCAAACTTCCTGAGGGTGCAGTCCCGTCCCTCATCCAGGTCATGAATAAAGATGTCGAAAAACACCAGTCCCAGAACTGAGCCTTGCGGCACTTCACTTGAAACCATCCGCCATCCAGAAATTGAGCTATTTACTACTACCCATTGGGCCCGACCGTCACGCCACCTTTCTATCCATTTTATAGTCCAAGAATCCAAACCTTATTTCCTTAACTTATGGGCAAGAATGTTGTGGGAGACCGTATCAAAAGCTTTGCTGAAGTCAAGGTATATCACACCCACTGACCTCCCCATGTCCACAGAGACAGTTACTTCATCATAAAAGCTAATCAGATTGGTCAGGCAGGACTTGCCCCTGGTGAATCCGTGTTGGCTACTGTTGATCACTTTCCCCTCTTCCAAGTGCTCCAAAACGGATCCCTTGAGGATCCCCTCCATTATTTTCCCAGGGATTGAGGTAAGCCTGACTGGTCACAGAATCGCAGAATCACAGGGCTGGAAGGGACCTCAGCAGGTCACCTATCCAGCCCGCTGCTTCAAGCAGGATCAACCCCCACTAAGTCATCCCAGCCAGGACCTTGTTCAGCTGGGACTTAAAAACCTCCAGGGATGGAGAATCCACCACCTCTCTAGGCAACACATTCCACTGCTTCACCACCCACCTGGTGAAGTAGTTTTTTCCTAATATCTAACCTACACTTCCCCCTCTTCAACTCCTGACCGTTACTCCTTGTTCTGCCATCTGACACCACTGAGAACAGTTTCTCACCCTCCTCTTTAGAGCTCCCCTTCCGGAAGTTGAAGGCTGCTATTAAATCACCCCTAAGTCTTCTCTTCTGTAAACTAAACAAGTCCAAATCCCTCAGCCTCTCCTCACAGGTCTTGTGCTCCAGCCCCTTAATCCTCTGGCTGGCTGCCTACCAGCTCTCCCTTCCCCTAGCATCTACCTGTGGCCCCCGCCCTCGCCCCCCAATTCCAAGCCAGCTCGGCTCCTCCCTCCTGTTTGTTCAGGGCAGAGGTGTCACCTGCCAGCTGTAGTGCCAGGATCCTCCTTTGGCCCTGGGAGCTCCTCGGCTCGGGTGGCTCATATGTAGCCTGAGTCTCCCTTTGGCACTCCCCCCACTCCATCGCATGCTGCTGCTGCGGGGTGTCCGACCCCCTCCGCCCGGGGGCCCCTCGAGGTTCCGCTCACACCTGGCCCGGGGATGGGGCATGGCACTGTCATGCAGGGTGGCAGGGGGCAGGGGCTGATGGCTGCAGTGCTGTGAGGGCCATGGCCCTGGTGTCCTTGGGGCCATGGCCATGTGAGCGTGTGGGGGGCCCTGGACACATCTCTGTTCCCCCCGCCCCTCAAGCCCCGGGGTGTCCACCAGAGAGGGGTACCTACCTGTGGGTCCGCTCCCATGGTCCGGAGATCCCCGGGGGTCGGAGGCCCTGCTGCTGCTCCGGGATGGCAGGAGGAGGATCTGCAGGCTGGAATCGGTGGAGGAGGAGCCCCCCTCCTCCTCCTCCTCCTCCTCCTCCTGCCGCGATGTCCCGGGGATGGCCTCCGGGGGGGGACCCCGGGGTGCGGAAAAAAAAAATTAAAAACACAATGGAGGGGGGTAACTAGTGGTGTTCCCCAGGGCTCAGTCCTGGGACCGATCCTGTTCAACTTGTTCATCAATGATCTAGAAAATGAGGTAAGCAGTGAGGTGGCAAAGTTTGCAGATGACACCAAGTTGTTCAGGACAGTCAAAAGCAAAAGGGATTGTGAAGAACTACAAAAAGATCTCAGCAAACTGAGTGATTGGGCAGCAAAATGGCAAATGAAATTTAATGTGGGTAAGTGTAAGGTAATGCATGTTGGAAAAAATAACCCAAATCACACGTACTACATGATGGGGTCAAATTTAGGTACGACAGATCAGGAAAGGGATCTTGGAGTTATAGTGGATAGTTCTCTGAAGACATCCACGCAGTGTGCAGCAGCAGTTAGTAAGGCAAATAGGATGTTAGGAATTATTAAAAAAGGGATCGATAATAAGACAAAAGATATCATACTTCCCCTATATAAAACTATGGTACGCCCACATCTTGAGTACTGCGTGCAGATGTGGTCTCCTCACCTCAAAAAAGATATATTGGCATTAAAAAAGGTTCAGAAAAGGGCGACTAAGATGATTAGGGGCTTGGAAAGGGTCCCATATGGGGAGAGGCTAGAGAGACTGGGACTTTTCAGTTTGGAAAAAAGGCGATTGAGGGGCGATATGATAGAGGTATATAAAATCATGAATGGTGTGGAGAAAGTGAATATAGAAAAATTATTTACCTTTTCCCATAATACAAGAACTAGGGGACACCAAATGAAATTGATGGGTAGTAGGTTCAAACTAATAAAAGGAAATTTTTCTTCACACAGCGCACAGTCAACCTGTGGAACTCCTTGCCCGAGGAGGCTGTGAAGGCCAGGACTCTATTAGGGTTTAAAAAAGAGCTTGATAAATTTTTGCAGGTCAGGTCCATAAATGGCTATTAGCCAGGGATAAAGTATGGTGCCCTAGCCTTCATAACAAGGGCAGGAGATGGATGGCAGGAGATAAATCACTTGTCTTCTGTTCTCCTTCTCTGGGGCACCTGGCATTGGCCACCGTCGGCAGATGGGATGCTGGGCTTGATGGACCTTTGGTCTGACCCAGTATGGCCATTCTTATGTTCTTATGTTCTTATATTTTTGTTGCATTTCGCTGAACCAGCTCCAGCACATCCACATTCTTTTTCTACTGGGGGGCCCAAAACTGGACACAATATTCCAGATGTGGCCTCACCGCTGCCAAATAAAGAGGAATAACTACTCTAGATGTGCTTAGTTCATGGAGACTGGAGAACTGGAACACTGGAATAAGAACTGGAACCGGGACTGGAGTTGGAATCTTAGAACCAAGGTGGTCACTGCCAGGGCCATCTTACAGTTTTCCATGTGGAGGGGAAAATTCCTCACTTCTCCCCATAGCTACAGGAGGGTCAGGGTCACCTGATTCAGGTGAGCTGTGCCAGCAAACTGCCATCGGTGGCTGGCTTGGCCTGCACGTCCCAGTCCTTTTACATGGCAGGTGGGGTGGATGTCTGGACATCTGATTTCCATCCCATTCTTTTGCCCAGTTCACCTGACAGTTGGGCTGGTGCGGGTCACAAGTCCCAAATTTCTGAGGTGTGTATTTGACATCTGGGCCTTTTCTTCAGTCCATTCTCTTTGGTGGGAGGTGATCTCACCGCCTGTTGTGAATCTCAGCACTAAAACATTTCTAACACACCTACAGAGCCAATTCCTGTAACTTCACCTACCAACACGGCACTGACATACAAGGAACAGAAACAAATTCAGGGTATAACCAGCTGTCATGAGACACCTCACTTGGCCCAATGAGCCCAAGAATTGGTGCCACTATAGACGATGGTGACAGAAATGGCTTCCGTCTCCAATTCAAAAATTCAGTCATGTCACACAGGGGAGCTGCGTGTCAGCGTCTCTGGGACGTGGGACTTGCACTGGGACAAATCTAATATTTCACCCACACCCCCAGCTGCTGCGGCTGCCTGGGATGTGTCTGAGAGCTCTGGTCTGGGAGCACCTAGGGGTGCTGATGGCCCTGCTGGTCAGGTGTAGGGGCAGAGCAATGGCCCCTCTGGCACCGATGAAGATGGGGCATCTCCGTGGGCAGCACTGCCTGGCAGCCCAGGGACCCCCACCTCAGCTGCTCCTGCCCACCCCAGCGTGCGGGAGGGGCGGGTGTTTGGGAGCAGTGACAGCGCAGACTCCTATACGGGGCTCCCTCCATCCCACGGGCCGGGGCCACTCGCTACACGCGCCCGACTGCGCTCGGCTCCTCACTTCAAATGTCCCCCCAGCAGCACGGCCATTTCCTAGCCAGGCTCTGTGTCCCCAGTCTGGCTGAGCAGCCTCTCCCGGTGCCCTGCCCGCGGCCCTCCGGCTCCAGCCCGGCTCCAGCTGGGTCACCTCGGCTCTCACGGCTCTTCTCTCTCTGCCTGCAGAATCAGTGCTGGGGCTGGACTGATAAATCCCAAGTCACCTACACAGCCTGGGAGCAGGGGCAGCCGGACAGCCCAGAGAAGAAGGAGCACTGTGTGGTGTTAGAAAAACCAGGTGAGCCGGCTGCTCAGCCCCACCTGTGCCTACCGGGGAAGCAGGCAGCGCTCTGAGCCGGGCTTCTGAGAGGCTGACCCAGGCTGGCCCCCGCATGCTCTGGAGCCTTCCCCGCCCTTCCCAGGAGAGCAGGGACAGCCCTGGTCCGACCTGGTGGCCCTGCTGCTTCCCCGCTGCCCTGGGTCAGTTCCCCTCTGCTCCAGTGACAGGCAGGAGACACACGCGTGTGGACAGACACAGGGAGTGCCACGGGGGACTCTGCTGTGCTGCTTGAGGGGGTGGCTCTGAACACCTCTGCCCCCGACCCGACTCCTCTGCACCAGGGTGTTGAGCAGACTGAGCTGTGCAAACACTGAGCCCCACAATGATTTTGGCACCAGAGCTGCATTCACCCCCTGTCGTGGAATTACACAAGTGCTTGTGAACGTGCTTCACAGGCTGGGGGAGTGCAAATGTTTAGCACTAATGACTGTTCCCCAGGGAGCTGGCACTGGGAGGTGGCTATTAGTGTAACCCGCAGCCAGAGGGCAGAACCCGCCAGATGGGGCCCCTGGCGGGTGCCCAGGGTACCAGCAGGAGGGGAATACGTTCTGAACGGCCCAGCCAGGGAGAGCGGCTCACCAGCGTGGGGGAGTCACAAGGGGTGGGTTTACAGACAGGCTCTAAACAGGTATCGGAGGGGTAGCTGTGTTAGTCTGGATCTGTAACAGCAACGAAGGGTCCTGTGGCACCTTATAGACGAACAGAAGAGTTTTGAGCATGAGCTTTCGTGAGCACAGACTCACTTCATCAGATGCTGGTCTTGGAAATCTGCAGGGCCAGGTATAAATAAGCCAGGGCAATGGTGGGGATAACAAGGTTAGCTCAGTCAGCAAGGGTGAGGCTTACTACCAGCAGTTGATCTGGAGGTGTGAACACCAAGGGAGGGGAAGCTGCTTCTGTATTTAGCCAGCCATTCGCAGTCTTTGTTTAAGCCAGAGCTGAGGGCGTCAAATTTGCAGATGAATTGTAGCTCAGAAATTTCTCTTTGGAGTCTGGTCCTGAAATTTCTCTGCTGTAGGATAGCTACTTTTAAGTCTGCTGCTGTGTGGCCTGGGAGATTGAAGTGCTCTCCTACGGGTTTTTGTATATTGCCATTTCTGATATCTGGTTTGTGTGCGTTTATTCTTTTACGTAGAGACTGTCCAGTTTGTCTGATCTATAGTAGTAGCAGAAGGCATCCTTCAGTCTGCATAAACTATGGATCGCGCCCTTTAAAGTTTCAATTGAGGACTTCATTTACAGCGTCTATTGTGACTATGAAGACCCACATGAGAGTGACAGTCCTTGCTGCATCTCTTGCAGATGTAGTGGGTGTCTGGCAAGTCCTTAGTGTGCTTTCTGTGCGCTCGCTTCTCCTCTGCTAGCTGTCTGATCTTCAACTCGCCCTTCTGAAGGCCCTTGTGTAACCCCTGCCTCCATCTGCTGCGGTCGTCTGCTAGTTCTTCCCAGTTGTCCAGCTCGATGTCTACCTCTCTGAGGTCTCTCTTGCAGACATCTTTGTAGTGCAACTGGGGGCGTCCGGGAGGTCTTTTGCCAGAGGCTAGCTCACCATACAGGATGTCTTTTGGAATCCTTCCATCGTTCATCCTGTGGACATGGCCAGGCCAGCGGAGTTGACGCTGCCTGAGGAGGGGGTGCATGGTTGGGATTCCAGCTTGCTCGAGGACGGCGGTGTTGGTCACTCTGTCCATCCATGATATTCCAAGGATGCGCCTGAGGCAGCGCAAGTGGAAGACGTTCGGCCTCTTTTCCTGGCGGGCATACAGGGTCCAAGTCTCGCTGCCATAAAGGAGGGTGCTGAGGATGCTGCCTCTGTAGACTTGCATTTTGGTGTGAGTGTACAGCTTGTTGTTATTCCACACTCTCTTGCTGAGTCTGGACAGAGTTGTGGCCGCTTTTCCGATCCTCCTATTTAGCTCAGTGTCCAATGACAGGGTGCCAGTGATGGTGGGCCCAAGGTAAACGAACTCGTGGACGACCTCTAACGTATAGTTGTCAATGCTGATTGATGGGGATTCAGCAACATCCTGACCGATATAGCAGAGATTATATATATATATATAGGAGAGCACTTCAATCTCCCAGGCCACACAGCAGCAGACTTAAAAGTAGCTATCCTACAGCAAAGAAATTTCAGGACCAAGGCTGCCTGAGTCACCTTAACTCCGCCCTTGTACGTGTGCATTACGATACACTCGTCAGTGACAGGCTCCCTGGGCGTCAGGCCTGGTGCTGGCAGAGGGCCACAGCCAGGGCTGCACTCACGGGACAGGGAGAGAGTCAAACAGCCGCACAAACCCGCAGCCTGGGAACGGGGCACAGAGAAAGGCCTATTTGCCCAGTGGAGCTCCCTGCCGGGTGTGGGGTGCTGCTGAGAGCTGAGCCCTCCAGCCCCGGGGCTGCCCTTCCCCAGGTGCGCTCTGGCCCCACTCAGCAGGAATAGTACTGCAGGGGCAGCCCCAGGGCAGGGGTAGCGCTGCCTGAGGGAGGACTGTGCTGCTCCGCACACAGCAGGCCGGTAACACTGACTCCTGGGGCAGGGACACATCCCCGCTGCAATGGGGCTGAGCCCTGCCTGGCGCGCACCTTCCCACGGCTACAGCCAGGCCCAGGTGGGCAGGGCACAGGGAGGGAGGGAGGGAGGCAGCCGCCCAGGTCCTGAGCAGGTGCCGCAGCCCCGGGGCAGGTCTCTCGCTGTCCTCTGCCCTCTGGCTGGGGTGGGAACAGGAGCCCCATCCTGCCCTCCTCTTCCGTGGGAACCTGCACTGGTGCTGGGAGCTTCTCCCAGGGGTGCAATGGGAGAGGGGCTGTTTTATGGCAGGAATGGACCAGCCTGGCTCACCCAGACTTATTTCTATTTGTCTTTCTAGAATTTAAGAAATGGCACAATTACCCCTGCGGAGACAAATTCCCTTTCCTTTGCAAGCACAGTGCGCAGGGGAGACGGCTCCCCGAGGCTGGGGGCTCCCAGCTCCTGGGCAGTGAGTGAACGGGGCCCCTCCGGCTCCCCTGGGAGACCAGCTCCTGCGACCCTGGCTGCAAAGCCCCTTCTGCAGAGCAATGTTGTGTGATGCTGCGTGACTCCCGCACCGCCCTGCCCCCTTCTCTCCCTGCCGCCCCCACCCCGGCACTGCTGGTCTGAGCCGTCTCAGCGAAGAGACTGATAATAAACTTCCCCTGAGCATTCAGCTGTGTGTGTCTCTCCCTCTGGCTACTGGCTCCCGCGGGGCAGCTCCATGTGTCGCCTGGCCCCGGCCTCAGCTGCCCAGAGCCAGTCCGGCAGGGGCAGGGGCAGGGGAGGGCACGGAGGAGAAATGGGGGCCCAGACCCACTGGTAAAACCCCGGGGCACTGGTACTGCTGAGGCCTGGCCCAGTCACCCCTCTGCCCCAGCCAGCGCAGTCAGCCCAGCTGTCCTTGCAGTTTCCCTGGAGGGACCTGTGTAACCTGCCTGCAAAGCCCCACGGCCACAGGGTCACAGAACACGGGAATAGAAAGGGCCCTCCAGAGGTCATCAGGTCCAGGCCCTGCCCTCACAGCAGGACCAGCACCGTCTGTATCATCCCTATTAGAGCTTTATCTCTTCTGTTCTCAAATATCGTATCACCAGTGATGGAGATTCTACACTTACCCGAGACTATTTCTTCCTGTACACTCGTCCCTCGCTTTCGGAGCACAACTGGTTCCCAACGTTCTGCTCCTAGACAGCAACTCGTAAGAGGGACACTAAATCCCTCTTAAATTACATGTAAAAGTCTCTGATTAGTTCCTGCAGCTCCCAACTCGGGGAAGGAGCGGCAGCTGGTGGTGCTGCTTTGAGAGGTGAGTGACCCTTGGCTTGGGGAGGGTTAAAAGCTGGGGTTAGTTTGGGGCTGTGAGCGGGAGGGAGGGTTCAGGCTGCTGCAGTTTGGGGCAGCAGGAGACAGGCTGCAGGGCCACAGGGGTCTGGCCGCAGGGGTTACAGCGGTGGAAGTCTGGCTGTGGGGCTGGCAGGGGTGTCGGGGTGTTGGGCTTCAGGGCCGCGGTGTTTACTGGCAGCAGCGGGGTCTAGCCACAGGGCCAGCAGGGGTGTTGGGCTGTGGGGCATGCAGGCGGATGAGGGGTCAGGCTGAGGGCCTGCCGGGGCTCCAGGAGGCAGAGAGGGGAGCGTCTGGCTGTGGGGCTGTCAGGACCGTCAGTCTGCTGTGGTGTGGGACTGCAGGGCTGGTGGTGGTGGGGGGGTGTCAGACTGGGGGTTGGAACCGCGGGGAGGGGGGTAAGGTTCATATGAGCAGGGGAATTTCACTCGTAGAGTGAACTAAGGCAGGTAAGGGTCTCCCTTGTTTAAGCGAGCACTCCTACATGAAGTACTCATTTAAGGAGGGATGAGTGCACTTCACCTCCCCAACAAGCAAGTTTTCCTAATGTCCAACCTAAACCTCCCTTGCTGCAGTTTAAGCCCATTGCTTCTTGCCCTCTCAGAGGCCAAGGAGAACCATTTTTTTCTCTCCGCCTGGTAACACCCTTTCAGGTAGTGGAAAGCTGTTGGCGTGTCCCCTCTCTGCCTTCTCTTTTCCCAACTACACAAACCCACTTCTTTCAGTCTCCATTCAATAATCATGTTTTCTGGAACCTTTCCTAATTTTGGCCGCTTTTCCCTCAGTCCTCTCCCATTTCTCCAGAGATGTGGGGCTCAGAACTGGACACAATACTCCACCTAAGACCTAAGCGGCCGAGCAGAGTGGAAGAATGACTTTCTCCTCTCTTGCTCACCTTGCTCCTGTTTATGCACCCCAGAATCACGTTTGCTTGTTGACTCGTATTTAGCTTGGAGAACCACAAGAAGTCCTGTGGCACCGTAGAGACTAACAGATATTTTGCAGTACGAGCTTTTGGGGACAAAGACTCACTTCATCAGATGCATATTCAGCTTGTGGTCCAGTGTGAGCCCTAGATCCCTTCCTGCAGTGCTCCTCCCTCGGGGGCCCCTTCCTAGTCTCTCGCTGTGACACTGATTGTTCCTTCCTAAGCGGAGCAGTTTGCATTTGTATCACAGCACAGAGCTGGAAGGGACCTCCAGAGAGTATTACTCCAGTCCCTGCCCGCACAGCCAGGGTCTGGCGCCAACCGAAACAGGTTTCTTTTGCTCATCTAACCTGCCCCAGACCCGTAAAAGGCCCTGCAAGGATGGAGCTCACAGCCCTGAGTTTGTGAGGCTGAGGGGCTAACCACTGAGGTATTCCCTCCCTCCCAGGAAGGGGAGGGTCTCAGGGCAGCAACTGGCTCCCAGCCACGCTGGGGTGCAGGGCCGCTGTGCTCCCACTCAGTGCCCCATTCCCCTGGGAGGTGGGGCCTTGGCACAGTTGCTCCAGCCCAAGGGCTGGGGTAGGGGGTGCTTCACTTCACAGAGGCAGGGCCTCGGGGGCAGAAGGGGCAGGGCCTGGAGGGCAGAAGTGGTGGGGCTTCAGTGCTGGGCTGGGGCTTGCCTTCCCCAGCTGGGTCTGCAGCTGCCGCTGGATGTCTGGCAGAGATAGCTCGGGGATTCTCCTGCCCTGACCGTGGCCAGCAGCAGCGTGTCCTGGGGCTGGAACCCTTGTCTTTAACAGCCCAGAACACGAGAGCGCCCATAGCGGGTTCACCAAAAGGCCGTGCAGCCCAGAGTCCCACCCCGCAAGAGTGACCAGCGCCTCAGAGGGAGTGGAGAGGACAGAGAATCACCAAGTGACCCTCCCCACCTCCCCCACCCCGCCATCGCCCATTCCCAGCCCCTGGTGCACAGGCGAGGGTCTTCATACCTGCCCCTCCCGGCCAATGGCCAGCCAGGGACCCGTCCTCCTCCTCTTCAGCTCGTCTTTCTCAAACTCTGTTGACGTCTCGGTCTTCACAACACCCTCTGGTGAGGAGTTGCACAGGTTGACTGTGCGCTGTGAGAAGAAATATTTCCTGTTGCTGGTTCTGCACCTCTCACCTATTCATTTCATTTAGTCTCTCCTGTCTGACGGGAACAAAAATAACCTTTCTTCATGCACTTTCTCGCCACCCATGGTGACTGTAGGGACCTCTGTCATATCCCCCCTTGTCTTCTCTTTTCTAAGCTGAAAGGTAGAAAGGGCATTTCCTGCCATGGCTCCTGCCCCTTCCACCTGACTTATGGGGGAGGTGAGCCGTAGCTCCTGACCCCCTGCCTGTCCCACAGCTTGTAGTCGGTCGAGGCCTCAGCTCCTGCCTCCTCAGCCATAGCTCCCAGCCCCTCCTGCCTGTCCTATGGAGTTATTCAGGCTGGGGGACCTGGTGCACCTGGTGTAATCCATCTCCCCAACATTCCTCGGGGTGCACATTCACCAGCCGATGCTGCAGCGATGCACAACTCCCAGGATCTGCTTTGTTGTGCCTCCAGCACCTCTCGCTCTTACAAACCACCTTCCTTCCACTGTGCCCAGTCAGTCACTGCTGGAAGGCCACACGGGGGTGCAGTGGATCCCACTTCTGCCACCAGATGCAATGGGGTTCAGGGTTCCCCAAGCACTGTATCCTATCTGCAGCCAGGAGTGACTCTCACTCAGCAGATATAACAGGAGGTTTATTAATCAACAGAGACACAGTTCAGTACAGAGGCGTCAGTACACCAGGCAGAGACAGTCATTGCAATTCACCCTGGGGAGGGGAGGCCTGAGGGAAGCCACCCACGCCAGGGTCTTGGTTCCCACCCTTTGTACCTCTCCTTCGGTCCAGGCTGACTGCCTTCCAACTCCCCACACTGACTGCCCGCCTCTAATACAAACCCAGCTGGGCTCCTCCCTGCTCTATGTGCAGGGACCCACGTGTTACCTGACAGCCTAGCTTACAGTCAGCAGGGGTCATCGGCTGCCTGTGTGAGCAGCTCAGCCTGTCACATACACGTGTGATGGGATGGGTTTTCTGGGCACAGCTAGAGAAATCGAACCAGGGTAACTTTGCTTACAATTCAGGCTACTGACAGCCCCAGAGTGGGATTCTGTTCTCACTAAGGCAAATCCAACCAGCCTCCACAGCAGCTCTGCCAGCCCCACTGGCCAGCCAGAGCCACACCAGCAAACCCACAGACTTTCCAACTGCTCTATCAGCCCAGACCAACAACCCCCAAACTCAGGTGAGAGGCTCTTCAGCCTGTTTCACCAACACCCCACACCCCAATCCATATAGACTTGGATTTTACCCAAAACAACACACCACCAACCCTTTAGATCTTAATAGCTAAAGGTGTGTGAATACCAAAGAGAGAGCAGGGCTGGCGAGAAGGACGGGTAGAGCAATACTTTACATGCATCAGTCACGACTGCCGGTGCAGCCAGCGCTGTTATGTGCTGATTCCTGACAGTCTCTGAAAGCCCATTTCTGATTACTTGGTTTCAGTTCTGGAGCATGTGTAGACCCAGCCCGCTGGGGTCCACCTGCTGGGCATGGGCCCTTGGAGACTGGCACAGGTACCAGGAGACAGAAGATCCAAGCTGGACACTGCTAAGTCCACATTACCCTTTGTGTCCTTGTGTTCAGGGTCCAAGCCCTTTCTTCCTCCTGCAGTCCCTTGTGCCCCCCCCGCCCCCCCGCCCTCCTGACTCAGGTGGGCTGTTCTGGCAAACTGTCACTGCTTGCTGGCTTCACTAGCACGCCCCAGTGTTGTATTGAAAAGTACTGCATGAGATCTTTCCAGGCGAAAAGGCAAAAGGCCGCATTTATTGGTAACACACATATAGCAATCAACACTTCTCATGTGCATATGGTATATCCCATTTCCATTCACTCATACACACACACACACACACAAGCACACCCCTGTCTTGTTGCTGTTACCTGTCATTGCTCCCCTTAACTGCACTGGCCAGGTGAGTTAGATGGGGGAGTGGTGGAGCCGGGCTTCTGCCAATCCAGGTCAGTGCTCCAGTGATGACAAAACAAAACCTGGGGTCCCTGTGCGAGATGCCTTCTTTTACACAGGCCTCTCTCTCAGGCAGGCTGCCACCAGCTAGCATCTCATGCAGATGCATCATCTGGGAGAGCAGCCTTAAGAATATGCATTTAGCACCTTCCTCTGCGTGGTGCTTCCAAAGGCGGCACTTGCTGGTGACTCCCCAGGCGTCCATGTGTCCAGTCTTCTTTCAATGGGTCCACTGCACAGGCTCCATTGTTCTTCTCACTGGGCTTGGATCTACCTTCTCCAACCCTTGCAGGTACCTGGAGGTGCTGGTCTCCTGCCTTTCCATTCACACCTCATGCACTCAACAGGGCAATCAATGAAGCAATCCAAAAAGAAAGGGTACTGAGAGTTTTGTCTTTACCTTACCTCCTTCTAGGAGCCATTCGACAAAACAGAACTACATTCCTATCAAACAGGGCTTCGTACAGTGATACACCAAATGACTTGACAATATTTAGAAACTCCAATGAGAAGAGAGTTAAAACAGAGCTGTACCTACACCAGCCGTGTACATGGCGGGTGGAACCTACGTCTGGGCATCTCCTTTCAGCTCATTTGCTCAGCTCAGGTCACCTGACCAGTGGGGCTGCATCCCGCTGACAAGTCCCAGACATCTGGGATGTGGATTAGGTCTGAGCACTTTGTTCATAGTGCGTTACCCTGGCTGGAGCGGCAATCCCCTCCCATTGTGAAGCTTAGCACTAAAGCTCTGCAAACGCCCCTACAGAGCTAAAATCTGTAACTTTACCTCCCAAAGGTATAGACATGTGAGTAGCACACACCGACTCCGGGCATTATCAGCTTTCCTTAGACACCTCACACGGCATTCGCAGTTCCTGAATGCCTGCTGCACAGCCTCGAGCCTCAGCTGTGCTGTTTGGAGCAATGGCACAAGTCAGGCAGGTCCGATCTGGATCTTTGTGACACCGGCTGGAACGAAGGGAACACGGTCACAGGGCCCTCCATGGGGTCCAATCATACACCTCGGCTGAGGGGCAGGTTGCACAGAGACATGTGTGAAATGGAGTTCATATGCAAATTTGACACATTAACACGTGGTGTGAGCAGGGACAACAACTGCCTCACGCATTGCAAGCACTGCTTCCCTGCCTTTGATGCTTGTAATTATCTCAGGCAGGACCCTCGCCATCGCCCACCCTCCACCCCCTCCTTCAGTCCGACGTACTCGGTTTGTCAGGTTCTATGGCAGGTTTTGCATTTGGACCTCTGCACCTAGAGAGGTGCGTCTGGGCTGGAAATGCGACTGATCCGAACAAGTGGGTCTGTCCCACGAAAGCTCATCTCCCCGTAAATCAGTTCCTTAGTCTTCACAGTGCTACATGAGTGCGGCCTTGTTTCCTACAAATGCTGTTAGCCTTTCCCTGCGCATGGGGGAGAGATTTCCTGACCAGCAGGCTAACATCTGGGGTTCACCCATCTCCCCTGCCACGTGGCTGTGCCCTGCTGCACTTAATCGCATCTGGAACTGATGTGGAGGCTCATTGGTCTTTGCGTTAGATCGGACAGGGGGTTACTCCAGCCTGCCCGGGGTGCTGGTTGTGTTCCATTCGGGCTAGTTTCTTCAAAACATTTCCACCCTGCTCCATACTCAGGAGGAAAGGTGCTCCTTAATGCTCGATACACTGTGAGCTGCAGGATTGTAAGCCCTCGCCCCTTGGTAAGCCAAGCACCCGTGCTATTTCCTGCACATGCCAGGCATGCACTGCAAGTGAACAATCCTCCACCGTCCCCACTTGCTTCCCTACCAAACCCAGCACCTTGAGGTAGGTAGCAGCTGCCACAGGGCAATCTGAGACAGACTTTGGACACCCCCTCCCTGAATCGGTGTCTGAATTCAGGTCCCAGGCCTCGACATTGGAAGGCACGATCTGGGCTTCTCCCACCCGAATCAGCATTTTCCTTATGCGAGCTACCGGAGCTCTCCCTGCCCAGTAATTCCCAGGGAGCAAGATAACCTGATGCAAAACATCTGTGTGCTTTGCTTAAGGCCTCTTCACTCTGACAGGGCATTTTCCAGTCCATTACACCGGGAGTGGCTGGCTGATCCCCAGGTTAACCAGCTGGTGCCGGCCTACACCATGGGGGCCAGGGAGCGCCTTAAATTCTCGGGTCTCAGGTAATGCCGATGAGGCCAGTGGAGGTCTGCCCGGAGCGGCTGGATCTTCTGATCTGCGTGGAGCCTGCGTGACGTGATGTGGAGGAACTGGCACGGTGTTGTGTCTCTCCCTGTTGTAACCCAGCTCTTACCACACCCCAGGCACTAGCTACCTGTGTCACCTGTGACGTGGCCTCTGCTAGTCCCTGCCCGCTCACCGGATCTAAAGAAACTCCAGCTGCTCCAGCAGGGTGGGCACCTCTAGAGGAGAGGGCATCTCCTCCTCCTTTGCACTGCTCCCCTCTGCCTTCGCATCACGAGCGACCTCCTCTCAGATGACACCTGACTCCACCTCCTGCAGTGTCACCCGAGGACACCCTTAACCCTTCCTGCAGATCACAGACAGCGCTCGGGCTACTGACTTCCTTCTCCAGCTTTCCCAGTGGCTCCTGAGACTCGATCACCAGCTCCACTCCAAAAGGTATTGCACCCGCCTGCACCAATGCTCTCGTCTTCCCTCTCGCGATTGGACCCACCGGTAGCTCTGTGTCTATCGGCTCCTCCAACAGGAATAGGAATGGACCCTTCGTTCCCTGCACCTTGTCTCCTACCCTTCCCACAGTCTGTGCCTCCTTCTGTACCCCTGTGCTCTCCTTTCTTTCAAGGAGCTGTCTCCAACGGGCACTTCATCACCATCATGAGAATTAACTTTCTCCAACTCACTGCAAAGGATTTCCGACTCTGATTCTTTTAACAGCCAACCGCAGTCTGATGTACACCTGTCTAGAGATCGTGGGCTGGCAGCTGCTCGCTCTTGCCACTTCCCTCTTCTTTTTCCTCTATGTGCTGCTTGCTCCTCTAGCTTTTAACTTCTGCTTCCTTAGGAGAGGGACTGACCGCTCCTGCGACACTAGACCCAGCACCTCCTCCTGTGTTAGCTTCCCCCATCGTCTTTTCTTTCTCCTCCAGCGTTTGCTGGTCCTTTCTCAGAACTCGAATTTCTCGTTCAATTTCCTCCCACCCACGCTGCAGGACACAAGCAGACGTTCACCGGCTGCTCCTTCCAGCAGGTCAGCCTTCCATTTCTTCTGCTGCGTTGTACATCAAACCCTCACTTCCAAAGCCCCAGGGGCTACAACGTGGGGCTGAATCTCCTTCCTAGTCCGGAATGCCAGTTCTGGCAACGTTTCCTAACGCCGGGCTGTGGGCAACTCCTACAGATTCTACTCTCCCCTTGTGCTACTCATGTTCACACGGAGACTACAACTCCTTTCCAAACTAAACTTCACTAAGGGCGAGTCTATGTAAGGAACTATATGAACACTCCGATCGCCCTTAATGCTAAAACTTTACAAGCTCTAAAATGCTAAACCTTTAGCAAGGGAAGCAGGCGTCCCTTCACTGAAGCAAGCAGGAAATAACGCCCCAAACTGGCTTTTCACACTTATTTCAATGAGTCCCCAAAGCAAAGAGGTGGGGGGTGGGGGGTGAGTTCCTGCTCTCATCTTTCAATAGCTCTTCAAGGGTTGTTCCTCTGTTGGGACCAGCCAAGAGGCAATGTCCTCTAACATGCATAGACTGTAAAGAACCCTCTAACTGCTGTTTATCTTGAAAGATTAAACTACAAACCTGTGACCAGGAAAAGAGGTGAAGAAACCACTAACTTAAACTACAGTTTCAAGCAAAACTGGGACCAATGCCCAGAAGCAGCCACAGGAAATAAAAATGTCCGTGCTCTAAGACTCTCAGCTAATAGAGTGTGAGTCAAACGAGCCTCTGCTCCTGTTCTCTCCTTCTTCCACTTTTGCCTCAGGTGAGGTTCAGGAGGGTGTGAAATGCCTGGAATCTCCAGAAATTCCCAGCACGCATGCCTGGAAACTCCTGACTGGCTTCCCAGTCGGCAGCCTGATTGGAGGCTGGTATATATGATTTATTGGAAGGCTTTGGTCTGTAGGCTCGCCAGTTGAGCTCAGGGCTGAAGGTTGAACTAACAGTAATGAAGAGGTGCTAATATTGACACTAACTTAGTTTACTTAACTGACTGACTTAAATCTGGATTCAACTAAGATGCTGTTAGGAAACGAAAGTTGAAATGACAATGTGTAGAGACGCATCTCAACTCCTAACTCCTCCTGCCCTTCATCTCTCTGTCGCTTTCCTGATGCCCTTCTCTCTTCCTCTGGCTTCTTCTCTTTGCTGCCCTTTACTGCCCTTTCTCTTCCTAACCAAAGCTCTGGGCACTTTTCTCTATGAGAGGAGCCTCAGCCCCCTTCGATGCCCAAATTTAACTGCCTCACCCACAGATTACTGGGGTGTACTTCCTGTGTAGGCTAGACGTATAGAAGAGGTTTGTATATATTGATGACGTGTGCTTGCGTGTTCATGGTGTTAGCTAATTCTCACCTAGGGCCTTCTGGAGTGTGGCATCCTGATTAAGTATAGGTTTTAGGTCTGTAATGATGCATTGCAATGGTTTGAGTTGGGGGCTGTAGGAAATGCCCAGTGGTGCTCTGTTCTTGGCTGTTTTGGGCCTATCTTGGACTAGCTGGTCTCTGGGTATCTGTCTGGCCCTGTTGATTTGGTTTTTTGTTTCTCCTAGTGGGTAATTCAGGTTTATGAATATTTCATTTTTGGTCTCTGTCAGTTGCATCAGAGCAAATGCGACTGTACCTAAGGGCTTGACTGTAAACAATGGATCTAGTAATGTGTTCAGGATGAAAACTAGAAGCATGTAGGTAAGTATAGCGATCAGTGGGTTTCCGTTAGACTGTGATACTGATCAGGCCATCCTTGATTTGTACTGTAGTGTCCAGGAAATGTATCTCTTGCATGGAGTAATCGAGGCATAAGTTGATGGTGGGTGCAGATTGTTAAAGTCTCCGTGGAATTCTTCCAGAGTCTCTCTGTGCCACGGGTCCAAATCATAAAGACGTCATCAATGCATCTTAAGTAAAGGAGAAGCAATAGGTGACAAGAGCTGAGGAATCGTTGTTCCAGATCAGCCATAAATATCTTAGCAGACTGTGGGGCCATGCAGGTACCCATAGCAGTCCCACTAATCTGGAGGTATAAATGGTCCCCAAATGGGAAATAATTGTGTGTGAGAACAAAGTTACGGAGGTCAGACACCAAACTGGCTGTGGTACCATCAGGGATGGAATTCCTGACTGCTTGTAATTCGTCTTCATGTGGAATATTAGTGTACAGAGCCTCTGCGTCCACGGTGGCAAGGATGGTGTTGTCAGGAACTTTTCTGATGTTTTGTAATTTCCCCAGGAAGTCGGTGGTATCTCGAAGAGAGCTGGGAGCGTTGGTGGCGCAGGGTTTGAGGAGGGAGTCCACATAACTGGACAGGCCGGTGGTAAGGGTGCCAATACCCGAAAGGATAGGGCGCCTGGGGTTCCCAGGTTTGTGGGTTTGGTAAGTAAATAGAATAATCCAGGCTGGGGCTCAGATGGTGTGTCTGAGTGGATAAGGTCCGGAGTAGCAGCAGCTTCCGCAACCGTGCACAGACTGACATCATTCACAAGCAATATCAAATGGGTCACAGTCTCAGCTGTGCTGAATGCTGGGCTGTGCAGAGTCTCAGAAATAACCCAGACATTATAACCAACTCAGCTGACAAAGGGGGTGCTGCTGTCATCATGAATAAGTCAGAATATGAACAGGGGGCAGCCAGACAACTCTCCAACACCACATTTTACAGACCTCTCTCCGCTGGTCCCACTGTGGAATTCCAAAAGAAATTCCCACAACTACCTAAGGAACTGCCTGCTGCTACTCGGGACCCGGCAGTCGGTTTCAAGCGGAGTACTGCAAGGTTCCGTTCTGGGCCGCTGCTGTTGAACACCTCTATTAATGACCTGGATGAGGGACTGGGTTGCACCCTCAGCAAGTTTGTGGATGACACAAAACTAGGGGGTGAGGTAGACGTGTTGGAGGGTAGAGAGAGAATCCAGAGCGACCTGGATACATTGGAGGACTGGGCCAAAAGAAATCTGATGCAGTTCAACAAGGAGAAGTGCAGAGTCCTGAACCAGGGGGGAAGAATCCCAAGCGTTGTTAAAGGGTGGGGAACCGACTGGCTCAGCAGCAGTACAGTGGAAAGGGACCAAGGGGTTATGGTGGATGAAAGCTGGATATGAGTAAAGAGTGGGCCCTTGTAGCCAAGAAGGCTAACGGCATACGAGGGTGCATTAGGAGGAGCATTTCAAGCAGATCTACAGATGTGGTTATTCCCCTCTATTCGGCACTGCTGAGGCCACGTCTGGAATATTGTGTCCAGTTTTGGGCCCCCCCCAGTAGAAAAAGGATGTGGATTTCCTGGAGCAGGTTCAGTGAAGGGCAACAAAATTGACTAAGGGGCTGGAGCACAAGACCCATGAGGATAGGCTGAGGGAGTTGGGCTTGTTTAGTTTGCAGAAGACAAGACTTAGGGGTGATTTAATAGCAGCCTTCACCTTCCTGAAGGGGAGCTCTAAAGAGGAGGGTGAGAAACTGTTCTCAGTGGTGTTAGGTGGCAGAACAAGGAGTAATGGTCTGAAGTTGGAGAGGGAGAGGTGTAGGTTGGACATTAGGAAAAACTACTTCCCCAGGCGGGTGGTGAAGCACTGGAATGGGTGGCCTAGAGAGGTGGTGGATTCTCCATCCCTTGAGGTTTTTAAGTCCCGGCTGGACAAGGTCCTGGCTGGGATGACTTATTGGGGGTTGATCCTGCTTGAAGCCGGAGGCTGGACTAGATGATCTCCTGAGGTCCCTTCCAGCCCTGTGATTCTGTGAAAGGGAACACCCCCTCTCCAGCCTTCCTTCTGCCGGGTGCATGTGGCTGCATGGTGAAGGATCCCCAGTCAGTGCCTCTGGTGGGTTAATTCTGGGACACGTTTGGGGCTGGGGTTGGATTTTGGGGCTGAGGCAGAAAAGGTTGGGAGGTGGCAGTAGGTTTGGGGGGGCTAGAGCCTGGGAATGGGGTTGGGGGGGTAGCATGGAAACTATTGCTCCTGCCTCTGTAGGAGCCTGTCCCCGGTTACAGTGTTTTAATGATAATGGTGATGTTGGAGATACCCATGTCCTAGACCTGGAAAGGACCTTGGGAGGTCATTCGGTTCAGTCCCTTTCCCTCTCGGCAGGACCAAGCACCATCCTCACCATCCATTTGCTCCAATCCCTAAATGGTTTCTTCCGGAATTGAACTCACAGCTTCGGGTTCAGCAGGTCAGTGCTCAAGCCACTGAGCTGTCTCCCACCACCCTGCAAGAAAACCAGGAGCACCTTCCCCGGCCAGCATGGGGCTTGAACCATGACCGTGGTGTTATTAGCACCATGGGCTAAACAACGGAGCTAGTGGGCCTGCAAAAAACCAAACCAAACCAGGAAGAGGCATGTCTTGCAGAACTGGAAGGGACCTCAGGAGATCGTTGAGTCCAGTCCCCTGCCCAGGCCAAGCACCACTCCTGAGAGGTGCGTTTTTGGAGTCTATTTGCCCAGGCCCCTAAATGGCTCTTCAAGGGTTGGGCGCACAACCATGGGTTTGACAGGGCGATACTCAAGCCACTGAGCTGTCCCTTCCCCCTGAAAGTTGCAGGCCTTGCTGTGGGCAGGATCTGAACCTGTGCAGGGAAACCCTATGGGATTTCAAGTCCACAGGCAAGTTTTTCTTGTCCTCATCTGCTCTCCATTCCAGGGGGGAAAGTAATTTCAACCTTCTACCTGGTACCAATCACTGCGTGTGCGCTGCTCTGAACCGAGGGGTGATGCAAAGCACGGTTTGACGTTGGTTATTCAGGACTGTCATGTTCACTCACACGGCGGCTCTTGGAGGATTGATTTGTGGCTGACATGGTGAACCGGGGATCTATTCCCTCGAGCCCCAGATGGGGCTCCTACCTGCAGCCCAGCCTGAGTGCGACTGCGAAGGAAGCTGCACAGCCTTTGGGTCAGGCAGGGAGCTGGCTTATAGCCAGGGCCAGGGTAATTCACATCATAAAAGGCTTGTCCTTCAAGTGAACTGAGGGTCAGTAATAACAAGCAGTCCTCTGGCCCCTGAGAGACTAGCAAATGCACCAGGCCACGAGCCTTCCTGGGTAAAACCCACTGCCTCGTCCGGAAGCTGGCCAGGTATGGCAGGCCAAGGAGAGCGAAGCAGGGAGGTCAGAGGCTGAGTGTAAGGGGCTAGTCCACTTCCCACTTTACATTCAGCTAAAACCAAACGAAACCCACCCGGAACAAGTTCCCCAGGGCCCTGGGGGATGCTCCCTCCCGCGTTGCGGTGAAACGGGCGTTGGACGTTTTCCTGAGGGCTCTGCTCTGGGCAGCCAAGCAGGGGTCTCCAGCCCGCCCGTGTTTCACAGGGGTCAGACCAGTGGTTTCTCCTGGCCTTGCCAGCTGTGGACAAATTCACCTTTGAGTTGGCTGGGACTGGGAAATGAGCGGAGCAGTGAATTCACAGGTGGTGCTGTGCTGGGCCTTTAACAGGCTCAGCTGGCCCACAGAAGCTCACTTAATAATTATTTTGCTAGTCTTTAAAGTGCTGCTTGACTGCTTTTTGTTTTGATCGTGTATAGACGAGCACGGCTCCCTCTCTGTTACTAGCCAAACCACAGGTGTGAGAACAGAGTCACTTCAGGAGCAAGCCTTACCCCACCATCCTCTGCCGCAGTAGCACCACGGCGCCAGGGTCACACAGAGAGACAGACCTGGGGAGGGAGGGTGGATGGCCCACAACAGGGCCAATACCTTGGTCCGCGGCAGCAGCCTCAGGGCACAGTCTAGTCCTCATGGGCCGGACCCTCCCCCATGCCACCTGTCCCCCTTCACACCGTGCCCAGCAGGAGTACAGCGCTGCCCAGTGTCCCCGTGGGTCCCTCTCCAAGGGCTGGCTGTGGCTCTGTGTCACCCGCACACCTCGGTGTGGGTCACCGGCCATGGAGTGGGACCTAGACCACCTCCCAGAGAAAGAGTGAGTGTCCTCTACAGCCCAGGCCCACAGCCAGCCGGGCTCCAGCTCAAGCTGTAGAGGTGCCGGCACTGAGCTGCAGAGGTCTCAGGTTCTCGACTCTCTGTGCGCAGCTCCATCTACTGCAGCTTCTCCCCCAGCCAGCCCCTGCTGGGCCGCCCTATGTGTGGCCCATGGCTTCTTTGCCGTCACCCCGGGGCCTATTTCCACCCCTGCTGGGGTATGGCTCTGATCCCCCTCCCTCCCTGACCTGGATGGGCCCTGCCCACACAGTGGGCCCTGCCCTCGGGGTGGGAAGAGAAGATGTGGGCCCTGGGCAGGGTGAAGGAGGGGCCTCAGTGGAGACCGAGTGGGGGATCATCACCCCAAGAAGCAGCTTCATGTGCTGGGTGGCCCTCTGGGGGAAGGGCAGATGTCAGCCTTCTCATGGGGCACTGGCTGCTTCTGCCACCAGCTCCCAGGGGAAAAGGTGCCCAAGCCCAACCCACACCCAGAGGCACTGCCCCCCGGGGCTGGATGCTCTGGGTTGTGTTCCAGTACTGCAGGATGTGGGCAGGGCCCTGCTGTCCTGGGGCCTGGACGTTTCTCCAGCTGAACCCAAGCAGATGCCCTGTGTCATTCAACCTCCCTGGAAGGTCCCTGTGATTTCTCTCCCTTCCCCTGCCCCGCCCCTCTCCTCACGGCCAGTTGCTGAGCCCTGTCCCAAGGGCTGGAGGCACTTTTTCGATCCCTGCTACAGATACTTCTCCCAATAGAATACCTGGGAGGAGGCTGAGGTGAGAGGCTGGGGGCTGCTGCCGGGCGCAGGGTCATTACTCTGCATTTCTTCCGACTTCCTGACTCTCCCTCACTCCTTTCTGCTGGGGATTAGACTCACCTGGTGCCGCGTCACCTGTCTCTTATCTACCTCCACCACCCGGGCCAGTCGCACACAGCCCAGCACCAGACGCTGAAAGTCCCACTCCCACTCACAGCACAATGGGGCAGCCGTGGGAAATTGCCGGGCTACCAGTGTCTCGTCTCGCTGCGGAGCTTCCGCACCACCTGATCGCACTACGAATAACACTAACTCGTCACTGAACGGCCTCAAACAGGTTCAGCCCGTTTGGCGCCATCGTCTCATCAGCGTAGCAAAGTTGACCACCTCGGTGCTCATTGCCTTTCCCAGAGCACTCACGGCTTTGGCGACTAGGGCTGGTGCGGTGCAGGCCCTGGAGGACACCATTTTCTGCTCCCCTTTGGTTCCTGTCTTCTAACCAGCTCCAGGTCCAGGGGAGAACCGAGGGCAGCTCCCATTGCTTCAGAGCCATTGGGGAGGGACCTTGTCAAAGTCTTTCTGAACGCCCAAGGACCTTCCCCACAGGCTTGTTGGCCCCACACAATGTTGTAGTCGATTGGTGAGGTACAAGTTCCCTTTGCAAAAAGTACACTGAATTTGTGTTAGTGTCACTCGTACGTGTAACACCCCCGCCGTGCCCCAACCCCGACTCCAGTGCTTGCACTCGCAAGGCTCACACTTGTGCCCTTGAGAACAACAAGAAGTCTTGTGGCACCTTATAGACTAACAGATAATTTGGAGCATAAGCTTTCGTGGAGAGAGAGCAGAAGTGAATGGAAGAATTCGAGACAGGGCATGTTAGGGCAAACAAACTTACTATGTTTATCAAGTATAACTATCTATTAATGAAACGTATATGTTCATTTATATTGTATTATACTGTACTATATTAACTAGACTTTAACCTGTTATACTGTACCCCTATATACAAATATACATTAATTAAAGAGAGTGGGTAAATGGAAATGGATGTTTAGATTCTCAGGCTACTGCGGCTGGTGCCCAGAGCTCCCGGTGGTTACCAGCCTATCTCCAAAGACAGTCCGGGTGGGGGCGCTACTCCCCACCCGGTACTGCGATAGCTTGCGAATTTAAACAATAGGGGTAGGATAGGGTAATCAATATCTTACTTATCTATATATTAATTGGCTATATTAATTATCTATCCTAATACTAACAATACTAACATACTTCACATCACCTTCGTATTTACGTTTATGTTACATGGGAAAGTCTGGCCTGGGCCTTTAGGCCCGGCCTGTACACAGTTAAATGAAAGGCGACACGTCCGGTAGTTTTTATCTAGAGTTAGTGGTCAAGTCCAGTAATCATATTTAAGTGAACAGTCAAGTCCGGTGCTTATAATACCTAGTAATGAAGTGGTGGGTGGTCAGATAGGTTAGCTAGAATGGCGGAGGTGGTGTTACCGCAGATGAGATGGTCCAGGTAGGCACTGGCGGGTGACGAGGTGGCCATAGGAGCGGCGTCGATGAGATGACGTTGGTGGGCCTCCGGTTTCCTCACTGGGTACGCAGTACCCGCGGCAGAAGCCACGGGCCAGTTCGCCACCCGGTGAGTACGCCTGAAGGCCCACTTGCCGCTTCTAGATGCGAGCGCGGTGCTGGGGCTCGGGGAGGTGCTTGAACGACGGCACCGCTTCAGAGCTCAGCTGCCCCTGAGGCGAGCTGCAGCTCCGGTGATTCAGCACCGCTGCAGCCACAGAGACAGGTGCTGCAGTGATTTCAGCTCCAGGCGGCGCCCACTGAAGGGCAGCCGCCTCAGTGATTTCAGCTCTTGCCCGCAGTACCCGAGGGCCCTGAATGCCAGGACCAGCCTGACTTATATAGACAGAGTTCATACATGATTCATGAGGTAATTATCATATGAAAGTTCTGAGCACCTGTTCTCAAACAGGTCCTCCAGGCCGGGGAAGCTTCCAGAAACTGCCCACCTGCGCCCAATCAGGAGCCCGGATTTCAAATCCATGATCATGAATTATTTATGAGTTCAGGTTTCCGGGGAAACCAACTGACACAGAGTGACCCTTGCAGGGGGCTGCTAAATGGCAGCCTATGTGAAATTAGATTTTGCATGGGCCTGCACTGATGTTTACTGGCCAAAGGCTTGCCTCCCCCGACCCACGGGGGCGATGATGCCCAGGGGATGAAAAAGTCCCTGACACTCGTGTTCGCTATACCAGTGGTTCCAAACTTTTCAGCATCCCATCTCCCTTTTTACCAGAAATTCAATTCATAATGTAAAATAAATACAGAAGCTCGATGTACAAATGCTATTTAAAATTAAAACTAGGCAGAAATAGCTTTTTCGTGGTCCCAAACTTTAATAAAATGTAATTTAACATCAGAAAGAGCAGAAACAAAACGAATTTAGTGTGAAGGATGACGCTGCATTTTCTTCTCAAGGTGGGAAATCCTCGCTTTGAAAGACGAAAGTGCGCAGAGCAAATCGTTTTCGACATCCAGTCGATTTCTTTGTTTTGTTTTTCATGTGAGTGAACTTGAGAAGCTTTTTCATGGGGCTGTATGTACAAGCATGGAGGAATAACACGTAGCTCTTCTTCCCCAGCTTTCAAGTACACGGGGAAATATTTTATCCAAAATGCCTCCAGCCCTGAGGTACCAAAATTCTTTTGCACTTGAATCATATTTTATTTCGGGTGCCTGTTCTTGCAATTCTTCTGGCGATGTATCGACATGAGCATCGAATGGACTGCTTACTAATTTACAAATGTGGTTGTCAGAAAGTTGTTTGGAAAATAGCGGACAGCAGAGCCAGTGGAGCTGAGCTGCCCCACCCTGAGCTGGGCGCCAAATGCTGAAGCCTTAATGTCCCCCCACCCCGACAGCCCCTGGGGCCCCCTTAACTCCTGCTGGACCTTGACTGCTGCTAGGCTGACACCAGCCCAGCCACAGGCTGCGATGGCTGGATCCAGCCCCATGCTGGCTATGGCCTGGGCCCCATGGCCTGGAGGTCAACTATGGATCAGCCAAGCTAACGGCACAGCCCTCACCTTGCAGATGCTTGGTGCAGACCCAGCTGGCCTGCTGCCTGAGTCCTGTGCCAGCCGCCAGAGCCGCCCACCCGCCTGATCCCTGAGCTGCCAGATCTGCCCACCCCAGCCGCCCACCCGCCTGATCCCTGAGCTGCCAGACCTGCCCGCTTGTCCCCACACCAGCCACCACTGCCAGTTTCCTGCTCACCCATCAGCTACCAGGGATAGACGTCTGCACACCAGCTGGCAGAGCTGCCCACCCAAACTGCGGGTCAGCCTCCTGAGCCCCTCAATGCTGGGACCAGCCGCCTGCCTGCCAGCCCAAACCGGAGCCACCTCCCTGGGCTGGGAACTAGCGGTGTGACAGGGATCCTGCCAAGGATGTGGCGAAGGGCCCCGGAGTGCCTGGGGGTCGCTGGGTATCTCGTGCACCAGGCAGGCCGCGAAGAGGAGCAGCTGAACCCTCTGGCACTAAACCCGCTCTCTAGCGAGAGAACTACTGCAGAGGGGCTGCAGCTGCAGCTGACATTCCAACCACGTGCACACAGACCGGCCTCCAGCCCGGGCACACCGGGGCCTCCGCCAGACTCTTCCCTCCAGCCACCTCTGAGCACCCTCCCTCTGAGCTCCAGCATAGCGGGGAGCGGGACAGTGGGAGATGGCAAATGCCCCTTCTGAGAACCACTTTCCGCTGCAGATGGGACCCTGGTGTCTGGAACCAAAGGCCCCTGGGCGAGCCTGGCCTCCCCTCCTCCCACCTGCTGCCCGGGGCCAGGGAGTCCCTGGCGGTGCTGCTGGCAGAGCCCATCTGTGCAGGGCTGGGGCCTGGCTCCCTGCTGGGCGGCCGGTTCTCTCCCTGGGGCACAGCTCCGTGAGGGCTGGAGGCAGAAGGGCCCTTTGGACCTAGGGAGAGGGGCTCTGAGCTGAGTCCTCTGGGACGATGGGACAGGATCCCTGGGGGCACTGCCAGCCCAGCCAGGCCCTTGGCAAACAGTCCCAGGGCTGAAGCCCCCCACGAAATGCCCCCGGGGGAGGGAGGTGCCTCAGGCTCCCCTGGCTCATCTCTCTGGTGCGGTTTCTCCCCAGGGGAAGTGAGAAGATGGGACCAGTCGCCTGCTTCAGCCTCTTCCTCCTCGGCTGCCTGGTCTGCAGCCCCTCGCTGGCAGCTGAGAACCTGCCTGGCCCTGTGGAGCCGGCGGCCCAGAGTGCTGCTAGCCAGGGTGAGAACTGGGAAGTAGATTCATTTCCTTTGGGTGCTCCCAGGGCCACGGCCCATCTCCTGCTGCAGGGGTCACTGCCCTGGAGGGAGGCCCAGCCCCACAGCCCTCCCCAGGCAGCAGGGGAGAGACAGTGGATGAAATACCACTGGGGTCAGCCCTGCCCCAGAGGATGGGAGGGGACCAGCCTGGGCCATGTGCTCTCACCGGGGCAGCTGCAGGCTCCCACACCCCCTCCTGTGGTCCCCTCCCGCTGGGCATCCGTGTCCCCGTGGGTCCCTCTCCAAGGGCTGGTCATGGCTCCGTGTCACCCGCACACCTAGGTGTGTGTCACTGGCCATGGAGTGGGACCTAGACCACCTCCCAGAGAAAGAGTGAGTGTCCTCTACAGCCCAAGCCCACAGCCAGCCGGCCTCCAGCTCAAGCTGTAGAGGTGCCGGCACTGAGCTCTGGAGGTCCCAGGCTCTAGCCTGCCTGTGGGCAGCTATAACTGTGGTGGCTGCAGCTTCTCCCCCATCCAGACCCTGCTCCTTGCTGGGCTGCCCTATGTGGGGCCCAAGGCTCCTTTGCCTTCACTATGGGCCTCTCTACCTCCCCTGCTGGGGTATGGCTCTGACCTTCTCCCTCTCTGGCCTGGATGGGCCCTGACCACCCTGTGTGCCCTGCCCTTGGGGTGGGAAGAGATGATGGAGACTGTGGGCAGGGGGTGAGCACTGGGCAGTGGAGGTGGGCCTGGGTGGAGACTGGCAGGGCCACAGGAGGGAAAGGGTTGTCTCCCCAAGTGGCAGCTTCACCCCCAGGCTGCCCCTCTGGGGCAGGGGTAGCTCTTGCCCCTCACACAGGGCAAACAGTCCTTCCCCCACAGCTGCCGGGGGAAAGGTGCCCAGGCCCCACCCAAGCCCAGAGGCACTGCCCCCCTGCAATCAGGGCTGGATTCCAGGGGTACTGTGGGGTCTGGGCAGGGTCAGCTCCTCCAGGCACCTCAGCCCCAAGCAGACACCCTGGAAGGTCCCCGAGACAGCCTCTCACTGTGATTTCTCTCCCTTCCCCTGCCCCACCCCTCTCCTCAGGGCCAGGAGCTGAGCACTGTCGCAAGGGCTGGAGGCACTTTTTCGATAGCTGCTACGGATACTTCTCCCATGAGAAAACCTGGGAGGAGGCTGAGGTGAGAGGCTGGGGGCTGCTGCCGGGCGCAGGGTCATTACTCTGCATTTTTTCCGACTTCCTGACTCTCCCTCACTCTTTTCTGCTGGGGATTAGACTCACCTGGTGCCGCGTCACCTGTCCCTTATCTACCCCCACCACCCGGGCCAGTCGCACACAGCCCAGCACCAGACGCTGAAAGTCCCACTCCCACTCACAGCACAATGGGGCAGCCGTGGGAAATTGCCGGGCTACCAGTGTCTCGTCTCGCTGCGGAGCTTCCGCACCACCTGATCGCACTACGAATAACACTAACTCGTCACTGAACGGCCTCAAACAGGTTCATCCCGTTTGGCGCCATCGTCTCATCAGCGTAGCAAAGTTGACCACCTCGGTGCTCATTGCCTTTCCCAGAGCACTCACGGCTTGGGCGACTAGGGCTGGTGCGGTGCAGGCCCTGGAGGACACCATTTTCTGCTCCCCTTTGGTTCCTGTCTTCTAACCAGCTCCAGGTCCAGGGGAAAACCGAGGGCAGCTCCCATTGCTTCAGAGCCTTTGGGGAGGGACCTTGTCAAAGTCTTTCTGAACGCCCAAGGACCTTCCCCACAGGCTTGTTGGCCCCACACAATGTTGTAGTAGATTGGTGAGGTACAAGTTCCCTTTGCAAAAAGTACATTGAGTCTGTGTTAGTGTCACTCGTACGTATAACACGTCCCTGTGCCCCAACCCCTACTCCAGTGCTTGCGCTCGCAAGGCTCACGCTTGTGCCCTTGTGTGTCTGTGCTGCGAGGGGTGGGGTCCGTGCAGGTGAAGGGGAAGGGAGGAAGGAGGTTGCTGTCGGTGTTGGGGGGAGGGATTGGCAGTAACACGGGGTCCCATCCCCTGGGCCTTTGCTGCCTGGGGCGAATCAGGCCCAGGACTGTGCTGGACTCGCTCCTGCTGCTCCCAGTGGTGGGAGAAATGGGGGTAAGAAGCTTTGGTTCTCTCTGGCCCAGATTGAGTGCCAGCACAGATGGGATGGAGCCCATCTGGCCTCCATTCACAGCGCCGGAGAAGAGAGCATCGTGTCCTCTTATGTCAAGCAGATAAACAAAAGCAAGAAGTCTGTCTGGATCGGACTCTCGGACACTGCACGGGTGAGTGTCCGGCACCTGCTCTGCCTCTGGCAGCTCCTCCCCAGGGCCCCGCGTTGTGGTCACGGCTCAGCGAGGGGCTGGTTGGGAGGTGCACAGGGACCCCAAGAGCAGGAGCTCTGTGAAAGGGGTGACAACGGGCTACACCCACCTGTGTTCTCCCCCACAGGATCAGTCCCCAACACCCTGCGCAGAGCACTCACCGCTGTTATTAACATTCACATGGTTACACTCGTGCCCAGGGACCCAGCGACGGCTGTTGGGCTCAGACTGTCACACCCAGGCTGGGAGTCAGCTCGGCCCACACAGACGAGAGCTCTGGGCGAGGGCTGGGGACGTGGGGCATCCCCACAGGCAGAGTGAGCCGTGCGGCGGCAGCAGTGCCCTGGGACCATGGGCAGTCTGTGTGTTCTTCCTGGGCGCGGCCTCAGTGAGGTGGGGATCCCCCGGCCGGAGCTGCTTCGGCTCCCAGCCCTGTAGGGGTGTCACAATGCGTCCCAAGAACCACCAGACTCGGGCCCTGGGCTGGCAGGAAAGGGAAGGTCACAGGTAGCCCCTAGCTGCAAAGGCTTTGTCAGTTACAGGCCACAGCCAGCCCCAGAGACTCTGGTGTGGGCCTGGGTCAGCAGCATGGAGGCTCTTGCCTCACAGGGACAGGAGCACCTGTCAGCCACCTGCCTGCTGCTCCCACCAGCCATCCCGGCTCTTGGCAAAACGCTGTGATTTCAGCTCTCAGGGGTTTCAGCTCTAGGCCTCATCACAAAGAATCACAGAATCACAGGGCTGGAAGGGACCTCAGGAGATCATTGAGTCCAGCCCCCTGCTTCAAGCAAAATCAACCCCCACTAAGTCATCCCAGTCAGGACCTTGTCCAGCCGGGACTTAAAACCTTTGAGGAATGGAGAATCCACCACCTCTCTAGGCAGCGCATTCCACTGCTTCACCACCCACCTGGTGAAGTAGTTTTTCCTAATATTTAACCTACACCTCCCCCTCTTCAACTTCTGACCATTACTCCTTGTTCTGCCATCTGACACCACTGAGAACAGTTTCTCACCCTCCTCTTTAGAGCTCCCCTTCCGGAAGTTGGAGGCTGCTATCAAATCACTCCTCCGTCTTCTCTCCTGAAAACTAAACAAGCCCAAATCCCTCATCCTATCTGCAGAGGACTTGTGCTCCAGCCCCTCAATCATTTTTGTAGCCTTCTGCTGAATCTGCTCCAGCAAATCCACATCCTTTTTCTACTGGGGGGCCCAAAACTGGACACAATATTCCAGATGTGGCCTCACCAATGATAAATAGAGGGGAACAACTACTTCTCTAGATCTGCTCGAAATGCTCCTCCTCATGCACCCTAGTATAACGTTAGCCTTCTTCTCTACAAGGGCACACTGTTTACTCATATCCAGCCTTTCATCCACCATAACCCCTAGGTCCCTTTCCGTCGTACTGCTGCTGAGCCAGTCGGTCCCCAGCCTATAACAATGTTTGGGATTCTTCCGCCCGGGTGCAAGACTCTACACTTCTCCTTGTTGAACCGCATCAGATTTCTTTTGGCCCAGTCCTCCAATTTATCCAGGTCACTCTGGATTCTCTCTCTACCCTCCAATGTATCTACCTCTCCCCCTAGTTTTGTGTCATCTGCAAACTTCCTGAGGGTGCAGTCCCGTCCCTCATCCAGGTCATGAATAAAGATGTCGAAAAACACCAGTCCCAGAACTGAGCCTTGCGGCACTCCACTTGAAACCATCCGCCATCCAGAAATTGAGCTATTTACTACTACCCATTGGGCCCGACCGTCACGCCACCTTTCTATCCATTTTATAGTCCAAGAATCCAAACCTTATTTCCTTAACTTATGGGCAAGAATGTTGTGGGAGACCGTATCAAAAGCTTTGCTGAAGTCAAGGTATATCACACCCACTGACCTCCCCATGTCCACAGAGACAGTTACTTCATCATAAAAGCTAATCAGATTGGTCAGGCAGGACTTGCCCCTGGTGAATCCGTGTTGGCTACTTTTGATCACTTTCCCCTCTTCCAAGTGCTCCAAAACGGATCCCTTGAGGATCCCCTCCATTATTTTCCCAGGGATTGAGGTAAGCCTGACTGGTCACAGAATCGCAGAATCACAGGGCTGGAAGGGACCTCAGCAGGTCACCTATCCAGCCCGCTGCTTCAAGCAGGATCAACCCCCACTAAGTCATCCCAGCCAGGACCTTGTTCAGCCGGGACTTAAAAACCTCAAGGGATGGAGAATCCACCACCTCTCTAGGCAACACATTCCACTGCTTCACCACCCACCTGGTGAAGTAGTTTTTTCCTAATATCTAACCTACACTTCTCCCTCTTCAACTCCTGACCGTTACTCCTTGTTCTGCCATCTGACACCACTGAGAACAGTTTCTCACCCTCTTCTTTAGAGCTCCCCTTCCGGAAGTTGGAGGCTGCTATTAAATCACCCCTAAGTCTTCTCTTCTGTAAACTAAACAAGTCCAAATCCCTCAGCCTCTCCTCACAGGTCTTGTGCTCCAGCCCCTTAATCATTTTTGTTGCCTTTCGCTGAACCGGCTCCAGCACATCCACATTCTTTTTCTACTGGGGGGCCCAAAACTGGACACAATATTCCAGATGTGGCCTCACCAGTGCCAAATAAAGAGGAATAACTACTCTAGATGTGCTTAGTTCATGGAGACTGGAGAGCTGGAACACTGGAATAAGAACTGGAACCGGGACTGGAGTTGGAATCTTAGAACCAAGGTGGTCACTGCCAGGGCCATCTTACAGTTTTCCATGTGGAGGGGAAAATTCCTCACTTCTCCCCATAGCTACAGGAGGGTCAGGGTCACCTGATTCAGGTGAGCTGTGCCAGCAAACTGCCATCGGTGGCTGGCTTGGCCTGCACGTCCCAGTCCTTTTACATGGCAGGTGGGGTGGATGTCTGGACATCTGATTTCCATCCCATTCTTTTGCCCAGTTCACCTGACAGTTAGGCTGGTGCGGGTCACAAGTCCCATATTCCTGAGGTGTGTATTTGACATCTGGGCCTTTTCTTCAGTCCATTCTCCTTGGTGGGAGGTGATCTCACCGCCTGTTGTGAATCTCAGCACTAAAACATTTCTAACACACCTACAGAGCCAATTCCTGTAACTTCACCTACCAACACGGCACTGACATACAAGGAACAGAAACAAATTCAGGGTATAACCAGCTGTCATGAGACACCTCACTTGGCCCACTGAGCCCAAGAATTGGTGCCACTATAGACGATGGTGACAGAAATGGCTTCCGTCTCCAATTCAAAAATTCAGTCATGTCACACAGGGGAGCTGCGTGTCAGCGTCTCTGGGACGTGGGACTTGCACTGGGACAAATCTAATATTTCACCCACACCCCCAGCTGCTGCGGCTGCCTGGGATGTGTCTGAGAGCTCTGGTCTGGGAGCACCTAGGGGTGCTGATGGCCCTGCTGGTCAGGTGTAGGGGCAGAGCAATGGCCCCTCTGGCACCGATGGAGATGGGGCATCTCCGTGGGCAGCACTGCCTGGCAGCCCAGGGACCCCCACCTCAGCTGCTCCTGCCCACCCCAGCGTGCGGGAGGGGCGGGTGTTTGGGAGCAGTGACAGCGCAGACTCCTACACGGGGCTCCCTCCAGCCCACGGGCCGGGGCCACTCGCTACACGCGCCCGACTGCGCTCGGCTCCTCACTTCAAATGTCCCCCCAGCAGCACGGCCATTTCCTAGCCAGGCTCTGTGTCCCCAGTCTGGCTGAGCAGCCTCTCCCGGTGCCCTGCCCGCGGCCCTCCGGCTCCAGCTGGGTCACCTCGGCTCTCACGGCTCTTCTCTCTCTGCCTTCAGAATCAGTGCTGGGGCTGGACTGATAAATCCCAAGTCACCTACACAGCCTGGGAGCAGGGGCAGCCGGACAGCCCAGAGAAGAAGGAGCACTGTGTGGTGTTAGAAAAACCAGGTGAGCCGGCTGCTCAGCCCCACCTGTGCCTACCGGGGAAGCAGGCAGCGCTCTGAGCCGGGGTTCTGAGAGGCTGACCCAGGCTGGCCCCCGCATGCTCTGGAGCCTTCCCCGCCCTTCCCAGGAGAGCAGGGACAGCCCTGGTCCGACCTGGTGGCCCTGCTGCTTCCCCGCTGCCCTGGGTCAGTTCCCCTCTGCTCCAGTGACAGGCAGGAGACACACGCGTGTGGACAGACACAGGGAGTGCCACGGGGGACTCTGCTGTGCTGCTTGAGGGGGTGGCTCTGAACACCTCTGCCCCCGACCCGACTCCTCTGCACCAGGGTGTTGAGCAGGCTGAGCTGTGCAAACACTGAGCCCCACAATGATTTTGGCACCAGAGCTGCATTCACCCCCTGTCGTGGAATTACACAAGTGCTTGTGAACGTGCTTCACAGGCTGGGGGAGTGCAAATGTTTAGCACTAATGACTGTTCCCCAGGGAGCTGGCACTGGGAGGTGGCTATTAGTGTAAACCGCAGCCAGAGGGCAGAACCCGCCAGATGGGGCCCCTGGCGGGTGCCCAGGGTACCGGCAGGAGGGGAATACGTTCTGAACGGCCCAGCCAGGGAGAGCGGCTCACCAGCGTGGGGGAGTCACAAGGGGTGGGTTTACAGACAGGCTCTAAACAGGTATCGGAGGGGTAGCTGTGTTAGTCTGGATCTGTAACAGCAACGAAGGGTCCTGTGGCACCTTATATACGAACAGAAGAGTTTTGAGCATGAGCTTTCGTGAGCACAGACTCACTTCATCAGATGCTGGTCTTGGAAATCTGCAGGGCCAGGTATAAATAAGCCAGGGCAATGGTGGGGATAACAAGGTTAGCTCAGTCAGCAAGGGTGACGCTTACTACCAGCAGTTGATCTGGAGGTGTGAACACCAAGGGAGGGGAAGCTGCTTCTGTATTTAGCCAGCCATTCGCAGTCTTTGTTTAAGCCTGAGCTGAGGGCGTCGAATTTGCAGATGAATTGTAGCTCTGAAATTTCTCTTTGGAGTCTGGTCCTGAAATTTCTTTGCTGTAGGATAGCTACTTTTAAGTCTGCTGCTGTGTGGCCTGGGAGATTGAAGTGCTCTCCTACGGGTTTTTGTATATTGCCTTTTCTGATATCTGGTTTGTGTGCGTTTATTCTTTTACGTAGAGACTGTCCAGTTTGTCTGATCTATAGTAGTAGCAGAAGGCATCCTTCAGTCTGCATAGACTATGGATCGCTCCCTTTAAAGTTTCAGTTGAGGACTTCATTTACAGCGTCTATTGTGACTATGAAGACCCACACGAGAGTGACAGTCCTTGCTGTATCTCTTGCAGATGTAGTGGGTGTCTGGCAAGTCCTTATTGTGCTTTCTGTGCGCTCGCTTCTCCTCTGCTAGCTGTCTGATCTTCAACTCGCCCTTCTGAAGGCCCTTGTGTAACCCCTGCCTCCATCTGCTGCGGTCGTCTGCTAGTTCTTCCCAGTTGTCCAGCTCGATGTCTACCTCTCTGAGGTCTCTCTTGCAGACATCTTTGTAACGCAACTGGGGGCGTCCGGGAGGTCTTTTGCCAGAGGCTAGCTCACCATACAGGATGTCTTTTGGAATCCTTCCATCATTCATCCTGTGGACATGGCCAGGCCAGCGGAGTTGACGCTGCCTGAGGAAGGGGTGCATGGTTGGGATTCCAGCTTGCTCGAGGATGGCGGTGTTGGTCACTCTGTCCATCCATGATATTCCAAGGATGCGCCTGAGGCAGCGCAAGTGGAAGACGTTCGGCCTCTTTTCCTGGCGGGCATACAGGGTCCAAGTCTCGCTGCCATAAAGGAGGGTGCTGAGGATGCAGGCTCTGTAGACTTGCATTTTGGTGTGAGTGTATAGCTTGCTGTAATTCCACACTCTCTTGCTGAGTCTGGACAGAGTTGTGGCTGCTTTTCCGATCCTCCTATTTAGCTCAGTGTCCAATGACAGGGTGCCAGTGATGGTGGGCCCAAGGTAAACGAACTCGTGGACGACCTCTAACGTATAGTTGTCAATGCTGATTGATGGGGATTCAGCAACATCCTGACCGATATAGCAGAGATTATATATATATATATATAGGGGAGCACTTCAATCTCCCAGGCCACACAGCAGCAGACTTAAAAGTAGCTATCCTACAGCAAAGAAATTTCAGGACCAAGCCTGCCTGAGTCACCTTAACTCCGCCCTTGTACGTGTGCATTACGATACACTCGTCAGTGACAGGCTCCCTGGGCGTCAGGCCTGGTGCTGGCAGAGGGCCACAGCCAGGGCTGCACTCACGGGACAGGGAGAGAGTCAAACAGCCGCACAAACCCACAGCCTGGGAACGGGGCACAGAGAAAGGCCTATTTGCCCAGTGGAGCTCCCTGCCGGGTGTGGGGTGCTGCTGAGAGCTGAGCCCTCCAGCCCCGGGGCTGCCCTTCCCCAGGTGCGCTCTGGCCCCACTCAGCAGGAATAGTACTGCAGGGGCAGCCCCAGGGCAGGGGTAGCGCTGCCTGAGGGAGGACTGTGCTGCTCCGCACACAGCAGGCCGGTAACACTGACTCCTGGGGCAGGGACACATCCCCGCTGCAATGGGGCTGAGCCCTGCCTGGCGCGCACCTTCCCACGGCTACAGCCAGGCCCAGGTGGGCAGGGCACAGGGAGGGAGGGAGGGAGGCAGCCGCCCAGGTCCTGAGCAGGTGCCGCAGCCCCGGGGCAGGTCTCTCGCTGTCCTCTGCCCTCTGGCTGGGGTGGGAACAGGAGCCCCATCCTGCCCTCCTCTTCCGTGGGAACCTGCACTGGTGCTGGGAGCTTCTCCCAGGGGTGCAATGGGAGAGGGGCTGTTTTATGGCAGGAATGGACCAGCCTGGCTCACCCAGACTTATTTCTATTTGTCTTTCTAGAATTTAAGAAATGGCACAATTACCCCTGCGGAGACAAATTCCCTTTCCTTTGCAAGCACAGTGCGCAGGGGAGACGGCTCCCCGAGGCTGGGGGCTCCCAGCTCCTGGGCAGTGAGTGAACGGGGCCCCTCCGGCTCCCCTGGGAGACCAGCTCCTGCGACCCTGGCTGCAAAGCCCCTTCTGCAGAGCAATGCTGTGTGATGCTGCGTGACTCCCGCACCGCCCTGCCCCCTTCTCTCCCTGCCGCCCCCACCCCGGCACTGCTGGTCTGAGCCGTCTCAGCGCAGAGACTGAGAATAAACTTCCCCTGAGCACTCAGCTGTGTGTGTCTCTCCCTCTGGCTACTGGCTCCCAAGGGGCAGCTCCATGTGTCGCCTGGCCCTGGCCTCAGCTGCCCAGAGCCAGTCCGGCAGGGGCAGGGGCAGGGGAGGGCACGGAGGAGAAATGGGGGCCCAGACCCACTGGTAAAACCCCGGGGCACTGGTACTGCTGAGGCCTGGCCCAGTCACCCCTCTGCCCCAGCCAGCGCAGTCAGCCCAGCTGTCCTTGCAGTTTCCCTGGATGGACCTGTGTAACCTGCCTGCAAAGCCCCACGGCCACAGGGTCACAGAACACGGGAATAGAAAGGGCCCTCCAGAGGTCATCAGGTCCAGGCCCTGCCCTCACAGCAGGACCAGCACCGTCTGTATCATCCCTATTAGAGCTTTATCTCTTCTGTTCTCAAATATCGTATCACCAGTGATGGAGATTCTACACTTACCCGAGACTATTTCTTCCTGTACACTCGTCCCTCGCTTTCGGAGCACAACTGGTTCCCAACGTTCTGCTCCTAGACAGCAACTCGTAAGAGGGACACTAAATCCCTCTTAAATTACATGTAAAAGTCTCTGATTAGTTCCTGCAGCTCCCAACTCGGGGAAGGAGCGGCAGCTGGTGGTGCTGCTTTGAGAGGTGAGTGACCCTTGGCTTGGGGAGGGTTAAAAGCTGGGGTTAGTTTGGGGCTGTGAGCGGGAGGGAGGGTTCAGGCTGCTGCAGTTTGGGGCAGCAGGAGACAGGCTGCAGGGCCACAGGGGTCTGGCCGCAGGGGTTACAGCGGTGGAAGTCTGGCTGTGGGGCTGGCAGGGGTGTCGGGGTGTTGGGCTT
Organism: Carettochelys insculpta; assembly: GCF_033958435.1. Lineage (NCBI taxonomy): Eukaryota > Metazoa > Chordata > Testudines > Carettochelyidae > Carettochelys > Carettochelys insculpta. The sequence goes on along the minus strand of NC_134137.1, from coordinate 381,126,196 downwards.
CAGGGCCGCGGTGTTTACTGGCAGCAGCGGGGTCTAGCCACAGGGCCAGCAGGGGTGTTGGGCTGTGGGGCATGCAGGCGGACGAGGGGTCAGGCTGAGGGCCTGCCGGGGCTCCAGGAGGCAGAGAGGGGAGTGTCTGGCTGTGGGGCTGTCAGGACCGTCAGTCTGCTGTGGTGTGGGACTGCAGGGCTGGTGGTGGTGGGGGGGTGTCAGACTGGGGGGTTGGAACCGCGGGGAGGGGGGTAAGGTTCATATGAGCAGGGGAATTTCACTCGTAGAGTGAACTAAGGCAGGTAAGGGTCTCCCTTGTTTAAGCGAGCACTCCTACATGAAGTACTCATTTAAGGAGGGATGAGTGCACTTCACCTCCCCAACAAGCAAGTTTTCCTAATGTCCGACCTAAACCTCCCTTGCTGCAGTTTAAGCCCATTGCTTCTTGCCCTCTCAGAGGCCAAGGAGAACCATTTTTTTCTCTCCGCCTGGTAACACCCTTTCAGGTAGTGGAAAGCTGTTGGCGTGTCCCCTCTCTGCCTTCTCTTTTCCCAACTACACAAACCCACTTCTTTCAGTCTCCATTCAATAATCATGTTTTCTGGAACCTTTCCTAATTTTGGCTGCTTTTCCCTCAGTCCTCTCCCATTTCTCCAGAGATGTGGGGCTCAGAACTGGACACAATACTCCACCTAAGACCTAAGCGGCCGAGCAGAGTGGAAGAATGACTTTCTCCTCTCTTGCTCACCTTGCTCCTGTTTATGCACCCCAGAATCACGTTTGCTTGTTGACTCGTATTTAGCTTGGAGAACCACAAGAAGTCCTGTGGCACCGTAGAGACTAACAGATATTTTGCAGTACGAGCTTTTGGGGACAAAGACTCACTTCATCAGATGCATATTTAGCTTGTGGTCCAGTGTGAGCCCTAGATCCCTTCCTGCAGTGCTCCTCCCTCGGGGGCCCCTTCCTAGTCTCTCGCTGTGACACTGATTGTTCCTTCCTAAGCGGAGCAGTTTGCATTTGTATCACAGCACAGAGCTGCAAGGGACCTCCAGAGAGTATTACTCCAGTCCCTGCCCGCACAGCCAGGGTCTGGCGCCAACCGAAACAGGTTTCTTTTGCTCATCTAACCTGCCCCAGACCCGTAAAAGGCCCTGCAAGGATGGAGCTCACAGCCCTGAGTTTGTGAGGCTGAGGGGCTAACCACTGAGGTATTCCCTCCCTCCCAGGAAGGGGAGGGTCTCAGGGCAGCAACTGGCTCCCAGCCACGCTGGGGTGCAGGGCCGCTGTGCTCCCACTCAGCGCCCCATTCCCCTGGGAGGTGGGGCCTTGGCACAGTTGCTCCAGCCCAAGGGCTGGGGTAGGGGGTGCTTCACTTCACAGAGGCAGGGCCTCGGGGGCAGAAGGGGCAGGGCCTGGAGGGCAGAAGTGGTGGGGCTTCAGTGCTGGGCTGGGGCTTGCCTTCCCCAGCTGGGTCTGCAGCTGCCGCTGGATGTCTGGCAGAGATAGCTCGGGGATTCTCCTGCCCTGACCGTGGCCAGCAGCAGCGTGTCCTGGGGCTGGAACCCTTGTCTTTAACAGCCCAGAACACGAGAGCGCCCATAGCGGGTTCACCAAAAGGCCATCCAGCCCAGAGTCCCACCCCGCAAGAGTGACCAGCGCCTCAGAGGGAGTGGAGAGGACAGAGAATCACCAAGTGACCCTCCCCACCTCCCCCACCCCGCCATCGCCCATTCCCAGCCCCTGGTGCACAGGCGAGGGTCTTCATACCTGCCCCTCCCGGCCAATGGCCAGCCAGGGACCCGTCCTCCTCCTCTTCAGCTCGTCTTTCTCAAACTCTGTTGACGTCTGGGTCTTCACAACACCCTCTGGTGAGGAGTTGCACAGGTTGACTGTGCGCTGTGAGAGGAAATATTTCCTGTTGCTGGTTCTGCACCTCTCACCTATTCATTTCATTGAGTCTCTCCTGTCTGACGGGAGCAAAAATAACCTTTCTTCATGCACTTTCTCGCCACCCATGGTGACTGTAGGGACCTCTGTCAGATCCCCCCTTGTCTTCTCTTTTCTAAGCTGAAAGGTAGAAAGGGCATTTCCTGCCATGGCTCCTGCCCCTTCCACCTGACTTATGGGGGAGGTGAGCCGTAGCTCCTGGCCCCCCTGCCTGTCCCACAGCTTGTAGTCGGTCGAGGCCTCAGCTCCTGCCTCCTCAGCCATAGCTCCCAGCCCCTCCTGCCTGTCCTATGGAGTTATTCAGGCGGGGGGACCTGTTGCACCTGGTGTAATCCATCTCCCCAACATTCCTCGGGGTGCACATTCACCAGCCGATGCTGCAGCGATGCACAACTCCCAGGATCTGCTTTGTTGTGCCTCCAGCACCTCTCGCTCTTACAAACCACCTTCCTTCCACTGTGCCCAGTCAGTCACTGCTGGAAGGCCACACAGGGGTGCAGTGGATCCCACTTCTGCCACCAGATGCAATGGGGTTCAGGGTTCCCCAAGCACTGTATCCTATCTGCAGCCAGGAGTGACTCTCACTCAGCAGATACAACAGGAGGTTTATTAATCAACAGAGACACAGTTCAGTACAGAGGCGTCAGTACACCAGGCAGAGACAGTCATTGCAATTCACCCTGGGGAGGGGAGGCCTGAGGGAAGCCACCCACGCCAGGGTCTTGGTTCCCACCCTTTGTACCTCTCCTTCGGTCCAGGCTGACTGCCTTCCCACTCCCCACACTGACTGCCCGCCTCTAATACAAACCCAGCTGGGCTCCTCCCTGCTCTATGTGCAGGGACCCACGTGTTACCTGACAGCCTAGCTTACAGTCAGCAGGGGTCATCGGCTGCCTGTGTGAGCAGCTCAGCCTGTCACATACACGTGTGATGGGATGGGTTTTCTGGGCACAGCTAGAGAAATCGAACCAGGGTAACTTTGCTTACAATTCAGGCTACTGACAGCCCCAGAGTGGGATTCTGTTCTCACTAAGGCAAATCCAACCAGCCTCCACAGCAGCTCTGCCAGCCCCACTGGCCAGCCAGAGCCACACCAGCAAACCCACAGACTTTCCAGCTGCTCTATCAGCCCAGACCAACAACCCCCAAACTCAGGTGAGAGGCTCTTCAGCCTGTTTCACCAACACCCCACACCCCAATCAATATAGACTTGGATTTTACCCAAAACAACACACCACCAACCCTTTAGATCTTAATAGCTAAAGGTGTGTGAATACCAAAGAGAGAGCAGGGCTGGCGAGAAGGATGGGTAGAGTAATACTTTACATGCATCAGTCACGACTGCCGGTGCAGCCAGCGCTGTTATGTGCTGATTCCTGACAGTCTCTGAAAGCCCATTTCTGATGACTTGGTTTCAGTTCTGGAGCATGTGTAGACCCAGCCCGCTGGGGTCCACCTGCTGGGCATGGGCCCTTGGAGACTGGCACAGGTACCAGGAGACAGAAGATCCAAGCTGGACACTGCTAAGTCCACATTACCCTTTGTGTCCTTGTGTTCAGGGTCCAAGCCCTTTCTTCCTCCTGCAGTCCCTTGTGCCCCCCCCGCCCCCCCGCCCTCCTGACTCAGGTGGGCTGTTGTGGCAAACTGTCACTGCTTGCTGGCTTCACTAGCACGCCCCAGTGTTGTACTGAAAAGTACTGCATGAGATCTTTCCAGGCGAAAAGGCAAAAGGCCGCATTTATTGGTAACACAAATATAGCAATCAACACAGCATATGGTATATCCCATTTCCATTCACTCATACACACACACACACACACAAGCACACCCCTGTCTTGTTGCTGTTACCCGTCGTTGCTCCCCTTAACTGCACTGGCCAGGTGAGTTAGATGGGGGAGTGGTGGAGCCGGGCTTCTGCCAATCCAGGTCAGTGCTCCAGTGATGACAAGACAAAACCTGGGGTCCCTGTGCGAGATGCCTTCTTTTACACAGGCCTCTCTCTCAGGCAGGCTGCCACCAGCTAGCATCTCATGCAGATGCATCATCTGGGAGAGCAGCCTTAAGAATATGCATTTAGCACCTTCCTCTGCGTGGTGCTTCCAAAGGCGGCACTTGCTGGTGACTCCCCAGGCGTCCATGTGTCCAGTCTTCTTTCAATGGGTCCACTGCACAGGCTCCATTGTTCTTCTCACTGGGCTTGGATCTACCTTCTCCAACCCTTGCAGGTACCTGGAGGTGCTGGTCTCCTGCCTTTCCATTCACACCTCATGCACTCAACAGGGCAATCAATGAAGCAATCCGAAAAGAAAGGGTACTGAGAGTTTTGTCTTTACCTTACCTCCTTCTAGGAGCCATTCGACAAAACAGAACTACATTCCTATCGAACAGGGCTTCGTACAGTGATACACCAAATGACTTGACAATATTTAGAAACTCCAATGAGAAGAGAGTTAAAACAGAGCTTTACCTACACCAGCCGTGTACATGGCGGGTGGAACCTACGTCTGGGCATCTCCTTTCAGTTCATTTGCTCAGCTCAGGTCACCTGACCAGTGGGGCTGCATCCCGCTCACAAGTCCCAGACATCTGGGATGTGGATTAGGTCTGAGCACTTTGTTCATAGTGCATTACCCTGGCTGGAGCGGCAATCCCCTCCCATTGTGAAGCTTAGCACTAAAGCTCTGCAAACGCCCCGACAGAGCTAAAATCTGTAACTTTACCTCCCAACGGTATAGACATGTGAGTAGCACACACCGACTCCGGGCATTATCAGCTTTCCTTAGACACCTCACACGGCATTCGCAGTTCCCGAATGCCTGCTGCGCAGCCTCGAGCCTCAGCTGTGCTGTTTGGAGCAATGGCACAAGTCAGGCAGGTCCGATCTGGATCTTTGTGACACCGGCTGGAACGAAGGGAACACGGTCACAGGGCCCTCCATGGGGTCCAATCATACACCTCGGCTGAGGGGCAGGTTGCACAGAGACATGTGTGAAATGGAGTTCATATGCAAATTCGACACATTAACACGTGGTGTGAGCAGGGACAACAACTGCCTCACGCATTGCAAGCACTGCTTCCCTGCCTTTGATGCTTGTAATTATCTCAGGCAGGACCCTCGCCATCGCCCACCCTCCACCCCCTCCTTCAGTCCGACGTACTCGGTTTGTCAGGTTCTATGGCAGGTTTTGCATTTGGACCTCTGCACCTAGAGAGGTGCGTCTGGGCTGGAAATGCGACTGATCCGAACAAGTGGGTCTGACCCACGAAAGCTCATCTCCCCGTAAATCAGTTCCTTAGTCTTCACAGTGCTACATGAGTGCGGCCTTGTTTCCTACAAATGCTGTTAGCCTTTCCCTGCGCATGGGGGAGAGATTTCCTGACCAGCAGGCTAACATCTGGGGTTCACCCATCTCCCCTGCCACGTGGCTGTGCCCTGCTGCACTTAATCGCATCTGGAACTGATGTGGAGGCTCATTGGTCTTTGCGTTAGATCGGACAGGGGGTTACTCCAGCCTGCCCGGGGTGCTGGTTGTGTTCCATTCGGGCTAGTTTCTTCAAAACATTTCCACCCTGCTCCATACTCAGGAGGAAAGGTGCTCCTTAATGCTCGATACACTGTGAGCTGCAGGATTGTAAGCCCTCGCCCCTTGGTAAGCCAAGCACCCGTGCTATTTCCTGCACACGCCAGGCATGCACTGCAAGTGAACAATCCTCCACCGTCCCCACTTGCTTCCCTACCAAACCCAGCACCTTGAGGTAGGTAGCAGCTGCCACAGGGCAATCTGAGACAGACTCTGGACACCCCCTCCCTGAATCGGTGTCTGAATTCAGGTCCCAGGCCTCGACATTGGAAGGCACGATCTGGGCTTCTCCCACCCGAATCAGCATTTTCCTTATGCGAGCTACCGGAGCTCTCCCTGCCCAGTAATTCCCAGGGAGCAAGATAACCTGATGCAAAACATCTGTGTGCTTTGCTTAAGGCCTCTTCACTCTGACAGGGCATTTTCCAGTCCATTACACCGGGAGTGGCTGGCTGATCCCCAGGTTAACCAGCTGGTGCCGGCCTACACCATGGGGGCCAGGGAGCGCCTTAAATTCTCGGGTCTCAGGTAATGCCGATGAGGCCAGTGGAGGTCTGCCCGGAGCGGCTGGATCTTCTGATCTGCGTGGAGCCTGCGTGACGTGATGTGGAGGAACTGGCACGGTGTTGTGTCTCTCCCTGTTGTAACCCAGCTCTTACCACACCCCAGGCACTAGCTACCTGTGTCACCTGTGACGTGGCCTCTGCTAGTCCCTGCCCGCTCACCGGATCTAAAGAAACTCCAGCTGCTCCAGCAGGGTGGGCACCTCTAGAGGAGAGGGCATCTCCTCCTCCTTTGCACTGCTCCCCTCTGCCTTCGCATCACGAGCGACCTCCTCTCAGATGACACCTGACTCCACCTCCTGCAGTGTCACCCGAGGACACCCTTAACCCTTCCTGCAGATCACAGACAGCGCTCGGGCTACTGACTTCCTTCTCCAGCTTTCCCAGTGGCTCCTGAGACTCGATCACCAGCTCCACTCCAAAAGGTATTGTACCCGCCTGCACCAATGCTCTCGTCTTCCCTCTCGCGATTGGACCCACCGGTAGCTCTGTGTCTATCGGCTCCTCCAACAGGAATAGGAATGGACCCTTCGTTCCCTGCACCTTGTCTCCTACCCTTCCCACAGTCTGTGCCTCCTTCTGTACCCCTGTGCTCTCCTTTCTTTCAAGGAGCTGTCTCCAACGGGCACTTCATCACCGTCATGAGAATTAACTTTCTCCAACTCACTGCAAAGGATTTCCAACTCTGATTCTTTTAACAGCCAACCGCAGTCTGATGTACACCTGTCTAGAGATCGTGGGCTGGCAGCTGCTCGCTCTTGCCACTTCCCTCTTCTTTTTCCTCTATGTGCTGCTTGCTCCTCTAGCTTTTAACTTCTGCTTCCTTAGGAGAGGGACTGACCGCTCCTGCGACACTAGACCCAGCACCTCCTCCTGTGTTAGCTTCCCCCATCGTCTTTTCTTTCTCCTCCAGCGTTTGCTGGTCCTTTCTCAGAACTCGAATTTCTCGTTCAATTTCCTCCCACCCACGCTGCAGGACACAAGCAGACGTTCACCGGCTGCTCCTTCCAGCAGGTCAGCCTTCCATTTCTTCTGCTGCGTTGTACATCAAACCCTCACTTCCAAAGCCCCAGGGGCTACAACGTGGGGCTGAATCTCCTTCCTAGTCCAGAATGCCAGTTCTGGCAACGTTTCCTAACGCCGGGCTGTGGGCAACTCCTACAGATTCTACTCTCCCCTTGTGCTACTCATGTTCACACGGAGACTACAACTCCTTTCCAAACTAAACTTCACTAAGGGCGAGTCTATGTAAGGAACTATATGAACACTCCGATCGCCCTTAATGCTAAAACTTTACAAGCTCTAAAATGCTAAACCTTTAGCAAGGGAAGCAGGCGTCCCTTCACTGAAGCAAGCAGGAAATAACGCCCCAAACTGGCTTTTCACACTTATTTCAATGAGTCCCCAAAGCAAAGAGGTGGGGGGTGGGGGGTGAGTTCCTGCTCTCATCTTTCAATAGCTCTTCAAGGGTTGTTCCTCTGTTGGGACCAGCCAAGAGGCAATGTCCCCTAACATGCATAGACTGTAAAGAACCCTCTAACTGCTGTTTATCTTGCAAGATTAAACTACAAACCTGTGACCAGGAAAAGAGGTGAAGAAACCACTAACTTAAACTACAGTTTCAAGCAAAACTGGGACCAATGCCCAGAAGCAGCCACAGGAAATAAAAATGTCCGTGCTCTAAGACTCTCAGCTAATAGAGTGTGAGTCAAACGAGCCTCTGCTCCTGTTCTCTCCTTCTTCCACTTTTGCCTCAGGTGAGGTTCAGGAGGGTGTGAAATGCCTGGAATCTCCAGAAATTCCCAGCACGCACGCCTGGAAACTCCTGACTGGCTTCCCAGTCGGCAGCCTGATTGGAGGCTGGTATATATGATTTATTGGAAGGCTTTGGTCTGTAGGCTCGCCAGTTGAGCTCAGGGCTGAAGGTTGAACTAACAGTAATGAAGAGGTGCTAATATTGACACTAACTTAGTTTACTTAACTGACTGACTTAAATCTGGATTCAACTAAGATGCTGTTAGGAAACGAAAGTTGAAATGACAATGTGTAGAGACGCATCTCAACTCCTAACTCCTCCTGCCCTTCATCTCTCTGTCGCTTTCCTGATGCCCTTCTCTCTTCCTCTGGCTTCTTCTCTTTGCTGCCCTTTTCTGCCCTTTCTCTTCCTAACCAAAGCTCTGGGCACTTTTCTCTATGAGAGGAGCCTCAGCCCCCTTCGATGCCCAAATTTAACTGCCTCACCCACAGATTACTGGGGTGTACTTCCTGTGTAGGCTAGATGTATAGAAGAGGTTTGTATATATTGATGACGTGTGCTTGCGTGTTCATGGTGTTAGCTAATTCTCACCTAGGGCCTTCTGGAGTGTGGCATCCTGATTAAGTATAGGTTTTAGGTCTGTAATGATGCATTGCAATGGTTTGAGTTGGGGGCTGTAGGAAATGCCCAGTGGTGCTCTGTTCTTGGCTGTTTTGGGCCTATCTTGGACTAGCTGGTCTCTGGGTATCTGTCTGGCCCTGTTGATTTGGTTTTTTGTTTCTCCTAGTGGGTAATTCAGGTTTATGAATATTTCATTTTTGGTCTCTGTCAGTTGCATCAGAGCAAATGCGACTGTACCTAAGGGCTTGACTGTAAACAATGGATCTAGTAATGTGTTCAGGATGAAAACTAGAAGCATGTAGGTAAGTATAGCGATCAGTGGGTTTCCGTTAGACTGTGATACTGATCAGGCCATCCTTGATTTGTACTGTAGTGTCCAGGAAATGTATCTCTTGCGTGGAGTAATCGAGGCATAAGTTGATGGTGGGTGCAGATTGTTAAAGTCTCCGTGGAATTCTTCCAGAGTCTCTCTGTGCCACGGGTCCAAATCATAAAGACGTCATCAATGCATCTTAAGTAAAGGAGAAGCAATAGGTGACAAGAGCTGAGGAATCGTTGTTCCAGATCAGCCATAAATATCTTAGCAGACTGTGGGGCCATGCAGGTACCCATAGCAGTCCCACTAATCTGGAGGTATAAATGGTCCCCAAATGGGAAATAATTGTGTGTGAGAACAAAGTTACGGAGGTCAGACACCAAACTGGCTGTGGTACCATCAGGGATGGAATTCCTGACTGCTTGTAATTCGTCTTCATGTGGAATATTAGTGTACAGAGCCTCTGCGTCCACGGTGGCAAGGATGGTGTTGTCAGGAACTTTTCTGATGTTTTGTAATTTCCCCAGGAAGTCGGTGGTATCTCGAAGAGAGCTGGGAGCGTTGGTGGCGCAGGGTTTGAGGAGGGAGTCCACATAACTGGACAGGCCGGTGGTAAGGGTGCCAATACCCGAAAGGATAGGGCGCCTGGGGTTCCCAGGTTTGTGGGTTTGGTAAGTAAATAGAATAATCCAGGCTGGGGCTCAGATGGTGTGTCTGAGTGGATAAGGTCCGGAGTAGCAGCAGCTTCCGCAACCGTGCACAGACTGACATCATTCACAAACAAGATCAAATGGGTCACAGTCTCAGCTGTGCTGAATGCTGGGCTGTGCAGAGTCTCAGAAATTACCCAGACATTATAACCAACTCAGCTGACAAAGGGGGTGCTGCTGTCATCATGAATAAGTCAGAATATGAACAGGGGGCAGCCAGACAACTCTCCAGCACCACATTTTACAGACCTCTCTCCGCTGATCCCACTGTGGAATTCCAAAAGAAATTCCCACAACTACTTAAGGAACTGCCTGCTGCTACTCGGGACCCGGCAGTCGGTTTCAAGCGGAGTACTGCAAGGTTCCGTTCTGGGCCGCTGCTGTTGAACACCTCTATTAATGACCTGGATGAGGGACTGGGTTGCACCCTCAGCGAGTTTGTGGATGACACAAAACTAGGGGGTGAGGTAGACGTGTTGGAGGGTAGAGAGAGAATCCAGAGCGACCTGGATACATTGGAGGACTGGGCCAAAAGAAATCTGATGCAGTTCAACAAGGAGAAGTGCAGAGTCCTGAACCAGGGTGGAAGAATCCCAAGCGTTGTTAAAGGGTGGGGAACCGACTGGCTCAGCAGCAGTACAGTGGAAAGGGACCAAGGGGTTATGGTGGATGAAAGCTGGATATGAGTAAAGAGTGGGCCCTTGTAGCCAAGAAGGCTAACGGCATACGAGGGTGCATTAGGAGGAGCATTTCAAGCAGATCTACAGAAGTGGTTATTCCCCTCTATTCGGCACTGCTGAGGCAACGTCTGGAATATTGTGTCCAGTTTTGGGCCCCCTCCAGTAGAAAAAGGATGTGGATTTGCTGGAGCAGGTTCAGTGAAGGGCAACAAAATTGACTAAGGGGCTGGAGCACAAGACCCATGAGGATAGGCTGAGGGATTTGGGCTTGTTTAGTTTGCAGAAGACAAGACTTAGGGGTGATTTAATAGCAGCCTTCACCTTCCTGAAGGGGAGCTCTAAAGAGGAGGGTGAGAAACTGTTCTCAGTGGTGTCAGGTGGCAGAACAAGGAGCAATGGTCTGAAGTTGAAGAGGGGGAGGTGTAGGTTAGATATTAGGAAAAACTACTTCACCAGGCGGGTGGTGAAGCACTGGAATGTGTTGCCTAGAGAGGTGGTGGATTCTCCATCCCTTGAGGTTTTTAAGTCCCGGCTGGACAAGGTCCTGGCTGGGATGACTTATTGGGGGTTGATCCTGCTTGAAGCCGGAGGCTGGACTAGATGATCTCCTGAGGTCCCTTCCAGCCCTGTGATTCTGTGAAAGGGAACACCCCCTCTCCAGCCTTCCTTCTGCCGGGTGCATGAGGCTGCATGGTGTAGGATCCCCAGTCAGTGCCTCTGGTGGGTTAATTCTGGGACACGTTTGGGGCTGGGGTTGGATTTTGGGGCTGAGGCAGAAAAGGTTGGGAGGTGGCAGTAGGTTTGGGGGGGCTAGAGCCTGGGAATGGGGTTGCGGGGGCAGCATGGAAACTATTGCTCCTGCCTCTGTAGGAGCCTGTCCCCGGTTACAGTGTTTTAATGATAATGGTGATGTTGGAGATACCCATGTCCTAGACCTGGAAAGGACCTTGGGAGGTCATTCGGTTCAGTCCCTTTCCCTCTCGGCAGGACCAAGCACCATCCTCACCATCCATTTGCTCCAATCCCTAAAGGGTTTCTTCCGGAATTGAACTCACAGCTTCGGGTTCAGCAGGTCAGTGCTCAAGCCACTGAGCTGTCTCCCACCACCCTGCAAGAAAACCAGGAGCACCTTCCCCGGCCAGCATGGGGCTTGAACTATGACCTTGGTGTTATTAGCACCATGGGCTAAACAACGGAGCTAGTGGGCCTGCAAAAAACCAAACCAAACCAGGAAGAGGCATGTCTTGCAGAACTGGAAGGAACTTCAGGAGATCGTTGAGTCCAGTCCCCTGCCCAGGCCAAGCACCACTCCTGAGTGGTGCGTTTTTGGAGTCTATTTGCCCAGGCCCCTAAATGGCTCTTCAAGGGTTGGGCGCACAACCATGGGTTTGACAGGGCGATGCTCAAGCCACTGAGCTGTCCCTTCCCCCTGAAAGTTGCAGGCCTTGCTGTGGGCAGGATCTGAACCTGTGCAGGGAAACCCTATGGGATTTCAAGTCCACAGGCAAGTTTTTCTTGTCCTCATCTGCTCTCCATTCCAGGGGGGAAAGTAACTTCAACCTTCTACCTGGTACCAATCACTGCGTGTGCGCTGCTCTGAACCGAGGGGTGACGCAAAGCACGGTTTGACGTTGGTTATTCAGGACTGTCATGTTCACTCACACGGCGGCTCTTGGAGGATTGATTTGTGGCTGACATGGTGAACCAGGGATCTATTCCCTCGAGCCCCAGATGGGGCTCCTACCTGCAGCCCAGCCTGAGTGCGACTGCGAAGGAAGCTGCACAGCCTTTGGGTCAGGCAGGGAGCTGGCTTATAGCCAGGGCCAGGGTAATTCACATCATAAAAGGCTTGTCCTTCAAGTGAACTGAGGGTCAGTAATAACAAGCAGTCCTCTGGCCCCGAGAGACTAGCAAATGCACCAGGCCACGAGCCTTCCTGGGTAAAACCCACTGCCTCGTCCGGAAGCTGGCCAGGTATGGCAGGCCAAGGAGAGCGAAGCAGGGAGGTCAGAGGCTGAGTGTAAGGGGCTAGTCCACTTCCCACTTAACCTTCAGCTAAAACCAAACCAAACCCACCCGGAACAAGTTCCCCAGGGCCCTGGGGGATGCTCCCTCCCGCGCTGCGGTGAAACGGGCGTTGGACGTTTTCCTGAGGGCTCTGCTCTGGGCAGCTAAGTGGGGGTCTCCAGCCCGCCCGTGTTTCACAGGGGTCAGACCAGTGGTTTCTCCTGGCCTTGCCAGCTGTGGACAAATTCACCTTTGAGTTGGCTGGGACTGGGAAATGAGCGGAGCAGTGAATTCACAGGTGGTGCTGTGCTGGGCCTTTAACAGGCTCAGCTGGCCCACAGAAGCTCACTTAATAATTATTTTGCTAGTCTTTAAAGTGCTGCTTGACTGCTTTTTGTTTTGATCGTGTATAGACGAGCACGGCTCCCTCTCTGTTACTAGCCAAACCACAGGTGTGAGAACAGAGTCACTTCAGGAGCAAGCCTTACCCCACCTTCCTCTGCCGCAGTAGCACCACGGCGCCAGGGTCACACAGAGAGACAGACCTGGGGAGGGAGGGTGGGTGGCCCACAACAGGGCCAATACCTTGGTCCGCGGCAGCAGCCTCAGGGCACAGTCTAGTCCTCATGGGCCGGACTCTCCCCCATGCCACCTGTCCCCCTTCACACCGTGCCCAGCAGGAGTACAGCGCTGCCCAGTGTCCCCGTGGGTCCCTCTCCAAGGGCTGGCTGTGGCTCTGTGTCACCCGCACACCTCGGTGTGGGTCACTGGCCATGGAGTGGGACCTAGACCACCTCCCAGAGAAAGAGTGAGTGTCCTCTACAGCCCAGGCCCACAGCCAGCCGGGCTCCAGCTCAAGCTGTAGAGGTGCCGGCACTGAGCTGCAGAGGTCTCAGGTTCTCAACTCTCTGTGTGCAGCTCCATCTGCTGCAGCTTCTCCCACAACCAGCCCCTGCTGGGCTGCCCTATGTCTGGCCCATGGCTCCTTTGCCGTCACCCTGGGGCCTATTCCCACCCCTGCTGGGGTATGGCTCTGACCCCTCTCCCTCCCTGACCTGGATGGGCCCTGCCCACACAGTGGGCCCTGCCCTCGGGGTGGGAAGAGAAGATGTGGGCCCTGGGCAGGGTGAAGGAGGGGCCTCAGTGGAGACCGAGTGGGGGATCATCACCCCAAGAAGCAGCTTCATGTGCTGGGTGGCCCTCTGGGGGAAGGGCAGATGTCAACCTTCTCATGGGGCACTGGCTGCTTCCGCCACCAGCTCCCAGGGGAAAAGGTGCCCAAGCCCAACCCACACCCAGAGGCACTGCCCCCCGGGGCTGGATGCTCTGGGTTGTGTTCCAGTACTGCAGGGAGTGGGCACTCACGGCTTGGGCGACTAGGGCTGGTGCGGTGCAGGCCCTGGAGGACACCATTTTCTGCTCCCCTTTAGTTCCTGTCTTCTAACCAGCTCCAGATCCAGGGGAGAACCGAGGGCAGCTCCCATTGCTTCAGAGCCTTTGGGGAGGGACCTTGTCAAAGTCTTTCTGAACACCCAAGGCCCTTCCCCACAGGCTTGTTGGCCCCACACAATGTTGTAGTCGATTGGTGAGGTACAAGTTCCCTTTGCAAAAAGTACACTGAATTTGTGTTAGTGTCACTCGTACGTGTAACACCCCCGCCGTGCCCCAACCCCTACTCCAGTGTTTCACTCGCAAGGCTCACACTTGTGCCCTTGAGAACAACAAGAAGTCTTGTGGCACCTTACAGACTAACAGATAATTTGGAGCATAAGCTTTCGTGGAGAGAGAGCAGAAGTGAATGGAAGAATTCGAGACAGGGCATGTTAGGGCAAACAAACTTACTATGTTTATCAAGTATAACTATCTATTAATGAAACATATATGTTCATTTATATTGTATTATACTATACGATATTAACTAGACTTTAACCTGTTATACTATACCCCTATATACAAATATACATTAATTAAAGAGAGTGGGTAAATGGAAATGGATGTTTAGATTCTCAGGCTACCGAGGCTGGTGCCCAGAGCTCCTGGTGGTTACCAGCCTATCTCCGAAGAGAGTCCGGGTGGGGGCGCTACTGCCCACCCGGTACTGCGATAGCTTGCGAGTTTAAACAATAGGGGTAGGATAGGGTAATCAATATCTTACTTATCTATATGTTAATTGGCTATACTAATTATCTATCCTAATACTAACAATACTAACATACTTCACATCACCTTGGTATTTACGTTTATGTTACATGGGAAAGTCTGGCCTGGGCCCTTAGGCCCGGCCTGTACACAGTTAAATGAAAGGCGACACGTCCGGTAGTTTTTATCTAGAGTTAGTGGTCAAGTCCAGTAATCATATTTAAGTGAACAGTCAAGTCCGGTGCTTATAATACCTAGTAATGAAGTGGTGGGTGGTCAGATAGGTTAGCTAGAATGGCGGAGGTGGTGTTACCGCAGATGAGATGGTCCAGGTAGGCACTGGCGGGCGATGAGGTGGCCATAGGAGCGGCGTCGATGAGATGACGTTGGTGGGCCTCCGGTTTCCTCACTGGGTACGCAGTACCCGCGGCAGAAGCCACGGGCCAGTTCGCCACCCGGTGAGTTCGCCTGAAGGCCCACTTGCCGCTCCTAGATGCGAGCGCGGTGCTGGGGCTCGGGGAGGTGCTTGAACGACGGCACCGCTTCAGAGCTCAGCTGCCCCTGAGGCGAGCTGCAGCTCCGGTGATTCAGCACCGCTGCAGCCACAGAGACAGGTGCTGCAGTGATTTCAGCTCCAGGCGGTGCCCACTGAAGGGCAGCCGCCTCAGTGATTTCAGCTCTTGCCCGCAGTACCCGAGGGCCCTGAATGCCAGGACCAGCCTGACTTATATAGACAGAGTTCATACATGATTCATGAGGTAATTATCATATGAAAGTTCTGAGCACCTGTTCTCAAACAGGTCCTCCGGGCCGGGGAAGCTTCCAGAAACTGCGCACTTGCGCCCAATCAGGAGCCCGGATTTCAAATCCATGATCATGAATTATTTATGAGTTCAGGTTACCGGGGAAACCAACTGACACAGAGTGACCCTTGCAGGGGGCTGCTAAATGGCAGCCTATGTGAAATTAGATTTTGCATGGGCCTGCACTGATGTTTACTGGCCAAAGGCTTGCCTCCCCCGACCCACGGGGGCGATGATGCCCAGGGGATGGAAAAGTCCCTGACACTCGTGTTCGCTATACCAGTGGTTCCAAACTTTTCAGCATCCCATCTCCCTTTTTACCAAAAATTCAATTCATAATGTAAAATAAATACAAAAGCTCGATGTACAAATGCTATTTAAAATTAAAACTAGGCAGAAATAGCTTTTTCGTGGTCCCAAACTTTAATAAAATGTAATTTAACATCAGAAAGAGCAGAAACAAAACGAATTTAGTGTGAAGGATGACGCTGCATTTTCTTCTCAAGGTGGGAAATCCTCGCTTTGAAAGACGAAAGTGCGCAGAGCAAATCGTTTTCGACATCCAGTCGATTTCTTTGTTTTGTTTTTAATGTGAATGAACTTGAGAATCTTTTTCATGGGGCTGTATGTACAAGCATGGAGGAACAACACATAGCTCTTCTTCCCCAGCTTTCAAGTACACGGGGAAATATTTTATCCAAAATGCCTCCAGCCCTGAGGTACCAAAATTCTTTTGCACTTGAATCATATTTTATTTCGGGTGCCTGTTCTTGCAATTCTCCTGGCGATGTATCGACATGAGCATCGAATGGACTGCTTACTAATTTACAAATGGGGTTGTCAGAAAGTTGTTTGGAAAATAGCGGACAGTAGAGCCAGTGGAGCTGAGCTGCCCCACCCTGAGCTGGGCGCCAAATGCTGAAGCCTTAATGTCCCCCCACCCCGACAGCCCCTGGGGCCCCCTTAACTCCACAGGCTGCGATGGCTGGATGCAGCCCCATGCTGGCTATGGCCTGGGCCCCATGGCCTGGAGGCCAACTATGGATCAGCCAAGCTAACGGCACAGCCCTCACCTTGCAGATGCTTGGTGCAGAGCCAGCTGGCCTGCTGCCTGAGTCCTGTGCCAGCCGCCAGAGCCGCCCACCCGCCTGATCCCTGAGCTGCCAGACCTGCCCGCTTGTCCCCACACCAGCCACCACTGCCAGTTTCCTGCTCACCCACCAGCTGCCAGGGATAGACGTCTGCACACGAGCTGGCAGAGCTGCCCACCCAAACTGCGGGTCAGCCTCCTGAGCCCGTCAATGCTGGGACCAGCCGCCTGCCTGCCAGCCCAAACCGGAGCCACCTTCCTGGGCTGGGAACTAGCGGTGTGACAGGGATCCTGTCAAGGATGTGGGGAAGGGCCCCGGAGTGCCTGGGGGTCGCTGAGTATGTCGTGCACCAGGCTGGGCGCGAAGAGGAGCGGCTGAACCCTCTGGCACTAAACCCGCTCTCTAGCGAGAGAACTACTGCAGAGGGGCTGCAGCTGCAGCTGACATTCCAACCACGTGCACACAGACCGGCCTCCAGCCCGGGCACACCGGGGCCTCCGCCAGACTCTTCCCTCCAGCCACCTCTGAGCACCCTCCCTCTGAGCTCCAGCATAGGGGGGAGCGGGACAGCGGGAGATGGCAAATGCCCCTTCTGAGAACCACTTTCCGCTGCAGATGGGACCCTGGTGTCTGGAACCAAAGGCCCCTGGGCGAGCCTGGCCTCCCCTCCTCCCACCTGCTGCCCGGGGCCAGGGAGTCCCTGGCGGTGCTGCTGGCAGAGCCCATCTCTGCAGGGCTGGGGCCTGGCTCCCTGCTGGGCGGCCGGTTCTGTTCCTGGGGCACAGCTGTGTGAGGGCTGGAGGCAGGAGGGCCCTTTGGACCTAGGGAGAGGGGCTCTGAGCTGAGTCCTCTGGGACGAGGGGACAGGATCCCTGGGGGCACTGCCAGCCCAGCCAGGCCCTTGGCAAACAGTCCCAGGGCTGAAGCCCCCCACGAAATGCCCCCGGGGGAGGGAGGTGCCTCAGGCTCCCCTGGCTCATCTCTCTGGTGCGGTTTCTCCCCAGGGGAAGTGAGAAGATGGGACCAGTCGCCTGCTTCAGCCTCTGCCTCCTCGGCTGCCTGGTCTGCAGCCCCTCGCTGGCAGCTGAGAACCTGCCTGGCCCTGTGGAGCCGGCGGCCCCGAGTGCTGCTAGCCAGGGTGAGAACTGGGAAGTAGATTCATTTCCTTTGGGTGCTCCCAGGGCCACGGCCCATCTCCTGCTGCAGGGGTCACTGCCCTGGAGGGAGGCCCAGCCCCACAGCCCTCCCCAGGCAGCAGGGGAGAGACAGTGGATGAAATACCACTGGGGTCAGCCCTGCCCCGGAGGATGGGAGGGGACCAGCCTGGGCCATGTGCACTCACCGGGGCAGCTGCAGGCTCCCACACCCCCTCCTGTGGTCCCCTCCCGCTGGGCATCCATGTCTCTCCAAGGGCTGGTTGTGGCTCTGCCCCAGCTGCAGCTTCTCCCCCATCCAGCCCCTGCTCCCGGCTGGGCTGCCCCATGTTTGGCCCATGGCTCCTTTGCCCTCGCCATGGGCCTCTTCCCTGCCCTGTGGGTGTATAGTGCTGACCCTGCTCCCTCTCCAGCCTGGATGGGCCCTGCCCTCACAGTGTCAGTGCTCTCTGCGCACCCCACAGGTCCCTGTTACTCCCCTTCTTTATGCCCCATCTCTTTGGGCACCTCTCTCCCCTCCCGCCTCCCACAACCCCTTAGCTCCTTCCGTCCAGTCCTGGGCCCCTGCCCCGATTTCCTCTCTGCTCCCAGCTGTGTGACCCCATTCCTCCCCCAGCTGCACCCTTTGGGCCTGGGTGTTCCCTGCCCCTAGAATTGTAGACTCCTGGGGCTGGAGGAGACTTCAGCAGGTCATCAAGCCCAGCCTCCTGCCCAAAGCAGGATCAACCCCATCTCAATCGTCCCAGCCTGGACTGTGTCCAGCCAGGAGTTAAAAACCTCCAGGGACGGAGATTCCACCACCCCTCTAGGCAGCGCATTCCAGTGCTTCACCACCCGCCTGGGGAAGCAGTTTTTCCTAATATCCAACCTGCACCTCCCCCTCTGCAGCTTCAGCCCTTTACCCCGTGTTCTGCCGTCCGTCGCCACTGAGAACAGCCTCTCTCCATCCTCCTTGGAGCCCCCCTTCAGGAAGTTGAAGGTCGTGTGCTCCAGGCCTGTCCTCATTTTGGCTGCCCTTCACTGGACCTTCCCCGATGTGTCCACATCCTCCGTCCCCCCTCCCATCTCCCCTCCGCTGCCAGCTTCCCCCGTCCCATGGCCCTGCCTGCCCAGCAAATCTGCCTCTGCCTGAGGGCTGCAGCTGGCTGGGGGGCACAGCAGCTGGCTGCTCCATACTTCTCCCTCCCTGGGGGCTGGGGCCCACGGGGCTGTCTGGAAGGGCAGAGGCGAGAAGAGGCAAGGGAAGGCATTGCCACCCCCGGCTGCTGGTGCCCAGCTGCTCTCTCTTGCTGTCCATATTCTGACCGCTCCAGCAGGCTCCCCACAGCAGGCGGGTGCAGTCTCATTGGTGCTCAAAACAAAACCTCCCAGCTTGCCAGAGCTGGCAGTGTCCTATTGCGCCCTGCCCCCTTGCGCAGCCAGTCCCAGTCCTGGCACAAAAGAGCCCTGTGCCGGCGGAGGAGCCAGCTGGTGGCAATGAAGCCATTTGCCAGGCATGTGCCAGCACGGAGATGCAGCCTGGCAGCCTTCACGGTCTGGCGCGCCGTGGGGAACACGCTCCCTTTTCTTCACACAGGAGAGCCAGAGGGGTGAGGTTTTAAATGTCCCTTGCTACATTTGGCTTCAGGGATTTGGCTGCACGGGATGAGCAGGGAGCAGGGGGAAGAGAAGATGGAGACGGTGGGGAAGGGATGGGCCTGGCCAGAGTTGGGGCAGAGCCACAGGCCGGGGGAGAGGGGGCTGCCTCCCCAAGCGGCAGCTTCACCTGCTAGCCAGCTCTCTGGGGCAGGGGCAGATCTCAGCCCTCTCATGGTGCACTGGCTCCTTCTCCCCAGCTGCCATGGGGAAAAGTGCCCCAGCCCCACCCAAACCCAAAGACTCTGCCCCACTGGGATCAAGGCTCAGGGCTGGATTCCAGGGCTCCTGGGGGGTCTGGGCCGGGCCATCTTCTTCTTGCCATCCTGGGGCCTGGAGGTTCCTCCAGTCACCTCAGCCCCAAGCAGATGCCCTGTGTCACTCGTCCTCCCTGGAAGGCTCCTGAGCCAGCCTCTCACCGGGATGTCCTATCCCTGTGATTGTCGTCTCCCCACAGGGCCACGAGCTAAGCCCTGTCAGAAGGGCTGGATGCACCTTCTCGACGGCTGCTACCGGTACTTCTGCACCGAGAGAACCTGGGAGGATGCTGAGGTGAGAGGCTGGGGGCTGCCGGGCTCAGGCTCTGGGCTGGAGCAGGAGCTGGAGGTGGGGGGATGGGGAGATTTAGGTTGAGTACCAGAGTACGTGAGCTGGGCTGGACCAGGCCAAGGTGCCCGCTCCGGTCGGAGGGGTGAGAGCCCAGTGCTGGCACATTTCACACCGCCCCACACAGAGCCTGGGAAGGGGGGAGGGAGCAGCCTGCCCTGGCCAGGCTGGGGAGCAGAGTGCCAGGAAAACGTGATCCAGGTGGAGCGCGGTCTCATGGGGGCCCCACGCGCTTGGCATGAGCTGTGTGTGTCGGGCTCCAGGCATGGCCTGAGCCTTTGCGAGGTCTTGTCACCCTGGGGAAGCCAGCTCAGGAGGCGGCTGCCCCTTCCAAAGCAGAGTCTGCCTGGCTGAGCAGCTCCCTGAGCTCCGCGGTCGGGGCTGTGCAGAAGGCCTCAGGCTCGATCGCCTTTGCTGGCTGCCCTGCGCTCAGGGAGTTGCTGCGCAGGACCAGGGCGTGGAGACAAGACCATAAGAACCTGCATCTCTTACCCTGGGTCAGACCAAAGGTCCGTTTAGCCAGTGTCCTGTCTGCCAACAGCAGCCGATGGCGGGAGCCCCAGTGGGAATGAACAGCCCAGGCCAGTCAGTGAGCGACCCATCCCCTGTCGCCCATTCCCAGCATCCAGCAAACAGACACGAGGGCCTGCGTCCCTGCTCAGCCTGGCTGGTAGCCACAGATGGCCTGGCCTGCGGGAACGCCTCTAGTTCATGTCTGAACCCTGGTTTAGTGTCGCCCTTCACAGCTTCCTGTGGCAGAGAGGTCCACAGGCGGCCTGTGAGTCGCCGGAAGGAATACTCGTTTCTTCACTTTTCACCTGCTTCCTGTCAGCGTCGTTGGCGGGCCCCTAGTTCTTGTGTTAGGAGAAGGAGTAGACAGGACTTCCTTGGGTACTTCCTGGACACCACTCACCCGTACATAGCCCTGTTCCAAGCCTCCCCCGACTGTCCCTTTCCCAACGTCCGAGTCCGAGGAACGTCTCCTCCTCAGCAAGCCCCTCCATGAGCACTTGTGTTGCTCCTTTTCCAGTTTCAATGTGTCTTGTTTTGGAGGGGGCACACATTTGCACACGCTGCTCAGGAGGTGGGTGTACCAGCATCGACTGGCCATTCCCAGGGTCCTTTCCCACCACTGATGTGCGGCTCCCTGGTCGCGAAGTGCCACTGGGTGTTCACACAGCTGCTCCTTAGCTCACCCTTCGGGCTCGGTGTGTGAGGGGCCTTGCACCCTGGGGTCATTGTTATCATCTGCACATTTGCCACCTCAGTGCTCATTGCCTTTCCCAGAGCGCTCACGGCTTGGGCGACTAGGGCTAGTCCCAGTGCAGGCCCTGGAGGACACCACTTACTGCTCCCCTTTGGTTCCTGTCTTCTAACCAGCTCCAGATCCAGGGGAGAACCGAGGGCAGCTCCCATTGCTTCAGAGCCTTTGGGGAGGGACCTTGTCGAAGGCTTTCTGAACGCCCAAGTACACCATAGCCACTGGCTGCCCCTTGTCCACAGGCTTGTTTGCCCCTCACACTGTTTTAGTCGATTGGTGAGGAGCAATTTCCCTTTACAAAAACATGTTAACCCCGTGGTTGTCTCACTAGTGCCCCTGCCGTGCTCCAACCCCCTAGTCCCGTGCTTGCATGCACAAGGCTCACACTTGTGCCCTTGTGTGTCTGTGCTGCAAGGGGAGGGGTCTGTGCAGGCGAAGGGGAAGGGGGAAGCGGGGAAGGAGGTTGCTGTTGGTGTCGGGGGCAGAGATTGGCAGTAACACGGGGTCCATCCCCTGGGCCTTTGCTGCCTGGGGGGATCAGAGCCTGGACCGTGCTGGGCTCGTGCCTGCCTGTCCCAGCAGTGGGCGAAATGTGGGTAACTGGCTTTCTTCCTTCGTGGCCCAGAATGAGTGCAAAAGCAAAGGGGAAGGGACCCATCTGGTCTCCATTCACAGCGCCGAAGAAAACAGCATGCTGGCTTGTTATGTCAAGCAGAAGAAGATAGACAAGCATGTCTGGATCGGACTCTCGGACACTGCACAGGTGAGTGTCGGGCACCTGCTCTGCCTCCGGCAGCCCCTCTCCAGGGCCCCGCGTTCTGGTCATGGCTCAAGGAGGGGCTGGTTGGGAGGTGCACAGGGACCCCGAGAGCAGGAGCTCCGTGGAAGGGGTGACAACGGGCTACACCCACCTGCGTTCTCCCCCACAGGATCAGTCCCCAACACCCTGCGCAGAGCACTCACCGCTGTTATTAATATTCACATGGTTACACTCGTGCCCAGGGACCCAGCGACCGGCCGCTGGGCTCAGACTGTCACACCCAGGCTGGGAGTCAGCTCGGCCCACACAGACGAGAGCTCTGGACGAGGGCTTGGGGCAAGGGGTAGCCTCAGCCTCAGAGACTGGGAGTGGAGGGCCCATTATAAAAGCTGTTTCTCCACTCTTGGTGTTCACACCTCCACATTAGCTGCTGCTAATGGGCCACGTCCTCCCTGACTAAACTGACCTGCTCCACTCTGGCCCTCCTCTTGACTGGGACTCCCTCCTTTACATGAGCCTACAGATTTAGACCCTCCTCTGGAACCCCCACACATGCAGCTGATGAAGCAGGTCTTTTCCCACAAACACTTATGCTCCAAAATATCTGTTAGTCTATCAGGTGCCCCAGGACTTCTTGTTGTTTTTGCCTTCAGGGTATATTTGCTTAAATCTGGGCCACTTACAGCCCAGGCTGTGATTTGCTTCTCACTAAGGCAAGTCCACCCAGCCAGAGAAGTACCTCTGCCAGCCCCTCTGGCAGCCAGAAGCCACACAAGCAAACCCACAGACTTCCCAGCTGCTACAAAAGCCCAAACCAGCAGCCCTCTGTCTCAGGTGAGAGATTATTAAACTGATTTCACCATCTCCACACTGAGTCTTCCGGTACCAGGTCCGTATGTACGTGGATCTTACCCAAAACAACACACTGGCCCAATCCTTTAGCATCTAAAGGTTTATTATCAAAGAAGGAAAGAATATGGTGGAAGCGAAATTGATAAAGTGATGTATTACATACACCAGTCACCGTTGTTGATGCAGCCGGCAGTGTTATATACTGGTACCTTGAAAGTCTCTGAAAACGCACCCAGTGAGTTTGGGACCCAGGTTACAGTGGCTTAGTTCGTGGAGACCGGAGAACTGGAACACTGGAATCAGAGCTGGAACCTGAACTGGAACTGGAAGCTCGATGGTCACTGCCAGGGGCATCTTATAGTTTTCCATGTGGAGGGGAAAATTCCTCACTTCTCCCCATAGCTACAGGAGGGTCAGGGTCACCTGACTCAGGTGAGCTGTGCCAGCAAACTGCCATCGGTGGCTGGCTTGGCCCGTACGTCCCAGTCCTTTTACATGGCAGGTGGGATGGATGTCTGGACATCTGATTTCCATCCCATTCTTTTGCCCAGTTCACCTGACAGTTGGGCTGGTGCGGGTCACAAGTCCCAAATTCCTGAGGTGTGTATTTGACATCTGGGCCTTTTCTTCAGTCCATTCTCCTTGGTGGGAGGTGATCTCACCTCCTGTTGTGAATCTCAGCACTAAAACATTTCTAACACACCTACAGAGCCAATTCCCGTAACTTCACCTACCAACACGGCACCGAGACACAAGGAACAGAAACAAATTCAGGGTATAACCAGTGTAACCCTTCTGCCGGAAGGAGTCGGCGGCAACCAGGGCTGGGTTCAACATCTAGGGGCTCCTTTTCTTCCATCTCACACAGAGCTGGCTCAAGCCTCCACCCAGTAGCCTGGGAAATTCACACACCCGTGGGCGCCTCAGAGGCAATGCTTCCCACTCGCAAGCACAGAGTCTGCGTGTAGAAAAGAAACTTCTAATGAAAGAGGCAGAAAAGTCACATGGCGTAAGCTTGGGAAAATACCACACCCAGAGTGATAGAAAGGGCTTCCATCTCCAATTCAAAAATTCAGTTACATCACACAGGGGAACTGCGTGTCAGCATCTCTGGGATGTGGGACTTGCACTGGGACAAATCTAATATTTCACCCACAGCCCCAGCTGCTGAGGCTGCCTGAGATGTGTCTGAGAGCTCTGGGCTGGGTGCACCTGGGGGTGCTGCTGGCTGGGTTGTTACCTGCACAAATTTCTTTATCCCTTCCACTCTCAGGGACCACCCCCCCCCTTTACCCAGTCCGTAGGGCACAAGGTGTGACCCTGTTAATTTAAACTCCCGCCCTTACCCAATTCCGAGGGCTCAGGGTGTAATTCCCTGCGGTGTGCAGGATCTGTGCCATTGGAAAAGCCTTGCAAAGGAATATTCTTATTCTCTAGCTCTTTACAATAGCCAAGAAAATAGAATACATGCTCAGCACTCAGTGTCATGCTCACCAGTCCTGATAAGGCAGCAGCCTTCCTCTGTGGGGACAGACAAAGCCACTCTCTGGATGCTGGCTGCTGCACCTCATGCTCTTGGGAGTTTTGTGGGGGTGAGTCCTCCTTAAGGTGTTCCTCCTGCCTTCCTTCTTCCCTTCCTTTCCTGCTTGATGTTCTTTTCCCCCTTTCCTTCCTGGACCCCAGTTTAAGTAGTGAAACTTGAGTCCTGATTAGCTCTACCTTGATCAAATATTTTTAGTATAATTTTACTAACCAACCATAACCTATGGTAACAGAATAACCTACCCAGTCACAGCCCACCACCTTCACTGATTTACACCTAGCAAAAGGCTTATAGAGCAGCCGGGAGCAATTACAAACCAGCCCGAGATTATGCAGAAAACAGTAGAAAAGTGAAGACAAACATCATAGAACAGGAATTCCCCAGCCCCAGCTGCTGAGACGTCCTTGCTCACCAGATGAAATGCTGTTCACTAAGTTTCTTTTGCCCATCTTGAGATCTGTTTCTTTCTCTGGTGACAGCAAGCGGCGTTAGGACGTGGTCTTCCTCCTGTGAGCCTGGTGTGACACTATTGTGCTGAAGTGTAGGTGGAATGAGAGTGTGTGACCTGCAGGTTCACAGTTGCTGGCGGCAGCTTCTCTTTATTCTGGCTGCAGACAAGCTCTAGGCCTCCCACTATGGCCAGAGAGAAACCACATTGGTGATACTGTTACATGGGGCAGGGCAGAGCAATGGCCCCTCTGGCACCGATGGAGATGGGGCATCTCCGTGGGCAGCACTGCCTGGCAGCCCAGGGACCCCCACCTCAGCTGCTCCTGCCCACCCCAGCGTGCGGGAGGGGCGGGTGTTTGGGAGCAGTAACAGCGCAGACTCCTACACGGGGCTCCCTCCAGCCCACGGGCCGGGGCCACTCGCTACACGCGCCCGACTGCACTCGGCTCCTCACTTCAAATGTCCCCCCAGCAGCACGGCCATTTCCTAGCCAGGCTCTGTGTCCCCAGTCTGGCTGAGCAGCCTCTCCCGGTGCCCTGCCCACGGCCCTCCGGCTCCAGCCCGGCTCCAGCTGGGTCACCTCGGCTCTCACGGCTCTTCTCTCTCTGCCTGCAGAATAACCAATGGAAATGGGCCGATGCATCCCCAAACAACTACACAGCCTGGGACCAGGGGCAGCCGGACAGCCCAGAGAAGAAGGAGCACTGCGTGGCACTAAAATATTCAGGTGAGCCGGCTGCTCAGCCCCACCTGTGCCTACCGGGGAAGCAGGCAGCGCTCTGAGCCGGGGTTCTGAGAGGCTGACCCAGGCTGGCCCCCGCATGCTCTGGAGCCTTCCCCGCCCTTCCCAGGAGAGCAGGGACAGCCCTGGTCCGACCTGGTGGCCCTGCTGCTTCCCCGCTGCCCTGGGTCAGTTCCCCTCTGCTCCAGTGACAGGCAGGAGACACACGCGTGTGGACAGACACAGGGAGTGCCACGGGGGACTCTGCTGTGCTGCTTGAGGGGGTGGCTCTGAACACCTCTGCCCCCGACCCGACTCCTCTGCACCAGGGTGTTGAGCAGGCTGAGCTGTGCAAACACTGAGCCCCACAATGATTTTGGCACCAGAGCTGCATTCACCCTGTCGTGGAATTACACAAGTGCTTGTGAACGTGCTCCACAGGCTGGGGGAGTGCAAATGTTTAGCACTAATGACTGTTCCCCAGGGAGCTGGCACTGGGAGGTGGCTATTAGCGTAACCCGCAGCCAGAGGGCAGAACCCGCCAGATGGGGCCCCTGGCAGGTGCCCAGGGTACCGGCAGGAGGGGAATACGTTCTGAACGGCCCAGCCAGGGAGAGCGGCTCACCAGCGTGGGGGAGTGACAAGGGGTGGGTTTACAGACAGGCTCTAAACGGGGGCACAGAGAATTTCACAGCCAATCCCCTGCCCAGCCCCATCACTGGGCGCCGTGACAGCTCAGGCGCTCCAGCCCCGGCGAGTGTGGGGAGCGAGGGGCAGGGCGGGAGCCTTCTGACATGATGTGGTTATCACTGGGACAGGCCTGGGCCATGCTGAGGGCAGGGTTTTAGGTGGTGACACACAATAGTAACAAGCTGCCCGTTGCCCCCCTGGCTCTGCGACAATGGAGTCACCTTTTTATTTAAATATTACTGATTTGTTACTTTTACAAAGAGTTTGTAAATTACACATAAAAATGTGAAGCAGCCCTGTAGCGCCTTAAAGGGACATGGTGGTTCCAAAGTCATGGAAGTACCAGACCAAGGCTGCCCATGTAACCTTAACTCCGCCCTTGTACGTGTGCATTACGATACACTCGTCAGTGACAGGCTCCCTGGGCGTCAGGCCTGGTGCTGGCAGAGGGCCACAGCCAGGGCTGCACTCACGGGACAGGGAGAGAGTCAAACAGCCGCACAAACCCGCAGCCTGGGAACGGGGCACAGAGAAAGGCCTATTTGCCCAGTGGAGCTCCCTGCCGGGTGTGGGGTGCTGCTGAGAGCTGAGCCCTCCAGCCCCGGGGCTGCCCTTCCCCAGGTGCGCTCTGGCCCCACTCAGCAGGAATAGTACTGCAGGGGCAGCCCCAGGGCAGGGGTAGCGCTGCCTGAGGGAGGACTGTGCTGCTCCGCACACAGCAGGCCGGTAAAACTGACTCCTGGGGCAGGGACACATCCCCGCTGCAATGGGGCTGAGCCCTGCCTGGCGCGCACCTTCCCACGGCTACAGCCAGGCCCAGGTGGGCAGGGCACAGGGAGGGAGGGAGGGAGGCAGCCGCCCAGGTCCTGAGCAGGTGCCGCAGCCCCGGGGCAGGTCTCTCGCTGTCCTCTGCCCTCTGGCTGGGGTGGGAACAGGAGCAGCAGCACATGGACCAGGGTTTCCCCTTCCACACTGAGCCCCAGCGTCTCTTTGCAGGGTGGGGCTGCTCCAGTCTGAGGTGTTCAGGGCCCCATCCTGCCCTCCTCTTCCGTGGGAACCTGCACTGGTGCTGGGAGCTTCTCACAGAGTTATTTGTATTTGTCTTTCTAGACTATGAGAAATGGCACGATTTCCCCTGCGGAGACAAATTCCCTTTCCTTTGCAAGCACAGTGCGCAGGGGAGACGGCTCCCCGAGGCTGGGGGCTCCCAGCTCCTGGGCAGTGAGTGAACGGGGCCCCTCCGGCTCCCCTGGGAGACCAGCTCCTGCGACCCTGGCTGCAAAGCCCCTTCTGCAGAGCAATGCTGTGTGATGCTGCGTGACTCCCGCACCGCCCTGCCCCCTTCTCTCCCTGCCGCCCCCACCCCGGCACTGCTGGTCTGAGCCGTCTCAGCGCAGAGACTGATAATAAACTTCCCCTGAGCATTCAGCTGTGTGTGTCTCTCCCTCTGGCTACTGGCTCCCGCGGGGCAGCTCCATGTGTCGTCTGGCCCCGGCCTCAGCTGCCCAGAGCCAGTC
Source organism: Carettochelys insculpta (assembly GCF_033958435.1). NCBI lineage: Eukaryota > Metazoa > Chordata > Testudines > Carettochelyidae > Carettochelys > Carettochelys insculpta. Next base: position 381,098,799 of record NC_134137.1, on the reverse strand, counting down.
GGGCAGGGGCAGGGGCAGGGGCAGGGGCAGGGGAGGGCACGGAGGAGAAACGGGGGCCCAGACCCATTGGTAAAACCCCGGGGCACTGGTACTGCTGAGGCCGGGCCCAGTCACCCCTCTGCCCCAGCCAGCGCAGTCAGCCCAGCTGTCCTTGCGGTCTGGGGGGGGAAGCTCCCTGGTCAAACATTGGCCCCCTCCCCCCAGGGTTGTGAGCTCAGCCCTTGAGGGGGCCGTTGAGGGATGTGGGACAAACACCTTTATTTAAAACTCTCTTTGGGAGGGTGCTGGGTGGAGCTGTGAATGCAGGGCCTGGGCCGGTCCCCCCCAGCGCCGACAGGAGCCGCACAGCCGGCCTGCGAGGTACCACAGCCGCAGCACCACGGACCACGAGGGCCGTGTCTCCACTTACGGAAAACTGCCACAGGGCCACGCGAATGGCCACATCGACGAACACTAATGCATGCTAATGAGGCACTGAATATTCATTTCAGCAGCTCACTGGTGTTCTTCCATTTGGCCACGCGCATGGCCCTGTGGAAGTTGCTCAGAAGTGCAGACGTAGCCGAGAGCAGGGAGGGCCCTTTCGAGGCCGATCCTGGGGCGCTGGCTGCTCCTGGGCTGGAGCCCCAGCCGGTCCCCTGGGGGAGAGCCCCGGTGGCCATGGCATAGACCCCCTGCTGGGCAGCCCCCCCTCGCCCTGGGCAGGAGCACTGGCAGCTGGGGTACGAAGCTGCCTCTGGCCCTGGAGCGCAGAGACTCGCGTGGGCCCCTGACCGTCCTCGGCACCTGGGGTGCAGCGCCATTGCCCGCCATGGGGTGCAGAACCCCAGCCTGCCCTGGGGCACGGGGCCACCACTGGCCTGAGGCCTGGATCCCTGGTAGGCTGCCAGCTGCCCCCAGGCCAGGCAGCCATCCCTGCTACCAGCCCAGGGTACAAAGCCCCATCCAGCTGCACAGGGGAGCCCCAGCTGGCCTGGGCGGGCACCCGCTGCTGTCCCCAGTGGGGCTGCTGGCTGCACGGTGCTGGGGAGATTGTCCAACCCCCAGTGGGGCTGCCGGCTGCACGGTGCTGGGGAGATTGTCCAACCTCCAGTGGGGCTGCCGGCTGCATGGTGCTGGGGAGATTGTCCAACCCCCAGTGGGGCTGCCGGCTGCACGGTGCTGGGGGAGATTGTCCAACCCCCAGTGGGGCTGCCGGCTGCACGGTGCTGGGGGAGATTTTCCAACCCCCAGTGGGGCTGCCGGCTGCACGGTGCTGGGGAGATTGTCCAACCCCCAGTGGGGCTGCTGGCTGCACGGTGCTGGGGGATATCGTCCAACCCCCAGTGGGGCTGCCGGCTGCACGGTGCTGGGGGAGACTGTCCAACCCCCAGTGGGGCTGCCGGCTGCACGGTGCTGGGGGAGACTGTCCAACCCCCAGTGGGGCTGCCGGCTGCACGGTGCTGGGGGAGATTGTCCAACCCCCAGTGGGGCTGCCGGCTGCACGGTGCTGGGGGAGATTATCCAACCCCCAGTGGGGCTGCCGGCTGCACGGTGCTGGGGGAGATTGTCCAACCCCCAGTGGGGCTGCCGGCTGCACGGTGCTGGGGGAGATTGTCCAACCCCCAGTGGGGCTGCCGGCTGCACGGTGCTGGGGGAGACTATCCAACCCCCAGTGGGGCTTCCGGCTGCACGGTGCTGGGTGAGATTATCCAACCCCCAGTGGGGCTGCCGGCTGCACGGTGCTGGGTGAGATTATCCAACCCCCAGTGGGGCTTCCGGCTGCACGGTGCTGGGTGAGATTATCCAACCCCCACTTATTCACCTTTCCATTTCAGCCGACACTGCCGAAGGCGGTGTCAGATAAACCGGAACGCTGGATACCTGGGGGACAGAGAACCTGAGTTCTCCTGTATTTATCCCAACTGCTCTTAAACTTCGTCAGTGATGGAGGTTCTGCAACCTCCCTGGGCAATTTATTCCAGTGCTTCACCACTCTGACTGTTTGGGAGTTTTGCCTCATATCCAGCCTAACACACCCATGCTGCGGGTTAAGCCCCTTGCTCCTTGTCCTATCCTCAGGGGCCAAAAAGAATAAACTTTCTCCCTCCTCCTTGGAGCACCCACCCTTCCAGGTACTGGAAAGCTGGTCTCATGACCCCTCTGCCCCCTGGGTTCCAAATGACACAAGCCGAGTTCTTTCCATCTGCTCTCATAGGCCAGGCCTGCCAGACCTTTCATGCTTCTGTCTCCCCTGCCTGTGCCTGTAGCCAGACGAGCTGCCTCCCCAGGGGAGCCTCTACCCAGATCCTGGTGCGGCTTTGCGGGGACGGTGGCTTGCAGTTCCCACTCACTGATATCCAGGCTGCGGGGAGCATCCAGTGTGAAAGGTGCCTGCTGGTGGAGTCTCTCAGGCGACAGGTGGGGGAGCTACAGGAGGAGGTAGCCAGGTTGAGGAGTATCCGAATGCACGAGCAGTTCCTGGACAGTACACAGGATGGCTGACACACCCCAGCTCCCAACCCTCCCACCGTGGTACTAGGAAACCATTATGCTCTACTTGATACAGGAGACAAGGAATCGCCCCGTACAGCAGAGAAGCCTGGCACCCCCAAGGCTGGGAGGTCTGCTGCCACCACTGTGAGGAGGAAACATGGAGTAGCGGTGGTCGGGGACTCTCTTCTGAGGGGGACGGAGGTGCCCATCTGTCGCCCTGACATTTCCTCTCGGAGGTGTGCTGCCTGCCGGGGGCCCGTATCCAAGACTTTAGGGAGGTGCTGTCGAGAATTATCCAGCTCTGACTACTACCCCCGGCTACTCGTCCATGTGGGCACTAATGACACTGTGAGGTGTGATGCTGAGCAGGTCAAGAGTGACTTCAGGGCTCTGGGGCACAGGTGAGGGAGTGTGGGGTGCAGGTGGAATTCTCCTCAATCCTGCCTGTCAGTGGTAGGGGCCCAGGCAGAGACAGGTGCATCCTAGAGGCGAATGCCTGGCTTCGAAGATGGTGCCACTAGGAAGGCTGTGGCTTCCTCGACCACGGGATGCTATTCCAGGAAGGACTGCTGGGCAGAGATGGTGTTCACCTTTCGAGGAGGGGAAAGACCGTATTGGACACAGACTGGTTAATTTAGTGAGGAGGGCTTTAAACTAGTGTAGCACCAGAGGCACTGAGACCTCATCTGGGGTGAGTGAAGTCTCTACTCCACAGCCTCAGCTGTGAGCCAGCTGGCCATTAGCTCATGTGGTAGAGGGCAGGGCTTCAGACCCTACCCTTGCAGGTTTATCTCTGGGGCCAGCAACCCCAGGTCTGTCAGTGTTACACTAGGTTCAATGCGGACAGGGGAGCAAAGCCCCCAGGTGAGTGGAGACCTGAGAGATGGGTCAGAAATGGGAGGGAGCCTGGGCTATAATGGCAGAGTAAAAGGAGGGTCAGGGCAAAGCTGGGAGGCAAGATCAAATCAGTATCTTAGATGCCTGTATACAAATGCAAGAGCATAAGAACGGCCACACTGGGTCAGACCAAAGGTCCATCCAGCCCAGTCGCCTGTCTGCCACCAGTGGCCAGTACCAGGTGCACCAAAGACCAAGGTCAAGCAATTTGTCTGCTGCCATCTATCTCCCGCCTCTGACAATCAGAGGCCAGGGACACCATTCCTACCCTTGGCTAACAGCCTTTTATGGACCTAACCACTAGGAATTTATCTTGCTCTTTGCTAAATTCTGTTATAGTTCCACCCTTCACAGCCTTTTCCGGCAAGGGGTCCACAGGTTAACTATGCTCTGAGTGAAGAAGAACTTTCTTTTATTAGTTTTAAACCTGCTAACCATTAATTTCATTTGAGCTGTGTCTACACGTGCACGCTACTTCGAAGTAGCGGCACTAACTTCGAAATAGCACCCGTCGCGGCTACACGCGTCGGGCGCTATTTCGAAGTTAACTTCGACGTTAGGCGGCGAGACGTCGAAGTCGCTAACCTCATGAGGGGATCGGAATAGCGCCCTACTTCGACGTTCAACGTCGAAGTAGGGACCGTGTAGACGATCCGCGTCCCGCAACGTCGAAATTGTGGGGTCCTCCATGGCAGCCATCAGCTGGGGGGTTGAGAGACGCTCTCTCTCCAGCCCCTGCGGGGCTCTATGGTCACCGTGTGCAGCAGCCCTTAGCCCAGGGCTTCTGGCTGCTGCTGCTGCAGCGGGGGATCCATGCTGCATGCACAGGGTCTGCAACTCGTTGTCAGCTCTGTGTATCTTGTGCTGTTTAGTGCAAGTGTGTCTGGGAGGGGCCCTTTAAGGGAGCAGCTTGCTGTTGAGTCCGCCCTGTGACCCTGTCTGCAGCTGTGCCTGGCACCCTTATTTCGATGTGTGCTACTGTGGCGTGTAGACGTTCCCTCGCTGCGCCTATTTCGATGTGGTGCTGCGCAACGTCGATGTTGAACATCGACGTTGCCAGCCCTGGAGGACGTGTAGACGTTATTCATCGAAATAGCCTATTTCGATGTCACCACATCGAAATAGGCTACTTCGATGTAGGCTTCACGTGTAGATGTAGCCTTGCTGTCCTCTAGTTCTTGCATTATGGGAACAAGTAAATAACTGTTCAATATTCACTTTCTCCACACCATTCATGATTTTATATACCTCTATCATATCGCCCCTCAATCTCCTCTTTTCTAGACTGAAAAGTCCCAGTCTCTCTGGCCTCTCCTCATATGGGACCCATTCCAAACCCTTAATCATTTTAGTTGCCCTTTTCTGAACCTTTTCTAACACCAATATATCTTTTTTGAGGTGAGGAGACCACATCTGCACGCAGTACTCAAGATGTGGGCGTACCATAGTTTTTATATAGGGGAAGTAAGATATTCTTCATCTTATTCTCTATCCCTTTTTTAATTATTCCTATTGGCTTTACTGACTGCCGCTGCACACTGTGTGGATGTTTTCAGAGAACTACCACTATAATTCCAAGATCCCTTTCCTGATCTGTTGTAGCTAAATTTGCCCCCATCATATTGTATGTATAATTGGGGTTATTTTTCCAATGTGCATTACCTTACACTTGCCCACATTAAATTTCATATATATTCCTACTGCTATATAATATAATATAATATAATATAATATAATATAATATATTTCTATTGCTATATTCTTAGCAGAGCTTGGAATTTCTATCCGTAGTGATTCTAGGGAACATTTTGATTCATTTAAAATTCTTATTTCATTTGATTCTACATTATCTGTCACAAACAGAGCCACTCTGCCACCCACACGGCCCATTCCATCCTTCCAATATATTGTATATCCTGGTACGATTGTGTCCCATACACTGTCTTCATCCCACCAGGTTTCTGTGATGCCTGTTGTGTCAGTTTCCTCCTTTAGCACAAGGTACTCTAGTTCCCCCATCTTATTCGTCAGACTTCTAGCATTTGTGTAGAAGCATTTTAAAGTTTTGTCTCTGCTTATTTGCCTTCCCATCCCCGATGTATTAGATTCTTTTACACATGATTGTTTGTCTGATCTAGCCCATTGTTTTGATCTAGCCCATTGTTTGATATCTCCCCTCCTCCCTTTTTTTTTCTTCACTAAAGCCTAGAGTCTGTCTATCGATGGATTCTGTCCGACCCACGTGCTCCTCTGCAACTGAGGCAGAAACTTTTCTCACTCGGCCTTCACCACCTCCCTTTCCCAGGCCTTCACCCACCCTCCCCTTTCCCTGCCCTGGCACGTATACTTGCCTTGCAGTATTTTTCCATTCCTCATCATTGCCCGCTTGTGAGCGCTTGTGCTTACACCTCTGTTTTCATCAGACCTATAATATTCCCTTGTTGCTCACACTCACAGGCTACTTCCCTAAGTACCATCATCGGTAGTTCTGTTCTAGACAGCTCAGAGATGCTTTGGGTGGTTTTAGTTAGGCAAAGGTGTAAGTAGCACAATACTAGCAGGACAAATGCATATAACAATAACAAGACAATCAGAGCAAACAAGATTCCATACAACATCTTTCTTGCAATCAACCCTAAATCAGGCAGCCAGGAGGTTAACCAGGCCCAGACATGGCTAAAACCCCAGTCACTGTCTTCTGAGGCCACCTGGTGGATGATGGTTAGCTGAGTCTTAATTTTGTGAATATCTGTTTCAATGCGCTTACCCTGGGAGACATCAGCACAACAACTGGAGTTAATTAGCACACATACGCCACCTTGGGAGGCTAGCAAGTAATCAAGGGCTTTACAATTTTGGGAGAGTTGGGACTGGGAGAGTTGTGAAATTTCTTCCTTTAGTGCCTGAAGTGCATCCATGGTCGCATTTCCCAGGGCTTGGGGATTGACAGATCTTTTGCCACGATGACGGTTCAGGTTCCTGGCATCCTGCAGGATTTGAACGCCAGGTACGCTATATCCCAGAGTACAGGTGCCCACCCACTGGGGAGGGTCTTATAAGTCTGGCTTCTGCAAAAGCATTATAGCCCAGGGGCAGTTTGATTGGTGTGGATCATCCAGCCACCTACCGGGAAGCTGGTATTGGTGGCACTGACCCCCTGAGTATGGTTGCAAGGTGTATAATGACTCAGGTTAATGGCATTGGAGGTGTGCCACTAACTTGATAACAGGTAGGGGCCGATATCCCAGAGGGTATTATCCTTGTCCCTTGGCGCCCCGCGGTCTTATCTGGACTATACTGGACTCCAGCCAGTACCCTGGGCTTAGTATTGTTTCACTCCTCAGAAGACACGGGAATGCCAGTCATGAGGAACCCCTGTTCCAGGTGTGTGGGGCCGTGTGCACATATCCAGCAAGCGTTTAAGTTTCCCCCATGTGACACTGCCTGAGAAAGGTTTACAAATCGATTCCGTTCCCATCCTCCTTGCACGGAGGCCAGGGAACTCATAACTACCGGTAATATTGGCAGCATGGTGGTTAGTCTTTAAAACTTTGGATTCCAGCACACCACCACTAACAAAATAATGACTACAAGAATGCAAAACAGCGTTACTCCCTGGCGAGTTTCTAAATCTGCATAATTATCTCTGACTTCCCAAGGGTTAGTGTGATTCACACTAAGTTACTGAAAGCACTGTCACACATATATATACCCAACAGCCGTGGTTTCAGGTGAAATTTGGCTAGCAGTGTAGGCTATTTTTCAAGATTTCGTTGTCTGATCTTCACTCACAAGGAACCCTCTGGATTTTCAAGGCGGTGTCACTGGTGAGAAAGGCTTTCCACTCTGTCAGGGCAGGTACCTTTTTGCGGTGGGAGGTATGAACCCAGGCAGAAACTTCGGCAACCTTCACAGCAGTTGGGGTGGTTAGCAGGACCTGGAAAGGCCCCTTCCACCGAGGCTGCTGGCACTCCTTCCTCTGGTGAACCTTAATCAGGACCCTATCTCCTGGTTGGATTGGATTGGCAACCGAGCCACCACGTAGAGACTGGTCCTGTGCTGTGGCTTTAACCTGCAACGAGATGACCTTAAGGGCCTTGGTGAGCCCTTGGCAGTAGGTTAATAGAGAATCATGGTGGTGAGTCAGGTGTTGAGGCAGAGGGGCAACAAGTCCCCTCGTGGGTTGCCCCATAACAATCTGAAAAGGGGATAAACCCAAGGACTTCTGGACATAATTTTGGATTTGGAAAATCACCAAGGGGAGGGCCTCTGGGCATTTTAGTTTGCTCACAGGTCTTTGCCAGGCGAAACTTGATATCAAAGTTTTTTCGTTCCCCTTTACCCCCACTCTGAGGATGGTTTGGGGTGTGGAGCTGGTACGGGGTGGAAAGGACCTTACAAACATATTGGACCACTTGGCCAACGAATGGGAGCCACGGTCTGAGTCCAGGGAAAGGGGCAGACCGAAGCAGGGCTGTAAGTCAAAAAGAAGTTTCTTGGCCCCAGTGAGGGCATCAGCTCATTGGCAAGGGTATGCCTCAGGCCAGCCACTGAAAAGGCAGACAATAACCAACACATACTTCCAGGGCCCTGACCTGGGCAACTCAATAAAATCCATCTGGAGGTGGGAAAAGGGGTAAAGGTGCAAAGGTCCATGGAATGGGGTAAAGGCGCGGGGAAAATGGGTAAAGGCGCGGGGACCGTACAGCCCCACAGGGGCTGGACAGAGCGTCTCAACCCCTCAGCTGATGGCCGCCATGGAGGTCCCTGTTATTTCGAAGTAGCAGGACGCAGATCGTCTACACACACCCTACTTCGACATTCAAAGTCCATCTTCGGATGGGAATAGCGATTTTGACGTCTTGCCACCTAACATCAACTTCAATGCTGAAATAGCGCACGGCGTGTGTAGACGTACCCAAAGTTTTGTTTAAATTAATTGTCTTGCTAACACGTGTTTGTGTCAGAGTCTGATAACTTGCCCGTGCAGCAACAAAGAGCTGTTTTGGTTTTGTACTGCCAAGTGTCTGGCAATTAAAATCTGTACTAATCTGTACTCCTCATCCTTTTGTGTTTGGAGCGTCTTTGCTTTTTTGACCCATCTGGGGTAATTTTGTCTGTCTGTCTGTTTTTTTGTCTGTCTTGCTGGTGTATCCACAAGGAGGGGACACATTCCAATGTGGACACCTTCCAATATCAGAGATTGAAAGTTGTGTAAAACCTAAATAAGCTCAAGAGTTAAATTTTCTCTTCTGTTGTACAGTTAAGTAAATTATAGAGGTAACATCAATATATAGAAATAATGGGTGAGATGTACTTAAAAATCTCCTGCCAAGGGTTATGCCCAGCAGGGCCATGGGGATCTGCAGGGTCTGGTAAACCAAATATTGAAGTTAGGAGAAGGGTTTCATACCAACCTGTCAACCGCTCTCAGCTTTATAGTTAATCCAAGATTTACTAAAGGAAGGGGCTCTCGTTAAGACCCAGAGCCCCTTCAGTAGCCCAAATTTGGCCAGTTCAAAAGAAATAATCAAATTTAAATGTCCATAATTCACTAAAACTTGCTAAAAGAAGATAAAGGGTATCTACTGGGATTCAACTGCCCCAAATGTATAAAAGAGAATGTAAGCAGTGTACAGCCCTGTAAAATTAATTAGAGTGGTGCAACGGGTGTTTTAAAACCATAATGTGTGCACTTAACATGAGTGACCCTGTAATAAGGTGCAATGTACCGGGCTGTCTTTTAATAAAGGGAAAGTTTTTAAGCAATGTTCAAAATGGTCATAAAAACCATCCTTTGTGCTAAAAGGTGGCGGGGGGAGTAGTCAAGGAGCCCACTCTCCTTGCTGTATTGTCAGTGAGTTAAAGCCTGTGCCCATAAAGAGAAACATTTTGACTACGAAAACAGGATTGGGCTCACCCAGGTAAGCGATAGATAACGGAAGCTACAGTCCAAGCCCCCTGAGGGCACATTAGCAGGAATAAGGGAAGTAATGAAAGTCAAAGGGAAAGTCAGATCCCTGTAATAACACCTTCAAAAGGCAAAATCTGAACTAATAAAGTTTTCATTTTGGAGGGAGCAAGCGGGTGATTAGAGGTGAGTCACTAACTCTGAAGCATCTGGAGAAAATTCAGAGTAACTACCTTGCAGAGTTTAAAAAAGAACTAAGCATCTCTGTAAATGGAGTATTTTAGGGTGTAATCGGCCACCCCCAAAGGGGGGGTAGAAAAGTGTTCCTTTGTCTTGCAGAAACACAGAAAAACGAGTATTTACTGAAGAACAACTTACAACATCACGGATCCCCTCTCAGCATGAAGAGTGCGGTTTTGTACTTTATGTTTGTGCTTACCTTATTAATAGCATTGTTAAGTTGTCTATATTGCTAGTAAAAAAAATAACTAACTATACATGGGTTCCCAATGTTTCAGCTGAGGCAAAACCCAGAAAACCCAGAAAAGGGAAACCCCGCTGGTAGAAGATTCTGCCCAAAGTGCTTTAAAGCTTCAGCTGGCAGCTTTTCCCTCAAGGCCATGTGTTATCTGTTCTGTGCTAGTAACAATGCAGTATCAGCTCCACAAACCAAATTGCCCAGCAGCTGCCTAGTCTAATGAGTGTGGTGCCTAACAACTCCACCCTCCCGCAAATGTATTTTGTCAGGCAAACTAAAGGAAAAGCTTTGGAAAACAGCTAAAACCTGATTCCCACACTAACTTGCTTACATAAGTAACAGTGTTGTGGTGCCTAAACTCTTTACGGAGGAAAACAGATCTTCCAGCCATACCATCAACACTGGAAACACCTCCTGGCTGGCTGGCAAATTAAGAATGGTCCGTGTGTTGCTGCCTTATTAAAGGCCTTGCAGTTACCCTGTGCTGTTGCAGTTACTAAGTGTGCCGCTCATCAGGCTGCTCGTGACAAAGTTACACGTGGAAATGCCTTGCCTGAGGCTGCGGCCCTTTCCCCTCTTGGGCCACTTCACTATTTCCTATTTTTACAGACTCCCAGGCTCCTATTGCAGCTCTTATGGACAGCGCACTGTTCCAAGACTAGGCCCTAGATTTGGAAAAGACCACCTGGAGACTGGATGGATGCCTTTTGCATCCTGACCACCTTTGGCGCTCCCCGGACAGCCGCCTGGTTGCGCCCAGGGTCCTTCTGCCTTATTTTGCTTGCGTGCACCACAGTGTGGCTCAGGTAAGCAAAGGGGAGGTGACTACTGCTGTGCAAACAAAATTGGTTTGCTCCCAAATTCTCCCAAGTAGCCCAAGACTACTGCCTGGCTTGCCCTGTCTGCCAAGCCCACAACATGGGCAAACCTGTAAAGACACTTCCAGCAGCCATCTTTTGAATACATGCTGGTTATTAAAACAAAGAAGCACTTTAAAGACTAACAAAATAATTTATTAGGTGAGCTTTCGAGGGACAGACCCACTTCTTCAGACCATAGCCAGACCAGAACAGGCTCAATATTTAAGGCACAGAGAACCAAAAACAGTAAGCAAGGAGGACAAATCAGAAAAAGATAATCAAGGTGAGCAAATCAGAGAGTAGAGGGGCGGGGGAAGTCGAGAATTAGATTAAGCCAAGTATGCAAACAAGCCCCTATAATGACCCAGAAAATTCCCATACCAGTTCAAACCACATGTTAATGTGTTGGATTTGAATATAAAAGAGAGCTCAGCAGCCTCTCTTTCAAGAGCGTTGTGAAAATTCCTCTTCAGTAAGACGCAAACTCTAAAGTGCTGGTTATTGTTTGTTTGTTCTTGAGATGGGTAGAACCTTATCCATGTAGGAAAGCTGACACCATCGCAGTGGCAAAAAGACTTTTAAATCATTATATCCCATCCTGGGGAATGCCCCTCATGATCTCCAGTGACAGAGGTACACACTTCACTGGACAAATTAGTCAAAATTTGGCTAAGTACTACTCTAGCCGACAGGCGCTACGTTGCCCGTGACGCCTGGAGAACGCGGGAGCAGCAGAGGGACGAAACGGGATTTTAAAGAATAAACTCACTACAATATGTGAGGACTCTGGTTTAACTTGGGTGGATGCCCTCCCGATTGCCCTAATGAGCACAAGAGCCGCTCCTCACCAAAACCGGAGCTAGTCCCGACGAGACTGTGTGTGGCTGGCGCATGAGACAGCTGAGCAGCCCGGAGATGGCCCAGCCGATACCACACTTGTCAAAGGAAGCAGTGAAGTACTGTCAGGACCTTACAAGGTGTCTGCAGTCCTGTCACTCACAGGTCACAGGCGCTTGCCGGGAGGCCCCGACTGAGCCGTGCCATAAGCTGCAACCAGGAGATTGGGTCTGTGTGAACATCCACCAGCGAAAGACTGCCTGGAACCAAGGTGAAAGGGCCCCTACCAAGTCCTTGTGACCACCCATACCGCTGTGAAGTGCCAGGGACTGCCCACCTGGGTTCCCGCACCTCACTGACTGCCCACCTGATCTCCCTGTCCCAGCCAGTATGGAATTTGCAAACCAAACTGGTTTCTAAAGTTGTTTTGTGAGTCCCAGACGCAGAATCCACATGAAGGGATCCCTGTTTATCCCTTACTGGCCCACCAGGCCCAAAGCTCCTTTGTCCTTCCACCTCCAACTACTGCCTCCCCATGGAATCAGAAGTGGAGTCCAGTATAAGAATATAAGTGTTTCCAGCATCTGGAGATGGGGAATTGCTGGCGCTCTCCTGCATCCTACAGAGACTGACTGTGCAGCTGTTTTACTTGGTTCTCACAGGGCTGCTCACACTCCCTGATAGTTTTCACTTTACTTGGACCAGCTTCCAGTTCCTGAGAAGCCTGTGCCCTGCCTGCTCTGGACCCTTCCAGAGCACAGCCAGTGGTTTCACACTCAGGCGGGTCCTGGCCATCAGGAGCTGAAACAAACTTCTCCCAGGCAAAGGGCTGCCCTGGCTCTCACAGACAAGCACCTTTCCTGTTCACTCTCCTTCACCTCACTCCCATTTTCTGCAGTCCCCACAGACGGGTCAGGAAAAGTTTCAGGGAAATTCTCTTCCTCAAGAGCTCCCCCAGACAACAACTCACCCCTGTCTGGCTCCACAGGGGCACTGCTCCCTTGAGCCACAACCAGCTCCTGGGGTTCACCTACACCCAGGATCACTTCTGGCCCATCAGGCAGATTCCCACATAGTCCCCCTCCAGGCAGACAGCTGGTACCACCAGACAGAAGGTTAGGATCCCTTTCCTCCCTTCTGTACCAGCTTCTTTATCTTCATCGATCAGCGTAACTCCATGGCCAGTCTGCTCTTCCTAGCTACGTCTACACTGAGATGCTACATTGAAATAGCTTATTTTGATGTAGCGAAAGCGAAATAAGCTATTTTGATGAATAGCTTCTACACGTCCTCCAAGGCTGGTGCTGTCGACGTTCAACGTCGATGTTGGGCAGCACCACATTGAAGTAGGCGCTGCAGGGGAGCGTCGACATGCCAAAGCGGCACACATTGAAATAAGGGTGCCAGGAACAGCTGCAGACAGGGTGACAGGGTGGACTAGCACTTCTGGGGCAACAGCTAGCCGCTCCCTTAAAGGGCCCCTCCCAGACACACTCAGCCTGCACAGCACGCGGCCTGCAGAGGCACAGGCACGCACGCCCGTCGAAGCAGTATGGACCCCCAGCAGCAGCAGCCGCAGCAGCCAGAGGCCCACACGCCCGCCCCGGAGGACCAGTGGCTGCCCTGTTCAGTGCCATGCAGGAGGCAGCTGACCACCTTTTATTTGAGGAAGATGAGCTGTCCCCAGGGGATAAGGAAGCAGCCCCCTCCCAGCTCCCCCGCCGCACACACCGCCGGCTGCGGAGCTACCCCACAAGCACCGACTGGTGGGAGCGGCTGGTGCTCGGCGAGTGGGACAACGACCGCTGGCTCCAGAACTTTCGGATGAGCCGGCAGACATTCCTGGAGCTCTGCCAGTGGCTCACCCCGCCTTACGGCACCAGGACCCCCCCCCATGCGACGTGCCATCACCGTCGAGAAACGGGTCGGCATTGCTGTCTGGAAGCTGCCCACTCCAGACAGCTACCGATCCATAGGGCAGCAGTTCGGCGTGGGCAAGGCCACCGTCGGGCTGTCCTCATGGAGGTAAGAGGACCCAGGGGGGCGGAACCCTGTGGGGAGGGGAGGGAGCCCTGGGGGGAGGGGGGGAACCCTGTTGGTGGGGGGAGCCCTGGGGGGAGGGCCAGACACACCCTGCACACCCCTCACCGGTGCTCTCTCATGTCCTTCCCCTGCAGGTCGTCCGCGCAATCAATGCCCTGCTCCTCCACAGGCTCGTGCGGCTTGGGGACCCGGATGCTGCCACCACGCAGTTTGCCAGCCTGGGCTTCCCAAATTGCTTTGGGGCTCTGGATGGGACCCATATCCCCATCCGTGCCCCGGAGCACAGCGGAGGACGCTTCCTCAATAGGAAGGGCTACCATTCAGTGGTCCTCCAGGCCTTGGTGGACAGCCGGGGCCACCTCTTGAACATTTATGTGGGCTGGCCTGGCAGCACGCACGACTCCTGGGTGTTCAGGAATTCGGGCCTGTGCCGCCGGCTGGAGGCGGGGACCTACATCCCCCAGCGGGAGGTCCCTGTGGGGGACACCACCATGCCCCTCTGCATCGTCGCAGACACGGCGTACCCCCTCCGGCCCTGGCTCATGCACCCGTACACGGGCCACGTCACAGCCAGCCAGGAGCGCTTCAACACGCTCTTGAACCATGCGCGCCAGGTGGTCAAGTGCACTTTCGGCCGCCTCAAAGGGCGCTGGAGGTGTCTCCTCACCTGCCTGGATGTGGACCCCACCAACATCCCCCAGATTGCGGGCGCGTGCAGCGCCCTCACAGCCTCGTCGAGAGCAAGGGAGAGGCCTTCTTCCAGGGCTGGGCTGTGGAGGCTGGCAGGGCCGACATCCAGCCACCCACTGCCCCCAGTCGCCAGGTTGACCCTGAGGGGATCCGCGTCCGGGAGGTCCTGCAGGCCCATTTCGACCAGGCTGCGGGGTGAGCGCTGGCAGGGCCAGCTGCGGGTGAGCCACCCACTGCACCCCCCCATCCTCCACAACGCTTCCTGCCCCCACCACAGAGCACCCGAGAGCACACACACCCCCATTTTTCTTTGAAATAAATGGAAATTTTGTTTGAAACAAAACAGTGCAACCTCTTATCATTAAAAGAAGAAGGGGAGAACTATGTACATGGGGGGGCAGCTAAAAAAATGGGGGTAGAACAAAAACTATTTACAAAGATGGGGGAATATGTACAAAGGAGGGGGGTTTTGGGGGGGCAACGTCCTTGGCCCCGCACCACCTACTGTCCAGCGCCTGGTGGGGGGGGGCGCGACCCACGTCTGGGCCGCAGGCCCCGTCAAGGCTGGGCGGGGGCCGGGAGAACCAGCAGATAGGGCCGGGCGGTGTCCGGAGGCCCATGGTCCCCCTCGGTGGCAGGCGCGTGGATGGTGGAGGGACGGCAGGCGGAGCGGCGGGTGGAGCGGCAGGGGGGGCCAAGTGCCGTGCGATGTCCTCGAAGGTGCACATGAAGGCCCCCCAAGCCTCCTGGAGCCAGGCCAGCGCTCGCTCCTGAAGATGGAGCCGCCAGTCTTCCACCTGCAGGCGCCTCTCGGACACCTCCAGCTGACGCCGGAGGGTGGTGAGCAGCTGGGGGTCCGTGGACGCCCGCGGATGGCCCTGCCGCTGTCGGGCTCATCCTGGGGCTGGTCCGTGCTCCGCCGAGGGGCTGGCCTGCTGCGATGGCCCCGGTGGGCTGTCTGGGACCACAGACACCGCACCGGTGCTCTCCAGGCCCTCCGATGGTGCAGCTGTGGAACAGAGGGGGGAAGAAGAGTGGAGACAGCCGTTAGTCTGGGCCCTGACCCATGGCCCTTGTCCCCCCACCCCTCTGCTGCTGGTTCCTCATCCCCATCCCCCGGAGATGCTGATGATGATGATGGGTGTGCCCCCCACAGGGGGACCCTAGGTTCCACTCCCCCCATCCCCAGGGACGGGGCATGGCGCTGTCCTGCTGGGGGGCAGGGCTGATGGACTCTTCTGAGGGACATGCCACTGCTGTCCTCGGGGCCATGGTCATCTGGGTGTGTGGAGGGCCCTGGTCATGTCCCTTGTCCCCACCCCTTAACCCCGGGGGTGTGCACCGGGGGGGTACATACCTGACGCTCCGCTCCCACGGTCGGGGGACACCCATCGGGTGGACGCCCTGCTGGAGCTGCGGGAGGGGAGGTCTATCAGCAGCCCCCCGTTGCTGGAGGCCTCCTCCTCCTCCAGTGCCCCAGGGGTTGGCTCCTGGGGGGGCCCTGGGGTGCAGGGCTGGCCTACGGGGCAGACGCCGCCTCCGGGGCCTACTGGAGCTCGTCAGCCGAGGTGTTAAGGGTGGCCAGGGTGGGAGGAGGTGTGCCGGGGGCCCAGGATTTCCCTGAGCTCCCTGTAAAAGGGGCAAGTGGCAGGGGCGGCCCCAGATTGGCTGGCCGTGTCCCGGTCCCGAGCGTAACCCTGCCGCAGCTCCTTCACCTTACTCCCGACGTGGTCAGGAGTGCAGGCAGGGTGACCCCGGGCAGCCAGGCCCTCGGCCAGCCGAGTGAACGCATCCGCGTTCTGCCTCTTGCTCCCCATTACCTGGAGCACCTCCCCCTCGCTCCAGAGCCCCAGCAGGTCCCGGAGCTCGGCCTCCGTCCAGGAGGGTCCCCGCTGCCTCTTTCCCCACTGGCTGCTGGGCTGGGAGCCCTGGGTCCCCTTGGGGGGGTGCCCTGTGGGCGCTTGGGGGGCTGGCTGGATGCCATGAGGTACAGGTTGCGGGCTGGGGCTGCTGAGGTCTGTGCAGGCTGTGCACGTGGCTGTGCTGCTACCTGCACGCGCTCTCAGCTTCCTGCACAGGAAGGCAGGGGGCAGGGAGCTTTAAGAGGCTGCTGCACGCGGCGACCATAGAGCTCAGGGGCTGGAGAGAGCGTCTCTCAACCCCTCAGCTGATGGCCGCCATGGAGGACCCCGCAATTTCGATGTTGCTGGACGCGGGTCGGCTACACATGCCCTACTTTGACGTTCAACATTGAAGTAGGGCGCTATTCCCATCTCCTGATGAGGATAGCGACTTTGACGTCTCGCCGCCTTATGTCGATTTCAACTTCAAAATAGCGCTCGGCACATGTAGACACGGCGGGCGCCATTTCGCAGTTGGCACGGCTATTTCGAAATAGCCGGCTAGTGTAGACGCGGCTCCTGTGTCCTGGCTAGAGGATGACTCTGGTCAGACAGAGTCCTCTCACCCCTCCCAGTAACACCTCAGCATCAGGCAAACAACAAGTACTAGAATCCTCTGGTCTCTGGGATTCCCTGACGATACTAACTGGATTAGACCAAGTTAAAGCATCATCCTGCCTGAGACACACAGAGGAAGGCCCACTTCCCATCTGGGCTTCAGCTGCTGTCAGATCCAGCTCTGGGATCTTGGCCCCATCTCAAGCCCCCACAGGCTCAGACAAAGGATTTACTTCCCTAGAAGCAGAAGCACTTTTCTTGCACCAAGGACCAGCGTCCTTATCAGGGATCCCACTGCCCATCCCAGAGCCATTCCCTCTGCTCCAGCCCCCATGGCTGGATTCAGAGTCACACCTGGAATGCTCTTTCCTGGTTCCCTCTCCAGCCACCCCAGGCTGGGGAATCTTCCTCAGACAATGGACGAGTTTCCTTGTTGGCACCTTTTCCAAACGCAGGCTCTGCTCTCTCCCCGGGCTGCTGCTGCTGTTCAACACAGGCAGACAATGGGAGACACTCTCTCCTTTGTCCCAGCCCCCCTGGCTGGTCTCACATATGCCCAGAAGGTGAGGCAGCTTCTCTCACAGACAACTTGCCATTCCCAGTGGACAAGCTGCTTTCCTGCACAGACACACAGGCACCTTCCTCGGCGCAGGCCTGCAAAACTCTTCGCAGATCTGTCTTGGCCACTAGTAGACAGTGGGTTGGAATCGCTCCTTCCCTCCTTGAGCTGCGTCAGGCCACTCGGTTCAGAGCTCCAGGCAGTCCAGGGTTCCCTGCCCCGATCTGGGCTCACCCCTGCAGGAGTTTCCTTAACCGTCAGCTCTGCCACTGCACATCCACGCTGCCTTCTCCAGCTCCTTTAATCTTGATTCAGTTTCCAGGTGCTGCCACTTCACAGCGGAGTTGCTCAGTGTGGTTGCAGGCTCTCAGGCTGATGCCCTCTGCACCCCACGATTCCTGGAAGAATCCCTTCAGTGTGCCAGGCTCCTTGTGGGTCACAAGCTCCCTGGATTTAGGCCGTAGGCCCCTCCGCCCTCTGGTACCGACTCCAACAGACTCCCAGAGGAACCCCTTCTTCAGTGTGACACCCGCTGTCACGGGCCACGACCACCCTGTCTTGGGAAGAACTCATTCAGCATGTCAGCATCCTCATGGGTCACTTGTTCCTGGGGGTTGGGCCCTCAGTGTCTCTGCCTTTTGGGGCCGACTCCAGCAGGAATAACCCCTCCTCAGGTGTGACACCCCCTCTCGAGGACCAGTACTGCAGTTGTTCAGGTTCAGCTGCAGGCCCCTCCGCCTTGGGGAACTGCACCTCACTGCCCGTCAGCACACCTGGGTCTCGCTGGCCCCCTTCTTCCTCCTGGGTCCTTGTCACTTACTGCTGGATGCTCCATCCTTGGGGTGCAGAACATCCCACTTCTGACACCAGTGTGATGGGGTTCAGGGGTCCCCAAGCGCTGCCCCCGGCCGCAGGCAGGAGTGACTCTCGCTTGGCAGGAGAACAGAGGGCTTATTAGCCAACAGGACTCAGCATCGCACAGAGGAGTCAGTACAGCCGGCTGAGACAGCCAGTCCCATCCATGCTGGGGAGAGGAGGCCTTGAGGGGCCCCCAGAGCTGGGGCCTGGCCCCCTCCTTTGTGTCTCTCTCTCCCAGCCCAGACTAACTGCTTCCAACTCCCAGTTCCAGTTCAAACCCCTCAGGCTCCACCTCCTCCTTTGTCTGGAGCCCAGAGTGTCACCTGGTCACCTGGGTTACCCCCAGCAGGCGCCCCCCATCCCGTGTGAGCCCCACACGTACACACATGTATCCCCCACTACATCAGGCAAGGAATAGCCTTAGTATTGGCTATCTTCTTTTGTGTTTATTTCTGTTTCTTGTTAATCAAATGTTGTCTTTCCTGTGCTCTGAAAAATACAGAACATGCCCTTACCAACAGGGAAGTGGAGCAAATGATTTGTAAGACATGATGAACTGAGAAAAGACCAAGAGGCGCATGTGAATACTTGAGTGGAAATGAATCCATAACATGGCATCTGAGTTAGCCTTTTTAAGCTAAAAGGGGAGTTGTGGAAGCCATTTTATACACTAACAGCCATTTCTCGTCTCTCACGTCTGCATGTACACAAGAGTGTGAACTTTTCCTCCCCTGTTCGGGACTGGCAGGAGGACGAGCTCAGTGGAATGTGTTAAGGAAGTTTGGATTTGGGGCTCCTGCTCCCTGGTGCCTGTTCCTCCTTCCTGGTAACAGTTTTCGCTCCGAACACGACTGATGATTCTCGAAGTAATTGCCTCTGGCGCTGGACTTGCTTGTGGGAGGGTATAAAATACGAGCGTGAGCTGCAGCAAGCAGCCTTGCAGGGCCGGGTTCTACTGGTGTCCAGTTTGGCTCATCTGTTGCCTGACTGAACTCCAAAACCTGAGTGTGAGCCACCTACACACAGAGAAGCCTTTTGCTTCAACACTAACAAAACTCCAGCGCCCCGTGGGGGCAGGAGGAAGCTGAGCTGAGGCAGGGGCAGATTGCATCTCTCAGCTGCACAGTCACTGGGTGTGAGCTGTCACATCCGTTCCCACTTCCAGGTTCACCTCCTCCTCCCCCACCTCCCAGCCCCAGCCAGGCTATAAATGCCTGGGACCCAGCACAGGCTCAGCTCCAGTCCCAAGCACCCAGATCAACAGACAGACAGATGGACAGGTGAGTCCCTGCCCGCTGCAGTCCCCTCTCCCCTCTGTGCTGTGTGCTCGGCACTTGGGGACAGCCAGGCCCTCAGGTGGGACGCGGGGCCTGGACTTGTCCCTGGGGCTGGGTTTACGTGGCTTCCCCACTCACAGCCCTGCCACCCAAGGGAAGGGTCCTGTCCAAGAGCATGGTGGCCAAAGCTCCCCACCCCCACCCAGCTGGCACTGAACCAGGGTCCCCCCATGTAACTCCTGACACAGGATCCCCCACAGAGCGGTACATGAGCTGCATTTCCCTCACCTTGCGCACCCCAGGGATGTTGTACAAACCCTTCCAACCCCTACCCTGGTGGAGCAGAGAGGGCAGAAGTGCTGGGGGAACACCCATGGCAGTGCAGGGATGCAGGATGGATGTGGGGTCCCCCACAGCAGCGCAGGGATGCAGGACGAGTGTGGGATCCCCCATGGCAGTGCAGGGATGCAGGATGGGTGTGGGAGCCCCCATGGCAGCGCAGGGATGCAGGATGGGGGTGGGATCCCCCAAAGCAATGCAGGGATGCAGCATGGGTATGGGATCTCCCATGGCAGTGCAGGGATGCAGGACGGGTGTGGGATCCCCCATGGCAGTGCAGGGATTCAGGATGGGTGTGGGATCTCCCATGGCAGTGCAGGGATGCAGGACGGGTGTGGGATCCCCCAAAGCAGTGCAGGGATGCAGGATGGGTGTGGGATCCCCCATGGCAGCGCAGGGATGCAGGATGGGGGTGGGATCCCCCAAAGCAATGCAGGGATGCAGCATGGGTGTGGGATCTCCCATGGCAGTGCAGGGATGCAGGACGGGTGTGGGATCCCCCAAAGCAGTGCAGGGATGCAGGATGGGTGTGGGATCCCCCATGGCAGCGCAGGGATGCAGGATGGGGGTGGGATCCCCCAAAGCAATGCAGGGATGCAGCATGGGTGTGGGATCTCCCATGGCAGTGCAGGGATGCAGGACGGGTGTGGGATCCCCCATGGCAGTGCAGGGATTCAGGATGGGTGTGGGATCTCCCATGGCAGTGCAGGGATGCAGGATGGGTGTGGGATCCCCCATGGCAGTGCAGGGATGCAGGACGGGTGTGGGATCCCCCACAGCAGTGCAGGGATGCAGGACGGGTGTGGGATCTCCCATGGCAGCGCAGGGATGCAGGACGAGTGTGGGATACCCCATGGCAGCGCAGGGATGCAGGACGGGTGTGGGATCTCCCATGGCAGCGCAGGGATGCAGGACGGGTGTGGGATCCCCCATGGCAGCGCAGGGATGCAGCATGGGTGTGGGATCTCCCATGGCAGCGCAGGGTTGCAGGACGAGTGTGGGATACCCCATGGCAGCACAGGGATGCAGGACAGGTGTGGGATCTCCCATGGCAGCGCAGGGATGCAGGACGGGTGTGGGATCTCCCATGGCAGCGCAGGGATGCAGGATGGGTGTGGGATCCCCCATGGCAGCGCAGGGATGCAGGATGGGTGTGGGATCCCCCATGGCAGCGCAGGGATGCAGGGCGGGTGTGGGATCTCCCATGGCAGCGCAGGGATGCAGGACGGGTGTGGGATCTCCCACGACAGTGCAGGGATGCAGGACGGGTGTGGGATCTCCCACGACAGTGCAGGGATGCAGGGCGGGTGTGGGATCCCCCATGGCAGCGCAGGGATGCAGGACGGGTGTGGGATCTCCCACGACAGTGCAGGGATGCAGGGCGGGTGTGGGATCCCCCATGGCAGCGCAGGGATGCAGGACGGGTGTGGGATCCCCCATGGCAGTGCAGGGATGCAGGACGGGTGTGGGATCCCCCATGGCAGCGCAGGGATGCAGGGCGGGTGTGGGATCCCCCATGGCAGTGCAGGGATGCAGGACGGGTGTGGGATCCCCCATGGCAGTGCAGGGATGCAGGGCGGGTGTGGGATCTCCCATGGCAGCGCAGGGATGCAGGGCGGGTGTGGGATCCCCCATGGCAGCGCAGGGATGCAGGACGGGTGTGGGATCCCCCATGGCAGTGCAGGGATGCAGGACGGGTGTGGGATCCCCCATGGCAGCGCAGGGATGCAGGACGGGTGTGGGATCCCCCATGGCAGTGCAGGGATGCAGGACGGGTGTGGGATCTCCCATGGCAGCGCAGGGATGCAGGGCGGGTGTGGGATCTCCCATGGCAGCGCAGGGATGCAGGACGAGTGTGGGATACCCCATGGCAGTGCAGGGATGCAGGACGGGTGTGGGATCTCCCATGGCAGCGCAGGGATGCAGGGCGGGTGTGGGATCCCCCATGGCAGCGCAGGGATGCAGGACGGGTGTGGGATCCCCCATGGCAGTGCAGGGATGCAGGGCGGGTGTGGGATCCCCCATGGCAGCGCAGGGATGCAGGACGGGTGTGGGATCCCCCATGGCAGTGCAGGGATGCAGGACGGGTGTGGGATCTCCCATGGCAGCGCAGGGATGCAGGGCGGGTGTGGGATCCCCCATGGCAGCGCAGGGATGCAGGACGGGTGTGGGATCCCCCATGGCAGTGCAGGGATGCAGGACGGGTGTGGGATCTCCCATGGCAGCGCAGGGATGCAGGGCGGGTGTGGGATCTCCCATGGCAGCGCAGGGATGCAGGACGGGTGTGGGATCCCCCATGGCAGCGCAGGGATGCAGGACGGGTGTGGGATCCCCCATGGCAGTGCAGGGATGCAGGACGGGTGTGGGATCTCCCATGGCAGCGCAGGGATGCAGGGCGGGTGTGGGATCCCCCATGGCAGCGCAGGGATGCAGGACGGGTGTGGGATCTCCCATGGCAGCGCAGGGATGCAGGGCGGGTGTGGGATCTCCCATGGCAGCGCAGGGATGCAGGACGGGTGTGGGATCCCCCATGGCAGTGCAGGGATGCAGGACGGGTGTGGGATCTCCCATGGCAGCGCAGGGATGCAGGGCGGGTGTGGGATCCCCCATGGCAGCGCAGGGATGCAGGGCGGGTGTGGGATCCCCCATGGCAGCGCAGGGATGCAGGACGGGTGTGGGATCTCCCATGGCAGCGCAGGGATGCAGGGCGGGTGTGGGATCCCCCATGGCAGCGCAGGGATGCAGGGCGGGTGTGGGAGCTGCCATTCCAGATCAGGGTGGTGCTGCCTGGAGCTCACAGCCCACTCTCCAGCCAAGCTCTCCCTTGCTGCGGCTGTGCAGTAACACAGGCTCACAGCTCTGCCTTGCAGCCATGGGATGGGGGTGTTTCCAGTGGGACCCTGCAGGGTGCAGTTCCCGGCCCTGCACTAATTAAGGCTGACACCAGCGACCTGGAAGGACACACGACTCCGTCCCTGGCAGGTCTGCAGGTGGCACAAAGTTTGGTACGGAGGAAGGATGAGGGCGCTCACTGACAGGGAGCCATCTGGGACTCCCAGTGAATGGGGACCAGCAAACAATGTGTGTCTCAGTTTGGCTGAGTGTCAGTGCAGACAGCTGGGTACGAAGAGCACAGGCCAGCCTGGTGGGTGGGGTCTGTATCCTGGGACATGGGGACTGTGTAAGTGATTTGGGGTCACCCGAGCCCCCAGTGCAATGAATAGTTTCCTTCCTAGAGCCGGGGGTGAGGAACGCGGAGGAACTCCTGAAAATGACAAGACGAACTGCAGCCTGCGCCTGGCAGAAGCAGTGCAAAGGCTTGAGGGCGTTAGGGTAACTGAGGAGCTAAGGGAGGGGCAAGGAGCCTGCAGTGAACCTGGTGGGGGTTGGAGCTGGGTGGGGAGTTTTCCTTTGTGGGGGATGGAATCACAGACTCACAGAACACGAGAACCGGAAGGGACCTCGAGAGGTCACCGAGTCCAGTCCCTGCCCTCACCGCAGGGCCAAGCACCACCTCGGCCATCCCCCACAGACTCATAGAATTCCAGGGCTGGAAGGGACCTCGGGAGGTCACCTAGTCCAGCCCCTAACAGGTGTCTGTCTAACCTGCTCTTAAACATCCCCACTGGTGGAGATTCCACAACCTCCCTACCAATTTATTCCACAGTTAAACCCCCCTGACAGTCAGGGAGTATCTCCTAATGGCCAACCTAAACCTCCCTTGCTGCAGTTTAAGCCCATTGCTCCTTGTCCTGTCCTCAGAGGCCAAGAAGAGCAATTTTTCTCCCTCCTCCTTGTAACCCTCTTTGAGGTACTTGAAAACCACTGTCATGTCCCCTCTAAATCTTCTCTTTCCTAAACTAAACAAGTCCAGTTCTTTCAGTCTCCCATCATAGCTCATTGCATGTTGAATAGTAACAGAGAATACTGAATATTAATATTAAATATTAAATTAATATTAAATATTGAAAATTAAATATTAATATTAAATATTGAGTCTGTTCTGGTCTGGCTATGGTCTGAAGAAGTGGGTCTGTCCCATGAAAGCTCACCTAATGAACTATTTTGCTAGTCTTTAAAGTGCTACTTGACTGCTTTTTGTTCTCCTAGCTCATGTTCTCTAGACCAGAGATTCTCAAACTTTTCAGCATCCCGTCCCCCTTTTAACCAAAAATTCAGTTCATAATTGAAAAGAAACAAAAACTTTATATAGAATGTTATTTAAAATTAACAATAAGCACAAATAGTTTTTCTTGGCTCAAAAATTAAATAACAATGTAATTTAACATCAGAAAGAGCAGAAACAAAACAAATTTAGTGTGAAGGATGACGCTGCATTTTCTTCTCAAGGTGGGAAATCCTCGCTTTGAAAGATGAAAGTGCGCAGAGCAAATCGTTTTCGACATCCAGTCGATTTCTTTGTTTTGTTTTTAATGTGAGTGAACTTGAGAAGCTTTTTCATGGGGCTGTATGTACAAGCATGGAGGAATAACACATAGCTCTTCTTCCCCAGCTTTCAAGTACACGGGGAAATATTTTATCCAAAATTCCTCCAGCCCTGAGGTACCAAAATTCTTTTGCACTTGAATCATATTTTATTTCGGGTGCCTGTTCTTGCAATTCTCCTGGCGATGTATCGACATGAGCATCGAATGGATTGCTCACTAATTTACAAATGTGGTTGTCAGAAAGTTGTTTGGAAAATAGTGGACAGCAGAGCCAGTGGAGCTGAGCTGCCCCACCCTGAGCTGGGCGCCAAATGCTGAAGCCTTAATGTCTCCCCACCCCGACAGCCCTGGGGCCCCCTTAACTCCTGCTGAACCTTGACCCCAGATAGGCTCATACCAGCCCAGCCACAGGCTGCTACGGCCAGTTCCAGCCCCAAGCTGGACGTGGCCTGGGCCCCTTGGACACCAGCTCCGCCCCGAATGGGCTGCTGGCATGGCCCCAGAGTTGCAGGTGTGGCCCGGGCCCTGCAGAGACCAGCTGCAGCCCTGGCCGGGGTGCTGGACACTGCATTGGCCCCATCCCAGCGTGGAGGCCAACTACAGACCAGCCAGGCTAACGGTACAGCCCCCACCTTGCAGATGCCTGGTGCAGACCCAGCTGGGCAGCTGCCTGAGCTGCCCACCCAAACTGTGGGTCAGCTGCCTGAGCCCCGTGCTGGCCACTAGAGCTGCCCACGCCAGCGAGCCACCCACCTGATCTCTGAACTGCCAGAGCCACCTGCCCTCGCACCAGCTGCTGGGGCCAGACACCTGCCCACCAGCTGCCTGAGCTGCCCACCCAAACCTCACGTCAGCCGCCTGGGCCCCTTGCTGCTGTGTCCAGCCGCCCACCCACCACCCCAAGCTGGAGCCAGCTGGCCAAGCCCCACAAGCCCAGTCCCTCCCCCAAAGCCAGGCACCACCAGCCGCCTGCTCTCACACCATCTTCCTCCCCTCCCTTGAGCCCAGCTCCCCCAGCTCCATCTAACCCCATCCTCCTCCCCACCCACACTCCTTTGCAGCAGGCGCCTGGGGGTCACTGGGTATCTCGTGCACCAGGCTGGGTGCGAAGAGGAGCGGCTGAACCCTCTGGCACTAAACCCGCTCTCTAGCGAGAGAACTACTGCAGAGGGGCTGCAGCTGCAGCTGACATTC
This sequence comes from Carettochelys insculpta, assembly GCF_033958435.1. Classification (NCBI taxonomy): domain Eukaryota; kingdom Metazoa; phylum Chordata; order Testudines; family Carettochelyidae; genus Carettochelys; species Carettochelys insculpta. The sequence continues at coordinate 381,073,474 of NC_134137.1, read as the reverse complement.
CAACCACGTGCACACAGACCGGCCTCCAGCCCGGGCACACCGGGGCCTCCGCCAGACTCTTTCCTCCAGCCACCTCTGAGCACCCTCCCTCTGAGCTCCAGCATAGGGGGGAGCGGGACAGTGGGAGATGGCAAATGCCCCTTCTGAGAACCACTTTCCGCTGCAGATGGGACCCTGGTGTCTGGAACCAAAGGCCCCTGGGCGAGCCTGGCCTCCCCTCCTCCCACCTGCTGCCCGGGGCCAGGGAGTCCCTGGCGGTGCTGCTGGCAGAGCCCATCTCTGCAGGGCTGGGGCCTGGCTCCCTGCTGGGCGGCCGGTTCTCTCCCTGGGGCACAGCTCCGTGAGGGCTGGAGGCAGAAGGGCCCTTTGGACCTAGGGAGAGGGGCTCTGAGCTGAGTCCTCTGGGACGAGGGGACAGGATCCCTGGGGGCACTGCCAGCCCAGCCAGGCCCTTGGCAAACAGTCCCAGGGCTGAAGCCCCCCACGAAATGCCCCCGGGGGAGGGAGGTGCCTCAGGCTCCCCTGGCTCATCTCTCTGGTGCGGTTTCTCCCCAGGGGAAGTGAGAAGATGGGACCAGTCGCCTGCTTCAGCCTCTGCCTCCTCGGCTGCCTGGTCTGCAGCCCCTCGCTGGCAGCTGAGAACCTGCCTGGCCCTGTGGAGCCGGCGGCCCCGAGTGCTGCTAGCCAGGGTGAGAACTGGGAAGTAGATTCATTTCCTTTGGGTGCTCCCAGGGCCACGGCCCATCTCCTGCTGCAGGGGGTCACTGCCCTGGAGGGAGGCCCAGCCCCACAGCCCCTCCCCAGGCAGCAAGGGAGAGACAGTGGATGAAACACCACTGGGGTCAGCCCTGCCCCGGAGGATGGGAGGGGACCAGCCTAGGCCACGTGCACTCACCGGGGCAGCTGCAGGCTCCCACACCCCCACCCGTGGTCCCCTCCCGCTGGGCATCCGTGTCCCCGTGGGTCCCTCTCCAAGGGCTGGTCATGGCTCCGTGTCACCCGCACACCTCGGTGTGTGTCACTGGCCATGGAGTGGGACCTAGACCACCTCCCAGAGAAAGAGTGAGTGTCCTCTACAGCCCAAGCCCACAGCCAGCCGGCCTCCAGCTCAAGCTGTAGAGGTGCCGGCACTGAGCTCTGGAGGTCCCAGGCTCTAGACCACCCTGTAAGCAGCTACATCTGTGCCAGCTGCAGCTTCTCCCACACCCAGCCCCTGCTCTGGGCTGGGCTGCCCCATGTGTGGCCCTTTTCCATGGGCCTCCCCTGCTGGGGTATGGCTCTGACCTCCCTCTCTGCCCTGGATGGGCCCTGCCCACACCGTGTACCTGACCTTGGGGTGGGAAGAGAAGATGGGGAGGGGGCAAGCACTGGACAGTGGAGGCAGGGCCTGGGTGCAGAGCAGGTGGGGGCCACAGGAGGGAGAGGGCTGTCTCCCCAGCTGGCAGCTTTGCCTGCTGGCTGGCCCTCTGGGGCAGGAGCAGATCTCAGCCCTCTCATGGTGCACTGGCTGCTTCCCCCCAGCTGCCAGGGGGAAGGCCCCCAGTCCCCACCCAAACCCAGAGGCACTGCCCCACTGGGATCAAGGCTCTGGGATGGATTCCAGTGATACTGGGGGGTGTGGGCAGGGCCAGCTGCTTCCTGGGGCCTGGTGGTTCCTCCTGCCACCTCAGCCCCAAGAAGATGCCCGGTGTGTGCTGGAGTGGGGGGAGTGCATGTGTGGGACTCAGGCTGGATGTGAGAGGCAAGCAGCAGCTCCCAGTGGCTAAGGATGACCCTGGGGCTACAACCTAGGCTGGCAGGTAACACCTCTGTCCTGAGCACAGAGGAGGGAGGAGCCGAGCTGGGTTTGATTCTGGGGGGTGGCAGTTAGAAGCTGGGGGCAGAGGGAGCTGGAAGGCAGCCAGCCTGGCGAGGGGGGAAGCTACACCCCAGAGGGGCCCCCCTCGGGCTCCTCTCCCCAGGATGGATTGGAAGGACTGTCTCTGACTGCTGTACTGACTTTTGTGTGAGAAACTGGGCATCTGTCACCTAATAAACTTCCTGTTCTACCTGCTAAGTGAGAGTCACTCCTGCCTGCGGACGGGGTGCAGTGCAGGGCGACCCCTGAACCCCATCACACTGTGTCACTTGTCCTCCCTGGAAGGTCCCTGAGACAGCCTCTCACTGTGATTTCTCTCCCTTCCCCTGCCCCACCCCTCTCCTCAGGGCCAGTTGCTGAGCGCTGTCGCGAGGGCTGGAGGCACTTTTTCGAAGGCTGCTACGGATACTTCTCCCATGAGAAAACCTGGGAGGAGGCTGAGGTGAGAGGCTGGGGGCTGCTGCCGGGCGCAGGGTCATTACTCTGCATTTCTTCCGACTTCCTGACTCTCCCTCACTCCTTTCTGCTGGGGATTAGACGCACCTGGTGCCGCGTCACCTGTCCCTTATCTACCCCCACCACCCGGGCCAGTCGCACACAGCCCAGCACCAGACGCTGAAAGTCCCACTCCCACTCACAGCACAATGGGGCAGCCGTGGGAAATTGCCGGGCTACCAGTGTCTCGTCTCGCTGCGGAGCTTCCGCACCACCTGATCGCACTACGAATAACACTAACTCGTCACTGAACGGCCTCAAACAGGTTCAGCCCGTTTGGCGCCATCGTCTCATCAGCGTAGCAAAGTTGACCACCTCGGTGCTCATTGCCTTTCCCAGAGCACTCACGGCTTGGGCGACTAGGGCTGGTGCGGTGCAGGCCCTGGAGGACATCATTTTCTGCTCCCCTTTGGTTCCTGTCTTCTAACCAGCTCCAGGTCCAGGGGAGAACCGAGGGCAGCTCCCATTGCTTCAGAGCCTTTGGGGAGGGACCTTGTCAAAGTCTTTCTGAACGCCCAAGGCCCTTCCCCACAGGCTTGTTGGCCCCACACAATGTTGTAGTCGATTGGTGAGGTACAAGTTCCCTTTGCAAAAAGTACACTGAATTTGTGTTAGTGTCACTAGTACGTGTAACACCCCCGCCGTGCCCCAACCCCGACTCCAGTGCTTGCACTCGCAAGGCTCACACTTGTGCCCTTGTGTGTCTGTGCTGCGAGGGGTGGGGTCCGTGCAGGTGAAGGGGAAGGGAGGAAGGAGGTCGCTGTCGGTGTTGGGGGGAGGGATTGGCAGTAACACGGGGTCCCATCCCCTGGGCCTTTGCTGCCTGGGGCGAATCAGGGCCCAGGACTGTGCTGGACTCGCTCCTGCTGCTCCCAGTGGTGGGAGAAATGGGGGTAAGAAGCTTTGGTTCTCTCTGGCCCAGATTGAGTGCCAGCAATGTTGGTCCGATGCCCATCTGGCCTCCATTCACAGCGCCGAAGAAGAGAGGATGATAGCGGATTATGTCAAGCAGATGAACGAAAACAAAAGGCCTGTCTGGATCGGATTCTTGGACCGTGACAAGGTGAGTGTCCGGCACCTGCTCTGCTTCCAGGAGCCCTTCCCCACATCCCCAGGTCCTGGTCACGGCTCAGCGAGGGGCTGGTTGGGAGGTGCACCGGGACCCCGAGAGCAGGAGCTCCGTGGAAGGGGTGACAACGGGCTACACCCACCTGCGTTCTCCCCCACAGGATCAGTCCCCAACACCCTGCGCAGAGCACTCACCGCTGTTATTAACATTCACATGGTTACACTCGTGCCCAGGGACCCAGCAACCGGCCGTTGGGCTCAGACTGTCACACCCAGGCTGGGAGTCAGCCTGGCCCAGTCTGTGTCCCCAGTCTGGCTGAGCAGCCTCTCCCGCTGCCCTGCCCGCGGCCCTCCGGCTCCAGCCCGGCTCCAGCTGGGTCACCTCGGCTCTCACGGCTCTTCTCTCTCTGCCTGCAGAATCAGTGCTGGAGCTGGACTGATGAATCCCAAATCAACTACACAGCCTGGGACCAGGGGCAGCCGGACAGCCCAGAGAAGAAGGAGCACTGCCTGGTGTTAGAACGTCCAGGTGAGCCGGCTGCTCAGCCCCACCTGTGCCTACCGGGGAAGCAGGCAGCGCTCTGAGCCGGGGTTCTGAGAGGCTGACCCAAGCTGGCCCCCGCATGCTCTGGAGCCTTCCCCGCCCTTCCCAGGAGAGCAGGGACAGCCCTGGTCCGACCTGGTGGCCCTGCTGCTTCCCCGCTGCCCTGGGTCAGTTCCCCTCTGCTCCAGTGACAGGCAGGAGACACACGCGTGTGGACAGACACAGGGAGTGCCACGGGGGACTCTGCTGTGCTGCTTGAGGGGGTGGCTCTGAACACCTCTGCCCCCGACCCGACTCCTCTGCACCAGGGTGTTGAGCAGGCTGAGCTGTGCAAACACTGAGCCCCACAATGATTTTGGCACCAGAGCTGCATTCACCCTGTCGTGGAATTACACAAGTGCTTGTGAACGTGCTTCACAGGCTGGGGGAGTGCAAATGTTTAGCACTAATGACTGTTCCCCAGGGAGCTGGCACTGGGAGGTGGCTATTAGCGTAACCCACAGCCAGAGGGCAGAACCCGCCAGATGGGGCCCCTGGCAGGTGCCCAGGGTACCGGCAGGAGGGGAATACGTTCTGAACGGCCCAGCCAAGGAGAGCGGCTCACCAGCGTGGGGGAGTGACAAGGGGTGGGTTTACAGACAGGCTCTAAACGGGGGCACAGAGAATTTCACAGCCAATCCCCTGCCCAGCCCCATCCCTGGGTGCCGTGACTGCTCAGGCGCTCCAGCCCCGGCGAGTGCGGGGAGCGAGGGGCAGGGCGGGAGCCTTCTGACATGATGTGGTTATCACTGGGACAGGCCTGGGCCATGCTGAGCGCAGGGTTTTAGGTGGTGACACACAATAGTAACAAGCTGCCCGTTGCCCCCCCGGCTCTGCGACAATGGAGTCACCTTTTTATTTAAATATTACTGATTTGTTACTTTTATCAGCTGGTCATCAATTATGTACAGAAATCTGAACCAGCCCTGTAGCGCCTTAAAGACTGGCCAACGGAGTTATTAGGTGATGAGCTTTAGTGGGTGGGGCTCAGGTCAGCTCATTACTTAGGCCCAGGAAGGTCAGTCACAGAACACCACGTCTCATGACCTAGAGCCCCCAGCTCAAGCCCCTCCAGCACATTTGCAACAACCGACAAGTGGTATGGAACATGTGGAGACACGCTGAGGGGCTCTGGGCGCAGGGCCTGTTCTCTCCTGAAGACAGCCACCCACCTCAGGGAAACTCTCACTTGCAGCCACCAGCCACACCACTGCAATTCTCATCCTGGAGCTTTTCCCTGCACCGATCCCCGTTGCCAGCGTAGTTCACATATTTACTCTGGAGACGCCATCACTGGACCTAACCACGGGAGTTACAGGATCAGGGGCTCATATTCCTGTGCCTCTGCTAGTATTAGATATGCCATCGTGCGCCGGCAATGCCCTTCTGCTGCAGCCGTTGGCCAGACTGGACAATCCCTTCGCCAAAGAATGAATGGGCAAAGAGCAGACATTTGGAATCTGAATACACATAAACTTGTCAATGAGCATTTCAGTGGAGCAGGCCCTGCTCTTAACGACCTGAGAATCTGCGTCCTACAGCAAAGAGCCTTTAACACGAGCTTACAAAGGAGACATCCAAACTGGAATTTATTCTCAAATTCCACACTTTGGGACTTGGTCTCAACAGAGATCGCAGCAACGAAGGGTCCTGTGGCACCTTGTAAACTAACAGAAAAGTTTTGAGCATGAGCTTTCGTGAGCACAGACTCACTTCATCAGATGCTGGTCTGATGAAGTGAGTCTGTGCTCACGAAAGCTCATGCTCAAAACTTTCCTGTCAGTCTATAAGGTGCCACAGGACCCTTTGTTGCTGTTACAGATCCAGACTAACACAGATACCCCTCCGATACTTAACAGAGATAGCAGTTACCGTTCGCATTACGAAGACAGCTTCCTCGGCTTTGCTATTCATGGTGATCTCAAACAAGTCATTTAACTTAATAGACACTTGCAGTAAGTAATTTTCTTCCCCCTTCTGCCCTCCCTTCGTCTTCCCCCATCCTAACTGATTTTCCAGTTTTTATTTTGTTTTTATCTCTCTGTTCTATATCCCTCATGCCAGTTCACTTTCAGCACGATTTCCAAGATCTGGAGAAGTGGGTCTGCCCCACAAAAGCTCATCACCTAATAAATTATTGTCTTAGTCTTTAAAGTGCTACATGAATCCTTTTTTATTTTACTTAGGAGGTAAATGTGTTAGTCTTTAAGGTGCTACAGGACAGCTTGGTATCTATCCCACTGAGTGTGTTGACCCAAAAACACATAAAGGGACATGGTGGTTCCAAAGTCACGGAAGGGCCAGACCAAGCCTGCCTGAGTCACCTTAACTCCGCCCTTGTACGTGTGCATTACGATACACTCGTCAGTGACAGGCTCCCTGGGCGTCAGGCCTGGTGCTGGCAGAGGGCCACAGCCAGGGCTGCACTCACGGGACAGGGAGAGAGTCAAACAGCAGCACAAACCCACAGCCTGGGAACGGGGCACAGAGAAAGGCCTATTTGCCCAGTGGAGCTCCCTGCCGGGTGTGGGGTGCTGCTGAGAGCTGAGCCCTCCAGCCCCGGGGCTGCCCTTCCCCAGGTGCGCTCTGGCCCCACTCAGCAGGAATAGTACTGCAGGGGCAGCCCCAGGGCAGGGGTAGCGCTGCCTGAGGGAGGACTGTGCTGCTCCGCACACAGCAGGCCGGTAACACTGACTCCTGGGGCAGGGACACATCCCCGCTGCAATGGGGCTGAGCCCTGCCTGGCGCGCACCTTCCCACGGCTACAGCCAGGCCCAGGTGGGCAGGGCACAGGGAGGGAGGGAGGGAGGCAGCCGCCCAGGTCCTGAGCAGGTGCCGCAGCCCCGGGGCAGGTCTCTCGCTGTCCTCTGCCCTCTGGCTGGGGTGGGAACAGGAGCAGCAGCACATGGACCAGGGTTTCCCCTTCCACACTGAGCCCCAGCGTCTCTTTGCAGGGTGGGGCTGCTCCAGTCTGAGGTGTTCAGGGCCCCATCCTGCCCTCCTCTTCCGTGGGAACCTGCACTGGTGCTGGGAGCTTCTCCCAGGGGTGCAATGGGAGAGGGGCTGTTTTATGGCAGGAATGGACCAGCCTGGCTCACCCAGACTTATTTCTATTTGTCTTTCTAGAATTTAAGAAATGGCACAATTACTCCTGCGGAGACAAATTCCCTTTCCTTTGCAAGCACAGTGCGCAGGGGAGACGGCTCCCCGAGGCTGGGGGCTCCCAGCTCCTGGGCAGTGAGTGAACGGGGCCCCTCCGGCTCCCCTGGGAGACCAGCTCCTGCGACCCTGGCTGCAAAGCCCCTTCTGCAGAGCAATGCTGTGTGATGCTGCGTGACTCCCGCACCGCCCTGCCCCCTTCTCTCCCTGCCGCCCCCACCCCGGCACTGCTGGTCTGAGCTGTCTCAGCGCAGAGACTGATAATAAACTTCCCCTGAGCATTCAGCTGTGTGTGTCTCTCCCTCTGGCTCCTGGCTCCCGCGGGGCAGCTCCATGTGTCGTCTGGCCCCGGCCTCAGCTGCCCAGAGCCAGTCGGGCAGGGGCAGGGCCAGGGGCAGGGGCAGGGGAGGGCACGGAGGAGAAACGGGGGCCCAGACCCATTGGTAAAACCCCGGGGCACTGGTACTGCTGAGGCCGGGCCCAGTCACCCCTCTGCCCCAGCCAGCGCAGTCAGCCCAGCTGTCCTTGCGGTCTGGGGGGGGAAGCTCCCTGGTCAAACATTGGCCCCCTCCCCCCAGGGTTGTGAGCTCAGCCCTTGAGGGGGCCGTTGAGGGATGTGGGACAAACACCTTTATTTAAAACTCTCTTTGGGAGGGTGCTGGGTGGAGCTGTGAATGCAGGGCCTGGGCCGGTCCCCCCCAGCGCCGACAGGAGCCGCACAGCCGGCCTGCGAGGTACCACAGCCGCAGCACCACGGACCACAAGGGCCGTGTCTCCACTTACGGAAAACTGCCACAGGGCCACGCGAATGGCCACATCGACGAACACTAATGCATGCTAATGAGGCACTGAATATTCATTTCAGCAGCTCACTGGTGTTCTTCCATTTGGCCACGCGCATGGCCCTGTGGAAGTTGCTCAGAAGTGCAGACGTAGCCGAGAGCAGGGAGGGCCCTTTCGAGGCCGATCCTGGGGCACTGGCTGCTCCTGGGCTGGAGCCCCAGCCGGTCCCCTGGGGGAGAGCCCCGGTGGCCATGGCATAGACCCCCTGCTGGGCAGCCCCCCCTCGCCCTGGGCAGGAGCACTGGCAGCTGGGGCACGAAGCTGCCTCTGGCCCTGGAGCTCGGAGACTCGCGTGGGCCCCTGACCGTCCTCGGCACCTGGGGTGCAGCGCCATTGCCCGCCATGGGGTGCAGAACCCCAGCCTGCCCTGGGGCACGGGGCCACCACTGGCCTGAGGCCTGGATCCCTGGTAGGCTGCCAGCTGCCCCCAGGCCAGGCAGCCATCCCTGCTACCAGCCCAGGGTACAAAGCCCCATCCAACTGCACAGGGGAGCCCCAGCTGGCCTGGGCGGGCACCCGCTGCTGTCCCCAGTGGGGCTGCTGGCTGCACGGTGCTGGGGAGATTGTCCAACCCCCAGTGGGGCTGCCGGCTGCACGGTGCTGGGGAGATTGTCCAACCCCCAGTGGGGCTGCCGACTGCATGGTGCTGGGGAGATTGTCCAACCCCCAGTGGGGCTGCCGGCTGCACGGTGCTGGGGAGATTGTCCAACCCCCAGTGGGGCTGCCGACTGCACGGTGCTGGGGAGATTGTCCAACCCCCAGTGGGGCTGCCGGCTGCACGGTGCTGGGGAGATTGTCCAACCCCCAGTGGGGCTGCCGGCTGCACGGTGCTGGGGGAGATTGTCCAACCCCCAGTGGGGCTGCCGGCTGCACGGTGCTGGGGAGATTGTCCAACCCCCAGTGGGGCTGCCGGCTGCACGGTGCTGGGGGAGATTGTCCAACCCCCAGTGGGGCTGCCGGCTGCACGGTGCTGGGGGAGATTGTCCAACCCTGAGTTATCCACCATTCCATTTCAGCCGACACTGCCGAAGGTGGCATCAAATAAACTGAAGCATTGGAAACCTGGGGGACAGATAACCTGTGTGTGATGGGGTTCAGGGGTCCCCAAGCTCTGCTCCCTGTCCTCAGGCAGGAGTGTCTCTCACTCAGCAGGTAGAACAGGAGGTTTATGAGGCGACAGAGGCCCCAGCTCAGCACAGAGGTGTCAGTGCGGCAGTCAGAGACAGTCATTACAACCCGTCCTGGGGAGAGGAGCCCCAGGGGGGCCCTTCTGGGGTGTAGCTTCCCCCTCCTCAGGCTGGCTGCCTTCCAGCTCCCTCTCCCCCAGCTTCTAACTGCCGCCGCCGATTCAAAACCAGCTCGGCTCCTCCCTGCTGTTTGTTCAGGGCAGAGGTGTTACCTGCCAGCCTAGGGTATAGCCCCAGGGGTCATCCTTAGCCCCTGTGAGCTGCTCTGCTTGTCTCACACATCCAGCCTGAGTCTCACGCGCACTCCAGCACAGCGGGTTCTCCTGTATTTATCCCAACTGCTCTTAAACTTCGTCAGTGATGGAGGTTCTGCAACCTCCCTGGGCAATTTATTCGAGTGCTTCACCACCCTGACTGTTTGGGAGTTTTGCCTCATATCCAGCCTAACACACCCCTGCTGCGGGTTAAGCCCCTTGCTCCTTGTCCTATCCTCAGGGGCCAAAAAGAATAAACTTTCTCCCTCCTCCTTGGAGCACCCACCCTTCCAGGTACTGGAAAGCTGGTCTCATGACCCCTCTGCCCCCTGGGTTCCAAATGACACAAGCCGAGTTCTTTTAATCTGCTCTCATAGGCCAGGCCTGCCAGACCTTTCATGCTTCTGTCTCCCCTGCCTGTGCCTGTAGCCAGATGAGCTGCCTCCCCAGGGGTGCCTCTACCCAGATCCTGGTGTGGTCTTGCAGGAACTGTGGCTTGCAGTTCCCACTCACTGATATCCAGGCTTGGGGAAGCATCCAGTGTGAAAGGTGGATGTGGTTTTCTGGGTAGGGGGCAAACAGCCAGTCGGGGGCTCGGGTGGATGTGGGTCTCTGGGTAGGGGGCAAACGGCCGGTCGGGGGCTCAGGTGGATGTGGGTCTCTGGGTAGGGGGCAAACAGCCGGTCGGGGGCTCGGGTGGATGTGGGTCTCTGGGTAGGGGGCAAACAGCCGGTCGGGGGCTCGGGTGGATGTGGTTGTGATGCAGAGGGGGATATGTGTGTGTACGTTTGTGGGGCTCACACAGGTTGGGGGGGCTCCTTCTGGGGGTAACCTGGTGACCAGATGACACCTCTGGGCTGCAGACAAAGGGGGAGGTGGAGCCTGAGGGGTTTGAATTGGAACTGGGAGTTTGAAGCAGTGAGTCTGGGCTGGGAGAGAAAGAGACAAAGGAGGGGGCCAGGCCCCGGCTCTGGGGGCCCCTCAGGGCCTCCTCTCCCCAGCATGGGTTGGACTGGCTGTCTCTGCCGGCTGCACTGACTCCTCTGTACGATGCTGTGTCCTGTCAGCTAATAAACCTGCTGTTCTCCTGCGGCGTGAGAGTCACTGCTGCCTGTAGATGGGGGCAGCGCCTGGGGACCCCTGAACCCCATCACAGTGGGTCTCTGGGTAGGGGGCAAACGGCCGGTCGGGGGCTCGGGTGGATTTGGGTCTCTGGGTAGGGGGCAAACAGCCGGTCAGGGTCTCAGGCGGATTTGGGTCTCTGGGTAGGGGGCAAATGGCCGGTCGGGGGCTCGGGTGGATGTGGGTCTCTGGGTAGGGGGCAAACCCCGCCCGCAGCCACCTGCCAGAGCAGAGGGCACAGAGAGCCCCACAGCCGCAGCTGGTGCCTGCTCCCCATGAGGGTGTCCTGTCGCCACACACAGTGGCCGCGCTGATCCCCCCAACACACACCGCCCCACAGCCGTGCACACCCACCTGCCCACACTCCCTGCCCCGCCCCTACACACAGCACCACTGCCACCAACACAGCCTGTGTATGGCATTACCAGTGCTCTCACACCCACACACACCCGTCCTAACACACACACACACACACACACACACACACACACACACAAACACACACACACACACACAGAGAGCGCCACTGCCACCAACTCAGCCTGTGTACGGCATTACCAGTGCTCACACACACCCGTCCTAACACACGCACACACACACACACACACAGAGCACCACTGCCACCAACGCAGCCTGTGCACAGCATTACCAGTGCTCACACACCCACACACACCCATCCTAACACACACACACACAGCGCCACTGCCGCCAACACAGCCTGTGTACGGCATTACCAGTTGTGATGGAGTGTGGGGGGTGCATGTGTGAGTCAGGCTGGATGTCTGAGGCAAGCAGCAGCTCCCAGTGGCTAAGGATGACCCTGGGGCTACAACTGGCAGGTAACACCTCTGCCCTCAACAAAGAGGAGGGAGGAGTTGAGCTGAGTTTTGAATCGGGGGCGGCAGTTAGAGGCTGGAGGGAAGAGGGAGCTGGAAGGCAGCCAGCCTGAGGAGGGGGAAAGCTACACCCCAGAGGGGCACCCCTCGGGGTCTTCTCCCCAGGACGGGTTGGAAGGACAGTCTCTGGCTGCTGTGCTGTCGCTTCTGGGAGAAACTGGGCATCTGTTGCCTAATAAACCTTCTGTTGTACCTGCTGAGGGAGAGTCAATCCTGCCAGCAGACGGGGTGCAGTGCAGGGGGACCCCTAAACCCCATCGCACTGGTGTCAGGAGTGGGATGCACTGCACCCACGGATGAGCTCCCAGCAGTGGCTGACTGAGCACAAGAGAAAGAAGGAGTCGCACAAGAGCCAGAGGGGGAGCAGAGCAATTCCTGCACCTGCTGCTTGTGAGTGGATACCCCGGGAGGCAGCGGGGAGATGGATTATACCCGACTCCTGAAGGCAGAGCTAGCGGGGCTGTGCAGAGAGAGGGGCCTGACCGTGGGGAAGGCGACCAAGGCTCAGCTGATTGCACAGCTGGAAGAGAATAGGGGCTCGACGCCGTCAGACAGACGCGGTGCCCGCCAGGTCGCGCTCAGCTAGCGGTGGTCCATCGCGGGCAGAGTCCCCCGCCGCAGAGCTGCGACGGCTGGAGCTCGAGGTGAAATTAAAGGAACTGGAGCACCAGGAACGGGAAAGAGATCGTGAGCGCCGGGAACGGGAAAGAGAGCGTGAGCATGAGCGCCAGCTACAAGAGAGACAGCGGGAGGAGAAAGAACGAGAACGGAAGGAGAGAGAGAGCGTGAGGAGAGAGAGCGAGAGCGGGAGCATGAGCGAACCATGGCAGAGGCGAGACGCCAAGAGGCCCCAGCTGCGGTAAGCGGGGAGAGGGCCAGACGGCTCGGGGTGGCCAGTCACTTGGAGACGCGTGTGCTGGCCCTGTTTCAGGACCCAGGGGACATGGACGAGTTCCTCACCGCCTTCGAGCGAGCCTGTGAGTTGCATGAGGTTTCCCCAGCCGAGTGGCTCCGGCACCTCACCCCCTTGCTGGGCCGGAAGGCCGCAGCGGTGCTCAGCCAGCTGGAGGGGCTGCAGCCTGGGGACTATGAACGGGTCAAACAGGCCCTGCTGCATAAGTTCGGGCTGACTCCAGAGATGTACAAGAAGAAGTTCCAGGAGGCGCAGAAGAGGCCAGAGGAAACCCATGTAGATACAACCGCCCGCCTGAAGCAATACTACCAGAACTGGGCGTTCGGAATGGGAGTCCAGTCCGTAGAGGACCTGATCGAGCTGGCGGTCGTGGAGCGATTCTACGAGATGTGCTCACCTGACCTGAGGGTGTGGCTCGTGGACCGGAAGCCAGGGGACTCACACGATGCAGGGAAACTGGCAGATGACTTCACAAACAGCCGGGCCAGGTTTGAAAGTGAGCCCCACAAAGAGAGGGAGTCTCGGAGAGAGAGGGAGTCCCGGAGGGAGAGGGAGTCCTGGAGAAACCGAGAATCTCAGAGAGACCGGTCCCTAACTGTACGACAGAGGGGACCACCTCTTGGGCAAGCACAGGAAAGAGGGGCCAGCCACCCACCCCCCAGAGAGCCAAACAGAGCCCGGGCAGAGCAGCCGGCCTGAGGGACACAACAAGACCCAGGCTGTTATCGCTGTGGGCGAAAGGGGCATAGAGCAGCCCAGTGCCCCAGGCTCCCAGACAGGTTGAGCAGGCCGGGGGGTCATGGAGTCAACTGGGTGGAGTCCCAGAAGCCAGAGGGGCTGGCGGCCAAGGCGGGTGGTGCTGACAATGGGCACTCGGATTGGGCCGAGTCCGCCCCACAGACCAGCTCCTCAGGGGGACCAAAAGCTCAGAGGTCAGTTTACAGAGTGGGGGCGGCAATGCCTCTGTGGAGCAAACGGCTCAAACACCTCGAGGTAGACGGGAAAAAGGTCACGGGGTTCTGGGACACAGGCGCTGACGTGACGCTGGCCCGACCCGGGGTGGTGGCACCGGGCTGCATGATACCCGATTCCCACCTGACGATAACAGGAATTGACGGGAGCCCTTTCAAGGTGCCCATGGCGAGGGTGCACCTGAACTGGGGGAAGAAGGAAGGCCCCAAGGAAGTGGGCGTGCACAGCCATTTGCCGGCGGATGTACTGATGGGGGCTGACCTGGAGAACTGGCAAGGTGAACGCCCTCGTGCCCTGGTCCTGACCCGTAGCCAAAGAAAACGAGGGGTGCGCTCCCCAGATTCAGGGGTACAGGCCCAGCCAAAGTCACAGGAGCCACAGGGGCCAACCCTGAGAGAAAGGGGGCCCCCAAAAACCAGATCTCACAGGCCAGGAGTGCTGGAGCCAGGCAGGGATGGGGAAGCAGCATCCGCCCCTACCCGAGCGGAAGAGTTCCAGGCAGAGCAGCAGAGAGACCCCTCCTTGCAGAAGCTGAGGGAACTGGCCAGTCTCAGCCCAGCTCCACAGCTGGGGGAGGGCTGCAGGGAGAGATTCCTGTGGGAAAAGGGATTCCTGTACCGGGAATGGGCTCCCAGACGCAAAGCGGAGCCCTGGAAGGTCCAGAGGCAATTGGTGGTCCCCCAAAAGTACCGGCGCAGGTTGCTGTACCTAGCCCATGATGTCCCGCTCGCAAGACACCAGGGGATCCACCGCACCAGGAGAAGGTTGTTACAGAACTTTTTTTGGCCTGGGATCTTTGCAGCTGTCCGTCTGTATTGCCTGTCCTGCGATCCCTGCCAGAGGGTGGGGAAGACCCGGGACAAGGGGAAAGCTGCCCTGAGGCCACTGCCCATCATAGAGGAACCTTTCCAGAAAGTGGCTATAGACATAGCGGGCCCCTTCAGCAAGGCAACGCGTTCGGGGAAGAAATATATTTTAGTAGTGGTAAATTTTGCCACGCGATACCCAGAAGCAGTGGCCCTGACCTCTATCGACGCTGACACCGTGGCGGATGCACTGCTGTCCATTTTCAGCAGAGTGGGGTTCCCCAAGCAGGTCCTCACAGATCAGGGGTCCAACTTCATGTCGGCCCTACTGCAAAGCTTGTGGGACAAGTGTGGGGTCCGGCACACCTGGGCCACAGCCTACCACCCGCAGACCAATGGGCTGGTGGAGAGGTTCAATGGGACTCTGAAGCAGATGCTGAGAACCTTCATGAATCAATACCCCCATGACTGGGACAAGTACTTACCCCACCTGCTGTTTGCATACAGGGAGGTGCCCCAGGAATCCACGGGGTTCTCCCCGTTTGAGCTGCTGTACGGAAGGAGGGTACGGGGACCCTTGGACTTGCTCCGAGAAGAGTGGGAGGGGACGGCCTCTCCTGAAGGGGAGTCGGTGGTACAGTATGTACTGACCTTCCGGGAAAAACTCACCGAGCTCATGGGCCTGGCCAGGGAGAACCTCTCCATGGCCCAAAGGAAGCAAAAGGTCTGGTATGACCGTAATGCCAGGGCCTGAGCCTGTGCCACCGGGGACCAAGTGATGGTCCTTGTACCTGTGCGGCGGAACAAGCTGCAAGAGGCCTGGGATGGGCCCTTCAAGGTCGTCAAACAGCTAAATGACGTAAATTATGTGGTGGAACTGTCAAACTGGGCCCACAGCCACCGGGTCTATCATGTGAACATGATGAAACCTTTCTGGGACAGACAGAACTTGGTGCTGGCCGTGTGCAGGCACTGGGAGGGGCAGGGAGATGATCCCTTGGTGGATTTACTCACAAGGGCTGAAGCCGGCTCCTTGCTGGAGTCTATTCCCCTCTCAGACCAGCTGACCCCTGCCCAGCAGACGGAGATCAAGGAGGTGCTGCATTCGCATCAACAGCTGTTCTCGGACAGACCCGGACGCACTGACCTGGCTGTCCACCGAATAGAGACAGGCACCCACGCCCCTATCAAGTGTGTGCCATTCAGAGCCACAGGGAAGACGGGTCAGGACATAGAGCAGGAGGTTGAAGACATGCTGGCCCTGGGAGTGATCCAACCCTCCTCCAGCCCCTGGGCCTCGCCCGTGGTGTTAGTCCCTAAAAAAGATGGGTCTGTTCGGTTTTGTGTGGACTATCGCAAGCTTAACACCATCACTGCATCGGACGCCTACCCCATGCCCAGGCCTGATGACCTTTTAGACAAGCTGGGGGGAGCCGTTACCTCACCACCATAGACCTCACCAAGGGGTACTGGCAAGTGCCATTAGACCAAGATGCCTGGCTCAAATCGGCTTTCATCACCCCTGTGGGGCTCTACGAGTTCCTGGTCCTGCCCTTTGGCCTCAAGGGGGCACCCGCTACCTTCCAGCGCCTGGTGGACCAGCTACTGAAAGGGATGGAGAGCTTTGCCCTGGCTTACATGGACGACATTTGCATCTTCAGCCAGACGTGGGAGGACCATGTGTCCCAAGTCAAGCAGGTGCTGGACCGACTCCAGAAGGCCGGTCTGACTATCAAGGCAGGGAAGTGCAAGGTGGGGATGGCTGAGGTGACCTACCTGGGCCACAAGGTGGGCAGCGGCTGCTTAAAGCCAGAGCCAGCTAAAGTGGAGGCTGTCAAAGATTGGCCAACACCCCAGACTAAGAAACAGGTCCAGGCCTTCATTGGGATGGCGGGGTACTACCGGAGGTTTGTGCCCCACTTTAGCTCCATCGCAGCCCCCCTCACGGAGCTGTGTAAAAAGGGAAAGCCTGACAAGGTGGTCTGAACTGAGCAGTGCCAAGAGGCCCTCTGCGCGCTGAAGGAGGCTCTGGTCAGGGCCCCAGTGCTGGCAAATCCAGATTTCAACAAACCCTTCCTGGTGTTCACCGATGCCTCAGACGTGGGGCTGGGGGCGGTGCTAATGCAGGTGACTGACAAAGGGGAGAAACACCCCATCGTGTACCTGAGTAAGAAGCTGCTGCCCCGGGAGCAGAACTACGCAGCTATAGAGAAGGAATGTCTGGCCATGGTGTGGGCGCTGGGGAAGCTGCAGCCGTACCTGTTTGGACGGCGTTTCACCGTGTACACCGATCACTCACCCCTGACCTGGCTGCAGCACATGAAAGGGGCCAACGCCAAGCTCCTGCAGTGGAGTCTGCTCCTGCAGGACTACGACATGGAGGTGGTCCACGTCAGGGGAACAACAACACCATAGCCGATGCCCTGTCATGCAGGGAGGGCCCCGAACTTCCCCAGGTCACTGGCTAAGTGACCCCGCTCAGTGCGGTCTGGAAGCGGGGAGAGATGTGATGGAGTGGGGGGGGTGCATGTGTGAGTCAGGCTGGATGTCTGAGGCAAGCAGCAGCTCCCAGTGGCTAAGGATGACCCTGGGGCTACAACTGGCAGGTAACACCTCTGCCTGAACAAAGAGGAGGGAGGAGCTGAGCTGAGTTTTGAATCGGGGGCGGCAGTTAGAGGCGAGGGAAAGAGGAGCTGGAAGGCAGCCAGCGAGAGGAGGGGGAAAGCTACACCCCAGAGGGGCACCCCTCGGGGTCTTCTCCCCAGGACGGGTTGGAAGGACTGTCTCTGGCTGCTATGCTGTTGCTTCTGTGAGAAACTGGGCTTCTGTTGCCTAATAAACCTCCTGTTGTACCTGATGAGTGAGAGTCACTCCTGCCAGCAGATGGGGTGCAGTGCAGGGGGACCCCTGAACCCCATCACACCAGTGCTCTCACACCCACACCCACACACACACCCACACACACACACACACAGAGCACCACTGCCACCAACGCAGCCTGTGCACAGCATTACCAGTGCTCACACACCCACACACACCCATCCTAACACACACACACACAGAGCTCCACTGCCACCAACACAGCCTGTGCACAGCATTGCCAGTGCTCACACACCCACACACACCCATCCTAACACACACA
This sequence comes from Carettochelys insculpta, assembly GCF_033958435.1. NCBI lineage: Eukaryota > Metazoa > Chordata > Testudines > Carettochelyidae > Carettochelys > Carettochelys insculpta. The sequence goes on along the minus strand of NC_134137.1, from coordinate 381,056,176 downwards.
CACACAGAGCTCCACTGCCACCAACACAGCCTGTGCACAGCATTGCCAGTGCTCACACACCCACACACACCCATCCTAACACACATACACACAGAGCTCCACTGCCACCAACACAGCCTGTGTATGGCATTACCAGTGCTCTCACACCCGCACACACCTGTCCTAACACACACACACACACCTGGCCTAACACACACGCACACACACACGCACACACACACAGAGCACTACCAGCACCTCTGTACACCCTTGGCCCTACACATTACACCACCTCCCACCCAGTCCTGTCAGCACACCCACCCCCCCGCCACTCCAGCACCGGGCTCAGGCCTGCTGAGGCAGGAGGGATGGGGGCTCCGGGGCCACTCGCAGCCCCTCCAGCCAGCAGAAGCAGGGCCGTGCTCTTGTTATTTATGTATTTCCCCTTTACAAAGTCGCTCCTCAGGCTACAGGAGGGGCGGTTTTGTATTCTTGCCTCTGGTGCCAACTCGCGAGCAGCGGCAGCGGAAGAAGGCCGTGGAGAGGCTCCCTTTCAGGACCAATGCATTGCCCTGCACGTGGGCAGCAAGGCTGTAAAGGGAAACCAGAGGCTCCTCCATCTTGGCTTCAGTCTTCAGCTAAGCTCATCCCTTCAGCTGCCGCTGGCCCCATGCTCCCTGTCGTGCCAGGGCACCAAAGAACACACAGGAGCTCCCAGTGTGAACACAGTGCCACTGCCAGGGTGCAGTTGTCCTGTGTGGATTCCCCAGGCAGGCACTCCCAGCCCTGGCAACTGGTGCATCTTCCCCATCCTCAGAGCTCACTCCTGCCCGCAGGACAGCCACGAGCCCCACACAGGAGACACTTTCTCTGGTGATTCCGCCACTACTGCTGGCCTGCAGCTACCAGGCTGCTGAGCCGGGAGAGCGGCAGCAGCCCTGCAGGCGTGTCTCGTTCCCAGAGTCCATGGCGCTTAGTGTCGAACCATTTCAGGGCTGGCTTCAGGCTGGCTTCCTCTGCTGTGCAACTCGGCCTGTGCCCCCGGCACCACTCACACATCACCAGGTTCCCTGGGAACCAGAGTGGGAGAGAATTCGTGACCTCGGCCGATTCTTTTCAAACTCTTGGGTACAAGTCACCTGGCCCTGACCATTTAAAACTCTTTCCCTTTCCTGGTTCACAGACTCACAGAAGCATAGGCTTGGAGGAGACCTGGAGAGGTAGTTTAGTCCAGGCCCTGCACTGAGACAGGACCGAGTAAACCTGGCCTGTCCCTGACAGGTGTTTCTCCAACCCATTCAGAAAAGCCTCCAATGACAGAGATCACAGTGCTATTCCAGGCCTTCACCACCCTGTCTGCTGGACAGGTTCTCTACTGTCGGCCCTAAATCCCTCTTGCTGCAGATTGCTTCTCGCCTGGCCCGCAGCGAACCAGGAGAACAATCATCCCAAGATGCCCCAGGACAGATCTGAAAACTGCCGTCAGCCCCGTGTCTGAAACATGACTCTCCTGTAACACCCCTCGCCCTGCAGCCCCTTGCCGGCCCACGTTTCATTTGGGAGCCACTGACCACCCCGGGCTGACACGGTTAACTCTCATGCCGCCCCCGGGAGCCGTCTAGGCCTTGTACAAGGGCAGCACTCCTGTCCCAGGGCACATGCCTGCACCAGCCCTCTCTGCAGCGACTCAGCGCTCTGGCCCACTCCCATGCACATGATATCAGATCAGCCCCCTGCCAAGCTGCAGAGTCCAACAGGGGCCTGGCCCCATGCTCCCGCCTGGCCTCAGGTCTGACAGTGTAGCAGTCTCCAGAGGGTCTCGGCCTGCTATTGAGCTGTGCCCCCAGGGCCCCCTCCTGGAGGTGCTGCTTTTTCTCCCTCTGGAGCCTTCCAGTCCCAGCTCTCCTGCTGGACCACTAAGCACTTCCCCTTCTGGGGCGCATCAAAGCCCAGGCCCTTCCCCAGGGGCTAATGTGGGCAGCCGGTCCCAGCCAGGGGCCCTTTGGAAAGCAGCCGCCCACCACTTCCTTTCAGCAAAGCTGTGTCGCTGCTCTGCTTCCTCGGGCCACGGCCCCACAGCCGCAGGCCATGCCTCCCCCTCATCCTGGTGGAGTCCAGCAGCAACTGGGAGCTGTCTCCTGACGCCCAGACCCTGCCAGCAGCAGCTCTGGCCGCGGTCCTGCAGGCAGCCAGAGCACCAGCTTCCCGCCTTCGGCTCCGGCTGCAAGGACTCTCTGCTCTGCCCTGCTGCCCCCTTTATATGGGCCTGCTGACCCAGACTCTGATTGGCTGCATCCCACACACCCTCTCTAGACCACCTGGAGGACTCACTTCCACTGCTCATGTCTGGGACAGGTGTGATGGGACCTGAAGGCCTCCAGCTGGGGTCTCATAGGGTCTGGTACACCCATCACGTGCATCCATGATGGTCTGTCCTGAGACAAGTCTGGGGCAGGAGGTGTGTAAGGGACAGGTGTCTGGCACAGTTCCAGGGCATCCAGGGGGCCGTTTCCTGCCTTCTTCCTTTGGATCAAAGCTGAAGGTGGTCCTCACAGGAGAGCTGGCAGGCAGACAGCCGTACCGCCCTCGGCAGCATGGTCTGACTGAGCAGTCGCAGCATCAACAGTCGCTGCAGGGCCAGGGCAAGATGGCGGGGTCCACCCCCCTGCCCCCAGAAGGGGCGGGGCTTAGGGCGGTCAGCCCTGGGGCCCCCGACGCCCTTCCTCAGAGCGGCTCGGCACAGCGCTCCGCGGTGTTCCAAAGGGGCTCCGGAGCGCCGGCTGCGGCTGATGCGACCTCGGCAGAGGCTGGAGCCCCGGGCCCTGTTAACAGCCAGACCCAGAGGCAACTGCCCCCTTTGCCCTCCACCACCCCCCTGCGTCGGCAGCCTTGGGGAGCAGGGCCTGTGGCATTAGAAAATGCACCTCAATCTATTTAGTCATAGAGAACAAGAGGTCGTGTGGCACCTGATTGACTGATGTTTTGGAGCCCAAGCTGAGCAGACGAGACCCACCCGTCTGACAAAGCAGGTCTTTGCCACACAAGCCTCTGCTCCGAAATCTGCTCGTCTGTAAGGTGCCACAGGACTTCTTGTGGTTCTCACGGATACAGAGTAACGTGGCTCCTTCTCTGATACTGCTCAGTCACGTCATTTCAGGGGCTCAATCTTCCGACAACACTTCATCTCCATGGCGTCCGACCTCAGGCAGCTGTTCCCTGGTTTGCATCTGTGCCCTTGATCTGTCCTTCCTTCCTCCGCACACGCGATCTGCCCTTCCTTCCCTCCCCCGCACGCGCAATCTGTCCTTCCTTCCTTCCTTCCTTCCTTCCCTCCCCCGCACGCGATCTGCCCTTCCTTCCTTCCCTCCCCCGCACGCGCAATCTGTCCTTCCTTCCTTCCTTCCTTCCTTCCCTCCCCCGCACGCGCAATCTGTCCTTCCTTCCTTCCTTCCTTCCTTCCCTCCCCCGCACGCGCAATCTGTCCTTCCTTCCTTCCTTCCCTCCCCCGCACGCGCAATCTGTCCTTCCTTCCTTCCTTCCTTCCCTCCCCCGCACGCGCAATCTGTCCTTCCTTCCTTCCTTCCTTCCTTCCTCCGCACGCGCAATCTGTCCTTCCTTCCTTCCTTCCTTCCTTCCCTCCCCCGCACGCGCAATCTGTCCTTCCTTCCTTCCTTCCCTCCCCCGCACGCGCAATCTGTCCTTCCTTCCTTCCTTCCTTCCTTCCTCCGCACGCGCAATCTGTCCTTCCTTCCTTCCTTCCTTCCTTCCCTCCCCCGCACACGCAATCTGTCCTTCCTTCCTTCCTTCCTTCCTTCCTCCGCACGCGCAATCTGTCCTTCCTTCCTTCCTTCCTTCCTTCCCTCCCCCGCACGCGCAATCTGTCCTTCCTTCCTTCCTTCCCTCCCCCGCACGCGCAATCTGTCCTTCCTTCCTTCCTTCCTTCCTTCCCTCCCCCGCACGCGCAATCTGTCCTTCCTTCCTTCCTTCCTTCCTTCCCTCCCCCGCACACGCGATCTGCCCTTCCTTCCTTCCTTCCTTCCCTCCCCCGCACGCGCAATCTGTCCTTCCTTCCTTCCTTCCTTCCTTCCTACGCACGCGCAATCTGTCCTTCCTTCCTTCCTTCCTTCCTTCCCTCCCCCGCACACGCGATCTGTCCTTCCTTCCTTCCTTCCTTCCCTCCCCCGCACGCGCAATCTGTCCTTCCTTCCTTCCTTCCTTCCTTCCTACGCACGCGCAATCTGTCCTTCCTTCCTTCCTTCCTTCCTTCCCTCCCCCGCACGCGATCTGCCCTTCCTTCCTTCCTTCCTTCCCTCCCCCGCACGCGCAATCTGTCCTTCCTTCCTTCCTTCCTTCCTTCCTACGCACGCGCAATCTGTCCTTCCTTCCTTCCTTCCTTCCTTCCCTCCCCCGCACGCGCAATCTGTCCTTCCTTCCCTCCTTCCTTCCTTCCTCCGCACACGCGATCTGTCCTTCCTTCCTTCCTTCCTTCCTTCCTTCCTTCCCTCCCCCGCACGCGCAATCTGTCCTTCCTTCCTTCCTTCCTTCCCTCCCCCGCACGCGCAATCTGTCCTTCCTTCCTTCCTTCCTCCGCACGCGCAATCTGTCCTTCCTTCCTTCCTTCCCTCCCCCGCACGCGCAATCTGTCCTTCCTTCCTTCCTTCCTTCCTTCCTCCGCACGCGCAATCTGTCCTTCCTTCCTTCCTTCCTTCCTTCCTTCCTTCCCTCCCCCGCACGCACAATCTGTCCTTCCTTCCTTCCTTCCTTCCTTCCTACGCACGCGCAATCTGTCCTTCCTTCCTTCCTTCCTTCCTTCCTCCGCACGCGCAATCTGTCCTTCCTTCCTTCCTTCCCTCCCCCGCACGCGCAATCTGTCCTTCCTTCCTTCCTTCCTTCCTTCCTTCCTTCCCTCCCCCGCACGCGCAATCTGTCCTTCCTTCCTTCCTTCCTTCCCTCCCCCGCACGCGCAATCTGTCCTTCCTTCCTTCCTTCCTTCCCTCCCCCGCACGCGCAATCTGTCCTTCCTTCCTTCCTTCCCTCCCCCGCACGCGCAATCTGTCCTTCCTTCCTTCCTTCCCTCCCCCGCACGCGCAATCTGTCCTTCCTTCCCTCCTTCCCTCCCCCGCACGCGCAATCTGTCCTTCCTTCCTTCCTTCCTTCCCTCCCCCGCACGCGCAATCTGTCCTTCCTTCCTTCCTTCCTTCCCTCCCCCGCACGCGCAATCTGTAGTTCCTTCCCTCCTTCCTTCCTTCCTCCGCACACGCGATCTGTCCTTCCTTCCCTCCTTCCTTCCTTCCTTCCTTCCTTCCTTCCTTCCCTACCCCGTACACGCAATCTGTCCTTCCTTCCCTCCTTCCTTCCTTCCTCCGCACACGCGATCTGTCCTTCCTTCCCTCCTTCCTTCCTTCCTCCGCACACGCAATCTGTCCTTCCTTCCCTCCTTCCTTCCTTCCTCCGCACACGCGATCTGTCCTTCCTTCCCTCCTTCCTTCCTTCCTCCGCACACGCAATCTGTCCTTCCTTCCCTCCTTCCTTCCTTCCTCCGCACACGCGATCTGTCCTTCCTTCCCTCCTTCCTTCCTTCCTCCGCACACGTGATCTCTCCTTCCTTCCCTCCTTCCTTCCTTCCTCCGCACACGCGATCTGTCCTTCCTTCCTTCCTTCCCTCCCCCGCACGCGCAATCTGTCCTTCCTTCCTTCCTTCCTTCCCTCCCCCGCACGCGCAATCTGTCCTTCCTTCCTTCCTTCCTTCCCTCCCCCGCACGCGCAATCTGTCCTTCCTTCCTTCCTTCCCTCCCCCGCACGCGCAATCTGTCCTTCCTTCCTTCCTTCCTTCCCTCCCCCGCACGCGCAATCTGTCCTTCCTTCCCTCCTTCCTTCCTTCCTCCGCACACGCGATCTGTCCTTCCTTCCCTCCTTCCTTCCTTCCTTCCTTCCCTACCCCGTACACGCAATCTGTCCTTCCTTCCCTCCTTCCTTCCTTCCTCCGCACACGCAATCTGTCCTTCCTTCCTTCCTTCCCTCCCCCGCACGTGCAATCTGTCCTTCCTTCCTTCCTTCCTTCCCTCCCCCGCACGCACAATCTGTCCTTCCTTCCTTCCTTCCTTCCTTCCTCCGCACACGCGATCTGTCCTTCCTTCCCTCCTTCCTTCCTTCCTCCGCACACGCGATCTGTCCTTCCTTCCTTACTTCCCTCCCCCGCACGCGCGATCTGTCCTTCCTTCCTTCCTTCCTTCCTTCCCTCCCCCGCACGCGCAATCTGTCCTTCCTTCCTTCCTTCCTTCCTTCCTCCGCACACGCGATCTGTCCTTCCTTCCCTCCTTCCTTCCTTCCTCCGCACACGCGATCTGTCCTTCCTTCCTTACTTCCCTCCCCCGCACGCGCGATCTGTCCTTCCTTCCTTCCTTCCTTCCTTCCCTCCCCCGCACGCGCAATCTGTCCTTCCTTCCTTCCTTCCTTCCCTCCCCCGCACGCGCAATCTGTCCTTCCTTCCTTCCTTCCTTCCCTCCCCCGCACGCGCAATCTGTCCTTCCTTCCTTCCTTCCTTCCCTCCCCCGCACGCGCAATCTGTCCTTCCTTCCCTCCTTCCTTCCTTCCTCCGCACACGCGATCTGTCCTTCCTTCCCTCCTTCCTTCCTTCCTTCCTTCCTTCCTTCCTTCCCTACCCCGTACACGCAATCTGTCCTTCCTTCCCTCCTTCCTTCCTTCCTCCGCACACGCAATCTGTCCTTCCTTCCTTCCTTCCCTCCCCCGCACGCGCAATCTGTCCTTCCTTCCTTCCTTCCTTCCCTCCCCCGCACGCGCAATCTGTCCTTCCTTCCTTCCTTCCTTCCCTCCCCCGCACACGCGATCTGTCCTTCCTTCCTTCCTTCCCTCCCCCGCACGCGCAATCTGTCCTTCCTTCCTTCCTTCCTTCCCTCCCCCGCACGCACAATCTGTCCTTCCTTCCTTCCTTCCTTCCCTCCCCCGCACACGCGATCTGTCCTTCCTTCCCTCCTTCCTTCCTTCCTCCGCACACGCGATCTGTCCTTCCTTCCTTCCTTCCCTACCCCACACACGCGATCTGTCCTTCCTTCCTTCTTTCCCTCCTTCCTTCCTTCCTCCGCACACGCGATCTGTCCTTCCTTCCTTCCTTCCCTACCCCGCACACGCGATCTGTCCTTCCTTCCTTCCTTCCCTGCTTCCTTCCTTCCTCCGCACACGCGATCTGTCCTTCCTTCCCTCCTTCCTTCCTTCCTCCGCACACGCGATCTGTCCTTCCTTCCTTCCTTCCTTCCTTCCTCCGCACACGCGATCTGTCCTTCCTTCCTTCCTTCCCCCGCACACGCGATCTGTCCTTCCTTCCCTCCTTCCTTCCTTCCTCCGCACACGTGATCTGTCCTTCCTTCCTTCCTTCCTTCCTTCCTCCGCACACGTGATCTGTCCTTCCTTCCTTCCTTCCTCCGCACACGCGATCTGTCCTTCCTTCCTTCCTTCCCCCGCACACGCGATCTGTCCTTCCTTCCCTCCTTCCTCCGCACACGCAATCTGTCCTTCCTTCCCTCCTTCCTCCGCACACGCGATCTGTCCTTCCTTCCCTCCTTCCTTCCTTCCTCCACACACACGATCTGTCCTTACTTCCTTCCTTCCTTCCTCCGCACACGCGATCTGTCCTTCCTTCCTTCCTTCCTTCCCTCCCCCGCATGCACAATCTGTCCTTCCTTCCTTCCTTCCTCCGCACACGCGATCTGTCCTTCCTTCCTTCCTTCCCTCCCCCGCACACGCGATCTGTCCTTCCTTCCTTCCTTCCTTCCCTCCCCCACACGCGCAATCTGTCCTTCCTTCCTTCCTTCCTTCCCTCCCCCGCATGCACAATCTGTCCTTCCTTCCTTCCTTCCTCCGCACACGCGATCTGTCCTTCCTTCCTTCCTTCCTTCCTTCCCTCCCCCGCACGCGCAATCTGTCCTTCCTTCCCTCCTTCCTTCCTTCCCCCGCACGCGCGATCTGTCCTTCCTTCCTTCCTTCCTTCCCCCGCACGCGCAATCTGTCCTTCCTTCCCTCCTTCCTTCCTTCCTCCGCACGCGCAATCTGTCCTTCCTTCCTTCCTTCCTTCCCCCGCACGCGCAATCTGTCCTTCCTTCCCTCCTTCCTTCCTTCCTCCGCACACGCAATCTGTCCTTCCTTCCTTCCCTCCCCCGCACGCGCAATCTGTCCTTCCTTCCCTCCTTCCTTCCTCCACACGCGCAATCTGTCCTTCCTTCCTTCCTTCCCTCCCCCACACACACAATCTGTCCTTCCTTCTTTCCTCCGCACGCGCGATCTGTCCTTACTTCCTTCCTTCCTTCCCCCGCATGCGCAATCTGTCCTTCCTTCCTTCCTTCCTTCCTTCCTCCGCACGCGTGATCTGTCCTTCCTTCCCTCCTTCCTTCCTTCCTCCGCACACACAATCTGTCCTTCCTTCCTTCTTTCCCTCACCCACATGCACAATCTGTCCTTCCTTCCCTCCTTCCTTCCTCCGCACACGCGATCTGTCCTTTCTTCCTTCCTTCCCCCGCACACGCGATCTGTCCTTCCTTCCTTCCTTCCTTCCTTCCTTCCTCCGCACGCGCAATCTGTCCTTCCTTCCTTCCTTCCCCTGCACGCGCAATCTGTCCTTCCTTCCTTCCTTCCCTCCCCCACACACACAATCTGCCCTTCCTTCTTTCCTCTGCATGCGCAATCTGTCCTTCCTTCCTTCCTTCCCCCGCACGCGCAATCTGTCCTTCCTTCCTTCCTTCCTTCCCTCACCTGCACGCACAATCTGTCCTTCCTTCCCTCCTTCCTTCCTTCCTCCGCACACACAATCTGTCCTTCCTTCCTTCCTTCCCTCCCCCACACGCGCAATCTGTCCTTCCTTCCTTCCTTCCTTCCTTCCCTCCCCCACACACGCAATCTGTCCTTCTTTCTTTCCTCCGCACGCGCGATCTGTCCTTCCTTCCTTCCCCCGCACACGCAATCTGTCCTTCCTTCCTTCCTTCCTTCCTCCGCACACGTGATCTGTCCTTCCTTCCTTCCTTCCTCCGCACGCGTGATCTGTCCTTCCTTCCCTCCTTCCTTCCTTCCTCCGCACACACAGTCTGTCCTTCCTTCCTTCCTTTCCTCCCCCACACACACAATCTGTCCTTCCTTCTTTCCTCTGCATGCGTGATCTGTCCTTACTTCCTTCCTTCCTTCCCCCGCACGCGCAATCTGTCCTTCCTTCCTTCCTTCCTTCCCTCCCCCGCACGCGCAATCTGTCCTTCCTTCCCTCCTTCCTTCCTTCCTCCGCACACGCGATCTGTCCTTCCTTCCCTCCTTCCTTCCTTCCTTCCTTCCTTCCTTCCTTCCCTACCCCGTACACGCAATCTGTCCTTCCTTCCCTCCTTCCTTCCTTCCTCCGCACACGCGATCTGTCCTTCCTTCCCTCCTTCCTTCCTTCCTCCGCACACGCAATCTGTCCTTCCTTCCCTCCTTCCTTCCTTCCTCCGCACACGCGATCTGTCCTTCCTTCCCTCCTTCCTTCCTTCCTCCGCACACGCAATCTGTCCTTCCTTCCCTCCTTCCTTCCTTCCTCCGCACACGCGATCTGTCCTTCCTTCCCTCCTTCCTTCCTTCCTCCGCACACGTGATCTCTCCTTCCTTCCCTCCTTCCTTCCTTCCTCCGCACACGCGATCTGTCCTTCCTTCCTTCCTTCCCTCCCCCGCACGCGCAATCTGTCCTTCCTTCCTTCCTTCCTTCCCTCCCCCGCACGCGCAATCTGTCCTTCCTTCCTTCCTTCCTTCCCTCCCCCGCACGCGCAATCTGTCCTTCCTTCCTTCCTTCCCTCCCCCGCACGCGCAATCTGTCCTTCCTTCCTTCCTTCCTTCCCTCCCCCGCACGCGCAATCTGTCCTTCCTTCCCTCCTTCCTTCCTTCCTCCGCACACGCGATCTGTCCTTCCTTCCCTCCTTCCTTCCTTCCTTCCTTCCTTCCTTCCTTCCCTACCCCGTACACGCAATCTGTCCTTCCTTCCCTCCTTCCTTCCTTCCTCCGCACACGCAATCTGCCCTTCCTTCCTTCCTTCCTTCCCTCCCCCGCACGTGCAATCTGTCCTTCCTTCCTTCCTTCCTTCCCTCCCCCGCACGCACAATCTGTCCTTCCTTCCTTCCTTCCTTCCTTCCTCCGCACACGCGATCTGTCCTTCCTTCCCTCCTTCCTTCCTTCCTCCGCACACGCGATCTGTCCTTCCTTCCTTACTTCCCTACCCCGCACACGCGATCTGTCCTTCCTTCCTTCCTTCCCTCCCCCGCACGCGCAATCTGTCCTTCCTTCCTTCCTTCCTTCCCTCCCCCGCACGCGCAATCTGTCCTTCCTTCCTTCCTTCCTTCCCTCCCCCGCACACGCGATCTGTCCTTCCTTCCTTCCTTCCCTCCCCCGCACGCGCAATCTGTCCTTCCTTCCTTCCTTCCTTCCCTCCCCCGCACGCACAATCTGTCCTTCCTTCCTTCCTTCCTTCCCTCCCCCGCACACGCGATCTGTCCTTCCTTCCCTCCTTCCTTCCTTCCTCCGCACACGCGATCTGTCCTTCCTTCCTTCCTTCCCTACCCCACACACGCGATCTGTCCTTCCTTCCTTCTTTCCCTCCTTCCTTCCTTCCTCCGCACACGCGATCTGTCCTTCCTTCCTTCCTTCCCTACCCCGCACACGCGATCTGTCCTTCCTTCCTTCCTTCCCTGCTTCCTTCCTTCCTCCGCACACGCGATCTGTCCTTCCTTCCCTCCTTCCTTCCTTCCTCCGCACACGCGATCTGTCCTTCCTTCCTTCCTTCCTTCCTTCCTCCGCACACGCGATCTGTCCTTCCTTCCTTCCTTCCCCCGCACACGCGATCTGTCCTTCCTTCCCTCCTTCCTTCCTTCCTCCGCACACGTGATCTGTCCTTCCTTCCTTCCTTCCTTCCTTCCTCCGCACACGTGATCTGTCCTTCCTTCCTTCCTTCCTCCGCACACGCGATCTGTCCTTCCTTCCTTCCTTCCCCCGCACACGCGATCTGTCCTTCCTTCCCTCCTTCCTCCGCACACGCAATCTGTCCTTCCTTCCCTCCTTCCTCCGCACACGCGATCTGTCCTTCCTTCCCTCCTTCCTTCCTTCCTCCACACACACGATCTGTCCTTACTTCCTTCCTTCCTTCCTCCGCACACGCGATCTGTCCTTCCTTCCTTCCTTCCTTCCCTCCCCCGCATGCACAATCTGTCCTTCCTTCCTTCCTTCCTCCGCACACGCGATCTGTCCTTCCTTCCTTCCTTCCCTCCCCCGCACACGCGATCTGTCCTTCCTTCCTTCCTTCCTTCCCTCCCCCACACGCGCAATCTGTCCTTCCTTCCTTCCTTCCTTCCCTCCCCCGCATGCACAATCTGTCCTTCCTTCCTTCCTTCCTCCGCACACGCGATCTGTCCTTCCTTCCTTCCTTCCTTCCTTCCCTCCCCCGCACGCGCAATCTGTCCTTCCTTCCCTCCTTCCTTCCTTCCCCCGCACGCGCGATCTGTCCTTCCTTCCTTCCTTCCTTCCCCCGCACGCGCAATCTGTCCTTCCTTCCCTCCTTCCTTCCTTCCTCCGCACGCGCAATCTGTCCTTCCTTCCTTCCTTCCTTCCCCCGCACGCGCAATCTGTCCTTCCTTCCCTCCTTCCTTCCTTCCTCCGCACACGCAATCTGTCCTTCCTTCCTTCCCTCCCCCGCACGCGCAATCTGTCCTTCCTTCCCTCCTTCCTTCCTCCACACGCGCAATCTGTCCTTCCTTCCTTCCTTCCCTCCCCCACACACACAATCTGTCCTTCCTTCTTTACTCCGCACGCGCGATCTGTCCTTACTTCCTTCCTTCCTTCCCCCGCATGCGCAATCTGTCCTTCCTTCCTTCCTTCCTTCCTTCCTCCGCACGCGTGATCTGTCCTTCCTTCCCTCCTTCCTTCCTTCCTCCGCACACACAATCTGTCCTTCCTTCCTTCTTTCCCTCACCCACATGCACAATCTGTCCTTCCTTCCCTCCTTCCTTCCTCCGCACACGCGATCTGTCCTTTCTTCCTTCCTTCCCCCGCACACGCGATCTGTCCTTCCTTCCTTCCTTCCTTCCTTCCTTCCTCCGCACGCGCAATCTGTCCTTCCTTCCTTCCTTCCCCTGCACGCGCAATCTGTCCTTCCTTCCTTCCTTCCCTCCCCCACACACACAATCTGCCCTTCCTTCTTTCCTCTGCATGCGCAATCTGTCCTTCCTTCCTTCCTTCCCCCGCACGCGCAATCTGTCCTTCCTTCCTTCCTTCCTTCCCTCACCTGCACGCACAATCTGTCCTTCCTTCCCTCCTTCCTTCCTTCCTCCGCACACACAATCTGTCCTTCCTTCCTTCCTTCCCTCCCCCACACGCGCAATCTGTCCTTCCTTCCTTCCTTCCTTCCTTCCCTCCCCCACACACGCAATCTGTCCTTCTTTCTTTCCTCCGCACGCGCGATCTGTCCTTCCTTCCTTCCCCCGCACACGCAATCTGTCCTTCCTTCCTTCCTTCCTTCCTCCGCACACGTGATCTGTCCTTCCTTCCTTCCTTCCTCCGCACGCGTGATCTGTCCTTCCTTCCCTCCTTCCTTCCTTCCTCCGCACACACAGTCTGTCCTTCCTTCCTTCCTTCCCTCCCCCGCACGCGCAATCTGTCCTTCCTTCCTTCCTTCCCTCCCCCGCACGCGCAATCTGTCCTTCCTTCCTTCCTTCCTTCCCTCCCCCGCACGCACAATCTGTCCTTCCTTCCTTCCTTCCTTCCCTCCCCCGCACACGCGATCTGTCCTTCCTTCCCTCCTTCCTTCCTTCCTCCGCACACGCGATCTGTCCTTCCTTCCTTCCTTCCCTACCCCACACACGCGATCTGTCCTTCCTTCCTTCTTTCCCTCCTTCCTTCCTTCCTCCGCACACGCGATCTGTCCTTCCTTCCTTCCTTCCCTACCCCGCACACGCGATCTGTCCTTCCTTCCTTCCTTCCCTGCTTCCTTCCTTCCTCCGCACACGCGATCTGTCCTTCCTTCCCTCCTTCCTTCCTTCCTCCGCACACGCGATCTGTCCTTCCTTCCTTCCTTCCTTCCTTCCTCCGCACACGCGATCTGTCCTTCCTTCCTTCCTTCCCCCGCACACGAGATCTGTCCTTCCTTCCCTCCTTCCTTCCTTCCTCCGCACACGTGATCTGTCCTTCCTTCCTTCCTTCCTTCCTTCCTCCGCACACGTGATCTGTCCTTCCTTCCTTCCTTCCTCCGCACACGCGATCTGTCCTTCCTTCCTTCCTTCCCCCGCACACGCGATCTGTCCTTCCTTCCCTCCTTCCTCCGCACACGCAATCTGTCCTTCCTTCCCTCCTTCCTCCGCACACGCGATCTGTCCTTCCTTCCCTCCTTCCTTCCTTCCTCCACACACACGATCTGTCCTTACTTCCTTCCTTCCTTCCTCCGCACACGCGATCTGTCCTTCCTTCCTTCCTTCCTTCCCTCCCCCGCATGCACAATCTGTCCTTCCTTCCTTCCTTCCTCCGCACACGCGATCTGTCCTTCCTTCCTTCCTTCCCTCCCCCGCACACGCGATCTGTCCTTCCTTCCTTCCTTCCTTCCCTCCCCCACACGCGCAATCTGTCCTTCCTTCCTTCCTTCCTTCCCTCCCCCGCATGCACAATCTGTCCTTCCTTCCTTCCTTCCTCCGCACACGCGATCTGTCCTTCCTTCCTTCCTTCCTTCCTTCCCTCCCCCGCACGCGCAATCTGTCCTTCCTTCCCTCCTTCCTTCCTTCCCCCGCACGCGCGATCTGTCCTTCCTTCCTTCCTTCCTTCCCCCGCACGCGCAATCTGTCCTTCCTTCCCTCCTTCCTTCCTTCCTCCGCACGCGCAATCTGTCCTTCCTTCCTTCCTTCCTTCCCCCGCACGCGCAATCTGTCCTTCCTTCCCTCCTTCCTTCCTTCCTCCGCACACGCAATCTGTCCTTCCTTCCTTCCCTCCCCCGCACGCGCAATCTGTCCTTCCTTCCCTCCTTCCTTCCTCCACACGCGCAATCTGTCCTTCCTTCCTTCCTTCCCTCCCCCACACACACAATCTGTCCTTCCTTCTTTCCTCCGCACGCGCGATCTGTCCTTACTTCCTTCCTTCCTTCCCCCGCATGCGCAATCTGTCCTTCCTTCCTTCCTTCCTTCCTTCCTCCGCACGCGTGATCTGTCCTTCCTTCCCTCCTTCCTTCCTTCCTCCGCACACACAATCTGTCCTTCCTTCCTTCTTTCCCTCACCCACATGCACAATCTGTCCTTCCTTCCCTCCTTCCTTCCTCCGCACACGCGATCTGTCCTTTCTTCCTTCCTTCCCCCGCACACGCGATCTGTCCTTCCTTCCTTCCTTCCTTCCTTCCTTCCTCCGCACGCGCAATCTGTCCTTCCTTCCTTCCTTCCCCTGCACGCGCAATCTGTCCTTCCTTCCTTCCTTCCCTCCCCCACACACACAATCTGCCCTTCCTTCTTTCCTCTGCATGCGCAATCTGTCCTTCCTTCCTTCCTTCCCCCGCACGCGCAATCTGTCCTTCCTTCCTTCCTTCCTTCCCTCACCTGCACGCACAATCTGTCCTTCCTTCCCTCCTTCCTTCCTTCCTCCGCACACACAATCTGTCCTTCCTTCCTTCCTTCCCTCCCCCACACGCGCAATCTGTCCTTCCTTCCTTCCTTCCTTCCTTCCCTCCCCCACACACGCAATCTGTCCTTCTTTCTTTCCTCCGCACGCGCGATCTGTCCTTCCTTCCTTCCCCCGCACACGCAATCTGTCCTTCCTTCCTTCCTTCCTTCCTCCGCACACGTGATCTGTCCTTCCTTCCTTCCTTCCTCCGCACGCGTGATCTGTCCTTCCTTCCCTCCTTCCTTCCTTCCTCCGCACACACAGTCTGTCCTTCCTTCCTTCCTTTCCTCCCCCACACACACAATCTGTCCTTCCTTCTTTCCTCTGCATGCGTGATCTGTCCTTACTTCCTTCCTTCCTTCCCCCGCACGCGCAATCTGTCCTTACTTCCTTCCTTCCTTCCCCTGCACGCGCAATCTGTCCTTCCTTCCTTCCTTCCCCTGCACGCGCAATCTGTCCTTCCTTCCTTCCTTCCTTTCTTCCCTCCCCCACACACGCAATCTGTCCTTCCTTCCTTCCCCCGCACACGTGATCTGTCCTTCCTTCCTTCCTTCCTTCCTCCGCACGCGTGATCTGTCCTTCCTTCCCTCCTTCCTTCCTTCCTCCGCACACACAATCTGTCCTTCCTTCCTTCCTTCCTTCCTTCCCTCCCCCACACGCGCAATTTGTCCTTCCTTCCTTCCTCCACACATGCAATATGTCCTTCCTTCCTTCCTCCGCACGCGCGATCTGTCCTTCCTTCCTTCCTTCCTTCCTTCCTTCCTTCCCTCCCCCACACGCGCAATCTGTCCTTCCTTCCTTCTTCCGCACATGCAATCTGTCCTTCCTTCCTTCCTCCGCACGCGTGATCTGTCCTTCCTTCCTTCCTTCCTTCCTTCCCCCGCACACGCAATCTGTCCTTCCTTCCTTCCTTCCTCCGCACGCATGATCTGTCCTTCCTTCCCTCCTTCCTTCCTTCCTCTGCACACACAATCTGTCCTTCCTTCCTTCCTTCCCTCCCCCACACACGCAATTTGTCCTTCCTTCCTTCCTCCGCACGCGCGATCTGTCCTTCCTTCCTTCCTTCCTTCCTTCCTTCCTCCGCACGTGCAATCTGTCCTTCCTTCCTTCCTTCCTCCGCACACACAATCTGTCCTTCCTTCCTTCCTTCCCTCGCCCGCACGTGCAATCTGTCCTTCCGTCCTTCCTTCCTCTGCACGTGTGATCTGTCCTTCCTTCCTCCTCATGCACGATCTGTCCTTCCTTCCTCCGCACACGCGATTAGTCCTTCCTTGCTCCACACATGCAATCAGTCCTTCCTTCCTCCACATGCATGATCTCTTCTTCCTTCCTTCCTCCGCTCGCGCGATCTCTCCTTCCTTCCTCTGCGTGAGCAATCTGTCCTTCCTTCCTTCCTTCCTCCACTCATGCAATCTGTCCTTCTTCCTCTGCCAACGCGATCTATCCTTCCTTCTTCCACGCCCTTGATGTGTCCTTCCTTCCTCCGCTCGCATGATCTGTCCTTCCTTCCTCCGCACACTCGACCTGTCCTTCCTTCCTTCCTCCACTCGCGCGACCTGTCCTTCATTCCTTCCTCTGCATGCGCGACCTGTCCTTCCTTCCTCTGCACGTGCGACCTGTTCTTCCTTCCTTCCTTCCTCCGCTCATGCAATCTGTCCATCCTTCCTCTGCTCACGTGACCTATCCTTCCTTCCTCGGCGCCCTCAATCTGTCCTTCCTTCCTCCATGCCCTCGATGTGTCCTTCCTTCCTCCGCTCGCGTGATCTTTCCTTCCTTCCTCAGCTCACGTGATCTGTCCTTCCTTCCTCTGCACACTCGACCTGTACTTCCCTCCTTCCTCCGCTCGCGCGACCTGTCCTTCTTTTCTTCCTCTGCATGCGTAACCTGTCCTTCCTTCCTCTGCACGTGCGACCTGTTCTTCCTTCCTTCCTTCCTCCGCTCGCGCGACCTGTCCTTCTTTTCTTCCTCTGCATGCGTAACCTGTCCTTCCTTCCTCTGCGCGTGCGACCTGTTCTTCCTTCCTTCCTTCCTCCTCATGCGCAATCTGTCCTTCCTTACTTCTTCCACTCGCGCGATCTGTCCTTGCTTCCTTCCTTCCTCTGTGCCCTCGATCTGTCCTTCCTTCCTTCCTTCCTCCGCACGCACAATCTGTCCTTCCTTCTTCTGTGCCCTCGATCTGTCCTTCCTTCCTTCCTTCCTCCACACGCGCAACCTGTCCTTCCTTCCTTCGTCCACACGCACGATCTGTCCTTCCTTCCTCAGTGCCCTCGATCTCTCCTTCCTTCCTCTGCACACATGATCTCTCCTTCCTTCCTCCGCACGTGCTATCTCTCCTTCCTTCCTTCCTTCGCACGCACGATCTCTCCTTCCTTCCTTCCTCCGCACGTGCGATCTCTCCTCCCTTCCTTCCTCCGCACGCGCGATCTCTCCTCCCTTCCTTCCTCTGCACGTGCAATCTCTCCTTCTTTACTCCGCACGCGCGATCTCTCCTCCCTTCCTTCCTCTGCATGCGCGATCTCTCCTTCCTTCCTTCCTCCGCATGCACAATTTCTCCTTCCTTCCTTCCTCCGCACGCGCGATCTCTCCTCCCTTCCTTCCTCTGCACGCGTGATCTCTCCTTCCTTCCTTCCTCCGCACGCGCGATCTCTCCTTCTTTACTCCACACGCGCGATCTCTCCTCCCTTCCTTCCTCTGCACGTGCGATCTCTCCTTCCTTCCTTCCTTCGCACGCGCGATCTCTCCTTCCTTCCTTCCTCCGCACACGCGATCTCTCCTTCCTTCCTTCCTCCGCACGCGCGATCTCTCCTTCCTTCCTTCCTCCGCACGTGCGATCTCTCCTTCTTTACTCCGCACGCGCGATCTCTCCTCCCTTCCTTCCTCCGCACGCGCGATCTCTCCTTCTTTACTCCCCACGTGCGATCTCTCCTTCCTTCCTTCCTTTGCACACTCACCTTTAGCAGGTTTCGTCTTGTTGACATCAGAACAATTCTCCACTTTCCGAAGATCCGTTTAATTGTAATTCCAAAGTTCTCGTGCCCCCCTCGGCTGGGGGTCACCCAGAGACTGTAATGGGAGACTTGCTGGTCCGTTTGCCGAGGACAGGTTGCACAGTGCCAGACCCAGGACTGAGCCATGGGCTGCAGACCCCTCACCACTGGATAGCAAACTCTCCATTACGCCTCCCCATGTGTACGCTGTCCACCTCTTCTCCACCCCCTAACGTCAGCTCTTCTGGCCCACGGCTCTCCACTGGGCTTACAAGCAGCTCTCATGTCGCAAAAGCTTTTCCCAAGACAGGCCGTGCCGGCTGCTCCCCTCCCACCCTCCAGCCCCATATTGCAGCCCGCGGAGGAAAGCAGGCTGGCCTGGCACAAGCTGCTCTTAACGAATTCCCATCGGCTCACACTTCTCTCCCCACCCCTCCCCTTGGGTCCCCAGGGCTTGCAGTGCGGCTGCCAGGGTCTCACTCCGTTTCAGGGCAGCTGTGGAAGCCACACTCTGCTCCACGGTTTGGCCAGCCCAGCTGCCGCCGGATGGGCGATTTGGGGGTCGCCCAGCCACCTGCCCTGCCCTGCCCCTGGGTGGAAGAGCTGAAGGGAGGGAGCCTCTTACCTCCTGACCAGCTGGGGGCACCTGACTCCTCTTCCTGGGCAGCAGATCTGCCCCAAGCTGAAAGCTTCCCGAAGGGGAAGAGCCTCGGGAAAGGAGAGAACAGCAGCTTAGTCCATGCACACCCGTCTGCCCCAGGCTGCACAGCCACCCGCTGGGCCCTGGACCCTCCCTGCTCCTGGGAGCCTGAGTGCCAGCCTCAGCACCTCCCACCCAGCTCCGTCTGGGCTGCCGTCAGTGGGCACCACCATTCCCTTTACCGTCTCTGGTCGGAGCCATCTCTCTGTGCCTTCCCTGGGGCTGCTCTCGCGGGTGGCTGGGGCTCAGGGCCCGGCTGCAGGGAGAGACCTGGTGGTAACACTGATGGGGACATGTGCTCATAAGGCAGCTGTCACTGTGCTGCCAGGGGACAGCTGCTGTGTTTGGAGCAGGAGCAACCAGCCCACAGCAGCCGCAGGGCTGAGCCCTCTGCTCAGAGCTCACCACCCTTGGGGGCCTGGCGGCAGGTAGGTACTGGGACGGCTCCAGCTCCTGCTAGGACCTCAGGCCACTGGGCACATCATCCCCTAGATCCCGCCAAGATCATGACCACGTAGCCCTCGGGCCCCAACTGAAATGGGTCTGAAGGTGAGTGCCCAGGGCATCCTGGACTCCACACCTGGGGCTGGGGAGGGCCCACAGGGCATCCTGGATCCCACACCTGGGGCTGGGGAGGGCCCACAGGGCACCCTGGACTCACACCTGGGGCTGGGGAGGGCCTACAGGGCATGCTGCACCCCCATATATGGGGCTGGGGAGGCCCCTAGACTTGCCCTGGCCCCAGATCCCCAGGCAGGCTGGATCATGTAGCTCTGGAGTGGGGCAGCCACAGGCCCTGGCCAGGCCATCAGGCTCAGCGCCCGGGCAGGGCAGGGCAGGTCAGGGCAGGGCAGGGCACCTGCTGGGCCCGTGGCCTGAGCCTGGTGCTGCAGCAAGCTGTCCTGGAGGGCTCAGCTCGGCTCTCGCCTTGCGATGCACCTGGGTGGGGGAGCTGCTGGAGGAGCTGCTCATGCTGGGCACCAGGCTGTGTGGGACGTGGATGCAGGGGTCCTTGGGGGTGAAGGAAAGCCCCCGCTGCAGGATCTCCGCCAGCCGGCTCCATAGCGCAAACACGGCGTCCGGGTGCTCCTGGCGCAGCTGCAGGTAATAGACCTTCCCCGTCGCCACCTGCACCCGCAGGAGGCGCAGGCCGCTGTCCTGGACCGAGAGCCGGACGTACCGCAGCGGGAGGAGCCTAGAGCCAAGGGAGCACAGCCCGGCTCACCGAGAGCCCGGGGACAGGCGCTGTCCCTGCCGGGGGCCAGGGGCTGGCAGCAGCCGAGGGAGGGCTGCGAGAGCTCAGAGGGAGGGGACCCCAAAGGGGCTGGCTGCCGAGCCCTGGGCCCCACTCTGGGACCGGCTGAGTGCGGGCGAGGGGGGACACAGTGTGTACAGCAGTGACCCCACGCTGTGCTGGGAGACATTGGCTCCCTCGGCAGGGGCGGCACGAGGGGGGCCGGAGACCCCATTTGGCAGCACAGCAGCCGCCTGCCAGCCATGTGGGGCCGGTCCTGCAGAGTGCCAGGCAGCAGACACAGTGGGAGCTCCCAGGCCAGGGCGGCAGTGGGCACACCAGGCTCCAGACCCCACATGGGCACGCGGGAGACAGGCGAGCGGGGGCCATGGCCGGCAGCCAGAATTAGCCCTTAACCAACCTGCTCCTCCCGTCCCCACCTGCCCGAGGGCCAGCGCAGCTCAGCCCCTCCTGAGGCCATGTCACGAGCGGAGAGCAAGGCTAGAACCGTCCTGGCAAGGGCTGGCCCGGCTCGCCTGCTGGGGGGACTGGCTGGGAACTGCCCCCGGGGGGGCCCATCTCTCCCTGGCAGAGGATGGATCCAGACAGAAATCCCTGGCTGCCCAGTGACCACGTCCCTTAGCCCTGGTGGCCACATGCAAGGGGCTCAGGCTGCCCGGGGCCCAGGGTCCAGACTTGTGGGACTCAATGGGCTTTTCCAGCAGCGACACGCAAATCCCTGCTCGGCTCCCGCCAGTGCCCCCAGGCCTCACCTGCTCAGGGCCACCGCGGGCTGGTGGGGCTGCGTTGTGGGGCCATCCCCCAGCATGGCAAGCCTGGCAATGAGCAGCACGTTGGGGAGGGGCAGGCAGGGCTCCGAGGACGTCACCCCCAAGGTCACCAGGGTGGGGGTGTTGTGGATGTCCACCCACATCCCCTGCTTTGTCACCTGCAGCGAGAAGGCACCGGGTCAACAGCCCCCCAAGGGCACTGTGGGAACCCCACACCCCTGCCCAGCCGCCAGCACCAACCAGGCCTGCAAGGGCTGAGCCAACCGCCAGCTCCAGGGCCGCCCCCGCCCAGTGAAAAACCAGCCCTGGCACTACCCGGCCCTCGCTGCCGGCAGGACTGGGCCGTGCTGGGCTCAGGCGTCAGAACGCTGCGGTTGGTTCCTTGTCCTCGTCCCACCCCCGGGCTCGACCCCACCACCCTCCGCACTTGCCAGGCCTCTACCGTGCGTGCAGCCACTCCACTGCTCAGGGCGGCAGCACTAGCAGGCTGTTATCCGGCAGAGGCCAGCCGCTGGAAGGGCTGCTACACACTGACAGCGGGTCACAAGTGCAGGCCCCTGCGAAGGGCTCGCTGGGCTGTGTCCCCCACCCCCACACACATGGGGGCCAGGCCCCTCGGCTCAGCTGCTCGAAGGAACACGACGCCAACGCCCAGGCTGAGCACTGCCCAGCCCTGATGCACCTCCCAGCCCCCCAGAGCTCTGCCCATGGGGTCCCAGGCACCAAGCGTGGCACCGGGGAGGGGTGAATTCGCCACCCCCAGCACCCCACCCCGAGGCTCACTCCTCCCGCAGCAGAGGGCTCTGACACCCTCATCCTCCAAGTGTGTCTTCACTGGCTGCACGTCACTAATGGGCTTCAGATCCACTACGGGGAAGATGTGAGGGCACCTTCCACGCCCCGGGGCAGCCTCAGCTCCTGGGTCTCTTATGGCAGAGAGCCCCTGAGCACCCGGGGCCGGCTATAGCCAGGGCCCGAGGGCTCAGGCCAGCTGGAGTCACAAGCCCAGGGCCGGGACTGGCTACAGTCCCAGCCTAAGGGACGAGGACCGGCTGGGGTCCCAGACTGGGGGCTGGCTGGAGTCACAAGCCCAGGGCTGGGACCAGCTATAGTCCCAGACTGAGGGACGAGGACCAGCTGGGGTCCCAGAGTGTGGGACGAGGACCAGCTGGGGTCCCAGACTGAGGGACGAGGTCCCAGACTGAGGGACGAGGACCGGCTGGGGTCCCAGACTGAGGGACGAGGTCCCAGCCTGTGGGACAAGGACCGGCTGGGGTCCCAGACTGAGGGACGAGGTCCCAGCCTGTGGGACAAGGACCGGCTGGGGTCCCAGACTGTGGGACGAGGACCGGCTGGGGTCCCAGACTGAGGGACGAGGTCCCAGCCTGTGGGACAAGGACCGGCTGGGGTCCCAGACTGAGGGACGAGGACCGGCTGGGGTCCCAGACTGAGGGACGAGGTCCCAGCCTGTGGGACAAGGACCGGCTGGGGTCCCAGACTGAGGGACGAGGTCCCAGACTGAGGGACGAGGACCGGCTGGGGTCCCAGACTGAGGGACGAGGTCCCAGCCTGTGGGACAAGGACCGACTGGGGTCCCAGACTGAGGGACGAGGTCCCAGACTGAGGGACGAGGACCGGCTGGGGTCCCAGACTGAGGGACGAGGTCCCAGCCTGTGGGACAAGGACCGGCTGGGGTCCCAGACTGAGGGACGAGGTCCCAGACTGAGGGACGAGGTCCCAGACTGAGGGACGAGGACCGGCTGGGGTCCCAGACTGAGGGACGAGGTCCCAGCCTGTGGGACAAGGACCGGCTGGGGTCCCAGACTGTGGGACGAGGACCGGCTGGGGTCCCAGCCTGAGGGACGAGGTCCCAGCCTGTGGGACAAGGACCGGCTGGGGTCCCAGACTGAGGGACGAGGACCGGCTGGGGTCCCAGACTGAGGGACGAGGTCCCAGCCTGTGGGACAAGGACCGGCTGGGGTCCCAGACTGAGGGACGAGGTCCCAGACTGAGGGACGAGGACCGGCTGGGGTCCCAGACTGAGGGACGAGGTCCCAGCCTGTGGGACAAGGACCGGCTGGGGTCCCAGACTGTGGGACGAGGACCGGCTGGGGTCCCAGACTGAGGGACGAGGTCCCAGCCTGTGGGACAAGGACCGGCTGGGGTCCCAGACTGAGGGACGAGGACCGGCTGGGGTCCCAGACTGAGGGACGAGGTCCCAGCCTGTGGGACAAGGACCGGCTGGGGTCCCAGACTGAGGGATGAGGTCCCAGACTGAGGGACGAGGACCGGCTGGGGTCCCAGACTGAGGGACGAGGTCCCAGCCTGTGGGACAAGGACCGGCTGGGGTCCCAGACTGAGGGACGAGGTCCCAGACTGAGGGACGAGGACCGGCTGGGGTCCCAGACTGTGGGACGAGGACCGGCTGGGGTCCCAGACTGAGGGACGAGGTCCCAGCCTGTGGGACAAGGACCGGCTGGGGTCCCAGACTGAGGGACGAGGACCGGCTGGGGTCCCAGACTGAGGGACGAGGTCCCAGACTGAGGGACGAGGACCGGCTGGGGTCCCAGACTGAGGGACGAGGTCCCAGACTGTGGGACGAGGACCAGCTGGGGTCCCAGACTGAGGGACGAGGTCCCAGACTGAGGGACGAGGACCGGCTGGGGTCCCAGACTGTGGGACGAGGACCGGCTGGGGTCCCAGACTGAGGGACGAGGTCCCAGCCTGTGGGACAAGGACCGGCTGGGGTCCCAGACTGAGGGACGAGGACCGGCTGGGGTCCCAGACTGAGGGACGAGGTCCCAGACTGAGGGACGAGGACCGGCTGGGGTCCCAGACTGAGGGACGAGGTCCCAGACTGAGGGACGAGGACCGGCTGGGGTCCCAGACTGTGGGACGAGGACCGGCTGGGGTCCCAGACTGAGGGACGAGGTCCCAGCCTGTGGGACAAGGACCGGCTGGGGTCCCAGACTGAGGGACGAGGACCGGCTGGGGTCCCAGACTGAGGGACGAGGTCCCAGACTGAGGGACGAGGACCGGCTGGGGTCCCAGACTGAGGGACGAGGTCCCAGACTGAGGGACGAGGACCGGCTGGGGTCCCAGACTGTGGGACGAGGACCGGCTGGGGTCCCAGACTGAGGGACGAGGTCCCAGACTGTGGGACGAGGACCAGCTGGGGTCCCAGCCTGTGGGCCAGTTGGATTCCCAGATGAAGGCTGGTTGTAATCACCAGCCACGGCCGGCTGTAGCCAGAGGCTGAGGGCTGGGGCTGGCCAGGCAGCCTCATAGGCTCAGAGCTGCAGTGATGGACACCTAGGGCTGGAGGGGGCTGGACAGATCTTCCCAACGATCAGTCCCACACCCGTGTCACGTTGGTGTTGACCCGGCCCAGCTAACGCCCTGTGGTCCCAGGGAGAGCCCCCCTCAGCCCTGCCTGGGCCCGTTCCAGGGCTCCACTTCGCCCTGTTCGTTATTTTGGAACTTCTTCCTGAGGGGGTCTGGCCCTCGCCAGCACCTGCAAAGCTCCCTTGGCTTGGCCGCCAGGCCCTGGGGAGGGCGGTCTGCACAGGCAGGACAGTCATGTCCCCAGGCTCTGGGGTGGGCCCCTGGCTTCGCCAGGTGGTGCTGAACATAAGCAGCGGCTAATGTAAGTGTGACGGGGGGCTCTGGGCAAGGCCCGCAGGGAGCCGAGAGCCAGCCGGGCCGGCCCTGGGCTGGTTTGGTCCTGGCAGGGCTCCTGCAGGTGACGGATGGGCCTGGGTTTGGGCTCTGCCTGGCAGTACCTTTGCTCAGGCCCCAGCGCAGAGGAAGTGGGGGGCTCATTCTGAACCTCATCCCTCAGCACGGCTGTTCTGCCGGCAGCGCCCCAGCTCCCCCCACAGCCTGCCCTGCAGGCAGAGGCCTCCCCTCATGGGGAGCACAGGCTGAGCCTCCGCCCCACCCCAGGAGCAGGCACTGCCCTCCGGTGCAGCTGTCCCAGTCAGCTGGGTCCCTGGGGTGGGGGACGGGGAAGGTCCTAGCTGCCTCTGCAGCTGCTGAGGCTCTGCCAGGCCAGGCGACGGCAGCTGAAGGGCCTAGGGCGGGACCACGGGCCTGCGCCCAGTTCTTAGCTGTGCGTGCACAGTGGCAGCTGGAGGCTGGCAGCCAACCCAGGGGTGCCTGCCAGCCCTGCCACGGGCAGCACCACGTCCCCAGTACCTCCCGGCTCCTGCAGCAGTTTCAGGCCTGCACAGCCCCTGGGGCAGGCAGTGCTGTGCTGCAGTGGGGGACAGGTGTGTGGCTCACACAGGGTGTGAGGCTCCTGCTGAGGGTGACCCAGGTGACACCTCTGGGCTGCAGACAAAGCGGGAGGTGGAGCCTGAGGGGTGTGAATTGGACCTGGGAGTTGGGAGCAGTGAGTCTGGGCTGGGAGAGAGAGAGACCAAGGAGGGGGCCAGGCCCCGGCTCTGGGGGCCCCTCGGGGCCTCCTCCCAGCACCATGGAGTGGACTGAGCTTCTGCCTGCTGCCCTGACACCTCTGTGCTGGTGTCCCTGGTGGCTAATAAACCTTCTCTTCTACCTGCCGAGTGAGTCACTCCCGCCTGCCGACAGGGCGCAGCTTGGGGCCCCCTGAACCCCATCACAAGTACCTGGATGAAGTTACTTTCAAACACTGCCGACTTGGGGAAAAGGTTGTAATCGGGCGAGCGGAGCAGCTGCCAGAGCAGGCCCCCTTCCACCGCCGGGGGCACGCCGGGGCCTCCTGCAGCCATCCCCGCAGCCAGCCCTGCAGGCGGTCACATGCCGCTGCCTTCCCTGGTGCAGCTCTGCGCCGAGCCCGGCAGGGCCCAGCTGCAGCCTCCACGCCGGGAGCTGCTGCCCAGCTGCTTGTGATGTCACAGTAACTGGCGGGGGGCACAGAGGCCAGGGCAAGAACATTTGCAGGGCCCAGGTGTCACGTGGTCCCCCGGCCCCGCTTCCCCTTGCGGCACTGCAGTCGCTGCAGCTGAGCCCTTTGCTGGGGTTCAGGAACAAGCAGCTCCTGGAGGAGAAGCCAGGCACAGGTGGGGCCCAGCACACACATGGCTCAGTTGGCCTTGCTGCTCCAGCCAGGCTGGTCTGGCTCTAGCCCCAGAGGTCACAGGGGCTGTGGGGCTGCTGGCAGGCAGCTGGCCCACCCTCCAGCAAGGGTTGGGGGGTGGGGGGGGCATGCTGGCTGCAGAACACCCCAGACTCCAGGGCACAAGCACAGCCCAGAGCATGGCGGCAGCATGGGGGAGCAGGGAGCCCTGTATCCCCAGCTATGCCTCAGGCCGGTGCACACTATGCCCTCCCCTGCCCCGGGCTGGAGGGACCCCAAAGTCACACCCCAGGAGTCACTAAGCCCAGGGTGGGGCATAAGCCCCTCATCCCAGCTCCCCCAGCCCCATGAGCCAGGCTCAGCAGCCTTCCCCGCCCGCCCCACACGACCAGAGATGTAACGGAACAACAAGCACAGCTTTCTGCAGCCATAGCTAAGGCCTTCCTCTGCAGCCAGGAACCGGGCAGCTACCAGTCAGGGACTCACACTCCAGCTCACGTTCATTACAATAGCACCACCCCAGGCTGATGGGATGGAGTGGGGGATACCTGTGGGGGGGCGGGGCTCACAGAGGGTGGGGGTCTCCTGCTGAGGGTAACCTTGACAACCAGGTATCACCTTTGTACTGCAGACAAAGGAGGAGGTGTAGCCTGAGGGGTTTGAACTGGGAGGTGGAAGCAGTTAGTCTGGGCTGGGAGAGAGAGAGACCAAGGAGGGGGCCAGGCCCCAGCTCTGGGGCCCCTCGGGGCCTCCTCTCCCCAGCATGGATGGGACTGGCTGTCTCTGCCGGCTGCACTGACTCCTCTGTACAACGCTGCGTCCTGTCAGCTAATAAACCCGCTGTTCTCCTGCTGAGTGAGAGTCACCCCTGCCTATGGCCGGCGTGCAGAGCTTGGGGAACCCCGAACCCCATCACAGCTGGTAAGGGGGAGACCCCATCCTAACGCCACCCGCTGTCACCGGCTAGAGAAACAGAGCTCCAGCCGGGTCGGGAACACTCAGTGAACAGCATTTCGTCTGGCGAGCAGCGACGGAGCGACAGCGAGGCTGTGGCAGCCCCGTGCTACGAGCGCTGTGCTCGCTTTCCTACTGCTGTGTGTGATCTCGGGCTGCTGGCGAAGTCCCTGTGCTGGGTGTGAACTGACTGGAGGGGGGGGTGTGACGGGTTAGGTAATTCTGTTAGTCACCTACGACTGGTTGGTAAAACTCGACTAAGTAACTGGTCGAGGCAGAGCTAAGCAGGACTCAAGGTTCACCACTTACACGGGGGTCCAGGAGGGAAAACAGCAGGAGGAAGGAAGGGAAAGAAAGGCAGGGAGGAGGAGGAGGAGGAGGAGGAGGAGGACGACGACGACGACGCAGACCTGGGCGGACTCACCCCAAGACCAGCGCTCCCAGACCCGAGGCGCAGCAACCAGCACCAGAGAGACTAGACTGACTGTGTCTGGCCAACGGGGGAAGTCGGCCGGCCTGTGCCAGGGCGGGGAGCCTGACCCCGAGTGCTTAGCTCGTGTTCTGCCTGCTCCGTACTCGTCGGTAAATGGACCTGGTGGGTAGGCTGGGGAGATCCAAAGGCTACGGGAGGAAACCTGGACAGAAAATCCAGAGTGGAGCCCTTAAGGCAGGTCACAGGCTGTACTGGGGGCAGGGCTGGAGCGGAGTAGTTCACAGGGAGGCAGGTCACAGGGAGGATTCATCAAACCTGCTTTCCGGCAGCTGCCTGCAGTCACCTGTCCCAGACGTACTGACCTGTCTTCCCTTCGGCTCCAACTGGGGTGTCGGGGGGGGGCAGGGCGCTGGGGCGCACGCCTGCTCCCAGCACGAGCCCAGGCACTGCGGCGTGTGGGAGGGAGCCCAGCGGAGAGGACTCCCGCCTTGCTGACAGCATGGGAACAAGAGGGAAGTGGCCATGACGGGCTCTAAGCCTCCTCGACTGGCGACAAGGACACCGGCCCGGGTCCCTTTGGTCAGCAGGAGGGGGCATCGCGCTCCTCTGGCCAGCCCCCGGGCAGTAAGGTGCTGACCTGCCGCCTCTGCCTTCCTCACTGGGTGCAGGGGAGAGACCCACATCACAGCGGAGACGTACGTGACGTCAAGCCCCGCCAACGACCTTGGGCTGGGCCGGAAGAGCAGAGTTCAGCAGAGACTGACGTGGTTATGGCAACTGACAGCCCGAACCCCGCGCTGCACCGCTGAGCCCTGAGAGAAGCCGCAGACTCACGTAGATCCTCACCGCCGCCGCTAACCACGGTCGCGAGACGAAAAGGGGCCACGCGCTGCCCACCCCCACCTAGGGCACAAACCCGGGCCCAGGCGGCTGCACCTCCAGCCCTGCTCAGATTCAGGTCCCTGCAGCTCAGGGCCAGAGCCCCTGCCCAGCCCTGCCTCCTGCCACAGGAAGGGGGGTTGGGTACCACAAGGGGCCTTGCCAGGCCTGGCACCCCGCCACCCCCACACAAGCTGCCTGTGCTAATGGAGGCAGGGGAGGGTAGCGCCGGCAGAGCTGGGGGGCCCCTGCGTCCTTCCAGAGCACACGCTGAAGCCAAACCCTGGCACCCCGCAGTTCAGACAGGGGTAGGAGACGACCCACAACCCCGTCTAGCCCCAGGCTGGCGCAGGGCAGCCTGGCCCCCAGCAGAGACACGCGAGGAAGAAGGAGCTTGTGCAATGCCCCCCAGCACAGGCAGGCCGACTTCTCCTGTTGGCCAGGCTGTCCTGGGGCACCTTGTCGCTCAGGCTCCAGGGCAGCTGCATGAGGCATGGGGCACCTCCCCTCAGCAAGCCCCCCAGTGAGCTGAGCACTCCCCAGCCTCTCACCCCAGGCCCTGCAGAAGGCACATTAAGGGCAGCTTGTGTCATCCACCCTGCCCAGTCCAGCCCCCCAGGCGAGCAGCCCCCTCACCCTCTCAAGGAGCAGCTGCCAGCCTTGCAGCTGGGGCTGAGGGACTAGGACAGTGGCTCTCACCCGCACCTTTGAGCAGCATTTTAAGGCAATCCCAGCCCCTCGCAGGGCCCCCCAGGTCCTCTGGAGGTATCACCAGCCCCACATCACCCCCTCCCCAACTCACTGCAACTGCACATCCCAGCTGTTGGCCTGAGTCAGGTCCCAGAAGCCCCCCCACTGCTTCTCCCTCCCCAGAACTCACTGCAGAGGGCCCCCAGAGAACCCCCCTCTGCCACCCTGCACCTGGTGTGCAGAGCTGGAGGGGCAGCTGGGCACAGCACCCCCGTAGCACATGGCGATTTCAGCAGGGACCTTCTCTGCGCAGCACCACCAGGCCAGTAGCTCAGCTCACGCCCCAAGGGCTCGCTGCCTCTTCTCCAAGGCCCAGGCGGCAGCCAGGCAGCCCCACAGCCCCAGTCCGAGCACCGTGTCCGGCAGGCATGGGAGAGGAGCAGTCACCCCCCAGCTCATCGGTACGAGCCAGAGGGTTTGTTAGTCCTCCGCTTCGCCGGCCCTTGGAGCATCTTCAGCTGGCCCTGGGCAAGGCCGCCCTCGGGCTTGGGCTTCGGCTCGGGCTCGGTCCAGCGGTCAGAGAGGCCCTGCTCCAGGCTGCACAGGGAGTCCATCAACCCCCAGAAGACGGAGAGCAGCGCACCCAGCAAGCAGAGCATCCCGACCCACGGCACGGCTGGGCAGGGCCACGGGAGAGCTGGCGACAACTCTGCGCCCCAACCTGGAACTCCGGCCGGCGGCTCCTGGCAGGGACAGAGCAGCGCAAGGCTGTGACAAGCCCTACCCGTTTCCTGCTACGGACCCACCCGCAGTCAGGGGATCACAGCTCGCTGGGGCCACAGCAGCCGCATTGTGAGGCCTTGCACAGCCCTTTCAGACAGGGCCCCAGGAGGGTCCAAACCAAGCCCAGTACCCCACAACTGCCGTTGGGAACATCCCCATGTGGGCACAGGGCTGAGCAGGAGGGCGTGGGCCCACCAGACACGCAGGGTCACGCAGACCCCAGCATGCCCCAGACTGGCTTTAGAGCTGCTGCCAAGTAGATAAACAGGTTCTATAAGTACTCTTCATACTGGGCCATTTCCACCTTGCTGAATAGACCTGGTCAGCTCTGGCCCTCCCTCTTCCTGGGACCCCACTCGTTAAATACCCCTCGGAAACCCCCGCCCCCCATGCATCTGACAAAGCAGGTCTGTGCCCACGGAAGCTCACGCTCCAAATTATCTGTTAGTCTATAAGGTGCCACAGGACTTCTCGTTGTTCCAGGTTCTCTAAGCCAGTCAGCAACACAGACCTTCCCATTTGCCCCCCAGTATTTTGGGAACAAGCCCGAGGGAGTGTTGCTCAAGTGGGGTCTCCTCTTCAGTATAAAGGGGCTGTCCTGGGACTTCCTTGGCCTGCTAGGCTGCGGCTGATCAATGGGGTGGGGTGTTCTGTATTAATGGACATCACACCCCATCACCCCCAAGCCACCCTCCAGGGCCACAGTGCTACAGCAGGAGAGCTCGGCTGCTTCGCTAGGACCACATGGCCCTGCAGTTTTCTTACAACCAGCACCTTGTGGCTGTGGCCCTGGTACAGGATCCCTGCATCGCCTGCCTTCCCCCCTTCCGGAGGAATACAATGGGCTGTAGTCAGCTGGAAGAAGTTCAGTAAGTGCGACGTACTCCTCAGGGGCAGGAACGCCCCCAGACAATGGGAGACTGCTGCCACAGAAGGAGCCCAGCAGAAAGGGACCCCAGCAGCTCACAAGATAGGAGAGTCAGAGTAACGCGGGGATGTGGCAGGTGCGCTGCGAGGCAGACCTGAGACACACAGTACAGGTGCGTTCGTTTATAGGCCGAGGCCCCCGGGTGGCAAAGCAAGAAGGGGAAAATGCTACAGCTCAAACCAGCCCACTTCTCAGGGCGCACAAACTGCCTTTCCCCATCCGCCAGGGCAAGTCACGGCTGCGCTGGGACGTCGGTTCACTCACAGCCTCTGCTAGGCACCAGTCGCAGGGAAGCGGCAGGCAGCGCACCCCTCGGCGCGCCCCACAGCTCCCGTTGGCTGGCAGCAGCGAACTGCACCTCAGGGAGGCAACGGCCCCACACCTGCTGACCGCCCAGCTGCACGTCTCACCCTGGCAGGCTGGGAGCCAAAGTCGTGGTAACCCCTGGAGAAGGCAGCCTCGCTCCTCAGCAATGCACACTAGCCCAAACCTCAGCCATGCAGGCGTCCCTGCTGGTCTTCTTCCGCTCTGCTCCGCGCTGACGAGGCCTCAGCCGGAGGACTGCCTCGGGCTGTGCCTGGGCGCCGCGCTGCAGGAGAGAGGGGACAACAGAGGAGGAGCAGCAAAGCAGCGCGGAGCACGGCCTAGGAGGGGAGGCGAAATGAGCGGCGGGTTTGGCCTGGAGAAGGGCCATAGCGGTTTAGGCGGTTACGAGGAGGGAGAGAAGAGATTTTCCTTAGCCCCCGACAGGGCAAGCAGCAACCGGCTTCCCGTCAGCGCAGCTGCCATCACACCTGGCTGGAGACACGCCGAGCAGGGATGGGGAGCCTGTCTGGGACAGGGGCTCACACCCAAGTGAGAAGGAACCTCAGCTCGCCCATGAACTTGGGGTGCCAGGGTTCCCTGTGCACGCCAGGCCCATGGGGAGCGGCACACACAGGCGAGGGGTTTGCCCAGGGCCAGATTAACTCCTCTGGGGCCCACCCAGGCGCAAGGACAAGGCCAAACCTGAGGGCCCCACAGTGCGGGGGGCTGCTGGCAGGGGGGGGCTGGGCAGGGGCACTTCCCGGTCACAACTCGGGGGTGGAGGGCACAGGGCTGATCTCTGCCATCCTGCACTCACAGGCCCACCCCTGCCTCGCTCCCATTGGCTGCCATTGCTGGCCAATGGGAGCGGTGGAGGGGGTGCCCGCCGCAGGGGAGGGGAGAGGCGAGCCAAGCACCGGGGCCAGCCCGGGAGACAGAGCCAGGCCATGGGCTCCCCGCCCCGGCCAGTGCGCATAGCCCTGCCGGGGCATCTCCAGCCGCTGCCCCAGGAGCCCCGCAGCCGGCTCGGGGGCACTCTCCGCCAGACCCACGCCGGGACCGGGGCCGCCGGGCGCAGCTGAGCCGAGCGCCTGCGCAGCAGGAGGAGGAGCCCCCAGCCCGGCCCCGCTCGGTTCGGTTCGGTTCAGTTCAGTTCGGCTCGGCCCCCCCGAAGCGGCACAGCGAGGGCAGGGGGACCCACAGCCCTGGGCCAGCAGCATGCAGCACCACGTGGGGCCTGGCCTGGCCTGGCCCCGCCTGCAGCCGCTCGCTCGCTCGCTCACCCTCCCCTCCGGTCCGGCCCGGCCCGGCCCTCCCACAGCGCCGGACCCCGCCACGATACGCAGCCTCCCGCCTGAACGCGGCTGCTTTATACCCCTGCCGGGCCCCACCCCTTAAAGGGACCGTGCACCTTGGGGGGCGGGGCTTACCCCAGGGTCAAGGCGGCAGGGCGCGGGGGGCTACAGGCAGGTAGACCCACACCACCCCCATGCCAGCCCCACACCAGCCCCCACGCCAGCCCTGTGCCAGCCCCCACACCAGCCCTGTGCCAGCCTGTGATAGGACGGGGTGTCCAGGCGCAGCTAGAGAAATCAATCCAGGTACCTTTCCTTAAAATCTTTCTTCTTCTTTTCCCCTTTTTCCTCCTTGGACCCCAGTTTAAGTAGTGAAACTTGAGTCCTGCTTAGCTCTACCTTGACCAGGTATTTGAGTACAATTTTACTCACCAGTCATAGTTTACCGTAACAGAATTACCTAACCAATCACAGCCCACCACCTTCACTGATTTACACCTCGCAAAATGCCCGATACAGCAGCCAGGAGCAATTCCAACCAGCCCGAGATCACACACAGCAGTAGGAAAGCGAGCACAGCGCTCGTAGTACGGGGATGCCACAGCCTCGCTGTCGCTCCGTCGCTGCTCGCCAGACGAAATGCTGTTCGCTGAGTGTTCCCGACCCGGCTGGAGCTCTGTTTCTCTAGCCGGTGACAGCGGGTGGCGTTAGGACGGGGTCTCCCCCTACCACCCTGGGGTGGTGCTGTTGTGCTGAATCGTAGACAGAACGAGAGTGTGTGACCTGCAGCTTCACAGGTACTGGCGGCGGCTGCTCTTTGCTCCGGCTGCAGACGAGCTCAGGACCCCTCACCGTGGCGAGAGAGACCACACCGGTTAGACTGTTTCACCCACTGGCGACAACAGGTACCCCGGCTCTTCGCTTTCACACATCCTAGTCCCGGCAGGAAATGGCCATTCATGGCCGGGGCAGCGCAGGCGACTGGCCAGAAATTCCACCAGACCACGGACAGGCCAGCGCCGGCAAGCACGGGATGGGCAGGGCCTCACCCAACCGGTAGGACAGGAGCTCCCCTGTGCCAAGCAGGGCTCCAGCTCGGGGGCCTCACAGCTGCAGGGTGCTGGGGAAGAGGCTGGCTACCCGTCCTGCAGGAGCCCTGCTCACCCAGCCCTTGGGACATGTGACACCTACCCCCCGCCACCCCGAGCTCCATCCCCCCAATGCACCCCAGCCAGCCCTCAGAACCCCCACAGCACCGCACTGCCCCAATGCACCCCCAGAACCCCACAGCACCACACTGCCCCCAATGCACCCCAGCCAGCCCCAGAACCCCCACAGCACCGCACTGCCCCAATGCACCCCCAGAACCCCACAGCACCACACTGCCCCCAATGCACCCCAGCCAGCCCCAGAACCCCCACAGCACCGCACTGCCCCAATGCACCCCCAGAACCCCACAGCACCACACTGCCCCCAATGCACCCCAGCCAGCCCCAGAACTCCCACAGCACCGCACTGCCCCCAATGCACCCCCAGAACCCCACAGCACCACACTGCCCCCAATGCACCCCCAGCCAGCCCCAGAACCCCCACAGCACTGCACTGCCCCCAATGCACCCCCAGAACCCCACAGCACCACACTGCCCCCAATGCACCCCCAGCCAGCCCCAGAACCCCCACAGCACCGCACTGCCCCCAATGCACCCCCAGAACCCCACAGCACCACACTGCCCCCAATGCACCCCCAGAACCCCACAGCACCACACTGCCCCCAATGCACCCCCAGCCAGCCCCAGAACCCCCACAGCACCGCACTGCCCCCAATGCACCCCCAGAACCCCACAGCACCGCACTGCCCCCAATGCACCCCCAGCCAGCCCCCAGCACCCCACAGCACCACACTGCACCCAATGCACCCCCAGCCAGCCCTCAGCACCCCACAGCACCACACTGCCCCCAATGCACCCCAGCCAGCCCTCAGAACCCCCACAGCACCGCACTGCCCCAATGCACCCCCAGCACCCCACAGCACCACACTGCCCCCAATGCACCCCAGCCAGCCCTCAGAACCCCCACAGCACCACACTGCCCCCAATGCACCCCAGCCAGCCCTCAGAACCCCCACAGCACCGCACTGCCCCAATGCACCCCCAGCACCCCACAGCACCACACTGCCCCCAATGCACCCCAGCCAGCCCTCAGAACCCCCACAGCACCACACTGCCCCAATGCACCCCCAGAACCCAATAGCACCACACTGCCCCCAATGCACCCCAGCCAGCCCTCAGAATCCCCACAGCACCGCACTGCCCCAATGCACCCCCAGAACCCCTCAGCACCACACTGCCCCCAATGCACCCCAGCCAGTCCTCAGCACCCCACAGCACCACACTGCCCCCAATGCACCCCAGCCAGCCCTCAGAACCCCCACAGCACCACACTGCCCCCAATGCACCCCCAGCCAGCCCTCAGAACCCCCACAGCACCACACTGCCCCAATGCACCCCCAGAACCCAATAGCACCACAATGTCCCCAATGCACCCCAGCCAGCCCTCAGAACCCCCACAGCACCGCACTGCCCCAATGCACCCCAGCCAGCCCTCAGAATCCCCACAGCACCGCACTGCCCCCAATGCACCCCAGCGAGCCCTCAGAACCCCCACAGCACCGCACTGCCCCCAATGCTGTACTGACGCTTCTGTGAGAAACTGGGCATCTGTTGCCTAATAAACCTCCTGTTGCACCTGCTGAGTGAGAGTCGCTCCTGCCGCGGACGGGGTGCAGAGCTTGGGAGACCCCATCACAGCTGCTCTGCACAGCGGCGCCCGCAGCGCTCAGCCCCCGGCGGCAGCCGGCAGGGCCAAGGGGTGGGAGCCCCACACACTCCCGGGATCGGGCCCCTGCAGTTACCAGTGCGCACTACAGCCTGGGGCCACTAGAGGGCGCCACCCCGCAAGTACCGCCTGGGCTGCCCGGGGTTCGGCTACGGACTCGGGCCCGGGGAAGGGAGGTCCGGAGCGCAGCCTGTGCCCCCCACTTCAGCCCTGCCTCCCAATACAGCCTGTGCCCCCCGCCAGTCCCCCCACTTCAGCCCTGCCTCCCAATACAGCCTGTGCCCCCCACCAGTCCCCCCGCTTCAGCCCTGCCCCCAATACAGCCTGTGCCCCCCACCAGTCCCCCTGCTTCAGCCCTGCCCCCCAATACAGCCTGTGCCCCCCGCTTCAGCCTGTGCCCCCCGCCAGTCCCCCTGCTTCAGCCCTGCCCCCAATTCAGCCTGTGCCCCCCACTTCAGCCTGTGCCCTCCACCAGTCCCCCCACTTCAGCCCTGCCCCCAATTCAGCCTGTGCCCCCCGCTTCAGCCTGTGCCCCCCACCAGTCCCCCTGCTTCAGCCCTGCCCCCCAATACAGCCTGTGCCCCCCGCTTCAGCCTGTGCCCCCCGCCAGTCCCCCCACTTCAGCCCTGCCTCCCAATACAGCCTGTGCCCTCCACCAGTCCCCCTGCTTCAGCCCTGCCTCCAATTCAGCCTGTGCCCCCCGCTTCAGCCTGTGCCCCCCGCCAGTCCCCCCACTTCAGCCCTGCCCCCCAATACAGCCTGTGCCCCCCGCCAGTCCCCCTGCTTCAGCCCTGCCCCCCAATACAGCCTGTGCCCCCCGCTTCAGCCTGTGCCCCCCGCCAGTCCCCCCACTTCAGCCCTGCCCCCCAATACAGCCTGTGCCCCCCGCTTCAGCCTGTGCCCCCCACCAGTCCCCCTGCTTCAGCCCTGCCCCCCAATACAGCCTGTGCCCCCCGCTTCAGCCTGTGCCCCCCGCCAGTCCCCCCACTTCAGCCCTGCCCCCCAATACAGCCTGTGTCCCCCGCTTCAGCCTGTGCCCCCCACCAGTCCCCCCACTTCAGCCCTGCCCCCAATTCAGCCTGTGCCCCCCACCAGTCCCCCTGCTTCAGCCCTGCCTCCAATTCAGCCTGTGCCCCCCACCAGTCCCCCTGCTTCAGCCCTGCCCCCAATTCAGCCTGTGCCCCCCACCAGTCCCCCTGCTTCAGCCCTGCCTCCCAATACAGCCTGTGCCCCCAATTCAGCCTGTGCCCCCCACCAGTCCCCCTGCTTCAGCCCTGCCCCCCAATACAGCCTGTGCCCCCCACCAGTCCCCCTGCTTCAGCCCTGCCCCCCAATACAGCCTGTGCCCCCCACCAGTCCCCCTGCTTCAGCCCTGCCCCCAATTCAGCCTGTGCCCCCCGCACCCTCCGCCAGTCCCCTCACTTCAGCCCTGCCCCCAATACAGCCCTGCCCCCCGCTTCAGCCTGTGCCCCCCGCCAGTCCCCCTGCTTCAGCCCTGCCCCCAATACAGCCCTGCCCCCCGCTTCAGCCTGTGCCCCCCACCAGTCCCCCTGCTTCAGCCCTGCCTCCAATTCAGCCTGTGCCCCCCGCTTCAGCCCGTGCCCTCCACCAGTCCCCCCGCTTCAGCCCTGCCCCCCAATACAGCCTGTGCCCCCCGCACCCTCCGCCAGTCCCCTCACTTCAGCCCTGCCCCCAATACAGCCCTGCCCCCCGCTTCAGCCTGTGCCCCCCACCAGTCCCCCTGCTTCAGCCCTGCCCCCCAATACAGCCTGTGCCCCCCGCTTCAGCCTGTGCCCCCCGCCAGTCCTCCCGCTTCAGCCCTGCCCCCAATACAGCCTGTGCCCCCCGCTTCAGCCTGTGCCCCCTGCCAGTCCCCCCACTTCAGCCCTGCCTCCCAATACAGCCTGTGCCCCCCGCTTCAGCCTGTGCCCCCTGCCAGTCCCCCCACTTCAGCCCTGCCCCCCAATACAGCCTGTGCCCCCCGTTTCAGCCTGTGCCCTCTGCCAGCCCCCCCACTTCAGCCCTGCCCCCAATTCAGCCTGTGTCCCCCGCTTCAGCCTGTGCCCCCCGCCAGTCCCCCCACTTCAGCCCTGCCCCCAATTCAGCCTGTGCCCCCCGCTTCAGCCCTGCCCCCCACTTCAGCCTGTGCCCCCCACCAACCCCCTCGCTTCAGCCCTGCCCCCCAATTCAGCCTGTGCCCCCCTGCTTCAGCCCAGCCCCCCGATTCAGCCTGCACCCCCTGCCAGTCCAGCCCCCCACTTCAGCCACTGCTCCCCTGCTTCAGCCTGTGCCCCCCGATTCAGCCCTGTCCCCCACCAGACCCCCTGATTCAGCCCAGCCCCCCACTTCTGCCTGTGCTCCCTGCCAGCCCCCCGCTTCAGCCCATTCCCCCACCAGACCCTGCTTCTGCCTGTGCTCCCCACCAGCCCCCCACTTCAGCCACTGTCCCCCGCTTCAGCCTCTGCCCCCCACCAGCCCCCACTTCAGCCCAGCTCCCGCCAGCCCCTGCTTCTGCCTGTGCCCCCTGCCAGTCCCCCGCTTCCGCCCAGGCCCCCCTCTAATCCCCCACTTCAGCCCTGCCCCCAACCAAGCCCTGCTTCAGCCCAGGCTCCCACTCCCTCACCCCCCTTCAGCCTGTGCTCCCATGAGCCCCACCCCCGGAGCTCCCCAGACCCCACTGCAGCCAGACCACCCGCAAGCCCCCAGCCGCCTCAGACCACAGCACCCCACCTTCATCCCCTGTTCGCCAGACCGTCCAGGCCCCTCACCCACTCCCAGCCCCCTCCTTTCTGCCAGTGTGTCCAGCAGCCCTCAGCCCCTGCAAGACCCCGGCTTCCTGCCTGTCAGCCAGTGCCCCTTGAGCCCCCCCAGCCCCAGAGATCCCACGCCACCCACGAGACCGCCACGGAAATCCCACACCACCCAGGAGCCCCCCCTTGGGGAGATCCCACACCACCCATGAGACCGCCATGGAAATCCCACGCCACCCAGGAGCCCCCCTCAGGGAGATCCCACACCACCCACGAGACCGCCACGGAAATCCCACGCCACCCAGGAGCCCCCCTCGGGGAGATCCCACACCACCCATGAGACCGCCACGGAAATCCCACGCCACCCAGGAGCCCCCTCTGGGAGATCCCACACCACCCACGAGACCGCCACGGAAATCCCACGCCACCCAGGAGCCCCCCTCGGGGAGATCCCACACCACCCACGAGACCGCCACGGAAATCCCACGCCACCCAGGAGCCCCCTCTGGGAGATCCCACACCACCCACGAGACCGCCACGGAAATCCCACGCCACCCAGGAGCCCCCCTCGGGGAGATCCCACACCACCCACGAGACCGCCACGGAAATCCCACGCCACCCAGGAGCCCCCTCTGGGAGATCCCACACCACCCACGAGACCGCCACGGAAATCCCACGCCACCCAGGAGCCCCCCTCGGGGAGATCCCACACCACCCACGAGACCACCACGGAAATCCCACACCGCGCAGGAGCCCCACTCTGGGAGATCCCACACCACCCACGAGACCGCCACGGAAATCCCACGCCACCCAGGAGCCCCTCCACTGTGAGCCCCTGTCCCCTGCTTCAGCCGGTGCCCATAAGACCCAAGCCCACCTTATTCCAGCTGGGGTCCCCAAACACTCCAGCCCTGTGGGACCCCAGTGCCCCCCTCGTCCCACACCCCCATAGGCCCCCAGCACTGCGCCCACTGGCCTGCTCCCCTGGCGGGCTTGGAGAGGAATGAGGGCCTGGCACAGAGGCCCTTGGGGCTGCCTCCGCCCCGACCTCAGGGCGAGCGGGAGCGCCGAGCCTGAGCAGAGCTCTGCCATCTCCTCTCGGAGTCTGGGCAGACAGCATCAGCCCGGGGAAGGCGGCTGGTTCCCTGCACGAGGGACCGCGGCACGGGGCCAGGGGCAGCGGGAGTGGGCGGAGCCCCGGTCTGGATCCTGCCGTTCCCTTGGCAGAGCAACATCCTGCAGCGCGCGCCCTGCCTGGCAGGGCTGAGTGCGGCCGGCCGCTCCCGGCAGTAGCGGGTGCGGAGAGGTCGCTGAGCACCCCCCAAAGGGCGCAGGCCGGATTCGCGAGCCCAGACCGCTCGGGTCGCAGCTGCGGCGAGACGGCAGGCGCCTGGCCGGAAACGGTTACAGGAAACGCGCCCACGGCTGCGGGTTCTCGCCAGGACTCCTTCCAGCGGGCTCACCCCACGCACCCACAGGGAAGCGGTGCTGGGTGGGGCCCTGGGCGTCCTTTCCCAGCGCCGGTCCCTGCCTTGGCAAGTAGGCACCAAAGAGACTGCGGGGCAGGATGTTCCCTGCTGCTTCCCACCCTTGTGGGGGGGCCTGTGGTGCCCCTTCCTGCGAGGACTGCGGGAGCCAGGCTGGGCCTGTGGAGCGCCGCAGGCTGTCAGCCAGCCAGCGAGGGCAGCCCTGCCACGGCCCGCCTCGGACGGAGATGGTGACAATGGCGCAGTGGGAGCAGGCGCATGGACGTGCTGTCTCACGGGCGCAGGAGGAGGGCAAGACCACAACAGGGCTGCCCTGGCCCGGGGGGAAAACCCACATGCCCCTTCCCAGCATCTGACCCCTGCCTCTTGGGGCCTCTCAGGATCTCGTCCCCAAACCCTCGTATGCCTGGAAGTCCCCAACCCCAGGGGTTCCTGCTCCCTGGGTCAGCCTGGCAGGAGCTGGCTGGGGGCCAGGGCTGCGTGCCGAGGCCCAGGCTGACATCCCCCTGGGATCAGGTCTGGGGCTGGCTGGCGTTGTGTGCCCTGGGCGGTGCTGTGGCCCCCTGGTGCTCCCAGGTGCCGGGCAGGGCAGGGCAGGGCAGGGCAGGGGGCACAGAAGCATCTGGTGTGTTGGGTGGGCTGTTGTCCTTCCCCAGCCCCCTTGCTGCACACGACCCTGTCGGCGAAACCAAGCAGCAACCAGGTAGCACTGTAAAGTCCAAGCTGAGTGCTCCTTGGGGCGGTGGCTTACAGACTCCCATGGCCACCCCCGTACCACCCTGCCCAGGCAAACAGAAACCTGGTCACGGGCCCCAGGGGCCAGCGGAGCCCCAGGCGGGACACGGGAACAGGGGCTATGGGGTGGGGGCAGCAGATGGCCGGGGGCTGCACACACGGCTCTGTTCTTACGCCTGCCCTCTGACCCGGCTGCATTCGGCCAGGCTGTGGGGGTCTGCTTGGGGGGCTCCTGGGCAGCAAGGTGAAGGGTCCAGCCCCTGTGCTGCTTTCAGGCCCTCCGTCCCCTAAACTGACACCTCTCGGGCGGGCTGGGGGGGCTGCCTGAGGGCATAGGGAGGCAGCAAGGGGGGGAGAGGCAGGGTGAGGGAGGGGCCTGAGGGCCTGCGGCTGCAGTGAGCAAAGAGCAGTGAGGGGCAGGGGCTGCCCCTGGGGTGCCCAGAGCAGAGCCCAGGGACCTAGCCCCAGGGAGCCCAGGTGCAGGAGAAGTGTAGTCAACAAGGAGAAGTGCAGAGTCCTGCACCTGGGGCGGAAGAATCCCAAGCGTTGGTACAGGCTGGGGACCGACTGGCTCAGCAGCAGTACGATGGAAAGGGACCGAGGGGTTATGGTGGGTGAAAGGCTGGATGTGAGTAAACAGTGGGCCCTTGTAGCCAAGAAGGCAAACGTTATACTAGGGTGCATTAGGAGGAGCATTTCAAGCAGATCTAGAGAAGTAGTTGTTCCCCTCTATTCGGCACTGGTGAGGCCACATCTGGAATATTGTGTCCAGTTTTGGGCCCCCAGTAGAAAAAGGATGTGGATGTGCTGGAGCAGGTTCAGTGGAGGGCAACAAAAATGATTGAGGGTCTGGAGCACAAGACCTATGAGGAGAGGCTGAGGGATTTGGGCTTGTTTAGTTTACAGAAGAGAAGACTGAGGGGTGATTTAATAGCAGCCTCCAACTTCCTGAAGGGGAGCTCTAAAGAGGATGGAGAGAAACTGTTCTCAGTGGTGTCAGGTGGCAGAACAAGGAGTAATGGTCAGAAGTTGAAGAGGGAGAGGTGTCGGTTAGACATTAGGAAGAACTACTTCACCAGGCAGGTGGTGAAGCACTGGAATGCGTTGCCTAGAGAGGTGGTGGATTCTCCATCCCTTGAGGTTTTTAAGTCCCAGCTGGACGAGGTCCTGGCTGGGATGACTTAGTGGGGGTTGATCCTGCTTGAAGCAGGGGGCTGGACTAGATGAACTGTGATGGGGTTCTGGGGTCCCCCAAGCTCTGCACCCCGTCCGCAGGCAGGAGAGTCTCTCACTCAGCAGGAGAACAGCGGGTTTACTAGCTGACAGGACACAGCGTTGTACAGAGGAGAGACAGCCTGTCCAATCCATGTTGGGGAGAGGAGGCCCCGAGGGGCCCCCAGAGCTGGGGCCTGGCCCCCTCCTTTGTCTCTCTCTCCCAGCCCAGACTAACTGCTTCCAACTCCCAGTTCCAATTCAAACCCCCGAGGCTCCACCTCCTCCTTTGTCTGCAGTACAAAGGTGTTACCTGGTCGTCAGGGTTACCCTCAGCAGGAGCCCCCCACCCTCTGTGAGCCACTCACACACACACAGGGATCCCCCACTCCATCACAGACCTCCTGAGGTCCCTTCCAGCCCTGGGAGTCTGTGATTCTGTGCAGGCTGGGGCGAGGGCAGGTGCTGTGGGCAGGCGGGCAGGGAGCGGTCTTCCATGCCAGCTGTCCCCCTTGTGCCCCCAGGAGTGGGGAGGGGGGGTGGTTACGTAATCCCTCCTGCCTCTGGCCTGTGAGTGGCTGCTGAGCCCGGCTTGCTCACTAAGAGGCTTGGGCTGCAGCCCGCGGGTGTTTATGTCTAATCCCCCCACCCCGCCCCCCGGGAGCGTCGCCCAGGCAGGAAGCTCCCGAGGCAGCCGGCCTGGCACACGCCGCTGTTACCAGGCTGCAGGACGCTGGGGACAGGGGTTCCTGGAGCAACAGGCCCCAGGTGTGCACCAAGCCGCTCACAGCAGAGCCAGGCTGTGACTTGGGGCTGAGTACAGGGCCCAGCCGTCAGCGCCACAGGGTGAGGGGGTTCAGAGCTGCCACGGAGAAGTACCCCCATCCCTGCCATGGGGTAGACCCAGACTGGGCCAGGCCAGCTGTTCCCAGCTCTAGAGCAGGTGAGGGTGGCACATCTGGCACCCCCAGGGCGGATGGGCAGGGGGGCCCCGGTCGTGCCCATGCACCGGCTGGGTTGGTGCAGACCCTCCTGAGCCCTGGCAGCATCCCAAGCAGCAGATCAGCAGCTGTCTGCATTTGCTGGAGCTGTGCATGGCCCTGGGTGACACAGCCCTGGGCTCGACCCAGCCATGGGTGGGCGGCGTGGCTGAGTCTGCATCCTGGTGCCACCTGTCTGGGTCCGTCCCAGCCCCAGAGCCGACCGAGCTTGGCACCCTGTGGGCAAACAGGGCCCCTCTGCCCCCAGCTGGGCTGCCAGGGAGCTGGGGCGGTGACAAAGCTGCGGGGGCGCTGGGGCTGGGGCTGGGGCTGGGGCTGGGGCTGGGGCTGGGGCTGGCCGGGAGGGCAGCTCCAGAGATAGTGCTGCTTGTTTGCCCATCCCTGGCATTTCCGCTCCTCCAACCCAGCACAGCTGCTGGGCAGCTCCCCCAGCAGCAGACTGGGCAGGGCCAGCTCAGCCGGGGGTGGGGGGGGCAGGAGGCAGGGCCAGGAGCCGCTGCAGCAGGCGAGGGGCTGGGGGCTCTGGGTTTGTACTGCCGCCCATTCAGCCCTTTCCAGGCAGGAGGTGCCACAGGGACATGGCCTAGGGACACGGCACCCGCCAAACTCCCACCCGGGGACACGGCCCAGGGACACGGCACCCACCAAACTCCCACCCGGGGACACGGCCCAGGGACACGGCACCCACCAAACTCCCACCCGGGGACACGGCCCAGGGACACGGCGCCCACCACCTTCTCACCCAGGGACACGGCCCAGGGACACGGCCCAGGGACACGGCGCCCACCAAACTCCCACCCAGGGACACGGCCCAGGGACACAGCACCCGCCAAACTCCCACCCAGGGACACGGCCCAGGGACATGGCCCAGGGACACGGCACCCACCACCTTCTCACCCAGGGACACAGCACCCACCAAACTCCCACCCAGGGACACGGCCCAGGGACACGGCCCAGGGACATGGCACCCACCACCTTCTCACCCAGGGACACGGCCCAGGGACACGGCACCCGCCAAACTCCCACCCAGGGACACAGCCCAGGGACACGGCCCAGGGACACAGCACCCGCCAAACTCCCACCCGGGGACACGGCCCAGGGACACGGCACCCACCAAACTCCCACCCGGGGACACGGCCCAGGGACACGGCGCCCACCACCTTCTCACCCAGGGACACAGCACCCGCCAAACTCCCACCCAGGGACACGGCCCAGGGACACGGCACCCGCCAAACTCCCACCCGGGGACACGGCCCAGGGACACGGCGCCCACCACCTTCTCACCCGGGGACACGGCCCAGGGACACGGCACCCGCCAAACTCCCACCCAGGGACACAGCCCAGGGACACGGCCCAGGGACACAGCACCCGCCAAACTCCCACCCGGGGACACGGCCCAGGGACACGGCGCCCGCCACCTTCTCACCCAGGGACAGAGCACCCGCCAAACTCCCACCCGGGGACACGGCCCAGGGACACGGCGCCCACCACCTTCTCACCCAGGGACACAGCACCCACCAAACTCCCACCCGGGGACACGGCCCAGGGACACGGCGCCCACCACCTTCTCACCCAGGGACACAGCACCCACCAAACTCCCACCCAGGGACACGGCCCAGGGACACGGCCCAGGGACACGGCACCCACCACCTTCTCACCCAGGGACACAGCACCCACCAAACTCCCACCCAGGGACACGGCCCAGGGACACGGCCCAGGGACATGGCACCCACCACCTTCTCACCCAGGGACACGGCCCAGGGACACGGCGCCCACCACCTTCTCACCCGGGGACACAGCACCCGCCAAACTCCCACCCGGGGACACGGCCCAGGGACACGGCGCCCACCACCTTCTCACCCCCAGCCCGCCCTTCCCATCGGGCGAAGCGGCACCAGCTGCCCAGGCCACGCAGGGCTGGTCGGGAAGCCGGTTCCCTGCTCCGGTGGGGGCAGGCGGGGAGCCGCTCCCCTCGGCTGGTGCACAGCTGGAGCAGTGGGAACAGAGTTGGCTGCTCAGCTGGGGTGAAGGAGCAGCGAAGGCCAGACGGTTCACAGACCCAGTCCCAGCCCCTCTTTGCCACTAGCACCTCACCAGTTAGACCCTGTGGCCTCAGTCTACAGCATGCATGTGCCCAGTCCCAGAGCCGGGGGTCGGGCTGGGTCTCTGGGTCAGGGGTTGAGCTGGGTCTCTGGGTTGGGCCAGGAGTCAGGCAGGGTCTCTGGGTCAGGCCAGGGGTCGGGCTGGGGATCAGGACGGGTCTCTGGGCTGGGCCAGGGATTGGGCCAGGTCTCTGGGTGTGATGGGGTTCAGGGGTCCCCCTGCACTGCACCCCGTCCGCTGGCAGGAGTGACTCTCACTCAGCAGGTACAACAGGAGGTTTATTAGGCAACAGATGCCCAGTTTCTCACAGAAGCGTCGGTACAGCAGTCAGAGACAGTCCTTCCAACCCGTCCTGGGGAGAAGAGCCCAAGGGGGGCCCCTCTGGGGTGTAGCTTCCCCCTCCTCAGGCCAGCTGCCTTCCAGCTCCCTCTCCCCTCCAGCCTCTAACTACCGCCCCCGATTCAAAAACCAGCTCGGCTCCTCCCTCCACTTTGTTCAGGCAGAGGTGTTACCTGCCAGCCTAGGTTATAGCCCCAGGGTCATCCTTAGCCACTGGGAGCTGCTCTGCTTGTCTCTCACATCCAGCCTGAGTCTCGCATGCACTCCCCACACTCCAGCACACTGGGCCAGGGGTCTGGCTGGGGCTCTGGGCCGGGTCTCTGGGCCAGCCAGGGGTTTGGGCTGGGCTGGGGCTCGGGCCAGGTCTCTGGGTCTGTGGGCCAGGCTGGGGGTTGGGCCGGGTCTCTGGGTAGGGCTGGGAGTTGTTTTGGGTCTCTGGGTCTGTGGGTCTCTGGGCCAGGCTGGGGTTTGGGCCAGGTCTCTGGGCCGTGCTGGGGCTCGGGCGAGGTCTCTGGGTCTGTGGGCCAGGCTGGGGGTTGGGCCGGGTCTGTGGGCCGGGCTGGGGGTTGGGCCGGGTCTCTGGGTCTCTGGGCCGGGCCAGGAGTTGTTTTGGGTCTCTGGGTCTGTGGGCCAGGCTGGGGGTTGTTTTGGGTCTCTGGGTCTGTGGGCCGGGCTGGGGGTCGAGCCAGGTCTCTGGGTCTGTGGGTCTGTGGGCTGGGCTGGGGGTCGGGCCGGGTCTGTGGGCCGGGCTGGGAGTTGTTTTGGGTCTCTGGGTCTGTGGGCCGGGCTGGGGGTTGAGCCGGGTCTGTGGGTCTCTGGGCTGGGCCGG
This sequence comes from Carettochelys insculpta, assembly GCF_033958435.1. NCBI lineage: Eukaryota > Metazoa > Chordata > Testudines > Carettochelyidae > Carettochelys > Carettochelys insculpta. The sequence continues at coordinate 381,011,224 of NC_134137.1, read as the reverse complement.
GAGTTGTTTTGGGTCTCTGGGTCTGTGGGCCAGGCTGGGGGTTGTTTTGGGTCTCTGGGTCTGTGGGCCAGGCTGGGGGTCGAGCCAGGTCTCTGGGTCTGTGGGTCTGTGGGCCGGGCTGGGGGTCGGGCCGGGTCTGTGGGCCGGGCTGGGGGTTGTTTTGGGTCTCTGGGTCTGTGGGCCGGGCTGGGGGTCGGGCCGGGTCTGTGGGCCGGGCTGGGGGTTGTTTTGGGTCTCTGGGTCTGTGGGCCGGGCTGGGGGTCGAGCCAGGTCTGTGGGTCTCTGGGCTGGGCCGGGAGTTGTTTTGGGTCTCTGGGTCTGTGGGCCGGGCCAGGGCTGAGGCTGGGTCTGGTTCCCAGGAGCTCTGCTTCAGTGACTGCCATGGGTGTGCAGCGCTGGTGCCCCTGGCGCAGGCGATGTTGTTGTGAGCACGGCAGCTGGACGAGCTCAAGGATCCCAAACAAGCGCCTATCTCGGGGCGATGTGGCTGTGGCCTTGGACTCAGCCAAGTGGCTGGGACGGGAGAGACTCTGAGCAGGGCCAGCTGCAGTGTCACAGACCTGAACCCCGGGGCTGGCCGCTTGCACCGAGCCCCAGTCCTGTGTCCTGGCCAGCCGCACACTGCACCAGTTCCAGCACCCGCAGTCCAGCCCCTGTGTCCTGGCCAGCCCCACACTGCACCAGCTCCAGCACCCTCAGTCCAGCCCATGTCCTGGCCAGCCGCACACTGCACCAGCTCCAGCACCCTCAGTCCAGCCCGTGTCCTGGCCGGCTCTGCACTGCACCGGCTCCAGCACCCGCAGTCCGGCCCCTGTGTCCTGGCCGGCTCTGCACTGCACCGGCTCCAGCACCCTCAGTCCGGCCCCTGTGTCCTGGCCGGCTCTGCACTGCACCGGCTCCAGCACCCTCAGTCCGGCCCCTGTGTCCTGGCCGGCTCTGCACTGCACCGGCTCCAGCACCCGCAGTCCGGCCCCTGTGTCCTGGCCGGCTCTGCACTGCACCGGCTCCAGCACCCGCAGTCCGGCCCCTGTGTCCTGGCCGGCTCTGCACTGCACCGGCTCCAGCACCCTCAGTCCGGCCCCTGTGTCCTGGCCGGCTCTGCACTGCACCGGCTCCAGCACCCGCAGTCCGGCCCCTGTGTCCTGGCCGGCTCTGCACTGCACCGGCTCCAGCACCCTCAGTCCGGCCCCTGCTCCGCATCTCAGGAACCTTCGTCACTTCCCTTCCCAGAGTAGCTCTACCGCTGCCGAGCCCGAACTCTGGTGGCCCCATTCCCAGCCCCCTTCCCTGCCTTCCCAGCACCCGCGCCCCAGTGGGCACCTCCTGTTCCACCTCCCAGCCCAGCTCTGGAACTGTGCTGTGCTGCCCTTCTGCCTGGCCCCCACCAGCCTCCCCACCCTGCCCCTGCCCACAGCCCTCGCTGACAGACTTGCTGCCCTGCGCTCCACCCTCACAGCATCTGCCACAGTGACCAGCTTCACCGCCGTCCATCCTCTGGGGGCACCGCACCCCAGCCCCCCACTGGTGTGAGTCAGGGCCCAGGGCCTGGGGTGGGCAGGGGGAGCAGGGCAGGGCTCACGCCCGCTGGGGCATCGGTGCATACAGCTCTGGGGGGGCCTGCGGAGCAGGGGCAATGGGTGGAGCGGGTTTGGGGGCACAAGGGGGCGGCTGCTGCTTCCTTCTCCAGGCACACTCGGGGGGCACAGAGAACAGGAGCAGGGGAACACTGGGCATGCAGCCTTAGGGCCCAGCCCTGCCCCCTCTGGGCCTGCGCTGGGGGCCACCCCTGCCCCCTTGAGGGCTGCGCTGGGGCCCGGCCCTGTCCACTCTGGGCCTGTGTGATGGAGTGGGGGGAGGGCCTGTGTGAGACTCAGGCTGGATGTGTGAGACAAGCAGAGCAGCTCCCAGTGGCTAAGGATGACCCTGGGGCTATAACCTAGGCTGGCAGGTGACACCTCTGCCTGAACAAAGAGCAGGGAGGAGCCGAGCTGGTTTGAATCGGGGGCGGCAGTTAGAGGCTAGGGGGAGAGGGAGCTGGAAGGCAGCCAGCCTGAGGAGGGGGAAAGCTACACCCCAGAGGGGCCCCCCTCGGGCTCCTCTCCCCAGGAAGGGTTGGAAGGACTGTCTCTGGCTGCTGCACTGTCGCTTCTGTGAGAAACTGGGCTTCTGTCACCTAATAAACCTCCTGTTGTACCTGCTGAGTGAGAGTCAATCCTGCCAGCGGACGGGGTGCAGTGCAGGGGGACCCCTGAACCCCATCACAGCCTGCGCTGGAGCTCGGCCCTGCCCCCTCTGGGCCCGCGCTGGGGCCCGGCCCTGCGCCCTGTGGGTCCAGCCTTGCCCCATTCTGGGCTCCCCCAGCCTCGGAACAGGGAGGGCCGGATCCCTCTCCCGGGAGGTGCTCGGTGATCTTGCGGCCCAGCGCAAGCACAGCAGTTGGCAGCACCGGAGCCAGCTCCCTCTCCAGCTGTCCCAGAAAGGCCCAGCCCATTGTCTAGGCCTGAGCCGTCCAGGCCTCCTGGGCTCTGCTCCCAGCTCTGGGAGGGCCTGTTGACTAGTGGTTACAGCACTGGGGGGGCTGGGAGCCAGGGCGCCTGGGCCAGCAGAACTAGTGGTTAGAGCAGATGGCCGGGAGTCAGGAGCCCCAGCCCTGGGAGGTCTGTGGGGTTAGTAGTGTGAGCAGGGGGCAGAGTGCAGCCCAGCTCAGCTCTGACGGGAACCTGCTAGGAGGGACGTTACCCCCGCCCCCGCACTCAGCCCGTGACTCAGTTTCCCCCCTGGTGGTGCAGGTGACAACCCAGCGCTCCCAGGGGAGCCTCAGGTCCGGGCTGTGCGCAGAGCAGCCTGCGGTGGGGGCAGCGGGGGGCCCCGCGGCAGCTCCAGCAGCAGGTGGCAGTAGGCGGCTGTTGTCTTCTGGGGGACCAGTGGCTTGGCTGGCCGGGTCTCTACTGGGGGGGACCGCCGCGGCTCTCCGGGGGCCCCGGGGTCTCTCCCACGCTCGCCCTGTCCTCAGCCAAGCGCGGCCGCTCCCCCTCGGGCCCTCCCTGGCCGCCTCCGGCTGCTCCCCGGCCTCGGCGTGGGCGGAGACCGCCCGGCCCCGGTGTGCAACACAGGGAGGGAGGAGGCGGAGGTGGCGGAGTGTAAATCCCCCAGGCCCAGAGTCCCGGCTGCCTCCGACCTGCCCAGCCGCTGGGCCCAGGGCGCTCCCCGCACTCCGGGCCGGTACTGGGGGGCGGTGACCGCCACCCTGCGGTCTGGGGGCCGGCCTGGGTCCAGCCCCCCTCCTGCAGCTCCCGGCGTGGGAGCTCCCGCGGCGCCGAGCCCGCAGCCTGCTGCTTCCCAGCACCGTGAGTCCCGCCTGCGTCCTGCGCCCCCTCCCCCGCGCCGTGCGTCCTGCCCTGTGCCCCGCGCCCCCGGCCCCTCTCCAGCGCCGTGCGCTCTGCCCTGCGTCCCGCGCCTCCCGGCCCCTCCCCAGCGCCGTGCGCCCTGCCCTGTGCCCCGCGCCCCCTCCCCAGCGCCGTGCGCCCTGTCCTGTGCCCCGCGCCCCCTCCCCCGCGCCGTGCGTCCTGCCCTGTGCCCCGCGCCCCCGGCCCCTCTCCAGCGCCGTGCGTCCTGCCCTGTGCCCCGCGCCCCCTCCCCAGCGCCGTGCGCCGTGCGCTCTGCCCTGCGTCCCGCGCCTCCCGGCCCCTCCCCAGCGCCGTGCGCCCTGCCCTGTGCCCCGCGCCCCCTCCCCAGCGCCGTGCGCCCTGCCCTGTGCCCCGCGCCCTGCCCTGTGCCCCGCGCCCCCTCCCCAGCGCCGTGCGCCCTGCCCTGTGCCCCGCGCCCCCTCCCCAGCGCCGTGCGCCCTGTCCTGTGCCCCGCGCCCCCTCCCCAGCGCCGTGCGCCGTGCGCTCTGCCCTGCGTCCCGCGCCTCCCGGCCCCTCCCCAGCGCCGTGCGCCCTGCCCTGTGGCCCGCGCCCCCTCCCCAGCGCCGTGCGCCCTGTCCTGTGCCCCGCGCCCCCTCCCCAGCGCCGTGCGCCGTGCGCTCTGCCCTGCGTCCCGCGCCTCCCGGCCCCTCCCCAGCGCCGTGCGCCCTGCCCTGTGCCCCGCGCCCCCTCCTCAGCGCCGTGCGCCCTGCCCTGTGCCCCGCGCCCCCTCCCCAGCGCCGTGCTCCCTGCCCTGTGCCCCGTGCCCCCGGCCCCTCCCCAGCACCGTGCGCCCTGCCCTGTGCCCCGCGCCCCCTCCTCAGCGCCGTGCGCCCTGCCCTGTGCCCCGCGCCCCCGGCGCCTCCCCAGCGCCATGCGCCCTGCCCTGTGCCCTGCGCCCCTCCCCAGCACCGTGCGCCCTGCCCTGTGCCCCGTGCCCCCGGCCCCTCCCCAGCACCGTGCGCCCTGCCCTGTGCCCCGCGCCCCCTCCTCAGCGCCGTGCGCCCTGCCCTGTGCCCCGCGCCCCCTCCCCAGCGCCGTGCTCCCTGCCCTGTGCCCTGCGCCCCTCCCCAGCACCGTGCGCCCTGCCCTGTGCCCTGCGCCCCTGGCCCCTCCCAGCGCCGTGCGCCCTGCCCTGTGCCCCGCGCCCCCTCCCCAGCACCGTGCGCCCTGCCCTGTGCCCCGCGCCCCCTCCCCAGCGCCGTGCGCCCTGCCCTGCGTCCTGCGCCCCCTCCCCAGCGTCCTATGCCCCCCGGCCCCTCTCCAGCGCCGTAAGCCCTGCCCTGTGCCCCGCGGCCCCTCTCCAGCGCCCTGCCCTGCACACCCTTTCCAGAGTTATGCACTCTGAGCCCACTCCCAGGCCCGTGTGCTCCTGCCCGGTCCCGTGCGCCCTGCCTGCGCCCTACCCTGATCCCTGCGCGCCTTCCCAAGATGGTGAGCTGCTGCCCGAGCCTTGTGCGCCCTCTCCCCAGGGCCGTGCGTCCCTCCCTGGGTCTCCTGGTGCCCAGTCCCGGAGCCCATGGAGGGCCAGCAGCCGCAGCCCGGGAGCCCGTTCCCCAGCTGGGAGCCCCCGCACTACGATTACCGGCTGATCGTGGGGGACTTGCGGGAGCCTGCGCTGCCCGGACAGCGGCTGCGGCGCCCGGGGGCCGTGAACGGCTGCGCTCCGCCGCATGCAGGACACGAGACGGCGGCGCAGAGGTACAGTGCCCGGCTGCTGCAGGCCGGTTACGAGCCAGAGAGGTGAGAGGAGTCGGTGCCCAGGGAGGTGGGGGGTCTCCCCAGGTGTGGAAGTCATGGGAGCTGCCCAGGTGTGCCAGGAGCTGCCCAGGTGTGCCAGGAGCTCCCCTGGCCTCCTCCTGCTGGGGCCCCTGGAACCGGGGAGCTCGGCCGGGCGGCGGCTGGTGCCGAGAGAGAGGGAGGGGCAGGGGAGGCGTGGGTGGGCCGGCTGGAGACTCCTGGTGGGGAGCGGGGTGCATCTGCTGGAGCAACCTGCCCTCTGGTGCCCCCTTGGCCACGCCGCTCACTGCCATGGCCGGCTCCTGGACGGAGGGCTCCAGGCCGCCCCAGCCACCTGCCCTGCTGGGTGACACCGGGGTCTCCCCCGGCACAGCCCTGAGCTGGGCCTCCAGGGGTGGGCCAGTGCCCGCTTGCAGCTCTGGGGCAGAGCGGAGGGCAGCCCCCAGGCCCAGCTCCCCTGGGCCGCTCAGGCTGTGCTGGGCTGGGGCTGCGGGTTGGCCAGCCAAGGTAACACACGGGCGCCTCCGCGCTGGACAGGGCTGGAGACGCCTGCTGCTGGGACAAGCGGCCTTGGCCAGGTGCCAGGCTGGCTAACTGGGAGAGCGCTCTGGGGGGGAGGAGTGGTTGTCCTGGGACCTGCAGGGACCTGCTCCGCCCAAGCTGTCGCCTCAGTAACTGTGACGCGGGCACAGGGGCTTGAGGGTTTATTCCCCTAGTGCCAATGCAGGTGTTTCCTGCTGCCCTGCAGTAACCCCAGGTGGTGCCTCAGTTTCCCGAGGTCCAGCATCAGTGTGATGACCTCATGTAGACAATGGCTGTGCCCTTGGTAACCTAGGCAACCGGGGGACCCCTTTATCCCCCAGGACAGAGGCAGGCGGAGGGGCCGGGCTGGTTTGACTGGGAACTGGGCTGTTGGGTGGGGCAGTCTGGGCTGGCTGGGGAGGGAGGAAGGGGGCCAGGGCCCGGCTCAGGGACCCCTCTGGGCCCCTCTCCCCGATATGGATGGCGCTGACGGCTGCTGGTCCCTGTGCTGACCAGTCTGTTCCATACTGGGTCCCTGTCGCCCCATAACCCGGCTGTGCTCCCTGCCGAGCGAGAGGAGTCTGCCTGGGGGGGCAGGGCCTGGGACCCCCACTCTGCGACAGTCACACTTGCAGTACAAAGGCTGCTGAAGCAGCAAACAGGGCTGGCGAGTGCAAAGGCTGCCTGGCGCCCTGGAACAACACCTCTGGTGCCGGGCAGGGCCATCCCCACGGACCTGCGGCGCATGGTTAGCACAGGGATTGGGCCCCAATTTGTAAAGGTGCCTGTGCCTTGCTGTGCCCCATGGTGCAGAGTCTACTGGGTCTAGGAGCCAAGATCCCACCAACAGTCAAAGGGGTTTGGCTCCAGAGTGCCTAAGGGCCCACGCCACGTGAGCATGCGGCCGGGTGTGGCACCCCCCCAGGGGAGGCGCGGGCGCTACCTGCCTGGCCGGCTTCGGTGTGACCGGCCTGGGGCCGGCCCGGTTCAGGGGCTGCTCCTTGGCAGGGAGGCTGGCAGCTGGCCAGGGGTCAGAGCACTCCAAGAGCAACTCAAGGTCTGCAGGCGGCCTCCCTGGGTGAGACTTACTCTCAATCCGGTTAACTCCACAAAGCTCAGAGGCGCCTTGCTGGCAGGCAGCAGGAAGCGAGTGTAATCGGCCAGCAGCGAGCAAGCGAGGACACTGCCAGCCAGAAATAAAGCGCACTCCTGGGACAGCCAGGGGCCAGCAGGCCGGGGGGCTCTGACGGCTGGTTCAAAGAGCCCCCTGTGGGGTGGAGGCAGGACGCGGGGTGGCTCTGGCCTGTGCGGTGCAGGAGTTCACATCCGAGCGGCTCCTCCTGGCTCTGGACCGAGGAGACGGGGGAGGTGAGGTCTCACTGGGCCAACGTCTTCCGGGGAGAGATACAAGATCCCCAGCCGCACAGACCCCTCAGCAGCTGTCACCGCTTTCCTCGTGCCACCGAAGGGCCCTGGGCGCCGCGCCCTCCGTCCGCAGCCGCACACCGCTCCCAGCCCGCAGGGCGGGCAGGAGGTCCCTGGGCCACAGGGACCCAGCATGGAACTGACCTGTCAGCACAGGGACCAGAAGCCATCGGTGCCAAGGCCCTGCCCTGCTCCCTGCCCCCAGAATCTCCCAGACATGCCCCACGGCCTGGCTGCCCGGGCCTGGGCCCTTCCTCCGCCTTCTGCCATTTGTTCTCCTTCCCCAGCAAAAGACCACAGAACCCCAGGGCTGGAAGGGACCCCAGGAGGTCATCTAGTCCAGCCCCCTGCCCAAAGCAGGATCAGCCCCCACTAAGTCATCCCAGCCAGGACCTCGTCAGCAGGACTCTAGGGCAGGACTCGAGGGCAGCAGAAGTCACCTGTGACATACCAAAGCATGTGCTAGTCCAGCTCTGCCCCCTTGGACCCGTGTGTGTGTCCAGGACCCGCCGAGAGTGCCCTGTTCTGAGTTCGGTCCAGCCCCAGGCTGAGCGTTCAAAGGGCTGCACAGCAGGGAGGGGGGCGGCCGGCTGACAGTCACCAGGCCCTTGGGCAAGGGGGGAGCCCAGCACCTGTTCCTGGAAGGGGCGGGGCCTGTGGCAGAAGGGGCAGGGCTAGGGCTGCGGCTGTGACCACATAACATTCCCTTCCCCCACCCCGCCGGCCAGCGCTGCTCAGGCTCCAGTGGCAATGCGGTGGGCTGGGCCCACTCTGGTCTGCGCATGTCCGGGGCCCCTCCTGCACCCTCAGACCTCAGGCTGCTTGTGCTGCCGAGCTGCAGCCCCTGGATGCTGGCAGGGGGCATTTCCCGGCCCCCAACTCTACCTGCTGACGTCAGTGAGCATCTCCATGCACTCACCGGCGTCCCTGCAGCACCGGCTCCCCAGGCTCCCCGCTGCAGCACCAGCTCCCCAGCCAACCATCAGCGCCAGGGAAACCGGGGCTGGCACTGGTCCCTGCAGGGCCCCAGCTGAAGGCTGCAGTCTCAGCCAGGCAGTTCCACAAGCAGGGCCCCGCAGGGAACCAGGCTGCAGCATCTGCCCCTCTGCGTGGGGGCTGCCCCCTTCACCTCACCAACCCTCCTGGCCCTTTCGCCGCACTGGGCAGCCTGGCAGCCGCCACTCTGCCAAGTTGGAGGCTGGGAGGGTGGTCAAAAGGGAGGGGCACTGGGAGAGCTGGTGGGGAGCCCAGGGCTGGGAGAGCAGGGAGGCAAGAAGGCCTGAGGGGCCTTAGCAGAGCTGTGGGGGCAGGACCGGAACAGGCGGTGGGGCTGTAGGTGCAGGTGGAGGCCCTGGCAGAGGTGGGGGAACAGGACCAGAACAGGCGGTGGGGCTGTAGGTGGAGGTGGAGGCCCTGGCAGAGGTGGGGGAACAGGACCAGAACAGGCGGTGGGGCTGTAGGTGCAGGTGGAGGCCCTGGCAGAGCTGTGGGGGCAGGACCGGAACAGGCAGTGGAGCTGTAGGTGCAGGTGGAGGCCCTGGCAGAGCTGTGGGGGCAGGACCGGAACAGGCGGTGGGGCTGTAGGTGCAGGTGGAGGCCCTGGCAGAGCTGTGGGGGAACAGGACCAGCACAGGCGGTGGGGCTGTAGGTGCAGGTGGAGGCCCTGGCAGAAGTGGGGGAACAGGACCGTAACAGGCGGTGGGGCTGTAGGTGCAGGTGGAGGCCCTGGCAGAGCTGTGGGGGCAGGACCAGAACAGGCGGTGGGGCTGTAGGTGCAGGTGGAGGCCCTGGCAGAGGTGGGGGAACAGGACCAGAACAGGCGGTGGGGCTGTAGGTGCAGGTGGAGGCCCTGGCAGAGGTGGGGGAACAGGACCAGAACAGGCGGTGGGGCTGTAGGTGCAGGTGGAGGCCCTGGCAGAGGTGGGGGAACAGGACCAGAACAGGCGGTGGGGCTGTAGGTGCAGGTGGAGGCCCTGGCAGAAGTGGGGGAACAGGACCGGAACAGGCGGTGGGGCTGTAGGTGCAGGTGGAGGCCCTGGCAGAGGTGGGGGAACAGGACCAGAACAGGCGGTGGGGCTGTAGGTGCAGGTGGAGGCCCTGGCAGAGCTGTGGGGGCAGGACCGGAACAGGCGGTGGGGCTGTAGGTGCAGTGGAGGCCCTGGCAGAGCTGTGGGGGAACAGGACCAGCACAGGCGGTGGGGCTGTAGGTGCAGGTGGAGGCCCTGGCAGAGGTGGGGAAACAGGACCAGAACAGGCGGTGGGGCTGTAGGTGCAGGTGGAGGCCCTGGCAGAGGTGGGGGAACAGGACCAGAACAGGCAGTGGGGCTGTAGGTGCAGGTGGAGGCCCTGGCAGAGGTGGGGGAACAGGACCGGAACAGGCGGTGGGGCTGTAGGTGCAGGTGGAGGCCCTGGCAGAGCTGTGGGGGAACAGGACCAGAACAGGCGGTGGGGCTGTAGGTGCAGGTGGAGGCCCTGGCAGGGGTGGGGGAACAGGACCAGCACAGGCGGTGGGGCTGTAGGTGCAGGTGGAGGCCCTGGCAGAGGTGGGGGAACAGGACCAGAACAGGCGGTGGGGCTGTAGGTGCAGGTGGAGGCCCTGGCAGAGGTGGGGAAACAGGACCAGAACAGGCGGTGGGGCTGTAGGTGCAGGTGGAGGCCCTGGCAGAGCTGTGGGGGAACAGGACCAGAACAGGCGGTGGGGCTGTAGGTGCAGGTGGAGGCCCTGGCAGAAGTGGGGGAACAGGACCGGAACAGGCGGTGGGGCTGTAGGTGCAGGTGGAGGCCCTGGCAGAGCTGTGGGGGCAGGACCAGAACAGGCGGTGGGGCTGTAGGTGCAGGTGGAGGCCCTGGCAGAGGTGGGGGAACAGGACCAGAACAGGCGGTGGGGCTGTAGGTGCAGGTGGAGGCCCTGGCAGAGGTGGGGGAACAGGACCAGAACAGGCGGTGGGGCTGTAGGTGGAGGTGGAGGCCCTGGCAGAGCTGTGGGGGCAGGACCGGAACAGGCGGTGGGGCTGTAGGTGCAGTGGAGGCCCTGGCAGAGCTGTGGGGGAACAGGACCAGCACAGGCGGTGGGGCTGTAGGTGCAGGTGGAGGCCCTGGCAGAGGTGGGGAAACAGGACCAGAACAGGCGGTGGGGCTGTAGGTGCAGGTGGAGGCCCTGGCAGAGGTGGGGGAACAGGACCAGAACAGGCAGTGGGGCTGTAGGTGCAGGTGGAGGCCCTGGCAGAGGTGGGGGAACAGGACCGGAACAGGCGGTGGGGCTGTAGGTGCAGGTGGAGGCCCTGGCAGAGCTGTGGGGGAACAGGACCAGAACAGGCGGTGGGGCTGTAGGTGCAGGTGGAGGCCCTGGCAGGGGTGGGGGAACAGGACCAGCACAGGCGGTGGGGCTGTAGGTGCAGGTGGAGGCCCTGGCAGAGGTGGGGAAACAGGACCAGAACAGGCGGTGGGGCTGTAGGTGCAGGTGGAGGCCCTGGCAGAGGTGGGGGAACAGGACCAGAACAGGCGGTGGGGCTGTAGGTGCAGGTGGAGGCCCTGGCAGAGGTGGGGGAACAGGACCGGAACAGGCGGTGGGGCTGTAGGTGCAGGTGGAGGCCCTGGCAGAGCTGTGGGGGAACAGGACCAGAACAGGCGGTGGGGCTGTAGGTGCAGGTGGAGGCCCTGGCAGGGGTGGGGGAACAGGACCAGCACAGGCGGTGGGGCTGTAGGTGCAGGTGGAGGCCCTGGCAGAGGTGGGGGAACAGGACCAGCACAGGCGGTGGGGCTGTAGGTGCAGGTGGAGGCCCTGGCAGGGGTGGGGGAACAGGACCAGCACAGGCGGTGGGGCTGTAGGTGCAGGTGGAGGCCCTGGCAGAGCTGTGGGGGCAGGACCAGAACAGGCGGTGGGTTTGCAGGCGCAGGTGGAGGCCCTGGCAGTGCTGGGGGCTGCAGAGAGCCAGGCTGGCTGGAGGCCCTGTGGAGCAGGGCTGAGGTGTAAGAAATAGCTCCGAATCGCACGGCCCACGCTGGGGTCTGATCCCGCCTGCTCCTCCTCACCTGAGCCCCAGGGACTCCTCTCTCCCGAAGTCCTCCTCTGCCACTGGGGTTGTAGGGCCCACCTGCAGCCAGCCCCGGGCTGGCCCCTCCCGCCGAGCGGCTCTGTGCCACGGCTGGGGTTGGGGGCACCGTTCGCTTCAATCAGGTTCTGCCTGCAGCATCAGAGCTGGCCAGGTCCCCTGCGCACCATGGGCCTCTGGCTGCGTTTGGTGGGGGGGCTGGGGTTCCCCTGCGGCTAGAAACGCCTGACGGTCCCAGTTGTGCAGCCAGGCGGCTCATTTAATGTTCTAAGCAGCATTTGCAGTTGTCCATCTGCTGCGACCTCGGGGCAGGAGCATTTGCTTGCCGGTTCGCGAGCTGCATCTGTGTGGAGCGCCCAGGACTCTGACGTAACGGCGCTGCGAGGCCGGTGCGACTTTGAGCGGGCCAGCTCACAGCCAGCGCGACCCGCCCCGGCCGGGGGGACTTGGAATCCAGGGCCGTTCCCAGAGGCTTTTCCTGGGAGCGTCGGGGGGAGGGGGCTTCACTTGGCCGGAAGAACAGCTCCACTGGGGTAAGGCGTAGCGGGAGCGAAAGCCAAAACTCGCATCTTACCCGCCCCCTGCCCGAGCCCAGGCTGCCCCCGCCCCAGCCCAGACTGTGCAGCAGGGTGCACGGGGCAGCCACCGAGCAGGAGTGTCTGTGAACCCGCCGCCCGGAGCGGCTCCTGTTAAAATTCCAGCCAAAGCGGCGCTTCCAAGCCACCCCTGGCGGCAGCCCCGGCGCGGCCCCTGCCGGGCTTGGGGGGCAACTCAGAAAAGGCACAGAGGGAGACTGGACCTGGCTGGAGAACGGGAGGCGCCGCTGTGTTCGTCTGCATCCGCCAGAGCAACGAGGAGCCTGGGGCACCTGGGAGCCCAACGGCTCCACTTGGGCCCCGGCTCTCGCCGGCAGAGGCCCCGGGAGACCCAGGCACCTGCCGCAGTGGGTCGCTGAAGGCAGTCGAGCCACGCGTGTGCTGAGCTGCAGCATGGCCGGGAGTGCGCGTGCCCTGCAGGGGCGATGGGAGGACACAAGGGAGGTCTCGCACGCTGAGACACAAGCACACGCTCAGCCCATGTCTCGTCTCTGGTGGCCGGTTTTCCTGGGCGAGGCCTCGCCGTGCAGCTCAGCCAGTGCCCTGGTCCCATGCACGGTGCAGGAGATTAGCGCTCATGGCAGGGGGGAAGCTGGGCCGCTGACATGATCACACTAATCCCGGCTGCTCCTTCTCTGCTCCCGCCACTTGCAGCCGCCGGTGGCTCAGACTCAGGCAGTGAGAGCCGCCGTGAGCAGGGGTGTGATGGGGTTCGGGGTCCCCCTGCACTGCACCCCGTCTGCTGGCAGGAGAGACTCTCACTCAGCAGGTACAACAGGAGGTTTATTAGGCAACAGAAGCCCAGTTTCTCCCAGAAGCGACAGCACAGCAGTCAGAGACAGTCCTTCCAACCCGTCCTGGGGAGAAGACCCCGAGGGGTGCCCCTCTGGGGTGTAGCTTTCCCCCTCCTCAGGCTGGCTGCCTTCCAGCTCCTCTTTCCCCAGCTTCCTAACTGCCACCCCCGATTCAAAACCCAGCTCGGCTCCTCCCTTCTCTTTGTTCAGGGCAGAGGTGTTACCTGCCAGTTGTAGCCCCAGGGTCATCCTTAGCCACTGGGAGCTGCTGCTTGCCTCAGACATCCAGCCTGACTCACACATGCACCCCCCCCACTCCATCACAGTGTGCACCGGGGGAGAGGGGTGATCCGTGTCTCCCCTGGGGTGGGGGCCTGGCTGCAGAGATCACACCCCTTGGTGTGCGCCGGGGGCGGGGGTGATCCGTGTCTCCCCTGGGGTGGGGGCCTGGCTGCAGAGATCACACCCCTTGGTGTGCGCCGGGGGCGGGGGTGATCCGTGTCTCTCCTGGGGTGGGGGCCTGGCTGCAGAGATAGGACCCCTTGGTGTGCACCAGGGGGAGATCTGTGTCTCTCCTGGGGTGGGGGCCTGGCTGGGATTTCCTTCTCACTAAGGCAAATGCAACCAGCTTTCACAGCCCCCCGCCCAGCCAGATGCCACTGAACCATTTCTCCCCCAGCTGCAGAGCTGAAATCTAACACTTTCCATACGTAAGGATACAGACACACCAGTGGCACACACACATTCAGGGCATCGTCGGCTTTCATTAGACTCCTCACGCACCCCACCCCCGGCACAATAGTTGTGGCCAATAAATACACTGGGCATTAAAATGGTTTCCAGACCCAATGTAAAAGTCCAGTGACGTGACAGCAGGAGCCCTGAGTCCTAGCGTCCCCCATGGGGCAGGAGCCCTGAGTCCTAGCGCCCCCATGGGGCAGGAGCCCTGAGTCCTAGCATCCCCCCGCCTCTCCAGGGAAGAAGCCCTGAGTCCCACTACCTCCCGGCCCTGGGCCTGGGCACTTCCTGCAGATGACATCCGGAGCCCACTGGGGCCACGCTGGGCAATAATTCCTGGGAATTCAGGGCCTGCCCCTGGATCTTCACCCGCTGCCAGGTTCATGCCCATCAGCCTCACTCCGCTACGCTCCCGCCTGCCCTCGCCCCTGGGCCCGCCACGGGCACCGCCAGAAGCACACGCCTGGCCCGGCTGATCTCTTTGCCAGAGCCAGGCAGTGCCGGGCTGGGAGCTCCCTGCCAGCAGCTCTGCCGAGCCGAGAGCCTTCCGACCTGGTAGCTCCGGAGTTTGCCCCCCAGCCAGGCCCAGCCCAGGGGCCCCAGCTGGTCCTGCTGCCCCCCTGGCTCAGCTCCTACCCTGCACTGAGAAGCCATGAGGCCAACAACCTCACTCAGTTTTTCTAAGCCCTTGGCCAGGCTGTGGTGGGTCCCCCAGAGCCAGGGCCAGGACCTTGCAGGGAATCAGAGACCGTGGTGGGGGCCTGACCTACCAGGCTCTGGGCATCCCCGGGCCCCGCTGCAGCTAGAGGGTGGCACTTCAGTGTCTGGTAGGTGGGGGGTGGTGGGGCTGACAGCCACGCTGGTGTGATAGGACGGGGTTTCTGGAAGGAGAGAGGGGTGGATGGCTGTGGCTAGGGGCCCGGGGGATGCGGTTTCCGGCCCTGCTAGAGAAATCACTCCAGGTACCTTTGCTTAAAATCCAGGGTACTTACAGCCCCAGGGTGGGATTCCCTTCTCACTAAGGCCAATCCAACCAGCCCCCACAGCACCTCTGCCAGCCCCACTGGCCAGCCAGAGTCACACCAGCAAACCCCCTGTGATGGGGTTCAGGGGTCCCCCTGCACTGCACCCCGGCCGCTGGCAGGAGTGACTCTCACTCAGCAGGTACAACAGCAGGTTTATTAGGCAACAGATGCCCAGTTTCTCACAGAAGCAACAGCATAGCAGCCAGAGACAGTCCTTCCAACCTGTCCTGGGGAGAAGACCCCGAGGGGTGCCCCTCTGGGGTGTAGCTTTCCCCCTCCTCAGGCTGGCTGCCTTCCAGCTCTCCCTTCTCCTCGCCTCTAACTGCCGCCCCCGATTCAAAACCCAGCTCAGCTCCTCCCTGCTCTTTGTTCAGGCAGAGGTGTTATCTGCCAGTTGTAGCCCCAGGGTCATCCTTAGCCACTGGGAGCTGCTGCTTGCCTCAGACATCCAGCCTGACTCACACATGCACCCCCCCCACTCCATCACACCCCCAGACTGCCCAGCTGCTCTACCCGCCCAGAGCAGCAACCCCCAAACTCAGGTGAGAGGCTCTTAAGCCTGTTTCACCAACACCCCACAGATTCCTCCAGACCCCAAAGGGCCCGGCCCCAGACCCCAGTCGATATAGACTTGGATCTCACCCAGGCAACCACTCACCAATCCTCTAAGGGTTTATTGATACCAAGGAAAGAGCCGGGCTGGCGAGGAGGACGGGTAGAGCAACACTTTACATGCATCAGTCACAGCTACCGGTGCAGCCAGCGCTGTTATGTGCTGATTCCTGACAGTCTCTGAAAGTTCATTTCAGGCCACACAGATTCAGTCACTGGAGCGCTGGGGATCCGGCCCGCTGGGGTCCACGTGCTGGACATGGACCTGGGGGACCATGAGACGAGGGATCCAAGATGGACCCTAAGTCCACAGCCTGGCTCTCCTCTTGCTGTCTCTTGAGTTCAGGGACAAAGCCCCGTCTTCTTCCCATGTATCAGAGAGGAGCCGTGTTAGTCTCTATCCTCGAGAGCAACAAGAAGCCTGTGGCACCTTAGAGACTAACAGATATTTTGGAGCATGAGCTTTCGTGGGCAAAGAGCCACTTCATTAGATGCATGAGATGATGCATCTGACAAAGCAGGTCTGTGCCCACGAAAGCTCATGCTCCAAAATATCTGTTAGTCTCTAAGGTGCCACAGGACTTCTTCCTCCCGCAGTCCCCTCAGGGGCCGCCCCCACCTGACTCAGGGGGGCTGTTGTGGCCAACTGCCCTGGGGTGAGTCCCAGGAGACAGTCTCACGGTTCCGAACTGGGCCCGTTCCTTTGTTTCAGCCCAGGTCAGTTGGCCCTTTGGCTGCATCCCACTGACTGTCCCAAGCATCTGTGGGTTCAGTGTTTGAGCACCTGGTTTCCACCCTACTGTTCAGCCCATTGCCCTGGCGGGGGCTGAGTTCACAGCTCCCAGCATGGAGCTCAGCGCGGAAACCTTTTCTCACACAGCTACAGAGCTGAAATCTGTAACTTTACCTCCGTGCGTGATACAGACACCCCAGTGGCACACACCGAGTCAGGGCACCAGCGGCTTTCATTAGACACCTCACAGGGCCTCCCCAGCCCAGTATTTGGGGCCAACAGCCACGCTGGGCATTCAAATGGCTTCCAGACCCGATATAAAAATCCAGCCATGTGGCAGCTGGGCCCCAGGGCAAGCCAGGAGGAGGCCTGGCTCCATGCCCCCAGGAGGGGAGGGGCTGATGGCTGAAAGGGGGTGGAGCTGGTGGCTGAAAAGGGGCAGAGCTGATGGCTGAAGGGGCGGGGCTGAGGGTCAAAGGGGCGGGGCTGAGGAAAGGAGGGGTGGGGCTGGTGGCAGTCAGCCCCCTCCCAAGCTGGCAATGTGGCAGAGAGGCACAATGCCACTCCAACCCCTGAGAATTGCGCCACCCATAGCTCAAAGGGGCCAGGCGATTCCACCCCCCCTTGGCGGGCTGGGGCGGGGGCAATTTCCCCTCCGGACCCCCGCTCTTGGGGTGGTGGTCACCCCCTTCCCTGTGGGGTGTGTGCGCACCGGCCTGCTTTGCAAACACCCCTGGCAGTAACCGACGGGCGCGGTGCCACAGGGGCACACAACCGAACATGCCCACGTCCGCCACCACTCACGCCGCTCGTGGATGAACAATCTTGGAGGCGTGAAGAGGAGCTGCGATGACTTGCCAGCGGGGCGCCAGTGCCAGAGACACGTGGCTCTAGCACGGCGATGGCGCCAGCGTGCTTGGAGGGGAGGGTTTGCACAGTACCCGGCAGCAAAGGTCTTGTGGGGCAAAGCCCTGAGTGCTCGCCTGTGCACAGGCCACCCTGCTGCGGGGCTGGCAGTGGCGTGCTCAGCCCAGCCCACCCGGTAACGTGCAAAGGGAAGTCCCCAGGCAAGTGTGAAGTAGACGGAAACGGAAGAACAGCTCCACAGCCCAGCCCTGCTCTGCCCTGAGCTGCCTTGAGCTGCCCTGACCTGCTCTGCTCTGCATTACCCAGCCCTGCCCTGCCCTGCTCCGCCCTGCACTGCCCTGCCCAGCCCAGCTCTGCCCTGCTCCGCCCTGCCTTGCTCCGCCCAGCCCTGCCCTGCCCAGCGCTGCCTTGAGCTGCCCTGCCCTGCTCTGCACTGCCCTGTCCTGCTCCGCCCTGCCCTGCCCTGCTCTGCGCTGCCCTGAGCTGCCCTGACCTGCTCTGCTCTGCATTACCCAGCCCTGCCCTGCCCAGCCCAGCTCTGCCCTGCTCCGCCCTGCACTGCCCTGCCCAGCGCTGCCTTGAGCTGCCCTGCTCTGCCCTGCCCAGCCCAGCTCTGCTCTGCCCTGCTCTGCCCTGCCCTGCCCTGGGCTGCTCCGCACTGCCCTGCCCTGCGCTGCCCTGCGCTGCCCTGCCCTGCCCTGCCCTGCCCTGCCCTGCCCTGCCCAGCCCAGCTCTGCCCTGCTCTGCACTGCCCTGCCCTGCCCAGCCCAGCTCTGCCCTGCGCTGCTCCGCCCTGCCCTGCCCTGCCCTGTGCTGCCCTGAGCTGCTGTGCCCTGCGCTGCTCCGCCCTGCCCTGCCCTGCCCTGCCCGGGGGTACTGTCAGCCCCAGAACTGGAGAGTTCTAAGTGGAAGCTGAGCAACGCTTGTGGTGTGAGGGTGTTTGCTTCTTGGTGGCGGAGGAAGGTCCCCGCCGATGGCCCCTGTTCAGCTCTGCTGCTCTGGGCGCGAGGCTTCCCCAGGTGACAGCGCACAGACTGTCCAGCCTGGGGAGCAGAGTGCACCAGCTGGTCGATCAGTGTGGCTGGGGCAGACCCTGGGGGTATCCCACAAAGAAACAGCAGAGCCAGGGACACATCAGTAAAGTGCCCCACATCCCTCACCTCCTGGGTGGAGGAGAGGCAGGAGCCGCTGTCCTGCAGCGACAGGGTTCTGGGGGATGCTCTCCTGCCTGGTCGCACCCCCCATGACACCCCTCCTTGCAGCTCTCAGGGCCTGCACTGTCCAGCGATGTCCCACGGGTGCTTGGTAGTGGGGCCCCGTGCTGGGACAACACAAGCCCTTGGAACGACACCGCTACTCAGCTGAGACCAGTCACCCACTGCCCCCTTCCCCTGCCGTCCCAGCCCCTCTGCTCCCCGAATGTGGAGCCCGACAGCGCCTGCCGACAGGGACCCGCTGCGCCTCAGTTTCCATCAGACCCAGGGCTGGCACTTTGCTTCAAAGGCTCCCAGCACGTGGGGTTCCCCCAAGGCACCGCCCTGGCCCCCAAGTCTCTGCCTCTTCCTCCTGGCCCCACCTTCCCCCATGCAAATGTCAGATGTCAGGGCTTATCAAACAGGACCTGGACACACAGCCTGGGCTGTCTGGATGATACACCCCACTGAGCACCCCCACTCAGCTTCCCCCACTCAGCACCCCCCTGAGCACCCCCACTCAGCACCACAATGCACACATTGTGCTCTTGCGAGAACAGCTGTTGCGGTCCAGGCGGGGGGCCAGGGTGGGGCCTGGCCGTGTCTCGTGGCCCATGGCGCTGTGCTTCCCGAGGGCAGCTGGCCTTCCCTCCCCCTGCGGGACTCCAGCTCTCCTCTCCAGCCAGGCCCTGGGAGGCGCGGGTGGGTGGGGGCAGGGGCCCACAGGTGCTCTGCCAATGGCCTGGGATGTTGGCTTTTCAGGGGCAGAGCTGGGGGCAGCTAGCTGCACTGGCCGGGGCTCTGGGGCCTGCACCTTTTGGTGTCTCCAGGCACAGTGCTGGCATCCATGGCCTGAGACGCTGGGCTGGAGAGAGGCTGGCGTGGCTCTGTCTTCCTGCAGGAAGAGCGTGTGTGTCAGGCGGGGTCCCTGTGCTGGGGGCGTGCGCGGGTCCCCACAGGCTCTCTGCCAGCCAGAGTCAGGAAGGAACCGGCCTGTGCGCTTCAGCGGGAGAGCCTCCTCCTGCGGGACTCCCGCGTGCCCAGCCCTGCCTGGGACCCAGGGGCAGAGCCGGGGTGCTGTGTGTTTGGGGGCATTGACACACTGCGGGCCTTGCCCCCCTCTGGCCAGTGGGGCCACCCAGCCACGCCAGCCCATCTACGGGGCTAGTGCGGGCAGCGCCAGGGGTCCAACCCCCACGGCTGCGTGCTGGACACCCAGAACAAAGAGCCCACCCCTGCCCCGGGAGAGACGTGGGCGTTGCGGGTCCTGGTGCATCCTGCAGGGTTGCCGCCGGGGGCCTGTTTAGTGCGAATGGCTGCACTGGGGCAAGTGCTGAGCTGGCAGCTCTTTAGCCCAGGAACCCCTGTGCACCTTACAGGCTAACAGGCGAAGTGCAGCCTTGCCCACCAAAGCTCACGCTCCATAATATCTGCGAGTCTCTCAGGTGCCCCAGGACTTCTTGTGGCTTTTCGAGATACAGACTAACACGGCGACCCCTCTGAGACCGTGTCCAGTTCTGGGCACCGCAGTTCAGGAAGGAAGTGGAGAAATTGGAGAGGGTCCAGAGGAGAGCAACGAGAATGATCGAAGGTCTAGAGAACATGACCTATGAAGAAAGGCTGGAAGAATTGGGCTTGTTTAGTTTGCAAAAGAGAAGATTGAGGGGGGACATGATAGCAGTTTTCAGGTATTTAAAAGGGTGTCATAAGGCAGAGGGAGGGAACTTGTTCTTCCTTGCCTCTGAGGATAGAACAAGAGGCAATGGACTGAAATTGCAGCAGGGGAGGTTCAGGTTGGACATTAGGAAAAAGTTCCGAACTGTCAGGGTGATCAAACACTGGAACGAATTGCCAAGGGAGGTGGTAGAATCTCCATCACTGGAGATATTTAAGAAGAGGTTAGATAGATGGCTTTCAGGGGTGGTCTAGAAAGTGCTTGGTCCTGCCGTGAGGGCAGGGGGCTGGACTCGATGGCCTCTCGAGGTCCCTTCCAGTCCTACTCTTCTATGATTCTATGATACTTTAGACGGGGGCAGCCACCCCCGGCACGGGCGCCAAGGATGGCACGCCAGCCGATTTTCATGGGCACGTGGGGAGGGAACTCAGCCTCACCTCTCCAGCCCCCTGCAGCCGGGGGCTTGCTCAAAGCCAGGCCGCCTGTGGGTTACCAGAGACCAGCTAATGCTCCCGAGCACCCCCTGACAGGCAAAGCGCTGCCTCGCCATGGCTATTACCAGAGCTGCTGTAAATGGGACTAACAGTGACTGCGAAAAGCATCACCGGCCTTCGGACCACACACGGGGTCTAAAGGTCAGGCTCCAGCCCGGCTCCTCGCAGGGGTTGCTCACCTGCCAGAGGCCGATAGCCTCTGGGTCCATCCTCAGCATGCCGGAGGCCTGCCCTGTCCCAGGGCTGAGAGGGTACTCCCCACGTGCGTGGCCTGGGCTGGTGCTGCTCGCTCGGCTTTGCCAAGCACACCCACTACACCGGCTGCTCGCTTGGCCCGGCCCGAGCTGCCACGTTCCCTTCAGATGCGCGCCAGGCGTGCTGGCCTGGGCCGCCCTGGCATCAGTGCCAGCTGCTGGGGACAGCCAGAGCCCACGGCTGGCCCATGAGTGCGGCACCGGAGTCCTGCAGCAAGGCCGGTCTGCAGCATGCTGCATGGCCTCCCGGCCCACGTGCAGCTGGATCACGGTTCCCAGGCGGGGCGGGAGATGGCAGGAGAGCGTCCAAGCCCGCAGCCCGGGCGCTGCTCGTCTGCACATGCCTCAGAGCACAGAACGTTTATTCGGCCCCGGCCTGGAAAGGCGAGGGGGACGTGGCGGGAGGCGAGGGGTTCAGAGCTGGCCGGGCAGCAGCCCCCTCCGGCTGTGCCTGCAGCGGAGTTACTGGTCCTTGTCCCAGGCATGGGGCTGGGTCACAAGCAGCTAGTTGCACGCTCACTCATTAGATGTGCCTCCCGGGCAGCCGTGCTTCCCGTCCTGCCTGATTGATGGCTTCCTCCCCACCCGGCACTGCTGAACTCAGACAGCAGCCCCCCCCCCAACGGCCGGCAGGCTTCTGACCGCAGCTGGGGCAGCCACGGAGGCGTTCGGCTGGGAGTGGAGGCCAGGCTCCTCAGCACAGCAATGCCCGCCGGAGTTTTGTCTCTCCCACAAGAAAGCCAGGTGGCTGGGCCACTGGTGGCTGCCTGGAGCAGGTGCGAAATCACGCTGCCCGTCTCCCGTGTCCCATCTGTCAGTGGGGACGCCCCAAGCGCGGGGTAAGTCCTGCGGGGACGTTTCCAGAACTTTTCCAGCCCCGGTTATACTTTGGGCCCCCAACTTCCTGTGCCCGGGAGTGCCATGGTGACGGGGCGCTGGGCGAAGGGGCACCACTGCCCTTGGCTGTCCATCGGCCACCCCTCGGTTTCATTGGGGGGGCCCTACCACCGGTGCAGTGAGAAGGGGTAAACAACACTCCCGCAGCCACTTCCACGGTCTCCCAGGCTGTGCTCACACCTGCTTGGCCGGCCCTTTTCCAAGCTGAACAGTCCCGGGCTTTTCCGTCGCTCTGCCCCCAGCCGCTGTTCCCACATGCGGCACTTTGGTTGCCACCCCAAAACTGCCACTGTGATTCTCCGAGCCCTCTGGGGTGCGACTCTCCTGAGCCATTACGCATTGTCTGCAGACTTCGCCCCTCGCCCTTTACCACCTTCCCCAGATCGCTTCCAGATCTGTTGAGCAGCACGTGGGCCTGGCTGGCTGGAGTCTTGTTTTGGTAACGGAGATGATGAAAAATGGAACACCCGTGTGCCCGCAGGTGGGCGGCAAAGGGAGGGCACCTTGGCCCCATTCTGTGTCATAACGTCGCTGTCATTTGTTGTTCGATTCCCTGAGAATTCATTTTTAAAATGGGCGTTTGGTGACGACGCCGGCGTCGTTCCCATTTCACGGTGCCCCCGCTGGAAAAACGCGACTCAGCCAACCCAGCAGAAATCGGCCAGAAGCAAAACAGAAATGGAGCAGAGCCAGCCAGTGGGCAGGACAGTTTGCAGTGCTGAGCAGGGGAGCTGAGTGAGGGAACTGAGTGAGGGTGCTGAGTGGGGAAGCTCAGTGAGGATGCTGAGTAGGGGAGCTGAGCGAGGGTGCTGAGTGAGGATGCTGTGTAGGGGAACTGAGTGGGGGGGCTCAGTAGGGGAGCTGAGAGGGGGAGCTCAGTGAGGGTGCTGAGTGGGGGAGCTGAGCGAGGGTGCTGCGTGGGAGAGCTGAGCGAGGGTGCTGAGCGGGGGTGCTGAGTGGGGGAGCTCAGTGAGGGTGCTGATTATGGGAGCTGAGTGAGGGAACTGAGTGAGTGTGATGAGTGGGGGAGCTGAGCAAGGGTGCTGAGTGAGGATGCTAAGTGAGGGTGCTGAGCGGGGGAGCTCAGTGAGGGTGCTGAGCGGGGGAGCTCAGTGAAGATGCTGAGTGGGGGAGCTCAGTGAGGGTGCTGAGTAGGAGAGTTGAGGGGGGAGCTGAGTGAGGATGCTGAATAAGGGAGCTGAGCGAGGGTGCTGAGTAGGGGAGCTGATTGGGGAGCTTAGCGAGTGAACTGAGTGAGTGTGATGAGTTGAGGAGCTGAGTGAGGGTGCTGAGTGGGGGAGCTGAGCGAAGGTGCTGAGTGGGGGAGCTCAGTGAGGGTGCTGAGTGGGGGTGCTGAGCGAAGGTGCTGAGTGGGGGAGCTCAGTGAGGGTGCTGAGTGGGGGTGCTGAGTGGAGGAGCTGAGCGAGGGTGCTGAGTGGGGGAGCTCAGTGAGGGTGCTAAGCGAAGGTGCTGAGTGGGGGAGCTCAGTGAGGGTGCTGAGTGGGGGTGCTGAGTGGAGGAGCTGAGCGAGGGTGCTGAGTGAGGGTATCATCCAGACAGCCCAGGTTTTGAAAAAGGAGAAGAAAATCTGAAACGCTTGATGAAAACTTCTGGCTGGGCAAAAGGCTCATTTCAGCAAAGCCGGTGCAGTCGGGCACCTGCTAGCCGGCTGTTTGGGGGTCTGTGCCAGAGGCTTCTGGAGGGCTGATCATGTGCCCAGCGTGGTCTTCCTCTGTTCCAGTGCCCATCACCAGGGTCTCTGGGCACCTCGCCCAGCGTGCGCTTCAGGGGGACGCCCCCAGTGAAGGCTTCCCCTGAGCTGGGAAGAGGTTGCTCAGGGCAGGCAGGCAGGGCACTGGAGTCCAGTTAAGAGCAGCTCTGGGGTCACCTCTAAGCCCCCTGTTCTGGGGCAGGAAGGGAAGAGAAATGGGACAGAAGCTGCGGCGAGGGGAAGCAGCCCTGCTGGGAGGCTGGGGGCAGGCCCCACAAGACAGCCCCGGGAGAGGGTTTCTCTGCTGTTTGGCGGGAAAGCACTGCTGGGGGCTGCCCCGGGAAGGGCAGAACAAACCCACTGAAACCTCTGCTGAGGGGTCTGGCTGAGCCAGGCCCTGTCCACGTCCCCACCGGAGCACCGGCTGTGCTTGGCGAGGCAATGCCCCCACGGCAGGTGCAATGGCTGCCCCCAGGCGGCACCTCTGCAGCGCCGAGCCCTGGCACTGGTGCCCGTGGCTCCAAATGGGGACCCTCGGTGGGGTGGGGCCAGGGCAGCACCCAGGAGTCTCCTGCGAGCGTGTGACGGGCACCCCGACAAAAGCACAACACGGCAGCCCCGGCGGGTCCGTCCAGGAGCCTGGGCGAGCCCCTGGGCGGGCAGGGAGTAGGGGAAGGGTCCCTCGCTTTGGAAAGGGGCAGGGGGTCGCCCTCTATGATCACAGAGGTCCCAGCTGGCCTCAGGCTGGGACCGGGACCCTGCCCCTGCCCTGCCCTAGGCCTCAGGCTGGGACTGGGACCCTGCCCCTGCCCCTGCCCTGCCCTGCCCCTGCCATAGGCCTCGGGTTCGGAACGAGAGGCTCAAGGGGGAAGCTGCCGCAGGCGGGGCCTGGCCTGAGGGGACCCACAGCCCAGTAAAAGGTCTTTGGCCGCCTCGTGCTCACCGGGGGCAGCCAGCTCTGGCTCGTCCTCGGGCCTGCTTTTCCCGGGCTCGGGGAAGGCTGGCTTGAGCTGCCCTAGCCGGTCCAGGGAGGACACGGGTGCAGCTGCACAGCCACTGGCAACCGCGCCCCCTTTGGTCGTGCGAATAACCCCCGTGCACACACAAAGCTGCGCCCCACGTTTGCACAGCCCGCCAGGGGCGTGCCAAGGCCCAAGCCAGGCTCTCTCTGCCTGCCCTGCTCCCCGAGCAAGCCCCTGGAGCCCTGCCCCTCTGGGCCAGGCTCACGTGAGGGACTTCTAGGGCAAGGCGGAGAGGGAGAGGGCAGATCATTAGAAACCAGGCAGGAGACTCAAGCCCTTGTGGTAGTCGTGGCCAATTAGCTGTGTCCAGTTCCCCACTGACACATGACTGGGACGGGTCACATGCAGCCCGAGCACACCTCTTGGCCCTGGCACCAAGCCGCTGGAGGGCTGCAGCAGTCACTGTGGGCCAGGGCAGGACCTGCCTGTCTCAGGGGCCTCCTGAACACCAGCGAAGGGGCCAGGAGGAAAGGGAGGGCGAGCCCCATCCCACAAGGCATTGCGCTGCTGCTGCAGGACTGGCTCAAGGGCCCCTCTGGGTGGTCATGGTCCCTCTCCTGCCCTAGATCCATCCAGTCCCAGCTGCAGCCAAGCTGCTTCTGAGAAGGGTCCCTCTAGGCTGGCCTCTGCTGTCTGGCCGAGGTGGCAGGAACCCTTTGTGAGGCTGCCGGCCAGCCTGCAGGGCTGCGTGCTGGGGAGAGGGGCTCTTTTCTTCCCCGCCCCCAGCTGCTCTCCTCTCGCCCAGGGGAGGAGGTGGTTTGCTTGCCCGTATCCCAGCACACAGAGCTGGGGAGGTTGGGGCTGGCCCTCAGGTTGTCCAGCCCTTCCTTTTACAGCTGGGCTGGAGGCATCAACCCTTTGGACTCATGCAGGCGGGAGTTCCCCAGCCTGGGACATTCACACGTATTCCCGGAAATGGGGCTGAGGCCCATCAGCTGTTCCCTGAGGAGGGAGACACGGGTCCCCCCCGGCCTGGGTGGGCACTGGCAGGCTGCATGGGAACAGAAATCCCCCATTCCCAGTGCGAGGCCTGTGCAGATACACCTGCACGGCCCAAAGCCCCACTGCAGCCAGGCCCAGAGCCGGGGCCGGCTCACTCCTGCTAGGCTCTAACACGGCCGTGCAGACAGGCGCTGTGGGCTGCAGACCCACTCCAGCCTGAGCAGGAAAGCCTGCACGGCTGGTTCTGGAGCCATAGCACAAGCCCTGCGAGCCCCAGTCTGTGGCGCGCTGCGGGGGTGTGGTTTTGCAGGGCAGATGCCCTCAGCTGGGGCTCCGGGGCCCTGGGCGCCCAGGACAGAGTGCTGGAATCCCCAGGCTTCCTGCTTCTGCACACCGGCCATGTTCCAGTCAGCTCCTGTTCTCCTTTAGACGTGGCTGGTCCTGTGCCGGAGTGGGGGGTCCCCAAGGCCCTGCCCCCATCCACGTGTCTCTCACCGGCAGGGAGCACAGCCGGGTTACGGGGCGACAGGGACCCAGCGCGGAACAGACTGGTCAGCACAGGGACCAGCAGCCGTCAGTCCCACCCATCTTGGGGAGAGGGGCCCAGAGGGGTTCCCGAGCCGGGCCCTGGCCCCCTTCCTCCCTCCCCAGCCGGCCCAGACTGCCCCACCCAACGGCCCCGTTCCCAGTCAAACCAGCCCGGCCCCTCCACCCGCCTCTGTCCTGCTTCCCGGGGAAGAAAGGGTCACCTGGTGGCCTCGGTTACAAAGGGCAAAGGAGGCCCATTGTGCGCGGGTGAGAAGTGATCACACCAGAAACTCCCACCACCAACTACACAGGGCTGCTGGGCCAGGGGACCAGGCTTGCCACCTTTGCTCCCGTGCGGCTTTCCGCCCTCCTCTGGCGCCTGCCCTGGGGGCACTTTGGTGGTGGTAATCAGACAGCGTGTTCCAGCGGGGAGCAGAGCGGTACCTGCACCTCCTGGGCCCTTTAATGCCACCTACAAGTGCTCTCTCAGGAGCAGCGCGGCTTTGCTGACTCATGCTGAGGCTGAGCCACCACTGCCAGCTTCTCCGCAGCCACGCTGCTGCCCAGCCAGTTACCCCGGCCAGGATCTCTGCCTTTGGTTCCTCTCCCTCCGAGCAGCATCTGACATGTGCCCTGTGGCAGCTCATGCTGCCATCAAAGCCCAACTCTCCAGTGTGACAAGACCCCTTTGAATTTTAAAGCCTCCCCCCACCGCCCTGCTGGCTTGAGCTGTCTGCCCTGTATTCCCGCACTCGGAGCCTGGGGAACCCCGTGTGGGACCCCCCCGCAGCCCGCCATCCCTCGGTTCACAGTGACTGTTTGAAGCGCTTGAACCAGTTCTGTGCCCACTCCCCGGCGGGTCTGCCAGGCCCTGCCTTCTGCAGCTCCCAAGCAGAACCGGTGTGTAAAGCCTGGCTGCAGTCTGGGGGTATGAGACCCCGTGCCCTGCCCTGCCCACCGCACCAGGCCCTGCGCCAGGGCCATGCACAGCCAGCAGAGGCTGGAGCAGACCCAAGATCTGACCTGGGCCCCCAGGGCTGAGGCCGGGGTCACAACGCCCCAGGGTGTTGGGGCGCGGTTGCAGGCCTGGCACCGTACAGCTCCGCACGGGGCGCCAGGGCCGGGGGAGCTGGGAGACAGCCCAGATGGGCAGCGGGGCACTGCCAGCCCCCGGCCTGGGCGGACAGGGCTGGTGAGGGCCCAGGGTCCGGCTGCTGATGCATATCTCGGTCCGGCCCCACGGGCCCCTGGCCCAGCAGCGCACGGAGCCCGGGGGTCGCGGGGATCAGGACGGCCTAGCCCCGCTCCTGGCTCGCCGCCAGCGTGGGCAGGGCCGCTGCCTTCTCCGCCCCCGGCCCCTCCTGCGGCCGCCTCCCGGCCCGGCCCGGCCCGGCCCCAGGCGAGCAGCCTGCCGGCGGGCGGCACCACAGCAGCGCGGCCGAGCCATGGGCGAGGGGGAGCCCGGGAGGTAGCGGCGCGGGGCGCGGGGGCTGCGGGGCGTGTCCGTGCGCTGCGCTGCGCTGCGCTGCGCCTCGCCTCCCCCGCGGGGCGGGCCCGGCCCGGCCTGCGTGTGCGCCGGGAGCAGCCGCCGGGCCGCCGAGCGCTCCCCCGGCCCTGGCCCGGCCCGGAGCCGGCAGGCGCCGCGCTCCTCGCCCAGGTGGGTGGCGGCCCCGCTGAGCCGCGCCGGGCCGGGCCTGCTCCGCTCGGCTCCGGGGCTGGGCGCGGCCCTTCCCTGCAGACGAGGGGCGGGGGCACCCGGCTCCCACTCTGCAGCCCCGGGGACCGCGGGGCTGCGCCCTCTCTGCCGCCCTGAGCCGGGGGCCTGGGGCGCGCGGCCTCTTCCTGCAGCCCGAGGGGTGGGGGAAGCGGGGCACTGTGGCGCATGGCCCCTCCCTGCAGCCCGGGGGTGGGGATCCCTGGCTCCCACCCTGCAGCCTGGGGGATGGGGGGCTGAGGCACATGGCCCCTCCCTGCAGTCCGGGGGTGGGGATCCCTGGCTCCCACCCTGTAGCCTGGGGGATGGGGGGCTGAGGCACATGGCCCCTCCTTACAGCCCGGGGGGTGGGGATCCCTGGCTCCAGCCCTGCAGCCTGGGGGATGGGGGGGGGCTGAAGCACATGGCCCCTCCCTGCAGTTGGGGGTGGGGGCGGAGGCACCTGGCTCCCACCCTGCAGCCCACTGAACCAGATGTGGGGCAGCCCCTCCCCCCCAAGCCCCCCAGAGCTGGACTCTGGGCCCATACTCCCTGTGTGAGCTGGTGTGTCCCCCCTGCTGGCACCACTGGGATGCGCTGGGGCAGTGGGGGGCTGGAGCAGTGTTAAAGTGGGGGAGCAGAGAGCCATTGACCCAAACTGTAAATCCTGTAGCTAATGGAACCGGGTGAAAGTCAGGGGGAGCTGCAGCCCCCGGACCCCACTCCCAGGTTCTCAGGTGGGGCAGGTGGCCAGCCTCACCCTCGTCGGCCGGCGTTAACACTCTGCCCTCTCCCTGCAGCATGGCTGACTACCTGATCAGCGGGGGCACGGGCTACGTGCCCGAGGACGGCCTGACAGCACAGCAGCTGTTCGCCATTGCTGATGGCCTCACCTACAAGTAAGTGGCTGCACCGCCGGTCGGGCAGTCTCCAGAGCCTTGTGGGGCTGCTGCTGCCCGGCCAGGCTCCAGGGAGGTCTGTAGGGCTCCCCACACCAACACGCAGGCTGTGGGCTCCTGCAGCCCCGGTTCCCTCTTGCAGCACTGGCCTGGCTGGTGGGAGAGGCTCATTCCAGTTGCTGTGCACCTCACCAGCCTGGTCTCACTGCTCCTTTCCCCTGGGCTGCTCTGCCACCAGCACAGGAATTCCCAGGCCAGCTGGTGCCCTGCAGGCGGGTGGATCTGATCCCTTCGGCCGCGTTTCTGCTGCGTGCACAAGTGGGTTTGTTGTCAGCCCTGCGGGCAGACCCTGGCCTGGATTGCAGAGTTCCTGGGGCAGGCAGTGGTCCGAGCGCCTTTGCCCTGTTTGAAGGAGACCTGCGTTCTGGGCCAGAACTGGCCCGTTAGGCTTGGCTGGTTACTGGAGCACGGGCAGACGCCAGCCTGCGAACTCCAGTGCGTAGTGCAGGCGTCTCTACGGTGTGAGCCAAGAGCCAGCTGGCTGCCGGCTGCATCTGCAGAGGAGACTCCTCCTTTCTCTCTGTACGTGGCCTCGGAGCCACTACGTGGGACGATGACCCCGGTGTGTGGGTTACCCACGCACAGCCTGTGCTTTGTGTGTGTGTGTCAAGCAGGTATCGAAATGTCGGTGTAAGTGATCTGGCGTGTGCATATTCCACAACTTGTGTTGACAGTTGTCAGCATTTGTGTAGAAATACCCAAAACCTGAGGTGCGTGGAAATGCTTTTTACATCACCCCCCACCTCAAGGTGTTTAACCACATCTTCCTGTGCTGGATTTACTTGTCTGTCCAGCCTCGCCCAGGCCACCAGACGTGAAGCTGCCGGGGCTCATTTCTCTCCGTGCGAAAACCCCAGGGGGTCGCAATGGTGAAAAGCGGTTTGGGTTTTTAAGCACAGACCCCAGGGCTGGAGCGGGAAGCAGCGGGTAACTCGCAGGCGTTAGCCCTGGAGATTGGCGTAGCTGTGGGAGCAGACGCCAGCGGGGCGGGGCACGTTCTCCGGTACGTGGGGGCTTTGCGTCGAGAGTGCCTGCCTTTCTATGCACAGTCTCTGGGCACATCACCGGCTGTGGAGCTGGACGCAACTGGGGAGAGGTCGCTGGGGGGAGATTCAGACATAAAGTTTCTTGTCCCCTTAAGTGACTGTTGCTTGGAGCAGCTGGCCCTGGAACCCACTGGAGGAGAGGCCGGTCTGGGTTAGTCCTAAGTGGAGCCCAGGACCTGGTCCAAGGGCTGGCAGTAGCTGGACTGCGTGGAAATAGAGACTGTAATGGAATGGAGTCAAACAGTCCTACAGCATGGGAAACACCACGTTAGCCCAACACAGCAGCGCTTAATTCCACAGGGGGGCCGGGCAAAAGTAAGGGTGTTAGTTAAACAGAAATTAAAGAGGGCAAGGCCACACGTGAAATCCCTGCCAGCTGCCTGGGAACTGCTTGCAGGTCCCGTCCTAGAGCCTCAGTGTAAAGGTGTATCCTAAACTGAACAACCCAAAACCACAGTAAAAGAGCCCCAAAGTACCAGCGAGGTGAAACAACAAAATAAGGGCAGCGGTGAGAGGCGCAAAGGCTGGCTGTGGACAGTGGGCGTGCAGTCCTGGTGGGGAAGTGGCAGCAGGGCTTCTGACCAAGGGTGTGTTAAAACATAGTGGAGAAGGCCAGAAAAGAATGTGAACAGCAGCTAGGCAAAGACTCTGCAAGGAACAGCAACATTTTTATAACCCAGCAGATGCAGGACCCCTGCTCCGCAGCCAGCGAGGCCCCTGGATGAGCGAGATGCTGAAGGAGCGTTCGGTGGCAATAAAGCCATTGCGGAGAAACTCTGAATTCTTTGCATTGGTCTTCGTGGCTGAGAACATGAGGGGGATTCCCAAAGCTGAGCCCTTCTTTTGAGGTGATACATCTCTGGAGCTCTACCAGGTTGGGGTAGCGTTAAGGGAGGCTTGGAACAGATGCAGAAAGTAAACGGTGATAAGTTGCCAGGACCAGATGGTGTTCACTCAAGAGTTCTGAAGAGATTCACATGTACAGTTCGGTGCTGCTAACTGTAGTTTGTAACCTACTGTCATCCCCCATATGAACATAGTTTGTTGGGGGAGAATCAACATGGTTTCTGGGAAGGGAAATTGCACCTCACCAATCTATTGCAATTCTTCAAGGGGGTCACAAGCCTATGGAGAAGGGGAATCCAGTGGGCACTCATATTTCCAGAAAGCCTTTGACAAGTCCCTCCCCAAAGGCTCTTCACCAAAGTAAGTCGTCGTGGGGTAAGAGGGATGGTCCTTTTCTGGATTGATAACAGGTTAAAAGCCAGGAAAGAAAAGGCAGGGATAGATAAAGAGTGGAGGGAGGTAACTAATGCTGTCTCCCAGGAGTCCATGCTGGGACCAGTCCTCTTCAGCATATTCCCCACTCATCTGGAGAAAAAGGTAATCAGCAAAGTGACAGAATTTGCAGGTGACAAAACGGCTCCAGATAAGTCCAAGCCAGATTGTGAAGTGCTTCAGAAGGATCTCACTGTGCTGGGGACTGAGTAGCAAAACAGCAGAGGAAATGCTTTGCTAGTAAATGCAAAGTAATGCGCATTGGAAAACATCCCAGCACTGTGTGTCGAAAGAGAGGGGTCTAAATTACTGCTAACACTCAGGGGAGATCTTGGAGTCACGGCGGGTGGTTCTCGGAGAACAGGCACTCAGTGTGCTGCAGCAGACGCAAAGGACTAGCGGGAAGTTGGGACTCGCTGTGAAAGGGATGGAGGATAAGACAGAAAACCTCCTATTGCTGCTGTAAAGTGCGCCCAGCTCTTGCATTCGGTGCAGGGGGTGATGGCCCAGCCTCAGAAAGGTGTGCTGGACCTGGGAAGGTTCAGGAGAGGGACACCGGAAAGACGAGGCGTTTGGAGCGGCTTCTGCACAAGGAGAGATCAGTGGGGCTGGGACTTCACAACCCGGCAAAGGGACGCCTGGGGAGGCGATGGAGCTCTCTAAAAGCGTGGCCGGTGTCAGGCACGTGAGTAAGGGCGTGCTCGTCACTCCTCCCACCGCAGGAACGTGGGGTCATCACGTGACGTTTCCAGGCAGCAGGTTAAAAACGGAGCAGGGCACAGGGTCAGCCTGGGAGCTCCTCACCAGAGGCATTCGCAAAGCCAGGCCAGCACGCTGATGGGCAGGTCCAGCGATGGCTCGGAGCCTGGCTGGGCAGGAGGGTGTCTAATCTCTGCATGTCAGAGGCT
Organism: Carettochelys insculpta; assembly: GCF_033958435.1. Lineage (NCBI taxonomy): Eukaryota > Metazoa > Chordata > Testudines > Carettochelyidae > Carettochelys > Carettochelys insculpta. Next base: position 380,980,116 of record NC_134137.1, on the reverse strand, counting down.
GGACTGGGTGATGGCAGAGGGGTCGCCTGATGGGTCCCTGGTCCGTTCACTCCCTCGGGGCACCTGGCACTGGCCGCTGTTGGAGACAGGACCCTGGCCTGGACAGGACCATTGGTCTGAGCCTGTGTGGCTGCTCTGACGAGGCTGCCTGCACTGGGCGGGAGGCCAGACGCTGGCATCAGAACGTCCCTTTAGGCCTTTCCGTCCAGGTGCCCGACTGCCGTTTGCATGTAGCGACTAGTGTTGTCCCAGCCTGGGGGCCTGATCCTGCAGGGGCTGCGCATGGAGGTGCCGAGGGGTGGCACCTTCCCACCGTCCACCTCTGGCCGGGCGGTGAGTTGCTTTACCTGTGAGGCGCTCCTGCGGGTAGCAGAGGCACAGGGCAGAAAAGCGTCCCCTGGCCTGGCCCGCGTGAGTGCTGCAGGGCAGGGCTGTCTGTGAGCCATGCTGAGCGCAGCAGGGGACTGCTCTCCCCACGTCGTAACTAAAGATTAGGCCCGGGGGCAGCAGGGCAGGTCTGGACTAGAGGGAAGGGCAGCCCAGTGGTTAGGGTGTGAGGTTAGGACTGGCGGCGTGGGAGGGGGGCAGGCTGGGCTCTCCAAGGCCGGCTGCAGGGCAGTGGGATGGGGGTGCGGCCCTGGAGGGCAGGTGCCAGCCGGGCACTGGTCCTGCAGCAGCACAGACCAGCCGCCTGCGTGGGTGCCTGGGGCTCCCCGTGGGCTGGTCCGGCACGGCTGTGCGGCCACTGGTGCAGGGTGTCTTAGTTGCATGGCGAGGAGAGGTTCAGGCAGGGGCCCCCCACTGCTCCCTCCATCCGACGGGACTGGCCACCTGCCCTGCCTGGGCGCTCGCTCCCCAGAACGGATGGGCACAGTGGGGGTGGTGCCCCCAGGGATGGCAGAGCCCTTGAGTCTCCTGCCTCGAGTCCTCTGCACGCAGCCCTGGGTGCGGAGCCTGTAATGCACCGGGGGAGAGCTCATGGTCCGGACGGAGGTGCTGGGACCCCGGGGCCTGGGGGGAGCCTAGGTGTGGGGGGCTGAGGTGGGCCAGGGAAGCTGAGAGGGGAGTGGGCTGTGGTGCCGAGGCAGACCAGGGCTTCATGCTGGCAGATCTGTGAGCTGGTAATGCCACCAAAGCTTTCGACGTGCTCTCTCCAGTATCCTCGCCAGCCCCTAGTCGTGGGACGCCCTCCAAGGCTGGGCTGCAGGCGGGCCGGGGCGCCTCCATGACAGGAGGTGGCTGGGTCCCCAGGCCCCGAGCCTGTGGGCACTGATGGGGGCACTGCCCCGACTCGGTGCCTGGCGCTCTGCTCCCCACCCAGAGCCGCCCTGTTGGGGACGCTGCTGCAGTGGGAGACCTGCCCTGGAGTCTGGAAATGGGACTTGTGTGGGCGCCGAGGGCTGGGTGGCCCTGCAGGCGTTGGGTGGGCGCTGGGCACGGAGCGAGGGATGCGCACGCCTGCCTGCGGAGCGTGTCGCTGGCTGGCAGCCGGGACGGGCGCCAACGGCAGGGAACAGGTCGGGAGTTTCCTGCCCTCTGCGAAGGGGAGGCAGGAGGTGAAGGAAGCCCAGGCCCCTCTCTTTGCGGGAGAGCGAGGGAAGGCATAGTGGCACTTCATGGACTGGGCACCCCGGGGGTGGCAGACCCAGCTCCCCGCCCTGCCAGTGCCTGGCCCGGGCACCCTGGGGGTGGCAGACCCAGCTCCCCGCCCTGCCAGTGCCTGGCCCGGGCACCCTGGGGATGGCAGACCCAGCTCCCTGCCCTGCCAGCGCCTGGCCCGGGCACCCCAGGGGTGGCACACCTAGCTCTCCAGTCTGCCAGCGCCTGGCCCGGGCACCCCGGGGGTGGCACACCTAGCTCTCCAGTCTGCCAGTGCCTGGCCCGGGCACCCCGGGGGTGGCAGACCCAGCTCCCCGCCCTGCTAGCACCTGGCCCAGGCACCCCAGGGGTGGCAGACCCTGATCCCTGCCCTGCCAGCGCCTGGCCTGGGCACCCCGGGGGTGGCAGACCCTGATCCCCACCCTGCCAGCGCCTGGCCTGGGCACCCTGGGGGGTGGCAGACCCAGCTCTCTGCCCTGCCAGCACCTGGCCTGGGCGCCCCGGGGGTGGCAGACCCTGATCCCCACCCTGCCAGCGCCTGGCTTGGGCACCCGAGGGGTGGGAGCCCAGCTCCCTGCCCTGCCAGTGCTTGGCCAGGGGCCTTAGGCAAAGGGGTGAGAGTGGCTCATTCACTTTCTTGTTCCAGCAGAGTAGGTGTTGAGAAAGCTGCCATTAGCTGGTGTGGGCAGCAGTTGGCAGCTGTGCCAGGAGCTGCTCAGAAAACTGGGCATACCAAGGGCACGGGTCAGGGTGAGTCGCTCAGAGACAAGGCGGCTCGCTGCCCATGGCTCACGTCCTCCCCTGCACGCACCCAGCCAGTCACACAGCGTGCCTGTCGCCAGGCTGGCGAACTGGAACACCCCTCCAATGCTCCAGTTCCCCAGTGCCACCACCAGTGTCAACTCCTTGCACGGGCGAGAAGTGTTGGAAGCCAGTCTCACCAAATGCACACAGGTTCTTCCAGTCCCAAAGGACCAGGCCCAGCCACAGGTCAGCTCATACCTCAGCTTTCACTATCAAAACAAAAAAGCAGTCCAGTAGCACTTTAAAGACTAACAAAAGAATTTATTAGGTGATGAGCTTTTGTGGGACAGACCCATTTCTTCAGCCCACAGCCGGACCAGAACAGACTCAATATTTAAGGCACAGAGACCCAAAAACAGTAATCAAGGAGGACAAATCAGAAAAAAATGATCAAGGTGAGCAAATCAGAAAAAAAATATTACTTGATTGCTGTTGATTACTTGATTACTGTTTTTGGTTCTCTGTGCCTTAAATATTGAGTCTGTTCTGGTCTGGCTATGGGCTGAAGAAGTGGGTCTGTCCCACGAAAGCTCATCACCTAATAAATTATTTTGTTAGTCTTTAAAGTGCTACTTGACTGCTTTTTGTTTTGATAGTGTATAGACTAGCACGGCTTCCTCTCTGTTACTACTCAGCTTTCACTGTGTGGCACAATGGGGTGTGGGAGGGTTTTATGCCCCTGACGTGGTTGCGTGTGTTTCCTACTGTTCTGCAGTGCATACGTACGTACTTGGCGGTCACTCGATAACGAGTGTGACGTCTTCATGTCACCCTCCCATTTGTGAATCCGTTGATGGCTGAGCAGCCCAATTCTGAAGCTGCAGGTCTTATCCCAGCAGGGGCAGGTGTTAGTAGCAGTTGGAGGGGCGTGGGGCAGTTTTTGACTCTTTTCTCCTCCTCCACCTCTCGTTGTCTGCACTGTGGCGGGACCTGTCAAATTGCACCACCGCCTCAGGGATTACCGCTCTCCACTGGGGACGGTCCTGGGCAAGGTTCTTCCAAGCGTCAGCACCAATGCTGCACTTTTTCATGTGTGCCTTCAGCATGTGCTTGTATCACTTCCACTGGCCCCCAACACTCCTCCATCCTTCCTCCAACTCAGAAAACAGAATCTGTTCTGGGAGGCGCTGATCAGACAGCCGAACCATGTGGTCCATCTTCCCAAGAGATATGTAGGATTCTCCTGAGGCAGCATTGATGATGTTGTTCAAGGGCCTTCAAATGACACTTGTATGTGGTCCTGGTTGCATGTGTACAGTGGCGTTGGAACAACCACTGCACGGTATACAAGGAGCTTTGTCTTGGGACAGATGTCCCAGTTCTTGAAGACCATTTGTCTCAGGCGGGTGAAAGCAGAGCTGGCACGGCTCAGAAAATGTTGGATTTCTGCTTCGGTGTCAACTTTAGCGCAAAGATGACTTCCAAGGTATGGGGAGTGGTCCACATTTTCCAGCAGTTCTCCATTGACGTCAATAGAAGGTGCATGAGACTGTCCCATCGGTGAAGGTTGATGAAGCACCTTGATTTTTTTTGATGTTTAGTGTGAGGCCGAGATTCTCGTATGCTTCAGCGAAGGCACTTAAGATGGTCTGATGGGTTGTGGGAGAAAGAGCAACAACCATATTATCATCCGCGTAGTGGAGCTCCATGATCGAGATGTGGAGGTCTTGCTTTTAGCAATCAGTCTCCTGAGACTGAAGAGCTCCCTGCTCATTCTATAGACAATCTTCGCGCCATCTGGCAGCTTGTCACCCATGAGGTGAAGGGTCATGGCCATGAAGATGCAGAACAGTGATGGGGCAATGACACAGCCTTGCTGGACTCCCGTTTTGACCTCAAAGGGGTCACTTTGGGATCTGTTGTTGCGTAATACAGCGGCAGTCTTGTTGTTGCTGTCAAAGTTAGACTCAAGACTCACAATTTGTCAGACCGCTCTGTTAGCAAAGCTGCTCTGCTAATACATTCAGAAAAGTGAGTCCCCTCCCAGGGCTCAGGTCTCTTAATTTATACAGATCAAGAAGGCAAGTTAATAGACAAAGGAAAAAAACAGACACACACACACCCCATATAGTCCCTGAGACCAGTCACGTACCTTTATTTCCATATCACCCTCAGCAATCCCCTGCCAATGACTCCCTGGTTACCTTAATTAATTACTGTCTGGCACCTACTGCTCTGGTTTCTGCTTTCCCAGGCACACCTGGCTCCATCCAAACCCACCCTACATTCCTACACACAGTATCAACATAACTTCCCCTTCTTGAGCTCAGAAGTAACATTGTATCAGTGTGATTTAATTTATTTTTACAATGTAACTCTTTTATGTACAATGTCACATCTTATACTTCCACATCGTGAAGCAGCCTTAACATGCTAATGAATTTGTGGGGGCAGCCGATCTATGAGAGGATGCTCCACAGGCGCTACGATTGACTGAGTCAAATGCTTTGGTCAGGTTGATGAAACTCACGTACAAGGCTTGGTTGTGGTCATGACATTTTTCTTGCAGCTGCTGGGCAGTGAAGATCCTGTCCGCTGTTCCTTGGGGTGGTCGGAAGCCGCACTGGGATTCTGGGTGGATTTCTTGTGAGGGTGGCAGGAGTTGGTCTGCAAGGATTCGAGCTAAGATTTCCCTGGCTGTTGCCAGGAGGGAGATGCCACAATAGTTTCCACAGTCTGATTTGTCACCCTTCTTGAAAAGACTGACGATCAGCGTGTCTCTGAAAGCTTGTGGCATCTGCTCCCTGTCCCAGGTCTTGAGAATCAGGAGGTGGGGCTGTTTGTGGAGCTCTGGCCCAACTTCTTCGAAGACTTCGACGGGGATTTGATCTACTCCAGTTGCCCTGTTGCGCATCATCGCTTTGATGGCAGCTTGGACCGCGCTCAGGGGAGAACATGGTGCAGGATCATCTGTAGGTGGTAGTGGAGGGGTTTGGTGAAGGGATTCCAGGGCCACGGTGGGGGGCGGTTCAGGAGCTCAGTACAGTGCTGCTCCCTCCGGCGAGGAGCAACGGCTTCGTTGCCTTTGAAGAGCTGGGAACCCTCCTTTCGTCTCAGGGGACTGATTCCATGGAGTCTTGGTCCATAAACAGCTTCGGTAGCTTTGAAGGAACCTCTTGTGTCGTTGGTGTCTGCGAGATGCTGGAGTTCTCGCGCCTTCTCAGTCCACCTCTCGTTTTTCAGAGCCCTTGTTTTACGGCTTCTGCCTTGGCCTTGGCACGTGCTTCTCTCTTCGCTGTGCAGTTGATGTCACTTTGCCAGGCCCTAAAGGCTTTCGCTTTTGTCTCAATCAGGCGTTCAGTTCCACATCGTTCTCATCAAACCAGTCCTGATGCTTCCTGGTCTGCTAGCCAAAGGTTTCTCCACAAGCTCCAACGATGGCATTTTCAGCTGACACCACTGTTCTTCCACGTCTTCGGGGTGTGCTGTCGGCAGCGTCCTTTGAAGCGCTGTCTGGAAGTCACTTCGTCTGATGAGGTCCTCCAAGCCTTGTACGTTGCTCTTTGATTGGATCTGTTTCCTTTGACTCCTCCCTTTGGTGACAATCCTAACTGCCGTTGTGGGCCAGATAAGGTGGTGATCAGTCCAGCAGTCATCAGCACTAGTCACTGCATGTGTGAGAGGGACATCATGCCAATCCCACGCGTGCACAGTGACATAGTCTAGGGGGTGCCAGGGCTTCCATTGAGGATGTTGCCGTGAGCTCTTAAAGTTGTTTTTCTGGTGAAACGGCGCTTGTGATGACGAGCTCGTGTTTTGCCCGTTCTGTGAGGAGAAGCACTCCACTGGCGTTGCTATTGCCGACTCCTCCTTTCCCAGTGGCAGTGTGCCAGAGATCCGCGTCTCTTCCGACCCTGGCACTGAGCTCCCCAAGAGAATAATCTTGTCTCCTTTGGGGATGTGTTTCAGGACTGCGTCCAGCTGGGTGTAGCACTTCTCCTTCTCGCCATCTTCAGCATCTGAGCTGGTGCATACGCATGGATGACGATTGCCTGTTGGTTTTGGCGTGCCTCAAGCAGAGAGTCATGAGATGCTCATTGATGCCGACAGGGACTTCGGACAGGATCTTTGTCAGTTTGTTTTTGGTGGCAAATCCGACTCCATGAATTCATTCTGCTTCCTTTGGAGTTCGGTTCCAGAAAAACGTGTCTCCTCTGCCGCCCTCTCTTAGCTGTCCTCCTCCTGGTCTGTGCGTTTCTGCCAGGGCAGCTGTATCGATGTTGAACCATTGCAGCTCACAGGTGATAATGGACCTGTGTCTTTCGGGTCCTTCACTGCCTGGGTCGTCCATTAGAGTCTGAATATTCCACATTCCAAACTTCACAGTTTGATTTTGACTGCGTGTGTCTGATGGGGCGGGTGGCTGCCCAGGAAAGCTGATGTCTGAAATATGTTAGTCTGTCGCGTGGTTTCCCAGACTGGGGTGGCGTGCCGCCTTGGGGGAGCATGAAGAAATTGTTCTGGGGGGGGGTGCATTTCAGTGTGATGACCTCACACCTACTCAGTGACCCTCCCTGCCCTTCGTAACCTGGGCAACCAGGTGACCCCTTTTTTCTGGGGAAGCAGGACAGAGGCGGGCGGAGGGGCCGGGCTGGTTTGACTGGGACGGGGCCATTGGATGGGGTAGTCTGGGCTGGCTGGGGAGGGAGGAAGGGGGCCAGGGCCCGGCTCAGGGACCTCTCTGGGCCCCCCTCCCCGAGATGGATGACGCTGACGGCTTCTGGTCCCTGTGCTGACGAGTCTGCTCCAGGCTGGGTCCCTGTCGCCCCGTAACCCGGCTGTGCTCCCTGCCGAGTGGGAGGAGTCTGCCTGTGGGGGGGTGCAGACAGCCTCACGCACGCAGCCCTGCGGGGTGGTGCGCCCGGCGCTGGCAGCGTGGCTGGGACTCTGCAGGGAGCTCACTGAGCCGGGATCGCGCACGCCCCGACCTGCTGCAAGCAGCTGTGTGGGCCTGGCCACCCCTGCCTGTCCGCAGCCCTCCTGCTGCACCTGCCGTAGCCTTCGTGGCGGGGTGCTGGCTTCCGGGGCCCACAGCCATGGGGCTCTGCCTTGGTGCTGGGCAGAGCTGTCCCCTAAGGGCGACAGCAGGGTCCTGGTTCCAGCACCGCCCCAGCCACCCATGTGCACCCCTCATGCGGCCCCATGTCTTGTGTCCGGGGGTGCCGTCAGGCAGGCGCCCCGGTCCCCTTCCCTGGTGGCCCATCTGCGGTCGCTGCCGGGGCTGCCTGGGGGAGACGCTGCCCTGCCCTGTGCACGCGGGAGGGTCCTGGGGCGGCTGGGCAGGGCAGGGCGCGGGGCGGGCGGCGGCCCACGGGGGCAGGGATGGCTGCCAGTAACGCTGTGCCCTCTTTCTGCAGCGATTTCCTGATCCTCCCAGGCTTCATCGACTTCACGGCGGACGAAGTGGTGAGTCCAGACCCTGGAGCGCCCACGGGGGAGCCTGCCAGCCCCTTGCGCCCTGCTGGGGGAGCCCAGCCAAGCCGGGAAAGGGACAGGACAGCTGCCCACGCTCCCAGGAGAGAGGTGTCCCTCCCCGGGGCCTGCAGGGCAGTTGGGGTTCCCTGTCAGTGCTGTGTCCCCGGGTAAGGCGGGGGGCTCATGGCTCTGTGTCCCTTGGTAAGGTCGTGGCGGGGCGGGGGGTGCAGCTCACGGCTCTGTGTCCCCGGGTAAGGTCGTGGGGGGGGGGGCTGATGGCTCTGTGTCCCCGGGTAAGGTCGTGGGTGGGGGCTGACGGCTCTGTGTCCCCGGGTAAGGTCGTGGGAGGGGGGGCTGACGGCTCTGTGTCCCCGGGTAAGGTCGTGGGAGGGGGGGCTGACGGCTCTGTGTCCCCGGGTAAGGTCGTGGGAGGGGGGCTGACGGCTCTGCGTCCCCGGGTAAGGTCGTGGGAGTGGGGGCTGACGGCTCTGTGTCCCTGGGTAAGGTCGTGGGAGGGGGGGCTGACGGCTCTGCGTCCCCGGGTAAGGTCGTGGGGGGGGGCTGATGGCTCTGTGTCCCTGGGTAAGGTCGTGGGAGGGGGGGCTGACGGCTCTGCGTCCCTGGGTAAGGTTGTGGCCAGGGGCGGGGGGGAGCAGGGCTCATGTCTCTGTGTCCCTGGGTAAGGTCGTGGGGGTGGGGGGCGCCGCACGGCTCTGCGTCCCCGGGTAAGGTTGTGGGGCGGGGGCTGACAGCTCTGTGTCCCCAGGTAAGGTCGTGGCGGGGGGGAGGGGGGGCTGACGGCTCTGTGTCCCCGGGTAAGGTCGTGGCGGGGGGGAGGGGGGGCTGATGGCTCTGTGTCCCCGGGTAAGGTCGTGGTGGGGGGGAGGGGGGGCTGACGGCTCTGCGTCCCCGGGTAAGGTCGTGGGAGGGGGGGCTGACGGCTCTGCGTCCCTGGGTAAGGTTGTGGCCAGGGGCGGGGGGGAGCAGGGCTCATGTCTCTGTGTCCCTGGGTAAGGTCGTGGGGGTGGGGGGCGCCGCACGGCTCTGCGTCCCCGGGTAAGGTTGTGGGGCGGGGGCTGACAGCTCTGTGTCCCCGGGTAAGGTCATGGCAGGGGGGGAGGAGGGGGCTGACGGCTCTGTGTCCCCGGGTAAGGTCGTGGGAGGGGGGGCTGACGGCTCTGTGTCCCTGGGTAAGGTTGTGGCCGGGGGCGGGGGGGAGCAGGGCTCATGTCTCTGTATCCCCGGGTAAGGTCGTGGTGGGGCGGCTGATGGCTCTGTGTCCCCGGGTAAGGTCGTGGTGGGGCGGCTGATGGCTCTGTGTCCCCAGGTATGGTCGTGGCTGTGGGGGTGGGTGGCTCACAGCTCTGTGTCCCCGAGTTTGGTCGTGGCAGGGGGGGCTCTTGGCTCTGTGTCCCCGGGTAAGGTCGTGGTGGGGGGGCTGACGGCTCTGTGTCCCCGGGTAAGGTCGTGGCAGGGGGGGAGGGGGGGCTGACGGCTCTGTGTCCCTGGGTAAGGTTGTGGCCGGGGCTGGGGGGAGCAGGGCTCATGTCTCTGCGTCCCCGGGTAAGGTCATGGGGGCGGGGGGCGCCGCACGGCTCTGCGTCCCCGGGTAAGGTCATGGCGGGGGGGAGGGGGGGCTGACGGCTCTGTGTCCCTGGGTAAGGTTGTGGCCGGGGGCGGGGGGGAGCAGGGCTCATGTCTCTGTGTCCCCGGGTAAGGTCGTTGGGGGGGCAGGGGGGGCTCTCGGCTCTGTGTCCCCGGGTAAGGTCGTTGGGGGGGAGGGGGTGCTGACGGCTCTGCGTCCCCGGGTAAGGTTGTGAGGTGGGGGCTGACGGCTCTGTGTCCCCGGGTAAGGTTGTGGGGGCGGGGGGCGCTGACGGCTCTGTGTCCCCGGGTAAGGTCGTTGGGGGGGCAGGGGGGGCTCTCGGCTCTGTGTCCCCGGGTAAGGTCGTTGGGGGGGAGGGGGTGCTGACGGCTCTGCGTCCCCGGGTAAGGTTGTGAGGTGGGGGCTGACGGCTCTGTGTCCCTGGGTAAGGTCGTGGCCGGGGGTGGTGGGGGGGCAGGGCTCATGTCTCTGTGTCCCTGGGTAAGGTCGTGGCCGGGGGGAGGGCAGGGCTCATGTCTCTGTATCCCCGGGTAAGGTCGTGGGGGGGGCTGACGGCTCTGTGTCCCTGGATAAGGTCGTGGCCGGGGAGGGGGCAGGGCTCATGTCTCTGTGACCCCGGGTAAGGTCGTGGTGGGGGGGGGGGGCGGGGGGCGGGGCTCATGTCTCTGTGACCCCGGGTAAGGTCGTGGTGGTGGGGGTGGCAGGGCTCATGTCTCTGCGTCCCTGGGTAAGGTCATGGTGGGGGGTGCTCATGGCTCTGTCCCCGGGTAAGGTCGTGGAGGGGGCGGGGCTCATGTCTCTGCGTCCCCGGGTAAGGTCGTGGCCGGGGGGAGGCTCATATCTCTGTGTCCCCGGGTAAGGTCGTGGGGGGGGCAGGGGGTGCTCACGGCTCTGTCCCCGGGTAAGGTCGTGGGGGGGGCAGGGGGGTGCTCACGGCTCTGTCCCCGCAGGACCTGACCTCAGCGCTGACCCGCATGATCACCCTGAAGACGCCGCTCATCTCATCTCCCATGGACACGGTCACCGAGTCAGACATGGCCATCGCCATGGCGGTGAGAGGGACGGGGGGGTACCGGGGGGCGGGGGACATGGGGCAGAGTTGGTACGGGGGTGATGGGGAAATGTGGAGTACAGGGGGTGACAGGGGCGCGGGCAGGGCTGGGGTGGTGGAGTGGGCAGGGCGGGGATCGTGGAGGAGCAGGTGGTTCCAGGGGTGACGGTGGAGTGCAGGGTGCAGGAGGGGGTGTGATGAGGAGGAGGGGGTGCTGGGGGTGACGGGGGCACACAGGGTGCAAGAAGGGGTGTGGTGGGAGAGCAGAGGGTGATGGGGGTGCGCAGGGTGCAGGAGGGGTATGATGGAGAGGACGGGGTGACGGGGGCGCGCCGGGTGCAGGAGGGGGTGTGATGGGGAGGACGGGGGCGCGCCGGGTGCAGGGGGGTGTGATGGGGAGGAGGGGGTGCAGGGGGTGACGGGGGCGTGCAGGGGGGTGTGATGGGGAGGAGGGGGTGCAGGGGGTGACGGGGGCGTGCAGGGGGGTGTGATGGGGAGGAGGGGGTGCAGGGGGTGACGGGGGCGTGCAGGGGGGTGTGATGGGGAGGAGGGGGTGCAGGGGGTGACGGGGGCGTGCAGGGGTGTGTGATGGGGAGGAGGGGGTTCAGGGGGTGACGGGGGCGTGCAGGGGGGTGTGATGGGGAGGAGGGGGTGCAGGGGGTGACGGGGGCGTGCAGGGGGGTGTGATGGGGAGGAGGGGGTGCAGGGGGTGACGGGGGCGTGCAGGGGTGTGTGATGGGGAGGAGGGGGTGCAGGGGGTGATGGGGGCGTGCAGGGGTGTGTGATGGGGAGGAGGGGGTGCAGGGGGTGATGGGGGCGTGCAGGGGGGTGTGATGGGGAGGAGGGGGTGCAGGGGGTGACGGGGGCACGCAGGATGCTGGAGGGGGGTGTGATGGGTAGGAGGGGGTGCAGGGGGTGACGGGGGCACGCAGGGGTGTGTGATGGGGAGGAGGGGGTGCAGGGGGTGACGGGGGCTTGCAGGGCTGGGGGTGGTGGAGCAGGCAGTGTGGGGGAGCGTGGGGTGACGGTGCAGTCACAGGGCTGCTCGTACTGGTCCCCGCTGTGCTGACCATGCCCGTGATGCCTGCCTGGCTCTCTGGGGCTCCCGACCCCCGTCCTGCTGTGCCAGATGCTCTGGTGCCCCCGGCCCTGGCAGGGGAGGGCTGTCGCTGCAGAAGCCCAGCCCTGGGAGCTGCAGGCGGAAGCCCCGGGAGCCCCGGCGGTGCAGAAGCTGTGCGGGGGCTGGTCGGGTGCGCCCCGTTGCCAGCAGGAGGGGTGCACGGTGGTGGCTCTCCGCAAGGCTGCGCTCGATCGCAGCCAGGGAGATGGGGTTGGGAAAGCAGCCGGGCCGGTTAGGGCTCTGCAGCACAGCAGAGGCGAGAACCAGGAGGCGCTTGGTCCTGCCGTGCGGGCGTCCGTGCCCCAGCTCCCTTCCCGCTCACTGGGCCGCACGTCTCCCTGAAGAGAAGCGCAGCAAGTGACTTACCAAACTGTGGCCGTCTGTCTGTCCGTCCGGGCGAGATTCTACCGTGCCGTCTTCCCCCCTGCGCCGTGCCAGCCGCAGCCCCCTCCCTGCTGGCCAGTGTGGAACTGCTTAGTGCTAGAGGTGCTGACCCCCGCCCTCCCGTGGGGCCCAGCGCCTCACCCCCGCTGTCCCCGCAGCTCATGGGTGGCATCGGGATCATCCACCACAACTGCACTCCAGAGTTCCAGGCCAACGAGGTGCGCAAGGTCAAGGCAAGTACCAGCCATGCCCGGGCCAGCCTGGCACCAGGAGGGGGGATTCGCCCTCTGCCCCGACCCCTCCCCCAGCATGGTGCCCCGCAGGGGACCTGATACACGTGGCGATCCCAGTGCCACCCTGTCTGCTGGCTGGCCGGCCAGGTCCCACACCAGGGGCCATGCGGGCGGCTGTGGGGACATGTATGCTGGGCTGGGGCGGCCTGTGTGTGCCTTGGGGAGCGCTGGCCAGAGGATGGAGAGGGGGTCACAGGCTGGAGGCAGGGCCAGAGCACATGACGGAGGGGGCAGGGAGGGATCTGGGGAGGTTGGCTCCCTGGAGAGCAGGGATGGTGGGCCCAAGGGAGACAAATTGGGCTCCACTGGAGTTGGGTAGGGGCAGAGTGGAGTGAACTCCCTGGAGAGCAGCAGAGGGGCGGGGTCCCCAGGAAGATAGTCCCCTCTGGAGTGGGGCAGGGCGAGGGTTGGGGTCCCCAGGGAGATTGCCCCCTCTGGAGTGGGGCAGGGCGAGGGTTGGGTTCCTCAGGGAGATTGCCCCCTCTGGAGTGGGGCAGGGCGAGGGTTGGGTTCCCCAGGGAGATTGCCCCCTCGAGTGGGGCAGGGCGGGGGTTGGGGTCCCCAGGGAGATTGCCCCCTCTGGAGTGGGGCAGGGCGAGGGTTGGGTTCCCCAGGGAGATTGCCCCCTCGAGTGGGGCAGGGCGGGGGTTGGGGTCCCCAGGGAGATTGCCCCTTCTGGAGTGGGGCAGGGCTAAGGTTGGGTTCCCCAGGGAGATCGCCCCCTCTGGAGTGGGGCAGGGCGAGGGTTGGGTTCCCCAGGGAGATTGCCCCCTCTGGAGTGGGGCAGGGTGAGGGTTGGGTTCCCCAGGGAGATTGCCCCCTCGAGTGGGGCAGGGCGGGGGTTGGGGTCCCCAGGGAGATTGCCCCTTCTGGAGTGGGGCAGGGCTAAGGTTGGGTTCCCCAGGGAGATCGCCCCCTCTGGAGTGGGGCAGGGCTAAGGTTGGGTTCCCCAGGGAGATCGCCCCCTCTGGAGTGGGGCAGGGCGAGGGTTTGGTTCCCCAGGGAGATTGCCCCCTCTGGAGTGGGGCAGGGCGGGGGTTGGGGTCCCCAGGGAGATTGCCCCCTCTAGAGTGGGGCAGGGCGGGGGTTGGGGTCCCCAGGGAGATTGCCCCCTCTGGAGTGGGGCAGGGCGGGGGTTGGGGTCCCCAGGGAGATTGCCCCTTCTGGAGTGGGGCAGGGCAGGGGTTGGGGTCCCCAGGGAGATCGTCCCCTCTGCAGTGGGGCAGGGCGAGGGTTGGGTTCCCCAGGGAGATTGTCCCTTCTGGAGTGGGGCAGGGCAAGGGTTGGGTTCCCCAGGGAGATTGCTCCCTCTGGAGTGGGGCAGGGTGAAGGTTGGGTTCCCCAGGGAGATTGCCCCCTCTGGAGTGGGGCAGGGCGAAGGTTGGGTTCCCCAGGGAGATCGCCCCCTCTGGAGTGGGGCAGGGCGAGGGTTGGGTTCCCCAGGGAGATTGTCCCTTCTGGAGTGGGGCAGGGGCGAGGGTTGGGTTCCCCAGGGAGATTGCTCCCTCTGGAGTGGGGCAGGGCAAGGGTTGGGTTCCCCAGGGAGATTGCCCCCTCTGGAGTGGGGCAGGGGAGGGCAGAGTTGTCATCCAGGCAGGGTGGGTGCTGTGGAGCTAACCCCCCTCTGTGCTGCAGGCGCCTGGCTGGTGACCCCCCTTTCTCCCCTGCAGAAATTTGAGCAGGGCTTCATCACGGACCCGGTGGTGCTGAGCCCCACTCACAGCGTGGGCGACGTCTTCGAGGCCAAGCTGCGGCACGGCTTCTCTGGCATCCCCATCACTGAGACTGGCAGGATGGGCAGCAAGCTGGTGGGCATCGTCACCTCACGCGACATCGACTTCCTGACCGAGAAGGACTATGCCACCGCCCTCAGCGAGGTACGGCCTCCTGCCACGCACTGGGGACGGCTCCTTCCCCCACAGCCACCCTCACACCGCCCTCAGCGAGGTACGGCCTCCTGCCGCGCACTGGGGACGGCTACTTCCCCCGCAGCCACCCTCATACCGCCCTCAGCGAGGTACGGCCTCCTGCCACGCACTGGGGATGGCTAGTTCCCCCACAGCCACCCTCACACCCCCCTCAGCGAGGTACGGCCTCCTGCCACGCACTGGGGACAGCTAGTTCCCCCACATCCACCCTCACACACCCCTCAGCGAGGTACGGCCTCCTGCCACGCACTGGGGACGGCTAGTTCCCCCACAGCCACCCTCACACCCCCCTCAGCGAGGTACGGCCTCCTGCCACGCACTGGGGACGGCTAGTTCCCCCACATCCACCCTCACACCGCCCTCAGCGAGGTACGGCCTCCTGCCGCGCACTGGGGACGGCTAGTTCCCCCACAGCCACCCTCACACCGCCCTCAGCGAGGTACGGCCTCCTGCCACGCACTGGGGACGGCTAGTTCCCCCACAGCCACCCTCACACCCCCCTCAGCGAGGTACGGCCTCCTGCCATGCACTGGGGACGGCTAGTTCCCCCACAGCCACCCTCACACCCCCCCAGCGAGGTACGGCCTCCTGCCGCGCACTGGGGACGGCTAGTTCCCCCACAGCCACCCTCACACCGCCCTCAGCGAGGTACGGCCTCCTGCCACGCACTGGGGACGGCTAGTTCCCCCACAGCCACCCTCACACCCCCCCCAGCGAGGTACGGCCTCCCGCCACGCAATGGGGACGGCTAGTTCCCCCACAGCCACCCTCACACCCCCCTCAGCGAGGTACGGCCTCCTGCCACGCACTGGGGACGGCTAGTTCCCCCACATCCACCCTCACACCCCCCTCAGCGAGGTACGGCCTCCTGCCACGCACTGGGGACGGCTAGTTCCCCCGCAGCCACCCTCACACCCCCCCCAGCGAGGTACGGCCTCCTGTCATGTGATGGGGACAGTTGTCTGCCTGCCCCACAGCCCCTCCCCCTACGCCCTCCCCCCCGTGGGTCTGTCTGCCCCAGAGCTCCTCCCCCTACGCCCTGCCTCCCATGGGGTCTGTCTGCCCCCAGCCCCTCCCATGGGGTCTGTCTCTCTTGCCTGCGCTCCCCGGCCTCCCCGCTGTCGGACCAGCCTCTGAGATTCGCTTTGCTCTAGTTGGTTTCCCCAGCCGTGGCTCTGGTGCCGCCAGGCGTCCAGCTCTGTGGGCGGGGGCAGTGGGGCAGGGCATGGTGCGCGTGTGGGCAGAGCTGTTGGGGGAGGGGAGGGGCGGGGCATGGGGCTGTGGGGGGATGGGCACTGGGGCACCTCCGGCCATGCTGCCATGTTCTGTTTGGCCCTGCCCAGGTGATGACCAAGCGCAATGACTTGGTGGTGGCGCCAGCCGGGGTCACCCTGAAGGAGGCCAACGAGATCCTGCAGCGCAGCAAGAAAGGTACCGGGGCCTCAAGCCGCCCGCCCTGCGCCACCTCGCCCATGGCGAGCCCCTCCCCCGCCAGCCCTGCCGTGCCCCCGCTCTGCCGGCGCCCCGTGTGACAGGGCGGGTTTCTGGGCACTGCTGGAGAAATCAACCCAGGGGAGCTTTGCTTAGATCCGGGTAACTAACAGCCCCAGGCTGGGATTTCCTTCTCCCTAAGGCCAATCCAACCAGCCCCCACAGCACCTCTGCCAGCCCCACTGGCCAGCCAGAGCCACACCAGCAAACCCCCAGACTGCCCAGCTGCTCTACCCGCCCAGAGCAGCAACCCCCAAACTCAGGTGAGAGGCTCTTAAGCCTGTTTCACCAACACCCCACAGATTCCTCCAGACCCCACAGGGCCCGGGCCCAGACCCCAGTCAATATAGACTTGGCTCTTACCCACACACCACACCCACCAACTCTTTAGATTTATTTATTAACAAAAAAGAAAGAGCCGGGCTGGCGAGGAGGACGGGTAGAGTAATACTTTACATGCATCAGTCACAGCTACCGGTGCAGCCAGCGCTGTTATGTGCTGATTCCTGACAGTCTCCGAGAGTTCATTTCAGGTCACACAGATTCAGTCACTGGAGCGCTGGGGATCTGGCCCGCTGGGGTCCACGTGCTGGACATGGACCTGGGGGACCACAAAACAAAGGAGCCAAGATGGACCCTGCTAAGTCTACAGCCTGGCTGTCCTCTTGCTGCTGTCTCTCGTGTTCCCTTCAGTACAGGGCCAAAGCCCCTTCCTCTTCCCACAGCCCCTTGCAGGGCTGCCCCAGCTGACTCAGGTGGGCTGTTGTGGCAAACTGCCCTGGGGTGGATTCCGGGATGGTAGCAGAGAGGTGGCCGCGTTAGTCTGGACTCCAACAAAAGAAAACGGCCGTCACTTAGCACTTTAAAGACTGACAGAGCTGTTTATTTGGTGATGAGCTTTCGTGGGACAGACCCACAGACCTGTCAGGATCTGATGAAGTGGGTGTGTCCCACGAACGCTCATCACTCAATGAATTCCAGGAAATGTCTCACCTTTCTCAACTGGACCTGTGGCTTTGTTTCAGCCCAGGTCAGTTGGCCACTGGGCTGCGTCCACTGACAGGTCCCAAGCATCTGGGAGGTGGATTCGGCATCTGAGCACCTGGTTTCCACCCCATTGTTCAGCCCAATGTCCTGGCCGGGGCTGAGTTGCGATTCAGTGCGGAGCTTTCCAAACATCTCCGAGCACAGCTGAAATCTGCAACTTTCCCTGCCTACATGACACACAGACTCAAGACATCGTCCGCTTTCATCACACACCTCACGCCGCCCTCCTAGCACAATAATTGGGGCCAACAGCCACCCTGGGCATTAAAATGATTTCCAGACCCAATATAAAAGTCCAGTCACATGACCCGCAGCCCCAGCCCAGCCCTGCCCCTCCCCCACCCCGCTCTGCTGGTGCCCCAATACCCGCAGCCCCCCAGCCACGCCAGCCGTGCTCCCGCTGCCACTCGGCGTGGTTCTCCAGGGCTCAGAGCTCGGGAGCTGCAGGGGGGAGCGTGGCCTGGCTGCCACTGTCCAGAGCCTGGATGCTGGAGGTGGCCCAGGCTGTGTGGGACAGCCCGTGCTCCCGGGGGGCAGCCCCACATGCCCTGAGCTGCATGGTGGGCCTGGCCCTGGGCAGCTGCCACTTGGGGACATTGGGCTGGACTGTGGGCACTGCTTGTGTCGGGCAGGCAGAGCCGGGGAACGGGGCTGGGGGCAGGGGACTGTCAGCCACAGTCAGCATTAAAGGAGTGACCAGGGACAGCCCACAGTACAGCCAGCTGGGGCTGAGGGGCTGGGCCAGGAGCGCTGTGCAGGGGGCTGGGCGCGCCGGGCAGGCTGATGGGGCAGGGCCGGGAGTTCTGTGCTGGCGGCTGGTGCAAGGGGCTGGGGTGGGGCATGGAGGTCTGATCCAGGCACACGATGCAGGTGGCTGGGTTGGGTGCGCCGTGCAGGCGTGGGGCTGGGCCAGGAGTGCCATGCAGGCGGCTGGCGCGGGGGCGGGGCCGGGTGCCCCATGGCGGGCGTGACTCGTGGCCCGACCCACCCACCCCAGGGAAGCTGCCGATCGTGAACGACAGCGACGAGCTGGTGGCCATCATTGCCCGAACGGACCTGAAGAAGAACCGCGACTACCCGCTGGCCTCCAAGGACTCGCGCAAGCAGCTGCTGTGCGGGGCGGCGGTGGGCACCCGCGAGGACGACAAGTACCGGCTGGACCTGCTCACGCAAGCCGGCGTCGACGTGGTGGTGCTGGTGGGTACCAGGCAGGGTGGGGCCCTGCTCCCCCGCCCAGCAGCCCCCCGAGTCCCCACAGAGTGGGGCTGAAAGCCCCTTACCTCCAGGCCAGGCCCTCAGCACCTCCCTGGGCAGGTCAGACCGTGGGACCCCGCCCAAGACAGTGTGCTGCCCCTCCCGGCCCCACTGTGCACTGCCCGAGGCAGCTCCCGCCGGGCAGCCATGTGCGGAGCCGGCTGACGACAGTTCTCGTTTATTCTCCCTCCTTTTACGGACTCCCCCCCGTGGGAAAGTCCCGCGGTCCGGACGGGTTCCAGCCGGGGGCAGCATGAGCATGGGGGCAGGGCTCCCATGCGGGTGGGTGGCTCTGGGCCCTGCCTCTCCGGGGCTGTGTGCACTGAGATTCCCCCCACGCGGCTGGCACGGCACCCAGGTTACCAGCGCGCGCGCGCGGGCTGCCAGCTCCCCAGTGAGCCCTCTTGTGAAATCCTGAGCCTACTTCCGCTGGGGTCAAGGCCAGGGGAGGCTGAGCCAGGGCTGGGTGCCGCCTTTCTGCAGCCCCAGCTGTCCCCGGCTGGGTCCCCGTGGGGCAGGGCTGTCCTGCCTGCGCTAACAGCTGTGTGCCTTCCCCAGGACTCCTCCCAGGGTAATTCCGTCTATCAGATCGGCATGATCCATTACATCAAGCAGAAGTACCCCGAGCTGCAGGTGATCGGGGGGAATGGTGAGTGTCTGGGGCACAGCCCTGGCTGTTGGGAGGTGGGCAGGGTGCTAAGGGGGCAACGGCTCTTTTGGGCGTAGCACGGAATACACGGCTGGTACCTCAGGGAGCTTGTGCCCGCAAGGGCCGTCTGTAGCTGTGTTGGGGAGTGTTGCCAGAGCACCTCACGCACCACCTGTGGTCCCAGCAGTCTGCTCAGCACGGCACGGCACAGTGCGGCACGGCACGGCCGGGGCTGTCCTCGCTCCCTGGCACGGCACGGCACGGCCGGGGCTGTCCTCGCTCCCTGGCACGGCACGGCACGGCCGGGGCTGTCCTCACTGCACGGCATGGCACGGCACGGCACGGCACGGCCAGGGCTGTCCTCGCTCCCTGGCACGGCACGGCACGGCCGGGGCTGTCCTCGCTCCCTGGCACGGCACGGCACGGCCGGGGCTGTCCTCGCTCCCTGGCACGGCACGGCACGGCCGGGGCTGTCCTCGCTCCCTGGCACGGCACGGCACGGCACGGCCGGGGCTGTCCTCGCTCCCTGGCACGGCACGGCACGGCACGGCACGGCCGGGGCTGTCCTCGCTCCCTGGCACAGCACGGCACGGCCGGGGCTGTCCTCACTGCACGGCATGGCACGGCACGGCACGGCACGGCCAGGGCTGTCCTCGCTCCCTGACACGGCACAGCACGGCCGGGGCTGTCCTCAATGCACGGCACGGCACGGCACAGCACAGCCGGGGCTGTCCTCGCTCCCTGACATGGCGCGGCACGGCCGGGGCTGTCCTCGCTCCCTGGCACGGCACGGCACGGCACGGCACAGCCGGGGCTGTCCTCGCTCCCTGGCACGGCGCGGCACGGCCGGGGCTGTCCTCGCTCCCTGACACGGCGCGGCACGGCCGGGGCTGTCCTCGCTCCCTGACACGGCGCGGCACGGCCGGGGCTGTCCTCGCTCCCTGACACGGCGCGGCACGGCCGGGGCTGTCCTCGCTCCCTGACACGGCGCGGCACGGCCGGGGCTGTCCTCGCTCCCTGACACGGCGCGGCACGGCCGGGGCTGTCCTCAATGCACGGCACGGCACGGCACAGCACAGCCGGGGCTGTCCTCAATGCACGGCACGGCACGGCACAGCACAGCCGGGGCTGTCCTCGCTCCCTGACACGGCGCGGCACGGCCGGGGCTCTCCTCGCTCCCTGACACGGCGCGGCCGGGGCTGTCCTTGCTCCCTGACACGGCGCGGCACGGCCAGGGCTGTCTTTGTTCCCTGACACGGCGCGGCCGGGGCTTTCCTCGCTCCACGGCGCGGCATGTGTGGCCCTGGGGCTGTCCTTGCTCCCTGACATGGCCGCAGCAATTGATGTTGCTCATGGGGTGGGGAAGGACATGTCCTCCCTCCTTGGGAGCAGGGAGAGTCTGGGTGCAATAGACTGTGTGGGGCCCCCCTCTGCGGGCTGCACATGCACAAGCCCCCCCCAGTTCATAGACTGCTACGGCAGGAAGGGACCTCAGGAGGTCGCCTAGTCCAGCCCCCTTCCCCAAGCAGGATCAACCCCCACTAAGTCATCCGAGCCAGGACCTTGTCAAGCCGGCACTTAAAAACCTCGCGGGATGGAGAATCCACCACCTCTCTAGGCAACGCATTCCAGTGCTTCACCACCCGCCTGGTGGAATAGTTTTTCCTAATATCCAACCTACACCTCTCCCTCTCCAACTTCAGACCATTACTCCTTGTTTTGCCATCTGACACCAGTGAGAACAGTTTCTCACCCTCCTCTTTAGAGCTCCCCTTCAGGAAGTTGAAGGCTGCTATTAAATCACCCCTCAGTCTTCTCTTCTGTAAGCTAAACAAGCCCAAATCCCTCAGCCTCTCCTCATGGGTCTTGTGCTCCAGCCCCTCAATCATTTTCGTTGCCCTCTGATGAACCTGCTCCAGCAAATCCACATCCTTTTTATACTGGGGGGCCAAAAACTGGACACAATATTCCAGATGTGGCCTCACCAGTGCCGAATAGAGGGGAACAACCACATCTCTAGATCTGCTCGAAATGCTCCTCCTAATGCACTCTAGTATGCTGTTAGCCTTCTTGGCTACAAGGGCCCACTGTTTACTCATATCCAGCTTTCATCCACCATAACCCCTAGGTCCCTTTTTGCTGTACTGCTGCTGAGCCAGTCGGTCCCCAGCCTATAACAACGCTTGGGATTCTTCTGCCCCATGTACAGGACTCTGCACTTCTCCTTGTTGAACCACAACCGATTTCTTTTGGCCCAGTCCTCCAATGTATCCAGGTCCCTCTGGATTCTCTCTCTACCCTCTAAAGTATCTACCTCTCCCCCTAGTTTTGTGTCATCTGCAAACTTGCTGAGGGTGCAGTCCCGTCCCTCATCCAGGTTGTTAATAAAGATGTTAAACAACACCGGCCCTAGAACTAATCCTTGGGGCGCTCCATTTGAAATTGACCACCATCCAGATATTGAGCCATTGACCACTACCCGTTGGGCCTGACCGTCAAGCCAGCTTTCTATCCATCTTACAGTCCCTGGATCTAATCCATATTTCCTTAACTTATGGGCAAGAATGTTGTGGGAGACCGTATCAAAAGCTTTGCTGAAGTCAAGGTGTATCACACCTACTGACTTCCCCATGTCCACAGAGCCTGTTACGTCATTATTGAAGCTAATCAGATTGGTCAGGCAGGACTTGCTCTTGGTGACTCCATGCTGACTACTCTTGATCACTTCCCCTCTTCCCAGTGCGTTTGGGTGAGTTTCGTTGCTTGGCCGATTGTTTGAATTTGAATTTCAGTTTGCTAGGCTGATTGTCTGTGTGAATGTCAGGTTGAATCTGAAATTCAATTACTGATTACTGTGGCAGTTAGTGAGTGTGTGTGAGTGAGAGAGAGAGAGAGCAAGCGAGCGAGCCCTTTCCCCTATGACTCAGCGGGGGTAGGAGGGACCAAAGGAGAGAAGTTTCACAAGCCAGGGGCTAGTGACCAGCTGGGAGCTGCATACAGGGGAGTTTGCCAGGGAGTTTGCCTTGAGGGGAGCCCCGTATTATTTGGTCTTTTAAGTTTTGTTTCTCTTCTGCCCTTCACGGCGGCTCTAATATCATCTGAGGGAATTCTCTGAAGAAACGAACAAATGGACAGTGACAAGTCACTGACAAGTCGGCTGTTGTGACCTGCATAGCATGTGCTGTGCTTGTCTTCCTCCTGGGAGGGATTTTGTCTGTACCAAGTGTGAGCTGGTCGCCATCTCGGAAGAAAAGGTTAGGGGACTTGAAGCTCAAATATCAACCCTCTGGTCCATCAGAGAAGGTGAAGACTTCCTCGACTCGACAGAGGGCAGCATTTATTCCTGCAGGCACGGCCGGCTGAGCAGCCAGTGAGGGCAGCGCAGAGCAGGGAAGCAGAGTGGCAGCATGTAACCTGCAGGAGAAGAAAGCCAGTTCAGGTATGTCCAACTCCAGTAGAGGTAGACAACCACTTTCTGGCTCCCTGCGCAGGTGATACGATGGAGGATGCTGTGGCAGAGAGCTCTCAGGGAAGGGATCAGAAGAAGTCCCCACTGGCTGGAAGGCCTGGGATGAGTAGTCCTAGAGATGAGAGTTCTACAGCCACCACCCCAAGAGAAGCAGATGGGTGGTGGTGGTCGGGGGCTCCATCCTCAGAGGGACGGAGTCATCCATCTGCCAGCCAGACCTAGAATCTCAGGAAGTTTGCTGCTTTCCAGGAGCTAGAATCTATCATGTGACAGAGCCACCTCCAAAAATCATCAAACCTGCAGATTATTGCCCCTTCCTACTTCTCCATGTAGTAGCCAGCGACACAGCACAGAACGACCTTGAGCAGATCGCTGCAGAGTATGTAACTCCAGGAAAGGAAGGTCAAGGAGTGCGCAGCACAAGCGGTGTTCTTGTCCATCCTCCCTGCAGAAGAAAGGGTCCAGGTAGAGGTCGTCGAATCGTGGAGGTAAATGGGTGGTTGCGCGGGTGGTGTTGGACAGAGGGATTTGGTTTCTTTGACCTGGGACACTGTTTCTGGAACAGGGATTGCTGGGAAGAGTTGGGATCCATCTAATGAAGAGAGGAAAGAGCATCTGTGTGGGCAGGCTTGCAAACCTCGTGAGGAGGGCTGTAAACTAGGGTCATTGGGGGACTGTGACCCAAGCCCTGAAGTAAGTGGGGAAGGAGCAGGGAACAGCAAAGGAGAACCACTTGTTTGAAAGGAGAAAGCAGTCCAGTTAGCTAACTATCTAAGGTGCTCGCGCACAAATGCCAGAAACCTGGGAACAAGCAGGAAGAATTAGAGGCCCTGGCACAGTCAGAGGTGATTGGAATAACGGAGACTTGGTGGGACGATTCGCATAACGAGCGTGGTCATGGAAGGGTGTAAAGTGTTCAGGAAGGACAGGTGGGAGAAAAGGGGAGGAGCTGCGCGCTATGGGAGGGAGCCGTGTGATTGCTCAGAGCTCTGGTGTACGGAGGGAGGAAATCCGAATGAGTGTCCTTGGGTTGAGCTTAGAGGCGGAAGTAACAGAGGGCATGTTGTGGTGGGTGTCTGCTATAGAGCACCAGATCAGAGAGATGAGGTAGTTGTGGATTTCCACAGTTATATGGCACGTCTACACTGGGAGATAAATTCAAATTTATTTATATCAATTTTCTAATTGTGACATTTCCAAGTTTTGAATTTGACCATCCTCGCCTCCCACGTGCTCCTCACAAAGTCGACTCGTTGCTGCCACACACCCATCGACTGTTTTAGCAGTGCATTGTGGGCAACCATCCCACAGTTCCCTCATCCCCGTAGCGTTCCGGCTGTGCTCCCTGGTCTTGACGTCATCTTCCCCCTCTGCATTTTCCCCATTCCCCTCCTGATCCCTGGAAGTAACGCAGGGACTCTCCAAGTGAGGAGGAGGAGGCTAGAGAAGTGCACGAAGAAAGAATTTTTGGTTTCCCCCCACGGAGTGCAGCGACTGTGTTCTCAACCGGCCATCCGCTTGTCCCATTTCCCATCAGCGCGTGCAGGTGATCCCTCGTGATAACGCAGGGGCCCGGACTGGATTGGGAAGTGAGAAGAAAGAGGATAGAAAAGTGCAGCAAGAAAAAATGTTTTGTTTCCCCGTTCCTTATGTTGGTGTTGAAAAGGGTCTTGGCTTTCCAGAGCATTACAGGGCTTCTGTGCAATGACTGTGTTCTCAGCTGGCCAACCCCTGAGCGTCCCGCCTCCCATCGGTGTGTGCACGTGCTCCCTGGTGATGACGCAGGGCCCGCAGTGTTTTGTAAAGGGAGAAGAAAGAGGCTAGAAAAGAGCAGGAAAAAAGAATTTTGGTTTCCCGACTCATCACAGGGAAGTTGCCAACCCAGGTGCAACAGCTGTCTGCACTGGCCAGCCGCTGAGCGTCCCGCCTGCCATCGGTGTGTGCACGTGCTCCCTGGCGATGACGCAGGGGCCCGGCCTGGATTGGAAAGTGAGAAGAAAGGCTAGAAAAGGGTAGGAAAAAAGGAGGAGGCGCTCAGGGTCCATTTGGCACAATCCCTTCATGGGGAATCAGCTCCCAGCTCATGAGATGTCCCCCAGCGGCAGCAACCCCCTTATGGGCTTTTCCACGATGGCAGCAAAGGTCCCCGTGTTTCTTAGCCGCCGGGGGAGACTTGTCCCCTGCAGCGGCAAGACCTGGTGTAGGCGAAGGGCGAGGGTTCAGCGGGGGGCCAGGTGACGGGGTCCCTTCCCACGACGGCAGCAGAGCCCCCAGTGTCTTAACCACCAGGGGAGACTTTCCCACAGCAGCAGCAAAACCCAGAATATCTTTCCCGCCCTGGGAGCCCTAAACACGCACCTGACATGATGGTCAGCACCGAACGCAGGCACATCCGTTCACTGGGTTGGGCTGGGGGCTACCCACCAGATGTGGCTGAGTGCGGGAAAGACCCAGGCACTGGCGCCTCGGGGGGAGGGAAGGGGGTTCGCACACACACGGAAACCGCTGAGAGGAAGGTTTTGGGCGTGCTGTGCAAGCATGCCCCCAGCACAGCCTTGTTGACATGTGGTACACAGGGCAGGCGCTGGCACCAGGCAGGGCTGAAAAGAATACCAAGCGTAGAGACAGAGCCGCAAACTCCCTGCAGGGCTACGTGGATGGGCAGATGCGCCCACAGTGCAAATAGCGAAGAGGGGCGTTTCTCAGGCTCTCATACTAACATGAGCCCTCAGCTAAAGGCTCACTGCTCCCGCCTGGAAATTCACCGTCTTCCTGGTACTGGAGAGCAGTGAGAGGGGCATTGTGGGTTGCGTACGGGACACCTCTGAGGCTAATGAATGTGGTTTTAAAATGTGGCGCTTCCACACTGACCTTTAATTGAACTTCTGAATTTGAGCTTGACGCTGTATCCGTCAGGTAACTGCGATTTTGTAATCTTGTGATTAGTACTCCCTAAATCGAGCTGATGGTCTTCACAGTGAAGACAGTCACATGATAAAATGGAGCTAACGGCCTTAAATTCCAATTTATCTTACAGTGTAGACGCAGCCTAAGAGAAGCTTCCAGATCACAGGCCCTGGTTCTTATTGGAGACTTCAGTCATCCAGACATTTGTCGGGAGACCAATATAGCAGCACACAGACAATCCAGGAAGTTTTTGGAGAACGTTGTGGATAACTTCTTGATACAAGTGCTGAAGCAACCAACCAGGGGCCATGTGCAGCTAGACCTGCTGCTCGCAAACAGCGAGTAACTAGTAGGAGAAATAGAAGTGGGAGGAAACCTGGCCCGTAGTGATCATGAGATGGTAGATTTCAGGATCCTGACAAAGGAAGAAGGGTGAGCAGTAAAATACAGACCCTGGATTTCAGAAGAGCCGACTTCGACTCCCTGAGAGATCTGACGGGCAGGATCCCCTGGAGACCAATTGTGAAGGGGAAGGGAGTTCAGGAGAACCGGCAGTATTTTAGAGAAGTCTTACCGACGGCACAGGAACAAACCATCCTGATGCGCAGTAAGAAAAGCAAATATGGTAGGCAGCCAGCTTGGCTTACCAGGGAAATCCTTGAAGAGCTTAAACTCAGAAAGGACATGTATAGGAAGTGGAAATGTGGAGAGTTGACTGAGGAGGAGTATAAACATACGGCTGGAGAACGCCGGGCAGTAATCAGGAAAGCGAAAGCACAATTGGAACTGCAGCTGGCAAGGGATGTGAAGAGTAACAAGGAGGGTTTCTACAGGCATGTTAACAATAAGAGGGTGATCAGGGAGGGTGCGGGGCCATTACTGGATGAGGGAGGTAACCTGCTGACAGATGATGTGGGAAAGGCTGAAGTACTCAATGCTTGTTTTGCCTCAGTCTTCACGAACAAGGTCAGCTTCCTGACTAAGGCACTAGGCAATGCAGCGTGGGAAGGAGGTGGGCAGCTCTCTGTGGGGAGAGAACAGGTCAAGAGCAATGTTAAAAAGCTAGACGCACACAAATCCATGGGTCCAGATTTAGTGCATCTGAGGTGTAATATGACGGGGTCTCTGGGCACAGCTAGAGAAATCAATCTAGGGTACCTTTGCTTAAAATCCGGGTCGCTTACAGCCCCATTTGTGGCTTCTTTGCTAAAGGAATTTTTTCTTTCATAGCGCCTCTCTTCCAGGGCTTTTCTTTCCAGCCCCTCATTCCATTGCAAATCCATTGCAACTGCATTTTCACCAAAACTCTCTCAAAACCCACAGCTCAAGTTCAGAACAGCGCAGGGTCCTGATCCCACGCTCAGCTGACCAGGTTCTGTGGATTCTGCTGACTGCGCCAGTGTAATAGGACAGGGTTTCTGGGCACTGCTAGAGAAATCAGTCCAGGGTATCTGTTTAAATCCAGCCCACTCACAGCCCCAGGCTGGGATTTCCTTCTCACTAGGGCAAATCCAACCAGCCACCACAGCACCTCTGCCAGCCCCACTGGCCAGCCAGAAGCCACCACAAGCAAACCCACAGACTTCCCAGCTACTCTACCAGCCCAGACCAACAGCCTCCAAACAAAGGTGAGCGGCTCTTAAACCTGTTTCACCAACACCCCACAGATTCTCCTGGGCCTCAGAGGGGCCAGCCCCAGTGCCTGGTCAATATACGCTTCGGTCTTACCCAAAAGCAACATGCAAATACCCAGATCCTTCAGACCTAAACATCTAAAGGTTTGTTAACAAAAAAGAAAGAGGCGGGCGAGAGAGAAGAATGGTTAAAGCGATACTTTACATATATCCGTTGCAGCTGCTGACGCAGCCAGCAGTGTTCTGTGTTGATTCTTAAAGCCTGTGAAAGGCCACCCCGTACGGGGTGTGATTTCCAGGTCACAGAGCTTTAGTTACTGGAAAACCGTAGAACCGACCGGCTGGGGTCAGCGTGCTGGGACATGGACCCTTGGAAACAGGAACAAAAGACAAACGTCCAAGCTGGATGCTGCTGCTTCCACCTTGTGGTTCTCCCTTGTGTCCAGGGACAAAGCCATTTCTCCTCCTCATCAGAGTCACCCGACCCAGGTGAGCCGTGGTGGCAAACTGCCATTGGGGGCTGGTTTTGCTGCACACCCCAGTCATTTACATGGCAGGCGGGATGGACGTCTGGGCCTCTGATTTCAGTTCCTTTGCTCAGCCCAGGTCCCCTGCCCAGTGGGCTGCATTCCAGTGACAAGTCCCACCTTTCTACCTCTGGGCATCCACCCCATTGTTCAGCCCATGTCCTGCCTGGGGCTGAGTTCACACCTCCCGCTGGGAATCTCAGCACTAACACATTTCTAATACAACTACAGAGCTAAAGCCCATAACTCTACTACCAACATGATACAGACACATACGTAGCACATATCAGTTCAGGACACCCTCAGCTTTCCTTAGACACCTCATACAGCCCCCCTCCACACTGTTTGGTGGCAAAAGATACATTGGGGAAATAAAATGGCTTCCAGAGCCAATATAAAAATCCAGTCACATGACACAAGGGTGCTGAGGAAATTAGCAGATGTCATTACCGAGCCTTTGGCCTTTATCTTTCAAAACTCGTGGAGATGGGGAGAGGACCAGATGACAGCAAAAAGGCAGATGTTGTGCCCATTTTTAAAAAGGAAAGGACGATGTAGGGAACTATAGACCGGTCAGCCTTACCTCAGTCCCCAGAAAATTCATGGAGGGGATCCTCAAGGAATCCATTTTGAAGAACGTGGAAGAGGGGAAAGTGATCAAGAGTAGTCAATGTGGATTCACCAAGGGCAAGTCCTGCCTGAACAATGTTCTTAGCTTCTATGATGAGGTAACAGGCTCTATGGACGTGGGGAAGTCAGTGGATGTGATATACCTTGACTTCAGTAAAGCTTGTAAAACTGTCTCCCACAACATTCGTGCCCATAAGCTGAGGAAGTGTGGGTTGGATCCATGGACTGTAAGATGGATAGAAAACTGGCTTGACAGTTGGGCCCAACGGGTAGTGGTCACAGAATCCTTGGGCGGGAAGGGACCTCAGGAGGTCGTCTAGTCCAGCCCCCTTCCCCAAGCAGGATCAACCCCCCCTAAGTCATCCCAGCCAGGACCTTGTCCAGCCGGGACTTAAAAACCTCAAGGGATGGAGAATCCACCACCCCTCTAGGCAACACATTCCAGTGCTTCACCACCCGCCTGGTGAAGTGGTTTTCCCTAATATCCAACCTGCTCCTCTCCTTCTGTCACTTGAGACCATTGCCCCTTGTTCTGCCATCTGTCACCACTGAGAACAGCCTCTCTCCATCCTCTTTAGAGCTCCCCTTCAGGAAGTTGAAGGCTGCTGTTAAATCACCCCTAAGTTGTCTCTTATGTAAACTAAACAAGCCCAAATCTCTCAGCCTATCCTCCAGCCCCTTAATCATTTTTGTTGCCCTCTGCTGAAGCTGCTCCAGCAAATCCACATCCTTTTTATACTGGGGGACCCAAAAGTGGACACAATATTCCAGGTATCAAGTATCAGAGGGGTAGCTGTGTTAGTCTGGATCTGAAAAAGCAACGAGGGGTCCTGTGGCACCTTATAGACGAACAGAAATGTATGAGCATGAGCTTTCATGGGCAAAGACCCACTTTGTCAGATACAGGACATTCCACATGTGGCCTCACCAGTGCCGAACAGAGGGGAATAACTGCTTCTCTAGATCTGCCCGAAGTGCTCCTCCTAATGCACCCTAGTACGCCGTTAGCCTTCTTGGCTACAAGGGCACACTGTTTATTCATATCCAGCCTTTCATCCACCATAACCCCTAGGTCCCTTTCCATCATACTGCTGCTGAGCCAGTCAGTCCCCAGCCTATAACAATGCTTGGGATTCTTCCACCCCAGGTGCAGGACTCTGCACTTCTCCTTGTTGAACTGCATCAGATTTCTTTTGGCCCAGTCCTCCAATTTATCCAGGTACCTCTGGATTCTCTCTCTACCCTCTAAAGTATGTACCTCTCCCCCTAGTTTTGTGTCATCTGCAAACTTGCTGAGGGTGCAACCCAGTCCCTCATCCAGGTTATTAATAAAGATGTTGAACAACACCGGCCCCAGAACCGAGCCTTGCAGCACTCCCCTTGAAACAGACCACCATCCAGATATTGAGCCATTGACCACTATCTGTTGGGCCCAACCATGAAGCCAGCTTTCTATCCATCTTATAGTGCAAGGATCCAATCCATATTTCCTTAACTTATGGACAAGAATGTTGTGGGAGACCGTATCAAAAGCCTTGCTGAAGTCAAAGTATATCATATCCACTGACTTCCCCATGTCCACAGAGCTTGTTACCTCGTCATAGAAGCTAATCAGATTGGTCAGGCAGGACTTGCCCCTTGTGAATCCATGTTGGCTACTTTTGATCACTTTCCCCTCTTCCAAGTGCTCCAAAATGGATTCCTTGAGGATTCCCTCCATTTTTTTCCCAGGGATTGAGGTAAGGCTGACCAGTCTGTAGCTCGCTGGATTGTCTTTCTTTCCTTTTTTAAAGATGGGCGCTACGTCTGCCTTCTTCCAGTCATCCGATACCTCCGCCAATCTCCAAGAGTCTTCAAGGATAATGGCCAAAGGTTCAGCAATGACCTCTGCCAATTCCCTCAGTACCCTGGGGTGCATTAAATCCAGACCCATGGACTTGTGCACATCTAGTTTTTCTAAATAGCTCAGAACTTGTTCCTTCCCCACAGATGGCTGCCCTCCACCTTCCCGTACTGCATTGTCCAGGACTGTCATGTGGAAGTTGACTTTGTCCGTGAAGACCGAGGCAAAAAAAGCATTGAGTACTTCAGCTTTTCCTACATCATCTGTCACTAGGTTACCTCCCTCATCCAGTAAGGGCCCCACACCTTCTCTGATAACCTGTTTATTGTTAACATGCCTGTAGAAACCCTTCTTGTTACCCTTCACATCCCTTGCCAGCTGCCATTCCAATTGTGCTTTCATATAGAGCTGCTAGCTGGGTAGGCCTGGCTCAAAGCCTTTGCCTCCAATCTAATCAGCCCTTGAAGGCTCACCTGGAAGGAAGCTCTCCCAGTTCACACCTTGCAAACTTGCCAAACTGCCAAACATGCTTTCCAGCTGCCCCTCTCCGCAAAACAGATGCTCAGACACACAGGCAGCTGTGCAAACTGTCCCTCTCTGCAAAATGAAACAATGCATAGGCAGAAATTCAACCCACCGGCTCACAATGCTGCCCCCCAAATGCCACACTCACCCGAGCTCCTCTAGGAAAACTCCCTGTTAGCTGCTCCTGTTCGCTATGGCTCAATATCTGGTTGGTGGACAATTTCAAGTGGAGTGCCCCAGGCGTCAGTTCTAGGGCCTGGCTGGTATTGTTCAACATCTTTATTAATGAGCTGGATGAGGGACTAGATGGCACCCTCAGCAAATTTACCGATGACACTAAGCTAGGGGGAGAGGTAGATCCACTGGACGGTAGGGATAGAGTCCAGAGTGATCTAAACAAACTGGAGGACTGGGCCAAAAGAAATCTGATGAGGTTCAATAAGGACAAGTGCAGAGTCCTGCCCTTGGGATGGAAGAATCCCAAGCACTGTTACAGGCTGGGGACCAACCAGCTAAGTAGCAGCGCAGCAGAAAACAACCTGGGGATTACAGTGGATGAGAGGCTGGATTTGAGTCAACACTGTGCCCTTGAGCCAAGAAGGCTAATGGCATATTGAGTTGCATTAGGAGAAGCATTTCCAGCAGATCTAGAGAAGTTCTTATTCCCCTCTAATTGGCACTGGTTAAGCCACATGTGGAGTATTGCATCCAGTTTTGGGCCCCCCAGTATAAAAAGGATGTGGATTTGCTGGAGCAGGTTCAGCGAAGGGCAACAAAAAATGATTGAGGGTCTGGAGCACAAGACCTATGAGGAGAGGCTGAGGGATTTGGGCTTGTTGAGTTTACAGAAGAGAAGAGTGAGGGGAGATTTAATAGCAGCCTTCAGCTTCCTGAAGGGGAGCTCTAAAGAGGAGGGTGAGAAACTGTTCTCAGTGGTGTCAGATGGCAGAACAAGGAGTAATGGTCAGAAGTTGAAGAGGGAGAGGTGTAGGTTGGATATCAGGAAAAACTACTTCCCCAGGCGGGTGGTGAAGCACTGGAATGTGTGGCCTAGAGAGGTGGTGGATTCTCCATCCCTCAAGGTTTCTAAGTCACGGCTTGACAAGGTCCTGGCTGGGATGACTTAGTGGGGGTTGATCCTGGTTTGGGCAGTGGGCTGGACTCGATGACCCCCTGAGGTCCCTTCCAGCCCTAGGATTCTGTGCTGACTCTATGATGAGGGCAGATAGGGCAGGGGCTGTCGTCATCTGTCATGTGGGGCGGGTACCGCGCTGCCTATGTGGGATTAGAGTTGTTTTGCTGCCCCCAGGGACCTGGCGACCGAGTAGTACAGACCCATTGGAGCAGCCCTGGCAGAGCCAGCAGGGGTGAGCCAAGGGCATTGCGCACCAGTGTCACCCTGCCCCGATGTGCCTGGGCCATCTTGCCCGGCACGAGAGGCCTTGGCTGGCGGCCTGTGTCCTGGCCTGGGCGCCGGTGGCCCTGCGGACGTGCACCGGGTGGCAGGCTGCCGGGGGGACTGGCTGTCCAAGGGATGGTCAGACAGACACCTGAGCCTGCCCCGGTGGGCAGGTGTTTCACACCTCCCTTCGTTTTCCTCTCCTGTTGGATCTGCAGTGGTGACAGCAGCACAGGCCAAGAACCTGATCGACGCGGGCGTGGACGGGCTACGCGTGGGCATGGGCTGCGGCTCCATCTGCATCACGCAGGAAGGTAGGGTGTGCTCAGGGCCCGGGCTCCAGGGCTCAGCGCCGTCGCATCGCAGGCGGGGGTCCCGCAGGCCCAGGAACTGGGCTCCAGGGCTCAGCTCCGTCGCATCGCAGGCGGGGGTCCCGCAGGCCCAGGAACTGGGCTCCAGGGCTCAGCGCCGTCGCATCGCAGGCGGGGGTCCCGCAGGCCCAGGAACTGGGCTCCAGGGCTCAGCTCCGTCGCATCGCAGGCGGGGATCCCGCAGGCCCAGGAACTGGGCTCCAGGGCTCAGCGCCGTCACATCGCAGGCGGGGGTCCCGCAGGCCCAGGAACTGGGCTCCAGGGCTCAGCGCCGTCGCATCGCAGGCGGGGGTCCCGCAGGCCCAGGAACTGGGCTCCAGGGCTCAGCTCCGTCGCATTGCAGGCGGGGGTCCCGCAGGCCCAGGAACTGGGCTCCAGGGCTCAGCTCCGTCGCATCGCAGGCGGGGGTCCCGCAGGCCCAGGAACTGGGCTCCAGGGCTCAGCGCCGTTGCATCGCGGGCAGGAACCAGGCCGGTGCCCCGTGGGGTAGAGGCCTGGCCAAGGTTACGTGGGGGCTGCTCTGCCCCACCAGCCCCTGTTCCCCAAGGCAGGGCCTGCGGGTGGTGCTTAGGCCAGGCCAGCGCAGCAGGGAGTGGGTGCTGCCATGCTCTGGGCCTCTGCCAGCGTGGGGGACGCCTGTGGCCAGCAGGAGAGCTGAGCTGTGTCGGTGACCCGCTGCCAGCCCTGGCACTGACGGTCCCGTCTGTGGCTGCAGTGATGGCGTGCGGCAGGCCCCAGGGCACCGCCGTGTACAAGGTGGCGGAGTACGCCCGCAGGTTCGGCGTGCCGGTGATCGCGGATGGCGGCATCCAGACCGTGGGCCATGTGGTGAAAGCGCTGTCCCTCGGAGCCTCGACGGGTGAGTGAGCCGTGTGCTGTGGGGCAGCCTGCCTGTGCCCAGCGCATCCGCCGTGCGCTGTGGGGCTCTGCCAGGGCGCTCGCCCCACACGGTCACTGCAGCCCGGTGCTGCAGGGAGGGGACGGGGCCAGCAGGGGGCGCTCTCCCCACGGGGTCGCTGCAGCCCGGTGCTGCAGGGAGGGGACGGGGCCAGCAGGGGGCGCTCTCCCCAGGGGGTCGCTGCAGCCCGGTGCTGCAGGGAGGGGACGGGGCCAGCAGGGGGCGCTCTCCCCACGGGGTCGCTGCAGCCCAGTGCTGCAGGGAGGGGACGGGGCCAGCAGGGGGCGCTCTCCCCACAGGGTCGCTGCAGCCTGGTGCTGCAGGGAGGGTGGGGTCATCCGGGGGCGCTCTCCAGGTTCCTAGCTGGTCTCATGATGGACCA
This sequence comes from Carettochelys insculpta, assembly GCF_033958435.1. NCBI lineage: Eukaryota > Metazoa > Chordata > Testudines > Carettochelyidae > Carettochelys > Carettochelys insculpta. The sequence goes on along the minus strand of NC_134137.1, from coordinate 380,946,890 downwards.
TGAGCCTTGTGGCTTTGGGTTCCCCAGGTAAATCCCCTCCCTGCTGGTGGCGCTGCCCCACCATTCTGGGGTGTTCGTGGCTGCAGCCCCCACCCCAGGGAGGCCGTGTCCGGCCCCAGCCTGCCAATGGCGGCGTGGGGCTGGAACCCAGTGGGGTGCTGCTGCTGGGGGGCAGGACCTGCACGGCAGGGCCTCCGTGGTGCACTGGGCTCTGGCTGCAGTGGAGGCGCTGACCATCCTGCTCCCGGCGCCCCGCAGTGATGATGGGCTCCCTGCTGGCCGCCACCACAGAGGCCCCGGGCGAGTACTTCTTCTCGGATGGCGTGCGGCTGAAGAAGTACCGGGGCATGGGCTCGCTCGATGCCATGGACAAGAGCAGCAGCAGCCAGAAGCGCTACTTCAGGTGGGAGCCCCCCTGGGGCCAGGAAACAGCTTGTCTCGCCCGCGCCCTCCCCGCAGCCAGTCTGGGCCTGGGGAAGTAGGGGGTGTGGGCTGAGGCAGGGTCTGATGGGGGAGCAGGGCCTGGGGGGAGGCAGGAATCTATGGGGGAGCAGGGGGCTGGGGGGAGGCAGGATCCTATGGGGGAGCAGGGCCTGGGGTGCAGGGGGCTGGGGGGAGGCAGGAATCTATAGGGGCACAGGAGGCTGGGGGGAGGCAGAAATCCATGGGGGCGCAGGGGGCTGGGGGGAGGCAGGAATCTGTGGGGGTGCAGGGGGCTGGGGGGAGGCAGGATCCTATGGGGGAGCAGGGCCTGGGGTGCAGGGGGCTGGGGGGAGGCAGGAATATATGGGGGCACAGGAGGCTGGGGGGAGGCAGGAATCTATGGGGGCACAGGAGGGTGGGGGGAGGCAGGAATCCATGGGGGAGCAGGGCCTGGGGTGCAGGGGGCTGGGGGGAGGCAGGCGCTCATGGAGGCACTGGGGTGCGGTGGACCCCGTGGGTGCAGTCCCCGTCACAGCCCTGTGCTCCCCGCAGCGAAGGGGACAAGGTGAAGGTGGCGCAGGGCGTGTCTGGCTCCATCCAGGACAAGGGCTCCATCCATAAGTTCGTGCCCTACCTGATCGCGGGGATCCAGCACGGCTGCCAGGACATCGGGGCCAGGAGCCTCTCCATCCTCCGGTGAGGGGCCGGGCCGGGTGGGGGTGCGCATGCTGGGCCCTGGCACTGACGACGTGGGTCCAGGCTGGGCGGCAGCACCCGGGCCTCTGTGCCTGGGGCTCTCTGCTTACCCCAGGGTCTGTCTCGGGGTGTCCCTGCCGTCCCCCAGCAGCGTGACCCTGGGGCTCTCTGCTTACCCTGGGCCTGTCTCGGGGTGTCGCTGCCGTCCCCCAGCAGCGTGTCCCTGGCATCTCTCCTTACCCCAGGGCCTGTCTCGGGGTGTTCTAGCTGCCCCCCAGCAGGGTGCTCTCTTTGCAGCTCCATGATGTACTCAGGCGAGCTGAAGTTCGAGAAGAGGACCATGTCGGCCCAGATTGAAGGCGGCGTTCACGGCCTCCACTCGTAAGTGCCTGGTTGCTCCCACCCCGTGGTGCTCTGCCGTGCCTGGTGACAGGGTCTCCTACTGGGTGCAGCACTGGGGTGACCCTGGGGGGCTCTGCCGTGCCTGGCGACAGGTTCTGCTGCCGGGTGCAGCGCTGGAGCGGCCCTGGGGAGCTCTGCCGTGCCTGGCGACAGGTTCTGCTGCCGGGTGCAGCGCTGGAGCGGCCCTGGGGAGCTCTGCCGTGCCTGGCGACAGGTTCTGCTGCCAGGTGCAGCGCTGGAGCGGCCCTGGGGAGCTCTGCCATGCCTGGCGACAGGGTCTCCTGCCGGGTGCAGCGCTGGGATGACCCTGGGGGGCTCTGCTGTGCCTGGCGACAGAGTCTCACACCAGATGCAGCGCTGGGGTGGCCCTGGGGGGCTCTGCCGTGCCTGGCGACAGGGTCTCCTGCCGGGTGCAGCACTGGGGTGGCCCTGGGGGGCTCTGCCATGCCTGACAACAGGGTCTCCTGCCGGGTGCAGCGCTGGGATGACCCTGGGGGGCTCTGCTGTGCCTGGCGACAGAGTCTCACACCAGATGCAGTGCTGGGGTGGCCCTGGGGGGCTCTGCCGTGCCTGGCGACAGGGTCTCCTGCCGGGTGCAGCACTGGGGTGGCCCTGGGGGGCTCTGCCGTTCCTGGCGACAGGGTCTCCTGCCGGGTGCAGTGCTGGGGTGACCCTGGGGGTCTCTGCCGTGCCTGGTGACGGTCTCCTACTGGGTGCAGCACTGGGGTGACCCTGGGGGGCTCTGCCGTGCCTGGCGACAGGGTCTCACACCGGATGCAGCGCAGCACCTGGGGGTGCCAGACCAAGCTCTGGGGCGAGCAGACAGTGCTGGCATCCCTGGTGGGGGCCCTCCTCTGATCCAGCTGCCCTGGCAGCCCAGCTGGGGCTCTCCCCCACGCCCAGGCAGCAGCAGCTCTGGGAACAGCAGCCATTGGAAACGTTCCTGCACCCTCCGCTGCCGTGTCTCCTGGCCCCTCCCTTCCCACACCTCCTGCCCGGCTCTTCCTGCTGAGCTTGCCCAGCGCCATAGCCCACCCCAGGGCGCGAGGTGCGGTGCAGCAGACCGAGGACCCTGGCGCTGCAGGCAGGCGGGAGCAGAGGGATCCGGCTGGGCGGTGAGCGCAGGGCTGCATGGCGCCCAGCAGCCTGCTGGAAATGGCGTCCCTTGCCCCGGGGAGGCAGTGCACGGCTTCTCACTGGGTGGGGCGGGCCAGGGCGGACTGGGGGACTCCCTGGGCAGGGACCCTCCTGGAGAGCTGCCCCGCGGCGTGGCTGGGCATGCCGCTGGCCTGGGTGGAGAAGGGCTGCTCGGCTGCTGGTTCCCCGTGTGTGCTGGGCCCAGTACCGCCTTGCCCAGGAGGTGGGGGTACAGCCTGCGGCCGTCGCACGTGGGGGCACCGTGTGGCCGGCCTCCGTCCCGAGGCCTCTGGTTGTCACAGCTCAGGGCTGGCTGCCGGCCACCGTGTGGCCACGGGGCTGCTTCTCCCCAGTCCTGGCATCTCCGGAGAGCTGTAGCCGGTGGCCATGCTCACTGGCCCTGCTCTGCTGGCAGCAGCTGGCCGTCGCTGCTGGACTCAGTTCCCACTGGGAGCTGAGGGTGGAGGCCCGGCAGTGGTGTCCTGCCGGCAGAGAAGGGGTGTTGCCAGAGGGCCGGCCGGCTGCTCCACACGTCCCCCAGAGGCCAGGCCAGGCCTGGGCGAAGGTGGGGGCTGCAGCCAGGCGATGCGTCTCTGACACCCCCGGCCCCCAGGGAGCAGCGCCGAACTGCTTCCCTCCTGGCTGCCCTGGCAGCACACCATGCTGTGGCCCTGCCCTGCGACGTGGGGTCTCTGGGCGCTGGGGGAGCCCAGGCCTTGGCTCAGCAACCCCCTGACAAGGGGCGGTGCGTGGCCGTCTCAGCATCGCCTGCCTGCTGCGCCGTTATGGCTCATGTTGATCCCTCTAGTACCTGCGGACCAGTCGAGGAACAGCCCCTCCAGCTGCGCGCCAGGTGCTGTACGGTCACGGGGCACCAGGGAGTCCCTGCACCCCTGAGCTGCCTGTGTAACGAGGCCAGCTGGGGGTGGGTGGGGAGGGCTGCCCCAAACAGGCCTGTGGCAAGCACAGGGGCCCCCACGCAGCACCTGCCTCGCGCCGGCCCCACAGCAGCGCCAGAGCTGTGCTGCACCGTTCTGGAGGCTGGGTCTGGGCCCAGGCTGCATGTGGCCCCACTCCAGCCCTCCCTGCTTAATGTGCTGTGAGCTGCTGCCCCTGTGGACCCAAGGCTGGAGCCCCGAGCCCTGGAGAGACCCTGGGTTTGCCCTGATGCTCAGCCTACGCCCAAGTGGGCAGCTGGAAGGCAGCTGTGTGACCTCAGCCCCTCGCCGGGAGCAGAGCACACCCGAGCGGTGCAGCCTGGCCCCCGAACCCCTCTTGGCTGGGCTGGGGGCGGCAGCTGGTGATTCCCTCCAGCCAGGTGGGGTGTCTGGCGGAGCAGCAGCCAGGCCCGGACCCCAGGGCTTGGTGGCAGGTACCCACCCACCCGCACAGGCCCGTTCGTTCCCAGGCCTGCGCGTCCGACCGCACCGGCGAGTGGCCCCAGGGGGGCAGCTGCTCAGCCAGCTGGGCACCTCCCTTGGGCTCTCCCCGCTGTCTGAGCCGGGCGTGCCCTCGGCCCCTCTGCCAGCTCGGCTGCAAGCGGGGGGTCTGGCGCGGGGGGGTGGCCCTGCCTGCGCAGAGGCTGGCCTGTGACTCCGGGGGCCTGGCCGGCTCTGGGCCATGCCCGGGACCCCTCCCTCCCTCCTGGGGGGTACCACGGCATCGGGCCCAGCCTTGATGTGGAGGGTCCTCTGGGGCTGGGGTGAGGCGGGACTTTGGTGGAGGTAACCATGCTGGTTGGCTGCCTGAGTTGTCTGTCTCCCCATTCCTGGCTCATTGGCTGAGACTCCAATTCAGCGCTCTGCCCTGCCTGGAGTGGTGGGGGGTGGCCCCGGCTCAGCCCTCTCCACCCTTCCTGTCCTGCACCATCCCTCCTCGGCCCGGCACGGCGCACCCCGCCCTGCCCAGTGCAGCTCCGGTGGGCCAGGCCGGGCCAGGCTGGACTCGACTGTCGGCTGGGGAGCCGTGGCTCTGAGCCGCCCCTTGGTGGCCCCTCCTGCACAGATTGGGGCCTGTGGCTGGCAGGCGCCACAGGGTGTGCCCGCACCCCCACCACCCCGAGGGCAGAGCTGCCCCCTTCGCACCCCGGCCCGCTGCCCAGGCGTGAGCCGGCAGCGGGGACAAGGCAGAGGTCTCCCACGGCACTGGGGTGGGTGGAATATACGGCAGTTCCCCTGCACAGCTGCGAGCCATACCTGGGCAAGCTGCTTAAACCCAGGCCATGAACAGCCCCACTGGGGTCCCCTCCTCTCTAGGGCACCAGCCCAGCCACACTCCAGCTTCCGTTGTGCCGCAGCCCGTGGCCTCCTCGCACAGGGAAGAGATGGTGAAAACCAGTCGCACCAACTCCCCCCAGGGTCTTCCAGCCCCAGATCAGCGTGTGCCTCGGCGCTTACCCCCACAGGGCACCAGGCCCTCCCTGAGCAGCTAATGGCTGGAGGGTTATCAATCACGAGGAAGGAGGACCAGGCGGAGGCAGGTTGTTGAACCCCTCGCCCGGGTCCTGGCGCCGGCTGCAGCAGGTGGAACAGCTGCTATGGGCCTTCGTTAGGCCAGGCCGGCGACCCTGCTGCTGCGTTCCCGGCAGAGGTGCAGCTGGACCAGACTGCAAACGGGGGATCGCAGACAAATGGAGGACTTTCCGGGTCCCTGTTGTAGCCTCGCCCGCGTGGAGGGGAATCCGTGGTCCCCCCTGGTTGGAGCACGTGGAGAATCAATGAGCAGGTCACCTGACCGGGTCCTTGTCTGGGGTACTCTGCAGCTGGCGGCGTCCCACACAGCTTTTCCACAGGCAGGTGGCTGCAGCGTGGATTGGAGTCGTGCAGCTTCCCCTGGCTAGGAACCCTTTCACAGGGGCCCGTGCCTGGCTTGTGCCTCCCCAGAGATCACTAACTCCGGGCCAGAGCCAGTGTCCGGAGCTGCGCGTGGCCGTGGCACAGCCAGCCAGCGACCCATGGCACGAGATTTGGTGCAAACCTACAGCAGTGCTTAAATACTGGTTCTGTTCCTTTACGCCCAGTAACGTCACGGCACCTGGTGCCGTGTCGGCCTGGACCGGCTCCGTGAGTTGCTCCCGCCCCGTCGGCTGGCCGGGTTCTGCTGGGCTGAGGGATGCTCTGCTGCCAGCGCCTTTACTTCTTCCTTGAAGTTTTAGATCCTTCCCTGGACCCCGCTTGTGCCAGCGGCACCTTGCGGCTTAGGGGCCGTGCCAGGCTCTGGCTTCCCATCATGTGATTGACTCTCCTCTGCATCCTGGGCTCTCTCCCTCCGCGTGGGAGCCACAACCGAGGCTGCTGGTCCTTCTCCGCCATCCAGGGACCCTCACCTGCTGGAGTGACCCATCGGGGCCCTGCAGGGTTTGGGCAGGGGGGGCGTTTGCCCCCTTTTAATAATCTGAACCTCTGCAGTTGCCAAGCGAGCCTGCTGCGATGAGAACCTGAGCGTCCCTGGGGAAGCGCTCTGGGGTGTGCAGTGCAAAGCTTGTTAGCCTGGTCTCTTGTGCTCTCTTTTCCCCACGCTGCCCTTCTGTCCCCAGGTGACAGCTTCAGGGCGCGTGCGGAGGGAGCCAGCTGGAATGAGCAGACCGTACGCACTCGTGCTGGGAGCCGGGCTGCTCAGTCCGAACAGACGGTCCCTGGCTTGCAAAGGGCCTCTCCTCCCAGACCCCTGCTGCCCCCACACCCTGTAAGTGGGGACGCCAGGGTGAAGGATGCAATTGCTGGCCCCCAGAGAGTGCCTGCAGCCCCATCCACTAGCCATCTGTGGGCACTGCTGGGGCGTGGCCCGGAGCCCAGTGTCACCTGCACCCCTGTATGGCGGTCCATGGTGCGGCTGCTCTTTACCAGAACGGAGACCCAAGCAAGGGGGCCTGCGGGAGCATGGAATTGCGGGCGGCCCCTCTGTCCTGACCTGCCCAGCCTGCAGGACACACAGGGCTCGGCCTCCCTCTAGATGGGGTCCAGACCGGCATGGGCTGCTGGACAGCGTCGGGTCCCATGGCCCCAGCCCCCAGGTGACAGCTCGTGCCAGTGGTCACCTCCACTCTGCAGGAGACTGAGGTCTGTTTCCCACCACCCCGAACATGTTGCGGGTGCTCAGCCCCTGAGCCTGCTGGCTGAACCCCCGGGTAGTCTGCCCTTGGCATCGGGCGTGACCGAGGGGCGTGCGGATGGCTGGACAGCCGAGAGCATGTCAGCGCGCTGCCATTCCAGGCGGCTGCGCTGGCCGCACAGGTTCCTTCAGTGCGGATACGGAGGAGCAGCCCCTGCATGACAGGCAGCTGATGCTGGCGAATGGACCCACCTGTCCATGCAGACCCGGAGCTTTCATCCAGACCCAGCGGTTTTAGGGCCAGAGCTTGGAAGCTGGCTGAGCATTGCAACAGCATGCAGCTCTGAGAGCCAAGCAAGGAGCCTTGAGAACGGCCACGCTGTCCAGCAGCCAGTGCCAGGTGCCCCAGAGGCAGTGAACTGAGCGGGGAATTATGGAGTGTGCCCTCAGGGGCCACCCACGCCCAGCCTGTGACACACAACGGACAGGGACACTGTTCCTGCTGAGCCGGGCTGATAGCCACCAGTGCCTCCGTCCTCCACGATTTCTCTCGTGCTTCTCTATGCTGCTGTAGTCCTGGCCTGCACGGTATCCTGCTGCGAGGAGTTCCACAGGTTGCCTGTGCGCTGGGTGAGAACCCCTTCCCCTTAAACCTGCAGCCCAGCCAGTTCCCAGGATGGCTCTTGGTGGGTGTCGCGCGCAGGCAGGATTCCTCGCCTGGTTTCTCCACACCAGGCGCGGTGTTACACGCACCGTCGTATCCCCGCCAGCGCTTTTCCACGCTGGCGAGTCGCAGTCGCAGTAACCTCTCCCCAGAGGGGAGCCGCTCCAAGCCCTCCTCGCTGGCGGTGCCCTTGGCCAAGCCCCTTCCAGCTCCTGGGGGTGCCCACATCTGCGCTTAGTACAGATCGCTGCACTGCAGACACAGCATCCCACCGCCCGCCCAGAGCAGGCTCGGTTCAGCCGGGCCCAGGCCTGTCCTCCTCACGCATCATGGGCCCCGCTGAGCCCTTGCCCAGGTGCTGTCTCCGCCAGTCTGGCCTGTGATGCGCCCTCCTGGGGGCCAGCGCTTGCACCCATGGTTAGCTGGGTCCTGGAGGGCACCAAGGGTTGAGCTCCCCATACGTCCCGCGTGGGAGAAGCTGAGCTGCCGCGTCGAGGTGCATGCAGAGCCATGCGGCCCCACTGTGATGGGCCCCAGCCGCTGGCGCAATGGGCCTGTTTCTTTGGGGCCTTGCGGGGGAGGCTGAGCGCTGCCCAGAGGTGGCCAAGCGAGTCGCTGCACTGCTCGCGGGCGGGTGGCATTGCAGCCCATGGCCAGGGACCTCCCCGGGGTGCAGGGCAGCTGCTGGTGCGCAGTCACACCTTGCCAGGTGCAGGGGGGGGCCGGGGCACCCAGGGACCTGGCAGCTGGGCACGGGGAGGGCTTAGAGGGGACCGGCGAGGGTGGCTCTGCAGGACATTTTGTCCGTGTGGGTCCTGCCAGCCCCTGCCACCTGGTGCCCCTGCTGGGAGGGCAGGTTAGCGGGGGCCTGTGGGTGGGCGGGCTACATGCCGTGCTGGGGGGTTGCAGATGCTCGTGCCGCCCCAGGGGCGCTTGTGCAGGAGCCGGAACCACGTGCACAGAGGCTTGCGCCCCCCAGTGGCTCCCGTGAGGGGCGTGCGGCTGGTAGAGCTTGTGGGGCGCGGTGGCGGGTGCTTTGCGGTAGTGCCAGGGGCCTCTTCAGCTTGGTAGTGCCGCGGCGTTAGTGCCATGGGCCTGTTTGGCTTGGGGGTGCCATGGGCCTGTTCATGGTGATGCCACGCCGCTGGTGCTACAGGCCTGTTCAGGTTGGTAGTACCACACCGCTGGTGCCATCGGCCTGTTCATGGTGATCCCACGCCACTGGTGCTACGGGCCTGTTCAGGTTGGTAGTACCACACCGCTGGTGCCATCGGCCTGTTCATGGTGATCCCACGCCGCTGGTGCCACGGGCCTGTTCAGGTTGGTAGTACCACACCGCTGGTGCCATCGGCCTGTTCATGGTGATCCCACGCCACTGGTGCTACGGGCCTGTTCAGGTTGGTAGTGCCACACCGCTGGTGCCATCGGCCTGTTCATGGTGATCCCACGCCACTGGTGCTACGGGCCTGTTCAGGTTGGTAGTGCCACACCGCTGGTGCCATCGGCCTGTTCATGGTGATCCCACGCCGCTGGTGCTACGGGCCTGTTCAGGTAGGTAGTACCACACCGCTGGTGCCATCGGCCTGTTCATGGTGATGCCACGCCGCTGGTGCCGCGGGCCTGTTCAGGTTGATAGTACCACACCGCTGGTGCCACGGGCCTGTTCAGGTTGATAGTACCACACCGCTAGTGCCATCGGCCTGTTCATGGTGATCCCACGCCACTGGTGCTGCGGGCCTGTTCAGGTTGGTAGTACCACACCGCTGGTGCCATCGGCCTGTTCATGGTGATGCCACGCCGCTGGTGCTACGGGCCTGTTCAGGTTGGTAGTACCACGCCGCTGGTGCCATCGGCCTGTTCATGGTGATCCCACGCCGCTGGTGCTACGGGCCTGTTCAGGTTGGTAGTACCACGCCGCTGGTGCCATCGGCCTGTTCATGGTGATCCCACGCCGCTGGTGCTACGGGCCTGTTCAGGTTGGTAGTGCCACACCGCTGGTGCCATCGGCCTGTTCATGGTGATCCCACGCCGCTGGTGCTACGGGCCTGTTCAGGTAGGTAGTACCACACCGCTGGTGCCATCGGCCTGTTCATGGTGATGCCACGCCGCTGGTGCCGCGGGCCTGTTCAGGTTGATAGTACCACACCGCTGGTGCCACGGGCCTGTTCAGGTTGATAGTACCACACCGCTGGTGCCATCGGCCTGTTCATGGTGATCCCACGCCACTGGTGCTACGGGCCTGTTCAGGTTGGTAGTGCCACACCGCTGGTGCCATCGGCCTGTTCATGGTGATCCCACGCCACTGGTGCTACGGGCCTGTTCAGGTAGGTAGTACCACACCGCTGGTGCCATCGGCCTGTTCATGGTGATGCCACGCCGCTGGTGCTGCGGGCCTGTTCAGGTTGGTAGTACCACACCGCTGGTGCCATCGGCCTGTTCATGGTGATGCCACGCCGCTGGTGCTACGGGCCTGTTCAGGTTGGTAGTGCCACACCGCTGGTGCCATCGGCCTGTTCATGGTGATCCCACGCCGCTGGTGCTATGGGCCTGTTCAGGTTGGTAGTGCCACACCGCTGGTGCCATCGGCCTGTTCATGGTGATCCCACGCCGCTGGTGCTACGGGCCTGTTCAGGTTGGTAGTGCCACACCGCTGGTGCCATCGGCCTGTTCATGGTGATCCCACGCCGCTGGTGCTACGGGCCTGTTCAGGTTGGTAGTGCCACACCGCTGGTGGTAGCACAGCCGGTTGGGCCGTGCTCTCGGCAGTGGTGGCAGCCTGTGTCCTGTTAGCTGGGCGGCCGCCTAGGGGAGATCAGGTGCCCCCCAGCTGATAGCGGCACACCCACAGCCCCGGCCAGTTTCTGGGGGTAGGGCACCCATCTACTGCGCCGTGGAGGGGACACTGGTGGCGGCAGGTTCTCGGCAGCTGAGGTGCCCAGCGGGGCGGGGGGGGGATGCCCAGCTACCTGCTGGCCAGGGGCCGGTCTCGGGAGCACATTGACCGTGTAACCTTCTCTCTCTCTCCTGCCACGCCGCCACCCGTAGCTTTACCTTTCTGCCGTGTAAGTAACTGGCTTCTTTCCTCTCCTAGTAGTTGTAGAGCTGTGATGGGGGCTGGCGCCCCACAGCCCAGCCCAGCCCAGCCCGGCTCCTGGGGCAAGCTCTCCATCCAGGCAGGGGCTGGGCCAGGGCCAGCGCCAGCGCCCCCCTTGTGCCTGGCCACCCGAAGCAGGAGCAGGAAGGGGCTCGACGCCCTCTGGATGGACACAGGGCTCCTGGCCATGAGCTGCAGTGGCTCTACCATGATGCCCCTGGGCCTGCCACAGCAACACGGGGGCCCCCCTGCCCCAGACACCCCCAGCGTGGGCTCCCTGGTGCTCCAAGGGAAGGCTGGAGAGGCCCCACACCTGCCTGGGGGGTGGGGCTGGACTGGAGTTGATGGCCTGTGGGGAGGGAGCTGGGCTGTGCTGGGGGCCTGGGGACGGGGTGGGTTGAGGTGGTGCTAGCAGGCTCTGTGCATAATCAGGCCCCTGGCCTTGCCCCAGGGGTGCCTGCTCTGTGGGGCTTGTGCCTGAGGGGTCAGGCCCCTGGTGCCAGCAGGCAGTGGGTCAGGCCTGGGGCTCAGCAGTGGCTGGGGGTGCACTGTTATGCACTGGGCCCAGCCAGGGCCGATGGGTTCTGCCTCGTTCGCCCCTGTGCACTGGGGTCTGCCTGACAACAGCAGGGCCAGGCCTGGGGGGCGGCTGTGCCTGTTGGGGTCCGTGAGTGGGGGATTGGGCGGTGCTGGCAGGCAGAGCCGTTTGCAGCAGGTGTGAGCTCATGCAGCCCCCTCCTGGGGGTGCCCTGGACCCCCGGTGCAGCGCCCGGCTTCCCCTCAGCTCGCAGGGCGGGAGGTCGGCGCCTGGGTTAGAAATGAGCCTCACGCGCTCGCTCACGGGGAAAGCCCCAGGGGCAGCCAGGCGCTCAGCAGGCTGAGGGGGTGGTGAGCCAGGACTCCTGGGTTCTTCCCCCCAGACCACGGGGGGGTGCGTGCTGGAGCCCTTTCACCCCCGGCCCGGCCGTTGCGGGAGCTGCTGGGCTGGGGTTTGCCCCAGGGATCTCTGGCACCGCACACTGCAGCAGTGGGAGAGGTGGGGCTCGGGTGCGTGGGGCAAACGGGCTCAGTGCTCCGTGGTTAGCCAGGTACCTGCCCCCCGGGGAGTGTGAGCCTCAGGGCACTGCGCTCGCCCCCTCCTGCGCCGCCGGGCAGGGATGCTGGGGGCTCTCAGCCAGCTGCAGAGCCCTGGGCCCAGGGCTCCTGGCTGGTGCTTTCGGCTCCTTCCTGACCCCCGGCAGCAGCCCGAGGGCCTCGCCCTGCTGCCCGGCAGGTGCCAGCCCCAAGCAGAGCCGGGGTGGGAGCACCTCTGCTGGGACAATGCAGGCTTTTGCCTCCACCCGCCTGTGCCACCCCCGCCTCAGCCAAGGAGGGGCAGGGGCAGGGGCAGGCGCTGGCAAGGGGCTGGCTGCAGCAGGCCCAGCGCTGGGTCACGGCGGCACCGGCCTGCCCCTGCCCCTGCCCCGGGCCAGGGAGCTGCCGGTCCAGCACTAACCCTGCCGCCCTCTCCCGCCAGTTACGAGAAGCGGCTGTACTGAAGAGGGGCTCCGAAGCAGCAGCCAGTGTGCAGCTCCCACTGTCCCTGCCCCAGTCGCCGCCCGCCGCGCCTAGCCCAGCTCCGCCCTGCCCTGCCCAGCTCCGCCCTGCCCTGCCCTGCCCTGCCCTGCCCAGCCGCGGCCTCGCCTCGCCGAGAGAGAAATCTACAGCCGAGCGCGTCGCCTGCCTGCAGCCGCCGGGGACAGGGCCTGGCCCAGCCTGGGAAGCAGCCCCCCCCCCACTGCCAGAAGAGAGCTGGGGGGCCGGGGCCAGCTCCCACTGCCATTCAGCACTTGCTCGCACTATCGCCTCCAACAGGGGCACTGACCCAGCCCCGCACCCCCTGCTGTACTGTGCCCAGCCAGGGCTGCCGGGAGCCTGACTCTCCCCTCGGGCCCAGCCTGCAGCATGGCCCTTGCCCTACTGCTGCTGAGTGCTCAGGGTCCCACCCTGCACCCGGCTGCCCAGGAGGCACCTTGCAGCCGGCCCAGAGCTCTACCCCGGGCGCAAAGGGACCTTCTGAGGGGCGTTTGCCCCAGCTCCTAACCCTCCCCCCCCGTGGGCCAGCTGTCTGCTCACCGGTCCCGGATGGAAGCTGCAGAGCCCCTAGGCCGTCACCCGGCAGCTTCCAGGGGCCTCAGGGCTGCCCCCTGGGGGCTCGGCAGGTGGAGCGGGGTCTGGGATCCCCTCTGTGCCCCAGGGCGGGCGGCTCTGCTGCGTGGGCTGCCCCCTCCCCCCCGTGCAGCACCACCCCTGTTGGAAGGCTTAACTTTGCACAGCCGGGGTCCAGCGGTGTGTATTGTGTATTGAAGAACAATAAAGTAATGCAGCCTCGGGGCCTGGTGCCTGTGTGGCAGCCGCACTCGGGCCCCACGCGTCAGGGCAGCCCAGGGGAGAAGGGAGCGTGACCCTGCCGCCCCCGGAGGACACGAGCCTCGCTAGGGAACCGCAGGCAGCAGGTCTGCTGGAGAGGGGCTGGGTCAGCGGCTGCTGCAGGGAGCTCCCAGGCAGGGGGAGCCCCACGAGGGGTCGGGGGAGCCATCTGGAGCCTGTGAGGTGCAGGCTCAGCTTTGTGCAATGCAGCCTGGCCCCATCCAGCCAAGCACAGAGGCGAAACCATCCACCCACCTGGGGGAAACGTGCCTATTGGCTGGGCCAGGCCCATGGGGCCGGAACAGGCAGGTGCCCGTCCCAGGGGTTCAGTGCAGGCCCCAGCAGTGCTGAGCTCTGTGCCCCAGGTGGTGCAGCTGGCCCAGGGTCTGCGCTGCCTGGCTGAGGCAGGTGGGGGCAGCGCCAGCAGCACGGGGCCCCCTGCACCCTCGGCCGCCCGTGCTGCTAGAGTCTGGCGTGGAGCAGGGCCATGTCCAGCTGCCTGAGGAACCCCTGCAGTGTGGCCTGGTACTGCTGCGGGTGCTGGCGCAGGTGGGCGGCGTGGCAGGAGTCCTGCCAGCCCTGGGCCTGCACCTGGAGCCCAGCCCCCCTCCAGCTGGCCAGCAGCTCGTGCAGCCTGGCGGGGTCGCTCAGGGGGTCGTTGCAGCAGTAGAAGACCAGGACAGGGCAGCGGAGCAGCGGGCGGAAGAACGCACGCTGGGCCGCCTCGTAATAGCGCACCGTGCAGCTGCGGCAGAGGTGGAAGTAGAGGGCCGTGCCTCTGGCGATGAGGGGCCTCCAGGCCCTGGAGCCGCTCAGCTGTGCCACACCTGCAGGGGCAAAGGGGGCGTCAGCCGGCTGGGGAGCTGCCAGGCCAGGTACAGACCCTGCCTGGGATAAGAGCGGGATCCCCCCTTGCCCTGCAGCAGCTCCCGCCTGTCTCTCTGCCCTGGCTGGCCTGGTGCACTGGGACCCCACTCAGGCAGCCTCCAGGCTGGGAACACTGGCCCTTCGCCCCACCCCCGGGGCTCAGCCGGGGCTGCCAGTGTGCCCAGACCCAGCTGCCCAGAGCAGTTGGAGCAGCTCCTCTCCCTGCCCCAGGGTGGCAGCGGGCAGGACAGAGGAAAGGACCTGGCTGCAGGGGGACGGCGGTCGCCCGGCACTAGATCGGGGCCTGCAGGACGCTCCAGGGGTGGCTGGCAGCACGGCGGAGCCCAGCCTGTGCTCCAGGGTCCCCAAGCCTCCGCCGGCTGGACGCTGGCAGTGCGCACCAGGGAGTGGCTCGCTTACTGCTGCCCCACTCCGCTCCTACCCTCACTGGCCCCTGGCACCCGCCTGCAGCCTGGTCCCGGTGGCTGTTCCACTCCCCCACCTGCCCTGGGTGCTCTGGGCTGGAGGACAGCCCCAGGAGTGGCCCTGTGCGGTGGGGGGCCTCTGCCTCCCTCCTCCCCCCCCCCGGGGGCCCGAGCCTGGAGGGGGATTTGCCCTGCGCATGTGCCCACGCCCCACTCACCCAGCACCATGTGCTCCACGCTCCCGGCCACCAGGCTGTCGTAGACCAGGCCCCGGATCCTCTCTGCCAGCTGGCGGTGCTGCTGGGGCTCCCGGCTCAGGTGCACCAGCATCTGGGCGAAGGTGTAGCCCCCAATGGAGATGGCGTGGACGAGCAGCGGGCGGCAGCGGCAGAGCCGGTCCGCCTGGAGAACGCCCAGCACCTGGCCCGCGTAGGACAGCCCCCACCTCGGCCACAGGAAGTGGCCCAGTTTGCTCTCCACCACCAGCACGTCCAGGCCCCGGGGCAGGTAAAGCTCCACGTACCTGGCAATGGGGCAGGGCCGGGCACCCAGCCAGGGCAGCAGCACTACCAGGGGCCTGGAGGGGGGCCCGTCTCCGGCCCTGGGGGAGGTGGGGCTGCTGTGCAGGCGGATGGTCTCGGAGAAAACGGTGGTGGTGCCTGCCCTGCCCGGGGTGCGAGCGGGCCCCGCAGGCTGCCTCGCCCCCAACGGGGGTGGCTCTGGGCCCCCAGCCTGCTCCATCTGCATCCAGGCCGCTGCCGCTGCCGCTGCCGCCTCCGCACGGCCTCCAGCATGCGGGCAAGGGGAGAGCTGCAAGGCACACACGCACACACACACACACACACACACACACGCAGGCTCAGGGGGCTGGGAAACCAGCCTGGGTAACGCCGGGGCAGGCGCGCTGCGGAGGTAAACTGAGGCACGGAGCGGGGCGTGTACCAGCCTGGGTCACACGGTGAGCCGCGGCACACCAGGGGGTGGCACCCGGAGTCCCGCGTCCCCGCCCCGCCCCAGGGCCAGAACTGGGCACAGCTGGGGCAGCAGCGCTGCAGGTACCGCACGGGGGCCTGGCCCCACCCCGGGCCCCCCCTGTCTGCCCAGCCGGGCTCTGCGGCCCCGAGCAGCCCACGGGCCCCGGGCCGGCCCTTCGGAGCCTGAGAGGGGCCCGAGGGGTTCGCCCCCGTGCGCTCCCGGGGCCAGGGCGGCGCCTGGATCGCGGCCCTGCCCGGGAACGCGGGGGCGCGCGGGGACCCCCGCCCGCAACAGCCGCCGGCGCGTCGCTCTCCGTGCCTCAGTTTACCTGGCCGGGGTCCGACAGCGGCACTGCCCGGCCGTACCCCCGCGCGGGTACTCACCTGCAGCGCCCTGCGGCGCAGCGCGCCCCGGCGGCCTACACAAGGCGGGCTGGTGCCGCGCCCGGCCCACGTGGTGCTGCGGGGCCGCCCCCGGCCTGGCCCGGGTCCGCCCCGCGCTGGCTGCCGGCCAAGGCATGGCCGCTCCCGGGCTCCCGGAGCAGCGCAGGGCTCCCGGCCCCCGCAGCAAGCTGAGCCCGGGGACCTGCCCGGGGGAGGCCTGGGGCACCTCACCCGCAGGCAGCTCCCCAGCCCTGCCCGCACCCGTAGGGCGCCCGCCCCCCGCCCCAGGGACGCCCTGGCCCCTGCACCCAGCCCCGGGGACTCCCAGCCTCCCCCACCACCCACCCGCAGTCCCCGGGGGTGTCCAGGCCACCACCCCCACCCACACCCACCCCCAGCCCCGGGGACTCCCAGCCTCCCCCACCACCCACCCGTAGTCCCCGGGGGTGTCCAGGCCACCACCCCCACCCACCCCCACCCTCAGCCCCGGGGACTCCCAGCCTCCCTCCCCACCCACAGTCCCCGGGGGTGTCCAGGCCACCACCCCCACCCACCCCCAGCCCCAGCCCCGGGGACTCCCAGCCTCCCCCACCACCCACCCGCAGTCCCCGGGGGTGTCCAGGCCACCAACCCCACCCACCCCCACCCTCAGCCCCGGGGACTTCCAGCCTCCCCCACCCACCCGCAGTCCCCGGGGGTGTCCAGGCCACCAACCCCACCCACCCCCAGCCCCAGCCCCGGGGACTTCCAGCCTCCCCCACCACCCACCCGCAGTCCCCGGGGGTGTCCAGGCCACCAACCCCACCCACCCCCAGCCCCAGCCCCGGGGACTCCCAGCCTCCCTCCCCACCCACAGTCCCCGGGGGTGTCCAGGCCACCACCCCCACCCACCCCCAGCCCCAGCGCCCAGGGGCTCCAGGCCAAGCTAGAGCTGCTGCAGTGGTCCTTGACAGGCAGCCCAGGCTCTGCCTGGTGAGGGGCCCGGCCCGGCCCGGCCCTGGGGAAGCTAGTTCAGCACCTGCAGATCGAGGGCCTGGGGGCTCCCTGGCACCAGCCAGAGCCTCCAGCAGCAGCAGGCAGGGTATGGGGGGCAGCAGTGGCTGGGCAGGGAGGGACTCATAGAACCACCTGTAACCCCCTCCTGTCCACTCACGCAGCGGGAGGCTGATCAGCATGGGGCAAGCCCTGCGATTTCTTACATAACTCGGGAGCCCAGGCCCTTGGTGCACACTAACGGGTGTGCGCCTCAGCCCCGACCCACTCAGCCAAACCACCCAGAACAGGCTTCATGGCGTAGAACAACACAAAACGGTCCCAGCTCAGCAGCCCCGCTGCCCGGCCTGCAGCCTGCTTCAGCTCCCTCGCGGCTGAGACCCTGCTGGGGGCAGAGCGCCCATCCTGGCAGGAACCAGGGAGTTCTCCCAGCAAGCTGCAGTTTGTAGTTCCCGGGGCTGGGGCTGAAATGCGCTAGGCCTTGGGCTGAACAGCCAACACCAGAACTGGAAGGGACCTGGAAAGGTCATCGAGTCCGGTCCCTGCTCTCTCGGAGGACCGAGCGCCACCTAGGCCGCCCCCCACAGGTGTCTGTCTAACCTGCTCTGAGATATCCCCAGGCAGTTTGTTCCAGGGTTTGACCACCCGGACCGGTAGGGAGTTTTTCTTAATGTTTTTCCAACTCCCTCTCCCCCAGCTTCTAACTGCCGCCTCCGATTCAAACCCAGCGCAGCTCCTCCCTGCTCTGTGTTCAGGTCAGAGGTGTTACCTGCCGGCCTAGTAACAGAGAGGGAGCCGTGCTAGTCTATACACGATCAGAACAAAAAGCACTCAAGCAGCACTTCACAGACTAGCAGAATGGGTTATGAGGCGGTGAGCTTTCGTGGGACAGACCCGCTGCTTCAGCCCACGGCCAGATGGCTCTATGTAGCCAGACTATGGGCTGAAGCAGTGGGTCTGTCCCACGAAAGGTCACCGCCTCATAAATTATTCTGCTAGTCTGTGAAGTGCTGCTTGAGTGCTTTTTGTTCTGCCGCCTTAGGGTACAGCCCCAGGGGTCATCCTTAGCCCTGGGAGCTGCTCTGCCTGTCACACACACATCCACATCCAGCCTGAGTCTCACATGCACCCCCCACCCCATCACAGTTGGGAGCAGCCAGCCTGGCGAGGGGGGAAGCTACACCCCAGAGGGGCCCCCCTCGGGCTCCTCTCCCCAGGACGGGTTGGGATGACTGTCTCTGACTGCTGCACTGACCCCTCTGTGCTGAGCTGGGCCTCTGTCGCCTCATAAACTCCCTGTCCTACCTGCTGAGCGAGAGTCACTCCTGCCTGCAGATGGGGGGCAGCGCTTGGGGACCCCTGAACCTGCATCACAGGGGGCAGCAGTGAGCTCCAGGCCCACTGCCCTGGGGGGAGGTGACCACACCTTAGGCCAGGGGCAGCAGCCATGCAGGGGCCATGGCATCTGTTACGGGGCCCGGGGTTGCCCTGCAAGGGGGCCGCTGAGGTGAAGGACGTGCTGCAGGGTGGGAGTTAGCCCCCGGTTCCTGCTTCCCAAGCATGGCAGTGAGGTTTTCCCAGCTTAGCGCTGGGTCCCGCTCCCCCATTGTTACACGGCTTCTGTGCTGCGCCCGACTCGGGAAGGGCCACGCGGGCGTGCCCGGCTGGTGAGGGTGCTACGCACTGGGCAGGGGAGTCCCTGGCTAGCAATCGCCCCAGTCCTGGCACCAGCGTCCCATACGGTGAGGGGCCCTGCGCCCTCCTGCTCCCTGAGGGGTAGAGCTGGACCAGGGCACAGCACGAGCTGGAACGTGACACCGCAGGCGTCCTCGTGCCACCGAGAGCCAGGCCACCGTGTTCACAGCCCACCCCCTCGGGCTCACTGGCCCGTCGCGCCCGCGGGTCTGCGCAGGGCCTGGCACACAAGCCTGGAGCCGGCTGCCTCTGGCAACGCCCGGAGACACCCAGCTGGGATTTTATGCCGTAGCACCTGCCCCACACCCCCGCTCGAGATGCCCTTTGCCCCCTGGGCTGAGGCCCAGCCTGGCTGGGATGGACTCATGGCCCGGCCGGCCCCTTGCTCCGGCGGGACAAAGAGCCTGTGGCACAACTTGGCCACATGGAGGCACCAGCGCTCAGGCCTCCTTTGGGACATGACTGTGGCCCTGGGCCCAGGCTCCGGGCTGCCCCAGTCAAGGGTGCAACGGCCACCTCCCCGCCCTGATCCTGGGACTCTGCTCTGGCCTGTGACCTCCGGGGCATGGGGCTCTGGGCACCAGCAATGTGCCCATTTCCAGCCTTGGACCCAGGCCTCTGCTGCCAGGCAGGCTGCACCTGTGCTTGCACGGAGGTGTGCCCATTTTGTGTAGAGGTGCACGTGTGCTCTCGTGGATGGGGGGTACACGTCCGGGGGTGTGGGTGGCTGTGGCTTTTTGGTGTGTGTATTTTGCCTGTGTGTGCATTTGGTGCAGGTGTAAGTGTGCAAAGGTGTGGGTGTGCATTTTGTGTGAATGTGAATGTACGTGTGTGAGAATGTGCATTGCATGTGGGTGTGGACGTTTGCAGAGCCACGGGGGGCACTGTGGAGGAGCCGGGGGCCACGGGGGCACTGAGAGGGGTTGGGGGGCCACGGGGGGCACTGTGGAGGAGCCGGGGGCCACGGGGGCACTGAGAGGGGTTGGGGGGCCACGGGGGGCACTGTGGAGGAGCCGGGGGCCACGGGGGCACTGAGAGGGGTTGGGGGGCCACGGGGGGCACTGTGGAGGAGCCGGGGGCCACGGGGGCACTGAGAGGGGTTGGGGGGCCACGGGGGGCACTGTGGAGGAGCCGGGGGCCACGGGGGCACTGAGAGGGGTTGGGGGGCCACGGGGGGCACTGTGGAGGAGCCGGGGGCCACGGGGGCACTGAGAGGGGTTGGGGGGCCACGGGGGGCACTGTGGAGGAGCCGGGGGCCATGGGGGCACTGAGAGGGGTTGGGGGGCCACGGGGGGCACTGTGGAGGAGCCGGGGGCCATGGGGGCACTGAGAGGGGTTTGGGGGCCACGGGGGGCACTGTGGAGGAGCCGGGGGCCACGGGGGCACTGAGAGGGGTTGGGGGGCCACGGGGGGCACTGTGGAGGAGCCGGGGGCCACGGGGGCACTGAGAGGGGTTGGGGGGCCACGGGGGGCACTGTGGAGGAGCCGGGGGCCACGGGGGCACTGAGAGGGGTTGGGGGGCCACGGGGGGCACTGTGGAGGAGCCGGGGGCCACGGGGGCACTGAGAGGGGTTGGGGGGCCACGGGGGGCACTGTGGAGGAGCCGGGGGCCACGGGGGCACTGAGAGGGGTTGGGGGGCCACGGGGGGCACTGTGGAGGAGCCGGGGGCCACGGGGGCACTGAGAGGGGTTGGGGGGCCACGGGGGGCACTGTGGAGGAGCCGGGGGCCACGGGGGCACTGAGAGGGGTTGGGGGGCCACGGGGGGCACTGTGGAGGAGCCGGGGGCCACGGGGGCACTGAGAGGAGTCAGGGCAGAGCCATGAGGGGCACTGTGGAGGAGTTACCTCCCCAGGGCCCCACGGCATAGCTCCCCCACCCCGTCTTTTTGTGGTGTCAGCCCCCTGCTCCCTTCCCCCCCCACGGCCCTGGGCCCCCTTCCTGGCCCCCCTTGGGCGCCTGCTGCCGTGGGCCAGCACTGGGTCCCAGGGCCATGAGCACCATAGGGCAGGGAGGGGAGACAGCCCCAGGCACCCGCAGCCTCCCCCAGGCCTGGGCAGGCCGCACACCTGCCACGCTGTCTGGAGGGGCTCAGCCAGTGCCTGGCTGCGGCAGGGCCACTCCCGAGCGGCTGGCGGTCCCGGCGCAGGGCAGCAGGGAGCCTCTGGCAGGCTGAGCTCACCAAGCTGGCAGCAGGGCGCAGGTGGGCTGCTGGGCTGGCGTGTGTGGAGGGCGTTCCTGTTGGCATGGGGCCTGCCAGCCGCACCCCCTGGAGAGCAGTCTGGTGCCACCCCCAGGGCCGGGCAGCTCCGTGACAGCAGGGCTAAGAGGGGCCGAGCTGCCTGGGGCTGGGGGAGCAGCAGGGGGTGGGGAACAGCTCGGGGGCTACCCCAGCCTCCACGTGGGCCTGGCTGCTCTGTGTGCGCAGGCTGCCGAGCTCTGGGTGGCAGGGTGGCAGCAGCCGTGCCCCAGAGCGTGTGCTCAGGACTGTGCAAGAGGCAGGCAGGGCCAGGAGGCGGTGGTGCTGTGGGAGCTGTACCCTAGCCTGACACAGCTGGAAGCCAGAGGCCTTGGCTCATCAATGTGAGACGAGCTGGCAGGTCTCAGCCATGGCAGGGCCATGACACAACTGGGCTTTTCCGTGGGCGTGGCCAGCAGAGCAATGGAGCCCAGGGGTGCCCTGCTGCAGCACCCCCCCCCCGACTCCTACGCCCCCCACGCCGTGGGCAGCTGCTTCTCTAGGCTGCCCCGCTAGGAGCAGCTCCTGCTCCCCAGGCTTCCAGGACTCTGGCAGGGAAACTCCTTGCAGGGCGGGCGGGGTGCCGGCTGCTCGCTGTCTGGAGCTGCGGAGCTGGGCCTGGCCAGTGCCCTGCTAAGGGCTGGTAGGGCGAGGGGTGTCACCGGGGACATCCCCAGTGTGTGCTGCATTCAGGGCGCCCAGCGCTGGCCTGGATACGGCTCATTAGCCAGCACAGCACTGGCCTAGTTCCTGCAGAGGCGGCCCGCACCCAGTCAATGCACATCGACTCAGTGCGCAGGGCCCCAGGGGCTGCTCGTGCTGGCCTGCTGCGATGCAGTGCCAGGGCGCCCGGGCCCAGCCAGGCCCCTCGTGAGTCGCTGAGGCCCCAGCGGAAGTGCCAGCCCGACATGCAGCCAGCTCCGAGCTCCCTCCCGGAGCCCCAGGGCGCCCGGGCTAAGGGCTAAGGCAGGAGGAGCTGGGAGCGCATGGGAGGGCAGGGTCAGAAGTCAGCACAGCAGGCTGAGTGCACCAAGGCGAAGCTCAGGAAGGGCAAATGCACTGAGCTGCAGGACGTGGCAAGGAACAGCCAGGGACACCCCCACAGAACGGGGCGCGACTGCCCAGGGAGGAGCACGGCCCCAAGGGATC
This sequence comes from Carettochelys insculpta, assembly GCF_033958435.1. Taxonomy (NCBI): domain Eukaryota; kingdom Metazoa; phylum Chordata; order Testudines; family Carettochelyidae; genus Carettochelys; species Carettochelys insculpta. The sequence continues at coordinate 380,925,290 of NC_134137.1, read as the reverse complement.
TGGGCTCCGCGTGGGCCAGAGCTGAACAGAAGTCACCCGGGCCGTGCTGCTGCAAAGAGCAAACAGGATTCTGGGCTGCACTAAGGGAGTGTTGTGAGCAAGACACGAGGGGTCATTCTTCCTCCGCGCTGCGCTGGGCTGCGCTGGTCAGGCCTCTGCTGCAGTGCGGCGTCCTGTGCTGGGGCCACGTCTCAAGGGAGAGGTGGAGGCTCTGGAGAGGGTGCAGAGAGCAGCCACAGTGAGGAGAGGCTCCCGAGAGCGAGACCTGGGGGGGAAGGTTGGAGGAAGCAGGGCTGCTTAGCCTGCGAAAGAGGAGACGGAGCGGGGACAGGCTAGCGGCTTTCACGTACCTAAAGCGGGGAGACCAACTTGTTCTCCTTGGCCTCAGGGGACGGGACAAGGAGCAATGGGCTTAAGCTGCAGCGCAGGCGGTTGAGGTTGGAAAAGCTCCTTGCCTGGCAGGGGGTCAAACCCTGGAATAAGTTGCCGGGGCGGCGGTGGAATCTCCGTCCCTGGAGAGATCTCAGAGCAGGTTGGATAAGCAGCTCACCAGGGTGGGCTACATCAGTGTTTCTCAAGCGTTGTGATAAATGCCCCTTTAAGCACTACCAGCGCCCCAGACGTCTCTGGCGTGCGCAAAGGGGTCACGTCCGGCCGGCTGCGCCACCTGGGTCCAGATGGCACTGACTTTACTTGTGGTTTTCGTGCAGCCGGTTGTAAAACTGGGCACGTATGTAGACAAGCTGAGGTACCCCTGGAAGACCTCAGTGCCCCCCAAGGGTACACGTACCCCTGGTTGAGAACCGTTGTGTCAGGCCACAGGGACCCAGCGCAGAACAGACTTGTCAGCTCTGAAACCGGAAGCCATCAGTGTCATCCATCCTGGCGAGAGGGGTCCCTGAGCCAGGCCCTGGCCCCCTTCCTCCCACCCCAGCCAGCCCAGACTGCCCCACCCAACAGCCCCGTTCCAGTCAAACCAGCCCGGCCCCTCCGCCCACCTCTGTCCTGTTTCCCAGGGAAGAAAGGTGCCACCTGTTGCCACAGTTACACAGGGCAGGGGGGGTTATTGGTTAGGTGTGAGAAGTCATCACACTGAAACTCACACCACCAGCTGTGCACTGCTGCCGTGCCTGGCCCTGGGGAAACTGAGGCACCCCCTGGTGTTACTACAGGACAGTAGGAAACACCTGCAGCCTACCCAGGGGATCAAACCCTCACCCCGCCCCCCACCGCAGCCTGACGGTCTCTCAGCCTGTCCGCCAAGAACCCAGTTACACTTCGCCCTTCACAGCATCCCTTGGGGAGGCGTCCCACCGATAACTGCAGCACCGCATACTCGTTTTGAGCTGCTGCCTGTGAATGCCCTGGGCTGAGCCCTGCCCCTGTGCTCCGGGCGGGGTCCTGGGGCTTTTCACAGCTGCGCTGTGACGTTTCCTGGCCCTTTCCTGGCGGTTCCCCGGGTTCTGCTCCCCGTCCCGTGGCACCGAGCAGCACCGAGCGCACCGCACGGTAATGCCAAGACCCTTCTTGAGCAGCCCCAGGGAACTCCGGCCCCTTGGCTTTGTGTGCGGCGCTGAGGGCCGTTTCCAGCATGCCGCCTTTGCACCTATCCGCACAGACGTTCACCGTGGCCAGGGCCCCTTGTCGCTCTGCAGCCAGCTCTGGCTCCAGGGTGGAGAGCGATCTCCTGCCGTCCATGGGCGCTGCCCCCTCCCTGCGCAGCCCATTTCCTGGATCGGGTCCGAACGTGCTGGCCAGCGCTGGCACCACGGCTCGGCTCTCCTCTCCTCTCCTCTCCCGGGCTGTGCTCCGGGACTCTGCTCTTTACCCACCTTTCCGCTCAGCTCCCCGGTGCCAAGCTCAGGTCAGTGCATCCCCCTGCAGCCTGCCCCAGCTCTGGCTCTGGCTGGCTCCCCATGGGCCCTGGCAGTTCCCTAGCCCGGCGGTGCCCTGTGCCAGCCAGGGCTGCACGGAGCGGGCATGGGCCTGGCCCTGTGCTGCCTTCCTGGGCCAGGGCTCTGGCAGAGTGGCCTGGCAGGCACACAGGGTTAACTCTTTCCATGCCAGGGCCCTTGGAGCCATCCACTGGTGGTGGTGGTGAGCTGTGATCCAGGCGTGCCCTGGGCCCTCTCCCACCAGGGCCTGGATTCCTTTGCAATGAACAGCTAAAATCCCTCCATGGCAGCTGCTGGGCTAAACACAGGCCAGTTCCCTGCTGGATAACCAGGTGGTGGAATTAACCCCTGGCAGCCCAGATCCCTTCTCCCCCCCATCGCAGGAGTAAGTGTGCCTGCTCTGGCAGGAAGAGTGAGGGGCACTGGGGGGCGATGTGCATGGGGAGCATTCGTATGTGTCTGTGGTGTGTGGTAAGAGTGGGGGCCATACGTGGTACATGCGTGAAGAGGGTGCGGGGGGGGATGCACAAGGTAGGGTGTGTGTGTGTGTGTGTGTGTGTGTGTGCGTGCGTGCGCATTGTGGGGCAGGGTGTGCCGCCTACGTGTGGGTGTTCAGAAGAAGGCCTGCAGTGGGTGCAGTGGGGGTCACCTTTGGAAAGGGGCGTGCAATGGGGGCGTGCACAGGGCTGGGTATGCAGTGTCAGCGTGTGCTTAGACGGGGATGTATGTGCACAGACTGCACAGGACTGGGCAGCATGTGCGGAGCGAGGTGTCCATGTGTGCAGTGTGCACTGGGCTCTGTGTGTGCACAGCACTGTGCTGTGTGTGGGGGTGGGGGTGTTCGCAGGATGGCCACAGGTGTTTGCACAAGGCTGTGTGTTCATGGGAGGTGCACTGAGGGTGTGTGCACAGGACTAACTATGCAGGTGCGGTGTGCACAGAGGGTGTGTGCAGGGGGGGTGTGCAGAGGGGGTGCAGGGCAGAGGTGCATGGAGGGATGTGCAAGGAGGGGGTGCATGTGGGGGTGTGCACGGGGGGGTGTGCAGGACAGAGATACACAGAGGGGGTGTGCACAGGAGGTGTGTGCATGGGGGTATGCACAGGGGTGTGCGGAGAGAAGATACACTGAGAGGGTGTGCATAGGAGATGTGTGCAAGGAAGAGTGTGCATTCGGGGGGGTGCATGCGGGAGGTGTGCAAGGTGGAGGTGCGTGGGGGTGTGCACGGGAAGTGTGTGCACAGGGGTGTGCATGTGGGGTGTACACGGGGAGGTGCATGGAGGGGGTGTACCTGGCGGGTGTGCATGGGGGTGTGCAGGGCAGAGGTGCACAGGGGTGTGTGCATAGGAGGTGGGTGTGTGCACGGAGGGCATGGGGCGGAGGTGCATGGAGGGGTGTGCACAGGCAGTGTGCACACGGGGGTGTGCATGCGGGAGGAGGTGTGTGCATGGGGGTGCTGGGTGGTGCTATGTGCACAGGAGGTGTGTGCGTGGGGTGTGCAGGGCAGAGGTGCATGAACGGGTGTGCAAGGAAAGGTATGCACTCGGGTGTGCATGTGGGGATGTGTGCACGGGGGTGTCTAGGGCGGAGGTGCATGGAGGGGGTGGGCACAGGAGGTGTGTACATGGGGGTCTGCATGGGGAGGTGCATGGAGGTCTGTAGGGGGGACTGCAGGGCAGATGTGCACCGAGGGGGTGTGCACAGGAGTTGTGTGCACAGGGGGTGTGGGGCGGAGGTGCATGGAGGGGTGTGCACAGTGGGTGCACACAGGGGGTACAGGGCGAAGGTGCATGGAGGGGTGTGCACAGGGGGTGCGCACAGGGGGGTACGGGACAGAGGTGCACGGGGGTGTGCACAGGGGGTGAGGGGCAGAGATACACGGAGGGGTGTGCACAGGAGGGGGGTGCACGGGGGTGTGGGGCAGAGGTGCATGGAGGGGTGTGCACAGTGGGTGCGCACAGGGGGGTACGGGACGGGGGTGTGCACAGGGGGTTGCGGGGCGGAGGTGCACGGAGGGGTGTGCACAGGGGGGTGCAGGCGGGGAGGCGGGGCGGAGGTGCACGGAAGGGTGTGCACAGGGGGTGTGCACAGGGGGTTGCGGGGCGGAGGTGCACGGAGGGGTGTGCACAGGGGGGTGCACGCGGGGAGGCGGGGCGGAGGTGCACGGAAGGGTGTGCACGGGGGTGCACGCGGGGAGGCGGGGCGGAGGTGCACGGAGGGGTGTGCACAGGGGGGTGCACGCGGGGAGGCGGGGCGGAGGTGCACGGAGGGGTGTGCACAGGGGGGTACACGCGGGGGGGGCGGGGCGGGACTCGCCGCTCCCCGCCCGCCCGGCGGCCGGAGCAGAGCAGCGCAGCGGGGCCGGGCGCTCGGCAGCCAGACGCAGGCGGCGGCGGTGGCGCGGGAGGCGGAGGCCGCTGCTCGCCCGCTGCAGCCCGGGTCGCCGCGGGGCCCGGCAGACGGTGAGCGAGCGCCGGGGCCGGGGCCGGGGCCAGGCGCGGGAGGACCCCGGGTTCCTCCCCCCGGGACAGGGGCGGCGGGTTCCGCGGGGGATCCCAGCGGAGCCTTTTCACCGCATTTCCTGCACGTTCACCAGCCAGGGAGGCGGGAGGGGGACGTGCTCGTGTGCGCACAGGTGTGTGCGTGTGAGAGGGAGGGTGTACAAGAAAATGAGTGAGCAGACACACGTGTGTGTGTGTGAGAGTGAGTGGTTCATTCACAAGCGCACGTCTGAGTGTGCGTGTGTAAAATGCAGCGGCGGAGAGGGCAGAGGAAGGCTGAGGGACACTGACAGGCAGACACACACTGGTGTATGCGCCCACATACAAGTCACCATGGAGCGCACACACACACCCAGAGTCACAGCCACACGCGCATGCACACACACAGTCACAGCCACACACGCGCGCACACAGAGTCACAGCCACATGCGCGCGCACACAGAGTCACAGCCACACGTGTGCACATGCACACACACAGAGTCACAGCCACACGCGTGCACATGCGCGTACACACACAGACACGCAAGACAGTGGTGGGCACCACAGCCCTGCCGGGAGCCCAGGGTGAAGTCAGAACTCTGCTCCTACGCCAGCCCCCTTTTCTGGGGCAGGGCCCCTGGAGGACCAGGTGATCCCAGGGCAACCCCTTTGCCCAGGCCTTGGGCAGCGGTCCTGGGGTCCAGCAGGCTGTCCCCGGCCCCTTCAGGGGGCTCAGGATCAGCCCAGCTTGCCGGGCAGCCCTGCCAGGGAGCTCCTGCCTGGGGGAGCCCAAGGCGATAGTGACAGGAAGGGGCAGGAACCGGGGCTGCCCTGGACACCTCGGGCAGGTGTGAGGTGCTGTGCGTGTGACACTGTGCAGGTGTGGGCTCATGCTATGTGTGTGCAGCGGTGACACTATGATGCTGTAGGTGGGGGGGTGCCCCCTGTGTGAGGCTATGCATGTGCGGGGCTGGCTCCGTGTGTGACACTGCAGGGTGTGTCTGGCACTTTGTGAGAGCAGTGTCATGGGGGGTGCGGTTTATGCTGCAGGTGCGTGCTCGTGCTCTGGGGCGGTGTGCCTGGAGGGCTCGTGCGCCAGCATGTGCTCGTGCAAAGCACACTGTGGTGTCAGGTGCGGGATGGGCGTGTAAGTGCCCAGCTTGGGCAGAGGCTGAGCCCCGGCTGGCTCCTTCCCTGGATATGCGGATGGCTGCTGGACCCCTTTGCCAGACTGCAGCCAGGAAGGTGGGGGCAGGGCAACCGAGCAGGCGTGGCGCGGGGCCAGACCAAGTGTGCACCAGTCCTGTGGCCTTGTGCGGCGTCTTTCTGCCCACCCGCCCTCCAGGGCGTCGCCGGCACGAGCACAGACAGGCTGTGCCGCAGTGAACGGGGGCTGATGCCCAGGTGTCCCTGCTGGTGCCTGGCGGGGCTGGGCTGGGCTGGGCTGCGGAGGGCTCCGGGCGGAGGCTGGTGCTGCGGCTGGGGGCTTTGGGGCTGCGTTCACAGTGCCGCTGGGCTTGGACTTCCTGCTTCCCGGGGGTGGGGAGCGTGGAGGGGTCGATGCGGACGTGCTGTGACCTGGAGCACAGCGCTGACATCTCGCACATCTGCCCTGCTCTCCAGCCCGGAGCAGAGCGTGGGGCATGGGTGGCCGTGCCCAGGGCTGGGTGTGCGGGTGTCTCTGTGCTGGCTCCTCTTATCTGGGTATGGGGGAGGGGAGAGGCTGGGGGAGGGGGAGGGGCAGAGGCAGCGGTGGCCGTGGCCCTGGTGTCTGGGTGTGGGGGAGGGGAGCGCCTGGGGGAGGGGCAGCGCAGCAGTGGCCGTGGCCCTAGTGTCTGGGTATGGGGGAGGGGAGCACCTGGGGGAGGGGCAGCACAGCGGGGGCCATGGCCCTGGTGTCTGGGTGTGGGGGAGGGGAGCGCCTGGGGGAGGGGCAGCGCAGCGGTGGCCGTGGCCCTAGTGTCTGGGTATGGGGGAGGGGAGCACCTGGGGGAGGGGCAGCACAGCGGGGGCCATGGCCCTGGTGTCTGGGTGTGGGGGAGGGGAGCACCTGGGGGAGGGGCAGCGCAGCGGTGGCCGTGGCCCTGGTGTCTGGGTGTGGGGGAGGGGAGCGCCTGGGGGAGGGGCAGCGCAGCGGCGGCCGTGGCCCTGGTGTCTGGGTGTGGGGGAGGGGAGCACCTTGGGGAGGGGCAGCGCAGCGGTGGCCATGGCCCTGGTGTCTGGGGGCGCCGATGACACAGGGCTTCCTTAAACAACAATCCTGGAATTTAGGACTTGCCCCCCCCGGCCTGGGCAGGAGCCCTAGAAATTGGGGCAGCTGCACATGCGCTCAGAGCTGTGCGGTGCAACCAGCCCAGGGGATTCCTCAGCCCGAGGGGGCGGGGGCAGCTCCTGCGTCGGGGGGCAGTGCCTGGCACGGGGCTGCTGGAATAATTCCAGGGCAGCGGCTGGGGCAAAGGGCTGAAATGGGCTGGGGGTATGTGAGAGGGCCAGCTTTGGTGAGTGTGTGTGTGTGTGTGTGAGTGTGTGTGTGTGTGTGTGTGTGTGTGCACGTTTGTGTGTGCACGTTTGTGAGTGCATGCACACGTGCCAGATGTCATGAAGTTTGGGGGCCCTCAGGCCCTGCCCCCCCGCAGGCGGAGGTGACTCGCTCAGCAGGGAGCACAGCCGGGTTACGGGGTGACAGGGACCCAGCATGGAACAGACTGGTCAGCCCAGGGACCAGAATCCGTCAGTACCATCCATCTCGGGGAGAGGGGCCCAGAGGGGTCCCTGAGCTGGGCCCTGGCCCCCTTCCTCCTTCCCCAGCCAGCGCAGACTGCCCCACCCAACAGCCCAGTTCCCAGTCAAACCAGCCTGGTCCCTCCTCCTGCCTTTATCCTGTTTCCCGGGGAAGAAAGGTGTCACCTGGTTGCCTAGGTTACAGGAGTCCCATTATCTGTGTGTGAGAAGTCATCACACTGAAATCCCAACTACCACCATGCACTGATGCTGGGCCTAGGGAAACTGAGGCACTGCATGGTGTTACTACAGAACAGTAGGGAACACCTGCAACCACACCAGGGGAATAAAATCCTCACTCACCAGCCTTTGACACACCAGCCTCCGTGTGTGCACGTGCATGCCTGTGCGTGTGCGTGCTGGCCTCAATGAGTGTGTGTTGAGTGTGCCAGTGTCGGGGAATGCACATGTATGTGCCAGCCTCTGTGTATGTGCATGGGTGTGCCAGCCTCAATGAGTGTGCATGAGTGTGCCGGCGTCGGTGAATGCACGCATGTGCATGCCAGCCTCAGTGAGTGCTTGCATGTGCATGTGTGCACATGCGCGCGTGCGCACACACACACACACACACTTGCTGCCCCCTGCTGCTTTCCCATGAGCCAGTTCCAGGTGTCATTTCTTCTGGCTCTCTGGCTCGATTGGCCCTGCACCCAGCGCCCAGGTGGGGGTTGCCTGGTGCCAGGCTCTGTGGCCTGCTGTGGCTGTGGGCACATGTGGTTGGGGGGCAGCAGGGGGCTGCCAGGAGTGTGCAGGTTGCAGGCCTGCTGGGCAGGGGCTGGGAGGCTGCGCTCGGTGTGTGGGGAGGGCCAGGCTGCGGGCAGGGCGGGGGGCATGGGGACGCTTTCTTGGCTGCAGGAGTGACAGAGGTGGGAGGGACGTGGAGGGGTGGCACTGGCTGCCTGCGAGCCCTGGCCTTCCCCAGAGCTCCAGCACAGAGAGCTGGGGCTGGCTTCTGCCCTGACCTCAGTGCGGGAACTTGGCAGGGGAGCTGACACCATGGTCGTGGTCCGCACCCCGGGGGCCCCAGGCACAGTGCTCGCCAGCCATCCGCCCTGGGCGCCAGAGCCCTGCTGCAGGGCCAGGCAAGCTGTGGGGCAGGGAGTGCTGTCAGCGGGGCTGTGTGCTGTGGGGCAGTCCTGCCCTTCCCAAGCGCTAGAGACGCAAGTGGGGAGGTGAGCGCTGGGCAGCTCTGGGACATCCGCCTGCACCGGCTGAGCCTGGGTGGAGCAGGTCGGGGCTGCTGGGAGTGTGTGGGGCGGCTCTGGGGACTCCTAAGAGGCAGCCCCTGCTAGTGACCTATGGGGAAATCTCCATGGGGCTGTGACACGCTGTTCTTGGTTCCTAGTGACTAAGCTAGGAGGGAGCGTTGGCTCAGGCTGTCTGGGCTGCATCCTGCTCCATCCTGCCAGCCCTGCACTGAGCCCAGGGCTCGGGGGGCTAGCTCCCGACGCCCAAGGCCTCACCCCCCCGTCAGAGCCCAGAGCTCCCTTCCCCTGCAGAGCTGCCAGCCCCAGACTGAACCCCCAGCGTGCCCTAGAGTATCTGGTGGGTGGCACGGCTGCCCCAGCATGCCAGGCAATGGGCTCGTGTAAGAGGGGGTGTTTCTGGGCACAGCCAGAGAAATCAACCCAGGGTATCTTTGCTTAAATCCAGGCCACTTACAGCCCCAGGCTGGGATTATCCTTCTCATCAACCAGCCACCTCAACCCACAAAATCTCTGTCCTCTCCTAATGCCCAAACCCGTGACGCTCCTACAAAAGGGAGAGGTTATGAAAACCTATTTCACCAACTCCGCATAGATTCTTCCAGCCCCCAAAGGGACCAGCCACATCCCCAGGTCAATAGATAATTAGATCTTACCCCAAAACAGTGCGCTGGGCCAGTCCTTTAGGATCTGAACTCTAAAGGTTTATTACCAAAGAACGAACGAACAGGGTCACAGAGCAAAACCGTTAAAGAGATAATTGACACACATCCGTTACAGCTATTGATGCAGCCAGCAGTGTTCTATGCTGGTCTCTTGAAAGTCTCCGAAAACACACCCCATGTGGGGCTGGGACCCCACGTTACATTGGCTTAGTTCATGGAGACTGGAACATGGGAGCGCTCAGACACAATGGTCACTGCCAGGGCCATCTTATACTTTTTCAAGTGGAAGAAAAATGTCCTTTCTTCTTCCCATAGACCCTGGAGGGCCAGGATCACCTGACCCAGGTGAGCCGTGGTGGCAAACTGCCACTGGGGGCTGGTTTTGCTGCACACCCGTCATCTACATGGCAGGCGGAATGGACGTCTGAGCCTCTGATCTCAATCCCTTTGCTCAGCCCAGGTCCCCTGTCCAGTTGGGCTGCTGTGGGTGACAAGGCCCAGATTCCTGAGATGTAGACTTGGTGTCTGGGCCTTTGCTCAGTCCATTCTCCTGGCTGGGAGGTGATCTCACCTCCTGTTGTGCCTCTCAGCACTAAAATGTTTCTAATACAGCTACAGAGCCAGTATCTGTAACTTCACCTCCCAACATGGCCCCGACACACAAGTGACAGACAGGCTCAGGGCGTCTCCAGCGTTCGTGAGACACTGGGGACGTGGAGCTGGGAAAGTGGGAACTGGGGGGTGGAGGAGGCCCAGCCGCGGGGACGTGGGGCCAGGAACGTTGGAACTCGGGGGACCGTGTGTTGGGGTGGGTGGGGCCATACCAAGAGCAGGGGCTGTCTGTGGCACCCCTCCGAGTTGGGCTTGCTGGGATTCCTACCCACCAGGATTGGCTTGGCCAGAGCCCCCCGCCTCGGTGCCCCTTTGCAGGGAGCAGGACAGGGCAGGGATCCAGTCAGAGTGGGAGCTCCTGATGCCTGAGCGCTGGGTTCCTCTGGAGGCCCCCCAGGTTTCCAGCGCTCTCTAGGGCCACGTCCTTCATAGCGAGCCCCGGCTCTGGGAGCCTGGCTAAGCAGCCACTGCAGGGAGTCCCGCACACTAGGCGTGGGTTGGGTGGGAGACCGTTTCCATCTGTCAGTGGGGCAGGGACGCCTGGGCCAAGGGTCTGGCCAGACACCATGGGGTGGAGACATGCAGAGTCTGTGGTGTGGCTGGGTGCCGTGGGGTGGGGACATGCTGGGCCTGGGTCTAGCTGGGCACCATGGGGTAGGGATACACAGGGCCCCTGCTCCGTCCGGGTGCCATGGGGAGGGGACAGACTGGGGGCCATGGGGCAGGGACAGGCCGGGTGCTGTGGGGTGGGGATACGCAGGGACCCTGCTCTGGCCGTGTGCTGTGGGGTGGGGACAGGCTGCGGGGCGTGGGGCGGGGACAGGCTGGGGGCTGTGGGATGGGGATACACAGGGTCCCTGCTCTGGCTGGGTGCTGTGGGGCGGGGACAGGCCAGGCGCCATGGTTCGGGGACAGGCTGGGCACCATGGGTCAGGGACAGGCCAGGTGCTGTGGGGCGGAGACAAGCCGGGTGCTGTAGGACGGGGACAGGCTGGGCTCCATGGGTCAGGGACAGGCCAGGTGCTGTGGGGCAGGGACAGGCTGGGTGCTGTGGGGTGGGGACAGGCTGGGCGCCATGGGTCAGGCCAGGTGCTGTGGGGCGGTGACAGGCCGGGTGCTGTGGGGTGGGGACAGGCCGGGTGCTGTGGGGCGGGGACAGGCCGGGTGCCGTGGGGTGGGGACAGGCCGGGTGCCGTGGGGTGGGGACAGGCTGGGCGCCATGGGTCAGGGACAGGCTGGGCGCTGTGGGGTGGGGACAGGCTGGGCGCCATGGGGCCGGGGATACACAGGGCCCCTGCTCCGCAGGCCATTGTGGGTCAGTTCCCGTCTGGGGCTCCTTGCTCCAGGCCTTCTGCCCGCCCGGCACGTCCCTCACCGTTGCCTCCTGCCCCTCTCCGCAGGCCGGCGCCCGCTCCTGCCCCTCGTGGACGTCCTGCCTGTCGCCGGGGCCGGGGCCATGTGGGCTGTGCTCGCGCTCCTGTGGCTGGCCCTGCCGGGCTCCTCGGCCACCAGGGCCCTGGCTGAGCCGCACCAGAGCCCCCCGCCTGCTGGGACCAGCACCCCAGGGACCCCGCCGCAGACCGCCAGGGCCGAGGATCCCCTGCTCTCCCTCAACCTGGGACTCAACTTCAAGATCCAGGTGCTGGGCCAGGGCCGTTTTCACCCGGCGGGGCCCAGCCCCGAGCCGACCCTCGCGGGCCTGCCCCCCGCCGACACGGCACGCCCTGCCCTCGCCGCCCACCTCCGGACGCCGCCCAGCCGCATCCAGAGCCAGCTGCCGCCTGGCGAGGCCCTGGCCGGCTCCTCCTCCGTGCCTGGCTCGGGGTGGCTGGGGAGCGGCTCTGCGGACGAGCCCTCGCTGGACGCTGCGCATGGCCCCGGGGGCTGGGGTGAGCCTGGCGCCGAGGGGGACGGCTCCCCGGCTCCCCGTTTCCACAGCAGCCCCGGGGGCCGCCCAGCTGGCACCCCGCCCTTCAAGCCGGACTTGCTGCAGCCAGTGTCCACGGCCCGGATCCCCTGGCTCTGGCCCCTGCTGGGCGCTGCACCTCCCGCCAGCGGGCAGCCCACTCCCGCCAGCGCACCCCGCGGGCACAGTAAGGGGCTGGCGTTCAAGATCAACATTGACCTGACGGCTGGGCTGGACCAGGAGGAGGGCGCCCCCCCAACCCACGTCCTGCTCGCCCGGGGGGGGCAGGGCCCGGGCCCCAGAAGGAAGTACCTGAAGGCAGGGATCTCCGAGATCGCCAGCAAGCTGGGCACCGCTGGTAAGTATGGGGCTGGGCCTGTCTGTCTGTTCTCTCTCCCGCATGGCCCCGGGTGTGAGGGGTGTATTGTCCCAGAGTGCGGGGTCCCACCCCCTGCAGGCGGAGGTGACTCGCTCGGCAGGGAGCACAGCCGGGTTACGGGGCGACAGGGACCCAGCGTGGAGCAGACTGGTCAGCACAGGGACCAGCAGCCGTCAGCACCATCCATCTGGGAGAGGGGCCCAGAGGGGTCCCTGAGCCGGGCCCTGGCCCCCTTCCTCCCTCCCCACCCAGCCCAGACTGCCTGTGATGGGGTTCTGGGGTCCCCCAAGCTCTGCACCCTGTCCGCAGGCAGGAGAGTCTCTCACTCAGCAGGAAAACAGCAGGTTTATTAGCCGACAGGACACAGCATCGTACAGAGGAGTCAGTACAGCAGGCACAGACAGCCAGTCCAATTCATGTTGGGGAGAGGAGGCCCCGAGGGGCCCCCAGAGCCGGGGCCTGGCCCCCTCCTTGGTCTCTCTCTCCCTCAGCCCAGACTAACTGCTTCCAACTTCCAGTTCCAATTCAAACCCCTCAGGCTCCACCTCCTCCTTTGTCTGCAGTACAAAGGTGTTAGCTGGTCATCAAGGTTACCCTCAGCAGGAGCCCCACACCCTCTGTGAGCCACTCACACACACACAGGTATCCCCCACTCCATCACACTGCCTCACCCAACGGCCCAGTTCCCCGTCAAACCAGCCCAGCCCCTCCGCCTGCCTCTGTCCTCTTTCCAGGGGAAGTGGGGAGGGGTGAGATTGTGTTTGTGTATGTCCATGAGACCATGTATGTGTCCAGGGGCCTGTGCGTGAGTTTGTGCGGTGTGTGCACTGAGAGGTGTGCATGAGGATCTGGGTGTGAGTGTGGTGTGTGCACTGAGTCGTGTGTGTGAGAGTCTGGGTGTGAATTTGTGTGGTGTGTGCACTGAGGGGTGTGCATGAGGGTCTGGGTGTGAGTTTGTGTGGTGTGTGCACTGAGAGGTGTGCATGAGGGTCTGGGTGCGAGTTTGTGCAGTGTGTGCACTGAGGTGTGTGCAAGAGGGTCTGGGTGTGAGATTGTGTGGTGTGTGCACTGAGGTGTGTGCAAGAGGGTCTGGGTGTGAGATTGTGTGGTGTGTGCACTGAGGTGTGCATGAGGGTCTGGTGTGAGTGTGGTGTGTGCACTGAGAGGTGTGCAAGAGGGTCGGTGTGAGTTTGTGTGGTGTGTGCACTAAGAAGTGTGCGAGAGGGTCTGGGTGTGAGACTGGTGTGTGCACTGAGAGGTGCGTGTGAGGGTCAGGGTGTGTTTGTGTGGTGCGTGCACTGAGGTGTGTGAGAGGGTCTGAGTGAGTTTGTGCAGTGTGCACTGAGTGGTGTGCGTGAGGGTCTGGGTGTGAGTTTGGGTGGTGTGTGCACTGAGAAGTGTGCGAGAGGGTTTGGGTGTGAGTGTGTGGTGTGTGCACTGAGAAGTGTGCGAGAGGTCTGGGTGTGAGTGTGCGGTGTGTGCACTGAGAAGTGTGCGAGAGGGTCTGGGTGTGAGTGTGCAGTGTGTACTGAGTGGTGTGCGTGAGGGTCTGGGTGTGAGTTTGTGCAGTGTGTGCACTGAGAGGTGTGCAAGAGGGTCTGGGTGTGAGTGTGTGGTGTGTGCACTGAAGTGTGCGAGAGGGTTTGGGTGTGAGTGTGTGGTGTGTGCACTGAGTGGTGTGCGTGAGGGTCTGGGTGTGAGTTTGTGTGGTGTATGCATGGGGGAGGGTCTGGGAGGTGTGCGAGGGTCTGCGTGTGTGTGAGGCTTTCTGAAGTGCACACACGTGTGCACACAGGTGCAAGCCATGCTGGGGAGTTCTCACCCCAGGGCATGTCTGCGGGCAGGGAGGCGCCCTCTGCCCCCCGCCCAGCCCTGGGAGGTGCCCATGACAGGGAGTGCCAGCCCCAGGGGTGCAGTGCAACGGGCTGGGTCCCGCTGGGCAGCCCAGGGACCCCAGGGGAAACGCGGGGGGGTGGTCCCGGTCAGACGAGGGCTTGGAGTTTGGATCCTGGGCCCAGGGTCCCGGCTCAGCCACCAGCACCGGCTCCTGGCGGCCCCAGAGAGCCTGGGCTGTGCCCCCAGCTGCATGGCCACCAGCACACCCGGCCCAGAGTAGAGGCCTGGGCACGTGGGAGGGACGGGCAGCGGCAGGGCCGGACTCCCCCTCCACTGCCCCCCGGGGTCACTGGCCCGGCCCCTCAGGGTCCAAGGTCTGTGTCCCTGCCCTGGTGGCTGGACTAGAGCCCGGCCTGGCGGCAGGGGTCCCGTAGCCCCCTGTGCCCGAGTGGTGCCGCTCACCTCGGAAGGCCCCAGCGTGCGCGTGCCGCGGTGGTGGGGGTCTCCTAGTCCCGTCAGTCAGACCCGCCCCCGAGTGTCTCCTGCCCCCCGCCCCACTGACCAGGGCTGGCCGGTGCTCTCCCAGCAGGTCGCTTCGGCCCCTCACCACCCCCGGACCAGCAGCAGGAGAGGAACAGCACCGGCGGCGTCCGGGAGCAGCCCCAGGAGCCCGGCTCCCCCCTGCCCCCTGCCATGGAGCCAGGTGAGATGCTGAGCTGACTGGCCCCTCCTGGGGGGCTGGGGCAGCCCCCAACCTGCTCCTCCCTCTGGGAACCCCTCCTGCTGCCGGCCCCCCACGTGGGGCACACACCCAGTCAGCCCTCCAGCCCCGCCTGGAACGCAGCACAGGCCCCTCGCGCACGCCGACACGCACCCCCAGGCTGCCGGTGGGTTATCGCTGCCTGCCCCAGGCGCTGCTGGGGGGCAGCCACCCAAGATAGACGCCGTTGGGTCTGCAGAGCCGCCTGGCGAGGGAGGGGCCTGCACTGTAAGCAGGGTTCTCGGGGCGCTGGCTGCTTCAGCCAGTGTCTGGGAGGGGTGGTCCCCAGGCCCTGCCCCCCCGCAGGCGGAGGTGACTCGCTCGGCAGGGAGCACAGCCGGGTTACGGGGCGACAGGGAGCCAGCGTGGAGCAGACTGGTCAGCACAGGGGCCAGAAGCCATCAGCGCCATCCATCTCAGGGAGAGGGGCCCAGAGGGGTCCCTGAGCCGGGCCCTGGCCCCCTTCCTCCCTCCCCACCCAGCCCAGACTACCCCACCCAACAGCCCCGTCCCAGTTCAAACCAGCCCGGCCCCTCCGCCCGCCTCTGTCCTGCTTCCCCAGAAAAAGGGGTCACCTGGTTGCCCAGGTTACGAAGGGCACAGCCATTGTGTGTGGGTGAGAAGTCATCAGACCCAGCACTTCCCTCACCAGCTGTGCACTGCTGCTGGGCCTGGGGAAACCGAGGCACCCGCGGGGTCACTGTAGGGCCATAGGAAACACCTGCAGCTGAGCCAGGAGACTCAGTCCCTCGAGCCCTGCCTCTTTGCCACACCACTGACGGAGGGGCTGGCCTGGCAGGGCCTGGGCGGGAACCCTGGCGTCCTGGCCAGCCCCAGGTCCAGGGGTCAGTGGTCTCCGAGCGGGCAGTGGGCTCAAGCTGCCCACCCACCTGTCGCTCGCTGCCTGGCCTGGGGGTCTGGCAGCAGCAGTGGTCCAGGCCAGGCTGGGGCCGTTGTGCCTGGAGGGGGGTGCAAGGACGTAGTCAGAACACACCAGCTGCTCCTCCAGCCCTGCCCCCGCAGCCCCAACTCACCCCACCACCGCCCCTGCTCCTCCTGGCCCCTCCCGCCTCGCCCGCTCCCTTCCCCCGCAGGCTGGTGGCGCCGGGACCACGGCCGGCGATGGCTGCCTGGGAGAGCCGAGCGCGGCTGGACCCGGAGAGGGTGCACCCTGCCGGTCCCTCGCTCCGCGCCAGCCCGGGGGGCCATGGCGTGAGAGCTGCCACCCCCCACGTGCCCGGGCTGATGGGTGCCAGGGTGCGTTAGCTTCCGCGTGGTGCAGGTGCAGGCAGGAGAGCAAGCAGTGCCACGGGGCCTGCGAGCAGAGAAACGCGCCCTGGCAGCCCGTCAGCACGGGTAAGAGCTGCCTGTGTCAAGGTGATGGATGAATCTGGACAGGGTAAGGACAGCAGCTCTCCTGGCAACAGACCTGCCAGCTCCGCCGTCCCCCCCGTCCCTGGCTCAGCCTCCGGGGGGGCAGAGACGCCTGGCACCAGGCTGCTGGGGCGGCTCCTTCCCACAGCCCACCCGGCCCCACTGCCCTCTGATGTCTGCCCACGCTCTGGCTGCACAGCCTCTTCCCCCAGCAGCGTCCCTCCTGCAGCCACAGGAAGGGGCTGTGCCCACCCGTGTGCGGGCAGGGTGGGGCGGGCCTGCTGCTCGGGGGGGCAGGGAGCCGCGTTGCCCCCACCTCGGCTGGGATCTGTGATGTCACAGGCGGCTGCTGGGCAGCGCCGGAACCCGGGCAGGGCTGTGGAATCCCGCTGGGAGAGATGGAGGCCGCGGCCAAGCCCCACGTGCCCCCGGCCATGGCCCTCTATGCCGAGAAGCACGGTGTCTTCCAGCTGATGCAGAGCATGGTGGAGGCGCTGCTCATCCACCAGCCCCCTGACCCCATCTCCTTCCTGATCGACCACCTGAAGCAGGACAGCGACCTGGTGCCCCGGGTGCTTGTGCTGGGCCCCCCAGCTGCCGGCAAAACCACCATTGCCATGTGGCTCTGCAAGCACCTCCACGCCTGCTACCTCAGCCAGCAGAAGCTGCTGGCCAACAAGACGCTGGTGCTGGCCCAGGAGGCGCAGGGCTACCGGCAGCGGCAGGAGGAGATCCCCGACACGCTGTGGGTCGGCCTGCTGCAGGACCGCCTCTCGGACGTGGACTGCGTCAGGGAGGGCTGGGTGCTGGACGGCTTCCCCCAGACCCGCGAGCAGGCCTTGCTGCTGCAGGGCGCGGGGCTCCTGCCCCGGCACGTGGTGGTGCTGCACGCGCCCGACACTGTGCTGCTGGAGCGGAACCTGGGCAAGCGGCTGGACCCGCTCACGGAGGAGGTGTACCACACCACCTTCGACTGGCTGGCCAGCCCGGCTGTGCAGCAGCGCCTGGTGCAGCCCGAGGGCTGCACGGAGCCGGACACAGCCCGGCGCCTGCTCCACTATCACCGCAACCTCCCGGGCATCGCCCGGAGCTACCGGGGCCAGCTGTGGGCGGTGAACGCCGACCAGCCCTGCGCCGACATCTTCGCCCAGGTGCTGCGCTTCGTGCAGAGCCAGCCCCGCTCGGCCGCCCCCTTCACCCCCCGGGTGCTGCTCTGTGGGCCCCCTGGCAGCGGGAGGAGCCTGCAGGCCGCCCTGCTGGCCCAGAGGTACGGCCTGGCCAACGTGGGCTGCGGGCAGCTGCTGAAGGAGGCTGTGGCGGAGAAGTCGAAGCTCGGGGAGCTCATCCGGCCCTACCTGGAGAGCGGGGGCCCGGTGGCCGACAGCCTGGTGCTGAAGGTGCTGCGAGAGCGGCTGGGCCGGCCGGACTGCGCCGCCGGGGGCTGGGTGCTGCATGGCTTTCCACGCGACGTGGACCAGGCCGAGCTGCTGCACAGTGCTGGCTTCCTCCCCAACCGGGTCTTCTTCCTCACCCTGCCCATGGAGGCTGCCCTGGAGCGGGTCTCCCAGCGGGCCACGGACCCCGTCACGGGCCAGCGCTACCACCACCTCTACAAGCCGGCCCCCAGCCCCGAGCTGCGCCAGCGCCTGCGGCAGAACCCCCGGGACGCGGCCGAGCCGCTGGAGCTGCGCCTGGACCTGTACAGCCGGCACGTCGGGGAGCTGGAGGAATTCTACGAGGAGGCCGTCTACGTCAATGCCGACCAGGACCCCTACACCGTCTTCGAGTCCATCGAGAGCCACCTGGTGCGGCCCCTGCCGCTCCGCGCCCTCTAGCAGCCAAATACAGCCTGTGCTTCCCCGGAGGGGCTGGCTGCTCTCTTCAGTGGGGCCGGGGGCTCCGGGGGGCCAGCTACCCCCTGTGCTCTCCCGGAGGGGCTGGCTGTTCTCTTCAGTGGGGCCGGGGGCTCTGGGGGGCAGCTACCCCCTGTGCTTTCCCGGAGGGGCCGGCTGCTCTCTTCAGTGGGGCTGGGGGCTCTGGGGGGCAGCTACCCCCTGTGCTTCCCCGGAGGGGCTGGCTGTTCTCTTCAGTGGGGCCGGGGGCTCCGGGGGGCAGCTAACCCTCACCGGCTGGCAGAGGCCTGGCTCCCTGCCAGCTCAGTGCAGGGGTCCTGGCGCCCCAGTGGGAGCGAGCAGCGGGGGGCAATGAGAAGTCAGCAGGGCCCAGCTCAGTCTCCAAGCGCTTGGCTTGTGAGCCTCTGCCACTCAGTCCGTCTGTCTGTGCTGGTCCTTCTTCCCCTGCCCCGGCCTCGAGCAGGGCCCCCGCTGGCTCTGCTGAGCTGCGCCTCTCCCTTGGGGGGTCCCTGCTGTCTGGGGGTCTCTGGAGAGGGGGCTGGACCCCGGGGCTCTTTGCAGAATTGTCGCAATGTCTCCTATCCCCATCCCAGAGTGTGTGGCCAGAGCCTCCCAGGCCAGGCCATGCAGCCCCCTCGGGCAGGAGGGGCCCCCTGCTCGTCGCCGGCCGTGGGTCTGCCCGGGGAGACCCACCGTGGACAAGGCTCTTCCCAAGCAGCCCCACGCTGGGGCGTGGCTGTCCCACGGCTCCCCCCGCCCAGCAGGCTGCCGGGGGCGCGGCTGAGTCCGGTGCTTTTGGGCAGGGGAAGGTCTCTGCTGCGACCGTGCGGCTCGACCCCAAACACCTGCGCAAACTGCTGGGGCACCGGCTCCCTGGGGCACGTGTCGCTGTGCAGCCCCAGCCCAATGCTCTGGCGCAGCCTCGCTGGGCTCAGCCCCAGCTCGTGATGGAGCCTCCCGCCGCACCCACATTCCCGTGCCTGGGGCCAAGCGTGGCCGGGCTGCTGGGGCTGGGGGCGGCCCCTGTTGGCCCACGACTCTGAGGCCATTGCCTGAGCACCCTGCTGAGAATGCCGCTGGGTCGGACGGCGTCCAGCCTCCCCCCGGCATGGAGCTGTTCTCTGGCCCGGCCCTGGGCCACAGCCAGCCTGGCACACACCCAATGCCCAGTGGGGCAGGTCTCAGGGGCCTTCCGCTGCAAGTCAGTCCTTGCCTCAGTTTCCCCAGTGGGCTGAGTGGGTGGCACAGTGCCCCCAGCTGGTCTCAGCAGAGGCGGCACGGGGAGCAGCAGGGCCTGGCTGGGGGCTGCAATGACCTGTGTTCAGGGCCCTCAGCAGTGGGGCAGGGGCTCTCTCCTAGGCCAGGCCCCCAGAGATTGGCTGCAGTGCCCCTTCCTTAGCGCTGGGCTCTGCTCAGCCTGGGTGTTCGCTGCCCCTCCCTCCCCCGGCTCCCGAGCGGCCCCCTGCAAGAGCTGCCCTGTGCCAGGGCCCGCATGGCCCTGGGGCTGCTCCCTCCAGCACAGCCTGTCGCGGGACGGCTGAGAGCCCATGCGGCAGGGCTGAGCCCTCCCTGTGCCCCTCGGCTGGGCGGGCCAGGGCTGGAGAACGGCAGGTGCCACCACCCTGGTGGCATTGCCCGGCGCAGCCTCTGGAGCCCGGGGCTGAGCTCTGCCCTAACCCCGGGCCAGCGCTCGCCGGGCAGGGCCAGCAGGAGCCCCCGGAGGCAGGGCAGCCGGGGCCAGACAGCCGTTCTGAGGCACATTCCTGGGTGGTGATGCAACGTGCGCAGCCGGCCGGAGGCCCGCGCTGATCCCGGCGCGGAGGGGCTGCCGGGCGCTTGGCGCTGAGCAGAGCCCAGCTAAAGCCCCGGATTAGGCTGTGGGGGGTGGGGAGTGGGGCTGGGCTGAGCCCCTGCCCCGGGCAGCCACTGGCACGCTGAGCGGCGTCTGGGCACCGTGCCCAGCCCAGGCGAAGGAGCCTTGATGCCCCTCGGGGCCAGCAGTGGGGTGAGCTGCGGTGTTGGCGGGGCCCCTGCTGACATGGACTGCGTGGCCAGGGGCAGCCCCAGGCCAGCCTGTTGTGCTGCCAGCCGTGCTTGGGCACCTGCCAGCCTCCCCCCAGTGCCAGCCAGCTAGTGCAGCTGCTCCCAAGCAGGGGACTTTGCCAGCCCCTGGGCCATGGGGCACTGCGCCCTGTGTGTGCCTGGGTGGGCTGACCCAGCTGGGGCTGCCTGCCCATCTCAGCCGTGTGCCGGGCGCGCCAGGGCCTCGCGGCGGAGAGAAGGGGGCGTCTGGCTGGGGGGTGCACAGCGCTGCCCCCCTGCTTGGAGAGCCCTGGCACTCCCTGCAGCCTGTTCAGGGCAGGTGTGTGTCCCTGCTGCAGCCCGCTGGCCCGGCAGCCTGGGTCTCTGCACTGGGCATCAGCCGGAGGAGGCAGCACCCCCTCCCCCAAGGTCCCAGGGGGAGGGGGCTCAGCCAAGCCTGCCGGGTCT
This sequence comes from Carettochelys insculpta, assembly GCF_033958435.1. Taxonomy (NCBI): domain Eukaryota; kingdom Metazoa; phylum Chordata; order Testudines; family Carettochelyidae; genus Carettochelys; species Carettochelys insculpta. Next base: position 380,905,056 of record NC_134137.1, on the reverse strand, counting down.
GCCAGCAGCTCTCTGGCCCCAAGGCCCTGGATTAGGGGCTGTTTGCTTTCCTGGTTTATCTCCAGAGCAGAGTCCCTGGCTGTCTGCTGGCCAGCCCTGGGGCAGGTAACACAGGGGGGGTGTGCGCCGGCTGGGGGCAGGGAGGGGTGCGCTTGTGTGTGACGGTGTTTGCACTGCCTGACCTGGGCGCCTGGCTACTGCCACGGCCCTGCCCTGATCCGGGGCCTTGCAGTCTGTATTTCAAAGCCCCCACCACCCCGAGCACAGGCGCATGCTCTGTCTGTGCAAAAGGCACATGAGGGGGTGTCTTCACACGTTTTCTGTGAGGGGCTCAAGTGGAAGTGTTTCCCAGGGGCTGGTATGTTGGCATGCGTGTGCGTGCGCACGCACTGGGACACAAGTGCTGGGTGTGCAGGAGTCAGGGCATGTGTGTGCTCTGCACGTGTGTGTGCGCTCTGGGGCCAGCTCCTACCTGGTGTGTGTGTGTGTGTGTACTCTTGGGCCACCCTGTGTGCATGTGTGTGTGTGTGTGTGCGCATGCGCACTGGCTGTTTGGGGCCTCTGTACACTGTGTGTGTGTGTGTCCCGGGGCTGGGGCTTGCTCAGTGTTTGCACGTGCACATTCTGAGGCTGTTGTGTGCTCTGTGTGGGTGTGCGCACGTGTGCTCTCTGGGGCCTGCATGTGCCCCATGGGTGCATGGGCATGTGCACGTTGGGGCCTGTGCATGCACTCTGTATCCTTGTGCACTGCAGGCTGTGTGTGTGTGTGTGCGTGCATGCATGCACGCCCGTGGGGGCCCGTATGTATGCTGCGTGTGCTTGGTGTGTTCTGAGGCTGGTGCCTGGCAGTGCAGGGACTTGTGCCTGCGGCGTGTGTGCGCTTTGGGGCTGGAACCACTTCTGCTTGTGTTTGCGTGTGCAGACACACGGTCTGGGGCTAGGGCTTGTTTGTGTGTGTGTGTGTGTGTGCGTGTGCGTGCGTGCGCGCGCGCGGGCCGCCTGGGACCTGCTCTGTGTGCAGGGGTGCACGGTCTGGGGCTAGGGCTTGTTTGTGTGCGTGTGCGTGTGCGTGCGCGCGCGCGGGCCGCCTGGGACCTGCTCTGTGTGCAGGGGTGCACGGTCTGGGGCTAGGGCTTGTTTGTGTGCGTGTGCGTGTGCGTGCGCGCGCGCGGGCCGCCTGGGACCTGCTCTGTGTGCAGGGGTGCACGGTCTGGGGCTAGGGCTTGTTTGTGTGCGTGTGCGTGTGCGTGCGTGCGCGCGGGCCGCCTGGGACCTGCTCTGTGTGCAGGGGTGCACGGCCTGGGGCTGGTCTGCACTGTGTTAAGCCAGGTACTCATGCTCTGGGGCTGGTGCACGCTCCGGGGCTGTGTGCTATGTGGGGGAGGGGCTGGTCAGATGGAAAAGGCCGTGTCCATCACCCATCTTGCTCCTGGTGACACCCTCCACCCCCCCCCCCCCCGTGTCCAAGCCCTGGTGCAGATCTGTGGCTCACCAGGGTTGTGCAACAGGTGTGTTTCCTAGCCCAGGGGTGCAGCGCCACCCTTACGAATATGCAGCCACAGGGCTCCCAAGGGTGTGGGGCACCCCTGGGTCTTAATGCCCACCCGCTCCCCCTTTCCCAGCCCCGCTCTGTTTCTGTGCTTCCTCCGGGGGATCTAGTTAAGGTAGGCGTGAAAAAGCCGCCCGAGCTGTTAGCAGAACCGGGGAAGGAGCCATTCCGGTGGCTGCAAAGGCACGAAACCGGCCTTTGCTAACCCTGCCCGTTGCTGTACAGTGTTCGCTAGTCGACGGGACCTTTCTGGGGTGGGGGACCCGCACCCACAGAAAATCAGTTGGGGGCCATGTGCAAGTGAGAAGCAGAACAAAAAAGCCCCCAGTGCCCTGTCCCCCCAAAGTGAGGGAACCCCCTAGATGTGGGGCCCCACTGAGACGCAGAACAGACATTCACCTGCCTACCCCCAAGCTCCACCCAGAGCCTGGCCCGAGGCTGACTGGGGCTAGTAGGTTGGGTGGGGCCCCATTAGGCTCTGCGGGGGCTGGGGTTCAGTGCACAGGAGGGGCTGCCGGGGAGCGGGCTGGGTGGGGATGTGAGGTGCCTGGTCTAGCACCCGGCTCAGAGGAAGCGCCTGAGCTGTCCTGCCTCGCAGTGGGGCTTGGGAGCTGGTTTCCTCAGTGTGGTGCTGAGAACAGTAAAATCCCGTCTAAGGAATGGCCGTCCCTGGCTGCCGTCGGGCACCCGGGTCACAGCACTGCGCGGGGCCGGACTCTGCTGCTGGCAGGCTCGGAAGACCTGCTTCCTGCTGGTGCTGGGCCCTGGCGCTGGGTCTCTCCCCGCCCCCTGCTAACAACCCCTCCCTTTGCTTCGTCCCCAGGCCCAGACCCTGGCAGGCCTGGCCCCTCTCCTGGCAGCGAGGGGGTGCTGGCCGCCTGGCCCATGTGCACCCTGGAGAAGCCAGAGGAGTGCGGCTCCCCCAGCCCCGAGCCTGACGCCCCCCCGGTGCCACGCCTGCTGCCTTCCCTGCCCCTCTTCGTCGCACTGCACGCGGACTGGAACACAGCCCTGGCCAGCTGGGGCCTGGCCTGGGAAGCCCACGTCTATGGGGCTGGCTGCCTCTTCGGCCTACTGGCCCTGCTCTCCCTGCTGAGCCTGGCTGGCCTGCCCTGCCGCTGCCCGCCCGGCTGCACGCTCCTGGCCGCCCTGGAGCTGCTGCTGCTGGCGGCGGGTGCTGCCCGGGCCTTCCTGCTCTGCTATGACGCCTACGGGCAGCAGGAGCGGCTGCCGGCCCTCGCCACGCTGCTGCTGGACGACCTGCCCTTCCCCTGCCTCTCCTCCGCGCTGGCCCTGGCCTTCCTGCTGCTGGCCAGGCGCTCCCACCGCCGGCTCTCGCACGCCCGGGGCCGGCCCCCCGCCTGCCTGGCTGCCCTGGTGCTGCTGCACTTCTGCCTGGCCGTGGGCGCCGTGCTCGCTGCAGACCTGCTGCACCAGTTCCCCTTCCTGCTGCTGGTCTCGCGCGGGGCCTTTGCGCTGCTGGCCGCCCTCCTCTCCCTTGCCTTCCTCGCCTTCTACGGCCTGGGCTGGGGGAGCACCGCGCAGCCCTACGGCCCCAAGAGCTCCCCGCTGCCCGGCCAGCGCCTCGCCCGCTGCCCCCTGGCCGAGGCCTGTGACTGGAGCCGGGCCGCGCGCACCACGCTGCCGGCCGCCTGCTTCGCACTGCTCAGTGCTGTGCTGCAGGCCTACACCATCCTGCACGCCCTGGGCTACGGCCTGCCGCCCGCCTGCTTCGGGCCCTGGCCCTGGTGGGCGCTGCAGCTGGGCTGCCGGCTGTGTGAGGCGGGTACGGGCCTGCCCCTGGCCCTGCTGGGCCTGTACCCCCTGTGCAGCTCCCACGAGAAGCCCTGCCTGCCCTGCTGGGGTGCCCTCCTCCACCTGCCCCGGGGCCCCAGCAAGGCTACCATCCTGCCCGGCAGCTTCCAGTGGGCTGTGGTGCCACACGAGAAGCTGGTGATGTGTGACACCATCGCCCGCAGCGATGCTGAGTTCCTGCCGCTCTACGCCCTTGCTGGGAGCACGGACGGGGGCTGCAGTGGTACCAGGAGCCCTGGGGCCGCCTGGGCCTCAGAGACGTGCCTCAAGGGTGGCTACGGCTCTGGGGCCTCCTCTGTCATCAGCATCGCCCAGGACGGTGACCCCACCATGGACTTCCGGCCCCCGTCACCCATCAACCTGCGCCGTAGCATTGACGAGGCTCTGTGCAGTGAGGCCCTCATCCCCGGCAGCCTCTTCGGGGCGGGTGGCGCCTTGGCTGGGACCAGTGCCCTGGCATGTAGCCTGCACGAGGGGCTACCGGAGGTGCCAGCCAGCCGCGGCCTGTACCGGACTTCCTCCTGCGGGGAGCTGCTGCCAGTCCCGCCTGAGGGAGGGGAGGGGCACGGGTCCCCTGAGGCCAGTGCGCCTGACACCACCCTATCATCCCCGGGCTGCTCTCCTTACAGACTCCCCCAGGCCAGCTCCTCCCTGGCCCTGTGCCCCAGCCCAGAGACAAGCACCCCCACGTCTTCCTTGGCCTACGAGCAGAAGCTGCCCCGGGGTGAGAGCAATCCCCGCCGGTCCCCCCCACCTCCCGGGGGGCCCTACTTGCCCCTGGTCCAGTCCTCCCAGGAGTCCTTGAACTGCCTGGTCCCACAGCCGCCAGCAGGCGACACAGCCGAGCTGCAGGAGGAGTTCCTGGACGTGTGCCGGCAGATCGACACGCTCAGCGTCAGCAGCGACACCATCGACCTGTAGAGAGGCATTGTCCCAGCCCTGCTGCCTCCACCTTCCCCGTGGGCCCAGCCTGGCAGGAGCCCGGGCGGCACTGAGCCCCTCTTCCCCCCATGGTGCTAAGCGGGGTGAGCCTGTCCCGCCTTCAGGGTCGGGGGGGGGGTGGGTGGCCCTCTGCTCACAACCAGTGCACGGCCCATGCAGCCCAGCAGGGGGGTGCTCACACCACAGCAGTATCCTAGTGCATGGCCCATGCACACCAGTAGGGAGTGCTCCCACCACAGCAGTATCCTAGTGCGTGGCCCACGCACACCAGTGGGGGGGGTGCTCCCACCACAGCAGTATCCTAGTGCGTGGCCCACGCACGCCAGCAGGGTGTGCTCACACCACAGCAGAATCCTAGTGCGTGGCCCATGCACACCAGCAGGGGGCACTCACACCACAGCAGAATCCTAGTGCATGGCCCATGCACACCAGTAGAGGGCGCTCACACCACAGCAGAATCCTAGTGCATGGCCCATGTACACCAGCAGGGGGCGCTCGCACCACAGCAGAATCCTAGTGCAAGGCCCATGCACACCAGTAGGGGGCGCTCACACCACAGCAGTATCCTAGTGCAAGGCCCATGCTCGCCAGCGGGGGGCGCTCACACCACAGCAGCATCTCTGGTAACAAGTGCAGGACCCATGCACGCCCTTTTCACTGCCCTTGTGTCACTCCTGCCCCCTGGCCGGAGACGGGGCTGGGGCAGCCAGTGCGCCGGATGTAGGGGCCTGCAGCTCTGTGGGGAGAGGGTGCTCCCTGCTGGGTGAGAGACAGCACTAGGTGCCCCACGGTCTGTACCCAAGAACCCAGTTCTCAGCCCCGCTCCTTTGAGGTGGCTCAGGGCCTTTGAGTGCCTCCCCTCCCCCCCCCAGCCCAGACCTTTATTAGTAATGAGACAGGTTCATGGTTTGTGCTTGACACTCCAATGCCTGTGACAGGCCCTGGGCACAGGGCTGTGGGCACCAGGAACTCCTGCCGCTTCCTGATCAATAAAGTATTCTATGAACAAGAGCAGCTGGGTCCTTGCTGGGCATTGGGGGTGGGGAGACCCTGGAGCCTCTGGCCTGGGCATAGCCAGCCCTGTGGGTGTCCCATCCTGCCAGCCCTGGGCAGATCTGGCTATGCCTGTTTGGAGACGTGATCTGCAGCGAGTGTTGGGAAGCCAGAGTCCCCCTCGGGGTACTGGAGCCCCAGCACCTTCCAGCGTGTCTGCATGAAACCTGGGTGCCAGCAGGGAGCTGGGCCCTGGGGTCATTGGCAGGTGATCAGCAGGCACTGCCTGTGCACCTACCACGGCCCCCATGGTGCTGAGTGGGCCGTGAATGGAGCTGGACTTGGCCCAGGGCCGTGTCTGAATGCTTTGGGCTGGGGGCTGGTGCAGGCCCCACCTCTGGCAGACGTCAAACTCGCTGAAACCTGTGGAGAATGGGCCCCTAGTACCCTTGGGCCCACCCTGCAGGCCCCTGCCAGCCCCAGGTGCCCCACTGGCAGGTGCTTTTTGGGCAACCTTGAGCAGAGCCAGTGTATTGGAGGGACAGGGTGGAGACACTGCTGCCTCCCCCCCCACCACTCCCATGCTGCCTAGGGCTGCCAGCAGGAGGGGAGCCTTTGCAGGCCCCCAAAGCACCCAGCTGCCAGAGATCACCCCCTCCCCTTCACAGGTCATCTCTGCAGCCAGGCTGGGGCCAAGGTTGAGCCCTGGGCAGAGAGCTGAGACGTTCCTGCTGGGGCAGGGTGCCCAGTGGGTTGCCTGGCACAGGACAGCTGGGTCCGGGTCACTTGTTAATGCCCGGCTCTGTCCATGCCCTTAAGCACCTAGTTGGGCCATCAGGACCTTCCGTCACTCTTACTCCTGCTCAGAAGCTGTTCTGCGGCAAACCCAGCCTTGGGGCCAGGTGCCCCAGCCGGGGCGGAATAAATGTTCTGTGCACCGAGGCTCAGGTGCTGCCCAGCTGATCAGTAGCATGCCCACACTTGGCGCTGTGTGTTCCTATTGGGCTGGATGTGCACCACCAGCAGAAACATGCCGCGGGCAGCTGCGGGGAAGCACCTGACTCTCTTCTGGGCAGCTGCCCAGGTGCTCCTCAGCCTACAGACAGCCCTTCCAAGGGGAGGGAGATGAGCCCCCGGCAGGCCCTGGGCTGGCACTGCTGCAGTGTGGGGCAGCGCCGAGCCCAATCACTGTGCGGTGAGGTTGTGCCCACAGTCACTGCGTGGCGAGGTCAAAACCACACTCGTGGCATGGCAGGTTCATGCCCACGGTTGCTGCAGAGTGAGGTCATGCCCATGGTTGTGGCGTGGCAAGATCGTGCCCATGGTCGTTGCACCATGAGGTCGTGCCCATGGTCGCTGCGTGGCGAGGTCATGCCCATGAGCCTTGCAGCTGAGCACAGCTGCTGGCACTAGCCAGGGCAGACAGCAACTAGAAAAGGAAGGCACAAACTGGCTGCGCTGTCGGCTGGTCACAGCGAATTGCTTGTCAGGGCATTAATTTCCTGGCCTGTGAATTCTGCTCCATTTCCCCTTCTAGCCTGGGACTGTGGGACTCGCTCTGCTGGGGTCTGCAACGGGCTAGCACACACCTGCCCACATGCCCTGAAGTTGCATGGACCGACCCTCCCACTGCCCGGTTCTGCCACTGCCCCAGCCCCGCAGCGCAGTCCCTAGGCACTGCCCAGCCCGGGCACAGAATGACGAGCAGTCCCCCAGTCCAAAGGCCTGCTTTGCTCCCGATGCTGGGAGGCAGGCCAGCAGCGACACCTGGAGCCACCCACTGCCCTGCTGCTCAATACACCACCAGACTCCCCTGGCACAGCACTGAGCCAGCCCCCGCAGAGTGGGAGGTGCACCCGAGGCGACACCAGATCCCCCACATGCGGATATGGCGTGAAATCAGCTCCCACTGTGGGAGCCACATGCTGCTGGCTGGCGTAGGGCAGCAATTTGAAATCAAGGGAGTGGGCATAGTGGAGACAAGGGCTGGATGGAGGGAAGGTAGGTGTGCAAGGATCAGAGAAATAGGCGGTGGGTGTGTAAGGGGAGGTGGGAGGGATGGTGGGTGTGCAAGGGACATGTGCATGGGGCAGGTGGACAGATGGTGGATGCGCACGGGGATGGCCAGAGAGGACCATGGCAGGTTCACTAGAGAAAGGCCCCAAGCGCCCTGTGAAGTCGTTTCTGCTTCACCACCCCGGGGGCTCCCTGCACTGCCTTCCTGGGCACACGGCTGGCCAGGAGCTCCCTGTGCCCTGCCCATTGCTCGAGATGCCAGGCCTGTGCCAGCCAGGGCTCAGCCCCCCTCTCCACCAGCCTGAGGCCGCACGAGCTCTCCCCTCCTGGCCTGCGCAGCCCTGTCCCTAGGCTGGCACTGCCAGGCACGTGCCAGCTGGAGTCTGCCCTCCCCCACCGCCCTGTCCCTCCGCTCCTGCCGCTCCTCACATGGCACAGGGCACAGGGCACAGGGCACAGGGCAGGCTGCTCGCAGGGCTCTGGCCTTCGGGCCCGGGGTGAAAGGCACCACTGGCTGGGGACAGAGTGAGCCAGCAGCCACCCACTGCCGGGCACGGCAGGGAACGGCTTCCTCTGGGGGGGCACGGAGCCCCAGGCCGCCCCCCCCGGTCACAGCGCCCCCAGGCCGCCCCTCCCCCCGCCGGGACACAGCGCCCCAGGCCGCCCCTCCCCGCGGCCGCCCCTCCCCCCGCCGGGCACAGCGCCCCCAGGCCGCCCCTCCCCGCGGCCGCCCCTCCCCCGCCGGGCACAGCGCCCCCAGGCCCGTCCCTTCCCGCGGCCGCCCCTCCCCCCGCCGGGCACAGCGCCCCCAGGCCGCCCCTCCCCCCGCCGGGCACAGCGCCCCAGGCCCGCCCCTCCCCTCCCCTCCCCTCCCCCCCCCCCGCCGGGCACAGCGCCCCCAGGCGCGCCCCTCCCTCCGCCGGGACACAGCGCCCCCCGGCCGCCCCTCCCCGCGGCCGCCGAGCTCAGCGCCCCCAGGCCCACCCCTCCCCCCGCCGGGATACAGCGCCCCCAGGCCCGTCCCTCCCCGCGGCCGCCCCTCCCCCCGCCGAGCTCAGCGCCCCGCCCCCAGCCCGGAACTCCGCGCCCGCCCCGCGTTCCCGGTCGACCCCGTCGGCAGCCGGACTCGGCCAAGATGGCGGCGCCCAGGGGGCCGCACGTGCGGGCCGGAGCCGGAGCCGGAGCCGGGGCCGGCCGGACGCTGCTGGTGCGCGGCCTGCCCGCCTCGGCCCGCGGCCCCGCCATGGAGCAGCTCTTCGGCCGGTTCGGCCCGCTCCGGCGCTGCTTCGCCGTGACGCACAAAGGTGGGGCCGGGCAGCGCCGCGCTGCGGGGTCTGGGCCCGGAGGAGGAGGACGTGGGGCGGCGCAGGAGCTGGGGGGGCTGGGCCCGGAGGAGGAGGACGTGGGGCGGCGCAGGAGCTGGGGGGTCTGGGCCCGGAGGAGGAGGACGTGGGGCGGCGCAGGAGATGGGGGGGCTGGGCCCGGAGGAGGAGGACGTGGGGCGGCGCAGGGGCTGGGGGGTCTGGGTCCGGAGGAGGAGGATGTGGGGCGGCGCAGGAGATGGGGGGGCTGGGCCCGGAGAAGGAGGACGTGGGGCGGCCCAGGAGCTGGGGGGGCTGGGCCCGGAGGAGGAGGACGTGGGGCGGCCCAGGAGCTGGGGGGGCTGGGCCCGGAGGAGGAGGACGTGGGGCGGCCCAGGAGCTGGCGGGGCTGGGCCCGGAGGAGGAAAACGTGGGGCGGCGCAGGGGCTGGGCCCGGAGGAGGAGGACGTGGGGCGGCCCAGGGGCTGGGGGGGCTGGGCCCGGAGAAGGAGAACGTGGGGCGGCCCAGGAGCTGGGGGGGCTGGGCCCGGAGGAGGAAAACGTGGGGCGGCGCAGGGGCTGGGCCCGGAGGAGGAGGACGTGGGGCGGCCCAGGGGCTGGGGGGGCTGGGTCCGGAGGAGGAGAACGTGGGGCGGCTGGGGGGCTGGGCCCAGAAAAGGCAGGAGCCGCGGCCCTGCTGCGGGGTGGGGGAGCAGCTGGAGCTGAGGCCGGAGGTGCTGGGACCCCAGGGAGCGGGGCAGGGAAGGGGCCGGTTTCCCAGCAGGAGAAGCGGTGCCTGGCCGGGAGGGCCCGGCCCCCGAAGGCCTCAGGTCGCGCCCCGTTTGCGGAGGATGGGTGGGACGGACGCTGGAAACCGTGATTCCAGGGGCGGTTTGGGCGCCTTTCTGGCAGCGAACGTAGCCGTCCGGCCCCGGGAGCCCCGCGTTCAACGCCAGCGTGAGTCCGCGGCCAGTGAGATCCCCTGGCTCTAACCGCCACCTGTTCCGATATCTTGGCCCAGCTCGCCCGAGGGAGGCTGTTAAGTTAAAGTTGCGATATACGTTCTAGTTCTGGGGAGCAAAGGGAGAGCCTCCCCCCAGCTCCTGGGTCTGTCTCAGCTCTGCGAGGGGTGTGCGGCTCCCTGACCCTGGAGTCGGATGCGTCTGGGGTTGGGGTCAGAACATCATAACGGCCAGATCCCAAGGTCCATCCAGCCCCGTGTCCTGTCTTCTCACAGCGGCCGGTGCCAGGTGCCCCAGAAGGCGTGAACAGAGCAGGGGGTCCTCCAGCGACCCCTCCCCTGTTGCCTCTGCCCAGCTGCTGGCAAAGAGGCTAGGGGTACTGCTCCTACCCCTGCTGGCTACCAGGTTTACTATTGTGTGAAGTTCCTTTGTTTGTTAAAGGATCCGGTACAAACCAGTTAGTCCTGCAATTTGACATCTTCCAGACCTCTTGAGTGATACCATCCAGTTCTAGTGTCTTATTTCTGCTTAGTTCATCAGTTGTCTCCAAAGCCACCTCAGTGGGGGACAGTTCCTCAGATTCTTCACCTAAAAATGGCTCTGGTTTGGGACTTCCCCTCATCTCCTCAGCTGTGCAGATGGTTGCAAAGAATTCCTTTAGAATCATAGAATTGTAGGGCTGGAAGAGGCCTCAGGTGGTCATGTAGTCCAGCTCCCTGCTCAAAGCCCGGCCTAGTCCCAACTGAGTCGTCCCAGCCAGCGCTTTGTCCAGCCGGGACTTAAAACCTCCAGGGAGGGAGAATCCACCACCTCTCTAGGCAGCGCATTCCAGTGCTTCACCACCCGCCTGGGGAAAGAGTTTTTCCTAATATCCACCCTACACCTCCCCCTCTGTAACTTCAGCCCATTGCCCCTTGTTCTGCCATCTGACACCACTGAGAACAGCCTCTCTTCAGAGCTCTCCTTCAGACTAACCCTGTGCTGGCGCTTCCGCGAGCCGTAAGGGAGTTCAGCGGGAGACATGCTGTCATCGACCTTCGTTAGTGAGGACAGTCACCTAAATCAGTTTCTGATACGTCAGTTCTAGCTATGCCATTGCCCTGGCTAGACCTGCATATCTGAAATCAACTTGCAGGCCTAGTATAGACCTGACTTCAGCCTCTCCATGGGCCATGTTCTCCAGCCCCCTAATCATTTTAATTACCCACCGCTGCGGGAAGGCAGGGGGAAGCAGCAAGTAGGCCATTCAGTTTCCCAGGTCTGCAAGGGGAGTGGACCTGGGAACCAAGCAGCAGCCTAGTTCCCGTCCCCCAGCCTGGTTCCCATCTCCCCACCGACTTCTGCAAAACTTTGCGTTACATGGGGGTTGCAGGAACGCAACCCCTGGTGTAACTCAAGGGTCCACTCCATGGTGGCACTCCCCCCCACCACCCCCAGTGCATCCGGTTCTCTCCTTCTGGTGCACTTTGTCGCCTGGTATTACGGTGTCTCATCGATTACCCTTGTTCCATCAGGTTCTGTGATGTCGGCTAGATCCACACCCTCCTTTGATACAAGTGCTCTGGTTCAGCTCTCTGATTACTGAGAGCTCTAGCGTTTGTGTGGAAGCACCTTAAAACTTCCCGCTCCTTAGCGCTCTGCCATTTCCTGATGGGACTGAATGGCACAATTGCTCCAAAATAGCCGTTAGTTTGTAAGGTGCCACAGGACTTCTTGTTCTTTTCATTTAGCTGGTTCTCAGCAGATCTCCTCTTTTGTCCTCTCTGCTTTACTAGCTCTTGGAGAATCTCTGCGGACAGACCCTTCCCTACAAGATGTCTCTGTCCAGTCCCTGAGCTCCTCTGCGCCCGGCAGCTTCCCCCCAGGCCTTAGTTTAAAAACTGCTCTCTGACCATTTTAGTGGTGAGTGCTACCAGTCTGGTTCCATTGACGTCTGGGTGGAGTCCATCTTTCCGGGCTATCCAGGCTCCCCTTTTCCCAAAATTTTCCCCAGTTCCTTATGGTTCTAACTCCCTCCTCCCTGCACCATCGTCTCACCCACGCACTGAGACTCTGCCATTCTGCCTGCCTACCTGACCCTGCCCATGGCACTGGGAGCATTGCCGAGTGTGCCACCATAGAGGTCCGTCCTGGATTTCTCGCTCTTTCCGAACAACCTATGTTTGGCCCCTAGAACCTCTCTCCTGCCCTTCCCTATGTCACTGGTACCTCCGTGCACCACAACCACCGGCTCCTCCCCAGCACTACACGTAGGTCTATATAGATATCTCGAGAGATTCTCAACCTTTGCACCAGGCTGGCGAGTCACCATACGGTTCTCCCCGACATCACAAACCCAGGTGCCTCAGCGTGAGAGGTACCACAACATCCCCTGGGAGGAGGGTCTCAGCTAAGGGATGGTTTCCCTCTGCTCCAGTTGGATATTCTCCTTCTCTGAGATATTCACCCTCTTCAACAGCACTGGGCTGTGTGACTGGGGTGGACCTGTTCTGTGGTGTCCCGGAAGGCCTCATTTATGTACCTCTCTGCCTCCCTGGGCTCCTCCCGTTCAGCCACCCTGGCCTCCAAAGCCTACACGCGGTCTCTGAGAGCTGGGAGCTCCTTGCTGTGAATGCTCACACAGCATCTGGCCATGGGGCAGGTGATCGTATGTGCTCTGCTGGGTGCAGTAAGCTGGAAGCCTGCACCACGGTGGGCTTTGGCCTGTGTTCTCTTTTCACTCCTGCAGCTAAAGCCTTTCCTGGGTTTTGGTTAAATCTGGTGGGTTTGAGTTTAGTTTAAAGTGTGATAAGTGTATCCAGCCCCCACGCCAAACTCTGCCTTTAAGCTCCCTGGCAACTGCCCTGTGCGCTCCCCTTTCCTTCCTGCCTTCGAGTGGTATCTGCGAGTGCTTCCCCGGTCATCTACTGACCTCTGTTCGCCTGAAGGACGCGCCTTTCATTACCTTCATCCCCCTCCTCTGCTTGCAGCCAAACTCCCTGCACAAGGCTGTGCCACTGCAGCTGCTCTCGCACTCGGGCTGGGCTGCAGTTACAGCTTTGCCTGGCGCTAAGGGGAGTAGAACCCTCTGCAACATTTAGGGGGCTACAGAGCTCTACCCTTCCAAATGGAGCCACGGCCCTTGGCGGGGAGGGGGAGGGGAGTCTGAATCTCATCAGCTGGAGTCTGCCTGCGTTGCGTGGGGCAGGGAGGGGGGCAGGTCCTTGGCCCGGGGAGACCCCGGTCCTTTGCACTTCCCCTCTGTCCCTCCTGTTCCCTGGTCTGCTGGGCAGAAGCCCAGGAAGAGACAGGAAAGGGTTTTCAGCAGCACTGTCATCCCCTGCAAAGGGGCCTCCTGCTGCGAAGCCCAGCGCCCTTGGGGACCCCGAGCTCACGGCTGCCCGCAGGCCATGGCAGGGCCTGGTGCGGGGCAGGGGGCGCCTGGAGCTCATCCCTGGAGGAAGCTGCTGCCATCACGCTGCTCTTCTCTTGCAGGCAGCGAGACCTGCCGTGGCTTTGGCTACGTCACCTTCGCCCTGCTGGAGGATGCCCAGCGAGCCCTGCGGGAGGTCACTGCCTTCGAAGGCCACAGGATCCAGGTGACGGTCGCGAAGAAGAAGCTGCGGGAGAAGCAGCCTCCACCGCCGCAGGGTGAGCAGAGAAGGGCCTGTCTCTGTGGCTGCGAGGGCACCGCTGCCTGCGGCCTTCAGAGCAAGCGGCTGTCTGGGAGCTCGGCACCTTGTGGGGAGGGACTGTGTTCTCTGGGGCGCTGGGGTGGTGGCTGGGCGCGCCTGCCTCCCCCATGCCTCAGCTTGGCCTGGCCGGGGCGCCCCAGCAAGGGGACAGAGCTCAGCCTCTGGCCGGGCCAGCTGGTCCCTGGTGCACTTTGCGACGTGCGCCCCTGTGTGCTGTGCGCCCCTGGGCGACGCATGAGAAACGCCTCGTCCCAGGGCTGCTGCAGCATTCGCAGTGATCTCCGAGCGGTGTGGGGCTGGGAGGGGCCGGGGCCCCTGGTTACGCTTAGAAGGGTTGCACGGGGTCTTAACGCTGCACGTATTGCGAGGCCGGCGTGGAAAACGGCACGTGCCTTCGCTGAGCCGCGCGTGCCCACGGCCGGCCGACGGTCTCGTAGCTCCCGGCTGCTGTGCTCGACGACGCCGAGTGGCTGGTTACAAGCGCACAGCCGGGCTGCAGCGATCGCGGTTCGATGCTCCGGGGCACGTTGTGGTTCCCGCTGGAGGCCGTGGGGCCTGCGGTGTCATGTTGAGGTCCTGGAGCTGTAAGTGGTGGTGGTCTCGGAGGCTTCCACTGTATCCTGCGGTGGCCATTGTCAGGGCTCCCTCGTTCTCTGGTTTGTCGCCTCAGCCTCGGGTGTGGCCGCCTGTCTCCAAGGTGCCGCAGTGCGGCTAATTCGGTGCTAGCATTGAGCTCAGCAGCTGCCTCCTGGCTGTCTCCTGTGTTCTCACTTCTCCTCCGGCTGGGCATTGGCGATGGCTCCACGCCTCTCCCTCGCCACGCACACGGTCGCCCCGTTCCCCACGCAGTTCGCAGAGAGGCTGTTGTTGAAGCGTCTCCCGAGGCGTTTCAGGCAGGGTTACACAGGCACTAAAGACACAGCACAGCCCACTTTTCGCTGCCCGCAAGAAGCGCAACGTCGCTGCTCGGCGGGGTAATTGCATCTGTAACGCTAGCAAGAAGCACACGTTGTCTTAGCGCCAAGGGTGGCCAGCAGGGTGGGACAGAACTGTACAGAACCTACGAGCAAGTTGTCGCACAGGACGTACTACCGCCGACCTGCTGCGTGTGGCTGCCCCCTCTGCCCTGGGGAGAGCGGGTGGGAGTTGGTCACGGTACGGGGCTCTCCCGCTGCCCTCCAGAGGCGGCCCTGGGTTCTAATATGCACCTGAAGGTGCAGGTGGCTGGCGAGGGTCGTGGGGCAGAGGTGTCCCTATCAGCCTGGCCCGCTGTGCCATGCTCTGTGCTCGCTCACGCTGCTCCTGGTTCTCCAGATGCCCCAGAGACGACTCCAGGAGACCAGAAGCCGAAAAAGCCAAAAGGCGCCCCCAAGAAAGCCAGGCTGATCGTCCGCAACCTGAGCTTTAAGGTAGGCTGGAGGGCGGGGCCCGGCCCGGCCCTGCGGCCAGGTGGGGTCGCGCTTCGGGGCCCGGCCCTGGCAGTGTGGGAGCCCTGGTGCTGCCGGCGTGTGGCATGTAGCTACAGCGGAGCAGGGGAGGGAGCCGGGGGTGGCGCGTGATGACAGTCACTTGTGGAAAGTGTGGAGGTTTATAACCTGGCGCTGGCGCTGCCTTTCGATGGGCCTGGGGTGAAAGCTGCTTCCCAGCCCAGCCATGCATGGCCCTTCCTTGGGCACTGCCCACTGTGCTGCCCTGTCCGGCCAGCCCAGCACCCCACAGCAGGAGGGTTAAAGCTGGTAGCCCAGGGCCCGAGGCTGCCCTCCATTTGCATGGCGAGCACCAAGCCTTATTTACTGGGCAAGACCCCTCCTAGCTCAGCCCAGCTGCTGGCGCGTGCGGGAGGCTGCCTCCTGCGTGGCGCCCACTGCCGCCTGCTCTGAGCCTCCGACCTCTCCCCAGTGCTCGGAAGACGACTTGAAGGTGCTGTTCACGCCCTTTGGAGCTGTCCTGGAGGTGAACATCCCCCGCAAACCAGGTAGGGCTTAGCCGGGTGCCCGCGACAGGGAGCCCAGCCCCATGCGGCTCACGGTCGGGGGCGTCATACAGTGGGGACACTGCTGAGAAGGCCCAATCAGGGCATCTGGCTCAGAGACAGGGCTACCGGCAGCGCAGACGGGGGGTCCTCCACTGTAGGGGTCCAGACGAGTCACAGAAAGCACCTCTGCCGCACTGGCCAGCCAGAAGACACTCCAGCTTCCCTTGTGCCGCAGCCTGTCCCCTCGTTGCACAGGCGAGAGGTTATGGAAACCAATTGCACCAAATCCACCCAGGTTCTTCCAGCCCCATCCCCAGGTGCACGTGTGCCTCAGCTCTTACCCCAAAGAGAGCGCTGGGCCGTTCTCGAACATCTCACATGGGACGGTTTAGTTAGAAAGAGAGAGAATAGGGTGAGAGTAGAACTGTCCAAGCAATCACACTACACGCCCCCGTCACCCAGTTCCCGGCACCGGCTGCGCAGAGGTGGAGCAGCTGCTCTCTTACAAGTCCTCCGAGTGCGCCCTTTGCTAGGCCGGGTCAGCGACTCCTCCGGGCCCAGCTCCCCGCATAGGCGCTCCTGGAGCGATGAGCCGGAAGGAAGATGGAGGAACCCCAGGGCCCTCTTCCTACCCTTGCCCGTGTGGAAGGAATTCTGTTGTTCTCCTTGTAATGTGACGGGCTGTCAGGGCTCCTTCCCCACTGGCACTCCAAGGGCAAGAAGTGGGGGCCTGCTAAAACTTAAACACCTTACCTACATGCAGGCTTTGCTTGAACACGTTCCAAGGTCACAGATCCCCTGGACCCAGAAAGGGAGAGCTGCCACCACCGCAGTCCTAGGAGATCCCTTTAACCCAGACAGGCACAGTGGGGAATGCCCCCTGTGGGGAAAACTCTAGCCCCATTGTCCCCTCCACAGAGGACTCGAGAACAGCAAACTGTAAGTGGACAATTATGTGGCCCAAAGGCATGTACACAGAGAGACGCTTCCCAGGACGCAGGTATCAGAGCTTGCTTAAAAACAGTGATTTATTCACAAAGCAGGAGAAACTAAATCAGGGGGTTGCACGCAGAGAAAACTATTTCTCTGGGATACAGCTTAAAAGTTACAGGGGGAAAAAATCAAGTCAAAAGAATGGAACAGCAACCAGCAAAACAAGGTGGTAAGCAAATGGCAGCAGCCAGTTCAACCAAATTCAAAATAACCAGAACCTGATCATGCCTGTCTAGACATTTCCCTTTTACTTGCACGTCTTTGGCCAGTTTTGCCACGATCAGGATATTTCTGATTTTCATTCCGATTGCCTGGGAGACGTCTCCTCCCTCTGTCTTTCTCTGTGCCGCCCCAGCAGACAAAAACCCTCAAAAACTGCAACTGTTCAAAAAAACGTCACTCCACTCCCACTGGTTCACCTGGGCTGAAGTTGCTTCAGGAAGAGGTTAACCCCTTCCCTGCTCATTCATGATGCAGGTTGCTGGGCACAGCCAGAGAAATCAATCCAAAGTATCTTTGCTTAACTCCAGGCCACTCACAGCCCCAGGCTGGTATTTCCTTCTTACTAAGGCATATCCAGCCAGCCCCCACAGCACCTCCGCCAGCCCCAGTGGCCAGCCAGAAGCCACATGAGCAAACCCACAGACTGCCCAGCCACCCCCAAACTCAGGTGAGAGGTTATTACATCTGTTCCACCCAATCTACACAGATTCTTCCAGGCCCCAAAGGTTCCAGCCACAGTCCCTGGTCACACATTGGATCTTACCCAAAAAGAACACACTTGCCAAATTCCATCAGATCTAAACATCTGGAGGTTTATTTACGAAGCTAGAGAGAGCAGAGTTGCAGAGAAAGCTGGTTACAGCGATAATTTACGTACCTCCGTTACCGCTGTTGATGCAGCCAACAATGTTCTATGCTGATTCCTGAAAGTCTGTGAAAGTCCAGCCCACGAGGGGTGTGCTTCCAGGGTAGATAGTGTTGGTTACAGGAGAACTGAAGATCTGGCCAGCTGGCGTCAGTGTGCTGGAACGTGGGCCCTTGGAACGGGAACATGAGCAAAGACAGGAACCAAAGACAGAGACGTTCACCGAGCTGGACGCTGCTAGGCCCCTTTTATAGCTTTCCCCTGTGGAGGAAAAAAGTCCTGTCTCCTTCCCATCAGGCACTGGAGAATCCAGATCACCTGATCCAGGTAGGCAAACTGTCATTGGCAGTGTTTTTGCCAGCACACCCCAGTCCGTATACGTGTGTGGAATGGCTGTCTGGGCTTCTGCTTTCCATCCATTGCTTAGACCAGCAAGAAGCAGCCCAAAGTCGCCCGACCCGGTTGGGCTACCGTGGCCCGTTGGATGCCTCCCAGGGGAGAAGACCCATGTTCCTGAAACGTGTATCGGCTGCTTGTTCAGCCCATCATCCTGCCTGGGGCTGCGTTTCCCCTCGTGACTCAGCACCGAACGTTGCCAATAGCCTGTAACTGCCTGCACACATGAGAGACGTCCGAGTACCACACGCCGATTCAGGGCACCCTTGGCTTTTCTTAGACGCCTTGCACAGCCCCCGGCACACTGGTTGGGGCCACTAGATAGTGGGCATTAAAATGGCTTTCAGAGCCAATGAAAAACTTCTTCACCAGGCAGGTGGTGAAGCATTGGAATGCGTTGCCTAGAGAGGTGGTGGATTCTCCATCCCTCGAGGTTTTCAAGTCCCGGCTGGACACGGTCCTGGCTGGGATGACTTAGTGGGGGTTGATCCTGCTTGAAGCAGGGGGCTGAACTAGATGACCTCCTGAGGTCCCTTCCAGCCCTGTGATTCTGTGAAAAAGCCCAGCCACGTGACGCTGCTTGTGTGAAAGGAGCCTCGCTCGTCCCCCCGCTGGAGTTTGCACCTGCCCGTGCACGACTCAGCCCTTGTGGCGGCCCCGGGCTGGTCAGAACGCTCACCGCCAGAGCAGAGTCGCTTGGATGTGTCTGGGCACCATGTCAGGTGCATTGCCCTGACCTGCCGCTCACGCTCGGCTGCCGCACCCCCAGCGAGTCTCCCCGAAGGGAGCATCTGTAACGCTCGTCACTTCGGACGCACATGGGAGGCATGCGCGGGAGGGTTGTGAGTGGCTGCACACGGGCGTTTCCCCGACCTCTCGTCACTTTGGATGCACACGGGAGGCGTGCACAGAAGGGTTGTGAGCGGCTGCGCATGGGCGTTTCCCCAACCTCTCGTCACTTCGGACGCACGCGGGAGGCATGCACGGAAGGGTTGTGAGCGGCAGCATACGGGCGTTTCCCCGACCTCTCGTCACTTTGGATGCACACGGGAGGCGTGCGCAGGAGGGTTGTGAGCGGCTGCACACAGGCGTTTCCCCAACCTCTCGTCACTTCGGACGCACACGGGAGGCTTGCGTGGAAGGGTTGTGAGCGGCGGCACACGGGCATTCCCTCGACCTCTCACGCGGCCCGCGCGTACAGGCTGTGATGGGGTTCTGGGGTCCCCCAAGCTCTGCACCCTGTCCGCAGGCAGGAGAGTCTCTCACTCAGCAGGAAACCAGCAGGTTTATTAGCCGACAGGACACAGCATCGTACAAAGGCGTCAGTGCAGCAGGCAGAGACAGCCAGTCCAATCCATGTTGGGGAGAGGAGGCCCCGAGGGGCCCCCAGAGCTGGGGCCTTGCCCCCTCCTTTGTCTCTCTCTCTCTCCCAGCCCAGACTAACTGCTTCCAACTCCTAGTTCCAATTCAAACCCCTCAGGCTCCACCTCCTCCTTTGTCTGCAGTACAAAGGTGTTACCTGGTTGTCAGGGTTATCCTCAGCAGGAGCCCCCACACCCTCTGTGAGCCACTCACACACACACACACAGATATCCCCCACTCCATCACATCTCTCCCCCCTTCCAGACCGAACTGAGCGGGGTCACTCAGCCGGTGACCTGGGGAAGTTCGGGGCCCTCCCCTCGTGATTGGGCCTCGGCTGCACCCTCAGTGCTCCCCTTGATGTGCACCACCTCCATGTCATAATCCTGCTGGGGGAGGCTCCAACTCAGGAGCTTGGTATTGGCCCTTTTCATGTGATGCAGCCAGACAAGTCCCTTTAGTTCCCTCAGGTTGGTCGGTCTCCCTGCTTCTGTCTCTGGTCCATCAGCCACGTTCTCAAGTCGGGCAGGCAGAGCCCATACAGATGCTGCAGCACCAACAGATCAAATAGTTCTTTTCTGGTCTGGGCCCTGCCCCGTCTGCCCACCAGTCCATACAGCTGCTCCGGCCAATGTTTGGAATTCAGTTATAGTCCAGTAAAGGAAGGTACAAATGCTTCCACCCTTGGCATTTAGCCAGACCACCAAAATGGTTGTGTGCCTCAGTTTCCCCTTTCATGCCACACAATAGGTTTGGAATGTTCCTCCTCATGTGAGAGGTTGCAAAACTAGTTACAGGGAACAATGGTGACATTTCAGAGTTACAGACTCCTTCAACATACAATTCATGCTTCTACATCAATGTCATCATGTCACATGGCTCTTTTCAAACATTCAGTACATGGTACAATTCTACAGCTTTTGGGAGCAGCACCCCTTGGTTACAGCAGTCAGTGTGAGTAACAGAACAAACCCATTGCAACTGTACATTTACGTTGCTCTTTGGTAGACCACAACTTTTGTGTAACCTCCTTGAGAATCTGGTATTTTGGGGATAAATGGCTAAGGCCTTTCTTAGCACCATCAAGTTCTAATCTTCTCCCTTGCCCCCTGGTGTGGAAATCTGATCTCTCTGGCTGTGCCCTCCCTTCTAACAAGAGCTGGGCCATTGATGATCTCAAGGAGACGGCCCCCTCCCAGCCAGTCTGGAAATTTGCAAACCAAACTGCTTTCTGAGAGTTGTTTTGTGAGTCCCAGACGCAGAATCCACATGAAGGAATCCCTGTTTATCCCTTACTGGCCCACCAGGCCCAAAGCTCCTTTGTCCTTCCACCTCCAACTACTGCCTCCCCATGGAATCAGAATTGGAGTCCAGTGTGAGAATATAAGTGTTTCTAGCATCTGGAGATGGGGAATTGCTGGCCCTCTCCTGCATCCTACAGAGACTGACTGTGCAACTGTTTTATTTGGTTCTCACAGGGCTGCTCACATTCCCTGATAGTTTTCACTTTACTTCCACCAGCTTCCAATTCCTGAGAAACTTTTACCCTGCCTGCTTTGGACCCTTCCAGAGCACAGCCAGTGGTTTCACACTCAGGCAGGTCCTGGCCATCAGGAGCTGAAACAAACTTCTCCCCAGGCAAAGGGCTGCTCTGGTGCTTACAGACAAGCACCTTTCCTGTTCACTCTCCTTTACCTCACTCCCATTTTCTGCAGTCCCCACAGACGGGTCAGGAAAAGTTTCAGGGAAATTCTTTTCCTCAAGAGCTCCCCCAAACAACAACTCACCCCTGTCTGGCTCCACAGGGCACTGCTCCCTTGAGCCACAACCAGCTCCTGGGTTTCACCTACACCCAGGGTCACTTCTGGCCCATCAGGCACATTCCCACGTAATCCCTCTCCAGGCAGACAGCCAGTACCACCGGACAGAAGGTCAGGGTCCCTTTCCTTCCTTCTGCTACCAGCTCCTTTATCTTCATCAGTCAGCGTAACTCCATTGCCCGTCTGTTCTTGTGTCCTGGTGAGAGGATGACTCTGGTAGGACAGAGTCCTCTCACCCCCTCCCAGTAACACCTCAGCATCAGGCAAAGAACAAGTACCAGAATCGTCTGGTCTCTGGGATTCCCTGATGATACTAACTGGATCAGACCAAGTTAAAGCATCATCCCCCCTGAGAGACACAGAGGTAGGCCCACTTCCCATCTGGGCTTCAGCTGCCCTCAGATCCAGCTCTGGGATCTTGGCTCCATCTTGAGCCCCCACAGGCTCAGGCAAAGGATTCACTTCCCCAGAAGCAGAAGCACTTTTCTTGCACCAAGGACCAGTGTCCTTAGCAGGGACACCACTGCCCATCCCGGAGCCATTCCCTCTGCTCCAGCCCCCATGGCTGGATTCAGAGTCACACCTGGAATGCTTTTTCCTGGTGGTTTCTTCTCCAGCCACCCCAGGCTGGGGAATCTTCCTCAGACAATGGGCTAGTTTCCTCATTGGCACCTTTTCCAAATGCAGGCTCTGCTCTCTCCCCAGGCTGCTGCTGCTGTTCAACACAGACAGACAATGGGAGACACTCTCTCCTTTGTCCCAGCCCCCCAGCTGGTCTCCACACACACACACACACACAGAAGGTGGAGCAGCTTCTCTCACAGACAAACTTGCCATTCCCAGTGGATCAGCTGCTTTCCTGCACAGACACACAGGCACCTTCCTCGGCCCAGGCCTGGAAAAGTTTTTGCAGGTCTGTCTTGGCCACTAGTAGATGATGGGTTGGAATCGCTCCTTCCCTCCTTGAGCTGCGTCAGGCCACTCGGTTCAGAGCTCCAGGCAGTCCAGGGTTCCCTGCCCCGATCCGGGCTCACCTCTGCAGGATTCTCCCCAGCCCTCAGCTTTGCCACTGCACATCCACGCTGCCTTGCCCAGCTTCTTTAATCTCAATTCGGTTTCCAGGTGCTGCCACTTCACAGCGGAGTTGCTCAGCGTGGTTGCAGGCTCTCAGGCTGATGCCCTCTGCACCCCACGATTCCTGGAAGAATCCCTTCAGTGTGCCAGGCTTCTTGCGGGTCACAAGCTGCCCGGGGTTAGGCCGTAGGCCCCTCTGCCCTCTGGGACCGACTCCAACAGACTCCCAGCGGAACCCCTTCTTCAGTGTGACACCCGCTCTCAGGGACCATGAGCACACTGTCTTGGGAAGAACTCATTCAGCATCAGCCTCCTCAGGGGTCACTTGTTCCTGGGGGTTGGGCTCTCGGCCCCTCCACCTTCTGGGACCGACTCCAACAGATTCCCAGGGGTAACCCCTCCTCGGGTGTGACACCCCCTCTCGAGGACCACGACCGCAGTTGCTTGGGTTCGGCCACAGGCCCCTCTGCCTTGGGGAACTGCACCTCACTGCCCTTCAGCACACCTGGGTCTCGCAGGCCCCACTTGTTCCGGGGCCCCGGTCACTTACTGCTGGATGCTCCATCCTCGGGGTGCAGAACATCCCACTTCTCACACCAGTGTGATGGGGTTCTGGGGTCCCCCAAGCTCTGCACCCTGTCCGCAGGCAGGAGAGTCTCTCACTCAGCAGGAAAACAGCAGGTTTATTAGCCGACAGGACACAGCAACGTACAGAGGAGTCAGTGCAGCAGGCAGAGACAGCCAGTCCAATCCATGTTGGGGAGAGGAGGCCCCGAGGGGCCCCCAGAGCTGGGGCCTGGCCCCCTCCTTTGTCTCTCTCTCTCCCAGCCCAGACTAACTGCTTCCAACTCCTAGTTCCAATTCAAACCCCTCAGGCTCCACCTCCTCCTTTGTCTGCAGTACAAAGGTGTTACCTGGTTGTCAGGGTTATCCTCAGCAGGAGCCCCCCACCCTCTGTGAGCCACACACACACACAGGTATCCCCCACTCCATCACATCGGCCTACGGCCGCGGTTGTAACGATGGGTTGTACATTCATGTGAGAATCCAGAAGCGTCTCCGCATCAGAGCCAGGCTGCCTCTGGGGTGCCCCACGGCTGCGCCTGCCCAGGATCGCCTGGGGCCTCGCTACCTTACTCGCCAGGCTCTCATTGCAGTCCCTCTCGGTGGAGAGCCCTGCGCTATGGGCAGGGAGGGGCCCCCAGGGGCAGGAAGTGCCTTGCTCTGGGGCATCGTGAGGTAGCAGGCGGAGACCCCAACTTCGGGATTCCCAGTGCAGCCTCCCGGCTGCTGCACCGCACTTCTGTTCTGTTCTGGCGTGTGCTGGGCTACTAGGCAGGGCCTTGCCGTGCTCCTGGCCCTGTGAAACAGCCTGAGGCCCCCCCCCGCCCCCCCGAGCTTGGCCTGAGCGCGGTAGCTGAGCACAGGGCCTGGTGCGCTCTGAGCCGAGTTTTGGTGTCTTGCAGATGGGAAGATGCGCGGCTTTGCCTTCGTGCAGTTCAAGAACATCCTGCAGGCGGGCAAGGCCCTGAAAGGGATGAACATGACGGAGATCAAAGGTGAGCGGCCAGGTGGGGACCCTCTGCCCTGGTGCTGGGGAGGAGCCTGCGGTTTGTGTCGGCTCGTGGGCGCCCAGCTGAGATCGAGCCAAGGCAGCGCTTGGTGGAACTGCCAAACCGCCCAGTGCTGGAGCTGCAGCTCGGCCCTGGGCACTTCCCGCTCGCAGCCCCTGGGCTCCGCTGTGCAGCTGGGCTAGCCCCTGGCTCGACGCTCTCCTGGCAGCTCTCTTTGTCTCCTGCAGGGCGCCTGGTGGCTGTGGACTGGGCCGTGGCCAAGGATAAGTACCAGGCCACGCAGGCAGCGCCTCCCTCTGGTGAGTGCCCTGGCGGGGGACAGGGGGGCGAGCTGCTCTCCGGGCTGGGGAGCACCCAGCTGCCTGATGTGGGGGTGGCTGGGGGCTGCTGGCTGGTTGGTTTCCAGCTTGTGTCAGGCAGGGCAGGCGGCTGCTGCTGTTTGGGGTATGGGGCAGTGTGCAGCGGGACTGGGCACCTGACAGCCTCCAAACCCCCTGAGGCTCCCAGCCCACAGCTGGGGGCTGCGCTGCCCTGCCTGTCTGACCCTGCTGCCGTGGGGCTCCCCCTGCACCAGTCCCACTCCCCGTGTGAGCGGAACCGTGCTGTGGGCTGCTCCGAGCTGCGTTACCGGTGGGGCTCGGGGGACCTGGATCTGTTCCCAGCTCTGCCGCAGGGCCGTGTGACCCTGCCTCAGTTCCCCAGTAGTGCTGGGCGGTTCCCTTTCCTGCTGCACTGGTGGCCGGCTGGCCGACACGGGGAGGAGCGTCTCGTTCCTGGCTCTTCCCTGTGCTGTGGTCCGTGGTGGCTCTGGGGTTGTCTGGCTGCCCCTCCCACCTTGTGCTGGCTCATCCCCGGCAATTCTCCCCACAGGGGCTGGGGAGGAGAGACCCAGCCAAGCCCAGCGGCAGGACCCTGACTGCAGGGCCAGCGAGGAGGAGGAGGAGGAGGAAGAGGAGGAAGGGGAACCGCTGGGATCGGCTGAGCCCCCCAGCTCGCTGGTGCAGGGCCGGTGAGTGAGCCAGGGGCTTGTCCCTGGGCTGGCTGCATCTAGGGGTCCCTCCGGGGGGAGCCTGTCAGTGCGGACACCCACCTCCGCTGGCGCCTCCGTGACAAGGGCCTGGTCCCCGGCGTGGCTGCACGTCACGGCTCAGCACGGCGCTGTGGCTGTGTGGCGCTAAGGGCACAGCTCCGGGCCTCTGCCCCAGCCCTGACGGCTGGCAGAGCTCCTGGGGGCACGCCGGCTGGCTGTGCCCAGCCTCCTGACACCGCACCCCACCTCTCTGAGGCGGCTCTCGGGCTCCGCGGTGCTGGCGCTGTCCCATGGCCGTGGTCGGGATGGCAGGGCCTGACAGTCCCTGCTGGGCCGGGTGTGTGCCCCACAGTAATGGCTGGGCTGGCTGGGCCTGTCGCTGTCCGGGGTGCCCAGCACGTGTCCCACGGCAATGGCTGGCTGGTGGCTAAGCCTGGCGCTGGCTGTGGGGCTGGGCGCGTCCCCTGGCGATGGCTGCTGGGCCTGGCTCTGGCTGTGGGGCTGGGCACGTCCCCTGGCGATGGCTGCCGGGCCTGGCTGTGGCTATGGGGCTGGGCGCGTCCCACGGCGATGGCTGGCTGGGCCTGGCGCTGGCTGTGGGGCTGGGCGCGTCCCACGGCGATGGCTGGCTGGGCCTGGCGCTGGCTGTGGGGCTGGGCGCGTCCCACTGCGATGGCTGCTGGGCCTGGCTCTGGCTGTGGGGCTGGGCGCGTCCCACTGCGATGGCTGGCTGGGCCTGGCTGTGGCTATGAGGCTGGGCGCGTCCCCCGTCGATGGCTGCTGGGCCTGGCTCTGGCTGTGGGGCTGGGCGTGTCCCACGGCAATGGCTGGCTGGGCCTGGCTGTGGCTATGGGGCTGGGCGCGTCCCATGGCAATGACTGGCTGGGCCTGGCTGTGGCTATGGGGCTGGGCGTGTCCCACGGCAATGGCTGGCTGGGCCTGGCTGTGGCTATGGGGCTGGGCGCGTCCCATGGCAATGACTGGCTGGGCCTGGCTGTGGCTATGGGGCTGGGCGTGTCCCACGGCAATGGCTGGCTGGGCCTGGCTGTGGCTATGGGGCTGGGCGCGTCCCATGGCAATGACTGGCCGGGCCTGGCTGTGGCTGTGGGGTTGGGTGCGTCCCATGGCAATGACTGGCTGGGCCTGGCTGTGGCTATGGGGCTGGGCGCGTCCCATGGCAATGACTGGCTGGGCCTGGCTGTGGCTATGGGGCTGGGCGCGTCCCCCGTCGATGGCTGCTGGGCCTGGCTCTGGCTGTGGGGCTGGGCGTGTCCCACGGCAATGGCTGGCTGGGCCTGGCTGTGGCTATGAGGCTGGGCGCGTCCCCCGTCGATGGCTGCTGGGCCTGGCTCTGGCTGTGGGGCTGGGCGTGTCCCACGGCAATGGCTGGCTGGGCCTGGCTGTGGCTATGGGGCTGGGCGCGTCCCATGGCAATGACTGGCTGGGCCTGGCTGTGGCTATGGGGCTGGGCACGTCCCCTGGCTCTGGCTGTGGGGCTGGGCGCGTCCCACGGCAATGGCTGGCTGGGCCTGGCTGTGGCTATGGGGCTGGGCGCGTCCCACGGCGATGGCTGCCGGGCCTGGCTGTGGCTATGGGGCTGGGCGCGTCCCACGGCGATGGCTGGCCGGGCCTGGCTGTGGCTGTGGGGTTGGGTGCGTCCCACGGCGATGACTGGCTGTTGGGCTGCTGTACCCCCTTCCCCCCATTTTTGCCCCTTGGCCCCACTCTTTGTGGGCTTTTGCCGCCTCACCCTGTGCCTGGGCAGGACCCTGGAGCAGCTGGGCCCCAGCCGAGGCTGCCCCTCAGCTCTCTCCAGCCAGCGTCCTGCTCTCTTGCTGCAGGCAGGGGAAGGGTGCAGCGGCCGCCCGTGCAGAGAGCAGCGAGGAGGAGGAGGAGGAGACGGACACGGACACGGACACTGAGGGCTCTGCTGAGAGCGCCCTGCACTCCGGGGAGGACGATGAAGGTTTGTTCTGCTCCCAGGCCAGGACGCTTTGCCGGCCCCAGCCCGGCTGCTGGTGACCACCGAGGAGCCGGGGCTGCTGCGCGACCGGGCCCATCCCGCCTGGCGAGGAGCCCTGTCCCTGTGCGCTGAGTCGCGGGGACTGCGCCCATGGGGACGAGGGCTTCTGGCCTGACCCCCGGGGGGCCCACGTGGGCACAGAGCAGCTGCTGCGCTGTGGCTCGTCCTCATTGACTAGGGCGACCCTGGGCCTGCCGGTCTCCAGCCTGGGCCCCTGAGGTGTCCCTGGGGTGCCTGGGGCTGGGAGACACCTCCCCACCCCACCCACAGCTGTGCCCCAGGGCAGCACAAGCTGCAGCCAGCTTCTCCCCGGGCCCCTTTGCCACCTCAGACATGCCCAGACAGCCCTGGCTCGCTTGGGGCCTGGTTCCTGGCTGCCCAGCTCACAGGTGGGGTAGAGCCGCCGGGCGCTGAGCGCCATCTGGGCCCTTGCTGCCAGCCACCCTTCCCATCAGCCTGAAGAGCAAGTCGCAGAGCCACGACCCGGGTTCCCAGGGCCTCTCCTGGCTGGTGACCTGAGCACCAGGCTCTCCCCACAGCCCTGGGGCCTGTCTGCGCCTGCATCTGCCCAGGGACCCCATAACAGTGCATGCCTGTGCCTGGCCTCGGAGCTCTGGGCTGCTCCTGCTCCGCGGCTGGCCCTGGCTGAGTCCGTGCCTGCCTGTGAATGGGATGAGGAGCCCCCGCTCCTGTTTCTTTGGTGGGGCAAGGGGGTCTCTGTTCCGCTGGGCCGTACCCTGCACAGACCGCCTGGGCCATGGCTTGGCATGGAGCTCCCAGCCGACACGCTACCGTTGCTGGGGAAGGCCTGTGGGGCAGCTGCCAGGTGCAGGGCTGGTTTTAGCATCGCGGAGGGCGACTGGCTGGGGGCAGGCCAGCCTGGTTCTGCTCCCTGCAGGCCTGGCCCCCAGCACACAGGGCGCTTTCCCCTTGCTCCCGGGGGTGAAAGGGCCGTGTCAGCCATGCCCCGTGCCTCCTGCCCCAGCCCATGGGACGGACTGGCTGGGACCCGTCTGCGCTGTCACACCCCAGTGATGGGCAGGGGGATCGGTGAGCCCAGCCCCCCCGCCCCTGGTCTGGGGTGAGCTGCGACGCTCACCGGGGAAGTCGTGTCCTGGACAGTGACTGGCTGGCAGCTCACCGGGTGGGGGAACAGCAGCCTTGGGTGCCCCAGCCTGTGCCCAGCACTCTGCCTGGCTTTGTCCTAGACGCCAGTGCAGCCAGGAAGAGGAGGAAGGGCCCCAAGCAGCCGTCGGATGTCAGCGAGGGGAGGACCGTCTTCATCAGGTGGGTTCGGGATCCGACGCGGAGAGCACCTGGCACAGCCTGAGCCCTGCGGGGAGCTGCCTGCCCCACTGCGGGGTCCCCCTCTTTCCCGGGGGATAGTGGGTGCCTGGGCAGGGCTGCGGGGGGGTCGCAGAGTCAGGGGTGACACTGTCACAGCTTCCCCTCCGTGGCTGGCCAGGTGAGTGCCCCTGGGCCCTGCAGCCCCAGCTCTGGCTCCCGGCTGGGGCAGACTGCAGCCTGCCAGGCAGCATGGGAACTGTGTGGTTGTGCCCTGGCACCGTCTCTCAGCCCCTCCCGTGACAGTCTTGGCCCTGTGGGCTCTGCAGCCGGCGGGGTGAGGGAGGTCGCAGGGCGGTGCTGTCCTCAGGCGCTCCACTGGGGTCCCAAGTGGCAGGAATGGATTCTCCCCCATTCCTGGGCGAGCCCTCGAGCTGCCCTCTGGTGCTGGGGCGTATCCGTTCAGAATGAGAGCCCCCATGGGGCCCTCCTCTGCCCACGCTGCCGGGGACCCCCACACCACTTGTGGCCTGCAGTTCCTTCCCCCGGCCCTGCACTCTGCTCTGGGGAGGGGTGTTAGCGAGTGAGGTCGTAACCGAGCGACCGCCAGCCTTTCTGTCGGTCACTCGGTCAACTCCCCCCGTCCTGAGCTGGGGGTGGGGGAAAGAGACCGAGCCCCACACCCCCGCCCCCCAACGGGACAGAAGCGGAGCCACCCTGTGTGCCCCCTCAGCCTTTTTAGTGCAGTGTGGCAGCTGGGGAGCTGCCTGGTCCCTGTGGGCGCAAGCAGGGCTGGAGGCTGAGTGTTGTGTATGTGGGGAAACGGAGGGGGCAGTGCCTAGCCTGTAGCACTAACCGATAAGCTGATGTAAGCGGATACGCTGACACCCCAACTCCTGGAGCAGTCGTAGGTGTGTCCTGGCCTTAGCGCGCCTATGCCAGGGGAGTCCCTGGCCGGGTGCCATCTCCGGGGCTGTGGGAACGGTGGGATGGTGGGCCCGGCAGGAGCAGCCGGCCGTGCAGGGCCTCTCATGGTGTGGGGCACCCACAGGAACCTGCCCTTCAGTGCAGAGGAGGAGGAGGTGGGCGAGATGCTGGAGCAGTTTGGGGACCTCAAGTACGTCCGCATCGTGCTGCACCCGGACACGGAGCATTCCAGAGGTAATGCTGCCTTGGGCTGGCCAGAGCCCTGGGGCCCGGCCTTCCGCCCGTGGCCACGGCCAAGCCCAGGAGCCTGGAGTCAGCCCCAAGAGCTGCCCCTAGCCTGGTGTGTTCGGGCTGCCTGTGCCCCAACAGGCGCGTAACCGGGGCTACTGCCCAGGCTGCAGGGTCAGGACACCCCTCTCTTGCCAGGCTGCGCCTTCGCCCAGTTCACTACCCAGGACGCTGCCCAGAAGTGCCTGCAGGCTGCCCAGGGCGACAGCGAGGTGAGCGGGGCTGGCGGGTGGCTCGGTTGTTCGTGAGCAGCACGTGGGTCCTTTTCAGGGGAACAGGCGATGCACCGCCTGTATTGAAAACACCCGAAAAGCTGCATGTGCCTTCAGTGGTGCCCAGCTGCGTGCATGCGTGTGGTGGGGTTTGGGGTCCCCAAGCACTGCACCCCAACCACCGTACAGCCGGCAGAGACAGTCATTCCAGCCCGTCCTGGGGAGAGGAGCCCGAGGGGGGCCCCTCTGGGGTGTAGCTTCCCCCCTCGCCAGGCTGGCTGCCTTCCAGCTCCCTCTCCCCCAGCTTCTAACTGCTGCCTCCGATTCAAACCCAGCTCGGCTCCTCCCTCCTCTGTGTTCAGGGTAGAGGTGTTACCTGCCAGCCTAGGTTATAGCCCCAGGGGTCATTCTTAGCCCTGGGAGCTGCTCCACCTGTTGCTCACCCACACATCCCCCCACGTCACACCACCTGCGTGTGTGGTTGTGTTCTGAGCGGCCTGTCCTGGCTCAAGTCTGTCTGGAGGGCAGTTAGACTGAACGCGAGGGAGGATCTGGCAGTGTCTGGCGCGATCTGAGGCATCCAGGCTCTTTGCAGGGCCAACCCAGCTCTACTGCAGAGCACCCCATTTCTATACCTTGGGGGAGCCCTGCTAGTCAGTAGCCTGACAAAACCCAAGTGGGCCTGGAGCCCCTTGCAGGAGTGCGACCCCCCCCGGGAGCTCGTCACCTAATGAATCAGACGGGTTGTCTTTACGTTGCTCCAGGCCTGCCCGTTTCTATGTCCCCAAGGCCTGCAGCTGTTAAGCCTTTAGGGGTGTTACTCCGAGTTTCCCCGCAGCGACCCTGGATGGCGGCTGCTGTTCTCTCTGGTTTGTCGTCCCACTGTTGGGGGCACCTGCCTGGCCCCAGGGCTGCTTCGGCAGTTCTGCCGACTCCTCCAGCATCAGGCACAGTGGGTATGGCTGAGGGTCCCCAAGGCTGTCCTGCCTCGGCCAGCTGGGCACTGGCCTTAGCTTTCACACTTCCTTGCTACCTGCCCACGCCCTGCCGCGCCATGGAGCGCCTCCGGCAGGTTGTAGCATAGAAAGGAGAACGTAGGCACAACAACAATGGCCAAAGCCCTGATGTGACGGGGCTCGGGGTTTCCCAGCCCTGCCCCTGTCCATGGCTGGGCGACGCTCGCTCCGTGGGTGGGGGAGAAGGTTTGCTAGGCGACAGGGACACGGCGTGGTACGGACCCGCCCGCGGAGCAACCAGCAGTGGTCTGTCCCACCCGTACTGGGGGAGGAGACCCCCAGAGGGACCCCCAGCAGGGGCCCTGCCTGCCCTGTTCCTCTCCAGCCTCTGGACTAACTCCCCTCACTGCCCAGCTTCTCATACAAAACCCAGCCAGGCTCCAGCCCTGTGCCAGCTGCCCGGGAAGCAGAGGTATTACCTGGTCGCCCAGGTTACCAATGATCAGGCCTGGTCACCTAGGTTACAGCCTCCTGTACCCCCTGTCACACCCCACACTGCCCAGGAAGCAGAGGGGTTACCTGGTCACCCAGGTTACCAATGATCAGGCCTGGTCACCTGGATTACAGCCTCCTGTACCCTCCATCTCACCCCAGCTTCGTCACCCCTTACCCAGCTTAGGCTGCAGTGCAGACGAGACGCAGGAGCTGGTAGCAGGGACGAGCAAGCGTTTTACGTTGGGCCGTGCGCGTGTGCCCCTCCAGCCTGCCTAATGGAATCCAAGCGGATGGGAATTCGAGTTCTCCCCCTGTAGATCCCCCTTTTGGCACGTGAGAGGAAATCCGCGTGTAGAGCGTAAAGCTGCTCTGAGCTGCTCTGTAACTCAGCAGCCAGACGTAAACACAGGCGCAGCGCTCAGCCTCTTAGTAAGCTGTGGCTAGACTCAGAGAGGGCGCCGGTCAGTCTGGCTCTTCCCAAAACAAACCAGCAGTCCTGGGGCACTTCAGAGATTAAGAAAATAATTCATGAGCTTTCGTGGCGCAGACCCACGCCAGGCGCTGCCCCTGGCCGCAGGCAGGAGTGACTCTCGCTCGGCAGGAGAACAGCGGGTTCATCAGCCGACAGGACACAGCGTCGTACAGAGGGATCAGTACAGCTGGCAGAGACAGCCAGTCCCCTCTCCTTTGTCTCTCTCTCTCCCAGCCCAGACTCCCTGCTTCCAACTCCCAGTTCCAATTCAATCCCCCCAGGCTCCACCTCCCCCTTTGTCTGCAGCCCAGAGGTGTGTGTGTGTCTCCCTCCCTCTCTCTGTCATGCACACCCCGCTGTAGAGCAAACCTTGCAGTAAAACCAGGGCGGAAGGTAAAAGAGAGGACACTTGAGGTCCGGGTCTCTTTCTGCTGCCACCTGGGCATGTGCTCTTAGCAGGGCAGCAGGGTCTCTGCCAACGGCCCTGGCTGCCCCCTGGGACAGACCCACACACCTTACAGACCAGGACGTGGGCCGTGTTCCCCCGCTGTACTTCCGGTGTTTGCACACAACCCTCACAATCCCGTGTTGGCGGCCCCCTCCCTCCGGTGTTGTGCGCGAGGCTCTGGGTGTGTCCTCCAGGGGTGCTCCCGGCAGCCTTGGGGCTGCCCCCCCCCTCAGTGGTTGTCTGGCTGCCTCACAGGGTGGGGGGCTGCGGCTGGGCGGGCGCCAGCTGTGCCTGGACCTGGCTGTGAGCCGTGACGAGGCCCAGAAGCTGCGGGGCCAGAAGGTGAAGAAGCCAACAGGGACCCGGAACTTGTACCTGGCTCGAGAAGGACGTGAGTTACCCTGGCTCCGGGGCCCGCAGGAGGGGGCCAGCCACCCCTCTGCCACCCACCTCCCTGGGAACCCCTCCCTGCTGTGCCTAGTGCCAGGGACGCCTGCCACTGTGCCGCAGCCCTGCCAGCCAGGCCGGTTTGGCAAAGTGCGGCAGACACAGGAGCCAGGCCTGGCCGCCCCACACTGGCGCAGCCCCGGGATTGGCGTTCACTGCCCCCAAAGCCCTGGGCCAGCCCAGACGGGGCGGGGGTGACGGATGGGCCCGGGTATGTGCCAGTACTTGGGTCTCGCACCAAGGCTGGGCCTGCGAGACCCCTCAGCACAGGCTGGGGCTAGTGGCGAGGCTGGCTGGGGACCACACACTGGCCAGGTCCCATCTCTGGTTTCCACTGACCCTGGGAGCCCTCACACCACACAGCTCCCTGCTTCTCTGGGGCTCCCCATGCCAAGCAGCTTGGGGGGGGCAGTCTTAGCCCCCGGAGTCTTTCCACCCAGCTCCTGGCTGGCAGGAGCCCCACTGCTGCCCCCGCTGGGCCCGTGTGACTCATGGCGGTGGGCACAGCACCCTGCCCCAGTGGCTCTGTGCGGGGGCCCTAACGCCCCCCCCACTCCCCCCACAGTGATCCGGGCCGGCACACAGGCTGCAGAGGGCATGAGTGCCACCGACCTGGCCAAGAGAGCGCGGGTGAGTGAGGGGGGCGGGCGGGGAGGGTCACAGCGGGGACTGCGGTGAGGAAGCCTGGTGGGGCAGGGCCGTGCTGTGTGGCTGTGGGGAGCGGGTGCATGGGGTGCTGCCTGGGGAGCAGGGCTGGCAGGAGGAGCTCTCTGGGGCTGGGGGGTGTGCTGGGCCAGTGGCAGGGAGAGGGAGCTCCAGGCTGTGGGGGGCAGAGGGGGGAGGGAAAGCCAGGCCAGCAGGGGCGAAGCACCACGCTGGGCTGGCAGGTGGGGAGACGGGGCAGTGGGGGGGGGAGCGCCAGGCTGCTTGGGTGGGGGAGGAGCTGGCCCAGCAGGGGGAGGGAATGTGCTGGGGGAGGGGAGAGCTGGGCTGGATGGAGGAGGGGGAAGCTGGACCGGTGGGCGGGGGCATGTGCTGGCTTTGGGGGAGCTGGGCTGGCCGGGGGGTGGGGGGGACACAACAGGCCCGGCACTGACCCGGCACTGGCCCGGCGTGGACCCGGCACTGGCCCGGCACTGACCCGGCGTGGGCCTGGCAGTTCGAGGAGCTGAAGCGGCAGAAGCTGAGGGACCAGAACGTGTTCGTGTCGCGCACGCGGCTCTGCGTCCACAACCTGCCCAAGGGGCTGGGCGACCAGCAGCTCCGGCGACTCATGCTGCGCGCTGCCACCGCCGGGGGGCCAGCCCCCCGCATCAGGGAGGTGAGCCCTGGGCAGGGGCAGGGGAGTGGGGCTGTGGGGCAGGGACCTGACCGGGGCTGGGCCAGTTCATGGTGAGGGAGCTGCGGGGTGTCTGTGTGGGCCCCGGGGGCATCCTGAGCAGCGCTGGCTGCAGGGGCAGTGGGGTGGGGTGGAGTGAGGCAGGATGGGGTGGGCGGGGCGGGGTAGGGTGGGGCAGGTCGAGGAGGGCGGGGTGGGGTGGAGTGAGGCGGGATGGGGCAGGCAGGTGGGGTGGACGGGGTGGGGCGGCTGGCAGTCAGGGGCTGCTGCCTGGCTGGCGGGGTGAAGTGGGGTGGGATGGGGTGGACGGGGCGGGGCGGCTGGCAGTCAGGGGCTGCTGCCTGGCTGGCGGGGTGAAGTGGGGTGGGATGGGGTGGACGGGG
Source organism: Carettochelys insculpta (assembly GCF_033958435.1). Classification (NCBI taxonomy): domain Eukaryota; kingdom Metazoa; phylum Chordata; order Testudines; family Carettochelyidae; genus Carettochelys; species Carettochelys insculpta. The sequence continues at coordinate 380,871,438 of NC_134137.1, read as the reverse complement.
CGGGGCGGCTGGCAGTCAGGGGCTGCTGCCTGGCTGGCGGGGTGAAGTGGGGTGGGATGGGGTGGACGAGGCGGGGCGGGGCAGGGCGGCTGGCAGTCAGGGGCTGCTGCCTGGCTGGCGGGGTGAAGTGGGGTGGGGTGGACGGGGCGGGGCGGGGCAGGGCGGCTGGCAGTCAGGGGCTGCTGCCTGGCTGGCGGGGTGAAGTGGGGTGGGGTGGACGGGGCGGGGCAGGGCAGGGTGGCTGGCAGTCAGGGGCTGCTGCCTGGCTGGCGGGGGGCAGCTCCCGGCTCTCCTGCCTCGCAGTGCCGGGTGATGCGGGACCTGGCGGCGCCGGCGGGGAAGGGCCAGGGGCAGTCCCTGGGCTACGCTTTCGTGGAGTTCGAGGCGCACGAGCACGCGCTGGCCGCCCTGCGCCACACCAACAACAACCCCCAGCTCTTCGGGCCGCAGAAGGTGAGCACGGGCAGGCTGGGGCGGGGGGCCTGGGGCCGGGTGCTAGCAGGGTGGGGGGGGGGGTGTCTGGAAGTGGGGAGCGGAGGTTAGGGGGCCTGTCTGGAGGGGAAAGCAGGGGATGGAGGTCAGGCAGGGGTTAGGGGTCAGGCAGGGGCCCTACGTTGATGGGGACAGGCGGGGGATGGGGGTCGGGCGGGGGCCCCCTGTTGATGGGGACAGGCGGGGGATGGGGGTCGGGCGGGGGCCCCACGTTGATGGGGTTGGGCGGGGGATGGGGGTGTGGCAGGCCCCCCACTGTGTACCAGCCCCGGCTCGGAGGGCTGTCGCTGGCTGAGCCGGGCACTGACCGGACCCTGCCCACAGAGACCCATCGTGGAGTTCTCGCTGGAGGACGGCCGCAAGCTGAAGCTGAAGGAGCAGCGGGCCCAGCACAGCCTGGTGGGTGGCGCAGCTCCTCCCCTGCCTGGGGTGCCGGGCGGGGGGCAGGGCTTGGGTCAGTGGGAGGGGGCGGAGGTTGGCAGCTGGGGGTTCTGGCGGATGCGGCTGGGGGTGCAGGTTGGGGGCTGGGGGCAGGGGTCAGGCCCGTGGCTGCGGGGCACAGGATAGTGGCTGGAGGTGCAGGGTTGGGCGCAGGGCGGTGGCTGGGGGTGCAGGGGAAGGAGGGGTGCAGGGGAGGGGCGCAGGGTGGTGGCTGGGAGGGGTCGGGGGTGGTTGGTGTCTCAGCTGGGTTCGCTGGGGTTGTCGAGAGACACACATCTCTTCCCCTGTGGGGGCCCCGGGGGTCACTGCCCCGTCTGGCCTGGCGTGACCAGTGTGCCACTGTTGGCATCTCACATGGTGGCTGACGCCAGCAGTCAGCCACGCAGGACCAGCTGGGATACCCCCGAGTTGCTGGTCCTTGCGGGGCTGCGGCCGGGTTCCCTGGCGGAGCTGGGCTGCCGGCAGGGCAGTGACCTTCTCTTTTGTGCAGCAAAAGCTGAGGCAGAAGCAAGCGGCAGAGGCACAAGGACCTCCCCAGGAAGCTGGGCCTGTGGAGACACCCCGGGAGCTGCTCGCAGGGCAGAAGAACGCCAGGAAGCGGGGCCCCAAGGGGCAGGGGGCTGCCCCAGGCGCCATGGGGCAGCAGAAGGGCCCCAAGGGGCAAGGGGCAGCCCCAGGCACCAAGGGGCAGCAGAAGGGCCCCAAGGGGCAGGGGGCCCCCCCGGGCGCCAAGGGACGGCAGGGGGCCCCCCCGGGCGCCAGGCAGAATCGGGGCCCTGAGGAGCTGGGGGCTGGCACCCCCTGGGCCGGGTTCCAGACCAAGGCGGAGGTGGAGCAGGTGGAGCTGCCGGACGGGACGCGGCGCAGGAAGGTTCTGCCTCTGCCGTCTCACCGGGGGCCCAAGGTCAGGTAGGCGTTGTGAGCGGGGAGGGCCTGGTGGGCGTGTCCTGGGCTCAGGCCTGGCCCTGCCCCGTGCCTGACGCTGGCTCTCTGTCCCAGGGCGGGTGACAGGGGCAAGCCGGCGGTGCTGAGGAAGCCGAAGGCCCAGGCCAGCCGGCGCCGGCGGCGGGAGAAGCAGGGCGCCACCCCCAGGCAGGTGAGCAGGGCTGGGGCAGCGGGAGCTGGGCAGGTGTCTGGCTGGGGCGCAGTCCCTCTGAGGGGCTGGGTTGGGCCGGACTCCTGCAGGACTGGGGGTGGCACCCAGAGCCTCCCAGCTGCTCCTCTCCAGCCCGCTACCCGCTGCAGCCCTTCTGGGCCAGGCCCTGGGATGCTCCCAGCCCCAGCTCCTCTGCTGGGCGCAGGAACTGACCTCCAGCGGCTGCTCAGCAGGTGGGGCCCTGCCCCCAAGGTGGCACCCAATGCTGCTCCTGTGGATGCAGCCCCCAGCGCTGGGTGCTCTGCTCCCTGTACAGGGGGTGCAGCTGGCGGCAGGAGCCCCGTGCCCCTGACCACGCCACCCCCGCACTCTCCATCCCTCACAGGCACCAGGAGAGCGGCAGGGGCCGGCGGGGGGCCAGGCGGAGGCCCACTTCCAGCAGCTTGTGCAGCAGTACAAGCGGAAGATCCTGGGCAGCCCAGACAGCGTCCCTGGGGCCAAGAGGAGCAAGTGGTTCGAGAGCTGAGTGCCCCGAGCTGCCGGCGGGGACTGGTCCTTACCTGCCCGGCATGGCACAGCACAGCACTGCCACGCGCCAGAGCAGCGCCAGCCTGCGGGGACTGGTCCCAACCCGCCCGGCACGGCACTGCCATGCGCCAGAGCAGCGCCAGCCTGCAGGGACTGGTCCTTACCTGCCTGGCACAGCACGGCACTGCCACGCGCCAGAGCAGCGCCAGCCTGCAGGGACTGGTCCTTACCCGCCCGGCACAGCACTGCCACACGCCAGAGCAGCGCCAGCCTGCGCCCAGTAAGGGGCTCTGTGTTTCTGGCAGTGCCCGCGCCCTCCCCCTGCCCCGATGCTGCCGCCCATGGCGGGGGGAACGGGGCCAATGGGGGGGGTAGCGCGGCTCTCAGACTTTTTTCCTTTTGTACTGTAAATCTTTTTACTGGCACGTCTGGTCTCCTCTGCTGGGCTGTGGGGGGTGAGCTGAGGCGGCTTCCCCATGGCACGGTGTGTGGGGGAGAGCTGCCCCTGCCCTCCCCTGTAGCGCTGGCGGGAGCTGGCCTGGCGAGCTCCAGCTTACAGGCTGTTACCCCGTGTGCTGTCCGTTGGCACTGTGTAGCGTTTTGCCTTGGAGCCCTACCTGGGCTCAGCCCTCTGGTTCTCCAGCTGGCCCTGCCCCTGGACGGGTCTCGCATGGGGGGTCATGCCCGGCAGTGGCTCCAGCCCAGGGGGAGCCAGGGCTGCAGGACTTGCTCTTGCCCCAGGCTGGGGCCTGGCAGCTTGTGCCCCTCCAGCTGGCAGGCTGCGCACGCCAGGGGCACAGCAAGAGCCCCGGGGTGGGAGGGAAGGAATGGTCTCTACCCCCTCGGTAGCTGTCTGCACGGGGGGCACCAGGGCAGTTCCCCCCTTCCTCCATCCTGCCTGTGGGGCCAGGTGGGCAGCCCTGGTCCAGCACAGCCCGGCTGGGCCCAGAGCCGAGCGGTGTGGGGCTTGGCCCGGGCCTGTGCTGTCTCTGTAGGGCCCGCAGGCTCTCAGAACGAGGGTAGGGGGTTGGGGGCTGGCAGAGCTCCAGGAGCGGGGCAGGGTACCTGGAGGGCAGGGCTGTCAGCTGGCATGTGTGCCCCTCCCTGCAGGCAAGCAAGAGGCCGTCTGCTGTGGCCAGCTGTGTCCCAGAGCTGGCGGGTGCTGCAGCCCACGGGCGGCTGGGGGCCTGGCTGTTGTGGGACTAGAAATGAGGCTCTGTGGGGCTGAAGGCTGAGCTGCCTGAGCCCCACCACCGCCAGCCATGTGGGGCTGTGGCCACGCGGCCACGATCGGCTTGAGCTGTGGGAGTTGGGCTCTGCTCGCCACGGGCTCACTCGCTGCTCCCCCACTGGAGCACCTGCACTTGGGGCCTCAGAGTGGGCTGGGGCCAGGGCGCAAGGGGGGTGTGCCGGAGCCAGCACTCAGAACAGTCCTGCTAGCCTTGGCGCCAGGGAGCGGCCGAGGGGCCCGTGGAACACATGGCCCCACGTTTCCCGCATCAGAGCCCCCGGGGTTCTCACTGGGGGTGGGTGTCCCAGATTTCCCGCAGCAGAGCCCCCGGGGTTCTCACTGGGGGTGGATGTCCCTCATTTCCCACAGCAGAGCCCCCGGGGTTCTCACTGGGGGTGGGTGTCCCAGATTTCCCACAGCAGAGCCCCCGGGGTTCTCACTGGGGCTGGATGTCCCTCATTTCCCGCAGCAGAGCCCCCGGGGTTCTCACTGGGGGTGGATGTCCCTCATTTCCCACAGCAGAGCCCCCGGGGTTCTCACTGGGGGTGGGTGTCCCAGATTTCCCACAGCAGAGCCCCCGGGGTTCTCACTGGGGGTGGGTGTCCCAGATTTCCCACAGCAGAGCCCCCGGGGTTCTCACTGGGGCTAGATGTCCCTCATTTCCCACAGCAGAGCCCCCGGGGTTCTCACTGGGGGTGGATGTCCCTCATTTCCCACAGCAGAGCCCCTGGGGTTCTCACTGGGGGTGGATGTCCCTCATTTCCCACAGCAGAGCCCCCGGGGTTCTCACTGGGGCTGGATGTCCCTCATTTCCCACAGCAGAGCCCCCGGGGTTCTCACTGGGGCTGGATGTCCCTCATTTCCCACAGCAGAGCCCCCGGGGTTCTCACTGGGGGTGGATGTCCCTCATTTCCCACAGCAGAGCCCCCGGGGTTCTCACTGGGGGTGGGTGTCCCAGATTTCCCGCAGCAGAGCCCCCGGGGTTCTCACTGGGGGTGGATGTCCCTCATTTCCCACAGCAGAGCCCCCGGGGTTCTCACTGGGGCTGGATGTTTACGTGGCTGATCGGCTCCAGCAGCTTTGAGAGGAGATGACGTCCCTGTCTGTGGCAGGGGCTGCCCCGTGCTGCATGGGGTGGGGGCTGGCTCTGGGCTTCCAGCTCCAGCAGAGAGGGACTGAGGCTGACTGGCCCCTCCTGGGCTGGGAAGCAGTGGGACACAGTTGGCCTTGGGGCCTGGGCCCTCACACCTGCCAACTGTTAACACTGCTGGCAGAGCCCCTATGGGGTTAATATGGCACCTGGCCAGGGCTTCTGCTGCAGTTCTGGGCTTTTGGGTCTGCTCTGCCCAGCTCCTCAGGCCTGACGCCCTGCAGGGACCATCCCCTGTGGGGGCCAGCCCACCAGCGGGGGGTGCTGCAGGTGGCAGAAGTCAGATGCCTCCCCCTGCCCCCCAAGGCTGTGCCCTGGGTTCTGCCAGTGAGGCACAGACCCCCAGCCTGCGCAAGGGGGTGAAGGGCAGCTCTTACCAGCAGCTCCCCTCTGGGGGCCAGCTTCTGCCAGCTACAAAGGGGACCCCAAGGCAGGGCAGGGCAGGGCAGGGACTTACCCGGCAGTCACCCAGCAAGGAACCAGGGTGCTGACTGTGATGGAGTGGGGGGAGTGCGTGTGTGAGAGGCAGAGCGTCGCCCAGCAGCGAAGGATGACCCTGGGGCTATAACCTAGGCTGGCAGGTAACACCTCTGCCCTGAACACAGAGGAGGGAGGAGCCGAGCTGGGTTTGAATCGGAGGCGGCAGTTGGAAGCTGGAGGGGAGAGGAAGCTGGAAGGCAGCCAGCCTGGCGATGGGGGGAAGCTACACCCCAGAGGGGCCCCCCTCGGGCTCCTTGTGTTGGGGTTCAGGGTCCCCCAAGCTCTGCATCCCGTCTGCAGGCAGCAGTGACTCACGCAGCAGGAGAACAGCAGGTTTATTAGCCGACAGGACACAGCATCGTACAGAGGAGTCAGTGCAGCCGGCAGAGACAGCCAGTCCAATCCATGTTGGGGAGAGGAGGCCCCGAGGGGCCCCCAGAGCCGGGGCCTGGCCCCCTCCTTTGTCTTTCTCTCCCTCAGCCCAGACTCACTGCTTCAAACTCCCAGTTCCAATTCAAACCCCTCAGGCTCCACCTCCCGCTTTGTCTGCAGCCCAGAGGTGTTACCTGGTCGTCAGGGTTACCCTCAGCAGGAGCCCCACACCCTGTGTGAGCCACTCACACACACACACACAGGTATCCCCCACTCCATCACATCTCTCCCCCCTTCCAGACCGAACTGAGCGGGGTCACTCAGCCAGTGACCTGGGGAAGTTCGGGGTCTTCCCCACAAGATAGGGCATCGGCTGTACCCTCGGTGCTCCCCTTGATGTTACCACCTCCAGGTCAGGAGCTTGGTCTTGGCCCTTTTCATGTGATGCAGCCGGGCAAGTCCCTGTAGTTCCCTCAGGTTGGTCGGTCTCCCTGCTTCAGTCTCTGGTCCATCAGCCACGTTCTCAAGTCGGGCGGGCAGAGCCCATACAGATGCTGCAGCACCAGCAGATCAAACAGTTCTTTTCTGGTCTGGGCCCTGCCCCGTCTGCCCACCAGTCCATACAGCTGCTCCGGCACATGTTTGGAATTCAGTTACAGTCCAGTAACGGAAGGTACAAATGCTTCCACCCTTGGCATTTAGCCAGACCACCACAATGGTTGTGTGCCTCAGTTTCCCCTTCCGTGCCACACAAGAGGTTTGGAATGTTCCTCCTCATGTGAGAGGTTGCAAGACTAGTTACAGGGAACAATGGTGACATTTCAGAATTACAGACTCCTTCAATACACAATTCATGCCTCTACATCCATGTCATCATGTTACAACCAGCTCCTGGGTTTCACCTACACCTAGGATCACTTCTGGCCCATCAGGCAGATTCCCACATAGTCCCCCTCCAGGCAGACAGCCAGTACCACCATACAGAAGGTCAGGATCCCTTTCCTCCCTTCTGCTGCCAGCTTTATCTTCATCGATCAGCGTAACTCCATTGCCAGTTTGCTCTTCCTGTGCCCTGGCTAGAGGATGGCTCTGGTCAGACAGAGTCCTCTCACCCCTCCCAGGAACACCTCAGCATCAGGCAAGGAACAAGTACCAGAATCATCTGGTCTCTTGGATTCACTGATGATACTAACTGGATCAGACCGAGTTAAAGCATCATCCTCCCTGAGAGACGCAGAGGAAGGCCCACTTCCGATCTGGGCTTCAGCTGCCCTCAGATCCAGCTCTGGGATCTTGGCCCCATCTCAAGCCTCCACAGGCTCACACAAAGGATTCACTTCCCTAGAAGCAGAAGCACCGTTCTTGCACCAAGGACCAACGTCCTTATCAGGGATCCCACTGCCCATCCCAGAGCCATTCCCTCTGCTCCAGCCCCCATGGCTGGATTCAGAGTCACACCTGGGATGCTCTTTCCTGATTCCCTCTCCAGCCACCCCAGGCTGGGGAATCTTCCTCAGACAATGGACAAGTTTCCTTGTAGGCACCTTTTCCAAACGCAGGCTCTGCTCTCTCCCCAGGCTGCTGCTGCTGTTCAACACAGGCAGACAATGGGAGACACTCTCTCCTTTGTCCCAGCCCCACTGGCTGGTCTCACACACTCCCAGAAGGTGAGGCAGTTTCTCTCACAGACAACTTGCCATTCCCAGTGGACAAGCTGCTTTCCTGCACAGACACACAGGCACCTTCCTCGGCCCAGGCCTGGAAAACTCTTCGCAGGTCTGTCTTGGCCACTAGTAGATGATGGGTTGGAATCGCTCCTTCCCTCCTTGAGCTGTGGCAGGCCACTCGGTTCAGAGCTCCAGGCAGTCCAGGGTTCCCTGCCCCGATCTGGGCTCACCGCTGCAGGAGTTTCCTAAACCCTCAGCTCTGCCACTGCACATCCACGCTGCCTTGTCCAGCTCCTTTAATCTCAGTTCGATTTACAGGTGCTGCCGCTTCACAGCAGAGCTGCTGAGTGTGGTCGCAGGCTCTCAGGCTGATGCCCTCTGCACCCCACGATTCCTGGAAGAATCCCTTCAGTGTGCCAGGCTCCTTGCGGGTCACAAGCTCCCCGGGGTTAGGCCATAGGCCCCTCTGCCCTCTGGGACCGACTCCAACAGACTCCCAGAAGAACCCCTTCTTCAGTGTGACACCCGCTGTCAAGGCCCACGACCACACTGTCTTGGGAAGAACTCATTCAGCATGTCAGCCTCCTCACGGGTCACTTGTTCCTGGGGGCTGGGCCCTCGGCCCCTCCACCTTCTGGGAATGACTCCAGCTGACTCCCAGGCGTAACTGTGACACACCCTGTCGAGGACCACAACCGCAGTTGCTCGGGTTTGGCTGCAGACCCCTCTGCCTTGGGGAGCTGCACCTCACTCCCTGTCAGCACACCTGGGTCTCGCTGGCCCCTTCTTCCTCCTGACCCCCCCGTCACTTACTGCTGGATGCTCCATCCTCAGGGTGCAGTACATCTCACGCATGACACCAGTGTGACAGTGTTCGGGGGTCCCCAAGCTCTGCACCCCGGCCATAGGCAGGGGTGACTCTCACTCAGCAGGAGAACAGCGGGTTTATTAGCCGACAGGATGCAGCGTCGTACAGAGGAGTCAGTACCGCAGGCAGAGACAGCCAGTCCAATCCATGCTGGGGAGGGGAGGCCCCGAGGGGCCCCCGGAGCCAGGGCCTGGCCCCCTCCTTTGTCTCTCTCTCCCTCAGCCCAGACTCACTGCTTCCAACTCCCAGTTTCAATTCAAACCACTCAGGCTCCACCTCCTCCTTTGTCTGCAGTACAAAGGTGTTACCTGGTCGTCAAGGTTACCCTCAGCAGGAGACCCCACACCCTCTGTGAGCCACACACACACACACACACACACACACACACACACACACACACACACACACACACACACACACACACACACACACACACACACACACACACAGAGAGAGAGAGAGAGAGAGAGAGGTATCCCCCACTCCATCACACTCCTCTCCCCAGGACGGGTTGGAAGGACTGTCTCTGGCTGCTATGCTGTTGCTTCTGTGAGAAACTGGGCATCTGTTACCTAATAAACCTTCTGTTGTACCTGCTGAGTGAGAGTCACTCCTGCCAGCGGACGGGGTGCAGTGCAGGGGGACCCCTGAACCCCATCACACTGGTGTCAGGAGTGGGATGCACTGCACCCACGGATGAGCTCCCAGCGGTGGCTGACTGAGTGCAGGAGAAGGAACGAGCCTCACAAGAGCCGGAGGGGCCGGCCACCCACCTCGCAGAGGGCCAGCCAGGGCCTGGACAGAGCAGCCGGCCCGAGGGACACAACAAGACCCAGGCTGTTATCGCTGTGGGCGAAAGGGGCACAGAGCAGCCCAGTGCCCCAGCTCCCAGACAGGTTGAGCAGGCCGGGGGCTCATGGAATCAACTGGGTGGAGTCCCAGAAGCCAGAGGGGCTGGTGGCCAAGGCGGGTGGTGCTGACAATGGGCACTCGGATTGGGCCGAGCCCACCCCACAGACCAGCTCCTCAGGGGGGCCAAATGCTCGGAGGTCAGTTTACAGAGTGGGGGCGGCACTACCTCTGTGGAGCAAACGTCTCAAACACCTCAAGGTAGACGGGAAAAAGGTCACGGGGTTCTGGGACACAGGCGCTGACGTGACGCTGGCCCGGTCTGGGTTGGTGGCACCAGGCCGCATGATGCCCAATTCCCACCTGGCGGTAACAGGAATTGACGGGAGCCCTTTCAAGGTGCGCATGGCGAGGGTGCACCTGAAATGGGGGAAGAAGGAAGGCCCCAAGGAGGTGGGCGTGCACAGCCATTTGCCGGCGGATGTACTGATGGGGGCTGACCTGGAGAACTGGCAAGGTGAACGCCCTCTTGCCCTGGTCTTGACCCATAGCCAAAGAAAACGAGGGGTGCGCTCCCCAGGTTTGGGGGGTACATACCCAGTCAAAGCCACAGAAGCCAACCCTGAGAGAAAGGGGCCCCCCAAAAACCAGATCACACAGGCCAGGGGTGATGGAGCCAGACAGAGAAGGGGAAGTAGCTTCCGCCCCTGCCCCTGCCCCGGCTGAAGAGTTTCAGGCAGAGCAGCAGAGAGACCCCTCCTTGCAGAAGCTGAGGGAACTGGCCAGTCTCAGCCCAGCTCCACAGCTGGGGGAGGGCTGCAGGAAGAGATTCCTGTGGGGAAAGGGATTCCTGTACCGGGAATGGGTTCCCAGATGCAAAGCGGAGCCAGGGAAGGTCCAGAGGCAACTGGTGGTTCCCCAAAAGTACCGGCGCAGGTTGCTGTACCTAGCCCATGATGTCCCACTTGCAGGACACCAGGGGATCCACCGCACCAGGAGAAGGTTGTTACAGAACTTTTTCTGGCCAGGGATCTTTGCAGCTGTCTGTCTATATTGCCTGTCCTGCGATCCCTGCCAGAGGGTGGGGAAGACCCGGGACAAGGGGAAAGCTGCCCTGAGGCCACTGCCCATCATAGAGGAGCCTTTCCAGAAAGTGGCTATGGACATAGTGGGACCCTTCAGCAAGGCAACACGTTCGGGGAAGAAATATAGTTTGGTGGTGGTAGATTTTGCCACGCGATACCCCGAAGCAGTGGCCTTGACCTCTGTCAACACTGACACTGTGGCGGATGCACTGCTGTCCATTTTCAGCAGAGTGGGGTTCCCCAAGGAGGTCCTCACGGATCAGGGGTCCAACTTCATGTCGGCCCTGCTGCAAAGCTTGTGGGACAAATGTGGGGTCCGGCACACCTGGGCCACAGCCTACCACCCGCAGACCAATGGGCTGGTGGAGAGGTTCAATGGGACTCTGAAGCAGATGCTGAGAACCTTCATGAATCAATACCCCCATAACTGGGACAAGTACTTACCCCACCTGCTGTTTGCATACAGGGAGGTGCCCCAGGAATCCACGGGGTTCTCCACGTTTGAGCTGCTGTATGGAAGGAGGGTACAGGGACCCTTGGACTTGCTCAGAGAAGAGTGGGAGGGGACGGCCTCTCCTGAAGGGGAGTCGGTGGTACAGTATGTACTGACCTTCCGGGAAAAACTCACCGAGCTCCTGGGCCTGGCCAGGGAGAACCTCTCCATGGCCCAAAGGAAGCAAAAGGTCTGGTATGACCATAACGCCAGGGCCCGAGCCTGTGCCACCGGGGACCAAGTGATGGTTCTCGTACCTGTGCGGCGGAACAAGCTGCAAGCGGCCTGGGATGGGCCCTTCAAGGTCGTCAAACAGCTAAATGACGTGAATTATGTGGTGGAACTGTCGAACTGGGCCCACAGCCACCGGGTCTATCATGTGAACATGATGAAACCTTACTGGGACAGACAGAACTTGGTGCTGGCCGTGTGCAGACACTGGGAGGGGCAGGGGGATGATCCCTTGGTGGATTTACTCACAAGGACTGGAGCCGGCTCCTTGCTGGAGTCTATTCCCCTCTCAGACCAGCTGACCCCTGCCCAGCAGACGGAGGTCAAGGAGGTGCTGCATTCGCATCAACAGCTGTTCTCGGACAGACCCGGACGCACTGACCTGGCTGTCCACCGAATAGAGACAGGCACCCACGCCCCTGTCAAGTGTGTGCCGTTCAGAGCCACAGGGAGGACGGCTCAGGACATAGAGCGGGAGGTTGAAGACATGCTGGCTCTGGGGGTGATACAACCCTCGTCCAGCCCCTGGGCCTCTCCCGTGGTGTTAGTCCCTAAAAAAGATGGGTCTGTTCGGTTTTGTGTGGACTATCGCAAGCTTAACGCCATCACTGCATCGAACGCCTACCCATGCGCAGGCCTGACGACCTTTTAGACAAGCTGGGGGGAGCCCGTTACCTCACCACCATAGACCTCACCAAGGGGTACTGGCAAGTGCCATTAGACGAAGATGCCCGGCTGAAGTCGGCTTTCATCACCCCTGTGGGGCTCTACGAGTTCTTGGTCCTGCCCTTTGGCCTCAAGGGGGCACCCGCGACCTTCCAGCGCCTGGTGGACCAGCTACTGAAAGGGATGGAGAGCTTTGCCCTGGCTTACATGGACGACATTTGCATCTTCAGCCAGACGTGGGAGGAGCATGTGTCCCAGGTCAAGCAGGTGCTGGACCGACTCCAGAAGGCTGGTCTGACTATCAAGGCAGGGAAGTGCAAGGTGGGGATGGCTGAGGTGACCTACCTGGGCCACAAGGTGGGCAGCGGCTGCTTAAAGCCGGAGCCAGCTAAAGTGGAAGCTGTCAGAGATTGGCCAACACCCCAGACTAAGAAGCAGGTCCAGGCCTTCATTGGGATGGCAGGGTACTACCGGAGGTTTGTGCCCCACTTTAGCTCTATCGCAGCCCCCCTCACGGAGCTATGTAAAAAGGGAAAGCCTGACAAGGTGGTCTGGACCGAGCAGAGCCAAGAGGCCCTCTGCGCGCTGAAGGAGGCTCTGGTCAGGGCCCCAGTGCTGGCAAATCCAGACTTCAACAAGCCCTTCCTGGTGTTCACCGATGCCTCGGACGTGGGGCTGGGAGCGGTGCTAATGCAGGTGACTGACAAAGGGGAGAAACACCCCATCGTGTACCTGAGTAAGAAGCTGCTGCCCCGGGAGCAGAACTACGCAGCCATAGAGAAGGAATGTCTGGCCATGGTGTGGGCGCTGGGGAAGCTGCAGCCGTACCTGTTTGGACGGCGTTTCACCGTGTACACAGATCACTCACCCCTGACCTGGCTGCATCACATGAAAGGGGCCAACGCCAAGCTCCTGCGGTGGAGTCTGCTCCTGCAGGACTACGACATGGAGGTGGTCCATGTGAAGGGGAACAACAACACCATAGCCGATGCCCTGTCACGCAGGGAGGGCCCCGAACTTCCCCAGGTCACTGGCTCAGTGACCCCGCTCAGTTTGGTCTGGAAGGGGGGAGAGATGTGATGGAGTGGGGGGAGTGCATGTGTGAGTCAGGCTGGATGTGAGAGGCAAGGAGAGCAGCTCCCAGTGGCTAAGGATGACCCTGGGGCTGCAACTTAGGCTGGCAGGTAACACCTCTGCCCTGAACACAGAGCAGGGAGGAGCCGAGCTGGGTTTGAATCGGAGGGGACAGTGGGAAGCTGGGGGAGAGGGAGCTGGAAGGCAGCCAGCCTGAGGAGGGGGAAAGCTACACCCCAGAGGGGCCCCCCTCGGGCTCCTCTCCCCAGGACGGGTTGGAAGGACTGTCTCTGGCTGCTGCACTGACGCTTCTGTGAGAAACTGGGCATCTGTCACCTAATAAACTTCCTGTTCTACCTGCTCAGAGAGAGTCACTCCTGCCTGCGGACGGGGTGCAGTGCTTGGGGACCCCTGAACCCCATCACGCTGACGAGCCACTGAATCTGGTATACTCACCATCAGGCGCCAGAGCAGTAGGTGTGCATGGCCCTTGCAGCGCCGGGGCATTTCCTCACCCCTGCACACACCCTGGGTCCCTGGGCGGGGTTCCTGTTTCCACAGCTCCCTGCATGGAGTTGGGCACCTGGCGAGGCCGCGGGGCTCATGGTGAGGGCCCCACACCAGGGTGCTGGTGCTTTTTTCTGTGGGATTTCCTCAGCCCCAGGTGTAGCCCCCCCATGATGGGGAGGGGGCAGTGCTGTGCCAGACCCAGGCCTGACCCCCTCCTCTGGCAGCAGGTGCCCTGGGCTGGCAGGTGCTCCTGGGCTGCGCTACTGTGCCAGCCATTGGCCTGTCTGCAGTGCGCCCAGCCTGGCCGTGGCCTGTCTGCAGCGTTCCCCCCGCCCCAGTGCCCAGCCTGGCCGTGGCCTGTCTGCAGCGTGCCCCCCGCCCCGGTGCCCAGCCTGGCCGTGGCCTGTCTGCAGCGTGCCCCCCGCCCCGGTGCCCAGCCTGGCCGTGGCCTGTCTGCAGCGTGCCCCCCGCCCCGGTGCCCAGCCTGGCCGTGGCCTGTCTGCAGCGTGCCCCCCGCCCCGGTGCCCAGCCTGGCCGTGGCCTGTCTGCAGCGTGCCCCCCGCCCCGGTGCCCAGCCTGGCCGTGGCCTGTCTGCAGCGTGCCCCCCGCCCCGGTGCCCAGCCTGGCCATGGCCTGTCTGCAGCGTGCCCCCCGCCCCGGTGCCCAGCCTGGCCGTGGCCTGTCTGCAGCGTGCCCCCCGCCCCGGTGCCCAGCCTGGCCGTGGCCTGTCTGCAGCGTGCCCCCCGCCCCAGTGCCCAGCTTTCTTCCCACAGTCCCCTCAGGGGCCGCCCCCACCTGACTCAGGGGGGCTGTTGTGGCCAACTGCCCTGGGGTGAGTCCCAGGAGACAGTCTCACGGTTCCGAACTGGGCCCGTTCCTTTGTTTCAGCCCAGGTCAGTTGGCCCTTTGGCTGCATCCCACTGACTGTCCCAAGCATCTGTGGGTTCAGTGTTTGAGCACCTGGTTTCCACCCTACTGTTCAGCCCATTGTCCTGGTGGGGGCTGAGTTCACAGCTCCCAGGGTGGAGCCCAGCACGGAAACGTTGCATAGTGACTGAGGTGGCTGTGTTGGGCTGTGTTCTACCAAACCCAAGAGCCGTCCAGGAGCACTTCACGGACGAACACAACAATGCGCTGGGTGATGCGCTTTCGTGGGACCGCGCCATGCAAAGAAGACGTGAGCTGAAGAAGTGGCTCTGTCCCAGGAAAGCGCATCACCCAGCACATTGGTGTGTTCGTCCGTGAAGTGCTCCTGGACGGCTGCTTGGGTTTGTCTGAACCATGTTCTAACAGCTGCAGCGCACACCCCTGGAACGCCCTACCTACGTGCTGCAGACGTGCCAGTGGCAACACCGATTCAGGGCACCATCAGCTTCCATCAGACTCCTCGCACGCCCCTCCTCCCCCCGGCACAGTATCTGGGGCCAATAGCCACACCGGGCACACAATGGCGTCCAGACCCAATAGAAAAGTCCAGCCACATGTCAGCGCTTCCCTTCTCCCAGCCCTGCCGCGGGCTGTCCTGCTGGAGCCGGTCCGCCTTGTCCAGCTGCTGGACGGCTTTGAGGGGCCAGCGCAGTCCCACCCCCTGTGGTTGTACCAGCCCTTCCCCTTCCCTTGGACTCTGCCCAGGGGCTCCCTGGCCAGGCCCCTGAGCTCCATGAGCCTTTCCTGGAATGCTGGGACATCCTCCAGCCCCGACTCTCCACCCAGGGGAGCCTCCCCCTCCCACAACTCTCTCAGCACACCCAGGGGTCCCCTCCCCCTTTGCACCGCGGCTCAGTCGCGGGGAGCTGGTGGGCCCTTGGGGCACCTCCTGGGTGCAAACAGCAGGGGAGACCAGTGCTCCTCCCTGTCCTGCTGCTGCTGGTGCATAAAGGCCTCCAGCATCTGCTACCGTGTCCCACGGAACCTTCCCAGCAGCCCGTCGGGCTGACAGCGACACCCCGAGGCCCCAGAGAGCCGGATCCCAGGCTTCTCCTGCCAGCACCAGGGCAAGGCGGACATGAACTCGGCCCCCTGGTCACGGACCTCCTGGGGGGCCCCCGCCCTGCTGGAATGGCCAGCAGAGCGTCTGCCACCATGTCTGCCGCGGTAGAGGACAGAGCCACGGCCTCAGGGTCGTGGGTAGCGACACTCCCCATCACCTTGCCGGTGGGCCCTGCTATGTCTATCGCTACCTTCTGGGCAGGCTCCTCTACGACGGGCAGGTGCCTCACAGCAGCTTTCCCCGGTCTCAGGCTCTCCCCACCCTCCGGCAGGAGCCACAGGCCTGGCAGTCCCGCTGCACGGCCGCGAATATCCCCAGCCAATAAAAGGTCTGTGGCAGCCTCAACCAGGTGCCCCAGACCCCTGGGTTCCCCGAGAGCAGGTCCTCATGGGCCAGGCGCAGCATCCCGGGGCGGTACCTGTGGGGCCCATGAGCCTCCTTTCCCCAGGGGAGCCCCTCCCAGTACAGGAATCCCCCCTCCCCCAGGAATCTCTCCTGATGGGCTCCCCCAGGGGCAGAGCTGCATCATGGCCAGCCTGGTCCTTCAGCGTCTGCAAGGAGGGGCCTGCCTGCACCTCGGCCTGGAATCCAGCAGCTGGGATGGGACAGGGACCTGTTCCCCACCACTGCCTGGGTCTGGAGTCCCGGCCCTTGCTGAGCCCCTGCCTGTCAGGGCAGGACCCTGCGCCCCCTGCCAGGTGCCCTCCCCTGGGTCACGGCCGCAAACTCCTCACTGGCTCTGGCTATGGGTAGCGACCAGAGCACTTGGGGGGGGTCCTTCTGGCGTCTCCTGTAGGTCCCCCCCATCAGCACCTCCATAGGCAAGTGCTGGAGCACCCCCACTTCCTTGGGGCCCTCCTTCACCCCTGGTTTCAGATGCACCCGGGCTGCAGGTACCTTGAATGGGGCCTGTCTGTGCCCCTCAGGGACAGCTGGGGGTTGGGCACCATGCAGTCTGGGCCCCGGAGCTTGGCGTCACCTCCACCCCGTGTCCCAGAAGCCCGTCACCTTCCTGCCTCCACCACCGGGGCAAGAGGCCTTCGCTGCGCAGGGCTGCCGCGCCCCCCACCCGGTACACAGAGACACCCGCCTCTGGGGCGTCAGGTCTCCCAGAGGATCTGGCCTGGGGATCTGGCCCCTCCCAAGGTGAGGACGTATTGCCAGCCCCTCCCGCCTGGGCAGCCGGCTCCTCTGGCCGCTGGGACCCCACCCAGCTGACCCCACGAGGCCCCTGCCGGCTGGGCCTGTCTGGGGACTTGGGGCACTGGGCTGATCTACGCCCCTTCTGCCCACGGCGATAACAGCCCAGGTCTCGTTGTGTCCCTCGGGCCGGCTGCTCCGTCCAGGCCCTGGCTGGCCCCCTGGGGGGTGGGTGGCTGGACCCGCTTTCCTGGGCTCACCCCATAGGCGATTCCCTCCATTGCACAGCTGGGGACTGGTCTCTCCGGGATTCCCTGTCACACCTGGGTCCCGCTGCTCATGAACTCATCAGCCACCTTCCCAGCGCCATGCGGGTCCTCTGGCTTCTGGTCCTAGAGCCACATCCTCAGGTCAGGTGGGCACACGCCGTAGAATCGTTCCAGGCCCATCAGCTTCACCGGGTCCTCTCTGGTCTGGGCCCCCATCCCGAACGCCCACTTGCGGCAGTATTGCGTCCAGCAGGAGGCCAGGGCTGCATGTCTCCTCCAGCCTCTTCTGCACCTCCTGGAACTTCCTCCTGTGCGTCTCAGGGGGTCAGCCCGAACTTGTGCAGCAGGGCCTGTTTGACCCGTTCGTAGTCCCTGGCCTGCAGCCCCTCCAGCTGGCTGAGCACCTCTGCGGCCTTCTGACCCACCAAGGGGGTGAGCAGCCGGAGCCATTCGGCTGGGGGGACCTGGTGCAAGTCGCAGGCTCGCTCTGAGGAGGTCAGGAACCCAGCCAGGTCCCCCAGGTCCTTACACTGGGAACCTCTCAAAGTAACTGCTAGTCCCGGGCCCCCTGGACCCCTCCCCACTCACCGCCGCCGACTCTCTCTCCCGCTCTCTCGCTCTCTCTTTTGCTCTGGACGGATTTTCTCCTGTTCTTGTCATTCCTGTTCCTGGTTCTGCAACTCCCTGAGCCTCAGATCAAGCTCCAGACACTTCATCTCCCTGGAGGAGGTGCTGGGCAGGGAGGAGCTGCGACTGGCTGGGGGGGGATCCCAGCAGCCCTGCGGTTCGTCCAGCTGCTCCCAGGCCTTTTCTGAGCCTCAGCTGGCTGGCCGGGGGTCTGGCGTCTCCCCAGGGCCTGTCTGGGGGGTCTCCAGGGGGTCTGGCCCCAGCTCCAGCGAGTGCTCACTCTCCTCCAGCCGCGCAATGAGCTGGGCTTTGGTAGCGTTGACACTAGGGAGACTCTCTCCCTGCCCAGCCGGACGATGGCTCTTTTAAGGAGCCGATGATGTGCCATTGCCACTGTTCTCAGAGGCCCCTTCACTGTGCCAGCCTCCCTGTGGGTCATTCCTCCCAGGGGCCAGGCCGTCGGCCCCTCCGCCTCTGGGGACCGCTCCTCACTGCCCGTCAGCACCTCTGGGCCTTGCCAGCTGCCCTTCTTCCTAGTCGCTTACTGCCGGGTGTTCCAGCCACAGGGTGCAGGAGATCCCACTTGTGCCACCAGCTGTAATGGGGTTCGGGGTCCCCAAGCTCTGCACCCCATCCGCAGCCAGAAGTGACAGGTGGTTTATTAGGCAACAGAGATTCGGCATGGCACAGACTTGTCAGCACAGTAGCCAGAAGTGGTTCATCCAAGCCATGTTGGGTGGGGAGAGCTCCCCAAGGGACCCCCAGGCTGGGGCCTGGCCTGCCTTTGTTCTTCTCGGCTGTGTCTACACGTGCCCCAAACTTCGAAATGGCCATTTGCATGGCCATTTCGAAGTTTACTAATGAAGCGCTGAAATGCATATTCAGCGCTTCATTAGCATGCGGGCGGCAGCGGCGCTTCGAAATTGACGTGCCTTGCCACCGCGCGGCGCGTCCAGACGGGGCTCCTTTTCGAAAGGGCCCCGCCTACTTCGAAGTCCCCTTATTCCCATGAGCTCATGCTGAATATGCATTTCAGCGCTTCATTAGTAAACTTCGAAATCGAAGTTTGGGGCACATGTAGACACAGCCCTCCAGTCTCCAGACTTCCCCATGTGCTGGTCAATGTCCTGAGGCCCACAAGCAGAGGGGAGTTGGGAACCCGGCTGCAGCCAGGCTCCAGCCGGGGGAGGGGAGCCGTAACCAGGGGCACCCTGGCTCCCAGCTCCCCTCCACTCCTGCGACTGGAGTTTCCCCGTCCTGTCGGGGCGGCAATCGCGTTAACCTGAGACCTGTGCAGCTTGGTTGCTCATATCTCCAGGGTTTACTGTACATCAGGGCTGGCCGGTGATTGACTCACACTAACGGGCATTCAGTGACGCAGCAGTTTCATCAGACTGACCAGGACTGCGCCCGTGTCCAGCTGCAAATCCCCTAAGTCATCAGAGCTGGCCTGGCCAGAAGCCCCACCCTGCACACTGCCCCACGTGCGGGCGTGCTGTGACGGACGAAGGGCTGAGTTGTGGCCAGGGCGCCTTGCAGCCTAGTCTCTCTTCTGAGCCCAGCCCCACAACGCTTGGCTGTACCCAGGATCCCAGGGCTGGAGGTGCCAGAGTTACAGCCTGGCACATTTCTGTAGTTCTGGCTGCACCCAGCCTCTATCTAACTGCAAGATCCTGGCACGTCCCCCAGCCCAGTGCTGGGCCTGCAACCGCTACGTGTTTGTCTTGGCTGGGCATGGGCTGCGGTCACACAGCTGCATCTTTATTGCCTGTCGTCACTGTTGTCCTGAAACCAGAGCCGGTGCGTGGTAGCTCTCCTGACGGGAAGCCCCTGGGCGGCTGCTGCTGCGGCTGGCAAAGCTGGCTCCCAAGGATAGGGATCCAGCCCCCACCTGGGCAGCAGCCCAAGTCACACATGGCCCCGGAGAGCGAGTCAGCACCGGCCGTAGTCACAGCGGGGGGGGCCCTTTTCCCCAGACAGCGGGGGCAGCTCTCGTGCCGTGAGGAAGGGCAGGGGAATCACGGAACCCTGGACCACGAGGACTGGAAGGGACTCGAGAGCTCATGGAGTCCAGCCCCGGCCCTCACGGCCGGCCGGAGCACCGTCTAGGCCCTCCCCGACAGGCGTCTGCCTAACCTGCTCTGAGATACCTGCAGGGCTGGAGACCCCACCGCCTCCCTGGGCAGTTTGTTCCAGCATCAAGGGCTGGCTGGGGAGCACAGACACGGCCCCTTTGGGGCTCACTCAGGGGCCCAGGTTCCAGCTGGCAGGGTCAGTCCTAGCACAAATTCCCACGCAGCGCAGATGGGCTCTTCCCTCCAGACAAAGCAAGCTGGCCTCTGGGGCCGGGGCAGGACAGGGCAGCGCCCTCAAGCCAGCAATGGAGGGGCCAGGCCGGCCTGCAGACACTATGGGCAGAACAAAAGGTTTTGAATAATCGATGGGGTCGTTAGTCTCCTGCCTGTAGGGGCCTGCTTCCAGCTTCCCTGCCGGCGAGGACTCAGCCCCACAGCTGGGGGGCTGGCCCCCATGTCCCAGGTCGAGCAGCACCGCCCCAGCACTGTGATAGGAGCGTGAGCCCGGCCCGGTGGGGCACAGAGCGGTGCTGAGTCCCACGCCTGGCTCCTCCTGCGGGGCAGGGGGCATTGGGCAGGGGCCATGCAGCTGGAAGTGCCCCACGACCAGCCCCGGCTTTGCAGGTGCCGCCCATGGCCGGGGTCTGGCGCTGGCTGACTAGGTGCCCAGCATGGGCCGTGGCGCGGTGGGAAGCCGCTGAGCCGCCAGTGCCGGTGCTGCCAGGCCTGGGTGTGTGTCACGTGTGCGTGTGAGGCTCTGAGCCTGCAGGGCCCCGTGTGTGATTCAGGAGCCCCGGGCGTGGTTGGCGCTGGGCAGGGGCTCATGCCGGGCTGTGGGAGGCGCCAGCCCCCAGCTGATGGGGTGTCCAGGGAGCGAGGGTGCCATCACGTCATGTCTGCCCAGGCCATGGCTCAGGCTGAGCCGGCCCAGCCCTGTGCTTTGGGGGCCGGTCGCCGTGGCTGCCTTGACTGTCCGTGCCTGGGATGGGCCCCATGCTAGTGGGGGCCAGGGCGACTGGGGCAGGAAGGCAGCTGGGGTTGCCCCTTCCCCACATCACGGCGGCAGGAGCCAGAGCTCCCTGGCAGCCGCAGGACCCTCTCCCTGCCCCACCAGCTGCGTGTGCACCGCCTTGTGGGGCCAGGCCGGGCCAGGACAGCTGCAGAGCTGGCTCTGGGGCAGGGCCAGCATGTGATATGTCCCAGCCCAGCTGCCCCACATGCCCTGAAGCCAGGGACCTGCCGTTAGCCTCCTGTGGTGTGAACAGCCCCGTCAGGGCCTCCCCTTGGCGCCTGAGCTGGGCCTGCCCCGGTCCCGGAGCTAAGGGCAGTGCTGAGCAGTGGGATCTCTGGGCTGGGGGGGTCGGCTCAGGCACCCTCCCCTGGCTCAGTTAGCGCAGAGGCTGCCCCGAGGGCACAGGGGCTGTGCTGTGGCTGGCAGAGCCCTGCCTGGGCAGGCTGGGGGACCCACGTGCCAGCCGAGGTGTGAGCCAGTGGGCAGCTAAGCTGGGGGCGCAGTGCTTTCCCCACTGCCCGGCTCCGACGGTTTCTCCTGGGCCGCCTGGGGCCCAGCCACAGCGCAAGGGCGCTTTCCCGGGCTGCAGGGGGGCCAGCTCGCTGCCAGGGCTCTGCCTGCTCCCCCGGCCTGTCGGGAACCTGGGGCACACACTGCAGGCCAGCAGGTGTGCGCCCGCGCAGATCACCTCTGGCCTGTCTAAGGCCCCAGCGCCACAGCACAGGGCCAGGGAGCTGGCGGCACCGGCCTGGACAGGAGGGGTCAGGCTCCTGGGCCCACGAGCAGCCCCCCTCACTCCGGGGCCAGCAGCCCTTGTCGAAAGCGGCTTCTCACCCGGCGCTGCCTGGGGAGGCGCCAACCAGGGCAGGGTGGGCTCCTGACTTCGTGGGGACATGCCAGGGCGCCGGCCTGTCCCCCAGCTGGGGCCTGGCTAACCCCTCGCCATGCTGCCCCGAACCCAGGGCCCCTTCCCGCAGCGTCCACCGCCTGGCCCGCAGTGAGCCAGGGCCCGGCCCGTCTGCAGGCCGGCCCAAGGAGTGCTGTGCTGGAAGGCAGCCGGGCGGCTCTTGGCTGAGGGGAGATGGGAACTAGTGTGTGTGCAGCCTCCAGGGTGCATCGCTCTGCTCCACAGGGCTGTTAATGACCCGCACGGCCCCCTCCAGGGACAGCTGTAGGGCCTGCGGCGTTGGGTGTAGCGAGTTTACCAGGCCTCAGTCAGCATCAACACAGCGTGCCTGGCCCTTTGCCAAGGGGCCTCCTCTCACCCACTCTGGTCCCTGGCTGGGGGTGGGGTGTCCCTCTGCCTGTGGGGTCAGACCGCTCGCCCCACGGCCCTGTGCGTGGCCAGCTTACACGCCGCCAGGAGGCCTGGGAGCACGCGGGCGGCCTCCAGCCCTTGCACACAGCCCGTGCACCGCTGGGAGGGAGGTGGGCCAGCCCTCCAACTTGCCCGGCTGCATCGCACTCCCAGCCTGGCAGGGTGAGACTCAGGCAAGGCCACGTCCCACCTGAATGAGCCTCACCCACCGGGAGATTCGCCGTGGGGCTGAGCAGCCGTGCTCGGGAGCGCTACCCCTTGCAGAGCTGGCGGCTGGGCCTGGTCCCAGTGCCCGTGGGGTTCAGGCAAGCACAGAAAAGTTGGGCTCCCAGGCTGCAGGCAGGGCTGTGGGGTGAGCACCCTCCGCCGGCAGGGCAGCTGCTGGTTGCTGTCCGATGCCTGCAGCAGCTTGGGGCGGCCCCTGGCCGTCTGTGGCTCCTATGCCGGCCTGTCCCCTCCACTGCCGGCTCAGCCCCCACCGCAGGGCAGAGCCCCTGGCCTGACCCGGGGGGGGGAGGTGGCGCTGCTTCCCCGGCACCCAGGGCGCAGCCACCACGTGCCGCCCCTCATGCCGCACAAGGCAGCCAGCTGCTCCCGGGCTCCTGGCAGGAAGCTGGGGGAAGTGGTTGGAGCCGGGCGGCAGGTGGCCCAGGGCCAGGGTGTGTCTTGTGCAACCACCTCAGCTCTGGTGCTGCGGCGGAAGTGCTGCTTCCCGTCAGTCCCGGGAGAGCCGCGCCAGCGCCCGAGGGGAGGGCCGGGCCGGCTGGGGGGCCCCAGCCTTGCTCCTGGGGGGCACGGGCCTTGGCCGTGCAGAGGGCCTGCAGAACCCCCCAGGCACAGCTCCCTGCGCAGCTGGGACAGGCTCCAAGCGTGTGTTCCCAGCCACTGGCAAATGGACCCAGGCCAAGGCTGCTGCGCGGCGGGGGGGTAGGGAGGCAGGGCTGCCAGGTGAGAGCCTCAAGGCAAGCAGGGATCTGCGGGTCAGGCATGGGGGTGAAAGGCAGAGCCAGGAGGGAGCCCAGGGCTGAGACTGATGGTGCCCCGCAGAGCTGGTGGGGGCAGGGCAAGGCTGTCGGGGGTGTGGGTCAGTAGTGAGGGGCCCCAGCAGAGCTGGTGGGGGCAGGGCAAGGCTGTTGGGGGTGTGGGTTGGGAGTGAGGGGCCCTGGCAGAGCTGGTGGGGGCAGGGCAAGGCTGTTGGGGGTGGGGTCAGGAGTGAGGGGCCCCGGCAGAGCTGGTGGGGGCAGGGCAAGGCTGTCGGGGGTGTGGGTCGGGACTGAGGGGCCCTGGCAGAGCTGGTGGGGGCAGGGCAAGGCTGTCGGGGGTGTGGGTCGGGACTGAGGGGCCCCGGCGGAGCTGGTGGGGGCAGGGCAAGGCTGTCAGGGATGTGGGTCAGTAGTGAGGGGCCCTGGCAGAGCTGGTGGGGGCAGGGCAAGGCTGTCGGGGGTGTGGATCGGGAGTGAGGGGCCCCGGCGGAGCTGGTGGGGGCAGGGCAAGGCTGTCGGGGGTGGGGTCAGGAGTGAGGGGCCCTGGCGGAGCTGGTGGGGGCAAGGCAATGCTGTCGGGGGTGTGGGTTGGGAGTGAGGGGCCCTGGCAGAGCTGGTGGGGGCAGGGCAAGGCTGTCGGGGGTGTGGGTTGGGACTGAGGGGCCCCGGCGGAGCTGGTGGGGGCAGGGCAAGGCTGTCGGGGGTGTGGGTCGGGAGTGAGGGGCCCCGGCGGAGCTGGTGGGGGCAGGGCAAGGCTGTCGGGGGTGTGGGTCGGGACTGAGGGGCCCCGGCAGAGCTGGTGGGGGCAGGGCAAGGCTGTCGGGGGTGGGGTCAGGAGTGAGGGGCCCTGGCGGAGCTGGTGGGGGCAGGGCAAGGCTGTCGGGGGTGTGGGTCGGGAGTGAGGGGCCCTGGCAGAGCTGGTGGGGGCAGGGCAAGGCTGTCGGGGGTGTGGGTCGGGAGTGAGGGGCCCCGGCAGAGCTGGTGGGGGCAGGGCAAGGCTGTCGGGGGTGGGGTCAGGAGTGAGGGGCCCTGGCGGAGCTGGTGGGGGCAGGGCAAGGCTGTCGGGGGTGTGGGTCGGGAGTGAGGGGCCCTGGCAGAGCTGGTGGGGGCAGGGCAAGGCTGTCGGGGGTGTGGGTCAGGAGTGAGGGGCCCCGGCAGAGCTGGTGGGGGCAGGGCAAGGCTGTCGGGGGTGTGGGTCGGGAGTGAGGGGCCCCGGCAGAGCTGGTGGGGGCAGGGCAAGGCTGTCGGGGGTGGGGTCAGTAGTGAGGGGCCCCGGCAGAGCTGGTGGGGGCAGGGCAAGGCTGTCAGGGGTGTGGGTCAGTAGTGAGGGGCCCTGGCAGAGCTGGTGGGGGCAGGGCAAGGCTGTCGGGGGTGTGGGTCGGGACTGAGGGGCCCCGGCAGAGCTGGTGGGGGCAGGGCAAGGCTGTCGGGGTGTGGGTCAGGAGTGAGGGGCCCCGGCGGAGCTGGTGGGGGCAAGGCAAGGCTGTCGGGGGTGTGGGTTGGGAGTGAGGGGCCCTGGCAGAGCTGGTGGGGGCAGGGCAAGGCTGTTGGGGGTGTGGGTTGGGACTGAGGGGCCCCGGCGGAGCTGGTGGGGGCAGGGCAAGGCTGTCGGGGGTGGGGTCGGGAGTGAGGGGCCCCGGCAGAGCTGGTGGGGGCAGGGCAAGGCTGTCGGGGGTGTGGGTCAGGAGTGAGGGGCCCCGGCAGAGCTGGTGGGGGCAGGGCAAGGCTGTTGGGGGTGGGGTCGGGACTTAGGGGCCCCGGCAGAGCTGGTGGGGGCAGGGCAAGGCTGTCGGGGGTGTGGGTCAGGAGTGAGGGGCCCTGGCAGAGCTGGTGGGGGCAGGGCAAGGCTGTTGGGGGTGTGGGTTGGGACTGAGGGGCCCCGGCGGAGCTGGTGGGGGCAGGGCAAGGCTGTCGGGGGTGGGGTCGGGACTCAGGGGCCCCGGCAGAGCTGGTGGGGGCAGGGCAAGGCTGTCAGGGGTGTGGGTCAGGAGTGAGGGGCCCCGGCAGAGCTGGTGGGGGCAGGGCAAGGCTGTCGGGGGTGTGGGTCGGGAGTGAGGGGCCCCGGCAGAGCTGGTGGGGGCAGGGCAAGGCTGTCGGGGGTGGGGTCAGTAGTGAGGGGCCCCGGCAGAGCTGGTGGGGGCAGGGCAAGGCTGTCAGGGGTGTGGGTCAGTAGTGAGGGGCCCTGGCAGAGCTGGTGGGGGCAGGGCAAGGCTGTCGGGGGTGTGGGTCGGGACTGAGGGGCCCCGGCAGAGCTGGTGGGGGCAGGGCAAGGCTGTCGGGGTGTGGGTCAGGAGTGAGGGGCCCCGGCGGAGCTGGTGGGGGCAAGGCAAGGCTGTCGGGGGTGTGGGTTGGGAGTGAGGGGCCCTGGCAGAGCTGGTGGGGGCAGGGCAAGGCTGTCGGGGGTGTGGGTCAGGAGTGAGGGGCCCCGGCAGAGCTGGTGGGGGCAGGGCAAGGCTGTTGGGGGTGGGGTCGGGACTTAGGGGCCCCGGCAGAGCTGGTGGGGGCAGGGCAAGGCTGTCGGGGGTGTGGGTCAGGAGTGAGGGGCCCTGGCAGAGCTGGTGGGGGCAGGGCAAGGCTGTTGGGGGTGTGGGTTGGGACTGAGGGGCCCCGGCGGAGCTGGTGGGGGCAGGGCAAGGCTGTCGGGGGTGGGGTCGGGACTCAGGGGCCCCGGCAGAGCTGGTGGGGGCAGGGCAAGGCTGTCAGGGGTGTGGGTCAGGAGTGAGGGGCCCCGGTGGAGCTGGTGGGGGCAGGGCAAGGCTGTCGGGGGTGTGGGTCAGGAGTGAGGGGCCCCGGCAGAGCTGGTGGGGGCAGGGCAAGGCTGTCGGGGGTGGGGTCGGGACTGAGGGGCCCCGGCAGAGCTGGCGTTCAGCCCCAGCTGCTGGACGACAGAGGCCAGGGGCACCAGGCCGGCCTGTGATGCTGGGTGGGGGAGGGTTTGAGTCCCCTGGTTAGGGTTTACCTGTTTCCTACTGTCCTGTAGTAACCCCAGGTGTGTGCCTCAGTTTCCCTTGGTGTGGCGCCGAGGGGAGTTTCAGGTGTAGGGAATGGGCCTCCAGGCTGTTTGTAACCCAGGCCAGGGGTGAGCCGGGGGGTGCAATTTCCTAAGGGGGCTCAGCACAGTCAGCTGCTGGGTCTGTAGCTCATGGCCAGCGCTGGGCAGCGTGACGGTTTCTGTGTCTGTTCAGGTATGGACCAGCCAGGACATTTTCCATTCCACAGGCGCATTTCTGGACATGGCCCAGGGGGGTTTCATGTGAGTAGCCGGCAGTTCCCGGAAGTTTGGGCTACGTTAGACAGGCCTCGGGCCGGGGAGGGTGGGGGGCACTGTTAATTGCAGGGACGCAAGGTGGGGCCCAACTCAGTAAGGTCACTCCCCCCGACCTAGGCCACCAGGTGACACCTTCCCCCTTGGGAAGCAGGACAGAGGCGGGCGGAGGGGCCGGGCTGGTTTGATTGGGAATGGGGCCATTGGGTGGGGCAGTCTGGGCTGGGTGGGGAGGGAGGAAGGGGGCCAGGGCCCGGCTCAGGGACCCCTCTGGGCTCCTCTCCCTGAGATGGATGGTGCTGACGGCTGCTGGTCCCTGTGCTGACCAGTCTGCTCCACGCTGGGTCCCTGTCGCCCCGTAACCCGGCTGTGCTCCCTGCCGAGCGAGTCACCTCCGCCTGCGGGGGGGCAGGGCCTGGGGCCCCCCCCTCACAGAGCCCAGCCTGGCTTGTGGTCACTGTTGGACCTGGCCCCCGACTTGTTTGACCCCTGCTGCAGACTTGGCCTTTACCCCATCAAGGGGTGCACTGTTCCAGTGTCTGCCGCGGCCCTCCTGGAGCCATCAACGGGCACACCAGTGTGACGGGGTTCAGGGGTCCCCAGGTGCTGCCCCCGGCCGCAGGCAGGAGTGACTCTCACTCGGCAGGAGAACAGCGGGTTTATTCGCCAACAGGACGCAGCGTCGTACAGAGGAGTCAGTGCAGCCGGCAGAGACAGCCAGTCCCATCCATGCTGGGGGGGGGGGGAGGCCCCGAGGGCCCCCGGAGCTGGGGCCTGGTCCCCTCCTTTGTCTCTCTCTCTCCCAGCCCAGACTCACTGCTTCCAACTCCCAGTTCCAATTCAAACCCCTCAGGCGCCACCTCCTCCTTTGTCTGCAGCCCAGAGGTGTCACCTGGTCCTCTCGGTTACCCTCAGCAGGAGCCCCACACCCTGTGTGACACACACACACACACCCCATCCCCAACTACAGCACAACCAGCAGTAGCCACAACAAGGAACAAAAACCACTTCACGGTAGAAGGGCCCCTGCAGCAAGGCCGGGGGTCCCCAGCCTGGGTCTTTCCAGGTAAGGGACTTGTGTGCTCCAGCCAGTCACCGAGGGCCGGGGATTTCCCCAGAGCTGGGTCTGGGTTCCTGAGGGCTGGGGAGGGTGGGTGTGTGAGAGGGGGCCGGGGGGGGGGGGGGGGAGGCTGGAGGTCCATAAAATCACAGCAGGCGTGGAAAAAGCAAACAAGGGAAAGCGAGTTACTTGTTCCCCTAAGAACTAGGCGGTCTCCCAATAAACTGAATTGGGCAGCATCCTGAAAACTGACCAAAGGGCGTTTCCTTCACCCAGCGTGCGGTCGGCCTGTGGAACTCCTCGCCGGAGGGGTTGTGCACACCTGGTCTTTGTCAGAGTTGAGAGGGAGGTCGACAAAGTCATGGAAGTTAGGTCCATGGATGGCTATTGGCCAGGCATCCTCAGCCTTGGTGCATCAGCAGCTGGGCAGTGCGACTGGGGGAGGGGTCACTCGGTGATTCCTGGGTCTGTTTGCTCCCTCAGGGGCGCCTGGCACTGGCGGCTGTTGGCAGACAGGGAGCTGGGCTGGACGGACCTTCAGTCTGACCCCATCTGGCTGTTCTGATGGGCTCATGGGACAGTGGCTGAGCGCACACCCAGGTTTGTGCTTTGCTCTGTGTTGTAACCACGTGTCTCTGGCCCTGCTCCTGTGTCCTGTGCAGCCTTGTTCTCGGTGAACAGCCCTTCCTCTGTTTCACCCAAGGCTCACCACGCTGTGTGGCTTGCAGGAGCGAGGGATTCAGCTACAACCGGGGCACGCTACACAGCTCCTTGGGGGGCCGGGGAGCTGGAACGCCAGGGAGTAGCCAGGGTCAGCGGCCGGATGCCACGTGGAATGAATCCAGGGCGGCCCAGCGCAGGGTTGCGGCTGGTGTGAGCTGCCTGAGCATGGCCTGGAGCAGGCTGTCGATCTGGGATGGGAGCAGCACAGATCGGGTCCTTGCTCTGCTGCAGGTTGCCTGTGTGCCCATGGGGAGCCCCTGGGCCCTTCCCCCTCCCGGATGCCCCATGCAGGTGTGGTGAGGGTGAGAGCTGTGGGCGGCTGGGAGCTGGAGCCCAGGTGGATCGCCAGGACTCTGAGCTGGGGTCCTGCAGGCAAAGACCTTGGCTAGATGGGGACCCGCCCTGGTTCTTGTAGCTGGGCTGGGTCATGGCTGCCGCTTTGGAAGTTATTTTCTTGGAAAGAGCTGAGGGAGGGGTCAAGGGGGGCGGCTGGCCCGGGGTGCAGGGAGCCAGGCCGCAGCCAGGAGCACGTTATCTGTCTTCACACCCACCAGTGCAAAGTTCAGGCCCAGCCAGCCTGCAGCTGTCCTCCCCCCACTGCCTGGCAGTGGCAGCCCCTCGCCTCCTGTGCCCCACAGGGCTGAGGCTTGGGGGATTAGTCACAGCAATGGAGGGGGGGCACTGCACAGCCTGTGCTTAGCATCTGGGCTGCAGGCTCTGAAGTGTTGCCCCTTTGCTGCTGCTGGTGGGCCTGGGGAAACAGAACAGGGGCTGCTCCGGAGGGAACTGGCGCCCTCACCCGGCCTTGTGCCAGCAGGGCTCCCAGCACGAGGCACCCGGCGAGGGGCCCAGCCCCAGAGGTGGGCATGGAGCCATGGGGCTGGGAGGCTGCTCCTGGCTCACTGGCACCAGTCCCTCTCCAGCGCCAGCCCAGCATGGGCAAAACATGGGGCTGAGGGCACGCCTCCCCCAGGGCTGTGTGTCTGACACAGCCTCCCTCGGGCACAGGTGGGCCTGGCCCCGGCAGCACCGAGCGCTGGAGCTGGCTGGACTGTGGGGCTGAGCCATGCCCACACTTGGGCAATAGGAAGAGCGGGCAGCTGGCACCAGGGTCCCTCTAATTCTTCCCATCCAGGGGCAGAATACATTTTATGACGCACACCGAGGCCTGGGCAGATGTGCACCATCAATGGAAATGCGGTGGCCGCTGAGGGCGCCCTGCTAATCAGCTGGTTGGCACCTGACTCTCCTGAGCAGCCGCACAGGGGCTCAGCTCGCGGGGAGCGCTGGCAGGCACCAGGCCAGGCGCTGAGGGCTGGGTCCCTGGGGGCCAGCGGGTGTCTGTGCGCCAGGCCCTGAGCAGACCCCCATGGTGGTACCCGGACAGCCCTGAGTCACAGGAGGTGCTGTCCCTGCACGACCTCGCTGCTTTCCCAGGCCTGCCGGCTGTTTCCTTGGCAGCCAAGGATCTCTCTTAATCCCCGGGAAGTGTCCGGCAGAGACGCCCTGTCTCCCTGGCCGCCCGGCCCCTGCGCTGGGACTGCTGAGCCCAGCAGGCTGGGCCAGTTCCCCTGAGTGCAGCACATTTTTCTGGCCGGGGTGGCTTTCGAGGAAGCTTTGCAGGGTTTCTGAGCTGGATGGGCCCTTCGTCGGGCCCCTGTGCCCGGCCGCAGTGTGCCCAGACCTGCAGAATGTGCCGTCACACAGACGGACCGGGACCCAGCCAGCCTCTCAGCAACTCTTCTGGGAGAGCTGCCCCTTGGCCCTCTATGTCGGGGGGCTGCCTCACCCGCAAGGGTGGGAACAAACTGCCCCTGCAGCACGTTGGCTGACCCGGAGCAAGCCGGGGGAGGGGGGAGGGAGGCAGGGCACACGCCCTTGGCTCTAGGGCACAGAGCAGCAGCACCAGGGCACTCGCTCGAGGTGTTCAGGTCCCTGGGGCACAGGGCAGGCTCACCCGTCTATGGCGGGGGGGGGGCTGTTGTTTTGTGCCCTCCTTGCCCAGGGTGCGACTCGTGGCAGAGGAGGGCCAAGGGCAGGGGGGCTGGACGAGACACTGCACCCTTGGGTAGGCCAGACCCCAGCAGCACAGGGCCTGGGAACCCCTCTGTGGGGCTGGAGAAGAGAGGGTGTGGGCAGCCTCGCCAGGCAATCTAAGCCTGTCCCCTTAACTCTGCCCCTCTTCAGTGCAAGGGCCCCTCGGGACGCCCCATGAGTTACCCAGCTGTCCCCACACAGGCCCTCGCCAGGCCTGACACCTTGCTGTGCCCTGCCTGCCTCCCCCGGCTGAATGTGCCCCCGGCGGGGCAGCTGGGCCAGAGCCAAGGGTGAGTGGCAGGGGCTGGCCCTAGGCTGGTTAGCACAGGGACTGCAGGCAGGCCTGGTGAGATCTCACACGAGGGGCAAATCCAGTCACCACCCACTGACGTCGCCATAGCAACTGGGGTGCTCACAGAATCCCTGTCACCCTAGCGACCGCCTCCGGGGCAGCAGTGTTACTGGGGCGACGGGGGACCCCTCCTGTGGCTGTAGCGTGGGCCTGCACAGAAATGCCACAGCCACCCCCCCAGGCAGGAAGAACCCTTCCCGCTCTGCCGAGGCGGGGCTGTGCTGCACAGCCTGGTCGCCCTCGCCCCGGTAACCCTCCAGCCCCAGCCCTGCAGCTAGGCCGAGCTCCCTGCAGCGCACACGGGGCAGGGATGGGCCTCCAGAAACGGCCCCGCTCCATGGCTGCAGGCTGCCAGAGCATCCTGCCAAAGAGCTGGCTCTTGGGTCGAAACCACGTCCTTCTGCCTGGGGAGGCCAGAGCGTGGCGCGGGGGCGGGGTTGGGGCAAGGACAGGGCTTAGACACTGCCATGTGTGAGTGCCCGCAAAGGGTTAACCCCAGCGAGAGGGGGCTCCCTGCTGGCAAGCAGCCAGGTGCGCCAATGGGGACACAGAGGGATTGTTCGGACGGAAGCAGGTACCCGCCGGGGGGTTTCTCTGGTGTGGCCGGAGGAGAGAGACACGGGGATGTTTAATGCTGCGCAGGGCTTAAGGACTCCAGTGAACATCCAGGCCACTCGAGGACCTGGCCGCACAGGTTGGGGAGCAGAAAGCGGCTGTTTAGTCAGATGGGCTCAGGTTATTGTTTGTTTGCGTTTGGTGCAGGACTTCTCAGGCTGGCTGAGGTCGTCTCCCTCCCCCCCACGCTGTAACTTCTACACTGAACCCCAGGGA
The DNA here is from genome assembly GCF_033958435.1 of Carettochelys insculpta. Classification (NCBI taxonomy): domain Eukaryota; kingdom Metazoa; phylum Chordata; order Testudines; family Carettochelyidae; genus Carettochelys; species Carettochelys insculpta. The sequence continues at coordinate 380,840,523 of NC_134137.1, read as the reverse complement.
AGAGCTTCTCGGGGTTGCAGCGACCCTTTTGCAAGTGGCTCTGTAACTCCTCACAGCCGAGTACCAGCAGCACTTCCCTGGTGTACTTCAGCTTTTGTTTTGTTAAACGATCCCCTTTCCAGGCAAAGAGTTAATGCCTGTGCGCTAGAGCAGGGTCTGTGCCTGCGCATGGCTACGCCTGACAGGGCAGCCGGCATTTCTTCTCTTTGTTTGCAAGCTCTCTCCCAGGGAGGGTTAGCAGCTCGGGGTTACCCCGCAGGGGGACACCCCAAGTGGGTTCCAAAGAGGGGTTTTCTCACTCGGGTGCTGGCAGCTCCTCCCAGGGCAGGGGGAATCTGCCACCTGAGGAAGCTTTCAAGCAGAAACCTGCAGGAAAGGTATTTTAAAGGTCTGTTGTGTGCCCCACCTTGTGTCCTGGGCGTATGAGGGGGGCACAGCCCTGACAGACACGCGTAGCAGGCGGCCACCACGAAACGTTTCACAAGAAAGCGAGGGTGCGGTGACAAGGCCGCGCAGCAGGCTGGGCTTGGGACGTGTTCATGGAGGCGGCGATGGGCCTAAGAAAGCTCCAGGCAAAGGCACAGCCCTTTCCCCTCTTGCCACCTGTACGAGACGCCCAGGGCCATCCAGACTGCCCCCCCACCTCACAGCATGCTCCCCCTCCACCGTCTGCCAGCGGCATCGCAGGCAACGCTGTGCCAGCTCCAAGGGTGTGGGGGCTGCGCAGGGGTCTGGACCTGGGGCTGCAGTCAGGGCTGTACCCGCAGCCAGATGGAAACACCTCAGTGAGCATTGCCCTTGCTAGCTGGAATCACAGCGGGGAGTCTGCAGCCGCAGGGACTAGCTGCTGCGCTGTGCCTGGGGCTCGGGGAGTGGCACGGGACATGCGCGGAGCAGGCCCTCGCTCCCTGCTGCCAGGGAATGGCTGTAAGGTGCAGGCAGAGGGCCCAGCCCCGGGCAGGAGAGCTGCACAAGAACGGTCAGACGGGCTCGGCCCAGTGTCCCGTCTGCCAACAGCCATCAGTGCCCTGTGCCCCTGAGGGAGCGACCAGAGCAGGGAACCATCGAGTGACCCCTCCCCATCGCCCATTCCCAGCTGCTGACACACCGAGGCCGGGGACGCCTGCCCTGCCTGGCCAATGGCATCAACAGATCGATCCTCCACAAATTTAGCTCACTCGTCTTTGAACCCTGATAAATTCCAGGTGTGCACAACCCCTCCGGCGAGGAGTTCCCCAGGCCAGGCCGACTGCGCACTGGGTGAAGGAAACACCCGTTGGTCAGTTTTATCCATTCTGGACCCTGCAGGGAAGGGGAAGGAGGATGACCTCGACAACCTGGCGCCGGCCTGTTGAAGTAGAAATGAAGAACACGACTCAGACACTTGGGGTGCTGCTGAGAGGCTGGCCAGCACCAGCCAGACGTGCAGGGCCTTTGCTTCTGCCCTACCTGCCTGTAGGTGCAAAAGGAAAGGATGATGATGAGCAGTTAATTCCATTTGGTGACCGCTAGTTCTTGTGCTGCGGGAACGTTTCCTTGTTTGCTTTGCCACACCCATCGCAATTTTCTAGACCTCTTTCATGTCCCCCTGAGTCTCCTCTCTTCTCAGCTCAAAAGTCCCAGGCTTTCTGACTCGCCTCAGCTGACAGCCGTCCCAGACCCCTCATCCCTCTTGCTGACCTTCTCTGAACCTTTTCCAAGGGCAAGATCTCTTTTTGAGAGGAGGCAACCACAGCTGTGCGCAGTATTCGAGACGGGGGTGGTGCCAGGGAGTTATACAGAGGCAATGAGGAATTCTCCCTCTAATGCTCTATCCCTTGGCTACCGATCCGCACGGTTGTGCGTGCCTTTTGCTGGCTGCTGCACAGTGAGTGCATGTGGTCAGAGAACCGTCACAATGGCGCCAGGATCGCTCTCGAGGGGCCAGGGCTAAACTTCTCTCCAACATTTTATACGTGGGGGGGGGGGCTTGTTTCCCAAGGAGCATCACTTTGCACTTGTGAGCATTAACATAATCAGGAAGCCCCCACTTTGCAAAGGCAGCCAAGAGGCCGCTCCCAGGAGGGGCTAGAAGTGTCTGGTACCTGTGCAGATGCCCCACGTGGTTTCAGCCTGTCACTGCCTCCTCAGCACAGGTGTGTGGGCTGCTCCGAGGGGCCCCGTTTACTCACTGCCTTGGGGGCTGCCCCTTTGAAAGCCCCTCCCCCCAGCATGGGACCCAGGCTCCCCTGGCTGCAGGGAGCAAGGTGAGGCCCAGGGCCAAGTATGGCTCAGTGCGCTGGAAGGGAGGCACTAAGTCACCCGCTGGCTTTCCCAGGCGATGTTTGCTGGAGTTCCCCGGTAGCAGCAGCAAGGCACTCAACACCCGTCCCAAGGCTGCCGGGACAGCTCAGCTGCAAAAGGAGTGAACTTTACTTCCAAACACGTCACAACAGAAATAAATACACACATCAGCAGGGAACCAGACTGCCCTGCTCCCTCCCGCACGGCGTTTCCACGGGCTCCAGTCGCTGAGGGGTGGGACCTCGCCACTTCTGGGTCATCCAGCAGGAGAGACACAAACAGGTCCCCCGGTGCACAGCCCGGGACAAGTAGACTTGGCTCCCCGGCCCACCCCTGGCGCACAGCACCGTTGAGAGGCAACCGGGCCAGTGCAGCCTGTTTCAAACTTAAATTACAAACAGAGAGAATAAATAAACCCTAGGAACCTGCTCCAGGCGTGGACGCCTCACGCCCAGGCCCCGTGGAGCAGCCCATCAGAGCTGGCTCTCATGTGCCCCCCGCGGCGCGGTAAGCTCCTTGCTGGGGTAGTCAGCAGCTCAGCTCCAAGCCGCACGGGGTCCGTGCGAATTTGGCCAGAAAGCCAGGCGGGAGGGACCGGCCAGGCTCCAGCCGAAGGCCTCGCTCTCTGCTGGCCAGCGCGTGGTTTCTGGGTGGAAAGGAAGGTTCCGCAGATCAAGCCAGCGGCCGTGCAGTGAGGCTGGTGTGGGGGGAGCCTGGGATGAAGCCGCCCCGCTCTCAGCTGCCAGTCTGCCGGCAGAGCGGCCGCCCTCCTCTAGCAGCTACCAATGTGATCCAGATGTTTGACGATGCTGTGCAGGCACTTCTGGAGCCGGTCCAGTGCCACCAGGGCAGTGGTGTAGGGAGAGGTAGCCAGCAGCTCGGTCAGGTTCCCCAGGGCATCCAGGGCCGAGGGCTTGGGCAAGGTGCAGCCGAGGTGAGCCCCCAAGGCCTGGATCAGACTCCGCAGGTTCTCGATGTCGTTGAAGATTTGGGCGATGGGCACATTGTCCACGGGCAGGCTGGGGAGGATCTGCTGGAATATCTGCAAGGTCTCATCCATGGCGTCTAAGCTCTCCAAGGGGCGCTCGCCAGGGATGAAGTCAAGGCCGTTTACCTTCAGGTTCAGCGGTAAGAGCTGCATGGGGAGAAGGCTGGTTAGCCATGCTAGTGCCGGGCTGTCTTCTCTCCCCTCTGGGGTGGTGTGACTCCCGGCTCCAGCCTGGCTAGCACCCGGGGAGGTCAGCCAGCTGCAGCAAGGCCTGCGTGGGCTGCTTCACGACTCTTCCAGCAGGCCGGCCCTTACAAGGCCAGGGCTGGGCCCGGCTGCTTGGCCACCATCTAAAGTGCTGTCTGCAGCCAGGAGAGGTCGGTGGGGGGAACACCTGGGCCATGGGACTAGCTCACCACCAGGGACTGGTTCTAGCTGCCCCCGGCCTGGCTTCACCCAGGGCTGCAGCAGAGTGGTCACCCAAGGGGCAGCAAGTGACTCACTTTTGGGCTGTAGGGAGGACAGGCAGTTACACCCCAGAGCCTGGGAGCTGGCTTTTTTGGGCTCAGGCCGGGGGCAGCACCCAGCCTGCCTTGGGCACCTCCCAGCCTGCTTGCGAGCACCCGGGGGCTGCAAGGTTCTGTGTTTTGGGGCCTGGTACATCGAGGTCCCTGGGTGTGAGACCGGCAGAGCAGGGAGCTAGCGGCACCCCAGGTAGAATGGCCCTGGAGAGCGTTGTGCCGGGGCTGGGCACCGCCCTGCTAGCAAGGACCAGGTGCTGACGGGCTCAGAGCGGCAGGGGAGCATATGGACTTATGGATGAGAACTTCAGCTGGGTTCCCAGCTCAGAGACGGTGCGAGCTGCCGGGCTGGGGTGCCCCAGCTGCCTGGCCCGGGAGGAGAGGATGGGGGACGCGGATCTGTGTTGAGCCCGGGAAGGCACATTCGCCTTGGGAGGGGCCGTTACAGACCTGTTGGCCCACGACCAGCGATGAGCGCCATTGGGCCACATCCGCAGCCAGCAGGCCCTGGGCCGCTCCAGATCTGGGTGCTTTCCCCCAGCGGAGGGGCTGGCCCAGGAGCCTGCTGCCCCCGAAGGTGAGATACAGCAGAGCCAGGGGGCGGCCCAGTGTGCGGGCGGAGCCATTAGCCCTGTCCCCGCCTACCTGGTGCTGCTGAACCCGGGCGATGATGGTGCGCGTGAGGTTCTTAGTGTCGGCCTTGACCTTGTCGATTTTCACCGGCCGGCAGTGAACGAGAGGCAGCCAGAGCCAGAGCAGCCCACAGAGTGGCAGGCCGAGGTGCTGCATCTTCCTACAGCCTCCTTCCCTCAGTCCCTGAACAGGCAACAGCAAGACAAGTCAGACCCCCGTTTGCAGCCCCCCAGTGGCCAGGCCTCCGGGGATGCCTGGGAGCAGGCTCTGCCCCGCCCGCTGCCTGAGCAGCCCACCAGTCTGCTTCTGGCTCTGGGCTGAGTCTTAACCTGGGTTCTTTCGAATCAGTTCTGTCCGGGGCGGAATAATATTGTTCTGTGCACCCAGGCACGTGCGGCTGGGCACCACCGACAGAAGCACAGGCTGCCGGCTGGGGGCTCTGCTAGTCGGCTGGCTGGCACGTGACTGTCTCCGAGCGCTCACTGTACAAGGAACGCTGATCTCACCCTGAGCTGCGGCGGTGCACACCGGGGGACCCAGGCCTCCCTGCTGCCAGCGAGCCAGGTGTTGCAGAGCCCAGACGTGCACGCCGGGTGAAGCAGCCTGGCACAGGCCGGGCCCTTGTTGGCTGCGTTCAGCAGCACAGGGTGGGCAGCACACCTGACAGGTGCCGCTCTCTGGGGACAGTGGCTGGAGCACACCTGGGTTATTTTGGCTGCACCCCCTGAGGCTGGGGCCCCCAGGCGGGGTGCTGGGTGCAGAGAGAGACTGGCTCTGCCCCACTGAGCTGCCAGCTAACAGGTGGGGTAAGTGAGGACTCATTCATTCACAGCCCCCTTGGGGACCGGATGGAGCGAGCAGCTTCCCCCCGCACAGGCTGTCAGAGCCGGGAACTGACCCAAGGTCTCCTGACTCCCAGCTGCTCTGGCAGCCACAGGCCCAGCCCCCCAGCCCGGCCTTGGCCCTGAGCGGTGCTGGCCAGAGAGCAAAGCTGCTCGCCATGTCCTCGTGTTACCCTCCCGCTCGCTTGGCAGCTGGTGGGCTCCCCGCCCCATGCGCTCCGCACCCAGCTGTGGGTTTGAACTTCCTGGCAGGGCCTGTGGGGCTGAGGCCGGGCTGGGCTTCCCAGCACCGCTGCCTCTGGCTGGGCCAGGCTAGTCCCGACACCGGCTCGCTATTAACCCCAAGCTCCTGCGGCTCCTCCCCCAGCCTGGGCAAGCCAGGCCAGCCCTGGCCCAGTGCCCAATGGGACACCGCGGGGGACTGCCCAGATGGGCCAATTGGCTCTGCCCCCTTGGGAAGCAGCGCCCTGGCATTGCTCAGCAGCAGCGGGAAGAGACGGGCGGCGCCTGCAGCCTGGCCCTTGCTGTCCTCCGCAGGCAGCCCAGATGGGGAGTCCCCAGGAGGCTCCCCAGTGGCTCCATCCGGGGCCCACCGCACCCGCTGGTGGTGCTGCCTTGGGCGGGGTATGGGGAGATGAGGTGGGGGTGGACCACAGAGGAGACCAGAGGCCAGGAGGTGTGATGGGGCAGAGGTCAGAGGCCTGGGTGACTCTAGCCTGGTTCTTGTACCGTGCCCATCCCCATTGCATCTGCCCACCTCCCGGCCATGCAGGAGGCCAGAGGCTGCCCGGGGTGGCTCCCACCTCCCCAAGGGGAACCTGCTTCGTGCCCACCCTGGGAGGGCCCGTCTGCTAGAGGGTTCACGCTCCCACAGGGGTTAGGTGACAGCAGGTGCCTCAGAGCAACTGTCTGCCTGGCCACTGGCGCCGCGCCCCTGGGTACCAGGAGAGCCACTCAGCCAGCCTGGGGCCCCAAACCAGCACGGCTGGTTACCTGCGGGAGTGAACCCGAGATCCCCGCCCTGCCTCCCGGGGATACCGCCGTGCTACCTGCCACCAGCTGTCCAATGGGCTCAGCCTCAACAACCACCCCCCCACCTATTACCTGAGTCCCCCCTGCCCTGGAGAGCTGGGGATGCCTGGAGGGTTTTAAACTCCCTCTGCCAGGCCTGCTGGGCCTCCGCTGACTCTGCCTCCCAGCCCCTGGGCTCTCTAGCCCAGGCGCCGTCTGGGGGCCTGGCATAACCCGGTGTGCACCCGATGCTGGCAGGCACAGCGACGCGAGGGGAGCCGGTACGTTCTTCTGGCAAGGTGCAAGACCTGAAGACTCTGGAGCACCCAATGAAAACCAGGAGGGATGAGCCTGAGGCCAGGCTGTTTGCCCTGGGAACGCAGCCGTGGCTGCAAGGTGACTCAGAGAAGAGCTGCTGGGACACAGGAGTGCCGTGGCTCTGAGCTTTCATCCGCAGAATGACACCGGACCTGCCCGGGAGGCCCATGGGAAGTTCTCGCCTGACCCCCCATTGAGCAGCTGGCAGGGCGGGCACAGAGGCAGGCTGGCACTGCCCTGGTGGGGGCCAGTTGGCCAGCAGGGGGAGGGGCACAGAGGCAAGCTGGCACTGCCCTGGTGGGGGCCAGTTGGCCAGCAGGGGGAGGGGCAGAGGGCACTAACACACCTGTGACCTCAGGAGGGCTCTGGGTGCCTGCTGCCCTCTGGCGCACACCTGTGTGCCCACTGGGGGCAGCGCAGCCACACCCGAAGGACAGGCCCTGCACCTGGCACAGCCATTGGCAGCCTGGGAGCCCGGCTCCGGCGGGCACAGCCCATGCAGCTCGAAGGGCGCGAAGGGGCATAACCGGACCAGGGCAGCCGCAGTTCCGCCCAGCACAGACCCACAAGCCCCTCTGGAGCTAGTGCCAGTCAGGGAACCCGGCTCCCCTGCCCCCGCCCCCCCAGCCTCCTCGGTCACCCTCCCCACCCCGCTCTGTTCTTCCCCTCCCCCCACAGCTGCTTCCTTGCCCTGGCCCCTCTCCCCTCAGGAGCCGCTGGGGACCCCTGTCTAGCTGGGGCTCAGACCCTTCCCTACAACCCCTGGGGACGGCAAATCCGGCCCGGCCCCGCCCTCCCTAACACAAGACCGCCCCCTGGTGCGCCCCCCAGCCTCTGAGCAGCAGCCTCGGGGAAACTGAGGCACGGAGCAGGGCTGTGGCTGGCCGAGCCAGGCAGGGCGCTCAGGTCGCCTCAGAGCCCCCTCCGCCCCCCCGGCCACTCGCACTCCCGTCCGCCCGGCCGGGCAGCTTCGGAGCTCCGCCGGGGGGCACCCTGCCTGGCCCAGCGGGGCAGAGGCCGGGCTCCGCGGCGGAGCCAGTCGGGCAGGGCCGGTCCCCACCTTACCTCCCGGCTCCTTCCCTCCGCGCCGCGCTGGCCCCATGCCGGCCTGGGCCGCCTTATATAGCGCCGCGGCTGCATTGCTCAAGGGTTACTCATCCCCGCCCTCACCTCACCCCACCGCCCCGCGGGGCCACACCAGCGGCAGCCCGGCTGCGGGCGGGACCCCCCGGGCCCCCCGCCCCCTGGCTGAGCACAACCCGCCCCCCGGGCCCCCCGCCCCCTGGCTGAGCACAACCCGCCCCCCGGGGCCCCCCGCCCCCTGGCTGAGCCCAACCCGCCCCCCGGGGCCCCCCGCCCCCTGGCTGAGCACAACCCGCCCCCCGGGGCCCCCCGCCCCCTGGCTGAGCACAACCCGCCCCTGGCTGAGCCCAACCCGCCCCCGGGGCCCCCCGCCCCCTGGCTGAGCACAACCCGCCCCCCGGGGCCCCCCGCCCCTGGCTGAGCCCAACCCGCTCCCCGGGGCCCCCCGCCCCCTGGCTGAGCACAACCCGCCCCCCGGGGCCCCCCGCCCCCTGGCTGAGCACAACCCGCCCCCCGGGGCCCCCCGCCCCTGGCTGAGCCCAACCCGCTCCCCGGGACCCCCCGCCCCTGGCTGAGCCCAACCCGCCCCCCGGGGCCCCCCGCCCCCTGGCTAAGCCCAACCCCTCCCCCGGACTGCGACCCCCCGCCCCCTGGCTGAGCCCAACCCGCTCCCCGGGACCCCCCGCCCCTGGCTGAGCCCAACCCGCTCCCCGGGGCCCCCCGCCCCCTGGCTGAGCCCAACCTGCCCCCCCGGGACCCCCCACCCCTTGCTGAGCCCAACCCGCTCCCCGGGGCCCCCGCCCCCTGGCTGAGCCCAACCCGCCCCTCGGGGCCCCCCGCCCCCTGGCTGAGCCCAACCTGCCCCCCCGGGACCCCCCACCCCTTGCTGAGCCCAACCCGCTCCCCAGGGCCCCCGCCCCCTGGCTGAGCCCAACCCGCCCCCCGGGGCCCCCCGCCCCCTGGCTGAGCCCAACCTGCCCCCCCGGGACCCCCCGCCCCTTGCTGAGCCCAACCCGCTCCCCGGGGCCCCCGCCCCCTGGCTGAGCCCAACCTGCCCCCCCGGGACCCCCCGCCCCTGGCTGAGCCCAACCCGCTCCCCGGGGCCCCCCGCCCCCTGGCTGAGCCCAACCCGCCCCCCGGGGCCCCCCGCCCCCTGGCTGAGCCCAACCCCTCCCCCGGACTGCGACCCCCCGCCCCCTGGCTGAGCCCAACCCGCCCCCCGGGGCCCCCCGCCCCTTGGCTGAGCCCAACCTGCCCCCCCGGGACCCCCCGCCCCCTGGCTGAGCCCAACCCGCCCCCCGGGGCCCCCCGCCCCCTGGCTGAGCCCAACCCGCCCCCCGGGGCTCCCCGCCCCCTGGCTGAGCCCAACGTGCCCCGCGGGCTGCGACCCCCCCCACCCCCTGGCTGAGCCCAACCCACCCCCCCGGGACCTCCCGCCCCCTGGCTGAGCCCAACCCGCCCCCCCGGGACCTCCCGCCCCCTGGCTGAGCCCAACCCGCCCCCCGGGGCCCCCCTCCCCTGGCTGAGCCCAACCCGCCCCCCGGAGCCCCCCGCCCCCTGGCTGAGCCCAACCCCTCCCCCGGACTGCGACCCCCCGCCCCCTGGCTGAGCCCAACGTGCCCCCCGGCCTGCGACCCCCCGCCCCCTGGCTGAGCCCAACCCGCCCCCCCGGGACCCCCCGCCCCCTGGCTGAGCCCAACCCCACCCCGGGACCTCCCGCCCCCTGGCTGAGCCCAACCCGCCCCCCCTCCGGGCTGAGCCCAACCTGCCCCCCCGCAGGGCAGCGACCCCCCGCCCCCGGTCTCCCCGGCCGGGCTGCGCCCAACCCGCCTCCGGCCGCTCGGGCCGGCGCTGCCCTCGGGGCCTGGGACTCTTGAAGCGCGTTCCCCCTCCACACAGCCCAGCGCTGTGTCGGGCACTGGCCGCCCCCTCGGGCTCCGTACGCCCCGTCCAGCCGCCCCCATCCCCTCCAGCCCCCTCACCCACCCCATGCCCGCACCCCTCTTCGCCCCCACCCCCATATGCCCCCCAGGGTCTCTCTCGGGGCTGTGCCGGGGGCACTTCAGCCGGGCAGGGCTGCAGGGAGGGCCTGGCGCAGCGCGGCCTGGCCCAGGTCCATAGACACCAGCCCCAGCGCTGCCAGGGAGGCGTTTCCCTCCAGCGGTGGAAGCGGCTCAGCCAGGCTGGAGCTGCCCGGGAAGGTGACCGGCTCCCAGCTGTGCTCGGCGCTGCAGACCGCGCTGGGCAGGAGGCTGCAGCCCAGCGGGCCGGGAACACCCCAGGCGTGCGGCGCTGGCCCGGCCCGGCCCAGCTGGGAGCCGGGGAGAGTCGCTCCATGTCCCGTGACTTTTCCCAGCCGGGCTCGGGGCTGAGCAGCTCGGAACCCCTCCCCGCGCCGGAGTGGGGCAGCCAGCCAGGAAGTTTTGCCTGCGGGAGGAGCTGGTGCCCCGCTGGGACCCGCGTGCCTTGCAGCTGCCCTGACTGGGAGCTCGGGTTGGCTCCCCGCATGTTGCGCAGGGAGCGGGCTGTTTGAAAAAGCTGCGCAGGGGGCGGGGCTGCGCTGCAGGGGGAGAGCCAGCAGCTGCGAGGCCTTTGCGCCCCTTTGCAGCGCCTCCCGCAAGGGGCTGTCGGAGCTGCAGGAAACGCGCAGGGCCCGGCGGTTTTAAAAACAGAATTGAAAATACCGCGTCGCGCTGCGCAAAGCTGCTGCCGGCTGAGCGCTCGGAGACTGGCCGGGGGTAAGGATGCCGGACCCGCGCACCTCCCTGGCGCACCCCCGACTACTGGGACCTCGCGCGGCAGGAAGAGACCCCAGAAGTCCCGCTCGGGAGGGGTGTGCCTGGAAACAGCTTGTATAGCTGGGGTGGGGGGCTGACCCCAAAGGAAATCAGCGCCCAGCCCTGCCCCCCGCCGGCAGCGCAGGCCCCTCCCCTGCCCCAGCCCGCAGCTCGTCCCCTCACACCCCGCACAGCTGTCCGGCCCCACAGTGTCCAGAGGGGACCAGAGAGAGGGTCAAAAGGCCAATGGCCTTTTGGGTGCATTAGGAGGAGCATTTCGAGCAGAACTAGCGAAGTGGTTGTTCCCCTCTGTTCCCACTGGGGAGGCCACGTCTGGAATATTGTGTCCGGTTTTGGCCCCCCAGTATAAAAAGGAGGTGGATTTGCTGGAGCAGGTTCAGTGAAGGGCAACAAAAATGATTGAGGGGCTGGAGCACAAGTCCTCTGAGGAGAGGCTGAGGGATTTGGGCTTGTTTAGTTTACAGCAGAGAAGACTGAGGGGTGATTTAATAGCAGCCTTCAACTTCCTGCAGGGGAGCTCTAAAGAGGAGGGTGAGAAACTGTTCTCAGTGGTGTCAGATGGCAGAACAAGGAGTAATGGTCAGAAGTTGAAGAGGGAGAGGAGCAGGTTGGATATTAGGAAAAACTACTTCCCCAGGCGGGTGGTGAAGCACTGGAATGTGTTGCCTAGAGAGGTGGTGGAGTCTCCATCCCGCGAGGTTTTTAAGTCCTCAACAACTTCCTGGCTGGGATGATGTAGTGGGGGTTGATCCTGCTCGGGGCAGGGGCCTGGACTCAATGAACCCCTGAGGTCCCTTCCCGCCCTGGGGTTCTGTGGAATAACACCTGTGCGTGCGGGGGCAGGGTGGGGCGGAGCAGGGCAATGTGGGCAGCTAGCAGGGGACACAGGTTTGCTGCCAGCCCAAGTCCCTTTTCAGAAGGTTTGCTGTGTGCCCCTGGCAGCAAGAGGCACAACCCAGTGGCCGCGAAGGCCCAGACAGCGTCACAGCCCCCCCTGCCCCCCCCACCAGCATGCACCCTGGGCCCTACAGACTCCCAGCCGGGAGGGGAGTGTGAGAGTCTGACCCACACCCACGCCGACAGCAGGGTTTAACCCAGGGTTTGCCCCGCCCCAATGGCGTGGGATGTCCAAATCCAGTTGGATTTAGTTATCCCTGATGTTGGCGCTGCAGGGGGACCTGGCAGGCCTGACTTGCTGAGGCTGCAATGCTAAGGACATATGAGGGCACGGGGGGATGGCTCCAGGGACAACCGCCCTGCTCTGTTCATTGGCCCCGAGCACAGGGCACCGGGCATGCTCAGAACACAGCGCCCTGGGCCAGGCGTCTGGCTCAGTGTGGCCCTTCTGTGTTATTCCTTCCAGGTGCCCAGGGCCCCCGTCCAGCTCAGGGTGCTGTGCTGAGGGTGGCCATGGCACAGGGAGTCCCCAGGCCCTGCCCCCCCCCCTCCCCCCGCAGGCACAGGCAACTCTTCCTTGGCAGGGAGCACAGCCGGGTTATGGGGCGACAGGGACCCCGCGTGGAACAGACTTGTCAGCCCAGGGACCAGAGGCCGTCAGCGCCATCCATCTCGGGGAGAGGGGCCCAGAGGGGTCCCTGAGCCGGGCCCTAGCCCCCTTCCTCCCTCCCTCTCCAGTAACCTGACTCAGCTGTCCAGTTCCAATTCAAACCAGCCAGGCCCCTGTGATGGGGTTCTGGGGTCCCCCAAGCTCTGCACCCTGTCCGCAGGCAGGAGAGTCTCTCACTCAGCAGGAGAACAGCAGGTTTATTAGCCGACAGGACACAGTATCGTACAGAGGAGTCAGTACAGCAGGCCGAGACAGCCAGTCCAATCCATGTTGGGGAGAGGAGGCCCCAAGGGGCCCCCAGAGCTGGGGCCTTGCCCCCTCCTTTGTCTCTCTCTCTCTCCCAGCCCAGACTAATTGCTTCCAACTCCCAGTTCCAATTCAAACCCCTCAGGCTCCACCTCCTCCTTTGTCTCCAGTACAAAGGTGTTACCTGGTCGTCAAGGTTACCCTCAGCAGGAGCCCCCCACCCTCTGTGAGCCACTCACACACACACAGGTATCCCCCACTCCATCACATCGCTCCCCACTTCCAGACCGAACTGAGCAGGGTCACTCAGCCAGTGACCTGGGGAAGTTCGGGGGCCTCCCCTCGTGACAGGGCATCAGCTGTACCCTCCGTGCTCCCCTTGATGTGCACCACCTCCATGTCGTAATCCTGCTGGGGGAGGCTCCAAGTCAGGAGCCTGGTCTTGGCCCTTTTCATGTGATGCAGCCGGGCAAGTCCCTTTAGTTCCCTTGGGCTGGTTGATCTTCCTGCTTCGGCCCCGGTCCGTCAGCCACGTTCTGAAGTCGGGCAGGCAGAGCCCATACAGCTGCTGCAGCACCAGCAGATCAAACAGGTCTTTTGTGGTCAGGGTCCTGCCCCGTCTGAGCACCAGTCCATACAGCTGCTCCAGCCGATGTTTGGAATTCAGTTACACTCCAGTAAGGGAAGGTACAAATGCTTCCACCCTTGGCATTTAGCCAGACCACCACAATGGTTGTGTGCTTCAGTTTCCCCTTCCATGCCACACAATAGGTTTGGGATGTTCCTTCTCATGTCAGAGGTTGCAAGACTAGTTACAGGGAACAATGGTGACATTTCAGAATTACAGACTCCTTCAACATACAACTCATTCTTATACATCAATGTCATCATGTCACATGGCTCTTTCCAAACATTCAGTGCATGGTACAATTCTACAGCTTTCGGGAGCAGCACCCCTTGGTTACAGCAGTCAGCGTGAGTAACAGAACAAACCCATTGCAACTGTACATTTACGTTGCTCTTTGGTAGACCACAACCTTTGTGTAACCTCCTTGAGAATCTGGTATTTTGGGGCTAAATGGCTGAGGCCTTTCTTAGCACCATCAAGTTCTAATCATCTCCCTTGCCCCCTGGGGTGGAAATCTGATCTCTCCGGCTGTGCCCTCCCTTCTAACAAGAGCTGGGCCATTGATGATCTCAGGGAGACGGCCCACTCCCTACCAGCCTGGAAATTTGCAAACCAAACTGCTTTCTGAGAGTTGTTTTGTGAGTCCCAGACGCAGACTCCACATGAAGGAATCCCTGTTTATCCCTTACTGGCCCACCAGGCCCAAAGCTCCTTTGTCCTTCCACCTCCAACTACTGCCTCCCCATGGAATCAGAAGTGGAGTCCAGTATAAGAATATAAGTGTTTCCACCATCTGGAGATGGGGAATTGCTGGCGCTCTCCTGCATCCTACAGAGACTGACTGTGCAGCTGTTTTATTTGGTTCTCACAGGGCTGCTAACATTCCCTGATAGTTTTCACTTTACTTGCACCAACTTCCAATTCCTGAGAAACTTTTACACTGCCTGCTTTGGACCCTTCCAGAGCACAGCCAGTGGTTTCATACTCAGGCAGGTCCTGGCCATCAGGAGCTGAAACAAACTTCTCCCCAGGCAAAGGGCTGCTCTGGCTCTTACAGACAAGCACCTTTCCTGTTCACTTTCCTTCATCTCACTCCCATTTTCTGCAGTCCCCACAGATGGGTCAGGAAAAGTTTCAGGGAAATTCTCTTCCTTAAGAGCTTCCCCAAAACAACAACTCACCCCTGTCTGCCTCCACAGGGGCACTGCTCCCTTGAGCCACAACCAGCTCCTGGGTTTCACCTACGCCCAGGATCACTTCTGGCCCATTAGGCAGATTCCCACGTAATCCCCCTCCAGGCAGACAGCCAGTACCACCGGACAGAAGGTCAGGGTCCCTTTCGTCCCTTCTGCTACCAGCTCCTTTATCTTCATCAGGCAGCATAACTCCATTGCCCGTCTGTTCTTGTGTCCTGGCGAGAGGATGACTCTGGTAGGACAGAGTCCTCTCACCCCCTCCCAATAACACCTCAGCATCAGGCAAAGAACAAGTACCAGAATCGTCTGGTCTCTGGGATTCCCTGATGATACTAACTGGATTAGACCAAGTTAAAGCATCATTCCCCCTGAGAGACACAGAGTTAGGCCCACTTCCCATCTGGGCTTCAGCTGCCCTCAGATCCAGCTCTGGGATCTTGGCTCCATCTCGAGCCCCCACAGGCTCAGGCAAAGGATTCACTTCCCCAGAAGCAGAAGCACTTTTCTTGCACCAAGGACCAGTGTCCTTAGCAGGGATCCCACTGCCCATCCCAGAGCCATTCCCTCTGCTCCAGCCCCCATGGCTGGATTCAGAGAGACACCTGGAATGCTCTTTTCTGGTGGATCCTTCTCCAGCCACCCTAGGCTGAGGAATCCTCCTCAGACAATGGGCTAGTTTCCTCATTGGCACCTTTTCCAAATGCAGGCTCTGCTCTCTGCCCAGGCTGCTGCTGCTGTTCAACACAGACAGACAATGGGAGACACTCTCTCCTTTGTCCCAGCCCCCAGGCTGGTCTCCACACACACACACAAGGTGAAGCAGCTTCTCTCACAGACAACTTGCCATTCCCAGTGTATCAGCTGCTTTCCTGCACAGACACACAGGCACCTTCCTCGGCCCAGGCCTGGAAAACTCTCCGCAGGTCTGTCTTGGCCACTAGTAGATGATGGGTTGGAATCGCTCCTTCCCTCCTTGAGCTGTGGCAGGCCACTCGGTTCAGAGCTCCAGGCAGTCCAGGGTTCCCTGCCCCGATCCGGGCTCATCTCTGCAGGATTCTCCCCAGCCCTCAGCTCCGCCACTGCACATCCACGCTGCCTTGTCCAGCTTCTTTAATCTCGATTCGGTTTCCAGGTGCTGCCACTTCACAGCGGAGTTGCTCAGCGTGGTTGCAGGCTCTCAGGCTGATGTCCTCTGCACCCCACGATTCCTGGAAGAATCCCTTCAGCGTGCCAGGCTTCTTGCGGGTCACAAGCTGCCCGGGGTTAGGCCGTAGGCCCCTCTGCCCTCTGGGACCGACTCCAACAGATTCCCAGGAGTAACCCCTCCTCGGGTGTGACACCCCCTCTCGAGGACCACAACCGCAGTTGCTTGGGTTCGGCCGCAGGCCCCTCCGCCTTGGGGAACTGCACCTCACTGCCCTTCAGCACACCCGGGTCTCGCAGGCCCCACTTCTTCCAGGGCCCCGGTCACTTACTGCTGGATGCTCCATCCTCGGGGTGCAGAACATCCCACTTCTGACACCAGTGTGATGGGGTTCTGGGGTCCCCCAAGCTCTGCACCCTGTCCGCAGGCAGGAGAGTCTCTCACTCAGCAGGAAAACAGCAGGTTTATTAGCCGACAGGACACAGCATCATACAGAGGAGTCAGTACAGCAGGCAGAGACAGCCAGTCCAATCCATGTTGGGGAGAGGAGGCCCCGAGGGGCCCCCAGAGCTGGGGCCTTGCCCCCTCCTTTGTCTCTCTCCCTCTCCCAGCCCAGACTAACTGCTTCCAACTCCCAGTTCCAATTCAAACCCCTCAGGCTCCACCTCCTCCTTTGTCTCCAGTACAAAGGTGTTACCTGGTCATCAAGGTTACCCTCAGCAGGAGCCCCCCACCCTCCGTGAGCCACTGACACACACACAGGTATCCCCCACTCCATCACAGCCCCTTCTCCCAGCTTTGTCCTGTTGCTGGGGGAAGAAAGGGGTCACCTGGCTGGCGAGGTTACAGAGAGCCTGGAGAGCCATTGCCTACATGTGAGAAGTCATCACCCTGAAGCTCCCCTTACCGCCGCCACACGCTGATGCTGGGCCTGGGGAAACTGAAGCACACCCAGGGGTTTCTACAGGGCATCAGGAAACACCTGCAACTGAACCAAGGGAATAAAATCCCCACACACCCCACTCAGCGCAATTCTCTTCTGCAGCCTTTGCAATGCCAGGGGCTGTCTCGCTGCCTTCCGACTGCCAGCAGGGAGATGGCAGGGACAGGTGCCAGCCCTGGCCCGCTGGGCGGGAGCCAGGCCAGAGCACAGTTCCCAGTGCTGCCAGGACCAGCATGGAACCAGTCTGGGCCTGCTGGTGTAGTGAGTGCCACACCACCGGCCTTTTGGCCGGAAAGGGACCGGAACGCCAGCTCGGATTGCACTTCCTGGCAGGAAATCGCTTCTGGCTGCTTTCACGGTGTTATTCAGCAGCTGCCAGCTGACAGCCTGGGGTCCCTTTACACTCTGCTCTCCACTGGGTCATCAGGACCCAGCCCTGACTGGTTTGCACAGTTGAGCAACCCCTCCTCACGTGAGTAATCCCATTGACGTCAGTTGGGCCGGTGTGCAAGGCAGGGCTGGGCAGGATGGAGCTTAGAGCCCACATCCCTCTGACATGCCGCTGCCTGGAATCCCAGCTGCCAGGAGGCCAGCCCAGCAGCACAGGCTGGAGCAGGTCCTCTGCTGTATGTTTTGGCAGGAGAACTGCCTCCCCCAGTATCCACAATGGATAAAGTGTAATTGGAGATACACATCCCTAGAGCTGGCAGGGACCTCAGGAGGTCATGTAGTCCACTCTCCTGCCATCTTGGCAGGACCAAGCACCACCCCTGGTATCTATTTGCCCCAAATGGCCTCCTCAAGGACTGATCTCACCACCCCAGGTTTAGCAGGTCAGCGCTCAAGCCACTGAGCTATCCCTCCTGATGACTGTTGGCACGGGAAACGTTATTACATTCTGATCTCATAGAGACATTGTTTTGTAAATGAATGCTTATTGATGTTCTCATAAGGTTCAATATTGAATTTAGCATTGTTAGTGAATCCTCCTTAATTTTCAGTATTGTTTTGTTAATGAGATCCTGTTCATGTTCTATACGACCGAATAACTCTACCTTCCTGTAATTTACTTTTTGTTAATAATCTATTGGTACTTGACCTCCTGCTCAATAGGGAATTACCAGAGTGGAATGGCATAAAACCAGTAAGACTTCAGTTTGAGCTGGGGGAGTGGATAAGGGAATTATGAGAAACTCTCCCCTGGTTTGTTGGGAGGGGGTGAACAAAGGAGGAGAGAGGTATAAGTATTGCACACTGCTTGTTGCAAGGTGTGCAGGCTTTGAGGAGAGATCCCCCTGCACCTTACTTGGCATGCCAAATAAAGATTCTTCTTCCACTCTCGGTGTGTTATTGGGCCAGCGTTGCATACCGGGCACGAACTGCCACTGTGCCACCTTAAGAAGGAGGCAACAGTTTTGGCGTCCCTGGGTGGGCACTCTAAATTAAAGCCTTGCCCGGCTCGCCTCTTGGCGGGGGTGGCGGGAGACGGCGTCGGACTTCCAGTGCGCACACCGGTAACTTTACCGGGGGAACTCGGCGTCCAGGTTCCGCAGCCCCTGCCGGGGACGACACAACAGTGCAACGCAGCAACGTGGAAGAGAGAGAGGAAACAGAGGGTGGAGCGGCGAAAGCCGGACCTCTGAAACTAGAGGGTGGAGCAGCAAGAGCTGGACCTCTGGACAGGTAAGACCCAGTCCCTTTTTGTGAAAGGGACTTCCGGGACGCCGGACAGATATTAAGGTCTGGGGCAAAGGTTATGGGTCAGGGTCAGAGTACCCATAGGAATGGTCAGGGTCGGAATATCCCTAAGAACAACACCCCTTTGGCTTGTGTTTTAAAACACTGGAAAATTATAGGGGGGGACCTTCTGACCAAATATAGATTAAGAAAACTGTGCACAACAGAGTGGCCACAGTATAACCTAGAAGGGCAGGAGCGGTGGCCACCAGAGGGATCCCTAAATTATAACACCATATTGCAGCTGCTTTTGTTTTTACAACATACCGGTAAATGGGAAGAACATATGTATGGCCAATATTTTGAATATCTTAGAAATAGACAAGACCTGCAGGAAATGTGTGGATTATCATGTGCAGTACAACCAGCTGTAAATAAGCCTATTGTAAACTGTCACCAGGACCCCCCTTCGGCTTCTGCACCCACACCCCCTCCATCCAGGGAAAGGGTTTCCCATGATTTGGGAATAGCCCCCTCAGTTAAACTGCATCTATTAGTGACTGAAACAGTGGTTGACAGACTGGGAGCTGCGGATCGACAGGCTACTACTATGCAGGTGTATTCCCATGTGCCCTTTAATCTGATCGATTTGGCAACTTTTAAAGCCCAAGCCGGGGAGTTTTCCACGGATCCTAGCCGCTTTATTTCAATTTTCAAAGGGTGTTTAGCCAGTCACAAGCCTGATTGGAATGACTGTCAGGTCCTAATGAGAACCCTGTTGTCTGAAGTGGAGCGTAACCAGGTTGTAACAAAAGCCAGGGAGAAAGCAAGAAAAAGGCATGAACTTGGCAGGAGCGAAAAAAAAAAGCAATTTGTCAAATCCCTAAGCCCAGCAATAGGAAACAACTGCGTGCCTTTTTGGGAACAGCAGGATTTTGCAGATTATGGATACCTGATTTTGGGGTACTGGTTAAGCCTCTGTACGAGTGTGTTAAAGAAAGTGACAGAGACTTGTTCCGTTTTACAAAAGAGGCTCAACATGCATTTAAAGCTTTAAAATTATTGTGCGTGTAATGGAAGCTCCAGCCCTAGGTCTATCAGATATTACTAAACCATTTCAGCTGTATGTGCATGAATGGAAGGGAGTGGCCCTGGGAATATTAACTCAAAAGGTGGGAAGTTGGAAGCGATCTGTGGCTTACTTCTCTAAACAAATAGATACTGTTGCTAGAGGCTGGCCAGCGTGCCTGCGGGCGGTGGCGGCTGCAG
The DNA here is from genome assembly GCF_033958435.1 of Carettochelys insculpta. Classification (NCBI taxonomy): domain Eukaryota; kingdom Metazoa; phylum Chordata; order Testudines; family Carettochelyidae; genus Carettochelys; species Carettochelys insculpta. Next base: position 380,821,376 of record NC_134137.1, on the reverse strand, counting down.
CCATCGTCTTAGAGGAGGCAGGAAAACTCACTTTGGGAGGGGAAGTTGAGGTCAACACCCCACACGCTGTCCAAGCCCTGCTGGAGGCAAAAGGAGGGCTTTGGCTCACGCAAGCCCGACTCACAAAGTACCAAGCGTCGTTGCTAGAGAATGCAGAAGGTAAGTTGGTAACCAGTCCAACTTTGAACCCAGCCACCCCGTTACCTGAAAAGGGGACAGAGGAAATTGAGCATGACTGTTTAGAGACTATTGAAACTCAATATTCGAGCCGCCCTGACCTTAAGGACCAACCACTTTTAAATGCGGACTTAGAGTGGTTCACAGATGGCAGTTCCCAGGTGATAAACGGAAAAAGGAGAGCTGGATATGCGATAGTCAGCCCGCACAAAACTATTGAGGCCCGTCCTTTACCAGTGGGTACATCAGCTCAGCTAGCAGAACTTATAGCCCTCACTCGAGCCCTGGAAATGGCTACGGATCTGCGAGTTACAATTTGGACAGACTCTAAGTATGTATTTGGGGTAGCACACGCCCATGCTGGAATTTGGAGAGAAAGGGGAATGCTCACAGCTCAAGGGGAGCCTGTCAAATATGGAGAACAAATCCAGGCTTTCCTCCAGGCTATACAGGAACCAAAGGAGGTAGCTATTGTCCATTGTCGAGCTCACCAAAGGGGGGATGGAGATGTAGCTAGAGGTAATGCCCGGGTGGACCGAGAGGCCAAACGGGTAGCAAATACGGAAGATATTGCTCTTTTGCCTCTGATTCCCACTCTCCCAGATCCCCATGAGAAGCCAGAATATTCTGCCCAAGAACAGCAGTTAGCTGAGTAGTTACAGCTGAACCTGCGAGAAGGATGGTATGTAAGTGAAAAAGGACAAGTGTTGCTTCCTGGACCCTTGATAAGGCCGACGGTTATGAGTTTTCATCAAGGGACACATGCAGGTCAGGAGGCCCTGATCCAATTATTAGAGAAGTACTTTATAGGAGATGGAATAAGAAATGAAGCCAGACGGGTGGTTAGAGACTGTATGGTATGTCCCCGAGCAGGAAGACCCGTGGTACCCTCCCCACTACCATCAGCCCCGGGACCGGGACTTGTGTGGCAAATTGACTTTACTGAACTACCTCGAGCCAGTGGGTTTCAGTACCTACTGGTACTTGTGGATCGTTTTACAGGATGGATAGAGGCATTTCCATGTAAAAATTGTACGGCCAACACGGTTATCACTAAAATTTTAAAGGAGATAGTCCCCCGGTTCGGAGTACCAGAATGGATTGAATCAGACCGAGGAACCCATTTCGCGGCCCGATGTGTGGAGAAAGTAGATGGACTCAATATTCCATGGAAATACCACACTCCATATAGACCGCAGGCCAGCGGAGTGGTGGAAAGAGAGAATCAGACTTTGAAAAGACATTTGTCAAAATTGTGCCAGGAAGCTCAGCTTAAGTGGCCAGAGGCCCTCCCCTTAGCCCTCTTAAGGACCCGAATATTACCCAAAGGGAGGTTAGGATTAAGCCCATTCGAAATTTTGTTTGGGCGACCATGGCCAATGAATGGGGTGCCTGGTACAGGTATAGAATGGGGAATAGGGGAGGGGTTTTTAAGGAAATATTTGCTGTCGCTATCGTCTGTTATGTCTTCAATCCACAGGTTTGTTCGTGACAATCAGCCCATTCCGTTGGACCAACCCCTTCACGATATTCAGCCAGGAGACAGCGTCTTGCTTCGGACGTGGAAAGAGGAGCCCCTTCAAAAGAAGTGGAAAGGACCCCACCTCGTTTTATTGACTACTAAGACTGCTGCTAAACTAGAAGGAGTCAAACTGTGGGTCCATTTCACTCGATTAAAGAAGGTCGAACCGGCTGAGGAAAAGGAGTGGACTGTGAGCTGTGTCACCCCAGAGGCTGAAGAGGACTTAGGACTGAAATTATATGAAAGTGGAAATGCTACCCATGAATCAGGTTTTAAGTAAGGAATATGAGAAGACTCAATATGGGACATCTTGAGTGTTCTCAAAGGGGGGAAATGTTGGCACGGGAAACGTTATTATATTCTGATCTCATAGAGACATTGTTTTGTAAATGAATGCTTATTGATGTTCTCATAAGGTTCAATATTGAATTTAGCATTGTTAGTGAATCCTCCTTAATTTTCAGTATTGTTTTGTTAATGAGATCCTGTTCATGTTCTATATGACCGAATAACTCTACCTTCCTGTAATTTACTTTTTGTTAATAATCTATTGGTACTTGACCTCCTGCTCAATAGGGAATTACCAGAGCGGAATGGCATAAGACCAGTAAGACTTCAGTTTGAGCTGGGGGAGTGGATAAGGGAATTATGAGAAACTCTCCCCTGGTTTGTTGGGAGGGCGTGAACAAAGGAGGAGAGAGGTATAAGTATTGCACACTGCTTGTTGCAAGGTGTGCAGGCTTTGAGGAGAGATCCCCCTGCACCTTACTTGGCATGCCAAATAAAGATTCTTCTTCCACTCTTGGTGTGTTATTGGGCCAGCATTGCATACCGGGCACGAACTGCCACTGTGCCACCTTAAGAAGGAGGCAACAAAAGGGACTTGCCCGGCTGCATCACGTGAAAAGGGCCAAGACCAAGCTCCTGACTTGGAGCCTCCCCCAGCAGGACTATGATGTGGAGGTGGTGCACATCGAGGGGAGAACAGAGGGTACAGCCAATGCCCTGTCACAAGGGGAGAGCATCGAACTTCCCCAGGTCACCAGTTGAGTGACCCCGCTCAGTTCGGTCTGGAAGGGGGGAGAGATGTGATGGAGTGGGGGATACCTGTGTGTATGTGAGTGGCTCACAGAGGGTGGGGGGCTCCTGCTGAGGGTAACCTTGACGACCAGGTAACACCTTTGTACTGGAGACAAAGGAGGAGGTGGAGCCTGAGGGGTTTGAATTGGAACTGGGAGTTGGAAGCAGTTAGTCTGGGCTGAGGGAGAGAGAGACAAAGGAGGGGGCCAGGCCCCGGCTCTGGGGGCCCCTCGGGGCCTCCTCTCCCCAACATGGATTGGACTGGCTGTCTCTGCCTGCTGTACTGACTCCTCTGTATGATGCTGTGTCCTGTCGGCTCATAAACCTGCTGTTCTCCTGCTGAGTGAGAGACTCTCCTGCCTGCGGACAGGGTGCAGAGCTTGGGGGACCCCAGAACCCCATCACACACCTCTCCTCCCAGTCCCTCCCTCATGGCCAGCGGCAGGGCTGAGAGCCCCGCACAGAGCTAACCAGTGAGCCAAGCCAGACAGCCTTTGTCATGTTGCCTCCTTCTTAAGGAAGGAAAGAGAGCCCTGGGAGCTGCTCTGCCTGTCTCACACATCCAGCCCGAGTCTCACACACACCCACCACTCCATCACAGCGGCAGCCAGAACCCAGCCCCAGCCGAGCTCGCCTGGCTGGCGGGGAAGATCTCTTGCCCGATCAAGGCCGGGGAGCAGGGCAGTGTGTGCCTAGCCTGGGTGCTCTGCTTGGCAATTGCCCGGGCCTAGACTGGAGGCGGGTCCCCACATCAGGCTCTTTCACCAGACAAAGGTCCTGCAAACCCGCAGGAGGTTACACCCTGGAGCAGGGCCGGGGGCGTTTGCATTGGCACAGGGACACCTTCAGTTGGTACAACAGGCTTTTTGTCAGAAAGCGTCAGCAGCTGCTTGGCACAATATTCCCCTGGATGCAACAGGTGGGAAAGGAAACCAAGCAAAGGGACCAGCGGGGTGGGGGTTAGCTGAGCGGGGTGGGGGTTAGCTGAGCGGGGCTGGTTAGCTGAGTGGGGGGGTTAGCTGAGTGGGGGGTTAGCTGAACGGGGTGGGAGTTAGCTGAGTGTGGGGGGATTAGCTGAGCAGGGTGGGGTTAGCTGAGCGGGGTGGGGGTTAGCTGAGCTGGGGGGTTAACTGAAGGGGTGGGGGTTAGCTGAGCGGGGTGTGGGTTAGCTGAGCGGGGGGGGGATTAGCTGAGGGTGGGGGTTAGCTGACGGGGTGTGGATTAGCTGCGGGTGGGGGTTAGCTGACGGGGTGGGGGTTAGCTGAGCGGGGGGGTTAGCTGAACAGGGTGGGGGTTAGCTGAGCGGGGGGGTTAGCTGAGCGGGGTGGGGGTTAGCTGAGCGGGGGGATTAGCTGAGCTGGGGGGGTTAGCTGAGCTGGGGGGTTAGCTGAACAGGGGGGTTAGCTGACGGGGGGGTTAGCTGAACAGGGTGGGGGTTAGCTGAGCTGGGGGGTTAGCTGAACAGGGTGGGCGTTAGCTGAGCGGGGGGGGATTATCTGAGCAGGGGGGTTAGCTGAACGGGGGGGATTAGCTGAGCAGGGGGGTTAGCTGAGCGGGGGGATTAGCTGACGGGGGGGTTAGCTGAGCTGGGGGGTTAGCTGAACAGGGTGGGGGTTAGCTGAGCTGGGGGGTTAGCTGAACAGGGTGGGCGTTAGCTGAGCGGGGGGGGGATTATCTGAGCAGGGGGGTTAGCTGAACGGGGGGGATTAGCTGAGCAGGGGGGTTAGCTGACGGGGGGGGTTAGCTGAACAGGGTGGGGGTTAGCTGAGCGGGGGGATTAGCTGAGCAGGGGGGTTAGCTGAACAGGGTGGGGGTTAGCTGAGCGGGGGGGTTAGCTGAACAGGGTGGGCGTTAGCTGAGCGGGGTGGGGGTTAGCTGAGCGGGGGGGGATTATCTGAGCAGGGGGGTTAGCTGAACGGGGGGGATTAGCTGAGCTGGGGGGTTAGCTGAACAGGGTGGGGGTTAGCTGAGCGGGGGGGGATTATCTGAGCAGGGGGGTTAGCTGAGCTGGGGGGTTAGCTGAACAGGGTGGGCGTTAGCTGAGTGGGGTGGGGGTTAGCTGAGCGGGGGGGGATTAGCTGAGCAGGGGGGTTAGCTGACGGGGGGGGGTTAGCTGAACGGGGTGGGGGTTAGCTGAGCGGGGGGGTTAGCTGAACCTGCTGCCTGAACGGGTAGCAGAGCCAGGTGCACGTCCCCGGGGACAAGGTCCTTTCCAGGGCAGGGGTGCCCGCGGCTGCGCTCGGAGGGGTCGGACGCGTTCGGCGATGGCAGGAAAGCCAAAGCCGAGACTGACGCTGGCGCCGGGGGCGCCGGACAGCCGCAGCCCTGCCGCCCGGGGTGGGGGGGCCCCCGAGTGGGAGCTCGCAGGGATCGGGCCCGGGCGAGCAGCGCCCGCGCGGCCTGGGGAACACGAGCGGGGAGGCCGGGGGGCGCCGCGGCAGCGGCGGGGTGAGTGGGGCCCCAGCCCGGGGCAGACACCGGGGACGGGCCCTGCTCAGCGGGGACGGGCGCCCGCAGCCGCCCGCGCTGCACAGGGGCCGGGAATGAACCGCACAAGAGCCCGGCCCGGCCCAGCGCTCCCCGGGCGGTAACGAGCCCAGCACCGGCCCGGGCGGCGCACGCTGCCGAAGGGGAGCCGGGCGGAGGTCCCGCTCTTGCCCAGGCCCGGCCGCGGCCCGGACCCCTAGCACGGGCTGGAGGGCGCGGTGCTGCGGGGCGGAGGCAGCGGAGAGCCGGGCGGTTGCTGCGGGTAGCAGGACCGGGCCCGCGCGCTCGGCGGGGGACACACGGGCCAGTCCCCGGGCCTGCCCGGCTGCGGGCTGAATGCGAAACTGCACGTGCTGCCCGGCCCCGGGGCCCGCTGCGCGCTCCCGCCACGCACCGCCCTGCGCCTGGCGCACCCCCGGGGCCGACCTGGAGACCTGCGCGCAGCGGAAGCGCCTGGGGACACGAGGGAGCCTGTGCGCCCGGGGAGCCGGGCAGAACATTTGGCCCGCGAGGGACGTCGAGAGCCGAGCGAGGGAGGAAGTTCCGAGGGCGGGAGCCCCGCAGGGCCGGGGAGGGCAGCGCACAAGCCGGGTGGAGGGCGAGAGGCTCTGACCGCCGGGGTGCCCGTAACTCCCCCAGCGGGGCCCACACCGGGACCCCCCAGGCACTTCTGTGCCCGTTCACACAGGAGCACCAGCCCGCGGGCCCGGAGCGCAGCGGCTCCAGCCGGCCGGAGGCACCGGGAGCCTTGGCGCAGCGGGGCTCCGGCTCACACGGGCGGCGGGAACAGGCTCGCCCCGGGCAGGGGGACTCGCCAGGGGCTTCTGCGGCAAATCGGGAAGAGCCCGCGGGACGGCCGTGCCCAGGAGCGGGGCCAGCCCGCGGGGCCCAGGCGCGGAGGCAGGGGCTTACTCGGCGGGCCTGACCCTCCTGCCCAGCCGCAGGGCTGGAGCCCCCGGGGGCCGAGGACGGACTCGAACCCGCCGCCCAGAGGCGTTACCGCGCCAATGGCCAGCGCCGCGAGCGCCCCAGGGCGGGGAACCCGCGCGGGGCTCCGGCCCAAGAAGCGGCCGCTGCGGGAGCGGAGGGTCTGGCCCCGGGCAGCCCGCCCGCCGGCGCCGCTTTGGGCACCTCCAGGGCCCCCAGTTCTGCTTCGCGAGAGGCCCGCGGGCTTCGCAACGCCCCCGCCAGGGGTCACGCGGGGCGCTGAGCCCCGGTCCCTTGCTGCGCGCAGGAGGTGGCCGGTAACCGCTCACCCAGGTCAGCGGAGCCCCGGCAAGAGGCGAAGTCTCCGCGCCCTGCTGGGAGAAGAGGGACGGAGCTGATTGAACCCCCCCGACGTGGCCCCTTCACAGCCTTTGGGGACCGGGAACTTCGGGCGAGAGTTCGCTGGGGCGTTTGCTGCGTCCTGCGGCAGAGCCTCGCCGCCCCTCCGGGGCTGGAACCAGGCCCACGCGGGGGGCGCTCAGAGCCGCGAACCGAGCTGTGAGTCCCCCCTGCAACGGGAACCAGCTCGCCAGGGGGGCCTGCAGCCGCCCCCGCTCCGGCTTCCAGTCCCCCAGAGTCCTGCAAACCGCCCGCTGCGGCGCGGCCCCGGGGCTGGCCGGGCTGCGCCCTCCTTCAGCCGGGAGCTCGGACAATGATCGCAACGGTCCTTTCTGCCGCTAGCGCCTGTGACCCCGGAGCCTGTGGGGGCCCAGCCCCCCGGCCGGGCTGCCCAGCCCCCAGCCGGGCTGCCCAGCCCCCAGCCGCGCTGCCCATCCCCCAGCCGCGCTGCCCAGCCCCCCAGCCCCCAGCCGGGCTGTCCAGCCCCCCGGCCCTGCTGCCCATCCCCCAGCCCTGCTGCCCAGCCCCCAGCCGGGCTGCCCAGCCCCCCGGCCCTACTGCCCAGTCCCCAGCCGCGCTGCCCAGCCCCCCAGCCCCCAGCCGGGCTGCCCAGCCCCCCGGCCCTACTGCCCAGTCCCCAGCCGTTATCAGCCTGGGGTCCCTCCTCTCGGCGGCGGCCAAGCTGAGCCCGAGCCAGGCTGCTGCTGCCAAGGCCCGACCCCACCGCTCACGTCCAGACGCTTTCGTAACTCTGGGAGCCAGAGCCCAGAGTCAACTTTTCCGCCAGCCGGCGAGCGCCCCCGGAGCTCAGCTGCCCGGGTGAGCTCAGCTGCTCAGCAACGCTGCGGTGGCAGCTGCCTCTGGCTCCCTCAGCTGTTCCCAGGCCGGCTGGACGTCAGAGGGAGATTCCTTGGCACGCGCCCGCGGCTCTCTGTGCCGTAAGGCGGCTTCGCTTCGGCTTCCTGCCTGGGGCCAGCAGCCAAACCAGGGCAGAGCTGCCCCCGGCCTCCTGCGCGCCGGCGGCTGCCAGCCAGCCCCGGGAACGCATCTGCGGCGCTCACTTCTGGGGGCATCCCCCGGGCTCCCGCCTTTCCCCAGCCCCGGGGCCCAGAACAGCCCGAGACGCTTTTCCTGCACTCCTGTTCCCGCGGTGCCTGGGGCTGCGGCCGGGCCTGCTGCTCTGTCACCCTGCGGGGCTCCCCGGGGGCCAAGCGTGGGCAGGGCTTGTGATGGGGTTCAGGGGTCCCCCTGCACTGCACCCCGGCCGCTGGCAGGAGTGACTCTCACTCAGCAGGTACAACAGGAGGTTTATTAGGCAACAGATGCCCAGTTTCTCACAGAAGCGTCGGTACAGCAGTCAGACAGTCATTCCAACCCGTCCTGGGGAGAGGAGCCCGAGGGGGGCCCCTCTGGGGTGTAGCTTCCCCCTCCTCAGGCTGGCTGCCTTCCAGCTCCCTCTTCCCTCCAGCCTCTAACTGCCGCCCCCGATTCGAAACTCAGCTCAACTCCTCCCTCCTCTTTGTTGAGGGCAGAGGTGTTACCTGCCAGTTGTAGCCCCAGGGTCATCCTTAGCCACCGGGAGCTGCTGCTTGTGTCCCACATCCAGCCTGAGTCTCACTTGCACTCCCCCCACTCCAGCACAGGGCTGCAAGCGCCCCTGCGCTGCAGCAGAACTGGCAGGCCAAAGCGGGGAGCCACCCCACGGGATGGACCGCGCCGGTCATTGCTCCGACCTCCTGGCCTTCCCCAGCTCCGGCCAGCCAGGTTGTGCCCTGCGCAGGACCGGGCCCACAGACGGGCCGCGCCCGGAGAGGGCAGGGAGCCCTGGGCAGGCAGACGGGGCGTGGAGAAGTGGACAGGTGGCTGGAGCCTGGGCCGGCCGGAGACGGGGCAGAGTGAGGCTGGGCTCCAGCAGCAGCTCCGGCACCGGCAGCGGTGGGGAGGGATTGGCCCCGGGCAGGCACACAGCACGGTCAGGCACCCGGGCATCAGCCGCCCTCCTGCCAGCCTGGACCACTGGCGCCTCTCTGGGGACTGGCCACACGGGCTGGCGCTGGGAGCGGGAGAGGCCGGCATGCCAGGGGGTCTGGTGCACCATGCCCTGGGGGCCTGGAGCTGTCCTGGAGCGCTGCCCGGGAGCTGCCGGCCGGGCGCAGGGGAAGCTGGTGAGGCCGACATGCCAGGGGGTCTGGCGCACCGCACCCTGGGGGCCTGGAACTGGCCTGGAGCGCTGCCGGCCTGGCGCTGGGAGCGGGTGAGGCTGCGGGGAGGCGCCGTGCTGATGAGGCGCTGGGCAGGGCACCGAAATCTCCATGGCAGCCTGGTGCCCTGGCAGCCCCCTTCCACCAGCAGCCACCCCCGCCCACCGGTGGCACCCCCAGGGCTTTGCCAGGCCTGGCAGGCAGATGGCAGCTGCTGCAAACACACGTGTTGCGCCCTCAGCACCCCCGGGCCGGCCCAGGACAGCTCTGCCCTGCCGAGTCTGCAGCACCTCGGCTCGCCAACCGCCAGCCCCAGCGCAGCCAGCCTGCTGGCTCGGCTCTAGTCCGGCTTGCTGGCGCGCTGAAGGGCTTGGCCCAGCTGCTCCTGGCCTGTCTTGTGGGTAGAACGCGGAACTGGCCCAAATTCCCCAGCTGCCCATTGGGGCCAGCTCAGACCCCTCCGCTGCTGGCCCCGTCAAGCCCCTTCCCACCCCCTGGCCTGCGCGGGACTGGCATTGCTGCCCATTCCGCTCCCTGACTGCCCCGCGGCACCCCCACGCTTCAGCCCCAACGGGCATTCCTCCCACTTGCGCCAGGACAAATGCCTGCTCCGGCCTGAGCCAGTGGGGCTGCTGGGACGGGGTGAGGCCGTGGCCAGCTCCACTCGCTGTGTCCCCTGGTGGACAGCTGCCCTTGTCCGAAGAGGAGGTGCACCCAGCCAGCCAGGGGAATCAGCCTTTCACCCCACAGGGCAAAGGAGGGGAAGGGAAGGTGGCCAGGCAAAGGGAGCCGCAGCTAGGGACCCCACCGGGCCAGAACTCCAGACGTGCTGGGGGGAGAGACGGGACCTTACAAACAAGCCCACTTGGAATGCGTTTGTCCTTGGTAGGATGTTAGCTGGCTTGACTAATGTGCTGTTCTCCAAGGCTGTAAGCCTGGGCCGGGTACCTGTTGGCTTGGGAAGATCCTTGCAACGTGGGAGCATCGGTGCGTAAGCCCAGCTTGTATGCTGAAAGGCTTTGTGAGCCTGAGATGTCACTGCCTCCTAACTTCTCACACCCAAAGCGGGTCTTTGTCCACAAAAGCTCATGCTCCAAAATATCTGTTAGTCTGTAAGGTGCCACAGGACCTCTTGTTGTTCTCGAAGATACAGACTAACACATCTACCTCTGTGATACTTGAATCTGGTTATGCTGCTTATACATCTCTGCCATGTTTGGATGTGAAGTTAAGATTGTGGCTCTATACCTGTAGGAGAAATGCTTAGTGCTAAGGATCCCAGTGGAAGGTGTGATCACCTCCCCAGGCAGGTGACGTGGGCTAACAAAGGAACAGCCGCCCACACCACCTTACAGACATTGATTGACGCTTGTTATCTGAGGAGCAGCCAACGGCAGAGTGCCACACCAGGCCACCTGATCAGGTGATCTTCCACATGGGAAGTCTATAAAGATGTCCTTGGCTGTGACCACCTTGTTCTTCACTCCTCATGAACTAAGCCCTCAGGGGTGTATTTTCAGATACTCTCAAGAACAGCAGCTTATACCATAGCTGTAACCCACATCAATAGCTTTTCCTGATGCATGTAGTTTACCACTTTTTCTCTCACCTGTTCTTTCTTGCTTTCTTCTAAACCTTTAGGCTATGTCTACACGAAAAGTTCCTGTCGACAGAAGTCTCTGGCGACAGGGAAATCTCGACAGAACCTCTGTTAACAGATCGCGTCTACACACAACTTGTTCTGTCGACAGAAGAGTCTGCACTGCACTTCTATCGACAACACTCTATCTGGAGATTGTTGTGCCTCAAATTTTTGAGGCATAATACTGTCAAGAAGAATGCAGAATTCTGTTGAGACTTTCAACAGAATGCTTTAAGGCTGCGTCTACACTAGCCCAAAACTTTGAAATGGCCATTTGCATTCAAAGTTTACTAATGAAGCGCTGAAATACATATTCAGTGCCTCATTAGAATGCCAGCAGCTGCAGCACTTCAAAATTGACACGGCTCTCCGCCAGGCAGCTCGTCCAGACGGGGCTCCTTTTCGAAAGGAACCTGGGAACTTCGAAATCCCCTTATGCCTATCCACGGATTTCCCCTATATATATATCCCCTATAAGGGGATTTCGAAGTTGCCGGGGTCCTTTCGAAAAGGAGCCCCACCTGGACGAGCCGTGTGGCTGCGAGCCATGTCAATTTCAAAGTGCCACAGCCACCGGCATTCTAATGAGGAGCTGAATATGTACTTCAACACTTCATTAGTAAACTTCAAAAGGGTCATTTGCATGGCCATTTCAAAGTTTTGGGCTACTGCAGAGACAGCCAAAGTGTGTAGGTGTCCCCTGAGTTATGTCGACAGAGTCCCCTTCTCTCGACAAAACCTGCTACTGTAGACTCAGACTTAGGTCCTTTCTACATATGCCACTTTCTCCAAAAGTGACATGCTAATAAACGGCCTGAAATATGCTAATGAGGTGCAGATGTAAATTCCCTGTGCCTTATATGGTCACATGATTTGAAGTCTGGAAGACACTCCTCCAGACTCCAAAACAGCGTGTAGAAGCGGGGCCCCAGGGGAGTCTTCCAGAAGGAAGTCCCCTTCCAGAGGCCCCTTCTTCCCCAGAATTTTCCATACCTCATTAGCATATTTTGGGCATTTATTAGCATGCCGATGTAGAAACAGCCTTAGAGCTTAGATTCTGAAGAACTGGCCCAGCGTGGTGTTTTGGGTAAGATCCAAGCCCATAGTGACCTCGGGATGTGACTGGTCCCTTTGGGACCTGGAAGAATCTGTGTGGAGTTGGTGAAATTGCTTTTCATAGTGTCTCACCTGACTAAGGAGGGTGGCTGGTTTGGGCATCTGGAGCAGCCGGAGAAGCTGTGGGTTGCATGTGTGGCTTCTGGCTGGCCAGTGGGGCTGACAGCGGCACTTTCGTGGCTGGCTACATTTGCCTGCTTGACAAGGAAAATCCAGCCTGGGCTGCCAGTGGCCTGGATTTAAGCAGTTCGCGCAGGGTAGGTTCTCTCAGCTTGGCCCAGAAACCCCTCGAAATATGGCTGGGGCAAAGGGGTGATGCTCGGTGGTTTCACACCGGAGCCCAGTCCAAGCTGGGAACCCCGCCCCAAGTTTAGAGCACAGCAAAACAGCGGCGTGGTGAGAGCACCGGCGCTCTCCTTGCAGTAGGCAAAGCACTGCTGGTGGGAGAGGAGGGACCAGTGCTCAGCCTGCTCACACTGGTGCTGTGCAGTGCTGGAACTCACCCTGCTCGCTGGCGGGGTTTGCAGCCCTGGGCAAAAACGTTACCGCACAGCAAAGTGGCAGCGCAGACGAGCCCTTTGGCAGGCGTCCCTCCACCCGCGTCCCCCGCCAGCCGTTCTGAAGGGATCCCAAAGCAAGAGGCTGTATCGCCCATTGTCAGTGGCTGCTGCAGGCAGTGAGACAGCAGCAGTTGCCTGTGGATGATTTGGAGGAAATCGCTGAGAAGAGAAGGGGTTTTGGGGCGAGGGGTTGCTTGCCAATGTCCCAGCGCAACAACCTGGGTACAGCTGGGCAGAAAAACAATTAAGAGACACACCAGGGGCCTTGTGCCGCTGAGCCAGATTGTAACAAAAAGGGGAAATGCCAATTCCATTGCAAAAGAGAAATGGCCAGTTGGGAAAAGGAAGGGTTCAGGGCACGTCAGCTCTCTGCTGGCTCAGGCGAGGAGGGAGAATGAGGGGAGACCGTCAGCAAACCAGGCATTGCTAGGGGCCAGTGGTTCTTAACAGCGCCCAGGCCAGTGTGTCTCCCACCTGTGGAAACGCCTATTCAAAGCTTCTCTATACAGATGAGCGCGCAGTGTAGAAGAGTGAGCATCTCCAGTGTGTCCTCAGCATGGCACAGACAGCATATGGAGGGAACCCTTCTGCAGCACCAAACCCATGCGGGGCCGAGAGGCTCTGCTGGCAGCGTGGCCTCCTGCGATAAGCTGGCTGCAGCCCAGCAGGGAGCCGAGCACTTCAGAAAACCCTGTTTAACAAGGCAATGTAAAGGGGTTGTGCGAAATAAATTAGCTTTCAGAGATTCCATTACAAGTCTCGCCAACTTTCATTCACAGTTGCGAAGCTGCCGCAGGCTCGCTGGGCGGCAGCCAGTGCCTCCTGGCAGCCCTTCCTGAGCACTTTGGGCTTTGGAACACGTGACCCTGTTTTCAAAATTAGGTTATAAACATTAACTAGAAAGTGGAAAGTGAACAAGGGACTAGCGGGGCAGACGGCCACCCTGGGGTGAGACCCTGGCTCCCTTTTGCTGTACAGGAGCCACGGAAGAGTCGTCAATATTAAACTGATACGGCTGTTACAGCAACTATAACATGCAGCGTACATAGCAAGAGAGGGAAGGAATGTAACCAAGCCATGCTGCTAAGTTAAGCCCTACGTGGACCCCAGACAGGAGTCAGGATTGCAGTTTCTTTTGCAGATGCCTGTGCGCTTAGAAAGTGGAAACCTATCCCGCACCAAGGGAAGTTACTAGAGATCAGGAGTGAAGCCATCCTGCCTTGCCCAGGCCGCCCAAATCCTTGCTTCTTTCAACAGGTTATTGATTCTGAATGGTGAAGACACTTTGGGGGGCCAGGGGTCACACACAGCCATGACAAGCCATGCTACTGAAAAAGCTGTGTAACTGTGGTGTGAAATCATAGAATCATAGAACACTAGGACTGGAAGGGACCTCGAGAGGCCATCGAGTCCAACCCCCTGCCCCAATGGCAGGACCAAGTGCTGTCTAAAACATCCCTGATAGACGTCTATCTAACCTGTTCTTAAATATCTCCAGCGATGGAGATTCCACAACCTCCCTTGGCAATTTATTCCACTGTTTGACCTCCCAGACAGTTAGGAACTTTTTCCTAAGGTCCAACCTAAACCTCCCTTGCTGCAGTTTAAGCCCATTGCCTCTTGTTCTATCCTCAGAGGCCAAGTTTTCTCCTTCCTCCTTATGACACCCTTTTAGATACCTGAAAACTGCTATCATGTCCCCCCCTCAGTCTTCTCTTTTCCAAACTAAACAAGCCCAATTCTTTCAGCCTTTCTTCATAGGTCACATTCTCTAGACCTTTAGTCATTCTTGTCGCTCTTTTCTGGACCTCTCTAGTTTCTCCACATCTTTCTTAAACTGCAGTGCCCAGAGCTGGACACAATACTCCAGCTGAGGCCTAACCAGCGCAGCGTAGAGCTGGAGAATGACTTCTCGTGTCTTGTTCACAACACACCTGTTAATGCATCCCAGGGTCATGTTTGCTTTTTTTGCAATGGCATCACACTCTTGACTCATATTTAGCTTGTGGTCCACTATAACCCCTGGATTCCTTTCTGCTGTAGTCGTTCCTAGACGCTCTCTCCCCATTCTCTATGTGTGAAACTGATTGTTCCTTCCCAAGTGGAGCACTTTGCATTTGTCCTTATTAAACTTCATCCTGTTTACCTCAGACCACTTCTCCAATTTATCCAGATCATTTTGAACTATGACCCTATCCTCCAAAGTAGTCGCAACCCCTCCCAACTTGGTATCATCTGCAAACTTAATAAGCTTACTTTCTATGCCAATATCTAAATCATTAATGAAGACATTGAACAGAACCGGTCCTAACACAGACCCCTGCGGAACCCCACTTGTTATACTTTTCCAGCAGGATTGAGAACCATTAAGAACTACTCTCTGGGTACAGTTATCCAGCCAGTTATGCACCCACCTTATAGTAGCCTCATCTAAATTGTATTTGCCTAGTTTTTTTTATAAGAATATCATGAGAGACCGTATCCAATGCTTTACTAAAGTCTAGATATACCACATCTACCGCTTCTCCCCTATCCACAAGGCTCGTTATCCTATCAAAGAAAGCTATCAGATTGGTTTGACATGATTTGTTCTTTATGAATCCATGTTGGCTGTTCCCTATCACCTTACCGCCTTCCAAGTGCTTGCAGATGATTTCTTTAATTACCTGCTCCATTATCTTTCCTGGCACAGAAGTTAAGCTGACTGGCCTGTGTTTTCCCAGGTTATTCTTATTCCCCTTTTTATAGATGGGCACTAGATTTGCCCTTTTCCAGTCTTCTGGAATCTCTCCTGTCTCCCAAGATTTTCCAAAGATGATAGCTAAAGGCTCAGATGTCTCCTCTATCAACTCCTTGAGTATTCTAGGATGCATTTCATCAGGCCCTGGTGACTTGCAGACATCCAATTTTCCTAAGTGATATTTAACTTGTTCTTTTTTCATTTCATCTTCTAACTCCACTCCTTTCCCACTAGCATTCACTATGTCAGGCATTCCTTCATCAGACTTCTCAGTGAAATCCAAAACAAAGAAGTATTAAGCATCTCTGCCATTTCTAAGTTCCCTGTTACTGTTTCTCCCTCCTCACTGAGCAATGGCCCTACCCTGTCTCTGGTCTTCCTCTTGTTTCTAATTTATAAAAAGCCTTCTTGTTTCCCTTTATGCCTGTAACTAAATGCTATTAGCTGCAAAGTAACACACACTGGAAAATGTAATCCCAGCTACCCGTGCAAAATGTTGGGATCTAAATTCACTGCTCCCACTCAAGAGAGAGATCTTGGAGTCATTGCAGGGAGTGGAGATGTCTCTTGAGATGTCTGAGTAGGTTTTATGTCCTTTTGGGGTTTCATAGTTTTAATGTTTTCTGTATGTTCCATTGTATTTACAATTTTTGTCAGCTGCCTCAAATATTGTAAATAGAGAGGTGAGGTAAGAACATTTCAAATAAAGAAATAGTTCTCTGGAAGCATCCGCTCAACGTGTGGCAGGAGTCCAAAACAGGGGTGTGGGGGCAGGAGGAGGCAAACAGAACGCTGGGAATCATTAAGAAGGGGATAGAGAACCAGACAGAAAATGTCGTGTTGCCTCTATAGATCCATGTACGCCCCCCTCTGGAGAACCACATGCAGATGCAGCTGTTTCATCGCAGAAGCAGACACCCTGGAATTGGAAGGGGTTCATAAAAGGTGAAAAAGTGACTAGAGGTTTGGACAAGGTTCTGGGTGAGGAGAGATTAAGTAAGACTGGGACTTTGCAGCGTGGCAAAGGGAGAACATGAATGAGGTCTATAAGACCAAGACCGGTGCAGAGAAAGTAGATAAGAGAGTCATGGCTCTGTCTCCTAACACAGGAACTGGGGATCTTGCAATGAGAGGAACAGGCAGCAGGGTTAAAACCAGCCAAAGGGAGGATTTCTGCACACAACACACAGGCCGCCTGTGGAGCTCCTGGCCAGAGGCTGGAAAGGCCAAGATGATAAACCAGGTTCAACAAGAGCCAGTTACGTGCATGGAGGATCTGCCCACGGGTGGCCATGAGCCGGGTGTCCCTACCGGCGTCCACGCTCCACTGCAGCGCCTCCTGCTGGTCACCTGGGAATTAGTTCAGCCCAGCTTCAGAGCCTCTCCTGGCAGGGCCTTGCCTGCTGTCTTTTCGCCTGCGCTCCCCCACTCGTCAGGATGCAGGTACCCCCCAGAGCTCAGCGCCTTTATCATAGGTTCCTAGGGCTGGCAGGCGCCTCAGGAGGCCATCTAGTCCAGCCCCCTGCTCCAGCCCCCACTAAGTCATCCCAGCCAGGACCTTTCCATCAAGGTGCTGCCGCACGGCAGCAGCCATGCACTGAGGTCCTTCCCTGCCAGGAAACCTCATTACCCACCACTAATGGTCATCAGCCAGCCCCTTCCCTGGGGGGCTAAGTGCAGGCTGAGCTGGCCACTCAGCCCTGGCAAGAGGATCTGGACCTGCAGCTGTTCCCTCCCTGGCTGCCCCTCTGCAGCCCTCATACCTGCTGGGTAGAAGCCCTGGGGATGGGGCTTCCAGGGGGCCAGCAGCCACACGCCCTTTCCATATCCCCTCCCTGCCACACCCACCCCACACTCCTTTCTCTCCCCTGCTCCACCCTGGCCACCACTTCCGTGAGCATGGGGGCTGCGTTCCCCTGCCCCCGAGTGGCACCACCCGGAAGCAGCTCAGACCAGGACACTCAGGCTGCTCCTGGACCAAGGGGCAGGACCACCCCACCCTCACCATAAGCAGCTTGCCACTGACAGCAGGGGCAGGCAGGTACACATGACCCCCTGCACCCCTCATGCCATGCCCCCACTCCTGGGCCTCAGCCTGGGCTTTTTTCAGAGCCGAGCTTCCTCCAGCACTGGGCCCAATAGCTTCCCAGGCAGGCACTTAGAACCCCCACCCACCAAAGCTGCAGCAGGAGTAAGCACCCTAGGGCCAGGCCTCTTTTTATAGCACTCTGCCAGGCTCTGATTGGCTGCCTCAAACCCTCTCCTGATTGGCTCCCTGCCTCAGCCTTCCCCCAGGGCTGTTTTAACCCTTTCCATTGCAGCGTGGGGCAACTGCCCTGTGATGGTGTCCCTAAGTTCTGAGTGCGAGAAGCTGGGAGTGGGCGTCATGGAGGGATCACTTGATGGGTCTCTGGTCGGTTCTCTCCCTCGGGGGCACAGGGCACTGGCCCCTGGGCTGGGTGGGCCTCTGCTCTGATGGCGCATGGAGAGAGTAAAGGCAGCAGTTGTGGGGCGGGGTTTGGAAACAGTCAGAGTAACAAAAGATTCAGCTCTCCCAGGCCCGGGTGGTTTAGGGCTGCAGACACACGCCCCCTTCGCTGACGGGTTGGCGCTCTCGTGACGCCCGCTTGCAGGCACCCAATGCGCTGGGTGTGTGGGCCGGGGCTCGGAATGGGCAAAAGGCGAAACTGGCTGGAAAGGAACCTGACGAAGTTTGGCACAAGACCCAGCCTGCTTCCAGCCATGACTTATGACAGCAATCTATGCCCACCCAGAATGAGCCCCCCCCTCCGCCGTGCCCACCTCTTCTCAGTCTGTCCCCAGGCAGGTCCATGGGAGGGTTTGGGACAGCCACCCACCTTGAGACAGACTGGTTAACAGGCTGCTTCACCTTGTGTGATGGGGTTCAGGGGTCCCCCTGCACTGCACCCCGTCCGCTGGCAGGAGTGACTCTCACTCACCAGGTACAACAGGCGGTTTATTAGGCAACAGATGCCCAGTTTCTCACAGAAGCGTCAGTACAGCAGCCAGAGACAGTCCTTCCAACCCGTCCTGGGGAGAGGAGCCCGAGGGGTGCCCCTCTGGGGTGTAGCTTCCCCCTCCTCAGGCTGGCTGCCTTCCAGCTCCCTCTCCCTCTATCCTCTAACTGCTGCGCCTGATTCAAAACCAGCTCGGCTCCTCCCTCCTCTTTGTTCAGGCAGAGGTGTTACCTGCCAGCCTGGGTTGTAGCCCCAGGGTCATCCTTAGCCACTGGGAGCTGCTCTGCTCGTCTCCCACATCCAGCCTGACTCACACATGCACTCCCCCCACTCCATCACATCTCTCCCCACTTCCAGACCGAACTGAGCGGGGTCACTTAGCCAGTGACCTGGGGAAGTTCGGGGCCCTCCCTGCATGACAGGGCATCGGCTATGGTGTTGTTGTTCCCCTTCACATGGACCACCTCCATGTCATAGTCCTGCAGGAGCAGACCCACTGCAGGAGCTTGACATTGGCCCCTTTCATGTGCTGCAGCCAGGTCAGGGGTGAGTGATCGGTGTACACGGTGAAACGCCGTCCAAACAAGTACGGCTGCAGCTTCCCCAGCGCCCACACCATGGCCAGACATTCCTTCTCTATGGCTGCGTAGTTCTGCTTCCGGGGCAGCAGCTTCTTACTCAGGTACACGATGGGGTGTTTCTCCCCTTTGTCGTTCACCTGCATTAGCACCGCCCCCAGCCCCACGTCTGAGGCATCGGTGAACACCAGGAAGGGTTTGTTGAAGTCTGGATTTGCCAGCACTGGGGCCCTGACCAGAGCCTCCTTCAGCGCGCAGAGGGCCTCTTGGCACTGCTCGGTCCAGACCACCTTGTCAGGCTTTCCCTTTTTACACAGCTCCGTGAGGGGGGCTGCGATGGAGCTAAAGTGGGGCACAAACCTCCAGTAGTACCCCACCATCCCAATGAAGGCCTGGACCTGTTTCTTAGTCTGGGGTGTTGGCCAATCTCTGACAGCCTCCACTTTAGCTGGCTCTGGCTTTAAGCAGCTGCTGCCCAGCTTGTGGCCCAGGTAGGTCACCTCAGCCATCCCCACCTTGCACTTCCCTGCCTTGATAGTCAGACCAGCCTTCTGGAGTCGGTCCAGCACCTGCTTGACCTGGGACACATGGTCCTCCCACGTCTGGCTGAAGATGCAAATGTCGTCCATGTAAGCCAGGGCAAAGCTCTCCATCCCTTTCAGTAGCTGGTCCACCAGACGCTGGAAGGTAGCGGGTGCCCCCTTGAGGCCAAAGGGCAGGACCAGGAACTCGTAGAGCCCCACAGGGGTGATGAAAGCCGACTTCAGCCGGGCATCTTGGTCTAATGGCACTTGCCAGTACCCCTTGGTGAGGTCTATGGTGGTGAGGTAACGGGCTCCCCCCAGCTTGTCTAAAAGGTCATCAGGCCTGGGCATGGGGTAGGCGTCCGAGACAGTGATGGCGTTAAGCTTGCGATAGTCCACACAAAACCGAACAGACCCATCTTTTTTCAGGACTAACACCACGGGAGAGGCCCAGGGGCTGGAGGAGGGTTGTATGCTGGGGAAGGTGCGGACGGGGCGGTGCTGGCGGGAGCCGTCTGGGCCAGCCCTGGGGACGAGATCTGTGTTGCGCTCAGTGCTGGTTCCCACCTGACTGGCCTGGACTGCTGAGTGCAAAGCCTGAATCCCAGCAGCTTTGAGAAAGTCTTTGAACTGCAGGGGAAGTTAGGGTTGCGGAGGCTTTCAAGGCAGTACCCAGGTCTAAGGGCCTCTTCCTTCCTTCAGCCTGGGTCTTCACAGCTCCTGCCAGAACCTCTGCCTTGCTCATTGACAACCATAGTAACCCGCCGCCCCCAGCCCCCAGAACACCCAGCTCTGTGCCATGCCAGCGGCAGTACCGCCTGCCTCCAGGCCCCACACTCTCCACTTTAAGTGGCTGTACAATTAGTAACCGCCCTGGCAGCCCTGCGAACATGCTGCCGGCCATGAACCTGCAAGCCCCAGGCAAACAGAGGCAGGAGCGTGGTTGGCACAGGGTGATGGCCGTGCTCAACAATCACAGCGAGGAGCGGGGGTCTGGCCTGGCGCGAGCAATGGGGGAAAATGTGAGGAAAAGGAGGTCAGCCCTTGACTCCACAAGGGGCCTTGTAACGACGGTGCGGCTGGCGGCGGCAGGGATGGAAGAGGAGGAGTCATGCAGGTGACTTTGCAGCTGCGGGTTCGCTCCATGGTCTGCACCGAGATTACTGGCTCTGGACACAGCAGGAGACACAGCGCGTCGTGTGCCGGTGTGTGGTGTGTTGGGCCCTGTGTGGAACCAGATTCAGACCCCACCCCTTGGGGGTGCCCTGCACACTCACCAGCCCACCTGCACCGGAGCCTGGGCGCTGCAGCTGGAGCGTCATGGGATGTCACTCGGGAAGCCTGGGGGGTGAGTGTGGGTTTGCCGAGCATGTGGGCTCCAGTGAAGGGGAAGACGCGCTCTCCCGCCGGCCTTGGGCCAGGGCTGAGGGCGAGCCAGGAGGAAAAGGCCTTGAGGGCAGAGCGGGGGAATCCCCGTCCGTGGGCAGAGCTGGCATTAGCTCCCCCCCAGGCAGTGCCTTTAATTCTGCAGCTCGTTGATCGTTGCCAGGAAAGCGCTGCAGCCGAGCGCCTGGGAGGAATTAGCCAGCCAGGCCGTTGATTGGCCCACCGCACCCTGGCTGGCCTCTGCTGCCCAGCTTGTAGGAACGCTCCTCCCCGGCGCATCTTCCAGGAACCTCTGACCTGGCTAGCCTGGTGGGGAGCCTGTGAAGGGGGGATGTCACCGGCCATGCGTTGGCGTTGCATGGCTCCGCCCATTGGACTGAGCTGCAGCCATCACTGCTGGCGGTGGGAGCACAGCCGGGCTCTGATGGGCAACTACACTCCTGGGAAACTCAGGCTCTGGCCCTCCCCAGCTTCCCCAGACCACCCACCCAGCCGCACTCCCGGCTGCACCCTTCAAGTTCAAATGGCCAGGCCCTTGCTCCCGGCTTTGTGCTGCTTCCCGGGCAAAAGGTGTCACCTGGCTGCACACGCACGTGCACACACACACACACACACACACACACACACACACCCGGCTCAGGTTCTGGCTTCCAGAACGCTCCTCGCCAGCGAGGAATTGAAGCTGCGCCTGGGGAGAGTGAGGCGCACACCTGGGGTTACTACAAGGCAGCCGGAAACACGCCGCTGAGCCGGCGGGATACACTCCTCACAGCCGCTGGTGGCAAACCCTCTCCTGGCATGGACGGTAACAAAGCTGCGTAGCTGCGCTGCGAGCACCCTGGCAGGCCCATCGCCCGGCGCCAGGAGTGAGCAGTTCCTGGGGTCCCGCCCGAATAACGCGACTTTGCAACAGGCTCGTCGATCATCCGTTTGCCCACAGGCTCCTCTGTGAGCCATTGTCCTTTCCCTGCCAAGCCCCCTACCCACGCTCAGGCCAAGGGGCTGATGCCTGAATCGTGCCCCATGGGGCTGGAGGCTCGGCCCCTCCTGGCTCCACTGCTCTGACCCCAGATCCCACCATCGCCTGGGAGCCCCGACCGGCTCCAGCTCTGCGGAGGGTGTGATCTCCAGTGCGGTGCAGCCTCCTGACACCGCCTTACGGGACAGTTCTGCTTTGCCGGCGCTGACATTGAGAATCGGCTCTGTGCTGCAGTGGGTTTGTTTGTGTGGCTCCCCAGCTGTGGGTGCAGCTTATAAACAGTGTGATGGCGTTCAGGGGTCTCCAGGTGCTGCCCCCCGTCTGCAGCCAGGAGTGTGGTGGGTTCAGGGGTCCCCAAGCTCTGCCCCCCACATCCGCAGGCAGGAGTGACTCTCACTCAGCAGGTAGAACAGGGAGTTTATTAGCGGACAGAGGCCCAGCTCAGCACAGAGGTGTCAGTGCAGCCGGCAGAGACAGTCATTCCAACCCGTCCTGGGGAGAGGAGCCCGAGGGGGGCCCCTCTGGGGTGTAGCTTCCCCCTCCTCAGGCTGGCTGCCTTCCAGCTCCCTCTCCCCTCCAGCTTCCAACTGCCGCCGCCGATTCAAACCCAGCTCGGCTCCTCCCTGCTCTGTATTCAGGGCTGAGGTGTTACCTGCCAGCCTAGGTTATAACCCCAGGGTCATCCTTAGCTGCTGGGAGCTGCTCTGCCTCTCACACATCCAGCCTGAGTCTCACATGCTGCCCACCCCCCCCCACCCCGCTCCATCACAAACGGCACCCAAATGTTACTGGAGTAAACGTGCAGCTGCTGATGTGATGTGTGTGTGTGATGTGATATGTGTGTGCGTGTGCGTGTGCGTGTGCGTGTGCGTGTGTGTGTGTAATGTGATGTGTATGTGATGTGTGTGTGTGTATGTGTGTTGTGATGTGATGTGATGTGATGTGTGTGAGTGTGCACACAGGTGTGCATACTTTCACTCAAGTAGCTTTCCAGATGGACACCAGGAACTTGTACTTAAGTACATCCCCCCATGCTCCCCAAAGCAGCTGCACTTGTACTCAAGTAACTTTTGGGGTACTTTCCCATGACTTCTAGGAGGGACAGAGTCACCCATCTGCTGTCTGGACCTAGAATCCTGGCAAGTTTGCTGCTTGCCTGGAGCTAGAATTCGGGATATTACAGAGTCTCTGCCAAAAACTCATCAAACCTGCAGACTGTTACCCCTTCCTACTGCTCCATGTGGGAACCAATGACAGCCAAGAGTGACTTTGACGAGATCCCGGCAGATTACGTAACCCTGGGAAGGAAGATCAAGGAGTACAGTGCACAAGTGGCGTTCTCGTCCATCCTTCCTGCGGAAGGAAGGAGCCGCATAGGGATCGTCCAATCACAGAGGTAAGTGCAGTAAATGGAGGTAAATGTACCAGCAGTGCCCCTCTGCTATAATGGTCGTCCATCGATCCGATGATGACAAACCTGTGCAGATCATCTATTATTGGTCTCCTGGTGTGCCCTCTGGTGACTGTATAAGCCAATCCTAGAGGTGCACATTTTGCCGCAGATGGTGCATGGGAAGTTTGCAACCTGTGGGCTGTGCATTGCTGATGCTCTGTGACGTCGTTTGCATGCCTCTTGTAGACGCCGGCAGCGGTCTTCCTCGAAGGCAATGCAGGTATTTCTGACTGTTGCACGCCACTGTGTTCTGTCACTGGCGGCATCCTCAAGGTCCCTAGGTTTGATACTGCTGTACTGCAGATTGGCTTTGATGGTATCCTTGTAGCGTTTCCGTGGATGACCTATATGCCGGATGCCCTGGGAGGGTTCACCTTACAGAAGCTGGCAAAGGATTCTGTTGGCATCCATGCGGCTGACATGACTGGTCCAACGTAGTTGTGACTCCATAATCATCATTTCGTCTGGGCTTTCTCGAGGACCTCAAGATTGGGCACTTTGTCTTGCCAGCGGATCTTCAAGATGTTACAGAGGCAGTGCATGTGGAGTTCTTCAAGCTGCTTGATGTGACGCCTACGTAGTGTCCATGTTTCGCACCCGTACAAAAGAGATGAGAGAACAACAGCTCTGTACACAAGCAGTTTTGTTGACGTCCGGATGTTATGGTGGTTTAGAACTTTGACACACAGACAGCCAAGTGCCTGGCTCGCTTTGGATATTGGCGCATTGATCTCATTATCCAGTGATCCATCATTGGATATGACACTACCCAGGTATTTAAAGTTCTCCACTACTTTAAGCTGAGTGCCGTCAATGGAGATACTCAGGACAGGAGCATTTGATCCAGGCGCAGGTTGCTGGAGAACTTCTGTCTTTCTGAGGCTGATAGTCCAAAAAGTTGCGAGGCCTCAGCAAACTTGTTGACAACGTGCTGAAGATCGTTTTCAGTGTGAGCCATAAGGGCAAAGTCGTCGGCAAAGAGTGCCTCAGAAAGGAGTTTCTGCACTGTCTTACTGGACAGTCCCTACGGAAAAGAATAAATGCACACAAGTCAGATATCAGAAATGGCAATGTACAGAAGCCCGTAGGAGAGCATTTCAATCTCCCAGGACACACAGTAGCAGACTTAAAAGTAGCTATCCTACAGCAAAGAAATTTTAAAACCAGACTCCAAAGAGAAACT
The DNA here is from genome assembly GCF_033958435.1 of Carettochelys insculpta. Taxonomy (NCBI): domain Eukaryota; kingdom Metazoa; phylum Chordata; order Testudines; family Carettochelyidae; genus Carettochelys; species Carettochelys insculpta. The sequence continues at coordinate 380,797,444 of NC_134137.1, read as the reverse complement.
GCTGAGCTGCATTTCATCTGCAAATTTGACAACCTCAGCTCAGGATTAAACAAAGACTGCGAATGGCTGGCTAAATAAAAAAGCAGTTTCTCCTCTCTTGGTGTTCACACCTCCAGATCAACTGCTGGTAGTAGGCCTCACCCTCCCTGACTGAGTTAACCTCGTTATCTCCAGCCTTGCTCTGGCCTGCCTATTTATACCTGCCTCTGCAAATTTCCACTAGCTGCATCTGACTAAGTGGGTCTTTGCCCAGGAAAGCTTATGCTCATACATTTCTGTTAGTCTACAAGGTGCTGCAGGACCCCTCGTTGCTTTTGCAGAGGTAAATGCATGGTTGCGTAGGTGGTGTAGCGGGGAAGGATTTGGTTTCTTTGACCATGGGATTCTCTTTTGTGAACAGGGATTGCCGGGAAGAGATGGGATCCACCTCACGAAGAGAGGAAAGAGCATATTTGCGGGCAGGCTTGCTAACCTAGTGAGGAGGCTTTAAACTAGGATCATCGTGGGACGGTGACACAAGCCCTGAGGTATGTGGGGAAAGAGGAGGGAACAATCAAGTGGGTTTCCTGGGTGAAGAGGAGAAAGTGGCTCACAGCTCCAGTATAAGGAGGGAGAAAATCCAGTTGAGTGTCTTTGGATTAAGCTTAGAGGCGGAAGTAACAGAGGTGATGTTGTAGTTGGTGTGTGCTACAGACCGCCAGATCAGGGAGATGGGATAGATGAGGATTTCTTCAGGCAGCTAAGAGACGCTTCCAAATCACAGGCCTTGGTTCTCATGGGAGACTTTAATCATCCGGACATTTGTTGGGAGACCAGTACAGCAGCACACAGACAATCCAGGAAGTTTTTGGAGAATGTTGGGGATAACTCCCTCATACAAGTGCTGAAGGAACTGACCAGGGGCTGTGTGCAACTTGACCTGCTGCTCACAAACAGGGAAGAACTGGCAGGAGAAATAGAAGTGGGAGGAAACCTGGGCTGTAGCAACCATGAGATGGTGGATTTCAGGATCCCGAAAAAAGGGAGAAGGGTGAGCAGTAAAATACAGACCCTGGATTTCAGAAGAGCCGACTTCAACTCCCTGAGAGAACAGATGAGCAGGATCCCTTGGGAAATGAAGATGAAGGGAAAAGGAGTTCAGGAGAACTGGCAGTATTTTAAAGTCTTACTGACAGCACAGGAATAAAAACAACCTGCTGCATAGTAAGAAATGGAAATATGTCAGGAAACCAGCTTGGCTTAACAGGGAAATTCTTGGTCAGCTTAAACTCAAAAAGGATGCATACAAGAAATGGAAACATGGACAGTTGACTGAGGAGGAGTATAAACATACGGCTGGAGAACGCCGGGCAGTAATCAGGAAAGCGAAAGCACAACTGGAACTGCAGCTGGGAAGGGATGTGAAGAGTAACAAGAAGGGTTTCTACAGGCATGGTAACAATAAACAGGTTATCAGAGAAGGTGTGGGGCTGTTACTGGATGAGGGAGGTAACCTAGTGACAGATGATGTAGGAAAAGCTGAAGTGCTCAGTGCTCTTTTTGCCTCAGTCTTCACGGACAAGAACAGCTCCCACAATACGGTGTTAGACAATGCAGTATGGGAAGGTGGAGGGCAGCCCTTGGTGAGGAAGGAAAGAGGTAAGAGCTACCTAAAAAACTAGATGTACACAGATCCATGGGTCTGGACTTGATGCACCCAAGGGTACTGAGGGAATTGGCAGAGGTCATTGCTGAATCTTTGGCCATTATCCTTGAAGACTCTTGGAGATTGGCGGAGGTATCGGATGACTGGAAGAAGGCAAACGTAGCACCCAACTTTAAAAAAGGAAAGAAGGACAATCCAGGGAACTATAGACCGGTCAGCCTTACCTCAATCCCTGGGGAAATAATGGAGGGAATCCTCAAGGAATCCATTTTAGAGCACTTGCAAGAGGGGAAAGTGATCAAGAGAACTCAGCATGGATTCACCAAGGGCAAGTCCTGCCTGACCAATCTGATCAACTTCTATGACGAGGTAACAGGCTCTGTGGACAAGGGGAAGTCAGTGGATGTGATACACCTTGACTTCAGCAAAGCTTTTGATACGGTCTCCCACAACATTCGTGCCCATAAGCTGAGGAAGTGTGGCTTGGATCCAGGGACTGTAACATGGATAGAAAACTGGCTTGACGGTCGAGGCCAATGGGTAGTGGTCAATGGCTCAATATCTAGATGGTCAATTTCAAATGGAGGGCCCCAAGGCTCAGTTCTGGGGCCCGTGTTGTTCAACATCTTCATTAGTGACCTGGCTGAGGGACTGGATTGCACCCTTAGCAAATTTGTGGATGACACCAAGCTAGGGGGAGAGGTAGACGTGTTGGAGGGTAGAGAGAGAATCCAGAGGGACCTGGATACATTGGAGGACTGGGCCAAAAGAAATCTGATGCGGTTCAACAAGAAGCGTAGAGTCCTGCACCTGGGGCGGAAGAATCCCAAGCATTGTTACAGGCTGGGGACCGACTGGCTCAGCAGCAGTACAGTGGAAAGGGACCAAGGGGTTATGGTGGATGAAAGGCTGGATATGAGTAAACAGTGGGCCCCTGTAGCCAAGAAGGCTAACGTTATACTAGGGTGCATTAGGAGGAGCATTTCGAGCAGATCTAGAGAAGTGGTTGTTCCCCTCTGTTCGGCACTGGTGAGGCCACATCTGGAATATTGTGTCCAGTTTTGGGCCCCCCAGTAGAAAAAGGATGTGGATTTGCTGGAGCAGGTTCAGTGGAGGGCAACAAAAATGATTGAGGGTCTGGAGCACAAGACCTATGAGGAGAGGCTGAGGGATTTGGGCTTGTTTAGTTTACAGAAGAGAAGACTGAGAGGTGATTTAATAGCAGCCTTCAACTTCCTGGAGGGGAGCTCTAAAGAGGAGGGTGAGAAACTGTTCTCAGTGGTGTCAGATGGCAGAACAAGGAGCAATGGGCTGAAGTTGAAGAGGGGGAGGTGTAGGTTAGATATGAGAAAAAAGCTACTTCCCCAGGCGGGTGGTGAAGCACTGGAATGCGTTGCCTAGAGAGGTGGTGGATTCTCCATCCCGCGAGGTTTTTAAGTCCCGGCTGGACAAGGTCCTGGCTGGGATGACTTTGTGGGGGTTGACCCTCCTTGAAGCAGGGGGCTGGACTAGATGACCTGCTGAGGTCCCTTCCCACCCTGGGAGTCTGTGACTCTGATTCCCCACCTCTTCCTAGAAGTTAGTAACTCTCCTGGTTACCCTGGTTGCTGCGCTCTCGTTCTCTCCCCCCCGGGCTGGGTTCCCCATTCGCTCTCCAGCAACACTCCTGGTACTGGAGGGGAAGGCCCCTGGAGCACCCCAAAGCCATGCCTGGGGAAGTGGGAGAGGCGTGTGCAGAGCCAGGGGCACAGGCCTGCTGAGCAGGAGGCAAAGGAGGCGACTGCTCCAGGGCAGGTGCCTGAAAAGGGCCTGGGGCTCCCAGCTCCCACTACTGCTCCTGCAGCCATGGTGGGGCCCAGGGCCCTTGAAATTGCTGGCTGAGCGCTGTGCAGTGCTCTCCAGGCAGGGCTGAGGGCAGGGGACAGGGGGTGCCATGCTCTGGGTGGTACTGAGGGCAGGGATGCCACACTGTGGGTGGTGCTGAGGGCAGGGGGATGCCACACTATGGGTGGTGCTGAGGGCAGGGGGGTGCCACGCTCTGGGTGGTACTGAGGGCAGGGGGATGCCACACTCCGGGTGGTACTGAGGGCAGGGGGATGCCACGCTCTGGGTGGTACTGAGGGCAGGGGGGTGCCACACTCCAGGTGGTACTGAGGGCAGGGGGGATGCCACGCTCTGGGTGGTGCTGAGTTCAGGGGTGTGCCACGCTCTGGGTGGTACTGAGGGCAGGGGGGTGCCACGCCCCCAGTGGTGCTGAGTGCAGGGGGGTGCCACGCTCTGGGTGGTGCTGAGGGCAGGGGAATGCCACGCTCTGGGTGGTACTGAGGGCTTGGGGTGCCACACCCCCAGTGGTGCTGAGTGCAGGGGGGTGCCACGCTCTGGGTGGTGCTGAGGGCAGGGGGTGCCATGCTCTGGGTGGTGCTGAGGGCAGGGGGGTGCCACGCTCTGGGTAGTGCTGAGGGCAGGGGAATGCCACGCTCTGGGTGGTGCCGAGGGCTTGGGGTGCGACACCCGCAGTGGTGCCGAGTGCAGGGGGGTGCCACGCTCTGGGTGGTGCTGAGGGCAGGGGTGTGCCACGCTCTGGGTGGTGCTGAGGGCAGGGGGGTGCCACGCTCTGGGTGGTGCTGAGGGCAGGGGGTGCCACGCTCTGGGTGGTGCTGAGGGCAGGGGGGTGCCACGCTCTGGGTGGTGCTGAGGGCAGGGGGTGCCACGCTCTGGGTGGTGCTGAGTGCAGGGGGGTGCCACGCTCTGGGTGGTGCTGAGGGCAGGGGGTGCCACGCTCTGGGTGGTGCTGAGGGCAGGGGGTGCCACGCTCTGGGTGGTACTGAGGGCAGGGGGGTGCCACGCTCTGGGTGGTGCTGAGGGCAGGGGGTGCCACGCTCTGGGTGGTGCTGAGGGCAGGGGGTGCCACGCTCTGGGTGGTGCTGAGGGCAGGGGGTGCCACGCTCTGGGTGGTGCTGAGGGCAGGGGGTGCCACGCTCTGGGTGGTGCTGAGGGCAGGGGGTGCCACGCTCTGGGTGGTGCTGAGGGCAGGGGGTGCCACGCTCTGGGTGGTGCTGAGGGCAGGGGGTGCCACGCTCTGGGTGGTGCTGAGGGCAGGGGGTGCCACGCTCTGGGTGGTGCTGAGGGCAGGGGGTGCCACGCTCTGGGTGGTGCTGAGTACTGGCTGCCCCCATCCCACGCCTTGCACCAGAGGCCCCACTCCTTCCAGGAGCACGGAGCCGCCCCCCCACCAGAGGGCTGCTGCGCTCTGGTCCCCAGCACCCCAGGACAGGGCTGGGGATCCCTGGGCTGCTTGGGACTGTCGGCTCAGGACCCCACCCGCTCCCCTCCTGCTGCCCCGACAGGTGGGCCCTGTCCTGGTGCTGTGGCGCGTAGGGACCAGGCCGCAAGGGGGTTGGATGTCCCAGTCTGCTGCTGTTCTCTGGATCCATATCCAGCGAGTGCTGGTGCTTGTCTGTGGCTGCGGGATGGGAGGTGCTGGCACACCCAGCTGCCTCCATATCCCCCCAGCCAGGGCTCCCAGGCGCCTCCTGGCCTTTCCCAGCGAGAGCTCTGCCTGGCAGACGTTCAGGACTGTGCCGAGGCCTCTGTAGCCGGTCACGCCAGCCCTGACTCCGCCAGCCGCTGCTGCCTCCTGGTCCCCCCCAGGCCGGATCTGGGACGGAGGACGCAGGGCTTCGAGTGGGGGCAGTGGGATTTCTAGCCCCAGCTCTGCGCTGACTTGCTGGCCGGCCTTGGGCAAGTCACAACCCCTCACCATGCCTCAGTTTCCCCACTTGGAAAAGACCGACAGTGGCCCTGCTGTCCCACTATAAACAGCCTGTGGGGCAAAGGGCTGCGGAGGTGCCCATGTCCTGAGAGGCCATGGCTGAATAGAAGGGGGCAGATGAGCCATCCAACCCCTCCCTCCTGGGGGGCTCTCCGTAAGGTGAGATAAAACACCCGTGTCCCCCACACGAGGCACTCCCCCACCCACTCCACCCCAGAGCCATGTGCACCCTCGCCCCCGGCACGCCCCCCCTCCCAGCGCCCCTCCCCACACCCGGCCCCTGTGTCCCTCCCACACCCCTCCCCCTCCCACAGCCCTCTCCTGTGTCCCTCCCCACACCCAGCCCCTGCACCCCCACACCCTTCTGCTGTGTCCCTCCCCACACCCAGCCCCTGCACCCCCACACCCTGTGCCCCTCCCCCCCCACACCCATCTGCTGTGTCCCTCCCCACACCCAGCCCCTGCGCCCCTCCCCCTCTGACACTCCTCTCCTGCACCCGAGTCCCCTACCCTCATCTCCCTTCTGTGCCCAGCCTCCATCCCATACCCCGCACCCCTCCACAGCTAAGTGAGGCCCTTGGCCACCTACCAAAATCTTGGAGTGGCCCCCATCAGAAATTATCGCCTGCCCCTGTTTTGTGTGCCGCAATCCGGGATTTGCCAGGGCCCAGGCAGGCTTTAAGCCCCCTGCAGGAGACCCAGGCTTGTCCGCGACGCACCTCGGACTCAGCAAGAAACAGCCAAGGGAATTCCCAGACAGAGGCTGTCACTGAGCTGTAAGGCTGTGCTTGCCGTGGTACCGTGTGATAACTCCCGCCCGCGGGCAGGCCGGCCAGAGGCACAGTAGCTCCCCAGACATGTGCCTTTCCTCAGCATGTGAGCGCTGGTTGTTCCAATGCTCACCTTAACTCTGCCCTTTCCCCTGGCGTTCCCTGGCACGCGGCTGCTTGAGCGTATGTCCAGTAGCCACGGTACAGGACCCAGCTGTAGCAGGGGCCCGCACAGCGCCGTCACGGGGGTCCCTGTCGATGCTCTGGGCTTAGTACGGGAGAGGCTGGGAGACGGATCCTGGGGCCCTCGTGGCGCTGGCTGCGGCACCGTGAGCCCATCATTAAAATGCCGTTACCGGCCGTCTGGAGGGGGAGTGCAGGGAGCCTGGTGGTTCTCGGTCAGCCTCTGTGGGAAGAGCGACTGAAATGAGCTGTGCTGCTGCAGAGGTGCGCACAGAGCGTTTACACTGGCCTGCTCCAACCCCAGAGCGGACGGCCTGGGGGTCCTGGTAGCTCTGCCCTGGGGCCTGCAGGTGGGGCTCCTATGGGCCATCAGATGCCAGTGCCGGGCACCTGTCCCAGCCTGCCTGCCCTGTCAGGGAGCTAGAAGCCACAGAGCTGCCATCAGCCTAGCTTGTGGGTGTGCGTGTACCCAGCACACTCAGCCTCAGGCCGAACCGGCTCGCTGGGCCCGGCAGAGGAATGCTGTGCAGTCACCGGGCCTGTGCCCTGAGTGCCTCCAGCAGGCTTCGGCCTCATGCCGGCACCTCTGCTCCGGCACAGCAGCCGGCGGGCGGCCACGGGCAGCGCTGCTCCCTGCTGAGGGGTGCCTGGCTCTGGGGCTACAGGGCTGGGCGAGAGCTCTGCACCACCCGCCCCGGCCCCGGCTCTGTCGGACGCCGATGGTGGGCAGGAGGCTCTTGCACACGGACTGTACCGGGGAGGCGGGAGGGGACGTGAGCCTGGCCCGCCTGGGGCTGGCAGCCGACAGTGGCTTTGCTAATAGGGCTCTGATGAAAGGTGCCGCTCGGAGCACTCGGCTCCCACCTGCCCGAGAGGCGCACACTGGGCGCCAGCCCGCGGGGAGCAGGCGGAGATCCAGGCTGCGCTGCTCCGGCCACCCGCGCTTGCTCCACTCCCTGCGGGATGCGGTGCCGCGTGGGGGCCAAGGGCCAGCCCAGCAGCTTTGCGCATGGCACAGCAGGGACCAACTTAGCGCAGGGGGAAGCCGGGCCCTTGCTCCACGGGTCCCAGCCCCAGTCCCCTCCCATGGGCACCCCAGGAACCGACCGGCTCCTGGGCGTTTCAGGGGAAGGCAGAGCCAGGCTCTGGTGAGGCCTGGTTGTTTGCGGAGCTCTGGGGCCCCACAGCTCAGCCACCTGGCAGGGCACACAGAGACCTCCCTGGTCACGCCTCCAGCAGCGCAGGGCCCCCACGCCCCGTCCATGGGCTGGCTCAGCGAGCTGGGGGAAGACTGAGCCCATGGCAACCCCACTGGTCTGGGGCACCAGAGGGGCTTGAACGGGGCATCAGCTCCCGAGCAGCAGCTCTGCCATCCCAGAACTCAGCATGTCTGCAGGGGGGCCCAGCTGGCCACAGACCTGCTGAGGCAGGGGCTCAGCGGCCACTTTACGGCCTCAGCCGCAGGCAGCCTATCAGAGCAGGGAGGCGGGCCAGGGGCTCTGCACACTGCCCGGCCAGAAGCGCCGGCTCTGCGGCTCCCATTGGCTGGGAACGCTGGCCAATGGGCATTGCAGAGGCGGTGCCAGCAGACACAGCCGTGCCCAGAACCACGTGGCACCACCTCTGTGTGGGAGCTGGGAGAGACGGGCCGCAGCTCCCAGGAGCCACTTGGGTGACTGCGGCTCAGATCCTGCACCCTTGGGGGGCCCCCCATCGACTCCCAACTAACCTGCTCCACCTCCCACCCTCTAATGCCTTCATTGCCAGCCCCTGCCCCTCCTGCGCCCCAAACCCCCATCTCCCTCCAACCCCTGCCCAGCCCCCCTCCCTCCTGCGCCCCAAACCCCCATCTCCCTCCAACCCCCGCCCAGCCCCCACCCCTCCTGCACCCCAAACCCCCATCTCCCTCCAACCCCCACCCAGCCCCCCTCCCTCCTGCACCCCAAACCCCTGTCTCCCTCCAACCCCTGCGCAGCCCCCACCCCTCCTGCACCCCAAACCCCTGTCTCCCTCCAACTCCCCACCCAGCCCCCCCGTGCCCCAAACCCTCTTCTCCCTCCAACCCCCGCCCAGCCCCCCTCCCTCCTGCACCCCAAACCCCCATCTCCCTCCAACCCCTGCCCAGCCCCCTCCCTCCTGCACCCCAAACCCTTCTCCCTCCAACCCCCACCCAGCCCCCTCCCTCCTGCGCCCCAAATCCCCATCTCCCTTCAACCCCTGCCCAGCCCCCACCCCTCCTGCACCCCAAACCCCCGTCTCCCTCCAACCCCCGCCCAGCCCCCACCCCTCCTGCGCCCCAAACCCCCGTCTCCCTCCAACCCCCACCCAGCTCCCCTCCCTCCTGCACCCCAAACCCCTGTCTCCCTCCAACCCCTGCGCAGCCCCCACCCCTCCTGCACCCCAAACCCCTGTCTCCCTCCAACTCCCCACCCAGCCCCCCCGTGCCCCAAACCCTCTTCTCCCTCCAACCCCCGCCCAGCCCCCCTCCATCCTGCACCCCAAACCCCCATCTCCCTCCAACCCCTGCCCAGCCCCCTCCCTCCTGCACCCCAAACCCTTCTCCCTCCAACCCCCACCCAGCCCCCTCCCTCCTGCGCCCCAAATCCCCATCTCCCTTCAACCCCTGCCCAGCCCCCACCCCTCCTGCACCCCAAACCCCCGTCTCCCTCCAACCCCCACCCAGCCCCCAACCCTCCTGCGCCCCAAACCCCCATCTCCCTCCAACCCCCGCCCAGCCCCCCTCCCTCCTGCACCCCAAACCCCTGTCTCCCTCCAACCCCCACCCAGCCCCCTCCCTCCTGCACCCCAAACCCCCGTCTCCCTCCAACCCCTGCCCAGCCCCCACCCCTCCTGCACCCCAAACTCCTGTCTCCCTCCAACTCCCCACCCAGCCCCCCCGCACCCCAAACCCCCTTCTCCCTCCAACCCCACCCAACCCCCCTCCCTCCTGCACCCCAAACCCCCATCTCCCTCCAACCCCCACCCAGCCCCCCTCCCTCCTGAACCCCAAACCCCCATCTCCCTCCAACCCCCACCCAGCCCCCCTCCCCCCTCCTGCACCCCAAACCCCCGTCTCCCTCCAGCCCCTGCCCAGCCCCCACCCCTCCTGCACCCCAAACCCCCATCTCCCTCCAACCCCCACCCAGCCCCCCTCCCTCCTGCACCCCAAACCCCCGTCTCCCTCCAACCCTTGCCCAGCCCCCCTCCCTCCTGCACCCCAAACTCCCGTCTCCCTCCAACCCCCACCCAGCTCCCCTCCCTCCTGCACCCCAAACCCCTGTCTCCCTCCAACCCCTGCCCAGCCCCCCCGCACCCCAAACCCCCTTCTCCCTCCAACCCCACCCAACCCCCCTCCCTCCTGCACCCCAAACCCCCATCTCCCTCCAACCCCCACCCAGCCCCCCTCCCTCCTGAACCCCAAACCCCCATCTCCCTCCAACCCCCACCCAGCCCCCCTCCCCCCTCCTGCACCCCAAACCCCCGTCTCCCTCCAACCCCCGCCCAGCCCCCACACCTCCTGCACCCCAAACCCCCATCTCCCTCCAACCCCCACCCAGCCCCCCTCCCTCCTGCACCCCAAACCCCCGTCTCCCTCCAACCCCCACCCAGCTCCCCTCCCTCCTGCACCCCAAACCCCTGTCTCCCTCCAACTCCCCACCCAGCCCCCCCGTGCCCCAAACCCTCTTCTCCCTCCAACCCCCGCCCAGCCCCCCTCCCTCCTGCACCCCAAACCCCCATCTCCCTCCAACCCCTGCCCAGCCCCCTCCCTCCTGCACCCCAAACCCTTCTCCCTCCAACCCCCACCCAGCCCCCTCCCTCCTGCGCCCCAAATCCCCATCTCCCTTCAACCCCTGCCCAGCCCCCACCCCTCCTGCACCCCAAACCCCCGTCTCCCTCCAACCCCCGCCCAGCCCCCAACCCTCCTGCGCCCCAAACCCCCATCTCCCTCCAACCCCCACCCAGCCCCCCTCCCTCCTGCACCCCAAACCCCCGTCTCCCTCCAACCCCTGCCCAGCCCCCACCCCTCCTGCACCCCAAACTCCTGTCTCCCTCCAACTCCCCACCCAGCCCCCCCGCACCCCAAACCCCCTTCTCCCTCCAACCCCACCCAACCCCCCTCCCTCCTGCACCCCAAACCCCCATCTCCCTCCAACCCCCACCCAGCCCCCCTCCCCCCTCCTGCACCCCAAACCCCCGTCTCCCTCCAAACCCCGCCCAGCCCCCTCCCTCCTGCGCCCCAAACCCCCATCTCCCTCCAACCCCTGCCCAGCCCCCGCCCCTCCTGCCCAGCCCCCGCCAGAGCCCGCCCCCAATCCCTGCCCCAGCTGACAACCCTCTCCCGCTCCAAGCCCGCGGGTCCCAGCGCAGCCCCCTCACTTCTGGCCGCACCGCAGCTCCCGCACCCCAGCCGAACCCCCTCCCCGCAGGCCAGTGTCCGTCCGCCGAGCCGCAGAGGGCCCGATCCGCCCCGCTCGGTGAAGTTCGCCGTGCGGCCGCTGGGTGGCGCTGCGGCGCCGTGTTCCCTCCCAGCGGCTGCCTCGGCGGGGGGCCCGGAGCAGCCCCAGGGGTGGGTGCGGGGCGCGGGGTGCGGGGCGCGGGGCAGGGCTCGCTCCTCCCGGCCTGCGGGGCACAGCTCCGGCCTCACGCGGGCCTGCGGAGCCGCACCCGGCTGCCAGCCCAGGGCCCACACCCCAGCCAAGCTGGGAGGGCTGGACCTGCCTTGCAGGGGCTGGTGATGGTGTGCAGCCCTCGCCCCCCGTTATCGACAGCCCGGGCACACCCATCCCCCCAGTGAGCCTGCCCGTGCGACACCGGTTAGCCCAGGCCCCAGTCACTGACACCCTGGTATCTGCCCGTGCGACACCGGTTAGCCCAGGCCCCAGTCACTGACACCCTGGTATCTGCTCGTGCAACACCGGTTAGCCCAGGCCCCAGTCACCAACACCCCCGTGCCTGCTTGTGCAACACCGGTTAGCCCAGGCCCCAGTCACCAACACCCCCGTGCCTGCTTGTGCAACACCGGTTAGCCCAGGCCCCAGTCACCAACACCCCCGTGCCTGCTTGTGCAACACCGGTTAGCCCAGGCCCCAGTCACTGACACCCTGGTATCTGCTCGTGCAACACCGGTTAGCCCAGGCCCCAGTCACCAACACCCCCGTGCCTGCTTCTGCAACACCGGTTAGCTCAGGCCCCAGTCACTGACACACAGACACAGAATCACACAGAAGCCCAGGGCTGGAAGGGACCTCAGGAGATGATCTAGTCCAGCCCCCTGCTTCAAGCAGGATCAACCCCCACTAAGTCATCCCAGCCAGGACCTCGTCCAGCTGGGACTTAAAAACCTCAAGGGATGGAGAATCCACCACCTATCTAGGCAACGCATTCCAGTGCTTCACCACCTGCCTGGGGAAGTAGTTCTTCCTAATATACAACCTACACCTCTCCCTCTTCAACTTCTGACCATTGCTCCTTGTTCTGCCATCTGACACCCGTGCCTGCTTGTGCAACACTGGTTAGCCCAGGCCCCAGGCACTGACACACCCGTGCCTGCTTGTGCAACGCCGGTTAGCCCAGGCCCCAGTCACCAACAGCCCCATGCCTGCTTGTGCAACACTGGTTAGCCCAGGCCGCAGTCACTGACATCCCGGTGCCTGCTTGTGCAACACCGGTTAGCCCAGGCCCCAGGCACTGGCATCCTGGTGCCTGCTTGTGCAACACCAGTTAGCCCAGGCTCCAGGCACTGACACCCCCGTGCCTGCCCATGTGACACTGGTTAGCCCAGGCCCCAGTCACCGACACCCCAGGCACCCCAATCTGCTTGGCCCCCCAGTGAACCTGCCTGTGTGACACTGGTTAGCCCAGGCCCCAGTTGTGTTCACATGAGAGCTCCCATCACCCACAACAAAGCACTGCGGGTTCCTTGCCCAGGGACAGGGCACAGGTGGTGCTGCTGGGGGGACAGCCTCCAGGGTAGCCGTGTTAGTCAGTAGCTTCACAGATGGCAAAGCTCACAGCCTGAGGTGTGTGTTAGTCTGAGCTGCTGCAGGGCGGCTTGCCAAGGGACAATGCGCACAAGGGAGTTCCTGTCCTACGGGGCAAAGAATGGGAGGTGCAGCTTGGAGAGCTGGGTGTGTGCACGTGTGGGAGTGTGTGTGGTGTGTGTGCGTATGTGGGACAGTATGTGTGTGGTGTGTGGGAGTGTGTGTGGTGTGTGTGCACATGTGGGACTGTCTGTGTGTGGGAGTGTGTGCGTGCACGTGTGTGTGTGTGTGGTGTGTTTGTGTGCACATGTGGGAGTGTGGGTGGTGTGTGTGTGCACGTGTGGGAGTATGTGTGGGTGGGTGTGCACGTGTGGGAGTGTGGGTGTGCACGTGTGTGGGGGTGTGCATGTGTGGCAGTGTGTGTGTGGGTGTGCGCGTGTGGGAGTGTGTGTATGCACATGTGGGGGGGGTGTCTACAGGGCAGGTGGGGGCCAGAGAGCAGCATTCTCACTGTGTGACACTGAACACTTCGTGCACCTTGCTGACGCCCGGCCCAGCCAGGGACGCTGCCAATCCAGCCTGTGGGGCAGAGTCGGTGCTGAATCCTGGTCCTGCGCTGCCTGAGTCGCTGCAGCGTGTACAGAACATGCTGGAACAGCCTGGCCAGCTGAGCACCCAGCTGCCTGGGGCTGGCGGTGCGGCAGACCTTTGGGGTCAGGCTGGACTCCAGGACCCTCCACTCGTGGGCCCCACACCGGGGGCTGCAGCCTGAGGGCAGAGGTCTGCACCCCAGTTTACAACCCCTTGTGAAGTCATTTGGTTGAACTCTGAACTCAGGCTCATTGCTGAAGCGGGGTTCTGTGTTTGCCCCAAGTCTGGGAGGCTGCTCAGAGAGACAGAAGGAGGGTGTCCCAGCTCTGCTGCCTTCAGCACCAGTGCAGGCAGGTCAGTCCTGGGCAGCGTCAGCAGGAAACTCCAGGCTGGGCTTGTAGGGGTGGGTCACTGTGAGCAGGTCTGTGTCTGCTCAGATGAGGCACCACCTTCAGCCTCTCACTGGGTGCCAGGCTCAGAGCAGGGTAGTGTCATAGACTGGGAAAGTGCTCCCTGCTACGGCCTGCACCCTGAGTCCCAGTGCCTTCCACCAGCCAAGTCTGCAAACTGCACCCTATGCCCCCACCCAGCCTGCTCTGAAATGCTGCAGATGGGCCCCTGTGCTGACCTGAGGGCGAGCACCCTAGTGCCTTGCTGGGCACTACAGGGTTACTGACCCAGAGCACCCCCTAGCGCCATGCTGGGCACTGCAGCGTTATTGACCGAGAGGGCAGAGCGCCCCCTAGCGCCATGATGGGCACTGCAGACTTACTGTGATGGGGTTCTGGGGTCCCCCAAGCTCTGCACCCTGTCTGCAGGCAGGAGAGTCTCTCACTCAGCAAGAGAACAGCGGGTTTATTAGCCGACAGGACACAGCATCGTACAGAGGAGTCAGTGCAGCAGGCAGAGACAGCCAGTCCAATCCATGTTGAGACGAGGCCCCAAGGGGCCCCCAGAGCTGGGGCCTCGCCCCCTCCTTTGTCTCTCTCTCCCTCAGCCCAGACTAACTGCTTTCCAACTCCCAGTTCCAGTTCAAACCCCTCAGGCTCCACCTCCTCCTTTGTCTGCAGTACAAAGGTGTTACCTGGTCATCAGGGTTACCGTCAGCAGGAGCCTCACACCCTCTGTGAGCCACTCACACACACACACACAGGTATCCCCCACTCCATCACATCTCTCCCCCCTTCCAGACCGAACTGAGCGGGGTCACTCAGCCAGTGACCTGGGGAAGTTCGGGGCCCTCCCCTCGTGATCGGGCATCGGCTGTACTCTCAGTGCTCCCCTTGATGTGCACCACCTCCATGTCATAATCCTGCTGGGGGAGGCTCCAACTCAGGAGCTTGGTATTGGCCCTTTTCATGTGATGCAGCCGGGCAAGTCCCTTTAGTTCCCTCAGGTTGGTCGGTCTCCCTGCTTCTGCCTCTGGTCCATCAGCCACGTTCTCAAGTCGGGCAGGCAGAGCCCATACAGATGCTGCAGCACCAACAGATCAAATAGTTCTTTTCTAGTCTGGGCTCTGCCCTGTCTGACCACCAGCCCATACAGATGCTCCGGCACATGTTTGGAATTCAGTTACAGTCCAGCAAAAGAAGGTACAAATGCTTCCACCCATGGCATTTAGCCAGACCACCAAAATGGTTGTGTGCCTCAGTTTCCCCTGCCATGCCACACAATAGGTTTGGAATGTTCCTCCTCATGTGACAGGTTGCAAGACTAGTTACAGGGAACAATGGTGACATTTCAGAGTTACAGACTCCTTCAACATAAAACTCATTGTTATACATCAATGTCATCATGTCACATGGCTCTTTCCAAACATTCAGTGCATGGTACAATTCTACAGCATTTGGTAGCAGCACCCCTTGGTTACAGCAGTCAGCGTGAGTAACAGAACAAATCCATTGCAACTGTACATTTACGTTGCTCTGTGGTAGACCACAACCTTTGTGCAACATCCTTGAGAATCTGGTATTTTGGGGATAAATGGCTGAGGCCTTTCTTAGCACCATCAAATTCTAATCTTCTCCCTTGCCCCCTGGGGTGGAAATTTGATCTCTCTGGCTGTGCCCTCCCTTCTAACAAGAGCTGGGCCATTGATGATCTCAGGGAGACTTCCCCCTCCCTGCCAGTCTGGAAATTTGCAAACCAAACTGCTTTCTGAGAGTTGTTTTGTGAGTCCCAGACGCAGAATCCACATGAAGGAATCCCTGTTTATCCCTTACTGGCCCACCAGGCCCAAAGCTCCTTTGTCCTTCCACCTCCAACTACTGCCTCCCCATGGAATCAGAAGTCGAATCCAGTATGAGAATATAAGTGTTTCCACCATCTGGAGATGGGGAATTGCTGGTGCTCTCCTGCATCCTACAGAGACTGACTGTGCAGCCGTTTTACTTGGTTCTCACAGGGCTGCTCACACTACCTGATAGTTTTCACTTTACTTGCATCAACTTCCAATTCCTGAGAAACTTTTACCCTGCCTGCTTTGGACCCTTCCAGAGCACAGCCAGTGGTTTCACACTCAGGCAGGTCCTGGCCGTCAGGAGCTGAAACAAACTTCTCCCCAGGCAAAGGGCTGCTCTGGCTCTTACAGACAAGCACCTTTCCTGTTCACTTTCCTTCACCTCACTCCCATTTTCTGCAGTCCCCACAGATGGGTCAGGAAAAGTTTCAGGGAAATTCTCTTCCTTAAGAGCTTCCCCAAAACAACAACTCACCCCTGTCTGCCTCCACGGGGGCACTGCTCCCTTGAGCCACAACCAGCTCCTGGGTTTCACCTACGCCCAGGATCACTTCTGGACCATTAGGCCACGTAATCCCCCTCCAGGCAGACAGCCAGTACCACCGGACAGAAGGTTAGGGTCCCTTTCCTCCCTTCTGCTACCAGCTCCTTTATCTTCATCAGTCAGCATAACTCCATTGCCCATCTGTTCTTGTGTCCTGGCGAGAGGATGACTCTGGTAGGACAGAGTCCTCTCACCCCCTCCCAGTAACACCTCAGCATCAGGCACAGAACAAGTACCAGAATCATCTGGTCTCTGGGATTCCCTGATGACACTAACTGGATTAGATGAAGTTAAAGCATCACCCCACCTGAGAGACACAGAGGTAGGCCCACTTCCCATCTGGGCTTCAGCTGCCCTCAGATCCAGCTATGGGATCTTGGCTCCATCTGGAGCCCCCACAGGCTCAGGCAAAGGATTCACTTCCCCAGAAGCAGAAGCACTTTTTTTGCACCAAGGACCAGTGTCCTTAGCAGGGACACCACTGCCCATCCCAGAGCCATTCCCTCTGTTCCAGCCCCCATGGCTGGGTTTAGGCACACCTGGAATGCTCTTTCCTGATGGTTCCTTCTCCAGCCACCCCAGGCTGGGGAATCCTCCTCAGACAATGGGCTAGTTTCCTCATTGGCACCTTTTCCAAACGCAGGCTCTGCTCTCTCCCCAGGCTGCTGCTGCTGTTCAACACAGGCAGACAATGGGAGACACTCTCTCCTTTGTCCCAGCCCCCCAGCTGGTCTCCACACACATACAGAAGGTGGAGCAGCTTCTCTCACAGACAACTTGCCATTCCCAGTGGACAAGCTGCTTTCCTGCACAGACACACAGGCACCTTCCTCGGCCCAGGCCTGGAAAACTCTTCGCAGGTCTGTCTTGGCCACTAGTAGATGATGGGTTGGAATCGCTCCTTCCCTCCTTGAGCTGCGGCAGGCCACTCGGTTCAGAACTCCAGGCAGTCCAGGGTTCCCTGCCACGATCCGGGCTCACCTCTGCAGGATTTTCCTTAACCCTCAGCTCTGCCACTGCACATCCACGCTGCCTTGTCCAGCTTCTTTAATCTCGATTCGGTTTCCAGGTGCTGCCACTTCACAGCGGAGTTTCTCAGCGTGGTTGCAGGCTCTCAGGCTGATGCCCTCTGCACGCCACGATTCCTGGAAGAATCCCTTCAGTGTGCCAGGCTCCTTGTGGGTCACAAGGTCCCTGGGGTTAGGCCGTAGGCCCCTCTGCCCTCTGGGACCGAATCCAACAGACTCTCAGAGGAACCCCTTCTTCAGTGTGACACCCGCTGTCAGGGACCATGAGCACCCTGTCTTGGGAAGAACTCATTCAGCGTCAGCCTCCTCAGGGGTCACTTGTTTCTGGGGGTTGGGCCCTCGGCCCCTCCACCTTCTGGGACCGACTCCAACAGATTCCCAGGAGTAACCCCGGCTCGGGTGTGGCACCCCCTCTCGAGGACCACGACCACAGTTGCTTGGGTTCGGCCGCAGGCCCCTCCGCCTTGGGGAACTGCACCTCACTGCCCGTCAGCACACCTGGGTCTCACAGGCCCCTCTTCTTCTTCTGTGGCACCCGTCACTTACTACTGGATGCTCCATCCTCGGGGTGCAGAACGTCCCACTGCTGACACCAGTGTGATGGGGTTCTGGGGTCCCCCAAGCTCTGCACCCTGTCCGCAGGCAGGAGAGTCTCTCACTCAGCAGGAAAACAGCAGGTTTATTAGCCGACAGGACACAGCATCGTACAGAGGAGTCAATGTAGCAGGCAGAGACAGCCAGTCCAATCCATGTTGAGGAGACGAGGCCCCGAGGGGCCCCCAGAGCTGGGGCCTGGCCCCCTCCTTTGTCTCTCTCTCCCTCAGCCCAGACTAACTGCTTCCAACTCCCAGTTCCAGTTCAAACCCCTCAGGCTCCACCTCCTCCTTTGTCTGCAGTACAAAGGTGTTACCTGGTCGTCAGGGTTACCCTCAGCAGGAGCCTCACACCCTCTGTGAGCCACTCACACACACACAGGTATCCCCCACTCCAGAGCGCCCCCTAGCGCCATGCTGGGCACTGCAGAGTTACTGACCCAGAGGGCAGAGCGCCCCTATTGCCATGCTGGGCACTGCAGAGTTACTGACCCAGAGGGCAGAGCGCCCCTATTGCCATGCTGGGCACTGCAGAGTTACTGACCCAGAGGGCAGAGCGCCCCCTAGCGCCATGCTGGGCACTGCAGCATTACTGACCCAGAGGGCAGAGCGCCCCTATTGCCATGCTGGGCACTGCAGAGTTACTGACCCAGAGGGCAGGGCGCCCCCTAACGCCATGCTGGGCACTGCAGCGTTACTGACCCAGAGGGCAGAGCGCCCCCTAGCGCCATGCTGGGCACTGCAGCATTATTGACCCAGAGGGCAGTGCGCCCCCTAGCACCATGCGGGGCACTGCAGCGTTACTGACCCAGAGGGCAGAGCCCCCCCTACCGCCATGCTGGGCACTGCAGCGTTACTGACCCAGAGGGCAGGGCGCCCCCTAGCGCCATGCTGGGCACTGCAGCATTACTGACCCAGAGGGCAGAGCACCCCTAGCGCCATGCTGGGCACTGCAGCGTTACTGACCCAGAGGGCAGAGCACCCCTAGCGCCATGCTGGGCACTGCAGTTTACTGACCCAGAGGGCAGAGCGCCCCCTAGCACCATGCTGGGCACTGCAGCGTTATTGACCTGGGGGGGCAGAGCGCCCCCTAGCACCATGCTGGGCACTGCAGCGTTACTGACCCAGAGGGCAGAGCACCCCCTAGTGCCATGCTGGGCACTGCAGCGTTACTGACCCAGAGGGCAGAGCGCCCCCTAGCGCCATGCTGGGCACTGCAGTTTACTGACCCAGAGGGCAGTGCGCCCCCTAGCGCCATGCTGGGCACTGCAGTGTTACTGACCCAGAGGGCAGAGCCCCCCCTAGCGCCATGCTGGGCACTGCAGCGTTACTGACCCAGAGGGCAGAGCGCCCCCTAGCGCCATGCTGGGCACTGCAGTTTACTGACCCAGAGGGCAGTGCGCCCCCTAGCGCCATGCTGGGCACTGCAGCGTTACTGACCCAGAGGGCAGGGCGCCCCCTAGCGCCATGCTGGGCACTGCAGTTTACTGACCCAGAGGGCAGAGCGCCCCCTAGCGCCATGCTGGGCACTGCAGCGTTACTGACCCAGAGGGCAGAGCCCCCCCTAGCGCCATGCTGGGCACTGCAGCTCTACTGACCCAGAGTGACTCTGTCCCTCCTGCTTTCTGCAGCACAGTGTCCCCCCATTGCCATAGGGGTGCTGATCACGGGAGACCCTCCCCTGCACGGAGCCCAGGGGAACTGTCAAGCGCCACCCCTAAGTTGGAGACCGCTCCCAAGTGACAGCAGTGTGCGCTGGGGGTGTAAAATCCTGTTTAATTAGGTTAAGTTTGACGGATTAACCAATGGAAGGGCGGGTGCCTGGGCCCCTCCACCCACAGCACTCCTGAAGCCGCCGTGGGGCAGATGGGGACAGCTCTGGCTGTGCGCAAACCCACCTGGCTGGCAGCACCATGGGGCTGAAGCTGCTCCCCGTTCCAGCCCCCACAGTTAACTGTGGCTGTAGGATGAGGCCTACAAGGTAACTGGCTAACAGGTTAACCGTATCGTCCCTCGTTTGCACGTCCCCAGCAGCCGCCCCCTGCCCCGCGCACCGCAGCCCTGGCCCACGGCCAGGCACTGTGAGCGCCGCTTTGCAGCCAGGGCAGCCAAAGCGTCCGCAGAGCCGCGATTCCTCACGGCGGGGCCGGGAGAGGGCCGCAGCTCCCCTAACTCCCAGCCCAGTGCGCTTGGCCAGGATGGTCAACTCCCTGAACTGGGCTCAGGGGGAGGCCTCCTGGTGGCGGGGGGGCGGTGTGTTTTCTGTGGGGGCTCACGCCATCCTGCAGCAGCTGGTGCTGGCGAGATGGGGCCCTGGGCTATAGAGACACCGGCTCAGCCCCTGCAGGTGAGCAAGGCTGGCCCTGCTGGTGCCCACTGTGGGCAGTGGGAGGGGGGAGCTGCTGTGCAGACCACCTCCTGCAAGCTCGTTTTCCCGCCGTGCCGGGGTTGGGGAGCAGCCCAGACACCACGGGGAAGCAGCTGCCCAGGTGGGTGCCAGCAAAACACAAGTACCAAGAAGCCCGAGTGCAGATGGGTTCAGCTCCACCAGAGATTCCATGGAGAGACCAGGGTCCTGCCCCCTAGCCCTGTGCGCAGCTACCCCGACTCAGCCCTTGCAGAGGCCAGCCAGGAGGAGGGGACAACCCAGCGAGGTAGAACAGACACCTGACTGTTTCACACACACACATGCGCGTGTGCACACGGATGGATGAACAGATGGACGCCCAGGTGTTTCACACACAGATGGACAGACAGACGGAAGGACGGCTGCCTGGCTGTTTCACATGCACACCTACCCACCCACCCACCAACACAGATTGACACCCAGCTGTTTCTCTCTCTCTCTCACACACAGACACACACACATACACACACAGGCTACGTCTACACGTGCAGCCAACATCGAAATAGCTTATTTCGATGTTGCGACATCGAAATAGGCTATTTCGATGAATAACGTCTACACGTCCTCCAGGGCCGGCAACGTCGATGTTCAACTTCGACGTTGCTCAGCCCAACATCGAAATAGGCGCAGCGAGAGAACGTCTACACGTCAAAGTAGCACACATGGAAATAGGGATGCCAGGCACAGCTGCAGACAGGGTCACAGGGCGGACTCAACAGCCAGCCGCTCCCTTAAAGGGCCCCTCCCAGACACAGTTGCACTAAACAACACAAGATACACAGAGCTGACAACTGGTTGCAGACCCTGTGCCTGCAGCATAGATCCCCAGCTGCCGCAGAAGCAGCCAGAAGCCCTGGGCTAAGGGCTGCTGCCCACGGTGACCATAGAGCCCCGCAGGGCCTGGAGAGAGAGCATCTCTCAACCCCCCAGCTGATGGCCGCCACGGAGGACCCAGCAATTTCGACGTTGCGGGACGCGGCTCGTCTACACGGTCCCAACTTCGACGTTGAACGTCGAAGTAGGGCGCTATTCCTATCTCCTCATGAGGTTAGCGACTTCGACGTCTCGCCGCCTAACGTCGAAGTTAACTTCGAAATAGCGCCCGACGCGTGTAGACGCAACGGGCGCTATTTCGAAGTTGGTGCCGCTACTTCGAAGTAGCGTGCACGTGTAGACGCAGCTACAGAGAGCTGAATGGATGGACAGCTAGAATCATAGAATCATAGAATACCAGGACTGGAAGGGACCTCGAGAGGCCATCGAGTCCAGCCCCCAGCCCCAATGTCAGGACCAAGTACTATCTAAACCATCCCTGATAGACGTCTATCTAACCTGTTCTTAAATATCTCCAGAGATGGAGATTCCACAACCTCCCTTGGCAATTTATTCCACTGTTTGACCACCCCAACAATTAGGAACGTTTTTCCTAATGTCCAACCTAAACCTCCCTTGCTGCAGTTTAAGCCCATTGCCTCTTGTTCTATCCTCAGCGGCCAAGATGAACAAGTTTTCTCCCTCCTCCTTATATGTGTGTGTGTGTGTGTGTGTGAGAGAGAGAGAGAGAGAAAGAGAGAGAGAGAGAGAGAGAGAGAAACAGCTGGGCATCATTCATAGAGGCTTGCAGGTATCTAAAAGGGTGTCATAAGGAGGAGGGAGAACACTTGTTCTTGGCCTCTGAGGATAGAACAAGAGGCAATGGACTTAAACTGCAGCAAGGGAGGTTTAGGTTGGACATTAGGAAAAACGTTCCTAACTGTCAGGGAGGTCAAACAGTGGAATAAATTGCCAGGGGAGGTTGTGGAATCTCCACCGTTGGAGATATTTAAGAACAGGTTAGATAGATGTCTATCAGGGATGGTTTAGACAGTACTTGGTCCTGCCATTGGGGCAGGGGGCTGGACTCGATGGCCTCTCGAGGTCCCTTCCAGTCCTGGTATTCTATGATTAACAAATCTTTAGATATTAAATCTAAAGAATCAGTGAGTGTGTTGTTTGGGTGAGATCCAAGTCTATATTGACTGGGGTCTGGGGCTGGACCCCTTGGGGTCTGGAAGAATCTGTTTGGAGTTGGTGAAACAGGCTTAAGAGCCTCTCACCTGAGTTTGGGGGTTGCTGCTCTGGGCGGGTATATCAGCTGGGCAGTCTGGGGGTTTGCTGGTGTGGCTCTGGCTGGCCAGTGGGGCTGGCAGAGGTGCTGTGGGGGCTGATTGGATTTGCCTTAGGGAGAAGGAAATCCCAGCCTGGGGCTGTTAGTTGCCCGGATCTAAGCAAAGTTACCCTGGATTGATTTCTCCAGCAGTGCCCGGAAACCCCGTCCTGTCACCCCTATGCAGTTCCAGCAGACAGTGTCCACCGTGGGGATCTTCCCTGTTCTGCTGGTGTCCGTGCTGCTGACAGTTCCTGGCCTGGCGGGCGGCAGACACTAGGCCCCACGGCTGTTTAGGAGACTGATGCGTTTTTACTGGGCTGAGCGAGGCCGGTGAGGGGGAGGAGCTGCTGTGACGGGGAGGGAGCCCTGACAAGCAGTGACACCGTCTATTTCACGCTCGCCAGCCACTGAACGGTGCTCGCACGCCTGCTCCATCAGCTTGCCCAGGGGCTCCCAGAAATGCCTCTTCTTCCCAGGGGCGGTGCCGTTGACAAGGGGCATAGCGTTGACTCGGTGTCAGCTGAAGGAGGGGAGCAGCCCGCTGTGCCCCCCAGCCCACCCAGCGCAGGCTGTGCAGCTTTGGCTCCGACCCCAGCAGGGGCCTGTGCACTGGGTGCGAGGCCCCAGCGCTCCCAGGTGGGGAGTGGCACAGGGGCTGCATGGTTCGCCTCAGTGGGGGGAAATGCACCAGGCTTCGGGAAGCGAAAGGGCTCCTGGTGTGAAAGCCACAGGCTGGGCAGTGATGAGCACAGGGCCGGGGGTCACTGTCCAGTGCTGGCTGGAGGTTTGCCCATGGGGGCCTGTCTCTGAGACGCCTGAGCTGCTCCTCTGGCTATGGAGCATCTGGGTTCGCCCTGGTCCTGGCGCACCTCACACTGGCTCTGGCTGCCATGTCTCCGGCTGTCCGGCCGGTCCCCTCCTCTCGCCTGGGCCCAGGCTGAGCTAGCACCAGGCCAAGTCGACCAGGAAGCTGCATGGGAATCACAAACTGCCCTCTCCCTCCTGCCTTTGGGCAGGCCCTGCCCCAGCCACACCCACCAACTGCCTGAGCAGCTGCCCCCACTCATGCATCTGACGCAGCGGGTCTGTGTCCACGGAAGCTCAGGCTCCAAAATAGCTGTTAGTCTCTAAGGTGCCACAGAACCGCTTGTTGTTTTTGAGTAGCTCCTACTGCTGCAGCAGCACCGGCCTCCGGAAGGCATCAACTTCCCAAGCACCAGGTGTGAGCGCTGCACACAGGGGCTGCCGGCCCCCCCCAGCTCAGCTCAGCACAGCCCCAGCTGGGCCTGCTGGGAATCGGTGGTGTGCTGGGACCCACTCAGCACAGCCCTGGGGCTGGGCAGGAGACCCGCCCCCAGCCCAGCCTTGCCAGGGGGCTCAGCCCAGGGGAGAGGACCCTCAGGCCGGAGTGATTCAGCCCATCTTCTGTGTTACGCTGCCCCTCTCCACCGACTGTGGGGCAGCCCCTGACTCTCCCTGCCTGGCAGGAGTGCCCCGATCTGCGCCGAGGCCCAGGGCTGTGGTGGTGGGTGGAAGGGGCCTCGTGGCACCCCAGTGACCTGAGCGCTGCAGCCGTGTGCCGGGCGGCTTCGGGTGGGTAACCCGGCTTTGGTGCTGTGTGTGAGCCACTCAGGAGGGGGCATGTCACAGCCGCTACGGGGGCGTCTGGAGCCAGAGCCACGCCAGCTCCACCTGGGGCCCAGGTGCCCAGGAGTGAGTGGGCAGTCGGTCATCGGCAGTGAACGGCCCTGGGGCCTGGGGAGACGGGCACCTGCCTGAATCAGTGCCCATGGGAGCTTTGCTGCAAACTCGTCCACTTAGGGCACCACCTCTGCCTGGGGCTCAGCACCTGCTCCTGCACACACAGCTCAGCACCAGGCCGGGCTGCAGGGGCCTGCTTCCGGCAAAGTCTTGGAACGACCCCAGGGGTGTCAGCCGGCCTGGCTGAGATCAGTCTGGCCCATGCACCCGACGGACCCAGGCAGGCTGCCTGCCAGACGCCATCCCGGTCCTCGACAGGGCGCAGCGGCACACGGCCGTCCCCGCTGCAGGCCAGGGCAGTGTTACAAGTGGGATTCCCTTCGCAGGTGCAGCTGTGGTAAGGGCCACAGCCATCGTCTGCCTGCAGGCCGGCGCCTCGGGCATATGGAGCGCTGCCGGAAGCACGGCTGCTTGTCAGGTGTGGCCAGGAGATCCCCAGCCCGGGCTGGTCCTTGAGCACCACACCCAGCCCAGGGCCGGGCACAGCGCAGGGCCTGGGAGCCGAGTAAGGCCCCTGCCCTGAGCTGCATCCCGGATGCACCTGCAGTGCCGCATGGTGTGGGGGTGAAAGCCGGGGTGGGTATGTGATGGCCAATCAGAGCACACCGTCTCTGTGATGCCTGGAGAAGGTTTATCCAATGTGCGATTTGATTGGCCACCTCCTGCAGCTCAACAAGGGGCTACAAAGCACTTCTCAGGTGGGGGCCTTTCCGAGAGGGTGGGCGGGCGGGCAGGGTGTCTGCAACGCGTACCCCCGGCAGCTCAGCAGATCGCGAGACCTTGGAAACCTGTCAGGGCCAGACAGACAAAGGATTGAGGCGCTCAAAGCAGAGGCACCATTTAGGGAGGGTGAGGGGAGCTGTAACCCCCCCGAGG
The DNA here is from genome assembly GCF_033958435.1 of Carettochelys insculpta. NCBI lineage: Eukaryota > Metazoa > Chordata > Testudines > Carettochelyidae > Carettochelys > Carettochelys insculpta. The sequence goes on along the minus strand of NC_134137.1, from coordinate 380,772,905 downwards.
TTTGAACCCCTGAAGTTCATACCTGAGGTCTGCTTAAAGCACACGCCCTGGCTAGGGGGCAGCTCTGGCCTGCAACCAGCTTTGCTATGGGGCAGAGAGTTAGTTTATAAAGTGGGCAAGGCAGCAGGGCGATTAGGCTAACGAGGGTCCGAGAGGGAGCCGAGTTCGTCTGTGTCTTCAAAAACAACAAGAAGTCCTGTAGCACCTTTTTGGCTACCAAGGGCTGATGGGGCCAGCAACGGAAGGATGCTTAGATCATGAAAACGCTGCCCACAGGAAGCAAAGGGTAGGAGTAAATGGAGAGAGGTAACTAGTGGTGTCCCCGAGTGGCCTAAACGGGATCAGTCCTACTCAGCGTGCTCATAAATGCTCGGGGAGAAAGGGTAAGCGCCGGGGTGGCCAAACCTGCAGATGGCACAAAACTACTCAAGATAGTTAAGTTCAAAGGTGACAGCAAAAAGCTATACGTGGATTTCACAAGCCTGGGCCACTGGGCACCACGAGGACAGATGGAACTCACAGAATCACAGCACTCTAGATGGAAGGGACCTCGAGAGGTCATCGAGTCCAGTCCTGGCCCTCATGGCAGGACCAAGCACCACGTAGGCCACCCCTGACAGGTGTCTGTCTAACCTGCTCTGAGATATCTCCAGCGGTGGAGATTCCACAACCCCCCCAGGCAATTTATTCCAGTGTTTGACCACCCTGACAGGTAGGGAGTTGTTTCTCATGTCCAACCTAAACCTCCCTTGCTGCGGCTTAAGTCCATTGCTCCTTGTCCTGTCCTCAGAGGCCAAGAAGAACAAGTTTTCTCCCTCCTCCTTGTAACCCTCTTTTAGATACTTGAAGGCTGTTATCATGTCCCCTCTTGGCCTTCTCTTTTCCAAACTAAACAAGCCCAGTTCTTCCAGCCTTCTCTCATAGCTGTATTTTCTAAACCTTTAATCATTTTTGTTGCTCTTCTCCAGACTGTTTCCAATTTCTGCACCTTTCCTAAAATGTGATGCCCAGAACTGGACACAATACTCCAGCTGAGGCCTACTGAGGGCAGAGTAGAGCGGAAGAATGACTTCTCGTGTCTTGCTCACAACACTCCTGTTAATGGATCCCAGAATCATGTTTGCTTTTTTTGCAACAGTACCACACAGTTCACTTGTGCTCAGCTTGTGGCGTCCTCTGACCCCAAGATCCCTTTCTGCAGTGCTCCTTCCTAGGCAGTTGGCAGGTGTGAAACTGATTGTTTCTCCTGAGGGGGAGGACTTTGCATTTGTCTTAATTAAACTTCATCTTGTTACCTCAGACCATTTCTCCAGTTTGGCCACATCATTTTGAATTCTGACTCTATGCTCCTAAGCAGTTGCAACCCTCCCAGCTTGGTGTCATCTGCAAACTTCAATAGCTCACTTGCTATGCTCTTATCTAAATCACTGATGAAGATATTGAACAGAACAGGCCCCAAAACTGACCCCTGTGGAGCCCCACTTGTTATTTCCCTCCAGCATGACTGCGAACCATTGATAACTACTCTCTGAAGGGTTATCCAGCCAGTTACACACCCATCTGAGAGTAGCCCCATCTAGGCTGCATTTCCCAGTTTACTGATAACAAGGTCATGTGATACTGTATCAAATGCTTTACTAGTGCCTAGGTATAGCACCTCCACCGCTTCCCCTTCATCCACAAGGCTGGTTCCCCTACCAAAGGAAGCACTCTCTCAATCAGATCAGTCTGACATGATTAATTCCTGACAAATCCATGCTGGCTGTAACTCTTATTCAGTGTTGATAAACACAGAATAATGTACGTGGCAAAATATAATCCCAACTATGCATACAAAATGGTGGGGGTTAAATTAACTATTGCCCCTCAAGAAAGAGATCTTGGCATCCCTGTGGATAATGCCCTGAAAACCTCTGCTCAATGTGCAGTGGCAACCAAAGAAGCTAAGAGATTGCTGGTCAGCGTTCAGAAAGGAAGAGATAATAAATCAGAAAATATCTTATTGCCTCTATCTAAGGTCGTGGTTCGCCTGCATCTTGAATGCTGCATGCAGCTCGGCTCTGCTCACGGCAGCTAGAGAAAGATACGTTAGGTCTGGAGACAGCACAGAAAAGGCAGCAGACGTGATAGGGCTGAGGAGCTGCTGCCACGTGAGGTGAGGTGAGGTGAACAAGAGCAGAGCTTTTCATCCGGGAAGACAGATGAGTGCCAGGTGGGGGATGCGCCGGAGGAGCAGGAAAGCACCACGGGGGGGGGAATCCGAAGGCGGCGGTGCGATTTCCTCCGTCACGGCGGAACACAAGGCGCTCGCCCCATGACGTGCGCAGGCAGCAGATTCAAAATCAACCAAAGAAATTCTGTCTTCGCGGTCCGCGCGTGGAGCCCTCTGCCGGGGGTGGCGGAAAGGCCCGAATTAAAAGGGGGTTTCAATAGGAATAAAGCACGTTGAAGGGAAATAGGCCCGTCGATGGCTACTGGCCAGGCTGGGCAGGGCTGGGGACCCCGACCTCTGTCTGTCAGAGGCTGGGCAGGGTGACCCGGGAGGGGTCACTTGGTGGTTCCCTGGTCTGTTCACTGCCTCTGGGGCACCTGGCACTGGCTGCACTTGGCAGACAGGACACACAGGTTGAATGGGCCTTTGCTCTGCCCCAGAGGGGCCATTTTGCCGTTCGTCTATAGAGGCTGCTGCGACCCACTAGGCCCCAGAGCGGGGCTAGAGCCCTGGGGTCCGGGGAGTCTCTCTCCCTGCAGGGTTAGCAACGCAGTGAGAACGTACGGCCAGTTTCCAGGCTAAACCACTCGTGTCTCCGGTCTGCGACGTGCCACAGGGTGTCAGAATGTGTGAGGGTCAGACCCGGGCAGGTTGAGCACTAATTTCATAGTCTTCCTTTTCCAATAGGAATTCCACACTGGGCTCTTGTCGGCTAAGTGCTGAGGTGTGGGCAAAACCGGCAGTTGTCCCTTCGTAGCCCCTGGGAAGAGGTGACGTGGGGGGCGCAAGGGAGCAGTCGGCAGAGACAACTGCCAGTTGCACCACAGCGCTTCAGGCCAGGCCCAGGCCGGGGTGCAACACCCTCCCTGCAGCCCCTGGGAAAAACCCGCCGCACACAGCCGGCAGCCGGCGGCGCTCAGAGCAGCAAGCGGCAGCTGGTGTCCACAGTGGCCAGCCGCCAGTGGGCGTGGCTGTGACCGCAACACACTAGGGGCTCCCAGGGCCAAACCCCACTGCCAAAGTGGGGTAAGGGGCTAGGCCTTGGAGCCAGGTCCTGGGGGCGGAGGGGCCCGCACAGGGCATGCACCTGGGGCACCTGCCGAGGGATGAATTTAGCAGGTGCCCTGGCCATTGGCGTCAAAGAGAGAAGCACCTGCACCTGCACCTGCCATGGCTGGATTGGGCCCCAGGGCACTAGCCGCGCACACCTGCAAACCGACGGCTCTGCACGCTCCCGGAATGCAAAGCAGCCACGTCCCTGCGGTGTGTCTCCTGCCGCACTGCAAGGCCGCGGGCGTGGGCAGTACACGGCTTGGGGGTGAAGTGGGGGTGCTGCTTGCAGTCTCTCGCTCCCGTTGGCCTGTTAGTTATTCCTCTCCAGCAGCTACCCGGCCCTGAGCTCAGCAGCTGCCTGGCCTCACGCATGGTCCCTGGCTCTGCCTCGCACCTGCCTGGCAGCCTGAGGGCTGGGGCTTGCGGTATTTGATTCCAGGCTCACCCCATGGGTACCAGAGGCCACAGCAGAGCAAACCAGAGCGCTGCAGCTGTGAACCGGGGCCTCCGACCTCCAATTCACGGCTGGCTCAGACGGTGATCTCAGCTGCACTGGGGTAAATCCAGAGTTACTCGAGGTTCCCTCTTGGTGCAAACTGGCGGAGCACCATGGAGTTCAGTGTGGTAACTGGGCGTAGTTCCCCTGCCGGCGAGTCACACTCATACCAGCTGGGCATCTGGCCCACTGCTCTCCCTGGGCTTCGGTGGCCTTGTCCCTGGCTTACGCTGGTGGGCGAGCGCTCAGAATCTGAGCTGCCGAGGCCATGAATCTGCTGAATTTCTCCCAGTGACTTCCACGCGAGTGTCTCCAGTAACCCACCCACAATGGGCCCAGGCGCCTAAAGGCCCGGCGGGCTGGCTGGGCAACGGCGCATGCCAATGCTGAGCCGAGACCAAGTCACTGCCCCCTGGCTGTGCCGGGCACCCCGGGAGCCTGGCTCATGCCAAGGTTTCTCCCTTGCCTGAGTTGGCTGGTGTGGGTGTTGGGCTCTGCTCCAGGGGCATCTCCCTTGCCAGGCTCCAAGCAGAGAGCCCTGCCCCCTGGGGACGGCTTCTCCAGCCGCAGACGGAGAGTGCGTCAGTTCTGCCTCCCCCTCTCTGACTCAGGAGTCACGTTGCATGGCCCAGACCACGCGGCAGCCCCTGGGCCAATTTTCATGCTCCGCTGAGCTGGAGCAAGCTGCCTGCATGGCCTCTGCCAATGGGGCAGGCTGAGTAACCCAACACTCCCTGTTTCCGCTGCTGCTCCCGCTACAGCCTGGTGAGAGGACATCCCAAAGCTTTCCGCAGAGCACGCCGGCCCCCCCAGGGCAGCCACCAGCATGGGGAGCTCTGCACAGCGCAGGGTAACAGGCCAGGGAGGAGCCGATGGACACAGCCAAGGGCAGGGATGTGACACTGGCGAGGGAGCCCCATCTGCTGGCAAAGGCACAGTCACTAGCCTGGCTGGGACGCCAGATGCTGGCAGGAAGTGCTGGCTGGAGGGCAGGCCTGGGCTGTGCTGCCCAGATCCCCCCTAGCCCACTGCTTCCAGGAGAGAAAACGCATGTGCTTGGGGAGCTGAATTTCATCTCCTTGGCACCCAAGAGTGAGCTAGCGCCTGAGGCTTGGCAGGCTCTTGCCAGCCTGTGGGGTGCAGGGGACAGTGTGGGTGTGGGGAGTGGATACCCCCAAGCAGCTCTGGAAGAGCCACCCTTTGGCTAACCAGGAGCTGCCTTGCAGGGCTGGAGGCAGAGTGCGGTGGTTACAGCTGGGACTGGTGATGTCAGGGGTCACGTCCTGCTCTGGAGGGTGGAGAGCCAGAGACTGCGCCAGGTCCTTCCCAGGGCTCCTGATAATTTTTTCCATCCAAAGGTGGAATACATTTTGTTCTGTAAACCGAGGCCTGTGCAGATGTGCATCACCAATAGAAACACAGGCTGCCGGCTGCAGGCGCTCTGCAGATGTGCACTGCCAATACAAACACAGGCTGCCGGCTGCAGGTGCTCTGCAGATGTGCATCGCCAATAGAAACACAGGCTGCCGGCTGCGGGCGCTCTGCAGATGTGCACTGCCAATAGAAACACAGGCTGCCGGCTGCAGGCGCTCTGCAGACGTGCACTGTCAATACAAACACAGGCTGCCGGCTGCAGGTGCTCTGCAGATGTGCATCACCAATAGAAACACAGGCTGCCGGCTGTGGGCTCTCTGCAGATGTGCACTGCCAATACAAACACAGGCTGCTGGCTGCAGGCGCTCTGCAGATGTGCACTGCCAATAGAAACACAGGCTGCTGGCTGCAGGCGCTCTGCAGATGTGCACTGCCAATAGAAACACAGGCTGCCAGCTGCAGGCGCTCTGCAGATGTGCATCGCCAATAGAAACACAGGCTGCCAGCTGTGGGCTCTCTGCAGATGTGCACTGCCAATAGAAACACAGGCTGCCGGCTGCAGGCGCTGTGCAGATGTACACTGCCAATAGAAACACAGGCTGCCAGCTGCAGGCACTCTGCAGATGTGCATCGCCAATAGAATCACAGGCTGCCGGCTGCGGGCGCTCTGCAGATGTGCACTGCCAATACAAACACAGGCTGCTGGCTGCAGGTGCTGTGCAGATGTGCACTGCCAATACAAACACAGGCTGCCGGCTGCGGGCGCTCTGCAGATGTGCACTGCCAATAAAAACACAGGCTGCCGGCTGCGGGCGCTCTGCAGATGTGCACTGCCAATAGACACACAGGCTGCCGGCTGCGGGCGCTATGCAGGTGTGCACTGCCAATAGAAACACAGGCTGCTGGCTGCGGGCGCTCTGCAGATGTGCACTGCCAATACAAACACAGGCTGCCGGCTGCAGGCGCTCTGCAGATGTGCACTGCCAATACAAACACAGGCTGCCGGCTGCAGGCGCTCTGCAGATGTGCATCGCCAATAGAAACACAGGCTGCCGGCTGCAGGCGCTCTGCAGATGTGCACTGCCAATAGAAACACAGGCTGCCGGCTGCAGGCGCTGTGCAGTTGTGCACTGCCAATAGAAACACAGGCTGCCGGCTGCAGGCTCTCTGCAGATGTGCACTGCCAATAGAAACACAGGCTGCCGGCTGCAGGCTCTCTGCAGATGTGCACTGCCAATAGAAACACAGGCTGCCGGCTGCAGGCGCTCTGCAGATGTGCACTGCCAATAGAAACACAGGCTGCCGGCTGCAGGTGCTGTGCAGATGTGCACTGCCAATACAAACACAGGCTGCCGGCTGCGGGCGCTCTGCAGATGTGCACTGCCAATACAAACACAGGCTGCCGGCTGCGGGCGCTATGCAGATGTGCACTGCCAATAGACACACAGGCTGCCGGCTGCGGGCGCTATGCAGGTGTGCACTGCCAATAGAAACACAGGCTGCTGGCTGCGGGTGCTGTGCAGATGTGCACTGCCAATACAAACACAGGCTGCTGGCTGCAGGTGCTGTGCAGATGTGCACTGCCAATACAAACACAGGCTGCCGGCTGCGGGCGCTCTGCAGATGTGCACTGCCAATACAAACACAGGCTGCCGGCTGCGGGCGCTCTGCAGATGTGCACTGCCAATAGACACACAGGCTGCTGGCTGCGGGCGCTCTGCAGATGTGCACTGCCAATACAAACACAGGCTGCCGGCTGCAGGCACTCTGCAGATGTGCACTGCCAATACAAACACAGGCTGCCGGCTGCAGGCGCTCTGCAGATGTGCATCGCCAATAGAAACACAGGCTGCCGGCTGCAGGCGCTCTGCAGATGTGCACTGCCAATAGAAACACAGGCTGCCGGCTGCAGGCGCTGTGCAGATGTGCACTGCCAATAGAAACACAGGCTGCTGGCTGCGGGCGCTCTGCAGATGTGCACTGCCAATACAAACACAGGCTGCCGGCTGCAGGCGCTCTGCAGATGTGCACTGCCAATACAAACACAGGCTGCCGGCTGCAGGCGCTCTGCAGATGTGCATCGCCAATAGAAACACAGGCTGCCGGCTGCAGGCGCTCTGCAGATGTGCACTGCCAATAGAAACACAGGCTGCCGGCTGCAGGCGCTGTGCAGTTGTGCACTGCCAATAGAAACACAGGCTGCCGGCTGCAGGCTCTCTGCAGATGTGCACTGCCAATAGAAACACAGGCTGCCGGCTGCAGGCTCTCTGCAGATGTGCACTGCCAATAGAAACACAGGCTGCCGGCTGCAGGCGCTCTGCAGATGTGCACTGCCAATAGAAACACAGGCTGCCGGCTGCAGGTGCTGTGCAGATGTGCACTGCCAATACAAACACAGGCTGCCGGCTGCGGGCGCTCTGCAGATGTGCACTGCCAATACAAACACAGGCTGCCGGCTGCGGGCGCTATGCAGATGTGCACTGCCAATAGACACACAGGCTGCCGGCTGCGGGCGCTATGCAGGTGTGCACTGCCAATAGAAACACAGGCTGCTGGCTGCGGGTGCTGTGCAGATGTGCACTGCCAATACAAACACAGGCTGCTGGCTGCAGGTGCTGTGCAGATGTGCACTGCCAATACAAACACAGGCTGCCGGCTGCGGGCGCTCTGCAGATGTGCACTGCCAATACAAACACAGGCTGCCGGCTGCGGGCGCTCTGCAGATGTGCACTGCCAATAGACACACAGGCTGCTGGCTGCGGGCGCTCTGCAGATGTGCACTGCCAATACAAACACAGGCTGCCGGCTGCAGGCACTCTGCAGATGTGCACTGCCAATACAAACACAGGCTGCCGGCTGCAGGCGCTCTGCAGATGTGCATCGCCAATAGAAACACAGGCTGCCGGCTGCAGGCGCTCTGCAGATGTGCACTGCCAATAGAAACACAGGCTGCCGGCTGCAGGCGCTGTGCAGATGTGCACTGCCAATAGAAACACAGGCTGCCGGCTGCAGGCTCTCTGCAGATGTGCACTGCCAATACAAACACAGGCTGCCGGCTGCAGGCTCTCTGCAGATGTGCACTGCCAATAGAAACACAGGCTGCCGGCTGCAGGCGCTCTGCAGATGTGCACTGCCAATAGAAACACAGGCTGCCGGCTGCGGGCGCTGTGCAGATGTGCACTGCCAATACAAACACAGGCTGCCGGCTGCAGGCGCTCTGCAGATGTGTACTGCCAATACAAACACAGGCTGCCGGCTGCGGGCGCTCTGCAGATGTGCAGTGCCAATAGAAACACAGGCTGCCGGCTGCGGGCGCTCTGCAGATGTGCACTGCCAATACAAACACAGGCTGCCGGCTGCAGGCGCTCTGCAGATGTGCACTGCCAATACAAACACAGGCTGCCGGCTGCAGGCGCTCTGCAGATGTGCACTGCCAATACAAACACAGGCTGCCGGCTGTGGGCGCTCTGCAGATGTGCACTGCCAGTAGAAACACAGGCTGCCGGCTGCAGGCGCTCTGCAGATGTGCACTGCCAATAGAAACATAGGCTGCCGGCTGCAGGCGCTCTGCAGATGTGCACTGCCAATACAAACACAGGCTGCCGGCTGCAGGCTCTCTGCAGATGTGCACTGCCAATAGAAACACAGGCTGCCGGCTGCAGGCTCTCTGCAGATGTGCATTGCCAATAGAAACACAGGCTGCCGGCTGCAGGTGCTCTGCAGATGTGCATTGCCAATAGAAACACAGGCTGCCGGCTGCAGGCTCTCTGCAGATGTGCATTGCCAATAGAAACACAGGCTGCCGGCTGCAGGCTCTCTGCAGATGTGCATTGCCAATAGAAACACAGGCTGCCGGCTGCGGGCGCTCTGCAGATGTTCATCGCCAATACAAACACAGGCTGCCGGCTGCAGGCACTCTGCAGATGTGCATCACCAATAGAAACATAGGCTGCCGGCTGCGGGCGCTCTGCAGATGTTCGTTGCCAATACAAACACAGGCTGCCGGCTGCAGGCCCTGTGCTATCAGCTGGGCGACACCCAACTCTCTTCTCTGCCTTTGCCCAGTGCTTCCCTGCCAGTTAGCGGTGGTCAGATCTCCCCCGGACGCAGGACGTCCCTGGCACTCTGCATGCCAGGCTTTGTCCAGTGAGGCGAGTCGCAGTGCTGGGGCTTTCGTCTCTCCCCTGGGTCGCCGGTATGGGGGGCTGGGAGAGGGATCATGTGGAGCTGGGGTGTGGCCCAGGCTGTCGCTCCCCAGGGGTGGGAGGCAACACTCACAGCTGTGACTGGAGCAGGTCTCGGGGTCAGCGTAGCTAATCAGGGCTTCCCGGTGCACGGCTGTGGCTTAAGGGTCAGTGAGATGCTGGGCTGGGCAGTGCGCTCCCCTCTGGGCACAGCCAGGGGCTGTGGAGAGCTGGCCTGAAAGGCTGGGAATGGTTGGTCCTTGAGACCCACTCCCTGGGGTTCCCACACCCTGCTGCCCTTGGGGGCTGGCAGCAGGCTGGCCAGGGAGGAGCGTTTCCCCACAGGCCACTCAGGTTCCCTGGGGAGGGATATCTCCCCCCACCTCACCACATGGGCCCCCTGTACACCAGTCGGGCACACGCCTGCCCCACCTTGCAGGTTTCTCGCTGCCCCAGGGACCTGTCTGTCCCCTGGGTGTGCTGCCCTGCAGAGGCCTCGCTCCCTTCCCTGTCTGCCCCAGCCGGTGTTCCAGGCAAGCGCCTCTTCCGGCCAGAGGGCGGCACGACGCCAGCGAGGAGGAAGAATGAGCCTGTGCTGGCAGGACAAGGGCCTGAGGAGGGTCTGGGGGGCTCACGCTTCCTTCTGCTGCAGGGAGCCACTCGCCGAGCACTCGGGCATCGGCCCCAGGGAGCAGCCTGGAGGTGTCCCTGTCCTGCCTGCGCTTGCTGGGGGGCAGCTGGGTCTCCCTCTGAGCCCCAGCCAGCTTGCCTGCTACTTGTGTGCTCTTTGTGTTGCCATTTGCCTGGTGGGCGGTGGGGGCCGAATGCTGCCCCTGCTCTGACCGTGTGTTACCCTCGCTATCCACTGGCCTGAGGGGCTGCATGCGGCCCAGGGCAATGGGTCACAGCCTTCCCCAGACCGCCCCGGGCCGCGCCCCGTGCATGTCCTCCAAGAGCGCCAGCATCCTCCAGCCAGCCTCTGCAGGGAAAGGCCTCCGAGGCGGAAGGCCAGGGCAGGACCCACAGCTGGCACAGCTGCAACATTTCTGGGCCAAACCACTGGCCAGACGTGACAAACAGCAGCACTGCGAGGAGACCTGGCAAAGGGTGGGAAACAAGCCCGTGTCTCGGCACCATCCCCACCTCTGCACTGTCCGCTCTCTCCGCCTCACCGAGGAGTCCCTGGGCGCGGGCTGTGGGGAGGTGGGCAGCGGAGCCAGGTGTGCTGGAGTGGGGGGGGTGCATGTGTGAGTCAGGCTGGATGTCTGAGGCAAGCAGCAGCTCCCAGTGGCTAAGGATGACCCTGGGGCTACAACTGGCAGGTGACACCTCTGCCCTGAACAAAGCGCAGGGAGGAGCTGAGAGGGGTTTTTTGAATCGGGGGCGGCAGTTAGAGGCTAGGAAAAGGGAGAGCTGGAAGGCAGCCAGCCTGAGGAGGGGGAAGCTACACCCCAGAGGGGCACCCCTCGGGGTCTTCCCCCCAGGACAGGTAGGAAGGACTGTCTCTGACTGCTGTACTGTTGCTTCTGTGAGAAACTGGACATCTGTTGCCTAATAAACCTGTGTTGTACCTGCTGAGTGAGAGTCACTCCTGCCAGTGGACAGGGTGCAGTGCAGGGGGACCCCTGAACCCCATCACACTGGTGTCAGAAGTGGGATGCACTGCACCCACGGATGAGCTCCCAGCAGTGGCTGACTGAGCACCAGAGAAGGAAGGAGTCTCACAAGAGCCAGAGGGGGAACAGAGCCATTCCTGCAGCTGCTGCTGGTGAGTGGATACCCCAGGAGATAGCGGGGAGATGGATTATACCCGACTCCTGAAGGCAGAGCTAGCGGGGCTGTGCAGAGAGAGGGGCCTGACCGTGGGGAAGGCGACCAAGGCCCAGCTGATTGCCCAGCTGGAAGAGAATGACCGATCCGGGGGGGCAGAGCCTGTCCTGGCAGAAAGTGGCCGGTCAGCCTTGGGAAGCATTTCGGATTCTCTGACAGGAGCAGGGGCTCGACGCCGTCAGACAGACGCGGTGCCCGCCAGGTCGCGCTCACCTAGCGGTGGTCCATCGCGGGCAGAGTCCCCCGCCGCAGAGCTGCGACAGCTGGAACTCGAGGTGAAATTAAAGGAACTGGAGCACCAGGAACGGGAAAGAGAGCGTGAGCGCCAGGAACGGGAAAGAGAGCGTGAGCACGAGCGCCAGGAACGGGAAAGAGAGCGTGAGCGCCAGGAACGGGAAAGAGAGCATGAGCACGAGCGCCAGGAACGAGAAAGAGAGCATGAGCACGAGCGCCAGCTACAAGAGAGACAGCGGGAGGAGAGAGAGAGAGAGCGGGAGCATGAGCGGGCCATGGCGGAGGCGAGACGCCAAGAGGCCCCAGCTGCAGTAAGCGGGGAGAGGGCCAGACGGATCGGGGTGGCCAGTCACTTGGAGACGCGTGTGGTGGCACAGTGTCAGGACCCAGGGGACATGGACGAGTTCCTTACTCCCTTTGAGCGAGCCTGTGAGTTGCATGAGGTTCCCCCAGATGAGTGGCTCCGGCACCTCACCCCCTTGCTGGGCCAGAAGGCCGCAGCGGTGCTCAGCCAGCTGGTGGGGCTGCAGCCTGGGGACTATGAACGGTTCAAACAGGCCCTGCTGCATAAGTTCGGGCTGACTCCGGAGATGTACGAGAAGAAGTTCCAGGAGGCGCAGAAGAGGCCAGAGGAAACCCACGTAGATACAACCGCCCGCCTGAAGCAATACTACCAGAAGTGGGCGTTCGGAATGGGAGTCCAGTCCCTAGAGGACCTGATCGAGCTGGCGGTCGTGGAGCGATTCTACGAGATGTGCGCACCTGACCTGAGGGTGTGGCTCGTGGACCGGAAGCCGGGGGACTCACACGATGCAGGGAAACTGGCAGATGACTTCACAAACAGCCGGGCCAGGTTTGAAAGTGAGCCCCACAAAGAGAGGGAGTCTCGGAGAGAGAGGGAGTCCCGGAGGGAGAGGGAGTCCTGGAGAAACCGAGAATCTCAGAGAGACCGGTCCCTAACTGTACGACAGAGGGGACCACCTCTTGGGCGAGCCCAGGAAAGAGGGGCCAGCCACCTACCCCCCAGAGAGCCAAACAGAGCCCGGGCAGAGCAGCCGGCCCGAGGGACACAACAAGACCCAGGCTGTTATCGCTGTGGGCGAAAGGGGCATAGAGCAGCCCAGTGTCCCAGGCTCCCAGACAGGTTGAGCAGGCCGGGGGGTCATGGAGTCAACTGGGTGGGATCCCAGAAGCCAGAGGGGCTGGCGGCCAAGGCGGGTGGTGCTGACAATGGGCACTCGGATTGGGCCGAGTCCGCCCCACAGACCAGCTCCTCAGGGGGACCAAATGCTCAGAGGTCAGTTTACAGAGTGGGGGCGGCAATGCCTCTGTGGAGCAAACGGCTCAAACACCTCGAGGTAGACGGGAAAAAGGTCACGGGGTTCTGGGACACAGGCGCTGACGTGACGCTGGCCCGACCCGGGGTGGTGGCACCGGGCTGCATGATACCCGATTCCCACCTGACGATAACAGGAATTGATGGGAGCCCTTTCAAGGTGCCCATGGCGAGGGTGCACCTGAAATGGGGGAAGAAGGAAGGCCCCAAGGAAGTGGGCGTGCACAGCCATTTGCCGGCGGATGTACTGATGGGGGCTGACCTGGAGAACTGGCAAGGTGAACGCCCTCGTGCCCTGGTCCTGACCCGTAGCCAAAGAAAACGAGGGGTGCGCTCCCCAGATTCAGGGGTACAGGCCCAGCCAAAGTCACAGGAGCCACAGGGGCCAACCCTGAGAGAAAGGGGGTCCCCAAAGACCAGGTCTCACAGGCCAGGGGTGCTGGAGCCAGGCAGGGATGGGGAAGTAGCATCCGCTCCTGCCCGAGCGGAAGAATTCCAGGCAGAGCAGCAGAGAGACCCCTCCTTGCAGAAGCTGAGGGAACTGGCCAGTCTCAGCCCAGCTCCACAGCTGGGGGAGGGCTGCAGGGAGAGATTCCTGTGGGAAAAGGGATTCCTGTACCGGGAATGGGCTCCCAGACGCAAAGCGGAGCCATGGAAGGTCCAGAGGCAACTGATGGTCCCCCAAAAGTACCAGCGCAGGCTGCTGTACCTAGCCCATGATGTCCCGCTCGCAGGACACCAGGGGATCCACCGCACCAGGAGAAGGTTGTTACAGAACGTTTTTTGGCCAGGGATCTTTGCAGCTGTCCGTCTGTATTGCCTGTCCTGAGATCCCTGCCAGAGGGTGGGGAAGAGCCGGGACAAGGGGAAAGCTGCCTTGAGGCCACTGCCCATCATAGAGGAGCCTTTCCAGAAAGTGGCTATAGACATAGTGGGACCCTTCAGCAAGGCAACGCATTCGGGGAAGAAATATATTTTGGTAGTGGTAGATTTTGCCATGCGATACCCAGAAGCAGTGGCCTTGACCTCTATCGACGCTGACACCGTGGCGGATGCACTGCTGTCCATTTTCAGCAGAGTGGGGTTCCCCAAGGAGGTCCTCACAGATCAGGGGTCCAACTTCATGTCGGCCCTACTGCAAAGCTTGTGGGACAAGTGTGGGGTCCGGCACACCTGGGACACAGCCTACCACCCGCAGACCAATGGGCTGGTGGAGAGGTTCAATGGGACTCTGAAGCAGATGCTGAGAACCTTCATGAATCAATACCCCCATGACTGGGACAAGTACTTACCCCACCTGCTGTTTGCATACAGGGAGGTGCCCCAGGAATCCACGGGGTTCTCCCCGTTTGAGCTGCTGTATGGAAGGAGGGTACGGGGACCCGTGGACTTGCTCAGAGAAGAGTGGGAGGGGACGGCCTCTCCTGAAGAGGAGTCAGTGGTACAGTATGTACTGACCTTCTGGGAAAAACTCACCGAGCTCATGGGCCTGGCCAGGGAGAACCTCTCAATGGCCCAAAGGAAGCAAAAGGTCTGGTATGACCGTAACGCCAGGGCCTGAGCCTATGCCACCGGGGATCAAGTGATGGTCCTTATACCTGTGCGGCGGAACAAGCTGCAAGCGGCCTGGGATGGGCCCTTCAAGGTTGTCAAACAGCTAAATGACGTGAATTATGTGGTGGAACTGTCGAACCGGGCCCACAGCCACTGGGTCTGTCATGTGAACATGATGAAACCTTACTGGGACAGACAGAACTTGGTGCTGGCCGTGTGCAGACACTGGGAGGGGCAGGGGGATGATCCCTTGGTGGATTTACTCACAAGGACTGGAGCCGGCTCCTTGCTGGAGTCTATTCCCCTCTCAGACCAGCTGACCCCTGCCCAGCAGACGGAGATCAAGGAGGTGCTGCATTCGCATCAACAGCTGTTCTCGGACAGACCCGGACGCACTGACCTGGCTGTCCACCGAATAGAGACAGGCACCCACGCCCCTATCAAGTGTGGGCCATTCAGAGCCACAGGGAGGACGGCTCAGGACATAGAGTGGGAGGTTGAAGACATGCTGGCTCTGGGGGTGATCCAACCCTCCTCCCACCCCGGGCCTCTCCCGTGGTGTTAGTCCCTAAAAAAGATGGGTCTGTTCGGTTTTGTGTGGACTATCGCAAGCTTAACGCCATCACTGTCTCGGACGCCTACCCCATGCCCAGGCCTGATGACCTTTTAGACAAGCTGGGGGGAGCCCGTTACCTCACCACCATAGACCTCACCAAGGGGTACTGGCAAGTGCCATTAGACCAAGATGCCCGGCTCAAGTCGGCTTTCATCACTCCTGTGGGGCTCTACGAGTTCTTGGTCCTGCCCTTTGGCCTCAAGGGGGCACCCGCTACCTTCCAGCGTCTGGTGGACCAGCTACTGAAAGGGATGGAGAGCTTTGCCCTGGCTTACATGGACGACATTTGCATCTTCATCCAGACGTGGGAGGACCATGTGTCCCAAGTCAAGCAGGTGCTGGACCGACTCCAGAAGGCTGGTCTGACTATCAAGGCAGGGAAGTGCAAGGTGGGGATGGCTGAGGTGACCTACCTGGGCCACAAGGTGGGCAGCGGCTGCTTAAAGCCAGAGCCAGCTAAAGTGGAGGCTGTCAGAGATTGGCCAACACCCCAGACTAAGAAACAGGTCCAGGCCTTCATTGGGATGGCGGGGTACTACCGGAGGTTTGTGCCCCACTTTAGCTCCATCGCAGCCCCCCTCACGGAGCTGTGTAAAAAGGGAAAGCCTGACAAGGTGGTCTGGACCGAGCAGTGCCAAGAGGCCCTCTGCACGCTGAAGGAGGCTCTGGTCAGGGCCCCAGTGCTGGCAAATCCAGACTTCAACAAGCCCTTCCTGGTGTTCACCGATGCCTCAGACGTGAGGCTGGGGGCGGTGCTAATGCAAGTGAATGACAAAGGGGAGAAACACCCCATCGTGTACCTGAGTAAGAAGCTGCTGCCCCGGGAGCAGAACTACGCGGCCATAGAGAAGGAATGTCTGGCCATGGTGTGGGCACGGGGGAAGCTGCAGCCGTACCTGTTTGGACGGCGTTTCACCGTGTACACCGATCACTCACCCCTTACCTGGCCGCATCACATGAAAGGGGCCAACGCCAAGCTCCTGCGGTGGAGTCTGCTCCTGCAGGACTATGACATGGAGATGGTCCATGTGAAGGGGAACAACAACACCATAGCCGATGCCCTGTCACGCAGGGAGGGCCCCGAACTTCCCCAGGTCACTGGCTAAGTGACCCCGCTCAGTTCGGTCTGGAAGCGGGGAGAGATGTGATGGAGTTGGGGGAGTGCATGTGAGTCAGGCTGGATGTCTGAGGCAAGCAGCAGCTCCCAGTGGCTAAGGATGACCCTGGGGCTACAACTGGCAGGTAACACCTCTGCCTGAACATAAGAACATAAGAACATAAGAATGGCCATACTGGGTCAGACCAAAGGTCCATCAAGCCCAGCATCCCATCTGCCGACGGTGGCCAATGCCAGGTGCCCCAGAGAAGGAGAACAGAAGACAAGTGATTTATCTCCTGCCATCCATCTCCTGCCCTTGTTATGAAGGCTAGGGCACCATACTTTATCCCTGGCTAATAGCCATTTATGGACCTGACCTGCAAAAATTTATCAAGCTCTTTTTTAAACCCTAATAGAGTCCTGGCCTTCACAGCCTCCTCGGGCAAGGAGTTCCACAGGTTGACTGTGCGCTGTGTGAAGAAAAATTTCCTTTTATTAGTTTTGAACCTACTACCCATCAATTTCATTTGGTGTCCCCTAGTTCTTGTATTATGGGAAAAGGTAAATAATTTTTCTATATTCACTTTCTCCACACCATTCATGATTTTATATACCTCTATCATATCGCCCCTCAATCGCCTCTTTTCCAAACTGAAAAGTCCCAGTCTCTCTAGCCTCTCCCCATATGGGACCCTTTCCAAGCCCCTAATCATCTTAGTCGCCCTTTTCTGAACCTTTTCTAATGCCAATATATCTTTTTTGAGGTGAGGAGACCACATCTGCACGCAGTACTCGAGATGTGGGCGTACCATAGTTTTATATAGGGGAAGTATGATATCTTTTGTCTTATTATCGATCCCTTTTTTAATAATTCCTAACATCCTATTTGCCTTACTAACTGCCGCTGCACACTGCGTGGATGTCTTCAGAGAACTATCCACTATAAAACAAAGAGCAGGGAGGAGCTGAGTTGGGTTTTTGAATCGGGGGCGGCAGTTAGAGGCTAGGAAAAGGGAGAGCTGGAAGGCAGCCAGCCTGAGGAGGGGGAAAGCTACACCCCAGAGGGGCACCCCTCGGGGTCTTCTCCCCAGGACGGGTTGGAAGGACTGTCTCTGGCTGCTGTACTGTTGCTTCTGTGAGAAACTGGACATCTGTTGCCTAATAAACCTGCTGTTGTACCTGCTGAGTGAGAGTCACTCCTGCCAGCGGACGGGGTGCAGTGCAGGGGGACCCCTGAACCCCATCACACCAGGCGAACTGCAGTCCCTGGGGCAGCCCTGTGCCACGGCCTGGCTAGGTCAGCACAAGGGTGCTGGGGGTCCGCCCAGGAGGTGGCTGGCAGGTAGGAGCTGTGCCTGACTCCTGGGTGCCAAAGGGGCGTCTGCACTGCAGCAGGGACATGCAGCATCCACCTCCGGGAGCCAGGCCAGCACGAGCGCTGGGCAAGCCGGTGTGCAAAATACAGCCGTGGAACTGTGCAGTGCCAGGCCCAGAGGTGCTGGGCTCTGACCTGCCAGGCCCAGAGGTGTATTGGGAGGGGGCACAGCACCCCGCCACACTGTAACGTGATGCCCTGACATCTATCTATCTGCAGATACCCCTTCTATCTACCTATGTATTAGAGCTGTTGATTAATCACAGTTAGCTCACATAATTAACTAAAAAAAACCTTGATTAATCACACTGCTAAATACTAGAATACCAGTTGACATTTATTACAATTTTTGGATTTTTTATCATTTTCAAATATGTTGATTTCTGGTGCACCACCGAATACAAGGTATAACAGTGTTCACTATATTTTTATTTCATATGTTTTCACTGTAAAACTGTGAGCAAAAGAAATAGTTGTTTTTCAGTTCCCCTCCTACATGTACAGTACTATAACTCCTGTCTAGTGTGAAAAGGTAACTTGTAAATGTAGATTTTTTTTTGTTACATAACTGCTGTCAAAGAAAACAAAGCAGAAGAGCCTACAAGTCCACCCAGTCCTACTTCTTGCTCAGGCAGTCGCTAAGACAAACAATATTGATGGGAAATAATGCTGCCTGCCTCTTATTTACAATGGCCTCTGGAAGTGAGTACAGGTGTTCGCATGGCACCTTTGTAGCTGGTGTTGCAAGGGATTTAGGCGTTAAACTTTTACATGTCCTTCATGCTTTGGTCACCACTCCAGATCACCTGTTTCCATGCCAGTGACGGTCGATAAAATGTGCTAATTAAATTTGTGAGGGAGCTCTGTGGGGAAGAAGGGTCTGTCTCCTCTCCTGTTTTACCCACATGCTGCCCTGTGTTTCACATGACAGCGGGCGCGGACGATTGCCAACACACGCTTGTTTTCAGAACGCTTCCACTGCAGAATGGCAACATGCCGAGAAGGTACCGACATGCAATTTCTACAAATAGCCACAGCGCCGGACCCAGCGTTTAGGAATCTGAAGGGCCTTCCAAAATGTAAGAGGGACGAGGTGCGGCTCACGCTTTCAGAAGCCTTAAAAGAGCAACGCTCGATGCAGAGCTGCAGAACGCAAGCTACCGAAACCAAAACCAAAAAAAAAAAGTCAGCTTTCTGTCAATGGCATCTGACTCGGGTGATGCAAATGAACATGCCGCAGTCCACTCTGCTTTGGACCCCTATCGCGCAAACCCCATCATCAGCACAGACACTTCCTCTGGAACGGCGGCCGAAGCGTGAAGAGCCCCATGCATGTTCTGCAGGTCTAGCACATACGGCTCGTGCAGCCCTGGCAGCAGCAGGGCCCTGCGGACGCCTGGTCTCGCTTTCGGGTGGCATTGCAAATAAGCAGGCAGCACCATTTCCCATACATGTGTACGCAGGGCTGTGTCTCAGCGCCAGGCTGAGCGAGAAGCAGGACTGAGTGGCCCTGTGGGTGCTAAGGGCTTATGGTCCGTTGCGCTGGTTTTGAAGGCAGCCGTTTATG
Organism: Carettochelys insculpta; assembly: GCF_033958435.1. Taxonomy (NCBI): domain Eukaryota; kingdom Metazoa; phylum Chordata; order Testudines; family Carettochelyidae; genus Carettochelys; species Carettochelys insculpta. Next base: position 380,753,975 of record NC_134137.1, on the reverse strand, counting down.
TACCCAATTCCCCAGGTGGGAGTTTGGATTTCAGGGCATAGAGATGGCCCTGCAGGGCGTGTGTGGGGTGAACTGGCAAAGCCTGTCTTTTGCTTTGTACAGTGCGCGTTTGTAATCGAAAATAAATGCCAAGGGAGCACGGTACAGGGCGTGTGCCACACTGTTAGGAGAAAGCGCCCCAAAGATTTCAATAGACTCTCTCTCCCCCCGCCCCCCGCCGCGCAACACATCTCCTCCCTGCCTCCTTCCCTCTCCCCCACGCCCATCTAGCTCTCTCCAGGCTGCAGCCTTCCAGGCCTGCAGGAGCTCAGAGCTCAGCTCTTCCACCCATCTCTTTTGGTGCCATATCCCACCCCCAGCCTCTCTGTGCCAAACCTCTCCCTGTCTCGCCTGCTGCCAGGCCTCTCTGGGCCATTCCTGTTGGGCTCCATCCTGCTGCCCCCGCTGCCTTTTCCCAGGCGGGGTCCTGGATCCTGCAGCTGGCTGACCCTTGCCTTCCGAGGTGGAGTCCGCTGCAGAACGGGGCCGAGTCTCTCTGCTCTCTCCTGGGGGGTCTCCCAGCCTCCTGGTGGCTCCCCCCCGTTTAGTGCCCTTCGCAGACCTCACCAGCCTGCAGCCGTCTCCCTTCCCACCGGCTCTGGGAAACAAGGCTGGGCCTTCCCAAGCCCCTGCTGCCACTTACCTGTGGCTGTGGCTGCCCCGCTGACCTTATCCCTCGCAAATACTTTTTGGGGTAAGGGCTTCCTGGCTACTGAGCAGAGGAACAGCAAGCCCAGACCGCAAAAAGATCCAAGAGAGAACGAGACGGAGGGAGGCCGGAGCTGGCGGCTGCGCGTCCGTCCCAGCGGCACAGGGCAGGGGATGCAGCGGCTGGGAAGAGAAGACAGGCAAAGGTGATGCAGGGGTTATCTGCTGCCCTTCCCCAAGGGGAAACCGCAGCCCCTATCCTCATTCCTTTCTCTCAGGCAGGGCCTGCAGGCCGGGCTGGGGACCAGAACCTGGGCAGGCTGCCCACAGCGTGGCCCTAGGCTGGGTCAGGGCCCTGGTGTGCCAGCTGCAGCGCAGAGTGAGACGGGCAGGTGCCGACCAAGGAGGGCACATTTCGCCCTTTAAAAGCAGGCGCGCCCCACCCTGCTGCTACTGCAGCTGGGCCCGCGAGGCCAGGGCCGGGTGCTTATGGTGGGGCCCGGGAGTCTTCCAGCCCAGAGCCCTGGGTCACCGCGATAGCAGGCCTACGTGAAGGTGGCAGCTGCTTTGCCCGGGAGCCTGCGTGGCTCTTCCCTGCCTCAGGCAGCGGATGTCTCTGTGGTGCGGCAACGCTCCTCCGCCCTATGCCATCAGCAGGGAAACCGAGGCACCGTTTGGCCTGCCAGGAGAAAGGGCGTCAGACGGGCCAGGACCAGCGTGTGCCCTGCCGGGGAGCGCCGAGGGAGCCGCTCAGGGAAGGACAGCTCTCCCTGTGCCCCAGGGGGTGACGCGCTCCAGGGGATCTGAGGCTGGAAGTTGAGGTCTGAGGCTTGGGGAGCTGCCGGCTCTGGAGCCAGCCTAGTGCCTCTCTGGAACCCCTTTCCGTGTGCTTCGCAATGGGGGAGGGGACCGCCCGTGGAAACCCCTTTTCACTGGGAGAGGGTTGGAAATGGGGGCACTGCCTGGGGGGGAGGGGACTGCCTAAGGGGGAGGGGACTATCTGGGGGGCACTGCCCGTGGGAGGGGGACAACTGGGGGGACTGCCCATGGGGGGAGGGGACCTCCCATGGAACCCCCTTTTCATTGGGTGAGGGTTGGAAATGGGGGGACTGCCTGTGGGGAGAGGGAAGTACCTGGGGGGACACTGCCCACGAGGGGGAGGGGACTGTTGGGGGGAAGTGCCTGTGGGGGGAGGGGGCTGCCAGGAGGGTTGTCGCGGGGGCTGCTGGGGGGGGGAAGTGACTGTGGGGGGATGAGGCTGCCGGGGGGGAAGTACCCGTGGGGGGAGGACTGCTGGGGGGTTGCCGGGAGGGGCTGCGGGGCAGGGGAGAGTACCCGTGGGGGGAGGAAGTGCCGGGGGGTTGCCGGGGGCGCTGCTGGGGGGGGTGAAGTGCCTGTTGGGGGAGAAGGCTGCTGGGGGGGGAAGTGCCCCTGGGGGGAGGGGGCTGCCTGGGGGGGGTTGCCGGGGGAGGGCTGCCCATCGCGAGTGGATCAATTTTCTTCCCAAGTAGAAATTGTTAAAATGAAGAAGAAAAACTAACTCAGCTGCAGCCCCCATACGGCCCTCAGGCATGGGAGCGGCTGCCCCAGAGAGATGGGAAAGGTGGTCTCCTTCTCACGCAGGCCAGGCCAGGCCAGGCCAAGGGGCCGTGGCTCAAACTACAGGCCAGCATGAAGAGCGTCAGCGCAGCAGGCCAGGGCACCTGGGGCAGCTCTTTCCGTGGGTCAGGGCGGGCGGCCGGGGTCAAAAAAGCTGGTGAGGGCGGGTTAGACCAGTGGTTTGCAGGCTGCCCTCCCGGCAGAGGGACTCTGCGTGTGACCCGTCCCGCACGCGGCCGCCCCACTCCCCACGTAATGCAGGTTGAAATGCCACGGCTGTAGCCCCAGGGCTTCCCCCCAGCTGGCCCCAGCTCAGCGCTCTCGAACCACCACCCGGTCTTACCACGTCACTGACGACAGCGGAGCAGTTATTGCCTCCCCGCCTGGCTGGGGTTCTCGGCGGCGGGCGCAAGGGCCCTGTGTCAGGTCCCTGCTCACAGCAGACTTAGCATGCCAGGCCCACTCCTCCTCCTGCGCTGCTGCAGCTGCAGGCGGAGGGGCATGTGGCCTGCGGAGCACCAGCTGCGGAAGAAGGGTGAGAGCCCCAGCCCATGTGACCCTTGAGCCGGGAGGGGCAGGCGGGTGGGGGGATTAGGGCCAATCGGGGGTGTCTGTAGCCCCCGCAAGAGCCCCCCAGTGGTGCCCCGCCTACGTGGCTGGCCATTACACTGGCCGTTACTCTCTGGCTGCCGATCCCAGCAGCCCGTTGCTGTGCGGGTCAGAACGGCTTGTCGGCTGCTGAACCCTCCAATGTTCCCTAGCACAGCTGACCCCGGAGGTCCCGTCCAGCCCCAGGGCTCTGTGGTTCGATGGGGTGGAATGTGACAAGGACCCTGTCCAGGGGATATTCTCTGGGGTGAGAGAGGTGGGGAAGGCCCTTCCATGTGGAGAGCCCAGCCGAGCTCTGTGCACGGCTCAGGAGATGGTCACCGCCCGTGGTGTGAGAGGTCTCGTGCTGGGCATACGTGTGAGCAGCCACCCAAGGCAGGCAGAGCTGCCGGGACATCAGTACAGCTTTGCTGGACCACCCTGGTGGAGGCTCTGGCCCGTGGGACTCAGAACTCTGCCCTGAAGGGAAGGGTGCTGGGTCCCTGGGGCTTGTTTCCGTGCTCACTGCAGAATGGTGCAACCCCTGGCCTGGCTCTGAGCTAAGTGCCCCATCTGCCCACTGTGTGCTGGGCATTGGCAGGGGCAAGCCTGGCTCAGCAGCCCTGAGGCCAAATGCAGCGTCTGGCTCCTTCCTGCCCCCTGCTGAGAACCATGGGCTGTCAATGGCTGGCGAAAGTCGCAGGCTCTGCAACCCCTGCTGGCTGGGGATGCTGCAGGGCCTGCAGTGTCTGCTCCAGCTCCCTTCCCGCTGGCCGGGGATGCTGCAGGGCCTGCAGTGCCCGTTGCTGCAGTGTCTGCTCCAGCTCAATTCCTGCTGGCCGGGGATGCTGCAGGGCCTGCAGTGCCCGTTGCTGCAGTGTTTGGCCCAGCTCAATTCCTGCTGGCTGGGGATGCTGCAGGGCCTGCAGTGCCCGTTGCTGCAGTGTTTGGCCCAGCTCAATTCCTGCTGGCTGGGGATGCTGCAGTTCCCATTGCTGCAGTGTCTGCTCCAGCTCCCTTCCCGCTGGCCGGGGATGCTGCAGTGTCTGCAGTGCCCATTGCGGCAGTGTCTGCTCCAGCTCCCTTCCCACTACTGGGGATGCTGCAGTGTCTGCAGTGCCCATTGCAGCAGTGTCTGCTCCAGCTCCCTTCCCGCTGGCTGGGGATGCTGCAGTGTCTGCAGTGCCCATTGCGGCAGTGTCTGCTCCAGCTCCCTTCCCGCTGGCTGGGGATGCTGCAGTGTCTGCAGTGCCCATAGCTGCAGTGTCTGCTCCAGCTCCCTTCCCGCTGGCTGGAGATGCTGCTGTGCCCCCTTGGCTGGTTAGCTGAACTGAGGACTCCTAGTTCCTATTCTTGGTTCTCCAATTAACCCCTGTGTGTCCTTGGCCAACAGAAACAACGAGACGTCCTGTGGCCCCTTATAGACAGCAGATTTTTGGAGCAGACGCTTTTGTGCAGAGCCCTTCCTCGCTGGATGCGCTGGACTAACACGGCTGCCCCTCTGGCAGTTGGCCGACAGGACGATGACGCTCTCTGAGCACCACCCTTCCCCGTGTGCAGACTGGTGATGGCGCTAGCTCACTGCCGCCCAGGCGAGGAGGGAAAGCCGCCGGGCTTGGCAGGTGCTCTGAGACAGGTAACGGGAGCCTCCGAAATGGCCAGGGAGTGGGGCCCCACAGGAGAAGCACAGGGACCTCGTCTGGCTGGGTTTGGTAACCTGCCTGCTCCACCCTGCTGACTCCAAGCGGGAGCTGCCTTCGCCCAAGACATGAGACCTGGAGCCAGGTCCCTTCCCTGAGGAGAGGGGACGGACGGAGCAGACGCTATTCATGAAGTGCAGGTGCTGCAGGAATGGGTGAGGGCTCCGCTCCTGCAGGGTGAGCTCCTCTGCCCACGTGAGCAGGGCCCCTGGGTTCAATGGGCCGCTCGCGTACGCCAGGCCAAGGCAGCCCGCAGGTGTCCGCGGGCTGGGCCGTGCACGCCTGCTGGGGCACCAAGGCCGGGGCTTTACCAGGTCATGGACGTCCTGATGAATTTGCTTGAGACACAAGACCCTCTGGGAGGCTTTGGAAGGGGAGGGGCTAGTGGAAAGGATTCCCTGTCTGATTGATCCCAGCACCGAGGGAGACGGCCCCTTTCCCGGTGCCCCCCACCTCCCCCAGAGGCAGGCTGACAGTACCCTGCAGGAAGTCATGCCAGCTCGAGCGCCTAGGAAGCTGGTGGGTTCGGCGGGGTTGGAATGGGCTGAGCTCCTCAGCTGAGGGCCGGGAATCCCAGGCTGCCCTTCGTAACTGTTTGTAAAAGTGCCTGCTTTGAACCTGAACTGCTGGAGTTGGCATTGCCACCAGTGTCTCAGCTGACCGCCGGCAGCCCAGCTCCCCTCCCACAACACTTGGCTTTCCTAACAACAGGTTTGCACATTCAGAGGGTGGTTGGTTTGCTAGCTGGGGCAGGGGCTGGGGGGGAGGGGAGGGGAGGGGAAGGGACCTTTCTTGTGACAAATGTTCCCGTTTGGCAATGAGTTCCCGCCATGGCAGACAGCGGGCCCAGCCTGGGAACAAGGCATGACAGGCAAATGGGCCGTGCCTGGGCTCTTCACCAGCGGTGGCTGAGCAATGCCGCCGATAAACTCCCTTGAAATAAACCCCAGCAGCCCTGCAGCACCATAAAGACGAACGCCCTTATGTACTAGGTAATGAGCTTCCGTGGCTCAGCCGGTTCCTAATAAATCAATGCTCCAGCCTTTAAGGTGCTCCAGGACTGCTCGTTTCCTGAGGAGCTGCCGCCTAGCGCGGTTCTGAGACTGTTGAAGTGGGATTCCTGGCGTTTGGCTGCTGCAGATGCGCTGTTCCGTGGGAGCCAGCGGGCAGTACTGCGACAGGGAAGCCGGCAGGGCACTTTCTGAGCACGGGTGAGGCTGGGGGCTCTGGGGGCAGCCTGCGGGTTCGGGCTGAGGTGGTGGAATTGCTGTGATGTGAACATCCTTGTGTCTGGGAGTCACTGAGATACTGGCTGGCCGGTGCCGGGGTTGGAGTCCCCAGGCCAGGCGACAGACACAGCCCAGGGAGATCAGCCCGACCGTATGGGTGTGCAGGGCTGTGTGGGGTCAGCCAGAGACAGTTCTCCAGCCCTGCACCTCTTTGCCCTAGGGGGGCGCTTTGGTGCTGCTGGCCGGCCAGGGAGCTCTGCAGGAAGGGGTGCAAGCTGGCCGAGAGTCAGGGGAGGCGAGAAGCCACCAGCCTGCTTTGCCCCCACCACCCTCTCGCTCTCTCTCCCTCTCTCAGCCTCCTTGTGTGTTGCCAGGCCGGGTGGTAATGCTGGGGCTCCCCAGCCACCAAGCCCGTGGGGATGCACAGGGACACCCACGCAGAACGCTTGGGCACTGGGAGGGGCGTGGGGGCGGGGAAGAGCAGAACTTTGGAAGTGGCCCGGGAGTTCTTCTGAACTGGGGCCCAACCAACCTGTCCTCTCGTTTGTTCCATCTGTGTGCAGAATAACGTTGTTCTGTGCACAGGGGCTGGTGCGGCTGCGCACCACCAGTGGAAACAGGCTGCCACCTGTGGGCTCTGCTAATCGGCTGGGCGGTGCCTGAGTCTCTCTGGGCGGCTGGGAACCCTGCTCTAGCCGAGGAAGAAGAAAGCGGCAGCACAAGTTGACGCCCCCCTGCCGGGTGTGGAGCAGGGTGGGACCGCTGGACTCCTGAGCGTCTAGGACAGAGCCCTAGGCCGGGAGGGCGCCCGGGGGAGCAAAGTCTGGGATTTCTGCCAGGTAACTCCTCCCTTCCTCCTTGTTCGAGGGACATTAGACGCGTACGACCACACGAAGCCTGGCTGCTGCCGTTGCGGTGGCCTTGCTGAGGCTCTTACACAAAGTGAGACAGACCGCGGGCCAGCAAAGGGTTAAGCCGCGTGCAGGCTGACGGCCCCAGAGGCGTGCTGCAGAGAAGAGTGGGCATGGTACCGGAGTCAGGCCAGACCTGGGCGACGCAAGCCCGTGTTTTCCCAGGTTCCTGCCCATCTGATCGTGCGAGAAATGCCAGCCCTGCAAAGAGCCAGCTCCCGGCTGATTGACTCGGAGATCAGAGGGCACAGGGACATTTAGGTGAATCTTGGCTGAAATAATGGCCTTGTCTCTGTGCAGTCTGTGATCGGCTGCCCAGCGGAGGGACTCTCGCTCCACGCTGCTTTGTGGCGTAGGCTTAGAAAAGAGAAGGCTTCCGCAGAGCCTGCTGTTTACCCAGGGCTGCCTGGGTGAAAGGCTGCCGGAACCACTGGTTCCTGACCCTGTCCTCTCAGAGCTGCTTACGGTTTCGTGAGGGGAGGGCTAAGCCGTGGGGACGGAGACCCCAGGCCTAAGCTGGATCACCACAGATGAGATGCCGGACACCCCAGGGCTCAGTGCCGGTGTGCGGCTGGGCTCTTGTGTACGTACGCTGCTCTTTGACCCACGACGCTCTCGCTCGTCTGTTTTTCAGTGGAGTTGAGTCCCGTTCACGGGAGCAGGCTGCCGGCAGGTGTGCGGGGTAGTCGGGGAGGTAACGTCCAACCCTTCAGCACGGGTCGGACTTTCGTCTAGGATCAGTGTGGTCTACCAGAGGGGCGGGCAATGATTTTCATGGAGGGGCTGCACTAAGGTTTTGGTCAGTGGCCAAGAGCTGCCCTTTTCTGGGGTGGGGTGCTGGTCTGGGATGGAGGCTGGGTGCAGCCGGCAGCTCAGGGTTGGGGACTGGGGTACAGGAGAGAGAAGGGGGTGTGGGAGGAGTTAGGGTGAAGGAGGGGCTGTGACTGGGGCAGGGATTGGGGTGCAGCAGAGGGTCCTGGCCCGGAGGGGTGCAGGATTGGGGAGGGAGGTGGGGCGCAGGAGGGAGTGGGGTACTAGAGGCAGGCTCGGGCTGGGAGGCATTGACCTAAGCAGCACCTGGCCAGCCATGCTCTCACGCAGCTTCCCTGCCGGCCAGAAGCCCCAGACCACCGGGCTCTCTGTGCTGTGGGGCAGGCGTCACACGCTGCCTCCCCCAGGAGAATCTCTCACCTTCTATTGGCCAGTTTACAGCCAATGGGAGCTAAGAAACTGTGCAGCTGCATTGCCCTGCCCCCCTGCAAGCTAGCTCAGCTCCCACTGATTGGTTTACAGCCAGTAGGAAAGGAGAGATTTTGCAGGGGCAGCATGCAAAGCTCTCCCCGCCAGTCATAGGCCAGAGACTGGCTCCATCCACGGGCTTGCATCTTGCCTGCCCTGGTCGAGAGTGAGCCTCGCCATGTTGACTTGGGAGTCCGGGTGGAGGCCAAAGCCTGGGTTGCTTTGGCCTCTGGGGAATCAGAGAGCTATTCCCAAGCGTGCTTTGGGCTAAGCCCTGGAACGCTACTGGCTTTGGGGTGTGCCGTTCCCCCTGACTGAGTGACCTCCGTTGGCTGCCTGGGGACCTCCAGGCACAGTTCCTTCCACTGGGGTAGCAAGCAGCCAAATTCAGGCCTTGGTAGACTTGACCCATTCGCCTTTGGAATATGTCAGGAGCACTGGGATACCGACTGGCAGTATCTCACCCAGACGAGGCACGGGAGGGCGAACCTGCTTGTATCGGCTCAACATCTGTTGATGAGCGAGATGAGCTTTCCAGGTCCCCCAGAGCTGGTACTCGCAGAATCACAGCTAAAGCAAGGTGGAGCAGATCGCTCAGAAGAAGCGGTTGGCAGCTGTAAGGGACCCACAAGGCAGAGCGGCCCATGAACACCGCTGGCCTTGTAGGAAGAAAAGGGGGGATAGAGGGTTACAGATGTATCCGTAAATCATCTCTGGTCAGCGCATGAACGTTCATGCCTAGCAGTTAGGCACTGACGCTCCCAGCCATCGTTTGAGCCTGGGGGCCGATAGAGTGACAGCGTTATGAGATACGCTCGCCCACACAGGAGGTGACAGGAGGCTTTTGCCTTTTATTGTTTTCTTGCGTGAGTCCCTCTGACAGCATTGTCTGGTTTCACCGACGGAGCTCTGACTGGAGTGGTTAATGCCCGGCATGTGGCACCCCATGTGCTGCGATGGGCGTGTCGGGTACCTGGCTCTTAAAAAACGTGGGGCGGGGCTCTTAATCACTGCAGTGGTGGAGATATGTCCACTAGTTTTGCCACTGCAAGGTCTGCTGCCCCTGGAATGGTGTGTCCAAGTCGGTGGGGAGCTATGGCTGGCGCTAAGCCCATGGGGGGCTGTTTGAACGGCAGATGGGAGGGTTCAGAAACTATTTCTTTGAGAAGCGAGTTGCGAGTCTGGGCTGTAGGTGTTTGATAGCCCGTTGGGTTCCTGCGTGGGGTGGGAAGTGACAGCTATGGGTGTCCACTCTTCGCTGTAGGTGTTTGATAGCCCATCGGGTTCCTGCGTGGGGTGGGAGGTGACAGCTATGGGTGTGCAGTCTGGGGGAGCTGGCGGGCGGGGAGTTCAGGATGCATGTGGGAGAACTACAGGAGGAGGTGGTTAGGCTGCGGAGTATCCGTGTCCATGAGGAAGTCCTCAAGAGAACTCCTGCAGCGACATCCAAGGCTGAGGGATCTATCCAGCTACAGAGGACTGCTGGCACACCACTGTGGGCGGAGGAGTGGGCTCTGTCTCAAAGGGGACAGTGGCAGCTGGTTACTCCTGCTCCCAGCCTCCCATCGTGGCTTGGGAGATCTGTTCTGCTGCCCTGGATACGAGAGCTGAGGAATCAGCCCCTGAGGAGGAGGAGGAGGAGCCGCCATGTACCCCCAGTGCTGAGAGGTCTGCAACCACCACCATGAGAAGGAAACACAGGGCAGTGGCAGCTGGAGACTCTCTTCTCAGGGGGACACGCCACCCATCTGTCACCCTGACGTCATGTACCCCCCCGTATCTGAGGCATTACAGAGAGACTGTCGAGGATCATCCAGCCCTCTGACTACTACCCCAAGCTCCTCACCCACGATGCTGCAAGGTGTGAGCCTCAGCAGGGTCTGCCTGGCTGCAAAGATGGTCTCACCAGGATAGCTATGGTCTGCGGTTCCAGGAAGAAGGGCTGCTAAGCAAAGATCAGGTCCACCTATCGAGGAAGGTCAAAAGACTCGTATTTGGAGGCAGAATGGCTAATCTAGTGTTGGGGGCTTTAAACTAGGTTTGATGGGCGCAGGTGACCAAAGCCCACAGGTGAGTGAAAAACACAGGGACCTGGCAGACAGGTAAGACATGGAAGGGAGCGTGGCCTGTAATAGCAGAAATAAAGGAGGGACTAGGCGCAACTCAGGGCGGCGGTGGGGGGAAATCAACTCAATATCTCAGATGCCCATTTACAAATGTGGGGAATAATCAGGGAGAACTTGGAAGTGCTGGTAAATAACCCTAAGTATGACAAGTTGGTATCCCAGAGGCATGTGGAATATTGAAATAGAATTCCTGCTTGCTCAGGAAGAACAGGCAGGGAGAAAAGGGAGGAGGTGTTGCCTTATATATTAAAAACGTGCACGCTTGGACTGAGGTTGAGATGGACATAGGAGACAGATTTGTAGAGAGTCTGTGAGTTAGGTTAAAAGGAGTTAACCAGGGTGGTGTCATGGTAGGGCTCTACGACAAACCACGAACCAGGAAGAAGAGGTGCGTGATGCTTTTTTTAAACAACTCACAAAATCATCCAAAGCACAGAACTTGGTGGTGGTGAGGGACTTCGGCTAGCCAGACATCTGTTGGGAAAATAATACAGCCGTGCCCAGATTATCCAACAAGTTCTTGGAGAAGATAGATGTCTTCAGATCACCAGGGCCTGACAAAGGGCATCCTTGAAGACTCAAGGAGCTGATAGAGAAGGTATCTGAGACTTTACCTATCACCTTTGAAAAGTCCTGGAAGTCAGAAGAGATTCCAGAAGACGGGAAAGGGCAAACACAGTGCCCATCAATAGAAAGGAAAAGAAAACAATCGAGACCTTAGGTACAATCGCATCTGCTCTGATCCTACTGACAGAGACTGAGAACTACAAGATCTCTACCAAATATTCATAAACCTGAATTACCCACAGGGAGAAGTAAAACAACAAATCGACAGGACCAGACGAATACCCAGAAACCAATTACCCCAAGATAGGCCCAAAAAAGCCAAGAACAGAGCACCACTGGTCATCACCTACAGCCCCCAACTCAAACCACTGCAACGCCTCCTTAAAGACCTACAACCTATCCTTAATCAGGATGCCACACTCCAGAAGGCCCTGGGTGACAGGCCTGTTCTCTCCTACAGACAACCTCCCAACCTTGTGACGATTCCCACTAGCAACCACAGGCTATACCGCAGTAATAGCTAATCCTGGATCTTTTCCTTGCAACAAGCCCCGTTGCCAACTTTGTCCACGTATCTATTTTGCAAACACCATCACTCGACTTAATCATGTTAATTACAGAATCACGGGCACATTCTCCCGTTCCTCAACTCAGGACAGACTGCAAACACTCTTCGACAAAGAAGGAATGGACATAGAACAGATGTCAAAAAACTCCAGATGCACAAACCTGTCAGCCAGCACTCTAACGGAGTGGGCCATTCTGCTAAAGACCTGAAAGTTTGTGTTCTACTGAACAGGGACTTTAACAACCGTCTACAGAGGGAATGCTCAGAACTAACATTCATATTCAAATTCGACACACTAACCCGTACTTTGAACAGGGACAGCAATTACCTGACCTATTACAAGGACTCTTTCACATACTTTGATGTTTTATCCAACTCTTAACTTCCCCACTCCATACCCCACCCTGACCCGCCCTGACCCCCCTCTGCTCTTCTGATTTCCCAACCTTGATAAAAAATTTTCTGATTTGCCAACCTTGATAACAATTTTTGGACCTCTGTGCTTTATATACTGAGTCTGTTCTGGTCTGGCTGTGATCTGAAGAAGTGGCTCTGTCCCATGAAAGCTCATCAACTAATAAATTATTTTGCTAGTCTTTAAAGTGCTCCATGGCTGCTTTATTGTTTTGATCTATCAGGGATGCTCTAGATGGTGCCTAATCCTGGTGTGAGGGCAGAGGACGGGACTTGATGACCATATTCTATGACTTTTCAGAGGTGCTCAGTACCAGACGAGGCATAGCTCAGGGGTTTGAGCACTGGCTTGCTAAATGCAGGCTTGTGAGCTCACCCCTTCAGGGGGCTGTTTAGGGGCTGGGGGGAAGTAGCTTTTTTTTTAAAAAAAAAAAATCTGTCAGGGATGCTGATAGGTCCTGGTGTGAGTGCAGGGGACGGGACTCCATGACCTCTCAAGGTCCCCTCCATCTCTGTGAGACAGGTGTGATGGAGTGGGGGGAGTGCATGTGTGAGTCAGGCTGGATGTGAGGGGCAAGCAGAGCAGCTCCCAGTGGCTAAGGATGACCCTGGGGCTACAACTGGCAGGTAACACCTCTGCCCTGAACAAAGAGGAGGGAGGAGCTGAGCTGGGTTTTTGAATCGGGGGCGGTAGTTAGAGGCGAGGGGAAGAGGAGCTGGAAGGCAGCCAGCCTGAGGAGGGGGAAAGCTACACCCCAGGGGGGCACCCCTCGGGGTCTTCTCCCCAGGACAGGTTGGAAGGACTGTCTCTGGCTGCTGTACTGTCGCTTCTGTGAGAAACTGGGCATCTGTTGCCTAATAAACCTCCTGTTGTACCTGCTGAGTGAGAGTCACTCCTGCGAGTGGATGGGGTGCAGTGCAGGGGGACCCCTGAACCCCATCACAGCAGGTAGCTCAGCTTTTTCTTCTATCAGGTCCCTGAGTGTTCCAGGACACATTTCATCAGGCCCTGGTGACCTGAAGACACCTGACATGTCTAAGTTACTTTTATCTTGTTCCTCTCCTATTTTAGCCTCGGATCCTTCCTCCTTGTCACAGGCATTCACTGTGTTTGGGTGTCTTGTGTACTGTGGTCTGCAGGATTCCATTGTTGGAGCAGATCATGGAGTCCAGGAAGTCACTGCTGGTCTGACATGTCTCAGAGAGAGTTTGAGGGATGGCTGGTTGCTGAGGTTGCGATGGAAATCTTTGAGCAAGTTTGATCCATCTGTCCAGAGGATGAAAGTAGCACTGACGTATTTCAGATATTTCATTGGTTTCATGGTGCATTTGTCCAGAAATTCTTCTGCAAGCTGGTGCAAGAAGAGGCTGGCCTGTTGTGTAGCCACCCTCCCCTGCATGGCTGTTCCCAAGGTTTTCGCAAAGCATTTGGTTTGAACGTGAAATTGTGACGGGTGAAGAGGAAGCCCATGAGTTTGGCCATGTGTGGGGTGGAGCGCAGAGCCTGTCCATTGCCTTATAAAGAGTTGAGACCAGGGTTCCTGCTAATATTTTCCACCCCTGGGCAGAGTACATTTGTTCTGTGCACCATGGATGTGCACCACCAGTGGAAACACACGTGCCAGTGGTGGGCTCTGCTGATCAGCGGGGCGGTACCCAAATCTCTGCTGGGTGGCCCCCAAGCGCTCGGCGTCCAGGGAACGTGGTTTGAGCCTGGCACCGAGCTGCCATTCGGCAGGTGTTGGTGTGCCAGGTGGGAAGGATGGTGTTCGGAGGGAGGCTGTTAATATCGGGGAAGAAGTCGGTCATGTCACGCATCTGACGCAGCGGGTCTTTGCCCATGAAAGCTGATGTGCCGAAGTGTCTGTTTGTCCAGAAGGTGCCACAGGACTGCTCGCTGTTGTTGTGGATACAGACTAGCACGGCTCCCCCTCTGTTACTGGCCACGTCTTGAAAGAAGCTGGCTCTCGGGGTGTGCATGTGCAGGGGACGAATCCCAGTAGGTTGTGGGTCAGAGTGCTGTGGCCATTGGCAATGGGTCAGCTCAGTTCCCCTGGGCTCCCGAGGGGAGAGTTTGCAGACAGCTTGTGTGATGGAGTGGGGGATACCTGCGTGTGTGTGGCTCACAGAGTGTGTGGGGCTCCTGCTGAGGGTAACCCTGACGACCAGGTAACACCTTTGTACTGCAGACAAAGGAGGAGGTGGAGCCTCAGGGGTTTGAATTGGAACTGGGAGTTGGAAGCAGTTAGTCTGGGCTGAGGGAGAGAGAGACAAAGGAGGGGGCAAGGCCCCGGCTCTGGGGGCCCCTCGGGGCCTCCTCTCCCCAACATGAATTGGACTGGCTGTCTCTGCCTGCTGTACTGACTCCTCTGTACGATGCTGTGTCCTGTCGGCTAATAAACCCGCTGTTCTCCTGCTAAGTGAGAGACTCTCCTGCCTACGGCCGGGGTGCAGAGCTTGGGGGACCCCAGAACCCCATCACACTGGTGTCAGAAGTGGGATGTTCTGCACCCCGAGGATGGAGCATCCAGCAGTAAGTGACCGGGGCCCCAGAAGGAGTGGGGCCTGCGAGACCCAGGTGTGCTGAAGGGCAGTGAGGTGCAGTTCCCCAAGGCGGAGGGGCCTGCGGCCAAACCCAAGCAACTGCGGTCGTGGTCCTCAAGAGGAGATGTCACACCCGAGGAGGGGTTACTCCTGGGAATCTGTTGGAATCGGTCCCAGAAGGTGGGGGGGCCGAGGGCCCATCCCCCAGGAACAAGTGACCCCTGAGGAGGCTGACGCTGAATGAGTCCTTCCCAAGACAGGGTGCTCATGGTCCCTGAGAGCGGGTGTCACACTGAAGAAGGGGTTCCGCTGGGAGTCTGTTGGAGTCGGTCCCAGAGAGCGGAGGGGCCTACGGCCTAACCCTGGGCAGCTTTTGACTCGCAAGGAGCCTGGCACACTGAAGGGATTCTTCCAGGAATCGTGGGGTGCAGAGGGCATCAGCCTGAGAGCCTGCAACCACGCTGAGCAACTCCGCTGTGAAGTGGCAGCACCTGGAAACCGAATCGAGATTAAAGAAGCTGGACAAGGCAGCGTGGATGTGCAGTGGCGGAGCTGAGTGCTGTGGAGAATCCTGCAGAGGTGAGCCCGGATTGGGGCAGGGAACCCTGGACTGCCTGGAGCTCTGAACCGAGTGGCCTGCCACAGCTCAAGGAGGGAAGGAGCGATTCCAACCCATCATCTACTAGTGGCCAAGACAGACCTGCGAAGAGTTTTCCAGGCCTGGGCCAAGGAAGGTGCCTGTGTGTCTGTGCAGGAAAGCAGCTGATGCACTGGGAATGGCAAGTTGTGTCTGAGAGAAGCTGCTCCACCTTCTGCGTGTGTGGAGAGACCAGCCGGGGGGCTGGGACAAAGGAGAGAGTGTCTCCCATTGTCTGTCTGTGTTGAACAGCAGCAGCAGCCTGGGGAGAAAGCAGAGCCTGCGTTTGGAAAAGGTGCCAATGAGGAAACTAGCCCATTGTCTGAGGAAGATTCCCCAGCCTAGGGTGGCTGGAGAAGGATCCACCAGAAAAGGGCATCCCAGGTGTGACTCTGAATCCAGCCATGGGGGCTGGAGCAGAGGGAATGGCTCTGGGATGGGCAGTGGTGTCCCTGCTAAGGACACTGGTCCTTGGTGCAAGAAAAGTGCTTCTGCTTCTGGGGAAGTGAATCCTTTGCCTGAGCCTGTGGGGGCTCGAGATGGAGCCAAGATCCCAGAGCTGGATCTGAGGGCAGCTGAAGCCCAGATGGGAAGTGGGCCTACCTCTGTGTCTCTCAGGGGGGATGATGCTTTAACTCGGTCTGATCCAGTTAGTATCATCAGGGAATCCCAGAGACCAGACGATTGTGGTACTTGTTCTTTGCCTGATGCTGAGGTGTTACTGGGAGGGGGTGAGAGGACTCTGTCCTACCAGAGTCATCCTCTCGCCAGGACACAAGAACAGACGGGCAATGGAGTTATGCTGACTGATGAAGATAAAGGAGCTGGTAGCAGAAGGGAGGAAAGGGACCCTGACCTTCTGTCCGGTGGTACTGGCTGTCTGCCTGGAGGGGGATTACGTGGGAATCTGCCTGATGGGCCAGAAGTGATCCTGGGTGTAGGTGAAACCCAGGAGCTGGTTGTGGCTCAAGGGAGCAGTGCCCCTGTGGATCCAGATAGGGGTGAGTTATTGTTTGGGGGAGCTCTTGAGGAAGAGAATTTCCCTGAAACTTTTCCTGACCCGTCTGTGGGGACGGCAGAAAATGGGAGTGAGGTGAAGGAGAGTGAACAGGAAAGGTGCTTGTCTGTAAGAGCCAGAGCAGCCCTTTGCCTGGGGAGAAGTTTGTTTCAGCTCCTGATGGCCAGGACCTGCCTGAGTGTGAAACCACTGGCTGTGCTCTGGAAGGGTCCAAAGCAGGCAGTGTAAAAGTTTCTCAGGAATTGGAAGCTGGTGCAAGTAAAGCAAAAACTATCAGGGAATGTGAGCAGCCCTGTGAGAACCAAGTAAAACAGCTGCACAGTCAGTCTCTGTAGGATGCAGGAGAGCGCCAGCAATTCCCCATCTCCAGATGGTGGAAACACTTATATTCTTATACTGGACTCCACTTCTGATTCCATGGGGAGGCAGTAGTTGGAGGTAAAAGGACAAAGGAGCTGTGGGCCTGGTGGGCCAGTAAGGGATAAACAGGGATTCCTTCATGTGGATTCTGCGTCTGGGACTCACAAAACAACTCTCAGAAAGCAGTTTGGTTTGCAAATTTCCAGACTGGCTGGGAGGGGGCCGTCTCCCTGAGATCATCAATGGCCCAGCTCTTGTTAGAAGGGAGGGCACAGCCAGAGAGATCAAATTTCCACCCCAGGGGGCAAGAGAGAAGATTAGAACTTTTTGGTGCTAAGAAAGGCCTCAGCCATTTATCCCCAAAATACCAGATTCTCAAGGATGTTGCACAAAGGTTGTGGTCTACCAAAGAGCAACGTAAGTGTGCAGTTGCAATGGGTTTGTTCTGTTACTCACGCTGACTGCTGTAACCAAGGGGTGCTGCTACCAAAAGCTGTAGAATTGTACCATGTACTGAATGTTTGGAAAGAGCCATGTGACATGATGACATTGATGTATAACAATGAGTTGTATGTTGAAGGAGTCTGTAACTCTGAAATGTCACCATTGTTCCCTGTAACTAGTCTTGTAACCTCTCACATGAGGAGGAACATTCCAAACCTATTGTGTGGCATGGCAGGGGAAACTGAGGCACACAACCATTGTGGTGGTCTGGCTAAATGCCAAGGGTGGAAGCATTTGTACCTTCCGTTACTGGACTGTAACTGAATTCCAAACATTGGCTGGAGCAGCTGTATGGGCTGGTGGGCAGACAGGGCAGGGCCCAGACCAGAAAAGAACTATTTGATCTGTTGGTGCTGCAGCAGCTGTATGGGCTCTGCCTGCCCGACTTGAGAACGTGGCTGATGGACCGGAGACAGAGGCAGGGAGACCGACCAACCTGAGGGAACTAAAGGGACTTGCCCGGCTGCATCACATGAAAAGGGCCAAGACCAAGCTCCTGAGTTGGAGCCTCCCCCAGCAGGATTATGACATGGAGGTGGTGCACATCAAGGGGAGCACTGAGGGTGCAGCCGATGCCCAGTCACGAGGGGAGGGCCCCAAACTTCCCCAGGTCACTGGCTGAGTGACCCCGCTCAGTTCGGTCTGGAAGAGGGGAGAGATGTGATGGAGTGGGGGATACCTGCGTGTGTGTGTGTGTGTGAGTGGCTCACAGAGTGTGTGGGGCTCCTGCTGAGGGTAACCCTGACGACCAGGTAACACCTTTGTACTGCAGACAAAGGAGGAGGTGGAGCCTCAGGGGTTTGAATTGGAACTGGGAGTTGGAAGCAGTTAGTCTGGGCTGAGGGAGAGAGAGACAAAGGAGGGGGCAAGGCCCCGGCTCTGGGGGCCCCTCGGGGCCTCCTCTCCCCAACATGAATTGGACTGGCTATCTCTGCCTGCTGCACTGACTCCTCTGTACGATGCTGTGTCCTGTCGGCTAATAAACCCGCTGTTCTTCTGCTAAGTGAGAGACTCTCCTGCCTACGGCCGGGGTGCAGAGCTTGGGGGACCCCAGAACCCCATCACAGCTTGTCTCTCTCCCCCAGCAGGGTGGGCCCAGTAAAAGATATGGCCTCACCTTCCTTGTCGCTCTGAGCTCCTGGGGCCAACATGGCTACAGCCCCATCTCTCACCCAGCCTGGCTCAGGTGGCTGTTTTCAGCCAGCTGTGGCCCAGATGCTGGCTCCATCCAGCCCCTGGGGATGGGCTGTATTGTGCCAGTTCTGTAACTGATACTGTCGCTCTGGACGGCCACTGGATGTGACTCGTTAGCCGGGATGCTATGGGCACTCGACCATCCCACTGGCGCTTGGAACTGCAGCTGCCTGAGGAATTCTCTCAGATGGGAGCAGCCCGATAGCTGCATTCTGCAGGTGAGTGGGTCCCTGGCTCTCTGTAGGCACACAGTGAATCTCAAGGGGTACAGGCCTGGCGTTTTAACAGCACGTTCTTTGGCAGCTGCGCCTCTTGCTAAGCCCAGATTGCCAGGGGACTGAGATGTGTACTGTCCTGTTAATTCCAGGAGTGGACAAGACCCCTGGTACCTGGTATTCCAGGCCAACTCCTCTTCATTAAGCCAATTTCTTCCCCTTAGCAAAGGCCCATTTCCTTCAAGAGGAATGAAGTGGAAGAACAAACGAGTCCCTAGTCCTTCACACTGCCCTGATTGTGAAACCTTGGTCTGCCAGAGCTACAGCTTTTCGCACTGTTTTGTGTTCTGCTGAGCATGGCCTTGGCACAGTTTTGCATTCTACATTTCTAGACACCACCGCTGCAACAGCCTCTGCCCTGTCAGTTGCCACCTCTAAGGCTGCGTCTACACTGCAGTTCACTTTTAGAAGTGGAATGCAAATGAGCGAGATAGAAAATGCAAAGGAGGTGTGGATTTACATATATCACACCTCATTTGCATATTCTCGCATTATCTTGCTTCCGGAAGAGAGACATGTAGATGGGGTTCCTTCCAAAACAAGCCCTGATTTTGAAAGAACCCTTCCAATTTTGTTTCCGGAAGAAGGGTTCTTTCTACAACGGGGTTTGTTTTCGAAGGAACCCCATCTACACAGCTGTTCTTACTTCCAGAAAAGCCTCCTCCAGAAGTGAGAGCACACGAGAATATGCAAATGAAATGTGAGCTATGTAAATCCATGCCTCATTTGCATTTTCTGTCTCACTAATTTGCATTCCACTTCCAAAAGCAAACTGCAGTGCAGACATAGCTTACTAGAGTAACCCCGAATGGAGCATGGCGTCCCATTTACCCTGAGTCACAGAGAGTGGGGCGCCAGGCCTGGCCCCACACCTGCAGGCAGACGTCTCTCACTCCGCAGGGAAAACAGGAGGTTATGAGGCTACAGGGACACAGCGTAAAACAGACTTATCAGCACAGAAACCAGAAGCCATCAGTACCTCCATCTCAGGCAGAGGGGTCCAGAGGGGTCTCTGAGCCAGGGCCCAGGCTTCCTTCCTCCTTCCCCAGCCAGACCAAACTGCCCCACTCAAATCCCAAGCACCAGGCCCCACCTCCTGCGTCTGTCCTGCTTCCTGAGCAAAAGGTGTCACCTGGTTGCCTAGGTTATGAATAACAGAAAAGTTTAGAGCATGAGCTTTCGTGAGTTAACTCACTTCTTCAGATGCTGCAGCATCTGCAGAGATTCTCCAGCATCTGAAGAAGTGAGTTAACTCACGAAAGCTCATGCTCTAAACTTTTCTGTTAGTCTATAAGGTGCCACAGGACCCTTCGTTGCTCTACAGATACAGACTAACACGGCTACCCCTCTGATACTAGGTTATGAATGGCACAGCCATTGAGTATGTGCAAGACATCATCAGATCTGAAACTCCCCTCACCACCTACGCTCTGCCACTGTGCCTAGGGAGACTGAGGCACTCACCTGGGGTTACTGCAGGACAGTAGGAAACACATGCAACTGACCCAGGGAAATAAAATCCCCGTAAAACCCCCTTGGTCAGACCCTGCCTAGCACAGCTCTCAGATGGGCTTTAAATCACAAGCCTTTTGGTCACTGAGGCTTTCCTTTCTGAATGGCATTTTAGAAGCCCCCCTCACCCCCATCTGCAGCTCTGAGCACCTTTGAAACTCCTTCAGAGCCATACAGCCCAAAAAAAGCCAGCCACCCTGCCCAGCCTGCTCCAGCCAAGAGTCACCCAACACCTTTCCCTCCCACGAAACCCCCAGCGGCTCTCTTAGCAAGGCACGGTGTTCTTCCTCTCTTTCGGTCCCCAGTGGGCCAGCAGCGGTGGTGTTCCACCCCAGAGATGGCTGCAGTGCAGGATCAGCCCCACCTGAGCCCCATGTATTGCAGCTCATTTGTGAAGTGACCACGACCCCCGCAGGGTCCCTCTGGAGAAGGCAGACCATGGGGATTCAGGCTCTGGGCGAGGCGCCAGCAGGTCTGAGCCCTGTTCCTACTTCCCAGAGCCTGTACCAATGATGTTGTCTCTGCGCACATTCAGTGGGGCTGGCAGTGGCCTTCACAGCCTCGTGGGGCCCATGAGGCTGGCCTGGGAGTGCGCTGGTGCTTTTAGCATTGCGGTAAGTACTCCCAGGGCACTACCGGGGTGAGATCCCGGCCCCACAGCAGCAAGGCCCAGGACGCCACCAGTCGAGCCGACGGAGGAATTGCCTCGGCAGGTAGCAGCAGGAGGTTCTTATCTGACTGGCCGCAGCCTGGGGGTCGCTGATGGCTGGGTGCAAGCAGAGCACCTAGACGGCGTGGAGCGAATGCAGAGGGTGGCTTAGACCAGCGTTTCCCAAGCCGAGTCCACAGAACACGCAGGTGAAACGTGAAAAAATGCCGTGTGTACCAAAAGCACGGCGGCGTTTGCCTGGTGTGTAGGTTGCAGGTATAACACAACCCCAATAGCACAGCTGCTGTCACGCGACTCAGGCCAAAACCACCTGTCAGTTCGGCTGCTTCTGGCACAAGTCAGATACAAGAAACCACATGATGCTGCACCCGATATGAGGCTCCAGCTGGCCAGCATCATTCCTGATATGAAGCAGGTGTGTGATGGGAAGACGCAAAGCCACCCTTCCTATTCACAAAGCTGTCAGCTGTTCCGTCCTTTCAGCGTCCAGCCGTTTTCCGCAGAAATAACCAATTTAGAAAAACAAGGAACAGAAAACCATTTC
Source organism: Carettochelys insculpta (assembly GCF_033958435.1). NCBI lineage: Eukaryota > Metazoa > Chordata > Testudines > Carettochelyidae > Carettochelys > Carettochelys insculpta. Next base: position 380,733,089 of record NC_134137.1, on the reverse strand, counting down.
CCACAGCGCATTCCTTCTGCGTTTCTTTTTCGTAAAAACGCTTTGATGCTTTAAGGAAGGGCAGTCCGGTTTTGAGCAACGTCGTACGAGAGGCCAACTAACCACCCCCCTTGCGGCTCTCCGGCTGAGGCTTGTGTTCCGTCAGTGTATTCCCAGCTCCCAAGTCTTCCATGGCCAAAGACGTGTGGGAGAAGCGGGGTGAGGTGACTGGCTGCAGGGCCCAGGCGGAGGGGCTGGCGTCAGATTCTCCTTTCTCTGAATGGCCCCGTGCCACTTGGCTCTGCAGAATCTCCTGCTAGGTACTGGAGCGTGGGCCCCTCCGTGGCTCATCCCTGGCACTCCCGGGGCAGGGGCAGGGGCAGAACGGAACGGAGCAGGAAGGAAATCGCCTTTGTCATCACTCTGCAGGGCAGCGTGGAGCACGTCCCTGAGCTGCGCCCTGGCCATGGCACCAGTGCTAAGTGCGTTGCGTTCTCCCTTCCCCTCCTGCTCTGAGGATGCGGGGGGTGGGGGGAGGATGCAGCAGCAGCTGGCGCCAGCTGCTGGCCTTGGGCCTGGATTCTGTGGACCTTCTGACTGATAACAGCGCTCTTCTCAAACCCGGCATCACCTCCCTGCCTCCAGCAGGGCCACTGGGCGGGCCAGGGTCTCACGTCGCCCCAGCCATGGGTCAGCCCACTGGGGCAGAGGGGGATTACCACTGGCGTCCTGGGCCTGACCCTCTCCCACACCCACCACAGCCCAGTTACACCACCCCCTGCCCAAGAACAGGCCTGTCCCGGAGCTCCACAGGCATACAGCTGTCCCGGTTCAACCACCGCCCTCTCCTAGCCCCTGCGGGGACCAGCCCCTGCTGGCAGGACTGGGCTGCGTAGCTCCCATTAGCAAAATACTGAGCACAGACCAGCTGTGCCGCCCGTTCCTGGCCTGGCCTGGCCTGGCTGGTGTGTAGTGATGGGTGAGGAGTGTCGCTGTGGCTCCGTTCGGGAAGGACGCAAAGGACTCCCTCTGTCCTGGCCTGCAGCGCACTGGGGATGAGCTCTGGGATGTCCCAGTGACTGTCCAGGGCCAACGTGGCTGGTTGCTGGCAGGGGAGCCTCTTGGAGGCATTCGCCATCAATGTTACTGAGGACAGAAATGGCCACTGGGCTGAGGACCTGAGTGTTCCTGGCTCTGCCTGGGCACCTATGTTACTTTCTCAGCTGGACCTTTTCAGCTGGGGCGACTTGGGACCCAGCTGCCTTTGCCTGCTGGGACTGCGAGAGCACAGGGCTCTCTCTGACTGCTCATGCAGCACCTAGCCCACAAAGGGGCCAGCCCTGAGTGCATCCTACACGCTTACCCAACTCCAGCGAGAGGCTGCTGGGGGTCAGACATGCCCAGACACTGGCAGCCTGCACAGACTGGCATGAGTAACTCCCAGATAGGGCACCAGCAGAGTGCCCCCGGGGTCCTTCCTGGGGCCGGTTTTGTTCAGCATCCTCATCAATGACCTGGACGAGGGGACGGATTGCACCCGCAGCTAGTTCGCAGATGACACTAAGCCAGGGTGACACGGGAGGGTAGGGACAGGGTCCAGGGAGACCTGGATAAATTGGAGGACTGGGCCAAAAGAAATCTGATGAGGTTCAATAAGGAGAAGTGCAGAGTCCTGCACCTGGGGTGGAAGAATCGGAAGCATTGTTACAGGCTGGGGACCGACCGGCTCAGCATCAGTGCAGCAGAAAAGCACCTGGCGGAATCTCCCTCCCTAGAGGTTTTTAAGTCCCAGCTTGACACAGCCCTGGCTGGGATGGTTTAGCCGGGGTTGGTCCTGCTTGGGGCAGAGGGCTGGGTGGCGGGGAAGGTGCAGCTGGGGAAGGTGAGCCCTAGCCCTGTGCCTCCCAGCTGGACGCCCCACCATGAGGCTCGGCTCCTTCCACAACCTTCCCTCCCGGCTGGCCTGGGAGCCGGGCTGCTGCACTGTGTTCCCAGCCTTGTGGGCAGGAACTGCAGTCAGTCTCTGGCACCGCCGCCCATGAGCAGGGGTTGGACTCAGCGACCTCCTGAGGGAGGAGCTCAGGGTTGGCAGGCCCCATGCCATGGTCCCTGGGTGGGAGCTGAGCCTGGCGCATTGCCGTGGGACTCCGGGGCAGCTCCTCATTGCCCTGCTTGTCCCGAGACCCTGCGTGCTGCAGAGGGGCTCCTGCCCTGCTAGCTGGGCAGTGCAGGGTTCAGGCCTGGAGCAGACTCCCCTGGCAGGTTCTCCCTCCTCACGTGTGAGGCCGGCTGGTGAACTCCCAGCTCTCCCAGCAGCTCCTGGCGCCTACGACCCTGGGCAGTCGGCAGCACCAGACAGCACAGCCAGTAATCAACTTGGCGACAACTTGCCTCCCCGGCCAGTCTCAGCCCGGCCCCATCGCTCAGGGCTCTGCCAGGCCCTGCAGCCTGTCTGGAGCACAGGGGATGGAGGGAGCCTAGCTCCTTGTCCATGGAAGCGCAACTTCCTCGGGACAACAGGGACAGGCGCTGTCCAAACCGTGTCTGTACCCTCCGGGCAAGCCCTGGGCTCCCAGCTGCACCTTGCACGAGCCGCCCAGGCTGGGCCATTGCCCCCCACAGCAGGAACACGGCGCAGCGTCTCTGGCACGCCGCTCGGCTGCCTGTGCCACACGCGGCACTGGGGTGCGAGTCTGGGCAAGCCTGGCCACCGTGATCCACACAGGCCAGCGTGCTCCAGGGCAGGCCCGGGGCGTGGGAGCCCGCGGCAGGGAGGCAGGAAGTGACTTGTGAGGAGGACAGAACTAGCACCGGGAGCTGGGACAAGGGCGGCTTGGGGTCCTTCGGGCAGAACCAGACACTTGGGTTCTCCCTGCTGCCCCGGCCCAGGGCACTGCTGAAGCCCCTGGACCGGGGCTGGGGCTGCCCCTGCACTCACCGTGGGAAGGAGGTTCGGTCTGAGGTGCTCTGGGGACCCCCCCCCAGGGCTTGGCAGACAGTTCCCTGAGCTGTAGGCTCTGGGGGCAGGGGTGTCCCTGGAACACACCGGATCACCCAGGCAGCTATGGAAGGGTTCTTCACCCTCCTTTTGGTGGGGGAAACTGAGGCAGAGGTAGAGTGACCTGTGCAGGGACAGAGGGACTGCACCCAGCTATAAGTCCTCCACACCAACCCGGCAGCACCGTCTGGCGCAGGCTTTCCGCGCACACTACACTTTGCTAATGGGGCAATTCTCCCCCAGTAATAATAATTACTGACTCGGCTGGCTTCCCTCAGCACTGCAGCTCCCGTCTGCAGAGAGAACAGGCTGGCCTGCACCATGGAGTCCCTCCCATCTGCCCGTCGCCAGAGCCCAGCACCCCGCGCTGGGGGGCGAGGGACGCCCCCGGGCTGGAGCAGCTCCTCCTGCTCCGAGCACGTTGTGTCCCACTCCCCCCCCACTGGCGGGGGCAGTTTTGGGACGAGCTGGTTCCCTGCTTCTCCAGCTCCCATTTCATTCATGTCACCCCGTGCCCCTGAATCCCCCCCGTGATATACACCCCCTGCTCCTCCGAGGCCAGACTGGGGCAAAGGGTAATTCGCGTGCGCCTTTCCTGGGCTGCGTGTCGTGACAGCCAGCGCCTCACTGGTATGGGGCTGTCTGTGGCAGCACCCGCTGCTGCTGGGTGTGCAGCGCAGCACCCCCCTGAATCCCATCTCATCCCCACAGCTTCCTGGGGTGACCTCCAGCTGTGACAAAGAGGGGTGGGGTGGGAGGTTTATTTCCCTGGGCAGGCTGCATGTGTTTCCTACTGCCCTGTAGTAACGCCAGGTGGTGCCTCAGTTTCCCTAGGCCCAGCCTCAGTGCATAGTGGTGATGGGAGTTTCTGCGTGATGACCTCTCACACGTAGATAATGGCTGTGCCCTTTGTAACCTAGGCAACCAGGTGACACCTTTCTCCCCTCCCCTCCCCACTCCCCTGGGAAGCAGGACAGAGGCGGGCGGAAGGGCCGGGCTGGTTTGACTGGGAACTGGGCTGTTGGGTGGGGCAGTCTGGTCTGGCTGGGGAGGGAGGAAGGGGGCCAGGGCCCGGCTCAGGGACCCCTCTGGGCCCCTCTCCCCGAGATGGATGGCGCTGACGGCTTCTGGTCCCTGTGCTGACCAGTCTGCTCCGCGCTGGGTCCCTGTCACCCCGTAACCCGGCTGTGCTCCCTGCCGAGCGAGTCACCTCCGCCTGCGGGGGGGCAGGGCCTGGGGACCACCCGTGACACCAGCCCCCCTGTGCATCTGCCCGGCCCAGGCTGTGCAGGCTGCAGGCTGCTGCTCCTGGTGTTGCTATCGCAGTGTTTCTCCCATCTATCAGGGTCACGCCGCCTCATAATCCCCTTCTGCAGCACCCCTCCGGGCTCAGAGCCTGTCAGCACCATTAGCGTGCTGGGTGATGGCTCCCCAACCTGACTCTCCCTGCGTTTTGTTCACCTCCACCCAGCGAGCCGGGGCTGCTGGCAGAGGAGGAGGCCGTGCCTGGCGTCTGCCTGAGGGGCCAAGCTGGGCCCTGGAGCTGGGCTGCGCCCCAGCCCTGGCCCCTTGCCTGAGTTTGTGAGGCCTGGCCAGCAGGGGCTGAAGAGAGGCAGATGTGGGGTGGGGGCTCTGCAGGCCTGTGTGCTGCTCTTCTCTGCACCCGGCCGCCCTGGGCGATGTGGGGCACTGTGCCAATCCCTCTGTGCCGCAGGAAGCCTTTCTGGGCTGTGAGGGATGCCAGGGGGTTCAGGGGCCCCCAAGCTCTGCACCCGGCCGCCCTGGGCGATGTGGGGCACTGTGCCAATCCCTCTGTGCAGCAGGGAGCCTTTCTGGGCTGTGAGGGGTGCCAGGGGGTTCAGGGGCCCCCAAGCTCTGCACCCGGCCGCCCTGGGCGATGTGGGGCACTGTGCCAATCCCTCTGTGCCGCAGGGAGCCTTTCTGGGCTGTGAGGGGTGCCAGGGGGTTCAGGGGCCCCCAAGCTCTGCACCCGGCCGCCCTGGGCGATGTGGGGCACTGTGCCAATCCCTCTGTGCCGCAGGGAGCCTTTCTGGGCTGTGAGGGGTGCCAGGGGGTTCAGGGGTCCCCAAGCTCTGCACCCGGCCGCCCTGGGCGATGTGGGGCACTGTGCCAATCCCTCTGTGCCGCAGGGAGCCTTTCTGGGCTGTGAGGGGTGCCAGGGGGTTCAGGGGCCCCCAAGCTCTGCACCCGGCCGCAGGCAGGAGTGACTCTCACTCAGCAGGAGAACGGCGGGTTTATTAGCCGACAGGACACAACGTCATACAGAGGGGTCAGTGCAGCCGGCAGAGACAGCCAGTCCCATCCATGCTGGGGAGAGGAGGCCCTGAGGGCCCCCAGAGCTGGGGCCTCGCCCCCTCCTTTGTCTCTCTCTCTCCCAGCCCAGACTAACTGCTTCCAACTCCCAGTTCCAATTCAAACCCCTCAGGCTCCACCTCCTCCTTTGTCTGCAGTACAAAGGTGTTACCTGGTCGTCAGGGTTACCCTCAGCAGGAGCCCCCCACCCTCTGTGAGCCCCTCACGTATCCCCCACTCCATCACATCTCTCCCCCCTTCCAGACCGAACTAAGCAGGGTCACTCAGCCAGTGACCTGGGGAAGTTCAGGGACCTCCCCTCGTGACAGCATCGGCTGTACCCTCAGTGCTCCCCTTGATGTGCACCACCTCCATGTCATAATCCTGCCAAGAGAGGCTCCAAGTCAGGAGCTTGGTATTGGCCCATTTCATGTGATGCAACTGGACAAGTCCCTTTAGTTCCCTCGGGTTGGCTGGTCTCCCTGCTTTGGCCTCCAGTCCATCAGCCACGTTCTCAAGTCGGGCAGGCAGAGCCCATACAGATGCTGCAGCACTAACAGATCAAACAGTTCTCTGGTCTGGGCCCTGTCCCGTCTGCCCACCAGCCCATACAGCTGCTCCAGCATGTGTTTGGAATTCAGTTACAGTCCAGTAAAGGAAGGTACAAATGCTTCCACCCTTGGCATTTAGCCAGACCACCAAAATGGTTGTGTGCCTCAGTTTCCCCTTCCATGCCACACAATAGGTTTGGAATGTTCCTCCTCATGTGAGAGGTTGCAAGACTAGTTACAGGGAACAACGGTGACATTTCAGAATTACAAACTCCTTCAACACACAATTTATGCTTCTGCCTCAATATCAACATGTCACATGGCTCTTTCCAAACTTTCAGTACATGGTACAATTCTACAGCTTTTGGTAGCAGCACCCAGTGGTTACAGCAGTCAGCGTGAGTAACAGAACAAGCCCATTGGAATTGTACATTTACGTTGCTCTTTGGTAGACCCCCAACCATGGTTGAACGTCCTGGAGATTCTGTCATTTTAGGGCTAAATGGGTGAGGCTTTCCTGTGCACAACCAACTTCTAATCTTCCCCTTGCCCTGTGGGGTGGAAATTTGATCTCCCTGGGTGTGCCCTCCCTTCTAACCATACCTAGGCCATTGCTGATCCTCAGGACGACTTCCTCCTGCTGCTTTCTGAAAGTTGCTTTGTGAGTCCCAGACACAGCATCCACATGAAGGAATCCCTGTTACCCCTGACTGGCCCACCGGGCCCACAGCTCCTTTGTCCTTCCACCACCAACTTCTGCCTCCCCCGGGAATCAGAAGTAGAGTCCATCGCAAGAATACAAGTGTTCCCAGCATCTGGAGATGGGGAATTCCTGGCCCTCTCCTGCAAGCAACCTGGCTCAGGACCACACTCCCAGTACGCTGAGCCCACCCAGTCACTTGGTTATCACAGGGCTGCTCACTTTCCCTTAGAGCCTTCACTTTACCTGGACCAACTTCCGATTCCTGAGAAACCATTACAGTGTCTGCTCTGGGCCCTTGCGGAGCACAGCCAGTGGTTTCACACTCAGGCAGGTCCTGGTCATCAGGAACTGAGACAAACTTCTCCCCAAACAAACTGCTGCCTTCTCCAGACAAACAACTTTCCTGATCCCTCTCCTTCACCTTGCTCCCATCCTGTGCAGTTACCACACCCTGCTCTGAGAAACTTCCAGGGGGAGCCCCTTCCTCAGGTGTTCCCTCAAGCAACAATTGACCTCCACCTGGCTTTACAGGGGCCCTGCTCCCTGGAGCCACAACCAATTCCTTGCATGGTGACAAGTATCAGAGAGGTAGCCGTGTTAGTCTGTATCTTGGAAAAAACCAAGAAGGTCAGGGGTACCTTGTGGACTAACAGATCTTTTGGAGCATAAGCTTTTGTGGGCAAAGCTCCAAAATATCTGTTAGTCTACAAGGTGCCACAGGACTTCTTGTTTTTAACCAACTCCTTCTGGGCTTCAGCTGCACTCAGATCCAACTCTGGGATCTTACCACCATTTTGAGCCACTCTAGGCTCGGGCGAAGAAGTAGCTTCCCCAGAAGCAGAAGCACCTTCCTCGCACCAAGGACCAGCCTCCTTAGCTGCGTCTACACGTGCACGCTACTTCGAAGTAGTGGCACCAACTTTGAAATAGCGCCCGTCGCGTCTACACGCGTCGGGCGCTATTTCGAAGTTAACTTCGATGTCAGGCGGCGAGACGTCGAAGTCGCTAACCTCATGAGGAGATAGGAATAGCGCCCTACTTCGACGTTCAACGTCGAAGTAGGGACAGTGTAGACGATCCGCGTCCCGCAACGTCGAAATTGACGGGTCCTCCATGGCGGCCATCAGCTGGGGGGTTGAGAGATGCTCTCTCTCCAGCCCCTGCAGGGCTCTATGGTCACCGTGGGCAGCAGCCCTTAGCCCAGGGCTTCTGGCTGCTTCTGTGGCAGCTGGGGATCTATGCTGCAGGCACAGGGTCTGCAACCAGTTGTCAGCTCTGTGTATCTTGTGTTGTTTAGTGCAACTGTGTCTGGGAGGGGCCCTTTAAGGGAGCGGCTTGCTGTTGAGTCCGCCCTGTGACCCTGTCTGCAGCTGTGCATGGCATCCCTATTTCGATGTGTGCTACTTTGACGTGTAGACGTTCCCTCGCAGTGCCTATTTCGATGCTGGGCTGAGCAACGTTGAAGTTGAACATCGACGTTGCCGGCCCTGGAGGACGCGTAGACGTTATTCATCGAAATAGACTATTTCGATGTTGGCTGCACGTGTAGACGTAGCCCTTATCAGGGATCCCACCGCCCATCCCAGAGCCATTCCCCCATTCCAGCCCCTATGGCTGGATTCAGTCACACCTGGGATGCTCTTTCCTGGTTCCCTCTCCAGCCCCCCCAAAGGCTGGGGAATCTTCCTCAGACAATGGACGAGCGTCCTCATTGGCACCTTTTCCAAATGCAGGTTCTGCTCTCTCCCCAGGCTGCTGCTGCTGTTCAACACAGACAGACAATGGGAGACACTGTCTCCTTTGTCCCAGCCCCCCGGCTGGTCTCCACACACATACACAAGGTGAAGCAGCTTCTCTCAAAGACAACTTGCCATTCCCAGTGGACAAGCTGCTTTCCTGCACAGACACACAGGCACCTTCCTCGGCCCAGGCCTGGAAAACTCTTCGCAGGTCTGTCTTGGCCACTAGTAGACAGTGGGTTGGAATCGCTCCTTCCCTCCTTGAGCTGTGGCAGGCCACTCGGTTCAGAGCTCCAGGCAGTCCAGGGTTCCCTGCCCCGATCTGGGCTCACCCCTGCAGGAGTTTCCTTAACCCTCAGCTCTGCCACTGCACATCCACACTGCCGCTCTTTTTCTCTCAGTTGTTCCCATCTTCCAGGCGCTGCTGTTTCACAGTGGAGTTGCAAACTCACAGGCTGATGCCCGCTGCACCCCACGATTCCCGGAAGAATCCCTTCAGTGTGCCAGACTCTTTGCAGGTCACTTGTTCCTGGGGGTTGGGCCCTCGGCCCCTCCGCCCTCTGGGACCAACTCCAACAGACTCCCAGGAATAACCCCTCCTTGCGTGTGACACCCCCTCTTGAGGACCATGACCGCAGTCTCTTGGGTTTAGCCCCACACCCCTCCACCTTGGGGGGAACTGCACCTCACTGCCCATCAGCACACCTGGGTCTCGTTGACCCCCCTTCTTCCTCCTACACCCCAGTCACTTACTGCCAGATGCTCCATTCCCAAGGTGCAGTACATCCCAACACTGCCGTCAGTGTAATGGGGTTCAGTGGTCCCCAAGCTCTGCACCCGTCCACAAGCAGGAGTGACTCACTCAGCAGGAGAACAGCGGGTTTATTAGCTGACAGGACGCAGCGTTGTACAGAGGAGTCAGTGCAGCCGGCAGAGACAGCCAGTCCCATCCATGTTGAGGAGAGGAGGCCTTGAGGGGCCCCCAGAGCCGGGGCCTGGCCCCCTCCTTTGTCTCTCTCTCTCCCAGCCCAGACTCACTGCTTCAAACTCCCAGTTCCAATTCAAACCCCTCAGGCTCCACCTCCCCCTTTGTCTGCAGCCCAGAGTGTCACCTGGTCACCATGGTTACCCTCAGCAGGAGCCCCCCCCACCCTCTGTGAGCCCCCCCTACACATGTATCCCCCACTACATCACAAGGGGCTAATTCAGCATCAAGTAACTTGCTTGTGCGATGTGGCCGAAGGAGACAGCGCCTGACTTCTGCTGTAATTTATTAGGTGATGAGCTTTCGTGGGACAGACCCACTTCTTCAGACCACGAAAGCTCATCACCTAATAAATTACCCTGTTAGTCTTCACAGGGCTACATGACTGCTGGGTTGTTTTGACAGAATACAGACTAACCCAGCTACCTCTGTCACTGATTTCCATTGTGCGAAAGCTGCCAAGGCCCAGAGCAGTGGAGGTGCTGCTGGCTGGGGCTTGCAGGCGTTCTCTGGCCCTGTTCCACGTGCAGACCCAGCCTGGGGTCTCAAGGAAAGCCACAGCAGGGAGGTGTGGCGTGGGGGAGAATGCCAGCCATGCTATCACGTTCTCCCCCTTCCCTTCTGTCTGTAGCCTGTGCCCTCCCCCCTTGACCAAGAATGATGCATAAGGAGGGTGCTGAGGACATCCCCTAGATCAACCCTGGCTTTTCCCAGGGACCATCACTCTTGGGCAGGACCTGGGCCTCCCTCTCTTTGCACTGTACAGCTCCAAGCACACAGTCAGAACAAACAAACAGAGCTACCTCCAAGTCATGAGATTCTCAGCTACCCCACCCTGCCAGGGAGCGTCTGACCCTCCCACACGCTAATGAACTTATCTTCATCTCCTCCCAGGGACACTCCCCTGTCCTGGGCAGGGAACTTGCCCCAGGGCACACACCATCCCTAGCAGAGCTAGGAACTGAGCCCAGAGCCATGCCTGCCTCGCACACTCCCCCTCTGCTGGGGGTGGCAGAGAAAAGACCACACTGTGGACCCTGAGCCTCCCAAGCCCCTGGGCATGCGCCGAGGGGACAGTCAGGGCTCTTCAAGTGTCACGTGTGGCCTGACAAACCAACCCCTTGGCCCTGCTCCTCTGCCCCGCGTGCCTGTCTGACCCAGCCAGAGGCAAGGCCGAGCGGGCCAGTAGCGCCTGGAGGGAGGCACGGAAAGCTGCTCTGGGAGGCAGCCAGGAGTCGCCAGCACTGACAGAGCTGGGGCAAGCAGCTCTCCCTGTCCAGCTCTGCTGCAGGGCTGCCCTTGCTTACCATGCTGAGCAGGTGCAGGCACGAGCTGCAGCACAGGCCCCGCTGGGCTCGGGCCCCTCCCTAGCACACAGTTAGGGAGACAGTCTTCGCCAGCTGACTGCTAGCCCGGAAACACCGTCGCCGGGTGCCTGCGCCTGGCACCAGCCAGCCGCACCCCACCGTGAGAGGTCCCACGCAGAAGTCCCTGTCCGCCGCCTGCTCCTTAGTCATGGCTGTTGGCCACCGGGGCTCCAGCACTGCCCCGTCCCCAGGGTGTCGAAGCCCACGGGCACGTACCGTTTGCAGTTGCCTGAGCCCTCCACGTCCACGCTGCCGGCAGCTTACCTTGCAGCTGCTGAAGGGAGGAGAAAGCCAGGCTCTGCAGGAGCCTGCCACCAGGCGCCCTTCAGCAAGCCAGCCCCGGCCTTCAGCAGGCTCGGCTGAGCTGCCACTGAATGAGTCTGCAGGTTTGAGAGCCCAGCAGTGGCCCAGACTGCGGAGAGCCAGGGCTCAGCGGATGCTGGCAGCTGCACATGGCAGTCGGGGAGGTGGGGGAAGCAGCCCGGGGGCTGGCCCCTGTTGGCCCAATCCAGAGCGACCCCCCACTGCTGGTTGCACTGCCAGCCCAGTTGTGCTTTCTGCACGTTTGTATCCTTCTCCCCAGCGCTGGGCACGCCCGGCGAGGTTTTCGCGAGACGGCTCTGCTGCCTACGAGACACTTCGGCCTCCCCCAGGGCTGCACTCTGCCACCCAGACTTGCAGTGAGTCTCTGCCACCCCAGTGGAGTCAGGCAGTGGGGCTGCCACAGGTCTGGTCGCTCACAGAGCCGCCATGAGTGCAGTGCATCCTCAGCCCAGACAGTTCCCTCTGGAGACAGGCGCCACAGGAGCCCCGGGGTAAGTGCCCCGTCCTGCTCTGGAACCAGCCCCTCCCTAGGGATTAGAGCCCAGCCCGGAGCTCAGCTCTCCCAAGGCGCAGGAGCAGGTGCTGTAGGTTTTGGCTTGCAGTGTGTGTACGTGTGTGCATGTGTGCTCACACATGTGTGCAGTGCGTGCACATGTGTGCAGTGCGTGTACATGTGTATGTGCATGTGTGCAGTGTGCGCACCTGTGCAGTGTGTACATGTGTGCAGTGTGTATGTATGTGTGTACACGTGTGCAGTGTGCGTGTGTACATGTGTGTACATGTACACCTGCGCTGTGTGTGTACACATGTGTGCATGTGCATGCCTTTCTGGAGTGAAGTCTATGCCCCTGAGAATCTGATGACGGGTGTCCAGAACCAGTCCGAAATGCCACGGGAGAGCCAGAGGGGCTGGGGAGCCTGGGCAGAGCCTCGTTACACTCCAGGCTGGCTGGACAGATGAGCTGCGTCTACACGTGCACGCTACTTCGAAGTAGCGGCACTAACTTCGAAATAGCGCCCGTCGCGTCTACACGCGTCGGGCGCTATTTCGAAGTTAACTTTGACGTTAGGCAGCGAGACGTCGAAGTCGCTAACCTCATGAGGGGATCGGAATAGCGCCCTACTTCGACGTTCGACATCGAAGTAGGGACCGTGTAGATGATCCGCGTCCTGCAACGTCGAAATTGTGGGGTCCTCCATGGCAGCCATCAGCTGGGGGTTGAGAGACGCTGCCTCTCCAGCCTGTGCGGGGCTCTATGGTCACCGTGTGCAGCAGCCCTTAGCCCAGGGCTTCTGGCTGCTGCTGCTGCAGTGGGGGATTCATGCTGCATGCACAGGGTCTGCAACTCGTTGTCGGCTCTGTGTATCTTGTGCTGTTTAGTGCAACTGTGTCTGGGAGGGGCCCTTTAAGGGAGCGGCTGGCTGTTGAGTCCGCCCTGTGACCCTGTCTGCAGCTGTGCCTGGCACCCTTATTTCAATGTGTGCTACTGTGGCGTGTAGACGTTCCCTCGCTGCGCCTATTTCGATGTGGTGCTGCGCAACGTCGATGTTGAACATCGACGTTGGCAGCCCTGGAGGACGTGTAGACGTTATTCATCGAAATAGGCTACTTCGATGTAGGCTTCACGTGTAGACGTAGCCATGGAGAGGAAGGTGGCTATTTTCGTCCCCAGTGCAGGCCCAATGGTTTAGCTGGGGAGCTGCCCAGGCAGTGCTCTAGGTGCTGGGCAACACTGGTTAATATGTGATTGGACTGGTTTTCCTGTATAAAATAAGGGCTCCAGATGGGTTCAGGAGACAGGACCCATGCAGCCAGTGCTGCCTGCAGCTTGCTGCCGGGGGTGCCTGGCACTGCTGCAGAGCAGAGGGGCAGCTGACTGCCATCCCCTGGGTCAGTGGCATGCGTCGCTGGATCAGGGCAGCAGACCTTTGCCAGTGCCCTGGAGCTTGCCCAGTGCTCCAGCCAGGGGATGTGGGGAGACTCACCCCGCCCCATGCCTGCTGAAAAGCCCAGCCTGTCTCTGTCCCTGGCCCTGGCCCTGGCCCTGGCAGGGTGGTGCAGTGCAGTGGGGTCAGAGCTGTGCAGTGGCAGGGCACTGGAGCTGCTCTGGGCCAGGGTCTGAGCCCTGGGGCTGGGCTGGCCACAGTCCTCCACTGCCAGAGAGGGGCGTGTGACCCACGCACGCTGTCTGTGCCCCAAGTGGGCCTGAGCTGGCTTCAGCCGAGGACTCACCAGCCACCCTAGTTCTGTGCGTGGCGTGTGGCAGCTGCCCCAGGCCCTGCTGCTGCAGCACCTCTGCTGAGCAGGGAACTTGGCTTGTCTGAAACCTCCTTGAGCTGCTCGGAGCAGCATGGGGCCAGGGCAAAGGGGCTCCCAGGGAGCCTCCGGACCAGCCCCTGGGACAGGGAAGGGCCGGAAGCAGCAGGGAGTGGAGGGGGCCTCTCCTGGCTCCGGCTGCACCAAGAGATGAGGCGGCCCCCAGTGATGGGACTGAGGGGCAGGCAGCGTCACAGGGTTTGGGTCTAGTGCACACACATCCCTGCTGAGAATGGAAAACCAGCAGTTGGGCAACAGAATAACCATCGTCGAGACACCCAGACCCCTCCCCATCACCCGGTCAGATCCACAGCACCCAGCACCGAGACACCCACACCCCTCCCCATCACCCAGTCAGATCCACAGCACCCATCACCGAGACACCCACACCCCTCCCCATCACCCGGTCAGATCTACAGCACCCATCACCGAGACACCCACACCCCTCCCCGTCACCCAGTCAGATCTACAGCACCCATCACCGAGACACCCACACCCCTCCGTGTCACCCAGTCAGATCCACAGCACCCATCACCGAGACACCCACACCCCTCCCCGTCACCCAGTCAGATCTATAGCACCCAGCACCGAGACACCCACACCCCTCCCTGTCACCCAGTCAGATCCACAGCACCCATCACCGAGACACCCACACCCCTCCCCGTCACCCAGTCAGATCTACAGCACCCAGCACCGAGACACCCACACCCCTCCCTGTCACCCAGTCAGATCCACAGCACCCATCACCGAGACACCCACACCCCTCCCCGTCACCCAGTCAGATCTACAGCACCCAGCACCGAGACACCCACACCCCTCCCTGTCACCCAGTCAGATCCACAGCACCCATCACCGAGACACCCACACCCCTCCCCGTCACCCAGTCAGATCTACAGCACCCAGCACCGAGACACCCACACCCCTCCCTGTCACCCAGTCAGATCCACAGCACCCAGCACCGAGACACCCACACCCCTCCGTGTCACCCAGTCAGATCTACAGCACCCATCACCGAGACACCCACACCGCTCCCCGTCACCCAGTCAGATCCACAGCACCCATCACCGAGACACCCAGACCCCTCCCCATCACCCGGTCAGATCCACAGCACCCATCACCGAGACACCCACACCCCTCCCCTGTCACCCGGTCAGATCTACAGCACCCAGCACCGAGACACCCACACCCCTCCCCGTCACCCGGTCAGATCTACAGCACCCAGCACCGAGACACCCACACCCCTCCCCGTCACCCAGTCAGATCTACAGCACTGAGCACCGAGACACCCACACCCCTCCCCGTCACCCAGTCAGATCCACAGCACCCATCACCGAGACACCCACACCCCTCCCTGTCACCCAGTCAGATCCACAGCACCCATCACCGAGACACCCACACCCCTCCCTGTCACCCAGTCAGATCTACAGCACCCATCACCGAGACACCCACACCCCTCCCTGTCACCCAGTCAGATCTACAGCACCCATCACCGAGACACCCACACCCCTCCCCGTCACCCAGTCAGATCTACAGCACCCAGAACCGAGACACCCACACCCCTCCCCGTCACCCAGTCAGATCCACAGCACCCAGCACCGAGACACCCACACCCCTCCCCGTCACCCAGTCAGATCCACAGCACCCAGCACCGAGACACCCACACCCCTCCCCGTCACCCAGTCAGATCTACAGCACCCAGCACCGAGACACCCACACCCCTCCGTGTCACCCAGTCAGATCCACAGCACCCAGCACCGAGACACCCACACCCCTCCCCGTCACCCAGTCAGATCTACAGCACCCAGCACCGAGACACCCACACCCCTCCCCATCACCCGGTCAGATCCACAGCACCCAGCACCGAGACACCCACACCCCTCCGTGTCACCCAGTCAGATCCACAGCACCCATCACCGAGACACCCAGACCCCTCCGTGTCACCCAGTCAGATCCACAGCACCGAGCACCGAGACACCCAGACCCCTCCCTGTCACCCGGTCAGATCTACAGCACCCAGCACCGAGACACCCACACCCCTCCCCGTCACCCAGTCAGATCTACAGCACCCAGCACCGAGACACCCACACCCCTCCCCGTCACCCGGTCAGATCCACAGCACCGAGCACCGACACACCCAGACCCCTCCCCGTCACCCGGTCAGATCTACAGCACCCAGCACCGAGACACCCACACCCCTCCCCGTCACCCGGTCAGATCCACAGCACCCAGCACCGAGACACCCACACCCCTCCCCGTCACCCGGTCAGATCCACAGCACCCAGCGCAGAGACACCCAGACCCCTCCCTGTCACCCGGTCAGATCCACAGCACCCAGCGCAGAGACACCCAGACCCCTCCCTGTCACCCGGTCAGATCTACAGCACCCATCACCGAGACACCCACACCCCTCCCTGTCACCCAGTCAGATCTACAGCACCCAGCACCGAGACACCCACACCCCTCTGTGTCACCCAGTCAGATCCACAGCACCCATCACCGAGACACCCACACCCCTCCCCGTCACCCAGTCAGATCCACAGCACCGAGCACCGAGACACCCAGACCCCTCCCTGTCACCCGGTCAGATCTACAGCACCCAGCACCGAGACACCCACACCCCTCCCCGTCACCCAGTCAGATCCACAGCACCCAGCACCGAGACACCCACACCCCTCCCTGTCACCCAGTCAGATCCACAGCACCCATCACCAAGACACCCACACCCCTCCCCGTCACCCAGTCAGATCTACAGCACTGAGCACCGAGACACCCAGACCCCTCCCTGTCACCCGGTCAGATCTACAGCACCCAGCACCGAGACACCCATACCCCTCCCTGTCACCCGGTCAGATCCACAGCACCCAGCACCGAGACACCCACACCCCTCCCTGTCACCCGGTCAGATCCACAGCACCCACCACTGAGACACCCACACCCCTCCCTGTCACCCAGTCAGATCCACAGCACCCAGCGCAGAGACACCCAGACCCCTCCCCGTCACCCAGTTAGATCCACAGCACCCAGCACCGAGACACCCAGACTCCTCCCTGTCACCCGGTCAGATCTACAGCACCCAGCGCAGAGACACCCACAACCCACTGTGTCACCTGGTCAGATCTACAGCACCCAGCACTGAGACACCCAGACCCTTCCCTGTCACCCGGTCAGATCCACAGCACCCACCACTGAGACACCCACACCCCTCCCTGTCACCCGGTCAGATCTACAGCACCCAGCACCGAGACACCGCGACCCCTCCCTGTTACCCAGTCAGATCCGGAGCATGCAACACACACACGCATATACATGCACTTGCATGCAACACACATACATGCACGCAACACACACTCGCATGCAACACACACACACGCACGCACGCACGCACGCAGAATCCCCAGCCAGAGGAGCGCTGCTCCGGAGCTGTCCGCGGTGCTGAGCAGGGGCTGGCTCGGCTCCCCGCGGCGCGCCCCACCCGAGGGAGGCGGCCGGGCGCTGGGAGAAGGGTCCCGCGGCTCCCCACGCCCCGCGGGGCCGCGTGTCCGCGGGCAGAGGGCTGGGGGAGGGGCGCTAAGCACGTCTCTCGGTAGGACACGCGCGCACAGCCACACAAACACACACACACACACAGACTCCTACGCACGCAGAGAGCCACACGCGCTCAAACACGCGCGCACGGACCCGCGTGGGCACACACAGACACAGAAGGGGACACACACAAACGCACACAGATAGACCCACATGCACGCACGGTGACACACAAACTCACACGGACACACAGAGGGACGCACACACAGACACACTCATACACCGAGAGGGACACACGAACACACGCACGCATACAGGGACACGCACACACAGACACACTCACGCACACGCACACGCACACGGCCGGCCGGCCGGCGGAGTCCCCCTCCAGCCCGGAGCTCCCTGGCCAGGCGGGGCGTGGGCGGGGGTTTTCCGGCCCCCACCGGGGCGGGGGTCCCCCGGGTCCGCCCGCGCCGCGCCCCGTGTGGGGCAGAGGGGCACCTACCTGGGGCACCCCGAGCCGCTCCGCTCGGCCCCCGCAGCGACCCCCGGCCGGCCGCCCGGCGCACGGGGCGCAGCTCCCGGCTCGGCTCGGCTCGGCTCGGCGCGGCGCGGCTCCGCCGCTGACCTGCATTGACGTCAGTGCGTCATTAGGTTTCCCCTGGAAACACTGGAGCGCCCGAAATAGTAACACATTAATTCAGGCCGGGCAGCCGGAGCCGCGGGAACCCTGCGGCGCGCCCGCCCCTCCCCCAGCCCAGCCCAGCCCCGCCCCGCCGCTGGCCGCAGCCGGGCCGGGCCGGGCAAAAAAGCCGGGGCAGGCACATACGAGGTAGCAAGGTGGATAGGGAAGTACGCACAGCCCCTCCCCCACCCTATGTATAGCTACACGCAGCCCCTCCCCCACACAATGTATAGCTACACGCAGCCCCTCCCCCACACAATGTATAGCTACACGCAGCCCCTCCCCCACACTACATAGAGCTACTCAGACCCTCTCCCCCACGATATACTTGCACACAGCCCCTCCCCCACACTATGTATAGCTACACGCAGCCCCTCCCCCACACTATATAGAGCTACTCAGACCCCTCCCCCACATTATAAAGTTACACACAGCCCCTCCCCCACACTATATAGAGCTACTCAGACCCTCTCCCCCACGATATACTTACACACAGCCCCTCCCCCACACTATATAGAGCTACTCAGACCCTCTCCCCCACGATATACTTACACACAGCCCCTCCCCCACACAATGTATAGCTACACGCAGCCCCTCCCCCACACTATATAGAGCTACTCAGACCCCTCCCCCACATTATAAAGTTACACACAGCCCCTCCTCCACACTATATAGAGCTACTCAGACCCTCTCCCCCACGATATAATTACACACAGCCCCTCCCCCACACTATGTATAGCTACACACAGACCCTCCCCCACACTATATAGAGCTACTCAGATCCTCTCCCCCACAATATACTTACACACAGCCTCTCCCCCACTCTATATAGAGCTACTCGGACCCCTCCCCCACATTATAAAGTTACACACAGCCCCTCCCCCACACTATATAGCGCTACACGCACACCCTCCCCCACTCTACATAGAGCTACTCAGACCCCCTCCCCCACATTGTAAAGTTACACAGCCCTTCCCCCACACTATACAGTGATGCACAGAGCCCCCATACTCCCACAAGCAGTCTCCACTGGTGTGTTCCACCCACAGCTTCAGATTAGTGTCTTGCACACGCACACACACAGACACACACTGCAGTTTATTCTCTGACACTCCCCTCTCTCTGTCTGTCTTTCTCTCACACACACACAAGTATTTGGCTTTCACGTTTGCGCACATGGGTGGGTGTCTGTCACACCCAGAGGTGCAGTTTATTCACTCTGCTTCCCACCCACACAGGTGTAGATTATTTGCACACTCACTCAGCATGCACACACTGTGCCACACACATGCAGCTGGTTCACACACGGACGGACCTCCCCTTGTGTGCTACACACATGCACATATCGGTGTGGGCCAGTCACTCACAGAGATGTAGTTTTTCACACTCTCGGGCAGGCAAGTCCCCCAGCCCCCTCAGCCCCTTTCCAGGGCCAGAGACAGGCAGGCCAAGGGCCTGGGGCACAGAATTGCTTCACATCACCCCCACTGCTGCCCCCCACGTTACACGCATGCAAACTACACGACACCTCTCTGACACACACAGAGGTTGTTTATTCGTGTGCCCTAGTGATTATTTACACACACAAACGTGACACACACACTCAGAGCTGTCAGTTATTCACAATTCACAGCTGTGCCACACATGCACATACACAGGTGGGGACTAATCACACGCTGGGGCACACGTGTCACACACCCACACACAGCTACAGATTATTCCCCCTCCAGACACAGGGATGTCACTCGCAGACACACAGGTGTAGATTATTCACAGACTCACCCTCTGTGTCACACACGCACACACACACACCAGGCCCCCCAGCACTCAGAGACACAGACTATCTGCACACACACACACACACACACACACTAGACAGGCCCCCCAGCACTCAGAGATACAGACTATCTGCACACACACGTACACACACACACACTCGACAGGCCTCCCAGCACTCAGAGATACAGACTATCTGCACACACACACACACACACACACACACACACACACTCTCAACAGGTGCCCCAGCACTCAGAGATACAGACTATCTGCGAGCGCGCGTGCACACACACACACACACTCAACAGGCCCCCCAGCACTCAGAGATACAGACTATCTGCACACACACACACGCGCGCGCACGCGCACG
Organism: Carettochelys insculpta; assembly: GCF_033958435.1. Lineage (NCBI taxonomy): Eukaryota > Metazoa > Chordata > Testudines > Carettochelyidae > Carettochelys > Carettochelys insculpta. Next base: position 380,713,454 of record NC_134137.1, on the reverse strand, counting down.
ACAAGCCCCCCAGCACTCAGAGATACAGACTATCTGCACACACACACACGCGCGCGCACGCGCACGACAAGCCCCCCAGCACTCAGAGATACAGACTGTCTGCACAAACACACGTGCACACACACATACACATGCACGCGCAACAGGCCCCCCAGCACTCAGAGATACAGACTGTCTGCACAAACACATGTGCACACACACATACACATGCACGCGCAACAGGCCCCCCAGCACTCAGAGATACAGACTATCTGCACGCGCACACACACACACACACACACGACAGGCCCCCCAGCACTCAGAGATACAGACTATCTGCACACACACGCACGCACACGTAGCTCTCTGGTGCGGCTGAAGGTCCCTGCCTCAGTGGTGTGCGGCTGGAGGAGGTGCCAGCAGTCCGCAAGCTAAAAATAGAAAGCACTCAGCCGTCAGCTGCCAGCTAGGAGAACCCTGCAGTGGCAGGCGGCTGCGCGCTGCAGTGGTGGGATTCCTGGCAGGGTGCGTGGGAGGGGGCAGGCCTCTGACAAGGCTGGCCAGGACTCAGCCCACCTCCTGCCTGGGCCTGGGAAGCAGACTGCAGCTCCTGGTCTGGGAGGTGTCCCCTCTCTTCCCCCTTCTAGAAGTGAAGGGAGGGCAGCTAGCCAGCCAGCCTCCCTGTCCGTGCTGCAGCAGCCTCCTGCTTCTCTCCCAGGCACAGCTACCCAGGGCTTCTCCCACACCCCCGCCATGCCCTGGCTCAATTCCCTGCATGCCCCTTCAGCGTGCTCTGGGGCCTGCCAGGTCCTGAGCAGCCCTGCGTGCCTGTGAGTCTGGGCCCAGGCCACCCCAGCCACCAGGTTTCCAGGCTTTGTTCTGGGCCCAAACTGCAGCCTGGCCCAGCCCAGCCCAGCCCAGCCATTCACCAGGTTCCTCTAGCTGGCATGGGCGAGACCAGGCATGGCCAAGGTTCCCCCACCAGCTCCTGGCTGGCTCCCTGCTGCCTGGGCTTTGCATTCCCTGCCAGGGACGGGCTTTCCCTGGGCCATGCTCAGGTCCCGCAGGGAAGAGCAGCTGCCCTGCCTGTGCAAAGGGGAGGGAAGAGGCTGCCAGCCTCACCCAGAAGGAAATACTGCTGCAAGGGGCCAAGCAGGGGGGACTCAGGCCACTGGCTTCCCAGCCCAGCCTGACTGCCTGGGAATCGGGGAAACACAACGCGCTCCTGGGGAGCAACCCCCAGGCGGTACGCCTGGCTGTGGAGGGGCTGCATGCCTTCACCACCCGCAGGCCCCTTCTGCCTGCAGAGGCAGCCTTGCCTGAGCCCCTGTGCACTCATCCCAGCTGAAGTGTCACCGTGACCAACACAGTGATTCAACAGGGCTCAGCATCACACTTCCAGCCAGAAATCCTCGTGCAGCCACAAGGGAGGAGCAATCACCTCCCACCCCTGCCACCTGCCCCCCACCCCGTTCACGTAAGACCCTCCTTTGCCCCCTGACCTCAGGGACCTTCTGCAGGTGGACATGGCCGGATTAGACCCAGCGCCCAGGGGGCGCGGACAATGGAGTGAGACGGGGCCTGGAATTGATCTGCTGGGAAGGGCAGTTGGAGGAGCAGGCCTGTGGCTGCAGGGGCTGGCAGAGGAGGTGCGTGCTCCTGGCCGGAGGAGGCTGTGCAGGCTAGGGCGATGACAGCGTTGGACGAAGAGCTGGACAAATTCCTGGAGGTTAGGTCCATAAAAGGCTGTTAGCCAAGGGTAGGAATGGTGGCCCTGGCCTCTGATCGTCGGAGGCTGAAGATGGATGGCAGGAGACAAATCGCTTTATCATCGTCTTCAGTCCACCCCCTCTGGGGCACCTGGCACTGGCCACTGTGGGCAGACGGGATGCTGGGCTGGATGGACCTTTGGTCGGACCCAGTAATGGCCGTTCTCGTGTTCTGTGGTGGAGGTCTGTGAACTAATGGCTGAGCAGATCCCCGCAGGCTGGGTCTGTCTGTCCTCTCTGGCCTGGCCCACTACCCAGCAACTCGCCGGCAGCAATTCAGCACGGAGAGAGGAGAGGGTTTTCCACGTCACGTGGCGCCACAGTGAACTCTGCCTCCGGAGAGCGCTCAGCAGGGCTGGGAGCTGGGCAGGACGCCTGCAGGGGCGGCGAGAGTGGGCAGGGTTAGAGCAGAGCAGCTTGGGATGAGTTTCGGGGCTGGGGGGGGCACACTGCCCACACAGCTGCCGTGGGGTCCCATGGCTCTCTGCAGCCACTAGGGCAGGGCCCCCGACTGACTGAGCTCGGCCATTCCTGGGCTCCATTCCCCATGGCCTCAGCCCCCGTCCAGCCCCTTTCCCAGCTGCCCTGCAGCTGCCCGGCCCCTGGCTGCGCGCTCCATCTCCAGCCTGTGCTCCCCGGCGCTCGGGTACAGCCTATGGAGCAGTCCTGCCCCCCACGCACACACACACGTGCACCCGCAGGTGTGCAGGGGGCCAGTCCAGGCTGCCCGGGCACCTGCGCTCACTCTCCCAAGGCCCCACGCTGGGGGTGAGGAGACCCTCGCTGCAGCAGCCTCCTGGCTATGGCACAGGTGCAGCTCCCCAAGGGGCTGGAGCTGGATTTGGCTGCACCCAGGCTCCTGGGGGGCCCAGCTGGGACACAACTGCCCCTCTCACCGCAGCCCTGCAAGCCAGGGAGACCAGCTGGGGCAGCTGAGCCAAGCTGGAGCAGGAGCTGCCCCCCAGGGCGACAGGCAGCCACACACATGGGAGAACACCGGCCTCCGACGCCCAGGTGCCAGGGCCTCCAGGGCCTCCTCTCTGCAGCCAGCTCAGTGCCTGTGCTGGCCCCCGGGGACGGGGTCAGTGCTCAGAGGGGTGGCCGACCTGGAGACCCACTGCCCAGCTGAGAGCCATGGGGCTGAGCCTGCGTAATGCTGCAGGCCAGCTACGGCCTCCTGCCTGGCCGTGGCCTCGGCCCCATCAGCCCAGAAGAGCCTTTCTCCCCCGGTGCACAGGGCTCCACGTCCCACTCTGGGAGCCAAGCTAAGGAGCCAGGGACCCCCTGGAGCCATGAGCCCCCCTTAGCCACTGACCACTACAGCCAGCTGCAGCTGCTGTCCTGTCTGAGGGGCCGATGGCAGCACTGTCAGGGCAGAGCTCATGTGTCCAAGATCCAAGAGCTGCTCCTTGGTCCCTTAGTAAGATGCTGCTAGTGCCCCTCCCCTGGTGACCTCTCCCACCTCCCCCACACAGGCCCCCGCAGGGCTCACAGGTTCCCCTTCCCTCCATCAGCCAAATGACCAAGCGAGAGGAAGTCCAGCCTGAGCCTTTGCTTTGAGCTGGGCGTGTCCAAGCTCCTCTCTTGAGGTCTCTCTGCCCACACCTGTGTCCTCAGGACCCTGCGTCCTCAGCTCTCCCCCCACGCTGCATCCTCAGACCCCTACACCTGGCATCTTTGGGACCCCATACGCTGCATCCTCAGACCCCCACACACTGCGTCCTCAGACCCCCGCGTCCTCAGATCCCCACAACCTGCATCCTCAGACCCCCACACGCTGAGTCCTCAGACGCCCGCGTCCTCAGATCCCCACAACCTGCATCCTCAGACCCCCACACGCTGAGTCCTCAGACCCCCGCGTCCTCAGCTCCCCACAACCTGTGTCCTCAGCCCCCCCACACCCTGAATCCTCAGCCCCCCACACCCTGAGTCCTCAGACCCCACACCCGGCATCTTTGGGACCCCACACGCTGCATCCTCAGCCCCCCACAACCTGCGTCCTCAGACACCTATACCCTGAATCCTCAGCCCCCCACACCCTGAGTCCTCAGATCCCCACACGCTGCATCCTCAGACCCCACACCCGGCATCTTTGGGACCCCACACGCTGCATCCTCAGCCCCCCACAACCTGCGTCCTCAGACACCCACACCCTGCATCCTCAGCCCCACCAAACCCTGCGTCCTCAGACACCCACAACCTGCATCCTCAGATCCCACACCCCGCGTCCTCAGACCCCACACCCTGAGTCCTCAGATCCCCCACACCCTGCATCCTCAGCTCCCCACACCCTGCGTCCTCAGACCCCACACCCGGCATCTTTGGGACCCCACATGCTGCATCCTCAACCCCCCACAACCTGCATCCTCAGACCCCCACATGCTGCATCCTCAACCCCCCACAACCTGCATCCTCAGGCCGCACACCCTGCGTCCTCAGACCCCCACACCCTGCATCCTCAGACCCCACACCCGGCATCTTTGGGACCCCACATGCTGCATCCTCAACCCCCCACAACCTGCATCCTCAGACCCCCAAACCCTGGGTCCTCACCCCCCACACCCTGAGTCCTCAGCCCCCCACACCTTGCATCCTCAGCCCCCCACACCTTGCATCCTCAGACCCCACACCCAGCATCTTTGGGACCCCACACGCTGCGTCCTCAGCCCCCCACAACCTGCGTCCTCAGACACCCATACCCTGCATCCTCAGCCCCCCACACCCTGAGTCCTCAGATCCCCACACGCTGCATCCTCAGACCCCACACCCGGCATCTTTGGGACCCCACACGCTGCATCCTCAGCCCCCCACAACCTGCATCCTCAGCTCCCCACAACCTGTGTCCTCAGCCCCCCCACACCCTGCATCCTCAGACCGCCACACCCTGAGTCCTCAGATCCCCACACGCTGCATCCTCAGACCCCACACCCGGCATCTTTGGGACCCCACATGCTGCATCCTCAGCCCCCCACAACCTGCGTCCTCAGACACCCACACCCTGCATCCTCAGCCCCACCAAACCCTGCGTCCTCAGACACCCACAACCTGCGTCCTCAGATCCCACACCCTACCCCACACCCTGAGTCCTCAGATCCCCCACACCCTGCATCCTCAGCTCCCCACACCCTGTGTCCTCAGACCCCCCACACCCTGCGTCCTCAGACCCCACACCCGGCATCTTTGGGACCCCACACGCTGCATCCTCAGCCCCCCACAACCTGCATCCTCAGGCCGCACACCCTGCGTCCTCAGACCCCCACACCCTGCGTCCTCAGACCCCACACCCGGCATCTTTGGGACCCCACATGCTGCATCCTCAACCCCCACAACCTGCATCCTCAGACCCCCACACGCTGCATCCTCATCCCCCCACAACCTGCATCCTCAGACCCCCACACCCTGAGTCCTCAGACCCCCACACCCTGCATCCTCAGACCCCACACCCAGCATCTTTGGGACCCCACACGCTGCATCCCCAACCCCCCACATGCTGCATCCTCAGCCCCCCACACGCTGCGTCCTCAGGCCCTCACACCCTGAGTCCTCAGCCCCCCCACACCCTGGGTCCTCAGCCCCCCACACCCTGAGTCCTCAGCCCCCCACACCCTGCATCCTCAGACCCCCACACCCTGAGTCCTCAGACCCCCACACCCTGCATCCTCAGACCCCACACCCGGCATCTTTGGGACCCCGCACGCTGCATCCTCAGACTCCTACAACCTGCGTCCTCAGACCCCCCGCACCCTGCATCCTTGGGCCCCCACATTGAAGACCCAGTTCTGAAGCCAGCTGTGACCCAGACAAGCCTCAGCAGACAGTGTACAGCCCCACCTTCCCAATATTGCACCCCAGGAGTCATGTGGAGCCTCTGCCTCTGGCTGGGAGGTGGCTGTTGACCCTGGTTAGCGTGCAATGCAAACTGTTCTAGGGCTGTGCAAGGTGCAGACTCTTGGTTCCAGGTGGTGGAGCAGACACACGTTCCCAGCTGACACCCCTGCATCCAGCCCAGCCCTGCAGTTACCGGGGAGAGGGGCCGCGGCAGGCAGGAGCCCTGACAAAGGCGGAGTGCAGGGACCGCGTAAGAAAGCAGCCAGGGCACCACAGGCGTGTTTGCAGAGGTGGCCCTGCGCCTCTGGGGTGACTCAGGAGAAGGGGGCCCAGCTCTGGGCTGGACACGCACTGGACACATTGATGCCGGGCTGAGAAATAGCCCAGAAAGGGACCTGGGAATGCAGCCAGGCTCTAGCCTTGGCTGTGTGTGTCTCCGTCGCCTGGAACCTGCCGGCTCCAAAGCCTTTGATCTGATTCTTTAACTTGCCCTTTGCTAACTGAACTCCAGGTTGGTTTCTTACCCACACCTGGAAGGCCTCGTCCTGAGGAGGGGCTGACGTGAGGCTTGGGCAGTGGGTATAGCGTAGATACAGCTTTGTTTTAGCTATTTTCTCACTGGAGTTTTTAAATATTATGTCAAGTCATTTTATGTATCATTGTATTCAGCCCTGTGCTATAGAAACATAGCTCTATTTTGCAGAACAGTTCCTAGAAGTAGGTAAGGTAAAGACTAACCTCTCTGTGCCCTTTAGTTTTGGATTGCTTCATTGATTGCCCTGTTGTGTGAATGGGAAGGTGGGAGAACAGCCCCTCCAGGTACCTGCAAGGGTTGGAGAAGGTAGATCCAAGCCCAGTAAGAAGAACAATGAAGCCTGTGCAGTGGACCCATTGAAAGAAGACTGGACACATGGACGCCTGGGGAGTCACCAGCAAGTGCCGCCTTTGGAAGCACCACGCAGAGGAAGGTGCTAAATGCATATTCTTAAGGCTGCTCTCCCAGATGATGCATCTGCATGAGATGCTAGCTGGTGGCAGCCTGCCTGAGAGAGAAGCCTGTATAAATGAAGGCATCTCGCACAGGGACCCCAGGTTTTGTCTTGTCATCACTGGAGCATCGACCTGGATTGGCAGAAGCCTGGCTCCACCACTCCCCCATCTAACTCACCTGGCCAGTGCAGTTAAGGGGAGCAACCACTGGTAACAGCAACAAGACAGGGGTGTGCTTGTGTGTGTGTGTGAGTGAGTGTGTCTGTGTGAGTGTGTGTCTGTGAGTGTGAGTGAGTGACTCTGTGTGTGTGTGAGTGTAATATATTGTATGCCTATGAGAAGTGTTGATTGCTATACGTGTGTTACCAATAAATGTGGGGTTTTCCTGCTTTCCCTGAAAAGATCCTGGGCAGGACTTTTCAGTACAATAGCAGGACAGAGGAGACACCCCTAACCCAGGCCCTGGTTCTGCCCACACTCTGCTTGGTCCCCAGACTGGCAGGATCTCTGCTCTGGACAGAGGCCAGCAGGCGTCTGGGACAAGCGGGTGGGGACCTGGCAGGGGGTTGGCTGGCAGCCCCATGCTGGCATGGTGGGGAGGTTCAGCCAGGGCTCCTCTGTGGGGTAGGCGGGGCGCTCAGGGCTCTGGCAGATGGGGGAAGGTGGCGGGGCAGGGCCTTGGGCAGGAGGGGTGCGGCTGCATGACTAGCCTAATAGGCAGGCTGGAGATGGGGATGCACCGTTCCCCCAGACAAGTGTCCCAGAGAGTGTCGTTGGCAGGAGCTGCCCTTGGCGCTAACCAAGTCTAGGCAGGCACGTGCCCAGGCAGCTGCAGGTAACTGAGTCTGCAGCCGCAGAGGAAATGGTTCTGCTTTGTTGCTTCCTGTTGGGGGAGGGACATTGAACAAGACAAGCGAGCAAGAAGCATCTCAACCAAAGCCGAGCGAGTGGCTGTCTGAGTGGCTGGGCCCAGAACCTCACCTGGGTACTCCGGGGCAAAAGGAACAGGAAATGAGGCTCAGGGAACAAAAGGAGGTGGGTGATGACCAGCCAGACCCCTAGGGAGGAAATTAGAATGGGGGGAAACAACCTGGGTACACGTCTCCCAGCAATGGGGCCTCGGCAGAGCAGCCAGCCAAGCCGCCCCCCGCACCAGGTCCCCACCTGAAGACACCCGGGAGGGAATGGGCCAGATTAGATGGGAAGAAGAGTGTGGGAGGGGCAGACAGAGAAAGCCCACGAGAAGGTGGTGGAGGGAAGACCTGGGG